>NC_090451.1:270345916-272845916 GCF_031143425.1 Pleurodeles waltl | reverse complement strand
CCCTTCGGCCTTACCAGCGCCCCTCAAGTGTTCACAACAGTGATAGCGGTGGTTGAGCTTCTCTGTGCAAGGTAGGGGTTTCAGTCTTCCCCCTACCTCAACAGCTGGATGTTGAAGGTGAGCCTACCCCATGCTGTTGTCTCCCACCTCCAGACTGTAGTGAACCTCCTGCATTCGCTGGGGTTCACTATAAATGTGCTGAAATCACACCTGACTCCCTCTTAGATGCTCCCTTTCATCTGAGCTGTTCTGAACACAGTGCAGTTTCTGGCCCATCCTCCCAAAACGTGAGTCCAGGATATTCAGGCTACGATAATGATTTTTTGTCTTCTATCCTGGGTTTTGGTGAGGATGACATTTTGCATCCTGCTGTTAGCACTGGGCTCTGCAGTGGGACCTGAAGTTCCAATGGGTGCATCATCAGGAGAATCTCTCCAACATGGTCCAGATCTCAGAGGGAACTGCGCAAGATCTGCAGTGTTTGCTTTCAAATCTAGATTGGGTCAGAGGCAGATCCCTTTCCCATCCCCAACCAGATCTTACAGTAGTGACAGATGCGTCACTCCTAGAATGGGGCAACCACATGGGGGAGGCAGAAATCAGAGGCGTCTAGTCTCTGGCAGAGTCTGGGCTCCACATCAGCCTTCTGGATCTCAGGGTGATCAGGCTTGCATTGAGAGCATTCTTTCCCTCTCTCCAAGGAAAAGAAGTGCAGGGTTTCATGGACAACACCACTGCTGTGTGGTTCTGCAACAAGCAAGGCGGAGTGGAGTTGTGGACCCTTTGTCAAAATGCTCTGCACCTCTGGACATGTTGGAACGTCAGGGTATATCCCTGATGGTTCAACATCTGGCTGGCTATCTGAGCTCCATAGCAGACGAACTCAGCCTTCGATGCAGGGTCGATCACGAATGGTGTCTCCGTTCAGACAAGGTCTCGTTCATCAGTGGGGAGAGCCTTGGTTAGATCTGTTTGTCTTTGCAGAGGACGTGCAATGTCAGCTGTTTTGCGCGTTGGAGTTTCCAAAGTGGCACTCGCTCATAGACGCTTCGGCTCTAATGGAACTCAAGCCTCCTTTATACCTTCCGCCCAATACCACTTCTTCCCAGAGTTCTGAAGATCATCAAGAACGACTGGGCCCAAGTACCCCTGGTGGCTCCAGACTGGGTATGAAGAGTAAGATATGCCGAGCTTCTCAGCTTGGTCATCAATCCTCCGATCAGACTGCCTGTTCCGGAAGATCTTCTGTCACTGCAGCAGGGGACGGTTCTCCACCCAAACCTGTCCACTCTCAGCCTTCTTGCGTGGGGATTGAGCAGCGGCAGTTGACAGCTTTCGACCTTCCGCCCGAAGTCTGTAATGTTATCTTGGCATCCAGGTGTCACTCGACCAAAACTGTGTACGCCTTTGGTTGAAACACATTTGTGGCATGGTGTACCAATAAATCTGTTGATCCCCTTTCTACACCTCTGTCTGAAGTTCAACATTTCATCCTCTCTCTTGCCCGGCAGGGCCCTGCTTTGGGCACCTTTAAAGTCTATCTGTCTTCCATTCCAGCCATCCTCAGATTGCCAGATCAACCATCCTTGTTCAATTCTCCCCTTGTTGGGAGGTTTCTTAAGGGACTCACTTGCATGTTCCCAACTACCCCATTCATATTGCTGCAATGGGATTTCAACCTGGTACTTACAAACTTTAGGTGCTCCTTTTGAGCCACTACATAATTGGCCCTTTTGACTCCTTACACTGAAAACCGCTTTCCTTATTGCTATCACCTCTGCTCGTAGAGTGAGTGAGCTTCAAGCTCTTTCTTCGAAGCCAACATTTCTATCTGTCCAGTCGGACAAAGTGGTTCTTCGTTCCAGGGGCTCCTTCCTCCCTAAAGTGGTCACACCATTTTATGTAGGCCAATCCATCACTTTGCCTATATTTTACGCACCCCCACATCCATCACATGAAGAGGAGAGACTCCACTGTCTGGATCCAAAAAGAGCATTGGCGTTCTACCTCAGTCGTACAAACGATTTCCAGGTGGACGATCTACTCTTTATAGGTTATGTGGGTGCGAAGAAAAGACCGGTGGTTCAGAAGCGGACCATCTCTCGATGGGTTGTACTCTGCATCAAGATGTGCTGCACTTTGACCAAAGAAGCAACCCCCTGAGGTTTTGCATGTTTATTCCACCCGATCTACTGCTGCTACCACAGCATTGGCATGCAGAGTTTCGGTCCCGGACATCTGCGAGGCATCAACTTGGGCGTCACCACACATGTTCACAAAGCATTACTGCCTGGACAGTCAGGTCCGGTGAGAAGGCTACTTTAGCCGTTTGGTCCTGCAGGACTTTTTATTCTGAGCTTGGATTGCAGTCCACCACAGAGGATGGTATTGCTTGGGTATCGATTCTAAGGCAAGGAACCTGCAACTAGAATTCTGTTTCAGATGAACTAGTTACTTGCCTTCGGTAACCAATTATCAGGTAGAGACATATTCTGGTTGTAGATTACCAACCCACCCATCCTCCCCGCTCTGCAAGCTGATTTCCAGGGACAGGGACTCAGAATGGCACACCAGAATTAGTGTTCTTCATTGCTCAGTGCTACAAGTAGAGTTGTGACATCAGCGTGCTGGACTGGCGCCTATATACCACCACAGTGTCATCACTGCGACCATGACACCAAATGTGCACGCGGAGTCGACTGACGCCACCTGACGACATGCAAGGGTACTACGCGAAGAAAAATCTCTGCATCCAGTCTTACGCCTGGGGGTAAATTCTAAGGTAAGAAATCTGCAACTAGAATATGTCCCTACTAGATAATTTGTTAACGAAGGTAAGTAACTTGTTCTTTAATTGCATTGGGGGCAACATATGCTCTCATCAGACACTTAGTTTAAATGTATTTTTTCAATATACTGAGTTTTTGTGGTCACTCTTATCCACTCACTGCTTGGGATCTGCATTTCCAGGCACGCTGCACGCATTATCTTTACTTTAACTGTTGATAAGTCTATTTTTAGTCTAATTTCTACGTATAGGATAGTATATAATTACCACCTGATCCCACTGCTTGTATAGACACGTTTACCCCTAGTATGTCTGGTATATTGACTAAAAACCCCTGCGATCTGCCCAAGTTCCATCTTCTTTATTCACTAAATACCACCATCAATACACTGCTGGAAATGTGTGCTGCCCATGTTTGTTCCACAAACCTGAATAGTGCGCTGTGGTCAGTGAGCCATAAAGGATGTTATTTTCTGACACCCACCAGCCACCTCGCTCCCAGACTCACATTTGCAGTTAGTTCTGGTTATGATGATGTGATATTGGTTCCTGCAGGAACCCGATCTCTATATTTAACCCCCTATGAGTTTAGGTTAATTGCTTTTGCCCTATGCACCTTTCAAACTTGTTATTATCTTAGAGCTTTTTCAAAGTCACTGATGGTACAGAGGTTGCTTAACATGGGCTACAGTTCACAGGGCAGTGCAACCTAAAGCCTAAATGTGTCTCTGAGTTTAATCTTTTAGACAAGTCTCGATTATTTGCCCAGAGACCAGAAGCAACATTTTAAGAATATTTGTAATGAAGATAAGGAGGATTCAGATCAAATTATTATTGCTTTTAATGATTATTAGATCCTTCTGTGGATGAATACTACATTGGGATTAACAAAAGATATTCCCTTCAGCATTTTTTCTTATTCTAAATCAGAGACCTAAGAGTGAGTGCTTTTCCCTCATTTTTGTTGGTTGTTTACTTTTTGGATCTCATGTTGATAAGATCTTCAAAATTAAAAAGTATGAGCACTCTGAATGCTGTCAACTTGTGGACAAAACCTTTCTCACACCACTAGTTCATGAATGCATCAAACACCAGCAGAAGCAAAGACAACTATGCAGAGGAGGTATCCAGCCTTAATCATGTCATACACATAACACACCTTTCTAAGAGGAAGCCTTCCACACCATCTTCCAGCTGACAAAAAATTGTGATGATAAATGGCTAGCTGACATTTTATGCAGAAATGTTATACTTTTAAGTTCTCTCAGACATCTTTAGATATTTCACATCTGAACAGCAAATCTTTGATTTGGACCAATTGGTCTAAAAGTTTTTGTGTCCGGTTGAAAAGAAAAACATAGGAACTAGTGGTCTTTGTCGTGCAACTTTAAAATTTCCTAAAATCCACACACAAATAAAGAAGAGAGGCTAGTTTCACAATTGTTTCTTGTACTCAACTGAACCAATGAGTCTACATGTTTGCAGTAGATCTCCAGAATATACATTTGAAAAACTAAAGATTTTTTATGTTGAAAGCCAAGAATCTGGTTTATCGATGTGAGGTACATAAATCACTTTTGAAGTTCACTGTTTGAGCCTTCTGAAAGTTCATATCTGTGGGTGCGGATCACCCAGCGAAGGTGGAAATGTTAGTTGATGCATATTGTGATGAGTGACCTCGGAAAGATAGTTTGGGAGTGGACATGGATAATTTTCAAGGCACACCCGGGATCCTGAACAATGCACGGCTTCGGGTATATCACAACAAGTTGACTTTTACCCTTGAAATATAAAATTGGACTTTGGCCTCTAATGTGCATCCTTCAAACCTCAGTCTATAAATCAGCCATGTATATGGATCCTGAAAAGTCTGTTGCTGCAACAACTTCTGCTCTTCTAGGATCAATAACCCGTTTGTTTATTGTAGCTTATACACATCTACAACTGTGTATGATGCCCTTACAGGAGTTATTAAATTATTTGTTTCTCTAATAATATGGGAGCTGTTGGAAATGGCCCTTTTTGCCTTGTTTCCCCTGCCTTTTACTTCTGACCTTCTGTTTTTGATCCTGTGCAGAATTTTGTTTTTGCTGGCTTTAGGACTCTGGGCACTTTACCACTGCAGAACAGTGCTAAAGTGCAAGTGCACCCGGTCTAAATTGTATTGGTGAGTGGTTTATCCTTGATTGGCTTATTTTGAGTTATTAGTAATTCCCTAGTAAAGTGCACAATGTGTGCCCAGGGTCTGTAAGTGGCCTGCAGTAATGATTGTGCCACCCACATATGTAGCCCTGTAAATATGTCTCAGACCTGCCTCTGCAGTCTCTGTGTGGGCAGGTCCACTTCGTCCTGGATAGTGCACCCACTTGCCATGCCCAAACCTTCCCTTTTACCACATGTAAGTCACCCCTAAAGTAGGTTCAAGACAGCCCATGGGCGGGGTGCAGTGTATTTAAAAGGTAGGACATGTACTGGTGTGTTTTACTTGCCCTGATAATGAAATACTGATAAATTTGTTTTTCACTATTGTAAGGACTATCTCTCCTATAGGGTAACACGGGGATTGCCTTGAAATATCTTTTACGTTTAATTTCCCATTGGGAGCCAATAGAGAGATGGAGTTGGGGGTCTCAAAACTCACAGTTTGAAAATACAACTTTTGATGAGGTTGGTTTCTGAATCGTAACTTTGAAAATGCCACTTCTAGAAAGTTGGCATTTTCTTGCTTAACCATTCTGTGTCTCTGCATGTCGGTGGAATACATGTCCGGGTCATAATGATAGTTGAGCTGTTTGTGATTTTACTTTAGACAGTCACACAAAGGGAGCTGACGTATACCCTGCATTTCCTGATCGGTCTTCCTGAGCTACAGTGGTGGGAGGAGCTGGCACTTGCACCGGAATACGGCTGTGCCTGTCCGCACACAAAGCAGACTCCAACCCCTGGGAGTGTGTCAGGGGCCAGGGCAGGGAAAGGCAGGGTCTTGAGCACTACAAAGTATTCTCTTTGATGTTTGCCTACTTCAGAGAGAGAAATGGGTATTAGTACTGAGCCTCTGACACCACATAAAATAGTCTCTTCTGGACTGAGGATATTCTGCAAGGAAGAAGAGCTGGATGCTGTAGGATGGACTGTCACTCTGCTTGTTGCTTTTCTGTGCTGCCCTGCTGCTTCTGTCCTGGGCGTGAAAGGGCTGGACTTTGATTTCTACATCCTTCTTCAAAAGGTTCTCAAAGTGCTTGGACTGAGCTTTGCCACATGTTTAGAAGTCTCAGGGACATCACAGACTTCACCTACCACCATCTGGGCTCTCTGGCCAAGAGTCCTGACTTGCCAAGTGGTGCCAGATCCAGTTCATGGGCCCTGGGGAGTGAGTTCTGGTGTACCAAAGAAGAACCAAGCACACAGACTCCAGAGCGACTTCGGAAATAGCGGCGCTGTCTGACTCCGCGCTGCCACCTGCACCGGAGCGTGGTCTCCGTTGAGTGCAATGACCGTGACTGACTCCGCAGGCCTGACATTGCCGCAGGGCCTCCGAAGTCCCACCACAGTATGAGCCCAGAGTGCCATGTCACTGACGTCCGTGGCTTCTGCCTCCGACTCCGCGCAGCACCTGTGGCCCAGTGGTGTGAGTGCAAAACTGCAAAGTCAACACCTTGCGTCTTGACCTACTGGATTCATCGACCCCACGGAATCATAAGGAACAGACGCCTCACCACCAATGCTGCATCACCTCCCCTGCAACTGTATGGAACCAATGCCTCACTTCCCCGGTAGCAGTAAGGAACCGTGTCCGCTCTTGCGACTCCTCACCTCCTTGACTCCATGCAACATCTTAGTTTCCTTATCTTTTTCTAAGGAACTGTACCTGGGGTCTGTGCAACTCTGTGACTGGCCCGCACTCACTCGTGAGTGGCTCCGGACTGTTGGAAACAACTACGTCAAGATGTTGTGATAGCCCTAGTTGGAGCTATTGTGTTTCTACTTGCTATACTGCATTTAATCTTTAAAAAATCATATCTTTGCTTGTGTATGTTGGATTTTTGTTGTTTTGGCCTCTTACTCAGGTAAATATTGTCTATTGTTCTGAACTGATGTGGAGTACTTTTGTGGTGTTTTCAGTGTGTGTGTGTGTGTGTGTGTAAAAAAAGTAATTTACACATTGCCTCTGAGATAAGCCTAACTGCTTGAGCCTAGCTAACAGGGGAGGTGACCAGGACTGACCTTAGCTGTGTGTATCCCTTGCCCTAACTAGAGTGATGGTCCCTACTGGGACAGGGTGCAAACCACTACCAGCTAGAGGCCCCATCTCTAACAGGAGCTGAAAGGCAGATTTCAAAATTACGGCCTTTCTTCCCAGAAAGAATCAAGGTGGCCCATCGGTTACCCCAAACATTCAACACTCTTGACAGGATGCAGCACGCAAGTCAAATGTCCTTTAGTCTTTCCACATGCTCAGCACAAACTGTTTTCTTTGTTAATGAATTAATGCAGTTACACAGGAGACCAGTAAGTTCCATGTCGAGTTTTGCTTGAAATATTGGCAATTTTCGCTCCGCTGACCTAGAGTAGTTGATTAACCAAAATGTTTCAGATAAGGAGAAATAAAATTACCTATCTGTGCAGCAGAGATATTGGTTATAAAAAGCAGACACCTTATGGGTCATCAGTGATGGTTTGTTAGAAGACTTCTTTGCCTCATAGGCGACTCCGCAACCAGACATTTATATGACGACAAAGTGTGAATTCCAGTAGTATTACTTTGACAGCCTTTAGGTAGATGCCTTTTTGATAATGTGGTCAGCAGTTTTGACTGTGCGTTTTTCCTCATTCCTTTGTTTCCAAAAGGGCATACCACACAATTCTGAATGCTACGCAGACAGTATTCTTAATCATAGCGTACCAACTTGACCACCTTTCTTCTGACTACTCTTACTTAGTATGGCCTTCAGAATTTCCCCCTTGACTACATCAATAAAGATCTCAGGCTTCCCAGTGTGACACATGAACAGTCTATTCAGTCAAAATAATTTGTTTGCATTCTGGTACCTGTAATTATGTTTATAAAATGACACATTGATTTCAACTACCAGAATCCAAAGAAAGCAAGCATTGGCTAGTACAATTGGCCATACCTTTAGAACCTTCTAGCTTTGCCAATGGTTATAGCCATGCGGCACAGCATCTTTGATGCTTTGCCGCATGGTTAGAACATTGTTCTAAAAAATAAACAAACCACGTTTGATGTGGCCAGCTGGGTCATTTTTTAGGTATCGCACCATGCATACCCACTCCTACAAAATGACACAGCTGCTTTGCTTGCTTTTTAATTACTGATCCAAGTTGGATGAATAACTTTAAAAAAAAAAAATAATACATATGTGGCGTTTTAATTTTTTACGTTGGTGGTGGAGGCAACACGGGGGCATAGATGGGGGCAGAAGTACCATGGGAAACAAGTCCTCGGAGCAACATGAGTGCAGGTGGCGGATGAGCATTTTAAAGCAGGTGGGTAAGCAACACACGGGTGGAATCAGCACAGGAAGGTAGATGGTGGTGGAGAAGCAACACAAGGGTGCAGGTGATGGAAAACACAACGTGGTCATAGGTGAGGGGATCAAACAGGCGAAAGGGAACAACATGAAGCTGGCAAGAAAAACGCACAGGTGAGAAGGCAATGTGGGAGAAGCTCCTAGATGAGAGAGAAACACAGAGCATGGCGTAGTGAGGGAGGGAAGCACACTAGTGAGACGGCAGGTAAACACATGCACTCTCTTAGAGAGATTTAACAAAAAGAAAGAAATAGCACTTAAAAAAAAAAAAAGCAAACGGTTCCAGGACATAGTAATGCATCCATGCTCAAGGGGTGGAACAAGTACGAAAAGAAAAAGGAAAGTCCACACAACCAGTGAATAAGAAACAAGCAAATGAGTGACAGTGATACAATTGAGTGGTAAGCAAGGGGCAGGCTGTAAACCCACTGTAAAATAACAATGTGTCACAACAGATAGCAAAGCATATGCGCTGTCTTAGGCGAGACCTAAACTTTACTTGGGCATGGAACTGGGAGTCAGTAGAGTTTCCCATGAATATTGCATTAATAACACACCTTCCTCTTTGGTTTTACAGATGTTTTTTATTGTGGTGTTTCCACTCAAATGTACTTTTTCCACAATTGAGGAGTTTAATTTGGCTGCATGTTTTCTTTACTTAAAGAATTTCCAAACAAGAAAATTGTGCGCAGACATTCTACTGTTTTTGAATTCATAGAGAATGCTTGTGATGGAGAATTAAGACTAGCTTTTACATTCTTCATCTTCAAACTCACATTTAAAGGACAAAAGAAATAAAGTTAATGTAAATGACACAAAATCATACTAAGGGACACTGCTCCTGGAGCCAATAGTCCTACTGCCTTATAATGGCTTGCTATTCATTTCACATCTCAGTTCTTTAATCTAATTCTAGAGAGCAGCATGTTGAGCACTTTCACAACGTTTATCTGCCAACAAAGTAATGCTTTCCTTGATTTATTTTGCACTCAGTCGATGCTTGATGTTTCTTGTGATTTGTTTCTGCAATTTGTCATTGGAAACTATTTCTATTTTCCTTTATTCTTTTGTGGTTCTCTGTGCCTCATTATTTTACTAATTCTAAAGTGACCTGAGTAATAAAATAGAAACTGCTAATATACATTGTGCAGAGTGACTTCAAAATCAGGATCCACATTTGTTCACCCAGCATTGCACTCATAGCACCCCTAATTGTGGATTGAATATTTGAGATGTTTTGGATCATATTGAGGAGGAAATCTGTTAAGAATATTTTGAATCTGCCGTCGCAAAGGCATCTGCTGTTCCTGGTTCTTGATAAAGAAAAGTTGATGTAAACTCAAATCCAAACCAATTGCAGACCTGAAAATATCAAAATGCATGCACTACACCAGACCTCTCCACAGTTAAACTACGGAGGCTGTATGTGTCCTGCTTATTTACAGAATGCCTATTTTCGTACGCCATCCATTTCTAAGCACAAGCATCTGATACACTTTAGGATTCATGAGAAGCAGGACAAAGTCTTCCCCTTCTGACTTAAGTTTGCTTTGTGTTTGTTCTTCAACAGAACAAATGTAGTAACAGCCACCTTCCTTTACCACAGAGAAATCCTTATCTACCTACACATTGACATCTAGTTATGAAAAAAACAGTCAGAGGCAGCAGGTAATACAGGACCAGAAGGTGATAAAACAGACTGGCTTTGTGATCTGTGTCCATAAATCATCTCTTAAAAATCTGTAGTCTTCTCAGTAGAATGTATTTATTGCTTATGAGTGGTTGTGGACAAAATGGTGGTACAAGTGCACTTTTCTGAGGATAGAGCACCCTCTTTCAAATCAGATACACAGATCTTCAGAAAGTTTCTTGTGTAGAAGCCACAGTGGTATCCGTTTTTGGGGCTCAATGGCTTTGTACATTTTTTGAGTGCCTAAATTTGTATATTATATGTGACGTCAAACGTACCTGCAAGGTCAGTTATGCTAGAGAACAAGAATCTGGGACTTAAGTGCAGTGTGTTCTTTGCTCATGCTACAGTCGTAGCTCTGGTGGTGCCCATAAAGTAACTTTCTGAAAGAAGTCCACTTGATGAAAGGTTGAAGATTGCACATGGATACCCTCAAAATGCAGAAGAAGTGTGCACGGGTTACCTCACAGCTCAGGGGATGTGGTTTATTGATGAACAAGCACTCTCCATTTACCTTTTGATAAATTTCAACCTCAGTTTGACCCAGACAAAAACTATGTTTGTACCTGAAGAAGCTGGGAGGAATGAAATTGTTGTGATGGAACATTCACATAAGAGCAATTCTCCAACCACCTCTTGAAACCACCATAGTGATGCAGCACAACAGGCGTCTCATAGAGATGCAAGACTGATTTATGAATAAAGTGCTCCAGACTTCTTTGCTGCACAGGAAATGACTAATCTTGATTTGTTGTATCCCAAAAGAGAATGCAAAATGAAGATACCATGGGTTCTGATGGTCCAGAAGGAACATTCTTATTGACTTGTTGAGGACATGTCTCTGATCATTTCTCCTGATTCATCTCTTGCACAAGACGATAAACCAACTATTTCTCGCCCACTTGTTGATTGTACCCTTTATAGTATGCAAATAATCTTCCTGTGACCAAACCAAAGAAGGTGCTCATACAAAGTAGATGTTCTATGTGCGATTCGGGGCAATATTCTTGCTCCCAAATCTAACCCCCGGGTCCATGCATACTTTCATTGTAGCCATTTGATTCTTCTGGCATTTTGTTGCCATCTTGAGAGAAACAACAGCTTTCAGGCAGGTCGCTCCCTTGTGCCGGTTAGCCGCTGCTCCAGGTTTTTGTTTAAAAAAAAAAAAAAAAAATTCCCTCTTTGTCCTTGTTATCTCTGCTGCTGCGTCCCTGCGGCCCCACCCCCTCCCGCTACTTCGATTTCCTCTTCCTAGCCCTGAGGCCCCGCCCCCGCTCACCCTTTCGCTGCCCCGCTCCCACCTCCCAGCTGCCCCTCCCTCCCACCTCCCCTTATATGGCAGCCGCTGCATGGTGAAGGGAGCGACCCTTGACCCTGCTTTCAGGCAGGTCGTTCCCCTGCACCTTGTGCCGGTTGGCCACTGCTCCAGGTTTTTTTTCTTTTTTTTTCTCCTCTTTGTCCTGGTTATCCCCGCCTCTGCGTTCCTGCGGCCCCGCTCCCTCCCTCTACTTAAATTTCCTCTTCCCGTCCCTGTGACCCCGCTCACCCATTCGCTGCCCCGCTCCCACCTCCCAGCTGCCCCTCCTTCCCACCTCCCCTTATATGGCAGCCACTGGCAAGCCCGTCTGCGCCCGTCTGTGTCTGGTCCCCAAGACCGCCACAGCAACAAACACCATTACGCCGCCAGCACCCTCCTCGCTCTCAACACCGGACGAGCACACGCCTGCTTCATGGCCTCCCTAAGCACACCCAGGGACCCTTCGCCTGCTGGAACTGCAGCTTCACCAGCCTCCAAATCAAAAAACCACCCGCAGAGCCAGACTGCAACTACCTCCGATGCATCCTACTAAACACCCGCTCCGCACGCAAACACGAACTCTGGGACCTGCTCGACACCTCCACCCCGGACGTCGCCTTCCTGATGGAGACCTGGATGAACGCCTCCTCGGCCCCTGACATTGCAATAGCTATTCTATATGGCTACAAGATCACCCTCAGGGATGGCACCAACGGAGTCTGAGGCGGAATCTCCATCGTCCACAAGAACACCATCAGGGTCATGACGTGTACTGACGACACCCTCAGCACCGCTGAACACCTGCATCTCCAGATCTACACCAACCCCTAACACCATCCTCAGAGGAACTCTCATCTATAGACCCCCCGGACCACGGGCTCAGTTCTGCAACTCCATCGCCGACCTAGTCAGCAGGTACGCCCTAGCCTCCGCCGACTACATCCTGCTCGGCGACTGAACTTTCACCTGGAGAATAACCACGACTCCAACTCCACCACCCTAATCGACAACCTCGCCACCCTCGGACTCAGACAACTTGTCACTACTCCATCATACTCCGCCGGCCACACGCTGGACCCCGTCTTCTCCGCTAGCCCCTACGTCACCTTCAGCCACACCACCGAACTCCCATGGACCGACCACGGCTGCATCCACTTCACCTTCCAGAAGCCCACCACGCACCACCACACCCAACAGATCCCCCGCCACAACTGGAGCAAAGTCAGCCAAGACCAGCTGAACACCAGCCTCACCCAAAAACCACCCACCAATTCTGACCTCGCAGACTGCAACCTTTGGCGCTGGATCGACGACTGCGCCAACACTCTCGCCCGCTCAATAAACCTTCCAACAGAGGTGCCAACAAGAGAGCCAGCTGGTTCACCACAGACCTTCGAGCCTCCAAGCAAACCTGCCGGAAACTGGAGAGAAAGTGGCTCCACGAACAGACACCAAACAACCATGCTGCCTTCAAGAACGCCATCCGCAAACACCATCACCTCATCAGATCTGCCAAGAAAACCTCCTTCAAAGACCACCCTGACAGCAACGCACACAACAGCAAGGAGCTCTTCAACATCGTGAAGGAACTCTCCAACCCCAGCTCCAGCACAAACGACATCCCACCATCAAAAGACCTGTGCAACTCCCTTGCCGTCTTCTTCCACCACAAGATCACAGACATCCTTGACAGCTTCAACAGCCAGACCACCCCGCCAACCACCGACTCCTCAGACTCTCCACCCACCTTCAACCACGACCCTGGGCCAACGCGAACGAAGATGACACAATCAAAATCATGAGCACTATCCACTCAGGATCTCTGTCAGACACATGCCCGCACCACATCTTTAACAAAGCATGTGCCACCATCGCAACCCACCTCTGCAAAGTCAACAACATCTCCTTCGTGACCGCGACCTGCCCAAGAGCCGGAAGCATGCTGAGATCAATCCCCTACTCAAGAAACCCATGGCGGACCCAAGAGACCTCAAGAATTTCTGTTCTGTCTCCCTGCTCCCATTCCTGGCCAAGGTCATCGAGAAGATCGTCCACAGACAACTGGCCCACTACCTCGAAGAAAACAACATCCTGGACCCATCCCAGTCAGGGTTCCGCAGTAACCACAGTACTGAAACTGCTCTCATCACCAACACCAACGACATCAGGGCCCTGCTTGACAACGGCAAAACCGCGGCCCTCATCCTCCTGGACCTCTCTGCTGCCTTCGACACTGTCTGCCACCGCACCCTACGCACACGCTTCCACAACGCAGGGATCCGGAACAGAGCTCTGGAGTGGACCACCTCCTTCCTCTCGGCAGAACCCAGAGCGTCAGCTTCCCCCCCTTTCCGATCCGAAGCCTCCAAGATCTGCAGCGTCCCCCAAGGATCGTCCCTCAGCCCTACACTATTCAACGTCTACATGGCCTCGCTCGCTGGCCAAGTCACCCGGCTACACAACCTCAACATCATCTCCTATGCCGACAACACCCAACTAATCATCTCCCTCACCAAGGACCCCCTCACCACCAAATCCAACCTCCATGAAGGAATGAAGGCCATTGCCGAATGGATGAGGAACAGCAAACTGAAGTTGAACTCAGATAAGACGAAGGTCCTCATCCTCGGCGCCAGCCCCTCAGCCTGGGACGACTCCTGGTGGCTGACCACTCTGGGAGCAGCCCAGACACCCACCCACCGACCACGCAGGCAACCTGGGCGTCATCCTCGACTCAACACTCTCCATGACCAAACAAGTCAGCTCCGTCTCCTCATCCTGCTTCAAAACCCTCCGCATGCTCCGCAAGATATACAGATGGATCCCCACAGATAAAAGAAGAAGTCACCCAAGCCCTCGTCAGCAGCAAACTTGACTATGCAAACGCCCTCTACGCAGGAGCCCCTGCCAAACTCCTCAAACAACTGCAACGCATACAAAACTCCTGATCCTCGATGCCCCCCGCCACAGCCACATCACTCCCCATCTGAGAGACCTACACTGGCACCCCGTCAACAAAAGGATAACCTTCAAGCTCCTCACCCACGCACACAAGGAGCTCCAAAACACCGGTCCAGCTTACCTCAACACACCTTCTACACCCCGTCCCGCCAACTGCGCTCAGCCGACCTTGCTCTCGCCACTGTCCCTCACATCCGAAGAGTGACCACTGGAGGCAGATCATTCTCCCACCTCGCCGCCAAGACCTGGAACACCCTTCCTTTGCTCCTACGACAGACCTAAGACCTGCTGACTTTCAGGAAGCGCCTCAAAACCTGGCTATTCGAGCAGTAGCAGCACCCCCCTCCCTTCAGCGCCTTTAGACCCTTACGGGTGGGTAGTGCACTTTACAAATACACTGATTGATTGATTGAGTCCAACGAGTTTCTCGCAGACAATAAAATGAGAAGTTTTGCTTCTGAAGTCTGTAGAATGGGTTTGATCTGAAAAAGAGAATGTTTATCGCTTGAAATATTTTTGACTGGGTGAAGATGGCTGTAGGAAAGTGCCCTTTTTGACATGGTCACCCCCACTTTTTGCCTGGTATTTGATGCAATTTCAGCTGAATGTGCACTGGTTTCCAGCTAAACAGGTCCCCAGTGCCAGATCTTTTTCTAAAACTACGGAGTTATGCCCCAATTGGCCAAATCTTGAAGTCCCTAGTAAATGGTGCCCTTAGTACCTATGGCATGGGTGCCAAAGAGGGTCCCCAAGAGCTGTAGCATGTTTTGTGCCACCATCGGGGACCTCTCACCTAGCACGTGCAGACTGCCATTGCCGGCTACTTGGCTTTTGGTGCAGCTAAACGTGAAAACACAACATGGCACACAGCCTGCGGCCCATGTCCCATACCACTGCATGCAGCATATGTAAATTACCTATACACCAGGTCTTATAGCCCTAAGGTAGAGTGCATTATATTGCATGTTAGGACATACCTGTAAGAGCAGCTATGTCCCTGCTATGTCTTTGTTGATTCACAAACAGGGATCAGGGAGTGGACAGGGAAGCCATTTTAAATGCATGTACTGGACACTGGTCAGTACGAGTTCCCCAGCTACATGATGGCTTCACTGAAAATAGGGATGTTTGGTATCAAACATCTTGTATTAATAAACACTCACTGATTCCATTGATGGATGTATTTATACATGAACCCAGAGGGCACCTTAGCGGTACCCCTGAAAACCTACCAGTTACCTGTGTGCTGGCTGTCCAGTTTTAACAGACTTGCCACCATCAGGCATGTTTTTGACCCCAGGGTTTAGAGCCTTTGCTCTCGGGAGGACAGAAACAAAGCGTGCTCTGGCAGGGGGGTTGTCACACTCCTCCCAACATGATGGCCTGTGAATCTGAATTCCAAGCCTGGGGCCTCTGAGGAAGCCCAACCTCCTTGATATGTAGATCTGGCTTCCCTCAAAGGAGAGGGTGCCGACGCCCTACCCCAAGGCACATTTGGCACATAGACAGGCAGGAAAATTAGTAGTCAGGGAAGAGTTTCCACCCCTCAGGTCAGTCCCACCACTAAGGTGAGCTGCCTGATGTGGACACCACATTTAGAAAGCTTCCATCTTGGTGTTGGCAGAATTAGGAACTCTGGGACAGGGTTATGCCTACTTCCTACAGGAAGTGGTCATATAGGGGATGTAGTGACCCCAAGGGTAAGTATGCCTTTGGCTACTACTGTACACTCCCCAGAACACCCCTAAATTCATTATTTAGGGGAGCCCCTGGTACTAGGAAATCAGATCCCGCTGACCTGAATAAGGACAATCCAGAGACGCAAAATTTGAACTGAAGACACCGGATGGACTTGGCGCCAACCCAGCCGGCCTGCCTGCCAACTTTGACAGTCATGCCAAAGTCACCTCATCGTCCAGCTGCTGAAAATTCCAAAAGCCTGGGAAGACTGCCAGCTGTCATGCCAGCACCAGGGACCACCTTTGGAGTAGTGGAGCTGATCCCCCTGCTTCATTGCAGGTACCAAAGCACCGCTGAAGAGGACTCTGGCTACCAAAACAGTTGCTGGACAGCACCACTGCACCCAAGCCTCTTAGCCCTTGTTGAAGTTGGCCAACGGTGTCAACTTAGTCCCCCAGCCTCTCAAGAGAGAGTCTATTTTGGGTTTCTCCACTGCGATCTTCACTCCAATGCCTGCAGTCTCTTTGTGCAGGCCCCCTATTCAACCGCGACTGCCTTAAGTGACGACAACCCGGACGGTCCACTGCACCTCTGCAACCGGACACCCTGGACCAATCAGAAGAGGACCACTGAAGTCTGCATCCCTCAGGCTCGTGAGACTTGAACACACTTGTTGGTTGACCCAGACTGGTTCCCCGGGCCATGCCTGCAGCCTGTTTCTGCAGGTCCCCCTCCACTGCAACCGCCACCGGTGATGGACACCCAACGGTCCAAGAACCCTCTGCACCTGTCCGTCCTGAGGAGAAGAGGACCACTGGTGTCCCTCTGTCCCCGAACATTGCAAGACCCGAGACCTCTTGGTGGCTCACCCAAACTGGATACCTAGACCTAACCTGCGGCCTCTTTCCAATCCCCGTTGACTGACAGTGGGCACCTCACTTCACACTACACCACTGCATCTGGCCATCCTAGTGCTGCCTGGTGTGACCTGCTGGTCTGGTCCTGACCCTTGCCTAGTACTCCCCTTAAGTCCAGGAGATTGGTCCTGTAAGTCGCTGTACTCTACTCGTTTCCCTTGTTTTTGTGTTCCTTCATAGGATAACATTTCAGCTTTCAAGAATTGCACTGTCGACTTTTCTGAACTGTAAAGATTTCTCTTGCAAAACGTATTTACCTGATCGTATTGATTATGGTGCATAAACATATATAAAGGTACTTGTTGCTATTGTAAATTGTTGTTGTATCTCATTTATTGATTGTGTGCGCATTTGCAGATGTCTTACACTTCTCTCTGATAAGCCTAAGGCTGCTCAACCACACTACGGCCTAAAAGAGCACCTGGGGATTGCTAGAGCAAGCCCTGTCCACTAGTAAGGGAACCTCTGGACTCTTTGCACAGTATATCTCATTTTGATATATCCATCTTCCTACAACAGAGTAGCTGGATGTGCTATGCTGTGGAACCCGCCGGGCTTGGATATGTCCTGTTAATCCCCTGAAGTTGGCCTCGCGTTGAGCACAGCTGCGGAGTCTGTAGGTGGCAGATGGGCATGAGGTGATCCCTTGTGCGGTGCTGACCCAGTGCGGCCCCTCAAATTGGTGACTCAGCTTGTGACCGGCTGTGTGTCGAGGCCTGGCGCACAGAGTGGAGTTTTGTGGGTGACCCAAGGCACTGGAGCCCCTGGATAAGACACTGGTGGAGGGTTAGGCAGCACCTCCCAAGCATTCTGGAGCCGTTTACTTGACCCACAATGTATAAGGTGAGGAGAGACTTGTGATCTGAGTTACAGGTCTGAGGCCGAGTCCTATTTGACTGTGGGACTCTGCCAGCTCTGTTTGGAAAGACTGCCATGGTGCAATACAAACATGCTGCAGTGGTGTCCTGGGGAGATGTGGAGCATTGGAAGCCCGGTTATTGAATTATGGGTCCAGAGCTGAGGAGAAGAGCTTTCTCACAAGCTCTCCCAGATTGCGTGAACACAAAGGGAAACACAAGAACAGTTGGTTCAGCTGGAGGAAGTAGACCAGGCTATCATATCACTAAAGTTCGGGAAAACCTGGCACCAGAAGGGTTTATGCCCCAATTCTTTAAAGTATTTCCATCCAAAGTGTCCCCTAAATTGGTTACCCTACTCAATCACTGCTCTAGGGAGGGTGCTAGTACCTCTGCTGTGAGGGAAGCCATTATTGCAGTCCTTCCAAAGGCAGGCAAAGACCCTAGGCTCTGCTCACGCTATCACCAGATCACATTGCTCAGCATAGATGCTAAATTGTACACTAAAGTCATAGCTGCTCGTCTTAATGAGGTTCTCCTATTCCTGGTCCATGCATGATCAAAGTGGATTTGTTAAGGTACTTGGGCACATGACAGTTTTCGTGCCACAGTCCATCTAGTTTAAAAGACTTACTTAAAGAGAACCCCAACATTATTACTGGCTTTGTATGCCCAAAAAAATTTAGACTGGGTGGACTGGACGTTTCTTTCCCTCAATCCGCGAAAATGGGTATCGGATCTGTCTTCACAAGAATGATTTTCCACACTTATTCAGTGCCCATTGCAAGACTGACCCTGGATAGTCAGAATGAATTGCCATTTAGGCTTCATTGGCACACCAGACATGGATGCCCACTGTCCCCACTCCTGTTGTGTAATGGCGACCCCAGTATCCCCGCTATTATACTGCGGCCCAACTGTAAATAGTGATAAAATGGTCCACACTTGGGTTTGTGAAGAACTGGCATAAACGGACCACTCTAGAACACGTTGGGATCTAGCCAGGTTAGACAATCAACATAGGCTGATCAATGCTTATCTCAGCACCGCAGTGGGTACCATCTTAAAAACCTAGGACACTTTTGTGTAGAAGGGGCAGGTAGTAACCTATCCATCCCACAACATGCCCATCACTACCACCTTGCTTTCACTCCTGCTCAAGAGTGCTGGCCTTTATGTGCTGGTTGTGGGGGTGCAGTATGATTTCGGAGATGTGTAATAAAACTTTCCCCAAACTCTTTGTGCAGGGTGGACTAAGACCTCTCAGAGGTGGAACACTGCCAATATGTGCAAATTGAGCATTGGACAACTAATCCTGTTGTCCGCTCTACAGTTACAAGCACTAAAACCTCATTCAAGACACTATTTCCAAAGCTGGTTGGCATCAGAGGCATAATCTCAGGCCGTTTTAGATTACTTCTAGCGTAGAAACCCTTACCTTCCTGGAAATACAATACAGAATGGGAAAGAATCCTGGGGAAACCAATTGCACGTAAACAATGGGAGCTCTCATCCTCTTTTTCGATCATGAGAAGAGAAATCCTCTATGTAATCTGGGTTCGGTGGCACTACACACACTCCAGCTTCATTGCATTTACCATAATGGACCCCCTAGGTGCTGGAGAGGATGTGGTGCCCTGGGAGATGCTGTGCACATTTGGTGAGCTTGCTGTAAGGTTCAACCATTCTGGGAACAGGTGACTTGAATGTTTACAAGCATGGTGGATTTTCCTATTCCTTTTACACCAGACGTGATGTTACTGGGCTTAAGGTCTACTGTCTTGTGGGCAATGTAGAAGCATGTTTGGCTCATGATTTTGCATTGTTTGGGAGCTGCCAAATTAACCATTGCTTTCAGATGGAAGAGCAAATAATGCCCCCCCCCAACCCACCCTCCACTGGCATCAGAGTGTGGGCTATTTTGGAAACTGAACAGCTGATGCACAGTGTGAATTACACCTCACTTACAAGGCAGAATGGAGGCTTGTCTACATCGTATTGTTTGGTGGGGAGTAACTGCTCACACTACATCCCGTTAGATGGCCTTGGGGACTTTTGACTGAAAGCAGGTGGAAGGATTCCCAACGAGTCTATATTTACAACTAAGTTGGGTGAATAGTGGTGCACCATGCCTTATGGGCTTATAGTTGGGTGATGGGTCCACCTTCCAAAGTTGGAAAAGCGTGGGTCTGGTTTGGGAGAGGCGGGTGGAAATAGATTGCAGCCTGACTTGTACCTTGTTTGTCTTACTATTGCTTTTTGTTAATCTGTACCTTTTTGGCTCTATGGTCGTTACCCAAGACTAATAGGTGTCTAAATCTTAATAAAAAGATTTACTCAAAAATATTTTTGACTACTTATATTTGATAATGTAAGTGTTTATCAGTCATGCATTTTCACCATTCCTATAATGAAAGGATTTTAGATGTCCTTCAGAAAGATTTCCCTTCTAGTTGTGAGACCTTCCCCTTATTGTGATGAACTGTAGTGTTGCTCAAGTCAATTGGATCTCTCTTTGGGTGTGTTAATAAGAAGGACGGATCTCCACCATTTGATTTAGGTGCTTTTGTTGATGGTCATTACTTCAGCCCCGAGGGTAAGTGAGCTCTGTGTTTCCATGACACATACACCGTTTTTCTTTGCACTAAGGTCTTCTTGAAATCTCAGCCTTTTCCAATCAAAAGTAGTTTCTGATTTTCACATTAACAAGCTGTTTTCTTGGCAGCTTTCATACCAAATGTAATTTTTCTGACTTATGTCTTTATAGAGCTTAGATGAGATGCAAGAGCTCCCAGGTACTATCTAGACAAGACTAAAGACTTACAGTTCAAACAGCTTTTCATTGGTGATTGTGCTTATTCGGTTCATAGCTAGAGTAGTAAGTAGAAGCAAACGCCAACACGACTGTTGCAGGTCAGAGAAGGGCTCATTCTGTTACAGATAAATCAACCACAGCCATCTTGATAACTGATATTCCAGTACTTGAAATGTGAAGTTGGGATCGTAAAAATCATTTTTGGGCACACTATGACTCCTTAACAGGACCAAACACCAGGCTCTCCAACAAAACCCTCCTTTACCTCAGATGTCTTTAATTGCATAATGATTTGGTTATGTTGCCTCAATGTACAGATTTATTGCAATAATTTTGTGTTCCTGTATGGTTTCGCTAATGCTTGTAGTCTTCTTCTCTTGAGGTGAGATACAAACTTGCTATGCTTTGTTTCTAGATCAAAGAAAATCCCATGATGGAAAAGGAAATACAGTATACTTAATTGTAATTAAAGTTTTTTTTGTTATAGAAATCTTTTGTTTGACTCCATCAACATCACACTCAGCTCCCTGTCGAACAAGAAGCATAGCTTGAGAAAATATATATATTGCGGCTAAGGTTGTTTGGAAGCCCTAAAGAGTGCTTATTAAAAAAAAAAAAAAAAAAACTCCAAGTGTAGTAGTACCAATCAGTTTTTTCTCTTATTTTTAGGAATGGTTTCAGTCATATGTACTTTAATAGTCTCATTTATTTTGAGAAAAAATACACTTGTATCGAGTTCTGGGAACCCCAAATAAGTAAAGTAATATTAATGAATTCAAAGAAAATGATCAGGATAAACAACTATGATAACAGGTAAGTAACTTTTGCCTGCTCCTCTCGTGCAGCCCTCCTTACCTCTCTTGCCCTGTGAGGCTTTGTTAAATCAGTATTTAATTTTCTATTAAAATACAGTCTCATCCCTCTTCCTCAGGATTGTTCAATGAAGTGATTTGCTGTGTTCTACATTTTGTTGTACATGTATTTTGCGGTCTTGGTGATAATTAAAAATGTATTTTCATCAGAGCTTTGGGCATACATTGTACATAATTTGCTTCTTATGGATGAAATTGCTTTCTTTCTTTTCATTTAGGTGAATCCCATTTTGCAGTGAACAACCAACCTTTTCTGTACTTCCAAGTCCTATTCTTGACAGCACAATTTGAAGCTGCTATAGCTTTTCTGTTTCGGACTGAGCGTGTGCGTTGTCATGCTGTTCATGTTGCATTGGCTTTGTTTGAATTGAAGTTGCTCCTAAAGTCTTCTGGACAAACAGCACAACTATGTAAGTGCTCAATTTGTGTTTTACCTTCTCACTTGCTAATGCTAACGTATGCATGTGTGTATCGAAACCTGTGATGCGAACCTACCGAGATGCAATAGTGTTGCACATCGGTCTTCAAATTGTAATAAACATGCACCGCCTTGCAACCCTTAGGTAACTCTCATTAAGCGTTCATAGGGTGTAGAAGAATGTGTTTGGATCTTAGTTCTTAGTAATCTGTGACAAAGTAATATTCTTTTGTTCTCCCAAAAATCTTGAAAGATTCTGATGATATGAGCTATGTTTATGGACATGATCTGCATTTATTACATTTCCTCAATATGTCTTTTTAGAATTGGTTGCTTACTATGGTTTTTGGTAGTGCATTCTCATAGAAACTCCTTTTCCTGATCCAGCTGTGTCATACAGCATAAGCATTTTTTGTAGCAAGCAAATCAAATTAAATATGATGTTGATGTTGTAGACAGATGATTTCCCAGGAGTACAGTTGTACTTCAATTCTTAAGATTTAAATGTCTTTCAATCGGAGCTAAATGACCATATTTCAGTGGTGATATTTTTTTTCTCTATGATCTGTTTCTTGTGTTACTGCATATGGCAGTCTGTTTGAGAGTTTGTGCCTAAAACAGATGCTTCTATTGCTGGTTAAGTCCTCTTGATCATTTCAGTCATTTAGAACGCAGGGGATGGGGGATATGCTGGTGCCGTTTGTCAATAACCATCTCTCTGCTCAATTTGGGTACCCGCTAGTGCCACAGTTGCATTAGCAGAAATCCCTGCATAGACATGTTGAGCCTTCAGATCGGATTCTGTGGTCAGTGGTATTGGAGCAAGATATCTTTGAATGTCGAAGGTTAAAGTTCCAATTTTTGACGATCTCTGCAATCTGTCTATTGAACTAGTTTGGATACACCAGAGAGAGCTATGAGTTTTTAACCTTGGATGCTGTGCTTGGAAGTATGCAGGGATGTCAGAACTAGATGTGGGGGGTGAGGAATATAGATGCAGTGGCAGATTCAACTTCCATCCCCCTAATCTTCAGCATGTTGAACTTAATTTGACTCTTCCAGGCAATCAAGGCCTATAAAGTCATCGGCTCAAGGATTATTGGACTGGGGGAAAGAAACCCTTTCACAACCCAGCTGACAAGTCTACAATGGGATAGATTAGACGACCCAGTTTTCCACCACTAATCCTTTTGGTGCCCCATGCCAGGGCCACCCCATACTAGAGCCCTACAAATGCTCACACTCACATGTTGTGAGAAATGAGGCAAAACCCAACGTTTTCCCCTTTTTGCCTCTACCTACACCCCCTTCAGCTCCTAAATATCGGATGAGTGTCAAATAACCCAGGGCAGCCATCACTGTCGTGAAAATAAAAAATAAAAAAATTATAGCAAATGCTTTGCATATATTTTTGGATATCCCTGTCTGTGTTTAGTTCTTTGCATCACTCACTGATAATTGAACTTTTGCATAGTGGGGAACTGTGACAGATTTTGAGTTCAGAGGGATGCAGGCTTTCAGCAAGAAGAAAGCAAGGACTTTAAGGGTGGGAAATCGGAAAGCAGGATCATACGTAGAGACATGGACTACAAACTAACATGGAGTGAATGGGGGGTAATGATGCCAACAAAGGGGCATAAAAGGACATTGACTCCAAGGCAAAAGTGCCTACCAAATCAGGGATATGGGAACACAGACATTGAAACAGTAAGGCACAGGCATAAGATGAGGAGAGACAGACTCTTGATGTAGAGGAATGGATTCTGGTACATAAGCAAGATAATGGGAATATTTGCATTATTATAGCTTGGAGAGTTGTATTATAGGTGAGCAATTATATACGTTGGCAGCCTAGCCCCACTTACTAAAGGTGAATGCTATGTCTTTTTGTGAGTTTTTTTTAATTACATTTCAATAACTTAAGAAGAGAACATCGTTTGAATTACTGAAGACATTGATGACTGAATGATGATAATTAAAACATAGACTATATTACCGTAGCCATCCTGCTAACTTTTATGTGAATGAAAATTGTTAGTTTTTTTTTTTTATTGGGTTGTTAACTGTTCAAAATCCGATCCTTGATTGGTTATTTCTTGAACATTCGCAGTTGAGGCTTTGAAAAGGAAGGTGCCTCCATCAAAACCCTCTGAGTCTCTGCCTCCGAAGAGGAAGCTACTATTCAAGGAGGAGATTTATTTGGAGCCCTCTCAGCTGCCAGCCTAAAAACACAGGGACAAGGGCACCAGCCCTCTCAACTATACATCTTTTCCTCCACCTCCTCATTCACCACCAGCTCCTCGCTCACCACCTCCACTGCCTCCACACTCACCAGAGTGATCCCCAGATCCCTCTTACATCCATAGCAGCCCCTCTGGCCCTGCCAACCCTTATGAGGCCCCGTTTGATCCAGGGCCTATGGATAAACCCGGGAGAGGATTAGAACATTGATCCCCTAGGAGATCATTACATCTCCCCTGGATGACACATTGGCTTAATACGAAGTGATTCGGCAAGTGGCCACTTTCCATAAGATTTACATGCTTGTCCTCCTGAAGGAAGAAGATGCCCTGGACACTATCCAGATCATAAAGGAGAGTCTTGTTTATGCTCAAAGGTGTGTTAAAATCGGCCTCCGACACCTTTTAAAGAGCCAGTAAAGGCAAGGGTTGCAACCCCACAGATCGAGGAAAAAGTGCAAATCTTCTGCCAGCGACCCCATTTATATTACCAACCTACTCTCTAGTCATCCACACTGCACGCAAGCAGGCTCCTGCTCAGGCCATGGGCTGAGCTGCTTCACACGTCAAGGAGAGCAAAAAGCTCAACGCTGCCAGCAAGAAGGTGGCTGTAGGCACCCCCACCCACTGCTAACTCTGCAGGCCCCCCTCTCATGCATTGACAGGGCACAGGGATGAGATGCAAGAACTAATTAAGCATAGCCTGGCGAAATTCAGGAAGAGAGAGGAGGAGACCGTCTCGGGGGGTAAGACCATCGCCATTGCCACTGTCTGCTGCACCATTGGCACCGCAGACACCGCTTCTCAGGGGGATAATACTTGGATCCCTACTAGACGCCATGCCTAGCTCTGTATTTCAGGCTGTAAGCCAAAGGTCCAACTAAATCTCCTCAATCAACCCTTTGATGGCAAACATCTTTGGAAAGTCCAGGCCCAAGTCTAGATTGCAGGAGTATGCAAAACACACACATCTGCAGCACTACACCCTGACTACAGCAGATTCTCACAGGGTAAGCAACATTTTCTTTCCTATCATAGCTAAATCCTGTACAGAGAAAGGCCATGTATTGGTTTTACTAACAGGAACAGGCTGTACTAATAGATCCTGCTCTTCTAATAGATGCTGGCCTAGGATGCATTTCCCAAGTGCACGGCAGTCATTGCAGCATTTATGGTGTCAGTTTTTGGAATAGTGCAACAACTTGGCCTCACCATAAATTATGAAAAATCTATGGTTCCAAAATTTGTTCTGCAGTATTTGAGGCAGAGTTAGGTATGAGTTGCTAAAGCTTATCCTTTGGAGTATAGACTGTTTTCTGTGCAGTGAAAAATGTCTTCACAAGAAATCCCCTTGTACAACAGCCAGAAAGGTTTCCCGTCTTTGAAACTCTATGGCATTACATTTCCTCTTAGACCTCAAAGGAAGACTCCAAATTAGACCTTTTCCAGTGCTAGAGAATAGACAGTCAGAAAGACTGACTCACTTTGCCTCCAATAGTGATATAGTCATTCACTTTATGATGCCTGAGGAATATGATTTCTCCTGCCATGATTGAGAAAGATCCTTGTTGTAGGAAGCTGGCTCTTTATATAGTGGACCAAAAACAGGTACCTTGGATAAAGAGTCCAAGCAAATCCCAAAGGAGTTATAGAGGCACAGATGACACCCCAAATGCTCTCTTGTGGTAGTGTGGGTGAGCAGTTAATCATATTGGAGGGTAGTGCTAAGCATGTGTTACACACACAAAGGCTGTAAGTGAGACATCGGGTGTCCCATTCTCTTCAATGGGAAACGGTCCGGTCACAAAGTTGCTACAATCTGGGCCTGGAAAGTCAGTCGAGGGGAACCCCTGGGTTTCAACCCTTGAGGTTCTCGGTCCACTCCTCCTCGGGCTGATGGGCTCCGGCACAGTAGTTCCTTTTGGCACCTGGTCCAGTGCTGGAGCTACTCATGGTTGGTGAGGGAGGTCTGCAGAAAAAGGCTACAGATTCTTTCGTGAAATCCACAGTGGGCACCGTTGGCCCACTTCAGCTCGGGCCGGGATGTTCGGGTGCAATGGTGTTGTCCAGCGGTTTTTGGTGGCCCTGCACCTCACAGGTCTTTCTTGGGTTGCCTGCAGATGGAGGGAAGCAGCTGCTTTGCTCCAAGGGAGTACTTCTTGGTGATGTGCGAAACACTGGCAGCTCTCCAGCTGGAGGCTGCAGCAGCCGAACAGGTCAGTTGCTGCTTGAGGGTCTGGTGCGGCAGGCTGGCAGGATTGGTACCAAGTCATTCGTACTCCTTGTTCTCAGATTCAGCAGGCTTCTTGTCCACTCCTTTTTTTTGTGTCCAGCAAAGATTTGAGGTCCTGGAATCAGGGGATCTCCTAAATACTCAAATTAGGGGGTTTTAAGGGGAGTGAAGGGTAGTAGCCAATGGGCTATACTTATCCTTAGGGGTCAATGCACCCCCTAGATGACTACTTCCTTTGGGGACTGGGCATCATCCTGTCCCAGAATTCCTAATTC
This sequence comes from Pleurodeles waltl, assembly GCF_031143425.1. NCBI lineage: Eukaryota > Metazoa > Chordata > Amphibia > Caudata > Salamandridae > Pleurodeles > Pleurodeles waltl. The sequence continues at coordinate 272,819,321 of NC_090451.1, read as the reverse complement.
CACCACACACAAGATGGTGAAATTTGTGAGGCTGTGTTCATTTCAGGCATTTCTTTCCAGCCGGGAAGTGCAACACGCCTTCTGCAGGCTAATTTTCCCACCTGTCCAGGTGTCAGATTGGCCGTGGGGCAGGGGGAGTTGGCCTCTCCCCCTGGCGAAGGCCAGTTCTGCATACCAAAGGCGGAAGGTCATCCTTTTAGGAGGGGTGTTTAAACACTTCTCCTAGAGAAGGCTTTGCCTCTGACCTCCAGGGAGCAAAAGGTCTCACCTTTGGCAGTCAGAGTCTCATGTGTTGGTGACAGTCTGGTTAGAACTAGTCGGTGAGCTCACCAGCAGTTGTTAGGTTTTCAAGAGTCACTTCTGAGGTGCCCTCTGGGTGCATGTATTAATAAATCCATCGCTGGAATCAGTGAGGGGTTATTAATATAAGGTGTTTGATATCAAACTTCCCTATTTTTAGTGAAGCCATCATTTAGCTAGGGAACTCATGTTGACCAGTGTGTCCAGCACATGTATTTAAAATGGCCTCCCTATTCACTTACTATGTCTAAGAATCAACAAAGGTATAGTAGGGGCATACCTGCCCTTGCAGAAATGTCCACACATGTGAAATAATGCACTCTGCCTTAGGCTTGTAAAGCCTGCTGTAGGGGTAACTTACAGATATTACATGCTGTGTTTAGGGGACATGGCACACAAGCTGTGTGCCATGTCGTGTTTTCACTTTTAGGGAGCACCTTGTCACACAGCCTGCAATGGCAGTCTGCATGAGATTGGTGCTGGGTCCCTTAGAGTGGCACAAGTTGTGCTGCAGCTCTTAAGGCACCTCTTCAGTACCCATGCCCTAGGGACCAGGGGTATTATATACTAGGGGCTTTCAGAGGTGCCAAAGGGCCTGACCACCTGGGGATCAAGTGACCAAGTGTCTTGTTTTGAAGAAAGAACACTGGAGACCTGCAACCAGAACCCAGCTTCCTACACCGGTTTGCATAGTTGTGGCACTCACTTGGGGCAACTGACAATGCCAATAAAGTGGAAACCATTGTTTTATACAGGTATGCTGCAACTTTGGGGTTCATCTACCCTAAAGTCCTTGAGTTCCAAGTAGATTCAGACAGATATTAAGACCATGATGTATTACATGAAAAACTGGAACAGTCAAAACCCAGGACACTTTAAACAGAGGCTTTGGATATTGGACACCGGCTTCTTTTGCATAATTTACATATCCCAGCAATTCACATGCTGAATCATCGAAACAAAGAGTCTGACCAGCTAGGCTGATATCTCGTGGAAGAACATTAGAGGGTGCTGAATGATAACCTACTCAGACGGAGTCTTCATTTGTTGAGGGACAACCAGTCACAACATGTGTCCGACAAGAAAAGCAGGGTGTTAAGGCTTTATTTCCACATTTCTATAGGCTATCTCTAATGGGAACACCCTTGTGCTATATTAGAAAGAACAGATATGTCAGCTTTTCAGACACCACTTGGGGGGCACAGCAGACTAACCTGGAGAAGTTACATGACTGTTGGACATTAGCTTTGCATAGTCAGCAGGATAACCTCTAGCGTTCCTTGCAGCAGAAGTGTAGAAGCTTACCAGTTGTATTCCACCGGCCTTCCTTCATGAACTTCTTCCACTGTTGTGGCACTTGGGACTGTACGTACTGCCAGCTTGCTCCGGCTGGCTGGTGGCATCCTCATCCACCTGGGAAGCAAGATGTAATCCTTGTAGCTCCCTGAATATCATTTGGTGCTGCTCTTCCTGCCCAGCACCTTGTCAGATGAAGGGATTGAGCATCGCCCCTCCCCCTGCTTAGTATGTATCGCTGACCTTTCTATGGCTCGCCTGTATAGACGAAGAGAACCCTCCTGCCAGTAACACAAGTCGCAATAAATCTCACAGTGTTGCCAGTCATATTGACAATGAACTGATTTTACACAGAAACAAAAGAGCTCATGCGTGAAATGTGAGATTAATTCTGGCCATATTAGGGGAGAGCTGCTCTGTGCTGGCCTGTCAGCTGGTCAGAGAACTGCCTGACCTTGATATTGCTTTACCCATAGGCCCCAGCTCACATCAAACTTTGCACTACAGGTATGTGCTTAGAATGTAACTGCTCTGCCTGGTCCAAAACCCACCAGATCTCATGAGGTCACATCCCTCCAGCTGTGCCTGTCTGCATTACCCATAAACTGATTTCTGTTACCTAGCAAAGCCCACTATGTGCGGCACACTGTACCCAGTCCTCTAACCTATCATGTGTGTAGACAAGGTCATGACAGTAGCCTCTACTGTGCCCATGCATAACCACCGGTGATTCGTACCTACCTTTAGCAGCCACGCCTCCCCACACTAATCAAAATAATTTTACTAATAGTGGAACACTCTCATTGTTTCACAAAACCTCCTGTATGTCCCAAGGAGCCTGGCTATGGCTACCAGCACTACTCTCCATCCCTAGGTTGAGAAGTTTCCCACACCCACCATGGAAAAGCACAGTGAATACCAGTGGAAGCAAAAGAAACCAGTGTTTCTACATCCTGCAAACTACAATCTCAATGTCGTAAAATGTCAGATATAAAAATAAGTGTTTTGAGATCAAACCCTGAAACACTCATGCCGTAATGTGTAATCCAGTCTGAGGAGAAATATCAGTAGACGTCATCTTTGCTGCTAGACCAGGTATTGCTCAACACTCTCCGATACAGAGTTGCCATAGACAAATGGTCGAAATTCTGCTGTAGTCACAGACAACGCCATTGCCTGTAGTGTTCCTAATAAATTACCGATTAACGTGGAACAGTAATGGCACCACCATGATGCAAGCCAACAATAGTAGCCTGCTGGCTTTGAAGCAGTCTTTCAGAACCCTAAAAATGCAAACTTTAACACAAGTGATTCCATCATCTCAACATTGTGTTCTCACCCGGTGTTGGCACTTGCTAGGCCGATTGTCAGACACTTTTTCTCTATCCATGTTCACTACCTTTGCTTAGAGAAACCACACAACCTAGTGCCACTCTACTACTCTAAGCCCCTCCGCCAGCCTTGCATCGGTTTTTGCACTAACTCTCCATCCGTCATCTACCCAACACCACACCAAGGCCCTTCTTCACCAACCTACCCCACCTGTATCTCATCACACTGTGTCCACTGGCACCCCCAAAGCCAAGACATTGCTCTGCTCCACTCCCTTAAAATCGGTCTAGTGAACTGTCTGAGAGCACTTAAGCATGCACCAGACATACACTGCCTGATTTCTGAATCTAATTGTCACATAGCTGGCCTTGCTGAAACGTGGTCTTGAGGCATCTAAATCACCACCCTCAACAACCTCCTCCTTGACATTGTTAAAGAACAGAGAAAGAAAACCAGGAAGAGCGATAGTGTTTGACTACAACACTGAACTGTTATGTTCCACTGTTCCTGACATTGCATTACCTTTGTTTGAGTGCATGGTGTCCTGTTGCACCATTAAACTCAACAGCTTCTCCATAGTAGTGGTTTGCCCTCAGCCAGCCATAATCTGCCCTTCCTAGAGAAAGCCCTTGAACTCACCAGTCAACTCTTGACAAAGCAAACAAAAGTCTGATTGTTGGAGACTTCTGTTTGTGGGTATACAGATCCCATGCCACCATTTCTTCTTTTGATGTCCTTGACAGTATGCAAGCTGTCTGTTTTGATCAAGTGGTGCATGGCCTAACACGCACACCAGGTCATACATGTTCACATGTAACCTTCAAAAAGATAACATAGCTATGCAAACCAAGATTTGGTCAGATCACTTGATCTCCACCTACCTCACAAAACATGGCCCACAAACCCATCGGCATTACTTGAACCATACCTTCCATATCCATAACAGGCACTTTAGAGGAAACAAGCACAAAGATGTTTTTAGCCCATTTGTAAAGCTTGTATAGTGGACAGCTCAACAACTATTTAACCTAGAAACACTGTCCTGGACACCCCCCCCCCCCCCCACCCCCCACCCCCAAAAACAACAGAAAAGTCAAGACTGGCTCTAAATCAAACAAAGTCTTTCTAAGTGGAAGTTTCCCAGCATATACACAAAAACCATTATATGGAACAAAAATGGAACCGGTAACAGACCGAAGAGTCGTCAATCCAGTACAAGAGACACAGGAGAGACTACCACAGAATCATGAAGAAAGCCAAAATACTGACTTAACTAAATGTATACAATCAGGTGCCCAACATACAAAGGTAATGTTTAATATCTGGACAACCAGGGTGCCTTAAGGTGTCTTATTCATCCCATCAGTTTTACAAAAAAACAGCTCAGCTTCTTTAAATCCCAGATAGTCAAAACGCATGATTCAAATGAGACTTTCTAGAAGTATTCCATACTCTCTATTCTCCCCATTGCACCTCTCCTTGTACAATGCACCTTGACACTAAAGGAAGGAAACCAATGATGTTTTGAATTTGACCACCATAACGGGAGACTCTATGTCTCTGGTAGAACATTGCTCTTCTGCATGCTTCAAAACTATTCTCTGCAATGACAGCAGAAACAACTAATGCAATGAATGCCTCTTGTCTCTCATGCACCACTTTTCAACCCTCCTTCTACTGAAGCAAACAAGTATCAGACCCAATCCAACTGACTAATGGCCTGAGCAGTGCCCTGTTTCCCTTTCATCAGGAGAATCGGTAATGAGACAACTTCAACATTATGTGGAACTTAACCGCCTTCTTCACAATCATTAGTAGGATTCTGTCCATCACAAGGGATAAAGGGATAGACATTGCCTTGGCAAACATGAGAAGAATTTTGCTTTTGCTAGACATGGAAAACAAATGCATAAAACTGCCAAAGTAAACCTTTACATGTCCACTATCTATGGTGCTGTAAACCACACAATCCTCCTGGAGTAACAGCAACCAGGCATATCTAGTCTTTTGCTCTTATGTGTCTATTCCTTTCTTTTCCTATCACTAGCAAAAAGCAAAACTGCAGCTCTCGAAACCATGCATATAAAATCTGCATCCACCTACCTAAATCTAGGGCACTAAGTTGCTGCATTACTGTAATAGGCATTGATCTTATGAGTCTAAGAGATGCTGCATCTAGGAAAAGGAAGTTCATGCTTTCCTAGACACTCCCTGGGTGACTGAAAGCACTCTAACTATTCCTCATCTGCTAAAGGTTTAATGCTCTCCTTTTCTTCTGATTGTCTAATGTGCATTTGAAATATTCAGTGAATGCACAATACAGTTTGTCACGCTCTTCATACCCTTGCCCATCCTACAGACTGTCTGCAGCCCCTTTTTATGGGTGGTTTGTAAGCCCCTGATCTCCATATTTTGTGCATTACCATTTTTGAGGGTCATACATTAGAAACTGGACACCAGGAACATCAGTCTCTTGGCAGTCAATAGAGTTAATGGCTGTTGAGGTTAAAGAGAAACAAGCATGGCTGGCCACCAGTCATAACGCACAGAGAAGTGTCAGTTACCTCAGGAGTAGCTGTTTCTGTCCTGCACTCTTGATAGTAACGGAGATGATAGGACTCCAGAATGCTATTTGAATGCAGACAGGCTATTTTAGTAACACTGGTCGATCCATTGGTTTTTAATCAAAATGTAGGCCAGTTGTAGGTCAAACATTGAACTAAGTGAGGCATAAATGGCAAGGCAAACAAACGTCTAGTAGTTGAAATCTCTCGAGACATTTGAAGAGATAAGGCAATGACCTTGTCACTCATTTCTAGGCTCAGTGACAGTGGTTTTTAGTAAAGAATGTTAACAGAAAGATAAATGTTATTTTTGAGAGAGGGTGACTATCACTCCCCAAGAGGCAATGTTTTTAGAGACAGCCAGGATGTGCGCTTTCTTCCCTCTGTTCATCACAAGTTAAAGCATAAAAGGGCATTGCGCTTACTCTGCATTATTTTCGTTGTATAAACAGTGCCAATGATATGTGGCACGTTCATACATTTTGTGACTGTAGTTACCTTAAGGGCCATGTGTAAAAAGATACATGAGTTACTAAAGTCAGTGCATTACATGCACTGCATTAATTGCTTCGTGTGTTGTATTTCAGAAGAGACTGTGCTAATGACATTTGAACTTGATGCAAGTAGATATGGGTTTGGCACTCTACTTCTTACAAATATAAGTACAATTGAAAGGGTTATGCATGGTACAATTTTTTTGCTATTTTACAATCCCGAAATTGTGTCCTGACTCACACATAAACATGCTTGTAAATTCTTATTTTGTGTATTTTAGTAAGTCAAGAATCTGGCGACCCTCCCTACATGCGACGTCTGAATTTCATTCGATTGCTGATGCTCTATACCCGCAAATTTGAGCCAACAGATCCAAGAGAAGCTCTCCAGTATTTTTATTTTCTCAGGTAGGTCTTGAGAAGGAGGCTTCATTAATTATGTGCTTTCATTTTGTTACCTTGATGGTAAATTTTCAACGATGTTTGATGGAAGGCCTACTTGCTGAATCTGAAACACTTTCTTTTGCAGAGACGAGAAGGATAGTCAAGGAGAGAACATGTTCTTGCGCTGTGTTAGTGAGCTCGTTATAGAGAGCAGAGAGGCAAGTTTGCATTTGTATTCCTATGTGCATGACCGTGTCAGCTAGTCCAACTGGTGAACCATATTAGTAGCCATCTTTTATCCTCCACATTTCCATCAAACAAGAATTTTGTCCCACTAGTGGCCTTATTGTAAACCATTGTTATTGTTACTTGACATTTGTCTAGCTCACAGCTGAGAGTTGTGTGACCTCATAGCTTGCTAACTGTGCAACAGTATGTGTGCTTTTTCACTTGGGGTTTGTAGAATCAAGTGATCTTGTTTTCTTCAGACTCTGTTCAGGCATCTCACACGTGTGTAGGACTCAATATGGAGAGTAATGATTACCTTCTTCATCGCCTGTATCTTCTCCAGAATAATTTTGCGAACTAACCAGTCTCCCCTGCTTTATTCTGAAACTGGTGACACCTTTATATTTGTGTATAATCAGTGTATTGGTTCATGCTTGCCTGAATGCCACTGTTAATTCTATAAAATAGACTGCACTGTTTAGGAATATTAAAACTAATTTGAATGAGAATATGCACAGGTTTCTGGAACCCTCCGCCACGTATTTTATGATGTTCCTCCATTACAACTGCAGTCACTATTTGATAAGTAGTTTGTATGGTGTAAACGGTGCTGTCAGCACTAATGGTGCTGTCAGATGGTTAAATATGGTGGGAAAGGGATTTTTGATACTCCTAATCTGCAAGAAGGGAACAGACATAAATCATGATTCTAGAGAAGATGTACATTGTTCAGAGCACAATTTTTAGATCGAACAAGCAGTCTGGTTATTATTTTATTTATTTAGTTAATGCTACGTTATTAAATAACATGACATTCAATCATATAATGGTAATTCATTTGCATAAAAACTGTTTGCACTATACGGAAATAAACTCTTCATTAAAACTCCAGTCATTAAAGGGAGTTTGGTTACAACGTTCAAGAATTTTACAATATTTCTTATGACCAAGTCATTGATTGTCAAACATGACATAGGAGAGGGGACTGACATTTCCAGTCATGTATCATAATATATTGGCAAAGTAATTGTCCATTAACGGGCATAACAGGCTATGGGTCCAGGATGGACAAGTTCAACCTTTTGAATAGTAAGCTTCTTCTCTGGGCACTCCAGAAGTTTTACAAAGCGTGCAGTTAATCTGTAGCCAGTCGCTTATAGGGGCTGGTTCACAGCCTTCCTCTTGTGCGCATCCCTCTTTAAATGAAGATACATTTTAGACAGTGCCTGCTTTTGATTGGTAGGGCAAGTGCATATTATATTTCAATTGACTCCCGTTGGTAGTTGCATAACCTGCACTGGTTTCCAGGTTACACCGGCTTGGGGCCATACCCAGGGCCTGACATTTGCCAAGCCGGTACCTGATAAGCTGCCGTTTCACTGTGGTTGACAGACAGGCTGCCAAGTAAGGTTGTGGATACAAGGCAGTGTAGCTATTGATGATCAGACGGACATATGGGACCCCTCTGCTAGAGTGTCCTTGTCAATAACACAGGAGCGCCACCACATGGCTTTGTTGGTTACTGTTTTAAAGATAGTGAAGGGGGCTGGCGAAGACCAGTGACTGATGCGCTGTGAGGTTGTGATTGCCTGATTAAGGTAAGCTCAGGATGAGGATGGTGGTGAACCTGTTTTCAAGATTTTTAGCTGTAGGTAGTGTTTTAAGGGTGTCATACAGAACTTATGACAGATTTGTTTAAGAGCCCTGACACATGCTTTGGCTGATAATCTCGAAATCAGCCTCATTTGGGCTGGACACAAACTTTGTGGTACTCTGAAGGCCTTCCTATATATACTTGAGACCCATAGGAGATGGTCGATATTAATTTTGGCTTGATTACATCTATGAGTGATCTCAATGAAGGTCCAGACCGTCTGGTTTGCCAGTTTTCCAAAGGTGTTATGAAAGGCTCTCACTCTGTTCCTGATGTTTATTTTTTGGGGTCAGAATGAGCCATAGTTGTCTATCAGAATGCCGAAGTATTTCTAGGTGTTATCTTCAGAGGTTTTGCTTCCTTTTAAGAACCATTTGCCCCGCCTTTTTGATTTTGTTCCATATAATCATTGTTTTATTCTTTTGATAGTACACCACTAGTTGGCTGTTGTCAGTATATGGTTGTAGGGTGTTCATCATACGCTGAAGGCCTCTTATTGTCTGACTTAAGAGGAGGGCATCGTCTGCATAGGACAAGAACCACGAGCACATTCCACGTGTCTTGGGAGGGATGGGCAGTGACGTCACTTAGGGAAGTTGCCAGGTCTGCCAGAAAAAGATTGAAAACAGGGAGCGCTAAAACACAGCTCTGCTTCAGGTCAGTATTGGTGGGGATTTTTCTAGTGACTATGCTTCTGTCCCCCACCTTTATGTGCACCACATGTTCGTGTATAGCTCCATAATGGCTCTGAGAAGGTGTTGTGGAATTCCAGGCGCTGGTAATTTTATTTTGCCCATAGGAGTAGTCTGGAGACTGAGTCGAAAGCAGCCTTGAAGTCAATAAAACAAAGATAGAGAAGGATGCAATTGGATTTGATTTAATCGATCATTTGGGAAACGGCCATGAAATTGGGGGTGCCACCCATTCCTTTTCTGAAGCCTGTCTGATTTATGGACACAGTGCGGTCAGATGCCCACAACTCTGATTCCCCTTGTGCTTTTGCCTGTTTCTAACAATGAAATTTGGTGGTAATTTCTTGGGTTTTGAAGGCTCTCCTGCTTTTAAAATTGGGTGTATGATGCCATCACGCCATGAGTCTGGGATCTGACTTGTCAAGGAAGCATGGTTGTATAGTGCCGTTATGATTATTGCCCATGTGGTGGATTTGCTTTAAATAATGCCTGGGAGGAGGCAGTTGGGGCCAAGTGCTCTGTCAGCCTAACTTTTATTGATGAAGTTCTCTATTTGGGACTCAGTGCAAAAGTTTGACAGTTCGGTTGGAGCTCGTGGAGTACCTTACGTGTCTGGGTGTGGAGAACTCCTCAGCAGCTTTTACTTGCTCACAAGTGAGACCGAAACCTCTTCTGAAATATTGGCATTGTTGGCTGCCATTTTACATTTTTCCAGCGAGTTGATTATTCCCCAAATTGTTTTGGAGCTATTGCTTTTGCAAACTAGAGAATGTGACCCAGAAGATGTTGGCATGGTTGTTCTTATGCTCCCAGAGTTTGCTTTTGTATTATTTGTGTAGCAGCCTGACCTTATTCTTGCCTTTGAATACAGCACCATCAGTAGCCTTCTTTGTCATCTTAGGATACGTTACCATGATGAGGCACTTCTCTCTGGTACCCTGCGTATTTGCTTTTAACCATTCCCTATGGGAGCCATAGTGTTTAGTAATCCTTACATTTTGAATCGGAGTGTCTCCTTCAAATTTCAATAGCTTGTCTGTTCAACAGTCATAACTCCAATAGCTCTCCTCATTTACTGTGTTAGTCCTACATTTTTAAATCAGAGAACGTTTATCTCATATTACATAACGGTGAATATCTCTTCTCTGATAAACTCATTCAGAAAAAAATAAATTTTCTTTCCACTATATATTTTTTAAAGTTCACATCTAAAACCTAAAAGTGAAAAACCCTTCCAAATTGAAATGTCCTCATGTGCCTTTTAAAAACCATCAAAAATGAATAAATGGTTAGCTAGGCAGCAAAGCTGCACATTGGGAAAACTGCAGTATGGCCTGAAACCTCAGACCGGCTGTAATATCCTACAGGGGTAGCTTTGGCAATTGTCTTAGTACTCTTTCCACTGTCCTGAGTCATGTTTCTGGATTAGCGACTCTGCTTTTGCCCATTTACTGCCTTTTTTTTACCACCTTCTTTTCAGGTTTTTTTAATATATATTTTTTTAACACAGCTCAACATATTTAGTTGGTATACATTGAGGTCTTCTATGAGAGGGATTCTGCAGTTTTCTGGGTCTTCATGACCCCTCTACAACATCTTTGTTATATGTGAAGTGACCTTTTTGGCAGGTTTCTCATTCTCTCTGCATCATCTGCCTAACCGGCAACCATACAGTGGCAAAATGACTTGTGCTAGAACATGCTTAAAATTTTAAAAAAGGGCCCGGACATACAGCTGAGAGATGGGGAAAATTTAGAACATCTCTTAAATCTGCTGCTGGGCAATTCTAGTTAAATAAGAATCCCACAGGAGCAGCTGTCCGCGACCTCAGCCCTCAATGGATCCTTCTAAGGAACAATTAAATAAGGAGGACCAATTCAACCATTTGCACTTTTTCTTGTTACTATGAACAATCAGCTTATCATTAAAGCAAATTAGGGCATCACCATTGAAGTTTAGTTCCTGTTCAGTGGCCAAGATCAATGTTAAAGGTTTAGTCATCTGTCTGTTTACTTCCGAGCTAGTTCTTGTACTCTCCACAACACCCCAGACCAAAAAGACACTTTCTACTAGTGTCACCTAGGAGAGTTCAGGAGGAGGAAAAACCTAGATGATCACTTATTCAAGAACAGACTCAATGAAAGTCAAATTCAACACCACCTCGTCAGAATACTCTGGAAAAGGAAGCATACACTTATGCCCTTTTTTGTGAGAGAGTGGACGAAAGCCCACATCAGGTACCAAGTCAACCTACTCCAGAGATCCTACAGTTCCCTCATACCCTACAAGGGTATCAGGCCATGTTCACTGAGCTATCACTTAGTATTTTAGCACAGGGATTTCGCCAGTCTGGAAAATCCTGAATCCCAACTCTTTTTTTAGGGGCTATGGGAGAGGCTGGGACGTGGGTTAGGAGGGTTTCGTGGCTTGGTTACAAATCTCAGTCTTCTAATAAAAAGTGGCACAGTCAATGTCATTATGATTTCTGAGACTGCCCTTCTTAGTGCTCCATGAATCATGTTACTGAATTTGTTAATGAGTCTAAGGTTCTATGACTTTGCTAATGCTCGGTGATAGGAGAGTTGTATAGTTCATTCAGAAGGAGTATGCCAGTGCTAGAAATGCATCTCCAGACAAACCTAGAAACATGCGCTTCTGTTCTTAATTACAGTGATGAGTAGTTGACATACACATGTCATGCCACACAAGCAACTGGCTACTCACTCCAGTTACTGCTGCTGTCTTCTAGTAGTTACCTGGGCACAGGGAACATTATTTCACATCACTTTGCAGTGCTCCACATCAATAAGTACCCAGACAGGATTCTACATCTACACTGTTGAGTAGTTTGTTTTATCTGCCCAGCTTCTTTTCCACTACATTTTTGCTGTCATTTGTCCTTGTGGGTATATCACCCCACATGCATGGAGCATTGCTCAGGTTGGATGAATAGTTAGGTATTGCTATGATATGAAACAAGCAACATCACCCAGATATGTGGTTCACCACATAGCCATTAGTTCATTTCAGAGCCATCATACTTCTGCCATGCCAAAACCAGCTTTTATCAAATACCAAACAGCACAATTCATCCAAAAAGTATCCACGCTACAGGGTTCCAATTGTGTTTATAATTTGCCTTTCCCTATTTATGTTAATGGAAATCATAGCAGCTTTATCCACTAAAATGGCACCCTAACCATCTGTTTAACCAAGCTCAGCTAATTCACCCCCATTCTTCATTCATCACACCAATGTCTTAAAACCACAACATTGCATTACATATTAGCTAGCTGGCTGGTTGGCCTCTCTGGTCTGGAAAACAAGCTGCATAGCCTGGGTGTTGGGAAGCTGATTAACTAATTCAGAAAAAAAACTGCTTGTGCGCACCTATCTATACATGTAAAATACTTCAAAGCACTTTAACTGGCTCTAACTCTACCTTCATATTAACTAACACAAGCCATTGCTGATAAAATCTCAGCAAATCTTTTCTAACCATACACAACCAGGCAGCAATCCATAACCATTGCTGTTGTACCATACTGATGACAGTGAGCGCTATGCAAATGCTGACAAAAACATGAAACACCTAACCAGGCCACCACAATTTACTCTTCAAGTTTTTAGAGAAGAAACTCTGTTGGCACTAGGCTGCCTCTTGAGCTCCTAAGGCAATGGTCACTTTTCAGTGCTACTCCTCTCTGGTGGAAAACATATTGAGGGCTGTCCAGAATTGGAAGCCTACTTTCTGAAAATTCTATAAAATTGAGAGCTCTGAACATATAAAAACAAGTATAGAAAATGCAGTTATGCTCAGTTCTCTCCTTTGAAAATGAAATCAATTAAATGAGCTCAGTGGTTTGTGTTGAGAATAAGTGGTAACATGCCAATGAAGTTGAGTGGTTACTTACCCTAGTAATCTGGCTTCTCCTATCTCACTGAGTATTGCTAATACCGCACATATAACTCCTGATGAACCCAAAATCAGCAGCATATATTTTGTTTGAGCTTTAGTCATGAAAGAGTCTTAATGAGCAGCATATATCTGACAGTGACAGGAGGGGTTTTCTTGGATGTTCCACATACCTAAAAAATGCATTAAGAAAAAGATCAAGCTGAGTCTATTGCGTTTTTTAGTTCTCACCAAAAGTTGCATGACTTCTGCCTTTGTTTTCCACAATGATACTATTGGCTAGCAACATTCAGGCTCCCAATTGAATTAAATTTTGCAAGTACTTAATGTAATGATAATTGTTCTGTGTGGGCTACCATTCAGGCATTGTGCAGTGTTAAAAATACAAACCATTAATACGATTTGATACAATGGTGACGAAGTTTTTCCATTTGATGGTAAAACGTGATTAAACATTGTTAACAAAGAGTATTGCAATAGATGCATAATTTTATGAAGGCATTATTATACCTATCACTCGAAGTTTGTGCTATTTTTAACACATTATTATATTTCATTTCAGTTTGACATGCTCCTTGGAAAACTGGAGAAAGATGGTAGTAGAAAGGTAAGATCATCATAAACGGTGTGAAGATTTGTGCAATTTTACTTGTTATAGGATTCTAGTTTGCTTAATTGATACTGTGGCCATTTCCCTTTCTCAGCACATGATTATCCATATTACCTGATGGCAAGTCCAGAATTATCTGCTGTAGCAGTTTTAATCCAGAGCTTTACGTGGCTGCATATGTACAAAGGCACTCCACCATCCATGTATGCATTTATGACCCTGCCAGTTCCTGTTCTTCCACCCAGTGGTGTTGATTGGATCTTCCTACTCTAGCTCTTGCACACCATCATTTTCCTCTTCATTTTGGTATCTTATTCTCAGTGGTCCAGCTTCAGACTGTGTCATACTATCATTCATTTGCTCCAACTTACTCTATGTAACCTGTGCATCACAAGCTTGGGGAGCAGTAATCGGGGCACACCTGTGCCCTAGCTGCTACCATGGACATGAAACCCCTCTGCAACTACTTGCATAATAAACTTGCATCAGTCCCTACAGGTACTTGGTGTTGGCCACCAGGCGTGGTACAAAGCATCCTTTTTGATTGTGGGGGTAGTATGTAATATTGACTGTTACATTCTCTGTAGGAGGCCACTCTCACCTACCATATGCATTTATCTGCCTGGTTGTCATTCTTATCCAAGGATGATGTGTGAGATGCGGTGAGATGTGTCCCACTCAGGTCTAGGCAGCTGCCTGCCTGCTCTGAAGCCTTCATTGCACCATTATGTTGATTAAGCCCAGCTTTCTATCTTGGCACAAATGCCCAAGTTACTGTTGCCGAAGAGGTTGGAGCAGCCTGAATCTGGGTGCATTTTTGCAGGTCTACTGCAATGAGAGCATGTGTCATCCTCCACTCTCCGCATACGGGTCAGGCAGCCAAGCACACACTCACTTTGGGGATACTGGTGACTACAATGGAGTTTCAATATTTGCTTCTCCACTGGACTTAATCTGAGTCTTATTGGTTAGGCCAACTTTTGATACCACTCTTATCCTGTGTTTCAGCACAACTCCCACTTCACAAAGTTGCTGTTAAGAATAGGAGTAACATTCAGCCAGTAAGCAAAGAGCCTTTGTGCAAGAATGAAATGGAAGCAGACGTCCCCTAATGTTATGATGCACACCTGGACTGCTTGAAACACATGAAACATGAAATGAACGTTGAGGTGCCGACAGGAGCGGGTACAAACCAAGCTAGCTCCTCTAGTCATCCAACTGCTCCATTTCTAATTTATAATAAAAGTATATGATCCCCGCTGCCTATTCTGCTGGCCCCCTTTCTTTTAGAACGAGAGCAGGCACCAGTCTCCACCTTTGGGTTCCACTTTGAACACACATGCACTGAAGATCCTGAATGGTTACTCCATGAAAAATAATGTAATTGCTGGTGTACTGCAGGTAACACTAGACCTAGAGTTATACCTAATATAAGATTCATCTTGGTTTCTCTGTGTATGAACTTTGACTCTGAAACAACTGCAGTTTGCATCTCAGACTTGCTCTTTTGTTTGCACGATTCAAGACTGTAATGTTTCTCTCCCCTGGTGACCTCACAGGTATGTTGTCTCTCCGATCTCGTCTGTATTTGTGCACACTTCGTATCTTCGCTTCACGCTCTTTGCATCATGGAATATACTGGTAATTTGGACATCATTTGGAAGCCCTGTGTAACTTGGTGTTCAATCATGTAGTGCTGTAGATACGCATGCTCTGCATACTCCTGCCATCTAGTGTTCTGTCTTGGGTGGTGCAAGTTGTTTTTCTTCAAAGAAGTGTTTCAAGTCACTGGATCGAGTGACTTCTGGTGATAGTGAGATTGGGCATTGACTCCTTTGTTAGAATGTTTTCTCTCGCCGTCGGGTTTGGAAGTGTCTCTTTGCTCCGTTTTTTTACTTTGGCTCACTCCGGTTCAAAATCTTTCTTTCCTTCTTACCTTCTTCGAATGTCTTGTTTCCGCACGCACCTTTTGGTCTTAGCGCTCGCCTCGAATCGTCGGGCTGGGTACGGACCACATGGCCTTTGGGGCTTCCTCGCCCACCTAAGGCCTACCATACCGCGTGGCACTGAGCAGTATGCCGGCCTGCTGGAACGAATGATATTTTGCTTCTATCCTCTGTGCCTTGCAAAATTTCCCCACACCGATCAACATCTGATGTGTAACCTGTGTGTGATCCCCAAGAGGGGACCTGTGAAACCAGCAGATCTTGCTGGTCGAAGAAAACGCTTCGAGATTGAAGGGCACTCTGTCTGGAAGTGGTGCACAAAACTCCAGTTGACACCCCAGACATCTTTGGGGAGGAACCTGCACAAGAAGAAGAGGCCCTCTCCACCCAGGACTCTTCCAACTCCGACTTGCAGTCGGACATCAAAAGCCACAAGATAACATTGTCACAACCCACGAGTACTGTGGATCCTCCTACCCACCCCCAAGACTCTGAAAAAGCCCATTCTGAAGGTCACCACTGCCATCAGGCCAGGGTCTGAACCGAAAATCTGTTTCAGTTGCCCCGTTTTCCGGCCCAGCTCTGAAAACAGCCAAGACCAAGCCATAGTCTTCGACCTCTGGAACTTCACACCGAGACGTCTCCATTTCGGTCCAAACCCTGGTTTGGAGCCGACCGACCACAGCCTCCATGTTGGTGCCAACGAAGTAGCACTGACCAAAACCTTTGTGCCGAAACGCACAGAACCAAAAACATTAGAACACATAGACTCTAGTCATTCTTCTGCTTCTCTTTCTCCTGTGAAGCCTATACTGGAGACTGGATGCTCCACAGCACTGACTCCATATTCAGGAGGCTACAGGGCGCATTGTTGCTTCTTCTCCTGTACTGTTAAAGAGGAATATGTCCTTTCAAGAAGCCTTTGACACTCCTCCACCTCAAAAGAGTAAGGACAAGGCCACCAGCCCATCACGCAGGCCTTCTCCACCACCTTCAGCTCAAACCTCACCACCTCCTCCACCCCTTCTTTTCCTTCACCTACCTCCCCTCCTCATTCTCCTGTTTCACCTACACCAGGAGATTACTCCCCTCAAAAATCTATTTGATTTGTTGGGGAAGATTTGGGTGGGCCACATCATGACCCAGATCCCTGGGACACTTATGATTCTGACCCCTTGCATTCCAATGGGGCATGTGCACCCCACATGCCCCTCACCACCAGAGGACACTACTTCCTACCAACACGAGCTTCCTATCAAAAAGAGCAGCTGCATTTCCCTTTGTAGAACTACACAGGGACCCCATCGAAAAGGACTTCCTGTTTGACACACTGACTATCCATCACAGGAATATTAAATTTCTCTCAATGCTCCCTGTCATGCATCATGCAGCCAAAATCTTCAAGGAGCTGGTCCGTTCTTGGGTTATCACCCCCTAAAGTCAACAAAAATATAAGCCTTCTCCCTCTTACCCAATATATATTAGGTCTCAGGTTCCTCCTGACTCCATTGTCACCACCACAGCATGCAAATGTGCCTATAGCCAGGCCACTGGAGACTCCCCTCCTCCTGAGAAGGAGAGCAAGATAATCAATGCCTCTGGCAATAGTTGCTCTACAAGCAACTAACCATTGATATATCACCATATCCCAGGCATTACTAGCTAGATACGACTGGGATCACTGGGACAAAATTAAGTGCTCCTCCAGTTCCTGCGAGCTGAGCACCGGGTAAGAGGACAACAAATAGTTTCTGAGGAACACCCAATTAATAACAAGCGGAATAATTCTATCGCTGTGCCGTGGATGCCGCAGGCATGCAGCATTAACACAAGTGTCCACCTTAGAAGGCACGCTTGGCTCCGCTGCTCTGGTTTCAAACCAGAGGTTCAGCAAGTGGTCCTTAATATGCCCTTTAATAAGGAACATCTTTTTGGCCCTCAAGTGGATACTACCCTTGAGAAGCTAAAGAGAGACACAGATACAGCAAAGGCCATGGGTGCCCTCCAATCCTCCACACAGAGGGGCACGTTTCATCGCCCTACTTTTAGAGGCTCCTATAAATTCACATCCTCTGTGGTGTCCACTTGACAGTCCAAACATCCTCAAGCCTCCTATTCTAGGAGTTTCTACAGGGGTTCCTACAGAGGCCACAACAATAAAGGGTGAGGTAAGAGCACTGCCTCTGAAGGCCATTTCCCCACTGCAAGCAGTGATTACCTCTGTCTTCCCTTTGCTGACTCCACACCTGTCGGGGACGGCTCCAAAATCATTCAGAATGGGTCAACATCACCATGGACCAATGGGTGTCCCTTTCATTATCCAACATGGTTATTGTCTGGAGCTTGTTACCACTTCTTCAGATATTCCCCCTCACACTCACAGGCTATCCCATGAGCACCTCACCCTTCTCAAACAAGAGCTTCAATCCCTTCTTTTCAAAGGGGCCATTGAGTCTGTTCCCTTAAAACACCTGGGATCAGTGGTATACTCCTTATACGTACTCATTCCCAAAATGGAGGGCCCTCTCAGGCCTATTCTCGACCTTAGACCACTTAAACATACCTCCAGTCAGAACACTTTCACATGGTTTCTCTTCAGGATGTTATTCCACTTCTTCAACAAGGCAACTTTATGACAGCTCTAGATTTAAAGGACACCTACTTTCATATTCCTATCCACCCTGCACACCGAAAATACCTAAGGTTTGTTATTCCAGGCAAACATTCCCAGTTCAATGTCCTGCCTTTCGGGGTCACTACTGCTCCCAGAGTCTTCACAAAGAGCTTAGCAGTAGTTGCCACACCTCAGAAGACCGAACATCACACGTGTTCCCTTACCTAGGCGGCTGGCTCATCAAAGCCAGTACCTTACGACAGTGCCAAAATAACACCCAGTTGACAGTGGATCTCCTTCACACTGAAGGCTTCACACTTAGCTTTTCCAAGTCCCACCTCCAACCCCTTCGCATACATCCTTAGGAGCTATTCTCAAAGCAGAGTTTGGGGCAAGCATACCACAACCCGGCCCACGTTCAGAGTTTTCAGTCTGTTCTCCCCCAGTTTCAGGAGAATCGCACATACACAGTCAGGACTATTATGCGCCTGTTAGTAATGATGACATCCTGCATTGCCATTGTTCCCCATGCTAGACTGCACATGTGTCCCCTACAACAATATGTCTCATTAGTGGCCTCAGTCACAGGGTAACCTGAAAGACCTAGTGTTGTTAGACCACCATACTCACTGCTCTCTACAATGGCGGAATACTACCAACCTGTTGAAAAAGCGCCCTTTTCTGGACCCTGTGCCTCAGGTCATACTGACCACAGATGCATCCCTGACAGGCTGGAGCGCTCACCTTCGACTTCACAGTACAGGGCTTCTGGGATCTCAGTCATCAATCCCTACACTTCAGATACCTCAAGCTTCAGACTGTGTTTCTTGCCCTGAAAGCACTGCTTCATCACCTATCTCACAAGGTTGTCCTAGTCTGCACGGACAACATGATAGCCTTGTATTATCTAAAGAAACGGCAAGGGATGGAGGTGGGGCAGTGAGGGGGAGGCGCAACATGGGCTCTCCACCACCACATTCACCTGGGGGCAGAGTATCTCCCAAGGACGTAAAACAACTTTGTATACCTGCCTAGCAGGATGCAGCAAAAAGTCCACAAATGGGAACTTCACCCACAAGTCCTTCAAACATGCTTTGCAAAGTGGGTACCTCCTCAGATAGACCTTTTCGCCACAGCAGAAAACACAGAATGTCCAAGCTTTCCCTCCAGGTATCAACACCCAAAATCCAACGGCAACGCTCTCAGGATGAACTCGTCAGGGATATTTGGTTACGCTTTTTCACTTATCCCTCTCATTCCACTTCTAGTTCGGAGGATCAGAAAAGCGCCTCTCATCATGGCTCTTGCAACTCCCACTTAGACCCATCAGCCATGGTTCACCATACTTCTAGGCCTGTCGGTATTCCCCCTGCAGACGCATCCCAACAGGCCAGACCTTCTCACTCAAAATCAAGGACAAATCAGGCTTCCAGACCCCAAGTCACTCAACCTTGCAATATGACTAAAACTCATTGAGTTTGGTTACTTAGCATTGCCTGCGGAATGCATGAACATAACATTCTCGGGATAAGCTTGTAGACTTGCAACTAAAGCATATAACGGGACCGAGTGACTCCTCCTTTTGTCTCCATTGCGCATGGGCGTCGACTCCATCTTCGATTGTTTTCTTTCCGCCATCGGGTTCGGACGTGTTCCTGTCGCTCCGAGTTTCGGAACGGAAAGTTAGCTAACTATCGGAAGATTACGTCGGTATTGTTGCGTTCGGGATCGGCTTAGATAGAATCGACACCGCATCGAAGTTTGAAGAGCTCCGGTGCCCTTCGGGGTAGCTTTCGATCCCCCGTCGGGGCCTGGTCGGCCCGACCGCGTGTCAGACAACGCAGATGGAACGGACCCCGTTTCGTTTCTGTCCCAAATGCCACAACAAATACCCGTATTCAGACCAACATTTGGTCTGTAACCTGTGCCTGTCGCCTGAGCACAGTGAAGAGACTTGCGAGGCCTGTCGTGCGTTCCGGTCCCGAAAGACACTCCGTGACCGTTGAGCCAGAAGACTTCAGATGGCGTCCACGCTGACAGCACACCGAGAGTTCAAGGAACAAGAGGAGGAAGAAGCCTTCTCGATTCACGAATCGGACTCCGAGGAATTCGACGATCAAAGAACTGTGAGTAAGACGTCGAAGGCAACACACAAGAAAAGTGACAAGGCCTAGGGGACGCCACTGCCACCAGGCCATGGCTCGACCCATAAATTCGGTGACCGACCGTCGGCACCGAAAAAGGCCGAAACAGTGCCGAGATCGTCCGACTCCGGTCGAGACACCGGCACGCAGCCTGCTCGGGACCGAGACAGTGCTGCTGAAAAGGATCGACGCAGAGATAGCGGTGCCGAAACGGCTCGACGCCGAGACAGTGGCACCGAGGAAGATCGACGCCGAGAGGTTTCGACTCCAAAAAAGAAAAAAGTCACCTCGGAGCCGAAAAAGAGTACAGACAGGGTTTCGGTGCCAAAACGAGCCGCAACCGACCCAGTTACCGGTTCCTATTCAGAGGAGCAATCACTGTCCTCTCAGATGCGAAAGCATAGATTTGAGGAAGAGTTGCAATCCACCGAAGTGGACCATACGCAGAAACGTATTTTCATACAGGAAGGAACAGGGAAAATAAGCACCCTTCCCCCAATTAGGAGAAAAAGGAGACTGGAGTTTCAAACAGACCAAGCACCACAAACAAAAATGGTGAAAAAGGTAACTCCGCCACCCTCTCCTCCACCTGTAACTAACGTTTCACCAGCACAAACTCCATCACATTCCCCGGCTCACACCACCGCGAGCCAAGGTGACCAGGACCAAGACGCTTGGGACTTATACGACGCCCCAGTGTCGGACAACAGTCCAGAGGCGTATCCCACAAAGCCCTCACCACCAGAAGACAGCACGGCTTATTCACAAGTGGTGGCTAGAGCGGCAGAGTTCCACAACGTAAACCTCCACTCAGAGCCAGTCGAGGATGACTTCTTATTCAACACCCTCTCCTCCACCCACAGCTCCTACCAGAGCTTGCCTATGCTCCCAGGAATGCTTCGGCACGCAAAGGAAATCTTCAAGGAGCCGGTCAAGAGTAGGGCAATAACACCAAGGTTGGAAAAGAAATATAAAGCGCCTCCCACAGACCCTGTTTTCATCACCACACAGCTGCCACCAGATTCCGTCGTAGTAGGAGCAGCTCGCAAGAGAGCCAACTCCCACACATCTGGGGATGCACCACCCCCAGATAAAGAGAGCCGCAAGTTCGATGCAGCCGGAAAGAGAGTCGCAGTACAGGCTGCAAACCAGTGGCGCATCGCTAACTCCCAAGCACTACTTGCGCGCTATGACAGAGCCCATTGGGACGAGATGCAACACCTCATTGAGCATCTACCCAAGGAACTGCAAAAGAGGGCGAAGCAGCGAAGCAGGTGGTTGAGGAAGGACAGAACATATCTAATAATCAGATACGCTCCTCTATGGACGCAGCGGACACAGCTGCGAGAACAATTAACACATCTGTGACTATAAGAAGGCACGCATGGCTACGAACGTCTGGTTTTAAACCAGAGATACAGCAGGCAGTGCTCAATATGCCATTCAATGAAAAACAACTGTTCGGACCAGAGGTGGACACGGCAATTGAGAAACTGAAAAAGGACACTGACACTGCTAAAGCCATGGGCGCACTCTACTCCCCGCAGAGCAGAGGCACTTACAGCACCTTCCGCAAGACAACCTTTAGAGGGGGGTTTCGGGGTCAGGCCACACAAGCCAGCACCTCACAGACAACACCGTCCAGCTACCAGGGACAGTACCAGAGGGGAGGCTTTCGGGGCCAATACAGAGGACAATTCTCTAGGAATAGGGGAAAATTTCAAAGCCCCAAAACCCCTACAACCAAGCAGTGACTCACATGTCACTCATCCCCTCCACACAACACCAGTGGGGGGAAGAATAGGTCAGTATTACCAAGCATGGGAGGAAATAACTACAGACACTTGGGTCTTAGCAATTATCCAACATGGTTATTGCATAGAATTTCTACAAATCCCTCCAAACATACCACCAAAAGCACAGAATTTATGAAAACAACATTCAGACCTTCTGGAAACAGAAGTTCAAGCATTATTGCAAAAGAACGCAATAGAACTAGTACCAGAAACACAAATAAACACAGGAGTTTATTCACTGTACTTCCTAATACCAAAAAAGGACAAAACACTGAGACCAATCCTAGACCTCAGAACACTAAACACCTACATCAAATCAGAACACTTTCACATGGTCACGCTACAAGAGGTGTTACCATTGCTAAAGCAACAGGACTACATGACAACCTTAGATCTCAAAGACGCGTATTTCCACATACCAATACATCAGTCGCACAGGAAATACCTCAGGTTTGTATTCAAAGGAATACATTACCAATTCAAAGTATTGCCGTTTGGTTTAACAACCGCGCCAAGAGTCTTTACAAAATGTCTAGCAGTAGTGGCTGCACACATCAGAAGGCAGCAAATACACGTATTCCCGTATCTAGACGACTGGCTAATCAAGACCAACTCACTGACAAGGTGCTCACACCACACAAATCAGGTCATACAAAACCTCTACAAACTCGGTTTCACCATCAACTATGCAAAATCACACATTCTGCCGTGCAAAGTACAACAATACCTAGGAGCCATAATAGACACAACAAAAGGATTAGCCACTCCAAGTCCACAGAGAATTCAAAATTTCAACAAGATCATACAACGCATGTACCCAACACAGAGAATACAAGCAAAAATGATATTACAAATCCTAGGCATGATGTCCTCATGCATAGCCATTGTCCCGAACGCAAGACTGCACATGAGGCCCTTACAACAGTGCCTAGCATCGCAATGGTCACAAGCACAGGGTCACCTTCTAAATCTGGTGTTGATAGACCGCCAAACATACCTCTCGCTTCTATGGTGGAACAGTATAAATTTAAACAAAGGGCGGCCTTTCCAAGACCCAGTGCCACAATACGTAATAACGACAGATGCTTCCATGACGGGGTGGGGAGCACACCTCGATCAACACAGCATACAAGGACAATAGGACATACATCAAACAAAACTGCACATAAATCACCTGGAACTGCTAGCAGTTTTTCAAGCACTAAAAGTATTCCAACCAATCATAACTCACAAGTACATTCTTGTCAAAACAGACAACATGACAACAATGTATTATCTAAACAAACAGGGGGGGACACACTCACCGCAGCTGAGCCTTCTAGCACAAAAGATATGGCGCTGGGCAATTCACAACCACGTTCGCCTAATAGCACAGTTTATTCCAGGGATCCAGAATCAACTTGCAGACAATCTCTCTCGAGATCACCAACAGGTCCACGAATGGGAAATTCACCCCCAAATTCTAAACACTTACTTCAAACTTTGGGGAACACCTCAAATAGACTTATTTGCAACAAAGGAGAACGCAAAATGCCAAAACTTCGCATCCAGATACCCACACAGGCAGTCTCAAGGCAATGCCCTATGGATGAACTGGTCAGGGATATTTGCGTACGCTTTTCCCCCCTCTCCCTCTCCTTCCATATCTAGTAAACAAATTGAGTCAAAACAAACTCAAACTCATACTGATAGCACCAACATGGGCAAGGCAACCTTGGTACACAACACTGCTAGACCTATCAGTAGTACCCCACGTCAAGTTGCCCAACAGGCCAGATCTGTTAACACAACACAAACAACAGATCAGGCATCCAAACCCAGCATCGCTGAATCTAGCAATCTGGCTCCTGAAATCCTAGAATTCGGACACTTAAACCTCACACAAGAATGTATGGAAGTCATAAAGCAAGCTAGAAGACCATCCACTAGACACTGCTATGCAAGCAAATGGAAAAGGTTTGTTTGCTACTGCCATCAGAATCAAATTCAACCATTACACGCATCTCCAAAGGATGTAGTGGGCTACTTACTACACTTACAAAAATCAAACCTAGCCTTCTCTTCCATTAAAATACACCTCGCAGCAATATCTGCATACCTGCAGATTACCCATTCAACTTCACTATTTAGGATACCTGTCATTAAAGCGTTTATGGAAGGCCTCAAAAGAATTATACCACCAAGGACACCACCCGTTCCTTCATGGAACCTCAACATCGTCTTAACAAGACTCATGGGTCCACCCTTTGAACCTATGCATTCTTGCGAAATACAATTCCTAACCTGGAAAGTTGCATTTCTCATCGCCATCACATCTCTAAGAAGAGTAAGTGAAATTCAGGCGTTTACAATACAAGAACCTTTTATCCAACTACACAAAAATAAGGTAGTCCTAAGGACTAATCCTAAATTTTTACCGAAGGTTATTTCACCATTCCACCTAAATCAAACGGTAGAACTACCAGTATTCTTCCCACAGCCAGATTCCGTAGCTGAGAGGGCACTACATACATTAGATGTCAAAAGAGCATTAATGTACTACATTGACAGAACAAAGAACATCAGAAAAACTAAACAGCTATTTATTGCATTCCAAAAACCTCATGCAGGAAACCCAATATCAAAACAAGGTATAGCCAGATGGATAGTTAAGTGCATCCAAATCTGCTACCTTAAAGCAAAACGACAGCTGCCCATTACACCAAAGGCACACTCAACCAGAAAGAAAGGTGCCACCATGGCCTTTCTAGGAAATATTCCAATGCACGAAATATGTAAGGCAGCCACATGGTCTACGCCTCACACGTTCACCAAGCACTACTGTGTAGACGTGCTATCCGCACAACAAGCCACAGTAGGTCAAGCCGTGTTAAGAACCTTATTTCAAACTACTTCACTCCTACAGGCTGAGCCACCGCTTTTGGGGAGATAACTGCTTACTAGTCTATGCACAACATGTGTATCTACAGCGACAGATGCCATTGAACTGAAAATGTCACTTACCCAGTGTACATCTGTTCGTGGCATCAGTCGCTGAAGATTCACATGTGCCCACCCGCCTCCCCGGGAGCCTGTAGCAGTTCGGAAGTTAGCTTAAGCTTTGTACATTTGTAAATATATTATTTAAACCTTAAATAGGTACATACTTAGTCACTCCATTGCATGGGCACTATTACTACAACACAACTCCTACCTCACCCTCTGCGGGGAAAACAATCGAAGATGGAGTCGACGCCCATGCGCAATGGAGACAAAAGGAGGAGTCACTCGGTCCCGTGACTCGAAAGACTTCTTCGAAGAAAAACAACTTGTAACACTCCGACCCAACACCAGATGGCGGGCTATGCACAACATGTGAATCTTCAGCGACTGATGCCACGAACAGATGTACACTGGGTAAGTGACATATTCATTCCATTAAGGCCCTTAAAACACAAACTACTCTCAGCTGTAAAGCAAAAGTTCCAGCCATAAAAGAGCTTCATAAGACACTGAATGTTGTGTAGGGTTACTCCCTTGGGGTCCCCCCTAACCTAGTGTGGGGGCCCAAGATATGATTTAGACAGAAAGAGCATGTTGCGATGAATGGTTTGAATGTGGTCCCATTGTCTTAAGAACACCACAGGTTGAGTTATGAGCAAAAATGTTTTATAAAAGGAATGCCCTGCAAAGTATTATGAGTCGAGTTTCCGAGTGCCGTGAATATTATAGTATGTTGACTGTAATGTTCAGAACAGCCCCTAGAGGGCACCACTATAAAAAAATTAAAGCATTTGTAAGAAACATGGTCATATAACCATATGGCAAGCCCCTTGAGAGCATACCACATGAAAACAAAATGGCAGAAAGTAATGCAGTGTAACTATATAGTCAACACAATTTGAGACCTAGCAGGCCTACTTCAATATTATTACAAACAAGGCCCTTAAACCACTAACTACTCCCAGCTGTAAAACAAAACTTCCAGCCAGTTTGCTGCTACATAAGACAACAAGAACAAAAGCCATGGGTGGATTTGTACACCATTAAAGCGTATTAAGAAACGCTTACAGAGAAGCCCACTGTTAAATTCATAAACAGATAAGAATGGCCCTCCCCCCCACCTTAAGGATTATGAAAAGGATCACTAAATTGAAGGTTAAAAGAGCAAGGCCAAACATTAACCATTGTGGGGTGTGGGTTGACTATACAAACTTGTGACTACAGGCCAGCTCAGAGCGCCCTTCTGTTGTGGTGTGGGCTCACAGTGCGTCTGTTCAGTCTGCATGGAACACAGGCAGAAAAAGAGTATCACAGTGGGACAACAATTGGTGAACTGCTGCACACTAATCCCAATGCCCAACGGTGTGTGACAGGCAAGTACAGCCCCTGTGCTAACCCCGATTCAATGCCAGAACTGCAAACAAACCAGCGTTAAACCTCAGCAAGCCAGACCGTAAGTTACCAACTCTGCAGCATTAATAAGATTATAGAATGTATTTTTTTCCTGCCAAATACGGAAACCTAGGATTCACAATCACAGTCGCTGTGTTTTACTCAGATAGTAAATTAGATTATATTTCTGTCAATAATAGAAAAATACATTTAATTACAAACAGAACAGAATCTTATACAATGAGTGCATGTATTTGAATGTTTACTGTTGTCAGACTGGCCTGTTCACATGCCGGGAGAGTGAAAGAGCTACACCTCAGTGAGAGACAACCTAGACTGCTAACAATTTCCTCGAAATCGGAAAGTGTACTGGTTTTTGGTACCATTTTTCCCCAGGGGCTGGGTAGGATTATTTTGGTGGAGGTGGTGTTCACGATACCTTCTCCCAGTAGGCGGCAATGCGTATTCATTTGTGAATAAAAGGATAGCTTGTATTATTGTAGCGTGTACTGTAGTCCACGTTGGCGGTTTTGCTCTGCTGTTTGAAGGGCTCTGCTGCTACTCAAATGTCAGTATGCAGTGACTGGTGCAAGAATGCCCCCACAAGAAGGGTTTTAAGGCTTATCTTTTCAGGCTTGCTTTGTTAATACTTTCAGTCCAAACAGCCAAGTGTGGAGCACACTGGCTGGCTTCCCTGAAGCCCTTTCCGCACATCCCCTTTCAGCGCCAGGCCCAGCCCTGACAGCAGCTGCCGCACCACTGAGTGCAGCTGAAATGCAATTTCGGACGGCGCACTAATTAACGCACCGAAGCCCCATGGACTCGGGCGTGTGCTGCTAAAAACCAGCGCACCAAAACCACTGCTGGATTTTGTGCTGTTGGCACAATAAGTGCCGTGCCTGGCATGGAACACGAAGTGGTGAGACAAAAGAACAAAGTAGTTTGCCCACACTGAAGTATATAAAAAATCATGCAATTATCAGTGTAACAGGGTCAGTCTGATGGGCAGTAACAAAACCGCCCCGCAGTGGGGCAAACATAAAGCGTTTACCAGTGACATCAAGGGATTTTTGAAAGGCAAGCCCACGAATGAGAGAAGGTGATGGGTGTGAGATGGGCCTGGTTAAAAGCCCACAGATAGATAACAGGTCCGAAAGTACTTGCGTGCTCGACCTAGAAAGCAAATTTAGCTTACGCTTCCATTTGCCTACATCTCTCAGCTATAGCTGCATATCTACAAAACAGACAACATAGTTATTTGTTCTGAATCCCAGTCATTAAAGCTTTCATGGAAGGCCTTAATAGGGTCATTCTACTCAGAGTGCTGAAACCTCAGTATTGTGCTTACCAGGCTCATGGACCCTCCTTTTGAGCCATTTCATTCATGTCTTCTTCAGTACTTTCTAGGAAGGTAGCTTTCTTATTTGCCATCTCATCACTCAGGTGTGTCTGTGAGCTTGAGGCATTAACCTTAGAAGAACCCTTATTCCCCATTCATAAAGACAAGATGGTCCTTTGCACAGACCCGAAGTTTCTTTCTAAAGTGGTTTCACATTTCCATATAAACCAATCCATTGAGCTACCAGTCTTCTTTCCACATCCTGACTCAGTTGTGGAAAGAGTTCTCCACACTCTGGATGTTAAAAGAGCACTCATGTTTTACATTGACAGAACCAACGAGTTTAGAAAAACTAAGCAGCTCTTTGTGGCCTTTTCACAACCTCACAAAGACAGTCCAATATCCAAAACCGGCATAGCTAGATGGATAGTTGTTTCTGTGTGGCAAAGGGTGCGGGACCCACTGACCTTGTGAGTCAGGTGGCCGGCGGTCTGGTCAGCCCGCGCCCACCCTCCCTCCTGCAGCACCTCTAAACCTTCTTAGTATGACTCACCCCCCACCATGGGCCAGTTGACGGCAGTATTTGCTATCACCTGCTCAGCTGGCAATGCATTGTCAGACAGGTGCTTTTTGCAGATGCGAAAGGACTACTCCTCCATCCATGCCATCATCCTTCAATCGGATGATGGACGATCATTTGTCCCTTCTCCACAAGAAAGTTACGGCTCTTTTGGCCAAGGGAGCCATAGAGAAGGTTCCTGTGCCGGAAGTAGGCTGTGGTTGCTATTCCTGCTACTTTCTGGTTCCAGAAAGGACATGGGTCTTTGCCCTATCCTAGACCTTTGGTCCCTCAATCTCTTCCTCAGGAAGGAGAAGTTCAGGATGCTCACTTTGGCTCAGGTTTTTATCTGCCCTGGACCCAGGAGACTGGATGGTAGCGTTAGACTTGCAGGATGCTTATGCTATATCCCCGTCCTGCCTACCCACAGATGTTGCCTACGGTTCACAATAGGCTATGAACACTTTCAGTTAACAGCGCTTCCCTTTGTCCTTACCAACGCTCTTCAGGTGTTCACCAAGAAGATGGCAGTGATTGCAGCTCCTCTGTGGAGATCAGGGGTTTCAGTCTTCCCCATCTTGACAACTTGCTGTTGAAGACAGGCTCGCCCCAGGCTGTTGTCGCCTACCTTCAGACTTCGGCAGACCTCCTGCATTCACTGGGGTTCACTATAAAAGTGCTGAAGTCACGCGTGACTCCTTCTCCGACGCTCTCTTTCATCGGAGCTGGACACTGCAGCATTGGGCTATCCTCCCGAGTGCCAAGTCCAGGATATTCAGGCTATGATGCCTATATTTCAGCGTCTGTCCTGGATTTCGGTGAGAGTGCTTCTGAGGCTGCTGGGCCTCATGGCGTCCTGCATCCTGCTAGTGACAAATGCCAGGTGGCATGTGCAGGCTCTGCAGTGGGAGCTGAAGTCCCAGTGGGCGCAGCATCAGGGTAATCTCTCTGGCAAGGTCCAGATCTTGGAGGGAACTATGCAAGATCTGCAGTAGTGTGAATGTACAGCGATTTGGTCAGAGGCAGGTCCCTTTCCCTTCCCATGCCAGATCTGACAGTAGTGGCAGATGCGTTACTCCTGAGATGGGCGGCCATCTGGGATCGGTGGAGATCAGGGGCACCTGGACTCCACATCAACTTGTTGGAGCTTTGTCCAGTCCGACTGTCATTAAAAGCCTTTCTTCCTCTCTCAAGGGAAAGATGATGCAGGTGTTCGTGAACAACCCCACCGCCACGTGTTACTGCAACAAGCAGCCGGGGTGGGGTCATGGACCCTTTGTCAAGAAGCTCTGCGCCTCTGAACATGGCTGGAACAGCAGGGGATATTCCTTGTAGTTCAACATCTGGCAAGCTTTGAATGCCAGAGTGGACAAACTCAGCTGAAAATACCCAGTTGATCACAAATGGTGTCTCCATCCGGAGGTGGTTTAAGATCTTTTAGCAGTGGGGAGAGCCTTAGTTAGATCTGTTTGCCTCCGCAAAGATTGCACAATGTCAGCAATTTTGCACATTGAGTTTCCAAGGCAGCAATTGCTCAGAGAAGCTGTTCATCTCGAGTGGAGTTCAGGCCTCCTTTATACCTTTCCGGCCATGCCACTCCTACCCAGAGTCCTCAAGAAGATTAGGAACGACTGGGCACAAGTAATTCCTGTGGCTCTGGATTGGGCACGGAGAGTCTGGTATCCCGTGCTGCTGAGCACGTCCATCGATCCTCCAATTAGACTGCCTCTTTGGGAGCATCCTCTGGTTCTGGAATCAGACCTGTCCACTCTCTACCTTCTTGCATGTAGATTTAGTGTTGGCAGCTGACAGCCTTCGACCTTCCTCCCAAAGTTCGAAATGTGATCTTGGCAGCCAGGCATCCCTCCACCAAAATGGTATATCCTGGCATTGCAAGAAATTTGTGGCATTTTGCACAGACAAGTCTGTTGACCCCTTTTCTCCCCCTCTCTTTGAGGTCCTTTGGTTTATCCTTTCCCATGCCCAGCAGGAATCTGCTGTGAGCACTCTTAAGGGATATTTGACTGCTATTTCTGCTTTTTTAAGGTTGTCTGATCAAACTTCTTTGTTTTTCTCCTGTTGTACAGAGGTTCCTCAACAGTCTTACACATCTTTTTCCTCTGTTCCCATTCCTTATGCCCCATTGGGATCTGAATTTAGTTTTGACCTTTGTGATGTAAACTCCTTTGGAACCTCTCTGCAGTTGTCCACTCAGGCATCTTGCTTTGAAAACAGCCTTCCTAGGGTCTCTATTCTACCAAAAATGGTCACGTCCTTTCATATAGGTCAAATCATCACTTTGCCTACTTTTTATGTACCCTCACATTCTTCTAAGGAAGAGGAGAGACTCTGTCCCTTGGATCTAAAAAGAGCATTGGTCAGTGCAGAAGTGGGCCATCTCCAGAAGGGTTGTTCTCTACATTAGGAACTGTAATGCACTGACCACAAATCAACCCCTGAGGGTTTTCACACTCATTCTACCTGAGCTAAAGCTGCAACCACTGCATTAGCATGTGGAGTTCCAGTCCTTGACGTCTGTCAGGCAGCAGTGTGGTAATCTCTGCACAGGTTTACCAAACACTACTTCCTGGACAGTCAGGTCTGAAGGGACGGGCACTTTGCCCATTCGGTCCTGCAGTACTTTCTAATCTGAACTTGGCTTGCAGATCACCTCCGGGGATGATAATGCTTGGATATCCATTCAAAGTTAAGCAATCTGCAGCTAGAAGTCTCTAATGATCAACAAGTTACTTACCTTTGGTAATGCCTTGTCTGGTTGAGACTATATCTAGCTACAGATTCCTTTCTGGCCCACTCATCATGCCCGCTCTTTGAACTGATTTCTAGGGGCAGGGACTCCCCTTTCAGGGCCTTACTTTTGACAAACCAGTAGTCAGTGTTCTTTATGGCTCTGCACTGTTGGCGTGGAATATCGTGAAAAGAAACTGACATCAATGAGCCTGGGTGGCACCTATGTGGGACCCACGACAACATATCCAGTGCGGACTACGCTGACTGATGCAGAGCCGATCACCTAACGGCGCTGTGAGGTACTGCTCAGGAAAATCTTCTGGATCCAGTCTGACGCCTGGGCTAAGGATTCTGCCACTAGATATAGTCTCTACCAGTTGAGGCGTTTTTGGAGGTAAGTAACTTGTCCTTCACCCACATACTGGTTATCTCAGTTTTCCTTCCAGTCAGGAGTATGCCTTGATATTCTAGATTGAAGCTGACCTGAGTCGAGCTTGAGCCTTGTGGGCATGGCTTACATCAAAGAGTCCACTGTCTTATTGAGGTGTTCATTTGAATAACCTAGTATGAGTTGGTTTGTTTGCTAGGAGACAAACCATTGCACGATGGTGTCACTGATTCTGATTCAAGAATGGTGTTTTGAGGAGGACTAGGTGTTAAACCCTATCAGATGCTGTTCATTGATCAAAGAGGATTAAAAGAAGTGAGGAAGGCAAGGCAGGAGGTAAGAAACTTAAACCCATCCTCAACCTTTACTGTTACATACTACAGTATGTTGTGAAGTTTGTTAAAAAAAACAAAAAAACGCCTGCACCCTTGGTAAAGGTGGCGCAAACAAAATACCCCCAAATCTTTAATTACTATATGTACAGGAACAGTATTCCTACATCCAGACATGGAGGTAGACATACTGGAACTGACTGTCCAGCCTTGAAGCAAATGTGGAAGGGCAGCAAACAATTGTCTTTATTTATTATTGGTTTTTAAATAGAGGAGCCAAAATGTTAAACCTCACATTTCTCCCCTCATCTCCACTATTGGGCAAAGCTGCTTGTGGGAAGGGGGTGTGAGAAAAAGCATTATCCTTCCCGGTCCTCATGCAGTATTGAGGATGGAAGACCAAAACAATCATTCTTGGCCACTCTACAGAACAACTGAAAACATTTTAATGCCCAAGCTGCTTGTATTTGTATCCTCTCCATCCAGTGGTTCTTTCCTTGGCCTTTCCTACAGGGTAGGTATAAGTCAGCTGAAGGCATGCCTACTTTTGCATGGTCCAGCATAGGGACTCCCAATACAAATTTGTGATGATTGGCTGTAACCCATTGGAATTCCGGCAAATCAAAGTCTGACATGTCAGTGGACCTTGGTGCCAGGCAGGTAATCTGAACGCTTCTTTTTGATTTTTAAACTGTTAGTGAGCGTTAATGAAGGCATACATACCTTGCTCAATATCAGAGGCCTTTGTACTTTTTTTCTTATTATGTCAGAATGGCTGACAGAAACTACAACAGTAGGCATTCAATGGAGCCAAGCACTAGCTGTCTGCCATGCTTTGTGTACTTTAGGTCAGCTCATGTTGTTTTTGGTGAATACTTTATCACGCATATTCCTCATCTTTGTAAACTCCCCGGCACCAGAGAGGTCTGGAAACTTCTGCAACAGCTAGACAGCGCCTGTAGAGGGCACAGACTCTGGTGATGAGCACAGGGGTTGTGACAACTTCAGTGGGGCCATATAGTGTCAGGAATGGTCCCTTAATGTGAGTTATTTTATGCGGCTTTCAATGCATCTGGAAATTCGTTCTCACGTGCTGAAGAATTTTTTCTCTCATAATTTTTTCATTTGCCCCAGTTCGGGACATGCCACCCCTGAACAGGTCTGGTGTCAAGCACTGTTGTTGGTATGATGACCAAAAGTCCATCATGGATTCACATGACGACTGTCAGTTCGAGGCACAACATGTTGCTGTGTGACCTCTTCCAGCAAATGTAAGTGAATGCCATCAGAGGATGGATTGCCAAGCTTTTCATGGGTTGATCTCAATAAGATCAGCAGGGGTGCCGCAGAGTGGGGTTGTGGTCAGTGGCCAGGCCCAGGGCACTATCAAGTTCGTCCCTATTCACCAGATCTTCCAAGGACAAGACAAGGCACAAGAGGAAGGAAAAGCGATCCTCTTCTCCTCAGAGGTCAAAACTAGGTAAGTCCACATTCAAGTCCCCCCCCCCCGCCCCATTAATGGATCTAGTGTAGATTTATTTCCCTTGTGGCATCTAGTGTAGATTTCCCTGGTGGCATCCAACCCTGCACCCAGAGCCTGCACCACGTCTCTACTTCCACCTCATGGACGCAGGCCCATGTGGCCTCATTCTGGGGATGCCCTTTGCACCATACAAATGCTGTTTGATGACCACTGGTTTCAGGCTCGGCGTCTGTAGAAACTTAGGCCCTGGTCAGAGCGAACGCTACACAAGTCCAACACAGGCTTCGGAGACTGTGCTGCAGTCTGTTCCCACGCCGCATTTGACAACACCTTCTGTGCCAATGGCCGTGTTTCCCTTTGCATTGACAGGGGCACCACACGCTTTTAATATTACCCTTAATTGTAACCTCAGATTACAAAAACACTGGTAATGCTGTATCTTTAAATTTTGGGCCTTAAATGGCATTACTGGTTCACTGGGTTACTAATTTTTGACTGCCTACATTTAATTTAGGCCACTTTCCACTGTCTGCCTTAACTCTCAGGAGCAATGTTTCTATGTAAGTATTGTTCGAAGATGCCTGTTTCAAGATTCCCCACCGGATTTCATTTTTCGATGATTGTGTGAAAATATGACTGCAAGATACATGACCAAGCAGGAAGGAATAGGGGCTTGAACTCTGAGACTGCGGGGCCTTGGCACGCCAGCATGGTCTGTTGATGATGGCCTACCATGTGACCGATTCACTGAACACAAGGGGTGACAGTCTTAGTTGCTGTCATCTTGCTGATGAGTGGTGTGTACATCTAGAAGTAGTGCTCTTTGCCCTTTGAGACACATTTCACATGGAGACAACACCCACATCACAAGGTTCTGAGCTTCCAACATTTGTTGTGGGGAGCATTAGGGATGCATTTCAGTTTGAGTGGAGTTTTCTCTCCTCTATGCATTTCTCCCATACCTTAATTCCCCAGGTTCTGAGGAAGAGTTGCCATGACTGGCCCAAGTAATTCTTATTGTCCTTGACTAGCCATGAAGGGTCTGGTATTCATACCTGTGGCATTTGTTGATTTCGGCCCCTCTTCATTTTCCACTCAGAGTGCACCTGTTTTTCCAAGCAGGGAAGACAGGTCCTGCACCTCAGTCTTAACAGTATACACCTTCATTCATGGAGAATTGATTAGGTCTCAGTTTGATCTTAATTTGGTTCTATTATTTCCTATGGGAACTCCGCTTGGGCCATGCTCAGTTGCCACTCACAGCTTTTGACTTAAACAGTTTTCCTAGTTGCCATCAATTAGGCTCAGTGGGGTCAGTAAGTTGCAGGCTTTCTGTATATCTGACCCCCTTTACATATTTCATCCCCCAAGTAGGAAAAGAGGCTTCACAGACTCGACCTGAAGTGTTCAGTGAGTTTCTGAATCAGCTGCACAAAATACATTTTGCCCTGGTAACCAAATCTTTAACGGCTACACGCACTAAATAAACAGGTCAGGTGGTACAGAAACAAACTCTATCCGACTGTATCATGCTATGCTTCACTCCAATAAAGACCATCTAGGCAGTGGTCTCCAAACTTTTTAATGCTGCCCCCCCCCCAGTTGAAAAATAAAAATAATTGCCTCCCCTTCAGAATTTTTCACAATTATTTTATAAAGAAAGCAATGTTTAAATATGTCTAGACCTATTTAAACATTGCTGTTAAGTACTGTTTCCTTTTTTAAACTGCTTTCGCTTTAAACAAAGGCCTGTTACCTGTATAATGCTTCTTTTGGCCAGAGTCTGCCCCCCCTGGCACTTCTTGAGGCCCCCCTAAGGGGGCCCGCCCCCCAGTGTGAAGACCTCTGATCTAGGGCAACATCCCTCACTTCAGCCCAGGCAAGGCAGCTATGTGGTCCTCTCTTCATACTTTCGAGAAGGATTACTGCTTGGATTTGAAAGAGATTAAGATGCCCACTTTGCCTGGTCTGTCCTTTATGACTTTCTGGTTTAGGTCTCCATTTCAATCACCCAAAGGGGATGTTGTTTGGGTGCCTCTTTGAAGGTGAGGAACCTGCAGGTAGAAGTATCCATCAAAAGGATAAGCTACCTTCTTCCTCTGCTGATCATTCAGGTGTGTACTCTGCCTTCAGGTTCCTTACATTGCTGTCAAGTACCATTTCCTCCATCCTCTTTGTTCTGGAAAACCGTGTTGCCCTTACTAATAAATTAGTATTCTATTGCACTACTACTTGACTGTCCAATTGCTCAATAACT
The DNA here is from genome assembly GCF_031143425.1 of Pleurodeles waltl. NCBI lineage: Eukaryota > Metazoa > Chordata > Amphibia > Caudata > Salamandridae > Pleurodeles > Pleurodeles waltl. Next base: position 272,783,868 of record NC_090451.1, on the reverse strand, counting down.
CCTTGGAAGTCACAGCATAAACAGTTGAACTGAAGTTAGGGTGCCAGTCCTGGTGTTTTATGGTCCCATAAACTACATCACTACCATGTGTCTGATGTTGTAACAGAGCCTGTGCCCTCTGCCAGCTCTGGAGAGCTGCTGCAGAAGTTTCCACATCAGTCTTTAACCCTTGAATTTTCCCCAGGGGGCAGACACAGCCTTCTTAATCCCAAGCCTCTCTCTGCTGTTATTTTGTGTAATATTTTGGCTTATTGTACTTGGTTTTGGCTTTATTCAGACCCCCTGAAAATGCGACCTTTGATACCTTCCATTGACATGCATGTGAGGAGGCGCTGGTGAAGTCAGGCACTTGCCATATCAAAGGAAGGACGCATATGTCTGCCAGTTACTCTCTTTATGAAAGTTTCTACCTTAGATGTTTTTCTTTGATGTAACAATGTAATTAATAATTGGATACTTTTTTCAGCCTGGAGTTATAGATAAATTTGCCAGAGACACCAAGCCAATTATCAGCAAAGTAGCTTCGGTTGCAGAAAATAAAGGATTGTTTGAGGAAGCAACAAAGCTCTATGATCTAGCAAAGGTACTCTTTCTTTAAAAGCCACTGCTAATCTTGTGTTTTTTAATAATGCTTGGTAACCACTTCCTTTCTTTGAAAAATTATTTGTAATCTTGTAAAAGCTGTATAGCCTACTGTATTTTTTTGTCCATAGTTTTGTGATTATTTCTAATTTCTTTGGTTCTAGTGTTTGCCTAAAACTGCCAATTAGAAAAGGTACTCTAATCATAATTTATTTCATTTTCCAGGAAGCCATCAGTCATACGACACTCTTCTTTCTGGTGGCCTCTCTTTAGAGGCTCATACAAAATTAGAGTAGTCTTTTATTTCTAGCACACATAAAATCAAACGTGTCCCCACCTCCAAAGCATATGACCCTGATATATTGTTAATTTGTCTTTAGATTTCAGTGAATGTGATTATTAGTAGTTTCTTATCTGTAAATAATGGCAATTTCCCTCGAAGCCAAATGTGTGGGTTTGATGGCTTTGAAAGAGCATGACTATTAAATAGTTGTTATCTAGCTCACAATAATAGAATATAAGCTTTTAAACAAGCAGCCTAAGAAGCCATACTTTTGCAAACAGTACATGGGAGCAAACTCAGTTGAGCAAGTTACTATAAAATCAAGCAGATGCTTAATATTTGAAATTGCCATAAATGTAACAATGCGTAAGCTAACCCGTAAAACGTTCAATCTGCAGCCACCTGCTCTGCGTTTACCCAAGTATCTAAATAAGCCAGCCCATGCTCCTTGCTGCTAAAATCCTCGTTAAACTAGTAATCATTACAAACGTGTAATCATCGGCACCTCCCCAGTCTTTCTCATTGCTCTTTTAAATCGGTTGAAACAATCCTCAACTTTTTTCATGTTCTTTTCAACCTACCACATACAATGCACCCTTTCCCATGTATACACCATCCTATCACTGATACCTGTTTGAGTTCCTCATCTTAGTTCATGCTCACACAATCCGTACCTACGTACCTATCGGCTCGATCGTATCCCTGTCGTTTTTAATTCCATCCACAGACTGTTCCTGATGTATCTTGCTTGAAATACAAAGTAAACATTCTGTACACAACATTTCTCTTCTTGTTGCTCAACAGATGAATATGAGTACTGATATATAACTTTTAACGATACTTTTCAGAAACAACGGAAAGCTACTCTTTTATTTAAGACAAGAGCACATATTTAGTTCATCCCTTTTTCATGAACGTTTATTATCTACATTTGTCTTATTGGTTATTTGTGTTATGCACTTGTGTCTTATTCGTGCCCTACTTTATGGGCCTTTTAACTTTTGAAATGATTTAAGTTTGACCAGTTCTCGATTTACCACAAGTCCCTTTCTTGTTGAACAGAATCCCGACAAGGTTTTAGAGCTGATGAATACATTGCTGAGTCCTGTGGTTTCCCAGATTAGTGCCCCACAGTCTAACAAGGAGAGATTGAAGAACATGGCGCATTCCATTGCAGAAAGGTAAGACCTGCCGGGGTATCTGCGTGAAAGTTATCGCATTCAGTTAATGTCTAGGTTCCTGAGAGATGAGTGACCGATCATGAAACCATAGTTCACTTTCTTACAGTGTGGTGATCAAATAAGCCTCGCCTCGATCATAATGGTACAATCAAAAGTTCAGTGTTTTTTTTTTTTTTGTTTTTTTTTTTTTAAACTAAAACGGGAAACCACTATCTATTTGTTTAGTTTACTAATAGTTAGGAATTAGGAACCCCAAATGCCTAGTTTATGTACAGTTATGGGATTTTGGAATTTGAACTTCGACCCTACTGCCACTATTGATTTAAAAAAAAAAAAAAAAACAGGCCCTTACCAATAGTGAAACACATACAGATTAATGGTGAAGTCACGGCCATTTTCAGTGTGCTTGCAGGCATATTTGTGCACTGCGTTTTTATCTCACTGTGCGGATTTAAATGATTCTGCTTGTTTCTTTTTATTATTATTTAATAGTGATTCATATTAATTGTATGTGGCACTAGAGTGCAAGGGAATGATAATAAAGTTCCGCAAATACCAAGCATATATGCAAAATGCGTTAGTACTCCTGGTGTAGGGGTCTGTGTGTGTGTGTTTGTTTGTATACATGCTAGGCTTGGTAATGTATCTGCACGACCTACCCTCTCTAATTACAAAAGTACATCCAACCAAAACATTTTTCGCAATGTAAACCATTGAATGACTGCTACTTAGGCCCTCTTTGTAATTAAGTTCCTATATTACTCAGTCGTCCGATGGACTGTGCAGTAGTAAAGTGGAACGAGGGTGGTGTTATGTGTCCCTGCCATTGATACAGGGAATAATGGCACATTGCACCTAAAATTATCAAACTAGGGTCCCATAAAACTCTGCAAAATGTCTCCATGATTGTTTGTTTGTTCAGATGTCTTAGGATTTGCACGCAATCCTTTTCCAGTCATAATTTACCTAATTCGGACATTTACTATATGGCTCGCCATGTTTTCAGATGTACAGAATACATCAGGGCATTAACAGCTTTTGTTTTTAGATATGCAAGCTTGGATGTCTGTGTCTCTTTTCTTATATGCATTTCTTTTTGTCAGTTAAGAAAACATTTGTCATTGGCAATTTGTATCTGTGCCATCTACAAGCAGTGTAGTGTGTGTACAGGCCATATGTCTGTTGCACACTACTGCGATGCATACCTAAAGTACTGGAGTTATTTCTTTTTACAGATATTGTGTGATGTAAGTAAATTGGAAATCATTTAGAGGTTGCCAGAAATGGGATACCTGCATAAGCGCGCAGAAACCGATCTGCAGCCTCCTGTATCTCCAGCCTCATTTAGAGTGTTGGAATGCCAGTTTTATCCCCTGATTTGGGGTTCTGATTTAGGGGAACAAATAGAATTACCGTTGGGTCCTCCGTGCCACGAGACGCCTGCCATCAGTGTATTTTTTTGCCCTGTGATGCGGCGGCGGCCGCCGCCACCATCTCAACAGGACAGTTTCGGTAGAAGATACTGTTATTCATCAAACAGGAAACCCTCACCTTCACTAGCTGCTACCATGGTTCTGAAAAACGTTGTGCTTCAGATTCCATTGCAGTCCTTTTAGATTAATGTTCTCAAACCATCCTCTATGAATTCTCCTCCTTCTGTGACTGTAGTTTCTCTCGTTCAGAATTTCACCTATTAGTTAACCTGGCTGCCTGTTCTTAACCGGGCGTTTGCGGGCTCTGACACAAAGATTTATTGACCGAAGAAATCGATCTAAACCACCACCATTGCAAAACTGGTCAGTCTTCTTCTCGTAACGTGTAAAATATAGTTGAGGTGTTGCCTTCACTACGTTTAATGCACAAAGATAAATTGGGAACATCCTTTTCATAGCTACTCTTTAACCCTCTTGCCTTTTACATTTTTGATCATTCTTGCACGTAGGAGAATTCGGTTGGTTGTTGTCTACATAGAGCAAACTGTGAAATAGTGTTTCAGATACATTACATTTTCATGGCACTGTGCTGACAGTTTACAATTATGTATTGGTTCCAAGCACCACAGTTCCTCCTACTCGTTTGATTGTATGTATCACTATGTTTCATCTGGCCTCATTATAAGGAGACTGTTTTATCGTTTATCATATTTTGTATGAATCTCTTAATTTTGTGTCTGCCTTAACTCAGGCCTTTGGTGCTTCACTGTGATTACAGAAAGATAGCTAGGCCTTTGTTTCTCTAGGTCCAGTCCTGCTACAAACCTTCATAGCAGACTGAAGCATTACATAGGTAATGACTATATAAACAAATGAAATGGTAACAGTTGGTTTTAGGAAGCCAGAATAGCTGTGTCTTGCAAAATCTCAATGCAAATACGTTATTTCGAGCATAAATATACCCGGAAACCCTCTGGTACTTAACTATTTTACTATTTCAGGTATAAAGCTCAAGCAATAACTGCAGAAAAATCTGTTTTCTCCACGTTCCACCTTCTTCTTGACCTGATCACGTTTTTTGATGAGTACCATGCTGGCAATATTGACAGAGCATTTGATGTAAGTCCGATTTAAGTGTTTTTAGGACAAACGTACTGATTTGTGCAGATATCCCATCTTTGCTCGGTTTGACACCTGTTTAGAAATGCACACCAGGACAGGGTAAAAAGCAGATTTTTTAAAAACATAAATACGTTTTTACTTTCCTGCACGTGTGTAGTAGGCCTTTCTTCAGACATTTTTTTGTCATTGAATGAGATGGTATCCAATGCAGATCCATTTGATGGGCAGTGGGATTCGTTAAGCTGTAGATTGTGTTTTGGAATTGTATTCATTAGACCTTTTCCTCTTATCTCAGGCATGCATTTTACCCCCATAAAGTAATTTCCCAAATTGTATTTGAGAATATTTGACCTTCTGTATGTTTTTGTCCGTCTCATTTCTCGTTACAAAGGGAAGGTATATGTTCATGAAGCAAGCTAGAGCAATTAAACCTAAATTATAGTTTGGGACCATGCAGTTAGAAACTCACTTTTTCGGTCCTGGTGTGTGGCTGTGAGTTGTACACTTCTGTGTTTCTCTGTGTACTTTCATTGTTGTGCCCCCTTGTGTTGAATTTAAGTAACTGCTTCCAACCCTGAGTGAGATGATTGCACAATTATAGTACACCCAATTGTTTGCACGTAGGCAATAACGCAGTACTGCATTAATGTAACAATTGGGCTTGTTCACACTGCATTGATTCGCCTTTGCTTACATGTGCTACTTATTGGATGTCTTCAAGCTTAAACTCTTCTAATAGGAAGTAACAGTTTAAACACGTTTTACTATATCTTCGTACGACTGTAATAAGAAAGCTGACACATTTAACTAAAGGTATATTGAAATATTAATACATACACTTTAAATCGAGCATAACCATTGATATGTCAGGAATATTCTTTTTATGATTGTTCAAGGATGCATATCTTCTGTTCAGACATGGGGGTCAAGCTGGTGACCCTTCATTTAATATGGTTAGCAGATATGGTTAACAAGCTAAATTTTGTGAGATTGAAATTCGAAGAATGAAATGTTCCAATGATGTAAGAAAATGTATATTTTGCTAGTTGCTGTACTTTTAGCATGTTGACAACGTTCACTTACTTTTACTAGTTTCTGTTTTGCTCATATGCAGATTATTGAACGCTTAAAACTAGTCCCTCTCAGCCAAGACAGTGTGGAAGAGAGGGTGGCTGCTTTCAGAAACTTCAGCGATGAGGTAAGTGGGATCACACTTCATGCTTCGTTAGCTGGCGGTAACTGGAGTCAACATCACCTGATTTGTGTCGTTTTTAGCTTTTCTCAGAGAAGTGCTTGCAATGTAGTTTCGTCAGCTCTGCCATTTACCCATAGGCGTTAAATCATACGTCTGATGTTCAAACATACATTAATTCCTTCATTATAATTCTGTGAAGCCTGTAGTTTATTCACCTGCCCACCCACAAATGTAATTGTATCTTTATGAGCACAAAAAGCCAGACTGGCCTTTTACTTGTGTGAAACAGGATAGACCGATACGTGCATCAGTTAATTAAACATATTTTAACATTTTCTCACCCTTGATATAGGTTTGTTTTTAAAGTTTGGAGCTAGTGAAACTCCCTTTATTAGGTGCAATCGGGGGTTAGACGTGTTGAACTTTTCAAGAGGCAGGAAAGGGCAAAGTCAGGCCTTTACTTCATTTGGCCTGCATCATGCCTGTTGCAACAGCAGGAGACAGGATGGAGCGCCTGGCCTGGCACTGGGGCTTTATACACTCCACTCTCAGTCTTTAGCAAGCAAGCCCACGTCCTTGTTATAGTGTAGCACAGTTTTCTTCAGCCTTACTGTGACTTCTCCCCACCAGTAAAACACTTTGGACCGGGGGATGGAGAGCATGGTGGCAACTGTTAACACATTTTCACAATTGATCTGTAAAGTGACAGTCTCTGAGAATGCGTTGGCTAAAACCTAAAATAGCAGGGTTTTGGGGGAGTAGAAGGGTGAAGACACGAGTGCTGGCAAAGCCTCACCTGACTCCACTGCTAGTGTTTCCCCCTTTAGAGTGCCATTTTGCTTGCGCCCAACTAACCTCACCTCAAAAGATGAAACCAAGAAATAAACTGCCAAGAAGCTGCTTAAAGAGCCCAGTATGTGCGCCGCAGCATGTCCAGGCTTTACCTCTCCACCAATCAGAGAGAGAGTGCATGTGTGAATTGTTGAAGTATTTGCAAATCTGCTTCTGAATGGCCCACAGTGCATTAGGGCACCCTGCTATAGACGCCCTCAGGGCTTGGTGCCAAACATATGCCCCCTGCCTGCCACTTCCTCCTTCGTACCCCCGGGGGGCTGTCCACATGTCTAATGCTGCTGCCATGGACTATGTGAGGGCGGCAGACCTCTATTCAAATTCCCCAAATTGTCGCATAACATATGAAATCAAAATAAGGAAAAAACCAAGGCTCACAGCTCAACCGGACATTCTCCCCAGTCACCAATCCCACCAAGATCGACAGACAGTCTGTACAGGAAAAAAAACGAAATCCGCAGAAATGCTCTTACCTTTCTCCTGTGGTTTGAAAGACAGATTCGAACATGTTTTCCCTGATATTGAATACTGTATCACTGTTTACTCTTTTATAATTGTTGTTTTTACAGTAGAGCAGTTCGAATTGCACCTATCTTATCATTTAGATGATTCCCCAATTAATGATACCGTTTTTTGTTATATAGCTGTTCACGCTGCACGTCTGCGGTATCTGAGCACTGTAGCTAACCGGCGTTAATAGTGTCCAAATATTCAGTTCACTTACCTCGAAAGGATGAAAGTCTGAGTCGGCCTAGCTGGGATATGAACTCATGACTTGCCAATCACTGACTGTATGTGCCACTGATAAGCGTTTAACACACCGAGACATCACACTGGCATTCAGAAATTAAAACTCCTAGTTCTTCCAAATTTTAATACATTTCTATTAAGTTGCACGTGCTTAGCTTTTACATATTTTAAAAAAAGCTTCAGCATGCTATTCCCATTAAATGAACTTTTTACTTATGCTGGAAGACAAATTGCCTAAGAGAGGGACCAACCAAAGGATCATAAAAAATATTCTTCATTCAATATCAGCTGATGATTTATTTTGCTTTCCAGAACAAAACGAGTTGCATTTCTCCTCCGTGCCTCTTGATGTAACCTATTTCTCACCGTTGTTATAGAAGTGAAGAGAGTGAACAGCAGAGCATGATAAATTGCGCGTGCAATAGCCGAGTTTTACATCCTTGTGGAAAGGTAGAGAGTGCCAAGCTTCAGATCATACAGTGCGGAGGTTGCAAAATATTCAAGCTTCTGTTTCAACCAGTTGTTACTCATAGTGGAGTCATGAGATGGAGTTAGTCAAATAAAGGGCATTGCAGCTGTTTAGCAGCACCCGCTTTAAAACGAATACAATTTATATGTTGTCAGCTGCATATACACTCATGTGGCAGAAAGAGTAAGATTTACTTGTAATATATCGTTATTGTTTGGGGGTTTTTAGTGGCAAGCTTTCCTACAACAGGTTTTCTACTATTTGATTTTTTTTTTTTTTTTTAATAAAGGAACGTCCATTTACTGCATCAAACCCAGATCGGTGTTGGCTTCTCTGCTGTGTAAATGCCAGGCACATCTTTCTAGGCCTGGCAGCTTCCTCTGTCGTGCTTTGGTATTAAAATAATTAAACAAATAAATAATATTTACACATACATGCATAGGGGATCTTTGGGACAGTCCTCTTCCTGCAGTGGTCTGTTCGAGTGGCATTCACATTGTCTGCTGCCCATGATTGCTAATTGTTTTTTACGCAGTTGCCCCACAATTTCATTACTTTAATCAAACTCTTACCCAGTGGGAATAGTAAAGTATTCACCTTTGGTGCCGTTAACTCTACATAAGTTGTTCCTTTGATTCTGTAAAACATAATATGTTAAACAATGTATTTGATTATTTTTTTAGCTACACCTGAATGATTTCTAAGTAAGCATGTTGGACCTTGTATGCGTTTAGCTGCAGACAGCATTCCGCAGTTACCCAGGACCCCCAGGCATTTTCTACGATTTATGGCGCTCTTTCATTAACTTGTATTCTTGTGGAGCGGTCCTACTGCTTCGGATGTCTTTTTTTAGAGACGACAAGGACCGTGTGTAGTGCACAATCACATAGGCAGCCGTAACTGTGGTTACCTAGATGCTACTTACTGCTACATGGGCGTAGACACGTGCTACTTCAATTGGTTTATTTGTCTGCTCCTCCCTTAGAGCCAGGAAATAACTTTACGATTCACATATTTTTGTGGATCACAACTCTGATCCTCTTATTCTGATTAGGATACCTTGACCTGTAGTTTTGAAGATGCATTTTTTTTTTATTTTAACAGTTTATTTGAGAACATCTTGAGAGATCTGCACACACAAATGAACCCTTGCTGAATTCAACATTTTGTCTGCTTTACAGATATCTATAGCTTTTCGTTTAAAAGCACAAATTATAGGAACAGTGTACCACCACTTTGGAAAATGACAAAACTGTGGTAAATATTTTTTTTTAAATTCAACTCTTTGTGCTCCTGAAACGTGGGAAGACAGTGGCTTAAGCACAGTAGACTCTTTGTTGATGTCATTTTTAGGGGAAAAATAGACTGTCTTTTGTGGAGCTCTTTTTCACTATTTTCCCCAAAATACTCAGTGTAGCTATTTTCTTGGTCCCCTCCAGGGCAATCCACAAACCCCTGGGTACCTTTTGAATCCCCATGATGTTGGGGGAAAAAGGGTGCAAAGTTGGCGTGGATACCTTTATGTGAATAAAAACTTATGGAAGCCTCAGCGTGAACTACTCCAAATAGCCAAAACAGGGCTCCGCACTGGGGTGAAAAAGCCTCAGCAGTAAAGGGGTTAAAAACCTTTTGGAGTATTCTTTCTTAAGGTTTTTTAAGAATATGATATGCATTTTGAAAGTATTCCTTATTGTTGGTACTGTTACTTCTAATCCTCAGATGTTGGCTGTGTGGCATGTTGTCCCTTAGGTGTTTTGTGGGAAAGCTGGACTAATGCCACACGTGTTCTTATCCTTTTTTGTTATGGAGGCATGTGTAGATTTTTCCATGTTTGTTCTTTATGCTAAGATTCGAAAAATGTATCTCACCTTTATCCATATTCAAAAGCAATTTTATGTTTAGTGTGCGTTCATAAAACTATGAAAATGTGTCAGTTATTGATGTGTTAATTTCTATATCAAGAGGATATCATCAATATACCTTTTGCAAAGGACGTTATCTTACCCTTATGGGTTGTTGTCATATACCCATTTTCTTTGTACTGGGCCATATCTTGAAGTCCCAACACACCGCGTAGGCACTATATAATGAGGAGTACGTTGAGACCAGAGAGGTGGAAATGCACTGCAAACACTTTTAAGATGGGTGTACAATTACACCCCATACTGGAAAAGCAATGCATTTTTCAGAACAATAAGTCTGGTCCTATACCCTTAGTTGAACTGATTAATTGATGACATATTAGAAATCGAAACCGAAACAAGGGCTTCTATTTATGATCCGTTGAGCTTTTATATGAATGATAATTAATCACATAAAATAAGAGTTAAATGATGGTAAATTTTGCTCACGTTTTGACTCCCTTTGTGGTATTAGTTTCACTTTTCTGATACACTGGTTATTAATTTGTGCAGTACATGGTTACAGATGTCAAAAGAAACTGCTAATGTTTCTTGCTGTATAAGAAAAGTATTGTAACGAAATATCCATGGCACTAGAAGAAAGTCCTTATACAAAAATGGTATCGTGTTTTGTTTACACTGTGATGAATGCTTGGCACACATCTTTGGGGATTTTTCGTCCTAGTTTTCTGCATGGTTTTCAACTCATGGGCTCAGAAACGGACACATTTTAGCCACGTTATCCACACAACATTATCATTTAACAAGTTATTTATGAACAGTGTAAATGAATTTAAAGTGAGATCACTTAATTCAAAGATGTGTCACGAGGCAGTTCTCAGTAAGATGTTCGTCATGCGGGGGCATTCTGATGGACACAGACACATTTGGAGATAGGTTGACAGTACTGGTTCTGATGTGATCTTTTTCTACACAGTAGTTACCCCTGACGAAGGGCTTATGCCCGAAATGCATTGGGTTTACAACATCGTGTTTATGTTAAATGGACGAAGAATCACCCTGTATTGAAAGAATAAAGCCTGGATTGGCATTTTAGTTGAAACTTGCACACTGGGAACCACACTGTCTTTGTACAAGAGTTGAAGATATACACATAAGAATGAGAAATTTACGCTAGAGTGTATTACACAGAAAAAAGTGATCATAATGGGCTCGCTGACCTTATTGGCTCATGCCTAAATGTTTGTGCATCTTCGGTTTGGTGCACCTGCATGCACCAGCTAGTGTCATAGTATTTTGGCATGCTGGGCAGCACACGCACCAAGGTCGCACATCCTATATTAATCTTTGAGCATTTAGGAGATTGATGAATGATTTGGACAAAAGGGTTAAATCGGTCTGAATTTTACCTTTCATACATATAAGCCACTGATAACAGCTACAGGCCTATTAGGAAAATATTTTTGTTGCCATAGGTCTGATCTGTCTATGGAAAGATATAATGAACACATTAGGCCTAACATTAATTGCGAAAAGGATATGTCAAAAAGGATTTAAGGGTGTATTGTTATTTTGCTGTATTAATTCCTGCATATTTATTTTGTTACATTAAATGCCACAGGTTAACTTTGCAAGGAATATTTTTGGTGTTGGTTATTGCCTTTGACAAACCCTAGTAGGAGATTTGCATTGTATTAATTATTGCTAGAATCTCTTCTTAACAATCTGCCAGGGCCTTGTAATAAAAAAAAAAAATCATTAACTAATACATACATCTGTATTTAAAAATATACCCAGTAGAGGTACATAAAGGGCCTTTGGATCAGCTTTGTTCTGCCATTAGTCTGCCTCTGCTTCGATCCATGACAGCAAACTGCATGGGGTAATGGTTCAGTTCACATCCATTATTGACTCTCTTGCCTAGTGAATGACTGCATTTTCCGGTCACATATGTACATCCATCTGAAAATGTGTGCTTCAGTGTTAGGGCTAGTTGGCCAGTCCTTTTGTTTTTTCTTCTCTTTTTATTTTAAAGTTTCTTAAGAGGATACTACATCTACCCAGGCAGTGCAGATGGGTTGGTTGGTTGCTTGCAGCTCATTTCACCTGCGGTACCCCACATCCTACATGGCCTCTTGTTCTAAACCAGGAGACCATCATCGAATGCTTTTCTTCATAGTGTACAATTGTTTTACCTTTCCAAGATGGCCAACAAATTGGTTTTAAACTTGACTGCCTTGTTTGAACTTTAAAATAATGTTAGACTATTTACAATACCTTTGCAAGACGGACACTCACTGCTAGATTTAGTTTAATTATTGCAAGCATACGCCCACTGTGTTTAGAGAGAAGAGTGCTTTCTTTTTGGTAAGTGTATTAGTTTAATTTATCCTGCATATGTTGTTGAGTGTGTGTGTGTTTTATTGCGATTGTGTTAGAGGGTGTGTAGGAAGCTGGCTTTGTATATACTATATCAAAATGAGATATATCATGCACTGAGCCCAGGGGTTCACCAGAGGTTTAAAAGAGGCTAAAGTAGATAATACCAATGCTTTCTTTTGTGGTAGTGTGGTCGAGAAGTTAGGCTTATCAAAGGTTAGTGCAAAACATTTGTTGTACACACAGTCAAACAATGAGGCACATACTCAATAACTAACTCCAGGCCAAAGTATTTATATAAGAAAAATATATTTTGTTACATAATTTCTAGAACCAAAAGGATCTTGTTGCAGGTAAGTACATTTGCAAGTAAGTATTGAACATATGTATCAATTGTACTTTGAGTTTGGCAAATAAAACAGTTCATAGGCAAGTAAGACTTTTCAGTTTCAAAAGTTGACGGGGCAATTTTCAGAACAGTCCTAGGGGAGGAAAAGTGTTAGTGCAATTTTGAGGTAAGTACTCAACTTATAGTTCTAGTCTCCAGGGGTTAGGATGTCCACTGGTTGGGGTTCAAGATGACCCCAAACATGTACCACCAGTAACACGGACCGGCTGGGTGCAGAGGTCAAAGTTGGTGTTGGATTTAGAATGGGATCCTATGGAGACTGGGAGCACTCAGAAACACTGGGAAGGGAAGGGGGGGGGGGGGGGGCATGTTAGCACCAAACACACCCTCAGCTGCACAGGGACGGCTGGGTGCAAGGTGCAAACACAGCATCAGGCTCCCAATGCTTTTCAGGAGGGGGACCCCAGGGGTCACAAAGATGCTGAAAGCTGGGTCCAGGAGATCGGTTCCGGAAAACCAAAGGCTGGATAAGGAGGAGGGCTACCTGCTGAACGTTGGACCGTCGGTCGAATTACCCAAGGCCAGGGGGCTGCGGGTGCAGGGGTACCTTTTGGGCACCGGGTATCTTTGTTTGGTTCTCTTGTGGTCAGGGGGTCCTCTGGATTTAGGCTGCAGGCATCGTCATGTTGGCCAGCAGGGTCAACCCAGGGTGGACACAAGGTAGGAATCAACTGGGGACCTACTCTGGACCCGTCGGCCCACCTGGACATGGCCTGTGGGCGTCTGGTGCAGCGTGGGCAAGACTCGCTTATCTGTGGCAGTTCTGGAGTCGTTCTTGTGGATAGGGCCACCGTCCTCAGGAGTTCTTGGTCCTCTGGTGGGCAGACAGGCAGTCCTGTGGGGCTTTGTAGAGGTCGCTGGTCCTGCAGGATAGGTCTCCTTTTTGGAGCAGGGCTTCTGAAGCTGCAGACAGGCCGCTAGGGCTGGGGCCAAGTCATTTGGAGTCTGGAGTCTTCTGTGCTGGGGTTGGAAAAGCAGTCCTCCTTCTTCCTTCTTGCCTTGAGGTCACCAAGAATCTGGTGAGCTAGGTTCAGAGGAGCTGTTAAATTCTAGATTTAGGGATGTTCCAGGGGTCAGAGGGCAGTAGCCAATTGCTACTGTCCTTGAGGATGGCTACACCCTCAAGGAAAGGGTGGGCACATTCCCAACCCTATTGGTCCCTGTCCTGCAAACCAAGATGGAGGATTCTGCAGGGAGATGGGTCTCTTCAGATCTGGACACCTAGATGGGCCTAGCTGGAGTGTTCACTCCTCCCTGTTTGACCTAATTTTCCCACCGGACTTGTTGCCAAAAGTCGGGTTTTGTCTGGGGGCAGGCATCTCCATTAGCTGGAGTGCCCTAGGGTGCTGTAACAGGAGGCCTGAGCCTTTAAGGCTCAAGCCAAGTGTTACAGTTCCTGCGGGGGGAGGTGTGAAGCACCTCCATCCAGAGCAGACTTTGTTCCTAACCCCAGAGAGCACAAAGGCTCTCACCCCATGGGATCAGAAACTTGTCTGTTATTGGCAGACTGGCACAGACTGGTCAGCTTTATGCTAAAGTTTTGGATAAAATACAGGGGCCTCTGTGTACACTGTACAATAAATCCAGCACTGGGTTTATTGTGCTGGGAAGTTTGATACCAAACTTCCCAGACTTCAGTGAAGCTATCATGGAGCTGTAAAGTTCATAATGACAAACTCCCAGCTCATGAACGTTTTATGGCAACACTGCACTTACAAGTCTAAGAATGGACTTAGACACTTTAGGGGCATATTGCTCATGCAGCTATGCCCTCACCTGTGGTATAGTGCACCCTGCCTTAGGGCTGTAAGGCCTGCTAGAGGGGTGACGTGCCTCTGCCACAGGGAGTGGTTGGTGGCCATGGCCTTCTGAGAGTCATGCCATGTCTATTTTACCTTTTTCTCCCCACCAGCACCCACAATCTGCAATGGCAGTGGGCATGTGCTTGGTGAGGGGTCCCTTAGGGTGGCCTAATGCATGCTGCAGCCCTTAGGAACCCAACCTGGCCACAGAGCCCTTGGTACCACTGGTACTCTTTATAAGTGACTTAGCTGTGTGCCAGTTGTGTGCCAATTGTGGGTACAGTAGTACAGTTTAGGGAAAGAACACTGGTGCTGAGGGCTGGTTAGCAGGATCCCAGCACACTTTGTCAAGTCAGCATCAATATCAGGCAAAAAGTGAGGGGGGAAGGGGGGTAACCATGCCAGAAGGGGCACTTTCCTACAGGATGAATGTAAGAATGAGTCAGTGGGTGAATAAATGGATGCATAGTTGCAAAGATAAGTGAAAGAGTGAATGTGTTATGACTTATTGAGTGCTTAAAGCTGTCGGTATTTCCAAAGGCAGTTTTATTCATAGGCCAGACCTATTGGCATTGCCAATCCTTGTGAGGAATCAGCAGGTAATTAGAGAATCCACTGGAAAGATTCTTACTGAAGGTAAGTAACTTTTTCTTTTAACCTGTTGGGTAAACTGCTTTGGACCGCCTGTCGCCTTTTGAGCATATTGACCTTTTTTCAGAACTTCTAGAGAAACTGTTTACCAAGGGTAAGTAACCTGTTTTCAACACCTACATTCATTGCCCAACTGGCAGAGTCATCCTCTGGTTGATGAGTTATTAAGCACTATATGTAGGGGAAAAATATGCCAGACATTAATTCGTGGTGTTCTGTGATTTTCTTCCATAGATAAGACATAATTTATCAGAAGTTCTTCTTGCGACCATGAATATTTTGTTCACGCAATACAAACGATTAAAGGGAACTGGACCAGCCACTCCAGGCAGGCCGCAGCGTATAATGGAGGATAGAGATTCCGTAAGTGTATATGTACAACCTAGATAACCGAGAAACCAGTGCATAAAAGCTCTGAGTTGAGGTTTTATATTTGATATAATCCTTACTTTTTAATCCTTTATGTCTTTGTATGAATATCTTATTTGTGTAACAGTATTAATGTTTCTCTCAGATTGACCTTAGTTTCTTAATGTGACTGGGCACTTCAGACATTGGATTGAAAAATCTGCCAACATCAGCACAATTCCCCACAGCTTGTGAGCAGAAAATCACTGGCTGTTCTTGAGACACTGTTAACGTCCTTTGCCCTGTACACCACGATTTCATTTTTCATCAGTGCAATGTATAGCTTCAACAGTAGGACCAGCAGGTCTCCGATCTTTCTCGATTTTACTTGGTTTTTTTCTGTTTTTTTTAAAGTCTTTTCCCAGTCATTGTGTTTTTTTTCTTGTTTTGATTTAATTTTCGTATTGTTTTTCCAGTGTTTAAATGTTTGTATTGACAGACTTCAACCATGTATCAGAACTTGTCGACTTTTCACACTTTTGTGTTCCAAGTTCTAAGCTGCCAGTGAAGGCTCTTATTGCAGGCTCTGAGCAACCGTAGTGGTTTTGAGCTGCTTTGAGATTTTGAAACCAGCTCTCCCTATTTAAAATGTGTTTCTCAAGGAAGTATTCTCAAGTTTATCTCGTTAGCTAATTCCTGACTATCAGGCTGGACCTCCGAGCTAAATGTTGAGAAATAAATATACACATTACAAAGTAACTACTCCGTGTGTACTTTTTAGATTTTTTCAAAGTATTTGACCTACAAAAATAATTAATAATCCAAACGCCATAAAAGATGCCCTGTCCCTTCAAATTTAGTTTTTGAGGTGAGCAGGACTTGCTTTATCTCAGACGTCAGCTAGAGGGAAACCAATTCACAGAAGTTTTCTTTAGGCCTGGCTCGGGGCAGGACCTAAAATCATCACTAAAATTTAGAGGTGGCAGAAGGCCGATACCCCTTGTTTTTAGGGTCATTCACATTTTGTTCAACCCAATTTTCAGACATTGGATTCTATAACTTGCATTGATAACATGGTAAATTCTGGCTGTGCAGCTGCGCAGATTGGTTCATTACATGTATGAGTATGTATATGGAAAATTAACTTAAAAAAAACAAAAACGAATCTGTGCAACATTCACTACACTTGCTGCACTATGTTCGTGTTGCTGCTGTCGCACAGCCCCTCTGCCTGCAAATGCTGTGTGCCAGCAGCAGTGAGGCGGGACTACAAAACAGCTCATGGTCCCTTGGTGATTTACCCAAGCTTCCATCACCCAGAACCAGATATCTTGCTGCTTGAAAAACACCAAAACAGTAATGGTGGTGCTTTCCTCCTCAACTGTGGTTCAGACTTTGTGTGTATGTTCTCTCTGTTTTCGGTTTGTTGCAACTCATCTCCTTGCACTTGGAGTATCTTTTGGCCCCTCTTCTGCCTGTTTTGAAGACTCCGGCGACTGCTCTCTCCTCATCACTTCATTGGCCTCTGAGTCTTGTATACATAATTATTATAATTCTTGCCATATTGTGGTCATCTTTTGGCACCCCGGGGATAACACTAGCCCTTAAAGCTGTTGCATGATGCTACAGACTTGTTATGTAATGTTGGCCATGGCATCATGATTGTTAATTCTTGAATACTACTAGCACACATTTGCATGCACGACTTAGAAAAGTCTTGAGCATCATGGGTTGAAACAATCTTCGATGGACTAAGAAACAAGCCACATGTGTCTTAGACCTATCAGCGCATTCACACATTCATTAATCCATAAATGCACTTATCATCCAAACACCCATCCACTCATGCATTGATCCACTCACACAGTCACTCATCCATCCTTGCACTCATTCATTGATCCATTGGCTCATTCTCCTACAAACACGCTCACACTGTCTCCTTCACCTCAACTCTCTCCATGAATAGAGAAATTTACATAAAAAGCATGACTTTTTGTAGAGTAACGTGCACCACTCGTATATTACATATTTATTCTATATTTGAATGTCTGTTTTTTGTTTTGTTGTCTTGTTTTCTTTATTGTTCCTGCAGATATACTGTGGTAGATTTCTCTCATATAAGAAAAATAAATAATTTTGTCCATCTCACCTGCAAGGCATTGGGATCATTCAACGATTGCCTTGTGGTGATGAGCTGAGGATAGGCACTTTATGTATCTATCCTTTTACCTCGTTTTTATATGGCATTGTGCCCTGCTAGCACTGTCTAAATGTGACAGGAAGAGCCATCATGGTAAGGTGGAACTAGTGGCCTGGACACCTCTTTGAAAGGAGATTGTGGAAAAAGTAACTTTTTAGTGCTGGGCCCTTCAGATATTATTACCTAAGCTTTGTGAAGAAACCTCCACCTTTCACCATTCAGGTCTTCACTCCCCCACCCCTCTCCACCCCACTTAAACACTTTGATAAGACATTTAATCTCTTCTACTAATTTCAATTTAGAATCTGTTTCAGATAAAGAGCACTAGGTGTTATTCGAGATACTTTCATATTCCCAAGAAAGGAGGAGGTTTGAACCTAATTTTTGACCTAGTCTTTTTAAAAAAAAAAATCCAAAGAAAGAAAAAGTCAAGATGATTATGCTCCTTCGTTTTCTACAACCCCTCAGTGCATTAACAGGAATAAAAGATTCCTAACTTTGGGTCTGACTGGAAGCAAAACCTTTCAGTTTGTGGTGTTCCCCCGTGGGCTCACGTCAGCCCCCAGCAATGGTAGTAGCCTATCTGCATTGTTAAAGCCTCTATACCTGTCCTTACTTAGAAGCCTTTGTTCAAAATGGAAGCTCTCATGATCTTCTGAAGAAGAAACTGTACTCTACCATCACACTTCTAAGTGATTTGGCGGCTTTCCTTCAATCAGGAGTATATTTGATAGCAGTGATTTTGAGCACAAGTCCACTGAGGGCATTGCTGCCCACGGGAATGTATGGCACATTCACCAGATGGTGTCTCACTTTATGATAAATAAGTTTTAGATTGCCAGATTGTTTTTTTTACAGCTTTTGGAGTTGATGAGATCCTTTATCTTTCCAGGTATTATGCACTCTTTGTATTTGAGACAATTCTAATTGAATTTGGGTCTTCAGTAGAGCCAATCTTTTCGTCAGTTTTCAGTCTTGATATTTCACTTGCTGGGTATGATGCACATGTTTTAGTGAAGTAGAGTCCCTTTGAGCATGTTAATAGATCAGTTCAGAGCTCCCTGGCATAAGTTACAGTAATAAAGGTTGTATCTTTCCATGGTTGTGGGTTTCAGTCTGTGAACGCACCGCTAAATGACCTATGGACTAATTGGAGCGAAATTGTCACATAAATCAGATAGAAATTAAAGCATCGTGGCTACCCTTAATCACCCTTCTTCCAAAATTGCAAGGGAAACAATTCCAGATGTTAATGCAACTGTTTTTTTACATCATGAAAAATGGAGGAATAGGTTTAAGAGCCCGTTGTGAAGAAGATATGAGCATTTGGTTATAGAACACAGAAAATAGTCTACCAGCAGCATATCAATCAGGGACTCCGAATGTATGAGTGGATTGTGTGAACAGGCTGTGAGAAGCAAACTGAGTGGGAACTGCTTCAGGAGGGGGCAGAATACACTTTTCACACATAGGCAAGCTGTACATAGATGTGTTTGCCACTCATGTTAATAAAAAGCGCCACAAACTACTCTTAAAATGCTGCTAATGACTAACTCGTTGGAGACATACCCTTAAATGGACATTTAACCTACTTTGTGTTCACCCCTTTTTCATTCTTTTTTGCTATATTATAGAGAATAACAAAAAATGACTTGTGTAATCTTGATTGCACCGGACTTTCCAGACGTTCTTGGCACCTTGCCATACTGTGCTCAGTTATACAGTGTCTGCACCCCTTCCACAGGTGGAGAGCCTTCTTTCGCAGCACAGGGGACAAATTCTCCACCCTCGTCTGTACAGCTTCAGTTTAAATGCCTCTAACTGAAGATTTTAGTTGGTGCTTTTGAGGTGGTGGAGTTTCTCTCCTTTGCAGATTTTCTAGCTAGACAGTTGTCTATAGATACTATAGTCAGAATTACTTGATGCGCTTCAAGTTGAGGAGGTAAGCATCCACCTGTTTGTAGTTTCATTAGCAAACAAGGGACTGAACATGGATGCAGTGAAGAGTTCTTTGGCTATGATTTCATCTTGCATGTAGTAACCTGATCAGATTTACTTATTCAAAATATAAACTATTGAAGGCCCCAAACACTGAGTTTCAACCTCTAGCTTTTAGGATCTCTCTGTGTGGGACCCTAACTTAGTTATGTGCTACCCTTTGAGCCTATGCATTCTTGTCCCCAACAATTTCTTATTTCAGAACAGTTATTTTGCTAGTGATCGATGAAACAAGAAATGATGGGGAGCTTCAGGTACTAGGGGTAAAAGATGATGGCTTTAGAGTAAAGCCCTCCTTCTTGCCAAAACTAGTGCATGACGCTCATGACAACTTTTTTATAGAGCACAAACATAGTAAAGCAGTAAGGAAGCAGTCAGTTTCCAAATTGCTTTCTCTTTGTGACAAGTATTATTATGAATTGACAGGTAAGGACTATCCATGGGCTTTGTGCCTGGTAGATCTGATAGACTTCTAGTTGCAAATTCCTTACCTCTGAATTTCCCAGGCATCAGACTATATCCGGAAGATTTTCATGAACAGTACCCCTGCGTGCTGTCAGGTGGTTTTGATTGGCTCTGCATGTGTCATCCGCGCTGAAGTGACATCTCAGCTGCTATATAGGTGCTACCCAGGCGCACTGACATCAGTTCTGTTCTTTCCGCACCAGCGAGCTTAGATCTGGAGAAGAGCTACCCCCTCAGTTATTTTTTGACTGGCTTTTTTTGAAGTTTTGTCCAGATTTATTTAGGATTTCCTTCTTGTGTGTAGATCATGACACCTAGGAAGGCAAGATTCAAGCCCTCCGGAGCCTGTCATTGGCTGATGTCAGTGACGGACCCTCACCTTGTCTGCCTGGGGTGTCTGGAGCGCGACAGTGACGAGAAGTTGTGTTCTAATTTTCATGTCATGCCCTCCAAGGCCTTGCGGGAGCCGTCCCTAATACTCATGGCAGCCCGGCATGCAACTCCTTGAAAATCGAGGTCCTGGTCGAGAGAAAGGGCCCGGGACCGCTTTTAGGACTCTCAGGCTATGGCCTCTTGGCGGCCCCTGTCATCCCCAGTCTGCCATTCGCTTCGTTTGTGGTTAAGTAAGGGCCTTCCAGCTGTGCCAGTTCCCTTACAGCCACCAAGCTGCTCATGCTTCACAGCTTCTGCGTGGCCATGGCGCGGTAGCCACAAGTCTCATGAGTCAGGTAGCCAGTGGTCTGGTCAGTTAACCGCAGCTGTAGCATCCAAGCCTTCCTAAAATGCCCATTTACCATCATGGGCACAAAGTTAGCAGTGGCGTTCACCATCACCTGCCCCACTGGCAGTCCATAACATTGGACAGGTGGGTGTGGCTGATTGTCTGAAGGGACTACTCCCTTCCCTTCAAGAGTACCCTCCCTCCATGCTACCATCTCACGACTGGCTAATGGAGGATCATCTGTCCCTTCTCCATGAGGAAGTCACAGCTCTCTTGGCCAATGGAGGCTCAAAGAGGCTTCTGATGCCAGACGTAGGCTGTGGTTGCTATTCCAGTTACTTTCTGGTTCCCAAAAGGTCAAAGGCCGTCACCCTGTTTTAGATCTCCAAACCCCCAACTTCTTTCTCAAGAAGGAGAAACTCAGAATGCTCAAGTTGGCTCAGGTCTTGTCTACCCTGGACCCAGGAGACTAGAAGGTAGTGTTGGATTTGCAGGACGCATATTTCCACTTCCCACAGACATTACCTGCGGTTTATGCTGGGCCCGTGAGCAATTTCAGTTTACTGTGCTTCCCTTTGGTCTTACCAACCCCCTCCAGGTGTCACTAATGTGATGGCAATGGTTGCAGCTCATCTGCAGAGATCAGGGATGCCCGTCTTCTCCTGGCTTGACAACTGTCTGTTGAAGGCAAGCTCACCCCAGGCTGTCCTTTCTCAGCTCCAGACTACGGCAAACCTTCTGCGTTGGCTGGGGTTCACTATCAATGTGCCTAAGTCACACTAGAATCCCTCTCAGTCACTCCCTCTCACCGGCACTGTTGTGGGCACGGTGCAGTTTCGGGCATATTCTCCAGATGGCAAGTCCAGGATATTCAGGCTATGATAATGATGTTCCAGCCGCTATCCTGGATTTCGGTGAGACTAACTTTGAGGCTGCTGGGCCTCATGGCCTCCTGCATCCTGCTGCCACATGCCCACTGGCATATGCCGGCTCTGCAGTGGGACCTGAAGTTCCAGTGGGCACAACATCAGGGTGATTTCTCCATCATGGTCCAGATCTCGGAGGGAACTGCAAAATATCTACAGTGGTGGCTAACAAAACGCGATTGGTCAAAGCAGGTCCTTCTCTCTTCCCCATGTGACAGAAAGGTCACTCCTGGGGTGGGGCGGTCATCTAGGGGAGGTGGAGATCAAAGTACTCTAGCCAAAGCAGGACTCCACATCAACATGCTGGAGCTCAGAGTGAGCCGACTGACTGGCATTGAAAGCCTTTCTACCCTCCATCAAGGGGCGGTTAGTGCAGGTGTTCACAGACAACACCACCACCATGTGCTTCTGCAACAAACAGGGTGGGGTGTGGTCGTGGACCCTTTGTCAAGAGTCCCTGCGTCTCTGGACTTGGTTGGAGCAATAGGGCATTTCCCTGGTGGGTCAACACCTGGCAGATTCTCTGAACGCCAGGGCAGACTAACTCAGCTGTCAGTGCCTAGCAGATCACTAATGGCGTCTCTATCTGGAGTTGGTGCAAGGTCTCTTTCAGTAGTGGCGAGAGCCTTGGTTAGATCTGTTTACCACTACCAAGAATGTGCAGTGTCAGCTGTTTTGCTCACTGGGGTTTCCAATACGGCTCTCTCTAGGAGACTCCTTTGATCTCCAGTGGAGCTCAGGCCTCCTGTACACCTTTCTGCCCATTCCACTCCTGCCCAGAGTTCTCAAGAAGATCAGGATTGACCAGGCCAAGTTCATTCTTGTGGCTCCGGACTGGGCATCGAGAGTCTTGTATCTGGAGCTACTAAGCATGGCCATCAATCCTCCGATAATGCTGCCCTTTCGGGAAGATCTTTTCTCGCAGTAGCAAGTTATTCAACTAAACCTGTCCATTCTCTGCCTTCTTGCTTCGAGACTGAGCGGCGGCAGTTGACAGCTTTTGTCCTTCTACCCCGAAGCCTATTAAGTTATTCTGGCAGCCAGGCATCCCCCCACCAAGATGGTGCACACCTGATGTTGGAAGAAATTTGTGGCGCGGTGTGTAGAGAAACATGTTGATCCTCTTTCTGCCCACCTTTCTGAAGTCTTACTTTTTATTCTTTCTCTTGCCCAGTAGAGCTCTTCTCTGGGCCCTCTGAAAGGCTAGCTCTCTGCCCTTTCTGCCTTCGTGTGGCTGCCTGACCAGCCCTCCTTGTTCAAGTCCCCTGTTGTACATAGGTTCCTGAAGGGTCTTGTTCATCTTCATGTCTCGGAACATCTGATGTGGGAAATTGTCAAATGTAACTGACGTCTGTGCGCTTGGGTGGCCCCTGTAATGGTACTGTGATGTCACGGATTTTTGTATTGTGAGGTTTTTTCTCAGTCTGACCAACGAAAAATGAAATTCCTGGTTGACTTCCCGCTGTGCACTTTGGGATAGGACAACTTCAAGACCTAAAGTGCAAGAGTGTTTTCTCATTGTTCTAAGTACAGGAGCACTATTCCCTTCTTTCATTTTCTTTTAAAACAAATTGCAGCCAAACATACTTTATTATGAATGATTTGGCAGGTTGAGTTAAGTTCATCAAAAATTATAAACTACTTTTTCTGCATATGCATATTGCTGGGTTTCATTGCTTTCAAATTTGAAAAAAGTATGAAACTTTTTTTCGATACAGAACATGTACGAAGAGATTCAGGTTATGTGGTCAGAGAAAAACACCTATAATGACGAATTAGGATTACAGGTAAGTAACCTTCTCTGCTTTGACTTGTGAAATGAAGCAGTCAAAGGAAAACTTGATGCATGAAAAATCTGTGACATAGTATATGCCACAGATATTAGTCATGAGGCTATTCTTCATAAGTAGAACATTGATTTGCCTTGATTGTGCAGCATATCATTGTAGCATAGTCCTATTGTGAGTACAGTTGTTTTGCATGCTAAATACTCGTCTTGTACTGCATGTTGTATATACCCAGATATCTGTAGTTGTAAAGCAATTGCATTTTCGATTTATTAGTTTCAGAAGTAAGTTTGATATGCACAAAATGCGTTTCATATCTAATAATG
Organism: Pleurodeles waltl; assembly: GCF_031143425.1. NCBI lineage: Eukaryota > Metazoa > Chordata > Amphibia > Caudata > Salamandridae > Pleurodeles > Pleurodeles waltl. The sequence goes on along the minus strand of NC_090451.1, from coordinate 272,760,127 downwards.
TAACTGACACCAAACATCCGTGAATTAACTGAGGCAATTTTTTTTTTTCAGCAACTTCGAAGTCAAGCCCGTGCCTTGATTACATTTGCGGGGATGATACCCTACCGAATGTCAGGCGACACTAATGCCCGACTAGTTCAGATGGAGGTCCTAATGAACTAACAGTGAAGCTTATGGTTATAATTTTCTTTCATATATTCTCTTAATTACTTTAAGAGAAAAGGCTGAGAATTTTGTATCATATTTTTTTGTAAATTGAAATAAATTCCTTTACTTTCTTTGTTTTTGCCATTTTGTGTTATTTATTTTATCTTGCTTTCTGACTTTATGTTCTAGTTGGGAAATGTAAGCTGTACATATTACTTTCTGAAATGCTGGCTCTTTTCCTGTTTAATTCAGTAAGCCAGTGGTAGTTGGAAACTGTAAATAATATTTCTTATACTATTTCTACAAACAGAAGTATCACTTATCAAGCAATCTTTAAGTGTTTCAGGGAAGTTTACCTAGTTCTTTTGTGCATTGCATATTTTAAGCCAAAACTGAAAGGGATGTTTTCTCATCAAACATTCCAATAGAATCCTTGTTTCCTGTGGGTTAATGTACACTCAAATAACTTCATTTGTTCCTGTGCAACAGTTCTGCCCTTATTCGTAAATTTATTTGTGAATAGACTACAATCCACTGATAGAGACTATTAGAGCCAACACTCCAAATTCCAAATATGGTCTATTTCGGAGTAGGATTTTTAATTTCTACATTTTATGTATAATGTTTTATAACATTTTTTTAAAGTCGACACATCCTGATAGCAGATCTGTTCATTATCTGTGGTGACACAGAGAATTAAAATGTTTTATGATAAGAGTCCTGAAATTATATGAAATATTCAACTGAAACTCTCCATTCCAGGACTCTGTTTTAGTGCTTGATTGGCTCAGTTTGATTACCTAACACTATTAGGTGTTATTGTGGGACCAGACTTTAAACATGATGCGTCTGTGGCTTCAATAATGTCGCAGTTTCACATAAAATATTATCTGCTTACTTAAGGAAAGCGTTGGAGGATAAGCTAATTATAAAGCAATGCTGTAAGAGTACCATATTCTAGAAATTCTAACACATAACTTAATGATGACAAGTTACAGTTCAATTACATATTTAGGCATCACGGGACCTTTGTTAATATTCTTAAACATTGAATAGCTGCCCATTGACAGACAAGGGAGACTTGGACATGCCTAAGTGGATCGAAAAGGGGAAAAAAGTCCACATATGGTTGAGCCCAGTCTCCTTTGAATACTTTTTGCCCACCACTTCCTCCCTTGCACCAGGTTGATTTTTCCCTTTTATTACCTTGCTTTATTTTTAAAGCCCGTAGTTTGGCAGTAGCCTTATAACCACAGAATTTTTATTTACTGTTTTTTGGATGGGACACATTTTCTTTCTTTTGTACCTGAGTGATGGGCCCGGGAAAAAACTTTAAAGAATATCTGACTATGGGCTGTGTCTCTGAAATATTTGTTTTAAAGTGAAGACTCTAATAAAAGGAACTACATAAAGCTGCCTATTTAAAGACATTTCGAAGTTATTTTAAGAGTTTTTAAATAGAATTAACTATCGCAAGACATCCTTAACTGGGTAAAATGCCCCTTTTAATTCACAAAAAACAAGAAAGCAAGAAATGGTAAAAATCCAAAACATATTCAGAAAAGTAGACTGCAGAATAAAACACATGAAATATCTAAAAATATTTGGACTGAATACGTATGTTATTAATTTATCTGAATAGCATCTTGGGCTACATGTTGAACAGGACCAGAGCAACAAAAACGAAACGCAAACTAATTTGCCATTATCATTTTATTTTCTGGTTTCCCTGTAATATTTGCAAGGTGCGGTCAGATAATACATCACTGAATTCTCAACATCAATGGGAACTCAAGTGAGGAATGAATGTGGCTTTGAGAGTTTGAATGAGGGTCCTGATATTCAAGCTAGATATCTTACAAGATAAGCGCTTATCTTTGGATGGCGAAAGTGTCACAATTGGGTAGAGCAACTTCCAAAGAACTTTTACTGAACAGTTACAGTTAAGATTCATCTTTGGCATAAGGCGAGATGAGGTGATCTCATACATTGGCAACAAATGTGGAGGTGGTTTGTGGTGAGAAATCCTTTTCTCAAAAGGAACCAACAGAATGTAAATTCCCAGAGTGATGGAATAACCTACAATAATAACGAAAATTCTGTTATTTTCTAAAGTGAGAGGTTCTTGTTTTCCTCATGTCAGTGGTTGAGAAACTTCATGATTGAGGGTCTAAATATAGCAGCTTTCTGTGCTATGTAGTTTGAAAACAATTTTATGAACATGTTTGTGTTTTATACTTTTTCCGTATTAATGGATGGATCTTACCCGCACACTTGCTGCCCTACATCATCCAGGATGCACTTTCACTATTTGAGGAAGTTGCTTTTTTTCTGGGTCTCTCTGTCAAAGAAGTATTGAAACAGATGAGTGCTTGCCTTCTTCACAGTTTTTGAAGAAGGGGCCAGAGTCACAAAGAATTCATATTGGAAACACATTTCTGCAATTTCTATATTTTTCTAGATCCACTGAACCTTTCTAGGAGTTCTGAGGGTAAGGGGAAACTCATCAATAATGTCAGTCAATTTGCAGTGTAACCCATTTGGTTACACATTAAATCCTGGAGGTGGGAATTCAAGTTTAACGGATTTATTACAGATTCAAAGCTAGATTTATATAAATTAATCTCAAAAGTAGACTTTGTAAATACAAAATCAGCAAAGGTGAATAAAAGAGTTTAATCAAGTTTTAAACACACCAGCATAAAACTACAAGTATTTCAGTGGCAACAATACAAAGAATCAGGAAAAGCACTTGGTGATCGGAGTCTAAATTATGATTCTCCTGCCTAATCATTGAAGGTAATAAAAAATAAAAGTGCTGATTATCCAAAGAGAAATTATAAAGGCTTTCTATTGATTGAAAAGTAATTGCCAGAAAAAGTGTCAGCATAACAGAAACATTCAGGACGCGCGAACCCGGGTAGGTTTCCACACCGGTCCCGGCATCACTTGCAACTTGCAACTGTGCCCGACCTTGGGTGTATGTAGTCCTATGGAGCATATTTCCCTAATGCGGGTGGGCTCTAGTTAGAAAACATTTGTACCTGACTATGTAAGTAATTTGATACCTGTTGCCTATTTGTGTAGCTACCTGTAACACTGGTACCCCGATTAAGAAGACACATTAACCTCTCTTGACTAGGAGATATAGTTAGTCAATCTTGGTCCTGACGAAGCATCGGCGGACCCATATGGGCCACTAGGATGCGAAACATGTTGACCCACGAAAAGGGTTGGTACAAAAATTGTCTAAACCTCCCTTCCACTCACAGTTTTCAATAGAGTGACCGATCATTACTTCTACTTCACTCGCTTGATTACACGTTTTTCTTTTAATCTTGGTCTCTACCTTCCAATTGGTTCAATAAATCTTTTACCCATTGGAGGTTTTGAGAACTAATTTTATCAATTTTTTCTCTCTCTGATCTCCTACATATTTTCCTCCCCCCCACTCAATTCTGGGGTCATGGCACCATCATTGTAAAAGATCTCCGGCAAAGAGCCCCCCCATTCGGGGTGGAGCCCGTCAGACATTGCAGCGCCGGTCTGACGAGGACCTGTACCGATGATGAAGCATGACATCCTTTTGGATGTGTGAGGTTATTTGCTCCTATAATTTAGGACTCCACTCTGTGTTTTCCTTCCTTCTCACTGGAACAGTGTATTGATATTTTTCTATAGCATAACAGAAACTTCAGTAGAAGCTCTGCCAGAGAGATGTGCGTAGCTTAAAGCCACTTTAGCCAAAGCAAAATAGAGAAGTCTACTTCCCTTAAGGTCGGCTCTAGTCAAAGGGTAAAGGGAATCTCTGTCCTAACTATCTAAACACCACTTTAAGCCTTGCAGAACATTTGTGAGCTGACAGTAACTTTCTACCTTACACACACAAATTGGAATTCACAAGTCTAATTATGCTTCTGTCTCTCAAACTGAACATTAGGGCGACCTTGGGTGCACCGCGTACCTGGGAGCTAATAAAGGAGTACATTCTCACATTCTTCTCGTTAGTGCTTTCTGTCCTTGGCAACATATCCTCCCATACCCTCTTTATCGTACTAACAACAAGCTCTTCATTAACTGTGAATCCATGCATCAGCACCTGCAAAAATTATGAATTAAGCAACACAGCATAACTCCACGTTGAAAGTTAATCAATGAGAAATAAATTCAGGTCTTAACTCCAGCCAACTTAATTTAGAATGCACATTTATATTTCATGATTATTTGTGCATTTCTCAAGTACAATAAATTATGAATAACTATCTTTAACAAGGGAAAGTGTTGAAGTGTATTTCCACCCTGAATTGCATTCATGTTGGGAACCTGATTAGCTTTGAACCTGAGACCATTAGCTTTCTGTTATGGCATTGGACATTGGGGAATCTGCATCACTGGTGCTTGAGGTATAATATATTTGTGACCTCCCTGACTTGGTACATTCTGTATTTGTGCAAGGTTGATGTTCTGAGATGGCACATACCCTGAATTTTGAAGCTGATTAGCTGAATTAAGCCAATATCCCCACCTCCAGTGTCTAAACTTGTTACAGATGTGACAGAGTTGTCTTTTTCAGACTGTTAATGCCCATTCCAGTACCAGGATCAATAGGAACAACTCAACCTCTGCCTTGCATGGGATCTGGCCTTTGCTTGTGCACACCTTGCATAGTATGGACCTTGCCTACAAATATCTGAATCTGACTAGTTCTCTGAGCTGCTTTCATCTGAGCAACAATTAGTTTTTCCTTTAACAACTTCTGTTTCATCTCAAGCTCATCACTACAGTACTTAGCATATCTCAAAATCTCATTGACCGACTTGTTCAGCCAGCAAATCAAATGCTGCTGAATCATAGTCCTGTTGATTTCAGGTCTCAATCCTGTCACAAACCTTGACACAAAAAGCCCCATATCTTTGGTTTCAAGCGTCTCCATTCCACTATATTGCTTGAATACCTGAAACAACTTCTCATAGTAAGCATGAATTGATTCTTTTAGGTCCTGCATTGTCCTATCAATCTTAACTCGATCTATAACTTGTGGTCGTTCCTTCAAAAATTTCATGACCCTTTGGTACTTTTTCTTCACCAGTGTCGAGGGACCTTTCGGTACAGCACTTCTTGTCGGCTGTTTCCGGCCACTGAACAGTTGCCTTACATTCTGCCCACAAATCATTTGGAACCACAATGTCAGAGTGTTTAGGTCAATCCACAACATCTGCAATATTTTCACATACCTCTCAACTTGTTTGTATTATTCCAGTGGCTTCTCTCTCAATTTTGGGAACTCGTTAGTAAATGATGCAAAATCACCTCTGTTCCAAGGCACATGTACATAACCTCCACCAGGCACTTCTCTCAACTGGAAATTTGTCAAACGCCCCTCTCCTCTGAAGGAGGTGGTTCTCCTGGGGGAGGGGTTTCTTTGCATCTTTCTTCTTCGCCCATTAGCTTCCCACACATCCAATTCCCTCCATTTACGGATATTTTTGGATTCATTATCTTATTTGGGTTTTCATTCCTGGGATTCTCATGTGAATTATGTCTTTCTCATTAAAGTTTCAGCATATCCACTAACTGTTCTTTTGACTGTGACTGAATTATTTCCTGAATCAATTCTTTACTCCCACTCTCTCTTGAAGAGGTACCCCCATTAAAAGCTCTGACCCACTCATCTGTTTCATTGGCACTAATGATTCGAGTCACCGCTGGAGTTTTTTTATTTTTAAACATTTGCATTTCCCTGTGCACTGCTGTTAGGCTCTAAAGGCGGTTCCCACATAGGGGTTCCAGTAGTTGGCATTTTCTGGTAAGTACCTGAACAATTCATGGTTGAATCTGCACTTGCCGCACATGGATTACTCGAATGGATGGAAACCAAAGGAATAAACGCTCTAGTAACAGAACTTGGTATGACACTATTAGATCCACTTACTGCATTTAGGACGGCCAAATTATAAATTGTTTATCTTTGGCCTTCAGGTTTGTACATAGGGATCACAGAACCAATAGTAACTGGGACCGTAAGAGCATCAACAGTGCTTGAAATAGGATCAATTGGAGCGCAAATTCCTGAGCTCTCATTTAGTGGCTCATAGTGCTCGTTAGTCAGAGTGACCCCCCACAGGACCAGGAGTCACATTTGTTTGAGCAGTAGCAATTACAGTCTTTTCATTACAGCTAACACCATCTCCACCTTCTTTCCTAACCTTGTTATATGGGGGTGGACATTTAGATAGTAACACATCCAAAGACGGTCTCCAGAATCACTGTCACAGACCTCAATCATGTCATCTGGTTCCTTTTGCTTTTTATCCTTCTTTCTTTCTCTTCCTTGACTACTTCGGTCATTAAGATGGGATACAATCTAATTTCCTCTATCCTGTCGGTTCTCCTTCTCTTCTGTTCAGCGTCCCACCTGGCATTCGCATAGATGCACTCCCCTCTTTGGGCTCTACCCTGATATCTTTCTTTCTCTCTAGTGCGAGCAGCATGTTCCCAACCAATAAGTCCTTCATACTGTGGGGTGTAGGGGGGTGGTTTAGTTTCGTACAACACCTTCCTCAGATTTTTAATGTTTCTCAAATTAAATGTGCCATAACGTGGACACCTCAATGTACCTTATTTTTTCGTGATCTTTTGCCATTGACCAAGCCAAACACGTGTGGAGCCCACCCTTTATCGCCATACAATGACCAGGGGTATCCTCAGGAGGTGCCTCTTCTCCCTCTCTGCTAGGTATATGCACATCTCCTCTAAGCAAAGCTTGTATGACATTTCATGTTCACAAAATCGAATATCAATAATTGCAATAGATTTTTGTTTCAACTACAGCGTTTTAACCATAATCCCTTGGTCTGAAGCGATCACCAATCACAGTGCGACCCATTATCTTGTTTTCAACCAATTGCAGCACAGGAACACATCATTCGACCTACATCAGCGCAACACACTACAATGTCTGTCTTGCTCCTTGCAGCGGTTCACCCTTCTTTACAATCTGCATGCACTCTCTTCAACCTCACATACATAACAAAATACAATAACTTTTTGTCTGCTCTACTAAAAAATCTACAGTGCCCAATAATACAACCCATTTCCTCAACAGTTCGAATGTAACCTCGTCCGGCAGGGTATCATCCAGATCAGTACAAATGCACTCTGTGCATTAAGTTCCCCTATACTAATCGCCTCGCATTCACACAAAGGTAAAGTTCTATCTAAATTGTGCCGTTGAGGACGTCTTACAAAAAACATCGCCACTTGGCAGACAACAACGACGTGGTGTCTTCTACACCTTTTAGTATTATCCCAGGATCTTAAGTCACATCACATCCGATAACGTCTTCATCCTCTTTTACAAATCACCACACTCGCACAACAGTCAAACATCTCTGCAAGACACCATCCTAACTCACAAACACCGCAAGCTAAACATGAATGCCTGTAATGCGTAATCCTATAAATACTCACACCTCCATCGCCAATACGACGCTTCCGAATTTTGAAAATTCTGCCAATCCTCCGATGTCTAAATGTGGGCAGTAGGGGCTGGGCTCTGGGAACTAAATAATCTAGAAATCAAGGTTCTAGGTCTTAATTCTGGATCCTAACCATCCTACTCTGCTACCATCTGGAAAAACATTTCTAGATTTTCTAGATCCGATGAACCTTTCTAGGAGTTCTGAGGTGTAAGGAGAAACTCACCAATGTCAATCAATTTGCAGTGTAACGCATTTGTTACACATTAAATCTTGGAGGTGGGAATTAGAGTTTAAACGATTTATTACAAATTCAAAACCAGATTTATATAAATGAATCTAAAAAATTGTCTGTGTAAGTACAAAATCACCAAAGGTGGATAGACGTGTCTAATTAACTTAAAATGTACCAGCATAAAACATACAAGTATTTCAGTAGCAACAATACAAAGAACCAGGAAAAACAGTTGGTGGTTGGCGTCTAAATTACGATTCTCCTTCCTAACTAGTGAAGCTAATAAAAGCTAAACAGACTAACCTAAAGACTTTTCTAAAGATAAAAAAGTAATTGCTGTCAGAAAGTGTCAGCATAACCGAAACATCATTAGAAGCTCTGCCAGAGAGATGTGCATAGCATAAAGCCAATTCAGCCAAAGGAAAATAATGAGGTCTGTACTTGCCTAGAGGTCGCTTTAGTCAAAGGGTAAAGGGAATCTCTGCCCTAACTATCTAAACACCACCCTAAGCCTTACAAAACATTTGTGAGCTGATGTCATCTCCAGCAGTAACTTTCCACCTTACACACCCAAATTGGAATTGACAAGTCCAATAAGGCGTCTATCTCTCAACCTGAGCTTCAAGGCGACCTTGGGTGCATCCCGTATCCAGTAGCTAATAAGCGTACATCTTCACATTCTTCTCGTTAGCTCTTTACATGTTTGGCAACCTATCCTCCTGTACCCTCTTTATCTTACTAGCAACAAGCTCTTCCTTTTTTTTTTTTTTTTAAATGTATTTATTTATTGAGTATTATATGAAGCATACAATTAAAACCAACAGTAGACAAGCCCAATGAACAGAAAAACATTGGCAATGTAACAACATTCCAGCCTACATCTAGGGCCCCAATCCTTGGTGCTGAAGCACCCAAGGGATGCCGGCCGATGCGCATCATCAAAAGGTTCCAGTGCTACCAAAGGAGCCCCAACCATAGCAATGCAGGCGTGTAGAACATAAACCCAGGAACATTTGACAAGAAACTAGGCATTCATAGGGCTAGGAACTAACACAAAACCAACTGGGACAGAGAGAGAAGAGGGGCGGGCAAAAAGAAGGGTGCAGTGGCGTGCAACGTCCAATCAGCTACATATTGTAAGCACAGCACAGTAGAAGGCGCCAGAGATCAGAACCACTTGACGCGTGGTCACACACAGAATGCATGCACATCTGCACTATAAAGACTCCAAAAAAAAGTACGCAGTGGAGCCCATATGTCCCGAGGCTGAGACCCCTCAGGAGCCAGCTCCCAAAAAATCATCAATTGCTCTTGGCAATAGGAAGCGTTGCGCAACCAATCAGATCCCCGAGGGGCCCGGCCCTAACACATAGCAACCCTACGCTTAGCCAGCAGGAGAAGCAGGCCCACCAGCCTCCTATATGTCTGCTGCACCTCATCCACACATCCAAGCAGCGCCAATCGGGGTGACAGGGGCAGTACCAAACCAGTCATCTCCATCATATGAATGACCTCCATCCAAAAAGCATCGACCTCGGCGCACTCCCACGCGAGATGGAGAAATCCGGCATCAGGGGCGCGACATCGTTCACAGCACGCATCTGCAAGAAGGCCCATAGAGCAGAGGCCTCATGGGTTGTAGTAGAGGCGATGTAGGAACTTGAAATGGATCAGACGCAACCTATAATTGGGAGACAGAACTCTCACATGCGCACAGCATCTCCGCCACTCCTCCTCCGATATAGTCACACCGAGATCCGCCTCCCAGCGAGTCCTAGCCGACCCTGCAACACCACTTTGCTGATCTTGCATACAATTGTGCAATTTAGTAATGAGCCTACGCAGCGACTGAGCGCGACACAGCACCCCCAAAGCCTGGCACACCAATAGAGTATAAGAAGAACCACAGAAGCGGACACGCAGCATGGCGCAGACTCGTAGAGCATACACCACTGCTGCAAAGCAGTGGTGCCACCGCCCCCAAGCGCCTCCCCTGGAGAAATCAGACGGCCATCTACAAACCAGTCACCCAATGCAGCTAAATTCGAATCATGAAGGAAGCTGCGCAGTTTCACATCTCGAAACATCTCAGCATCCGTGTCTGAGAGAACCGGCAGCGAGGGGGCAAAGAGCACGCCCACCCCGGAGCGATGCATCAATGCAGTCCAAGCACGCGCGGTACACGTCACAGTGTCAACGCCACGCGTCCTAGGTCGGGAAGGGTTCCCAAGTATGCGAGACAAACCATCCGGCCACACCACGTCGGTCTCAGGAGCAAAATGTAGCAAATATCGTACCGGGCGCACCCAATAATACGCAAAATGAGCCTTTGCACAGAGATAGTAGAGCTCCAGATCCGGGGCAGCCAGGCCACCCAGCTCAAACGGAAGCGTCAGCTTCTCCCAAGCAATTCGGGGCTGCCGGGCAGCCCAGACCTGACGTATCAAGGCAGAGCGAAGACGCTGCATAAAGCTCACAAGAGGAAGAAGAAGACGGAGGTTGACAAACAAATACAAAAATTTGGGCAAGACCACCATTTTTGCAATAGCAATATGCCCAATGAGCGAGAGCGGCAATGAGCGCCACGCCTCGACTCTACCTTATCTTCCAACCACGTCAGCACTTGCTATAATTGGCCGACCAAAGAGTCTCCACATCACAGCTCAACCAAACCCCCTGTAACGCACTGGGCCACTAGTCCAACCAATCGGGCACCGGGAAGGAAAGTCCGCCACACCAGCCACCAAAGGCATCACCACAGACTTAGACCAATTGATCGCAATCCCAGAGAAGGTACCAGAGCGCACAGTTTCATCCAACAAAACATCAAGACTCTTCCGCGGCTCGCGGATGTATAACGCAATATAATCCGCATACATGGATATTAAAATGGGCCACTGCCGGAACGGCAGTCGCACTTCACTACGATATTGTCTCAGCCGCGCCGCAAGAGGCTCCATGGCCACAGCAAGAAGGAGTGGGCTCCCCGAGCAACCAGAAAAAGGGCAGAAATATTTCCATTGAGGCACAGCACCAGCTTCGGGTGCAGTGGCTGTAGCTGCGCTGCAGTCATCTTAGCCAAGATTTTGTTGTCAATATTAATCATAGAGAGCGGGCAATACGAGTTGCAGCTATAAGGGTCCTTGCCAGGTTTAAGGATTGTAACAATCAAAGCCTCACGCAGGTATGTGGGAAGAATTCCGGTCTCCATAGCCTCCGCGTAAACCTCCAAGAGATGTGGAGCAAGTATTTCAGAGTACTCCTTATAGAACGCAGGAGTCAAGCCATCCAACCCAGGAGCCCTGTCTCCAGGTGAACTGCGAATCGCAGCAGTGACCTCTACTGAAAAGGGAGCATCAAAATAAGAACGGTGCGCATCGTCAAACCAGAGCAGGGCAATCTCTGAAAAAAAATCCTGAGCCGCAACAAAATCCAGCCTGGAGGGCCCCGCATACAAATTTGCAAAAGAGAGGAGAAAACCTTCATGACACCCTGCATCCCAGCAACGCGATCACCCTCCGCACTGTCAATTTCAGTGACATAATTGCTGGCCCACGGCCACTGCAGCATATTCACCAACGTGCGTCCGGCCCTCTTCCCCCTCACCATACCGTCTCGCCCTGGAAAACTTCCCCAGAAAACAGATCTCCCGAAGCGAGGCCTCCTCGTACGAAGACACAGCACTCCGAAGAGCCGCAAGCACCGCACCCGACCAGTCCAGCACCAAACGCTGCTCCAAGTCCACTATCCTCCCCTCTAGATCAGTCAACTCCCAGCGAAGCGCCCTCGGTACACCGCGCTGCTTCGAGAGGCATACATACACCCCGGATGACCACTTTAAAGGCCTCCCATAGGGTACCCGCAAAGCTCACAGACCCACTGTTCTCAGTGAAAAAATGTACTTTGGCTTCACAAACCTCCTCCCGAAAAACCTGATCCCGGAGAGCCCCATGCGGCAGCCGCCACATAAACGTACGCTCCAACCCACTTGTCAACGCCAGGACTATTTTCACTGGCGAGTGATCAGATAAAGTGCGGGCCAGATGCTCCACCGACAGCACGCAGAGCTCCACGTCACGCGTGCCCAGCCAGCGATCTATACAGGACCAACTGCTGTGGGCATAATTAATACACGTGCCCTCCCGCGCAGCGCCATGTTTTGCCTGCCACAGGTCCACCAGAGCACCCTCATCCATCTCAGACGCCAAAGCCTTTGCCGCAGCAACATGCTGCACCCTTGCCAAGCTCTCACGGTCCGCAGCCGGGTCCAGAATCACATTGAAATTGCCACCCCAAATTACCGCACCGTTGCCCAGCGACTCCACCAAGCGCCACACTTCGCAAAAGAACTCTGGGTCATCTGTGTTGGGACCATAGACAAACACCAGCCGACAGGCTCTATCCATCAACGTCCCACTCAGCAAGACATATCTACCATTAGGGTCAATCACAACCTTGCACGTGCGCCACTGCAAACCCTTACGCAGCAAAATGGCTACACCTCGGGCATAGCGCGAGAATACCGAACAGTGATATTCACCGATCTAGCCAGCCCTCAGCCTGCCCTGCGCAGAAGCCACCAAGTGAGTCTCCTGTAACATGCAAATATCAATGTCATGACGTTTAACATAAGCAGACATGAGGCTCATCTTCCATCCATCATTCAAGGCGCGCACATTCCAGGTGAGACAACGAATCGTTGTCACATTACTCGACATCAGCGCAACCTCCCAGCTGAAGCGAAGCACTGCCCCAACGACCAAACATGCCCGCCCGCAGGTAGCCAACAGTGGAAGGTGTATAGGGAAGAACACCAGAAAAGGGAAGAACAGAACACAAACAGACCCCTCCCCCACCCACGCAGACACCCAACCGGGTCAAAGCAGTAAATCCATCCCCCAAGACAACAAGAGGCCCACGCAAAATAGGTAAATTATTATAAGGACTCATCCAAAGGGCAGAAGCCAAGCCACCCATCCCACCATCCAAGGAGGACTGGGGAAAGGAGGGCGAAGGGCCATACATGAACAGAGAGCAGTGGAGCAGCCGGATAACAAGGAGCACATCTAGAGAGACCCCAGCCTGCAAACCAGGAATCCCCAGTTAACATTGCCACACCCTATCAGTCATTGTCACTCAGGGCAGCGTGCTCAGACCCAGAGCCTTCCGGGCCCGAAGTCTCCGGCCGCTTCGGCACCGTCTTAGCAAATTTAGCCGCCATCTTCGGGTCAGTGAAGAAAAACAGTTTCCCTTTATGCTGGACCTTGAGCTTCGCGGGGTAGACAAGAGAAAATCTAGCACCTGTCTGACTCAGCAAGCGCTTAACCGGCAAAAAGGCACGCTGCACAGCCTGAACCCCGGGGGTGTAATCCAGGAAAAAATTAAGTTCAGTATTCTTGTATGTCACCGGTCTCGCTCCCGGGCCAACCTGAGGACAGCATCTCTGTCACAATAGTTTAGAAGGCAAGCTATTATAGGACGCAGAGGAGTACCAGGCGGGGGCCGAGGGCCCAAGGACCTATGCACTCTCTCAACCATGAGCAACTGGGAGAGCTCTCTGGGAAAGAGTTCCGAGAGCATGGCCTCCACAAAATCTTCCATGCGTCCCATATCCGTGGATTCAGGCAGACCAATTATACGTATGTTGTCACGGCGAGAGCGTGCCTCCAAATCCTCAATCTTTTTGCAAATAATGTCCAATACTCGCTCCGTTTGGAGCAGTCGTTCCCTTTCGCCATTATGGTGGTCCTCCAGATCAGATGTGCACGACTCCAAATGATCAAGTCTAGAGTCATGGTCGTCCACTCTGGCCTTAATGCGGTCCAGCTGCTCAGTCATATGGTCTAGCTTAGCATCAAAGCCTGCAAGGCTGCTCTTGAGATCCTGGAACATAGCCTTGACCGAGGCCTCCGGGCCGCCCTCAGCCACGGGCCCATCCCCAGGCAGAGAGGCGGAGGAGCCTTCTCTCTTTTTCCCACCATCAAAGGTGAGCTTTGACTGTCGCTGATCGGATTTGCCCATATCGAGCGGCCGCCCTGTGTCAGCGCAGACCACCTAGCTCCAGACAACACCCAAGGGGGTCAACTCAAAGACTTCTCACGTCAGCAGGCACCAGCGGAGCTCCAGGAAACCACACGGAGCAGGCCGGCCAAAGCAGAAACAGGCCGCAGGTTCGCACCTCGGCCACACCAGTCGCAGCTGCCCGGCAAGGCCAAGCACCAGACACTGCCCACAGCCAGCGTGCAAGCAAAAACAGCAAGTCCACACTCAGCCATGCCGGGCGGCCCGCAAAAAAAAAAATTACTCGGGGGACCCGAGAGAAGCAACACCAAGAATTCCACGGACCCCTACAGTGCCAAGGTCTCAATATCCAATTGCGCCAGGCTGGTTCAGCAGCAGACCCCCAGTTATAAGGGCGCGCCACCAGGCCCCCACTGCAGTAGGCTCCCTCGGCTTCCAAACAATGCGGAGGCCCCTGCAGTCCGCCCCCCCCCCCCCCTTGCCGACCACTCGGGGAGAGCAACCCGCAGCGCCCCTGCAACACAGCCAAATCCGGGGCCAAATAAGGGCTTCAGGCCCGCACGGAAAAAATTCAAGCGCAGGTGGGCCCACCAGGGAGGCCTCCTCTCTCTGGCCCCGCCCGTACCACCGGGACGGAGCCACCACGCTCCAGCGCCCCAAGTCCTGCGAGGCCACGGTCCAATCGGACCGCCGATCAGTCCTCGGGAGGGAGGTCCCAGTGCCCCCCTCCGGCTCCCCTCAATGCCACAGAGAACAGCGCAGCCTGGCAGGGACCACCAGCCACAGCGCAGCCAAAGGGCGGCGCAGCCTTCAACGCCGCAGGCCCCGCTCGTCCATGAGACCCGTCCCCAGGAAGTCGGCAGCATGAAACAAGCCCGCAGCTCACATCGGGACCGCTGCCGAGACCGATGGCGACACACAGGTCCCCAGGGGTCCTTGGGGCAGCACGGATTAAAATCGGCCACTCAACAAGGAGAAATGAAGGATTTAGGCCCGAAGCCCGGCAGAGCCTCACAGAGTGACGGCCATCTTGCTGAAGGCTAGGCCACGCCCCACAGCAGCAAGCTCTTCCTTAACTGTAAATCCATGCAACAGCACCTGCAAACATGAGTTAATCAATGAAAAAAAACTAGGCCTCAACTCCAGCCAACTTAACATAGAACTCAGTGCACATTTCAAACACATGATTATTCGTGCATGTAGGAAAGTGCCTCTTTTGGCGTGGTCACCTCCCCACTTTTTGCCTAGTTTCTGGTGTAATTTTGACTGAAAGCGCACTGGGTCCCTGCTAACCAGGACCCTAGTGCCAGGTCTCTTTCCCCCAAAACTGCATAGTCATATTTCCCAATCTGCAAAACCCTTAGCACACACTAACTCTAAATGGTACCCCTGGTGACTAGGGTACTAATAAGGTTCCCTAGGGACTGCAGCATGAATTGTGCCACCCTAAGGGACCCCTCAGCAAGCACATAACAGGCTGCTATTGCATGCTGCGTGTCTTGGTGCAGACAAAAGTAAAAACACTGCTTGGCACACAGCCTGTTTGCCATGTCCCTTTAAACACTGCATGCAATATATGTAAATCACCCCTCTAGCAGACCTTACATCCCTAAGGCAGGGTGCATTATATTACACGTGAGGGCATATCTGCACAACCAGATATGCCCCAGCTTTGTCAATTCTCAGACATAGTAAGTGACCAGGGAAGCCATTTTCAATGCCTGTGCTGGACTCTGGTCACTATGAGCTTCCCAGCTACTTGATGGTTCTCTGAATGTAGGGATGTTTGGTATCAAACATCTCAGATTAATAAACCCTCACTGATGCCAGTGATGGATTTATTGATAACTGCACCCAGAGGGCACCTTAGAGGTGCCCTCTGAAAACCTGCCAGCTATTAGTGTGTTGACTGACTGGTCCCGACCAGTTCAGCCACTTTAAACATTGTTCTGGGGCCCCAAGGTGAAAGTCTGCGCTCTTGTCGGCCAAAGACTAAAGCTTGCACTTTAGCACCACATCCATGCAGGATAGACATTCCAGAATGGGGAGCTTCAAAGGCTTAGCTGCCTTTATAAGGTGTCTTAGGTCTCTCCATGTGGTGGTGATGACTGCCCCCCCCCGTCCTGACTCCACTTTTGGCGGCACCTAAGGTGAAAAGAATAGGCAGATTAGGTGAGCCCACTTCATGCCAGTCCCGCCCCTAAGGTGGACACCACTTTTCAATTGCCTCCATCTTGTTTGCAATGAATTATGCCACTAGGATTAGGGTTATGCCCACTTCCTAGTGGAAGTGGTCATAGAAAGGGTGGAGTGACACTAAAGGTGGGCAAGCCCATGGGCCACCGCTTGGCACACCCTGTATTACCTCTAAGTTGAGTATTTAGGTGGCACCCCTGAACCCTAGAACTCAGATTCTGATGACCTAAGAAGCAAAGTACAAAGAAGAGTTGCACCTGCAGAAGAGGAAAAGAAAAAGCAGCTGACCTGGTACCAGCCTCACCTGCCTGCTTGCTGACCTTTATAGGCTCTGTCCAAAAAGCTGCAGCTGAGCCTCCAAGAAACCAGCAGGACTGCCTGCCTTCCATAAAGATTCAAGACTCATAGGAGCAGCAGACCTCCTCTGCAACAAAGTCTCAAGGAAGCACTCTGCAGCCTCCAGAACATCAAAGACCCGACACCCAAAGTGACCTCTACACCCGACGTCCACAACCGGAGGTGAAGCCAACCAACAGTGTCAGCAGGGTTCCACAGCTGTCCAAGTCCACTTAGGTTTCACCCCTCTTGGACTCCATCCAATTTGCTTGCAGCCTCTGCACGCCGGCCCCTTCTCCCGCTGCCTTGTGGTGAGAGAAAACCCGACACCTCCATCAACCACTGGAGCCATCGCCCCTGACCACATCTGAGGTGGGTCACTGGTGCCAATGACGTACCCCGGCTCGTCTGAGCTTGAGTCCACCCTGGGTCCACCCCTGCTAGCCTCCCAGACAAAGCCTTCAGCTTCAACACGCAGGACCCCCCGATGGTGAGTAGTTCCAGACGAAGAAACCTGGTGCCTAAGGACCACCCCTGCATCTGTCGCCCCTGGAGAAAAGGACCAAAGGTGGTGCACCCACGTCCCCGAGCACCCCACATCTACAACCTACCTGCTTGTTGTCTCCAACTGGCTTCCTAGTCAGAGCCTGCAGCCCGTTTGTCCCGGGGACCAGCTCCCATTAAAAACCATTGGGCACCCAGATGCCTTACTGCACCCCTGCAACTGGCTGCCCCGGTGCTGCCTGGAGTTGCCTGCTGGTGTAGTTCTGATCAGTGCCCAGTACTTACCTTACTTTCTGAGATTGGCCATGTAAATTGTTGTCAACTCTGTGTTTGCTGAACATGTTTTCCTCCATAGGTTAACATTGAAGAACTCTGAGGCTTGCTCTAAGGGTTGATTTTTTGAGTCTGAAAAGTATTTATGCTTGAAAAAGTACTTACCTGATTATGAAGTTGTTGGGTTTAAAACATATTTAAAAAAAAGTTATTTTTCTGATTTGGTCTCAGATTTATTCTTTGAGTGTGTGTCTCATTTATTTCCTCTGTGAATACAACAAATGCTAAACACTACCCTCTGATAAGCCTAACTGCTCGCCCACAATACCACAAAATAGAGCATTAATCCTATCTACCTTTGCCTCTGCAAACCAATTGGGGATACACTGGAGTCTCTGCATGGTGTACTTCTTTTTAGTGCACCATATAGAAAGCCAGCTTCCTACAGTGTTTTTCTCATAAGTACAGTAAATGATGAATAACTATAGAAACATCATTTAACTAAAATATCATGGTGCCTAACAATGTGAATAATATTGCATGCATATGACTTGAATATAGCGTTTCTATTCTTCTAGTTATAGGTGCACTTTATGTGTCTTTTTGGTGCACCACTGTAGGAAAGGCACTCTTTTTGGCATGGTTACCCCACTTTTTGGGTGTTGTCAGTGTGCTTAGACTGTTTTCATTGGGATCCTGCTCCTCTAAATTTGGTTGCCTTGATACCCTTTACACACCACAATAGGCATACTGGTGTGCCCTTGTTAGTCCCTAGTATATGGTACCTAGGTACCCAGGGCATTGGTACAGAAGGTGTCTCCCAAGTGCTGCAGCATGTATTATGCCACCCATGGGAGCCCATGCAAACTGTCTGCAGGCCTGCCATTTGTAGCCTGCATGAAAAGGTGCATTCACCCTTTCACTGCTGGACGCTATACCAGGTCACTATAAGTCACCCCTATGGAAGGGCCTTTCAGCCCTAAGGGCAGAGTGCAGGTCCCTGTGTGTGTGCGCACCCCTACATATTCTAGTTCCAATTCCCGGGACTTGGTAAGAATGAGGAAGCCATTTTAGCTATGTACTTGCCACAGGTCACCACCTTTGGTCCAGCTACACAATGATAACTCCAAACTTAGGCATGTTTGGTATCAAACATGTCAGAATCATACCCCAATACTGATGCCAGTATTGGTGGCATGATTCCATGCACTCTGGGAGCTCCATGGAAGACCCCCCAGTATTGCTCCTACTAGTCTTCCAGGGTCTGCGAGCAGCCCACACTGCTGCAGCCTTCCAGACAGGGTTCTGCCTTCCTGCTGCTTGAAAGGAGTGGAAGGCAGAACAAAGGATTTCCTGTGGGAGAGACATTGCCTCCTGCCCCGCCTAGACACTCCTGCGTGGACTGGACTCTGTCCCCTTCTTTTACAGGTCCTCTTCATTTGGAATCCATCATTGTGTTCCACGGGTCTGGTCCTGTTCTCGCATTATATTCTTCCTAAGTCCCCATGTTAGCCTATGAGGCGTCCAGATACCTATTTCTGCTCTCCTGGTCACTGGGGGTCTTCTAGATGCCCACCTCTTGTGGTTCCATACTCTCCCAGCCCTTGGTCAACTACTCCATATTCTCTGGTGGGGGACCCATTCTCGCATTCCACTTTTATAGTATATGGTTTGCCCCCCCCAATATGGCCCTTGCTATTTCCTTCTATTTCTAATGTTTCTATGCTAATTCCTAGTACTTACCTGTGTATATTTTGTGTGTACTTACCTCCAGAGAGGGGGGTTGCCTATAGTATTCTAGTTCAGTGTTACTATAATAAAATACTTTTATTTTTTTTCAACACTTCATGGTTGTGATATAAGTTACTGTGGGACTACTGTGGTATTGCAGGTGCTTCACACTCCTCCTAGGTAAGTCGTGGCTGCTCACCACAGCTACCACAAGAGAGCTCTGGCTTTCTAGGCACTGCAGCATTTACTAATAAGGGTTGCCTCGACCTGGTATAAGGTGCCAACACCATAGTTGTCCACCACACACCAGGCCAGCCTCTTACATTGGTGGTGCAGCAGTGGGATATGACACTTGCAATTGCCTTATCACTTTGTCACCATTGACTTTCCACAGGAAAGGCCACTACTAGTCTTTAGGACACACTACACTTAGTAGTAAGGATTTGTAGACTTCCAGGTTAGGCAAGTTGGGGGTCTAGCATAGCCCTTTCTCTAAACATTTAGGAAGTCTAATACCTTACAGTAGGTAGGTGCACCCACACTACTCTAGATAGCATGTCTGCAGCAGTAGGCACAGCTTAGACCTCAGAATCACAGTATGAGGGCTGCATCTTTCAGGAATTGAGGGAGATGTGTGCTTCTAGGAAGCTGAAGACCGGGAGAAACTCCCAACAAATCTCTACTCCTGGGATTACTCCTCCAGGCTGATAGCCAGAGCACTGTAGGTAGGGAAGAGCAGGAGGTATAGATTTACCCTCCAGTATGAGATAAGGTAGACCTATATCTCAATGGAGCGGGTCAGGAAGAAACTGATGAATACACCAGTCCTATAGGGAGCAGTCTAGTCAGTGAGAAGGGGGAACATACCAGTAGGGCTGCTTTTACTCGCACGGGGTTGGTGCAAACGGTCTCCAGGAGGAGGAATAGATCATTCCTATCTGTCCACACCTGTGTCTTAGCAGTATCTGATGAGACTAACTACTCTAGCTCAAAGTGGAAGTCCCTAGATGGGGGTTCAGCAATCTGAGGCTAGAAGAGGCCAGACTGAGGCTGCTGCTGCGAAGAATTAGCCCGAGATAACACCATAGTTGTTCACCACACCAAGCCAGCCTCCTACAACCACGTTTACATGAATACATTTGAATACACGTTCTATGATGTCATGATTACTGTTTCATTGTCCTCTCTAGAATGTCTAATGGCACAGTCATGTTATGCATTCTCAATACTTACTGTACTGCTTAGATATCCCACTAATCTTAGAGACTTCTAGTTGCAGATTCCTTACCTTTGAATTTTCCCCAGGCGTCAGCTTGATCCGCAGAATTTTCTGAGCAGTACCCCTGCATGCCGTAGATTGGCGTAGATCGGCTCTGAGCCCATCGTACGTGCCAGATGTGATGTTGCAGGTCCCATCTGGGTGCCACCCCAGCATGCAGTTCTTTTCTTTCCCCGCCAGCAGCAATAGCAACCACAACCTACTTCTGCCACTGGAACTCTTGCTGTGGCTCCCTTGGCCATGAGAGTTGCAACTTCTTTGTGGAGAAGGGATAAGTGATTCTCCATCATTTGTTCATAGGATGGTGGCATGGATGAAGGGGTAGAGTTGAAGGGGAGGGAGTAGCCCCTTCAAACTATTATAAAACCCCACCTGTCTGAAGTAGTGAATTGCCAGTGGAGCAGGTGAAGTCAGATGCTGCCTCCGACTGACCCCTGATGGGGAGTCAGACTAGGAAGGCTTAAAGGCTGCTGCAGGGAGTGGGGAGAGGGCTGGACTGGCCAGACCGCTCGCTCCTTGATCCGTGAGGTCAGTGGATCCCTCGCCCTCAGCCACACAGATGCTGGGCAGCACAGTGGCTGGTGGGAATTGAATGCGGTTGGAGGCCCCTTCCGTAGCCACAAAAGAGGCGATAGGCAGATTGAGGGGCTCGAGGGGCCACCACAACACCCAAGGAGCGGACCGTAGCATGAGAGTCCTTGAAGCGCTCAAGCGCCAAGTCCAGTGTGTCTCAGAAGAGACGAGTGCCATCAAGGAAATGCCAGACATTCTCAGTTAGACATAGCGCCTCAGGGCCACTGTTGACGAAACTGCTCTGCCTAGTGAGTTGGTCGTGTCCAGTCCGCTATGGATGGTGAACTGGGCTATGTTGCCCCCCCTACTCCCCACTCCCACCCCACAAATCGGCAACTTCCTGAGAGACTACAGCCCGGGCCTCCTCCAGGACCTGTGGCAGCACTTGTGCAACTGTATCACACAGCTTCTGGGAGTAACGGCCCAAAAGGCAAGTGATGTCCATGAACTGCAATGTTAGGCTGGGGGAAGAAAAAACATATTCTCGCCAAGTGTGTCCAATATTTTGGATTCCCCATGGGGATGCTGAAGGGAACACGCTCTGGGAAGTAGAGGCTTGGATAACCAAACTTTCAGGGTGGACTGTTGCGTCAGAAAGTTTGAGTCCCCTGGAGCGAGGCAATGGCAGTAGGCAGTTTTCCTGTTCACAGGAGCCCCTCTGCTGGGTTTGGACCAGGTACCCAGGAGGACATCCGTGAGGGCTTCAATAAAGGGGAGTATGGGTTCTGAAGTGGAAGCTCTAGGTTGAAGCACCTGTCAGGAGGTTAGTCCTGAGTGCCACCAAAGTCAACTCTAGGTCCAAGACCTCGGCAGCCCTTCTCACCACCATGGAATAGGAAACTCGTCCTCCGAAGCCACGGTAGGGTGAGAAAGTATGCCAGTATCTGGAGACGCATCGAGTCTGCTCACCTAACACAATTCTGCATGCCAGTCCCTAGGGTCTTGGAGCTGGTATTCTAAAGGTCCAGCAACCTCTCCCATTCCTCACCGTAACTTAGCCCATAGAAAAGGGGCTTAGGATCCGACATAGGAAGCAAGGCTCCTGCAAGAGTCAGAGGTACGATGCCCTTCTGGCTCCATGTCAGAGTTGGCAGTGAGAATGGGGACAGCACCACCCATGGCCGCGGGCAGCACTGGGAACGTCTGCATCAGTAATGGTGTCGGGAAGGTTGAGATGGTATGACCAATGCCGGTCTGGATTCACGATTGGATCGATGGGTGCCCCTCTGTGGCGTAGCAGAAGAACCCGAAGAGGGTCCTTCTGACTCCGCGGGGCCCAAAGGCGCTCCAGCAGATTTAAGCTGCCCACAAATGAGGGGCACGGCCTGATAAAATTCTCAAAGTTGGGCAGAGGTTGTTCCGGCTCGATGAGGTGTGGAGTCGATCCAGGTGCAGGTTCCTCAGAACGAGGCGAGGACAAGTCAAAGAAGTCTTCGACTTCTTGCTCTTCTGCTTGTGCCTCGACTTATCCAATCGTCCAGAGGACTGCTCCCAGGACCTTCTTCTCGACTGGGACCTAAACTCCCCCATCAGCTTTGAGGGACTGCTACCTCAAAGCCATGGTCTGACAGTCTGAGCACAGGTCGTGCAGCAGGCACCAAAGACGCGCAAGTTGTGGATCCATCACCGATATTACCCGATGACATGACCTGCAGGGCTTAAACCCAGTTTTCCTCAATGACATCCTCGATGCACCAGGAGTGGAAAACTAGAAATAAATCTTCAACCAAAAATCGAAAAAAATCCATTCACAAAATGACTGAGGGGTAGCTGCTCTCGGATTAGCTCCCTTTCAGCTTCACCAGTGCCCATTTGATTTTCACAAAGGTGATGGCGGTAGTTGACCTGCAGAATGCGTATTTTCCTATACTAATCCTGCCTGTGTTTTATGGTGGGTTCCACTCACTGCCTGTCTGCAGTTCTTCTGTTTGGGCTGGTATTGTGCCTAGAATACCACATTGATGGTGGCACATCTGGGCACAGTGAAAATATTCTTATTGCAGTACCTAGATGATTGGCTGCTGTAGGCAGAAGCTGTTGATTAGAATTGCATACAACATCAGGGATTCCCTGGAGGCTCCAAACAGTCTTACGTGGTGGTCACTGTTGTGACATTTTGTAGGTGGGAAACCATACTGTCCTCCACAAGCAGTGGTGACAGATGGCTGCACTCTACGGTGTGGTGGACACTGGGAGTATTTGGAGATTTGAGGACTCAGGTCTCTAGTTGAACTGAGGTGTTGTGTCATCCTGCTTGAGCCTCAGGTTATCTGTCTGACAGTGAAGGTGTTTTTCCCATCCCTTTGCTGTCAGTCATATCTGATAGACTTCTAGTTGCAGATTCTGTACCTCAGAATTTCCCCCAGGCATCAGTCTGGATCCAGAGATTTTTCTCAAGCAGTACCCCTGCGCGCTGTCAGGTAGCATTGGTCAGGCTGTTTCCATCATCAGCTTTGTGCGCACCAGATATGACATCACAGGACCTATATAGTCGGCACGCTGACGTCAGTTCTCTTCTTTCCTCACCAGCCAGCACTGACTCAAGGAACTAGGGCCCTGAAAGGGAAGTCCTGTCCCTAGAAATCAGTTTGCAGAGTGGGTAGGATAGATGGGTCGGTAAAGAACCTTAATCTAGAATATCTCTCTACCAGATAAGGCATTACCGAAGGTAATTAAGTTGGGCAACACCACTGCAATATGGTACTGTAACAAGCAGGGTGGGGTGGGTTTGTAGACCCCTCGTCAAGAGCCTCTGTGCCTCTGGACATGGCTCGAACAGCAGGGCATATCCCTTGTGATACAACATCTGGCAGGCTCTCTGAATGCCAGAGATACAAACTCAGCACGAAAATGTCTACCAGATCACAAATGGCGTTTCCATTCGGAGGTGGTGCAAGGTCTCTTTCAGCAGTGGGGAGAGCGTTTGTTAGATCTATTCACCTCCACAGGGAACATGCAATGTCAGCAGTTTTGCATGTTGGAGTTTCCAAGGCGGCAGTCGCTCTGAGATGCTTTTGGTCTCAAGTGGAACTCTGGCCTACCCATACCAATTCTGCCCAGAGTTTTCAAGAAGATCAAGGAGGACCGGGCCCGAGTAATCCTTGTGGCTCCAGGCACGGCACAGAGAGTTTGGAATCCCAAGCTGTTGAGCATGTCCACCGATCCTCCGATCAGACTGCCCCTTTGGGTTGATCTTCCGTTGCAGCAGCAGGGGAGGGTTCTGCACCCAAACCCGTCAGTTATCACCCTTCTTGCTTGGAGATTGAGTGGTGACAGTTGACAGCTTTTGACCATCTGCCCGAAGTCTGTAACATAATCTTGACAGCCAGGTGTCCCTCCACCAAAATGGTATACGCATGTCATTGGAAGAAATTTGTAACATGGTGCACAAACAAGTCTGTTGACCCCCCATTACTGCCCCTCTCTCTTAGGTCCTGTTGTGTATCCTTTCTCTGGCCTTGCAAGGCTCTTCTGTGGGCACTCTCAAAGGTTATTTGTCTGCTATTTCTATGTTTCTGAGGTTGCCTGATCAACCTTCTTTGTTTGTCTCCTAGTGTTAATAGGTCCTTAAAGGCCTTACACATCTTTTCTCCATCCCCATTTATTATTCCCCAATAGGATTTAAATTTGGTTTTGAACTTTCTGATGTGTGCTCCTTTCGAGCCTCTCCACCATGGTCCTCTCAGGTTTTTAACTTTGAAAACAGCCTTCTTTGCCATTACTTCTGCCGCAGGGTGATTGAGCTGCAAGCATTGTCATCTAAGCCACCCTACCTTTCCAGCTATCCTGACAAATTGGTGATTCGCACTAGGGCTTCCTGCAGGACAAAATTGGCCCATTCATGTAGGCCAATACATCACCTTGCCTACGTTTTACGCAGCCCTACATCCTTGTAAGGAATAGAGACTCCATCTCCTGGACAGAAAAAGAGAACTGGCATTCTACTTTGATCGTGCAAAAGAGTTCCAGGTGGATGATCAGCTCATTGTCGGTTATGTGGGTGTGAAGAAAGGTTGGGCAGTGCAGAAACGGACCATCTCCAGGTAGGTTGTACTCTGCATTAATATCTGCTACACAGTGGCCAAAAATCAACCCCCTGCAGACTTGCATGCTCATTCTACTTGAGCTACAGCTGTGACCACTGCATTAACATTCAGAGTTCCAGTCCATGATATCTGTCAGGCGGCAACATTGGAATCCTTGCACACTTTTACCAAACACTACTTACTGGACAGTCAGGTCCTAAGCAACAGATACTTTGTCTGTTAGGTCCTGCAGTACATTCTAGAATGATTTTGGTTTGCAGACCTACCTCCAGAGATGGTATAGCTTGGGTATTTATTCAAAGGTAAGGAATCTGCAACAAGAAGTCCCTGTC
This sequence comes from Pleurodeles waltl, assembly GCF_031143425.1. Classification (NCBI taxonomy): domain Eukaryota; kingdom Metazoa; phylum Chordata; class Amphibia; order Caudata; family Salamandridae; genus Pleurodeles; species Pleurodeles waltl. The sequence continues at coordinate 272,734,976 of NC_090451.1, read as the reverse complement.
AAATGAACAAGTTACTTGCCTTCGGTAATGCCTTATCTGTTAAGAGATATATGTATAATTTGCAGATTCCCATCCTCCATGCTCTGCAAACTGATGTCTAGGGGCAGGGACTCTCCTTTCAGGGCCTTAGTCCATGTTCTTCATGGCTCTTCGCTTCTGGCGTGGAAAGTTGTGAAACAAAACTGATGTAATTGCGCCATGGTGGCACCTATATAGGACCCTCAATGTCATATACTCTGCGGACAATGCTGATGACAGATGCGGAGCCGATCAACACCACCTAACGGCATGCAGGAGTTTTGCTCAGAATGTACTCCAGATGCAGTCTGATGCCTGGGGGAAATTCAAAGGTAAGGAATTTTCAACTAGAATATGTGTCTACCAGTTAAGGCATTACCAAAGGTAAGTAACTTGGTAATCTGGTCGCCACGTACAACACAACCACAAGGTGGCATATCTAATAGCCAAGGTGGTGTGGGCTCATGCCCTCTGCATCAAGAAGCACTGACGCTATAGATTTGGGCTCAGGCTCTGAAGATCGTATTTGTACAACAAGCAGGCTCCCTGAACACGAGGGCTGATGACCTCACTTGGCATCTTCATCTGAAAATGGTTGAGCCCATCATTGCCCTCTGGGGCACACCACTAGAAGACCTTCTTTCCACCCAGGAGAAAGCTCACTGCCTGCTGTTTTGCACCCTTGTGCCAAAGGTGAATGGGGAGCATCCATCCTATTCTAGGTTATCAACTGCTCAGTACATTCTTCCACAAAGGCAAGATGATCACTTTGGCCCATGTTCTTTCTGCTACTATGATAGAAACATCAGACCTGCAGGATGCTTATTTTCACATCCCCATCTTATAGTCCCACTGATGTTACGTGCTATTCAAGGTGGGTTACGAGCACTTTAAATTTGCCGTGCTCCCTTTCATCCTCACCAGTGCCCATTTGATGTTCACAAAGGTGATGGTGGTAGTCGACCAGCAGGATGCATATTTTCCTGTACCGATCCTGCCTGTGTCGTATGGTGGGTTCTACGCACCACCAGTCTGCAGTCCTTCTGTTTGGGCCGATACTGCACCCGGAATTCCAAGTTGATGGTGACACATCTTGGCACAGTGGAAATATCCTATTGCAGTACCTAGATGATTGGCTGGTAAAGGCAGCAGCTGTTGGATGGACTTGCAGACAACATAAATATTTCTCTGGAGGCTGCAAACAGACTTATGTAGTGGCCACTGGTGTGACATTTCGTAGGTGGGAAACCATTCTGTCCTCCACCAGCAGTGGTTGCAGTGGTGACAGATGACTGCACTCTAGGATGTGGTGGACAATAGGAGTATTTGGAGATTTGAGGAATCAGGTCTCTAGGTGAACTGAGGTGTCATGTCATGTCATGTCTTAGACTTGAGCCACATGTTATCTTCCTGACAGTAAAGGCGTTTTTCCCATCCCTTTCCTGTCAGTCATATCTGATAGAGACTTCCAGTTGCAGATTCCTTCCCTTAAATTTTTCGGCAGGTACAGGCTGGTTCTGGAGAATTTTCAGAGCAGTACCCCCGTGAGCCGTTAGGTGGTAATGATCTGCTCCACCTCCATCAGCTCTGCGTCCTATAGGATGTTGCAAGTCCTATTTAGGCGCCACCCCAGCGCACTGTCAGTTCTTTTATTTCTGCATCAGCTAGCGCTGATCCAAAGAGTGCTACCTCTGTCATTTTTTTGCCTGGATTTTTTTTTTTTTTAACTTTTGGTTGAAGAAAGATGTTTTCTATTTTTCACCTCCTTGTGCGATGAGGATGTCATTGAGGAAGACCGGGTTTAAGCCCTGCGGTTCCGGTCAGCAGCCAGTGTCCCTGACGGATTCATACCTAGCCTCTTTTGTGTCTGGAGCACGACCCGAAGTCGTGCTACGGGTGCCGGGCCATACATCTGAAGGCTTTGAGGGAGTGGTCCATAAAGCTGATGTTGCCCCGACGCTCGACTCCGCGTAAGTCGAGATCCCTGTCAGATGAAGATCCTGGCATCGGTTGCAGAGTCCTCCATCGTCACCGCCTCACTCCAAGTCCTTAGGTAAGTCAAGGCACAAGAAGGAAAGCAGAAAGTCTAAGCATTCTTTGACTTCTAGGTCTTGCTCTGTGGAGCCTGTGTCTGGGCCGACTGCGCTTCCGAGCTTGCTAGAGCCAGAGCAACCGCCTGCCCAACTTGGGGAGTTTTATGAGGCCATCATTTTTGGACAGTCCACACCGCTGGAGCTCCTTTAGGCCCTTTGGAGTCAGAGGGGTCCCCTTCGGGTTTTGTGCCGGCGGTTTCGGCGCTGAGGGCACCAGTGGATACAGTCTTGGATCTGGAGCGATGCCACACTGACCTATACTGATGCTCCCGGTGCCGCCCATGGGCGGCACCATCCCCATTCTCATTGCTGACTGACACAGAGCCGGATGGGCGTCGTATGATCCTAACTCAGACTCCGGCAGGAGCTTTGCCTCCTATGTTGGATCCTGAGCAATGGTAGGGGGCACTGGACCCTTTAGAATACCAGATCCAAGACCCTATGAACTGGCACACAGACATGGGTGAGGCCAGTAGACGGGATACTTCTCCAGATACTGTCTTGATTTCTCCCCCTACCACAGCTACAGAGGTGGTAGCTTCCTATTCCATGTGGTGGTAAGAGCAGCTTAGGCCTTGCACCTTGAGTTGCCTTCGGTGGCTGTCAGGACTAACATCCTGACAGAGGTGCTTCATCCTGGCACTTCCTTCTCGAACCTCATGCTCCCCTTTAATAAAGCCCTTACAGATACCCTAATGGGTACCTGGTCCAAACCCAGCACAGGGGCTCCCGTGAACAGGACCATTTCCATCGCCATCGCCCCGCTCCAGGTGACCCAAGTTGTCTGAAGCAACACCCCACCCCTGACAGCTTGGTTATTCAAGTCTCTGCTTCCCAGGGCGCGTTCCATTCCCTGCTCCCGGATGGGGAATCCAAAAGATTGGGCACACTTGGGAAGAAGATTTTTTCTTTCTCCAGCCTAGCATTGCGGTCCTTGAACACCATATGTCTTTTGGGCTGTTACTCCCACATGCTGTGGGATACGGTTGTGCAAGTGCTGCCACAGGTCCAGGAGGAGGCCCGGGCTGTACACTCTTAGGCAGTTGCAGATGGGAAAGACGCAGCACAGTTCACCATTAGTTGCGGATTGGACACAACCACTCACTAGGCAGAGCGGTTTCATTGACAGAGGCCACAAGGTGCCACGCCTGACTGAGGATGTCTGACTTTTCAGGGGATGTCTATTCTACTTTGTTGGCACCCGTCTCTTCAGAGACAAGCCAGACTCGGCGCTGACTGAGGATGTCTGACTTTTCAGGGGATTTCTATTCTACTTTGATGGCTTTTGATGGCACCCTTCTCTTTGGAGACAAGCCAGACTCTGCGCTGACGTTCTCATGCTACCGCCAGGTCTTTGTGTCTTGCGGCAGCCCCTCGTGCTCCTCAATCTGCCTTTCGCCCCTTTCCTGGCTGCGGACACCTCTAGAAGACCTCCTTTCCACACAGGAGAAAACTCAGTCTGCTGTTTTGCACCCTGCAATTTCTACTGCAGTGAGCATTATGGGACGTGTTTTATGTGAAATGGGGTTTTCCCGCTCCATAAGCGTTCCTTCCTATCCTTCTGATTCCTCCAGTTCTGAGGGAATTGTGTCGGGACTGGTCACAGCAGATTGATGATGCTGAACTGTCCGTAGAAGGTATGGTACACGGATCATGTATTTCTATGTCCTTTTCTCCCACTTCTGCTCAGAGTGGACTTCCTTTTGCGGTTGGAGGGGCAGGTTCTGCACCTCAACATCCAGAGCCTCCACCTTAATGTATAGAGACTGAGCATGGCCAGTAAGGTTCATTTGGTTTACCTGCAGAAGTATTTGACTTAATTCAGTTATCTTGTTGTTCCACCACTAAGTCGGTCTATTCTAGATGTTGTTCCTATTTTGTGTCCTGGTGTGCCATAGAGAATGTTGACCTCATTAAGGCACATCTATTGGATGTGTTGTTCTTTGCACATTATCTAGCCTGGCAAGAGTTTGTAGTCACACTGTGAAATGTTATCTTTTGGCCCTTCTTAGTTTACCTGACAATTCTTTGCAGTTCAAGTTGTCATGGAGTGTCTCAAATAATTGACCGATATATTTTCTCTACTTCATCATTCATCATGCCTCAGTAGCATTTTTGGTTGGTACTCTGTAAGGAAATGCCTCCTTGGCATGGTTGCCCCCTGACTTTTTGCCTTTGCTGATGCTATGTTTACAATTGAAAGTGTGCTGAGGCCTGCTAACCAGGCCCCAGCACCAGTGTTCTTTCCCTAACCTGTACTTTTGTATCCACAATTGGCAGACCCTGGCATCCAGATAAGTCCCTTGTAACTGGTACTTCTAGTACCAAGGGCCCTGATGCCAAGGAAGGTCTCTAAGGGCTGCAGCATGTCTTATGCCACCCTGGAGACCTCTCACTCAGCACAGACACACTGCTTGCCAGCTTGTGTGTGCTAGTGAGGACAAAACGAGTAAGTCGACATGGCACTCCCCTCAGGGTGCCATGCCAGCCTCTCACTGCCTATGCAGTATAGGTAAGACACCCCTCTAGCAGGCCTTACAGCCCTAAGGCAGGGTGCACTATACCATAGGTGAGGGTACCAGTGCATGAGCATGGTACCCCTACAGTGTCTAAACAAAACCTTAGACATTGTAAGTGCAGGGTAGCCATAAGAGTATATGGTCTGGGAGTCTGTTTTACACGAACTCCACAGCACCATAATGGCTACACTGAAAACTGGGAAGTTTGGTATCAAACTTCTCAGCACAATAAATGCACACTGATGCCAGTGTACATTTTATTGTAAAATACACCACAGAGGGCACCTTAGAGGTGCCCCCTGAAACTTAACCGACTGTCTGTGTAGGCTGACTAGTTCCAGCAGCCTGCCACACCAGAGACATGTTGCTGGCCCCATGGGGAGAGTGCCTTTGTCACTCTGAGGCCAGTAACAAAGCCTGCACTGGGTGGAGATGCTAACACCTCCCCCAGGCAGGAGCTGTGACACCTGGCGGTGAGCCTCAAAGGCTCACCCCTTTGTCACAGCCCAGCAGGGCACTCCAGCTTAGTGGAGTTGCCCGCCCCCTCCGGCCACGGCCCCCACTTTTGGCGGCAAGGCTGGAGGGAACAAAGAAAGCAACAAGGAGGAGTCACTGGCCAGTCAGGACAGCCCCTAAGGTGTCCTGAGCTGAAGTGACTCTAACTTTTAGAAATCCTCCATCTTGCAGATGGAGGATTCCCCCAATAGGGTTAGGATTGTGACCCCCTCCCCTTGGGAGGAGGCACAAAGAGGGTGTACCCACCCTCAGGGCTAGTAGCCATTGGCTACTAACCCCCCAGACCTAAACACGCCCTTAAATTTAGTATTTAAGGGCTACCCTGAACCCTAGAAAATGAGATTCCTGCAACTACAAGAAGAAGGACTGCCTAGCTGAAAACCCCTGCAGAGGAAGACCAGAAGACGACAACTGCCTTGGCTCCAGAAACTCACCGGCCTGTCTCCTGCCTTCCAAAGATCCTGCTCCAGCGACGCCTTCCAAAGGGACCAGCGACCTCGACATCCTCTGAGGACTGCCCCTGCTTCGAAAAGACAAGAAACTCCCGAGGACAGCGGACCTGCTCCAAGAAAAGCTGCAACTTTGTTTCCAGCAGCTTTAAAGAACCCTGCAAGCTCCCCGCAAGAAGCGTGAGACTTGCAACACTGCACCCGGCGACCCCGACTCGGCTGGTGGCGATCCAACACCTCAGGAGGGACCCCAGGACTACTCTAAGACTGTGAGTACAAAAACCTGTCCCCCCTGAGCCCCCACAGCGCCGCCTGCAGAGGGAATCCCGAGGCTTCCCCTGACCGCGACTCTTTGAATCCAAAGTCCCGACACCTGGGAGAGACCCTGCACCCGCAGCCCCCAGGACCTTAAGGACCGGACTTTCACTGGAGGAGTGACCCCCAGGAGTCCCTCTCCCTTGATCAAGTGGAGGTTTCCCCGAGGAACCCCCCCCTTGCCTGCCTGCAGCGCTGAAGAGATCCCGAGATCTCTCATAGACTAACATTGCGAACCCGACGCTTGTTTCTACACTGCACCCGGCCGCCCCCGCGCCGCTGAGGGTGAAATTTCTGTGTGGGCTTGTGTCCCCCCCGGTGCCCTACAAAACCCCCCTGGTCTGCCCTCCGAAGACGCGGGTACTTACCTGCAAGCAGACCGGAACCGGGGCACCCCCTTCTCTCCATTCTAGCCTATGTGTTTTGGGCACCACTTTGAACTCTGCACCTGACCGGCCCTGAGCTGCTGGTGTGGTGACTTTGGGGTTGCTCTGAACCCCCAACGGTGGGCTACCTTGGACCAAGAACTAAGCCCTGTAAGTGTCTTACTTACCTGGTTAACCTAACAAATACTTACCTCCCCTAGGAACTGTGAAAATTGCACTGTGTCCACTTTTAAAACAGCTATTTGTGAATAACTTGAAAAGTATACATGCAATTTTGATGATTTGAAGTTCCTAAAGTACTTACCTGCAATACCTTTCGAATGAGATATTACATGTAGAATTTGAACCTGTGGTTCTTAAAATAAACTAAGAAAAGATATTTTTCTATATAAAAACCTATTGGCTGGATTTGTCTCTGAGTGTGTGTACCTCATTTATTGTCTATGTGTATGTACAACAAATGCTTAACACTACTCCTTTGATAAGCCTCTGCTCGACCACACTACCACAAAATAGAGCATTAGTATTATCTCTTTTTGCCACTATCTTACCTCTAAGGGGAACCCTTGGACTCTGTGCATGCTATCCTTACTTTGAGATAGCACATACAGAGCCAACTTCCTACATTGGTGGATCAGCGGTGGGGTACAAGACTTTGCATTTGCTGGACTACTCAGCCAATACCTGATCACACAACAAATTCCAAAATTGTCATTAGAATTTCATTTTTGCAATTTGAAATTTTTCTAAATTCTTAAAAGTCCTGCTAGGGCCTTGTGTGTTAAGTCCCTGTTTAGCATTGTCTTTTAGAGTTTAAAAGTTTGTTAAAAGTTTGAAATTAGATTCTAGAAACAGTTTTAGATTCTTTAAAAAGTCTTCCAACTTTTAGCAAAATAATGTCTGATACAGAGATGAATGTGGTGGAACTCGACACCACACCTTACCTCCATCTTAAGATGAGGGAGCTAAGGTCTCTCTGTAATATCAAAAAAATAACCATTGGCTCCAGACCTACCAAAATTCAGCTCCAGGAGCTGTTGGCAGAGTTTGAAAAAGCCAACCCCTCTGATGATGACATCACAGAGGAAGAAATTAGTGACTTGGAGGCCAATGTCCCTCCTCCAGTCCTAAATAGGGAGAACAGGACCCCTCAAGTCCTGTCTCCAACTGTGTTAGTCAGAAATGGTGAGTCCCTCACAGGAGGGTCCCACATTTCTGAAATCACTGAGGATGCTCTCAGTGAAGATGACCTCCTGTTAGCCAGGATGGCCAAAAGATTGGCTTTAGAGAGACAGCTCCTAGCCATAGAAAGGGAAAGACAAGAGATGGGCCTAGGACCCATCAATGGTGGCAGCAATATAAATAGGGTCAGAGATTCTCCTGACATGTTAAAAATCCCCAAAGGGATTGTGACAAAATTTGAAGATGGTGATGACATCACCAAGTGGTTCACAGCTTTTGAGAGGGCTTGTGTAACCAGAAAAGTGAACAGATCTCACTGGGGTGCTCTCCTTTGGGAAATGTTCACTGGAAAGTGTAGGGATAGACTCCTCACACTCTCTGGAAAAGATGCAGAATCTTATGACCTCATGAAGGGTACCCTGATTGAGGGCTTTGGATTCTCCACTGAGGAGTACAGGATTAGGTTCAGGGGGGCTCAAAAATCCTCGAGCCAGACCTGGGTTGACTTTGTTGACTACTCAGTGAAAACACTAGATGGTTGGATTCAAGGCAGTGGTGTAAGTAATTATGATGGGCTGTACAATTTATTTGTGAAAGAACACCTGTTAAGTAATTGTTTCAATGATAAACTGCATCAGCATCTGGTAGACCTAGGACCAATTTCTCCCCAAGAATTGGGAAAGAAGGCGGACCATTGGGTCAAGACAAGGGTGTCCAAGACTTCAACAGGGGGTGACCAAAAGAAAGGGGTCACAAAGACTCCCCAGGGGAAGGGTGATGAGACAACCAAAACTAAAAATAGTAAAGAGTCTTCTACAGGCCCCCAAAAACCTGCACAGGAGGGTGGGCCCAGAGCCTCTTCACAAAACAATGGGTACAAGGGTAAAAACTTTGATCCCAAAAAGGCCTGGTGTCATAGCTGTAAACAGCATGGACACCAAACTGGAGACAAGGCCTGTCCCAAGAAAGGTTCCACTCCAAACTCCCATCCAGGTAACACTGGTATGGCTAGTCTCCAAGTGGGATCAACAGTGTGCCCAGAGCAAATCAGGGTCCACACTGAAGCTACTCTAGTTTCTGAGGGTGGGGTGGATTTAGCCACACTAGCTGTCTGGCCGCCTAACATGCAAAAATACAGACAGCAACTCTTAATTAATGGGACTAGAATAGAGGGCCTGAGGGATACAGGTGCCAGTGTCACCATGGTGACAGAGAAACTGGTTTCCCCTGGCCAATACCTGACTGGAAAAACTTACACAGTCACCAACGCTGACAATCAGAGAAAAGTACATCCCATGGCAATGGTTACTTTAGAATGGGGAGGGGTCAATGGCCTGAAACAGGTGGTGGTCTCCTCAAATATCCCAGTGGACTGTCTGCTTGGAAATGACCTGGAGTCCTCAGCATGGGCTGAGGTAGAACTAAAAACCCATGCAGCAATGCTGGGTATCCCTGAACTGGTGTGTGTGAAAACAAGAGCACAGTGCAAGGCACAGGGTGAACAAGTAGAGCTGGAGTCTGGAAGAATGGCCCAGCCTACCAAGAGAACAGGAAAGTCAGTTGGGAAACCAACTACAACACAGCAAAAGAAAGGGAACCTCTCTTCTCAGGAAGAAGTTCTGCCCTCTGAGGGAACTGAGCCTTTGGAGCTTGAACCTTATCAGGTTGAGCTCTTAGGCCCAGGGGGACCCTCAAGGGAGGAGCTGTGTAAGGGACAAGAAACCTGTCCCTCTCTTGAAGGCCTTAGGCAGCAAGCTGCTGAAGAGTCCAAAGGCAAGAAAAATGGAACGCATAGGGTCTATTGGGAGGATGGGCTCCTGTACACTGAGGCCAGAGACCCCAAACCTGGTGCCACTAGGAGAGTGGTAGTGCCTCAGCTGTTCAGGAAGTTCATCCTAACATTGGCCCATGACATTCCCCTTGCTGGACATTTGGGACAAACCAAGACGTGGGAGAGGTTAGTCAACCACTTCTACTGGCCCAATATGTCCAACATGGTTAAGGAGTTTTGCCTCTCCTGCCCCACCTGTCAAGCCAGTGGTAAGACAGGTGGGCATCCAAAGGCCCCCCTCATTCCACTTCCAGTGGTGGGGGTTCCCTTTGAAAGAGTGGGTGTGGACATAGTTGGTCCACTAGAACCTCCCACAGCCTCAGGAAATATGTATATCCTGGTAGTAGTGGATCATGCTACCAGGTATCCTGAAGCTATTCCCCTTAGGTCGACTACTGCCCCTGCAGTAGCCAAGGCCCTCATTGGTATCTTTACCAGAGTGGGTTTCCCTAAGGAGGTGGTGTCTGACAGAGGTACCAACTTCATGTCAGCATACCTAAAGCACATGTGGAATGAGTGTGGAGTGACTTATAAATTCACTACACCATACCATCCACAAACTAATGGCTTGGTTGAGAGATTCAACAAGACATTAAAAGGCATGATCATGGGGCTCCCAGAAAAACTCAAAAGGAGATGGGATGTCCTCTTGCCATGTCTGCTTTTCGCTTACAGAGAGGTGCCACAGAAGGGAGTAGGATTCTCACCCTTTGAACTTCTGTTTGGTCATCCTGTAAGGGGACCACTTGCCCTTGTTAAAGAAGGCTGGGAGAGACCTCTCCATGAGCCTAAACAGGACGTAGTGGACTATGTACTTGGCCTTCGCTCTAGAATGGCAGAGTACATGGAAAAGGCAACCAAAAACCTTGAGGCCAGCCAACAGCTCCAGAAGTTTTGGTATGACCAAAAGGCTGCACTGGTTGAGTTCCAACCAGGGCAGAAAGTCTGGGTTCTGGAGCCTGTGGCTCCCAGGGCACTCCAGGACAAATGGAGTGGCCCTTACCCAGTACTAGAAAGGAAGAGTCAGGTCACCTACCTGGTGGACCTGGGCACAAGCAGGAGCCCCAAGAGGGTGATCCATGTGAACCGCCTTAAGCTCTTCCATGACAGGGCTGATGTCAATCTGTTGATGGTAACAGATGAGGATCAGGAGGCAGAGAGTGAACCTCTCCCTGATCTTCTGTCATCAGACCCAAAAGATGGCACGGTAGATGGAGTGATCTACTCAGACACCCTCTCTGGCCAACAGCAAGCTGATTGTAGGAGAGTCCTACAACCGTTTCCTGAACTCTTCTCCTTAACCCCTGGTCAGACACACCTGTGTACCCATGATGTGGACACAGGAGACAGCATGCCTGTCAAGAACAAAATCTTTAGGCAGTCTGACCATGTTAAGGAAAGCATCAAGGTGGAAGTCCACAAGATGCTGGAATTGGGAGTAATTGAGCGCTCTGACAGCCCCTGGGCTAGCCCAGTGGTCTTAGTCCCCAAACCTCACACCAAAGATGGAAAGAAAGAGATGAGGTTTTGTGTGGACTACAGAGGGCTCAATTCTGTCACCAAGACAGATGCTCATCCAATTCCAAGAGCTGATGAGCTCATAGACAAATTAGGTGCTGCCAAATTCTTAAGTACCTTTGACTTGACAGCAGGGTACTGGCAAATAAAAATGGCACCTGGAGCAAAAGAGAAAACAGCATTCTCCACACCTGATGGGCATTATCAGTTTACTGTTATGCCCTTTGGTTTAAAGAATGCCCCTGCCACCTTCCAAAGGTTGGTGAATCAAGTCCTTGCTGGCTTGGAGTCCTTTAGCACAGCTTATCTTGATGATATTGCTGTCTTTAGCTCCACCTGGCAGGATCACCTGGTCCACCTGAAGAAGGTTTTGAAGGCTCTGCAATCTGCAGGCCTCTCTATCAAGGCATCCAAATGCCAGATAGGGCAGGGAACTGTGGTTTACTTGGGCCACCTTGTAGGGGGAGGCCAAGTTCAGCCACTCCAACCCAAGATCCAGACTATTCTGGACTGGGTAGCTCCAAAAACCCAGACTCAAGTCAGGGCATTCCTTGGCTTGACTGGGTATTACAGGAGGTTTGTGAAGGGATATGGATCCATTGTGACAGCCCTCACTGAACTCACCTCCAAGAAAATGCCCAAGAAAGTGAACTGGACTGTGGAATGCCAACAGGCCTTTGACACCCTGAAACAAGCAATGTGCTCAGCACCAGTTCTCAAAGCTCCAGATTATTCTAAGCAGTTCATTGTGCAGACTGATGCCTCTGAACATGGGATAGGGGCAGTTTTGTCCCAAACAAATGATGATGGCCTTGACCAGCCTGTTGCTTTCATTAGCAGGAGGTTACTCCCCAGGGAGCAGCGTTGGAGTGCCATTGAGAGGGAGGCCTTTGCTGTGGTTTGGTCCCTGAAGAAGCTGAGACCATACCTCTTTGGGACTCACTTCCTAGTTCAAACTGACCACAGACCTCTCAAATGGCTGATGCAAATGAAAGGTGAAAATCCTAAACTGTTGAGGTGGTCCATCTCCCTACAGGGAATGGACTTTATAGTGGAACACAGACCTGGGACTGCCCATGCCAATGCAGATGGCCTTTCCAGGTTCTTCCACTTAGAAAATGAAGACTCTCTTGGGAAAGGTTAGTCTCATCCTCTTTCGTTTGGGGGGGGGTTGTGTAAGGAAATGCCTCCTTGGCATGGTTGCCCCCTGACTTTTTGCCTTTGCTGATGCTATGTTTACAATTGAAAGTGTGCTGAGGCCTGCTAACCAGGCCCCAGCACCAGTGTTCTTTCCCTAACCTGTACTTTTGTATCCACAATTGGCAGACCCTGGCATCCAGATAAGTCCCTTGTAACTGGTACTTCTAGTACCAAGGGCCCTGATGCCAAGGAAGGTCTCTAAGGGCTGCAGCATGTCTTATGCCACCCTGGAGACCTCTCACTCAGCACAGACACACTGCTTGCCAGCTTGTGTGTGCTAGTGAGGACAAAACGAGTAAGTCGACATGGCACTCCCCTCAGGGTGCCATGCCAGCCTCTCACTGCCTATGCAGTATAGGTAAGACACCCCTCTAGCAGGCCTTACAGCCCTAAGGCAGGGTGCACTATACCATAGGTGAGGGTACCAGTGCATGAGCATGGTACCCCTACAGTGTCTAAACAAAACCTTAGACATTGTAAGTGCAGGGTAGCCATAAGAGTATATGGTCTGGGAGTCTGTTTTACACGAACTCCACAGCACCATAATGGCTACACTGAAAACTGGGAAGTTTGGTATCAAACTTCTCAGCACAATAAATGCACACTGATGCCAGTGTACATTTTATTGTAAAATACACCACAGAGGGCACCTTAGAGGTGCCCCCTGAAACTTAACCGACTGTCTGTGTAGGCTGACTAGTTCCAGCAGCCTGCCACACCAGAGACATGTTGCTGGCCCCATGGGGAGAGTGCCTTTGTCACTCTGAGGCCAGTAACAAAGCCTGCACTGGGTGGAGATGCTAACACCTCCCCCAGGCAGGAGCTGTGACACCTGGCGGTGAGCCTCAAAGGCTCACCCCTTTGTCACAGCCCAGCAGGGCACTCCAGCTTAGTGGAGTTGCCCGCCCCCTCCGGCCACGGCCCCCACTTTTGGCGGCAAGGCTGGAGGGAACAAAGAAAGCAACAAGGAGGAGTCACTGGCCAGTCAGGACAGCCCCTAAGGTGTCCTGAGCTGAAGTGACTCTAACTTTTAGAAATCCTCCATCTTGCAGATGGAGGATTCCCCCAATAGGGTTAGGATTGTGACCCCCTCCCCTTGGGAGGAGGCACAAAGAGGGTGTACCCACCCTCAGGGCTAGTAGCCATTGGCTACTAACCCCCCAGACCTAAACACGCCCTTAAATTTAGTATTTAAGGGCTACCCTGAACCCTAGAAAATGAGATTCCTGCAACTACAAGAAGAAGGACTGCCTAGCTGAAAACCCCTGCAGAGGAAGACCAGAAGACGACAACTGCCTTGGCTCCAGAAACTCACCGGCCTGTCTCCTGCCTTCCAAAGATCCTGCTCCAGCGACGCCTTCCAAAGGGACCAGCGACCTCGACATCCTCTGAGGACTGCCCCTGCTTCGAAAAGACAAGAAACTCCCGAGGACAGCGGACCTGCTCCAAGAAAAGCTGCAACTTTGTTTCCAGCAGCTTTAAAGAACCCTGCAAGCTCCCCGCAAGAAGCGTGAGACTTGCAACACTGCACCCGGCGACCCCGACTCGGCTGGTGGCGATCCAACACCTCAGGAGGGACCCCAGGACTACTCTAAGACTGTGAGTACAAAAACCTGTCCCCCCTGAGCCCCCACAGCGCCGCCTGCCGAGGGAATCCCGAGGCTTCCCCTGACCGCGACTCTTTGAATCCAAAGTCCCGACACCTGGGAGAGACCCTGCACCCGCAGCCCCCAGGACCTGAAGGACCGGACTTTCACTGGAGGAGTGACCCCCAGGAGTCCCTCTCCCTTGATCAAGTGGAGGTTTCCCCGAGGAACCCCCCCCTTGCCTGCCTGCAGCGCTGAAGAGATCCTGAGATCTCTCATAGACTAACATTGCGAACCCGACGCTTGTTTCTACACTGCACCCGGCCGCCCCCGCGCCGCTGAGGGTGAAATTTCTGTGTGGGCTTGTGTCCCCCCCCGGTGCCCTACAAAACCCCCCTGGTCTGCCCTCCGAAGACGCGGGTACTTACCTGCAAGCAGACCGGAACCGGGGCACCCCCTTCTCTCCATTCTAGCCTATGTGTTTTGGGCACCACTTTGAACTCTGCACCTGACCGGCCCTGAGCTGCTGGTGTGGTGACTTTGGGGTTGCTCTGAACCCCCAACGGTGGGCTACCTTGGACCAAGAACTAAGCCCTGTAAGTGTCTTACTTACCTGGTTAACCTAACAAATACTTACCTCCCCTAGGAACTGTGAAAATTGCACTAAGTGTCCACTTTTAAAACAGCTATTTGTGAATAACTTGAAAAGTATACATGCAATTTTGATGATTTGAAGTTCCTAAAGTACTTACCTGCAATACCTTTCGAATGAGATATTACATGTAGAATTTGAACCTGTGGTTCTTAAAATAAACTAAGAAAAGATATTTTTCTATATAAAAACCTATTGGCTGGATTTGTCTCTGAGTGTGTGTACCTCATTTATTGTCTATGTGTATGTACAACAAATGCTTAACACTACTCCTTTGATAAGCCTACTGCTCGACCACACTACCACAAAATAGAGCATTAGTATTATCTCTTTTTGCCACTATCTTACCTCTAAGGGGAACCCTTGGACTCTGTGCATGCTATCCTTACTTTGAGATAGCACATACAGAGCCAACTTCCTACATACTCATTTTCTGGTGGGATCTCCATTCAAGCCAATGCACCGCTGTCTGTTTTGGTGGTTAACTATTAAAACAGTGTTTCTCTTTGCAATTACCTCAGATCAGTGTGTTGGCAAGCCCAAGGCTCTGCTCATCCACCATTCACCACTTTTTTCTAAATAAACAGGTTCTGGAAATGACCGCTTCGTACCTGCATGCAATCCCACCTCCTCCCTTTACAGAGGCTGACATTCAAAGCTGCAGTATTGATTATGATCTTAATGAAAGCTTTTCCTTTTATTAAGAGGATTGCAGATATTAGACATAGAATTCTAATTCTTTCTAATTTTGCAGTTTAAGTTCAATATGCTTGTTGGACATGAAGGCTTTGTGCAGCCTGACGCCCTTTCAGTGTTGCCTAATATATCAGTGGCTTCATCATCAGGGGGAGTCTCTTGGACCAAGTGCAGATATTCCACTCTGACCTTCCAGACCTCCATTGGTAGTTGTGCCCTTTCAAGCCCAGTTGCAGCCTACCCTTATTAAGGACACCTCATTTGGCTGGGACATTCACCCTGATGACATAACAGCCAGGGCCTTTGCTCCTCATTGGGGCAACAGCTACACTTAATTCTGTTAGAGCTTCCACTAGTCCACCTGATCCTGAAGGCCTTTCTCCTTCCATCACCGAGAGTAACATTTAGGCCACATTGACAACTCATCCACTGTCCACGGTATAAACATGGTAGTTGGGTTCCTCGACCCTGTGGTGGGAGGCCTCACCCCCACTTTTAACCCTCGATATGAGGGTGAATGCACTGAGATGTGTCTCTAGAGGACCCGTGAGTGAGAATGCCATCAGATTTCGTATTCCTTGGCCAAGGCAGACTCTGGTTGGCATTTGTGCTCAAACCGCAAGGGCTATTGCTGCTTTACTTCTCTCATTAGTGGCATCTCAGTGTTTATTCTTAGTTGGGCTTCTACTTCATCTTGCTTACCTACATTTACTAATTAGTTTTGCCTCATAGCTCAAGCATGCAATGACAGATACTTTGCATAGCTGTGTCAGGTGACTTCTTGGTTAATGTGCACTGCTCTGTCCCACATTCTGCATAGTTTTACTTTGGGACTTCTACAGAATGTAAAAAATCTGCAGAATGAAGTGTCCATCCATGAAAAATTACTTAGCATTAGGAACAATATTTCTGGTTGATAATGTATCTTTCCTCACAAACCTCCCTCCTCCCCTCATGAGTCAGTGCCGTACTTAATAAGATCACAAGGTAGGCAGATGCATCATCTGTGATTGTTGCTGTTGTTAAAAGTTACAAGTCACACTTCCAGCCATCCCATTGCCTCCTCTTCATTGGCCAGAGCTGATTATGGTCTCCATCAAGGTCTTTCCAACTCGCCAGTGGTTTAAGGGTGTTCAGGTTATGATCATAGTGTTCCAGGAAGGAGCTCTGCTTCTGGACCTGACAGTGTGCCATCTTTTGGGCCTACTCGCCTTGTGTGTCACGCTGGTTACCTCACTCGATGGCACATGTGCACTCTTGTGGTGTTTTTTTAGTAACCCCAGCACTGTGGACACCTGATAAACAGCATTTCCAAATACCCAGAAGCAGCTAGAGATCCTACAGGAAACCCTTATGCTAGCCACAAAGGTCACTGATTCCTCTTAACCTGGGTGGATTGGTCATCCACCCAGGGTCCTGCCTTTGGGGCAGAGATTGCATATCAACCTGCTCAAGCTTTCGTCATTGTGCCTGGTCTTCAAGTTTTTGTTGCCTTCCGCCCATGTTCAGTGAGTTCAGGTCCTGATGACAATATGAACACAATCTGCTATGCCACATAGCAGGTGAGCATGTGTGTGCTTCCCTGTGCCTTCACGCACTGAAGCAGTGGTCTTGGGCTCTGGCTCTCAATGTCTTGCTGATCATGTGTGTTCATTGAACATGCATGCTGACGATCTCAGTTGGCGGCATCTTGCTGATCACGAGTGGTGTCTTCACCCGGAGGTGGTTCAACCCTTCTTCGCCTTTTAAGACAATCCTATGATGGACTCTTAGCTTGCAGTTCTGCTCCCTACAGTTTTCAGTGCAGAGACTCTGGTAGATGCACTCCACTAAGGTGGGATTCCCATCTCCACTATGCTTTTCTTCCCATCACTCTTATTTCTCAGATTCTGAGGAATTAGATGGATTTGCAATTGGCCTTAATAGTGCTAGACTTTTCCAGACAGGGTGTGATACTTTAATCTGCTCTCCCTGTCCTTGTGCCCTTCTGTTCCGCTTCCACTCATAGATTACCTTGCAGTGGTCCTGCATCCGAACCTCCTGAGCTCCCACTTTAATGCCTGGAGACTGAGTGGTGGCAGACGTCATTCTGTCAGCTTGTTGCTCCTCTTCTAAATATGTTTGCTGAAATCTTGGTTTTGTTTTATTTCTGGGTGTGCTGAGAATGAATCTGATTCCCTCTCCCCACCTTTTAAAGACATATTTATCTGATGTATTGCTCTTGGTGCTTTCCCTGGCCCAGCAAGAATTTGCTATGGGCTGAGCACTGGTAAAGGTTGTTTGTCAGCTCTTTGTGCTTTTTTTGTTTCTGGGATCAGCTGTGGTTATTCAAGTCTGCAATTAATTGCACCTTTAGGCAACCTGTGTACCCAGTTGCCCAACAGACAGTTGGGGAAGGAAGACAAAGCCCTTTAAGTTGTCACATATGTGGGAGATGACTACATTTCAGGCTCGACCGCAAGGTCCACATTTTCTTTCCTGAATGTGTTCCCTCTTAATTAAGAATCTTTGTGCCATCAGAATAATAAACAAAAATCCTCCTCCACTTGCTGTCATCAGAAAGCCTTGAGAGAATTTAACATAAAAAGAAAGTAAGAGATAATCTAAAGCCTTCTCATCAGAGAATGTAACACTTAATGCTAAATAAGTCTGACACGCCACCCTGGAACTAACCTTGATCTTTTTAGATAAAACAGGAATCTTATGCATGCCCTCTAAAGCATATAATCAGTCCATGGTGGAGATTTCGCTTCTTATCCATCTTATGACTGCTACATTGACTTCGACTCCCTTGATGCAGAAGTCTTCGTGACAGTTACATCTGTCCATCTCTAATCTGCCAAGAGTACAGCACTGTCAATGTTGGATATCTCATCTGGATCAGCTGAAGTAGTGTAGTGTTTGGTGTGGGTGGACCCGCCTTGCGGTATCTTGTCATGTCATTGTTTGGCCCCATTATTAAAACAACTATGAACAAATAGGTGGGCATTTCAACTACGGGTGAAGATGGCTTCTTAATTCCCATATGATTTAAACTGCGTGTACTCACGGGGTTTCTTGATGCTGCTAAAGGAAGCTGGAGAGCAACAAGTAAGGCAGTGAATGGAAGGGCCAATGTAGTTCATGCTATGACATCAAAAAGAAGTCTACATTTTTTCTAAGTGACAGACTATAGAGTAAATGGACCTCAGATTAGGGGATGGAGTTCTAGACCATGGAGGCTATCACACTAAAGGCTCTATCACCAACTCTAGCCTTTCTTGTTCTGAGATTAATGGAATACAGTGTGTATTAGGAGCGACCAGGCTGCTGAGTATAAGAAAATGTGTGTAAGGAAGAAGCTGAATGGTGCACTGTTCTGTGTACAAAGCAGATAGATGTGAACATTTTAGGTTTGTTAAAACAGCTTAAATGTTCCAGGGCTGGAGGCATGTAATCTCACAAGTTATTTTGTGGCTTTTTAAGTACACTGCAACTACAGCATCAACCATTTGGAAGTCCAGGAAATTCTGCTATTTCCATAGTGCATCAATGCTGGAAAAATCATACACTACCCTGACTGGACATGCTCTAGCTGTTGTAAGTGCATGAAACTGGTTTTAGTCACCAAATGAATTTGTATTTTCAGTCTTTATCCAAAAAGACTGCTAGCTTTTTGATACCTTCCACAGGAGCATGGCAGACACCAAGGCAGGAAAGCCAGCATACCCAGGCCCAAATTGAGCAGTCCAGATGTAAGATCTAATTTTTAGATGGATTTAATTTTAGGTTCTGTCGGCTGCATGAAAAATACTGTTATGATGCTATCATAATAATGTCACCAAAGGGATCATATAGAGATAGAATAATAGCTGCAAAAGAGATAGTCCATATGGGAAGCCCCTGATTGCATTTTTTGAAGAGGATTAAGAAGTTAGGATTATTACAATTTGAGACTGTCTATGAGAAAAAATGTCAGCCACTTGAGAGCAGAGTTGGTGATGATGGGTGTCCTTTAAACAACTACTCACAAGGGTGTGATTAATAGTGCCGAAGGCTGGCAAGAGATCTGAAGGTGAGAGCTTCAACACCAGCATAACCCAACTCCATTTCGAGCTCATCAAGGGCAACTGCGCAATACTCTTCCCAGCCCCAAAACCTATCTATCTGATAGAAACTTCTAGTTGCAGATTCCTTACCTTTGAGTTTTGCCAAGGCTTCAGTCTGGATCTGGAAATTTTTCTCGAGCAGCATCGCTGCGTGTTGTTAGGTGGCGTCAGATGGCTCTGCATCCATCGTTGGCTCGTGTGCACTGGATACAACATCGCAGAACCTATATAGGCGCCACCATGTGCGCAGACGTCAGTTCTTTTCTTTCCATGCCAGACAAGCGCAGATCCGAAGAAGAGGTACCCCTTAGTCACTTTTTGACTGGTCTTTTTTTCGGTGTGGCATCAAAGATTTTTGACTGTCTACACTCCGGGTGCATCGAGGATGTCATTGCTCAAGACCATGTTCAAGCTCTACGGATCCTGTCATTGGGTGATGTCTGTGACAGACCCGCACCTCGTGTGCTTGTGGTGTTTGGAGCGCGACCTGAAGTTGTGCTCAGAGTGCCAGGCCATGAATCCAAAAGATTTGAGGGAGCGGCCCATAAAACTCGTTGCGGCCCGGCACTTAGCTCCGCGTCGTTCTCTGTCGAGAGGAAGGTCGCGAGAACAATAGCGGAGCCCCCATTCTTCATCATCCCACTCCAGGGCCTCGGGACGGTCGGGTAAGTCAAGGCACAAAAAAGTTGAAGAAGAACAAGTGTTCTTTGATCTACCCCATCCGTCAGCCAACATAGGAAAAGGAGCATTGTCGTTCCAGGCTTCCATTCTCAGAGCCTGTATCTGGGTCGACTCCGTACCTCCCTGAGTTTCCATGAGCTGGAGTGACCCCTGCCCAACTCTGTGAGTTCTATGCGGACATCCACCTCATATTAGGGCATTCCAACTCTGCTGGAGTGCCTTTGGCCCTGTGGAGTCAGCAGGGGCCCCCTCGGATTTTGCTTTGGCCTCTGCTCAGTGGGAGGTGGGGGGGGGCACCCATGGATCCATTCCTGGATCCAAACAGACGATGGTTGTGCCAACTTGACCTTCCCCGATGATGATTCCAATGTCCACGTTCCTGACTGCCTGTGCCCACGTCAGCGTCGACCCTATCTTTATTGCAGACTCCAACACAGAGCTGGACCAGCGTTCCACAACGCAGATTCCGACTTCCACAGGGACCTTGCTTGGGCCCTGACTCTTATTCTCTTGAGGTAGGGGTACAGTGAGGACTGGGAGGGGTCGCTGGACCTTTTGGAATACTAGAAGATCTCATGGAGTTGTGGACGGACCTGGGGGTGAGGCCAGTGGTCTCGACATTAACCCTGACACTGGCATGCTTTCTCTCTCTACCATGGCTACGGAGGAGGGAGCTTCCTACTCCATGGTGGTGCGGAGAGCGGCCGATGTCCTGGGCCTCCAGCTGCCTTCATTGACAGTCAGGACTAACCTCCAGACAAAGATGCTTCAGCCTGGGGCTTCCACTTCTGAACACCTTTTGCCCTTTAATAAAGCCCTCACTGATATCCTGCTAGGGACCTGGTCCCAACGCAGCACAGGGGCTCCTGTGAATAGGACCATTGCCTGTTGCCAGAGACCAGCTCCAAATGACCCACTGTTCCTAACGCAACACCCAACCCCTGAGAGCTTTGTTATCCAAGCCTCCACATCCCTGGTCACATTTCCTTCCTCACCCCGGATAGGGAATCCAAGAAGCTGGATTAGCTTGGGAAGGAGCTGTTTTATTTCTCCAGCCTGGCATTGCTGTCTGTGAACATCCCTTGCTTTTTAGGCCAGTTCTTTAGGCCTCACAGCTGCTCCTCGTCCCCCTTGATCTGCTTTTCGCCCCTTTTGTGGCTTTGGCAGGGGCACCGAACCACGTCCAGTCCCCTCCATGGGATCCAACATCCTCATGCATCAGGGAGCCAGTAGCATAGCCAGTCCACTGCCCCCCTCCCCTTGCGGCAGCCTCCAAACCTTTCTAGTTTGACTCTTCCCCACCAGGGACCAGTTGGAGGCAGGATTCACCATCACCTGCCCTGCTGTCAGTCCGTCATGTCAGACAGGTGTGTTTTGCAAATAGTCTGAAGTGGCTTCTTCCTCCTCTTCAAGACTGCCCTTCCATCCATGCCACCGTCCTATGATTGAGTAATGGAGGATCTCTTGGCACTTCTCCGCGTGGAGGTTACAGCTCTCTTGGCCAAGGTAGCCATAGAGAGGGTCCCTGTGCCAGAAGTATGTTGTGGTTTTTACTCCCAGTACTTTCTGGTACCCAAAAAGGATAAGGTCCTCCACCCTATCTTAGACCTTTGGTCCCTCAATCTCTTCCTCAGGGAGGAGAAGTTCTAAATGCGTTCCCTGGCTCAGGTTCCATCTTCCCTGGACCAAGGAGACTGGATGTTAGTGTTGGACTTGCATGGTTCCTATTTCCATATACCCATCCTGCCTGCCCACAGATGTTGTTTGCGATTCACAGTAGGCCATGAGCATTTTCATTTCACCGTGCTCGCCTTTACCCTTACTAGATTCCCTTGGGTGTTCACCAAGGTGATGGCGGTGGTTGTAGCTCATCTGCACAGATCAGGGGTTTCAGTCTTCCCATCTCGACAACTGGCTGTTGAAGGCAGGCTCGCCCCAGGCTGTCATCTCCCATCTCTAGACTACGGCAGACCTGCATTCGCTGGGGTACTCTTTAAATTTGACGAAGTCACACCTGACTCCCTCTCAGATGCTCCCTTTCCTCTTGACACAGTGCAGTTTCGGGCTTATCCTCCCGAGTGATATTCAGGCAATGATACAGATATTTCAGCCTATACCCTGGATTTGAGTGAGGCTGACTGTGAGGCTGCTGGGCCTCGTAGCATCCTGCTAGTGTCACATGCCAGATAGCATATGTGGGCTCTGCTGTGGGACCTGAAGTTCCAATGGGCGCAGCATCAGGGGAACTTCTCC
This sequence comes from Pleurodeles waltl, assembly GCF_031143425.1. NCBI lineage: Eukaryota > Metazoa > Chordata > Amphibia > Caudata > Salamandridae > Pleurodeles > Pleurodeles waltl. The sequence goes on along the minus strand of NC_090451.1, from coordinate 272,712,993 downwards.
ACCGTGATCCAGATCTCTAAGGGAACTGCTCTAGATCTGCAATGGTGGCTAATGAACCATTTTTTGCTGAGCTTTATGGGAATCCTCGCTGTTGGGAAGTAATTTCCAGATTCTTGGCCACGCTCAAATTGGCTTGGCTGCAGAATATAAGGAACAGTAGACCTGCCTATGAATTCCAATCAAATTTCCCAAACCATACAGTTGCTAAAGTATCTGAAAGCGCTTAGACATGGTGGCATCCCTGCTACCTTTTATAAAGTGTGGGCAGGCAACATTTGCCCTCAGATATTTGTCTTATCCCAAAATGTGAATGAACAAACTGGTAAATTCTAATTTCTAACGGTTACTTATAACTAAATATTCCTGGTGCTCTCTTATTCTGCATCTCAATGATCTTGTTTCTTTAAAATATTGTTTCTATTTTCATAAACCTCCTTTCTTCTCTGCTTTTGTAAATTTCTTATAATGTCTCTTAATAATATTTCTACATTATGACTATCTTTGGACAAAACTTTGATAATTTCTATATGATCATATCTTTCTCTATCAATGTTTAGGTTCTCAAAACGTATGTTTTCAAAACTTAGACTATTATGTCTAGTTTTTGTTGCTTTTCGTTCAATAGATCATGTCATTTTTGTTTGCTAATCTGCAATTGTCAGGTTTGTAGATGCTTTGTTATAGTACTGGTACAGCCTTCTTATGATTCTCTTTTAAATATTTGTGAGGCTTCAATTTTCCTGTAAATTTAATTGGGTCAATGCAAGATAATGCATAGTCAAAATAGGTTCCTGGGCAAGAGTTATTGCTGAGGCTTTTTATTCTGCTTAACATTTTCTGTGAATTGTTTTAATCTTTTTTTTTTATTTTCCTCATGCCCTCACCAGATCTGGTGCACCGTCTGATGTGGAAACAGATTTTTAGCTTGTGATCTTCTTACATAGCGGGAACGTCTTCCGTCGCTTGTGTTTTTTGCTTTAGACAAAAGTGTAGAAAGTGCATCTCATCTAAGCTATTGTGTCAATCTGATTCCATCAGCCTCTGAATTATGTTCTGTTGTAGGTAATTCTTGACTACCTGAATTGCTCATGATTTTCCTGCTTCTGAGAGACTCAAAATGCATGCAAGTTGTGTAAACACATTACTTTACATTGCCTTTCTGACCTGTGAGGCACGTTTGCTGTTTCCTAGCGTTAATTTCCTGTCTGTTTTGTGAATTGAATTTTCACCTCAGGATAATCGTTTTAATTTCATCAGCGTGTACTATTCAATTTACAGAGTCTTGAACGCGTCATTTAATCATGACAGCCTTTTCATGTTCTTTTCCGTCATAGACATTAAGTTTGCTTTTGTACAATGGCAAATGACCTCTTCAAGAAGGGGCAACACAAATAATGCATCTTTTTGGAATGTGACTGTTTAAATTTAATTAAAAAGAATCTGGGAAAGTTGCAACCAGTCGGTGGCAAATCATTGTGACTACTAGTGGTGATATGGCTCATAGTTCAGTGCTTATATCGGTAATACTTATATTTTATTGATAAAGAGCACAAGCAACCAATGGATTTCAATATTGATCAAAACTTGCATCAATTAATACATATATGAACTGAGTTAATACATGGTTCAGCTGTAGATAGAAATGCTGGGATTTATGTTTTACATTCCTGCCACACTAAGCTCACTTGGTTGTACTCATCTGAAATTTAGTATGTGCACGTGAGCAAAGACTGAACTATAATGATCTTGGACTAATCTGCAAAACGCAACAAACAAAAGGAGTTGGGGATTCCTGTGAGTTTCAGACTCATTAGGTAACAGATTTGTAGCAGTATTCCGAATACTTGAGTTACTCACTGAGGCACTCTATCTGTATTGAACGAAAAAACATTTCACTAGCGGTAGCTTTGGTTTGCGCTTCTCATGCACGCATTCCCCGGTGTTTAAATTTTTTTTTTTTGTTTTGTTTTAGGTCAAGCACCCAAGCGGTTTGACCTGTTGAATATACTGTGGACTTTTAACCACGTCCATCTCACGGCCATAACTTTAATTCGTTCCTGGGCTTGCCTTTCAAAAATCACTTGATGTAATTCGTAATTGCTTTATGTTTGTCCCGCCTTAAGGCCGTTTTTGTCATGCCTTGCGGACTGCTTCATTACATGGATTATTGGTTGATTGCCGAGATACTTAAGTGAGGGCGAACTATTTATTTTCTCTCCCCTTCATGCTGCATGGCGGCCATGGTGCACGTAGCACGAACAGGCACAACAGCTTGAACTCGATCAGCGTTATTGAAGTGTTGGTCATATTATTCATAGTTACCTAATCAGAGTAATTTCTTGTGGCTCTCCCCTTAAAACACTTGAAATTGGTAAATGCTTTACATAAAGCAGAAATTCTCAAAGGGAAAGTGGCTCTTCCAGCACATCCAGACAGCCTATACTACTATATTCACTGCACTCAGGAAAACTCAACCCATAATGCTCTGCAAGTATTCTTTTTCAGAACATTTTTGCCCATAACTCAGCCTGTGGTGGTCCTAGGACAATGGGACCACCACCAAAACGTTCAGCACAACATGCTCTTTCTGTCTAGGTTAGTGGGGACCCCAAGATAATAATCCTCTCACCATTTAGTCTACTTTAAAAGCATTCTTATTGCTGGGACTTTTGTTTTTTTTTAGCTGGGAATAGCTTGTGTTTTAAGGGCCTTGTTTATAATATCATCGTTATAGGCCTGTTACACCTGCAAATACATTATGCACTATGCTCTTAGGGGCTATACATGCGGTTACACTGTATTAATTATTTCCATTTTTTTGTATTCTTTATTGCCATTTTCTTTTCATGTGCTTATGCCCTCTAGAGGCTAACTGTATAGTTACATGACTGTGTTTCTTAAAAATGCTATTTTCATTGTGATGTCCTCTAGGGGCTCTTCTAAGCATTACGGTCATATCAACATATTACAATATTTGTGGCATGGAAACCTGCCCCATAATGCTTTGCAGGACATTACTTTTACAAAACATTTTTGCTCATAACAGCTTGTGGTGCTCCTAGGTCATTGGGATCACCTTGAAAACATTGACCACGTTGTGCTCTCTCTCTGTCTATATCATCTCTGGGTCCCCACACTATGTTAGTGAACGCTGCAAAATAATAACCTTGATCATTCAATGTCTTTTAAGCTTGGTCATAGCTAGAACTTTTCTTATATAGCTAGGAGAAGTTTTACTTTAAAGGCCTTGTTTGTGATATTGTAATAGGCCTGCTCGCTCTATAAACACTCTCTAGGGGCTACGTATATGGTTACATAGCATTATGTTCTCCAGTTTTTTCTTGGGGTTATGTCGTATAGGGGCTAACGATATGGTTAAATGACCATGTTTTATACAAATGATGTTTTGTTATGGTGCTCTCTCTGTGTTGTTTTGAGCATTACAGGCTAATACCAAAAGTTTATTTCTGATAAAGGTTTATGTGATAACTTTATGTGTTTAAATAGTCTCTCCTTATTACAATTATGGCCATATTTCAGGCCAATTTATCATCCTTATTATACTATGACTGAACATTCTTGATACGTTTGGATGACCCTGCTTGTTTATTTCTCCTCTGTGGCTGTCGTGTGTCTTTTTTTGGGGAACTGTGTTAGCCAGGCAGCAACTTTGATGGGGTGGTGAAAGTGGTATTTTATTGGAATTAGCATGGCAGATTTAAATTAGGATGCTAAATGACAACATTTTCATTGTTTGATGCAGATAGAGGAAGAAGCTAAATGGAAGTGCTTTAAAATATGTCAGGAAACGACAAAATTATGCAGCAGGGTTGAACAATGTATGTGGCAAAAAAAGTCCAGTTATGAATTTACAATGCCAATTGCTCTAACTCAAGCAAATGCAATACCTGTTGCATTGTAAATGCTTGTTTTTAATCTGGCATTAGTTTAAAGGTTTATTTTACTATACTTATTTTTTCAGAATATATCAAAAGTGAGGTATGGATGTAATGCCTGAGTTCATCTCAGCCTGCAGCAATTAATCAACTGCTCTCTGCACTTAATGAGCGATCAGAAGAAATCAAAAATTAGAAAGCTATGGCCTTACACACCCCCTGGGTGCCATGCTTCATCATCAACCATCCTACCGCGCTACCACATTCTCAAGTGGTGGGTCAGAAGATAGATTGACATAAGGTCTTGCATTGATCTTATGCAAACCCAATGGTAAGGTCCGCAGGCTCTCCCAAGATTGTGAAATATCCCTATGGTAACTTAATGGACAATGTATTGAGGACGTAGCAACATACACATACCTGGGGGTTAGGATTGACTCAAAAGGTACGTTCGCAGGCCATAGAAAGGTGATAAAGGAGAAGGTACAAGCTCTAAATCGTGCTTTTGGAAATCTAGCAAGGTCAATCCTTGTGCACCCTCTTAAGCCAATGACCATGATAATGAGAGCTAAATTACTTCCGACACTTTCTTATGGTACCGAAATAATGAGGGGGGCAGAGAAGGTTTTGTTAGATAAGCTAATAGTTAAATTGTATAAACTAGTTTTCTGGTTACCCAGGTCGGCCTCTCAAGCCCGTCAGACTAGAATTCTCCTTAGAAGAGCAATCAATGGCCAGGCCAGCAGCTTTTATCGAGGGCTGTTATAAACTATATCTTGCCACTATAGGGACTCTAGCCAACTTAGAATGGCAGGAAATCAGCCTTGAGAGGGGTAACAGCAGCTTTAAGGAGTACTTGGGAAAAAAGCATAGCACACCTGGTGCTGGGTGACCTGTGGGGTATTACATTGCGTCCCCCAGTCTTTAGGAAAGCAGTAAATAAAGCAGTTAAAATCCTAAGCTGGTTAGAAGATAAGGAAGCGTTAACCACATGGTCTCATGGGTGGTTGGTTTTAGATTCATATGAACTACGTAAGGAATCGCCCACCTTGCCTGCTCCTCTCTCCTTAAGAGCCAAGCAGAGGCGTTTGAGGCTACGATTAGGAGACATTCCAACCCTTGATTTTCTACCTAAATGGAAAAAGGATGCTGTGATAGAGTCCCAGGAATGCAGGCTATGCCATCAGACTAAGGGGACGCTGACCCATGTGGTCTGTATATGTCCAGTTCTGGCCAGCCAGTAAAAGGGAATTGCTGAGCAGGGAATTCAGTGCCCTCGAGGTCGTAATCTGTAGATCAGCCGTCATGACAGCACATGACCCAAGCAATGAAATGTTAAACATTAGGCTAGTCCAGTTTCTGAGAATGTTTGCCTCCTTGGTTGCTCCATCCCGCTCCCATTAATGAATAAGAAGGGGTTGTTCAGATAGAAAACTTCATCTCAGTTTTTAAGGTCATTGGCATAGGAGATGTTTTGTTGCCCGACAAACCAACCATATGTTTAGGGAAGCAAGGGCCATAGATGCTTTTTTAAGATAAAAGGGGATAAAGTTGGGAAACCATACTATCTAACATTTGTCCCCAGCCCTTCAGGTATCATGAAGTAATAAAGTGATTGCCGGACGATTTTTATATTAGTGCTGTCCCTGGGCACTGGGCAATTTTATGATGATTGTGTTTTATTATAATGGTGATTTATTGTTTTAGCATTGGGTGTTTTCTTGACACCTTCGTACTACATTTGATCAATATCTGTTTAACAGTCTTGTATGTCAGTTGTTAGGATCCAGATGGGTATGGGCGGGCTAATGGGCAACAATACTTATGGTTTCGACAAACAGGTCTGCCTCTTCTTGGATAAAAATGGTTAAAGTTTGGGAAACATCCTATCTAAGATCCCCACCTAGACCATCAGGCATGGTGAAGTAATAATGTGGTGAATAGGACGTCCTTTACAATGTATTGTCTCCGGGTATCAAGCTTTTTTACCATGGTGTGTTTTTATCATGATTGTGTTTTATTCGTTTTAGTATATGGCTGTTTACTCAATACTTTTGCATTGCACTTTAGCTAGACAATAGTTTGTATATTAATTGGGAGGTTTTAAGGATGGCTATGGGTGGCCAAATGGGCAAGAATACTCATGGTATTGTTAAACAAGTCTTCCTTTTATCGGAATGTTGTACTGTGATCAGAGTTTTATGGTTTTGATTAACTCATAAAATCTTTCCTAACTAAACAAATATCCCTATTGTAACTTGAGTGTGCCTTATGCGCCTTTTTCAGTTTTGCAGAACATTTTACAGCCTTTATAAGAACTTCCTTTAAGAAATATAAATTATGAGCATCTGAAAGTAGTCCTGGATTCACCCATTTACCTCAGAAGATTAGACTGTTCCCTGAATACTACTCAACAATAAAGTACAACCTGTTTCTGACAGTGACAGTGATTGTAACTTCCAAGAACCTCCCTCACCACTTGGACACCATCCACTTGGTGACTGCTAATGGAACCTTTGACCAAGGAAGTACATTGAACTTTCCCTTGAAGCAGCCAGCTAATGTCAGTAAAGGGGGTGACCAAGTGAAATTTTGTTTGTGAAATAAGTATATGTTGGGCTTCTGAAATTTGAATAACAATGCTTGTGATTTGATTCATCAATTTTCATGTCACTACGTTCTAATTTGTAAACATCAAATGTTTTTATTAGTGTGCATATTTTGTTATCTTTTGCACGTGGAAAGTTGAAATACATGATACAGTTTCAGTGACATCATGTTGGGTCGTACTACAACTGTACGATTTATCGTGAGAAAATATTTCTCTGCAGAACACATATTTTGCAGTACTTGAAAGCTAGTTTTGTATTGCTTTCACAGCTGAAGTATCTAGACTTTATAGCCTAAATAATTTCTATTTTCTCGCCATCCTACCAGTCGTGAGAGGTCTGGGCAGTTCTAGTCACTAGTCTCCGCCATCTTACTCTGCGCTGTTGAGAGAAATCTACTGACGTGAACGTATCTAACCCTGAGAGACAAGCAAGATGTCAGCCAAGTAGAGTTTGGAAAAGTGGGGCCCTCCCTGTGTACACACAGTCGAATATGAATGAGCTGAACAGAATCCTGCCAGCAAGAAACATTCTTCCAATCACTTGTCAGCATGGAATCGTAGAGGAAGGTAACTGAAATGGACGATGGGCGTGAAGGAACAGGCCCAATTCTGGTATTGTTGCTGCAGCTGGTGTTGTGAATCATGCCGACAAAGAACACATCATATTATTCGGCAATTTCACTACACCAGGGTTGCATCATACCATTCAACTTCAGCAAACAAGGCATGCTGGCATTCAACTTCTCTTCACCGCATGAGGTGGCCATGGAGGGGTCTGCTCTGCAGAGGTAAGAAATCTTCAGTGTTTGTGCGCTGTAAGTGTTTACAGGCTTGGTGTTTTATGGATTTGTTATCCAAATTTAACAGTGTTCGGATAAGTAAAGAAACTACACCCATTGTTGAATGTTCATCAATGTCTCCATAAGCAATGGATTCTATAGCTTTGTATGGGTGATACAGAATTGTAGAGGTTCGTAACATGGTGGTCTGGGGAGGAAGGAAAACACTCATTTAGGAAAGATGGCCATGAATATAGCTTGCATACAATTATGTAAGAAGAACAGTTGTGTAGTGTGACCTGGAGGGTGGGGTGCGTGAATTTTTCCAGGCTCCTCTCCCTTGCAGTATATGGACCTGAACACTCAACATATCAAATATCCTAGCATCATGTTTAAATGCAAATGGTCTAGTCTTGTAAGACTTGAGTGTATGAATATATCATACTTAATGCAGTCAAGCAATGTAATGTCCTCAAACCACCTCCCTTTGGGTCTGGAATTCCTGAAGCATATGCTCCTGCATACTGGCGGGGCTCTGTTGGACTTCACATTGACCCTGTGCCACCCCAGAAGTGACGGAGTAGAGCCTCCCCTCCTCGGTGATGTCAGTTCCTTTCTTTGAACACCCTTCAACATGGACCTGGACCTTCACTCTCAACTTTGTCAGTTCTACTGATGCAACCCAAAAAAAATGGTTTTCCAAGGAAAATGTCTCCCATTTCCACCCCACCCCCTACTCGGTAGAATGAGGTGAGTGGTTTTAAGATGTACCATGACTGCCGGAATCAGATGCTCGTCACAAATCCATGCAACATGTGCCTCAATACTGGCAATGACTTGTCATGCAACAAGTGCACTGTAATGCACTTGAAGGTGAATTAGGCAGCAAGAAGCAGAACACGAGGCCACACTAAAGGCATTGTTCCTGATCCTGCTCAAAATCAAGGGGCCATTTCCTCACCAGGCCGTGGTCGTGGGCAAAGTCTTCCCGTAGGTCTAAGGCATGTCACAAGAGCACTGGACTCTTACCAACCTTGTTGCTCTTGTACAAGGTGGTTGGAGTCCAAATAAACATCAGCTCTTCCTGAAGGTAGTGGCTAACAAAGACTTTCTTCGTCTTTGGGCAAAGAGGAGGGAGTGCTTTAGATACCCCTACTCCGAAGAAAGGCAGAGGGTCACACAGACTCCCCTTGCCATTGGGCGAGTTGTAGAGGGCCTAGGGCAGATAATACCTCCCTCCACTGTCGCACAAGTCATGGGGGAGAGAGGGGACATTTAACAAGACACCTCCTGTTCTTGGGCATGGAAGGACTTTAAACCCCTTCCCTCAGCATGGGTTTAGGGTCAAAGTACAATTGAAAATCTCCCCACACCATGTATGGCCCAAGCCCACTTTTTTAAAGTAAATGCTTGTTGTCTAACAACATCTCCTGCATGTTTTCCACCCATCTCTCCCAGAAAAGATATATATTCCCTTAAAAAATAAAGTTGAGGGGCACTTAAGGCTTCCAATGGTGTAATTGTTGCAACAGCACAAAACCTAAAAAGATATGAAGTTCAAACGTTAAAGTAGTACCATCATCTTGGCTCCCAGTGCCTTCCACCCTCACTGTAGTCAATCAGCTTTATCTCCCATTCCAAAATCAGGTGTGGGAAATGTAAATCATTTGCAAATGAGTAACTGAATAAGTATGTGGATGAGTGGGTAAGAGTTTATATGATGGTATGATATTTTATAAATGTTTTTATTTAACGTCTGATTTGGGTTTTTTAACAGCTTTCCACTCACCTGCTGTTCAGATCAACTCCATCAATATTCAAACATAAATATCCTCAACTGGAAAAACAGGCAGCAATCTTGGCAGAAGTTCATATATTCTTTACTACCAATTTACAAATATGTGTATTTATTTATGTTACTTTAAACCTGGCAGTCCTGGAAGCACTGTCACAGTACAGGGTGATGTGGTTGGGTTTCTGACAGTGCAGTGGACGTTTTGCTGGATGAAAAGGTGCTGGATGTGGCGGGGTTCTCGTTTGATAAAACAAGCAATTTTATATCATGATACTTTCAAGCCACGTTGGGCTTGAGGAGACCAAACTTGTAGTTTATAATAATATTTTTTCTTTTTTCTAGAGTTATACCGAACATGGACCAAACCTGTTCAACCATGGGGGCATTATACGGATTGATAGCTATTGAGAAATACATGTATTACAGTGTGATGTATATTAGGCAACATGCCATGCTCATCTGACCTTCAGTGGGCTACTCATGAAACACGAGTAAATCTGATTTGGAGTTTGATTTTCTTAAATTTACCATTGCTAATGCCTTGTTTATTTATTGTTTCAGTTGATTAAAACCACAACAATTTTGCCAGATTACATGGTAAAAACATTCTGAAGAAAGGAAGAAATTAAGATTGTAATACAGAGAAATTAGATGTAGGTTGAAAGTTAAGAGTTAAAAAAAAAAAAAAAAAATGTTTAAAAAACGTGACTCCTTTATGGTGGAAGATAAAAGATATACAGGCCGGGAGTTTGAGATGTCTTTAGATGGTAGAAATACATTTCTACTGTCCTGGCCTTAGGAAGTGTCATAAATGCTTATGGGTCTCCCGTGGTGTACGACTGCCTGACTCACTGGAGCTAAATGCCTGAATCGCTTTTTACGTAACATATATCAAGATCTTGATAAACTTACAGTTTAGCTGTGAGGAACAGTATGCATGGCGTGTTTCAAGAACTTGACAAACTTGCAGATTAGCTGGGGGTCGTGCGGATTGAAGCAGACTACTATGGCTCCCCTGCAGGTCCTGTTGCCTCTGTCGGTGAACATAATTTTAAGAAATCTCTTTCAGATATAGCAGGCCCGGACAGATGCAGATTGTGTGTATTAGATCTTCCTTTTGGCATGCACAGTGTCTGCACTGCTGCGAGGTGATGTTCTTCCAGGACGGAGCATTGGCCAGGGTTGGTAGGTTGCGTAGTCACGTTGTCATGAGATTGTTTCATGTGTGGTGCAAATGTTGTGGAGAGATACGAAGCCGGTTCAAGTTTGGCATAGTGTTTTATGGTCATCCATGCATGTGCCTGGGTGCTGAATTTGTCTTTGTCTTCTGTGAATGAAAGGATTTTAATGGCCTTAGAAGCCCCACTTGAAAAAGAATTGTATGTCAGGGCTGCCTCCCACAGATCTTTAAGTTGTAATTCCGACAGTTGATGATCCAAAGTACTTATGGTAGGCTGAGCGCTAGTCATAGTCTGGGGCCTGCCAAAGAGCCTTGTTCAGTTTGTCTGCAGAGTGACTGATTTTGTACCAGGTTTTAACCACCTCTGCTCTTGCGGCCAAGTCTTGTGGTACAATTCCGAATTCAAGACGGAGCTGCGCCGGGGAGGTGGACTTTGGTCATTTGAAGACTCGTCTGAATACTTTGAGCTATGCTTTGCCTATCAGGGGCTCATCTTGGCCGTGCATTGCTACTCTTGCATAGGTTAGTGTGGGAAGCAGTTTGGATGAAATGACTGTTAACAGAGGACGAAGTGTTGGACCATGTAGCCGTTTGGAAAGTAGGGAGAAAGCGTAAATTAGTGCTGGAACTCTTTGCGCAATGTATTTCTTCTATTGATGGAAGGAGCCCTGGGCGTCTAGAATTACTCCAAGATATTTGTAGTACAACACTATCTCTAGTGACACATTGCTTAAGGCCGCCCTTGATTTGAGGGTGTGCTTGCTGCCTACACACAATTGCGATTTTGACGCATTATTTTCCTGCTGGTTGGATTGAAAATAGTCTGCAAGAATGTTTAGGGGTCTTTGTAGCCCGACCTTAGTGCAGCTGAACAGTACCAGATCATCCGCTTAAAGTAGGTGTGTCAGTGAGAGCCCTCCCAGGCGAGGGGGGTGAATGTTTCCGGCATCCAGAGCAGGGCTTAGGTCTGCCATGAATAGATTGAACCGATTCGGGCGAGTATGCAGCCTTGTTTCAGGCCGAGGGTTGTGGAGATTTTCCTTGAAAGCCTTGTGCCATCGCCGATCTTTATGCGTACCCATGTATCTGAGTATAGAACAATTATTGCGTTGAGGAGGGGGCGCGGAAGGCCCCATTGCTTCAGCTTACTCCAGAGCAGATGTTTGTTCACTCAGTCGAAGGCGGCCTTGAAATCAATAAAACCAAGATGTAGTTTCCTGTGCTGCAGTTTACTCTGCTCTGCCAGGAGTAAAGAAGTTATTATGATATTTGTTGTGGTACCCACTCCTTTCCTGAAGCCTGTTTGGTTGTTTGGGATGATTTTATGTTTTTCAGACCATGTTGTTAGTACAGCAAAGAGCAGGGAGGCATAGGTCTTTGCCTCAACGTCAATAAGGGCGATTAAACTGTAGTTCCCCGGATTGGCTCTATTGCCACTCTTGAAGAGTGGATTGATTATAGAGCCTCGCCAGCTCTCAGAAATGCCTCCTCCTAAGCTTGCTTCTAGGTATAAGAAGGATAGCACTTCTGACCAGAACACTGCTTCTTTCCTAAAAATGGCTTGTGGAAGCCCGTTTGGCCCCGGGGCTACTTCCCTGCGGGCGTTTAGGAGTGCTCAGTATGTCCTATCAGGCGACTGGATGAGTTTGATCGTCCCCCCGTCGTCCAAAGAGATGTTTCATGTGGAGCCCATTCTGGCAGTTGAGGGGTGTTTCCACTGGGGTTGTGCTTTGCTGTGAAGATTGTCTTGAAGTGACTCACCCAGGTCTTTTCCGGGATGTTTGAGTTGTTAATTGAGTTCCCCCTTGTATTTAGATTATTGATGATACTCCAGAATTCCCTGGGATTTTTCCCTTTAGCGGCATGTGTTATTTTTATCCAAAAGGAGCTTGTGACTTCGGCCTTGTTTTTACGTATTTGTCTTTTGTACGCTTTCTTTGAGTTCTTCAGTTGTTCTCAGAGTAGCAGGCTGCCTGGCGGGCCTTCAGAAGTCTCACAAGCTTCCTTTAAGCTTTTTTTGAGGAGTTGAGCTTGTTTTGAGAGGCGGGCCGGAGTGACTTGCAGAACTGGCCGTGATGGGTTGTGATGGGAATATTGGTTCAGTATTTTCACTTGGAAGTCCTCCCAGGCATCCATTATGTGTTTGTGGGTTTTAAGGCTCTCCAACATCTGCAATTTTTCAGATAAAGATAAGGCTTCTATTGTGGCAGATGACCAACGTAGTCTCTTCAAGCTTGTTGACTCTATTGGCCCCATTTGTGGCCGGGCAGGTTCGTGAACAGGAAAGGAGGACTTTAGGGTCAAGATTTTATATGAATGGTCACTGGAAGTAGTATAGTGTATTTGAAATTGCTGTATCAAAGGGATCAGTGGTAGTGTGACTAGGGTGTAGTCTAGAATAGACCGTGAATTAGGGGCATTGAAAGTGTGGCTTGGGGGGAGTCACCAGTGAACCTCCTGTTTAATACCTGTAGTATGAGGTATTCCAGTGACGTCACCAACTGTGCTCCCTGTTGATCATGGCGTGGAAAGGTCGATGACATCTCTGTCTGGACGTTCCAGTAGGAGTTGTCGGCGCTTAGTATTTCATCTTCCTCTTGAGCCTTGAATAGATTTGAGTTGAAGTCTCCTGTCAAAATTAGGTCCCAATCAGGGTGGGTCTGGTGGTAGTACGTAATGATGGCTGTTAGGCTTTTTATTGCAGCTCGTTTGCTGGAAGAGCTGGGGTGTCTGTAGGCATTGACAAATAACACCAGTGGACTATTGGGGAGTTCTAATTGCAGGGTTTGAGCACTTGCAGTCTTTGTCCTCTTGTGGAAGCTGTTCTATGTCCATTTTCAGGGTTAATGAGAGGTAAACTGCTAGACCCCCACTTGGTCTCCAATGCTGCTTGTGCTTAACTGAGTTTTATTTTAAAGGACGTGAAGCCTGATGGCAGAAAATACCTGTTGTGACCAGGTTTCCTGGAGTGCACTTATATCCATGGTGTGCCAAGCTTTTGGTGGTGAGCCTGTTTCCAACAATGATTGGGCACCTCCTATGTTCCAGGATAGCAACCTTAGATGCTCCTGGTCTGGACATTCCCGTGATGGTTGTGATTCTCATGCGAGGCGGGGACATTAAGGGCTACCGGCAGCCACTCCCAGCTTGCTTCAGCGAGCGGAGTTTGGGTTTGAGTCGGGTGGTTTCTTTGATTACCAAAAGGTGTGGGAGAGACTTCTAGGGCGCCCCTCAAAACCGTTGTTGGAAGTTCGTCCACTACTATGGAAGCGTTAGTGCTCAAAAGCGGATGCAGATATCTGACCGGCTTTGGCCTGACTATAGAAATCCCCCAAGATTCAAAGTGCGGAGCAAACATCAGAATGTGATCTACTATTTGTGCTGATTCCCAGATTGTTAGGTTGGCTTCTGGTTGGTTGTTGTCCTTAGCTGGTTGGAATTCTACAGATATTAGTTCTGTGGAGGACAAGGTGTTGAGCTCTTGGATTGCTTTTAGGAGCCTCACAGTGTTCCCTCTATTCAGGATGTTGTGGTTCCCCTGAGAGGTATAGTGTGATTGGAACTGCAGCTTGAGGGTGAGTCCATCTTGCATTGATGGCTGTGAATGCTCTGATGATACATTATGTGCAAGTGCTGTGCTTGGTATTCTGTACCACGCAGGAGGGTATGGAGCCTTCTAAGTTAAGTGTGCTGTCGGGTTTTGCTGGGGCTTGGGATGGTGGAATTTGGTTCCAGTAAAGAACGGTGGCTGTGTGCGCGAGTGGATCTTGCCTTGGAAGAGTAGCTGGTTTTACCACAGCTGCGCAGCCATGGGTACCTGCGTTTACTGTTTACCTACTGTTTAAAGGCTGAGCAGTTGCTTGTTTCGCTGTTTTGGTTCTTAGGGCATCTGTGTTAGCGGGTCAGTGATTTAGGCCAGATTTATGGCCTGCAGCCAGTGGATTTAGATTTTTTTATCTGGCATAAGTTTGTTGGTCATGTGGCCTCTCAAGAGGGAGAGAACTGTGTGGTTTGGTTGTAATTACATTGCTTCGCACCTGACGAGGGGCTGGGAGAGGGCTGTAAACCTGGAGTGATTTTTGTTCCTACTGTGGTTGGTAGAATACAGTTGAGCAGGTATGGTCTGAGTGGGATTATGAGATGGATGTTACCCTTTTACGACAAGGGCAGATTGCTTGTCTACATTATCTTGGACTCTGGTCCTGTGATTTGAGATTGTGGGGTGTGATTCCGGTGGGGTGGCTTGGGGATGGGGATGGGCTGTCGGTAGTTTTTGATCCTCTTGCGAGCCTGTTATACTGCACACATGGTGGTGGGCTGGTGTCAGCTTGATCTTAATCTCGAGTTGGTTGGTTTTGGGGAGGGCAGTGGTGTCTAACATTGAGACTGACAGGGATGAGTCCGCCTGATTGAACAGGCTGCTGCAGTCCGGTGTGCTGGTGTCTTTATCTACCTTCTTTGGGACTGCGTTGGGAGGTTGTTTAGCAATAAGGGGGTATATTGTTTTGCATGTTCCATCTTTATGATAGGATTGCTTCTTCCTGGCTTTCCTTAAGTGTTTATGTTGTCTTTTCGTTAATTTTGGGTGGGCAATTTTGTTGCTGGTCTAGATTTGCCCTTCCGGTACTACTTCACTAGGGGATAGGTCAGAGGTAAGATTGGTCTGAGTGATGGGTACTTGTGAGTCACAGATCAGCTCGTGTTGGATGAAGTTCACATCCAATTTTTGGGTAGGGCTTACAGTAGGCTGTATCAGTATTACTTCCTGTTTTTTGGCAGGCTGCAGTGATTTTAATATGTTCAAAAAAATGTCTGGAAGTACAGCTAGTTTATCAATGATTGGGCAGCTGGCGCATTGCTCTTGGTTCGGTGTGGGGCCTGCTTGTAATTTCACTATGGGAGATGTGAGGGTTTCCATTTTTTGGTTTATTTCCGCAATTTGCTCAGCCATTAAGTTCATAATGTCGATCTGTGTGTCCAGTTTGTCCGGCTGGAAATTTAGGACTTTGATTAATGATTGCTGGGCTGCGAGTAGACAGTCCCACAACAACGGGACGGTTGGCTCTCGATTGTCTACATGATCAGGTGCTCGTATTAGGTGTTGTTTGATTATGCTGCCACAGAGGGGAAGTGGTTTTCTGAATGTTTGGTAGGCCCGGGTCATTGCCGTCCTGCGAGGTGTGCCCTGCTTTGGGTGGTAGACTGTGGGGGTCCTTGTGTCGGGGGGATGGCTGCATGACTCTAGGCAGAAGGGTTTCCAGCTTGTGATCCCCTTTGGTTGAGTCAGAAGATGACGGGGTCATCTTATGTTTGCATACACTGTGAGGATGGGCCATAATGTTAGCTGGGACCGGACTTCCTGGGTAGTTTGGGGGGTGGATGTCCTCAATATGAATAGTTTTGTCTTCTAGTGCCTGTAACAGATTTTCATTGTTTGAAAGAGAAAGCGAGCAGGACCAAAGTTGATCTGTGTGTGGGCTGTGCAAGGGCTGCTTTGCTGTGTTTGCCGCTGACGGACTGATTACTACTGAGGCCTGTGCTGGACCATGTGTTGAAGAGAGTAGATAAAGATTGTCATTTGCCGTTATGAAGGGCCGGTGAATTTGAGCTACTGTTTCTAGAGTTTTTGCAGAGACAGGTGCTGTGATTGGGTGGTGTGAAGTTTTGATCTTGTTTGGCTGCTAGTGGGTTTATAGGTTTCAACTGTGAAGTTAACATTTGACGTGAGCCACATAGACCACTTGTTTCCTGTGTAGTGCTCCTCTTGATTGGAATGATTGGACTGGGGAGGGCAAAAGTGTAATCTGGTATTGTGTATATTGCGGCCATTGGGTCTTTCCAGAAAGGGAACAGCTTTGAAGTTGGCGGCAGCGGAGGCTCCAACTCAGTGGTGTTGTTCACAGTTGTTCCCTTGCTGAACGCAGGGGGGAGCTTCATGGTGAGCTTCTTCTGTGGCTTGTTTGCAATTTGCAGCCGATTCTTGCCACATCTCATGATCCAACTCTTGGGATCTGCTGGTGAACTTTCAGAGTTGATTGGGGGTGGATTGAGGGTGGAGGTGAAAGTCAGGGCGGCGTGCCCCCGGCCACAAGCCGCACCAAGGCCTGGCTTGGCCGCTTCCGTGGCACAGAGCTCAACCTACTTATAGAGGGGCCAATGCTGCCTGAGCCCCACTGAGTCACCTTGGCTGCGGCCTGCTGTTACCATTGCTACTGCTGTTGCTTTGTTGCTCAGTGGAGTACTTGATAAATGCTTGGTAGTGCTTAGTGGTGCTTGGTAGGATGCTTGATGGTTATGTCAGGTATTATACCGCAAGCACGTACATGGGTCTGATTATTTATTTATATATTTATTTTGCTGTCCAAGCCCTTCTATTTCTGTGAGTCTCCTGGAAGTTTTCTGTTTTTTTTTTAGGGTTAGACCTTGACCTTAGTGTTTTAGCGTGCCCAAGGTGTTTCTCCGTGTTCCAGGAAGCACCTGTGCCACCTCACCTCCCCGGCTGCCCCTTTGCTGGAGAGAGGGTGGAAGGAACACAAGCATGCTGGTGCAGGGGCATCTTCAGTGTTATCCTAAAATTGGACCTTGACCGAGTGCTCCAGCACGTCCAAGGTGCTTCAAGGCTTCTGGGTGTTTCGGTCTCTTCCTATGTCGCCTCTCCTCCCTGTCTTTCTCCCTTTGCCTGTGATTGGGTGGGAGGGGCACGAGCACGCAGGAACAAGAGCTGGAGCACCATCAGTAGAGATCAATGGATTCAAGCGAGGTCAAGCAGGTCGGAGTTGAACCGAGGTTCTGGGTTCTAGATTCAGCGGGATTCAGTAGAGCCGATATGAGGCTACATAGGTAGAAGGTTGGGTAGAGGTTGAGCTGGTGTAGGCTGATTTGGAGTTAAAGTAAGTTTTGAGGAGGGAGGACTGTGAGTGTGACGGCTGCCGCGGGGTCAGTAGGGACGGCTGGGGTAGGCAGCACCAAGCAAGCACAGCCGGTGCGGGTGGGGGCAGTCAGGCTGGCAGTGTGTCAGCAGTTTTATCAGCAGTCTTAACCCCCTCCATCTTAATCCCGCTCAATAAGATGAAGGACAAGGATCAGGGTGGTCTGACTGGGGAGTCAATGCCACCACGGCCCGCCGCGGCACCCCTGACTCACCCACTTGGACCTCCTCCAGCGTCTTCTATCTGTCATCTGCCCGCAGAGCCATGGTGCCACTGTGTCCTGTAGTGCAACCCGCCAAAGAAGCAGGGAAGCAGACTGTTCCAGGCAAATGCTGAGGCCAACCGCGGGAGAGAAGATGTGGAAGCCGCCAGGGATGGAAAACTAAACCTACGGGGTGGAGTTGACTGGGGGAGCGAGCAGGAACATGGTCCGCTGGGGACATTGGTAGATACAACCTGGAAGGTGAAGCTCATACGAGGAGACAACATTGAGGAAGGAATGGTAGGCGAGGTATTGGTGATAAGGTGGCAAAACACCAATTATCAAAGCGACATGTCAGTATCATGATAAAGGCCAACGGTAAGAATGAAGGTGGTGAGGGAGGTGGTGGCAGCCATATAAACAAGCCCCAAAGGTCAAACTCAAGGGGAGAGAAGTATCAATCAAGATCCACCGAGTAAACTGGAGTCGGGGACGGAGGCAGCCTTCCAAGGTGCTTCATGAAGTAGGGGGGCCTCAAATGTCAGTCAATAAATGTTCATGGTCATTTAGCCGGTAGATTAGCGTTTCAATGGCTTTTGTGGTCGTCACACTTTCAAGCCAGTCCTCCTGAGTGGGAATGGCCTGGGTGGACCACTGTCGGAGGATGCACAGCTTGGCTGCAGTCAGTAGGGAGGCCACCCAGCGGACTTTATGTGAGGTGACTGCCGGGAGGCCCTGTGTGTCATAAAGGATCGCCAGCGTATTTGTTATTTAGTTGTGTAAAAGTTCTGTGAATTTTGCACAATTGATTAAACCTATGGACCTGATATTTAAAGCTTGCAGGATAAGTCAGAAATTTCTACATGTAGCCTCTTCCCACATTTGGAGTAACCTTCTGACTTTCCATTAATTTTTAGAGAATACCTTGATTTGTCTTCGTCCACTTACTGGCAGATTCCCAGAAGGAATGAAAGGTAGCAACTGTGTATTTCTGCAAGTGGATATGTGATGTGAATTTGGACTAAACACTTTCTTGTAATGGGGGAAATTATATTGGGCCCTGTATATAAATCCCTTTCCAAAAAGTGTTATCAATTTGGTGAGGTGTTTCCTTCCCTTTAAGGCACTCAATATGTATTTACTCAATCCTTTGACAGGAGTAAATCTACACGTGTTTTCAGGGTGGAAAACTACACAGAAATGTTCTGAGAAACCCGGAGCGCCCACAATCTTACCCCAGGTGTAATCTGATCTTTCATATACTTCATCATATTGCCACAATTTCTGTGTAAATCTAACTTACACAGGCAAAATCACACTATTATTCTTTCAAATAACAGAATTTTGTGCACCCGCTGTTTTATTAGGTCTCAAAAATGATTGACTTTTGGTCCTTCTGATTCTGTAAATCTGATAGTGCAATTATTATTTGTGCAGTAGCGTTGAACCTAAAGGGGCCGTCCAGTGAATGATGTCACAATAGGTCTCAAGACTCACACCAACATCATCAAACACAACATTCTATGAGTCCTAGTTTGGTGTATTTTTTTGTATTTTATTTTTTAGGCGATCCAGGGCTTTGCAAAGGAACTGTTTTTCACCAACACTGGCTGGCCCCTTCATATGAGCGAATTGCTTTGTTAATGGGTCTGTGTAGAATCAGATTTGCCTTTTTCGTCCTTAAACACTGCAGTCCTTCTCGGAGATATTATCGCTTACTATACAGCGCCCTCTTTTTCTCACTTTTAATTAAAACAGTTGCTCGGCCCGCACCGCAGGGGCCTTTGTTATGCCACTGTTCATGGATTGACTAGATCGCCACTGTTCATGGATTGACTAGATCGTAATGTACCAACTGGCAGGATCTAGCTCCAGCTGATGGTAGCCAGTATGTAAATCCAATTGGGAGAAGCATTGGGACCCATTAAGGTGTGCCACCTTGTCAACTTCTGTAGGTGTGATATGTCGTTCTCTCCAGATGGCTTTATTAGGTAGTTGCATGTCCACGCACAGCCTGATGGCTCCTGGTTGTTTCGACTTTGGCACGATCACCAGTGGTGGGACCCAGTGGGTTGGGCTAATGACCTTCTCGATCACCTCTTGCTACTCTAATCTCCTCAGCTTTTCCTGCACCAGCGGCCTCAGGTGAAAAGGGACCCTCAGGTGTCATCAGGCTGTTGGCCTCACAGTTTTGTCTATGTGCAATCAATCAAATCTTGATGACTTTTAGTCGACCTAGCCCTTTGAACAGTTGGGGGTACTCCATCATTTTGGCAGCAGTGTGTGACTCATGGATATGCCAGGCAAAGAAAATGAGTCCTAGGTTTTCCGCTGTGTGGCAAATCAGGCTTTTGTTGCTCTTCCTTTGCTCACAATTTCAACTTTGACTACACCCATCAAAGGCAGTGGCTCTGTGCCACAATATATGTAGATTTGTGCTTTAGTTGGTGCAAGCTTGGGGCGAGGTACCAACCGAACAAACTGAGACAAGTCCACACATTGACAGAGGCCCCAGTGTCAATCACTGCCCTGAAGAATGTGCTGCCAGTCTCCACCATGCACATTGGCGGGGCCTCTTTCAGTTGCCCTCTTGCCCCATGAAGGAGATGGTGAATACCTCACAGCCGTCCTTATCATCATCTGTGTATAGTCTGTGGCTGCCACTTGCCAGCAGTCCCTCTGTATCATCCTCCTCAATTGACAAGTGTCGCAAGGTGGGCCTCATCTTGCCCCTGCTCCCAGAGCAAGGCCCCTGCCCCTTACTACAGAACACCTCAGTGAAGTGGTTCATGCGCCCACGTTTGGAGCAGGACCGACCTCAGGCAAGACAGTTCTTGGGTATCTGGTGCACTAGGCCACAGTTGCCACACCAATCCTCTGATGGTGTCCCTCTGCCAGGAGCCTACTTGGACCTCTTTGGATGGCATTTTCTTGCTCCTTCATCTTGACGGTGCGGCCATGCATGCCTGGAAAGTCTTTTTTGCTAGGGCCATTTCCATTTTATCGACCCCTTTGCCAGCCAGTTCATGCGATCGCAACAGTACCAGTATGGCCTCCATGGTTATACCCAGTTGCCGCAGGATTAGCCAGCAGAGGGCTGCTGACTTGCAACCTTGTGAGAGGTGGGACCTGGTTTAACTCTGCTGGTTGATGTCTGTGCACGTGCTTGCCAGCTTCCTGAGAAGTGCATAGAGTAGGCTACTGATTTGTCTTCTTGTTGCCTGGCCTGGCGCAGCTTGAATTGCTCATAACCAGGATTGAGTTGGGGGTCAAAGTGTTGGTTCAAGGCTACCACTGCTGCGTCACAATCCGCATCAACTCCTGTGTTGGGCAGGGTTTCAAACAGGTCATAAAGTTCTGCCCCGCCGAAATGGAGCAATAGCGATCTTTTGACTGCACCATCTGTCTCTCAGGTGCTCGAAAGTGGTGCTTTTGGCGCCCAACCCACTGTCGCCATCGTCGTGCAGCAGTCACTGGGTCACTCAACCCGCTGAATGGAAGCAGCCCTGTCACTAAATAGTGGGTCGCTGTCTTTTGAAGTGCTTGGTTTGGCTGCTGCACTGGCATGGAGGGACAATGCAAGCGTCTGTCTGTGCTTGCATGCTGATGTTACGTCTAGACTAGTGCCTAACTGCTGTTGACCTCTCTTG
Organism: Pleurodeles waltl; assembly: GCF_031143425.1. Taxonomy (NCBI): domain Eukaryota; kingdom Metazoa; phylum Chordata; class Amphibia; order Caudata; family Salamandridae; genus Pleurodeles; species Pleurodeles waltl. The sequence continues at coordinate 272,691,951 of NC_090451.1, read as the reverse complement.
GTCTTCGGCTTATTGTATTGGTGTCTTTTTAGGTCGAGCGCACAAGCGCTTTGACCTGTTGTAAGTATTGTGGGCTTTTAACCACGCCCACCTCAGGCCCATCACTTTCATTCGTTTGTGGGCTTTCCTTTAAAAAATCCCTTGATGTCATTGGTAATTGCTTTACGTTTGTCCTGCCTTGGGGCGGTTTTGTTACCTCCTTACAGACTAACCCTGTTAAATGGATAATTGCGCAATTGCTGGTATAATTCAGGGTGGATGAACTTTTTTTTTTTTTCTCTCCCTTTCAAGCTCCATGGCAGCCATAGCCCTCACAGCGCCAACAGCGCAAACTCCATTCGTGGTGTTGGAGTGCTGGTCAGCATTGTTCACCCTGTTACCTAATCAGAGTTGTTTCTTTTGGCTCTCCCCTTCACACTCCATAGCTTTCCCAAAAACACTTATAATTGATAACTGCTTTACTAAAAGACACAGAAATCCACATCTGCACTGCTCAGCCAGGACCCCTTGCGATGTCAGCTATGCAGTGCAGGTGAGCCTCTCGCTATCAGCTATGGAATGCGTAGCCATCCTCATTGCCATCGTAGACGGGGCCGGGGAATTCAATGGCGGTAGGCCCCAGTTCTCAATGGCGCTGTCCATAAATGGGGGCGCACACAGTACTGGGATCCGAGTATTGACCACGAGCGGTCGCTCCTCCGTTTATTTATGCCTTCAGGCCACACTCAACCCTTAGGATGCAAAAGTTTAACAAAGTATTTTAGAGTCTGAGTGGCACTCTACACATGGCACTATTGCCCCCTCCTTGCTTTCTCGGCTCGCTTGATCCATCTGGTCCTGTCGCCCACAGCTCCATTATACTATTCACTTGCAATGCAATGAATGAACTTCTACTTTTATGCCAATGCCCCCAATCAAACGAGCCACAAACAATGCAAAGGTTTTAGATAGCAGTCCTTCCCAGTGCTCCCACCCCAGCTCTAGCTGCTAAAGTTAGGGGTTTGTGACGCCCCTGATTATGTATCCCCTCCAGAGCTCTTGATTATCTCAGTACACCTTTGTGTATATAGTCTACGTGCACGTATCAGTGCATACATGAACGTGTGTACCGGGCAGCAGGATGCTAGTTAATGCCAGCCCGAGTCTGTAGAAAAGGAATTCAGATGATGGCTTTCAGTTGAAACGCAGCCCGAGGCTTTGCAGAAAACATAAGACATTTTCCATTAACTTTCCCTTGCCTAGGCGAGCAGCGGTAAATCCCGGTGTCCGGCAGGCTCCACTTTATTAACCTCTTTTTTTTATTGTCTAGAAAGATTGTATCTATTATGAGCCATTAATAGGCCATGTGATTCAGACCCTCACCCTAGGCAACAGCCCTTGAAAGACCGCGGGTGAACGTTTCACCTGGATGGTCTCTGGAAAATGTAATTTATCGATTTCACAACCTCGGGCTTAAATCTGTCAGTACTGCCTGAATAAGGTCTGTGCAGCGCTATAGCGGTTAGTGGGATCACAGCTATGTGGCTGAAACACATTAAGTAACAGAGTAAAGTTTTTTCCATGGGGTTTGCTGTAAACTGATTGCTTCTAGGCGCGTGGTTCCTATATAAAGTCAAATTAAGAGTGCTGCATGCGGCTGCCAGCCAAGATTTGCGCGCCACTTCACTCAAACATCTATTCTCAAAATATTTTCGATTAGTATGTGAGCAGTTGTGGTTTAAGACCAGAGCCACTGAAATTATGCAATTCCGCACGTGTGGGGTTTTCCACATGATTCTTGATTTGTCATATAATCCATCACCTGCTGCATAGTTGGTGTTTTTAACAAAAAATGTTTCTAGCTCAGAGACCAGAAATCACTAAAATGTGGTGACATGTTGCTACACAGTGGAAGACTCTACACGAATGTTTGCTGACCACCTTTCAGTTGCTTAATGGTGTATTTGGGGTTAAACTGGTTCTAATGAGCAAAAACCTTTGTCCAGACTGTTATCGTGTAAAATTGACACACTAATGAAGTAATACTAGCACAAAATGTGCTCATTATGCTACATAATTTGCCTTTTCTTTCTCGATAATTTGGCCCTTTCCTGTCGCATAGTTCCAACAGCCTTGCTTAAGGCGCAACCACACAAAGAAGCTTTGTGAGTCGGACCAATTGGGGCCACGAGGGAGGGCGGGGAGGGAATGACGGGGACGGGGTGTGCAGTATGGGAGGAAATGAGAAAAATTATATTTTAGAGCTGCTCTATTACTTACCTTCTGAACATCACACACACCTTGATTTCCTAAATTATCTAAGAGGTTACTCGTCTGTGAAAACCTTTGGGTAGATGTATGAGGACGGAGTGGGTCAAGTGCAACTTTGAAATCTTTCTCTGACACTGGCTACTTTGGGCTCTGCAGTGACACCCTGATTGTGTTTTATTTATCCACTGGTACTGTGGAGGACTATCCTAGGGGTAATGAAGATTTACCGGTAAGTAATGGGTGTATTAGCCCGCTTGGGAAGTCAATCAATCATAGTATTTGTAAAGTGCACTACTCACCCACGAGGGTCTCAGGGTGCTGAGGGGAGGTGGGGCTGCTACTGCTCGAACAGCCATGTCTTGAGATGTCCCCAAAAGGTAAGTAGGTCCTGTGTCTGACGCAGGTGGCTGGGAAGAGTGTTCCACATCTTGGCGGCAAGGTGGGAGAACGATCTGCCCCCAGCGGTCGTACTGTTGATGCGTGGAACGGTGGCGAGGGCAAGGTCAGCGGAGCAAAGCTGTGGGGTCGGGGTGTAGAAGGAGAGCCGTCTGTTGAGGTATTTTGGTCCAGTGTTGTGCAGTGGCTTGTGAGCATGGGTGAGGAGTTTGAACGTGATTCTCTTGTTGACGGGGAGCCAGTGTAGGTCTGTCAGGTGGGCTATGATGTGGCAGTAGTGGGGGATGTCCAAGATGAGGCGTGCGGAGGCGTTCTGTATGCGTTGCAGTCTTTTCTGGAGCTTGACCGTGGTTCCTGCGTAGAGGGCATTGCTGTAGTCCAATTTGCTGCTCACGAGGGTTTGGGTGACCGACCTGGTTTCAGTGGGAATCCATTTGTAGATCTTACGAAGCATGCGGATGGTGTTGGAGGAGGAGATGGAGTTGACTTGCTGGGTCATTGATAGTGATGGGTCCAGGATGAATCCCAGGTTGCATGCGTGGTTGGTGGGTGTTGGTGCGGTTCCCAGTGTGGCAGGCCACCAGCAGTCGTCCTATGCGGGGGGGGCAGAAGATGAGGACCTCAGTCTTGTCGGAATTCCTTTGTGGAGGTTGGTCTTGGCGATGGCGGGGTCATGGTGAGGGAGAGGATCAGCTGGGTGTCATTGGCGTATGAGACGATGTTGAGGTGGTGCGATCGGGCGATGTTAGCGAGCAAAGCCATATAGATGTTAGAGAGGGTCGGGCTGAGGGATGATCCATGGGTACGCCACAGATGATTCTGGGGGATTCAGAGCAGAATGGAGGGAGGCAGACTGTCTGAGTTCTGCCGGTGAGAAGATGCTCCACTCCAGGGCTCTGTCGCAGATTCCTGCGTTGTTGAGGCGTGTACGCAGGGTGTGGTGGCAGACGGGGTCAAATGCGGCTGAGAGGCCCAGGAGGTGGGGGCCACGGCTTCGCTGTTGTCAAGTATGGTCCTGATGTCGGTGGCGGCGATGAGGGTGGTTTCGGTACTGTGGTTGCTGCGGGATCCGGATTGGGACGGGTCCAGATTGTTCTCCTCGAGGAAACAGGTCAGTTGTTTGTTGACAGTTTTCTCTGACTTTTGCCGAGAAGTGGAGCAGGGAGATGGGCAGGAAGTTCTTGAGGTGCTTTGGGTCCGCCTTGGGTTTCTTGAGGAGGGCGTTGATCTCTGCATGTTTCCAGCTCTCTGGGAAGGTGGCGGTCTCGAAGGAACTGTTAATGATCTTCCGGAATTGGGGTGCATGACAGAGCTTGCTTTGTTGAAGATGTGGTGAGGGCAAGTGACCTGCTGGAGAGGCGTGGCAGCCTCAAACGTAAGTGCGATAATAATGAGGACGATGACCCATGGGGGGTTTGGTAATGAAGATAGATTGACTTAAGAATGTTTTCTGGACTCTCTTGAGGTCTAAGCCCTTAAATATATACCGTTTTAATAACATTACCACGTGCAAACAATGGACGGGTGATTTTATCTTTTTAATCTGAGCATTTAAGATCTTTACTCAAGTCACAAATGATATTTAGTTGATAGCTTTAGAATATTTCGATACTGGAAAAGAAGGTTTTACTAATGTTTACCATAGTGGAAGGGGCTGCTTTTTTTTTTTTTAAACAAATGTCTCCTTTGTCTGGCATCAACGTTTTGTGTATTACCCTTTGAGTTTGTAGCTTCCTTTTTTTGTCTTCCTCATCTTGTCACCAACATCATTTCTCTTCTATTTTTCTTGTCATCCTTTGGCTGTCATTTATTTGGCTTGAGTACCAAGGGTTAGAAGGTCTTAGATACTCTTTTTTTTTTTCTCTCAAAAAATGTATTGTTTTCACAAGAAATACACATAGAGGCCAACATAGAAAGAAACATAAAGCAATATAATAAAGTAACAAAAGGAAACATCTCCACACAGCACCCTCAGACACATTTCTAGCAATATGAAATGGAAAGTGTCCAGTAACCAGATTACTTGGTCCTTTCCTGCTCGACCCCCATCTTATCCCGTAAACAGACGACTTTCATCAATCACAAGTTGTCGTAACAGAGCAGACAGATTCCAGCACGAAGCCCTTGTAGTCTGCTAATGCCTGCCACATCTTCGGGTGCTTTTGTGGTCAGCCCCGGGCCTTCTGCACCGCCACCTCCAAACCCATACAGTGAACCATGCCTCTTTTTCACCTTGCTATGGACATTTTTTTTGGGGGGGGAGAAGGAGGGGAGGGACTGTGGCCTTCCACTCTCTTGGTATGTTACTTTTCACCACAGTTTGACCAGGGAACAATAAGGGCAGCTGATATCAATTACTTCCTAGTGTATCTGTGATGTGAAGGAGAGTGAGTTCTGGGTCCATTGCGATTGTCCAGCTCAAGACCTCACCCAAACAAGAAGTCTACCGCACCAGAACTGATCTAATGCAGGACAGCCCCATACCATAGTCAAAATTGTGCCACCCCCTGCGTCACAGGAAAACAGGTCGGGGAGGCAATCACCCTATCCGCTAAAGCCAGTGACAGGTGAAATATACCCTGTAGAGATATTTAAACTGGATCAGCCTAAGCCTGAGTACAATGGCCAAAGCCCTTAGCTCCCTTACCCCCCATGAGCCCCAGTCCAGTCTTCATTCTCCAGAGCCCCAACATCAGCCTCCCATGCCCATTTGAGGGCGATGAACGCGTCTAAATGATTGGAGATGAGGGTCTGGTAAATCTTCGCAATCTTGTGGTTGCCCAGATCCTCCATGACTGGAAGGTCAGTTAGAGCAACAATGTATGGGGTCAATGTATGGTGGAGCTGGAGGTAGCGATGAAACTGGCTACAATGGAGTGGTATTCTGCCTGCAGGTGCTAAACAATGTTGTGTGACACTGCCATCAGAGTTTGGAAGCTTGTGAACGCCGGAGATCAGTGGGACAGGGCATGCAGGACCAATGACTTTAGATGGTGACGGGCCCAACAAACCACATCAGTGCAAGCAGCTGTCAGATTCTGAATGCTCAACCATTGACAGGCTTGGAGCTAAGCTCAATTGGAGAGATTGCTGCAACTGGGATTGAAGGGTTCAGTGTCCTTGGTTCAAGGAGAAAGCTAGAAACTCACCATGTCTCCCAGAGTGCCGATCCCATTCAGGTCCCATCTCCTGAAATCCTCCAACACAGTCACCTGCGGCAGTAGACGGCCCTGCCATAGCGCTACCCCATCCGTTTGAGTTAGTGCCTCCACTGACTCAATACTACTCTAATTGCCAAAGGAAGACCACCACAGTCACCCACACCATATAGGTATGAGAGGAGGTGAGTGTCCCCCATTGCCAGTGTTTTGGACGCATAGTATTTTTAGTTCTAAACAAGCTCTTTTGTTTGCAAAGTTAGTGCCCGGATGTCCAGAGAGGATTAGTACCTCATCTATTTTGTGGTATTTTTTTTAACTTACTCAATAACAATCCCAAAGTGCGTCCGTCTCCTCCAGGGTGATGTGAACCTTAGTTTTTTTTGTCTTGGTTGTGAGCGTGTTGTGACCGGTTTTTGCAGGAGGGATTATTACGAAATTCATCGCTGAGTTTCACAGTTTGATAAAAGTTAGCAAGAAGATCGAAGTAGGGGCTGTGGGCATTAGCACAGCTCACCCCTGCAAACCCACTGCAGCAGTCTGGAATAAATATACAGTGCCCTCCTTGAATAGTAAAAAGTGTGCCTTGAACCCCTGCACACTCCCTACTCCACCCTTCCACACCCCAGTATGTCTGCTGCAAAGACCTAGCAGCAATTCTTAGAAGTCTGGTGTCTCGAGTGCTTAACTTGTCAAAAAAAGGAAGTGCCAGGGCCCTTGTCAGAAGGCCACTGCAGCTTGCACCTCCCATTACACCTACTATCGCTGCCAATGGCAGTACTATCACTACCAGCCATCACACTCATACAAGTGTAACAATTCAGACTTTAAATATACATTTAAATGACTGATACATGCTGCCCAGCTATTCTTATACCTTTGGGTGTCGGGGATGAGTGATTTTAATGTATGCTTAATTATTAAACAACCGTTGTGCTTCTCAATAAATAAGACAAGCAGCGCCACCATGTGTCAAGCTGTCATAAGAGCTGGTGTTGACAATAAAGTGCTGGTGCTAAACACTAGAAACCACAGCCTCAAATTAAGCGCTGGGTGACTCCGAGCATGAAATCTTTGGGTCCAGAGTTTCTGGTCCTGATAATTGCAGGCCCTAACTCTCTCGTAACTTTGACTGCCATTAATGCACATAGAGTTAACTCTCTGGATGATATAGCACTCCTCATAATGAGAGCCCTAAAGTGCTCCCTTTCGAACTAGCAATAAGTTGCACATTTCTACTAAGCGCTGAAGTGTGCAATAAATGTAAAAAACAGATATTTGTAACACCTTTGTATGACAGAAACAAGGGGGTATTTTGGAATATAATGTAAATGCAAGCACACCGACTCACATGAAGAAAGGAATACTGCCTTGCAAATGTAAAACAGACAGTGTCTGCCAGTTCAGGGGGCTTAGTCTCCCAATAAATAGGACTAACATGAAATTGTAGGCTTCTGCCTGCAATTTGTGTACTATAACTGCTGTTTTTGGGATTGAGACAGTTGATACGTCTATGTTGGGGAAGTTGCATTTTTAGTTTTCTACAAGTACACCCATCAGTTATAACCCCATCCCTCCCTTACATTTGCGTAAAATATAGAGACGTTCTATACCTTGTCCCACCATTAACAGCACCACTTACATGTAACTTTTGTAGGTCACATTTAGCACCTGCCTGCAAAATTCAAGTTTTGCATGCATACCAATCTCCCAATAAGCATTTTCCTAAATTACATTCCTAATACTCTTATTCTTAAGCAATCCCTAACTATCGCTGAGAACACACACTTTTGTAAGACATTGGGCCTTTACTCTTGGTTGGTAAATTTCTGTTGATTACATTTTCATTTGAATGTCCTAGCTAAATACAAGAAGAAAAACAAAAGCAGTTGTTTGAGACTTTCAATGGATAGACATGTAGTGTGATCTTGATCAAGTTTTGTTATTTTATATGTATTTGTAGAGCGTACGACAACCCAGGAGGGTTTCCTGGCACTGATAGCAGGAGTTGTGTCGGCGCAGCCTGGGGCGAGGCCAGTCAAAGAGCCATGACTTCAGTTTCTTGTGGAGTTCAAGATCTGAGAAGGTGACTCTGATATGACTGCAGGATCTAGTTCTGCAAATGGGGGGGATGTGTGAGAGTAGGAGTCTGGCCCAATTGAGGTGTCTGGTAGCTATGTGGAAGTTAATGCGATCATTGAGCTATGTGGAGCTGATGTTGTGCAAGGCTTTGTATGTGTGCATGAGGAGTTTGAAGAGTGCATCTGTGGATGGGGAGTGAGTGGATGACTTTGAGGTTCAGGGGGGCAGTCAGAGTGTGACTTTGACTGCTGAGTTCTGTATATACTGGAGGCTTCTGATACGTTTTGCATTAATTCCTACGTAGAGTGCATTGCCATAATCCAGATTGCTGGTGATGTTTCTGCAAGTGTTGCAAGGAAGTCTTGAGTGTGTGGAAGCAGGAGGTGAAGACTGCATTCACTTGGTCAGTAATAGCAAGTTGATTGTTGACCAATATTCTGAGGTTCTTCACATGATTGGATGGTTTGGGTGTGGATCCACGTTCAGATGATCACAGTGTGGAGCCCACAGTGAGGCCTCTTTGCCCAATATAATTATGTCCATCTTGTCTGTGTTGAGTTTGAGGCAGTTGGTTTTCATCCATCTGGCGACTTCAGTGCCTGCAAGCTGTGATGTTAGGCCAGATCTTCAGTATTTTGCCTAAGAGGGAGAGGATGAGCTGGGTGTCATCTGTTTAGATATAAGGTTGATGCTATCACACAAGTGATGCTGGCTACTGGAGCCATGTGGGCATTGAACAATATGGTGCTGAGTGAGGATCCTTGTGGTACTGTGCAGATGAGCTGTGGAGAAAGGAGTCAGGCTGACTGTCTAGGTTCGACCAGAGTGCAAGTCCTGGAATGCTGGCTTTGTGTAGGTGTTGAATGAGGATGCAGGGGAGACTGTGATGAAAGCTGCAGGCAGCATTCAGATGTTGCCGTGGCACAGTGAGGGTGGTCTCTGAGTGGGTCACTCTGAATCTAGATTGAGTAGTGTCAAGGAAGTGGTTGTTGTTAAGGTCAGCAGCCAGATGTTTTTAATGAATTTCATCACAGCTGGGAAAGGTTGTATTGATATAGGTCAGTAATTGGTTATATTCTTTGGGTCTGCTAACAGTTTCTTGAGAAGGGGGAGAAATGTGATGTATTTCCGGGCAACTGGGAAAGTGGTCTTGTTGATTAAATCATTCAGGGTCACAATGAGAGCAGTGCTGGTGGGGTCCAGTTATTTAGTGAAGACGTGATGAGGGCAGGGGTCTGAGGGTGATTCAGAGTTTATGGACAGCATAGTCACCATGGTTTCGTGTGTGGTGATGGTGGGCCAGGTGGTCAGGGTAGTAATCAGGGAGTTGGAAGTGATGGGTAGAAAGGGCGAAGGAGTCTGGTTAGGGCTCCAAGCTATCGTAGATGCTGATGCTCTTGCTACTGAATAAGGGGAACAGCTGGGTGCAGTGGTCCTGTGATGGAGTGATGTTGGTGGAGCTTGCTGCCAGAGAGCTCATGTCAGTGTCGTCCAGGCTGAATCTTCATCTTCATTCTAGTTGCTTGGAGTGGTGTTTGGTGAATTTAAACTCTTCTTTGTAGGACGTTGCTTGTCGTCTGGTTCTGATGGTCTTGGTGGTCCTGAGTAGGGTCAGGGTATCGGCGCAGGAGGCGATCCAGGCCTCAAAGTTGGAAGTCATTGATGCTTTGCCATTGGTGGTGTTAGAGCTCTGAGGACCAATATTATTCAGAGATCGTGTTCCAGTCACATTGTGAATATTTTACAATGATGTTACTGCAGTGGTGAGGGATGGGAATATCGAAGTGGAAGAGGGTGTGGTTGGACCAGTTGATGGGTGCAGGCTTGTCCTTTGTGATTTCATTGAAGCTGATATAATGGGGTTCAGTATGTGTCTGACGACATGGGTGGGGCCTTCCACTCTCTGGCTGCGTCTGAGGTAGGTTAGGTCCTCCAGGAGATTGGCAGTATTGGGATCAGTGAGGTCCTCCACGTGGTAATGAGGTCGAGGATGAGGGTGCTCCAGTCAAGTATCAGGACAACAAAGTTCACAGTTGTGCTTCCGGAGTTATGTTATGTTCCAGGGGAGTCGGAAGACAAGGGTACCACTATGGGTGTAGTTGACAGTGATGGTTAGTTTGAAAGTCAGGTGTTCCCTGTTGCTTTTGGCCAAGGTAGTGATGCCCTGGATGTATTCTTTGAGGATGATGATGAGTCCGCCAATGGGTCTGTTCGTCTGGTCCTGTCATATGATCTTGTATCCCTGGGGGCTAGCTGTGGCAGCATCGAAGGAGGACCGAGAGTCAGCCAGGTGTTTGCATGGAAGAGCAGGTCCTGTGAGTGTGCCAGATTCCCAGGTTCGTGTGGAAGAGCAGGTCCTGTGAGTGTGCCAGAGGTCCCAGATTCTTGCAGCATGTTTGGTGAGGGATCAGGTGCTGAGGAGAAGGCAGGATAGGAAGGAGTGGGAGCAGGAGTGGTGCTGCTCAGGTGATTTGGACCTTGTGTGAGATGTGTGTTGGTTGTGATGCGGGGGAAGAAATCGGGGTACACGAAAGCGGCAAGCATGGAATAAAAAAGGCAAAGAAAGAAAAAAAAGAGGAAAAGAATGAAAGGTAATGAGTGAAAAAGGAAAAAAAAGCAGAAAAAGGGTGATAAAACACAAAAAATGTAGCAAAGCCTAAACTAAATGCAGCAAAGAATGAAAGAAAGAGTGAGAAAAGAAGAAAAATCTGGCAGAGAGTGAATGAGAATAGGTGAGGTGGCACAAGAGCGGCAAAGAAAAACACAAAAAGCAGCAAAGAATGAGTGAGCAAAGCACAAAATGGGGAAAGAGAAAGGCACAAAAAGCGTTAAAGAATGAGAAAGGCACAGAAAGTGACAGAGAGAAAGAGCGGAAGGTCGAGGAAGAGAGAACGCAAGTTGGGTGTGGAAATGGGTTATTATGCAGGGCTTGTATGGCTTGTTATTCCACCGGACAGTTCTCTGGTGGGTTGGAGCAGGGAGTTGCCAGAAAAACATTAAAAAAAAAAAACAGTTGGACCTGCATCCTGGATAGCTGCGAACGAGGCCGTGTCTCTTTCAAAGGGGTATCTTTTCATATTTTCTACCTTTATCTTTTCACTTCCTTCTTCTAGCACTCCCTCCCTCTAATCCCCCTTTTCATCTCCTGTCCCTTCCTCATGTCTCCCGTCTCCTTTTATCTCTTCCCTTTCCCATTTACACCACTTACCCTCCTTTCTTTTCATTTCTTTCTTCCCTACAATCTTCCTATTTACTACTACCCCCTCCTTCACTCATCTCCCTCTGCGAGTTTTGGCCAATCTCTCACTGTCAATCACACATTTGTCTCTACCCTCACCTCTCATCCATCTTTCTAGTCCATTGGTTCTCTTCCCTTTTCTCTCTTTTCTCACCTGTATCGCATCATCCCATTTGTCTTTCTCTCCATCACACCCCTCCATATGGCCCTGTTTTTCTCTCTCATCCTTCCTTTATCTTTCACTCCCTCCCCTCCCTTCTGGACAGTTGAAATAACAATAAACATGTTTTGTGCAGTGTGGTACCCCTGATTTATGCCACATGTTTACTAATGTGGGTTGAAAAGTAATGCAGTTGAATAAAAGCAGGTTAGGCAAAATGATGGCATGTATGGTATTTTTCCTCCATACTTTGGGGGGGGGGGAGCGTTATATAAATATTAAAAATCAAACAATAGCCGTGACAGGTGCAAATGAAGTTCTAACGCTTTCTACAGGGAGCTGTATGCATTTCTGGTGTTATAAAAAAGTGTGATACAGTTTCTGCAGTCCTAAAAGCCTGGTAGTGGAAGATGTTTTCGGTATTATTCTCAGTTCTTATTTTTAACCTATTCATTACATAAGTATACTTTTAGTGCTTAGGAAGAGTAGAAATATGTTTTGAACCTAAAGGAACTGGGTTTGAAGAATGTAGGTCAATCGTCCTACATGGACAAAACACTCCAGCTGAAGCAGGTCATTAAAAACGAGGAGGGAGAATAGGCCCCTGTCCTTTTAAACACAACTTTTTTCCGACAGTGGTGCTGGGACAGTTTTCAGAGTGGGACTGAAGCCATCAATATACCATCACTAAATTCATGCAGATATTGAAAAATTCAAGTGTTACACAAAGACCAAGTGTACAAAATGAGCTATGTCTATTCAACTTGAGAGTGGTGTGGGTCTGGTATGTAGCTGGTGGTGTGTTTAGGATCACACTGTCACAAATATATTATTAAAGCATTGTGTGGTAGCACACTGTTATTTAGAGACAGCACATCCTCCATTGAAATTGCCACTTATTCATACAGACATTTCACTGCTAAAACTATATAGCGCACAAATGATAACACTTGGAATTCGGTTTCAGCAAATATTTTTCAGTTGCGCAACACCAAGTAATTGATTTGTTCTGAACCTATTAAAACCATTGTTTCCATCATACTTGGAATCAAACAAAAAACTGACTATTTTGAGCATTCGTGACTACTAATACATTTTAACCATTTGTACAGTTCATTTATAAGACACATACAGCCTTTCCTTTCACACCAGCAAGATTGACAAGTGCTTCACTTTTCAAAATCCTCTCACTTTGCAATGGAGGAAAAGTAAACGGCAAGTTGCATGTTCAAAGAATAAACATTAATTTGTCAGAAATAGCCTGTCATTTGACCTCTATCTTTTACAGCAAAAGTGAAGTGACAGGCTAAAACCAACATTTGAAGGCTTGTTCACTGCTCATTCACCGTGGTTGTTCTGGGCATGCTACAGAATCAATATTTTTCTAGAATTTGTGACAAGAATTTTCAATTCTATTAAGGACACCGAGGCTAATGCTTTCCCTTACTTCACTGTCAAGACACAGCAGCCAATTAAAAAACAATACTACATTTCCCAAGAACCCAACAGCCTCGATATGAACCCCAATTAGGGCCCACCGTCTACTATATAGTCCTTAAAACGTCCTCGTTCTTTGCTCAGCACAATCCAAAGATAACATATGAAAAGAACCAATCCCACCGACCAACATAGCTGTTAGAACCATTCCTTGGTCTGTTCTCTGTTGAGTGGTAACAAATCAGCACAACTGGTGCAACTTAGAACCCACTCTTCGTCATTTCGAACTTCCGGAAGAATTCTCCTGAGATTTCTTTAATTTGTTTTCTCATCTGCAAATGAAAATAATGCTGTAACATCTCAAAACTAAAGCATAATGCATATTGGTACATGGGGGGAGGGTTTGAAACATTTATCATAAAACAATATGATACTGACATGAAATGTTACCCTTGTCTTGGGCAGGATAATCCTCACGTCTGTGTCCTTAATAGAATTGAAAATTCTTGTCTCAAATGCAAGACATTTTTTGATTCTATGTCAGGACTGGAGGCTTCGGATTATGCTAGTTTAAAGTTGAGCGATAATACATTGTTCTGTAGGCTGAACCTTGTGATGCTAAATGGGACAAAAAATTAGCAATGATTTACACTGAGGCCCCCAAGGGATCCACACCCCTCTGACTGCACCAATCCAACCATAGATTACAGGCAGAGGAATATCTCTTATGTGTATTAGGCACCAGGGATTGAGAGAGGAAGAATCTAGTGTTATCTGAAATTTCTGAGATTTGCTCTGATCCCCTGAAATCCTCCATGCCATTAGCGACAATTGCTCCAGTAGAATTAGAGGATGTGGATGCCCCATCGGATCCTCTGATCGCAGGATCTGCACCGGGGGAGCACAGCACAGATCCAGTGCCACTGAAATCACAATTGAGGTCTCCAGCATAGGGTTACCAGAACCATCTCTGCTTTTTGACAAAGAGCATGGGAGAGAACTCTGTGAATCATGGAAAATGGAAGAAACGCATAACTCAATTACTGCATCCAGGATTGAAGGAAGGCATCTGAACTGACTGCCGGCGGATCTGGTCTCCAACTGTAAAACCATGGAAGGTGGGTATTCAGGTGGGACGCAAAAAGGTCCACCGCGCACGGGACCCAAAGATGATCGAGGGACTGGAATAATCTGGGGTGTAATCACGAACCTCTGGCATCCTGGAGACACCGAGAATTCCAGTCTGTGACTACATTCACCTTGCCTGGAATATATTCCACTGTTATTGAAAACTGATGCTCCAGACAGAAATGATAAAAATCCTTCACAATTTCCAATACCATCCGGGACCGCACTGCCCAAGCTTGTTGCTGTACCTTACTACCGATATGTTGTCCATCCTCAAAAGGATACAACATTTAGTCTTGACTGGGGACAGTGGCTTCACTGCAAAGGACCCAGGCAGAAGTTCTAGACAACTGATGTGCAGTTGAAGCTCCTCAGGGGGACCACTGTCCTCCCGTCTCCAGCTGTCCCCATCTGGCCCTCCAGCCCCATCTGCTGGCATCTGACTATTTCCGGAACTGAGGCGAAAATCGCCTTGCCATTCCAGGCATCCCTGTGAGTCAACCACCATTGAAGTTCCCTACGGGCTTCCTGTGACAAAACAATCAGTTCCGAGTAGGGGGGACCTCTACGTAGATGTAGAATCTTCAACCTCTGTAGAGCCTGATAATGTAACGGACTCAGAAATATGGCCTGGATGGACGAAGGTAGGAGGCCTACCAATCGGGCAAGTACCCTCAAGGAAATCGAATGAGCAGGCAAAGCTTTCCTCAGTTCCTTCTTGATAGCTAGCCTCTTGGTCAAAGAGAGTTTGAGTTGGGTCAAAATGGAATCCATCCTGAACCCCAGAAAGTCTATACGCTGGGTCAGCGCCAAGTGGGATTTTTCTATGTTTATAATGAACCCCAGATCCTAAGGCAGCTGAATTGTCCAGGAAAGATGGAGAAGAACAAGACGTTTTTCCTGTGCCATGATGAGAATATAGTTGAGATAAACTATCGGATGCACTTCCTTCTCCCTGAGCCACTGCAATAATGGATGCATAATCTTGGTGAAACACCAAGGGGCACAGGATAGACCGAATGGGGCTGACAACTCGTAAACTTGTCTTGCCAAAAGAATTGAAGGAACCAGCGAAGAGGAGCAAAAATAGGAATGGTCAGATTTGGGTCTTTGAGGTCCAAACGCACCATCCATCCCCCTTTAGTAATAGGTCTCGGAGGAGGTGAATGCCCTCCATTTTGAAATGCCGGTAAACAATCCAAGAGTTAAATTGTCGAAGATTGAGCACCAATTGAGAGCCCCCTCCCTTCTTTTGAACCAGAAAAATCGTACTCCTGAATCCTCTGGGATGGGGTTGAGTAGAGACATTGGCCCCTTTTTGAAGAAGAGCTTCTACCTCTTGATCTATCAAAACACTCTCTTGATGGGAAAAACTGAGAGGAGGTGGAATCGAAGTTTGGCAGGGAGTTGAATAAAATTCCAGACGATAACCTGCTGTCTAGGACCCATGAATCTTGCATAATTAGTAACCAGTTCTGTGCAGACATACTCACTCTGCCCCCCAGTATAACTTCCCCGGAAGGAATAATTGTTACCTGCTTGAGAGGAACTCTGGTTATGTTGTCCTCCTCTGTGCGACCCTCTGGGATTACAGCCTCTATAACCTTGGTCTCGCAATGGGTAGAAGTTGGAGTTGCTTTGAAAGCCGGAGTCCCCTCTGTGGTATGGTTGAGAGGTCTGGGGGCTGAAGCGGCCTGATGCTCGACCTCTGGAGTGTCCAGCCCTGTGAAAAAGGCCACTATTAAAAACCTTCTTGATTGAAATTTGGGCCTTATCCAAAGCTGAGAAGGTGGCCACATATTTGGCTAGGTCCTTTAAGAACTTGTCGCCAAACAAAAGCCCATTAGCCGCTGGACCCGCATCTGAGGGAGCCAATTCTGCCAATTTGGGATCAATGCATAACAAAAATGATTTTTTTCACTCTGTGGAAATAGAACAATTGGTATTTCTTAAAAGGCACATTGCTTTTTGGGCCCATTCCAACAGGACATCAGAGCAATGGATTCCTGTGCGTCTTTGGCTTGTAGGTCTAGGATCTTGGTGAAGCATCCTCACCAGACTCTATCAATGCCTTTTTTTAGGATCCTTAGCATACTTCGAGGAAGGTCACCATGTGAGGGTCTAACTCTGGGGTCTCTGCTACTTTGCCTGAGAGCGCAGCGCGAGGACACCCTGACCACATCGTGTTGTGAATGTCTTTCTCAAAACTATTTCTAAGGAGTGACTGAACATATACTGCCACTTCCGGACATGGGGTCTATTCTGTGGACCTGGGTGCACAATATTATCGGGATCAAATTGTAAATTCTTACTAGGAGGAGGATTAGGTGACTTCTCAGTGTTGCATATCTTGCACTTACGTTTGCCCTTTTGTTTCTCAGAAGAATCAAAAGAAGAGGACTCATCGGTGGTATGACAAGATGCCTATAAGGAAGAAGTGGCTTTCTGACTCAGAGAGCAACCATAACCATAGCCATGATCATTCAGGACCGACTCAATGGTCTGTTCAAGGGGGCAGAGTTTGAGAAGCCAGGCTCATTTATATTGACCTCTACTCGAGCGGGGGAACCCCGAGCCTGCGCCAATGCACCTAAAGCCAAAGTTAAATATAGGTTGTGCAAAAGCTTCCACTAGGTGCTCTACCATGTGCTGATCATCCTGTCCAGCAGCATATTCCCCATATTGCTCACCATCTGGGAATTGTTGGGCCATTTTTTTAAGGTGCAATATTTTCTTTTAATTAAAAGGAGGTCCAAATCTTATTGCACTGCAACTTTCGGGGGGGGGCACCCAGAAGCTAAGAGGGCAATAGACAGGCCCTTGCCAGTATTTATTCAATGAATCAGGAGAAAGGGGCACCAGAATTCCCTAGAGCAA
Source organism: Pleurodeles waltl (assembly GCF_031143425.1). Lineage (NCBI taxonomy): Eukaryota > Metazoa > Chordata > Amphibia > Caudata > Salamandridae > Pleurodeles > Pleurodeles waltl. Next base: position 272,675,225 of record NC_090451.1, on the reverse strand, counting down.
GGCTCTTGAAGAAATATTGCAGCCCCTTTGGGCGTAAGGCAGGGGCGCATGGAGCACAAAGAATTCCCTTTCTGCCAGTGAATCGCGTTTGCACAACCCAAAAACGGGGCTGTGCACATGCGTAAGACGAACGGCAGAAAGAGGACTGCTCCACACTAGTCGCACGGCCTCCCCAATTCCGCTTGTCACTGGCTACACTTAATTTGGCAATGAACAGTGTGCCGATATGTAATGCCAAAGGTTGCGCGCTGAGCAAGCTATGGAAAAACAAGTAAATGTTAGGCGCCTGAAGGCAATAAGCCGCAATGCGATAATTAAACCTTATGAAAAGTATACTAAGCAAATAGAGGAAATTTACTTAGCTCTGTGTTAAGCAGTAAAGAAAGAGGATGGACTATGTCTGTTATGGACTGTATAGTAGATGTTGGGCCCTGGTTGGGGGTCATATCGAGGCTGTTGGGTTCTTGGGAAATGTAGAATTTGTTTTTTATTGGCTGCTGTGTGTTGGCAGTAAAGAAAGAGAAAGCATAATCCGAAGCCTCCGGTCCTTGCATAGAATCGTCTACCTTCCCGCACCTATGCTATTAAAACAAAGCAAGACTTCAGCTATGCAAGCTGAGACTGTGTTGGCTGTTGGAATTTGTCTCACAGTTTCTCTTGAGAGACTATCCGGCACGTATAGCCCCTCTGGGAGTTGTAGTTCCACACAGGCAAGCCTTCAAGAAGAGGAATGGGCTTATGGACTACGACCCCCCCCTAAACCTCACACACTGCCACAAACAAACCTAACAGGAGCTTTCGGTCAGCGTCAAGCTCCTGTCGGTTCGGCGCAAAGTGCCCTGTTTATCCAGTAGCATCTTCTTTTCCCCCCGTTCAAATTGCAGGAATGAGAGGTTCACAACTCAGTTGCTGGAACCCTCAGAGGCAGGTTTTGAAACCCCTAAGCTACCACTGCTGCTTCTGTAACTTTCCACAGCTTCCCGATGTTAGAAGACGAGGGATAGTGGAGAAGAGAAAGAAATCGGAGTGAGAGGAAGGGAGCAGCAGAGAATGGATGTATGGAATTTGAGGGCTAGAGAAGGGAGTGGGTCTGGTCTGAGCACTTTTGCCTGGGCTACTGTTGGTTTCCAAGCCCTGTTATTATGCACAATATTTCCAAGAAGAAACATATTAAATTGTAGTTTAAGCTGCATTGAACACCTTTTACATAAGCAGATATTACACCCACTGAGTGTAATTCCCCAAGTATTCAATCAATCAATCAATCAATCACTGCATTTGTAAAGTGCGCTACATACCCGCGAGCGTCTCAAGGCGCTGGGGAGGGGGGTGCTACTGGTCGAAGAGCCAGGTCTTGAGGAGTCTTCTGAAGGCCAGCAGGTCCTGGGTCTGTCGTAGGATGGTGGGGAGAGTGTTCCAGGTCTTGGCGGTGAGGTAGGAAAAGGATCTGCCGCCGGCGGTGGTTTTTCGGATGCGGGGGACTGTGGCGAGGGTGAGGTTGGCTGAGCGGAGGCTTCGGGTGGGGGTGTGGAAGCTGAGTCGTTGTTGACGTAGGTGGGTCCGGTGTTGTGCAGTGCTTTGTGCGCGTGGATCAGGAGCTTGAAGGTGATCCTTTTGTTGACGGGGAGCCAGTGCAGGCCTCTCAGGTGGGGTGTGATGTGGCTGCGGCGGGGTACATCGAGTATGAGTCGGGCCGAGGCGTTCTGGATGCGTTGGAGTCGTCTCAGGAGCTTGTTTGTAATTCCTGAGTAGAGGGCGTTCCCGTAGTCGACTCTGTTGGTGATGAGGGCCTGGGTAACGTTTTTTCTCGTGTTGAGGGGGATCCATTTGAAGATCCTGCGGAGCATACGGAGGGTGTTGAAGCAGGACGCGGAGATGGTGTTGACTTGCCTGGTCATGGAGAGAGTGGAGTCGAGGATGACCCCAGGTTGCGTGCGTGGTCTGTGGGTTCCGGGGCTGTGCCTAGTGACGTGGGCCACCAAGAGTCGTCCCAGGCTGATGGGGTGGTCCGAGAATGAGGACCTCCGTCTTGTCTGAGTTCAGCTTCAGTCTGCTGTCCTTCATCCAGTCGGCTACGGCCTTCATTCCTCGGTGGAGGTTAGCTTTGGTGGTGTGGGGATCTTCGGTGAGGGATATGATCAGCTGGGTGTCGTCGGCGTAGGAGATGATGTTGAGGTTGTGTTGTCGTGCGACGTGGGCGAGGGGGGCCATGTAGATATTGAACAGTGTCGGGCTGAGGGAGGATCCCTGTGGGACGCCGCCGATGATCTCGGTGGTTTTGGAGTGGAAGGGTGGTAGGCGGATGCTCTGGGTTCTGCCGGAGAGGAAGGATGTGTTCCAGGCCAGGGCCTTCTCTTGGATACCGGCGTCATGGAGGCGTGCTGATAAGGTGCGGTGGCAGACCGTGTCAAAGGCTGCTGGTAGGTCCAGGAGGATGAGGGCGGCTGTTTCTCCTTTGTCCATCAGGGTCCGGATGTCGTCAGTGGCGGCGATGAGGGCGGTCTCGGTGCTGTGGTTACTGCGAAAACCGGATTGGGAAGGGTCCAGGATGTTGTTGACTTCGAGGTAGCGGGTCAGCTGTTTGTTGACAATCTTCTCGGTCACTTTTGCCGGGAAAGGGAGCAGGGAGATGGGCCGGAAGTTCTTGAGGTCCTTGGGGTCCGCCTTGGGCTTCTTCAGAAGGGCGTTGATCTCGGCGCGCTTCCAGCTTTCTGGGAAGGTTGCTGTCTCGAAGGAACAGTTGATTGTTTTCCGGAGGTGGGGCGCGATGGCTGCGCTGGCTTTGTTGAAGACGTGGTGAGGGCAGGGGTCCGATGGGGATCCGGAGTGGATGGAGTTCATGGTTTTGATGGTGTCTTCGTCGCTGACGCTGGACCAGACGGTCAGGCGACTGGTGCGAGTGGTAGTCGCAGGGGTGGTGGACTCGGTGGTGGGTGCGGGGGGGGCGGGTTGAAGCTGTTGTGGATGTCGGTGATCTTGCGGTGGAAGAAGGTGGCCAGGTAGTCGCACAGGTCTTGAGATGGCGGGATGTCGTTGGTGATGGGGCTGGGGTTGGAGAGTTCTTTCACGATGCTGAAGAGCTCTTTGGTGTTGTGTGCGTTGTTGTCTAGGCGGTCCTTGAAGGCGGTCTTCTTGGCGGTCCTGATGAGTTGGTGATGTCTGCGGGTGGCGCTCTTGAGGGCTGTGTGGTTGTCTGGTGTTCGGTCGTGGAGCCATTTCTTCTCCAGCTTCTGACAGGTGTGCTTGGAGATCCGGAGGTCCTCGGTGAACCAGGCGGCTTTCTTGTTGGTGTGGTTGGTTGTAAAGGTCTTGAGAGGGGCGAGGGTGTTGGCGCAGTCGTTGATCCACTGTGTGAGGTTGGTCGCGGCGGTGTCTGGGTCGGTGGGTGGTCTCAGGGCGAGGGCGGTAGTCAGTTGGTCCTCGGTGACCTTGCCCCAGCAGCGGCGTGGTAGCTGTTGGGTGCGGTGGTGTGTGGTGGGTTTTCTGAAGGTGAAGTGGACGCATCTGTGGTCGGTCCAGTGTGGTTTGGTGGGGTGGTTGAAGGAGATGTGGGGGCTTGCGGAGAAGATGGGGTCGAGCGTGTGTCCAGCGGCGTGAGTGGGTGTCGTTACGAGCTGTTTGAGTCCAAGGTTGGCGAGGTTGTCGATCAGGGCAGTGGAGTTGTTGTTGTTCTCGAGGTGGAAGTTCAGGTCCCCGAGGAGGATGTAGTCCGTGGAAGCGAGGGCGTGGGTGCTGATGAGGTCGGCGATGGTGTTACTGAACTGTGGGCGGGGTCCGGGAGGTCTGTAGATGAGAGTTCCTCTGAGGGTGGTGTTGGGGTCGGTGTGGATCTGGAAGTGCATGTGCTCGGCGGTGGTGAGGGTGTCATCGGTGTTCGTTGAGATTTTGATGGAGTCTTTGTGGATGATGGCGATTCCTCCTCCCACTCGTTGGTGCGGTCTCTGCGGGAGATCTTGTAGCCCTGTGGGATGGCTATGGAAATGTCTGGTGCTGAGGTGGCGTTCAGCCAGGTCTCCGTCAGGAAGGCAACATCGGGGGCGGTGGAGTCTAGGAGGTCCCAAAGTTCGATGGCGCGCTTGCGAGCGGAGCGGGTGTTGAGGAGGATGCAGCGGAGGTGGTTGGGTTCTCTGGCTGGTGGTGTGGAGGGTTGGATGCTGGTGAATCTGCAGTTCCGGCAGGTGAAAGGCCCCTGGGTGCGTTTCGGGGTGGCCCGGTAGCAGGGGTGGTCTCGTCTGGTGTTGAGTGCGTGGAGGGTGCTTGCATCGTAGTGCAGTCTGGCGTTGCGGGGCTGTGGGTTCCAGGGGTTCTGGTGCTGGGTGCGGTCCAGGTGCGGACGGGCACAGGCGGGCTTGCCTTAGGTGCACCTTTGGCGCGCCCGCTTCGCAGCCTCCATATGAGGGCAGAGGGAGGGAGGGAGGAGCAGCTGGGAGGTGGGAGCGGGCGGCCAATGGGAGTGAAGGGGGCAGGGCAGCAGGGGCTCAGCAGCAAGGGAAAAACCCAGGGGAAAACCCGGGGAAGAAACGGCGGGAGAGGGACAACAGAGCACAGGAGTACAGAACGCAAAACACCGGGGCACAGAATGAAAAAACGAAGTGGCACAGAAGCCAAGCGCAGGGGTACAGAAAAAAGGGAGCGAGTAGTCAGGTGGCAAAAGCGGCAACGGAGGTTCAACCCACAGGGGGCTGCGTGGCAGATGGGGGGAGCGACCTCCCTGGTGACAGGGTCAAAGGTCGCTCTCTACCACCGCTTCGCGACCTCCATATGAGGGCAGAGGGAGGGAGGAGCAGCTGGGAGGTGGGAGTGGGGCGGCCAATGGGAGTGAAGGGGGCGGGGCAGCAGGGGCTCAGCAGCAAGGGAAAAACCCAGGGGAAAACCCGGGGAAAAAACGTCGGGAAAAGACGTCGGGAGAGGGACAACAGAGCACAGGGGTACAGAAAGCAAAACACAGGGGCACAGAATGAAAAGACGAAGTGGCACAGAAGCCAAGTGCAGGGGTACAGAAATAAGGGAGCGAGTAGTCAGGCGGCAAAAGCGGCAACGGAGGTTCAACCCTCAGGGGGCTGCGTGGCAGATGGGGGGAGCGACCTGCCTGGTGACAGGGTCAAAGTATTCAGCCCTAAATATTCCATAATCTTAGTTCTGTAATGATCGACCTTGTGGATTCTTCATGAAGCATTCCATGCCACACTACCAGTTGAGGTCTAAGATACCACGCTAGGATCTTTCAATAGATAGCCCAGGTCCAGTCCCATGTTTATTCCCCCTTAACAATCAGGGTAAACAAGTGAGAAGGGCAGATAAATGTTTTACAAGCGAAAAATGATTGTCAGGTTAAGGGCTATGTCCTAAACACAACACAATACACATAGGAAGAGTTACTCGCTGAATGTTTACATTCAACCTTTGTCTGAGCCCAGCAAAAGTTCAACTGCAAGGCTGGTGAAATAAGAATGTTTGAAAGTCTTGGGTAATGACAGTTCATAGCTGCTAATAAACACACTAACCGTGAATGGAAAACAACTTTATCAGTTCCAGTTTGGTCTATTTAGCAGAGTAACCTCAGTTGTTTTCCTATTGATGGATGAGCTTTAATGGGACTTGGAGGTACTGGAATCTCAGATTTGGGAAGAATCAAAGGACGGTTGTCAATTCAGACATGTAACCTAAAGTCTTGTCTCCCACAGGCCACTCTTAAGCCTGTGACCCAAGACCTGACTGCATGGCAGCAGCTGTCGAGGCAGACACACAGGACCTATGTAAACAAATCCCTAGAGCCTTCTGACACATGCAGACTCCTCTAGACAAACTGGGAGCTTCTATTTATCTCTTCTGCTGATAGTGTGTCAGTTGTTACCATCATATCAATGCCATATTTCATAGAAAATTCTGGAAGGCTCTTCCTTGCAATGACTACCTCATAATCACTTGGGCTGAATCATCTTGCCCAGTACACCTCCAAGGTCCTGTCTCTTGAGGCAAATACTAGATTGTTATAATAAGAAATTTTCTAATCCAGGAAATTACCAAGTACCGCTTTCATAGCCTATTGGATGTATTTATTTGAAGTTGAGAATATGGTCCACTTGTATACAGGCACAAGACACACCAGTATCACATAGGTATACATCTACTGTTCCCTTCCCTGCACTTAAGGTTGAAATCACGAATCCTACCACAACCTTGCCAGCTTGTTCTCCTTAACAGATGGTCCCAATACAGGCTGGCACCTAGAAAACCATGGATTAACATATAAAGCCTAATTTAGCAGGGCAGAAATGTATACCTGAGAAAGTTTGGTAACCACAATTGAGCACAGACCTGCGTCAATGGAAAGTAAACATGATGATCACAAAAACACAGCCATGTCCTGCAGATTAGAGGTCAATTACACACATAAACACAACACTGAGAATACACGGTTAAACAGCATACCAAAAAGTATAACACTGTGTATGGGAATTGTTGCATAACCATGAGGGCTTCTTGTCAGAAAGAACTTCAACCTAATATTAAACACAAAATACACACAAAATACACAACAGAGTGAATAACACACATACACAAGAATCCCACCAAAATGCTCTTTCCATACACCACAACTAAACTGTCATCAAAGTCAGCCTCCCATGTATGAACATTCCATACAGCGAGGTGTGCACATACCCAAAAAGCTGCTTAAAAACGAGACCACAATGTCAACAGACTACATTGCCCACTCTTGGACCAACTCTAACACGAAGAAACATTAATATGTACATGCAGCATCACAAGACAAAATATAGATAAACTTATTTTATTTACATACACAATTGAATTGCATATACACATCCAAATACCCCTATCAAAAAATATTAAAGGACAGAAAAAGTTTCAAAAGAACAAGTGCTCGTGTTCAAGAAGAAAGAGAAAAAAAGTCAATCTCGCACCTAACCAAATAAAACCGGAATTTGTAGGACAGCCTGTTGGTTCAACTTTTAACACATTGAATCTTGTAGTATAATTGTAGGAGTATTAAATCCTTAATATAGTCCTTCTTGTATCCTAAAAACAAAATACACATCCAGGCTCAAAACATCATCGTCGACGTTTCGACCCCCTCTGGCTCTCAGGCTACTTCTGGGCTCACATACGGGTCTTCATCAGGACTAAAAAGATAAGGGACCAACTTATTATATATTAAATATATATGTCATACCACAGTGTGTACTAATAACAGTATTAATGTAACTGCTGATCTATACACCAACTCTGGGACAGGGCAGCACATTTGTAAACAACTTGACCTCTACAATTCAACCAATGAATGCCCCTGTACTACTGACCTGAAGAAGCAATATGCCAAGGTTAGAGACTACTCCAACCAGAAAATAAACACATTAAAAAAACTAAACCTCTCCTAGTGAAGACCCAGAACATGTTAAACACCCTGAACACAATCTCATCACCGCCAGTTTTGTGTCTTGCACACATCTGCAACGCATAGCTCAATTGTAAGGGTAAGCCACACAAAAAAGCAATACAAAAAAATACCGAACAACCATTTCACACAAGATGCAAGATTAGTGATCTGAAAATTATGCGGATATGCCTGCTTGAGTCATTGTGAAGCACATGTGCAATCTTGAAAAATCACGTATTGCAGGACAATGTTTCTCCTCCCATAAAAGATTAGCACACCAGAAGACTAAGATGGTAGTGTCTGGTACCATGAGGAGTGATAGGAGTCAGAGCAGCCCCGACATCCTAAGGGATCTATGGACCTCTCAGATTCGGTGATTCCCAACAGGAAGATGCCTCCGTAGGTATCCTAGGAACTTACTGATAAAAAGGCTGACACCAGACCTGCTGTGGGGGAATGGACAAGGAAATCTTGAGTACGGACCTCGTCACACAGCAGTAAAAGGGAAATCATCTTCTGTGAGGCTCTCTAGGAAAGGCGTTCCCCAAAGACCGAACCAAAGAAGCAGTAGGACAGCCCTTTATTAGATGTCCCTGCGGATTTGTCTCAAACCTGTATGTAACCTGCAATTGCTATATGGCCCTCTGGAGTCAGCAGCGACATGCTAACTCCATAGAGACAACTTGGAACACCCTTTCTTATTGCACCTATTATTTTTAATAGATGCATGTATGTATGGAAAGACAGTAATACAAATATTAATTATGATAAAAATGACTGTGGAGCAATATTAATGTGTATTCAGCCATTTTTTGCATCATGCACTACGACCACAGGAAAATTGACACAGGATATGGTTGTAGGTCACACTGTGCCCAGAGCAACATCCTATATGCTCCGAGGGCTTGAGGGGCAGAGGGAGTGATCACAAGATATGACCATTGCAACTGGGCTCAGGGACAGGCTTATTAAGGGCATGACATGGTTCAAGGCTACGTCTTATACCTAGAGCCTACTTAGCCAAAGGCCGTGAGCAACGCTGTTTGGTGACTTGGGGAACCAGTCATATGGTGTGGCTGAAGGCCAAGCGAGTACAGTATATAACCAAATATTGTGCACAGTGGTTTCTGTGAACCGTCTGCAGCAGAACAAAATGTGAATTGGAAAGTTGCAAATTATGAATTTAAAGGAAAATGAAAAATTTTAAATCGTGATTTTGGCGCAAAGATCAAATTAGCTACATTAATAAGCATACAACTGGGCTGGAAGAAAGACTGTGTGTCCGGAGCCTGCTGGGCATGGTAAAAGGCTGCCCACAGTGGACTGCAGGGGTAAAGAGTAATTTCTATGTGCAGTCCAAATGCCACTGCAAGTGCTCAGAGCATAGATCAGGGAAACTGGATTGCGGGTAAGGCTAGATGTAAGATCCTGCACCCAGTGCCCATTGGCTATTGCAATAAGGAGCCAGCAAAACGAAATGTACTCTAAAAGGGGAACTGTGATTGACTACTGAGATCATAAAATAATGTATGAGGGGCTCCAGAGGCCCAGCGTGCAAGAGGGCCACACTTTGAGGCTCCTGTAGTTGGAGACAGACATCAACCAAAATCTGCCTCCACTGCCAAGCAACTGGGTTTTTTGCTGGGTGAATATTGGTGAATGCTGTGGTGAAGCAGGAAGCTGTACCAAAAATCAAAGAAGATGGCAGCCTGCTGTGGTGAATAAGGGAGCTGTAGGAAAAATTAAAGAAGATGGCAGCTGCAAGGAAGCACAGTGGTGGGGAGTGAGTGCCATACCACATGCCATTAGTGCCCGCTTGATGAGAGACAGTACCAGTGGCCACCCCATGCACAATCTGAGTGGCAGGTGTGGGCAGTCACGCTGCCTTTGGTGAAGGAGGACGGCACTGTGGCCATGTGTCCTTGACCAGCTGGAGAGGGCTGTGGGACGAAACCAATCGGTGAGTGCGGCCACTGCTTTGCAGGGGGCCCAGATCACTGGGTGACCCCCCTATTGCAGTGAGTAGCTGGACAGGGCTGCTATGGCTGATCATAGGGGGGGGGGGGTTGAATGAGAATGGTCGCCTCCCAAACAGGCCCTCTCAAAATCACCGGACATTAAAGTGCTGTGGCGGCTGGAGCTGTGTGAGTGACACATTACGCTCATAAGAAGAACCTGATGCGCTTTCTACCAGCTCACTTCACACCTTAAACATTATAGCAAGGACATGCCCATGGGAACCCAAATGATCTGCAATTTGGCAGTCCGAGAGGAGATACACAGGAATTAGGGTCTGCTCATGTCCCCCTAACCAATGAGCCAGCGAGGACAGGTGCAGAGATGAGGAAGGACTGCTACTAACTTCAGAGAAGATACGGAGACTACGCCCCAGTGTCCAACTTTCTGGTCTTCTGAGTGAGCAACTGGCATGTTCATTTTGGACTGAGTGATTGATAGTGGCGATTAGTGGTATTTTAAAAGACATTATCCTCCTCCCTGTGCCTAGAGCATTAGCAGCAGTCCTGCGTGGAGGTGGGACAGTTGGATGGGCATCAGCAGAAACTAACTTTTGAGTCACGGAGAGGCACAAAAAAGACTGCAGCAGAACAAACAGGGTCCAAGACGAGTGTCTGAGGATTGGGAGGGCTCATCGGGTCTCGACTGACAACAAAATGGTCAATACAGAAGGGAATCAATATCAGGGAAGCTCGAGAAGCATGACAATAGACTGAAAGGTGCAGAACACAGAATTTCCACAGCCGAGGAAACACTGATGGCCAAATAAGAAACAGGTGAACACTAGTGATATACAAGGTATGTGACAGCAGGATAACAACATATCTCAGTTTAGAGGTAGAGGACACGGTGTAGAGATAGATCAGAGTGGTAATGCGGTTGGTGTCCAGTCAATGAAGAAGCTGAGCCCTTGTCATGCCTGTGGTAGTTTAAGCACTGGAAACAGAATTATCTGTACAGTAATATGAATAATTTGGTGCAGAATGATGATGTTGCACGGACTGTGGACGATAGGCAAATTCCAATTCAGAGAATTCAAAGACCCCAAATTCAAAATGTGACTGTTACTACTGGTTTACAACAGATGCGGGTCCCGCAACAAGTTGAAGTCCCTCAGCAAATGCAGATTCCTCGTTCCTCAGCAAAACATGAATCAGAGAGCAAATGTAAATCAGTTAATCACAAAATACTCATTATTTGATTTCAGTGATGAAGTTTCAGAAACATACAACAGTGACAGTTCAGATGAGGGTGAATATGTACTGACTGTATCCTTAGCGGTGGACCAGCGTGGCCCCTATGTAAATACAAACATTATGGGACATGATGTTGCATTCCTGGTTACTCTGGAGCATCACGTTCTACTGTCAGAACTGCTCAAGTGCCAAATGTGCCCTTTTCAGGAAGACAAGTACGGGTGGTAGGAGTAGCAAATCAGCATTTAATTTACCCAATTACACAGCATATCCAGTAAAAATAGGGTCCTTTGTGGATTTGCATCAATTTGTAGTTTTCAATTCAAGTCCTGTAAGTATTTTAGGATTTGCAAATTAAATTGTTACACTAGTTGTATTCACAATGGAATAGCAATTCATACAAATAGTGATGATGAGAGGTTTAGCAAAATTGATGAAATGTATCCTCTCATTAAGTTTTTCCCAGTGATGACAGATAACGATTTGCCTGAAGAGTTGCGAGGAATAGTGATGGTTTGGGATTTTTCAGGGAAAGATATTAGACTCATCAGAGATTTTGAGCCATTCAAAATAACAAAACAGCCAAATGCAGTGTTTCCCAACATCCCTTAGTATAATGTGGCACCAGAGGTGATTGCAGAATTAATCCTGTAATTGAAAGGTTTGTTGAGTAGGGAGTCGTGAAGGAAGTAATGGAAAGCTCATGCAATTCTCCCATCATGGGACTGCTGAAGCCCAATGGAAAATACTGCACAGTCGAAGATTTGAGAAAGGTGAACAAAGTTGTTGTTCCCCGTTGTCCTGTGGTACCGAATTGTGCTGTGATTTTTTTTTCAGATTCCTTGTGAAGCAGAATGGTTTCCTGTCATTGACTTGTGTCAGGCATTCTTTTCCGTTCCACTCCATGAAGATAGCCAGTTCTTATTTAAGTTTGGAAGCCATATATATTCCTGGTGTCGTACCCTCATGGGTATACAGAGTCACCATCCATTTTTAATCAGATCCTGAAAAAGAATTTAGAGTCCCTGAACATGCCATTTCATTCAGTCCTAGTTCAGACCATTGATAATTTGATGGTCGCATCATCACACGTGTCTGTAGGAAAGTTACCATTGCCCTGTAGAACCATTTAGGTGGGAATGGGCATAACGTTTCCCCTACAAAACTACAGTATTGTCAAGGAGAAGTGAAATATTTGGGTCATCACATAAACAAAGGAGCAAGCAACATGTCCCAAGAGAGAATTGCAGCAATCATGCAAATGAATCCACCCGTGACACAGACAGATGTCAGAATGTTCCTGTGAATGGTTGGCTACTGCTGCCAGTGGATCCCAAATTTTTCAATGATTTCCAAGCCATTACAAAAGTTGACACACAAGGAAGTGTCTGTTCCGGTACCATTTCATGACATGCCTGAAAGCCTTCTCCGAGCTGAGAGAAAGCCTGTGCAGAGCCCCAGCTCTGGGAATGTCTTATTACAATAAATGTTTTTCATTGTTTTGCTATGAACGAGATGGTTGTGCACTTTCTGTTTTGCCGCAGTTACATGAAGGGGTCAACAGACTAGTGGCTTATTTTCTGCCACAATAGACCCTGTAGCTGCTGCTTTGCCAGGCTATTTAAAAGCTGTGGCTTTGGTTGGTTTCAGCATTGGATAGTGCAAAGGCATTGTCATGGGTCACCCACTCTGTTGAGGTCCCTTTGACCCAAACTAAAACCCAATATTTGACCAATGCTCGTTTGACCCATTATGAATTAGCAATCCTTGGTTCACCAGATGTTAATATCAAGAGATGTACTACTCTTAATGCTGCAAAGCTCTTGCCTGTGAATGTTGACAATGTTAATAATGAAGATGAAGTGGAACATGACTGTCTTGATGTTACTGAACAATGCACCAAACTTATACCTGATATTCAAGATACCCCCTTAGACGAAAATGACTATGGCCCTCAATATGACCCTGGCGGTTGGTGATAAAGTGGCAGTAATACGGTCAACATGCTGGCTGTAAGTACCGCCAAATTATGACCCTGGTGGTGATATTTCTGAAAGACAGCCAATGTACAACACCGACCGCCAGGGCAGAAACACAACAGCCACCACGGCGGTAGCCGCCTACAGCCAGGCAGAAGACAAACGTCCGCTCACTATATTATGATACAGGAAACCGCCACCTTTTCCGGGGCGGTATCAACGCCATCAAAAGCCTGGTGGAAACAGAGCACAGAAGTCAAACAACTCACCATTGGAGACACAGGGAAGAACCTCGCCGCCATGGAACCTGAACTGCAAGTCTTTCTGATGATCTTCTACGTCAAGCTCCACCACGAACACCAATGCCGGCGAAGACGACGACAGTGAGTACAGCTGCCTAGCACACAAGGGAGGGGGGGAGGAAAACGACACTGACACACACACGCACAACACACACCCCACACCCCACACTCACCCACCATACACACAACCAACTGCACAAGAAAACAATTTATTCCCCAAAATTGGCTGAATAATGCAAGGACACCAGGAATTGACTAAAGTGACTGTAATAAGATCAACATCAAAAATAATAAGTCGATGTGGCAATGCAACAGATATGTACAAATGTGCAAAAAAGGGATTCTGCCCAGTCCACAGTTCACAGGGGCCACATGGCCACAAGGCAAAGTCCAAGGCCCCACTCGATCCCTCACCAATACGGAGAGAACACTGCAGGGGCATTAGTTGGCAAATAGTCTGGCACCTTAGGGAGAGGTGGGACACCTCCGCCGGATGCAGAAACAAGACGACTGGTTCTGGAAAGGGCAACATGCTCATCGCTTGGTCCTGGTAAGTGCAAGGCCACAGTCTCTCAAGTGTGTGACTTGCCCACTGGTTCTGGATGGGGAACATGCCCTGTGATTTGTCCTGGGGAGTGCAAGGCACAATCTCTCAACTGGGTGTCTTTCCCACTGGTTCTGGAGGGGGCAACATGCCCTGTGCTTGGTCCTGGGGAGTGATGGGCGACAGTCTCTGGAGTGGGTATCTTTCCCACTGGTTCTGGTGGTGGCAGGCCGTACAGCAGCCCATGGAGGCTGGATCATATGGCGTTCGTTGGCGATGATGGCTGCACTGTGGTGGTGGTTGTGGGAGGCTCCAGCTCAGCCCCTGCACCCTCGCTGCACTGTGGTGGTGGGCGTGGGAGGCCCCAGCTCAGGCCCCTGCATCCTCCGATGGCTGCACTGTGGTGGTGGTTGGGAGAGGCTTCTGCTCAGCCCCTGCACCCTCCGATGGCACACTGTGGTGGTGGTTGGGGTTGGCTCCTGCTCAGCCCCTGCATTCTCTGACAGCTGCAAACCACGGCTCTGTGATAGCTGCTGGTGCAAGCTCCTTCCCCTTCTTGCTGGCTGGGGCAGGCTCCTTCCCCTTCTTGCTGGCTGGTGCAAGGGGTAGGGAAGAGGTCAATCGTGGAAAGGAAAAGCTTTTTAGGGACATTGGGGCAGGAAGAGGGAGGAGTAATGGGAGTGGAGGATGAAGGAGTGGTTGTTGGAGGTGTTTGTTTGCTGGGTTTGGGTGCAGGTTCATGGGTTGATATGCTGTTGTGAGGTGGATGGCTTTTGGGTGTCTGAGTGCTGGCATTTGTGTACTTTAGGAGGGGGGCAAACACAGTGCAAGAGGACACAGGGGACTTGTGCATGGATGTTGTGGAGGTGTCTGCCAGTGAGGTGTGTGTTCTGCTTGGTGTGGTGATGATGCAGGTGGTGGATAGTGATGTAGTGCATTTAGGTGTGAGTGTGGACGTAACTGGGTGGGAGGTGGAGGGGGAGACTATGGAAATTGTGGATGATGTTGTGTCTGCAACTGATCGGTGTTTGCGTGAGTGCCTGAGGGATGAAGTGTGGTGCTTGTGTTTGCCTGTGACACACTTGGGTGTTGTCTTGTGTGCATGCTCATCTCGCTGTGTCCTTGGGATGGGTTGGGGTTGAGAAGAATGGGACTGGGAAGTGGAAGTTGGAGGGGGATGGTAGAAACAGGGACAATGGCTGCCTTCAGAGAGAAGGCCAGAGCCTGGATTAATCTCTGTTGGGCCGCCAATCCACTGTGAATGCCCTCCAGGAATGCATTAGATTGCTACATCTGGGCTGCCAGCCCCTGGATGGCATTCACAATGGTTGATTGCCCTACGGAGATGGATCTCAGGAGGTCAATAGCCTCCTCACTCAGGGCAGCAGGGCTCACTGGGGTAGGACCTGAGGTGCCTGGGGCAAAAGAGATGCCCACCCTCCTGGGTGAGCGGGCACGGGCAACTCGCTGAGAGGCTGCTGGGAGGGCAGTGCTGGTATGGGGGTGGCGGCTGTACCTGTAGCTAGGGTGGTCACAGAAGTGTCTACCACCACCAGGGAGCTCCCATCAGAGGAGGTATCTGTGTCGGTGTTGCCTCCTCCTGTCTCCCCCGTGGTGCTCCCCTCACCCTCCGTCCCACTGGTACCCTCAGCGTTGGTGGACTCTGCCTCCTGGGTCCTGTGGGATGCAGCTCCCTACGTCGCCGGTGCCTCTGCTCCTCCGCCAGATGATGTTAATGCACATAAGGCAGGGTGACAAAACAAAAAGGGGAAGGAAAGAGTCAAAGGATACACTGGGTCAATGGCTGCACCAACACCACCGTTGGCGTACACAACACACTCACACACAGGGTACCGGCGTACTCAATATGCATTGCACTACCAGTGATATTACTGGCCACCAAGGCATACTGAGGGGCACACACCGCCAAATGCAGCACACCTGGGACCCACGCAGCCCTGACCAGTAGTGGATGCCTACGAGCTAGGTAGCAGGATTATCCATTCAGGACCATTGCCACCGGGGGACCTACTCTGCAATGTGAGGCCTGGCCTAGGGGCACCCACTGACACACATCCCCCACCCAGATACCACCCTACCATGCGTGGGTTGTGGTGATGGGCACTGTACTCACCCCCTTGTGGCTGCTGTGATGCCCTTAAGTGCCCATCCAGCTCTGTATAGGCCACCGCCAGTATGCAGGCTATCGGGGGGGGGCAGTGTCCGACAGGCACCCCTTCCTCGTTGGGATGCCATCCCCAGCTAGGCCTCTAAGGTCTTCCCTGCCCAGCGTCTCAGGTCCTCCCACTGTTTGCGACAGTGGGTGCTCTGCCTGCCATAGACCCCCAGGTTCTGCAACTCCTTGGCGATGGCATGCCATATACCCTTCTTTTGATGGGCGCTGACCTGCAGAGGCAATACAGACAGTAGAATACCATTAGACAAACAGTCCAGCCAGTAACACGAATGACCAACCATACCCGTTTCCATCACCATTGGCACACACATAGCCCAGCACTCAACGTGTACCCACCCAAGAGGACATCTCTCCCCCCTTACACGATACCTTCACACACATCTACATGCATTCATGCCACATGCATCGTGCCCACAGTATACTCATATGTTGGTCTGGAGGCCCATACAGCTGTCCGTACTGGGGTAGGACCCCATCCACCAATCTCTCCAATCCCTTTGAAGTGAAGGCTGGGGCCCTTTCCCCGGTCACACAGGCCATGGTAGGTTCCAGACACAGGTCACAGCAGCACCTGCAGTGTAGGTCCTCTCCTATGGAAGGTCAGGAAACAAGTGAAGAATCAGAAGAAAAATGGCGGTCACGTCTGCGGCGGTGCATACCGTCACCACCAGCGTAGATCACCATTGGCCACTGTACCCCATAGGCCCAATATTAACCAAAGAGGAATTGCACGGCGGTTCCTGACCGCCTCCCGCCATGGCGCCCAACGTCAGTGGCATTACCTTACTTACCCCTGTCCCTCCACACAGGACAGATGGACGCCATTTCAGGGGGGGGCAGGTCTATGGAATGATGCTGCGTCACAGGATAAATAGGCACATACTTGACAAATTACACTGTCCCATAACATGTTTACAGATTGCGGACTACTGACTGGATAGGGCCACAATCACACAGCTGTGTGCCCAATTGGAGCCTGACCTGATATCTGCTATCCGTCATCCCACTGGGATCCCCCCTCTTGTGCAAGTGCTATCATTTCCTGGCAACTGGTTCTTTCCAAGTGACAGTGGGCTTGGCAGCAGGAATGTCACAGACAATGTTCTCAATAGTGCTGACAAGAGTGTTTTCTGCCCTGATAAAACGCATCTGCAGCTACATTGTATTCCCCCAGGTTGAGGATTTGGCTACTGTGAAGGCTGTGTTTTATGCAATGGGATATATCCCCAATATAATTGGGGAGATTGACAGAACACATATTGCATTTGTCCGTCCCCCGCCAGAATGAACAGGTGTTCAGGAATCGTAAGAGTTTCCACTCTATGAATGTACAGATGGTGTGCTTGGCAGACCAGTATATCTCCCACGTCAATGCTAAGTATCCAGGGTCGGTGCATGATGCCTGTGTCCTGAGGATTAGCAGCATCCCAAATGTGATGGCCCAACTACAGAGGCACAGGGTGCATCTAATAGGTGAGCCTTGGTTCCCACCCAGTATATGTTGTTGTATGCCTATGGTGTTGGCCCTATAGGATAGTGTGTGGCTAAATGTTGTCCCTCAATATTTGCAGGTGACTCTGGTTACCCAAACCTATCATGGCTGCTGACCCCTGTGAGGAATGCCAGGACAAGGGCAGAAGAACGTTATAATGAGGGACATGGACGAACCAGAAGGATCACTTGAAAGGACCTGAATGTTTTTTGGAATGTCATTTTACTACCTTGCCCTTGTTTTTAAGTTCGACATGTCCTTGAGTCCTGAAGAGGCCCATACTTACACGGGCCGAAACGCGTCGACTTTATCATAAGGAGGTTGCCATATAAAAATTAATGACATATGGACGTTGATTATAGTTTACATCCCTCCGTTAATAAGTGCTTTGGGAAAGCAGGATTATTGGATGTGACCACATTTGCAACCATTTTTCCTCTATGTGGATTATAGTTTCAATATACTTTTAACCACATTTCTAAATTTTGATGGAGATCGATTAAGATATATTAAAGAAAATGTGTATAGGTGCAAACAAATTGTTGTAAATACTTGTATATAACTTTATGTAGAGAATTTTCAGTTTTTTTAGTTTGTTCATCACTTAGGGTGTTGTTGTCCTCAACATTTGTTACAAGTTTGCTGTAATTAAAATACATTACCAATGTTCAATTGAGAAGTTTATTGTGAGCAAGTCATTTGTTGTATCTGTCTCTACTATTCACCACTTGTGTTATTTTGAATCTAATGATTGCTGAAGCAGCTAAAGAGTCTGATCAAAGTGACAGAGAGAACAATACAGCAAGGAGACCAAAAGAAAAAGGGTGGCAAGCTGCAGGTACTCCGCACCCAAATGGACTTATTTTGATGCAAATGAATGGGAGAAGGAGTTAATTGCCTTTTGTTTTGACCATGCAGATTCAGCTGAGTATTCTGGAACTTGAAATTGCTCTTGAATTGAACTTTGAAAAAACTTTGCCAATTGATGAACAGACACTACATGCTGGAAGTGTTAATCAGTGATTACCAAACAGTAATTTATTAAAGACTTCTTTTTCCTTTCGAACATTGAGAACTTGTTAGTAAAAACTTGAAGTACTTTCTAGAAGTTTAAGAACTGTTGTAAATAAGTACAAAAAGAGTTTGAAGTATTTTTGATTATGTTTTTGCTTTGCTCATGTTAAGGATAAAAAACATTTAAAAGCTGCTTTACAGTTTCATTTTTGATTTTTGAATTTGGTATTTTTGTTCTGATTCTAGATAAGTCATAAATCCGGATCAGGATAAACTGAATAAATGTGTGTATTGGTTTAGTATAAGTATGGGTATGTGTGATTGTGAGCATTTTAGTGATTGTTGGATTGAGTGTGTCAGTGAAGGACAATTTAGAGAGCACAGTTACACCAGTGCATGAGGAGACACATACAAAACAAGATCAATTGTATGAGGATGAGAGATTGCTTCATCTTGACGACTCAAAGGAAGATGTATACTACAGATTACTGTATGAATACATTGAAACTATGGTTGGGCATGATTGTTATGTTTGTAAACAGATTCCTTCATCTGTACCGGAAGGAATTACATACCATTGTCTGCCTTTGACTTATGGTATTAGTTGCAGTTTATTATTAACACATCTATATAATCAAAAGGATATTCAGTATTTTTATTCTAACTTTGACCTCATCTTTCTCTTTGTGCCTAATAACAAGCATTTGAGTAGCACTGCTAAAGCTAAAAACATTGAAATAGTGGAAGGTTTCTTTGAACCGTCACTAACCATTGGTATGGCTTATGCGCATAAGAATACTTTAACCTGCATTCTTACACAAGTAGAGAAGAGCTTCATTTATCAAGTGGATGACAGGAGAAAGGCAAAGGAATCCAAAATAGAGAAGGGAATAGTTTTACAGGATTGGCAGAAAGATGCTACACATCTTACAGTTAGTAATGCACAAGGATGCTTAGCTTTAGATTGGCAACACGTAAGAGGCTATGTATATATAGGCCGCAATCAAAGACTGATAATAAGTTTGTAGGACCTAGTGAATGTAGACATTTATTTTTGTTTAAGAGAGTTTGGACTTTTATGCTAAATGGACAGGACCCTGCTGTACTTGGAATGTATTTCATTTGTGGGAAAAATACCTATTACAAGCTGCCGAAAGGCTGGTATGGTACATATTATTTAGGGGAAGTTTTTCTGAAAATCTACCATATGGACAATTTTTCCTGTCTGGAAAGGATAATCTAATTCCAGGACAAGAAGAGGAGCCAATGCAGCAGAGATTACCGTGACATTTTTGGTGCCATTATTCTGTCAGTTGGTGTGATCTTGAATGACATCAAGTTTAGAAAGTTATCAACTATTATAGATAAGATGTCAACTGATTATGCAGGTGCTATGCTTTTTGTGGACACAAACTATGAGATCAATGGTTTTGCAAAATCGTCTTGCGTTAGACATCTTATTTGCAAAGGAAGGCGGAGTCTGCAAAGTTTTGTAGGTACAACATTGTTGCACATACATTCCAGATAACAGTAAGGAAATAAGGAGATTTATATTGAACATGGAAAAATTGAAAAATTACCTGAAAGACCTGAAGGAAACAAACGTCTATGAAACAGTAGGTTAAGGAGTTTTGAATGTTGGATCATAGTTTGGAGATCTGGGGCAAGGAATAGTGAGAATGATCCTGAGCCCTTTGTTGATTGTGACTGTGTGTGTTATAGTCGTACTTGAATTTTACAAGCAATACAATTTCTGGAAGATAAAAAGAGCTAGGAATCAACAGAGGAAAGAGGAGATTGAAATAGAGGAAATGAGGAGCAGTTATTACAAGAACCTGAAGAGCATTGAGAGTTTCAGTAGACCAGGGCTCTTAAGTTATCAAACAACAAGGCTTTCAGTTGTTTCTTGTAAATGAGAATGTCCTTTTGTGACAGCATAATTTGCCATCATAGGAGGGATTGTTGGAGCGTACATTTTAGTAATGCTTTAGTGGCACAGAAATCAGCTTTAGGCGACTTTTATATTTGCATTTAAAAGTTCAACATAGACAACTGCACTAACATGTATTTTAAAAGTGTACGCGTTTTAATTTGTGGTGGACACTGTGCCTACCATAGTAAATGTTGTGCCTACCAGAAATGATAAAATGCTAACCTGATTTAACAGTGTTGAAATATATTAATCATTAGAATTAATTATGAGTAGAAATTGATATGATTTATGTTGAATTATGATTAATCAGTTTAAAGTTACAGGTGTGCAAAAAAATATATGCATCATCTCTGTCATATCTAGTGAAATGCTTTAATAAAGACTGCAATTAATATTGAAATGCTTTTGCATATTTTTATGATATATTATTAATGATGAATTTATAAGTTTGCATGTTGTGTGTTTTATTAATGATGATATTAAAGCATTTAAGTTCTTGCGTTAGCATAACTAGGCCTGAAGTTTTTATAATGCAGTAACATGAAAGTCATCTTCTTTTCTTCTAAAATGATTTTTTTATTATATTGTTTCACATGAATACTAAAGAGTCCTATTGTATTATGTGTGACCTTCATTCACAGCAACCTTGGGTGTTTCAATGTTAGAACATGATGACAGGAAAGTAAACCAGCACTATTGTTTAACTGGTAATTCTGATGAAAACCATTGGAACTTTCATGAGCCATGGGAAGATGTTAGAATGTATCAAGTAATGTATAGAGTTGTTAGTTATTGCCGGTGTCACACGGAAGGAGAGATGACTTCACCCAGACCTGGGAATCTTCATCGTTGTTGCAAATTCATCTTGTGTTCTCATTTTCATTGGATATTGCCCTTTTTGCATCATGTGGACTCATCATACTGACCAATCAAATCGTTTTACGAATTTTACAATAGGGATGGACATTCTAAGTTAGAGTTCAGTTTCCACTTGTCTCCCACTCTGCTAAGATGTCCTCTCTTGATTCTTGTCCAGTAGCAGATCGCTTCTGAAACATGCACTGTTAACTTCTCATCTTGGATCTTTTCAGTTTCCTATGTGCAGCCAGTGTTCTGCGCTCTCCTCCTGATGGTGCTTCTAGTGGACATTGCCAAATATTCCTTATTCTGCTGATGAATCTGAATTGTATGCTTATCCCAGGTGAGGTATATTCAAATGCAATGCTAATGGTCCCCTTGCCTTGCTTTTCTATTTAGAGTTAGGATATTGACACCTGACTATTTTATGTTGGGCTAACTTAGCTTGAGATAGATTACATTTCCAAATTACTTTTGTCTTCTTTTTCTTTTTGCACTTTGTGTTAGCCCATTCCCACACATGCTTGTCCTAATTTATGATAATAGTAGGTTGTCCCTAAACTTGTCCATCTAATTTGATATATTGGTATGTGAAATTGGCTTGACTAATGTCATCAACAAATGATTAAATATCTGTTTCCATTGCACAAATTGTTTCTTTGCTAGTATGTGTAATTCTTTTGGAATGGTTAAGGGTGCTGATATTGAGCAGATTAAACTTGTTTCATAAATTTGATCAGCCTAAGGGTTTCTTTTATCTGTATAACTTGATCTTGCACATAATTTGTGTTACTTTGGCTCTGTGGTTATAATACAGCTTTGAAACTTTTCACAGATTGGAGTTTTGTTTCTGTGGCCACATTGGTCATGGTGTTTAAATTTGTTGTTGTTTTTGATTGAGGTTGGAATGATTGTATGCAGTTAACCACACTCCTCACTGGGTGCAAAGATCCCATTGACCTCAAGGAAAGCGTTTTCGAATCCTCACTGGGAGGAAAAAACGCATTAGCACAAGCTTCCCCGGCACGCTGTGTTAGAGCAACACAGACACACAAATACGCTATTAAGATGTCTAACATGGAAAGGCAGAGGCTTTATTAATCCCTGAAACGTCTCACAGGGGCTAGTTTACCTTGACAGATATCACATAATCAATGCTCTGCTTCAAGAGACCCATTTCACATTCACATATTTTGCTAGCAGATGAGCATCCTGTTGTGTGTCCTCGTCTTCCTCTTTTTTGTCTGAAAGGCAACCATTTTAATAAAGAAGGGAGCCAAGTTAAGAATGATGGATTCTCTCTGTGATGAACCTGGCAGATATTTCATTGTGTGGGGGCAAATTAGGGCTTACCATTATTAATACCTATGCCTCAAACACAGGCAACCACGTATACTATGACACATTATGGGCTAGAAGCCTTACCACAGAACAACACTCACTGATTTAGGGTAGGTAGTAATTTTAATTGCACTCTACAGGAGTAGATGGAAAAGTCTCAAATCTACTCACTTGAAAGCTATTATGCATGATCATAATTTAATAGATATATGGAGCCACATGCAGCATCTAGTCAGTGAAGGTATGTTCCATTTGGCTGTGCACTATGTTTGGTCAAGGCTGGAACACTGTCTCAGACTACGCACCAGTACTCCTCTCACTGAAGACTCTGGGTCCCGCACTGTTGAGGGGTCTATGGCACCTGAGCCCAGAATCATTATTAGATAGGATTTTTTGCTGATGATTTTACATCAGACATTCTAGAATATTTTGAGATAACTCTAGGTACGGTAGAGCATTTTAATCCAATTTGATATGCTTTTAAGGCAACAATTAGGGGAAAATGTATTGTAAGCATAATGAGGTGTAGAAAACACTAGGTTTGCTCCCATACCTTCTGGAAATGGGAAGTAAGAGTCTAGAAAAAAACACAAGAGAGTGGCTGCCCTATAATGGAACAAATCAAGGCTAAACCTATAAAATACACCGAGCTGGCACTAGGGATTGTAAACATTGCTGTAAATGTGCACTAAATTTGCACATGCCAAGGTGTACAGAGAGAGAGGGAGGCCTGGCACATCTCTTGCCATCACGATCAAAAAGCCATGGAGAGCCAGTATTATTTCAGAAGTTAGGGCACGCATGGCACAGTTTGTCAAGATACAACCCAAATCCTTACTGTATTTTTCAAGTACTTTTTGAGAACTTATAGACATCCACGGGAACAAGAAACCTTACTCAGCTGAATACTTGGATAACTAGCACTATATTGACGGGGAGATGCACAATGCCTCCTCCTTGAGAAGCCTTTCACACTTGTGTGGTTGTCCTCAGACCTCCACTCTTGCAGTGGCTGTCAGACCTCCACGGTTGTGGTGGTCTGACCATCACATTACGAGGTTGGCAGGCAGCCCCTCCAACCTACTGCAGTCGCTGCCGGGAAATTCAATCCTGACAGACTGATGGTGGCGGAGGTCAGAATCAGCCATGGGGGCCCTGAAGACAGCACTGCCCTGCTGATTATGACCTGTTTTTTTCCCGCCAGCCTTTTCATGGCGGTTTCACCACCATGAAAAGGCTGGCAGAGAACAGCCCCTGCACTGCCCATGCACTTGGCATGGGCCCCCCTGCCCCACACCCTCGCAATGATAACTGTCTGCAGACTGTGGGCAGCAGCTTTACCGCCTGCTTGATTACGAGCCGGTGACAATGCTGCGCCACTTTCCAGCTGGGCTGATGGGAGGAAACCTTGGTTTCTGCCCGCAGCCCAGCAGGAAAGTCGTAATGGGCATAGCGGGGAGGTAGCCAGTATGACGGCAGCCTCCCTGTTAGAGGGTGGGGGGGACGGGTCATCCCGTCTGCTGAACTCAAAATCAGGCCCAAAATATTGGAGGTTGTTAGCTGACTCCCCACTGGCAAAATGCAATGCTCGGACAACCTTCAGCAGAATCGTACACACAATATGCAGATGTACTGGCCCTCATTGACTTACTGTGTTTGAGGAGGCCAAGGAGCAGCAGATTCTATCCCCATCAATGCGTGAGGCAATATTGCTGTGCCACTGAAGCCGGGAAAAACTGGGTATCAATGTGAGTTATATCCACTATTAAGATAACTGAATGACAGTGCCAAAATACTGACAAAACTGATTGCTAACAGGCTCTCCCTACTCATGACCAACCTTGTGAGACTGAACCACTCTGGATTTATTCCTAGTCACTCAACGGCCCACAATCTACGTACACTGTTCACTCTGCTACATGATAAGAGCCCAGGTCCTTATGCTGCTGCTGTGTTTTTTGGATGCCTCAAAGGCGTTTGTCTCCTTGGAGTGGGAATTCCTATTTACCATATCTAGATTGGCGTCACCTCCTCTATGTCTCTCATGTGGGACCTGACAGGGCTGTGCCCTTTTCTGGTGGCCCTGCAACTGCTGGCCGCCAGGCTCTGTCAACACTGTTCAGAGCTTGCACTATGATATACTAGCTGACACATCCTAGTAACCCTCTCTGCAGATGGCATGACCCTCTAGAGTAGAAAACCAAGCAAATGCCTAAATGCAATCCTCAGAGAATACATTATATATGGGGCATTCTCTGGCATCAAAATTAGGTGAATTAAGTCACACATTTTATGGCTACACTGCATAGGGAAATAGTCATGCATGAAAATTCAGGTGCAATGATAAGGGAATCGCAAAACCGATCGCACAATGGATTTCCTTTCTTTTTTCACTAGCTGTCTGGATATTGGCTAATGAAAATGGGATGCTTATGAAATTCCATTACGACTTAAGTAATATATCCCTTCCACTTGCCAAGTCACTCTTGCTCAATTGATTTGATTAACTTGGACTGATGAACAGCCCAGGATCAAATGGTACACTCTTCCTTTTCACTATGGTTGATTCGATGCACCAAACCCAGAGCCCTGTTATTTATGCACTCAAGCACACTTTGCCAGATACTGGTACAAGCCATCACCTTTCTTACTGCACTTAGCCATTGAGGCGGTTGAAGCTGCACCTGTCACACTTCCGTCAATGATTCGCACACCATTTCCTTGACACATCTGTGATATGGCCACCACTGCATGCACACTGACAGCATGGGATAGATTACGTAAGAGGGTGGCCCTAGACCTAGTATATTCTCCTCCTCTGCCCTTATGCCACCACCCACTAATACTTGTCTCTCAACAAACAAAAGCATTAGCCCAGAAACTCATGATGTGGGGGACCTGTATAAAATAACATGTATATTACATTGGCAGATCTTAATGGAATGATCCCACACACTCACCTTGATGTCCTCCCACATTACAGGCTAAGAGGTATGTGTAAATCTGCTTTCCCCAATTTTCCAGATAAAAAGGTAATTTCTTATACTTCAGAAAAGACTACAAGTACCAAACATTTAATATTATAATATATTACTTGGCCCATGAAGTGCTAGCTCTGACAACACTAACATCCCGAGCAAACTGGGAGGGAGGACTGAGAGTAGAACTGCAAGAAGAGGTATGGAAGTTCTAGTAGCAGACTGTTCTTCATACACAATAAATTCATAGTGCATGCATATCGTACTCTACTAGAATTTTGGAGGTTGGGTCCTAGAGAGGGCTCAGAATGTACTCAATGTTGGGTCCCAGATTTAGGACTTCTGCACTTGGCATTGGACTGTGCGGGGTTCCAGACATACTGGCCTGAGGTCTTGCCTACTGTGTCCACCATAGTGAAATGTAAAATATAAACGGATCCCAGTACTGCACTCGGACTAGGTGAAGTAATTGGAAACGCAGCACAAGAAGTTAATTGCACTGGTGCTCCCGCTAGCCAAGAGGTGGTTGGAAGATCATCCAAATGTAATAATGGTTAAACAACTTCAGGGCAAGGTTGTGCAGCATGCAGCATGCCACTATTATCTGGTAGACCTTCTTGGGTGAGTAGCACAGGGATCCACCTGTTAGATGGAGGCACCGAAACCTGGCCTTCAAGAGGCCAAAGGTTCTTTCTATGATCCTTCTGGTTCGCCCATGTGCCTCATTATAACATTCTTCTGCCCTTGTCCTGGCATTCCTCACAGGGGTCAGAAGCCATGATAGATTGGGGTAACCAGAGTCATCTGCAAATATTGAGGGACAGCATTTAGCCGCACACTATTCCATATGGCCCACACCATACCCATACACCAACATATACTGGGTGAGGACCAGGGCTCACCTATTAGCCACACCCTGTGCCTCTGTAGTTGGCCCATCACATTTGGGATGCTGCTATTCCTCAGGATAAAGGCATCATGCCAGAACCCAGGATACTTAGCTTTGACATGGGAGATGTACTGGTCCGCCAAGCACCCCATATGTCCATTCATTGAGTGGAAACTCTTACGATTTCTGTAAACCTGTTCATTTTGACGGGGGCAGACAAATGCAATATGTGTTCCATCAATCGCCCCAATTATGTTGGGGATATGTCCCTTTGCATAGAAGTCAGCCTTCACTGTGGCCAAATCCTCCCCCTAGGGAAATACAATGTATCTGCACATGTGTTTCATCAGGGCAGACAACACTCTGGTTAGCACTATTGAGAACGTTGGCTGTTGCATTCCTGCTGCCAAGCCCACTATCACTTGGAAAGAACCAGTTGCCAGGAAATGGAGCACTGATAGAACTTGCACAAGAGGGGGGATCCCAGTGGGGTGACGGATAGCAGATATCAGGTCAGGCTCCAATTGGGCACACAGCTCTGTGATTGTGGTCCTGTCAAGTCTATAGGTGAGTATTATGTGCCTGTCCTCCATTGTTGCCAAGTCCACCAGGGGTCTGTACACGGGGGTATGTCTCCATCTCCTGTTCATCCGCAGCGGTAGTAATCTATGGGACAAAAGAGTGAGGAGACTGTCACAAACTGAACAATGGGGCTACAACAGTACAAAGCATGCTGTCAAATTGTAATGGGTTAGTGAGAATTGTCCTGTATGTCTAAATTTAGACAGTGACGCAGTAATTATCTTGGGCCTGCCTCCCCCCCCCGAAATGGCGTCCACCTGTCCTGTGTGGAGGGACAGTTGGAAGTGAGGTAATCCTGCTGACATTGTGCACCATTGCGGGAGGCGGTCGAGAACCGCCGTGCAACTCCTCATTGGTTAACATTGGGCCCTACGGAGTACAGTGGCCAATAGTGATGTACGCCGGCGGTGATGGTATGCACCGCTGCGGACGTGACTGCCATTTTCTATCATATTCCTCACTTGCTACCTGACCTTCCACAGGAGAGGACCTACACTGCATGTGCTGCTTTGACCTGTGACTGGAACCTACCATGGCCCGGGTGACTGGGGGAATGGCCCCTGCCTTCACCTCAGCGGAGTTGGAAAGACTGGTGGATGGGGTCGTACCCCAATACAGACAGATGTATGGGCCCCCAGAGCAACAGGTGAGTACACTGTTGGAAAGATTCATGTGGCATGAATGCATAGAGTGGTGTGTGAAGGCCTCGTGGAAGGGGGATGGGTGGATGTCCCCTGGGTGGCGTACAGGTTGTGTGCTGGGCCATGTGTGTGTAAATGTTGATGTGAAGGGGTATGCTGGGCCCTAAGTATAACAAGCAGGACTGTCAGACTGATACTATTTTCCTGTGTATATTCCCTCTGCAAGTCAGCGCCCATCAAAGGAACGGTATCTGTTGTGCCACCGCCAAGGAGGTGCGGACCCTGGGAGTCTACGGCAGGCGGAGCACCCACTGTCGGAAACGGTGGGAGGACCTGAGACGCTGGGCACGGAATACGGTGGAAGCCCAGCTGGGGATGGCCTCCCAACGAGGAAGGGGTGCCTGTCGAACCATGACCCCCCTGATGGCCCGCATACTGGCAGAGGCCTATTCTGAGCTGGATGGGCGCCTGAGGGCATCACAGCAACCACAAAGGGGTGAGTACAGTGCCCATCATCACAACCTATGCATGGTAGGGTGGTATCTGGGTGGGGGGAGGTGTCAGTGGGTGCCCCTAGGCCAGGCCTGATATTGCAGAGTAGGTCCCCCGGTGGCAAGGGTCCTGAATGGATAATCCTGCTACCTAGCTCGTAGGCATCCACTACTGGCAGGGCTGCGTGGGTCCCAGGTCTGCTGCATTTGGTGGTGTGTGCCCCTCTGTATGCCTTGGTGGCTAGCAATATCACTGGTAGTGCAATGGATATTGCGTTTGCCTGTACCCTGTGTGTGAGTGTGCTATGTATGCCAACTGTGGTGTTGGTGCAGCCATTGACCCAGTGTATCCTTTGACTCTTTCCTTCCCCTTTTTGTTTTGTCACCCTGTCCTTATGTGCATTAGTATCAACTGGTGGAGGAGCAGAGGCACCGGCGACGGAGGGAGCTGCATCCCACAGGACCCAGGAGGCAGAGTCCACTGACGCTGAGGGCACCAGTGGGACGGAGGGCAAGGGGAGCACCACCGCAGAGACTGGAGGGGGCAGTTCAGACTCAGATACCTCCTCCGATGGAAGCTCCCTGGTGGTGGCAGACACCTCTGTGACCACCCCAGCTACAGGTACAGCCGCCACCCCCGAACCAGCACCGTCCTCTTAGCAGCCCCTCATCGAGTTGCCTGTGCCCGCTAACCTAGGAGGGTGGACATCCCCTTCGCCCCAGGCACCTCAGGTCCTGCCCCAGTGAGCCCTGCTACCGTGAGTGAGGAGGCTATTGACCTCCTGAGATTCTTCTATGTAGGGCAGTTAACGTTGTGAATGCCATACCGGGGCTGGCAGCACAGATGCAACAGACTATTGCATTCCCGGAAGGCATTCACACTGGCGTGGCGGCCCAACAGAGATCGATCCAGGCTCTGGCTTCCTCCCTTATGGCAGCCATTGTCCCTGTTTCCACCCTCCCACCTCCAACTTCCTCTCCCCAAACCCATTCCCCTCAACCCCAACCTATCCCAAGCACTAAGGCAGAGGAGCATGCACATAAGACAACACCCAAGAGTGTCACAGGCAAACACAAGCACCACACTTCCTCCCACAGGCACTCACACAAACACCATCCAGATGCAGACATACCAACATCCACAATTTCCACTATCTCCCCCTCCTCCACCTCCCTCCCAGTTCTGTCAACACTCACACCTGCATTCACTACACCATCGTCCACTACCAGCATCACCACCACACCTAGCAGAACACACACCTCACTGGCAGACACCTCCACAACAGCCATGCACATGTTCCCTGCGTCCTCTCCCACTGTATCTGTCCCCCCCTTCTAAAGTACACAGATGCAAGCACTCAGTCACCAAACAGCGATCCACCTCACAACAGCATCCAGCCCATGCACCTGCACCCAAAATCAGCAGACACCTCCTATAACCACTCCCTCTTCCTCAACTCTCAAACCTGCTCCCTCTTCCCGCCCCAATATCCCTAAGCTTTTTTTATTCACCATTGACCTCTTCCCTACACCTCCCCCCCGTCCTGCACGTCTGGCCAGGGTGGCAAAAACCCAGCAAGCACCTCAGCCACCCAGTCCACATGCCCAGTAATCACCACACCCACCCGTGGTAGGAAAGGATCCAGGGCACATGTCCTGCGGGTGAAGGAGCCTGCACCAGGCAGCCTCAAGGGTAAGGAGCCTGCTCCAGGTGCTGCCAGGAAGAGCAAGGAGCCTGCCTCAGCTGCTGCTAGGAAGAGCAAAGAGCCTGCCCCAGCTGCTGCCAGGATGAACAAAGAGCCTGCCCCAGCTGCTGCCAGGAAGACAAAGGAGCCTGCCCCAGCTGCTGCCAGGAAGACAAAGGAGCCTGCCCCAGCTTCTGCAATGAAGACCAAGGAGCCTGCCCCAGCTGCTGCTAGGAAGAGCAAGGAGCCAGGACCAGCAGGCAGTAAGGGCAAGGGGCCTGGGGCCGGGACTCTGACGGAGCCCCCACCACCAACCATGGTTGTGCAGCCATCCCAGGTTGCAGGGGATGGGCTGGAGCCTTCCCCCCACCAGCAGCAGCAGCACTACCACCACCAGTAGGCAGCCATCCGAGGCTGCAGGAGACGGGCTGGAGCCTCCCCCAACCAGCAGCAGGCAGCACAACCACCACTATTGGGCAGCCATCCGAGGCTGCAGGGGATGGGGTGGAGCCTACCCCCACCAGCAGCAGCACCACCGCCACCGCCACCAGTGAGCAGCCATCTGAGGCTGCAGGGAATGGGCTGGAGCCTTCCCCCAGCAGCAGTACCACCACCACTGAGGAGCCGTCACCGCCGGCGGGCGGTATGTAGTCCTGCCTCCATGGGCTGCTGTGCTGCCTGCCCCCTGCAAATCCAGTGGGTATGACACCCACCTGAGAGACTGTGACCTTGCGCTCCCCAGGATCAAGAGCACAGGGCACGATGCCCCCTCCAGAACAAGTGAGTAAGAAACCCACCAACCCCAGCTCCCCAGGATCAAGAGCACAGGGCACGATGCCCCCTCCAGAACCAGTGGGTAAGACACCCACCAACCCCAGCCTCCCCACGATCAAGAGCACAGGGCACAATGCCCCCTCCAGAACCAGTGGGTAAGACACCCACCAACCCCAGCCTCCCCAGGATCAAGAGCACAGGGCACTATGCCCCCTCCAGAACCAGTGTGGGAGACACCCACTCCAGAAACTGTGGCCTTACACACCAGGACCAAGCACAGGGCTTTTTGCCCCCTCCAGAACCAGTGCAGAAGTCACCCACTTGAGAGACTGTGGCCTTGAACTCCCCAGGACCAAGCACAGGCATGTTGCTTCCTCCAGAACCAGTGGTCTTGCTTCATCTCCTGGCTGAGGTGCCCCCCATCCCCCATCCTCCTGAGGTGCCTGCCTATTTACCAACTGATGCCCCTGCAGTGTTCTCTCTGTGTTGATGGAGGTGACAAGTAGGGCGTTGGACTCTGGCCTGTGGCCCTGTAGCCCATGCACACTGAGGACTGGATAATTGTATATATCTGTTGCATTGCATATTTCTTATTTTTACTGTGTTGATCTTATTACACTCACTTTAGTAAATCCCTGTTGTCCTTGCATTGCTCATCCGAGGTACGGGGTAAATATGTTTTAGCACTGCATCTGTATGTATGTATATTGTTTTCTAAATATAGTAGTATATAATATATTTTAATAGAGTTGTATATAATATTGTTTTTTAATTTATTTGATCAAAATAGTTATTTTAGTATTATAAGTTATTAGTATAAAAATAATATTTGTGTCTGTAAGCTTTATATGAAACATATATTTTTTTTATTTAATGGCGACTTGTAGGGACTTAGGTTAGGATTTTGTTTTTAAATGTAAACTATTGTTTTTAATTTATTGTTCATTTTCTTATGAAATTAATTGATAATTATGTGAATTCATTGGTTCATCATTATTTTATTTATTTGTATTTTTAAGTGTTAATTGGTTCACCAGTTTATTAAATTGTGTTGTTTTTGCCTATTCGTTGTTTTATTTTAATTGTTTTATTTAATAATTAATTTAGTATTCTATTATCACTATTTAATTTTTAAAATAATATGCTTTAAAATTATTTGTATTTGTTTTTTGGTTATTTGTTTTATATTTAGTTTATTTAAACCTTTAGGTGTGGCAATAGTACATTTGATCCTTCGAAAGTCCAGCACTGTCCTTACTGTTACTTTGAAGTATTTGTAATAGTAAACTTACCCCCTTTAAAGTCCAACACTTTCCCAACTGTTGCTCATATTTGAGTGAGAATAGTAAATCTGATGACTACAAACTATGACACATTCCCTCCCTTTGCTTACATTGGAGTGGGACTAGTAAATCTGACTTCTCCAAAGTCCAACACTTTCCCTACTATTGCTTATTATGGAGTAGGAATACTAAATCTAACCCCTCCAAAGTCCATCACTTTCTCTACTTTGCTATTGTTGGAAGAGGAATAGTAAACTTGATCCTCCAAAGTCCAACTCTTTCCCTACTTTTGCTTATTTTGTAGTGGGGATTGTAAATTTGAACAAAATCCAGCACATTTCCTATTTTTGCTTATGTTGATCTGTCTAAAGTCCAACACTTTCCCAATTATTGTCAGCTTACAGTGGGAATAGATAAAATGACAACTCCAGAATCCAACACTTTCCATACTGTTGTGTAGGATGGAGTGGGAATAGTAAACCTAAATGAGTCCATTTACTCAGGATTAACAGATGCCCACCCATTAGTGCTTGTAGGCATTATGGGGGTCATTCCGACCCCGGCGTGCGGCGGTCACCGCCCGCCGGGCGGAGACCGCCAGAAGACCGCACCGCGGTCAAATGACCGCGGCGGTCATTCTGACTTTCCCGCTGGGTGGGCGGGCGACCGCCAAAAGGCCGCCCGCACGTCCAGCGGGAAAGCCCCAGCAACGATGAAGCCGGCTCCGAATGGAGCCGGCGGAGTTGCTGGTGTGCGACGGGTGCAGTGGCACCCGTCGCGATCTGCTTTGCAGACACTGAAAATCTGATTGGGGCCCTATTAGGGGGCCCCTGCAGTGCCCATGCCAGTAGCATGGGCACTGCAGGGGCCGCGAGGGGCCCCACGACACCCGTTCCCGCCAGCCTCTTCCTGGCGGTGTAAACCGCCAGGAACAGGCTGGCGGGAAGGGGGTCGGAATCCCCATGCCGGCACTGCTTGCAGCGCCGGCGTGGAGGATTCCCTGG
Organism: Pleurodeles waltl; assembly: GCF_031143425.1. Lineage (NCBI taxonomy): Eukaryota > Metazoa > Chordata > Amphibia > Caudata > Salamandridae > Pleurodeles > Pleurodeles waltl. Next base: position 272,642,627 of record NC_090451.1, on the reverse strand, counting down.
GGCAGGGGAAAACCGTCGGGAAACCGCCGGTTCTCCTTTTCTGACCGCGGCTTTACCGCCGCGGTCAGAATTGCCCCAGAAGCACCGCCAGCCTGTTGGCGGTGCTTCCTCCGTCCCCGGCCCTGGCGGTCCATGACCGCCAGGGTCGGAATGACCCCCTATGTCCTTAGATTTGGGACTGTGCATGCCTTGAAGGAAATTCTGGTCCTGTCTTCCAGCTGACTTTATATACTGATAATTGAAATTAATATAGTCATATGTTACAGTCCTGGTTTTTGTATAACTTGATGTGCTGCATTGTGGGTAAGTGGTGTGTGTATATATAAATATATAATAAAATGACTGCTTTCTATAACCCTTCATAAAAGGCTTAGGAGCTGGCTGAAATGTATCAGGCTAAATGAAGCACCTTTTTGACTTTGCACTTTGTAGATTCTTGATACTACTGTGGACAAATGTATTAAACAATTCAGAAGCAATTTGTTTATTTACCCGAACTTGAATGGGAACTGCTTTATTTACCTCCATCTGCTGCTATCAGTGATTTCACTGACTTACCCTATGATTGTGTTGTAGCTGCTGTCTTTGGGAGTGTTTGATTGTCTAAAAGAGATTTAAAGGCCTCTTTAAGATGTTCATTTTCACTAAAAAGTTAATTGGGACTTATAGCATGGATCTGCAAATACTTAAATTAATTTGAGCCCTTGTAAATGGAGAAATGCCCTTCAGTATCTGCACAATTCTACAACTTAAGGCCAAAGGCTTATGATTTCCAGTTATGTCTTTTAAATATCAAAGCCTTTTGAATAGCTTCAGCTCAATTAGCAGAGCCAGAAATTATTTGTTTAGGGCACTACTGAAATAAAGACATCTTCTACAAGCATACTAGCATAAAGGTTAGATGTACTGAGTGTCCTCTGAGACCACAACTTCAGAACACTTCTATACTGAGGACATTCTACCAGGAAGAAGAGCTAGATGCCGTAGGAGGGACTGCCACTCTGCCTGTTGCTTTGCTGTGTTGGCCTGCTGCTTGCTGCTTCTGCCCTGGAAGGAAGGGACTGGACTTTGATTTCTACATTCTGCTTTCCAAGATTCTCCAAGGTCTTGAACTGAGCTCGCCTCCTGTTAGAAGTCTCACGGACATCAAAGACACCATCTGCCAACTCCTGGGCTGTCTTGCTGAGATTCCTTACTTGCCAAGTGGTGCCAAATCCAGTTCCTGGGCCCTTGAGAGTAGGTTCTGGTGTAACCAAGAAGAAACCAAGGGCATCGATCCAGAGCAACTTTGGAACTGGTTGCGAATCACACCTGTCACCTGAAGAGTGGGGTTGAAAAAAAAAACATGAGTTTTCCCCTGCAGTCCCCAACCATTCCAAACGATGTACATTACCCAAGCCCTCAAATAACTATTTAGGAATAATTCTAAACAAGTGCTTTTCTGCCCCTGGTTTTCCATAGCTCTTCATTCCGAAGAGCTTTCACCAAAATGTTTGAACCGTTTCACTAAAGGGACATCACATCAATTGCTCTCTTTGATGAAGCTCTTTCTTCTCATAGTTCTGTTTTACTGTCTCGTTGAGCTCTTTGGTTACATATCCATCTGCCTGCAGCAGGTGAGTTGTGATCCTCTTCCTGCTTCTGCAATTCTCCTCCTCTGGAATTTTCAGTACCTCTGTGCCTTTCTGACACGAGGTCAAGGTAATTTTATTACTATCCTACCAAATTGCTTTCCAGTCAGGAGTAGCCATCTGTTCATGTTTCCTGAGTTCAGTTCAGTTATTACAGGATGGGCTTGCCCACTTTCAAACAGAATAGCCACCTCGCTAGGTTTTGATGCAACTTAACTTCATTACCTAGGAATCCATTTTTGCCCAGCATCCTAGCTTCCTTGAGAAAACTTTCTTTAATCGGGTGCAATTATATTTTTACGAGAACAGATGTAGGCCTGTCTGATGCTTTCATTCTTTTCTACCCTAATGGGCTCTTTCAGTTCAAATATAGATAGATGCATCATCTTTAATTATTCCCCTGGATAGATGTACACGTCGATCGTTCACTTCAGAGATTTCTTGATGTTTTGAACGCTAACATTGCCCCTCAAAGATCTGTTCTTCAGGTGTCAGCACCTGTGTGACTTGAGGGCAATTAGGCAACACCAATAACAAGTAATGCCCTTGCCCTTGGAACTAAATACTACTATGAGCTCATTAAATTACGAAGTATTGTCTATTTAGGCTTAGAGTTTAGAGATATTGAACATTCAAGGTTTACTCTTGGAGGTTGCAATTGGGTAATGTAATAAACTTAAGTCAGCTTGCATATATGTCTCTCATAACAAATATATTGTCCAAGCAGGGTTATTCTTTTTAACAAAGATATAAGACTTTATTCACGGGTAGACAAATAAGCTTAGTAACTTTGGGGAGTCTTATGGCATAAATCATAACTTCTAAGACTCTGTTAACTTGTACCAAATTCAGTGTCTCGGTTGATCTACATGCAGTCAGGGAGAGATACAATTGCAACAGGAAGTCAGGGTGCTACAATCAAAGCACAGTGTCAGATAGGGTGATCACGTAATCAGATATCTCACTGAGTCTCATCGCTATGCACACTGGTGCGGAAGGGAAGACAGACCGCTGGGTCACCACTGAAGCCCTCAGTTGCCTCCTGTCAGGTTAATGTGCAATTTAGTAATAGTCAGTATTGCAGTAGTGCCTCTGGGCCATTTTGAAAAAGTCATAGCCTTTGCAGCATTCAGAGGCGCATGCACCCTCAGAGTGCAAGATGCCTTGAGAGTCAAGAAACACTGGATGTGAAATGTGAAAGTACATAGTCCTTTCACTGGGTCAAAGTTGGTCACAGCAGTTCTTGAATGCAGTGGTGCCCTATAACAGTGATTCAAATGGAACACTTGTGAACTTTGCAGGCACATATGTCTGTCCCACGGGTCATGGTCAGTCACAACGGCTCACAGGTGCAATAAGTAACAAAAAAACACACAGGTACATAGCAGGGCGTTGTGGTCAGGCTGGGCAGTGGTCTGAAGTTTCTTGTCTCACTAGTCTTGGTTGTCATGCTCCTTGTAGCATCTCACAGTGATCACTGAACTCAAGCTCTGTCATAAACAAAGCAGATTCTCTCCATGCTGAGAAGTCTCCTCTCTCTCTTCCATTTGGTTCCAGCAGTCTTTCTTCAGTCCTAGGGATGTAATTCTTACCTTTTCAAAGATGGCTCCCAGCCTGCCTCTAAACAGATCTGTAGACTTTCCAATAGTAAAAGATGAACACTGCACTATCCAAAGGGATCAGCTTATATCCAGTACAAAGAAAAATGTACTGTGATGAAAGACCATTCAAGGACAGTGGTGGTTGGTGACATACAAAAATGGTGGGGCGCTATACAAGCATATATTTAAAAAAATGTTATAAAGTTAAAAATAAACATTTGACTCACCTTTGCCTGCAGCACGTACCTGATCTTCTCCAGTACCTGGCTCCAGACTCCTCTAAGTGTGAGGCATCACAACTGACTCCCTTATCCAATCCAGATACTGCTTTCATGCTGTTAAGCATCATGAGTAAAGCCCTCTGGATTTGCTGGAGCAGGCTGGCTCAGTGCAATACTCCTAAAGGCACTGGGGCCTATTCCTGCTCCTCACCCAGCTGCCTAAGAAAGCTGGGTTGGAGAGGTTTGAATTGGGCATGTTAGGCTTGCCTTCGCAAGATCGCCGACCAAACCAACATGCCACCATGGCAGATCTTACTCTTTGGATTACTCCTGATTCCCTCTTGGGTGTCCGCTGGCCCCAAGGAACCAAGAGGCCCTCCATATGGGATACCATCAATGGATCTACCCTTGGTGTCACTTGGTACTTCCAAACCCATCAGGGGCCTCCTCCAGTTCCTGCAACGGCTCTACTTCTGGCTCCACAATCCACGCCTGTTCCCAGAACGTTGATGCTGATGCAGACTTCATCTGCACCTGAAGTCGAAGTGCCCATTGTGCTTCCACAGGACAGATCTCATGCTTTGCACTCCTTGTTCTGGACAGATTCTGACATGACTATGATGCAGGAGATGTAATTGCCCAACCCTCCCATGAAGAAAACAGGTATAATAACCTCCAGGATGCCAATGGTCTTGACACCTCTCCTGATTCTGGCCTTCTATCACCCCTTGGTCCTACCGCTGATGAGAGTACTTGTTCTATGGTGGTTATGCAGAGGGTGGACGCTACCTCAGCTCCCTACATTAGAAGTCAAAGGTAGTGTCCTGACTAAAGTACTCCAGTGGGGGCAAGCCACTAATGAGCCCCTACTTCTTATTACTTAGGCCCTCTCTGATAACCTCCTAGGAGCCTGTGCGAATTCTTGCTCTGGGTCCCTAGTTTTCGCCAGTTTGCAAGACACCACTGACCTGCCACTGGTTACCGACCTTCTTATCTCAGCACCCCTCTCTTAAAAGCTTGGTGGTGCAGGCTCCCGATTATTGGACAAATCCAAATACTTTTCTGAATACTACCCTGAAAAGGGAGTTCAAGAGATTGGAGACCTTTGGGAAGAGGGTACTTTCTTGCACTAGGTAGGCTTTCTGGCCAGTCAATGCCAGTTGCCAATGCCAACTCCCATACTCTCTGGGATCCGTTGCCCATGTCCTCCCAGGTGTTCCATGAGACTTTGCCCTATCCTGTCCCAAGTCATACAGAATGGCTGTGATGTTGCCATATTTACAATTTGTTGTGGCCTGGATACCATAGATTCCATCAGGCGAGCCATTGGCACTAGTGTCGCCATTCATTCCCACGCCTGGCTGAGGTCTATAGGTTTCTTGGGTGATGTCCAGTCGTTCCTTAAGGACATGCCTTTTGACTGGACTTGCCTTTCCGGGGACAAGGCAGATTTTGCTCTGGAATGTTTCAAAGAAAGCAGGGCCACAGCACGCTCCCTGGGCTTACATTCTTTGCCAGCCACATCAAACCACCCTTCCCTTCGTGGTTTTGTCAGAGGGTCCCCATACCACCAGCTTCTTCGGCCTCAGCCAGGTGCGCAGCAATTTTGAAGTCTAGGATGTGGTAACCACTGATCCCACAGTCAAGAACGGGAGCACCAGTCAGTCTACTGCTCGCTCCTGTGACCCCAACTGCCAAACCCCTTTAGCTTGCAGTAGAGTACAGCCACCCAGTTGGAGACAGGATCCAATGATTCTTACTTGGATGGCAGGCCATAACATAGGACAGGTGGGTCTAACCGATTGTCTGAAAGGGATACACCTAACCCTCCATAGCCAATCCTCCCTGGAATGAGTGATAGAGTACCATCTGTCATTCTTACCGCAGGAAGAGTACGTCTTTTTGGCTAAAGGTGCTATCAGGAGGGTGCCTGTGCAGAGGTGGGTATTGGTTGTTAGTCCTGCTACTTTTTGGTGTCAAAGAAAGACGGAGGCCTTGGTGCTATTTTAGACCTGCACACTCTCAACATCTTACTCTGGAATGCCCACACTGGCCCAGCTCTTTTCTGCCCTCAACCCTGTTGACTGGATGGTGGTAGGGGATCTGCAGGATGCCTATTTACACATACTCATCTGGCCCCGTATCAACCTTCTGGAACTTTGGGAAATCCTCTTGCCATTGAAGCTCTTCCTTCTGTCCATCACAGAAGACTGGTACACCTGCTTACAGACACTACTGCCATGTGGTATTGCAACAGACAGAGTGGGGTGGTTTCATGGATCCTGTCCCACGAGGCATTATACCTCTGGAAATGGTTAGACCATCAAGAAATGTACTTATTAATGAACCACCTGGCAGAATTTTTAAATGGCAGGGCAGATTAGCTCAGCCGAGACACCTAGGGGATCACAAGTAGCAGTTGTACCCAGAGGCGCCTCAAAGTCTCTTAAGCAAATGGAGAGAACCTTTCCTCGATCTGTTTGCCACCACCGAGAATGCACAATGTTCTGCTCTGTGGCAGGCCGAACGGTATAAACTAGACTGAAACCGGATAGTATGGTAAATCAAAAAAATGAGGGTTTTATTTGTGGTTGTTCTCTTCTTTTCTTTAGTCCAATCAAAAGAAATTATAGTCCGCACTGGGGTTCTTTGGGGCTGTGGTTTCTTCACTCCTTGTAACACTGTATTCCTTCTTCTTCCCTAGGTCGGTGAATGCGGAGTACTGCGGCTGGTTCCAGTGGATTACCGGCAAAGGAAAACAAAACAATGCCAAGGTAAGTGATGGGTTGCTTTCTGGGGTACTTTTCTTGTGACGAGGGGGAGAAGGGTTGTGAGGAAATAAGGTAGGGTGTAGGGGTAACCGTGCACAGGACAAGGAATAGTGGTGACGGGGTTTTATCACGCACACCGGTTCCCACGTTACCTAGGAGAGTCTGTCCCTTTCCCCTGTTATCCTTGTGCCCCTTCCTTTATTGCCTTTCCCAACTCCCCGTTTCCCTTCCCCAGTGTCTTTTTGAATTTAAACTCTCCCGTTCCCAGAATGGACCGTACCTTGGTAAGCCACGACCCTCCGGGGTCGTGGCTGGCTCCTGGGTTTTCCGGCTCCGGTCCTTTCTCGTTCGTGTCTCCTCCTTCGGCTGTTTCCTCAACGTACTCGATGTTCTGCTCCTCCGTCTCTGCCCTCTGCCTGTCCTCCTTCTCTCTTTCCTCCCGTTCGTCTGGCTGTCCGCGGGCTCTCCTTTTACCCTCCTCGGCGTTCCGGATGTGTTCGAGCGTTTCCCCGGAAACAGGGAAACACGTCAGCAATGCCGAGGGCGTTCCCATGGCAACATGGGAACGCGGAAGTGCCGTCTCGGTCTCGTCCGTCCCGGAGACTGCTGCCTGTGCCAGAGGTGAGTTTGGGTCGGCCCGACCACACACCCCATCCCAAGATTGGTCCTGATCGAGGACCGGAGAAGAACAGGGAAATCGGGACAAGTAATCCGCAGGGCCCTGTTGTGAACCAGGGACATGGCAAACCTGGAAGGCAAAAGGCTGTAATTGAAGGAACCACCGTAAGATTCTAGAGTTGGAATCTTTGTGGGAGGCAAGCCAGGTAAGGGGAGCGTGATCGGTATATAATATAAATGGCCTGCCCAAAAGGTAATATTGCAGGGTCTCTACCGCCCACTTAATGGCCAAGCACTCCTTTCCAATGATAGGGTAATGACATTCACGGGAAAGAAGCTTCCTGCTTATGAACACAATCGGGTGATCCCTGCCTTCTTCATCAGGCTGGGCGAGCACTGCACCAAGTCCCACGTTCGAAGCATCTGTGTACAGGTGAAAAGGTCTAGTGAAATCGGGACATTGTAAGACAGGGTCCAATGTAAGAGAGGATTTCAACCGTTCAAAACTAGCCTTTTGACCTACCGAAAAGGGTTCTAACTTGTTAGGATGACGTTTGGATAACAGATCAGTCAGGGGGGCTGCAATAGTGGAATATCCTGGAATAATCTACGGTAGTAACCTACTAAACCTAGGAAGGAACGCAGGTCTTTTTTTGTTTTAGGGTTTGGGGCTTGGGTAATGGCTTCCACCTTCTTTACTTGGGGCTGTATGGTACCATTGCCTATCTTATACCCTAGGAACAGTATGTCGGTATTTCCTAAAATACACTTTTTGGGGTTAGCCGTCAATCCAGCTTCTGCTAGCGTGGTAAAGATTTGGTTGAGATGGTGGAGATGGTCTGACCATGTATCGCTAAAAATAACGACATCATCTAGATAGGCTGCAGCGAACTTATGAAAAGGTTTTTACAGTCTATCCATTAATCTCTGAAAGGTAGCCGGGGCTCCGTGGAGACCAAAGGGTAACACTGTGAAGTGATAAAGACCGGATTGTGTCGAGAAGGCCGTTTTTTCTTTATCTTCCGGAGAAAGGGGAATCTGCCAATATCCTTTAGTAAGGTCTAACGTAGATAAATATTTGGCTTTCCCCAGCTTCTCGAGGACATCATCCACTCGGGGAATGGGATATGTGTCGAACATTGATATTGCATTGAGTCTACGAAAATCAATACAAAATCGGACTGAGCCGTCCGGCTTTGGAATCAGGACTACTGGGGAGCTCCACGGGCTGCTGGAGGGTTCGATTACTCCTAGGGTCATCATTTTTTCTATTTCCTCCTCTATGACATGTTTCCTAGCCTCGGGAATACGGTAAGGACGTAGTCTGATAGTTAGTCCTGGGTTTGTTTTTATTTTATGACAGATCAGGGAAGTTCTCCCTGGTATTTCTGAAAAGACATGTGGGTACTGGTTTACCAAGGAGAACAGCTGTTGTCTTTCTGACATTGTCAGAGAGGTGTTGACAGAGGGCATATTTTCTTTTCCCTGCTTTCCAAAAGGGAACAGTTCTATGTCTAATTCCTTATTGTTAGAAACAAGACAGCCCGTTTCCACCATCTCAGCAACCTCCTCTACTGCTTCCCATTTCTTGAGGAGGTTCACATGGTAAATTTGGTTTTTTTGGGGGTTGATACTTACTTCTATAAGATAAGTGACGGGTAAGACGGCTCTAATAACCCTGTAGGGTCCTTGCCATTTAGCCAACAATTTTGTTTCCGAAGTGGGTCGCATTATCAAGACTTGATCATTCGGAAGAAATGTACGTAGTTTACTTCCCCTATCATAATATTGTTTTTGGGTCTCTTGGGCCTTTTCCAAATGTTGCCTTACATCTTCCCATAGGTCTTTTAAGTGACTTTTAAGTTTCTGGACATATTCTAACAAGGGCCTTCCTTCCTCTTCCTCTTCTTCCTCCCATGTTTCTAGGGCCATATCCAAAAGACCACGGGGTTGCCTTCAGAAAACCAGTTCGAACGGGCTATGTCCCGTTGAGGCCTGTTCATGGGTTCTAATAGCATAGAGGACTAACGGTAATTTTTGGTCCCAATCTCTCCCTGAGTCATCGACAACCTTTCTTAATAGGGTTTTGATGGTCCGGTTATAGCGTTCTACCAGTCCGTCTGTCTGGGGGTGATAGACTGACGTTTTTATTTGGGTAATTCCCAGTACCCGGCATATTTGTTTCATGAGGTTCGACATGAATGGAGTACCTTGGTCGGTTAGGATCTCTTGGGGAAATCCTATTCTAGAGAATACCGTTATCATAGCCTGTGCCACTGATTTGGTTGTCATGCTTGCTAGGGGAAGGGCTTCGGGGTATCTTGTAGCATAGTCTACCATAACCAAAATATAAGTATGTCCTCTAGATGAAGGAAGTAGGGGTCCAATTAAATCCATTCCCACCCTGCTAAATGGAATCTCAATGATAGGAAGAGGTATTAGGGGTGCTTTCCTGGGTCTGCCTGGTTCGGTAAGTTGACATCTAGGGCATTGTAAGCAATATTTCCTAATATGTGAAAAAAACCCTGGTCAGTAGAACTTCCTGAGGAGATATTCTTCGGTTTTCTCTCTGCCGAAATGTCCCCCCCTGGTTGATTGTGTGCTAGAAAGAGTACTTGGGTCTTATAAGCTTCTGGGACTACTAATTGATGTTTGCGGTCCCCTGTTCTGGTAGTAGTAACCCTATACAGAAGATTCTTTTTCACTAAGAAATAGGGACCCACCTCATCTGTCTCTTCGGATTTCGCCATTCTCCACGCATGTGTGAGTGTAGGGTCCTCTCTCTGATGTTGTCGGAAGCTGATGGGGTCGCTATGGTTCTCGGCTACTATTCTTATAGGATATTTGGTATCTTTGGTAGCCTGGAATTTCATTCTCTCATGCCTTTTCTCTCTGCGGGAAAGTTTCCTGCGTTGTGGGGGACACTCAATGGGGTTACCGAAAAAAGGAGCTTCCTTCCACCACCCGAGGTTCTCTGTCTGGGTTCTAGTACAGTCTAAGAGTTGTTGAAAATGTATATAGTCTGTGCCGATAATACACTCTTCAATCAATTGGTCCATAACTCCCATGGGAAGGAAGTCTCTATATTGTCCCCACTCGAGCTCCACTACCATAAGGGGGTACTGCTCTTTATCGCCATGTATACAGCAGATGGTAACCCATTGTCTGGGGTTCTCATCCACAGTACTTATCAGATTTTGGCGAATGATGGATTGACTGCAACCCGAGTCTATAAGGGCAGAGAGGGACCGTCCATTTATTCTTATTATCTGTTTAAATCGGGCATGCCCCCCTCCCGTGCATAAGACTCTGCGTCGGGTTAGACCTATCTCCATAGGCTCCACACCCTCTACTTTCCTGGGGCATGTGCGGGCTATATGACCCCATTCCCCACAGCTGAAACACTGGGGCCCTTGCATTGGGTGACCCTCCCCTTGTTTACGATGACTCGATTCCTCCAACGGATATCTCGGGACGGGTTTTGATGGTGGCAGGGGAGGGGGTTTTATGTTGAGACGAGGAGATGGTGGTCTCATGTCTGCGGACCTGTGAAAAGCACAGGCCAAGTCTATGGCAAGCTCTGTATCCACCTTTGGATGTTGCCGTATCCAACTTTTAGTATTAGGGGGTAGGGAGTCCAAATATTGCTCGAGAATGACTGTCTTTATGACATCTTCTCCATTGGTCCCTATCGGGCCTAACCACTTGAGTGCTAAATCTTTCACCCTAAAGTAAAAGGTTCGAGGATCCTCATTTTGTCCCCTTTTCACCTTTCGGAATTTTACTCTATAGTACTCCGTATCGTGGCCAACCCGTTCCAAAATCCTCCTCTTTATGTCATGGTAGGACGTGGTACCACCCGGATTGGCTGCTTGATAAGCTGCCTGCATAAGTCCTGTGAGTAGCGGGGCGATGTATTGCCCCCATCGTTCTTCTGGCCATTGGGCGGAGGAAGCCACCCTTTCGAAGTTGGTAAAGAAAGAGTTTGGGTCCTCCCCCTCCTGGAATTTTTGAAGAACTGAACTAGGGACATTAGGATGCACTTTGCTGGCGGCTATTGTTTCTGTTAACTTCTTCATTGCCGTCTCATGCACCAGTTGGTTGTTCGCTAAGATAGTCGCTTGGCTCTTTAGGGCCGTCTGTAAGGCTTCCCTGTCCTCCTTAGCCTCTCGTTGGTGAGCCTCCCATACCAACTGTAAGTGGCGCTGGCCTTCGGCTAGTTGCTTAATCATGTCCTCTAGAGTACGGCTCTCACTCATTGTCTATACCGTTCTTAGCCTGAGGGGGAAAAAAATCCCACTTCTGACACCACTGTGGCAGGCCGAACGGTATAAACTAGACTGAAACCGGATAGTATGGTAAATCAAAAAAATTAGGGTTTTATTTGTGGTTGTTCTCTTCTTTTCTTTAGTCCAATCAAAAGAAATTATAGTCCGCACTGGGGTTCTTTGGGGCTGTGGTTTCTTCACTCCTTGTAACACTGTATTCCTTCTTCTTCCCTAGGTCGGTGAATGCGGAGTACTGCGGCTGGTTCCAGTGGATTACCGGCAAAGGAAAACAGAACAATGCCAAGGTAAGTGATGGGTTGCTTTCTGGGGTACTTTTCTTGTGACGAGGGGGAGAAGGGTTGTGAGGAAATAAGGTAGGGGGTAGGGGTAACCGTGCACAGGACAAGGAATAGTGGTGACGGGGTTTTATCACGCACACCGGTTCCCAAGTTACCTAGGAGAGTCTGTCCCTTTCCCCTGTTATCCCTGTGCCCCTTCCTTTATTGCCTTTCCCAACTCCCCGTTTCCCTTCCCCAGTGTCTTTTTGAATTTAAACTCTCCCGTTCCCAGAATGGACCGTACCTTGGTAAGCCACGACCCTCCGGGGTCGTGGCTGGCTCCTGGGTTTTCCGGCTCCGGTCCTTTCTCGTTCGTGTCTCCTCCTTCGGCTGTTTCCTCAACGTACTCGATGTTCTGCTCCTCCGTCTCTGCCCTCTGCCCGTCCTCCTTCTCTCTTTCCTCCCGTTAGTCTGGCTGTGCGCGGGCTCTCCTTTTACCCTCCTCGGCGTTCCGGATGTGTTCGAGCGTTTCCCCGGAAACAGGGAAACGCGTCAGCAATGCCGAGGGCGTTCCCATGGCAACATGGGAACGCGGAAGTGCCGTCTCGGTCTCGTCCGTCCCGGAGACTGCTGCCTGTGCCAGAGGTGAGTTTGGGTCGGCCCGACCACATGCTCATTGGAGTTTTTAAGGCGTCTCTCACTAGGAGACACGTTTCACCTAGGGTGGAACTTGTGATTCTTGTACGACTTTCTGCCGATCCCCCTCCTGCCCCGAATTCTGAAAAAGATCGGGACTGGCCAGGCCCAAGTAATTCTAGTGACCCCGGACTGGGCACAGAGAGTAAAATATCCAGAGCTCCTGGGCATGTGCCTTTATCCTCCAAGCAGGCTGACTCCAGGAGAATCTGCTGTTGAATTCATGGGGCAGGGTGCTGCACCTGGGCCTTCGCAGTGTCCACCTTCATGCTTGGTGATTGCTGAACACCTTCCTTTTGTGCTGGTTCATATCACTTCGGTATCAAGGTGTCCTTCGAAATAGACAGTATATGACTGTTGTTGGGATAAATTTATATCTTGGTGTAGCACACCACAGATTGATCCTCTCAAGGCAAAGTTATCTGCTTTGTTGTTTGTATTGTCTCTCACCCAGCAAGGCTTTGCTCTGGGTACAGTTAAAGGGTATCTTTCATCCTTTTTGTGATTGCTGAATCAGCCCTCATGTGTAACACACCGCCTGTGACCTAATTTTTGAAAGGCCTACAACATCTGTTTCCTCCCTCTCCCTTTGTCATGCCACAGTGGGACTTTAATTTGGTCTTCACATAATTGATGTATACTGTCTTTGAGCCACTTCAATGCTGTCCTTTGTGGCTACTCACTCACAAGACAGTGTTCCTCGTCGCTATAACATTGGCGTGACGTGTAAGTGAGCTTCAAGCTCTCTGTGTCAACTCGCTGAACACCACCTTCTTCCCAGACAAACTGGTGATACTGATGCACTGGCAGCTACGTGGGTACCCCACCATGCGTTCACGAAGCACTAGTGCAGAATAGCAGGGTTCGCTGAGAGGGGCATTCACCTGCTCGGTCTTACAGGGCTTTTTTTTTTTAGTCCATTCACAGACCCGCCTTCAAACAGCACTATTCCCAAGTTGGCTTCTATATGAAGTCTAACAGTACCCATCATTTACATTCATTGCTTTGTCTCATTGGTGCTTCACTGAGCCCCACTGCAAAACTTCTCTTTCACTCTTTTTTTAAATTGCCCCTTTTCCAGACACCTCACTTTCCTCCGGTCACTCTACCTGTATCTTCAGACCAGCTCCCATCCCCCGCTCCCTCTTTACCCATGCAGGTCAAGAAATGATCGAGTTTAGTAGAGTTTTCTAAGTTGGGGGATTCCCCTTTTGCTACCAGTGTCCCTCCTATGGAGAAAATCAAAGAGAGATTAATTGGCACTGGGTTACCCAGAATGAAATCAATAATACAATTAGTGGTCGATTGACCCTCGAATTCACCACGTTCAAGTCACGCAGCTCCTATGAACCCTACTTCTGATTGCTGATCCCGTTGATAGAAAGTTTTACATACAGTTCAGATTTGGAACCCTACCCCTTAGCACATTCACAGCACAATGGATAGCTCCTATTGCATCTTCTATGGGCTGCCCAGCGTGTAACATCTCTAAGGAATCTACTGCACATTTCCTGTTTGCCTGCCCTGCGTATGCAAGATGAAGGTGGCTAAGATTAAGACCAATCTGCTAACGGATGGGCACAAGCAGTCATGTTGAAGCTTTGAGCATTTTAAAGACTGACACTAACTTGCTGTTCGTATGTGCAGTAGCTAAATTCTTGGACAAGGCCTGGCTCAGGAGGTGCAAAGCCATTCCATCAGCTTGTAACATCTAGCACACATAGTTACATTACGCCCTATGCAGGATTTTATGCTGATATTGCATTTCAGAACACCTATTGAATTAATGCACCGAACACTCTACGTAAACCTAATGGACCCCTTGAGGTTTATGTAGAATTGGGAGTATGCTTTGTTCCTGGTTTGTTTCTTTCTGCCTCCGTTTATAGGGTATATGTTTGATAGCAGAGGGTCAGCTTTCCATCTTTTAATGTTGAAATACATGCCATCTTGCTATTTTATTTGGTGTGCTGTAATTGATGTATAATTCTTGTCCAGTAGTAGCTTCAGCTCTTTATATTATGCTCTTTACATTTAGCGCTAGGCTTCTGTCTGGTTATAAAAAACATTTCCTTAGACAGAGATGTCTTGTTATTCAATTAGGATATTTGGTGGATGCTTTGCTAATGTCAACTGCAGCTGCAAAGAATGCTCAGACATTGTGTATAATTTGAACTCCCAAATAACTCTTAGTGCTTTGACTGTTTTAGCTCTTGTAATTTTCATGGACACTTTATATTTTGCACTTTGTTTCTCTGTATGAGATACTATGTAATAGAGGAGCCTCGTTATCGAATTTGGATACGAGCATGGAGTCTTGCTCCTGTTACTCGAAATTGTAGGAAATGTCACTTTTAAGCTGAAGGTTAGTTTTTAAAATGCTTTTCTGCTTTTAGTGGTCAAAATACTGTAACTTTTATAAAAATGTTTTAATTGTCCGGTGAAAACGTCGATGGCTCAAAATTGCTGAAAAAAAGTTTGAAATTTGGCAATGTGATATGTGATGCCACCAGTGGTTACTTTATACGTGATGTCATTTTTGATATTGTGTGAGACTATGGGTTGTGGGAATTATGGTTGCATAGCTCATCAAATATGTACATTTGGGTGTTATTTATGTTTGGGATTACAACCATAACGTCCCTTCAATTGGCTTTCTTTAAGGATATTTTATTTTTGTAAAATACACACTATATTATCTTGGGAGTAAATAACATTGCTTTCTTTTGACATCATTTTTTAAAAAACATTTCTGGTATACTTTCTCTTCTAACCAAGGTATTCATTCACCTTGACCGGTGACTGTCCCCAGTTCTCAATGGGTGTAAACTCTGCTCTTCAATCCTGTTCCGTACCTGGTATGGTCCCTCTACGCCTGCGCCTGCTGATCAACATGCTTCAGCCATGACCAGTGGGCTCTGGGTACATGCAGTGCCCTTCAGCTATTCCATGTGGGGAGCATGGCTTGGTGCAGCAACATGGCGGGCTTTCCATGTTGAGCTCCAAGGAGAGGGCCTGCATTCTGCCACAGTCAGGCAGCCTGGGGGTTGAGAGGTGCCTCTGGGGGCGACCTGTCCAGGGGCGCCTCTTCGAATAGCGGCGTTTCAGGCCCGAGCCCCCGGTTCTGGGCAGCTGGCCTGGGTCACGCCATACACATGAGACGGAGCCTGTGCATTCGGGATGGGCCTGCAGCCACTGAGGCCCATCACGCATTGGAGGTGCCCGGCTGCTGTTTTCCCATCTTCCTCTGCCCCGTTACACCAGATGAACATGGTAAGCCTGGGGGAGGGCATTGGGGCGGAGGGAGCTGGTGTGAGGGGCACGATGGATGGGGGCTAATGCTGGAGGGCTGCCTGCTGATGCAGGATTGAGACTCTTCTTCCTCCCCCAAAGGAGATTGAAGGAGGGCAGAGCAGTGCAGGGGCCACCACTGTGGAGGTGCCCCCCCCCTTGGCTTATTGACAGTGCTCTACTACTCACCTGCCGGGGACAGGACTTAGGGGCTTCCTGCTTGCTTATCCTCTCAACGGGCTATGTGGAGATACTTGCGGTGGCTTTACTACTCTTCCTTGTTGGCAAAGCCTATGTGGTCCTCAGAATTGGGGCTGCTCATGCCTCCACGGGATTGGGGAATTCCGGGAGCGACCTTGGGGGACAGCTGACATTGACTGCGGTGCTCAGAAGACTGGCCAGTCCAGTCACAGCCTGGTCAGTGTTGTAGAAAACCTGAGCATGGTGCGACCTAGGGCTGGAGAACCCTCAGTGCCTGCCTCGTCATCTGGGACATCACCCACCATGGCCACGATGGAGTCTGCGGGGAATAGCTCATTTGCTCTGGTTTTACCGAATGGGGCAGACTCAACACTGGTGACGTTGGACTCCATTTTGCAAGCTATCACTGAGACTGAGATGGATCTTGGGGGTGGGTAGATGAAGTAGCATTGGAGTTGGGACTTTTACAAGCTGACCAGCGCAAACTCTCAGACAGGGTTCAGTCTACGGAGGTAGCACCTTCCAACAGCAAACACAATCCTAGAATAAGTAGGTGGACCCTCTCACCCATAAGGTTAAGGCTATAGAAGAAAGGCTCATCGATCTTGAAGGCAGGCCCCGGCACAATAATGTTTGCACCCTTCGCTTCCTGGAGGGGTTAGAGGGTGGTGAACCCACTACTTTTTTCTAGGCTTGGCTCTCCATGGACATTGCTCCTGAGGGGCTGTCAACTAATTTCACTGTGGAACGTGTGCACAGGGAGCTTACCCGCAGGTTCCCCTGCGGTACACCTCCGCAACCAGTAGTGGCCAAGCTACTCAATTTCAGGAATAAGACGTAAAGCTCCAGGCTGCCAGAATATTGAGCTAGATCATCTATAGAAATGCACAAATCTACCTTTTTCTAGACTACTCTGTTGCAGTCCAGCATAGACAGGTGTCCTTTGTGGGAGTGAAGTGTAAGCTACAGGCTGGGGGCATCAAGTACTCCCTGCTGTTCCTTCAAAATTGAAGGTGATGGTGAATGGCAAAAACTTTTTCTTTACTGATACCGGGGATGCTTGGGACTGGGCCGAACATCGTAGACAGGGCTCTCCGGAGCCTAGTGACTATGCGTAGTACAAAGGAGAGGTCCCATCAACTAACCTGCGATGCGAGCACCGTGACTGTAAGTGCCCTGTTGTGGCCTACCATTAATAACTGCCCCTTGCAGGGTCTTGTACTGCTGTTCATAACATTCCTGGGCCCTCTCCATGGGCACTTGCCTGGATACATATGCTACTGACCCGTGCCAGGTGGTTGTTTCCACGCCCTCCTTGCTGCTCTACAGTGCTGCCTCATAGACTCCTGGGGCATTCTGTAGGATGACCTACAGTGTATCATATTTGCTATTCTTGTTGCTTGTGTTTTGTAAGATAGATCTTACTCTGCCACTCTGGGCTTGGGAAGTTTTGTTAATAGGCCTTTCTTATTTCCTGCGGAGTTGGATGTATTCACATTCGTATGACTCCTGTGTTTTGGGATTGTCCCACTCCCTTTCTGCATTGCCCCATGTTATCAGCAAACTAGATATGCCAACTTTGGTGACCCTCGAAAGTCCGTGGCATGACCACAATCAAAAAGTGGCGCTCAATATACCAATACATTAGGCAAAGGGATGAGGGGCACATAGCCTTTTTGCAATAAACTCACCTAGCCAAGGGGGAGGTTTCTCATCTACAGAGTTGGTGGCGAGGCCAATGTTTTGGCATTGACTACTTGGGTATTGCAGGGGATCTCTTATCTGGATCTGCCTGTCTATCTCCTTTTGGCCGTAACTGTACTGTAAAAGTCAGAGAATGACAACACTGCCTCCACAGGGTTCCTCGGATGGAATACAATGAAAACGGTAATTTGAGGGCATTGTATGCATGCTGTCCTAGGTGACAAGGCCCGGTTGCTTGTGAACTGGACCAGGTGGAGTGGGTTTCATCTGGTTTTGAGTGTGCTGCTTGTGAGTCTGAGGGGAGGCGGCGTGCACTGCTCAAGGCATGTGACCGCCATGCCCACCTGCTCAATTCTCTCCGTAGCTTGGCCTACAAAGCGTACCAGGCTAGAACACATGCAGAGGGGGACGAGCTAGGCCATCTCTAAGTGTGGCTCCTGAAACATGAGGTTGCGGCTATGGCAGTAACAGCAATTTGTATTGGTCCTAAGTTGGTTGCCTACAGCCAGGCAGATGTTCACGAAGGGTTTTGCACACACTGTCAGGCATTGTATGCTTCATGCTAGCCCCCTTACCTTACTGAGATAGATGACTTTGTCTCCATGGTTACTCTCCTCCATGTCTTGGCAAAACACAGCAAACTTCTATGTGGCCTCATCACAGAGTAGGAGAGAGATCTGTTGTGGTATACGGGACTCTACCATGTGTAAAACCCCTGGGATTGGATGGCATTCTCATCGAGTTCTATAAGATGCATTTGGATCTGTTGGTCTCCAAGGTTGCGAAACTGTACGTCACAGTTCTGGACGCTAGCATTTTTCTTGGCTCCCTGAGAAATGCACTGGTTGCCTCCTTGCCTAAGACAGGAAGAGGACCATTGGATCTGGGCTTCTAAAGCCCCCTGACTTTGATGGGGTCTGACTATAGGATCCTCAGTAAAGGATTGGTCACACGCTAACTGACTTGTATTCCGAATTTGGTCCATGAGGACTAAAACAGCTTTATTCCAGGGAGATCTAAGTCACTTAGTTTGCGGCGACTCCATAAAATGATTAAAGAGGCCTTGGCGCTGCATTCCCATTCTACTTGCCTGGTATTAGATTTTCTTTTTAGAAATGTTTTTATCAGAGTTTTACTTTATAAAACATAACATGACTGCAAAAAACAGTATGCAAGTATTCACTGAGATGGATAAGAGTGTGAGACATCGAGACATATCACATCGAGAAATACACGTATCAGCAAAATTCTCACTATTGTAAAGCAGTGTAAGATGGTGGGAGTGTGAAGAAGAAAAACTGTAGGACAAAAACTCGGGAAAGGGATGGGTTCGGAGGCAAACATGGTGCATGAGAATGGTCCAATGGGTCATAGGGAATGTAGCAGGTCATTCACGGCACAGGAAGGGTGTAAGGCAGGGAGAGAGCAGAGGTCTGTCACCCGGTAGTGCAGCATACGCCGGTAAAAGGATGAAAGTGGGAAATGGCATGCCAGGGGCAGGTAGGATGTGTATAGAGACCGGAGGGTGGAGTCATAGAGTGGAGTTGGTGGGGCTGTGGGGCCATGGAAGGGGATCATCTTGAGATATAAGATGTAAGAACTGTGTCATCAGTGTGCCCCATTCTGGGGATATGGGACGCCTGCGAATATGATGCTTCTCTTCGTAGCAGAGAGCAGTTCCCTCAGATGTTCTTCATTTGCAAACTGCACCCTGGCATGCCATTAACTGTGGATCAGAGGGGGCCCTCCAGTGCAATGTGAGTGATATCCAGGAATCTGCTACAGAACCCTGGACTGGGTCACCTCCTATCTCACCGGCAGAACCCAGAGAGTCCGCCTCCACCCATTCTGCTCGGAGGCCACCTAAATCATCTGCGGCGTCCCCCAGAGTTCACCCCTCAGCCCGACCCTCTTCAACATCTACATGGCCCCGCTCACTAACATCCCCTGTTCCCACAACCTCAAATTCTTCTCATACGCAAACAACACCCAGCTGATCCTCTCCCTCACCAAGGACTCTGCCAAGACCCACCGCCATGAAGGAATGAAGGCCATTGCCGAATCGATGAAGAGCAGCTGCCTCAAACTCAATTCCGACAAGACGGAAGTCATCATCTTCGGCTCCATCCCCTCCGCATGGGATGACTCCTGGTGGCCTGCCACTCTCGGAGCCGCTCCAACTCCCACCGACCACGCACGCAACCTAGGATTCATCTTGGACTCCTCCTTATCCATGATCCAGCAAGTCAATGTCTTCTCCTCCTCCTGCTTCAACACCCTCTGCATGCTCCGAAAGATCTACAAATGGATGCCCATTGAAACCAGAACCGTCACCCAAGCCCTCGTAAGCAGCAAACTAGACTACGGCAATACCCTGTATGCAGGAACCACGGCCAAACTCCAGAAGAGGCTGCAACACATCCAGAATGCCTCTGCATGCCTCATCCTGGAAAACCCCTGCCACATCACAGACCACCTGAGAAATCTGCACTGGCTCCCAGTCAACAAGAGAATCACCTTCAAACTCCCCACCCACGCTCACAAAGCGCTGCAGAACACCGGACCAGAATACCTCAGCAGACGGCTCTCCTTCTACACCCCGACCCGGCATCTCCGCTCCGCCGACCTTGCCCTCGCAACCGTCCCACGCATCTGCAGAATTACAACCGGCGGTAGATCATTCTCGCACCTCGCCGCCAAAATGTGGAACACTCTTCCCACCCACCTGCACCAGACAAAATACCTCCTTGCCTTCAGGAAACTTCTCAAACCCTGGCTGTTCGAGCAGTAGCGGCACCCCCAGCGCCTTGAGACCCTCACCGGTGAGTAGTGCACTTTACTAATTCCTGATTGATTGTTCTCGTAGCCAGCAACAAAGCCAAGCCAGCACAGCGTGTGCGGATGGTGTGCTTCTGTCTGCGTTTGAAAATACAGAGGTTGCATGCCCTCCAAGAGTCAATTTCAGTTTGACCTCAGTGAGTATGGCATGGATTCCTTGCCAGTAGGGGGGCAGGGTGGGGCAGGACCATAACACTTGTTGGAGGTCCATGTTTCCCAAGTTATAGTGGGGACAGTGCAGGTCCGCAATGGGGAAATAGTGGTTGAGTTGTTTGGGGGGGGGGGTCAGGTATGCGTGGTGGAGGATATGGAATTGGATATTTTTAAACCTGGCTTTCCTTGAGTAGCATGAGGAAATGCTTGTGTTTGGGTCCATTCTGAATCATTCAGTGCCCTCCCCAAGTTGTCTTTGCACTTGGCGTGAAGGGTTTTCTACGGAGATGCCAGTTTGGCTCCGGATCACTCTACAGAGCCACATGATCAAATGGCCGCCTTCGCCCATGGTGAAAAGTGCCTGTAATAGAGTGTGTGTAGGGGTTTAGTGTCTCTGGTCGACCACAGCATATGACAAGTATTGTAGAGCTGACGGTAGGTGAGGAGCTGTTGTCCAGCTGGGAGGTCAAAGTCTGTTTGTAGCTGATCAAAGGAGAAGAGATGGCCATCCGAGAAGGGGTCACCAGCTGCGGTTAGTAAGCAATCTAGAGAGCTCCATAGAGCTGTGACTGTGTACATGCCTGGAGAGCGTGGAATGCTCTGTAAAAGGAACCGAGGGGCATATCGGAAGACATGATGTGTGAGAGTGCGTACCCTGGTTACACATTTATAAACTACCTGTAGTTGCAGTGAGATTAGGAAAGGGTCTGGGGTTGTCCACAGGAGCAAGAAGCTTCTAACAGCACTGGAGGAGAGAGGTGGGGAGTGCTGACATGTTTCTGTTGGCTATCCATCTGGAAAATCATTGTAGTTGGGCCGCTAGAAAGTGGGTTTCAAAGGAGGGGGCACCTAGCCTGCCCTTTCAGTAGGTAACTGTAGCTTTCTCAGGGCTAACTGGCAGTGCCCATTTCCCCATATTAGTTTGGATAGCAGTGTTGAGTTCTTGGAACAAACTGTGTCGGGGATACCACTAGTAGATTGGTAAAGTAGTGGAGTCATGGTAGGATCACTATCTTCAACAGTGCAATCTTCCCCATCATTGCAAGTGGGAGTTTTTTCCAAAAAGATACCAGGGATTTCAATGAGGCCAGTACGGGTGGCAAATTACCATCAAAGAGGTCAGAGGGAGAGTGATATAGGTGAATGCCCAAGTACAGGACTGCTGGGAGCTCCCCTTACCTGGATTGCCAGGTAAGGGGAGCTCCACCCAGAGGGATCCCCTGTAGGATCTGACTGCCAAAAAAAGTGACACATGCAGTAATCATGAGCAGACTTGACTACGGCAACGCCCTCTACACCAGAACCACCAAAAAGACCCTGAACAAGCTGCAATAGATTCAAAACACCGCCGCTAGACTCGTCCTAAACATTCCCCGTTGAGAGCACACCACAAGACACCCGAAAAACCTCCACTGGCTCACTGTCGAGAAGAGGATCAACTTCAAACTCCTCTTGCATACTACGGCAGCGGACTTAGCTACCTCAACTACTGCATCACCTGGTACATCCCTTCAAGACCTCTTCGCTCATCCCAGAAGTCACTCGCCAACGTACACTGCATAAAGAAGTCTTCGGCTGGAGGAAGATCTTTCACATACCTGGCAGCTAAAGGTTGGAACACCTTACCTCTTCATCTGAGACAGTCGCCATCGCTGCCTCACTTCAGGAAGGTACTCAAGACCTGGCTCTTCAACTGATCTCTGGGGACACACCTCAGCGCCTTGAGACCCTATGGGTGAGTAGTGCGCTTTAAAAACACCTGATTGATTGATCAAGTCACTTTGAAGCAGGAAAATGGTTGATTTGTTCCAGTTGACCATTAAACTGGAAAGTTTGGCAAATGATTGAAATGCTTTCTAAATAAGGGTGAGGTTTGCATGGGCATCGCAGAGGAACAGTAGTAGATTGTCAGCGTACAGTGACACTGTGTGTGTCCGATTCACAAGAGAGATGCCCCAACGTGTACCATACTGGCAAAGCTGAAAGACCAGGGGTTGCATGGTGATCACAAAGAACAGGGGTGAAAGAGGACATCCCTGCCATGTGCCATGTTTGACCGGGAATGTCTCAGATAGGTAGTGACCCACCTGGACTTGCCAGCGTGTATTCGCATACAGGAGTCTTGTGTAGGTTAGAAGACAGTTTCCGGTGCCCATCCGTGTAAAGACATGAAAGAGATAGTCCCAATTCAGGGAATCTAACACCTTCTGCAGGTCCAGACCCAGGTGCACCTCAAAGGGATATCGTCCCTGGGCCTGTTCCTCAATGCGGAACAGGCATCGAAGGTTATGGGAAGTGGTGCAACCAGGGGCAAACCCATTTTGATCTGAGTGAATAGGCTCTGGTAGAATTTAGGCATGTAGGTTCGACAGGATTTTACCTCGGATTTTGTAGTCTGCCCCTAGAATGGCGATTGAGTGGTAAGAAGCGGCATCTGTAGGATCTCGGTTCGGGTGGGGAATGGAGACTAGTAAGGATTCCTGGAGGAAGGACAGTAGCTCTCCCAGTTAGAGGGCCTTGAAGTACATGGTGGCTAGTTGGGGTGCTAGAAAATCAGTGTAGGAGCTATAATATTCTATAGGGAGGCCGTCAAGCCTAGGGATCTTGTGCCGGGCCAGTTCTCAGATTGCTTATTTGACGCCTGCTGGTGTAACCATTGCATCTAAGTCGGGGATAGGTAATGAACTGGGGTGGGAATGCAACATAAAACATGTAGAGCCTTCCGGGTGTCAGTGATAGTTAAGCATTGTAAAGGTGGGGTGCCATAATAACGACCCAAGAGGGGGTGAGCGTGATCCACCCTATGTGTAAAAGGGTAAGTGACTCAAGCCCGGCATTGGGTGCTGAGTGTAGTGAAGCAGTTTAGTAGTAGGTGTAACTAGTTTTGAAGGTCATAAAGATAAGCACAAATCACATAAAATGTGAAATACAGAAAACAGAATTAAGTAAAAGTACAAGAGATGATCTATTGATGGTTTCTGCTGTTTGGGGTGTCACCATCTGGAGGGGCATGTGTGGTGGGGGAAGAAGCTGGAGATGAGTCAGCGTCACCATCTGAGGAGAAAATGCGGGGACCACTGTCCAGGTCCTAAGGTCCAGCCTCTGATCCCAAATTTGCTGCAGCTTTGAGAGCTTGCCTGTGGTTTTCAGTTATCAGTTCAGAGAGGTCGACCTCAGGGAGGGAAGAAGGGAGCCTCTTTGAGAGTGTTTTTCACACTTTCGGTTCATTCTGGGTGATTTACATGGTTCACGGCATGGAGGTATCAGAGTGAGTCTCTATCCATTCCCACTCCTCTTTGGGGTCCGTAAAGAAGTGGGAATCAACCTGGTGCTGGATCTTAGGCCGTGCCGGGAAGAGCAGGAAGTAGTGAACCCTCATTTGCCAGAGACGGTTCTTGATCTCAAGAAAGGTGGTTCGCTAGTGTTGCACTGTTAATGTATAATCTGGAAAGAGCATGAGGTGCTTATTCTCTAGCAGGAGGGGACCCTGAAGTCCAGCTGCCTGTATAATGGCATCCCGATCTCTGAAATGGAGAAGCTTGGCAAGCATAGGTCGGAGGGGGGTGATGTGCTGGGACTCAATGCGCGTTCCCCAGGGATAAGAAAGCAGTGAAATCAGAGGAGGGAACAAAGGATCGAAACCCTGTGTCCAAGAACATCAAGGGGTCTTTTCCCTCCACTCCTTTGGGTAAACCCAGGATTCGGATATTGCTCCTCCAGGAGCGCCCTTCATCGTCGTCAACTCGTGCCTCCAGCATGCAAACCTGCTCCTGCAAATCGTGGATGGCTTGTTGGTTGTACAAAGTTTGAGATTGTAGTGTTGTCAGTGTTTTCTCTCTTTCTGTTACCTGGTCAGAAAGCTTTCAGTGGTCGTCGCTAAGGAAGCTCAGCTCTGCAGCTAGGAATCCCAGGGCAGTCTCTATCGATTTTTAAGAGCTTTTGATAGCTGCTAAGACACGGTCCAACTCATCCTGCAGGGGTTCCAAAATGTTGTCTGTAGTTCCCTTTAAAGGGGTATCTGACACAATAGAAGGTGGATCCGGTTGTGTCAGCTTCATTGTGGATGCAGTGTTCTTTGGGTGGCCCATGGTAGTTCACGACTGGAGGCAGATCTCCCTTCACCTGGATGGCAGCAGGCTGGGGGGGGGGCGTTGGGGCTGATTTTCTGTGGCACATGGCACTTGCGATATTAAAAAGGGTGGTCAGGGGTCAGTGCATTAGTACATTTACAGCTGCAGGGTGTTTCCCCCACCTACAGCAGTGTTGTGGTGTGGCTAAGGTGTAGTGAAGAATGTCTCAGTCAATGTGGGGGAACTGAGGCAAATTCCGGGTCCAGTGACCCTCACACTGTACGGACCCAGGGGTAGTGCCTAGTAGTCTAGTTGTCACCAGGTGGGCCCCCCCCAGCCATGCAGGAGTAGCCAGGCTGAGTTCCGATATGGACCCTGAGGACCAAGGGTGTGTCATGTACCATGGTACCGGGCTATAAAAGTCCAGATCAGTTTGCTGGGGTTTGAGGGCTACTAGGGGTGGCTTGCAGAACAGCAATGGGCTGCGAGGCCAATAGTTCCCCACAGTCTTGTACCACCACGTCCATGGCCTCGGCGCGAGGGGGCTCATCTCCCTCACAGGTCAATATGTGTCATGAGCTCTGCTGAACTTGTGGTCCAGAATGCAGGTGGCTCTGCAGCACCCTGTCACCACAGGGGCCCTCAAGGGCAGATAGAGCGATTTGGTCCCTGACTGAGCCCTGATGCAACCATTGGTGTTCCCTGAACAGGGTGCATCCCGTCATCAGGCCCTGGAGGCCCTGAAGGTGTTTTTGAAGGGGTGTGGCCTCCCCCAGTTTATGTGTTGTCTATGATGCAGGCCAGTAGTGCCTGATTGTCCCAGGTTATAGAGGAGGCAATATGCAGGGAGGCGGGGGCACGCATCCCACAGGTTAAAGAGGCAAAGAGAGCAGGGAGGCCCGGGGTCCAACGGGGTCCGTCCTGGCAGGCTTGCAGCCTTGTACCTGCTGAACCCCAGATCAGGCGCCCCTGTATTCAAGGCTTAAAGGTTTCTGCTGCAGAGCCGGTGGTTCTAGTGCCTGCCCCCCACCAACAGAGCAGTCCAGGCATATCACAGCTGGGGTGTTTGAAGTGTGGGGTCCTGTGTCGCAATCTTTGCTCCAGGAACCTCACTGAAAGCCCAGGGTGAACCTGCAGCTCTCTGTGGAGCCATCAGAAGGCGCTAGTAAGGAAAACATGCCAGCAGGGCGCAGTCCTCCCATATGCAGCCAGATGAACTCCATAGAGCTGCTGCGTGGTCTCAGGTCCAGGCTGCAAGCAGTGTGGGGGTTGTGTCTGGAAAGTGCCCCAGGCGTTCCATGGGTAGTGACAGGGGTCTCGGCAGGAGACCAGGAAGGTCATCATTTAGTTGTAGCCCAACTGAGCAGGCCAAGTCGGCACAGGCGGCCGTCAGCAGGTCACAGCGCCCGCCATCTTCCCTCTCTCAGGGCAGAGCGTCTAGTGGCCATGGGCCCCATCCAGGGGCTTAGGGGTGCAGGAGCTATCTGCACCCTGGATAGTGGATGTACACCAGGTAGCGGCTCTTGTTGAGGAGAAAGCAGCATGGATGCCGGGCCCAGAGTGATGTTTCACTTCGGATGCAGAGTGGATGGCGCAGAGCACTGCTTATGCACGTCTGCCATCTTGCCATGCTTAGCCAAGCGGCCACAGCCCCCCGGCCCCCCAGCCCTCCAGTATTAGACCTTTAAAAGGCATTTGATATGCTGGAAAAGGGAATATATGTTTGCCGCTGTCCTGAGGAAGATGGTTTAAGGGAGGGGCTGGTCCACTGGGGCAAACTACTTTATATGGAGCCATCTGCCAGAGTTAAGATTGGACAGCTGATATATGCTCCGATTCCGGTGCGGCGTGGTACCCATTATTACCGCTGCTTTTGCACTGGCGATGGAACTCCTAGGGCAGAGTTTGCATCAGTCGGCGCAGGCCTGCGGACTGTCACCCCGAGGTCACACGCATGCAGTTGCACTCTATGCAGATGATGTCACAGATATACGGTATGGCATTTAAGAAGGTATCGGGACTGGATGTGAATTAGGTGAAAACATGCATATTCCCCCGCACACAAACTGGCCCCAGGAAACAGTAGTTGTGATCATCCATAGCATAAAGTGAGAAGTCTGCACGTTTAGGTACTTTGGCATCAATGTGTATCATTCCACTAAGGATTTCTTGGAGGACAACCGCATGAGAGCTGTGGCCTCACGGCATCCCCTAATCCCTTTTGGTGACCCCAATCCTCTCACAGCACAGAGTGGGATTGCCTTATCCAAAATGGTGATGTTGCCTAGACTCATTTATTATTTCATGAACCTGTCTGTTATTGTCCCACAACGATTGTTTTGAATGCTGAATGGCATGCTGGTGGGGCCTGCTCTGGAAGAAACGCATGCGTAGAGTTGCTCTGGCTAAGATTCAGTTGCCTACAGCCGCAGGGGGCCTTCGGGCCTGAACTTTGTAGACTACTTCCTAGGCGAACAACTTCAGTGGCCAGCTCGCTAGCTAGTAGGCTTAACCTGGCAGAGATCTTTCCCATAATGGGTGGGGAGGCATGTTGCAAGGTGCAAAAACTGTTTCTTCCGCAGTTATCACGGCCTGCTTATCCCAGTAGCCTTCTCTGCATAGCCTATGACTGTTACAGTAGGGCTTTGAGATACTCATCGTGCACCCTGCCGTATGCACCGGACATCCCACTGAGTACGCTCCTTGACTTTCATGCGGCAGCTGGCGGAAAGGGCCTGGTGACTTGGGTCCGTTTTTACTGCATTGGTTATTAGTTGCTGCAATAGAATGTCTCTGGGGTGCAGTGGCCACTGAGCCGACCATACACTCCTTGACTCAGGCACTGCTTACGCTGGGGTAAGGACCTAGTCTCATCACATTGATTGTGAGAGCCATTTGTGATTCAACTACAGATTTATTGACCAGCCTGAAGGGCTGGTGGAAACATGACGTGCACCACCTATAGGATCCTAATGAATGTCAGCGGATATTCCAGTACCCACGTATGGTCTCCTGAAATGCTTGATTCCAATATATCTAATTTAACATTGTGCCTATTTGATCCCAACTAAACTACATCACATTTATCCATCCTCTTCTCCAGAGCGCCCCAGGTGTAGACAGACTGACGCAGATATATTGCACATGCTCTGGGAATGCTCTATACTGCACCATTTCTGAAAAGAGGTTTGTGGAATACTTCCTAGAATCACAGGCCGTTCGGATATAGGTAGGGCAGAGTTGTGCCTCCTTGGACTCCATGGTCATCAAAGGGCAGGGAGCGAAGTTGTGCTTTATTAAGTTGGCACTCCTATTAGTAATTTTACTCACAACACAAAGGGGCAAGAGGTTTCACCCCTTCCCTTGTCCTCCCAAAACAATATCAAAATGCACACAAGAAAGAAAAGCAGAAAACTAAACAAAATCAACCTGCTCAATCTAGGAAACCCCAAGTGTTTTTTTTAAATTGCCCTCACCCAGTAGAAAGTGGCATGCTTCATCATAGGGCATGCTACAACATTCTGGCACAGACCAACGCTCAGGGTGGAGAAAAGTGTGTTGTATGGAGTCAATACCACCATCTTCCAAGGGATCCATTGTGCAGAATACATTTAAAACGGTCTAAGAGGGTAACCTCCCTAATTTTATTTTGTGTCCCCCTTGGCAGGGTTAAGAATTCCAGTTTGGGGTGTACCAGGGAAATTAGTGCCCTGTCCTCCGTTCTGCTGTAATCAACCTGTTTTGGCCCTCCTGTCGCCACTCTGTGTCATTGGCTTTCATCAGTATTTGGATCCCTTACCTCGCCTTCCTATGTTTCCCCTCTCTGTCAGTGACTAAGTAGAGGTAGGAATTCAATATATGGCCATACTTGCCATTTCTGGTAACACCCTCTGAGTTTCACTTTTTTCCTTCCAAAACCGGGGTAAGAGTGGAAGTGTCGCCCTGTAGTCAAACATTTATAAAGGGCCTGATGCCACCCTGCACCGCCACTTGCTGCCCTCCTCATAGCCAAACACACAATACCAATGCGCTGGAAGGCTGCGTCGCACTCTTGGCCGCTGTGGTGGCAGATGGCTTTCCTGCAATGGGCGAAGGCAGAATCAGCGGCATTACAGACAGGAGTTGTGGGGCCTTTGTCGTCGTCCCATAGCCACTGATTGAGTTGACTTTTTGCACACTTTTCGGAGTGACCCCGACTCTGACTCAGCGTCACCACCATCATGCACACCAGTACATGGGGGTCCATGGGGCAAGACTGTGTCCATCCTGATAGGGCAGGCACGTACTCATTCACACACCAAAGACATTGCGACAGACGCTTTGAAGTAGGCCTTATGTTCCTTGTTAGTTTACTCTTTTTTTTCTTTATATCCCATGTTTACAATGATAACTCGCCATTGAACTTATGCCTTTGACTCTGTATGAGTGACATTTGCTCCAACTGTACAGCTGCAAGCAATGGCTTTCTTGTTTATCATTTGAAGTGGCTATTTGTATTTTGTATTGTCTTACACATCAAGAACGATATGGGAAAAAAACAGGTAAGCCTTGC
The DNA here is from genome assembly GCF_031143425.1 of Pleurodeles waltl. NCBI lineage: Eukaryota > Metazoa > Chordata > Amphibia > Caudata > Salamandridae > Pleurodeles > Pleurodeles waltl. The sequence goes on along the minus strand of NC_090451.1, from coordinate 272,613,734 downwards.
ATCCAGTCCCCATGCTTACAGAGGCATGGCTTTCAGTCAGTTCACATCCGGCATCAATTCCTCCTGCCCTCAGAATGATGGGCACATACTTTGGCTCTGCCTTATAAGTTCTTGACATAGTACATGTCATTTGGCCACGTTATGCATGAAAGCCCTTAGCTTACTGAGCATGAAATTCAACTAGACTAAATAAGTACTTGGTGCAGGATTGGTCTTTGTCCAAATTCTTTGCCCAGTTCCCCTGTTCAAAGTCCCTACTAGCCATAGCCCTGAAATTAAAGATGCCCCAGGCAATGGCTCTGAAATTGAAGATGCTTTGGTGACAAATGGGCACTGTCTATAGGATGCGATGCCCAAAAGGCACTCTTCTTGCCCAAGTACTAAGTGAGCATGGTCCTTGGGGCACCTCTTGCTTTCTCTAATACCAATAAGTCAATATGGGCATTTCAATGGAAAAAGCAATTTATGAGGCATCCATAACTTACTCCATCCATGACAAATCTACCTGCAACTTTCAATGATCAAACTTAATTCGTCATGTAGTGCACTTGGAGCATTTTGTGCATGTTTGTCATATACATCCACACAGTAGGGCAACCAAAAAATCACTCGGGAGACTAGGTACAAATATACAAATAGTGGGTGATGTGGTTGTGTCTTTATGTGTAATTGAAAGTGTGTTACCTGCACAACCAGCTAATAGAACAGATTAATCCAATATTTCACCACTATATACAAGTAATTGTGTGCTATAGAGGGACGAGTTAATTATGTTAATCATAACTGACTACCAAACCACACACATGGTGAGGACCCAATGTGCACAGCATAAAAATTATAACATTCACAAATTTAACACTTTACATCAACTTTTCAAATTTTCATACAATATTTAATAACAAAACAAATTGGTTTCATTTCAACATGAGTCCAAGCTTGCTTCGTGGATGATTCAACACCAGGTGTACTTCAAAATACAACATTCACAGTTCCTTTAGCAGAACAACATCATTGCTGGTAAACAAAAACAATGAAACAAAAAAACACAAGGACAAGAAGGGAAGAACAGACAACGAAACAGAACATTAGTCATGATAACACCTGAATGACTTCAAAGCTTAATTCAATCAATTTCCAATACATCCAGTCCTTTATATACATGCCTTAGTGCAACATTCTAGTAGTCCACTACTAATAAAGAATCGGAAAACAGGTTGAATTCTCCAAAGTGAAGTTACAGTTTATGGTAGGATATATCATATACCCTCAGCAATGCGACCAATCACCATCCTAATTAATTTGGCTGTTTAGGATACACAAACGTCTGCACGCGTGATTGTTCTGTGGTGGGCTGAAAGTGTGTCACAGTTGAGTGCTGCAATACGTTGATCTTTAGTAACATTACTTAGGATGGTGATTGGTCCATTGCTCAAGATATATGATACATCTGACCTTATATAGTAACTTAATTTTGGAGATTTTGACCTGTTTTCGAGAGGCCATGTGCAGTGTCTGCTAGGGACGCAAGGGCTGGGTGCAGGAAGTGTCCGAAGACAGCAGCCAAAGGCGTTGCCCATCTTTTTCTTGCTTTGGTGATGGGACACAGTGTTTCAACACCAGACAAATTCACAGAAATGCTTTACCAAAGGGAGGGTCATAGTTCATTGGTCAGATGAAATATAATGTTTGGTATAAAAACCACTTATCCTTAAAGACTTCTTTTGGAGTAATGTAACGTTTGCAATACAAAACCTAAAGGCCAATGAAATTCCACAGTTACGATGAGCAACACAACTGTAACTCCACCCCCTACAATGCACTGCTCGTTACTAGCCACACCCCCTACAATGCACTGCTTGTCACCTGCCACATCATGTCTCAGAGAACCTCAAAAATTACTTTTATGTCAATGACGTTACATTAAACCTCACTGATGATTTCGCTGAGTCAACATTGATTGCCCTTTTGCTACTTTTTCAATGCCTATTTCTTTCTCTGTTGCTTTTATGTTCTATTTTCCGCACCTTTTGTACTATATTTCTTTCTCAGTTTGGCTGGTTCTTTCTGTCTCTTTTGCCTCCTCTGTTTTTCTGTGAAAATGTAAGGGCCTGATTACAAGGGGCCAGGTAATGCCATAAATGCTAGTAGTGGGATTTACCAGCTCCATCTGGGTTACAAGGTATGCAAAAATATTGCATCCTGGATAATCCTCCCTCCCGCTGCAAATTTCAGCTGCAAAAAACTGTGAAAGTCTCTGGGAGGGAAATGGGCCAAGACATTGAAATAACCAGTGCAAATTACTGTGTCAACTGATATTTCCCCTGGTATTCCCCAACTCTCGGGGTCCAACTTGCCACAACCCTGTAATACTGTATATCAGAATTATTGATGCAGCCGGTATCAGTAACTCGGGAGTGGAAATACAGTATCGGTGAACCTGATGCAATTTGAATGAGGACCTAAGTTTGTCACTTTCTCTGATTTTATGTCTTTCACTGAATCTTTTGTTCTTTCTCTCTTGGAAAGTAACACCTCTTGTGTGCTCTATTTTTTTTCTCTGTCTTTCTTTTATGGTGGATTTTTTATTTTGCTCTCTGTTTAATTATTCCTATTTTTTTGTGCAATCACTATTTGTGTGTTTCTTCTTGTCTGTTCTTTTGATCGCCTTCCTTTTATATTTCTTTATTTATTCTTTTTTCTCAATGTCTATTTTTTTTGGTCTTCAAAGCTGTCAATTTTTCTCTATTTCTGTAATTACTTCAGCCATTTTCTTTGTCTGTCTTCTTTTCCCTTTTCAATGTTTCTATTTATTTCCCTCTTTCTGTCTTTTTCCTTCTCTCTACAATGTCTTTGCTTGCTCTTTTTTTTACCCTTTTTTTCTGTCCTATTACGATTCTGTCACTGTTCCGTTTTTATGATGCTTGCCTCTATCTCTACTATTTTCTCTCTGTTTTGGTTTTTACTTCTCTTTTTCTATTGTTTGTATGATTTTCTTTCCTGTAAATCCATACTTTAATGGAAACAGTTAGCTCATCTTCTGAAGCAAAACAAGTATGCATACAGAGGTTAGCATCCAGTACATACACTCTTCCAGGATAAGTATAAATTATCATGCTGACACAATTCTCTCTAACAACTCAAAGCTGCTAAAAGTTAGTATCTACTACATATAATTATTTTTCCCTTGGAAACTTTTTCTGCAGAACTAAAACGTTGTGTGGAAAATAATGAATACAAGCCAACTGTCGCTTGCACACAGAGTTACTCTTGAATGTAAACATTTAGAATGTGTTCAATACTGCTACACAGCTATGCTACATTAGGAGCACACACATTTTGTGAACATTTACCCCCATTAGCTGCACCCAAGCTGTACAAAATTACGTAGAAAAGTATTATTGTAGTGACTCACCAGCATGTAAACTGTAAAACAAACATGCACACTCATTGGATGATGTCATTAGTGATTTCATCAGTGATATAATCAATTATGTTATTTGTGATGTCATAAATTATGTCAGAGAACATGTCATAAGTGATGTAAAATGTAAGGTCATAAGCAGTGCATAGTGGGAGCACGAGTTATAGTAAGTGCTGCTAACTGCATCCGCTGAATTTCTTTTTTTTTTTTTTTTTTTGCTCAAAAGCTTAACGTTGTCAGTGAGAAATTTACCTAACTATAATGTTACTTTAACCTTTGTTTTTTTTCAGTGAATTTTAAGTTTGTTTTAAACAAAAAAAGATCTTTTTATCACACCTTACTAAACCATTACTTTAACCTTTGTTTTTTTCTGTGAATGGGTGTGTATGTTGAGAGAGAGATAGATAGATAGATAGATAGATAGATAGATAGATAGATAGATAGATAGATAGATAGATAGATAGATAGATTTCCTATCCCAAACTTAGAGCTGCTTTTTGGTGGGTCACAAAAGTTGAAGCAATAAATAAAGCTGCCTTTCAATTCTGTATTTATCTTGCCACATTTGCTGTGCTTCAAAGACAGCTGTCTGATGCCAGGCTATGTCTTTTAAGAAATTGCTTTTTTTAATATGAGCATTGCTGTTTACAAACTTCTCTCACTTTGAAGTCAGAGAAAACAAAAAAGTTAAGTGAATTATGTGACAATCGTGCTAGAGTACAAGTGTGTGAAAGGAAAGGATGTAATTTCTTGTAATATGCAACCAAATTGAAATACCTGCAAGTGAACTGTACACATACAGCAGTTAGGGAAGCAAAATTGAAGCATGTTTGTTTTGTAAATCTGAAATGTGGTGGAAGTAAAGATTTTAATAGGATCAAAACATATTAAAACACTTTACTTGATAGTGCACAAATGATACATTTTCACTGACACCCAATCTTCACACATTATCATTTCAGTGTGGTATAGTTTTATCAGTAAAATTGTACGTATGTGCAAATTTAGTGGCAATTTAATAGAAAATGTGCAGTCTGTAAATGAGGTAAGTGGATCACAAACGTTGTTCTAAAAACTGGGCACTGGTCGTAAAACGTTTGGGAACCACTGGTCTAAGTAATACTTATTTGCTGCCCATGGCTGCTTCAGGGCGCTCACTTTGAAACATTGCAAGCGCACAGAAATACAAAAATGCAATAAGTCATTGCATGTGTCTTCAAATGCATCTCTTATTAGAAAGCATCACATCAAGTGATAATAGGATGGACAAGGTCGCTGTGGACTGCCCTTTATGTCTACCTGCAACAGCAGTTAGTGACCATTTCTTGTTTTATTTATCTGCATTTAAGTTTATTTGAAAGTCACTGTCTGTGCTCTCCATGTTCTTTACATATGGTGCATTTCCCGTCACTTACATAAATATATCTATATATAAAGGAAGACATAGCGTGGCAACAGACAGTGGTCTGATGTCCCCTGTTTTATTTATCTGCATTTAAGTTTTTTTGAAAGTCACTTTCTGTGTTCTCCATGCTTTCTAGATATGGTGCATTTCCCGTCTCTTACATAAACGCATCCTTATATAAAGTAACTCGCCCGATGGTAGGCATCACATGCCTTCCCCATTAACTTTATTTCTTTTTTCAACATTTGTAATTAGCGTGGAACAGCGTGTACTGTGGTTGGCTTGTGTGGCAAACACCTGCATTCCTCGTTTATCTGCTGCTGTAACTTAATCGAAAACCTGTTATCGGTGAGCGCATCAGTCGCCTGTGGTCAGGGTGAGCGGTTTGCGTGCCGTTTTATACCGCCCTGGGCTACAGCTCTCCTGATGGGGCCTAGGTAGGCCTGACTGGGCCTCGTTTCCTGGATCCTCGGGGTTTCAGGGCTGGTCGGTTCACTCCGGTTCCCCCTGGTATAAAACCCTGTTGCCCACCGGCTGCACAAACCACTTGCCCGGACCGAGGAGTAGGCCGCAGCCTGGGGGGAGGATGCAATGGCGGAACTGCCCATGACCGAGGTGACGGTCGAGCCCGCGTCGGCCCATGGCCGCTTCACCATCAGTACCCTGCTCAGCGCGGAGGACAGCGGCAAGGCCGCCTACGCCACGGCCGAAAATGTCCCCTACGACACCTTCCACGCCAACAACCTCACCCACAGCAACACCTTCTACATGCGGACTTTCGGCTACAACACCCTGGACGTCGTGCCCGCCTACGACCACTATGCCAACACCGAGGTTTCGGGCGAGACCAAGAGGGTTAGGCCCACCCTGGCGGACCTCCACTCTTGTCTGAAGGTAAGAAGGCACACGCAAGCCGGGAAGAGATCTCGGTGGGTTAATGCTCCTGCTACTCTGATCTCTGCACAGGCACTTAAATAGCTCAGTGCCCTGAGTATTTGCTACAAAGACCTGGATGAAGCCTGCATGTCACTCAAACAAGTCCCAGTAAGAAAGCTCAGTTTGGTGGGCACATGCTGCTACTAAGACGTGTGTGGGTACCTGCCCCCAAATCGTAGGTTTTATATATATAGGAACGTGATGGGCACGTCACATTTTTAAATGACAGCAAGAAAGCTCAGTCTGTCACGTTTCTACTGCGGACATCTGCATGCAACCTGGAGGTCATGGAATCAAGCAGCCAGTGACCTCTGTGTGCCTGATGGCTGCTACGCAGACCTGTGTGGTACCTGGGGTTACATGGATAGCAGTGGGAAAACTCAAGGCGTCTGGACTCTGGTCTAGAGATGGGTGAGTGCCGTGAAGGCCTTTGGCTCAAATACCACGAGGGCAGACTCATCCTCTCCCTCAACTCTCGGGTGCCATTGCATCGGGCTCTAGCACTACCCATCGGTTACGTCACGAGGTACTTACTATTCGTTTGGATGTACACGAAACGGAAGGATTGCTCTGTCTGGAAACGTTCAGAAATGTCTATAGGTCTCCCGTAAGGGTAGCACCGTGCCTAACGATACCGTACACATTGCAGTCTTAGACTCTGAAGACTTTTGCCATTTGTAACAATTACCGTCAGTGCTTAAATGGGAAATAGAAATGCTGGTGCTCACTGTCCAGAGGACCTGCGTGCTCCCGAGAGCGCCTGCAGCCGCCCATTAAGTGTATGGCAGCAGTGCAGAGAAGTGCAGGTACTCCCCCTTTCAAATTAAAGAAGTGCAGGTACTGAGCACCGGCACTTATTTTTGAGGCCGGGGATTATTCTTCTGCCTCAAGCATTTGCTGCGAGCAAAAGACACATATGGGAAAGACGGAAGAAGGGAAAAACGAAAAAGCGTCAAAAAGGGAGAAAGTAGAAAGCTGCTAGAGTGAGCTGAAGGGGCAGGGAGTGGCTGTAAATGGATTAAAGACCCCCGAGATGGTTTCAGGATTACGCCGCCTCAATATTCCGTGTTCTCAGATTTAATTGCAGAAGCCACTTGTTTAAGAGGAGGGCTTTGGGCACCGGCACATTTTTATTTACAAATTAAGCACTGTTGGTTATGGTTTCTTTTTCTTAATCATTTTTAAATCGTCGTGCAGCTGTGGTCGATGCCGCTATAGATCTTGTGCTTTTTATCCCGCAGGCTCCACTTGATGATGCTTATGCGAAGCATCACTATATTTAGCTTTTTTTGTGAATGCTGAAAGCTCATTTTGGTAATTTCAGTGTGGGGTCAATGGTGATTGCACAAGTGGACAGTTCCTCTGTGGAGGAGAGCGCTGGCAAGCGCTGCTTGGAGACAAGTGGTGCCCATGCGCATTGATCATTGGAGGTCCTAAACACTGTGCTAGTGGAGCGCGGAGGTACCTCCAAGGCCCTCAGCACAAGTTGGGCAGAATAGGGTGCGGTCTTTAGCACCAAAGCTAAATGCCACTATCACACAACTTGTAATTCCGATCCCCGTGCAACCAGAAGTTCACATTTAGGGCCAGATGTATGAATAATTGATTATCAATTGCGACCAGTGAAGAATTTTATGAGCTGACCTATGGGATGGATTGGTATATCTGAAAAAACATTTTTATCTTTGCAAACGCTGAATCAGAACATTTTTGATCGAAAAAATGCTTTGCACATCTGACCCATAGCCATTTACTTATAATGAGAGTCCATAAACCTGCTGCGGAGAAAGATATCTCACCCAGTGGAACTAGCTGAGACATGCATCCTACCGAAGTCAACACAATGAGTAGGACTTAATGCACAATACTATTGTTTATAGCAATTACATGTCTAAGTTATAGTGCTTACTAAAAACATGATAGAAATGCTGCCAAGAGTGTGGGGCGGGTTGTGATGTAGTGCCCAAGACATTTATACTCTTATCAGTGGAGTACCAAAGCTGACTCATGTTTCTCCAAGCAATATAAAGGTTCTAAAATGTTCAACTGAGTGTAAAAATTGTATATTTACTGCTCAGTGAGAGTAGGTTGGACCTCACATTCTAGGCCCAGGTTGACATCATGAAGAAATGAGTTTACCCCCAACTCGGACACTGACAAAGTGTTGTCTTTTGCATCCCTTGACCTCATTACTTGGCTGTACACTATGGCCCTCATTCTGACCTTGGCGGGCGGCGGAGGCCGCCCGCCAAAGTCCCGCCGTCAGGTTACCGTTCCGCGGTCGAAAGACCGCGGCGGTAATTCTGACTTTCCCGCTGGGCTGGCGGGCGGTCTCCTTCAGACCGCCAGCCAGCCCAGCGGGAAAGAGGCTTCCACGATGAAGCCGGCTCGGAATCGAGCCGGCGGAGTGGAAGCTGTGCGACGGGTGCAGTTGCACCCGTCGCGTATTTCACTGTCTGCGCAGCAGACAGTGAAATACATGTAGGGGCCCTCTTACGGGGGCCCCTGCAATGCCCATGCCAGTGGCATGGGCACTGCAGGGGCCCCCAGGGGCCCCGCGACCCCCCCTACCGCCATCCGGATCTCGGCGGTCCGACCGCCGGGATCTGGATGGCGGTAGGGGGGGTCAGAATCCCCGCGGCGGTGCAGCAAGCTGCGCCGCCGCGGAGGATTCAATGGGGCCGCGGTACACTGGCGGGACCCCGCCAGTGGTGCCGGTCCGACCGCGGCTTTACCGCCGCGGTCGGAATCCCCATTGGAGCACCGCCGGCTTGTCGGCGGTGCTCCCGCGGTCCTCCGCCCTGGCGGTCAAAGACCGCCAGGGTCAGAATGAGGGCCTATGTGTGCTTAGATAGTGCTAAGTTTTCAAGTGCCACCGAAAAGATAGCTCTGTGGGGAGAGTGCCTCTGATTTTTGTGGGCTCTATCTTGATCTCAGAGGTTCGAACTGCAGCATAGCCAGCTTAGCCTTTCACTCTTCAGAGGTTGATAAAATGGGTACTGTTGAGCTGGGCAACGGAAATGCTGCTTTTCAGATTCTAAAAACAGTTCAGCTGGGGTGTGTGTGCTGTAGGGGCAAGTCTCAGTACATGCGATGTATTGCCCAAGAGTACTTCATTTACATGTCTAATTGTGACATGCTCAGGGCTTACTGACCATTTCCCGAACTGCATGAATAACAGGTGGCCAGCTGCATCAAAGACGTCAGGGCCTGTCGCCTTCTGATTCTTGTCACTTCATGTGGACTCCGTCCCTCTTAGATCCTACATAGGTCTTGCTTCAGAAGTGATAGTCTATTACCTTCTCACCAACCTTTCTGGTCCCCTATGACTGATGGTCCTCACTCATAGATAGGGACTAGGGCCTGCAAGTTACGTTACGATATAATGAAGATTACCGGTAAGTCAGAGGACATTAACACTGATGCTTTATTAATATCATTGAAGTTGAAACTGCAACTGAGTCTGTGGTAGGCAAGACATCTGTGCTGTAGCACCTTCCCCCATCTGATGAAAACAAGCAACTGGGCCACTCACCAGGCACCTCAGTGTAGTGCATGTGCACTGTTCGGTTTTATGTCGCTCAGTTCTGTGTGCACTCAGGTGGCCTGTGGGTAGTTCCATTGCCTAATTTGTGCTGGTGTTTACCGGGGCTAGAGACTGGAACTTTTTTCTTAGCACCAGCACATTTTTGACATTCACCACATGGGGGCGCTGTCTAGCTAATTTTAAACAGAGAACATTAGTAGCAAGTTTAACAAGTCAATATATATATATTTTTAAAAATAATACTAGTGTGCCAACCATTCTTACAGCTTTCGTGACCTTGAATATTTCAAACTCACACATTTGTTGGAGTGTGATGCTTAGCAGGCAGTGTCGGTAGTGGGATTTGCTAGCGCTGGCAGGGACAGTGGATGGTGCAAGCTGCAGTGTACTTCTGGGGTATATATTGGGCCCTGGTACCTATTTATTTGGAAATTAAGCACTGGGTGGAGCTGGTAGTGAAATGGGCTGGTGTCATGGTTCATTAGACTGTCGTACGTATGTGGTTTATGAGGCCTCATTGTGCCCTCGAGAGTCTAAGGGTGCCAGTACAGTTAGTAATGCCTAATTGGGTTTTGACACTTCCTAGGGCATCCTTCACTAGGTTGACTACTAAAAGTCCAGGAGCACAGATCACCAGTGTTGTTTCCGGTTCATGTGCTAGAAGTTTTGATATTGCACATTTGTAAAGTTGAGGAGAGGCTGACTGATTCCTCCGTACCTATTGCTCTCCATATAGTTTACAATTACTATGAGTGAGTGACTAAGGCCATTTAAAATACACTCGCTGTCAGGCAGGGCGATGAGGGCTACATATGAGATTAAGCAATAAATGCCAAGCATGGGCCCTTGTGAAATAATGTGAGTAAAGTCTGGGGCCAAGTGTTTGTCTTTTGAGGGTATTCGAAGTTAATGTACCGGTATTTGTTTTATCTACTTAAACAAGTTCTATTGTAAAAAGGCCTTTTAAAAGTGGTGACATTTTTCTATGGCTAAGAACCAGTCACGCATTTGAATAATATCATTGACATTAAGGATATACTTTCCTTATCTGTCTGCATTGAGTTACAGGCCCTAGCGCCCGTTTCATCGCTTACACTTCTTTCCTTTTGAAAAGTGCAAACATTTCTTAGTAACATTGAACAGATTGGTCGATCCACGTGCATATTTGCTCGTTGCAATTTTGTGGCGCTACATGGTTCTATACATGTGAGTCTTTGCGATGATGTGAGCTTCCTCATGGAGCAATGCACTGAGGAGAGACAGAGATTGTGTGACCTTTGAGATGTGCATTACAGTCCCTAAAGAGGCTGTGCAGGGTCACCTTAAGAATTTTGAGGGCACGGGCAAGGCATATTTTGGCTGCCCTTGCACGGAACAAGGTTGAAATGTATTACCCATGTCCTGTTAATTCAAGCCTACATGGTGCCATACAATATTAAATTATATGGTACATTTTAACAAGGTCATATTAAAGCAGTTGAAATATGCTTTTCCCGGGATCCCAAAAATCCTTAATCTCAGTGGGAAGAAAGAATATCTAAGTGGTAGCGGTAAACAGAGAGGGAGAGGGGAATTTGATAGAGAAATAGAGCTCACATAAGAGAGAAAGTTCACTTCCCGTGTGGTCTTGGAATGTAGGGTACTTAGGCAATTGTCAACTTGTCCATTCCTTAAAACGTTTCTGGGTCTGTGGTATGGTATTCTGATGGTAGGAGGGAGGATTTCATTTTTCTGAGAAGCACCAATTGGTACCATACTGTTTGTGCTTTTTTCATGTAATGTGGTATTTGAAACAGAGACTAACGACTACATAGAAACTAAGGGGCTGCTTTAGGTCTTGGCGGAGGGGAATACACTGTCACAAAAGTGACGGATATCCTGTCCGCCATATTACGATCCCTTTATATCCTATGAGGGTCGTAATACAGCGGACGGAATATCTGCCATGTTTGTGATGGACTATTCCTTCTGCCAAGATCTAAATCAGACCCTAAGCGATTTCATGTAGGATCAAGACTTGGTAAAAACTCATTGAGTTTAATGTCATTAAGCCATGTTTGGGTGACCTCATTTTAAATCTCACCTAAGACACCGCGTGTGCTGTCTCTTACAAGATCTTATGTTACCTTTCAGTTGGCTTAGTGGTCACCCATTGCTTACCATTGGTTGGCTTCCTTGTCACTCTCATTTGCTTGCTTTTTTTATTCATCAGCCTCCATAGGCTTTCCTTCCTTTTCTTTTGTTGGCCCTCCCCTAGAGCATGGGCACCTTACTGTGTCCTTCCACTGCTTGCTTTTTTCAGGTGCTATTTTTTCCTTTCTGTTTAGGCACTCTATGAGAGTTTGTGTGTTCTTCAGCTGTCTCCCTCATGTACTCCCACCTCCCTGTCCTCTTTAATTCCCCTCCTGCCCACCTGTTGTCTGTGTGGTCCCCCAGCACCTCTCACCCACCCTCAACTGCCTGTATGCTTCCGCCAGTCCTTTCAGTCCAACCTCCATTGTCTGTATGCTTCTCCCAGTCCCTCCTGCCTACTCTCCTTTATCTATGTGCTTCCCCAGCTCCTCCTGCCCACTCTCCATTGTCCATATGCTCCCTCACCCCTTTTTTGCTTGTCCCCTCCCCTACCCATGTCTTTCTCTGATGCCTTCCCTCTCTGTTTGTTGCCTCACCCCATACTCACTCCTCAGTTAAACAGAATAGTCAGTTGTGGGACGAGGCAGCATGGAGAGAGAGTGGAAGAGAACGACACAAGGGGGGGAGAGGACAGCCAAGAGGGGATGGGTAGCACACATCTAAAATTAATTATTTAAGAAGTGCTATGATGTGGCCAACTCTAATGCCCTTTTAAAAAAAGCAAAAACAACAGATGATGGACAGAATGCAGAACAAATCAAACATTTACCCCCAGTCACAGGTCTCAGTTTAATCCATTAGTTTTTTTGTTTACCATGCCATTCCAGTTTGGATCCAGCCATATGCAAATCAGTCTAGACCCTGATCTCCATGGCAGTTTAGCCCAAACTGCCAGGCCAGGTCCTCTGTGGACCAGAAACGAACATCCTGGGACCGGTTTCAGGGTATCACCCTTCATCAGCCAGGCTAGCTTGAATCTGGTGGCATAGAAAGCACAAGACCCACGTCTGGGCATACCCTTCCTATTTTGGGCAACAAATGCAAAAACAACAGATGATGGACGACCCATCATTTGTGTTTGTTTGCTTTTTTTTTTTAAAAAGAGCATTAGTGTTGTCCGTATTATAGTTCTTTTTTAAAAATAATTTTTAGCTAATAGCTTTCATAAGTGAAACAATCCCAATGCTTGTTAGTTTTCATTTGGAGAACAGGAGAAACTAGAATGGATTAGGACAAGGCCAGACTTGCAGCCAGCCCCACTTCAGGCACAGCTGAACAAAGTGCGTATCGGGTGATTGGCTGCCTGCAGTTTGTTAAGCGTAAGGTTCCCCACTGGCCAGGCCCTGTAACGCAAGTGGCAAGGTTTGCCTTCTTGAGGTTGAGTGCAGGACCTTCCTGTCTATATAATAAACTAATGAGATTAGCCAATGCGAATCTGTTTCTCTGTCTTTCACGGGTACCATTGTACTATTTTTTAGGTACTGCGGTACAGCACAACACTGAAATTCCACCATACCGTGCAGAACACTTTTGTTATTTGCTCTTGTCAGAAAACCTCTGGGCTCAAAATTTAAATAAACCCCCCCCTTCGTAGTGAACACCGCTTTGTTTAAATAGTGGTATTACAGAGGAACCATGAGCAGGAAGTACAATCCACACAAATTGCAGTGGGACCCTCTCATTGGTTCTATGAGTATCCCGGTACCTAAGGGAGGTAAAACAAACAAAAAAAAAAAAATGAAAGTAGTCATTTGATTGGCCATTCAAGGGACACTACTCAAAAAGAAATCCCAGGCCCATTAGAAACAACCTGAAACGATTCTGTTAACCACCATTACTAGATTGAGGTTTAACAGGGACAGTTTGCAGGACAAGCAGTCTTAAGTCATCATGGTCCCAGACAGAACTGGAGACCAGCACACACCAAGTGCATAATCCACCACGTTTAAGCAAGGTTCACATCAGAAGATGTTGATGTCAGTGTGCTCTCAAGCACACTGGTGAAAAAATGAATACACAGTAGTTGAAGCATTCTTTTACCTGAAGACGCTCATAAAAAAGGGAAGACTGGCCAATATTTGATGGGAACTGTTAACCACTGGAATATGGAAATACCTGAGAACTATGTACCTAAAATCTAAAGCATGGGCAGAGGTACAGAAGAAATGAGCTGTCGAAAGACAGTCAACTGCCTTGAAGCAAGTCCAGCAACAAGAAGAGGAAGAAAATTATGACAACATGCAACATTTTGGGATGTACTGCAGTCACTGTCATAGAGCTGTAGCCTGTGGTTAAGGTAACAGAATAATATATTCAATGGCCATGGAACAGCATCTGCAAAAAGACTGCTAAGAATTATGTAAAAAATAAAAGAAGAAATAGAAAAGGTTAAAAACCAAATCAATCCTCTTTTCCAAAATAATAGTTAAAAACTGTTCAGAAATAAGAAAAACAAAAAAAGTTACAATGACATTAAAAAGCAGTAGTTGAGAACTGCAAAAAAAAAAGATACATTTTAAAAGTGAAAAAAACTAAAATTCCACTCTGTTCTATGGATGTAGTTGGTCCCTGAGGGTTGGATGCAAGGCCTTGCTGCAGGCCATACCATGCTCCCAACCCACCATGCTGCAAGAGGTTTTGCTGATTCTAGGGGCAAAGCACAGGGATTTGCTGCTCTGGGGCCACCCCGCAGCTTATGACCTAAGGCTCTGCCTGGCAGAGGATTGCCTACTCCTGGAGTGATGGATGCAGGGTATGTCACTGGGTACTCGTCGTTTATGTCTTTGGCCCACTGGAACTGCAGAGAGGTCTTGATCCTTGCAGGTTCTGCCTTGACCCAGTTAGATGCGGCCCTTTTTGGTAGCCAGGGTGCTGCAGACGGAGGAACGCCAAAAGCAGTCAGTGCCCTCCAGAAGGAGCCCCAGAGGAAAAAACCCAAAAGGGAAAAACCTCTAAGCAGGAACTACCTGGAACAAAAAGAAGCAAAAAAGGTAAGTCTTCCAACAGGAAAAATAATACTGGAAGAAGCAACAGGCGAGGAAAAAATAACTGGCGAAAAAGTAGCAGGAGCGAAGATCACCACCAAAGGAAGTGTTGCAGCGCAAGGAGAACAAGAATCACTCACCTTAAATATCCAAGAACAGGAAATGACCAACAGGAAGTAGAAAGTCATCATATTGGATTGGGAAAGAAACATTGGAACATATAGAGAAAAGACACCATGGTGAAAAAGGTTCCTAAATCATGCAGTGAAAAAGAAGGCATGCTGGGAAGAAAAAAGAACATGGCAGCTGAAGAAACACATAAATAAATGAGGAAAGGGAGAAAAAGAAAAGAATGAAAGAAAAAAAGACAGTCTCACCAAGTAAGTGAGGGGTGTGGGGGAAGGTGCCCAAGGAAATGTTGAGGGTGCGCCGCGCCCAAAACTCGCCAAGGGCCCATGCCCAATTTGGGGCCTTGAGCGAGAAAGTAAAGTACAACAGGGGTGTAGCACACCAGGCCGCCACAAATCGAGCCGCGCTCCGAGCCTAATGCTCGGCTTGTGGTGCGGTCTGCCGCAGCGCAACAGGGTGTAGCTGTAGGCCAGCCCTTTGGCCAACCCCCTGCTACATGTGGTCAAAAGCAGTGCTCAGTAGGAGAATTGGATGACAAACAAAAATGAAGAAATTCTCTGAAATAGCAAAGGTTAAAGTGAAATTATTGTTAGGTAATCTAATAAGATTTTAGCTCATGTTAAAAAAAAATCCTAGAAAATCACTGAAAAAAAGGAAGGTTAATGTGTTTTTATAGTTAGGTGTTGTAATAATATAAAAGCTAATTTAAACAGCCCACAGAAATTCCCCACCTAGTTTGTATTGAGCTAATTATAACCTCCCAAATTACATCATTCACGACGTGTTAAATCGTTGATCACTTCAATGATGACATCATTCAAGCTACTGTTCCACAAATAGAAACAGTGTAGTACTGGAGACTAGTCCATACATGGTGCACACTTTAGATACCCTTAGTTAGAAATGGGGTCTCTACTGGGCAGAGGTATACACCCTTGTCCAAGTAGGGACCACAATCCTATTTACGGTAAGTTACACACAATCCAAATGATCCTGTGCCCACCCTCTGGTAGCTTGGCATTGAGCAGTCAGGCTTAACTTAGAAGGCAATGTGTAAAGTATTTGTGCAATAAATCATACAGTAACACAGTGAAAACACCACAAAAATACACCACACAGTTTTAGAAGAATAGATCATATTTATCTGGTTAAATTAAGGTCAAATCGATAAAGATTCAATAAGCACAAGTTAAGATATCACTTTTGTAAGATTAAAAAGAGTCTTAAATCTTAGAAATCACCAGTTGTCTCTAGTTTAAACAAAGTACCTGTTTTGTGTCAAAAATAACACGCACAGAGACTGGAGAGGAGGAGATGTGTGGAAAAATAGGGTGCACATGGGATTTTCTGGCGTGGCACAGACGATGCGTTGTTTCTATCCACGCTGCAAGGGGCTTTGCATCAATTTCCGGCGCGCAGTCTTGGTTCCTCACTGTGATGCAGGGATCTTTTTGGCGCCCAGCGACGATGCTGGGAAATCCTGGGTGTGCAGGACAAAGTCACAGGCGTTGCATTGATCCGGTATGGAGATGCGTCAAATTTTCTGTCGCATGGCAGGCGCTGCATCGATTCTTCACTCGGGAAGTCAGGCTGCGTCGTTCCGGTTCGGCTGTGCATCGATCTGGTAAGGCTGTGTGTTGAATTTCTGGTCGCAAGGCAGGCGCTGCATTGAATCTTCACTTGGGAAGTCGAACTGCGTCGTTCTAGTTCAGCTGTGCAGTGATTTTCTCATCGCAAGGCAGGCAGTGCGTCATTTCCAGCAGGCTGTGCGTCGATTTTCGGCATAGAAGGAGTTTCCTCAACAGATTAAGTCATTTTGGCCCTGAGACTTAAGAAACCTGGAGGCAAGCTCAATCCAAGCCCTTGGAGAGCACTTCTCAGCAAAGTCAGAGGGCAGCAAGGCAGCAGTCCTTCCCAGCAAAGCAGTCCAGATGAGTCCTTTGGGCAGCCAGGCAGTTCCTCTTGACAGGTTGCAGGTTCAGGTCCAGAAGTGTCTGATTTGGTGGGGTCAGGGTCCCAGTTTAGATACCATAAATGCCTTTGAAGTGGGGGAGACTTCAATGAGTGGTTTTTAAGTGCACAAGGTCCCCTTTCAGTACAGGTCTGTCTGCCAGGGTCCCAGTAGGGGGTTTGGCAGTCCATTGTGTGAGAGCAGGCCACTAGCCTTTGGAATGTAAGTGTCAAGTCCGCCACCCTTCCGGCCCAGGAAGACCCATTCAGTATGCAGATGAGTGCAGGTGTGACTGAGTATCCTGTGTTTGTGGTTGTCTCTGTGAAATGCACAAGGAAGCTGTCGACCAGCCCAGACGTTGATTGGAGACAGGCTGTAAGACACAGATGGATTTTAAGTGCATGGAAATACTCACTTTTTTAAAAGTGGCATTTCTAAAATAGTATTATAAAATCCAACCTCACCAATAAGCAGGATTTTCTATTACCATTCTGTCCATACTAAATATGACCTGGTTACCCCTTTCTGATCAGAATCTACCACTCAAACAGCATATGAGAGGAGCCCTAATGCTATTTTATGAAAAGAGCGGCCTCACAGTAGTGGAAAACGAATTTAGGAGTTTTCCACTACCAGAACATATAAAACACACATGTACATGTCCTGCCTTTTACCTACATAGCATCCTGCCCTATGGGTTACCTAGACCGTACCTTAGGGGTGACTTATATGTAGAAAAAGGGGAGGTCAAGACTTGGCAAGTACTTTTAATTGCCAAATTGAAGTGGCAGTGAAACTGCACACACAGTCCTTGCAATGGCTGGCCTGACACATGGTTAAGAGGCTACTTATGTGGGTGGCACAACCAGTGCTGCAGGCCCACTAGTAGCATTCAATTTACAGGTCCTGAGCACATTTAGTGCGCTTTACTAGGGACTTACAAGTAAATTGAATATGCCAATTGGGAATGAACCAATGTTACTATGTTTAAGGGAGAGAGCATATGCACGTTAGCATTGGTTAGCAGTAGTAAAGTGCGCAGAATCCTAAAACCAGCAAAAACAGTGTCAGAAATGTGGAGGGAGGCAGGCAAAAAGTTGGGGGATGACCACACTAAGGCTGTCAGGTCTAACACCCATGAAGGTTTGAGTGCCAGGAATACTTTGATAAAGCACGGTAGAGACTGAACGCAATTGGAGTGAGTTGCAGAGGTATGTTTCAACTGGGTTGTGTCTTAATTCAAAGGTCTCTTGACGAAAATATGCCAGAAAAGCTAAAGCTTCTCCTTACGAAATATTATTATCCTGTGGAATTTTATATACATGCTTAAGTGAAAGAATTGTCATGTAGTCGTACAGAAGATTTCTATGAAAATGCGGATTTATAATATGGAGATATTTATTTCCAGTAGTTCACTGAAACTTCTGAGACATACATTTTTGTAAAATGTATAGTGTATTACGGACTTACTTACAGATAGTTCAAATCTCAATATGATTAAAACCGTTCTTAAAATGGTGTACACCAGGGGTCTCCATCCTTTTCTGTAATAAGAGCTACTTATGTACAATGAAAATCATACCATACTACTAATAATTTTAGTGTGGTAATTGCATTCACAGACAAGATTACATTAGTGGCCTCTCCATGCAAGATTACCAGCACTGAACAGTTCAGTGCATCAGGCAGGGTTACAACCAGTAATAGAAAAAGGCTTTATCAATTTTGAATGCCATATAGCTAATACATGACTGCAAGAGCTGCACTACTCCTGGCACAGCGCTAATTATATTTGTAATAAGCTTGCCCAGTGGCACTTGATTTATCACTCAGAAATCAGCTTTATATATATTAAATATATTTTGTAAATCTTTCTCCCATCTTCAGGTTATGAGCTCTGAAAATACATAACACTTTCGTCTTCAATACATGCTTTTCAGTTTTGATAAACATGTATATAATTCAACTGAGAAAAAGCTTCTAATATATTAGACTGGCTGGACACAGGAGAGCCACTTACAGGTATTTGGTGAGCAGCCAGTAGCTCACGAGCTATTTGTTGGAGATGCCTAGTGTACACCATTCTGCTAATTTCAGGAGCATGTTTAGGGTATTTGTAAACAATATGGAGGGTTGGCCATAGGGCTAGGTGGTGCATGCTGTATAACTGGATAATGTATAGAAGTGAATCGGTTGACTTAAAATTCTAGGTTAGATGATGTATTTAACAAGCACAATAAACACATTAAGTAAAATAATAACCAGCCTCTGATTTTTAACTGGAACAGTTGCTACTGCCATTAATTTCTACAGAGATATTACATTTCTTACTCACCTCAATACCAGTTAATAAAAAGAGTATGGCCCTCATTTCAACTTTGGCGGATGGCAAGCCCCGCCCGCCAAGTTGAATCCGCCGCGCGGCCGCCAATGCAGCCACACATCCCGCAGTGGCTATTTGGAGATCCCCGCTGGGCCGCAACACGGGAGCCGGCTCCAAATGGTGCAGTTGCACCCGTCGCGCTTTTCACTGTCTGCTATGCAGACTTTGAAAAGCTCCATGGGGCCGTGGCAGGGGGCCCCTGCACTGCCCATGCCAGAGGCATGGGCAGTGCAGGGGCCCCCAGGGGCCTCGCGACTCCCCTTTACGCCAACCTTTTCATGGTGGTTCATACCACCATGAAAAGGCTGGCGAGAGGGTGACTCTTAATCCCCTGGGCAGCGCTGCAAGCAGCGCTGCCCTGGGGGATTACAACCGCCGGGACCAGTGTGGCGGGAAACCAACGGTCCCGGCGGTGCTTCCGCCACGGTCGTAATTCCATGGGAAGCACCGCCAGCCTGTTGGCGGTGCTTCCGTCGAAACAGCCCTGGCGGTCTTTGATCGCCAGAGTTGTAATGAGGGCGTATATCTTCTTAATGTAGTTGATTTCATTAATATGCTTCATACTCTGCTTGTTGCAAACAGTGCCTTGTTCTAGGAAATCCACCAAACAGTGGAGGAACAAGCAAAAGATGATTTATGTGGTTCTGATAAACGTCCATTAAAACAGGGTCAGATCACCCTCTGGAGGCAGAACAAAGATTCCTGGGCTTAAAGTGCCTTTGTCTCACACCTTTGAATCATAGACTGAGATCTAGTCTTACAAACAGGAACTGTTGGGGGATGGGTTTAAGGATAAAGCACATCAAACAACAAAGGAGTTTTAGAATGCAGAAGGTAAGGCTCAATCAATCAAGTAAAAGAAAATAAGAAAAACAAATTAACTGCTAACTAGAAAAGATCTGGTGAAAAAAATACAATTGGAAAGTAGGAAAACTAGTTTAACCATTCCAATGAATGTCTATGTAGAAAAATATAGAAATGATGAAAAAAATCACTCACTGCCTCTATATCACTTCCTTAGTGAAAAGTAATCTGATTTGTGAGCGCACATGGTTGGTAGGTTGGGTTAGCCACAGTGAACAGAGTTCTCTTCAAAAGCAGCTTCTTCCTTCAAATAAAAATTTAAACTGCAAATTGGGCAATGTTACAGGTAAAAAAAAGCACGAAGGGGCAGAAGTTGTACCTTGATGACTGCTGCTTGAGTCAGTGTCTTGAATATGCTCAATACATTTTTTCTGTACCTGGAGACCACTGGCAATTTTATTTATTTATATTTTTTGGACTGTTTGGTTGCAATCCTTGGGTAAAAGTGACAGGAAGCAGAAAGAGAAGCAGCAGATAACTGCGGGCACAACCCCAAGCATTGACACAGTGAGTGGAGAAGATTGAAGGTAACAGTGATAATGGTGTAATGGTGTTGTAAAAATGGTGATGTAGTATAATATTAACATTGTATATCAACAAGTGTGGATCAAGAAAGCAAGTTCATATTGATGTTGGTTTCTTTCATTAAAGCAGGTGGTGGCTGTCTCTGGTTTAGTAAGTCTTCGAGTTTATGAGGAGTAGGAAGTGTTTATTTTTTGGTTAATTTAGTTTTGCATAAGCTGAAGGAGGGTGCCATTTAGCTATAAGCAGGTAGGAAGATCCACATTTATAGAGTGATACCTGAGAAGGCCATTTCTTAGACAAGCAGTTCTTGAAATTAGAGAGCACAAGATAAAACCCCTCATTATGAACATGGCGGTAAACACTGCACCGCCAGCAGCCGTGCGGTCCGAACTGCCAAATAATGAACCAACTGAAACACAGGCATCCTGAAAACCACTCACTGCCAGCAGAGGAGTGCCGTCAACGACGGCAGAGCCCGCCCACAGGCCGAATGAAAGGCCCTACCCACTCATCAAATAAGGAAGCACTAGACCGCCGTCAGTTCCAGGGCGGGAACCACCGCCACGCAAAGCCAGGCGGAAACGAACCAAATATAAGGTAACACTCACTGGAAGCTTACACAACACGCCAAAGCAGACATGGGTAGAGAGCTGCAGATCATGCCAGCCCTGCTCCTTGCCATATACCTCCACGACCGAGACCGCCGGCGAAGACGACAACGGTAAGTACCGCGACCTACTAAACAAGGGAAGAAAGGGCACAGTTACATACCCACCCACCCTGCAACGCTTCCACAACCCTTTGCAGCAGCACAAGCCATACACCCCACAGCAAGAGGTACTTACCCGACACAAGGCAAATCCAACATTCCCAAAGTACATACATATGCCCCACACCCACAAACAATGAAACGAGAGACCACGGATCCAGAGTGTGCCTCCAACAACACAGGCCACACATTAACCTTTATTATGCTCACTGAGCAACCAAAGTGCATATAAGGCTTATGGCCAGTCCGTCACAAAACAAGTCCGATGGGCCACAATGGCCCCAACCTGACTCCCACAAGTGCCACAGTACTCCACCTCATAGGGGCAACAATGGGGCATCCAGGCACCTCAGGGAACAGGGGCAAGGGGTGGTGGGGGTGGGGATTTATGAAAGGGTGGGGCTTAGATTTACGTTCGGAAGGTGGAGGGGGTTTGGGTTTGGCCTTGGAAATTGGGGGAGTGTGCTTGGACCGAGTGGTGGCAGATGGAACAGCTTCAGCACAGGACTTCTTCCTCTCTGGGGAAGGGGCACCGGAATGTGAAGGCGGACAGTGGCGGGCTGTGACGTGGAAGGAGTGGACAGGGCAAGGAGGTGAGCACATTTAGGGACGAGACAGGGTGGGCCAGTGGGTTGGAATAGGTCAACACAGGAGAGGAAAAGTTCCTTAGGTGCAATTGGGGTGGACCTGGAGGAAGGCGTGGGAGTGGAGGTAGAGGGAGTGGTTGTAAGTGGTGTAGGTGTGCGTGATGTGGGTGCAGGTGACTGGACAGTATGCTGAGGTGTGGCGGATCTGTGATGGGTGGGTGTTTTGGTGCGTTTGAGTTTCTTGGGAGGAGGGGGGTGGACACTGTGGGACAAGACAGGCTGCCCGTGTGAATGTATGTTGTCTGGGTGTCTACAAGTCTGGTGAGTGTGCTGCATGTGTCAATTAAAGTAGTTGTGGTGAGTGCAGGTGTGGTGTCTGACTGCAGGAATAGGGTCAGCAACAGTGAATGAAGGTGCAGTGCCTGGGTGTGTGCATGTACTGGGGACAGACAGGGAGGCGGAAGAGGTGGACATACTGGGGGAAGTGGATGTTGTTGTGTGTGCATGTGTATGTTGGCTGTGTGTATGCTTGTGGTGGGAGGTGTGGTGCTTTGAAGTGTGCTTCATGTGTGTTGAGGTGTGTGCCTGCGTGTCAGAATGTGTGCTTTGGACGGGTGAAGGGAGTGGGGTGCTGGAAGGGGTAGAGGAGGTTGGAGGGGGGATGGAATGACCAGGGACACTGGCTGCCATCCAAGAGGAGGCAAGAGCCTGAAAAGATCTCTGTAGGTCAGACACAGCACCGTGAATGACATCCAGACAGGCATTGGTCTGCTGCATCTCTGATGCTAGCCCCTGGATGGCATTGACAATGGTTGTCTGCCCTACAGAGATGGTTCTGAGGAGGTCAATAGCCTCCTCCTTGAGGGCAGCAGGGCTGACTGGGACAAGGGAGGAGGTGCCTGGGGCGAAGGAGACACCCACCCATCTCGGTGAGCAGGCACGGGCAACTTGGTGGGGAGCAAATGGGAGGGCGGTGATGGTATGGGGGTGGTGGAAGATGACACAGTAGGGGTGAGCCGACTAGGGTCCACCACCGCCAGGGAGCTCCCATCGAAGGAGGTATCGGAGTCACTACCTCCAGTGGTAGATGCCTCCCCCGTGGTAGTCCCCCAGCCCTCCAACCCACTGGTCCCCTTGGTGTCGGGCGACTCTGCCTCCGAGGATCCGTGGGCCGCTGCATCCCCACTCGCCGGTGCCTCAGCTCCCTCGCCAGATGATGCTGATGTACCCAGACAACACAAGAGAACAGGGATGGGGGGACAATACAGGACAGGTTTTGTAAATAGCTGAATGGAGGTACAATAGTGGTTCACACATACACCCACCCAGAAAACCCACCAACAGGCAGCACCTACCGCCATACCCATGGCTATGCCCCCGACTAGTGGCCAGCACCCCACTCTACAGCCATTCCCCAACTAACTTAAGGACTTGACGTGCAGTAGACCTGACCAAAACACCCCTACTCCCCACAGGGGCCATGATGTACATGGACATCAGTCATAGTCCCTGCAACTAGGCAGCATAAATCCGAATGCACACACACACACACATCCATCAAGGGTAAAAAAAAATGGTATGTGTACTCACCCCCTTGTGACTGCTGTGCAGCCTTCAAGCGCCCATCCAGGTCCGGGTATGCCACCGGCAGGATGCGTTGCATAAGGGGGGTCAGTGTCCGACAGGCACCCCTTTCCCATTGGGAGGACTTCCCCAGCTGGGCCTCGCAGATCTTTCGCGCCCAGCGCCGCAGGTCCTCCCACCTCTTCCTGCAGTGGGTGCTCCACCGTTTGTAGACCCCCAGGGTCTGCACCTGCTTGGCGATGGCATGCCAAAGTCCCCTCTTCTGGTGGGCGCTTACCTATAAGGGACACACAGAAATGTAACTGTAACACAGAGTTCAGACACTGGCCAATCATATACAGCTGGCTATAAGTCCACTACGGGACGGACAGTTCAAACCAACTAACAGCACACACACACGCAGCATGCCAGGAACCCTGGACCATCCAGTGTCAGAGATGCACACATGTATGCAGCCAACACCAACCACTACACACATCCATGGCCCCCAGTCCTCCTACTCACCTGTACCTCTGGCTGTCCGTAGAGCTTGGCGTACAGGGGCAGGACCCCGTCCACGAGCCTCTCCAATTCCTCTTGGGTGAAGGCCGGGGCCCTTTTCCCTGCAACACGTGCCACTTCCATGACCGGAGGCAGGACACAGCGGTACACTCAGTGGAGTACCTGCTTGCACGAGATCAGGGAGTCAAGTGAAGTTGGGGTTCCGAGTTTGCGCACGCACCGCAGCGGTGTGCACCGTCACCGCCGGCGGCGATCATGATACACTAAGAATCCCCATTGACATCCATGTTAACCAATGAATTTGCGCACGGCGGTAAACACCGCCTTACGCTATTACGTCAGCCGCTAGCGGTATGAGGTCACTTCCACAACAACAGTTCTGGATTACAGGGGGCAGACATTTTGGCCTCAACTATGCATTTGTAAAACTCTCATCTGCACAATGCAGGCCCTATTGTCCCCTAAACACCCATAGGCATGTAACAATAAACATTCCCTCACCTGACCATATCATTTTGGTCATGTTGCTGTTATGTCACACACACTATGCATTAGTGTCATGGACAATCATGGCAGTAGTGCTGAATGTGAAACAATGTGTGCATATGTATGTGTGTTCCTCACACGTGTTTTCATCTCCTCCCAGGTACAGACCCTTGGGGTGAGGAAGGGCCCCATCGGTGTATAGACCACTTGTTGATTTCGGATCATGGTGGAGCGTCACATCATTATCAATTACAGACTCACCCGTGCAACTATTCTTGAACTTTGTGCATTACTGGATCCTACACTGACACCGGCAAATAGTAACCAGCATGCCATCCCTACTGAAGTGCAGGTGCTCTCTGCACTCCATTTCCTGGCCACGGGCTCTTTTCAAGTGAGGTTTTTAACAGCCAATGTTTTTTATTATACTGTCAAGATTCCTGAATGCATTTGTACGACACCTACAGTCCTATGTGAGGTTTCCCCAAAGTGCTGACATCCCTGCCATCAAGTCAGACTTCTATGCCTTTGCCAACATACCCCATGTGATAGGTGCCATCGATGGCACCCACATAGCTATCATCCCCTCAAGAGTCAGTGAACAGGTGTACAGAAACAGGAAGAACTTTCATTCCATGAACATTCAGTTGGTGTGTACTGCAGACCAGTACATCACACATGTGAATGCCATGTTCCCTGGTTCAGTCCATGATTCATTTGTGCTGAGGAACAGTAGTGTGCCACACAAGATGGAACAACTACAAGATGACAGAGGGTGGATCATAGGTAGGTGTTTCTGTCACTTATTGCCACAGAGGCTGTCTGCCCCTGAGGCTTGTCAATGAAAGTTCTGTTTTGCACCTTTTTCTAGGTGATTGTGGCTATCCCAATGTGCGTTGGCTCCTGACACCAGTGAGGAATCCTGGAACAGATGCAGAAAGGAATTACAATGAGGCCCATGGACGTACTAGGAGGGTGATAGAGCACACAATAGGTCTCCTGAAGGCTAGATTTTGTTGCCTACATATCTCTGGCGGTTCGCTGGCCTATGGGCCTGAAAAGGTGTGTAGAATAATGGTGGCCTGCTACCTGCTGCATACTGCACAACGTGGCTGTGAGAAATTCTATCCCTCTCTTTGAAGAGGAGGGTGCTGCATATCCAGACCAGCTTCCTCAGAGAAGGGATGAGAGTAATGGTGATGATGAGGAAAGGAAAGATGTAAATTCCAGGACCCAACTGATACAACTCTACTTCCAGTAACTATGTGGGACAATTGGATGAGATTGGTGTCTGTGCATCATGCTGTCAGTGTGCCTTGTCATCTAGGGGGGTGTTGGGTATATACTAATTGCCACTGTGACTAGGTCTGCATAGGACAGATTACAATTTAGTCTAATATTTCAACACATATGTCAGCACAACAACATGTAAGGCGTGTGGTGCTTTTCATGCTACTCAGATACCAATAAAGGAGTTATCAACCAGTTGCATCCATACTTCACTTTGTTCAAATGTTATGACAGGGGACATTGTAACAGTTGAAAAGGTGATTTATTTGGTGCAGGGATTAAATCGTGCAGATTACAGTGATGGGAGTGGGCTAATGGTGGTTGTCCAATATGGCAACATGGTTGCAGCATTGTTGCAGCATTGTTGGCAGTAGTGGTAGGTCCATCCATGCTTACATGAGTTTGTAGTATTTGTAGCACTGTTTGGTGTTGGATTAAGTGGGACCCTTGGAGGACAGTTTTTGGCAGAGTCACTTCTTAGAGGGGGCCTTGTTCTTGGCAGGTGTTCCTGTGCCATATCTTGGCCTGAGGGTCCATTTGGGCACCTGTTGTTGGCCTGTAGGAGTTGAGATGGTTGTCCCCTGTGTGTCCTCAGAGGGTGGTAGATGTGAAGTTGCTGCTGAAGCTCTTGTTGTCCGTTATGTATCCTGTGCTGTAGTAGGGACTTCCTGTTCTGTGTGGGCCTCAGGCTGTGTTTGGACAAGCTGCAGCAGCACACCTGCTATGCTGGCCATTGTGGCATTGTGCAGTTTCCACTGCTCCATGGCCTCTTGGTGGTGTGCTTGCTGCATCCTCTGACTCTGCTCCATGGTGGATACTATCTGGGCCAATCTGTCCTGGGTATGGTGATATGCTCCCAGGACCTCAGAAATCACGGCATGGGCTGCAGCATCCATCCTGTGCCCCCCCCCCCCTGGACCAGTGATGCCCTCTCACTGGGCCTAGCCCCCTGTGCCTGTGTCCCCTGCACAGGTCTGGCGGTACCACTTGTACTGGGGCCATCGTCTTCTTGCCTGTTGGTAGGGGGTAACTGTGGCCTCTGTATTTGTGTTCCACCAGTCTGTGGCCTGGATACACAGGTGTGTGGACGGTTGCCCTGGGCTGATGTTATTGCCTGGGTGGTAGGGGTGTCAGTGATATCCTGGGTGGGGCTGCTGGATGGTGACAGTCCAGGACTGTGTGAGGGGCCAGGCTTATCGTCAGTGTCCAGGGTTCCATCCCCAGTGTCCTGTTAGGTGCCTCTGTCTCCCTCTGGGGCACTGGCACTCCTTGTCCTGTCTGTCAGGGTGGCATGGGTGGTGGTGCCTGTTGGGAGGAATGGACATGTCTGTTACATTAGCATGGTCGGATGGGGTGCACAGGCCTGGGCGGGTTTGTGCAGGTTACACACTTTGGGGCCATGCAGGATGCTTTGTTGAGGTTAGCATTGCTTTTAGCTTGGGATGTGGAGGTGCAGTGTGGGTGCTGTAGGCCATTGTGTTTCCTTGCAGGGGTGGGTGGCTGTGCACAGGAGGATGGATGTGGGCCTGTTAGTGGGTTAGTGGGCATGCAGGGGGACTGGATTAAGTGCTTGTGGGCTGGGTGGGGTAGTGGTCCTGGTGGATGTTGGAGGGGGGTTGGTGCACGCATTCCAGGTGTGATGGATATGGGGTAATTGTAGACTTGCCCGAGTCCATTCCTCCAGTGAGTCCCTCAGGGTGCAGGATGGCCAGTACCTTTTCCTCCCAGTGTAGTCGGGTGGTGTTGGTGGAGGTCCTCCCCCAGTCTTCTGGACTGCAATGTGGTGCCTCGATGCCATGGACCTTACCTTCCCCCGCAGGTTGTTCCATCTCTTGCAGATGTCATCCCTGGTGCGTGGATGGTGTCCCACTGCATTGACCCTGCTGACTATTGTCTGCCATTGCTCCATCTTCCTGGCGATGGGTGTGTGCTGCACCTGTGCCCCGAATAGTTGTGGCTCGACCGTCAGGATCTCATCCACCATGGTCCTTAGCTCCCTTTCTGTGAAGCGTGGGTTTTTGGGGGGTGCCATGGTGAGTGTTATGAATGGTGTCTTGTGTGGATCTAGGTGAGGGTGCTCTTGTGTGGTTGGGTGTAAGTATCGTGGATTGTGGCATTCGGTGTCTGCTTCTGGTGTTCTCTGTCTTAGTTGGCCTACTTTCATTACAAAGGATTATGGGGTGTGTCTGTGACTGTTTTATAGTGTTGTGGATATGTGTCAGGTGTGTGGGTTTCTAACTTATCCAATGTGTGCACTTCTTACTGTTGGTTCCACTTGCCGCCCGTGGCGGTCTGCACTGCCAATGGTCGTTCGGCTTCCACTGACCGCCGCAGTGATTTGTGCTTCATTATTTGATAGGCGGGTGGTGTGCTCGGCGGTGTAAGTTTGCCTTCGTCATTAAGGAGCTTAGAAGGAAATGAAGGAAATAAAGTAGATCAGACGTACCCGCCACTCACAGCCAAAACAACAAAATTAATCCCAGACTCCTACACTTCATGTAATTCACCATCAATATCCCCACTGAAATCTGTTCCGCGCTGAGAAAAAGGTGTCTGGGGGGGGGGGGGGAGGGGGAATTTTTTTTGGGGGGGGGGGGGGTAAATCTGTTCAGTAGCTTTGGAAATAATTTTTTACAGAAAACCAATTTTGAATATCTGGTGGTGTGAAGGCTTCAAGAATACTCCCAATCACGTGCAGAGATCTGATTGGCTGCCAGCACTTCAACCAGGAAGCGTTGGCAGCCATTATAAGACTCAGCTTCAGCCGAGTCTCTAAAAAAGAAAAATGTACTGTTACCCTACTCCCCTAGTCTTGGTGCAGTGGTTCCCAAAGGACGCCCCCAAGGCATAATAGTATTTTTTTTAAAGCACAGCAAAAATCACAACAAATCCGCAATTTTCTCCATGAATTTGAAAAAAAGCGGATCAACTCTGTGCTTGCTTTTTATTTTGCCCCCGGGTGGGCCAGGTCCCAGGAGCAGTGGAAAAATATGGAAGGGGCACACTGGATCCCCATCCTAGGGTTTATCAGAGCCCCGGGGACCTCCACCTCCCCTTGGCACTGCTTGTGATGTATGCGGGCAGGGCCTCTTGACCTGCCTGTGCCCCTGGGTCCGCCACCTCCTCGGGGCAAAAATTAATAGGTGGGGTCCACATGCCTCCCCCACCCGCAGCCCCAGGAACTAACACTTCCCCGGAGCACTGCAAATTGTGTATGCAGATGGAGGTGCTGGGCCCGTCCGCACCCCAGACACTGCCACCTCCTCAGGGCAAAACTGCTCAAATGAATGCAGGGGGGCCTGCACAGCCTCCGCTGTAGCCCTGCGGACCACCTCCTCCCCAGGGTTTAAGTAAAGTAATGTAGGGGGTCCTTTGCTGACCTCCGGCCCGAGGACCACCACCTTCTCGGGGCAATCAGTATAATATATGGGGGGGATGCATGGCCCGCCATTCTCCAAGTACTGCCACCTCCCTGGGGAAAGTCATACAACTTATGGGGGGGCTGCGCGACACCACCATGCCCCGGGACCGCCAACTACACGGGGATCAAATAAAATAATAAAGGAGGACCATCTTGGACTCCCGGCCCCATGGACCACAACCTCCCAAGGGCTAAAATAAATGCTGGAGGGGGGCCTCTTGGATCCATATATGGTCCTGGGCACCACCACCCCCCAGGGTGGGCTCCTGCTGTTTGCTTTTGTTTGGTGGGAGCTGACAGCTTCCACCAAGCAAAAGCAAACATAACTCCGCTGTCAAACAGCTCCCGCTTGCAGAAATCTGACTTTTCATCTATTTCCCTACACGGAAATATGCATGCAGGGAAATGGATAAAAACATTGCTCCTGCAAGTAGAGAGATGCTTTTTAAAGGATCTCCGTGCTTGCAGTAGCAATGCTGGTTCGGGACTTGCTGGAACCGCTGTTGCCAAAATGTTTAAAAAACCACATAATTTTCAAGGTGGAATGGGTGACATGCGATTCCACCTTGAAAATTATATGATGTAGATGCTCAGGGAACAGACTGCCAAAGTTACAGACTCACAAGGGCACTGGAGACATTTGATTAACATCCTTCACACAGCCGTAGTGTAAGAGATGCACTATACATGTACCCAAGGTAGTAGCACTCACTGATTAGCCAGTGGAAAGTATTCCAGTTGGGTAGACATTTTGCACAAAAAGCTGGCCTCTTCTTGAGTAAATACACATGGCAGGATTCATTCTGACACAATACTAATTTTACAGAAATTAAACCTCAGCAGCAAGCACTTACAAATTCAAACAAAGCTTGTGCCCATGTTGTCGTTCCACTTCTGTAAAGATCTAATCAGCCTAAATTTGTGTGCATGGCCAAGGCAAATCAAGTGTGTTTTCTCTGCAGTTCCACCTTGAAGAGCTATCTGTAATCCTTGACGGAGGTGTTTACATCCTTGCCTTTTTCGAGCGCAATATCTTGAGTGTGTTCTTCCTTGTCAACTGCTGCTTTGACACAACCCTGCTGTGCAAGGCCAAAGGCCATGTGAAATGCGGGTTTGGGTGGTTATAGGGGATTGGCTGCAGGCTCTGCGTCCAACCCACAGCCGTGCACAATGCAGGGTTGGGTGATTATAGGGGGTTGACTGCAGGGCCTGGCAGCCAACCCCCGCCACACATGGCCGAAGGTTGAATTAACATACATACATTACTTTATGTTAAAAAGCACATAGAAATTCACTGAAAAAAACAAAGGTTACAGGGATGTTATAGTCTCACATTTTAAACATACAAAACCATAGAAATTCACCTTTCATAGTTATAGTTATCACAAGTAGCTATGACTTGTGTCTTAAGGTAACTATAACGCACACCCTTGCCTTGCACTGCTAATAACCCCACACATTACAGCACAACTTTTTTTTTTGCTTGAATCTTTTTACTCATTTTCAGCTTTTAGACATTTACAATCAGTCCACGGTAACTGCAGAGAGGAGGAACCAGGGGCACAACCCTGGGTACATTCGGTGCAGTTTGAATATCTAATACTTCAACGTTTCATACATCAGTTGACAACAGGATTAATAAACAGAGCCAATAAAACAACTTATCAGCACCAAGAATACACATGTGCCTCCAGTCTTCAGAGTACGCAGCATTGTAAAACAGACAACACACCAGGACAATCCCTTAAAGAGCAGTTGTCTCTATTGTGCACAACAAGGAAGTAAAGATTCAGCATTATCATGTCATATTATAATACAACAACAAAACAACAACCATAACGGGAGTCTGTTTCCATAATTCCCAGGTGTCCACCTCCCTCTCCCATGTCCCCACCAGTTCCTTCCAACAGACAGCACGCGGCGCAGCAACAGGATCACACCAGGCATGCTTCTTCCTAAACCTTGTTAGAGGGGTAGACCAGATGTCAAGGGCCCTGACATAGTGCGAAACACACAACCAGACCACTGGATCTCTCCAACGTGATTCATGGGTCTGGAGTGTCTGCGTTAGCTCTGCGTTCCAACTCTCGGAGCTCAGACAGCATTTCCACAAATTACGGTACTCATGACATCTTTGATAACATTATTGATAATATCTATGTAATATTTACAGTAAAATTATTGATGAGAAAACTGCATGAGATAGCCATGAGTTATAGTTACCTTGGAACACGAGTTATAGTTAATTGAGATAACTCCATAACAGGTGAATTTCTATGGTTTTGTATGTTTAAAATGTGAGCCTAACTATAACACCTTGTAACCTTTGGTGTTTTAAGTGAACTTCTACATTTTTTAAAATTGTAATTCCGAACTATAACATTCCTGTAACCTTTGTTTTTTTCAGTGAATTTCAATGTTTTTTTGAGGGCAAAGTGATTTTAATTACTATATGTTAATCCAACCACCGCCGCACAGACCCCCCTGGGCCTCAGGGATCACCACCTTCCTGGAACTACATAACAAATCAAATCAAATCATTAGCATTTATAAAGCGCGCTACTCACCCGTGCGGGTCTCAAGGCGCTAGGGACAAAGGGGGTGGTTATCGCTGCTCGAACAGCCAGGTCTTTAGGAGTCTCCGGAAAGCGGAGTGGTCCTGGGTGGTCCTGAGGCTGGTGGGGAGGGAGTTCCAGGTCTTGGCCGCCAGGAAGGAGAAAGATCTCCCACCCGCCGTGGAGCGTCGGATGCGAGGGACGGCGGCGAGTGCGAGGCCAGAGGAGCGGAGGGGGCGGGTGGGGACGTAGAAGTTGAGGCGTCTGTTGAGGTATTCCGGTCCCTTGTCGTGGAGGGCTTTGTGTGCGTGGGTGAGAAGTCGGAAGGTGATCCTTTTGCTGACTGGGAGCCAATGCAGGTGTCTCAGGTGTGCGGAGATGTGGCTGTTGCGGGGTACGTCGAGGATGAGGCGGGCTGAGGCGTTTTGAATGCGTTGCAGGCGATTTTGGAGTTTGGCGGTGGTCCCAGCGTAGAGGGTGTTGCCGTAGTCCAGGCGGCTCGTGACGAGGGCGTGGGTCACGGTTTTTCTGGTGTCGGCGGGGATCCAGCGGAAGATCTTGCGGAGCATGCGGAGGGTGAGGAAGCAGGCGGAGGACACGGCGTTGACTTGCTTGGTCATGGTGAGAAGGGGGTCCAAGATGAAGCCGAGGTTGCGGGCGTGGTCTGCGGGGGTCGGTGCGGTGCCGAGGGCCGTGGGCCACCAGGAGTCGTCCCAGGCGGACGGGGTGTTGCCGAGGATGAGGACTTCAGTTTTTTCAGAGTTCAGCTTTAGGCGGCTGAGCCTCATCCAATCTGCGACGTCCTTCATACCCTCTTGTAGGTTGGTGTTGGGCGCTGGCGGGGTCCTTGGTGAGGGAGAGTATAAGTTGGGTGTCGTCGGCGTAGGAGGTGATGATGATGTCGTGCTTGCGTACGATGTTAGCGAGGGGGCTCATGTAGACATTGAAGAGTGTCGGGCTGAGTGATGAGCCTTGAGGTACGCCGCAGATGATCTCAGTGGGTTCTGAGCGAAACGGAGGGAGGTAGACTCTTTGGGAGCGGTTTACGAGGAAGGAGGCGATCCAGTCCAGGGCCTGGTCTTGGATCCCGGTGGAGCGGAGGCGGGTGATTAGGGTGCGGTGACAGACGGTGTCAAAGGCAGCCGAGAGGTCGAGAAGAATGAGGGCGACTGTTTCACCGTTGTCCATCAGGGTTCTGATGTCGTCTGTGACTGAGATGAGGGCGGTTTCAGTGCTGTGGTTGGTTCGGAATCCGGTCTGTGAGGGGTCGAGCAGGTTGTTGTCTTCCAGGAAGATGGTCAGCTGTTTGTTGACGGTCTTCTCTATTACTTTGGCTGGGAAAGGCAGAAGGGAGATGGGGCGGAAGTTTTTCAGGTCGCTCGGGTCAGCCGTAGGTTTCTTTAGTAGGGCGTTGACTTCGGCGTGTTTCCAGCATTCGGGGAAGGTAGCAGAAGAAAAAGAAGAGTTGATGACGGTCTGGAGGTGCGGGGCGATGATGTTGTCGGCTTTGTTAAAGATGAAGTGCGGGCAGGGGTCCGAAGGGGCGCCGGAGTGGATAGAGTTCATGATGGATTTGGTTTCTTCCGTGCTGATGTGGGTCCAGTTGTTGAGGGTGATGGTCGGGGATGTGGGTTCGGTGGTGTTAGGTTGGGTCTGGTGTCCGAAGCTGTCGTGGAGGTCGCTGATCTTGCGATGGAAGAAAGTGGCGAGGGATTCGCATAGATCCTGTGAGGGCGTGACGGCGTTGGCGTTGGCGCTGGGGTTGGAGAACTCCTTGACGATGCTGAAGAGTTCTCTGCTGTTGTGGCTGTTTTTGTCCAGTCTGTCGGTGAAAAAATTCCTTTTGGCAGTGCGGATCAGGTGGTGGTGTTTGCGGGTAGCGTTCTTGAGGGCGGTCATGTTGTCAGCGGTGCGGTCCTTGCGCCAGGCTTTCTCAAGTGCGCGACAAGTTTTCTTTGATTCTTTGAGGGTGTCAGAGAACCAGAGGGGTTTCTTGGTGTTGTTCTGTCGCTGCGAGCGTTTGAGGGGAGCAAGGTTGTCTGCGCAGTTTGTAACAAAAATTCTTAGGGGGGCCAGGGAGACCCCTCCGGTCCCAAGGTCAACCACTTCCCCAGAACAACATAATAAAAATATATGGAGGTGGACCGCCCACTACCATGTCTCTGGGACTATATTTTACAAACTATGTAGGGGGGGGCGGACCTCCCAGGTCCTGGGGCCCACCACCCCACTTGGACAACATTAAAAAAATATTGGGGCCTGCATGGACCCCCACGTGTCCCAGGGACCACCACCTCCCCGAGGCTACATTTTAAATGGGTAATTAGTAATTGCTATCTCATTGGATAAATGTGTAGTGCATATTCTACACTATAGCTGCATAAAGGATGCCCAGGTAATGTCTCCAGTGACCTTGTGTGTTTGTAATTTTGGCAATGTGATAGTTCCTCCAGGGTCTACATACAGAAATCTGTGATGACACAAATCTTGCTGAGGAGCAGACGACAAGACTACAAAGATTTAATCTATAACAAACAAGGCTACTTCCTCCTAATTATATGTAATAAGTGGTTCTTTGCTTGGTGGAGATGTGCTTATATCCTTCTTCATCTGAGTCCACAGGGGGCTGAATGTCCCCCAGTCCCTGCTGGCTGCCTACTCTCCTGCAGGAGCTGGCATTGCTCCTACACGCAAGGAGCTGCAAAAAACTGCAGCTCCCTGAGTGCGGGACCAATCCTTTCATCTGTTTTACTGTCCGTTTGGCAGCAGGCAGGAAAACAGATGAAAAGTCTGTCCCCCACGAGTGGGAGCAGTTTTCCTCCTCTCGCCTGATGGGAGCAGATTTACTGTTTACTTTCGCTTCGCTGGAGCTGCCTAATCTCCTGCCAAGCGACAGCAAACACTGCTATCTCCTGAGTGTGGCTACCTTTGGAGATAAGGAGCCAGGCCTGGGGGATGATGGTCCCCAGAGCCATTAATTGCTCCAGGAGGGGGGCAGGTGGACCCCTTCCTTTAGTTTACACAGGCCGGCCCAGAAGAGGTGGTGGTCCTCGGGCCGTATATGGCCCAGCTCCCCCTCCCACTTTTAATTTTATTAGAGACCCCTGGAAGGAGGTGGTCCCCAGGGCCTAGAGTCTGTGCTGCACCCCTTGCAAGAATTAAATTAAGGCCCAGGGAGGTGGTGGTCCCTAGGGCTCAAAAGAGAAAAGGAGGGGGGGGGTATGCTTGCCCTCCTCCAATATGTTAGAAAAGCCCCAGGGAGGTGGTGGTCCCTGGGGCTCAAAAGAGCAAAGGAGGGGGGGGGGTGTGCTTGCCCTCCTCCAATATGTTAGAAAAGCCCCAGGGAGGTGGTGGTCACCGAGACTCAAAAGAGCCTTTGAATCAGATCTCAGCATGTGGTCTCTGGGATCTGCGGAGCCACCCTGTCCCTAGATATATACATTTCTATTTGCAAAACTACTGAATGGATTTACACCAAATAACAAAAACCACGACCTGCGCACCAAGATCTAGCTTCCTGAAAATGTTGGTATAGTTGCATTCAGCTGTGTTTTGGGGCCCCCCTCCCTTTTCTCGCCACCCACTTAAAAAATCTTCCTGAAACTGTCAAGACAGCAGCTGAAGTGAATATCATACAAATTTTTTACATTTCACGAAGATTCATCAAAAGGTGCCAAAGCTATTGGGAAAACAAAAAATGCTTTTCCTATGGAAACTAGGTACTAACAATAACTCCCAATTGGTGACCACTGGTATTTAGGTAAAAAAAAAAAATATATATATATATATATATATATATATATATATATATATATATCAATATCACTTAAAAACCCAAGTCTTACAGGGACATTACAGTTATGCTCACATTTTAAACATACCAAACCATAGAAGTTCACCTGTTATAGTTATCTCAAGTAACTATAACTCGTGCCCTAAGGTAACTATAGCTCACCCCCCCGGCCAGCTCCCACCAATCCAAAGCAAATAGCTATGTCCTAGGGGTGGGCACCCCGGGACATAGCAGAAACTGGCCTGGGGGGTGGTGGTGGTCCCCAGGGTCATGTATGGCTCCTAGAGGGAGGCCGCGCAGCCCCCCTCCAACTAGCATAGCCACAGGAAGGTGGACCCGCTTCATTCTTCTTATTACAGCCCCAGGGTGATGGTGGTCTCCTGGGCTGCAGGGGGCCGTGCGCCACTCCCCATCATGTTTGTGTAAAGACCTGGGGTGGTGGCAGTCCTAGTCCTGTTAAGTTTATATATATATATATATATATATATATATATATATATATAACCTTCAACGCTTCCTTCAATGTCAGGAGAACCAGGACACCTCCAAGATGAAAATTCAATTTATTTCAGCACAAAAAATCCAACGCGTTTCGGCAACAGCCTTACTCATGGATACAACATTACTGGAGTGCTCCACATAAATAACCCAAATTAATCATAAACATAAAAAACAGACAAACCCTGATTTATCCAACAAAAGGCACGTAATGCAGTGGCCATCTTGAAAGTGCACATTTAAACCTAATACACAGTAGTTAGTATCATGTTAGTCTCTAAAGTTCATTCAGAATCTCTCGTAAAGTTATCTCTATCAAACTTTAATCCAACAAATTAATTAATCATGATGTTCCTATCCAGCAAATAATTACTTATTGCAAAATTATAAAAACATTTTTTGTATAAAAGACATTTTTATAAAAGAAGTTTTAGATGTTTAAATTATTACTTATGACATTAGGGTAAAATCATTATATATGTTTTCAAGTTAAAATCTAATATACTTCATGTAAACATTTAATACTCATACCCATGTCTAAATTGCTACCCTTGAATCTTCTGACACCTATGAGAACATACAAACTTGCAAAAAGGCTTATCTGGAGGATATTATAACGTTTCCAATGTTATTCACAAATAACTTTATCCTACTTATATATTGAGACTTCTTAACCCAAGTGGGTAGACATACAAACTCTGTTATAAAAAACCTACTAAAAACCCAACACCCAATTCTT
Organism: Pleurodeles waltl; assembly: GCF_031143425.1. Taxonomy (NCBI): domain Eukaryota; kingdom Metazoa; phylum Chordata; class Amphibia; order Caudata; family Salamandridae; genus Pleurodeles; species Pleurodeles waltl. The sequence continues at coordinate 272,577,233 of NC_090451.1, read as the reverse complement.
TAAATACATAAATACCAAAATAACACCAACACTTGCAAATACTGTTCTACAAGAAGGCCACCACATTCCCCAACATGTTTAAAAATATATTGATTACCCTAGATGAATACTCAGCTCTTCACTCGAGTTCAGCCCCACAGGTGCCAATGACTCAAAATCTATTATATATTTGGACTCCAAAATACGCAGCAACCTTTCTCTGTTGCCGCCTCTTTTACTGATCTTCACTTGATCAATGACTACAAACTTCAACAAATTCTCATTGCCAAAGTGTTGAGTAAAAAAATGTCTGGCTACCTGATAGTTTTTGTCATAGTTCTTAATAGCTCGTCTATGTTCCAGAACTCTTTTTTTTGCGCTATGTATCGTACTCCCCACGTATAGTTTTTCACATGGGCATATCAGACAATAAACGCAATACGTTGTATTGCAGTTATAATTTCCTCTAATTACAAAGCTCTCTGTCCTTCCTGGAACATTCACAGTCATACAACTGTTGCTGGTTCTACAAGCCTTGCATTTCATACAACAGGCAAAACCCTCCACTCTGGTACTTCTCATATGTCCTTTCAACATTACATCATTCCGACATAAGTTATCCTTGAGAGATCTATTCCTCATAAAGGTTATTTGGGGATTATCCCCGATCCAGTTATTTAAAATAGGATCGGTCTGCAAAATATGCCAACTTCTGCTGAGAATGGACCTAATCTTATAAGACTGATTACTATAAGTTGTAATAAATCTGATCGAGTCATCGTCCTTTTTCTGCCTCTTATTCATCCCATACAGAACATCATCCCTACTTAAAGCCTCCACTTTCCGTCTAGCTTGGTCAATAGCTCTAACACCATATCCTCTATTCCTGAACCTCTCACACATCACTTCACACTCCTGTTGAAAATCAGCTGTCTCGCTACAGTTTCTCCGGGCTCTCAACAGCTCTCCAAATGGAATGCTACGTATCAAGGTCCCCGAATGTGCACTTTGGGCACACAACAGGCTATTGCCGGCCGTCGCTTTCCTAAACAATTTGGACACCAATTTGTTGTCCCTCACAGAGATTTCTACATCAAGAAACTCAATGCAGCTTGGATCCAAATGTTCGGTAAATCTTAAATTGCATTCATTCTTGTTCAGGTCCCGCACAAATTGTCTGGCTTCTTCCTCGTCACCCCTCCAGATTACAAAAATGTCGTCAATAAAACGACACCAGAGAACCACATTTGTATCAAATTGGGTGATCCCTTCTGACATCTGTTCCTCCTACCAGCCCATAAACAAATTTGAATAGCTGGGAGCAAAACAGGTGCCCATAGCTGTCCCTTGCAACTGCTTGTACAATTGATCCATGAGTAAGGCTGTTGCCGAAACGCGTTGGATTTTTTGTGCTGAAATAAATTGAATTTTCATCTTGGAGGTGTCTTGGTTCTCCTGACATTGAAGGGAACGTTGAAGGTTATATTAGGGCCTCTCGGAGCCCACCCAGGACCGCTGTGTTGAGCACCTGCATTCCGGGATTTGTGTTTGAAATATATATATATATATATATATATATATATATATATATATATTTTACAGTTAGGTGTGAAATAAATCTGTTTTTGTTTAAAAAAAAAAAAAAAAAACCTTAGAAATTCCCTGAAAAAAACAAAGGTTAAAGTAACAATATAGTTAGATTAATATGTCAGTGACAGCATTAAGGTTTTGAACAAAAAAAAAAAAATCCACCAGTTATAGTTAGCAGAGCTAACTATAACTCGCTCACCTGCAATGCACTGCTTATGGCCTCAGACATTACATTACTAATGACATGTTCTATGGGATCATTTATGACATCACTGATAATTTCTCAAACAACTCTTAGAGTATGCTGGCGTAATGAAGTAGAGTCAGCGATGGGGCAGGAGTAATGACATGTTAGTTGGGCATATTGTACCGTGATCATACTCTAACTATGCTGCTGCTTTTCAGAATGGTTACATAGTAGCTCTGGCAGAACAATGCTTTTCAATTTACATCATATAAACATATTGCTTTACTTGTATTTCTTCTATGTCTCCGTACTTCAGCAGGACCCCAGCCAGCTCCATCCTCCCATTTATGAGTCAAACGTAGACCTGCCAAATGGAGAAACCGAAGAAGGCCTTGAGGCAAAACCCCAAGGAGAGCCCGTCAGGTTTGGATGGATCAAAGGTGTAATGGTAAGTGCTCCTTCATTCCTCCTACACAGGTAGGAGTTTGTCAGAGGCAAAGGCTGAGGCTTCAAAATAGATCACCAATGCTTATTTATTTATTACTAGTGGTTGTAGGCCGTGGGCACCCGCACTCATTTTTGAGAACCAAAAGTTACCTTTCAGCATCAGACTTTGACCCAGAGCATGAAAAGAAATGGAAAAAAGAAAGAAAGAATGAGGAAGATAGATGAGAAAGGGAGAACGCATGGATGAAAAAAACCTGCAATAGTGAGATAAAGAGACAGGAAATGTAGGCTTGTGGATGAAAGAGGCATCAGGTGAAATCAAAACTAGGCATCCTTGGAATTTAGCGGCCCCAGTATTTGGCAGTGCTGATAATGGGATCATAAGAAAAGGTTGATTCTAAGAATCAATTATTTATTATTAATTTTAAAATTAAACATTGCATAGCCCCTGAGCACAGTACTTCTTTTAAAGGTGTGATTGAGGAATTGGGATACCAACCAGGACCTCCTTTCCATTAGCTTAGCGGAGGATGATCAATTCCTGGATAATTTTTCTAAGATTCTTAGCCAAGGTCCAGGATCAGCAGGGATAGTTGGATGACACAGGAGTGGTTCAGGGTGTTATCTGTGGCTTCAGTAGATTAAAATGGGTCTAGGGTGTGGGTCATGGAGTTATTCTGGGTTATAGAAACAGCTCTACCTCTAGCATCTGGTCATTGAACTTTAATGTCTAGTGTAGTCTTCAAATGCTCCGGCACAACTCCAGTCAATGTTGTTGTCAACAGACTTTCCTTTCTTGATTCAGAAAGATTTTACTGATTGAAAGAAATGTTTTGTGAATCAGAGTAGAGAGCTCATGTCTCATGAAATGTTAAGGTTACATTTGTGAAACCAAGCAGATGGATTCTGCCTTTTATACTTCTAGGGTAATTCGTTTTAATCAATGGTCTTAATACCCAGAACAGCCTTATAAAATGTTTGATCAAAAATCCATACTTTTTCGAAATATACAATCACACTTTAAATCGGAAAAATATAACATTTGACAGAGTTTGACACCTGCTTTTCAAGAATCTCATTAAATGCATTAGAACACACACCTTTTATGTATCTAGTTAAACATAAACTTCAGTTTCGGAAGCTCTAACATACAATTGTGTTAAAAAAGAAACTATTGCATGGAATGTTATTCTTTGACTTTTCACGATGCCAGTCAATTGAGTACTATTAAAATGGGCAGTAGTGACACCTATTAATTACACGCAGTGAAAGGGACAACAGCATAAAGTTGTGTTATTCTCATTGCGTATGATCTTGTTGTTTCCCATAGATCCGGTGCATGCTGAACATCTGGGGAGTGATTCTGTATCTGAGATTACCATGGATCACCGCACAAGCAGGAATAGGTGCGTAACCTGTAACAGTACTCTGCTGAAGGAACAACTGAGGGCTTTGCACATCTCCTGGATACGACTTCCAAATATCTAGATAAGTTATTCAGAAGCAGTGGCGGCTGGTAACTTTTGAAAGTGGTGGGGCATAAAAGTTGTTGATGAGTGTGATGAAGTGAGCAAAGCGAGAAAGTCCAACTGCAAATGAAGGGATTAAAGGGGACTCTACCCCCGAAGAAAAAAAAAGAAAAATAGAGGAAAAATTGGTGAATGTTGAGCAAATATTTCTTTGAAGAATTTGGTTAAAATCCAATATACTAAAAATGCATTTCTCTAGGGACACTCCCAGTGGTGGCTGATAACTGAAAGCTGTGGTGGGGCACAAATACAAGATGGAATTGCACCTTGTGAGTGAGCCTCACTACCCACTTATTTTCATTCACCTACTCACTCACTGCCTTTGGTCGCCTACCCACTCACTCATCCACTGCCATTCACACAACTCGTATACACAGACACCCACATTTTCTCAGCCACTCAGTCAAGCCCTGCAAACACTTATTCCAACAAACACTCATAGCCTCACCCATCCAGTATCCAGCAGTTTCAGTGATAAAAGCTACACTTTTATTTGAGCCGCAGATTACATTTTAATATGACACATAACGTCATTAGTCTGCAGAAGAAATAAAATGAGTATAACTTGCCATGATAAATTACTGGAACCATTACTGCCTTTGAGAGACGAAATCACTTACAGAGGCAGTGAAGAGAAGGAAGAGGAGAGCTGAGAGAACAGATTTTTTTCTTATTGTCTGTAAAAAGATAGAGCTCCAACTTACTTGTGTGCACAGATTGTCTTTGGCATATTTATGACTTGGAGTCTTCAGGTCACACTCCTGTCTCCCAGAGAGCCCTGGATGAAGTTATTTATTGTATTTATTCCATTTCTCTGCCACAGACTCCTTGAAATGCAGGAAAAGGGGATTTCTTTTGCGCAATGCCACATTCTCTTAATAAAATATGACCTCTAGTAACATGCTTCTCAACCGACCCTTACCCATTTCGTCATAGAGCGGGGCATGGTCAGTAAGGCCTTCTGATCACACCCCACCATTTGAGTATATAGGAAAGGGTGGAGAAATAATATCTGAGTGGCATGAAGTTTTTAGAAACCCGGGCTGAACAGAAGAACGCTCCAGGCTGTTTAATATCAGCGCTCCTGCTGGAGGAGGAGATAAGCCAGGGACGTCACTGCGTTCTGAGAAAACGTAAGGTCTTTGCGTGGGCGAGCCCTGTCAGCCCTACTGTGCAGCTGTCAGCCACATACTCACGCAGGGGGGCTTTTGAAAGTGCACAACTTTCACTCGGAAAATGTTGTGCAGAAAATGTTTTACTTTAAAAATGTATTTAAAGATATGCTTCACTAGAGAGGCCAGAAAAGCCGACACTGTTCAGAAGTATTAATCCTGATTAATTTCAGAGAATCTGAGCATGTAGCACGTCTGAAGGAATAAACGCTAACAAAGTGGTCACTGCAGCATTGACAAATGACTGCGTAAATTATTTGTTTATCTAATTTAACAGTTGATTTTTTCGATTATTGCATTTTAAATCACACAATATGATAAACTGCTCTGCAGGGCTTCTGTAGTTCCCTTTAGAGGTTTGTTCCAACTGGTGCTCTAGTTATTGGCCCTCTATTTTCCCTTCAAAAGATCAGATCTGATACTTTGGGCCCAATTCACAACGAAGTTGTAAATCTGCTGACGACTGGTATAATAAACATATGAGTTGCAGATATTTACAACTATTGTTTGATTCACAGAACTCACAGGCATTTAGGTCAGTTTCACAGAATTTTTCATAACTTGCATAAACGTTTGCTTCTCCTGTGCTACATGAGAAGACTTCCTGTGGGGGAAAATAGTGACGTAGACTCGTGTAGGTTGCATCATATTTACAAAACGCTCAAGAACTGGTGCAAGCCAGTGATGTCTGAGTGTGTATCTTATGCTCCTGTATGTAACCCACACTCTCGCAAGTTTTCTCATAAGTGCCACTTCTGGGTGATCCCCAAGGTGTGTCAAAGGAGTTATTGGGCAGCTGTATACAAATTAGGTGTAGACTTGCTCATATTAACTTGTTGGGTATTTCCCAGCATTTGTCAGTGCATTTCCATAATACTTACCTGCGCGTTAGAGTTAAAGCTGGAGGGCCCACACTGAACTACCACTGAAAGTGTGGAGGCCACTAACCACCAGTTATCACTGTGGTGGAGGGAGGAAGAACATGTTAAGAAATAAAATGTAATCGAGAGAAGAAAGGCTTTATCAAGGTAATTGAAAATGTGTCTATTTTCCTAACCCTAAATTTGTGCATTATACTTAGTGCATGAAATAGGCCCATTGAGGCGAGGAATAGAGTCACAAGTGTGTTTTATATGTGAGTCCCATACAATAAAGGCTGTTCCTTATAACAGTCATACTGTTTGTGCAGGAAAGGTCCGTAAATCCTCCACAGGTGAGTTTAAGTACCATGGTAAGCAAAACTTAAGAGTGGTAAGTTACACCAACATCAGTAAATTGGGCGGTAAGTTTTGGTAAAATTTTGTGTTAGAAAGGCAAAAACAGTGCTTTTGAAAACCGAGAAATTTAAGAATTTCGTGATCTTTTTTAATTCCTGACCATTTCTCGCCCATACACCCCCCTGCAACGACCACAAATACTCTTCTATGTAGCATTAATGAACACAAAAAGTCTGCAGGTGAAGCACAATTTTTGCTTGCATACATTTCACCACCGGAGGAATATTGGCACTGTGTACAATTTTATATGCAGTTTCAAACGTTTGCCATGCGCAAGTCTGACTCGCATATAGAAAAAAATTGTGAATTAGGCACTTCCTATCTCTATTAGTGATTTTTTCATCATTATGGACTGAGATCACATCTTGAAATTATAAAGCAGCTCTGCTCAAAGGCAATAAGCTTCCCCTGGGCATGCCACAGTGTGAACTCTTTATCACTTTGAGGCCTTGGTAAGATGACCACCTTCCTCCTGGTCCTTAAGGACACAGTTTCCAGTCCTCGATGTTTGTGCAGTAGCCTAATACATTCTGGGTGTCGTAGTCTTGTTTTGCTTTCACTGAATTAATTGAAATTAACCAAAAATCAATGATTTGTAGGTGAACTGTTCTGGACAGGAGATTGTCCATATCGACCTGAAGTGAGGTGGTCACTCTACGTCTTGATTCCTATCATATGAAACCTTCACATTATCACGGGCTAAAACATATGTAAATGTCCTCTTTTTTGTGAGCATCATATCAACTCTCATATAGCACTATAACATTAAGACAACCCAGGGTTGTGATGCCTGAATGAAACAGCACCTTGAGAGTCACTAGATGCAGGCACTGACTTAAAAGCAAACAATGACAACTCTGCAGCCAAGGGCAATGGAATCCTCAGTGGAAGAATGGCGCACAAAAATATGTGAATATTAAAAGAGGTTATGTACTTTAAGCTGAGACACGCCATGCACAGCCTGTGAATGGTGGAGGTCGGATTGTGGAAGTACCCCAAGAATCGGAAGGTGTTTGGGCATTCTTTTTGCTCTACTCGTGACAATTCCACATTAAAGAAGAGGCTGCAAATGCTTGCACAGCACCTTCTGTTGTACCGATTGTGTGGGCAAATATTTCAGATCTATGCAGTCTCAAGGGGGCGTTCTACCAGTTGCATGTTGGCATGGTCTTGTGCAAATTACATCACGGGTGCAGGAGCAGAGAAGCACTTGGGAGGTCTACTAACTGCATCAACTAGGAAGTGGCAAAAAGGTAGTCACCACTAAGGGTGCCTTTTGTAAGAGGGCAACATGGACCACCATTTACCCCTGTCAAAGGGATCTGTCATACACTTCACATGCCTACAGGAGAAAGGAAGGCATCCGTACATTCCTCCCAAATGCAGGCCAGTCCATTTGCATAATGGTGGTTTGCAACTGCTCATCCTTCATTCACTACTCTGATCTTTCCACCAAAGCAAGGTTTCCACCAAAAGCTCATGGTTTCGCACTTGCACCATTTTTTGTCAATTGTCTGACACACCCAATGGCAATGCTCACTGATTCTGAACATGACCATGCATCTTTTTTCAGAAATACAACATCAGATACCTGTTTATGAGCCTTGCCATAGGTGTTTGTAGTGTTTGCCTATGGATCATGATTCCTGCGTTTGTGACTCATCCTTAAGGGAGCGCCCCCAAGACGACTAGGGAAAGGGGTCAACCCATTTCTGACTCTCCATAGATGGGAGAACTCCTCCACACCACTTATTCTGACAGAGATGGCTCAGCATCATGACATTCTTGTAGCATCCATGCACTACTTGAGTTTGGGGTTGGACTGGTAGAAGGAACACAAGTTGCAATGGGTTGGGCACACCCAGCTTCTTCTTCCTTTGATGAGCCTCACCTCACTCTCAAGATGTTTGTTGTGAGTGTTTCTGCATTTGGACTGAGTTTGAAGATTTAAAGATCCCAGTGTAATGATGCTCCCAAGAATATGGCATCCTCCTAACTCATGGACGTCCTCAGTCTTTCATTGTATGCTGCCGCTCTGATTCTAGCCTATGCTGCGTCAAGGTGGGATTCACCTGGGTCTTTGGTTTCGCACCATACTTGGGCTTGTCTGTGGGTTTGGTGTTGACAGTGCTGGTTCTCCTCTCATGAGTGTTAGGATTTTGGTCCCTGCTCTAGGAGCTTTGACCCCAGAGGCAGTTCAGAAATTGAGATTAATTGTGAGTTAGATTTCAAAATCCTGCCTGATGAGGAGAAGACAGCAAATAAGGTCTATGGGCGGCAAGTCTTTTGATGGTTTCCTCTATTTACAAATCAAGCAGGAATTAAGAAGCATCTCAAGTGTTTTCTAATCCTTCTGCTACAGAAACAGGAAAATTGGTTGTCCTCTACGTGCCTTCTTTTCATACTGATGAGAGGCTGTATTTAAACTTGTACTCTGATTTCCTCAGGGGAGGTGTGGTTAACTGGTTAACTTAACAGATCCTATTTTACGTATTGGGAAGGTCCTCCTACTTTCTAACTGTCAGGGAAGAGAGGTAACAATAAATAGTCTAGCCCAGAGTGAACCTAACTTCTCTAGAGAGAGGCTAGTGGTGTAGGTATAATTTTCCTAAGTCAAAACCCATTTCTAATCTTCCCTCTGATTGGTAGTCAAAGAGGCTGGACTCTTTGGAGTGGATTGTATCTGTGATGGAAAGTTTGGAGGCTAGTGAGACTACACTACATAGCCAGATACACAATTTTGTGTGAGCTGATCACAACCGTCTTGAAGATCCTGCTTGATTATATGTAGTAAAGTTCAATAGGATTGCTTTGGATTTACCGGAGGTTTCTAAGTACATTCTTGCAACAGGGTAGTCAATGGTGGATGTTGTGGCACATTTTAAGGGGTCTGGTTTAGTGCTGAAAAGTCATACCTGGAGGCAAAGAATGGATTTTTTTCTACGCTTTGCGGAACAAACTACTGGAAATGCGCTTTGGACTCTTCTGAGTTTAGGTAGACAAGCTGTGTGAGAAATGTTAATCAGAGCAGGGCCATTGGGCTTCCTTACTTGAAGTCCTTTGCACACCAGTGTCGGACGTTTCCCCCGTCACAATAGTCAGTATCAAAGGCTGAAACAGACTCAATTAAAACAGGTAGATATGTTTTTTTTACTCCACATATGGAGAGGGTAGGAGGGCCTCAATAAGTGGCAACTGTGATTTCTACCCAAACTCTTACTAAACCTCTTTATTATATCACTCTTTATCTCCAGTTCTTCTCCTCTGTTGTGTTGGGATGATCAAATTCTTGAAACAGTAGCAGGAGATAACATTTGACAAGTGGATCTTACAGACCATAAAATCGGGGTACTTACTTTTGTTTTGAGAACAGTACTCAAAATTACTGTCCCTGTTATTCAAAGGTGGTATAGTCCCAGAACAAAAATTCAAGTTGAGATTCAGACACTACATCTTGACTGTTGCCATCTTAGAGAGATGCTTTACAGACTACAAGAGCCCCTTCCGTGCCACTCTGCAAACAATTGTGAGTTGCAGACACTGACCTTCTACACTGACCTTGTATCATGCTCAGTTGCCCTTTGCTGGGGTTGTGCTCTACAAATACCCAAATACATGCACACTCTGCCGGAAAGGAATATTTGTGAGGTTCTTCCTGGTCCCTAAAAAGCGAGAAGACTTGTATCTCACTTTGAACAAGAGGCATTTGAGCACATTGTGTGAGACAGAAAATTGGACAATAGTGGCTATCCAATCCCTGTATATGACAGACGTTAATCAGTACTTCCACAGCTCTATCTGGAACTGCACAAGGGCATCCCCTGCTTCCTAATAAGAGCATTGCCATTTTTAAATATTACTCTTCAGACACACCTCAGCTTGATACATTGTAGCAGCACACTTCAGTAGAGGACCAGGATTCAGGTCTTACCCTACCTGGATGAAAGTTGGTAAAGATCAGCTATCCACTGGTGGTAGAGCCTCACCTACTAGAGACAAGTAAAAAGATCCATGGCATGTGCTTCTTTCTGAATTTGTGAAGTGTCTGTGCATTCATTTGGAGTGGTTCCAATTTATACTGGTTGTCCTGGACAAAGTTAAAGGCTTCACATTTCCTTTAAAAGCAAAATTTGAAAGCATTCAAAATCAGATTCAAATCTTTGAGCCATTTTCAAGTCTTCCAGAGATGTTCTCTTTTCTCACCAGCAGCTGTGTGAAGGAAATAAAATTGGGTCTTCAGTATTTTATCAGGCTTCATTAAGGTTTGCCAGAGCTTGGCTCTGGGTATTTCATGTAATCCCCCTGTTTAACAACATAATAGAGTAGTTAAGGACTGAATTATGTTGCATTGACCAATGGTATGCCTTAGGTGGAGTTTGTAAACCAAATTACATGGCCATATATAACAACAGAACATACTGTCACAGGGTATTCACCCTTTCAATTTCAATTTCAATTGTTAAGATGAAAGAAACTTAGGATCACTTTAACCATTGGTGGTGTGGGCAAGAAAAGTAAAGATTATGTTGATGTAGAACAAAGAAGGGCTGGGAAAAACAGGAAGAATTCAAGAGGAAATAACTCCCAAAGTCAGAAGCAAGAAGGCTGAATGTAGAAAGGGTGCACAAGGTCAAAATAAAAAACCCTTGAATGGTATTGAGAGGGTTGTCTGTTTATTCGGAAACAATGGACGTTCTGAAAGTGGGAAGAAATTCCATAATCGTGAGAGATAGTTTGGCATAGAACAAAGAAAGAAGAGAGGTAGTTTGCAATGAAAATGCAAGAGGAAATGTTTTGAAAAAGGACAGGTCAGGTTAAAACATGGAAAAGGAATGGGGAAGAGATCAGAGGTAAGGTTGAGGATAGAGGAGTAAGGAGAAGAACAGAGCGATGTAAGTTCAAAGTTTATGTAAGATATTAACAGAATGTGCAATCTCATTTAAAAATTGTTACTGAATTTACTTACAGCAAATTGCTTCACTTTCTAATTAACGTGTCACTGATGGTATAGTGCATAGATGTTAATTGTTATATAGATCTGTTATATCTAGGCTATTTACATTGTTAAGAATACATATATAAGTTGCATAAGAAAGGAGATATCTAGTATGAAATGTAGTGGTTCCATAAGTTTATATTGATGTCATTATGGGATTGAATGCTGGATGGAGACAGACAGGGAGTAGGGTTTACAAAAGGAGGCACTGGCCCTGATGACTGCCTGGAGAGTTACTAATTAAACATGATTTTAAATGAAGAGCATTAATTACAACAGTCATCAGTAGTGCCCCCAGGGCTTCAATTTGCTGAACGAAAACCCATTTTGGCCTTTGGAACAGAAGCAATTATTGGTTACAGTCCTTCCTATTGAAATGGGAAGCCCATCTGCATGAATCAACATGATATGGTCTTAGGATTTACAAAATGATCTTATCAGGCTTGTGTATCTCAGAGTTATTATGCCAAGCCATATCAGGCAGAGACATATGGGTCCTAGTAGAGCAGAAGACCTCCCTTATGCACTACATGAACAAGAGATGCACTGTAGGCTGCAAGTGGTTGTGCATGGATTCGGCGTAGCCATGCCTTTGACGGTGCACCATTGAAATTCCCTTTAGGTTGCCCCTTGGGCAGAACAAGATAGCCTGGTGTTTTTCCTTTTCTTGTCATTCGGTGCCAACCCCTCTGCCCACTCAGTTGTCTGCAGAATGAATATACATCTCCCTTAAATTTGACTTAAATGTTTGCATTCATTTATTTCAAGGTGCCATGCTACTGCTCGGGTTGAATGAACTATCTGGAGTACGTTTCTAAAAAATATTATACTAGTAGATGTACATATAATATGATAGAATTATACCCGTAGGTACTAAAATATTTAGGATTTACTCCAACGATGCACAGTTAGTAATATGATGCAGACATCAACAGAGTGGTGCTGTGGCATCTGTTCGGGGGCCACACTCCATGATCATTCTCTTAACGGTCTACTGAAATAGCCAACTTGTTAATGAATATGCTTCACCTGTGGGTTAGTTCTACCAGTGCACCTCCTACAGGTTTGAAGTGTATCAGATTTGTAAAAAACAAGATCCCCATTCAGAGTTCACATGCACATGAGCCTGACCCTATCTACATTTAAAGCTTTCCATAGAGTACTAAGTGAGAGTTTATGGTTTATAACAGCCCAGAGTGCTGAAGGTCAGGATTCAAGCTTCAATGTCAAAGATGTTGATTTTTCTGCAATAAAACCCAACAGGAATCTGTAGAATGGTATCAAAAGCAAAGCATTTATGACCAATAATGAGGTTCCATCCTACACTTTTCACATAATCTAATACATACTAGAAGTCTAACTGTAAGATATCTGGCTTTAAAATTTGCTACAGAAGGATTATAGTTAGTATTGATGACAATTCCTAAATAAAGTTTATGCGGTTTTCACCTTCAGCCTGACAGCTTCACCTAACCACTGATGTGAGGCAGGTTGCTTTGCTCTTTTTGCAAGTACTCTAATTTGTGGAATATGGGAAGTTCCTTTCAAGATAGAGAGGGATAACTGCTCTACCACCTCCAGAATTGTTAGCCTCTCTGTTGGTACACTATTTCTCAAACATACACAGGCCAATTACTGAGAGCTGTGCTAACATTATCATCTGGTTTCCTATGTTCACCAGTAAATAACCACCAGAAGAAGTCAGAAGCAGACCAGATTATTTATAGGTGCAATGTTTATAACACAAGTACCAGATTTTGTAGAGCCACTATGCTTCCATCTTTCAACTTCAGTTCAGATTTTTGAATCCAAGTGCACAAAGCAACTGAGCTGGCCCCATGGTCGACTCCCAGATGGTAAGGGATGAGATCACTAGGGACTGTGTCAAGGAAGACTAGGGCTTTGAGTAACAAAGATCACCCCTTGATAATCAAGCCATTCTCTCCTTATCGGTCCTCCTTATCCTAGTCCTAACTAAGTAGGGATGTTCCAAAGCCTATGCAACACACAACTACATTGAACCCGGGAAAAAGACGCAGACTCCAAAAACAGTCAGTAGGAAGTGACGTCAAAATAGGAAAATTGCAAAATGTATCTCCTAATGTGAGACAGAAAAAAATAGGGCCTGTTTTTATGGTGGTCCCTATTTATGGTGCACACGAAGAGGAGGAACTGTGTAGCATTATGTGTAGTTGTTTGAAACATTTTTTCTTTGGGGATAAGATGGGTAAATCTTGTCTTTTGTACAAGGCAAACCTCATATAGTTAGTATTGGAACAAGAAAAACTGATAAGAAGGCAGTATACAGGAATAATAGCTTTGGTTGAGAGATGTGACAGCTTGTCCTACTACCAACATGAAACAATGCACCTTGTCCATTATGAGAAATGCCTATAAACTGTAACTAAGAATGCTAAAATAATATGTATCTACTTCTTAGGTCTGGTTTATCCTGGATTGTTTGATTTTACTAACATTATATACATAATATAAATAATATATTTTGTTATGGGCTTTCAGCCAACCCTCTTCATTCATTGGTCTTTTGTTGTCATTCATATTTTTCTTCTGCCTACTACAGCAAATGGCATGGCCAATAGTCCAGCTCGCTTCAACTGCTGGTTAACTTCACTATCAGTAATGGCATTCTGCTCTTTCGCAAGGAGCACATTTACACACAAAGTATTTCCCTTCAGTACCAGGGACTACTATATCAATGTGTGCTTTTAGAGACTGAAACAATATTTGTACTTTTAGTAAAAAAAAATTATTGACGAAGGTGCTGAAACAACCACAACCTTTTGCAAAGAACCATGACAAAGCAAAACAACTGTTGACAAAGCAAAAAAAAAAAACTTAGCCGATGCTAGAACATTTGATTTTGCCAACACGTGTTCTCTTAAGTGTTATGAACTCCTTTCTGGATGCACCTGCTCCTTACAATCAATTATACCTCCATGGTATTTTTGATAATTTCCATTTCTTTAAATCATGTTTAGAAATAGTGGCTCTATTAGATGCCATAAATGCATTTACTGCTTTTGTTATCCATAGTCCTTTAAGACTGCACCATGACTGCAGGAGTGTCTTCTTCCAGAATGAAAGTTAACACTAATGTGAATTTACCATTGCAGCTTTAACATGGGTGATAATCCTGATGTCTGTAACGGTGACGACCATCACAGGCCTTTCCATTTCTGCCATATCCACCAACGGGAAGGTGAAGTCAGGTACGGCACTATGTAGCTTTGCACACAAAATGTGGATTTATTGTACGAGATGATTTTATAAAGGCAACACTAATATCTCATTGTAAAAGAAATTGATGTTTTCGAGTTGTGGTTTGGTATTTAAGAACTGCCTGCTAGCATTTGTATGCAGTGCTTAATTTGAGCCAGTGGGGCCCACCAACACTCATTTCTGAGGACTGGGACTTATTGACAAAGTGCAAGAGAGTGAAAAACAAACATGGCGGAAGAAAGGAGGAAGAGAAAGACAGAAAAAATGGCACATACGGAGTAAGAAGGAACCTGCAAAAAAGACATAATGGACAGGAAGTGGTTTGGTAGAGGATTAAAGAGGAAGTTTAGTTGTGTAGCAGAGCATGGCAGATAAATAATGAAAAGTTCAATCACACTAATTGCCTCCTAATAACATATAGGCCATCATTACGACCCTGGCAGTCCTAAGACCGCCAGGGCAGCGATGTCAAATTAGTAGTTTGGCGGTATGGCCGGAGCTAATGCGCCAAGACTCCAGCTGTCCCGCCACATCACCTCATTCCGCCGGATTGTGCAGGATCAGCAAAGTATAATGGGGGAGAACCAATACCCCTAAGGAAGTAATATATATGTATACTATGGTGAAAGCTCCTGCACTCGAAGAAAAAATGGTGAATCCCTGATCAACAAGGTAATTTTTTGGGTTTGGGGCATGTGTAAATGCAGGGCTGTGATATACTCCTATGTTTTGAGGGCTATCCTCTGCTCAGTGCCTGGTGACATGTATGATAACATTGAAATCCTGTTATTATCACAAGCCTTGGTAGATGGCCTGGTAGCTATAGAGGGCCACTCAATGGCCCCTCATCTTCAACACTAATATTAGTCAAGTGCACATACACGAGCCCTCCCCAGTCATGGGCTGATTTAGTAAACAGTGCACCTACCACTGTCTCCACCTCATCTGGTTTAAAAGCAAGACAACTCGAATATACTTTGATGGAATACTGCATGGCTAAAATCAAAACTGTCAGACTCTAGTTGGGGGGATTTTATGCTTTTGATATATGCTTTTTTCAGGAGACCTGGCTTATGAGCTCAGTACGTTGATCTGGGTTTACAAACTATTACGTTGCTGCCGTCTCTCAGGGGCATGGTAGACAATCTGGGGGGCTTGGATATGGGTGAAAACCTCATTAAATTGTAGAGTTAAGAGGCTGCCAACACATCTTCAATGTTTAACATAGGAATGTAGGCAGGAACAAAGAGTCAGATATAATTTCCTGACTTTAGTTTGACATTCAATGTGATTTAGAAAAGGGACCATTAATTGTTGCAGGGGATTTTTAATACCACCTTTGAACCCCTGAACAATTTTGATTATACTATTATGGAGGATGAAGATGTTAAGTGGGGAATCCCAGAACTAGATTTACCACCTATGAAAAGATGGATGGTTTTGTTAACTGAGCTATTGGGAATGACCATTAACTTAGGTCTTAGAGCATGTAATTTTTGATCTCCCTCAGATCTAGTCAGTGCTCACACCTTTAAGAGGATAAATCAGTCGGGTAGGATATATTACATCATGTTAGATCTCCACATCTGACCTTGTATGGAGGATATGGTGGTGCTAGGGATGGGCGATAGTGATCACAATGCTCTTCTCCTAACAATTCAAGTGTATTTGTTACCTAGATCCATAGACATAATTCCTGTTCAATATGGTGAGTTAAGCCTCTTGAATAATAAACACATATTAAAATGGTCTGATGTTAAAAGCCAGCCAAATTGAATGTACCAAATCTACAATAAAGATGTGGGAAAGATGTGGGTATGCTAGAATTAATGATAAATTTGGGCAAAGCAGCTGAGGAGACTGCAGGTACCTTGACCACCGTGAGGACCTTTTTAATGCTATAAAAGTAATATTTTGCTGGAAATGTAAACCTATATTTAAGACGGGAGGTCAACAACCCTGGTTTAAAAAATAATGTAGTGAAGCTAAGTTGTCCCTCGTAGCCTCTGTTAAATCCAAAGACTGAGGGTAAATTAAATTAGTCAAAAAAATTTACACATATTCCCAAGCAGTAGCTAGATCTGAATGGGAGAAGGCGATTTGGAATGATCTGACTGTAGCAGCTAGAGTAGGGGATAATAAATTATACTACAACGTAGTAGCCCACGGAAGTTGACATCTTATACCCAAGGATGACTTTCAAAATTTTGTGAGGATTCATCAGATGGCGCTAAAGTTATTAGCAAAGCAAAAAACACCTTTTCTAGAGAAACTAGGTCCTAACTATAACTACCTAGTGGTGACTGCCACCAGGTAATATATATATCTATATCTATATCCCAGGGTCCAAATATAATGAAAAAGGGGAAGGGGCCACATGGCCCCCTTCTCTGAGCCTTATTAGGCCCCAGGACCCCATCCCCCAGGGCCCTATGTATTTTAAAGGGGGGGAGACCACATAACCCCCCCCCCCTCCCTGAGCCTTATTAGGCCCTGATGGCCTCACCTCACAGGGCCCTATGTGCTTTAAAGGGGAGGGTGGCACATGGCTACTCTTCTCAAGCCTCATTAGGCCTGGGGATCGCATCCCAGATGGCCTTTTTTCCTTAAAGAGGAGGGTGGCCACGTGGCCCCCTCTCACTGTGTCTCTTTAGGCCCTAGGGACACCTTCCCTGGGCTATTTTTTTTACTTGAAAGGGCGGGGGCCATGTGCCCCCCTCTACATGCCATATTTGGCCCTGGGAACCCCATCCCCCGGGCCGCATTAATTTAAGGATAGTGGCCTGGTGCTCACCCAGGGCACTCACCATACACTTGTTGGAGGCTGGGGGGAATCCAATGGCCCCCGTGATCCCAACAGGCACCACACATGCTGCGGGAGCCAGCATTGCTCCTGTCCGCAGGGAGCAGCTATTTATGCTGCTCCCTCCGAGCGGAATAATATAGTGATCTATTTCCCTGTCTCCTTCAGTGCGGGAATGAAAAAAAAGTCTGCTCCAAGCTGACGTAGCATTTTTTTAAAGCTTCTGCCAAGCCGGATCAAACACAGGTTTTCCTACCCACACCGGTGTTGGTAGAGAAACTGCTATGTCCCAGGGTGGGCTTTCTGGGACATAGCATGTGAGCTGGCCTCGGGGACGGGGTCCCTGGACCATTTATGGATCAGTGAGGTTGGCTGTTTGGCCTCCCTCCCTTTCAAGAAGTTTAACAGCCCTGGGGCATAGGGACCCTGGGGCCTTTAGAGGCTTGGGGGGAGGAGGATCGCCCTTAACAAACACAGTGGGCCATGGGGTTTGGGGTCAGTGGGGCCAAAACAGCCTGGGGGTTGTACTCCCCACTCAACAATAAAAATATAGGTGTGTTGCACCCCAGGCCCTGGCCCACCTTGGGTCTGGGGGGTTTAAAAAGAAGAGTGGCAGCCGATGCTTTTTTTTCAAAATGATGCAGTGTATTTGCACATTCTGGGCCTGATTACGACTTTGGAGGAGGTGTTAATCCGTCCCAAAAGTGACGGTAAAGTGACGGATATACCACCAGCCGTATTACGAGTCCATTATATCCTATGGAACTCGTAATACGGCTGGTGGTATATCCGTCACATTTGAGACAGATTAACACCTCCTCCAAAGTTGTAATCAGGCCCTCTGTGTGAATTTTTGGAGGAATATTTTAAAACAAAAAGTTTTTGGCCACAGGTGATGTCCTTCTGGGACCCCACCAGCAGCCCTAGGGGGCCAGGGTATCTCTACCCTGCCCCCTCATGCCATTTTTTTGTTTTTGTAGGGCTGGTTGTGGCAGCAGCCAATAAGATCTCAGCGGGGGATCTCTCAGATCCGCAGAGGCTCTTTGTCCACAGATATACAAAGGTTTTGAGAATTAATTGCTAAAAAAACTTCTGAATGGGTTTACAAAAAGCACTCCTTCTGGACAAAGATCTAGCTTCATGCCAAATTTGGTGTAAATCCGTTCAGCAGTTTGGGCTGTCGCGGTGTCTAAAGTTACTATGGAAAATTTAATGGGGAAAACTCATTTTGGGCCCCCCTATTTTTCTCGGAGCCTGCTTGATGGATAACCCCAAAGCTTTTTATGCACAAACTAGTCGAAAAGTAGCACTTTTTGTAAAGTGTTTTGGAGATTTATCAAACAGGGCCAAAGTTATTAACAACACAAAAAAATCATTTCCTTTACAAACACAATCGTAGCTACTAGGTAATTATAATTAGGTCAGCATTGTTTGTGTTGCTAATACTTTTCGCACCATTTGATGACTCTCCATGAAATTTTCCAAAAAGGTGGTACTTTTTGACTGACTAGTTTGTGCATGGAAAGTTTTGGGTTGATCTGTCAAGTGGGGGCTGAGAAATCAGGGTGGTCCCAAAATGCTAAATCCCCATGTATTTTCAATAGACTTCTTTATACAAGGCTGCAGCAAACACTGCTGAACAAAATTACACCAAATTTAGCAGGTAGCTAGATCTTGGTCCACAGATTGTGCTTTGTGTGATTTGGTGTAAATCCATTCAGTAGCTTTCAAGAAATGAAGGCACAAATGTAATGGGTATCTAGATGGTTGGGTCCGCAAGAGTCTCAAGAGAATCTTTCGGGAGCGCCAATTTAAAAATTAGTGAAGATAGTGTATGGGGAGGGGGAACACTAGGCCCCCTCCCCAAACCACCAGAGGTCCAGAAAGCACACCCCTGGGGCCAAAATCTTCTAGTAAGGGGAGGGACTGCATGCACCCTCCCTAAAGTCTCTAAAGGCACAGGGGAACCCATCCCCAGGACATGTTTCCTTGCCTGCACTGGTGTGGGCAGGGAAACTTGTGTTCACACTTGCTTGGCAGGAGCTTTTTTTAATCTCCCACCAAGCAGGACCAAACACCAAGTCCGCTGCCAGTGGGCAGGAGCTCTAAATATGCTCCAGCCCACTGGGGGTGGACTTTTCAATTGTTCCCGCACTGATGCGGTTAGGTAAACAGATCACAAAATTGCTTCCGTCTGCAAGGTGCAGCATTAGTAGCTGCTCCCTGGGGCGGGGGTATTGCCGGCCCCCACAGCATGTGGGTAGCTGGTTGGGGCCACGAGGCCCTTGAACCTCACCCCAGGCCCCCAACAAGAGTATGGTGGGTGCCCTAGGTAGGCACTAAGGCACCCACATTTTAGAAATGCGGGCCCTGGGGGACAGAGTCCCCAGTGCCTAACAAAGCTCAGGGAGTAGGGCCACTTGGCCCATCTCCCTTTAATGAAAATAAACATCTCTGAGGGATGGGTTCCCAGGGCCTAATAAGGTTAAAGAGGAGGGCAGTGCAGCCCACTACCCTGTAATGAAAATAAATGGTCCTGGGGGATGGGCTTCCCATGGCCTAAAAAGGCTCGGGAAGGTGGGGCAAGCAGCCTCCCTCCTTCTTAATAAAAAGGTCCTGTGGGATGAGGTCCCATGGCCCACTAAGGCTCATGGAGGTTGGCCATGAGTCCCCCTCCCCTTAATTAAAAAAGGTGCTGCTGGGGATGGGATCTCTAGGTCCTAATGAGGCTCAGGGAGGGGCCATATCACTCCCTTCCCCTTTAAAATATATAGAGCCCTGGGGGATGGGTCCCCAGGACCATAATAGGTTCAGGAAGGGGGTGTAATGCGCACCCACTCCCCTTAAAAAAACAAAAGGCATAGGGGATAAGGTCCTCAGGGCCAAGCCCTGTGGCCAACCACCTGCTGCACACTGGCGAAGGGCATGAGCAGTATGAGATTGGCTGCCTTTGGGAGGGTTAGCTGCAGCACCAGGCCACAGGCCAGTCCCTTTGGCGAACCCCCTGCCATGCATAACCAAAGGCCCTACACAATGTGGGGTTGGCTGCCTTTATGGGGGTTGACTGCATGCGGGAAATTGTCGCAGGGCCTGGCCACAGCACAGGCACTGCAGCCAACCCCCCGCCATGCATGATTGAAGGCAGTGCACAGGAGGTTGGATTTACGTATGGTAATTAAATATTACTTTTCATTTAAAAAACCCTAGAAATTCACTGAAAAAAACAAAGGTTAAAGTAATGTTATAGTTAGGTGTTATAAAAAGATCTTTAAAAAAAAAAAAAAACTAGAACTTCACTGAAAAATACAAAGGTTAAATTGATGTTATATTTAGGTGAATTTGTCTGTGACAACAATAATGTTTTGAAGTCATGAGTCATAGGGGATGAGGGATTTCCTATCAACCTAGCAAGCTGCCACAACATTAACAAATGCCCTTGAGTTTCCCACTTAGGTGTTACTGCAGTGCATTTCCAATAGTTCTGCTGAGCTCAGTGCAAACTCTTGCATAGAGTGCCATGGTGCAAATCTCCATATACAAAAAAAGCTAGTCCTTTTAAGGAGCGAAGGGGCCCTGACCCATTGCGTCCCTCCCACCCCGTGACGTTGCAGGGATTTGATACATGTTCTTAGCCAGACTCTACACGAACTCTCAAATTGAATGCTATGGTGCGGGTGTCAGTGTATACAGAGGCTAGGTCTCGATTTGGGGCAAAGGGAGTAGACATGTTTCACCCTAGCCACCTACCATGAAATCAGATTGACTGGATGGATATAGTATGACATGTGTCACCCTAACCACCCATCATTTTTTACCACATTGCATGCCAAATGATTCCTTGGAGGGCTCTGAGCAAAGTCTCCGATAATGTGCCATAGTGCATACATCAATTTATAAAAAAACTTACCTTCTATGCAACAGGATAAAAAAATAAGCCCTTAGACCACTCCATTGCCCACAGATGGGATAGGGGCTTAATGGGGCCTTCATTTCCCTAGCAGCCTGTTGTGACAAGGCTGGGAACCATGTACTCCTCTAGGAACACATTTTCCCATCACCTATAGCCTGGGGTTGGATTTTCAAGTTCGTATTAACTTGGACCTTAAAAATATCCAAAAACTTCACAAGACGAATGTTGAGCATCGTGTTCCTTGAATATATTGACTTTATCACTGCTGATCTGCATGCTCCGATCCCCATTACCTTAAACTCCTTCCTCAGCAATAGCCTCCTTTGGTGACGTGGGCGAATACAGAGTACATACATGTAGGATCGTCTAATTTGATTGGTGATACACGCGACATAGCATGTCTGTCTGTTGGGGCTTTTCCAGCCATTTTGATATAAAATCCAAGGTAGGGAGTTCTCCCAGTCTCAGTGACATAAACTTCTGTTTGAGTCTTAGTGAGAATGTGGCTTCTAAAAAAGACTGCTCCATTTGGACGTCATATGAATTCAACACCAGCCACCCATGAGAATGCTTAATCATTGCTCCTTTAGTCTCAAGCTAGCTTTGCATCTTAATGCTATTATTTAGTTTCCTCTTGAATGCTTGTGGAGATGTACCCAAGTTCCATAGCTCACCATGCCCGGGTTTTCCTATACTCTACTCCAAATATGTTTTATAGTAACCTTTTTCTCTCTGGAGGTTAATTTTGGTTCAGGACAAGTTGACTAGCGTGCCCTTGACTACAGAACTCAGCTTATGGCAACATTTTACAAATTCACCGGGCCTAGCGAGGGGCTGTTTTGTCAGTGAAAACTCCAGCCTCACTCATGCAGACAATGCAGTTCTTGGCAGCTGAAATAGTTGATTGTAGGATTTTACTAAACTTTTGTCTAGTAAAGTAGCATCTGCGCCCATCATCACTTCACCTCCATATGAAAGAGTAGGAATCAATTTTGCCCTCATTCTTGAAGACAGTGGTTGGAGATTGTGCCCTCAAATGGTTTTTGCAAGTGCTGAGGACGCAAAATTTAAGGGAAACACTTTTTCCTTCATCGCTTCTCTTTGGGGGGCAAACAAGGCTCTTGAATCGATCTTGACCTCTAGATAGACATATACTTGCGTTTTTTCTACCATAGCTCCATTGAGGGACCTTTTGCATTGATTCAGGATGCAACAATTTAATGCAATTACTTCTGTTTTCTTTAGGTTACTCTCCAACCCATTGTCGGCTGCATAAATTGCCAAGCAATTTATTAATCTCTGCAGACCAGTCCTGGTATTGCTAAGCAAAAGCAAATCATCTGCACACAGAATGTTCGATAGCTGAACACCGCAAAGACTTGGGGCATGTGATGCTATTTCATCAAGTATCGGGGATAGATCCAAGGTGTGTAAGTTAAATAGAAGTGGTGCGAGAACATACCCTTTTTTAAAACCCGTTGATGATCTCACTTCTCTTGATAGATGGGTACCATCCTCGACCTTGATTTTGACCCAAGTGTCCGCATAGAGCATCCTGATCACTCAGAAGCTTATGTGGGATTCCCCACTGGTGAAGCTTTGCCCACAATTTACCACGTGGAATGCGGTTGAATGCTGCTTTAAAATCCACAAAGCGCATATACAGTGAAGTGTTGGTGGCCTTTGCTCTGATCAGAATTAGATCTACTGCCATAAGGTTAGTTAATGTTGCCTGCTTTTTTGTAAACCCCTTCTGATTAAATGGCAGCCAGTTTGTATCTAACACCCACGCTTCTAGATCTTCAAGTAGTAATGTTGAAAAGTATTGACGATCCAAAAGGGCTATTAAAGGGTAGTTACTCTGTATTGAAGTGACTCCTCTCTTAAAGATTGGATGAATAATTGATCCTTTATAACCCCCCAGATTAGACCCTTTCGACAAAATCTTGTTAAACAGCATAGCCAAAACATCAGCCCACTTCAGCGCGTTTTGCTTGAAAACTGATTGCAGAATTCCATTTGGCCCAGAGGTACAATCGAGTCGAGATTTCTCTAAGATTTTGGTGATTGCCGTTACCGCATACTCCAGTGGTTCAACAATGGTATTTACCTCTTAGATCTCCTGATGCCCAGCTACATTTTATAAGCTTCCTGTTAGGTGCAACTCCAAATGAGCGACCCAGTCGTTCTCACTTATATTTGCATTATAGGCTGATCGTGCTTTTATCAACATTGTTAATCAACTTTCAAAATTTCCTTGAGTCTTTAAGTTTTGAGGCATGCGAGAACTTGGCCCATAGGGTTTCCTGACTATTTCTTTTTTATAGGCCCATACCTCTGTTTTTAATGACCTTCTCTCTTTGCGCAGTGAGTGAAGAAGCTCTTAGTCCTCTGGGGTACGTCACAGCTGCATAAGCATTCTGCCGATTTTCGCTCTCAACACACAGACGGATCTTGGAATTATTGGGGTCTTGCAGGGCCCAATATATGCCCCCTTATTCATGTTTTTAACCAGATATTTAGATGTAAGATGCTCAGTAAAGCTTTCTCAGGCCATTACCGGGATAGCCTCTTCTTGAGTAAGAAGCTTTAGGGTTTCCACAGCATCTTCTGCCAGGGTTTTAAAGGTAGTTGGACTCCACTTCAGCAGCTTCAGATTTTCCAAGTGAGCGTCTTCCAGGAAGGCCCTTATGGGCTCATGTTTAAATCTCCTGGTTCCGATAAATATTGTTTGAGGATGGTGATCACTCTCCAACTTGTGGATAACCTTGAAATCTACTACGTTGGTTATATATATTAAGATGCACCATCATATAGTCTACGTAAGAGACTAATTTGTTAGTTGATCTGATCCATGTTGGTATTATGTCACCGGGTAGTCAGCCGTTTAGCACAAAAAAGCCAAGCCTTCTCACATGCTGTTGCTAGCTTCTCCTCAAGTCTATCCCTTTGCTTAAAGTGGGGAAGTCTTTGATCTGGGAGGGACCCAATTACCTCAGTGTGTTCTTCACCTGAGCGGTGAAACAAATTCAAATTAAAGTCATCTGAAAATGCCAATTTGCTAACTGGCATGTGGTTTTTAAATGCAACATGTTTGTAATAAATGTATCCACTGGCTTTCTTCTTTGGATTAATGTAAACATTGACCAATATCAGCGACTTGCCTGGTTGGGGCACCCACCTCTGCAAGTACAAAGCCAGGAACCATGGATCACTCGTCGGTAGTTTTGTGACTTTTATTGTCGGCCAGGCCACCCCTCGCCCTTCCAAGGTGACTGCGCTTCTGCACTGGCTTACTAAAGTCGACAAACCTTACAAGGGGTAGTCTGGCCCGAGTCCATGTTTCCTGTATCAATATTATGTCGAAAGTACTCAAATATTCCACAAGAATGGAATCTTCCATTTTTTACTGCAGTCCTCCCATGCTCCTACGAGCAAATGGTTAGACTACCTCACTCCTTAACACTGATTTGAGCCCCTATACAGTCCTTGGAGCTTGTCATGGATAGAACAGAAGGCAGCCAGTCCCAGCCGACCTCAGTATCCTTCGGCGATCTGTGGATGCCCCCTCTCTGCTTATTTGTACAGTGAAACTGGGGTGATTCTCAAGGCTTAGAGGTTGGACAGCCAGTGGCCTACCCCTATTGAGTCTCGCAGCACAAAAATTGGGTGGACTGAGTCCTTGATTATTTGATGCTGCTATATCAATGGCGGAGGATACCGACCCCCCTGAAAGTGTACCACTTCTAATCTCCATGTCTTCGGCAGTTTCTTATTCTCTAAAACATTTGCCTTCAGAAAAAGATTGGTACATGTGCAGTGGATCGTTGGCGGTTGGAGGACTCAAAGTTGCAACTCGTGACCTACATGCTACCAGATATGGTGATCAAATCATGACTACTACAGATGCCTAGGATTTGAGAAAAAAGCACTATGTTCCGACGACATTTCTTGTAGCCATCTCTTCACAGATTATAAGTGGCACAGCAAGAACTTCATCTGTTGATTAACCAGAAAAAAACTGCTAGAGGGGCAGCAGAGACTCATCTTCTGCAAAGTAAAGTGTTCCTTGAGTTGGCCTGTTTGACAGCGAGTAAATTGAAACTATCCTTTTGTAATGATTATGTTGTAATGAATGTTCCGCAAGCTACGTCCCTGCTAAACTAAGTATTTTGCTAGAACAACTGGCGTGCATGCAGAATGTTATTTTTGAACCAGTGCAGTTGGATGGAGGGCCTGAATGCAAGTGGCTGTTTTTGGGAGTTCGTAAGTAAACAAAATAGACCCATATTGTGACTCTTTGTTTGAGGAGTGTAAGACCTCAACAGATCACTTCACAACATATGCACAAATATTCCCATGCAAAGGTCACAGCACTCTAAAAGAATTTGTTTTGTACACTACAGGGTGTCAGAAAAATTGCACTCTACCCTGGTCGAGACTAGGAGAGCAGGTTGATCAGGTCCGTATCCCTATAATTTCCAGGGTGGCTCATTGATGGACTGTTTCCACAAGATACATATTGGGCAACTGGAAGCCTCAAAAAAGTCAAATTGAGGCCAGCATGTAGCCGCCCAGTTGTACATCTACAACACCAATGTTGGTACAGATTCAACTATCAAGAAAAAACAAGATAGGAGATCAAATGGATTTCACCTGCATTTTGATTGAGTTCTATTACACCCCAGTATACAGGTTTTGCATGGATCAAGGGCTTAACAGTACTTCACCACTACCATCTCTCGGCTGTGGTATAACTGATTATGTCCTCCAAGCCAGTGCCTGAGCAGGAGGCCAAGCATCCAGTATTTAGAAGCCAAGTGCATCTACCCTTTCAAGAGAGGATTAAATCTGCAAAGGACTTCATCTATAAACATGAGACATCAGAATTGGACCCAAATGTGGATGATTTCCAGGAGTTTTTTGATTATGTGCCAGCTCAGTTGTCATCTCAACCTCTGTATATATGTTATATTCATAGAAAATGAGAACACTGATTAGACTTATCGTGACAGCTATTGACAAATCTGACACTGTGCTATCTGATCATCAAATGCCATAGTCTGCTCTAGATGGTAGGCAATGCCCTCCAGATATCTAACCACACTTCTAAAAAGGTGATAGGTGTCAGAGTCACCAGATCCTCGGGGTCTGTGCACGTTCCCAACACGTCCACCACTGAACAGCTCCAAGACTCTGATAGATAAATCACAGAGACTGAGAGAGTTCAAGAGGGGAAGAGGGGATTAGGAAGGGAACAGCTGGGAAGGAGACCTGTAGTAAGAAAAAGGTTAGAACACACAATATGAAAATTATATCTCCTGGAATCAATACTAGACTATGATTCTAAGCCTAGTCACTCTGAAAACATGAACAATCTAAGAGTTAAGTTTAAAATGATTAAGTTTCAAGATGGACGGATACCTGTAGGGGAATCAAGATGAATTAAATGAAAACTTTCTTATTCAATTACTTTCCTTTACATGAGAATCAGAAAAACATTCTGACTAAATTTTAAACCAGTCATATCAATCCTGTTTTGAGAATGTATACTAGGACCATACAATATTGCATCTAGAAACTCTGGCCTTCTGTGTACTCTTAAAATGTTTCAACACAAATTGCACATATTGCAGATATATATATATATATATATATATATATATAGCAAACACCATAAAAGGATTGTGCACCATGAATAACACAATATGAATTCAGGAAACAAATCACATAACTTGTCAACTCGAATATTACATAATAAATATCTTAGAATAGTGGCATACAATAAACAACATGAAATAAACTCGAGGAGAGAATCGTGCGTCTTGCCAATTCGAGTGTCACCATGTAAAATACCAAGAAATGGAAACGCGCAATGAATATCAAGGTCAAATCATCATTAATCGAATTGCGCGTCTTGCCGATTCGTAAAACACGATGTAAATGTCAAGAAATAACAGCTCACAATAAATAACAAGATCAAAGTACAATGAAACGAATCGCGCTTCTTTTGCCGATTCTTAAGCCACCATGTAAATGTCAAGAAATGGTAGCGCGCAATGAACAACAAAGTTAAATCCTCATGAAACGAGTTGCACGTCTTGTCAATTCGTAAAACTTCATGTAAATGTCAAGAAATAGTAGCGCGCAATGGACAACAATGTTTAAACACCATAAAACGAATCGCGCGTCTTGCCGAATCTTAAGCCACCATGCCAATGTCAAGAAATGGTAGCACGCAATGAATAACAAAGTCAAACCTTTATGAAACCAATCGCGCGTCTTGCCTATTTGTAAACTACCATATAAATGTCAAGAAATGGTAGCGCGCAAGTAATCTGTTACTCATTTAAGAATTAAACCAAGAATATGAAAATTCTCAAAAACGGTGTCGGGACAGTCCAACCACCATCTTACCGCCTGGAACAATGATCACCAATGAAGGATGAAGGGCAGAAGACTGGTAAATCCAAATAGGCCGCCGGAACAGGAGCTCAGGAAGAAGCTGCTGCTCTGCACCGGGACCTCTGAATAGTGAGCACTGATAGTTGGGCTGGCTCTCTTTTATAGAGTCTTGGCCCAGCCCAGAACCACGCCCAGGCATGTTGCAGGGAAAGTCTCTGGAAGGCCCTGGAAAGGGGCCACACCCTAACACACTCTGAAAACCTGCAGCAATACATTGCAAAGGAACAGTATTTGTAAGCATATTAAAAATAAGTTTTCAGGATTGAACTCTGCAATGCAAAAGGTTAAACCACAACATATCAGGACAATGCATAAATTACTTTGTTGTGAGAGTGCTGGGTTTTTGCATTTTTGACGCCAATAGAGCGCGTACTGCTCTGGTGTTAACAACAGGTTGTCACCCCTCACTCAACTATCTAGTCCTTTCATTGCAGGGTCCTTCATCCTGGCTTGGCCTCTTTTCCTTGCTTTCCCAGCTGCATCCTCCACCAGCCCTGCCTTTTTCCTTCAAATCAAGCCCAGATTTTGACTTCCACTCTAATAACATAACATAACATGATATATGTATGAAGTAATAATGTTTTTCTATCCTTCTCTACTTGTCTTTCCTGCATGACTTGAAGTTCCTGCCTGATGGTATTCTGTTTTTAAATGATTATACCAGTTTATTGGGTGTCGGATATCATGGAGGTATCAGGCTAGAACTATCCAGGTCCTTCAATATCCTCAATGAAGGTAGGAAAGAGAGTCCAAGTCTTCCTTTCTGCTAAATTATTACATACCTTGCACCTATAAAGATGGTCCTTCGAAAGCAGTACATGCAAATGTCAAAGTTGACAAAAATAGAAGAAGTCACTACTTGGCCTCATGATGGACAGTGGGAATTACTATTTTAGAGGAGAGTGAATAGTCCACTGTATACACAAATACACTTGCTAGTTCTAGGAAACCATTGGGCTATTGACTGTAATACTTATCCTTGTTGGCAAGATATGATGTCCACCTGGACACCTATCAAGAACTAGAATAACATTTGATAAGGGATAGTGTAAGGATGTGCTCCTCATGAGCAGCCCTAGGTCAGTATGAAGGTGTTTTATCTTCCAAAACAGGGAGCACACAGGCCCTGAGCAAGCCCCATCAACTTGCACCACACCTCTTACAACTCCTGGTACGTAGCTTTAATCAGGGCACCTCACAGTAAACCAGCAGTGTAATGATCATCCCTTAGCTTTCTCTGCTGGGGCGGGACAGGTAAAGAGGAAAGGAGTCAGCGCCCCATCATCGATGCCAACCTCGCCAACATAAGGGCTGGCCAGATCAAAATCCCTCCTAAGCACAGTCACTGAATGAAGGGGTCCAAAGCTCAGTCTATGCACAGAAGATGGTCCGCCACCCCTTCATTGCAACTCTGGTTGCCTTTCAGAGGGAAGAGACTGAGTCACCTGTTAGGGCAGCTCTGAAGCTTGAATAAATCCAGGTAAAGCATCACCCAGAACAGTCATGGTCAGGAAAATGGGGAGGGCCCCAAGCCCTCTTTTGTTTATTGCGCCTTGAGATCACCTTGTATGACCATTTTCACCAGAACTTCTCCAAAACACTGCACCCAGGAAGAGGATGTAATGTGAGGTAAACCTGATAGAGATTGACCTGATGAAGCCATCATCTATGGGGCTTGTGTGTCACAGATAGAAGTCACTCAGAAGGTGAGAAAGCATATTACACCTTGCAGTCAGGACACACTTACCCCACACACACATGACACCACCCCTATTGCTTTTTCTATCTAGGCTCAAGATGCATATCCCTCATTGGGGTTAGCAAACCAACAGTGGAGAGTGAGCTGAAATGCCTCTTACCTACTGGCAAGCAGGGTCGGCTTTAGGGCAATGCGATAAGTGTGTCGGTGCGACCAGTGCGGCTGCACTGGGTGCTGACCTGGAGGGGAGCACTGACCACAGGGCGAGTGCTGTATTTAACAATAATTTAGGATTTAAAAGCCTCTGCTGCAGAGTTCCTTGTGCGTCCAACTTTCAGGCAGCAATAAAAATGTCAAGATAACTCTTGAAATTAATGTTCCTGCTAGAGAGAGAGATCGGGGTTTTGTCGAGTGACAGTTTTGACTCACCATAAACTAGCACAGACAGTTAGTGTTCCTGCTGCAAAGAACAGATCTGTATTTTATGGGGCTAGCTGAGCGGATTAGTAAAGCCAACCTTGCCAGTGCTTTAAAACAAATGATCTGTATGTGGGAGAGGGGCTGTGGAGAGATGAGGGGCACTTTTGGCAGATGATATACACCAACCTGCTCTCTTTCTTAGTTTGAACATGCTGGCATATGCAGCGAGATAGTGCTATCAACTGAAAATTAATTTTGATTCTTTTTGTTTAGGTGGTACTTACTTTCTTATCTCAAGAAGTCTTGGTCCGGAGTTGGGAGGTTCTATTGGTCTAATTTTTGCATTTGCAAATGCTGTGGCTGTGGCGATGCACACTGTGGGTTTTGCTGAAACTGTGAGAGACCTGATCAAGGTAAGTGCTCTGGATGGTTTAAGTTTTCTACCGAGGAACACAGAGGTACAAAAATGACATAACATGAGCACCATGCAAAGCTCTCTCTCTAGATGAGTATAGACCTCAAGAAGAGACTTGATTTGTTAGGCTGCTTTTTGTTTTTTTGCAATCACTTTCATTCATTTTTTTCAAATTAATTTGTTGTGTACACACAGTATAACTTTCTGATATCTGGGGTTCCAGGAATCATATGGCAGAAGTGCCCCTGGGGCACCATGAATGTTACATCTACTTTCTGCACCCATAGTTCTCATCTGTATAACAGGCAAAGGAATATGTGGCCTGGTTTACATATTAGCGGATGGGTTACTCCTTCACAACAGTGACAGATATCCCATGCACCGAAATCTAAATCCCATCAGAAATAATGGGATTTAGATTTCAGAGGATGGGATATCCATCGCTGTTGTGATGGAGTAACCCATCCACCAACGTCTAAGTGAGGCCCATAATCTGTGCATCCTCTATTTGTGGTATCAGTTGAGTGAGTGCACATTTTGCACAAGCTGAAATCTGAAAGTGACATTGCCTCATTTGCATCTATGCTTAACCGCACGCAAATGAGGGAAAGCTTTTGCCATATTACTAACATAGGAACACTGGCAAACAGATGGTTTGGCGGGATCAAGTCATTACACCACCTAAGAGTGTCCTTTCAGGGTAGATTCACATGCTGCAACTGCCTTCAGGGGGAAGCATGTGCACTCTTTAAAATCAGGCTGGAGCATAAGTACTATTGTGTATTTGGGACCATCAGCAGAACTCTGCTTAGAATGAATTATAGATTCTTTAAATACTAAAGGAACTGTGTGAATCTGTCATACATCATTTTTTTAAATGAAACTACAAGGTACATCAATGATCCTGTCTCAGTCTTGATGAGTGGATTTTTTGGTACAGCCAACACGTTTCGCTTCATACTAGTTGGCTACAGAGCTTTTTCAAGAGAGAAATGTGGGATCTTTCATTTTGATAAGTAATGCTTATTGCTGTTGAAATTGCTTTTGTCAGTACATAGTATTACAGTAGTTTTATTTGGGTCTTCTTGATGCGCCTGCTCTAAAAGCTAGTTCAGAATTTTAAATCCACCTGTCTGTCTTTCAGTGATACTCTGTCCTCAGTACAGGTGTGAGTTCGTGACTACATGAAGACTGTGTTTTCTGTGATACAGTGCGTGGTCCTATTTTGCACACGGGGAGGACGCACCAGGCACAGACTGGGAACCCGCACTGTGTTAGTGTAATATGGCCCCATGTGCCTACTGCTGGCCTTTGTTCTGAATATTATAGCTAAATCACTTAAAAAATGTGGCATCTCCATTTTCTTGCTCGGGTATCGTCTGCCTTTAACCCTGTAATTATGGAGCCAAGGGTCCTGAAAAGGCATTATGCTGCATATGGAAAAGCAGCATTGTATCTGCTCAAGTGACAAATATACATTGAAAAGGAAAGTTTCCTTTAGGCGATAGTGATTTGTCTATAAAGACTTACAGACAAAATTAACTTGCCTAGGTCCATACATGGTTTCCTAAAGTGTACATTGCCCACAGTGGTTGGACAACTAAGGCAGGGAAATTTTACTACACATTTTCTCTCCTAATGAAACATTCCTTTACCAAGTAACATGTTTATATGATGCCACATATCATATGCTAGAATATAATAAGAATAGTTTGTAAAAAAATGCCTTTTTCCACCATAGGAAATACTTACCATTACTAGACCCAGAGGGGGCAAGGTAATTGTCTTGAAGCCAATGCAGTATGAAACTGTTTACAGGAGCCCAACGTGTGTTATCCTGTCTCTGGGTGTGCACTGTTTCCATCACAGGTGATGTGGTTTGAGGGTAGAACTCTCAGATGTTCAGGTACATGTGAGAAGGAGAATGAGTAGGTCCAGCTGCTAAACAGCTCAAGGAATGGCACAACAAGACCGGCTGATGGCCCACTACAAGCAAGGGGTGATGCATTGCATGTATCAGCAACAACATATCGCCTTGTTGGGGCTCTTCAGCAAGGTAGGCAAAAATCTTTGCACTCCCCATGCTTGTAAAAGGCAGCTTAAACTACAAGTCTTAAACAAAACCACACTACACAGGTAGAAGTAAGAGACTGAAAGATGTGCTACAAAATACCAGATAAACCATAGCTCTGTAAGTCTGAGTGTTATCAGAAATAAGACCTCCATGAAGAAATCATTATTGTTTAGTTTATTTTTTCTAATACAACTTAGCATTTTTTGTCATGGATAACTGTATTGTTTTCATTTATTTTCATTTTCATAGGAATCCGGTACATCTATTGTTGACCCAACTAATGACATCAGAATAATTGGAGTTATCACAGTGACTTTACTGCTTGGGATATCCTTGGCTGGCATGGAGTGGGAAGCCAAGGTAGGACTCAAAACTGCAAGATTCATCGATTGATATGACTTGGTTGTTGTCTTTCCGAAATTGGGTATTGGGAACTTGTTCAAAGTGAAGTTATTAAAGCCATTGTTAATTGCCAGCTAGTGTGTATTTATACTATGAACTCAATGGTGTCCTGGTCCTTTGGCAGAATTGAAGATTCTCAGACACCCAGGGTAATCTCACTGAAAATCCCATGCAAGGTGAGAGTTACCATTGCTCCCAAAAATTCATCAAAATTGCTAGGTAAGGGCCAAACAATGCAAAAATTATATATTTATATAAAACAGAGAAATAGTTCTTGCACTCTGTTATGACCTTTAGTGCTAACCTTGCATGGATTGGTGTGTGGTCAGAAAAGTTAGTTTCACCAGCATGTGGGTCTTGGACGAATAGACTGCCACCAGAGCTTAAAAATATGAGCTATCCAAGAATATATGATCTAAAGGTGTACACACCATGTAGATTCTCCTTTTGTAGAATTAATAAGAGTTCTTTGGATGATTACCCCTACAGCCTTCATTTTTGATTTCACTGAGTGAGGCATAATGAATAAGAAGCATAATTTTACAAATTTTGGTAGCATCTAATCAAACAATAAAATGAGATCTCCACTTATTCCACACCAACATGCTTTCATTACGTTATTTGGCAGATTTCCTTCATGAAATCTACCTTTTATGTTTCTGGTCTGTGTTGACTCTATGATCCTTTTGATCATTGTCGATCACCTTTTCTTATTCTTCCACCATCCCTGCAGGTGACCTGGTTAAAACTCTGCTTACCCGTAGTGCTGATTTACTATTGTAATGAAATGTTAATTGTTCCTTCATAGGACCCACATCTCATTCAGCTGCTGAATTAATTGAGTCCCATTCATTAAAATAATAGTTATAGTAGGGAATTGCATACCCAGTGTGAAAGGGTGGTAAAAGTAAAGATGAATAGGCCTTTTTCAGGGATAGATCCCAGTGGGGCTATTCACTTCAGTACAGGTTTGCTGAGATACATGAGCCCGACAAGTTGGTGGGAGTGACCCACAGGTAAATTAAAAAGGTAGGTAGTTATGCATCAACAAATTCTATGGTTAACAAGATAAGATCTGTGGTGTCTAGTTATCTGAAATTAATGAGGGGTTTATGATTGGGCCATAGCATTGGCACACCTCCTGTTTCAGGTAGAAAACAATAAAAACTTTGCGTTGGCAGAATTTTGATTGCCCCGAAGTAATCAGAGTAATTTCAGTAATTCCGCATTACTCTTTGATGCAGAATTACCAATAATTATGAAATTACTCCTGCTCACATAATCAAGAGTAATGTGAGAGAAAGAAATCATATTGCAAGAGCAAATTTGCTTGCTATTCGTGTTCTGTAGCATTTAGCGCTGTTTATTAGAGCAAAATGCATCTTCACGTCCATACAATTATGGAGGTTGTAGTAGTACAAAGAACCAGAAATGAATGATGTTCAGTGTGATTTTAGGGCAGAAAGCTGGCTGAGGTTTTTTGGGCGCTGTGTACATGGTGGATGTCGTGTAGAGATTCTGGGAGACAAAGAGGGACAGGTGAAATGTACAGCTGTAAAAATGAGGACAAGGTTTAAAAATGTCCTGTGATTAGCATAACAGCAGCTGGAGGAGATTTGGATGAATGTCTGTGGAGTGTTGAAAGTGTGTGGTAATAAAGGTGATAATGTTTTTCAGCAGGAGAAGGAGTGTTGTGGAAGATTGACTTGGAGGCTGCCACACTACTCGAGCTAACTCATGACTAAGGTGTTGATAAAGTATTTCAGTGTAGAAAGGAGCGTATGGGCAATTTGTTGGGGTGAACACAAAATGCATGCTGATATTTCTGGTGGAGGGAAAGGATGTGTCAGGCAATGTAATCTAAGTACTTAGAATTTCGTTGCAGAGGATGCTGGGTCATAAATATTTCAGTTATGGAGGAGTTGAGTTTGACTGAACCAAGTGCTATGCAGTGTCTGATAACTTTGAGACAGTAGTCATAGCTCACAAATTCAAGTTAAAAGTTACATACCTTTCAACATTTTGAAACACATAAAAGGGAAATTTACAAACTATGTATATTCCTTTCCCTAGCTAATATCGAAGGTCTCTTCAAAGAAAACTTGCACTGTTGAGCAAGAGGGAGCCAGGAGAATTATTTCTCATAGTTCGCACAACACTAGAACGGATCCTCTGTTTTTCACTTCATAAGGCTTTAGATGGCCTCTGTATCACAAGAGGAGGGGTCAGAATTTTGGTAAAAGAACTAGTGTCTTCCCTGGTGGCTCCCTCTATGTAATGAAACCCATAGCCGCCATTTGGCACATAGAGCCTGTGAAAACAACTTTAGTTGATTTGTGTTTATGTATATATTGTAAGCCTGAAAGCTCTTACCATGGTGGCCAACCTCCAGGTCTTTGTGTGGTGATGTCTTCATTTGCCACATGAAATATATGGAAATAATGAATTACATCCCGTGTCTCAAGAAATGTAAGCATAAGCATGTCAGTCAAATACGGAATGAAGCCTGGTAATGACAGCCAAGGGCCCTCAGTTTTTAAATATTCGATTAGGGGCAATGCAAATCTTGCCTAATCAGGAAAAGCAAGCACAGGTTTACAACAGATTGATAGATTTAGTAATTAGGATTAATACAATATGTATATTGTTTTGTATAAGAGGTTTTCACCAGCT
This sequence comes from Pleurodeles waltl, assembly GCF_031143425.1. Classification (NCBI taxonomy): domain Eukaryota; kingdom Metazoa; phylum Chordata; class Amphibia; order Caudata; family Salamandridae; genus Pleurodeles; species Pleurodeles waltl. Next base: position 272,541,955 of record NC_090451.1, on the reverse strand, counting down.
TTTAGGCAGCAGTAAATGCCAGATCAAACAAGAGAGAGCACAGTTTGCTTTCAACTCCTAATAGGAGGGAGTGATAAAACCAATGAAAATACCGTTTGTGTAGGGGTGTTGCTCACATTAGTGCACAAAATTGGATTGACACTTTGTACATAGCATACTATCGCACCAAAACATGTTCTTTCTATTCTGACTAAACGTTTTTGATCTTCTAGGCACAAATTCTCTTCTACATTGTTATTATGATTTCCTTTGCTAACTATTTGGTGGGGACAGTCATTCCTGCATCAGAAGACAAGCAGTCCAAGGGTTTCTTCAATTACAAAGGTACAGTGTCTCCAATCCGGAAGATAAGTATATTAGTTTCAAGCTCGAAACTTGGACACAATCTCTTTTCTTTAATTCCTCTAGCAAAATTTTCCACAAGCGCTCGAGAAGGTGTCCGTAGTTAACAAAACCTATGTTTTCAATCAAAAAGATACTGAAATGTAACTCACAACTGTACTTTATTTGCTCATAACAAATCTTCCAATTAATTTACAAATGGAGTTTAGGCAAAGAGCAGCGATACAGCGAATCTCTAGATCAGAAAATAAAGAGCACTGCTCAAAAGGACATAGAAAACAACAAAGATTTCAAAATCTGGTTAATGTTGTGGTTTTCCAATTGGTTCCCATGCTGGAAATGTTGGCCATGAGAATAGACACCCAAATCGCTTATCATTAGTAAATCTCACGGTTTCCCGGCACTCAAGCTCATTCCACGGAAGACTAACATTTCTTTAAATTCTTTTTAAACTTGACAACATTAGGGCCTTAATCACCTTAAGTGTCCCTGATGTCTAGAAAAAGTTGGTTCTCAGTGGAGATTTTCTTCACAAGGCAAATTGGGCTGCAGTCCTACCCGTGCCTGGTTCATTGTCCACAAGAGGTCAGCTAAGGGTTCATTATAAAGCAAAGGCTGTGCATACTAGGGGTTTGTTAATAGAATGAAAACTGTGTGTAGTAGGTTTTAGCCCACCTGTGTCTGCTTGATTGACAACTTATGGTCTGCAGTCCAAAACGTGTTCAGAACGCAGCAAAGTGATGTTATAGTTGATGAAAATGTGAGTAAAAACGTTATATTTCAACCAAAAAAACACTTTAATTCACCAGTTATAGTTACCTGAAGTAGACAAAACTCACAAGCAACCCTACCTTGCTACAATATAATTACTCACATGTGAGCCTTGAAAGCACACAAACTAGATCTTAAATAAACAAACCAATCCACGCTGACACAAAGTAGCAGTCTCATACCCCTTTCCTTGAAAAGCAGGTGACACAAAGTAACAATTTTACATACAAACCTTGAAAAACAGATGACCCTATGAAATAAATGAGGAGAACATATTAACAAAGGGTCACATGAAAGTGCAGCCGGTTAACATCCAGGGCAACCCCAAGGATGCCATCCTGTCACCTGGTGTGTAAAGGAGGAGCGTCAGGGGAGAGACAGGTGAGGGGAATGGAGCTAGAGCAGTGGTTCCCAACCTTTTGACTTCTGCGGACACCCAGTTTATCATTACTGGAAACCGGGGACCCCCACTGAATCATTAATGGATTCCGGGGACAATGAATGAGTTATTACAGGAAGTCATTACTGGAAGCCAGGGACCCACACCTAAAAATTGTCGATAATTTGAACTGCTAAACAATACACAAAAATACAGAAACAAGCATTCCATTAAACACATACACAAATGATAACACTTTTTTTTTTATTTGCGGAAAAAATATAATTTTTTTAACTTTAATATGAAGTTTGGAGCTTTTCTAAATTCAATTGAAGCCACACATCCTCCAATACTATATTCTGTTTGATGCACCTGCACTGAATCTGAGGATACTAATTTAATTTGCAGCCTCCAATTTAACATTCCTTGACATTTGCAGTACGTTTTAAACATTTTCAATTGTACCTTTAGCCACTTTATTTCTATACACTTTATTTATCTGTTAATATTAGTTAATTTTCTAAGCAGTCACGGACCCCCTGAGGAGGCTTCGCGGACCCCCAGGGGTCCCTGGAACACAGGTTGGGAACTACTGAGCTAGAGGAAATGCATAGGCAGGAGTTCCATCATAGTAGCAGTGGAAGAAAAACCTTATCCAATAAAAAGCGAGGACAAAGAAGGTGTGCTCCAAGGATCGGAGATATACAGAATAGGGAGGAAAGCCATGCAATAAAGAGCAGGGAACAGAGATTGACATGAAAGTCATCTAATCCACAGATGTGGCGCATACTCTGTGTAGTAATTTTATGTAAAATTAAAACCTCAAAAACAATGCAAATGCTTAGAGATGAGCACATGCTCTAACATGGAGTACAAAAGTGGCCTGTTTTGCAACCTAGTTGAAATTACATGTCACCATTTGCAGCAACAGGGAATATAGGGGGTCATTACGACGCCAAGTTCTGACCGCCATGCGTCCGCCAATGCAGCCGCACCCCCACAGCGGCCATTTGGAGATCCCCGCTAGGCTGGCAGGCGGAAACCTGGTTTCCGCCCGCCGGCCCAGCGGGGATCACGGCCGCAACATCGGAGCCGGCTCCAAATGGAGCCGGCGGTTTTGCGGCCGTGCGATGGGTGCAGTTGCACCCGTCGCGCTTTTCACTGTCTGCAGAGCAGACAGTGAAAAGCTGCATGGGGCCCTGTCAGGGGGCCCCTGCAATGCCCATGCCAGCGGCATGGGCAGTGCAGGGGCCCCCAGGGGCCCCACAACTCCCCGTTCCGCCAGCCTTTTCCTGGCGGTGCAAACCGCCAGAAAAAGGCTGGCGGTCGGGGACTCGTAATCCCCTGGGCAGCGCTGCAAGCAGCGCTGCCCAGGCGGATTATCACCGCCGGGGCAAAAGTGGCGGAATACCACCGGCCACGGCGGTGCGACCACGGCGCTTCCGCCGCGGTCGTAATACGCCTGGAAGCACCACCAGCCTGTTGGCGGTGCTTCCGTCGTTTTAGCCCTGGCGGTCCCGTACCGCCAGGGTCAAAATGACCCCCATAAACAAATATGCATGGTTGCGGTCTGATACCAGATCACATTAGGAGAACTTTCATTTTGTATCGCTCGTTATATATACTTTCCCTGCAGTTGCATTCCTAATGATTACATCACATTTGTGAATGTCATAACATGGCTGGAAGAGCAACTAGCTCCACCAGTGTTATGTTTGTAGTTTGTGTTGTGCTTTTGCAATTTGCATTATTGGTGCTGTCTACACCGCTGTTATTTAAATTTGCACTGGACCAGTATAAAACTCTTGTCATGGCCATACTTGCATCTATTCTCACGCAGGCCATTATTTGCCCTATCATAGCACTTTTTTGCACCAAATTATGTGTGTTGTCTCAGCTAATGTTTTATTTAACTCTGTACTGCGCATTACAGTGAACACACAGGGCATTTATTTCTGTTTTCTGAGATTGGTGGATCTTTTACAAAGCTAACAAGGTCTGTTTTGTCTTTCCAGCTTCTATATTTGCAGAGAACTTTGTGCCAAACTGGCGAGGGGAGGACGGTACCTTCTTTGGCATGTTCTCAATATTCTTTCCATCTGCTACAGGCATCTTGGCGGGAGCAAACATATCAGGGGACTTGAAGGTAAGCTCTACATTTGTTGGGTGGTGCTGCAATGCCCCATATCATTTACCCTTTACTATTCTCTCTTGAGATAATTCTTCCCCAGAATATACAACAGTGAAAAGGGCAACATGCAGTTCTTCTAGATTTTCCAGATCTTTTCTGAAATGCTACTGTATGGTTTTTCTGTGTTGCACATACTGTTGGGCAACGTTGCATCCGCAAGGCAAGTTATGTTTCCGGAACTTGTACCTGTCCCTCCAAACTAACGTGAAATGATTGTCTCTGGCTGAGCACGGGAAAAGTTGTTAGGAAAGGAAAATGAAAACCTTAAATAATCTCACCTGCAAGGTTATATTTTGTTTTGTGTTTGAAACATGGTTGTTGCTCTGTGCTGGTTGTTTTTTTAGTAAGATCAAAAACAAAAAAGGAAAGAAAAAATGGGCCTGACTTGGAGTTTGGAGGATGGATAAGTCTGTCATGGTGACAGTGTAAGTCATTCCACCTCCCCCAGATCTAGAGATGTCTGCCAGCCCAATGGATATTTCTTACTATTGGCAGGATCTTGGGCAGCCGTCCCTCAAACTTTAATGTAATCTTATTTAAAAAAAAAAAAAAAAAATGGGATTTATTTTAAAGTAATAAAACTAATGGCCCCAACATCAAGTGAATTTTCTCTGGTGGGGGATTCATGTTTCTATTTTACTGTCCCTCACCAACAGGTGTTACCTGACCGTGATGGGCACCATAAAGAAGCCACCCGACTGCCCACTCTAAATTGGGCTTATGGTCAGATGGCTAATATCCTACTGCCCGTGCCCTGTCAGGCCACATATAGTCAATCGTCAACATATTGTTGGTCCACCTACTTCTAAATCAGGCAAGTGAGCCATCAAGTTGACAGAGAAGGTACTCTGTCTCCAGCCCCATAATATTTCTAGAAGTGGTAAATATTAGTAAAGCATGTCTTATCAGCAGTGGCAGCTGGCGACAGCTGAAAGTGGTGGAGCGAGCAAACTGGCACTGAGAGAAGCCAGGAATGCCTTTAGACTCAGTGCCAAAGCTCTCAATTGTGGCTCGTTATAAACAGGGTTCCTTACAAAGCACAACTGAGAGCTCTGGAGTTGCAGTTGAAGGCAGTGCCAGTTTCTCACTGTGCCTATCAATATGTCAAAAAGGTACAGACTGCGGATAAAACACTTGCATGCAACAGACAGTAACTATAATGCTGACATGCATTACATTACTGTTTTAAAGTTCAAAAGTTTAACTTTGAAACATTAATGTAATGCATGTCAGCTATTTTGTTACTGTTTATTTTACTTAAATATTTAAAAAGAAAAATGCAATGTTTGCTTACCCACTGACTGCACAACCTCCGGTCCTGGTATTCTTCTCCAGTCATCAATTTCCCTGACCAACCCACTCTTTGCTCTCATGCTAATTGGTAGGCACGGGCTGGCTCAGCACTCGTAGATCCACTGGGGGCCTGTGCCTGCTGCACCACCCGGCGGTCTAACACAGCTTGGTTGGAGAAGTTTAAAGTGCTCATGTCAGGCTGGCCTTCGCAAGACAGCCAGCCAAAGTCACATGTACACTTTAAGCTGGTGTTGCCAGCCAAAACTCTTCTCTGTTACCAATCAATAGCAATGGTCCCATGCTCACACTCAGCTCGGGCTGGCAGAGGACAAATTAAAATGATAATAAAGTAATTTTATTACCACTTACCTTCTTTTAATTTGGGGGAGGGGAAGGAATTGACTCTCCTCTGCCTAAATGGAGAAGCCACCCTTGCTTATCAGTAAGATTTTTTTTTAACTGTATCGGACGTCTGTCCTTGAGGTGTGGAAAGTTTTTATCATGCATGCTAAGTCTCACATAAACCCAAATTATTGGCCTACTTGTAGTGTCTTGTTATAGGTCTCCCCTAAACACCTTTTGTGAACGCACCAAAAACACACGGTGGGCTTAGAGCCCACCCGTTACTTACTCTTGGTTGACTCTATTGCCAGTCATACTTACTTGATTCGAATTCCATGGCTTGCCTTTCTCTTTTTGCACTTGTTCCTCGACTGGAGCACAGCCTGTTTACCATCCTTTTGATTGGTGACTTGTATACTTTCACTGTTCACATTTTGGGAACTCCTTTATACTTTTTCTTTTGGTGCTCAATCAGAGTGCGTGTATTTAAGTAGTTCTCTACCTCATATGCTGCTTTCCCCTTACAAACATTCGATTCCCTTTTCTCTGTGTTGCTTCCCCACCTAATCCTCAACCTTGTCCATTGCTTTCTGATTTTATTTATTTACTTATATATTTTTTTATCCCCAAGTCTCATTAGCATTCATTGTTCCCTCATTCACTTCCCATTGCTTCTACTAACCGGCTCCCCCACTTGCGCCTCCATTGCTTCCTCATCCTTGTCGGCATATACATTTTTGTTTAATTTAAATTTTTCGGAAGACCATGAAGCTCTGTATTGCTGCTGAGCTGCTTATGTCAAAATGCCCTTTTGCATAAGTGATTTTTTTAATTTTTATTTACTAATCCAAGTGGCAACCACAATCTTCGAGTAGTAAATATAAAAAAATAAATTAAAAAATGGTGCTCCATCATGCATGATGACTCATGTACGTGCTTAGACCATTACACATGCATGCCCCAAATAAATTATGTTACTGCAGCTGTGGCTATGTCATTTTTTTTTTTTTTCTTTTTTCCCATTGTACCTTCTTGTGTCTTTTTTGCTGATGATGCACATCATTGACAATTTTGTTTTTTTGCCAATGTTGCAAAGCATCAGCAAAAAAGCATTGGCAAAGCCATTAGATCAAAAAGTCACGACCCATTGGCTAGGTGCTACTTGGTGCTGAAAATGGATATCCCGTTTTTCTTTCATATGTTAACTATAATACTGTTTTCTTCGCAGACCTAAAACTGGGTGGATTTTGTAAATCTTTTAATTAAAAAAATGCTTTGAAAGTGTATTAATGTCACAATTTTATTGTGAAAATCCTTTTGAAACAAATGTTGTGAATTATGAGCAATAATCAGAGTATTTCCAAAAATTCTGGGAAGCTGGCGAGAAAGCACTTCTCAGCTTTGCACCCCTCTGAAGTACACCAGCTTTTAAGGTGCTATAGGTTCATGCAGGTTTAAAGCCAGGTGAAAGAGAGATCCACTAATGTAAATATGCACTTAATAGAGGACAGAAGGAGAAAGGGAAGGAGGGACTTCAAATCTCAGTGTCCAAGACAGATTTGGTCAAGTATTTTTTTCAATTTATTATATTTTACTCACAAACCTTATATACATGAAAACCGGTACTCTGGCTCAGTTCAGTTTATATTGATTATTTAGAATGTTAAAGCTGATGAAGGTATCAATGATAAAACAGTACCTTTTCAGTGTTTTGTGGCAAACTATGGCTTTCTAACAAGGTATAATTTGTTTATCCTGTTTAGGATCCAGCTGTTGCTATTCCTAAAGGAACCTTGATGTCTATTTTCTGGACTACAGTGTCATATCTTGTTATTTCTGCAACAATTGGTAAGCAACATATCATAATTCTCTTCCAGGAGAAGAGTTCTTTGTTGCAACATTCAAAGTAAAGCAACAGAAATATGGCATGCATACATAGAAGTGCTGTCGACTAGCCCAGTACATCATATTGAATCATTTTACCTCACTTGTACTACATTGTCAGTAAATGCACTAATGTGTTGAAAATGGAGGAGATCACTTTGTTATATTATATTTTTAAATTTGTGCAGCATTTTACTCCACCAAAGTCACCTCAAAGTACTGAGGGGAGGAGACAGGAGATTGAAATCAGGAAAGAGGAAAGCAAGAGAAAGCAAGAGAGAAGCTTGAGGAAAAGAGCCTTGTGGATGAAGTGGTCTTCACCAAAATGATAATATGTCACCATATTTAGTGATAGTGCATTGTGAGTAGCCACTCTTCTTGTCTTGTGAGCTTGTAGGGAGGGAGTGGCACATGTAATGGGGAGGGAGGAGCAGCAGAGGGCTGGATCAAACAAGTGAGGCAGTAGAAGATAGGTGTTTAGGGATAAGGGTAAGAAGAATCAGGGCATGATAGAGAGTAAGAGATGAAGGAGTGGCTCACTGACACAATATTGTGGTAAACAATACTGTAGACAAAAATATTGTTAAAAATATGGTTTACTGTGATCCTATACTTATACAGTATAAGTACAAAAATATCGAAAAATGTATTGTTGACACTAATATCATCGATAAATAGACACAAATATTGATTGTTCAATATAAATAGCTTTTAAAGTAGTTAATGGTAAAAATATTAGTATATCAATTTATTGTAACGCAAAATAAATAAATCTCACTAATAATATATATATGTGTGTGTGTATATATATATATATATATATATATATATACTTATATACACACATAAACACATGTATTTGTGTGTGTACATATATATAACCCAATATGAGGAGAGATATGAACAAGATATAGCACTCATAGAATAGTCCTCATTTCAAATGGAACTCACGAATTTAGATAAATGAGTATCTTTAATTAATATAGAAATGGTACTTTACCTGAGCAAGTAAAACTTCATAGGAAGTAAAAATATAATGATATGTTGATACATTGAAAAATTGGGTAGTAATATTTGAGTTATATCAGATTCATACATTAACTGAATGAGTAAAAATCATGTTTAGTATAAATGTGATTTCCATTCGAGACAAATGAATTGAATTTAGTATAGATGCCTCTTAAGTGATATAAAAGTGTCAGGGATTTTAATTGGTGAATGTTGGGTGATCACATGACTTAAATACACTGATCTCACGACCTACTCTATGGCTAGTCGAAGGCTCAGGCCGAAACGCATTGCCATAATTGTCTGGATAGCACTTTACTCTTTGTACTTCTCATGAAATAAGAAATAAAAAAACCTTTTGGTATGATGGATGGTGCTGGTGTCATTCTTGTCACTAGAAGCTGGTAAATATTGCCTCTCGAATGCTGTGTAATGACTCGTGTCCACATATATATTTATATATATCATATTTCCACAAAAGCAAAAGTGAAGCCATTCACTCGAGGCTGACAGCAAATGTTGGTTACGTAGACAAGGCTGAAACGTATCATGGTTTCTTTGGAGTGATACTAAACTGTATTTTGATATCTAATCACTGCCTCAAGTGACTGGTTTTGTGAAAATGTATTTTTTACTGTTTTTTTTTAATTTGGAGATGAGGAACGGTTAAATATATATATATATATATATATATATATATATATATATATATATATATATATATATATAAATATATACACTCCTAATTTAACAATTAATAAAAATATTTGCTTTACATTACAATATTTTAAATGTATTACTATATATATATATTGCAAAAACACAAGATAACGGCAACGCACTCCGTTGAGTCTTAATCCTTTACTTTTAATCAGGGCAGCAAAAACAAAACGGACGCGTTTCGACCAACCGGTCTTCCTCCAAGTTTACAAATCCTTTCACTCTGTTCACTTTTATTTTCTCACATAATTATTGCCAATACAATGCATTCTGGGAATAGTAGTGCCTAACAAAAGAAAACAAGTCTTTTATATGTAATCAATTCAAATATTGTAATACCACATAATATAATTGAAAATGTACCTAGCCACACAAATTACTTTTACAAAATTAAATTAATAATACATTTAAGAGTGAAAGCCTGTAAGATTCAAATGTTGTATCCAATATTCTCAAGAATGGTTTATTTGCTTATAATTCTCAATAGTTTTAAAGCATCTTTGATGTTTTTTTCATAGAGCCCAATATCCTTAATACTTATTTAAGAACCATAAAATATTATTAAAGTGTTTTTTCTCATTCCAACAATCCAATGGGTCGACATAGATACCGGTACAGTACCAAGATATATACTCCAAATAATTTTTCATGGTTCTTTTTATAAATGTACAAAAAGCTCCTCATCATTATTCAATCCATACGGTGTTTTTGTTCTCATTTGAATAATGTTTCTCGACTCTAATTGTCTTAACTTCCTGATTCTATCCCCACCTCTTTCATGTTCAGGAATGTGATCTATTCCATAATATCTCAAGGTTTTCCAATTGTTAGTTTCATGTGTTTTCAAGTGTTTAGCTACTGCATAGGTGAAATCATTATGTGTAATCGCTCTGATATGTTCCAAAATTATTTTCTTCAGCATGCAAATAGTGCTACCAACGTATGTTATTCCACAATGGCACTCAATTAGATAAACCGTATTTTTGGTGGTACATGTGATTCTATGTTTAATTTGAAATTCAGTGTCATTGGGCAATTTAATCATTTTGGTTGATTTACCAATCTTACATGCTTTCAGTTATTGCATTTAATAAATCCTTGTTGTTGTTCAACTAACCAGTTTTGTTCTCTTTTTGATGAAAAATGACTCCTCACTACATAATCCTTAATCAACAGTACTTTACGATATGTAACCAAAGGTGTTGAGCCAACAATGGGGCCTAAATCCAGATCTTTACAAATCACATTCCAATGTTTGCATAAGATATTTTTAATTAAACCGCTTTCCTTTGTATAATCCATTATCATTCTCACATTATTTTTATCTGCTTTCTCTTCTCTTTTTGGGAGTAATACCTCATCTCGACTTATCATTTTCATCCTTTCTAAATCTGAATTCAAAATTTTATGATTGTAACCTCTCTTTTTAAATCTCTGGATTGTTTCCTTACATTTTAATTGTACTTTCTTTTCATTTGAGCAATTCCTCTGCATCCTTTTTAACTCACCATATGTTAGACTTTTTATTAAGGGCTTAGGGTGAAAACATTTACCATGCAAAATACTATTAGTCAAAGTTTCTTTTCGACACACTGTGGTTTCTAGTTTGTCATTTTCAACATAAATATTGACATCTAAAAAGTTTATTGAAGTTTTGCTTATCTCACATGTGAATTTCAATCCAATATCATTAGTATTTAAAGTTGAGAAATATGTCATGAATTCCTCTTGTGACCCATGCCAAATGATGAAAAGGTCATCAATGAATCGTACCCACAATGCAATTTTATCAATATACCAGTCATTCCTTTTGCCCCATGCTATTTCTCTCTCCCACCATCCCATTACTAGGTTGGCATAGTTTGTATATATTCACTTAAAAAGCCAAAGGCTACAGGGACGTTATAGTTAGGTTCAGAATTTACTCACACAAAACCAGAGAAATTCAGCAGTTATAGTTAAGTTACTATAACTCCCACCCTGAGGTAAATATAACTTGCGCCGCTGCTATGCACAGTTATCTGATCAATAATAAAATGTTACAGTGACATTTTCAATGATGTTATCAAAGATGTCAGCAGTGCTGTAATTTGTGGAGTAATTAGCAGTGCATGGCAAGGGAGCAAGTTACAGTTATCTTAGGGTTCGAGTTATAGTTACTTGAAATAAATGTAACTATAACTGCTGAATTGTTCTGGTTTTGTACAAGTAAATTCAGAACCTAACTATAACGTCCCTGTAGCCTTTGGCTTTTTAAGTGAATTTCTAAGGTTTTCAAAAATTCTATTTCCTAACTATAACCTTTGTTTTTTTTAAGTGAATTTCTATGTTTTTTAAATGTAAAGTAAGTTTAATTACTATATGTTAATCCAACCACGCTGTGCACAGTCTTTTGCTGTGCGCAGCGGAGGTTGACTGCAGGGCCTGCAGCCAAGCCCCTATAACCTCCCAACCCCCTGCCACTGTGCCTGGCTCTTGGCCGTGTGCAGCAGAGGTTAACAGCAGGGCCTAGCTTGTGGCCAGTCCCTGCAGCCAATCCCTATAACCACCCAACCCTGCGCCACCCACAGCCTTTGGCTGTGCAGGGCAGGGGCTGCCAGCAAGGCCTGGCCAACTCCCTGTATCCACCCAAGTAAACTTTAATAAATGATATAGTTAGAATGATATATTTCATGACAAGTTGAAAAGAAAAATGTAATTGACTAGTAAAAAGAGTGAAATCACCTTTCAGTATGTACCTTAAATGTTTGAAGTTGAAAATAAATTAAATTAGATAAATGACAAGAGACACACTAAGGGCCTCATTACGAGTCTGACGGTCGGACAAGCCAACCACCAGACTTGCGGTGAGGAGACCACTGCGGAGCTGGCGGTCTCCCCACCAACTCCATTACAAAGTTTCTACTGGGCTGACTGGCGGAAACCTTGGCTTCTACCAGTCAGCCCAGTGGAAACTGTGCAACAGCATTGGTCTTGGCTCCACATGGGGTCGAGGGCAATGGCGTCGCATAGGGCCCCCCCCAGCACCATCGAAATGTGCACTGTCTGCCAGACACAACCCATTCGAATGGTGCTCGGCAGTGGGGCAGTGCAGGGGGCCCCCTTTAGCCCCTGGCATTGGCTTTCCATCAGCCTTTCCATGGCAGGGTCCCCACCAATGAAAGGCTGTCAGAAAGCTGATTTGTAATCAGCCAGCCTGAGCTGAGTTTAGCGCTGCCCTGGCTGAGTACAACTCTGACTGCTGTAACCCCATTGGGAACCATGTTCCTGGCAGTGACGGCAGTCCCCTGGCAGGTCTGCCAGCCAGGGTTGTAATGTGGCTGTCGGATCGCCACTGTTGCGGTGGTCCGACCATCATTGCAAGGCTGGAGGTCCTTGGGCCTCCATCCTCGTAATGAGGTCCTAAGACTGGAACCCTCAACCTTCAGTGTGAGAGCCAGAGACTTTAACCACTAGTCCATGGATGACCATGGATGACTCCTTAGTGTACAGCAACCAGACATGACTTTGACATTGAAACCAAAGATGTTGTTAGTGAAAAAGACTTAAATATTACATCACTAACAATGTTTTACATTCAAAACACTAGTAAATAAAATGACGCTCTGCATGAGTTTACAGGACTTGATCCTTCAGCCTACTGAGTGACAGTCCAATAGCTTTACTAGTAGGCCAGAAGTTACTTTTTTCTTCTTTAAAACCTAACTATAAGGTCTGACTCCAAGCATCTTGCTGGGGTGTGACTCTTTGAAGTTATTGTATGGAGAAACCATCACAATAACAATATTTCTCTTGCTCTCTCTTCAATCCCATAATGGGATGGAAGGGAGAAAGACAGTGACAGGGCTGCAGTGTGAGCCTCAAGGCCTCTGTGGTCCTAGCTGGCTCCCTGTGTCCTGCGGAAGCCGCCATTTCTCCTTCAAGCAGGGAGCTGCTTAAAAAACATTAACATAAATTTCAAAATAAAAACCGAAATTCAAAAATATAAAAAAAATTATTAAAACTATTGGAGACTAAGGCCCTCATTCTGACCCTGGCGGTTTGTAACCGCCAGGGCAGAGGGCAGAGGAAGCACCGCCAACAGGCTGGCGGTGCTTCCGGGGCAATTTTTCATATTTAAAATAAATTAAATAATTAATTGACAATTGTGAATTATTTATTAATTATTTTTTTAATTAATTTTTACTTAATAACTTTCCACCCTAGACTCCTACAAACATAGTACCTCGCGAATAAAATAAAATGAAAATAAATAAGTATTCCACAGCTTATACATTTAAAATTCAAATAAATAATTACTTTACAGTTAATACGGACAGTTAATTAAGTTATACTTCATTAACTTTCCACCCTACACCTCTTCAAACCTAGCAGCCTGCAACTAAATATAAGTATTCCATAAATTCCATAATTAAACATCAATTAAATAATGAATGAATGAATGAATTATTATTACTTAATTAACTTCCCACCCTATACCCCTACACGCCTAGCATCCCACAACTAAAATGTGAGTAGATAAAATCAGCATTCAATATTTTACATAGTTAAAAATCAATTAAAATATTAATTAACAATTAATAATAAATTGTTAATTAAGTAATACCTTATTAACTTTCCACCTCACACCTCTACAAACCTAGCAGCCTGCAACTAAAATATAAGTGAAATATGTAAGTATTGAATACATTCCATAATTAAAAATCAATTAAATAATTAATTAATTAATAAATTCTCACTTAATTAACTTCCCACCCTATGCCCCTACAAACCTAACAGCCCACAAATAACATACAAAAAAAGTAAATCAGTATGGCATAATCATGAATTACTGATAAAAATGAATAAAAAAAGTCTAAATCACTTACAGAAAACAATTAATAACATATATGCAAACAATAGATACACATACAATTAATATATCAACTAAATCACATTAAAATAAGTAAAAAACAATACTTTTAACCACTATATTAGTGAAAATGATATTAAAAACATCAATATCATTTGAAAAAATATTACTTATCTCAAAAAGCGATATTCATGTCAACAGTATCCCTGCATCACCATATTTGTGTGTCACAATATTTAATTTCTGACATTTCTGTCTCCTGATATTTTTAAGTCGATATTTTGTCCAAACACCAAAGGAGCTTTGTTAAGAGGTACAAGAGTAAGTCAGTGAATGGGACTCAGAAGACAGACTACCCCGCTTCTCAGTGTTAAAACTGAAAGCCCTTCATTCAGCTACTCTCTCTTAGATATGTGTACCTGTGTGTGCATATCTAAAGAAGGTACTGTAGAGCTTGGGTGGGGGCTCCTAATCTTCTTAGGTACTCTGACGTCCAGGTGGATGGAGGCATCTGCATGAGAGCATACCTAATTCACAAGGTGCTAAATGTCAGGCCCTATTACTTGCTTTTCATATAATCATGTGGACTGAGCATTCTGAAGCTGCCAACTTAGATTATATGCAAAATATGTGTCATGTTTCTTCTGGTGCCCCACACAATGGTGGAAATATCTCAAAGGTGACAACTGAGGTCACCAACAAAGTGCCAGAAGAAAACTGAAAGAATGAAACTGTAAGATAGAAGTAACACAAAGGGTCTGAATGTTGAGTCATGTTAACAAGTCAAACTAGTCTATCTCCCGCTTCTCCATGCACATTTTGGCAAAAAAGAGCTCACATTTTGAGTCTATCTGACTACAGATTGCTGGGGCACTTCAAAAGTCACCAAATGTGTGTCTCCTTCCTGCTAGTGTGGTCCAGTCAGCCTCTGGTGAACCCTTTCATTGAGCCACAATTATTTCACGTTAGTTTTGTGACTTACTCTGAAGCACTTCTTATGGCAGTCGGTGTTTTTCTTTGATGTTTAACGAGAGGATTCTCCATTCCTGTTGTTACTGAAGCCGCCCTGATGGAGTCGAGGGCCACTGTAACACAGAGAAATAGTGTTTGGGAGTAAATATGTGGCCCTGACCCGCCTCCTTCACGAGAGATAAGAGGATTAATCCTAAGACTACATCTCCCACAATGCATTGGTAGAGGTAGTAGGAGAGACACTATAAATAAGAGACATTGAAATGAGACTAAGTTCTTATGGCAGTCCGCAGCAACGCTTAGTCTTACCTAATGGCAGCCATACTGCAAGAAGGCCTCTGCTGTCTTGCTCAGCTGCCGCACAAGGACTGCAAGCCACACTGGTCTGTTCCTTGCGTGGTTACCTGTGAAAACTTGCTGCATCGCTTAGTACAGCTGCTGGTCACTTCCATACTGCTGCTTTCTCTATGTGTCATGTCTCTTCTGAGGACATGTGGAAACATACTATGTAACACCTCTCCCAAGTGGCATTTAAGTGCCCCTGCCCCTATATGTTTCCTCAAGATGTGCAGCTGTACATCTAGGAGCCACAAGCCCACCATCTATTTTACAGAGAGACTCACTCACTGGACGCAAAGCATATTCTTACATCTAAATGCACAATCCTCATTGGCTGTCAGTTGACATTTGAGGCCTTGGTTTGACTGTGTGTTTTTTATACATTGATGTTGAGTTATTGAATATGAAGGCAGGTTCCGCATTCTCAGCTGCAGGACACAGACACTCCTCAGATTATTGATTTGTTTAGTGAAGAGAGGAGAAGGAGTCAGAGAACCTCAAGGATTTTTATGGGTGCCTTATTGATAGGTCGGCCCTGCATGTTAAGGGGCTCATTAAGAGTTTGGCGAACGGAAACAGCCGTCTGCCAAACTCCAGACGGGGTGGTTGCCGCCATGTGGTGGACCACCCTGCCAGCCAGCCCCCAGTACGACATTCCCACTGACTGACTGATGGAAACCAAGGTTTCCACTGGTCAGCCCAGTGGGAAAGAGGCGGCAGAATTGTCGCTGGTTCATAATAGAGCCTTCAGCAAGCCTGCCACACACAGGGGACTCCACCATCTTCGAAATGCATGCTGTCTGCACAGCATACAATGCGCATTTAGAAGGTGGTGGTCAGTGGGACCACTTTACTGCCCATGCCATGTGCATGGGCCCCCCTGTGGCTATCTTCACCTGTTCTTCACTAGCCTTTACATGGCAGTGGTACCACCATGAAAAGACTGGCAGAGAACAAAGTTGTAATCAGCAGGGTGGCACTGACTTCACCGCCGCCCTGGCTGATTGCAACATGCACCGCCGTCAGCCTGTTGGGATCACTAATCTTGGTGGGTAAGGCGGTTGGTTGGCAGGTGTGCCCGCCAACCTCGTAATGTAGTGGTAGGACCGCCACAGCCACGGTGGTTCCACAGCCACCGTGAGGCTGGCGGTCTTTGGACCTCCAGCCTCGTAATCTGGTCCTTAGTCTCTAACATCTTCTGTTTGTCTTCAGAAGTAACACCGGTCCCTGTTAATCTATATCACTTTGAGACCTGAATGGGTCATCTAGTCCTTTTCAGTGCACCTTGCAAATGCACATTACTTGTACATCAGTCTATTAAGAATTAAAGACAGTCAGATGTCCTTATTTACAGAAATCGTGTGTGTTAGGATTGTAGCTTAGTTTCCACCCCAATACTGCAGGTTATCTTTGATTTCTAGAAATTCATTAATTGAAATTCTTACGTTCAACTGTCGAGTTTAGGCATAATGGGGATGGGTGGCATTAGCCTACCTCCAGCCCACGACTTCTTAACCAATGAACAGAAGGTCTTGAATTGAATGAACTCAGGCTGGCCAACATGTGGCCAAGACCGCTCTAGCTGAATTTCCAAAGCAGAGTCCATTGATGGATGTTGGAGAGAATAAAATGCGGGCAGGCTTAGGTGGCTATCATTTCTCTTCTGTGAAAATACTATAAAACTAACTGCATCTGTTCAAGAAAAGCACAAACACAAGGGATATCATTAGTAAGACAAAGGCCTTCCTTGTGGGATATATTTTAGGGATCAGATTTAACTTACAAAATGTAAAATAATGTATGTTTCAAGTAGGATGCAAGTAAGTCTGTTAAACATAATTAGATTGACAGTATTGGATCATAAATTGTGAACATTACCTTGATGAAAGTTAACAGAGTTCTTTCTTCCAGGATCCTGTGTAATCCGGGATGCCTCAGGCAGTCTCAATGATACAGTTCCTGTTGATTCCATGGACTGTGAAGGGCTGGGTTGCAGCTATGGGTGGAATTTCACTAACTGTGCTCAGAAGCAGACTTGCCAGTACGGACTGAGCAACCAGTACCAGGTAGGATGGGTGCATGAAGACAAGACGGCTTCCTTTATTATTATTCGCTGAACATTAACCCAATAACCATCTGCCTCTGCTCTGCCAAAGTAGCGTGCCCTTGGGCCCGAGCCCACCCGTACACCATTCTTTGAACACTGTGGACTCTGCAGGACTAGACACACACACTGAAATTCTGGTGCGGCACCTATTTTATTTCATTAAGAGGAATGCTTGTAGGCACTATTACTCTCACAACTATTTTCCTGCCAACATGTTTCTGTCTGTAAACTAGCCTAATATACAGTCTTGGGCATTCACCAGGGCTAATGAAGATAGAGATAATAAATCCCTCCTAACTTTTTTTAACACTTCTGTAGAAAATTAGTTGTGAAGGTCATAGTGCCTACAAGCATTCCTCTCACCAAAACACTATAGATGTGAGGGTCACAGTGCTCAGAAACAGTTCTTTTAACCACACTTGTGGCACCTAATAATAAATGGAATCCACATAGGGTCATCCTAATGTATTTGCATCTGAATCCTGGAATTACCCAGCATTTTATATATCAAGAACTCCCTCACACTCATGAGGTTGAGTCTGTCCTGGTAGTACCAACTTACCATGGTGGGGAGAGGAAGCCTATGATGAAGCATGTCACAGTTTGTGCTGAGGCATCGTCATTCAGAACTACTGGAACTGTTTTTGTCCACCTAGGAACACTTTACATGGAACACAAGGCTCTTCTGCACTCTTTTTGATACACCATACTCGTTGTGGTTATATGTGTTAAGTGTTCTGAAGGATGTAGGATGTCTTTCTTCTATTTAGCGCCCCTTGTGCTTGTATGTTAATTAGACAACATGTATGTTGCTTTGTCCCTCTCTCATACAGCTTAATCTTTGTGACGTGAATGTACGCTGAATATGTAGAATACCTTGATGCGTAACTAAATAAGAGACTAATGATTGTGACTCCACATTGTAACACTTGTTATCTGAATAGGCATGATTGAAGACATTCATAACCAAATAGCCAGTTATCAGGCTTAAGTCAACATGCTTGTAAAGTATGGAACTCTCTCTATGCATGACTAATGAGAGATAATCGATCTTGATTGCACAATGTGACATGATCTCGATCACAGTAGTCAAAGTATAAATGTAACACAATGAGGTGGCCACAATAAGGACTGTGTGTGGGGCAAATGAGCACCAAGAGATAAGACTCCTGAGTTGACGTTACATGAATGTGACCATTATTATTATTTAGTTATATATGACGGACATTGTGTTTGAGAACTACATTCTAGGGCTTTATTCTATGAGGCAGTTTGACATATTAATAGAAATAACAACTTACAATCATTCATGATTTTCCACCTATTTAAGTGTTTGAGTACAGAGAAAGCCCCCTCCTCCTAAGCATGACAAATGTCTAACCCATAGCTGCAGTAAGTTGTATAATAGACTATACCTGTGTAGGACAATCTCCTTCTCACTTTTTCATGTTTGCAGTATTCTCACTCCATTTCTCTCTGGCATCACTGCTTCTGCACTTATTGTTGGGGTGCAAAAAAAGCCACCATGAGTATAACCTCCATTTTTTGTGTTGCTAGGATTTTGCTAGATAACTAAGGGGTGTGAATATGTTTTTCTAATTTAGGACATTGACTTTGACTGTGTACTGCTCATATTTGGATCATGCTTAGCCCTGAGGAAGGACATTGACCCTTTGTAGTGTTGTGTAGGTTGAAACATGGTGCAACAGGGATTGCACCCCCTGTGCATTCTGACGAATATCTTTTAACATTACCCAGGGCCCCATAAATGAAATTATTTGTTTCTGGAGAGGCTTTCAGTGCCCTGCAGGCATTCCTATAGACAGGCTTTGAATACTGTGCTATGTCATAAGGTAGTGTGTACCTCAGTGTTCCAGAAGAATGGATGTGAATGATGTGATGAAGTTCCAATAGTCTGTGAGTATTGTAGAATGGCAGGAGATAGGATCTGAGAGTTGTCACATGTTAGCCGACATGTATTGAGTTCCCCTAATGTGTGCCAGTACACAGGCCGTTAACACTACAGTATGTTAGGCGACAAGACATGGGTGCTACGTTGGTGAGCACGAAATCAGTATATTAGAACTTAGAAGGTGCATCAGGAGACGGACTGTAATTAAATATTGTAGTATGCCAGGAGGTTGGCTGTGAGTACCTGGGTAGGAAGCCTGGAGATAAACTGAGAGTACCCCGGTAGTATGCCAGGAGACAAGCTATGACTTAGTACCATAGGATGCTATGGTAAAGTTTGTAAGTACTGCTGGCTGAGCTAGGCTACGAGTACTGTGGTGGTGTGTTATAAGAGAAGTCCCAATGAGTGCCATGGTGGTGTGTCAGGAAACAGACCGTGGGAGCACCTTAGTACTCCATGAAAACATGCGCTGCTTAGCATTGCAGAAAATAATCTATGTGTATTATGGTTTGCAATGGGAGAGGTAGTGAGTAAGATAGTTATCTCAGCTATCTAAAGGTAATCTGTTCCCTGGGAACACTGGGCTCAGTGTCGCATGAGCCGAACTGGCCATTGCGCCACACTGGAATTTACTGGTAGGCTAGGAGATACTTTCACTCCATCTGGATGGGCTTTAATGGCCCAAACATGCCACCTTTTTTATCTGTGGCCTACAACGTGGGGCTGGTTTGAACATGTTTACTTATGTTTTGAAAATACTGTTAGTTCCACAGCTTCAAGTACATCAGGATGGCGTCTGTAGCCACCTCAGTATTATTATATCATCCATATCTGGTTCTGAAGTGAAGCAAGTGATTGGGGCAGCATGGCTATACATGGCCAGAATTTAATAAAACATTAGCATCCTTATCCAGCCAATATCATCAGGAACACTCCATGTGTCTCATGGCAGGCAGGCACCTAGAGAGAGTCCTGATTTTTTAATTTGTGTGCTTTATGTCTAATTCTGAACGCAGAACTGAATGTATTCGTATGCACCATGCTTGACACAGGACAACTCCAGAATCCATCATTATCTGAAATGTGGCATGCTGCTTATATGCAGCAAATGAGTGCATATATTGGTATTTGTACAGTACTGTGCAATCCGGAGCAATGGAACACTCAGCATAGCAATGGTGCAGACGTGGGAACTCATTCTATGATATATATATATCACCACCCTTTGTTCAACATTTGTCTTTGACACAAGTGAGTCATATCCGCATAGTGTACCAGCGATGCCACCTTAACGATTATACCATTGGGCTAAACACAGATTGCCCTGTGCTGCAAATATTTTCAAGGCCACAGTAGGTGACATTATAGCAACTTATTGTGCCCTTCCTCAAACTCTTTCATTCTTGACTTCCACTTACTCCGCTCTACTTTTCCTTGTCTTCTACTCTGCTGTGTACCTCATATTAACTTCCAGTTCCCCCCTCGACTCTTCCACGTGCCCCTCCGTGTTGATTACAAATCCCCCACCATTTCACGAATGCACCATGTTGACGTCCATTCTTTCATGCACTCCGACCACTGTCCTGAGGCGTTGCTTCAGTTCTGCCTTCCTTCCCTTTTTCTGTTACCCCATCCATTCCTTTCCCTCCACTCTTCAATGCATGCCATCTTGTTCCCTCTCTGGTTTCCACAGAACCCCCATCTTGGCTTACACCCCACCCTGTCTGCTGTTCTGTGCACCCACTGTTGATTTCCATTTCTTCTGTTGTGATTTTCTCCTCGTCGGGATGTCCATCCAGTTTCCTGTGAGCCGCATTCTGACCTCCATTCCTTCCCCTCTGCACTTGCCAACTGGACTTCCGATCCTCCCTCTCTGAAACCCTGAGTAGTGACTTTCTTTCCTCTCTCTCTGCTCTCCAGAGCCCACAGTCTTGGCTTCCAACTTCTCCTTTCTGGTCTACAGTGACCGCTATCTTGATTTCCACTCTCACGCCCATTGGTCTACTTTCCTCCCCCTGTTCACTAGGTCTCTGAAGTGGACATGTACAATAAATTAACTTTTCGTCTTTAAAGATTGTTTTTGTGAATTGTGAATGCTCCACTCCTAGCCCTGTAACAATCTAGGTTTGGCTCTTTTGCAGACTTTGAGTATGGTGTCTGGATTTGCCCCACTGGTCACTGCTGGGATTTTTGGAGCCACTCTCTCATCTGCCTTGGCCTGCTTAGTTTCTGCCCCAAAAGTCTTTCAGGTAGGCGAAGGCTAATTTACCCTTTATATTTTTGTATACTCATTTTTCTTCTATCCTTCTTGAAGTATGTATAAGAAAGATATTTGCTATTAGAAAGTAGTTATTACATTGTGTTGTAGTACACAAATGCAGTTATTTATTATTAACTAGCTAGCTCTCAAGTTACATCCCAAATGAATAGGTGCAACTTCACCAACGTACTTTGGGGTTTTGTGGCCGGGCGTTGAGTTTAATGCTTACTTTCCACAGAACATGGACATGTGATGTCTAGCTTAATAACACATGGTTCACTCACAGGAAACCCATGCAAAGATCAAGCCAGTACTGGGGTTTTGTTCTGGCTTTGCATATATTTTTGGTAACAGTTTTGAATGGGACCACAAAGAGCTACTGGTTTCATCAAACGTTTAGAGGAAGACAATGTTTACTACTCTAGTAAACCTTTATTGTTAATTGAAGTCTTGCAACTTTCAGGAAAGTTATTAACATTATTGCCTGCGTTTCGAGTGTTAAGTGTCCCCGAGAGTCCTACCACACGTACCCCTTCATGGCTATGCCTTGACTGCTCCTTCCTGCTTCCACTGAGCGGGAGAGATGAAGCCTGCCCTTCAATTAACCTTGGGAGGGGTTTCATATTTTTTTTAAATATGACTTGCTTCCCTGTGAATAGTTCAGATGAACCATTTAGTGTATTATATTTCTTCCTGGTCAGAAACAAAAGGAACCGAAAATTGAAATTTGCTAATAAAAGGATGTTGGCTTTAATCCTTACTTTTAAATGTGTATTTCGTTTTAATGTTCTTGATGTTAATACGCGTAGGGGAGGGGCAGGTTCGCCCTCCCTGCACATCCTCCTCTTCTGGAGTTATGAACGGTACATGTAAAGCAAACTGCAGTTCTCAAGGTGTGTAATCTCTCTCCTCTGCTTGGTGTCCACAGTGCCTGTGCAAGGATAACCTGTACCCCATAATCGGGTTCTTCGGCAAGGGTTACGGGAAGAACAACGAACCCATCCGGGGTTATTTACTGACCTTTTTAATTGCAATCGCTTTTATTCTTATTGGTAAGATCATTAGATTGTGTTTTCATTATTTCTTTGATGCCAATTAAATGCTGCCTCTTTCATATGACGGCTAGGTCTAACTAGATAGTTTCAGAAGACCGACTTTTGCAGTGTTTAGTTTCCAAACCCTTTGATACAACAGAGCACCTGGGAGTGCTCATTTAATACAGGGTAAATAAGCATTGGCAATGCCATTAGGCCTGGTCTTGGCAAAACTGTGTTGATTTGTTTTTAGCAAACATGCAATAAATCTTTACAATAATAAAAAACAGTAAAAAGTAAAAATGCTGCTTTCTAAAGGTGTTGTGCGTATATTTTTTGCAAAATTAAGGAATTAAAATTGAACAATTGCAAAAGTAAAGAGAAACATGAAATGAGATCGCAGAAACCATCCTTGGCACTGAAGGGGACTTGTACAAGAAAAATGCCATCACTCAGATTGAATAGAGTCAAGCTGAAAGCTAAATGTGTAAGACTCTTGAAGAGACCAATGGATGAAGAGGGCTGATTGAAAGCCTGTATATGTGTTTAGTTATGTAAGTATTTTATCATGATGTTTTGGGAAAACATGAGATTGGAATGCAGTTAAAGCTGTGTCCAAGCCAGCCTAAAAAATTAATACTACACAAGAAATGAAGGAAGGAAGTATGTTTGGCCACGGATGTGTTATTATCCAAAAGTATCCAAATAAATCAATTGTGCAGCTGATGCTTTCAACCATAAAACCACAAACACAAAATATTTTTAGTGTAGTGTTTCGACAATATTTTACAGTAAAAAAACTGAATAACTTTGGGGAGGATAAGACTGCACCTGTTGATGCATTACTATGTGCATGTGATTTAGCCCACTAAGGGAAGACCAGTTGTGTACAGCACCTCTAGCGTGAATAGTGCAATGACTGGAACATGGCTTGTTGTGTATTCATTGGCTATCTCAGGAGGCAGTTCTTTCTTAAGCACAGTTGTTCTTGGTTATCTAGTGCTTTTTGCCAGGAGTAGGGCTAACATAACCTCCCTTTAAATATGCAAAAATCGAAGTGCAACAAATTATACATGACCATGGGTGATTTTATTCTTCATACCGTCTCCCTGCAGGCACCCACATCTTCAGATGACCAGGATTCAATTAAATAAACAACTTCTGTTTTTTCATCCCCACAGCTGAACTGAACACGATTGCCCCAATAATCTCAAACTTCTTCCTCTGTTCCTACGCCCTCATCAATTTTAGCTGCTTCCATGCCTCGATCACCAACTCACCAGGTAAGAGGCCCCCTGGCTCCACAAATGAAGACGAGATGATCCAGTGAGGCTCTCAGTGTTATCCTTCATCTGAATCTTCTTGATTTACACGCTTTATGATCTATTGTCTGAATGTTCTAAGCATACCTTTTAAATTCGGTGTTCTTAATTTATAGAATCTGATTGGTTGTTTTATTAGCTCTCTGCTTCTGTCTGCTTGATTACTATTCACGAGAATGTGCCAATCTTTGACACAAAACAATTTGGGTATTTATGTATAATTTTAATTTTCCTTTTTTCAATCCCTATTATCAGTTTGTAATCTAATTGATCCATTAGTGCAATTTGGGTTTTTATTGTAGATAATCAGCTTGGTGTATAAGAGCCACTAATAAGGGGATGGATAGATTGCTTGAATTAATCTAAACCACAGGTGATTGCTTGGGCCACATTCCTGTGCATCATTGTTTGCCCACCATGGCACTCTAGGCAGAGGCCTGCCTAATGCAAATCATTGCTGAACCTCCCCCCTCCGGGAGAAGTCCTTCCCAAACTGCCAGGCAAGGGCCCCTTCAGAAGGGAACACAAGGAACCTCAGATGTTTTCAACCTGTTTTGGCCTCTTCAGCAGGGTACAGGTTGAATCCTATAGCACAGTGAGCACAAGACCCACGCCCTGGCAAAACCATCACACTTAGGGCATCAATTGCAACAAACAAGGAGATGAATGGAATACTTGAATTAATGTCAGCCGCTAGCGATCACCCACAATGCTACTCTAGACAGAGGCCCACCTTATGCAAATGAGTACTGACCCTGCTCCTAATGCGAACTGTTCATCCTGAACTGCCAGGAGAGGCCCCCTCCAGAAGGGAACACAGGTAACTCCAAACAGGCTTTGGACTATTCTGTTCTCTTCATTAGGGTGCAGCATGAGTCCTTTGACCCCCTTGTCCATATATGTCTCCAAACTATTGCCACAAAGAAGTGGCAATTGTGACTGGTGCGATCTTTGACCTGTGAGCAGCTGCTGCGTGCATCCACCTTTTCATGTTGCTTGACATCTTACACTAGCAGTAGTGCAACAGAACTCATGCTAAATAATAAACCACATTCACAAATAATACAGTGAGAAAAATACCAAATTGAATAATAGCTGGAATTAAACACCTTCACATCAAAAGAACATATTGAAATAGCTTAGTGACTAATAGCGTTTGGGAGAGTAGATATCGGCAAATATGACATGAGTTTGAAAGGTAAGAGTTTCAATACGTTATTTTGAGGTTTAGCTATTTTGTCTAACCTTTTGTTTAAATTCCTTTTGCAGCTATTTGTAAAAAAAAAAAAAAACGTTTTGTGTACATTCTTCTCTGTGAAAGTAGATGGAGCTAATCAGAGTCGATTGTTCCCATGTTTAAACTTCCTTCATGCCACAAGATTAGTGAAGAACCACCGGCAAAGCCAATAGGCCTGGAATTAATTGGCCAATATATGTAAACACAAACATTCACGAACTCTGTTTACAGGCATTCCATGCACAAAGGTTGTTTATCACATTAAAGCCCCCGTTAGGTTTGCACGTTCTCGGACAAAGGGAATGCTTTCTGCCTATAATGCATATAGAAGATAAATAATTCAATGTGACAGAGTGATAATTGTACATTTCTCATATAAAATAGTTCCTCATGCAGTGCACAGGAAGATGAGAGGTTAAAAGTCCTCTGGGTGGCGCCAAAGCTCACTCCATGTATATGTTGTGAAAATGATAACAGTAGGTATTGCAAACGGCTGCACTGTCAAGTCAGACCTGAAAATCATACGCCTGCCATATGCTCATGGAGACAATTTCAGGCCTTTAGAGAACATATTAAATCTCTGTGCTGCACAGGAAAATACAGTACACAGGAAGAAGGAACATCCTATCACCTACAAACGCCAGAGATTTGGTAACACTCAGTGCAAACACAAATCACACTTTCCTCACAAAACATACAAAGTCCCTATCATCTTCAGAAAGAATGCATATACAGTATATTTAAAAACACATGCAGAATTGCTGCATTCCAGGGAAATCGTAAATAATTTATAGGAGGTAAACACGCTTTATAATAACGATATATATCGCTTGAGACATGTAATACCACAATTGTGTGTAAAACATTCACCTTGTGACACAATAACTTTTCTTATTCCTTTAAAATAATTGGATATTGACTACAAAATGAACAATTCAGGGCATAAGATGAAAATATGAAAATCCAAGGGGTCTAAAGGGAAAAAAATGTGGTTAAAAAATTGAGATTTCCCAGTCTCTAGAAGCACAAATACAGGGTAATTATTTTTAAAAGACTTTCCGTTAAGATTGTATGTCAGAATATCATATACAGAAATATTGTGTGACATAGATATTGGCCATCATTACAACCCTGGGGGTCGGTGTTAAAGCGGCGGTAATACCGCCAACAGGCCGGCGGCAAAAAATTGAATCATAACCACGGCGGAAACCGCCAACATAGATAGCCACTTTAACACTCCGACAGCTACGACGGTACAAACAAACAGCGCAGCGGTAACCGCCAACAGACAGGCGGAAGACAATGTACCGCCCACCCTATCACAACCCGGCAATTCCGCCACCTTTTCCGGGGCGGAACCAACGCGAATAAAAACACGGCGGAAACAGTACACAGATGGGAAAATCACTCACCTCTCCACACCCCACGAGGAACCAGGACGCCATGGAGCCAGAACTGCAGATCCTGCCGGCGATGGTCTTCCTGCTCCTCTATCAGGAGCTCCAACGACGGCGGCAATGACCACAGTGAGTACTGCACCTACAACACAGGGGAAGAGGGAGGGAAAAGAGAGTGACACACACACACACGCAACACGCAACACCCCCACCATCAACCACAATAAAATATACACAAATATATGCTGCAACATTACATTTACACACCCCACACCCCCTTGAATAATGCAAGGACAAAAGGAAATGATTTGAACAATGGTAATCAATAAAAATCCAGTAGTCAAAACTCAAAATCCAGTATATACAATTATGTACACCAACTACACAAGTCCGGATAGTGCACCAATCATTGTCCGTGGACCACTGGGCCCAAAATGCATGGGCGAGGCCCACACTACACACCTGACTCCAAATGGAGAGAACACTGCTGGGGCAACAGACCGAAAATATACAGGCACCTAAGGCGGAGGGGGGACACCTCAGCCTGATGAACGCATGACGCCACTGCTCCACGAGGGGGCTCCATGCCCATTGATGTATTCTGGGGAGTGCAAAGCCACAGTCTCTCAAGTCTCTCAAGTGGGTGGGTTGCCCACTGCTTTATCCTGGGGAGTGCAAAGCCACAGTCTCTCAAGTCCTTCCAGTGGGTGGGTTGCCCACTGCTTTATCCTGGGGAGTGCAAAGCCAGTCTCTCAAGTCCTTCCAGTGGGAGGGTTGCCCACTGCTTCATCCTGGTGAGTGCAAAGCCACAGTCTTGCAAGTCTTTTCAGTGGGTGGGCTGCCCACTGCTTCATCCTGGGGAGTGCAAAGCCACAGTCTCTCAAGTCTTTTCAGTGGGTGGGTTGCCCACTGCTTTATCCTGGGGAGTGCAAAGCCACAGTCTCTCAAGTGGATAACAGTCTCCACTGGTTCTGGAGGGGGCTTTGTGCCCAGAGTGCTTCATCCTGCCAAGGACAGATGAAGTGAATGTGATACTCCACTGGTTCTGGAGGGGGCTTTGTGCCCAGAGTGCTTCATCCTGCCAAGGACAGAGGTAGTGGATTTATCTCTCCACTGGTTCTGGAGGGGGCTTTGTGCCCAGAGTGCTTCATCCTGCCAAGGACAGAGGAAGTGGATGTGATACTCCACTGGTTCTAGAGGGGGCTTTGTGCCCAGAGTGCCTCATCCTGCCAAGGACAGAGGTAGTGGATGTGATACTCCACTGGTTCTGGAGGGGACTTTGTGCCCAGAGTGCTTCATCCTACTAAGGACAGAGGAAGTAGATGTGATACTCCACTGGTTCTGGAGCAGGCTATGTGCCCAGAGTGCTGCATCCTTCCAAGGACAGAGGTAGTGCATGTGATACTCCACTGGGTCTGGAGGGGGCTTTGTGCCCAGAGTGCTTCATCCTGCCAAGGACTGAGGTAGTGGATGTCTTTCTCCACTGAAAGTGATGCTTCATGGAAGCTGCCCAGGCTCCTGGAGCTCACCACCAGCCTTGGACGACTGACCACTGGGGATGGCAGCCATGTCTGCGGTGGTGCCAGTGGCTCAGGATGTCTCGGGCCGCTGGCGGTGCTTGCGGCGGTGTCAGTTGCGGCGGTGCTGGCGGTGGGCTCTGTGGCAGTGGTGCAGGTGGCAGTGCAGATGGCGGTGATCTCCGCCGTACAGGTTGGCGTCGACGTGGAAAGAAGGTGTGACACTGGTCCCTCAGTCGGTGCCACCATGCGCCCTCCTGACCTGCTCTTCAGTTTCTGGCGCTTCCCCACCTTTGATGATGGCACAGCTGTCTTTCCACTATCCCCTTTCGTTTTCCCTGACCCCTTGGTGGCAGGTGTTTTCTGCTTCTCCCTCTGGGATGTGGGCAACTTTTTTAGCTTGGCAGGTGGCGGAATGTCCTTGACCTCGCTCCGTGGCACACTGGCAGCCCTGATTGTTGGCGCACTCCAATAGCCCACAGTTGCTGGCACCACTGTGCCTGGGGATGTGGTGGCTAAGGTGCTGGGTTGGGACCTGGAAAGCCTGGCCCTAGTGGACGGACGGGGGGAGGTGTAGGGAAGAGGTCAGTATTACCCAGGAAAAGCTTTTTGGACACACTGGGACGGGTAGATGGAGGGGGTTTGGGAATGGAGGAAGAGGTAGTGGTTGTAGGAGGTGTACGTCTGCTGAATTTGGGTGAAGGTGCATGGGCTGGAGGCTGTTGTGAGGTGGATGGCTGTTGGGTGGGTGTGTGCCTGCGTATGTGAGGGCTCACTGACACACTGGGAGAGGACACAGGGGATGTGTGAATGGTAGTGGGGGTGGTGAGTGCACTTGAGCGGTGTGTGGTGATGGGCGTGCTGGTGATGGAGGTAGTGGCTGAAGATGTAGTGCATGCAGGTGTGAGTGGAGACGAGACTGGGAGGGAGGAGGGAGACATGGAGGAGGGGGACACAGTGGAGGCAGTGGATGTTGGTATGTCTGCATGGGTATGATGCTTGTGTGAGTGCCTGTGGGATGTGTGGTGCTTATGTTTGCCAGAGCCACTTTTGTGTGTTGAGGTGGGTGCATGCTGGTCTGATGGTGTGCTTGGGATAGGCTGAGGTACAGGGGATTGGATCTGGGTGGAGGAAGTTGGAGGGGGGAGGCTGGCCACAGGGACAATGGCTGCCATCAGTGCTGAGGCCAGAGCCTGAAATGCTCTCTGTTGGGCTGCCTGGCCAGAATAAATGCCCTCCAGGTATGCATTTGTTTGTTGCAAATGCCTCTCAGCACCCTGGATGGCATTCAGAATGGTAGACTTCCCAACAGTGAGGGATCTCAGGAGGTTAATAGCCTCCTCAATGAGGGCAGCAGGGCTGACTGGGGCAGGGCCTGAGGTGCCTGGGGTGAAGGAGATGCCCACCCTCCTGGGCGAGCGTGCACGGGACACACTCTGAGGGGCTGCTGGGAGGGCGGTGCTGGTAGGGTGGGTGGCGGCTGTGCCTTTAGATGCAGGGGATACAGAGGGACCCGCCACCACAAGGGAGCTCCCATCAGAGGAGGAGTCGCTGTCACTGCTGTCACCTCGTGTCCCCGCCGTGGAGCTCCCGTCGCCCTCCGTCCCACTGGTGGCTTCTGACTCCGTTGTTTTGCCCTCCTGGACCAAGTGGGATGCAGCTGCCTCCTGATCCGGTGCCACTGCTCCTCCTCCTGATGATGTTATTGCACACAAGAACAGGGAGACCACAAAAAGACGGGGGAAAGACAGAAGAAAGACATGTTCAGTGCATGCAACACCACTACCGTTGGCGAACACTACAGACACAGCAGCCCTCTGCACTACGCCATGCACTTATTGTTCCTAGATTATTCACATGGCCATGGGGTACAAGGCCTAAGCCTGATTGCTGCACACATGGAAGTCACAGGAGCCAGACTATGTGTAGATGGCACTAACCACTAGTGGGGTTGGGGTTCCACTGAACCTGCCTCTCAAGGGACCTTGCCTACCAAGCTCGCCCTTGCCTAGGGGAACCGACTGCCCACCTCCCCCACCCAGACACCTCGTAATCCGCACAGAGTCAGATGAATGTGACTGTATTCACCCCCTTGTGGCTGCTGTGATGCCCTCAAGTGCCCATCCAACTCAGGATATGCCACCGCCAGGATCCGGAACATCAGGGTGGTCATGGTGCGACGGGCACCCCTCCCACGTTGGGAGGCCATCCCCAGCTGGGCCTCCGCCGTCTTCTTGCTCCAGCGGCGAATGTCCTCCCATCTTTTCCGGCAGTGGGCCCTGACGCACATACACTCCCCGACCCCCCCATGTATCTTCCATCCACACCACTCCAAACAGGCATTGCCCATGCAGCATGCTCACAGAGTACTCACCTGTGTGTCTGGAGGACCGTACAGTTGTGTGTACTGGGGGAGGACCCCATCCACTAATTTCTCCAACTCCTCCGAAGTGAAGGCAAGGGCTCTTTCCCCAGACACATGAGCCATCGTCGCTTCCAGACTGAGGTCACAGCAGCACTTGCAGTGTAGGTCCTCTCCTGTTGAAGGTCAGGTATCAAGTCAGTGAACAGATAGAAAATGGCAGTCACGTGGTGCGCACCGCCGGCGTACATCGTCATTGGCTTCTCAGACCCATAGGGTTTACCTACCGCGACGGTGTAGATCGCCAGCGCAGTTACCTCATATGCCCTTGTCCCACCTTACAGGTCAGGCAGCCGCCATTTCAGGGGGCCACATGGCATTAATAATAACTGCGTCACACCTATCTAGGCCTTGCATACACACAGTAACAGGCACATTGTGGATTAATAAGTGTGTGCAAATGACATTTTGTGATACCTCAGTGTAGGCTGACTCTCTGCTCGCTGTTCTCCTCCATAGGGCACGTCCGGTGGGGCAGGTGATGAGATGGTGGCATCCTCCGGTGTACAGACCACTGGTGGACCTGTCGACAATGGAATGTTTAGGTGTTTTTATTTCTTAGTCTAGCTGGATCCCTTTTTCCAGAACCAGAATTAATTTACGCACTCCCTCCTGTTCCTTTAACAGTGAGGTTGAGTCCGCCCAGGTGGCATTGCCCTACCTGGGTGGGGCTAGGTGGTCATATGATGAAGCATGACACTATATAGTGTGTGAGACCACCTAGTCCGTAAAGGAAATTCCCCTCCTCCCCTCACCAGACCCCACACAACACCACAGTCCACCCATATCTCGCCTCTAGCTGAGGATAACGAGGGGTTCAGTGTTACAATTGATACACCATTGACCCACCCCCGGTACATCACAAGAACGCCGTACTCCCTGTTGTGATTTTGTATTGATTTTGGGAGCCGAGTACGGTTGTGTTCTTCGCTTGCCCCCTCTCTCCCATATATTCTCTCTCAGTGTGATCTCTCTACTACTCACCAAGGAAGGTGTGCCAGATCATCGTGGCCTGCTGTATGCTGCACAACCTGGCTTTGCGACAACAGGTGCCTTTTCTGCAGGAGGATGGTCCAGCTGGAGTTCTTGTGGCAGCTGTGGAGCCTGTGGACAGTGAAGAAGAGGAGGCAGAAGAAGAGGATATCGACAACAGAAACAACGTTATCCAGCAATACGTCCAGTGAGACACAGGTAAGATGTCACTGCCTCACACATCTCATACTATTGTTTGAGCTATCAGAAGTCTTTCATTTTCACCCAGTGTATGGACCCTGACTTCTCACTTTGCCTTTCCATTTAACAGATGTGGGTCCCACTTTGTGCCCTCTGCTATATTTCCTCCAGACCTGCAGCTGTGTTTCATCGGTATGTGGACAATTAAATTGACATTGCTATATTCCATAGTTATAGCAATTGCACATTAGTGAAAGCACAGACTGACTCCAGATTGTTTTGTGATTGATGTGTGTTTATTTCTGTGCAAATAAGTGGAGGGGGTTGTAAAATGGGCAGGGGTGATGGTGGAGGAATGTCCATGGCAGAGTCCAGTCTATTTGTTTCACAGGTGCATTGCCCAAAGGGGCATAGAAAGTGGAGCAAGGGCAGTTGAAGGATGGACAGGGTAACAAAGTGGGACAGAAGGGTGACATTCAGGGGGGTCTCATTTATTGGGGGGGGTCTTGGCAATGTTCTCTGTCTTGTTTCTGGATCTCAGGGATCGTTTGCGGGGTGGCTGTCCATCTGCAGGGGGTGGGGTGCTGGTGTCGTAGTCCTGTGGCGGTGCCTCCTGTCCACTAGCGCCGGCGGAGGTGGAGGGCTGTTCATCATCCAGGCTAGTGTCAGGGGCCCCTTGTTGTGCCACAGTGTCCCTCCTGGTGTTGACAAGGTCCTTCAGCACCCCTACAATGGTGACCAGGGTGGTGTTAATGGACTTCAGTTCCTCCCTAATCCCCAGATAGTGTTCCTCCTGCAGTCACTGGGTCTCCTGAAAGTTTGCCAGTACCGTTGCCATCGTCTCCTGGGAATGATGGTACGCTCCCATGATGTTGGAGAGGGCCTCGTGGAGAGTGGGTTCCCTGGGCCTGTCCTCCCCCTGTCGCACAACTGTCCTTCCAGTTCCCCTGTTTTCCTGTTCCTCTGTCCCCTGAACCGTGTGCCCACTGCTGCTGCCCCCAGGTCCCTGATTTTCTTGGGGTGGTGGGTTTGCCTGGGTTTCCTGTAGTGGTGGACACACTGCTGCTTGACGTGTCCTGGGGAGAGAGGGATGGGCCCGCTGTGTGGGTGCTGTGCTGTTGTTTCCTGAGGGGGGAGGCTCTGTGGTGGCTTGTGCCAGTGTCAGGGGAACCAACTGTCCAGAGGTCCCAGGTGGGCCGGGCTGGTCATCTTGATCCAGTTGTGCAGAGATGCTGTCATCACTGTAGGCCTCTTCTGTGGGGGGACTAGATATGTCTGGAACCTCCTGTCCGGTGACGTTGGGTAGGGTTCCTGCAGGGGTGTAAAGGCATGATTATTGCATCTGTGTGTGCCATCATGTGCAATGGGTGAGTGACCCTGTACTCCAGTGCTTGCATTCTTGTCTAGGTCCTTGTGTGATATTCGGTTTGGGGTCTGTGTGGGTATCTGTAGTGGACATGCTTTGGTGATGGGTGTCCCTGCTTTGGTGTTGCATGCAGGGCTTGGTGTTGGGATGGGTGGGTTGTGATAGTAGGACATATGTGAGGTGTTGGAGTGATGGGGTTAAGCGGGTGGGTGGGGGTATGTGATGGCATGCAGGTAGGGTGGAGGATATAATAGTTAAGAGTTGACTTACCAGAGTCCATTCCTCCTGCTACTCCTGCAATACCCTCAGGATGCAGTATTGCCAAGACTTGCTCCTCCCATGTTGTTAGTTGTGGGGGAGAAGGTGGGGGTCCACCACCAGTCCTCTGTACTGCAATCTGGTGTCTTGAGACCACGGAACTCACCTTCCCCCGTAGGTCGTTCCACCTCTTCCTGATGTCATCCCATGTTCTTGGATGCTGTCCCACTGCGTTGACCGTGTCGACGATTCTGCGCCATAGCTCCATCTTCCTAGCAATGGAGGTGTGCTGCACCAGTGATCCGAATAGCCGTGGCTATACCCGGACGATTTCCTCCACCATGACCCTGAGCTCCTCCTCAGAAAACCTGGGGTGTTGTTGTGGTGCCATGATGTGGTGTGGGTGAGGGGGGGCATGGCCAAGCTGCCAAACATGGCGGACGTGAGCTTTTAGAGCTCCGCATCGCGTCCGGATAATCCGACTCAAATCAAGGTGGGCAGGGGGGCATCTCACTCCCCCGAGGCTCGAAATGGAACAGGTGAGACTCAACGAACCGAAAGCGCCGTGAACGGACCCTCGGCGCTCCGCAGCGATGAATCGGCGCTGCAGCCGCGAAGGCCGCACTGGAGGCCGGGGCCCTGGGCCTTGGCGCTGGAAGAGCGAGGAACTCTTTAAATATGCACAGAATTGGCTTGCGACCCCCCGAGCCACACCTGACCCCTGAACTGTGAACTGGAGCGTCTACGAGAAGGAGGAGACGTGTGACGCGGGACCCCTCTGACTGCACGGACTCCGTCCGGAGCCTGGGAGTAGGATCGGACCCTGCGGATCTGGGGTGCTGGACATGCCGGCGGTGGATTCCCTGGCGCTTTACAATAACTGGATAGCGCTACACCCTCGCGGGTCAGAAGAAGAAGGAAAAACCAAAGCGTCCCTTACCGGGCTATGACCGGACCCTAAGCCGCGTGGACAACGCACGAGGGCCCGAGATCGGAGCGGAGCTACAAGGTTATAAAGAACGGAAACCTGAGGGCCTGCAGCGGGGCAACGATAGTCCACCCCTGAGGACCACACTACAGGCGAGTGATTCGAATTCTTGAGGAACCGGTGACCTCCTAGGATAAAAAAGGCACCTGAACCGGCTTTGTGTCCGCGTGGGCTGTGACCGGTCTTCGAGACACAACGGCTTCCAGGTGAGAGGCAACACGAGCTGAGTGAATGTACGTGTCCGCACGGGCTGCGACCTGATGTTGGGAGTTGGAGCGGGACACCTGGGGAAGAGGGGGCATTAGGAGCGGCCTGGGCGCCCTGGACCTGAGCTGAGGACCCCCCCCGAACTGCGCGTGAGAGGCAGATGCAAGCTTGGGCAATCCGGAGGGACGAGCGGCCCATCACAAAATCACCATATAAATGGACTAGACCCTGAAGCAACCCAAGCCAAAGGTGAAAACAAGCAATGCAGTCCTGGGCCAGAATATGGGCCTAAATTCCACCGGGAAACCCCCCCTGGAGACCAGCGAAATTGACATAGAGGGAGGAGGCAACACCCACCTGGCAATCAAGTAAGAAAAAGAACTAGCGTGCCCTATGCTGCCAGCACCACGCGCAAAAGAAGATTCTCCCCCCGGGCACCCAGGCGCCTCAAAGTGATAAATAAGCAAAAGCTCCTGTGAACTCATGGGAGTCATTCGAACCACCTAACCGGGCTGCTCGTGCTGTGCAGGGGGGCTGTCATCCCCTAGACAAGCGGGCCCGTCTACGCCCTTCCAGCATCCGGTGAACAGAAAATCCACCAAAGATCAAGTGCAAACTAACGAGCAAGGACGTGCAAACCACTACGCTGGAAGTGTCACAAACTGCGATTCCTTACTAGGTAGGCCACTAGGGGAGAATATTATCACGGAGTGGTGGTGAACGCGGGAGACGCGACTTGGAACAGATCTGTGTGATCCCATTGGCAAACTACTCACCTAACTCCCCCCTTGTCGGTCTAGATGAACCTAAACCAGAGCGTAAAGCTTATACGATATCCGACAAAACGGACATCAATGACCTGAGACTAAGCAGTACTTTCACTCCTCCCTCCCCAAATAAACGAGACCATGGCCGGAACGGGTCGACTGCGCTCAGGAGCAGGAACTGGGAAAATACAAGACTCGCCAAACCAAGACAGCCAAAAACTCGACGCAGTGCTGGCAGCAGTGGAACGCATCGGAGACTCACTGGAATGCGCCCGTACATCACTGGAAGCCAAAATTGATAAAGTGGCGGGCGACCTTGTCCTTCTCCACGCGGATCATCGCAATCTCACAGATAGAACCAAAGAGATTGAGGCCACAGTAAACGAATTAATACCCACGACCACCCAACTGAAGACAGGAATGGAAGACATGCAAGCCAGGGTCACAGCTCTAGAACGTCGAGTCGAAGACGCAGAAGGCCGCTCTAGGAGAAACAACATTTGGGTAGTGAATCTGCCAGAAGGCATTGAAGACCACGACCCTGTGACCTACTCCGAAAGCTGGTTGCGGGGATTGGTACAGGAGGGCGAACTGACTCCTTTCTTCTCTGTGGAACGTGCGCACCGCATCCCGGCCCGGCCAAGACCACCGGGCAACACTCCACGCCCATTCATCATTCGCCTACTCCACTACGCAGATAGGGACATTATACTAAGAGCGGTGAGAGGCGGCCCACCCCCCCAAATAGACAACGTGCAGATCTTGCTATTTCCTGATTATACCCTAGCGGTACAAAGAGATAGAGCCTCCTACCTGCCCTTGAAGCGCAAGCTGCGCTCCCTAGACCTGACTTACTCTCTGTTATTTCCAGCCATGCTACGTGTTGTGTCAGGAGGAAAAACACACTTCTTCTCCACCCCTGAGGCAGCATGGGAATGGCTTGAGACATCTGGGCTGTCACCTGGTGGAGCATCAGAACGAGCGGGACCACCACCTAGACCCAAGCGCAGCCGCATCAGGAGGGATCGGAGGAGAAACTCGATCCGCACTGACTTAACGAAATGCGCTCAAGACCTAGAAAAACTAATTCAGAAGAGAAGAGAAGCGATTCACACAGCAGCAACGATAAGTGCATCACCCCCGCCTTCGGGATCTGACACAGAACTTTCTCAACCAAACAGTGACCGCCCCCACACGCCGGAACAGCTACTGGAGCCAGATCATGCGGGAGGCCCCTCCATAACACCGGCAACTGCCGACGAAGTCTTTAAAAAAAATAAAGAGGGGGGGGGGGAAGGGAAAAAAAAGAAAAAGAAACTCAGAACAATGCTTAGAAATTATGCACAGCTGGAGTCACCAAGCCAATGATACTCATACTGGCGTAACTTAAGAGATGTGAGCCATTTAGCCTACTTCCTGTGCACACACACTAGCCAGCAACCAATAATATAGGCATCGGGTCCCTGGCCTCCGGCCCCTGGACACTATACCCGGGGGAGGGGGAGCCCCCCTTACATGTCCCCTATCTTCCCACCTTTAACTGCCACATCCGGACCGGATAAGGTGCACGCCCAAGACACTCCCCCCTCTCCTCCTTTTGGTCTAACTTTGACCTACCCCCAAGCTCCTACCAGTGGAGGCAAATAATGTACAGGTGTGTTTTGACACATTGGGGGTCATTCCGACCCTGGCGGTCCATGACCGCCATGGCGGAGGGCGGCGGAAGCACCGCCAACAGGCTGGCGGTGCTTCCTGGGCTATTCTGACCGCGGGGGTAAAGCCGCGGTCAGAAAAGGGGAACCGGCGGTTTCCCGCCGGTTTTCCCCTGGCCCAGGGAATCCTCCATGGCGGCGCTGCTTGCAGCACCGCCATGGGGATTCCGACCACCCTTCCCGCCAGCCTGTTTCTGGCAGTGTCCACCGCCAGAACCAGGATGGCGGGAACGGGTGTCGTGGAGCCCCTGGGGGCCCCTGCACTGCCCATGCCACTGGCATGGGCAGTGCAGGGGCCCCCTAACAGGGCCCCACAAAGATTTTCACTGTCTGCTTTGCAGGCAGTGAAAATCGCGACGGGTGCCACTGCACCCGTCGCACCCCTGCAACTCCGCCGGCTCCATTTGGAGCCGGCTTCCTCGTTGCAGGGGCTTTCCCGCTGGGCCGGCGGACGGCCTTTTGGCGGTCGCCCGCCGGCCCAGCGGGAAAGTTGGAATGACCGCTGCGGTCTTTTGACCGCGGTGCGGTCATTCGGCGGTAACCGCATGGTGGGCGGCGACCGCCGCCCACCGCGGTCAGAATGACCGCCATTGTCATTTCAGTTGGTTGGTTTGGGCGGTGACCTGTTGTCTATCTGCTCCAATGGCATTAGTTATGTTTTGGTCTTGCCGGCCGACACTTACTGAATCCTTTACACCTATCGGAAAAAGGGAAAACATTAACGAGTTCCGACTCGAAAGGACAGGGCAGGGAGTTATATCAGATAATCCAAAGTTTCCAGTATGGCTACACACACAACACTCACCTGGAACGTGAGAGGTATTCACACCCCCAAACAACAATACGCTATTTACTCCTACATCACTCTGTTCACATAGCTCTCTTACAGGAGACACACATAACGAGCCTCGAGGTCCCTCGACTACATCGGCGCTGGAGAGGACAATTATATGCTACAGGGCACCCAGCATACGCTAAAGGTGCGCTAATTTGGATTAGAGCTGGCACCCCCTTTAAGGTAGAGGACCAGATTGTAGACCCACAGGGCAGATTCGTGCTAGTTAGAGGAAAACTTGCAGGTCATATGGTTGTACTAGGATCAATTGGCGGGTTGGAGTGGCCTTCCATGGCTTCTCGGAGGGGATTACAATAGGGTAATCGACAATGGACCGCTCCTACCCCCCGCTGCCTACATCCCCAGTGGTAGCGGCCTCAAAGGACCTAGTGAACTGGACCCAACAATGGCAACTGGTAGATGTGTGGAGAGAGCGACATAAGTTGGACAGGGTTTACTCCTTCTACTCTGCAACACACTCCCTGCACGTTCGACTGGACAGAATACTTTGCACCATGAATCACGCCATGATAGTGACAGATTCGGAATACCTAGGGCGCACGCACTCTGATCACAATCCCCTAATTGCACGTTTGTGCTGGAGTTCCCCACGCGCGGCTATTCCCACATGGAGGTTGAGGCCAGAGTTACTGGAAGACTCTGCTTTCCGAGCATTGTTAAGCGCTGTAATCCCAGAATTTTTCGAACAAAACGACGGCACTGCCTCCACGGGTTTGATAGAATGGGACGCATTTAAGGTTTTCATACGTGGACACTGCCTGGGCACTCAATGCAGCCTGCGCCGCTCTGTTGAACGGGAACTGACTAAAATAGAGCGGGATCTAATACAACCAGAGAGGGAAGCAACCAACAACCAGCCTGATCACTCGAGACTGCCAGCAATGCGCGCTGAGCATCTATCACTATTAGAGCGTCTGCGTTGTTTGAATTACTCCGCACACTCTGCAAGAACACACACATCCGCTGATAAAGCAGGCAAGCTCCTGGCCTGGCTGATTCGACAGGACTGCGAGAGGAAACCAATATTGGAAATCCTCTCGCAAACAGGGGAATTACTATACACGCCACAGGAGATACAATCTGAATTTGCAAGGCACTACGAGGCACTCTATGCCTCGAGGGCAACCTCGGACAACAGCCCCGGCCTGGACTTCCTCACCGGAATAGTACTACCGCGCGTGGAGTATGAACATGCCAAAGCCCTTGAAGCACCCCTAGATCTGGAAGAAATTCGAACTAGTATCCGTGAGCTTACATCTGGCAAAACACCAGGCCCAGACGGACTCTATAAAGCCTTCGCTGTGCATCTGGCACCCAAATTACTCGATCTCTACAAGACAGCTGAGCGAGAAGGCCATCTCTCAGCCACTCAGAGAGAGGCACTGCTGGTCTCCCTTCCTAAACCTGGAGGTAACCCAGTAGACATGGGTTCATATAGACCATTGGCAATGTTGAATACTGATTATAAAATATTAGCTAAATTACTTGCACTGGCCGTACCAGGCCTGGTACACTCGGACCAAAATGGCTTCGTCCCGGCCAGAGATACCTCCCACAACATTAGAAGGTTATTCCGAGTTATGCAATACGCAAAACGGGACTGGCCACGAGCGGGCTGTCTTGTTTTAGACCTGGAAAGGGCCTTTGACTCCTTGGAGTGGCCCTACCTGTTCGGAGTCCTTCGACAATTCGGTGCAGGACCATTCTTCACTCACCTGACTAAGTTATTATATACCAGACCACTAATCCGAGTGAAACTGGGGTCTGAAATATCGGAACCAATTTGAGTGGGCAGAGGTACGAGACAGGGTTGCCCCCTTTTGCCACTGCTGTTCTCACTTGCTATGGAACCTCTGGCAATAGCCATGCGCAGAGCGGGAGATGGCTGGGGTATCCCGTTAGGAGATGATACTCAAATAATCTCAATATATGCTGATGACCTTCTTTTATATTTCTGAGACATCACGCGAATCCCTCCTGAGGCTGAGTTACTCCTACAACAATTCGCCCTCTCATCTGGCCTGAGAGTCAACTGGTCTAAATCCTGCCTCTTCCCATTCGACCCGGGTCTCCCTGACCCGAGACTTATTATTTTCGGAAACCCGTCCCATGGCAACCCTATACATTCAGATACCTGGGTATAGGAATATACCACCGCGAGGAAGACATATTTGAGGGCAATCTTGTAAGAGCAGTGTCCTCGGTTAAATCCCAAATGGTCTTCTGGAAAACACTACCGTTGTCAGTGGCAGGCAGTATAGCACTCCTGAAAATGGTGGTCCTACCCCGACTTCTATACTTCTTCACTAATCTTCCGCACTATGTTCCTCCTGGTTTCTTCAGGGCTCTGGAGTCGGGACTGAGGGAATTCATTTGGAACGATGGCCGCTGTAGGGTCACCTTAAAGAAACTGTACTTGCCACCAGATAAGGGCGGACTAGCAGTTCCTAATTTGGAACAATACTACCTAGCGGCTCAACTTCAATGGATAGCCAGATGGTTGGCAGATCTTCAGCGTGTAGACACGGCATCAGAA
This sequence comes from Pleurodeles waltl, assembly GCF_031143425.1. Lineage (NCBI taxonomy): Eukaryota > Metazoa > Chordata > Amphibia > Caudata > Salamandridae > Pleurodeles > Pleurodeles waltl. The sequence goes on along the minus strand of NC_090451.1, from coordinate 272,501,791 downwards.
AGCAGACCCTGGACACTCCCACAGATACAACATTTATTTCACCCACTCACGCAGGCACAAGCACCCCGGCAACTCTATCTTAGGGTGGCTCACAAATGCTTTCGTCGCTCACTTCGCCTTACAAATACGCAGCTTCCCTTTGCACCGGCCTTGGCGATATTAGGCACACCAAGAGGTTCCAGAATCACGTCAGAATCAGAACTGCACATATGGCATGAGATAGAAATAGACACACTGGGAGACCTGTACGAAGACTCCTGACTGCTCCCCTTTGCCAGGCTCCAAGAAATGGGGCTACCATCAGGCCAATTCTTATTGCACCGCTCCTTGATAGAGGCACTGAGAACCAAATGGGGCGACATCTCTGTGGCTCCTCCCACTCACTTACTGATTCAATACTTACAGGTGATAGGCCGAGGGCATCATTTATTTGGCTGGCTAGCAGATGCTTTGAGATCCTAAACCGCTCTTGACAACGAAGCGCTGCGTATGGCATGGGAAACAGACTCAGGCGTGACAATCACATTACCACGATGGAAAACTGCTCTTTCAGGCCATCTTAACATACCCCGCAATTCCCGATTCCGCTTAATCCAATACTACATAGTGAATAGAGCATACCTCACACCGGCTCGAGAGAATAGATATTTTGCTCGCACAGATGCAGCCTGCCCCAGATGCCAGGTAATCGGAGCAGACTTACTACACATGCTCTGGTCCTGTCCTACCTTGAGCTCCTACTGGAGAGCAGTAAAGGAAAGCATATCCGACTGTACAGCGCTACAAATACCCTTTACATGGGAAGCATACATATTCGGTTTATTTCCCAGAAGCAAGCAACATAGAGCAGAAGTACGCTTCGCAGACCTGGGACTTATAGTAGCAAAACGATTGGTGACCTGCAGATGGAAATCACCTGACCCGCCACCGACACAGGCCTGGAAACGTTCTTTCGAGGTTTGGCCGGGAGCTGAAGGCACAGCACTGGCGCGGGAGGAGGTTTTGGGGCTGAGACAGTTTCCATTGTCTGCTAGCTGGGAGGGAATGCTACAGCGGCTGCAAGATGAGGGAATGCACCCAACAGAAGAGGAAGTGGAGTAATACAGGAGGACGTCCTCCTGACAAGAAAACACAATACATGGGGGAACTGAATAAGAAAAGTTAGCCAGATATACCTTGACACTGGAATTAAAAATGACAATGCTTACTTAACCTGTCACCTGACCCAACCCTCCTATCAATAAACTGCTCCGCAACAATATAATCCCATCCGACTGGAAATAATCACTTAAGTGTATTCCACATAAGTGTCCATTGCCGGCAATTGTTGAATGTTAATCTCTTTCTCCCCTATTGTTTTGCACCCTCCCCCTCAATCTCAAATTAGCATATATACGAAGCTCATGATTCCTTTCCTTTTCTCCTCTTTGTATCTAATCAGATCACTCCAATTGAATACACATACTAGAAATAAATTTAAATCAACATACACTGTATGAGCATGCTGATAAACATCAGAAACCATATGGGGCCCCCACTCCAGCAAATCTATAAAGGGTTGATAAAGCTAAAGCTTAACAAGTAACAGGTACAACATGATGTGATAACCATGGATGTCGTAACAACAGAAATTTATAACTGAATAACTACAAATGTATACCAAGTGATATGTTGCAGCAATGCATAATATATAAAATATCAGTTATGTAATGATTTAAGAACACATGCCATGTTGTATGAAGTGTAAACAAATGTAGAAGCATGAAGCAAAGTAAAGTTGAAAAATGCCAATAAACAAATTTGTGAGAAAAAAAAAATGATGTGGTGTGGGTGATGTGTGAGGTGGTGTGTGTTGTGATGTGTGAGGGGATGTGTTGTTGTGTGTTGTTTGAGGTGCGTGGATGTTGTGTGAGTGATGATGTTGTGTGTCTGTGGATGCTAGTGTTGTTTCTGGTGGTGTCTCTCTCTGGTCTTCTTTCTGAATTTTTGGTGGTAAGGGTTTGTGGGTGATGTGGGTGTGTGTTTTATATTGGATTGGATGTGTGGGAGTTGTGTGTGTATGTGTATCAGGTGTGTGTATTTCGATTTGTCTAATGTGGTTGTGTTTTGTAAATGTGTGTGTATTTTGAGCGCAGCGTGGATTCGTGGGTCGTGATAGTGTGGGCATATTCCTGTTGGCGTGACAGTGGAGGTTTTGTTTTCACCAGTTTATCACTGATCTTTGGTGTGGCGGACTTGTGTGGGTGTCTTTATTATGGAGGATTATGAGCTGTGGGTCGTAATAACTGTAGTGGAATTCCACCGCTGCAGCGGTGTGTTGGCGGTCTTCTGCACGGCAGTAAGCGGCATTTACCACCAATGTTGTAATGAGGGCCATCGTGTCTTAAATAACGTTGGTAAAAATGTTGTCCCATTGGGTGTAGATCTTCTATTATTAACTCCAGTGGTGTGATATTTTTGTAAACGATAAGTAAGATGATATTTTTCACAACGCTATTCTGTTACCACATCTATCAGAGACTCTCTTGTGTCAGAAACTGTAGTGAAGAAAATATATATCTTAAACTGTATAACATTAGCAAAATCGATCGATGCTTCTGAATAGTAAAATGTTTTCATTGCCCCTGGATTCTGCTGCTTAAGGCCTGTGGTTCCAATTCCTGCATTACTTCTGGGGAAAAAACAGGATCATTTAAAACGAGATTTGAGCACAGTTTCCTGGACCCCTGTCACAGCTTTTTAAGACCCTAGCAGCACCATTGTTTTCATTGTATGATTCTTGATTACGACCATATAGCAATTTAATTGTTTTAACCCCTTGGTTTCCTTTCACGAGTTGTTCTTGAATTGGGCACAATTGTGGTGATGCGTTCCCGCAGGTCTTATTTTAGGCAAAGTAAACTTTTGCTCCAGTAATGCCATTTAACCCTGACATAAAATGTTGGACAGCTTGCTCTCCTTGTTTTCCTTCCAATGACACTATCCTTACTCTCCATTGTCTGAGAGCCTCCTCTCTTGAGCACGGCCGACTCCAAGTACTATGCATTCTTGCCTTATTTTCTAATATTGTATTTATCCAAACTACCCACACTTGATTTCATAGATCATGGCAGATCACAACTTCTCCTTCTTTTAAACCATATCCCTACAATATAACAACACCTAGGGGGTCATTACGACCCTGGCGGCCGGCGGTAAGGTGGCGGTAACACCGCCAACAGGCTGGCGGTGTTCCGCCAGCAATTATGACCGTGGCGCAAAAGCCACGGCCATACCGCCGGCCCCTCCAATTTACCACCAGGTTTCCGCCTGGCGGTCATAATCCCCAGGGCAGCGGTGCAAGCACCGCTGGCCTGGGGATTATGAGTCCCCGACCGCCAGCCTCTCCGTGGCGGTAAACACCGCCATTGAAAGGCTGGCGGTAAGGGGACTTGGGGTGCCACTGGGGGCCCCTGCACTGCCCATGCACTTGGCATGGGCAGTGCAGGGGCCCCCGGGCATAGCCCCGTCACGCATTTCACTGCCCGAATTTCGGGCAGTGAAATGCGCGACAGGTGCTACTGCACCCGCTGCACATCAGCATTGCCGCCGGCTCTATTACGAGCCGGCTGCAATGTTGATGTGACATTTCCTCTGGGCCAGCGGACGGTAACACTGTTACCGTCCGCTGGCCCAGCGGAAATGTCATAATAGGGAGACAGGAATACCGCCGGCAATGGCGGTATTCTGTCTCCCGCGGCCTCAGCGGTCTTTTTCCAAGACCGCTGAGGTCGTAATGGCCCCCCTAATCTCTTCTAACCTATTTAGTAATGCCACAGTCATTTGTATGAACTCATGTCGCACCCAGTAATGATCACGCCAAACCCTATCAATTTGTTCTACTACAAGCTGGAGCAAATCCGTGGATTGGTCCCCTTCACAAGACTAACCCCAGTAGCCAACAATAACCAATAACTATTGGATAAACCACTAAATGTGGGTTCCAGAGTAGCATGCTGCCCGGCATAAAGCACTTCAATGCCTCGTAACATAACAAGTGTTTATAAAAGGGTTAGCAAGTGCTGTATAAAAGCAATTACAATACAGTTTGGAACTCACTGCCAGGGCCTGAGTGAGTTCTACTTGATTACATCATTCCAGCACACACTGCACTTCACAAACACACAGCAACCACCACCTACTGTACCTACACACTGCAATTCCCATGCACAGTGCAAGGAGCACACGCACTGAACTCCTACACACTACATTCCATACACTGCTTTGTGAGGTGCTGTAAGCGTGGTGCAGTTCCATTGTTTCCTTTAACAATGAAGTGGTGCGGAGAGTGTGAGATTAGAACTGGACATTGCACCAGCCCATAATGCATCCTCCACATTATACATTGTTGGGGTTATGAAAATTAAACACCTTTCAATTTTATTTTAACACAGCTTTCTTCCTTACAGCAAATATTTAAGTCACAAATGATGCCACCCCTCCTTACACATTTAATTTTGAACACTGGCTAAAGTTGTGCAGTTTGCTGAATTTTCAGCACTATGCACTACATGTTAAATCGGGTGTACCTCAGATAATTTTATGAAGTGAACTCCTAAACATTTGTGAATGTCCCAAAAGCTGCTGCTTTTTGGCTGGAAAGAAAGTGTGCATTGTGTGCCCTTTCCTACTTCTGTGACACTCCTCTGGGGATGTCCACTTGTTTACACCCTTCAGGATTTACACCCTTCAGGATTTACATCCTGTATAATGTACAGTCCCCACATACAGTGAACTAAGGTCGCGTAGTGGGCGAAAAACAATGGATTGGGATGTGGCCCGAATGATACACGGTGGCTAAGATTAATTCAAGCATTCATCCATCGCCTTATTGTTTTTGCAACTGATGCCCTAAATGCTCCAGGTATGCCCAGACATGGGTCCCAAACTCACTGTACCACTGGAAGCAAGCTAGTTCTGGCTGAAGAGCCCTAACTAGTGTGAAACCAGTCCTAGGCTGCTTGTTTACTGGTTCAGGGAGGACCTGACCTGGCAGTTCAGGCTGAGCTGCTCCCATGAGGAGCAGGGTCAAGACTAATTTGCATATCGTTGGGTCCAAACTGAGGTGGCATGGTGAGCAAAAAATGATGGCTTGGATGTGGCCTGAGCGATTGCCAGTGACTGAGATTATTGAGAGATCTTGAGCCACGGTCTATGGCTCTGCCTTCAATTGCTCATCTATTGAACTACTGGAAGTGAACATTCTAAAGGACAGGAATGATGAACCAAAAGCAGCTAACAATCCTACTAATAAAATTGATACCACGGACAATGTTCTCACAATACCCCTGACAGCCACAACAATGACAGTCAAGATAGGGCAGATCCTCCTGCTTCTAAGGAAACCTACACTAGATCTTGATGACCACGCCAACTCCAGGCCCATCACTCATCTGTCCATCATCGGAAGATTATTGAAAATGCAACCTATGTTCAAGTCTGTAGAATCATATTGATGCTAACCATCTCCAGCATGACTACCAGTCTGGCTTCAGATCACACTGCAGGAACGGTTACTGGTACTTTACACATGGTAGACGATTGCAAGAAGCTGAGATTAATTCACGCATTCCATCCATCACCTTGTTGTTTTTGCGATCTAGACAATGTCAAACACAGCCAAATACAATTACATCAGACGACTTGGATGGAAGTCAGCAATAATTCCAAAAAGGAATTTGCCACTATACAAATGGTGGCAAAGATCTGCACAAATTCACTATATATAAGATAAGCACTTACACAAGCACAATTTGTTTTTTTTGTGACTCAACTCTTTTCTAGTAGATGTATACTTTGCTATTCAGTTCCTGTCTACAGAGTGTATGGTTATAGATGTTAGTTTATATGTAATGTGACTTTGCTGCAATGTTCAACTGAGTAACTCTGTTTTATTATTTTGTCACTCTGCAGGGTGGAGACCATCATTTAAATATTACAGCAAATGGGCGTCCTTGTTTGGTGCCGTGATATCTGTGGTTATTATGTTCCTGTTGACCTGGGAGGCAGCTCTGATAGCTATTGGCATTGTTATCTTTTTACTGGCCTATGTTCTTTACAAGAAACCAGGTGGGTGAAAGTTATTGACTCCCCACAATAGACTTCTCGCCCACTTTTCCGAATCTCTTCTGTATCTTACATCATTTGATTAATTGCAATCTATCTATCTATCTATCTATCTATCTATCTATCTATCTATCTATCTATCTATCTATCTATCTATCTATCTATCTATCTATCTTATGCTATCATTTATATAGTGCTTCATATCCCCGGGAAGACTGAAAAACACTGACTAGCTTTAGGTTCCTAGCTACCTTTTGAGAGCGTACGTTTGGAAAGGGTGCTGGTAAATGTTTGATCTGTATAGGAAGTGTTGGGTGACATGAAGGGTGTTTGGTGATATAATCTAAACTGTTGGAGTACCTTTGCTCCCTTTAAGAATGATGAGTTGCAGAGAGTTTGAGAGCAGATGCTGCCATAAAAGCGGTCTCTTGCCAACTCTAGGCTGGACTGTAACATACAGAGCCAACCACTGTTGATGTGCACAAGTAGGTTCACATGTAATCCCTCTATGGCTCTACTCATAAGTGACAAAAATCCCACCTGGGGAACCCATTAAGTCACCAAAAAAAAGTATATGGAGTCTCCTCCAGAAGGACAGCTTCCCTGCCCCTGGAGGCAAGGTAATTCCACCAGAGAACAGTATACAGGGTCCAGACAGGAAGAGCAGAGCAGCAGCCATTACATACCTAGCTACGAGCTGAAGTAAAGGCTTTGTGGGTATCCATTCAGGTGACAGCATGGAGTAAAGCATAAGAATAAGCATGTATTAGACTGTGATATATGGATTGTAAGGTCAACCAGAGGGGGTGCTAGTCCAACTTCTTAGTGTGGGTGTTGTGGGGAAAACTGAAATGGATGGTACATCCCTGATTCTGTGAAAAAAAAACATTTAGGTTAGTGAAAGCAAGAGGAGGAGGAGGGCAGGTGTGTGGGTCAAGGAAGGATGTAAGGGATATAAAACAGGGCAGGAGTTTAGGCCCTAGCCCTCTGCCTTTCCTGGCCATAACAGCCTCAAACAAGGAAGACGCCATAGGGGCACCCTTAACCTCTCCACCCTCTACCTAAACTCCCTAGGTGGATGCTGTGGGAGGAGATGTTAAAACTGATAGAGGATTTGAAGTTGTGGGAGGCAAATGGATGAGAGACTAACTCAAGATGCCACATCCAAAGTGAAAGAGATGAAAAGCTTGGGGATTGAGGAGGGGCAAGGCAGATTGCTGGGTTACAATGCCAGGCTGTGAGGATGTAATTGGACAGAGCAGCACAGAAACTCAGATAACCCTGTCAAAGAAACAACAACACAGCCAGATGCAAACCCTTAAGAAGCAGTTCTAAATGCCCACACATACTTATTATATTTGGATCAATTATGATTCCTATAGGTGTAGTCAGTCTATCTGTCTATCTATCTATCTATCTATCTATCTATCTATCTATCTATCTATCTATCTATCTATCTATCTATCTATCTATCTATCTATCCATCTATCTATCTGACTCTTTGTCCCTTGATGTAAATGTATTGCATGCCATGTTCAGTCTGAAATAGGCAACAATTGAAATAATACAAATTGAAATGTTAACATTGTTCAGTTATTGAAAGATCTTGAGCTACTGTCTATGGCTCTGCCTTCAATTGCTCATCTATTGAACTACTGGGTGTGAACATTCTAAAGGATAGGAATGATGCACCAAAATCAGCTAACTATCCTACTAATAACATTGATACCACTGACAATGTTCTCACAATACCACTGACAGCCACAACAATGACAGTCAAGATTGGACAGATCCTCCTGCTTCTAAGGAAACCTACACTAGTTCTTGATGGCCACACCAACTACAGGCCCATAACTCATCTGCCCATCATCGGAAGATTATTAAAAATGCAGCCTATCTTCAAGTCTGTAGAATCATATTAATGCTAACCATCATCAGCATGACTACCAGTCTGGCTTCAGATCACACTGCAGGAATGGTTACTGGTATTTTACACATGGTAGTCAATGCCCTCTTGACCATAGTTGAAGATGACCCCTGCATCTTGATATTGCTGTGCCTCTTAGCTACCGTAGACACAGTCCACCAACGCACCCTCATATAAGTCCTCTAGTTTTGAATGGGATTCACAGTCAATCTCCTTCACCAATATGCCGATGATGCACAACTCTACTTAAAAGTCTGCTCTGCTTTAGACATCGAACACCTAAAACACTGGTTTCACATCATTAAGACCTAGATATCCAGCACCTACCTGAAGCACAGCCTAACCAGAACAAAAATCCTGTTACTTGCCAAAAACAAAATACAGTACAAACCTGGCTAAATAATATGAACCTTGATGGTTTCAAACCCCAACTTTAACTGAATACCTTACCGGTTGGATTCGCTCAGGGCACCAACGTCACCTTCAAGGAACACATTGTCAAAACAACAAAAATGGTCTGAAACCAGCTCTCTCTTTTAAAGAAAGCCAAACTGTTTCTTCCATTAAGCCACTTCAGAACTGCGGTTCAAGCCCTTGCTCTCTCAACTCAGGATAGTGGCAATGCCCTACTAAATGGCCTCCCAGACTCCACACTAGCACCCCTTAGGGGCACGCTACACCATGCAGCATGTCTATTCCAGAGCCTGAAGAATTATGATCACATCACTCCTACCCTGACAGAACTCCATTAACTCCCCTTGTTATTCTGCACCATCGTCAAAGCCAGCTGCCTCATTTACAGAGGCCTCACAACAGCCACCCCTGCTTATGTTGCAGACAAGCTCAGCATCTCTGGTGGTTTTTGGCACACATACAGCAGGATTACCGTCAGACTGCAGACAATGAACTGTAAAAACAAACAAACAAAAAAACCAAAAAAAACAAGAAAGCATGCATTTTACAGCTATGCACCCAGGACCTAGAACAACAGAATATATCCATCAGGACTGTCCTAACACTGCTCCAATTTAGGAAAGAGTTGAACTCACCTCTTTAAAGAACACTACATTGCAATGCAATATCCATCCACAACCCAGCTTTCCTTCCTAATATTTATGGACTTTAAAGTTGACTTTGGCCATTTCATTGCTCCGCTACCTTTTGGCTAGGTTTGTACTGTAGAAATACTATATACGTACATACATTCTTACAAAGACGTGGTGCATCAGCCTTGTGGGTTTGTAATGTCATAAATGTCAGGTGTTACTTTTACACATTTCAGTGGTACTTATTTAATTAACTGGGAAGCCAAAAGGCTGAGAAGGTCTCCTTTCAGGAGGCCAATGTACAGCACTGGTGTAAGATAGCAGGTGCAGAAATAACAGAAATGATTTCTAGGAAAATTCAGCAATGGGTGTTAATTGAGTTTAAATATTGTGGTCTTAGCTGCCTGACTGAACTGAGGTAAAAGTAGAGTTTTCTTAAAAGTGGGTTTGAAACAAGGCACGCTGGAGAGTGAAGGCCATTTGGCTAGGCAGTGCCGTTTGAAACTGCTCCTTATTACAATGAATGCAGTAGATTAACCTCATGTGTTTCCATTCAGAGGCAAACTGGGGCTCATCCGTGCAGGCAGGTTCCTACAACATGGCACTGAATTATTCTGTTGGACTCAACCAGGTGGATGAGCACATCAAAAACTACAGGTGAGGGCAGTTTGCAATAATCTGCTGCTTTTGGTTTTCACTTTACATTGGTGGAAGATGGCCATTTTGTGCATTGAGCAAGCACTGATGGGTCTTTATAAGTTGACATGCAGTCCTTGTATGAGTGAAGTAGGAGGGAACGGACTGCTACTTGTTGAAGGAGGATCTTATCAGAGAGGTTGAATCAGAAGGTATCAGAACATGCTTATCTGTTAACTCCTGAACAACAGTGCAAACTACTGAGAAGGCTGCTCTACGCTGGTGAGACTAGTAGCTCCCTGTTCCTCCAGGTCTCATTTACCGATCCTGGAAAGGATTGACTCTTGTTTGTATACTCACACTTGAACAATTCATGCCCCATTCAAGTATTTTGATTTTTTTCAACTATTGAGGTGCCAAGGGCACCGTTGTTCTTCAGCAAACCACAAGTCCTGAGCATGGTCCTATTGACATCTGCAACTTGGACTGAAATGTGGACACACAACCCATCTCATTACTAGCTCTCCATGAACAGTGGACTATTTACTGACAGAGTACTTTTCTGCATACTAGCTTCCTGAGTGGGTTACTCCCACATGGACCTTTGGTTTATGACACCCTGATTGGATTATAAGACTGGCGCCTAGTCCATTTTGGGTTGAAGGTTTTAGGTTGTGTACACCTTTATAATTGGATTTGGATATTTTCTCATTCTTTAAAATATATGATTGAATGTATTTCTATACCTGCTTCCTTAATTAGTTGGAGTGACTTATGCATTTAGTGTTGACTACTATAATTTGTTTTGATGTTATGCTTTGAACATCCTAAAACTAACATTAACTTAATAAAAAGTTTTCACTGAATAGGTCCCTTGTCATCACCTGTTTACCGTTATCAGTCATACCTACGCCTACAAGGGGTATACTGGGTTGTCCTTTTGTATTTACTACTGTCTGTTAACTCAGGCATTTATTGTGAGTTCTTGGAGTTATCACTTGCTTCACACATGACTACAGTATAGTTGTCATAGTGTGCTAGTGAGTCACACACCATTGTGTTACTTGGATCATGGAATCTTATCAGACCTTAGTCGCTAAGAAGTCCCCCATAATGCCTGGATAAATAGCCATCTAATATCCATGCAAGAAAATATAAAACATGGATAATTATATATTTAAGAGTCAGTGAGAGGCTTCTGATTTCACAAGGTCAGTTACGTAATTGTCAGATCACTGTGGTGCATGGCTGCTGCTTTGTCATGTTGGAAGGACGACATACAGGGTGCGCTCTCAACTACCCCTTAATCTCTGCCAGGGACTCCTCCACATTAACCTCGTTCCACTCTTTTCCTCTTCAGTTCACTGTGTCCTTCTTCAATCACCTTCCCACTTCTCATCCTCCCTGCTTATTTGTGGGATAGCATGGTACTCTGGCCTTGTCATTTCTGACATCAGATTGGTTGGGTGGTGGTAATGCCATGCTGTAGCATCATACAAAATATCTTGCTACTGACTCAATCATCCCAATTTTTTTTAAAAAAGACAGTAATTCTTCTGGCATAAGCATCCTAATTTGGTCCACTAAAACCAGTACCCAAACATGTGTAACAACACAAACTTTTATTATTGTAACAAACCATTGTCATGCCATATCAAGGCATTCGTTGTGTAATCACAATACAAAGAAGAACAGTTAGAAAAAGTGCACCCCAAGTGAAAAATACACTACATCAAAAAGCAATTAAGGAATTGCTGGTATTTTTCTATTTTCTGGTGTATCTCATAAAGACAGCCTCTTATTGAAATTTAGATACATTTATCAGTACAGTAGTTTTTCTTTAATCAAAATTCAAAACACAGCAAGAGAGGTCTGTCTTATTAGACTAATAACTTTTTCTTACTATTCTGCTTTGCATTGTGATGGACTGACGATATGTAAATCCATATGAGTTCAGGCACTTTGGGCCTCATTCCGACCCTGGCGGTAAAAACCGCCAGGGCCGCGGACCATGGAAAGCACCGCCAACAGGCTGGCGGTGCTTCCTGGGCCATTCTGACCGCGGCTGTAAAGCCGCGGTCAGAAAACCGGGTCCGGCGGTTTCCCGCCGGATTCACCCCGGTTGGCCCAATCCTCCATGGTGGCGCTGCAAGCAGCGCCGCCATGGGGATTCCGACCCCCTTCCCGCCAGCCTGTTTCTGGCGGTTTTCACCGCCAGGAACAGGATGGCTGGAACTGGTGTCCTGGGGCCCCTGGGGGCACCTGCACTGCCCATGCCACTGGCATGGGCAGTGCAGGGGCCCCCTAACAGGGCCCCATTAAGCTTTTCACTGTCTGCATAGCGGACAGTGAAAAGCGCGACGGGTGCTACTGCACCCGTCGCACACCTGCAACACCGCCGGCTTCATTCGGAGCCGGCTTCAGTGTTGCAGGCCCTTTCCCGCTGGGCCGGCGGGCGCTCCCTTGGCGGGCGCCCGCCAGCCCAGCGGGAAAGTCTGAATGGCCCCAGCGGTCTTCTGACCGCGGAGCGGCCAATTGGCGGTTCCCGTTTGGCGGGCGGCAACCGCCGCCCGCCAAACTTAGAATGACCCCCTTAGATTGTACATTGCCTTGGCTAAGCCCAGAGCAATATAGAATGCTATCTCTTGCCCTGCTCACTCATAAAAATGTGTCTTCTAATTAATATAAACCAGGTTACACCATGACTATTCTTAGGATCACAACATCAACTGCCACCTTCACATCTGTCCTCTTTATTGGGAAATGAGGACTTGAGAGGGGCTCTACTTCTGGATCGTCCAAGCTATGACTTGTAGTAATAACTGTTGTTCACACACTGGTTCTTTTCTCCTCACAAGTACATGACACACAAGGTGTCCCCTCCTTCCAAGACCAATTGATATACCTGATAAACCCAAAGTTTAAGAAAGTAGGAACACGGTTACAATAGTTGCATGCCTTTTTATTCATGATTGCAGTGTGTATGCAGTGTATTCACGTCTATCCCACAATAAAGTAGAATTAAAACATTTACCTGATAAACCATAAAGGTATTAGTGCATGATGAGTGAAAACAGTCATGCTTATGAATTATTGCATAATTTGCTTTGATGTGTGTCTTCTTAGGTATTAAGACATTTTAAACATTGGTAAGGTAAGACCCCTACATATTGCTGGTTAGGGCCTGATTTAGATATTGGCGTAGGGGTTACACTGTCACAACATTGAGGGATATCTCATCCATTAAAATCTAAATCCTATAGGACGTAATTAGATTTAGATTTCAGCAGCCAGGATATCCGTCACCCTTGTGACTCAGTAACCCCTTCGCCAGACTCTAAATTGGGCCCTTACTAATTAAAATATGATGTTGTGAGGACCTCTTGGGCCTGTGATGGTGCCCCCTCTTTTAGCCTTGTTTAGCTTCATTTTATATTTCATATTTCATTAGTTTTGGTAAGGCTTCTAGGAATATAGAGAACACACTGCTTGTTTAGTTACCCTTTGCACAACATGTAATATGTACTTTCTGCCAGTGCTACGAATATGGTACACGATATGCTAGTTTGTGTTGCCCACTCAGGAGATAGCTTCCAACACTGAAACACAGCATTACATCAGGACTGTGCTTTCTAGTCAGCATGGTTTTATTATATAAGTGATTCCTTACCCAGGAGGGGTAGAGGACATTCCAGCCACAATTGTTCTGGGATGATTGCTGTTTGACATGCTGTTCAGCTGGCACTAATCTACCAGCCCCAAGAGGATTGCCATCTACTTTGCAGGCCGACTCGTATCTATCTTCAGGTATGGGGCTAATCCCTTAGATCGGGTCAGGCAGAAGGGTACACCCGTTAATGCTCTCAATTATATGCTTAGGGTTAGGTATGAACCTCTATACCATCTAGAATCTCTATACCATCTAGAACCACATGCATCATGGTTGGACTGTTCATTTTCTTTACCATGTTTGTAATGTTGATTACTTTGCTTTGTGCCATCTAATTATTTCAGCTCACCGGCTATATACTATATTGTGATTGTTTCAACAAAATGTGTTGAAAACATCCCACATCTCCTTTGTGTCTCACCTGGGCATGCATGGGCAATACAATGAAAGGGAAAGATCTGTTTCCACCACTTCCCGGGAGTCAGTGTGTCATATTTAGGTTGCCATAATCACCTGCCACCCTGGTTGCTTTAGGGTTCAGGTGAGGCAACAGTTTCTGATGGTGTGAACAGACTTAGGCGGTCATTCCTACTTTGGCGGGCGGCGGTCGCCGCCCGCCTGGCGGGAACCGCCAGAAGACCGTACCGCGGTCAAAAGACCGCGGCGGTCATTCTGTCTTTCCCGCTGGGCTGGCGGGCGACCGCCAAAAGGCCGCCCGCCCGCCCAGTGGGAAAGCACCAGCAACGAGGAAGCCGGCTCCGAATGGAGCCGGCGGAGTTGCTGGTGTGCGACGGGTGCAGTTGCACCCGTCGCGATTTTCAGTGTCTGCCAAGCAGACACTGAAAATCAATGTGGGGCCCTGTTAGGGGGCCCCTGCAGTGCCCATGCCAGTGGCATGGGCACTGCAGGGCCCCCCAGGTGCCCCACGACACCCGTTCCTGCCAGCCCTTCACCGCCAGAACCAGGCTGGCGGGAAGGGGGTCGGAATCCCCATGGCGGCACTGCTTGCAGCGCCTCCGTGGAGGATTCACAGGGGCAGCGGGAAGCCGGCCGGAAACCGCCGGCTTCCCTTTTCTGAATTCAGAATAGCCCCAGAAGCACCGCCAGCCTGTTGGCGGTGCTTCCTCCGTCCCCTACCCTGGCGGTCTCGGACCGCCAGGGTAGGAATGACCCCCTTAGACTCTCGAGTCCTGTTGTCTTAATGCACAGTCCTATTACCATAACAGGAACTATATAACAAGAGATCCCATCAGCTCAATGAAGGCCCAAGATCCTGAGAGGGTTATTTCTGGGGACTGAAACTTGTTTGCACTTACAAGGGATGACTGAAACTTAATTCTCACTGTGCATCCTATTTCTGTTTTCTAATGCTGTCATATGTCCCTTGAATAAAAGTAATTATTTTGGGTACACTTAGAAGTAGTTTTAAAAGTGAAATGGATCCCTTGCTTATCCAGCAACATTTATTCTGAACTCCCTTTCATTGAGAGTAAGCCTGAGGAAATGTCACGTGTGTGCCTTGTGAGTTTACACTGGGCCTGTACCTCCAAACTTCACTTCACTGATGGCTTAAACAGGCTCATTCCATGACACACATAAAGCATCATTTAGATATTTCCATAAAGGTGCGGATTCAGCAGTGGCATAGCATGGGTGCCAGAGGCCCTAATGCAGGCCAGAAGCATGCCCCCATCACCCGATTTGGTAATAATAAAAAAAAGCAACCAGTGAGGCCCTCAGATCCCTGGGCGCCGATGTCACTGGGCCTGCTGCACTACTGATTGCTACACCCCTAAGATCCAAAGACTTTAGAGCTCCTCTTCAGAGCACATTACTGTGGCAGAGTCAGACAAGGCCCCTGCCTCCAAAAGTGGTGCACTGACACGCTGCCTCTGCTGCAGCCCACCCAGTACATGCCTAGAACGGGACTTGCGAGGCTTATAATGCATTTCCATATCTAAAATATGCTATGATATGGACCAGCTGGTTGGAGTTGACCCAAGTGGTTAGTAACGAATTATTACTTAAACTCCGTAAATCAATGATGGAGAAAAATGTTTTCCTCTGGTTCCCTGTGGCAGATCATAATTAACCGACGTACAAAAAAACTCTTACACATGGTATTTGGCATTAATGCTGAACAAACAGTTACCATTGTGTTGTGTTTTTTCTTGTGATTATAAATTGAGGCGGTTCCATTTTAATTACTGTGCTTTGCAGGGATGTGACAGATTCTTGGAGGGACTAGTTTACCAAGGAACGAGTCAGCAGACTGCACAAACGGAAGAGAGCCTTCTGCACATATACTGTTAGGATGTTCGAGGCCTATTGACCTAGGAAACCAGTATATTGTGCCACAAATTAGGGAGTTTGGCAAGTTATCAAATACAGAATTATTTGAAAAGCAATAAAGTATTATTAATATTGCTAAGTGTATACAACGCGTATTTATAAAAGTGTAACTTTTCTGTAACTTAAAAAGACATAAGTACCGTGCAAAGAGGTAACTGCTATTTAACGTACTGTCTAAACTAACTACTAAGTAAAATTGAAGCCATAACAACATACAACACAATAAATGTATGAAGCGCGCGACTGCCTCCAAGGAGGCATCCCGGCACTAGCGTCTCAGAAAGCACAAATCTCAGCAACGCCACTCAGAGGCAAAGACCTAATCAAACAGGTAGGTCTTAACACGTTTCCGAAAAACTGATTCAGAAGAGGCCAGACGAAGGTAGGCAGGTAAAGAACTCTATAAGAAAACTATCACCTGCCTCTCCTTGCACTGTTGACATAAGAAGCAGGTTTAGTCCACTAGACTGGAGCATTCTCTCCTACCAATAGGACAGCAGTTTTTTCCTCAGATATCCAGGTCCTTTCTGAGCGCAAGCTCTGTAAGCAATGGTGAGAGCTTTCAATTTAATATAGAGGCCAACAAGTAGCCAGTGCAGCCTATGCTGTGCGGTCATGATCGAAGTACAAGCTGGAAGCTTCAAAACCAGCTGGGCTGCCGCGTTCGGAATATCTGTAGGCGATGGAGGAGGTAAGCTACCGGCTATTGGCATAATCTAATTTGTATGTTATTGGGGCATAAATAACAGATTTGTGACAATCCTCAGGGACCAAATGCATCATCTTCCTGACCGATTTCAGCTCAGGAAACAGAGGCTGAGACAGCTCTAACCTGGGGTTCAAAGGATAGATTAGAGTCAAATTTGACCTCCTGTCTGTGTACTGCAGGGGGAGGAGGAAGCCCTAAATTGGAAGGCCACCAATTGGAGTCGTCCATATGTTGCTTAGACCTGAAAAAGTCTCAGTTTTATCCGAGTTCAATTTAAGTTAATTTGTACTCATCCAGGCTCCAACATCTCTCAGACAATCCTTGAACACAGACAGTGCCCCTCACTCCTTTCCTGGAAAGAAACCATCAGCTGCGTATCATCTGCCTAAGAGATAACTTTTATACCCCATGCTTTCATGAGGTTGGCCAGCGGGGCGAGGTAGATATTAAAGAGTGTCAGGCTCAGAGCTGAGTCTTGAGGGACTCCACCTCTAGATAAGAGAACTGCTCTCAAACATGCTACCTTTATGGGAACAACAAACAAAGGCCTAAATCAACCAGCAGGATCTTTGGTGAAAAGTGGGTTGAAATTAACCAGTTAATCTAAAAATCAAACGCTGTGTCTAAAATGTTGTCATACATGCAGAAAATGTGTTTTGTGAGAGGAAAAGTTTGATAAATTAAATAAGTGTAATTTATGTAACCATACACATATAAAGAATAAAGAGTGTAGGTCAGTTTAAGTGAGCAGAACTTGCTGTCTCTGAGTGCCTGGAGATTCTGGGATCTCTAGGAACATTTTTCCGCATTTAAATCTCTCTTGGTTTAACAATATTTTTATAATAATCATGACTTAGTTTTTACATAGCGCTTTGTGCTTCACTTACAGCTTTTTCAGGCACTTAAAAACATCAGGTGCTACTATTTACGAATGTAATAGTCCTCAGTTCAGCAAACTCAGAATGATGGAACACAATCAGACTTCTGGGGTTTGGGTCCCAGCTCTGCCTAATTCTGCCACAAGCGTTTACATCACTCAAACTTCCTGCAAGTTCAGTGACTAAGCAGCGTCTTAAGATCCAAACATTTATCCTTACTACCCTGATGGAATCTACATACTCCTTTCTTGAAGTCTTTACATTGAGAAACGTCCACAGATACAAAAATAAAAGTACTTTGTTTTTTAGATAACACACAATTGGTTACGTCGCGACCAAGCAAAACATTCTGAAAACATCTCAACTGGAGCTCAGTGACTGCTCTGCTCTGCTCCCCCACATTCCAAGACACAGATCCCAAGGCATAGGAGAAACACTGTGAGGCACCAATAGCATAGGCGTTCCATACCAGTGGAAAATACATTTTCACATTATTCTGACATAGAGGAAATTAAGACACAATGGGGGTCATTCTGACCCCTGCAGGCGGCGGGAGCCGCCCGCCTGGAGGGAACCGCCGAATGACCGCACCGCGGTCAAAAGACCGCGGCGCCCATTCTGACTTTCCCGCTGGCCCGGTGGGCGACCGCCAGAAGGCCGCCCGCCGGCCCAGCGGGAAACCCCCCTCAACAATGAAGCCGGCTCCGAATGGAGTGGGAAGGGGGTCGGAATCCCCATGGCGGCACTGCAAGCAGCGCCGCCATGGAGGATTCCCTGGGCCAGGGGTAAACCGGCGGGAAACCGCCGGTTGAACTTTTCTGAACGCGGCTTTACCGCCACTGTCAGAATGGCCCAGGAAGCACCGCCAGCCTGTTGGCGGTGCTTCCGCGGTCCCCGGCCCTGGCGGTCATGGACCGCCAGGGTCGGAATGACCCCCAATATATCTGTCTTTTACAACAAATATACAGTTTTCTGACACACAATGCAAACAATCGCAGCTGAAGAACTCAAGTAATCAAATCAAACTAGCCAACATAGAAACGTCAATCCGCACCCTGAGAGGGAGCACACAGATGCTCTCAAAAACACCACATTCATCAACCCTAACACGGAATCGCCTCGGGGTGACTGGCCTACTTCTGCTGAACCTGCAGATTCTTCCAACACAAGGGCTTATTGACCTCCTATGCACCAACATATGCAACCAAACAAAGTGTTCCAGGATCTCCTACTTTGAGACAGACCCTTGCTCTGTAACCATAATAATACTACTTACAACTCAAAAGAACAATCTGGAAACATAGAGTGAACTATTGGAAGGCTGCCATTTGACCAGGAAATAAGAGGACAAAGAGGCACAACATCAAACTCACGCACCACTTGTAACATAACCTCTGAAGAACACCAGCACGGACTGCAGTCTTATGTCTGTGTGATCTCTGGAGGTTTTAGTTTTGTTTTTTTTGTTTAGTTCATTGCTTGATATTGTGCCAACAATGTAACACAAACATACAACACATAAATAACATCATAAAACTTTAAGAACTATTACATTCTCTAAACACTTAATTCATCATTGTTATACTCTGCTATCAATTTAGCCAAATGGACAGACATTTATTGGAGACAAATACATATTCGAGAGCATAATACAATTTAAAATACAACACATCTAAGTACTAAAACTATTTTGGTCTTGAATGTTAGTCTTGAATGTTAGTCCAATGTTATTCCAATGTTAGTCTAATGTAGCCCAAATTAGGCCAATAAATAGGAAGGTCCCTCATATGATTAAATGCCTACTGACTGCTTACAATCCGAGTAGGACCTTAAGATCCTCTGACACGGGTCTTCTAACAGTTCCACACATTCAGAAGGCCAAATGGGGTGGGAGATCTTTCTCCTGTCTCTCCCCTAAATTGTGGAATACATTACCAGTCAGTCGAGAACTGAATTGGATTAGGCCAACTTCAGGAAATATCTTAAAACCTAGCTATATCCTAATTAACTATAGCTTAACTACAGATCGGTAGGTGCTTGTTTCTGACTCACAGCGCTGAGAAGCCTTAGGGTAGCTATGCACTTTATAAGTCAAGATAAGATAAGACAAGATTAGGTCAATTACCATCTCCACCTCTGGTAGCCATGATCACTTTATGTGATTCCTCAAAATATACTGAACTTGGCTTGGTGCTTATCATATTCTAATAACATGAATTCTTAAAAACTACAGGGTCTATAAAGCGAGATTAGGATCAGAATCAACAGAAAAGAGAAAAGTGCAAAGTGTCCACATTTCTGCTGGCTGTTCTTTAAAATCTCCATAATTCCTAAACCTCAGCCATCAGGTATATCAGTTTATCTGCTAAGATTATAGAAATAAAGTACAGCAATTCTAAAACAAAGGTGACACCTTAATAAAATACTATAAACTGCCATGTACCATGTTATATGTAAAAACATTATATTAGAATGCCACATACTCCTAAGCCATAAAACATACATTCTAAGAATTGTCTATACTTCCTTTTTCTCATGTTCAACAAGTTAGATAATAATCAAGGGTAAAGAGCAATGTCCCTGGAGTTGCAATAGTGAGTGTTCTTTCTTGTGTGTTTTATTTGTGAAGGATGAGAAATCAGTAAAGGATTGTGGCCTTAGGTGATTGACAGCTACAGCTCCTGGTGTGGTGAATGTATCTAAATACTGTAAGAAATGAGCAAAGATCTTTTTGTGTTTGTCTTCATCCATTCTCATCCCAACTTGTTGTACCTCGGAGTTTGTTTTTCTTACTATTGTGACACAAATGCCCTCAATATCGACCACAGCTGCAGCTCATTTCTTCTAGTTTCACTGTATTCCGGTTCTTTTTACAACACACTGCTCTCCTAGACATTTAGAAATCCTTCCATAGAGCAGAAGGAAGTCTGAAGATTTGGACTGTTGAATGTTACTCAGGTTTCAAAAGGATATTTCCCACTTCTTCCAATATTATTTTATAATTAGAGGAGGAATAAGGTAGTGGTGTGAGGAGGGACTTCCTGCCTTTATTAGGGTAGAAAAAGATTATTTGACAGGTGGTCTTGATCACTCGCTGGAAAATATGGCACAATCGGGGCAAGGAAGGAATGCAAGTACTTTTCTGTTCAGCTCTTTTGCGCCTTCATATTAACAATACCATTCTTCTTACTACATTATGCTGACTGTATTTTTTTAGGTGACAGAGGGTCATTTTAGAGCAAATTGAGGACACAAGCTTGTGAAAAACAATCCCAAAGACCAGGTCAACTGAGTAAATTGATCTCAATACTTAATTGGTGTCATAATAAAATACTTGCTAACATAGTTAACCTGGTCTGACTTAGCCATCTACATTGGATTGCAAGGAAAGACCAGGCCTGAGGCTGTGTAAGTCAATAATATATTTCAGGGTGCACCAAGACTGCATCTTCCCCCTAGATAAAGTTATCTTGTATATACACCAGACACAAAAAGGTGAGAAACCTTGAGTTGCAGCCATATGGAAATGAGAACCAGTGTTCATCCAGAATCACAGAACACTTGGAGAGAAAAAAATACCAATCCAAAGTGGGCAGTTTCCTCTGCAAAGCTCAAAAACTTTCCTGCTGTTGTGCTGCAAATGTGATTGACTGTAAGGAAAATACACGAAACAGTCTTGCTAGTGGGAACCACAGACAAGAAGTCACTGGTGTCCAAAGGATCCCAAAGGCCATGTGCAGGAACACCCCAAATGCAAACAATAAGTGTCTGTGCTCTGTGTAAGTGCAAAGCTCTCTAACATCCTATGTATTTTTTCTAAATTTAGGGTGCATTCATACACATTTACTCACATCATTCTTGGATTATTAATGCTGCTCGTTTTTGTCTTAAATATTTGGCTTTCCATCTTTAGAAATCAAATGAGTCCTCAACAGGGAAATTGGAAAATACACACACAGACCCAGAGTGAGCATATGTATTCACTCATAGAGTCTCACCGACTTCAACATCAACAGTAGACAAGGATCATATAAATTCATTGCTATAACAAATTTCTTAAGGAACAAATGATTCAGTTATTAGGTTCTACACATTTCATAAATGAATAATCATTTCTCCTAGTCTATTGATAATGACAATTGTTGCATACACTCCTAAAGACAGTAGTTTAATAGTTTAAACAGTTCATCATCAATACTCATACAGTGTAGGTTAAACCATCCAAACAACCTTTTGCATTAAAACCATGGCAGTAAAAAACCTTCACCAGTCCCATAGCATATGGTTTTACCAGTCCCATAAGATATGGTTTTACCAGTCTCAGAGGACATGGTTTCCCTTGTCCCTCAATTTGTGTGCAAATACGTCAGGAGCCAGAAGAACTGTTGCAGTTATGTCTGACTCATGGAAACTTGTATAGAATCATCTTAAACCACACAAGACTTTTACGTTTTTTATTCCAGATTTTGGCCCATATACTTTTTTTGCACCGCATTTGCGTCATTTTTTGACACAAAAGCGGCTCAAACTTACAAAATATAATTGTTTTGTAAGTTTGCGCCGCTTTTGTGTCAAAAAATGATGCAAATGCGGCACAAAAAGTATAAATATGGGCATTAGTCACAGTTTCACGTTATAAGACACTGGTTATGTTTTTTGTTGCCATGGGTTTAATTCAGAAATTCATTTCTATTGCTTAAGCTACTTGTTATGCCTATTGATTGTTTACAATGTGTTTTCTGTCTTTATGAGTGTATGCACAACTGTAATTATCAGCAGACTATGTGAAATAATTAATGAAAGTTATGGAACTTAACTGACTGAGTCATTTATACCTTCAAACATTTGTTATAGCAACAGCACTATGGTGGTAGTTTGATGTAACACATTATGATGCGGCCCGGCCACCACTGCTTAAACAAGGGACCATCCCATGATTGTGCTGAGATTTGTTTCAGAACTGGCTCAAGTTAAGAAAATGCATTAACTTTTAAATCACATCTATTTCATTTAAAGAAACATTACACATATGAGTCATTGTATTCAACGAAATTCAAACTGATTATTAAATTGTGTAAATGTAAACCTGTGAGATTATTCGATAATACTCTGTATCATGTTGCTGCTTTTAGATTCTCCTAATAAATTCCTTTTAAATCCATAAAGATTCCTAAAACTAGTATGTCTTTCTGGTTTCTGATGAATAATTTAGAGGTCATCATGCAGTTTAAAGGGCACTTCTATGAAAGCTAGCTGAAAAAGGTGAAGCTTAAAACATGTTCAAGTAGCAAGTAAATACATGCAGTAAGATAATACAAAAACCGTCAGAAGAAGGTAGAAAAGGAGCTAAGGAACAAGTGATGATAACCATATGTAGCGAAATGGAGGTGAAAATAGAGGTACGAAGTACGTTCTTGCGGAGGGACAGGGCAGAGTGGACTGGATGAAGTGTAGTAAGTTGATCCGGAATTGGGAGTAAGTAAGACATTTGATATGAATATGGCATTCATCGTCTGGGGTTGTGTCTAAATGTATTTATTGAATTACAGATGTGACAATAACAATAAAAGGTCAACACACTACACAGGCAGAATTACACCTCAATGGAAACATTAGAAAGATTCAGCACAACAGCCATCAGATGTAGGCATAGCTAGATGTTAAGAGGTTGTGTACATTAGTTATGTATGATGAAATATGAGTTAACATGAACATATCCGTCCCTCAAGTCCATCAGACTATCTCTTAATACATTATGAAGGCCACACCCAAAGCTATTGGTATATACAGCATCATCCCAAGTCTCTTCTGCTACAATACTATTTATATGAAAAGGATTCTGTTCAGCACAAATATTATTTGGCCTGGCATCACACGAACTAGGTTTAGAGAGTGTGTTCTCAGTACTCTTACAGAAGGCAATGGGGATCATGTATACACTGGCAGGAGGGCTGAAACACCTCGGGCTCTCAGAGGGGGCCTGCCTGCCATAGATAGACTTCCCTACAGCCCTGTAGGAGTTATTCACTGAAAGTGCATCTTTTGCCATGGTGTCAGTGTTTTCATAAAATTGTGAAACACCAGATATTCCACTATGCAACAGGAACATGACAGGCTGGTCAGCATTTTTTTACATTTGCCATGATCATATCCACAAAGCCAGGATTTCTTTTTGAAAATCTTAAATCAGTATCTCTGGCATGGTGGGAGTTACTCCCATGGCTTGAGGAGTACTGATTGTTTCTTGCTACTTAGAAAATAAAAAACACAGTCATTATGGAAGCTCCTCCCAACACAGAGCTGGCCTTTTTCTGAACTCTAAATGAGGCTTATTTTTTCTTTACCTGGCTTTCTGTGTTGGAGCTGAGCCCACCACTGTAAGACTTCTTCTTTCTAACATGAGAACTAGATGTGCAAATCTTTCTCATTTTAAGGATTTGCCTTGATCACTGTGAGTAATGTCCATTTTGCACACAGCCTACCTGTCCTTCAGACCCTTATGGGATAAGATATAGTTGACAGATACAAGTGGTAGCTTAAAAGTTTGAAAATAATAGAGCTATAGTTAAGAAAAACTCATCCTTTGGGTCAGTAGATTCCATACAAACTTCTCATTCCCCATATATTTATTTTTCAATTGACCAGTTATGTTGTTGCCGGAATAACTGATTCAAGTGCTGCCGGTGTAGTAGTTTGATATATAATACAATGAAGCCTGCAATCCCTGTATGAAAAACTTTCATCAATGTTCTTATTTCAGTCCAGTCACAATGTAAGCTACATAATGAGAAAATAACATAGCTGCCTAACTGTAACAATTTATTACTGCTCAGCTGTGATGTCACAATGCCTTTTTCGAGAGCCAGCAGACAATGTAAAATACATGACAGGGAGGAAATTACAAGTGGCTCGGGCCTATAACTTGGGTTCAGGGCCTTTAACAACCAGTATAGCCCTAGGCGGCAAGTTGTAGGCTATATTAAAACATTGAAAATGAGAACTATCTTCTCTGAACTGTTTCCCTAAAATGAACAGTCATTAGCAAAAATGCGGTATTCGTGGCACTATATTTATGCTTTGCATGGCTCCTGTTTACTACAAGAAAGCAAGGATTCCTATGCGTATTACAACATATAATTATAATTATTTTTAAAATTGAGCTATATTAAATTGTATATGTTTTTACGACAAACCAGCTCTATTTTTGTGTGTTTAATTTATCCCCACATATTTCATACTTATTCTGCATATTTTCAGCCATACTTGCTCATATTAAGGAGCAAGAGACAAAAGATTTAAGCTTTTGGAGGAAGATTATTGATGTAAACATGTATTATATGTAGGGGTGGGTGGTGAACTCGGCTCCGCTCACTGAGTTTGTGGAGTTTTTCCCACTCCGCTCTCCACTTAAAGCACGGTGCTCCAAAAAACTCAGCGGTGCGGAGCAGAGTG
This sequence comes from Pleurodeles waltl, assembly GCF_031143425.1. Classification (NCBI taxonomy): domain Eukaryota; kingdom Metazoa; phylum Chordata; class Amphibia; order Caudata; family Salamandridae; genus Pleurodeles; species Pleurodeles waltl. The sequence continues at coordinate 272,477,016 of NC_090451.1, read as the reverse complement.
TTTTCCTCATTCACACTCTCCAACATTAAGTTGGTGTGCGCGAGCGCAGAAAATAACCACCTACCAGAGAGATTTTTCAATGCGGGCGGTGTGGATGGTCGCTACCGCCCACGTTGAGAAATCTTACTTCGCGTTGAGGAAGTTGCAGCTCGAGTAGAAAATGTACTCAAGAGGCAGAAAAGAAGCAGCGCCCTCTTGCGCTGCATATGGTGGCATTTGTGTAAATTTTTCAGCACAGGACAAACACACAGCGCTAAAGGTCAGCGTGACCTAACGCACTCTGCCGCTTGCAGAACTCTCCGTAGCGCAATGGAGTTTTTTGGGTCTCTACTCAGAACTCCGCAAACTCTGCCCAGGCCTAATTATATGAAATATAAATCATACTGCTGAATGTTGAATGGATATTGCAAGTCATCTTAAAATTCTCTGAGCTTGTAAAGAAACTCCTCTGTGACTTGCAGTGTCCTTATAATGTACAGTATCAATTCATAGATGCAAAATGACATGTTCAACGCAATTATGAACACGAGTGAACATTTAAAGTACAATTATGAAGAGCATAATGAAGGAAAGTGAGCAATCTATTTCTTTTACCAGCCTTCGCTGCAGTGTATAGCCTTGGTTTAACTAGCAGTTGCTTCGAGAAGGTGTACCTTCAAAGATCATAATCTCTCTGTTTACGGTTTTAATTAATAAACATTTTATTTTTAATAGGCCCCAGTGCCTGGTCTTGACTGGCCCACCCAACTTCCGCCCAGCTCTTGTGGATTTTGTGGGTACCTTCACCAAAAAGTTGAGTCTAATGATCTGCGGAAATGTCTTAATAGTGAGTGTGTTTCTTTTTGCTAGTTTGTATAATGTATCATAAGAATGTTGTTAATTACAACCCTTAAATGCATGATATGTACTCTCATATGCAATGATGCAGTTTTAGACATACATTTGTAGGTTTTTCCTTCAAATGAGCCATCAGGGAGGAGGATGGAAGCTAGCGGCCAGTACAGCTGACATTTATGGTGGGCACATTACTAAAATAAACAATTATGCAATATCTTAAAGACACGGAGGCAAAAATCCAAAGAGGTTTGGCTTTCTGAGGACATATTGCAACCAGGAAAGTAGACAGGATTTCTATGTAGCCAGGTGTCCAGCAAAACAGATCAAGAAACCATGGAGGCTGAACCTTTCAGCTTTAGTACAGTGTTCAAAGCCACATGGTTGAAGACACATGATCAAAGAAAGGCTTCCTGACTTTGGGACTTCTGGGTGTCAGTGGAGTGAAGGGCTAGCCAAGTAGAGGCAACAGAAGGTTGGGATGACTAGGATTCAGACTGTAGGAAAAAGATGGCCAAAAAAGGGTTGAAATGATCAGTCTTCGAGTGGTCTTTAGTGCCTTCTCTCGCAATGTTTCGGAAGCACTGGAAAACAAGTGGGTTTTTTGGGGAAATCACACTAACATTTGAGATAGCACTAGTGACCTCTCGAGAACTGAAGTTATAGTGAAAAAATATGCTATCTGGAAGATAGCTTTCAAAGGCACCTGGAAGTGCATTATTGTGCCTCTTTCTTTTTTAAAACCCTTTTTATTGGTTTTAGGAATAAAACAGTGTACAGCAAATCACAAGGTAGCAATTTGTCCCAAAACAATGCCTTTCAAAAACATTTCCAAGAGACATCCATATTGACCGGTTGAGAGAACCAAACAAGGGACCTATCAATGTGTACATTCTCACCATTGATTCCAAAGCTTGTAGAATTCCTGGGTGCGTCACACTGATGTGTAGACGTGTTTCTCCACTTTGGTGCAGTAGTCTATTCCTTCTGTCCATTCTTTGAGGGAGTGACATGTCTCTTGCAATGATGCATGTACAGCATGCAAGTTCCCGATTTGATTACTGGAAGGCCAATAAAATGGGTATTACTGTGTTGGGCAGTATTAATACAGTTCTTTAGAGTGATTGATAACGGAAAGTTCACAGCAAAAAGTGAAAATTACCAAATGGGTCTGCTCTTCATGCTACTTTTAATAATGTTGTTCCTTGTCTGCACAGCACACCCAATATAACAAGACTGAAAGGCATAATAATGAGGGGAAGAAGAGGGATCTTGGCTTTTTCTAAATTCCTACTCCTTGTTTCTTATCTCCTGGGGCAACACTAGGGCCCACGGAAGCAGAAAATACAAGAACTCACCAGCAGTGGACACATCAAGTGGCTGAATAAGAGGAAGATCAGATCTTTTTACTGTGGTCTGATAGCTGATGACTTGCGAAGTGGTGCCCAGATGCTAATGCAGGTAAAAGTATTTTTTATGATATACAGTGATTTACAGAATAAAGAGTGTTGGCACAAACTTCCTCCAAGGACATACGGATAGATTATATGCTGCTAACAACAGCTCCATGTTAGAATAATACGTGTTGGACTAATAGGCTCACTGACCCAAGACCTGTACTGGTGTCATCTCATTGTAACATCAGGCTGTCTTGCAATGCAGGAGGTTCCTCAGGGAGAAGGCGCCTTACCTGAGCTCAGCGCACCTGGGCTAGTCAAGCGCTAACCTGCTTGGTTAGACATACCACATGCTACGGCTTTGCTCAGCAGAAGTGGAAGTGGACGGATGAGTAATTGCCTGATCTTGCTTCAAGGGGGGGGCAGATGTTGCTGCACCCTGGTTTGGCGAGAGAAATGTCAGTTAGATAAGACATTTAAATATAATGAAGATGCACTGTACACTACATTATCAAGATGGCTTTGGGTATATGATTCTTCATGTCATGTTTGCTCCAAAGTTCAGTCCTTTCTAGGCTACCAGATATCAAGAGACTCTTTTCCTGCCCTTTTACAACAGTAACTCTCTGTTCGCATGAGGTGTGGGTGCACTTGGGGCACACAGTGAGATTGACAAGTGATCTTAAGGGTTTCAGACCTACACACAGAGGTCTCCTAAAGATGATGCTCTAGGGTCTTGAGTAGTGTTCAGCAGCCAAGACTCCCGTTTTACTGAATAACTCAAACATCCACAGCTTGGACATCTACACTTGGGAACTTCAAAATTGTGATAATTTTCAGAGTAGTATGTTGTGCTATACAAATTTAATGTAGCGCATTGTTGACTATTGTCCCTGTCTCATCCTGCTTCCCAGTGTCTTCTAAGGTTGAACTACAGCCCATGTCTGCATGTCCGTATCCTTAGATTGATAGTGCTAGAGGACCTTTGGAGTGGCTTGTTTCTCTTCCTTTGGGAAGTGTTTCTGTGTTACAGTTGTCGCTGTCTTCTCTGGGGGGCATCCACTGTTGGTCTTATACTTTGTGTGAATCCATTAACCCTCACAGTTGTCTGCATGTTGTAAATGAGCTTTATGGAGATTTCCTTGTCCCTTTCCAATAGCTTAAACACATTTACAATTTGATGCATAAATGCCTGTAGTATTGGATCTAGGGATGGATTTTGGTGTGTGTGTGTGTGAGAGTGTCATTCCGTTTCTTGAAGGTAATTTGTAACCCCAGTAGTGCTCAATTTGAGTCAATGGTTACAGCTTAGGTCTGGCTGCATTTGTTTTGAAGACCAGAGCTTAGTTCTAATCATCAGACTGACTCAGAAAAAGTGAGAAAAAAGACCGAAATGGCGAGAGAAAGAGAAAACCTGGAAAACAGTGACAAAGGGAGAAAGCATGGTTCAAAAGAACCTGCAGGCTTGGGATAAAGAGACCGGGAGTGGATGGCGGCGGGTGAAAGAGACTTGAGGTGGAGTCAAGAATAGATAGCCTTAGTGTTCATCCGCCTCAGTAGTGCTGGCGGTTAGCTCATGAGAAAACCTTTGGGCCCCAGCACCTATTATTTTAGAAATTAACCATTGAACCCAAGTGTGTTCAACATTGGTATACAAGTGCTGAATCAATCCCAGTGTTTGAGGATTCTCACATTGGATATTTGTAAGGGTTTGTGTAACGTTTCTTTTTCCTTTTTGATTTTATTTTTTCTGGAGAAACAATCACATGCTAACCTTATATTTCTTTACTTTAAGTAAACCTTTCCCTCTAACTCTAACCTTTAGTTTCCCCTAGCCCATTGTGCACACCCATGGGTAAAAATGGATGCCTACGTTCTTTAGTGAAAAAAAACCCAGATAAGGCACCAGCAAGAGGAAAACTGGTAGAGTGGTTTAAACCGATCTTGACTGATGTTCTGCAGATGCCTGCAGTGGCACTGCTTTGAAAGTGAGGAAGGCAAAGCACTGTCAGAGCAGGCATAGATAGTTGTAGCCTTATCCACGCCTTTCACTCTCCTTCCTTTTGCAAAGGAGGCGGTGCCCCAGCTGGCGAGGCTTAATGGGCGGGGTTGAGGGTCCTTCACATTGTCCATGGAGCAATAAGGAGTGGTGACTGCATTCTGCAGAGATGGACCCAACACTGATAGGAGATTTTTGACCTGTAGGTTAGTGCCCTGCATGCATCGTTTCCCCCGGCCTTCTTCCTGTGTGACTCTTCCCCCCTTACGTGAATAAGTGGGGCAGTGGGTTCTCTAGTACCTGATATCACCAAGTACCGTGAAGTGGGCTGTGCTCAGGGTTGGGGTGGTACTGTGATGTGGAGGCGGAGTGAGAAATGCAGCCTTTCCTTATCCTCACTCACAACGCTGCATGATGTGCAGTGTTTCCCTTTGCTTCTGGGCTCTCTACTTCTCATACATTGATACTCATGGACCTATTACCTTCTTGTCCGTACGTTCCCCTTTTAGGACTTCGGGCCTGGTCAATTCTTTTGTATCCACACATAGGAGCTCAGTCTTTGACTCTCACCCTCCATCAGCACGGCACTGGGTGGGTGGCTGGGTGATCTTACCCTCCCTCTCCATTATCTCTCTTCTTCTCTGCCCACCAGGTCTGTCCCCACCACCCTGGTCCAATCCAGTCCCTGTGTTCGGTCCCAAGGGGGACCCTCTGGGCCTGCAGTCTGTGTATTCCTCTGCCAGTAGTATGTTTCCTCATATGTAGATGTTTGGACTTAATGTGTAAACCTGAGGTGCAATGTGGCAGCTGTTCAAGTAGGCAGGGACTGATTCAAAGTCATGTCATGTTTGTGTTTGCATGTTTGTGCTTCGATGTCCTCATGCTAGCATACTCTTTGTAATTGTGTGATTAAATGTATGTATTAGTATTTGAGCTTCCTTTCGGTCGACATAGATTTCCTCCTGTCCCAGTATTGTAGTGTTCGCTCTTCCTGTGTATGTATGTACATTAACCTAGTGACTTTGCATTCCTGTTCCTTGAGTGAGTGTATTTGTCCCTTGAATCTGTCTGCATGTGTCTCTGTCCCCAACGTGTTCCAATATGGCATGATGTTGAGTGTGTCCCACAATAGTAGTCATAAATTGGTGGTGTCCCATTGCACATGACTCCTTTACCTAGCTGTAAGACCCACCTATTGGTTGCAATTCCCATATCCCAGTGTAAATGTATTCCCTTACAGGGTATGCATGGCGCCTTAGTCCCATGCTGGTGTCTCCTATTATCAGATTTTAGAGCCTCATTTCCTCTATTAGCCAGGGGTGGCTCCTCCGCTAGGGCAGAGGAGTGTCGCTCCCCCACCAGCAACCGCAGCTGCAACACATTCACAGTAAAACCATAATAAACTATGTTTATTATGGTTTTACTGTAAAAGGTGCGGGCCATGGGGCATGATAGAGACAGAGGGCCTCAGTGCACCTGTATGTTTGGCCGGCCGTCTCGGGCTGGCTAAACACACATGCGCACTAGGCTCTCTCCAACCCTGCACTGTGTTGCTGGGTGGGAGAGAGCAAGCAGAGACTCTCACTCTGCCTCAGAGCGCCCTGGTTGTGCGCTCCGTCCAGTACTAATGCTGCTTTCATGCTGGTGGCAGCATGAAAGCAGTGTTAGGATTGGACGTAGGGCAGGCTAAGTGCCTGTGCTTGCAGTTAAGGAACGGATCGAAGGGGTGCGGCAACAGAGGTAAGTATTTTTAAAAATTATTATATTTATTTATTTATTTTCGTCGTCCCCCTGCCATGTGCCGTGTCACCCTGCCCCTTTTCCCTCCGCGAGCCACGACTGTTATTAGTCACTTCTTTGTCCCACGTGTAAGCCTGTTTGCAGTGTACTACACTGTGCTTTTTTGCATCATTGCTTGTGCTATTATTCCTACTTCGTTCAGTGTCTTCTTGTACTCTTCCTCGTCGCCCCTGTTCAAGGCCGGACTGAACAAGATCTCCTTTTGATGATTAGGGACACTCACCTAAAGCTAGCTCGAACCTCTCGACCCTTACAAACTCTCATCATGCAACCACACATAGGGGGTGATTCTAACCCTGGCGGTCGGTGTTAAAGCGGCGGCCAACCCGCCAACAGGCTGGCGGTAAAAAATATGGGATTCTGAGCCTGGCGGGAACCGCCAACACAGACAGCCACTTTAACACTCCGACCGCCACGGCGGTACAAACAAACAGCGCGGCGGTCACCGCCAACAGCCAGGCGGCAGCCAATGTACCGCCCACACTATTCCAACTCACCAATCCGCCACCTTTTCCGGGGCGGGAGCACCGCCGATAAAAACACGGCGGAAACAGACTACAGACGGGAAAACGCTCACCACTACGCACTCCAGGAGGAAGGAGGACAGCATGGAACCCGAATTAAACATCCTACCTGCTCTCGTCTACCTTCTCATCTACCACGAGTACGAAGTCCGGCGCAGACGACAACGGTGAGTACTGCACCTACGACACACGGGAGGGGGAGGACGAAAGGTTACGGGCACACACATATGCGACCCCCCCCCAACTATGTACACACCAATGCAGAGCAACAAGTCACAGTGACACCACCCAAACACCCCTGAAAAATGCTAGGACATAATCAAATTTGGAATAAATATTTATGTACCAAAAAGCTCCAGAAAATTATCGTACAACCATGAAAGATATTCACAAGAAAACTAATGACATACACATCAGTGTATAACTGAAGTAACAAGTCCTGCACATCCTACGAATTCATCATGTCCGTGGGCCAAAGTCTTGAGAAATAAGGGCAAAGCCCACACAGGAGACCTGAGTCCTTTGGAGAGAACACTGCAGGGGCATCAGATGTAAAAACTACAGGCACCTCAGGGGGAAGGGAAGGGGGGGGGCACCACAGCCACATGAGTCCACGACGCCAGATCCACGAGGAGCCACCATGCCCACTGTACCATCCTGGGGAGTGCAAAGCCACAGTCTCTCAATGTCTCTACAGTGGGTGGGCTGCCCACTGGACCATCCTGGGGAGTGCAAAGCCACAGTCTCTCAATGTCTCTACAGTGGGTGGGCTGCCCACTGGACCATCCTGGGGAGTGCAAAGCCACAGTCTCTCAATGTCTCTACAGTGGGTGGGCTGCCCACTGGACCATCCTGGGGAGTGCAAAGCCACAGTCCATCAGGTGGATGACAGTCTCCACTGGTCAAGGAGGAGGCATGGTGGGCACAGTGAACCATAAACAGTGATTGAGACAGCGGTGCCCAGCGGAGCGGTGCTTGAGATGAAGGGCCCAGCGGAGCGGTGCTTGAGACGGCGGTGCCCAGCAGAGCGGTGCATGACAGGAAGGGCCCAGCGGAGCGGTGCTTGAGATGGCGGTGCCCAGCGGAGCGGTGCATGACAGGAAGGGCCCAGCGGAGCGGTGTTTGAGACGGCGGTGCCCAGCGGAGCGGTGCATGACAGGAAGGGCCCAGCGGAGCGGTGCTTGAGACGGCGGTGCCCAGCGGAGCGGTGCATGACAGGAAGGGCCCAGCGGAGCGGTGCTTGAGACGGCGGTGCCCAGCGGAGCGGTGCTTGAGATGAAGGGCCCAGCGGAGCGGTGCTTGAGACGGCGGTGCCCAGCGGAGCGGTGCTTCAGATGAAGGGCCCAGCGGAGCGGTGCTTGAGACGGCGGTGCCCAGCGGAGCGGTGCTTGAGATGAAGGGCCCAGCGGAGCGGTGCTTGAGACGGCGGTGCCCAGCGGAGCGGTGCATGACAGGAAGGGCCCAGCGGAGCGGTGCTTGAGACGGCGGTGCCCAGCGGAGCGGTGCTTGAGATGAAGGGCCCAGCGGAGCGGTGCTTGAGACGGCGGTGCCCAGCGGAGCGGTGCTTGAGATGAAGGGCCCGGCGGAGCGGTGCTTGAGACGGCGGTGCCCAGCGGAGCGGTGCTTGAGATGAAGGGCCCGGCGGAGCGGTGCTTGAGACGGCGGTGCCCAGTGGAGCGGTGCTTGAGATGGCGGTGCCCAGCGGAGCGGTGCTTGAAACGGCGGTGCCCAGCGGAGCGGTGCTTGAGATGAAGGGCCCAGCGGAGCGGTGCTTGAGATGGCGGTGCCCAGCGGAGCGGTGCATTACAGGAAGGGCCCAGCGGAGCGGTGCTTGAGGCGGCGGTGCCCAGCTGAGCGGTGCATGACAGGAAGGGCCCAGCGGAGCGGTGCTTGAGACGGCGGTGCCCAGCGGAGCGGTGCTTGAGACGGCGGTGCCCAGCGGAGCGGTGCTTGAGATGAAGGGCCCAGCGGAGCGGTGCTTGAGACGGCGGTGCCCAGCGGAGCGGTGCATGACAGGAAGGGCCCAGCGGAGCGGTGCTTGAGACGGCGGTGCCCAGCGGAGCGGTGCTTGAGATGAAGGGCCCAGCGGAGCGGTGCTTGAGACGGCGGTGCCCAGCGGAGCTGTGCTTGAGATGAAGGGCCCAGCGGAGCGGTGCTTGAGATGGCGGGGCCCTGTTCAGCGGTGCCTATCTCCACGGCGGGGCCCTGTTCAGTGGTGCTCTTCTGCACCGCGGGCCCTGTTCAGCAGTGCCTATCTCCACGGCGGGGCCCTGTTCAGCGGTGCTCTTCTGCACCGCGGGCCCTGTTCAGCGGTGCCTATCTCCACGGCAGGGCCCTGTTCAGCGGTGCCTATCTCCACGGCGGGGCCCTGTTCAGCGGTGCTCTTCTGCACCGTGGGCCCTGTTCAGCGGTGCCTATCTCCACGGCGGGGCCCTGTTCAGCGGTGCCTATCTCCACGGCGGGGCCCTGTTCAGCGGTGCCTATCTCCACGGCGGTGCCCTGTTCAGCGTTGCTCTTCTGCACCGCGGGCCCTGTTCAGCGGTGCCTATCTCCACGGCGGGGCCCTGTTCAGCGGTGCCTATCTCCACGGCGGGGCCCTGTTCAGCGGTGCTCTTCTGCACCGCGGGCCCTGTTCAGCGGTGCCTATCTCCACGGTGGAGCCCTGTTCAGCGGTGCTCTTCTGCACCGCGGCCCTGTTCAACGGTGCCTATCTCCACGGCGGGGCCCTGTTCAGCGGTGCTCTTCTGCAACGCGGGCCCTGTTCAGCGGTGCCTATCTCCACGGCGGGGCCCTGTTCAGCGGTGCCTATCTCCACGGCGGGGCCCTGTTCAGCGGTGCTCTTCTGCACCGCGGGCCCTGTTCAGCGGTGCCTATCTCCACGGCGGGGCCCTGTTCAGCGGTGCTCTTCTGCACCGCGGGCCCTGTTCAGCGGTGCCTATCTCCACGGCGGGGCCCTGTTCAGCGGTGCTCTTCTGCACCGCAGGACCTGTTCAGCGGTGCTCATCCAGCAGGTCAAGGGAGCCAGACCTGGCCTGGACTCCCGTCTCAGTCGCCCTCGGACCGTGACGTTTCTGGACCCTTCGGGGACGGACTCCTGGCCTCCTTAGTGTCCTCCTTCCCAGCTGGGATGTGGCATGTGGGGTCCACCTTCTCCGCGCTCCTGCTGCCCTTCCGCTCCTTTGATGGGCTCTCGGGCCCTTGCCTCCCCTAGATGGTGTGGGTGGTGAAGTGGCCGCACATTGCTCCTTGGGGGCAGCCCTGTCGGTCCTCGCACGGCGGCCCTTGTTTTTGCGGGTCCTCTTGCCGGGGGGGGCTGGACGTGTCCTTGCTGCTGATGGATGTGTCACTGCTGGCAAAGGGTGGGCTCCAGAACCCATGCACAACAGTGACACCCGAAGCTGGGCTGGTGGTGGCTGCGGTGCTCTTGGGACTCTTTGAAGATGGATGGGGGAGCTCATCGGGGGGAAAGAGGTCAAGGTTAGCCAGGAAAAGTTTTTTAGGGCCAAGGTAAAAGGGAGGAGAAGTGGAGATGGAAGTGGAGGTAGAGGAGGTGGTTGTAGGAGAGTCAGGTGTGCTGTCATTGGGTGAAGGTGCTGGTGCTGTAGGCTGTCGTGAGGTGGATGGCTGTTGGGTGGGTGGCTGCCTGCGTTTGTGTGTCTTGGAAGAGGGGGTGACAGACACAGTGGGAGAGGACACAGGGGACGTGTAAATGGCAGTGGGGGTGGTGACTGCACAAGTGTGGACTGTACTGGAGGGTGAGGTGGTGATGGAAGCACTGGCTGATGTTGGGGTGCATGCAGGTGTGAGTGTAGACATCACAGGGAGGGAGGAGGGAGACGAGGAGGAGGGGGATACAGGGGTGGGAGTGGCTGTTGGCATGTCTGCACCTGGGTGTTGCTTGGGTGAGTGTTTGTGGGATCTGTGGTGCTTGTGTTTGGATGAGCTGCTCTTGGGTGTTGAGGTGTGTGCAGGCTGGTCTGATGGTGTGGATAGGATAGGCTGAGGGACAGGAGACAGAGAAAGGCTGGAGGCAGTAAGAAGAGGGAGGATGGAAACAGGGACAATGGCTGCCGTCAGTGCTGAGGCCAGAGCAGTGAACGCTCGTTGATGGGCAGCCTGACCCGAATGAATGCCCTCCAGGTACGCATTGCTCTGTTGCACCTCCCTTTGCACACCCTGGATGGCATTCAAAAGGGTCGTCTGCCCAACAATGAGCGTCCTTACCAGGTCAATGAGCTCCGCACTGAGGGCAGCAGGGGCAACAGGGGCAGGGGCTGAGGTGCCTGGGGCGAAGGAGACGCGCGCCTTCCTGGGCGAACCGGCACGGAGCGAAGACTGAGGGGCTGCTGGGAGGGCGGGGCTGGTGCGCTGGGTGGCGGCTGTACCTGTAGAGGCGGGGGGCACGGATGTTGCCGCCCCCGCTCGGGAGCTCCCGTCCGAGGACGTGTCGCTTTCGCTGCTCTCACCAGCGGTCCCCGTCGTGGTGCTCCCCTCGCCCTCCGGATCACTGGTGCCCTCGGTGTCTGTTCCTGGGCCCACCGGGGCCTTGTGTCCTGCAGCTCCCTTGTGCTCTGATGTCAAGTCTCCTCCGCCTGATGATGCTAATGCACACATGCACAAGAAGATGAAGAGAAAGGGTGGGGGGAGAAAAAAGAAGACCAGGTTGAGTGCATGCAATGTCAACACCGTTGGCGGAGAGGACAGACACAGGAGCCTAATGCACTAAGCCGCGCATTCGGGGTACACTACTCAGTACTACTGACTAGGACAACAGGCCAAGAGACGTCAAACGCGCACATGGGAGATGCAGGACCTTCAATGGCTGTACTTGTCACCCTACCGAGGTGGGGGCCGGGGGCACAGGGCCATGCCTAAGGGAGAGGACTACACTACAGAAAGCGCCCTGGCCTAATGTCACCCACAGCCCTCCTCCCCCACCCAGACGCCTCCACTGCGCAGAAAGATAGGAGAATGTGCTGATACTCACCCCCTTGTGTCTGCTGTGATGTCTTAAAGCGCCCATCCAATTCTGGGTAAGCCACCGCCAGGATCCGGGACATCAGGGGGGTCATGGTGCGACTGGCACCCCTCCTAGGTTGGGAGGCCATCCCCAGCAGTGTTTCTGCGGTCTTCCTTGTTCCGCGGCGGATGTCCTCCCACCTCTTGCGGCAGTGGGTGCCCCGTCTGTTGTGGACCCCCAAGTTCCGAACTTCCTTGGCGATGGCACGCCAAATCTCGATCTTCTGATGGGCGCTGACCTATTTGACATGTACAGGGTGGAAAGGAGGAATTCATCAATGACCTGCATGTTAGATGTGATTGGCCCCCCCCACCAACTTTGCCATATGGCACATGCTCTCATGTGTCGGGCGTTGCACTCCTCATTCGCCCCCCACCCCACCAACTTAAATCCACCCCAATCCACACAGGCATAGCCCATTCCATGTGCACCCGGTGTACTCACTTGTTGGTCTGGAGGACCGTAGAGTAGCGCATACTGGGGGAGGACCCCATCCACGAGCTTCTCCAACTCTTCAGACGTGAAGGCAGGGGCCCTTTCCCCAGTCGCAGCAGCCATTGTATCTTCCAGACCGAGGTCACAGCAGCACTTGCAGTATAGGTCCTCTCCTGTGGATGATCAGGTCTCGAGTGATTAAGCAGATAGAAAATGGCGGTCACGCCCGCGGCGGTGCGTACCGCGACCGCCGGCGCACTTCGTCATTGGCTCCTGAAACCCATAGGCCTCAATGTTAACCAATGCGGCTTTGCGCCGCGGGCTTCGACCGCCTACCGCCACGGTGTGCCCCGCCAGCGCATTGACCTCACATCCCATTGTCCCACTTCACAGGTCAGGCAGCCGCCATTTCAAGGGCCTACATGGCTTAAATTTTGACTGCGACACACAGGCCTAGGCCTTGCATTGCCACACATACACGCCTTTCAACCCATTGCCATTCTTTAACTGTGCAAGCTGTCTGTACGTACCTGTGGTTTGGCTGACTCTGTGCTCCATGTTGTCCTTCCTAGGCACCGTCCGCTGGGACTTGCGATGAGAAGGAGGAATCCTCGCGTGTACCGCCCGCTGGTGGACCTGTCGACAATGGAAGAACGCCACATCATACTACGATACCGACTTGACCGAGCCACTATCCATGAACTGTGTGCCCAGCTGGAGCCAGCCCTGATGTCCCCCATCCGCCAACCCACAGGGATTCCCCCTCTGGTGCAGGTTTTGTCAGTCCTCCATTTTTTGGCGAGTGGGTCATTCCAGACCACAGTGGCCATGTCATCTGGAATGTCTCAGCCTATGTTTTCAAAGATTTTGAGTAGAGTGTTGTCTGCCCTGATGAAACTCATGCGGAGCTACATCATTTTCCCAGAGGAGGGTGACTTGCCTACAGTGAAGGGTGATTTCTATGCCCTTGGACATATCCCCAACATCATTGGTGCCATTGATGGGACACATGTGGCTTTGGTACCCCCAAAAGACGATGAGCAGGTGTACCGAAACAGAAAAAGTTATCATTCGATGAATGTCCAGGTGGTCTGTTTGGCTGACCAGTACATCTCCCATGTAAATGCCAAGTTCCCAGGGTCAGTGCATGACGCGTATGTGATGCGAAATAGCAGCATCCCCTATGTGATGGAGCAGCTACAGAGACAACGTGTGTGGCTAATAGGTGACTCTGGTTACCCCAACCTGCCTTGGCTACTGACCCCAGTAAGGAATCCCCGGACCAGGGCAGAGGAACGGTACAATGAGGCCCATGGGCGAACTAGGAGGATCATCGAAAGGACCTTTGGCCTCCTGAAGGCCAGGTTTAGGTGCCTGCATATGACTGGGGGATCCCTGATGTACTCACCAAAGAAGGTGTGCCAGATCATCGTGGCCTGCTGTATGCTTCACAATCTGGCATTGCGACGTCAGGTCCCTTTCCTGCAGGAGGATGGTGCAGATGGTGGTGTTGAAGTAACTGTGGAGCCTGCGGAGAGTGAAGAGGAGGAAGACTCAGAGGACGACACAGACAACAGGGACAGAGTAATAGCACAGTATTTCCAGTAGCACACAGGTAATGATCACCCATGCCATTTTACATTTCCTGAAAGCCTCCTGCATCTCAACTTTGTCGGTTTCCCCCCAGACCTATGGACATGATGTTTGAATTTCCCTTGCCTTTTCTGTGCTGTATGAGCCACTGCGTGACCTCGGCTTGGTTGGCCCATGGACTAATGCTAAGTTACCTCGGTATGTGTAATTCACAATGTTCACAATACGTAATTGATATGTAATGTGTCATACTTTTGTAAATAAGACAGCCAGAGTCCTGATTGATTTCAGTGCAATGTGTGATTTATTATTAGTGCATAGATATTGGTACATGATGGTGAAACAGTGATGGGTGGGGGTGGAGTAATGTCCATGGCGGAGTCCAGTTCTCAGTCTCACAGGTGCATTGTCCATACGCCTGTGGCAGGATGGAGCAGGGGCAGTTCAAGGTTTGACAGGGTGGCCATGTGGGACAGTGGGAGGACTTCAGGGGGTATGTGATGCTGGCGGGGGACTTGACATCCTACTCTGTCGTTTTTTTTTATCTCAGGCTCCTTTTGCGGGGCGGTTGTTGTTCAGCAGGAGGTGGGGTTCTGGGGGGCTGTCGTTGTGGTGGGGCCTCCTGTCCACTAGCACCGGCGGAGGTGGTAGGCTGTTCCTGTTCCTGGGTAGTGACAGGGGCCCGGTGTGATGCCACATGGTCCCGAAACGTGTCATCTATGCGGTTCAGGGCCTGGACTATGCTCCCCATAGCGGTTGAGATGTTGGTTAGTTGGTCGCTGAACCCCATGTAGCGTTGCTCCTGCTGTGCCTGGATCTCCTGGAACCTGGCCAGTACCGTCGCCATCGTCTCTTGTGAGTGGTGGTAGGCAGCCATGATGGTGGTGAGGGCCTCTTGGAGAGTGGGTTCCCTGGGCCTCTCCTCCCCCCCCTGTCGCACAGCAGCCCTCCGAGTTGCCCTGTTTCCCTGGGCCTCTGTCCCCTGGACGGTGTGCCCACTCCCACTGCCCCCAGGTCCCTGTTGTTGTTGGGTTGGTGGGTTACCCTGGGGGCCCTGTAGTGGTAGACACACCGCTGCTTGACCTGTCCTAGAGACAGAGGCATGGGCCCGCTGGGTGGGAGCTGTGCGGTTGTTCCCAGAGGGGGTTGGGTCTGCAGTGGCCTGTGTCTGGGTGAGGGGAACCGACTGCCCAGAGGTCCCCGATGGTCCGGGCTGGTCGTCAGGTTCCAGGTCGACAGAGCTGCTGTCATCACTAGTGGCCTGTTCTGGGGGTGGGATGGACATTTCTGGTCCCTCCTGACCGGTGTGTTGTCGTTCGGGTCCTGCATGGGGTAAGAGGGTATGGTTATTGTTTCTGTGTGTGCATTAGCTTGCGTTTTATAGGTGCCCTTGTCCCCCAGTGCTGGCATTCCCTTGGGGGAGGTGTTGTGAGGGTGTTTTGTGGGGGGGGGGGGGGGTGATGGGTATGTGCAGTGGTCATGCTTAGGTGATGGGTGTCCATAGTTTGGGGGTGGCATGCAGGGGTTGGTGTTGGGTGGGTTGTGCTGGGGAGACATTCTCAGGGAGGATGTGTGCTGGGGGGTTGGGGGTGAGGGTGGGGGTTAGCATGCTGGGGGTGGGGTGAAGTGGTTGGCCTTGTACTTACCAGAGTCCATTTCTCCGTGTACTCCAGCGAGGCCATCAGGATGCAGGATGTTGAGTACCTCCTGCTCCCATGTTGTGAATTCGGGTGGAGTGGGTGGGGGTCCCCCGCCAGTCTTCTGCACTGCGATGTTGTGTCGCGAGACCATCGAGCGCACCTTCCCCCGTAGGTCGTTCCATCGTTTGCGGATGTCCTCTCTATTTCTGGGATGCTGTCCCACCGCGTTGACCCTGTCCACGATCCGCTGCCAGAGCTCCGCCTTCCTCGCTATGGTGGTGTGCTGGACCTGTGAGCCGAAGAGCTGGGGTTCCACTCTTATGATCTCCTCCACCATGACCCGGAGTTCTTGGTCCGAAAAGCGTGGGTGCCTTTGTGGTGCCATGGGGTGGTGTGTATGAGGTGTGGGGTGGTGTATGTGATGATTTGTGTGTTGGTGTGTGGTGCTTTGTGCTTCTATGTGGTGTGTGTGATGTTGCGGTGTGCCTCTGTGTGTCTGGCTATCTATTCTCTGATGTGTGTCTCTCTCTCCTTCGTCTCTGGTTTTTGTTGGTAGGGGTTTGTGGGTGATGTGGGTGTGTGTTTTATATGGTATTGGATGTGTGGGAGTGGTGTATGTATGGGTTTCAGGTGTGTGCCTTTCAAATTGTCCAATGTGGTAGGGGTTTGTAAAGGTGTGTGTATTTTGACCGCGGCGGTGTGTACCGCCAATGGAATACCGCGGTTGAATGACCGCCGCGTGGATTTGCGGGTCATAATGGGATGGGCGTATTTCTGTTGGCGTGGCGGTGGAGGTTTGGTCTTCTCCAGTTTACCGCTGGCCGCTGATGTGGCGGACTGCAGTGGAGGGCGGATTTTCGGAGGTTTTGCAGTTGTGGGTCAGAATGTCCGTGGCGGCTGACCGCGGCCGCGGCGGTATTGTGGCGGCCTTCTGACCGGCGGTAAGCGGCTTTTACCGCCGAGGTCAGAATGACCCCCATACTCTTTCTTTCCTCCTAACCTCAGCTTTCGTGCAATTCATTTTTATTTTTCATATTTTTTATATGTATTGTAGCATATGTACCGCATTGAACAGAGAACTACAGACCAGGTGAATGGAGGCAAGAAAGGCAAAAATAAAAGGAAGTCTTTTGGGGGTAATTGTGTTTTGGACTATAAATTGAACACAAAATATACTACATGCGAGATCTGTGTGGTTGAGGCATGCCTGGGACTCCACTAGTTGGTAGACCTCCGCCCTCCCCCTCCTCACTTACAGGGATCAGATTAGCAAAGCACTCTCACCAGGATCCGCGCAGATATGATGCACACTTTGAGATATATTTTCCCTTGTGTCTTCAGTTTCCACAAAAATGATGGGAATGTTTTCATGCTTTTATTTGCGACCTCATCCTCACTGAGGAAACGAATTACTTTGCACACTCCTCACATGTACATTTTATGTTCAGGCATAAATGGCCGTCTGCCATAGTTTATATTTTTCATAGCTGAGGTGCCAGCACATCAGATTCTGGTGCTGGAGCCAAATGTAATAATCACGACTGTGCCTTTCCCTTACCAAATGTCAACCACACACTAGAGAGGAGTCCATTTACCTCTGGCTGGCATTGCGTGGACAAGCTGACCACTCAAGGACTTGTAAAAATTTCGTGCCCAACATACAGTGGAAACCTTAGCTAAACTAAGTGAATAAAAATAACTTAGTTTTCTTTGCCCTGAAATCAGTAAATTCGATAACTTAAATATTGATGAGATCTCTGGTCCTATTACAGTCCCCTTGCCCCCCCCCGTGTTTCCACTTGCTTATTGCACCGAAGGTCTACTTAAGTATTACAGGGTGCAGCCCCTTCTATAATTGTGGGTTGTGCGGATGCACATTTTGCCCTGCAAAATCGCAGAGGAGCATTTCAACATTTGCATGTGAGCAGGGACCCATGGAAAAGATGAAACATTTTGCCTCTGTGCCCACACCGCATTACAGATGCAGTTAAAAAGGGGCCATCAGGAAATGCACTGACTGTGTGCCACATAGAGGTGGGGTGGAGTTAGTGCAAACTTCCAAGGGCACCTTTGGAATGGGGAAAAAGGAGTTCCAGATGTGACATGCAGTTAGTAGACGGAATGAGGGGAAAGTGGTGCCATGCCCCCCCCCCCCAGACATTCACTTACAGTTGTGCAGTCACTCACTGCAGCTGCCTGACCCTCCTACACAGTACAGGCACAAGTTGTTATAGGGTGCACTGCTGGGGTCTGTGCCCCCGGATAAAGGGGCTCTGTGGTGCAAACAGGGACGTTGTGTCTGATATGTAATATGGGTCCTGATATTCTTTTATAGATGGTAATTAGGAGTACCCAGGGTAGAAGCTGTACCTTTGGTACCCCGGCACTTCCCTTGCTGGCACTGATCACTGAGGACCTTAACAGCACAGTGATGTGAATGGTGTTCAGATTACAGTGGTTCCCAACCTTTTGACTTCCGTGAACCCCCACTTTATCACTGGAATCTGGGGACCCCCAATGAATCATTATTGGGATCTGGAGACCCCTGAGTGAGTCATTACTGAAAACCGAGGACCTAATCTGTTAATATTATTTAATTTTCTAAGCAGTTGCAGACCCCTCAAGAAGCCTGCACGGACCCTCAGGGGTCCCCGGACCACAGGTTGGGAACCACTGGTTTATGATGTCACTCCTACTATCTCAATGATGAATCAACATTTATCACCCTTTGTGTCATAATTTCCTTTGTGATTCAATATGTACTTTCTGGTCTCTGGTTTCAAATGTTCTTTTTATTTTTAAATCAAAGGCATCGGGTCTTGGAAGAATGAAGCCAAATATCCTAGTGATGGGGTTTAAAAAGAACTGGCAATCTACTCACCCACGGATTGTTGAAAATTATGTTGGCATTCTACAGTAAGTCATAACATACATATTACACATAATGGGATTCAGAACATGGGACTGCCTTAACTCAGTGGGTGGGTCTCTGTTGATCTCTTGCATTGACTGATTTGCGTTGATTGCATATCCTCATTATTACCTGTCTTTTTAGCTGTGTTCAATGTGCCTGCTGCAACACCCTTCCCATGAGACATTTAGGGCCATATGTATGAACACATTTTCCCTTAGACACAGAATGGGTAAAACCCTTTAATACATCTGGCCCTTAATCACTTAAGCAGGTCTACACAGTAGCTGCTCGTGTATCCATAAACTCTTGCTTCCTAGGACACTCCACATTTCATGTGCGTGCGCCTGTGGTTGGCTGAGGAAGGGAAGCGAGGTGAGAGAGGAGGCTGCTGATCTGTGCAGGCTGTGGCTGAAGTATAGGGGTGTTTAATGCCAAGATATATGAAACTTGTCTGCTTCAGGACGGGCCTGGTCTTTTTCTTAAATGCACATGATTGATATATTAAGCTACTGTTTCACAAACACACTCTCAGGAAGAGACATTAAGGGCCTGATTGACAAACTTTTTTTGTCAATACTTGTGTCTTGCTGTTAATTATTCTTGATATTACAGTTTTGACTTATTTTCTGTGAGTAATGCTGCGTTTACAAGGCTTAAATGCCATATTCATATACATATTACTAAATGTTTCTGAATAGTGCTGTATTCGTTCCCTTCGGATTTTACATCTGGAACCCACGTAACCCTGCTGATGACAACTTATTTGTAAGTGGTAAACACAGGAAAGGGATGCAATACTTTAGATCACACCTATGATAAGTAGATTTTCACCTACAATCAAGCCTGAAATTCTCTATGTGTACATTGAGAACTGAATGGCATTATGTTTACATTCAAGACAAGCGAGGTTCATTGGGGCATTACCGTTTTGCAAAGTGCCTTTATGATAGAGTCAAAGTGACAATTTCGCCCTACATAACTGGTCCATAGTATCTGAGTATGGCAGTCAGTGAATAATATCTTTATTTGAGCCGCAAGCTCTTAAACAATAGCTCAGCAATACATCGTTTCCAAGATAAAAACATATCTAGAACTATCAAGATCCATCGGTATGAGCCTCATAAAACACAATCACGGTGCAAACTCTTTTAAATCATTAAGGGGGTCATTCCGACCCCGGCGGGCGGAGACCGCCAGAAGACCGCACCGCGGTCATATGACCGCGGCGGTCATTCTGACTTTCCCGCTGGGCGGGCGGGCTACCGCCAAAAGGCCGCCCGCCTGCCCAGCGGTAAAGCCCCAGCAACGATGAAGCCGGCTCCGAATGGAGCCGGCGGAGTTGCTGGTGTGCGACAGGTGCAGTGGCACCCGTCGCGATTTTCAGTGTCTGCTTGGCAGACACTGAAAATCATTATGGGGCCCTGTTAGGGGGCCCCTGCACTGCCCATGCCTGTGGCATGGGCAGTGCAGGGGCCCCCAGGGGCCCCATGACACCCGTTCCCGCCATCCTGTTCCTGGCGGTTTTTACCGCCAGGACCAGGATGGCGGGAAGGGGGTCGGAATCCCCATGGCGGTGCTGCGAGCAGCGCCGCCATGGAGGATTCTTTGGGGCAGGGGTAAACCGGCGAGAAACCGCCGGTTGCCCTTTTCTGACCGCGGCTTTACCGCCGCGGTCAGAATTGCCCATGAAGCACCGCCAGCCTGTTGGCGGTGCTTCCGCGGCACTCTGCCCTGGCGGTTTTCAACCGCCAGGGTCAGAATGACCGCCTAAATATCTTGCCAGGGCACAACTTAAATCCAAAGAATGCATTTGGAATAAAAAGCTTTCTCCTATCAGTCTCTAACTTACATTATATTTTAAAAAATAAGAATTTAACATGTTCTATTGAGGCATTAAAAGATACCGAAAATCTAGCCAGATATATTCTTTAGTAGAGTGCATCCTCGACCCACATCCACACAACCCTTCTGCGTTCCAAAATGATGACATTCTTGATGGATGAGCATAAAGTGGGTGAAGTCCTTATCCTAATGTTATTGTATCGTTGCACACCCGAGGGTTTGTGAGCTCGTGTAAATATGAGAAGGACATGTTAGCTTCTCAGGAATCACAGAACTCTAGCAGAGAAGGCATGAGGAGCATATACTTTCTCTCGAAGCTCTCTGACCCAGATAAGTTAATTCATTTTTTGGAGTATATTGAGCTTGAATGTCCAAGTGTGTTCACTTTTGATTATCTCACCTTTACAGAACGTAGCAATTTTGGGGGGGCTCCGACATTAATAAGTTACCCAATATCTCAGTAAGCGTACCAATGCAATGGCATACCGGTCTTGGAGTCCTGTTTCCGTTTGAATAGCGGAAACCATTGCACATTTCGGTTGTGATAGCAGGTTTTTGAGACAGACCCCTTCTCCCTCTCTAGATAGGAGCTCAGGCCCTAACGTCCACTACTGTAACGCTTGTGACCAGACCATTCACTGTAGGCCGCTAACACAGAATGGAGCGAGGGCACGCCATAATCCTGTTTGAATTTCCTCAATCTGCCAATACTTGAATACGTTTTGGACGTTAGACTTTTTACATGCAGAGACCAGAAGAAGGATTTATCAAAAAACATTCCTAAGTCCTTATATTCAGTGGTTTCCTAGATTCTTTTTGCCCTTATGACCAAATGAATTCATCATACTTCCTCCCAAAAGCAATAAATTTCGTTATATCGAAGTTAATTGTCAGTAAGTTCAGAATGCAGTATTTCTCGAATTCCACCAATTTCCTTTTCAGCCCAATGAGGGTTCTACCTATAGTAAAAAAAACTCATCGAATTTTAACTATGCCAAGGGACACAACGGCCACCCATCTAGAGTGAGTAAGTAGCATCTAGCATTATGAGGAGGTCTGCTAGGACAAGAGTAAAAAGCATGGGAGCCAACAAACATCCATGATGTAACCCATTGTTAATACCTATCTGTCTAGAGAAGCTGCCCCTAAAATCCAACTCAGCACATGCCCAGCTATTCCTGTGAAGTTCTTTTAGTATTCCAAGGATGCTACCTGGGATTCTCAGGGATTGTAATTTAGACAGCAGCATTCCCTGATCCACCAGATCAAAAGAGGTCTTAAAATCAACAAAGCATGTGAATACCTCACCCCCCACCCTCAAGGGATTTCTTTGCTTTCACCCAAAGGATAAAACAGTGGTCTAAGGTTGAATGCCCCTATTTAAAGCCACACTGTTCTATTGGAATTAGGTTGGCCTCATCTTGCCACTCTTTCAGCAGTTGCAGTAGTATATTTGCCTAGACTTTCACACCCAAGTTAATTAGACAATAAATTCTTAGGGTCTAATGGATCTCCCTTTTTGTGGTTGGATTTAATTTTGGCACTTTTTCAGCTTTTAGGGCATACTCCTGCCGGAGTAATCTACTTTATTTATGTATTATTTTTTAAATGGTATATAGCATAGACATTGGCTAGAGGCATCAGAGCGCTTCACAACACACAGAATGCAGGGTTACAGCGGGTTACATTAATAGTAGTTGAACACGGAGATTTACATCAGTGTATTTATACAGGAGTTACCAAAAGAGAGAGTTGTAACAATAAGGCAAAGGACATGAACAGTTGAACGAAGGAAGATCAGGGTGCATTGGAGAGAGTAAATAAGTCTAGTTGAGGGTGAAATAACCAATTTGTCTGTCAGATAGGAGGAGCTTGAGCTCCTTTTTAGGTTGAGCATAGCAGCGCGCAAGCGCTGCTTTTCCCACATGTTAGTATGTATCTGGGCTTTTAACCATGCCCACCTCATGCCCATCACTTTCACTAGTTTGTGGGCTTGCCTTTCAAAAATCCTTTGATGACATTGGTAAATGCTTTACGTTTGACCTGCCTTGGGGTGGTTTGTTACCGCCTTGGGGACCGACCCTGTTACATGGATAATTGCACGTTTGCCAATATGTTTCACTGCAAGTGAACTTCTTTTTCCTTTTGAGTCTCTCCTTCGAGCTCCCACTCATGGTGGCTGTGGGGCTTTGAATTGACTTACTTATGTCAACTGTTTTACTTTTCATTTTTTCTCTCTTGTGTTTCTCCTTCGCACTCATGCTCATGGCGCTTTGAATCGGCTCGCACCGCCGTTACCCAGCTTCTCCCTTCCATCCCTCACTTCCCGGCTGGTTTGTCGTGTTAGTTAGCAACTTATCAAAGTGGGTGTTCATAACCAACTGCTGCTAGCTGTCAGAGAGAGCTTTGGTTGCTTAGTTCACGGGTGTTGTTAACAGCAGCTATGTGGGTACTGATGCGTAGTCTCAATTTATTTCCCTTTGCAATAAGCATTGCTTTCTTCTACTTCTCTAGTGAACAAATATCTGCGCGTTTAACTTATTCCCTTTCATGAACCCTGCTGGGGTCACAAAGTGAATAAGTCATATTAGAATTCTTCAACTTAGTTTGATCGTATAAAATCATGTACTGTATTCTCACTTGAAACAACCACATCATGTTCAGTTTGCAGAGGTAAAGAAAGATTACTTGCTAAAAAGCTGCATGTTTTCAATGGCTAGACATAGTGACCTTCTCAGGAAGGCAATATAAATTAGAGGAAAACGAGTTTACAGTAAATACCAGATTTTCGAATTTGCGGCTAAATAGCTGTAAAATAACTGTAGTTAGTAGCGCTACTTTGAAGGCAGAATGAATGCAAATGGCCTGACATTGTGGGCTCACCAAACACCTGTAAAAAAAAAAAAAGTTCACTGGTTTGACCTTTATCTATTAATTTATTTGCTGCTTCTGCAAAATACCACAGAGATAGGCAGGCTGCGCTGTTGCCTAGCAACAAGCTCAAAGCTATGATGGAACAGCATACTCTATTCCATTAAACCTATTGTACGGATGACACAGATGCGCGATTGTTGCAGAGATGTGAACTATTTATGGCGACCTCATATCTTTAAGCAATCCATCCGCACAGTTCTTAATGTAGTCTCGAAGACGCCGTGTGTTGCCACTTTAAAGAATCTGAGGACATAATGTACATTATTAGTCCCAGTAATGTACATTATTAGTCCCAGTTTGCTTTTTGGTGTCTCTTGCGTAGTCCGTGCTACCCGACACCAGAAGGGTCACGGGGCAACACCAGCAACAGAAATTAAAAAAAACTTGTGTTTCCTACACATTATATTTATGAGATGGTGTTATGAGCATTACAGTCTAATGCCAAAAGTGTATTTCTAATAAAGCTTTATATGATAATTGTATATGTTTTAATAATCTCTCCTTATTACAGTTATGACCATGATTCCGGCCAACTGAACATCCTTATTAAACTATGACTGTTTGAACACTCTTGATACGTTTGGGTGACTCTTCTAGTTTATTTCTCCTCTGTATCTGCCTTGTGTCTTTTTTGGGGGAATTGTGTTAGCCAGCCAGCAACTCTGATGGTGGGGTAGTGAAAGTAATATTCTATTGGAATTTGCATGGTAGATTTAAATTAGGACGCTAAATAGCAACATTTTCATTTTTTTTGCTGCAGATAGAGGAATAAGGTAAATGGAAGTGCTTTAGTTATATGAAGGGCCACTGGAATTATATGGCAGGAAAAGATGAAATTATGAGGCAGGGTTGACCAATTTATGTGGCAAGAAAAGTCAATTTATTGATTTACAATGCCAAAAGCTCTAACTTAAGAAAATGCGAGACCTATTGCATTTGCATGTTGAAGGTTACTCGTCAGGTGGTTAGACGGAGTAAGGGTGGCAGAGAGTTCCATATTCTAGTGGTGCTACCAGAGAAAGACTGGCTGGTGTATTGTTCTTGCCTGAAGGTGGGGGGATCCAGGAGCAGGGAATGGGCACTTCTGGAACCCCTATTTGCTCCGGAGATTTTCAGTTTCTCTTTTAGATAGGATGAGGAGGAGTGTAGCGATCCCTGGGTGATGCAAGCAATTTTTAATTGGCCCCACGGTTAATGGGGACAGGAGAAATGTGTTCACATTTCTTGAGACGTAAGACAAAGCGTATTGCAGCATGTAGTGTTGCTCTTTGTGGGCCTAGGTGAACTTTGGGAATGCCTGAGAGAAGAGCAATTCCATAGTCTAGTCTAGAGAGAACGAGAGACTGCACAACTGTTTTGAAGTCTTGTTCCGAAAGTGCTCTGATGCCCCAAAGCTGCCTAAGTTGGTGGCATGCACTGTTGGCCATGGCTGCTCTGTGGCTATGAAGATTGAGACGATTGTCCAGGATGGTGCCGAATGACCTGGTACCCATGACAATGCTAGGGCAGCCTATGAAGGTGGGAAAGTTGGCCATTCATACTTGTACAAGTGTTTGTTCTTTCAGAGGTGAGTTTAAAAAAAATTCTGTATTAGTTGGGTTGAGTTTTAAATGGTGGTTGGACATCCAGTTTTGAATCTTTAAGAGTGTATTTGAAAGCAGGGCACTGTCCTCCCGGGATGAGATTTTCAAGTATGTTTGGGTATCGTCGGCGTAAAGGTGAAAGAGAATCCCAGAGTTTCTGAGAATCACTCATAGTGGTTATAAGTAGAGGTTGAGGAGGGTTGGGGAGAGGATCGAACCTTGAAGGACACCTTGGTGAATGCTGACTGGTCTTGAGAATGAGTTGCCCGTTTCCACAATCTGGGAACTGTTGGATTTAAATGTTATGGAGAACAAATGTGCCCCCCAATTCACTTTTGAATTTATCATAATGGCTGGAAGGACATCAGTTCCGGTGGATCTTGTTAGCTTAATTGAAACAATGAGACGTTTCACTGTTGAATCAGAAAAAAGGGAAAGGAGATTGTTTTTGTTCAGAGGGCCAGATGCCTTGGTCACCCCCATCTTCCCCCTTATACATTCATGACAAATGCTTCACCCATGCCTTTGGCATAACCAGGCTTCCAGCCCTTGTCTCACTGCTGGTCCCTGCTGTGAACTCCTCTTCTCACTAGTTTCCTGAATTTCTGGGCATTCGTGGTAGTGATTACATCCAGCAGTATCTCCCAATAATTCTTATAATAATATGCTTGAAAAACGTTTAAAAGTTTCTCAATAAGAGTTGCTGTCCCTATTTGAAGATTTTGGCCATTTGAGATTCCCTAGCTTCCTTTTCCATTCCAGGCATTCAGAATCAAACCACAGAATCTTTACTTTCCCTGACACCCAGGGAACATTTATGTGTGAGGTTGATTTTTGCCACTTCACTTCTAAGCAGCTAACTATATAATTTATTGTAACTGCTTGATGGTGGTTGGGTTCTAATGAAGAAAAGCCAAATGATTTAAGCCATTACTTTTGTGTAAGCCACACAATAAGTAGAGGTGGTGAGGACAGATGTTTGAGAACTATAATGGGGAAATTCACTATCAACTGGTCATTTGTGTCTTTGACAGCGATCCTAGATTTAATGTGGCTTTTAATGAAATGTGATCCCTTTTTGGGAAATTAAGTGGTTGGAAATTCAAAGCTAGAGGACAGTGCCATGCCTGAATGAAAATGTAGTTTATAGGGCCCCTTAAATTCCCATGCTTAAATGTCTATTGTACTTGGAAATCTGATTGAAAGTGGCTGCTTAAGGAGCCCCATCTTTAAAAAATGTTTCCCTGCAAACCTTGATCTTTGACACTTCCAAATGTTAGCCAACAGCACTGAGTATGAGTATGCTCTCATCAAATCCCAATGGAGGGCATCTTCATTTAGGAGTTTAAAATGCATATTAAAACTACCCAATATTTATACAATTCAAGATAAAAGTTGGCCAGAAGAGCCCTCAGATTGATTGAACTTAAAGGCCCTTACGATTCCTCATGATCCCTCTGTGCCCCGCTCTCCACAGCCCTGCAGTACCTTGTGGTGCATCTCATGATGAATTCAGAGTATTCCTTCCAGGCACCCCTACCCTTGGGAAGCCCACTACTGGAATCCCCAGCTAGTCGGCTGTGCCTGGCATGGAGCAGAGCCAACCACAGGGCAGGCTTCAGTGTAAAGGTGGCTACCAATACCCATAATGTCTACCACCACATTGCCAGCAAAGCAGCAGTCCAGCAAAACCTCAGCAAAACATCTACTCAATGAGCTTTGCTGCCATCCTATCCAATGCATAAATTGTGCCGATTTCAATTTCACTGATGATTCCATCAACATTATTCGTTCAAAATTTTGGTGTTTGGGAGCCGCAGATCGGAAGCGAAGGATAAATCCAGAAAGAGAGGCACAAGCACATGCCAATGATGGAAGAGTAGGAATATGAGCTATGAAAATGGACCACTTACTTATTGCGTGTGTACAGGCACTACCACACCTATACATAAAAACATTCAGGCAACCCATATCCATTTACAAAGTGGAAGAAATGGCCCTATTGCTCTACACCAGTGATTCCCAAGGTTTTGACTCCTGAAGACCCCACTGAACCACTACTGGAAGCCGGGGACCCCCAAGCAATTTGTATGATTTAAATTTCAAACGTTAAAACAGTAATTTGCAAGAAATAAACAAACAAGCACACGCCAAACAAAAACTCAAATGACTAAAGATATAATTAGTATTGAAAAAATATGCAAAAATCAAAATGTTTTAACGGGAAGGTTGGCACTTGTTCTTGGCGACTAACTTCAGCGTTTAGTTTTATTTAGGAAAGCTGAATCCTCAGGTCGCATTCTCCATTTCATAGGCAATTTCAATTTTTTTTAAGTACATAAGATCTGAGGAAGCTTTTTCACATAAATATGTGGTGGGGAAAGAAAGTAAAAACATAAGGGCCTCATCTCTCCATAGCCTCTCTGTCACATGTATTTAATTTGTTTTATAGCACCCCTCATACCAGAGTAGGGTGTCAAGCACTTTATAGGAGACTGCAAGGTGTAGGATTCACGTCATCCACACTGGTATTCATTTTCTAAGAGTGCTTGGTGTGGAGAAGCACAATCTCTTTAATAATAAGAATGTATTTCTTTGCAAGCAAACTTTTTTTAGCAGCATAAGGATAATGAAAGACTGGGAAAAAACATAACTTTCTAATTTGTGGCATGCAGTTTGCAAGCAGGTCTTTGATGGCAGTTCATAGCTCACTGTGCTAGATTACGATTTTAACTTATGAATTGCACCTGCAACAAAAGAATCTCTGTAACAAAAGCAGTAACCCAATATTCTATGCACATAAAATACTGTTCTTTGCATGATACTCATTCTTTGCAGCAGGCATATTAACCATCTGAGCTACCATAGGTGACTCAAAAATGCCACTAGACAAAACTTCCATCTCTCTCTCCAGCAGGTACAATAATCACCAGACTTATCTTGGAGCATTTATTTTTGCCTGAAAGCTGTTGGATGTACAAGGAACTTTGCAGTGGTGCATGAGCAAGCACCTTAGGCCTCATTTCCAAGGGCCCAGGACTGGCATGGCAAAACTTGGCAGGACAGGGTCACAGATGGCAGAGTTCAGGTGCAGCATTAGGTTGGTTGGAAGTCTTATATGTCCGTGAGACTTCAGATCAGGAGACCAATTGGCTGCCCCTTCGATTCACTCTGGGTTCAAGTGATGCAGTTCCAGTCCTTCTCACCCAGTCAGGGCAACAGCAGGAAGCAGGAAGCAGGACAGCACAGCAAGGCTGGAGTCCAGCAAAAGCAGCAGTCCAGCAAAGCAGCGGTCCTGAAGAGTGTCACTCCTTCAGCCGCACAGCGGTCTTTCTTCCTGGCAGAGTAGTCACAGGTCCAGAGGTGTACTGAATTGGTTGTGTCAGAGGTCCAGTACTTATACCCAGCTTGTCCTCTGAAGTGGGGGAAACTTCAAAGACAGGCCTTTGAAGTGCACAAAGGTCCTGACCTTCCTTTCATGGCTCTAGATTCACTACAGTGGGTTGTGCAGCTTTTTGTTTGGGGCAGGACACAGCCTATTCAGGTGTAAGTGAGACTCTGGCCAGCTCCTCTTTCCCATCCTGCCAGGGTGGCCCATCAAGGCCCATCAAGTAAATCTAAACTTCCATTCGGTGTGGCAGTCTACACAAAGCCCAGCTGTCACCCACCCCTGACAAGTGATAGGAGACATGTAGCAGGCACCAAATAGCTGAAGTAGGAAAATGCCAACTTTCTAAAAGTGATATTTTTAGAATTATGATTTAATATCTGACTTTACCACAAATTGTGTTTTTAAATTGTGATTCCAGAGACACTAAACTCAAAAAATGTATCTTTCTAGATTGTGAATTACAAGATGTAATGATGTAATCCCAATGTTATCCTGTGCAAGAGGTAGGCCTTGCTGTAGTGAACAACAACTTTAGAAGTTTTTCACTACCAGGATATGTAAGACCTAAAAGTACATGTTCTGCTTTTCAAATACATTGCACCCTGCCCTCTGGGCTGCCCATTGCCTACCTTGGAGTGACATATGTATAAAAAGGGAAGGTTTGGGCCTGGCAAAAGGGCTATTTTGCCAGCTCAACATGGGAATGAAAAACTGCACACACAAGCTGTGCTGTGGCAGGCCTGAGACAAGATTAGAGGGCTCCTTAAGTGGTGACACAATCAGTGCCTTAGGCCCACAAGTAGAATTTAATGTACAGGCCCTGGGCACCTGTAGTGTATTGTACTAGGGACTTATAAGTATAATAAATATGCCATTTACAGATAAGCCAATGTTACCATGTTCTAGGGGAGCGAGCACAAGCACTGGTTAGAAGTGGTAAACTGCACAGAGTCTTTAAGCCAGCAAAAACATGGAGGATGTAGGCAAAAAGTTGGGGGAAAGACCATTCTAAGGCTGTCAGGTCTAACACTCATGCCTAAAAAACAAATGTGACCTTGTGTAACTGGTAGTCATCTAAGGTGCCCATATAAAGCGCTCCAATACTGGTTGAGTTTCCTCTACATAAAATTACCCTGAAAGACCTGAGGAGGGGTGCCACAAAAGAAAGGGTAGCAGGGAGGGGGCCTGGTAAGACGGGGAGGTAAGTAGAGAGGAAGGCCCTGTGCATTTTTGAGGGACTGGCAGGGAGGTTACAGGTGAATTTAAGACCTCTGACGTCAGGTAGCCTGTTGGCTAACCTCCTTTTATTGGCTCAGTGCAGCACAGAGCTAATAAAAGGAGGATTATATACGTATCACAGAGTGGTTGTCTCCACTGTGTAGTTGCATATAGAACCTAGTTACCGTTAGAACATCACCATTTGATAAATCTTCACAAAATTTACCAGGGTGCCTCCACCTCAGCTCATTCCTGGAAAGTTTCTGGGTGTGCCATCAAGCAGCGGCTGATAAAAAAGGGTAGTCCCAAAACGCAATTAACCCATGCAGTTTTCCATAGGAAAATTGAACACCAATACCACGCAAATGGCTGAACAAAATTACACCAAATTTGACAGAAAGGTAGATCTTGGTTCAGAAAGCGTGATTTTTGTGATATAGTGTAAATCTGTTCAGTAGTTTTTGAGAAATGAAGGTTCAAAAACGTTTTATATATCGACAGTTGGGTTTGGGGAAGGCTTGCGAGAGTCCCACAATCATGCAATCTCAAATAACAGAACGATCTGATGGGCTGAACGGCTTATTATTTTCTGTTGGCTGCCTTGTTCCCGCAAATCATTCTGATTGGGCCCAACATGAAGAGAAATGCTGCCCATGCCATTTCAGGACACAGGAGCTCAGTCCTCGTAAAAAAAAGCAAAAAGTTTTTTTTTTTTTTTTTTTCTTTCGGTTTCCGCAATATGGCAGATGTCCTATGGGAGCTACCATGGCCATCTGGACTACCGCTGGAGTACGGTGGCCGCATTGTTTCCCATGAGGGGCTCTCGGTATCAGAATTTGTTTTTAAAAAAGAAGGGGGAAGCCGGGCCCAAGTGTGTGGTGGGTTGAACTGAACAAGTGAAGGCTATGTGCAACAGGGGGGTTTGACTGCAGGGTTGGACGCAGGGCCTGGCTGCAAGCCAGATACTGCAGCCAACCCCAGACCGTGTACTGTCAAAGGTTGGCTGCCCACGGGGGGTTGGGAGCAGGGCATGGCCGCAGGCAAATGCGTGGCAGAGAGTTGGCTGCCCAAGGTGGATTGAGAGCAGGGCCTGGCCATGACGGCTGTGCATAGAAGGGTCTTAGTGACTTGATGGGACTTGGTTGTGTAGTGTTTTATTGGGACTCAGGAGATTAGCTTAGCCTTTTGGCTTGCAGGCCTGTGCCCCCGTTACCTAGTGACTTTTAACCTACTTAGCCTGTTCTGTTTTAGCCTATTTATTTTATTATTTATTTTAAGATGACTGCCATTGTTTATAGTTAGAGAAATGTTTTTATTTGCATTATTAGTGTCACTGTGTGAAGGCGCCACTATCAGCATCATAATCAAGTAATGTACATCGGTATTGGCATCATGTCCCTTTCTCACTTACGGGTGACAGGAACATAATGTACACTTGTCGGGATTGTTTACATAATTGCCGCCACAAGTATGCCTTCTTATCTATTGTTTGGGAACATATCTGCATCAGGGGTCCTACATGGTCTGTAGAAATACAATTCACACAGACAAGATTATCAGAGGGATTCCTATCAGATGCCATCAAAGCCATCTATCCTGCACATCACCTTGCTGTAGAACTTAGCCTTCGTGTCACCATGGAGTCTGACCTAGTGATCTCATTCCAAGGTAACGAGGGTTGGGGGGCGTTTCTCATGGACATGGTACTGGCACATTAGGTTTATCACACCTAGCTGTCATTAGGTTAGAGATTAGGTTCTCCATGCTAAAGTTTTTACATCACATGTTTATTGCAAGATGGTGGGGGCCTTTGTACTCACGACTCTCATCTTAACAATTATGCTTCTTTTATTATTCATTATCCTAACCATTGCAGCTTCTGCATTTTAGTGTAGATTGCAGTCATTTCAATAAATATATTGAAAACTTTCCTGCATCTCCTTCATTGCCTGTGTGTGACGGAGACTTAGTATTAATGTGAGAAAACAGTAATCTCCGTTCCACCACGACTCCCCTGAGATGTCGCATTTTAGAGTCCATGTGTAAAGGCTGCCAGAAATCACATTTTAATGTTTGGGTTTTTGGTGAGGTACTGCTTGTGAGCCAGGACGGTTGGGCCGACAGTTGCGACTTGTTGTAGGATTGGCCTAGTCGCCTACAAACAAAAGTGCTGTCATCTTTAAATCATCAGTCTCGCCTAGAGCGAGAGTCCAGCTATGTTAGTTGTCTGGAGGGAATGAGCTCTCTGTAAAGAGTTGTGCACACGGTGAAGGCTATGAGTACTGTGGGCATGGCCACATAATGGGACTTGGATACTTGCAGGTAGTGGTCTCTCCATGAAAAGCTCTGCTCCGAGTGAAAGTTGTACAAATTATCAGTTTGCCCTCTTAATGGGCCATGGATGTCTGGAGGGACTGGGCTCTCTGTGAAGAGTTTTCCACAGGATGAAGGCTTTGTGTAGTATGAGCTTGGGCACCAAATGGGGCTTGGGTGTCTGGAGGTAGCGGATGCTCTGTGAAAATTTGTGCACATTGTGAAAGTTGCGCATAGTAGGGCTTGGCCACCTAATGGGGCTTTTTGTCTCTAGAGGAAGTCGACGCAGTCTAATTATTTTATAAGCACATGTGTACACTGGTTAGTCGAAACGCGTTGTTTCTTTTGTTTGTTGCACTTAATAAATTAAGTCAAGTTAATTCACCGTAACCGAGTGCGCTGCCCTGGAATTTTGGTTATTATATAAGCATATATCTTTATGTAACTTATTCTTTACATTATCCTGTGCCCTTCAGTGCTTTCAAAGGCTGTTCTGGTTTCTAAACTGAATTAAATAGCAGTATGATGGATGATGTCATGAATATTATCATTTGAGATGTCAGTGATGTCATTGACCACGTCACAAGTGATGTACTATGTGATGTCATGAGCAGTGCATGGCATGAGCGCAAGTTAGAGTGAGCACAGTAAACTAGGTGAATATTTTAGTTTAAAGTAGCATTTTTTACCTGGCACTTTCATCTAAATGTAACTTCACCATAAGATTTGTTTATTTTCAGTGAACTAAGTTTTTATTTTAATGTAACGTAAGATAATATACCCACCTAATGGTACTTGGGTCTTTGTTGGGAGTGTACTGCATGCACAGTCGATGCACTCAGTGCTGACTGTGCATCATAGGGGCTTACTCCCCTAATAGCATTTGCGTGTCTAGAGGGAGTCTGCTGTATGCATAGTCTTCTTCCTGAACGCAGAGTAGTAGTGGCTTGCCCAAACAATGGGTCTTAGGTCTCTGGGGGGACTGGGCTCTATGCACAATCTGTGCATTCATTGCTGACTCCGTAGTATGGGTGTGCTCACCTCATTGTGCTTGTGTGTCTGGATGGAGTGTGCTCAACGAACAGTCTGCGCATTGAGTGCAGACTGTGCATAGAAGGGCCTTGCCCACCTAATGGGGCTTAAGTCTTTGGAGGGTGTGGACTCTGCACACAGTCTGTGCACTGAGTATAGACTGTGCATAGTAGGGGCTTACCCATGTAATTGGGCTTCATGGTGTATTAGGAGTCAACTCTCCTGAAGGCTGTGCTTTAATATTCTTTTTGTTGGGTCTCTTCTGCAGGACCATGATGACATTTTGTTTTTTATTTTGGCCCCCGTTGGCAGGCGTGGGCTTCCACTGGTAGGTATCCCTACCCTGCCCACTTATGACCTTATTTTTTTTATGTTCAGGGCTCTGGACTGATTCAACAAGTCCTGTAATGGCAGCTGTCAATGAGGTCTTTCAATCCTGCATTACTCCTGCAGAACCAGCCAATAAGATTGTTGATTTTTCACACTTAAGTCCTGTGGGACTTCAGTGGCAACAAATATCTAAACATTTTGAAACTCAGTTTCTCAAAACTAGCTTAACAGATTTACACCAAATCACAAAATCAGGCATTCTTGATAAAGAACTCGCTTTCTGCCAAATTTGATGTAATTCTCTTCCACCATTTTTGCAAATATCCTATGGGAAATTGCTCAGGGAAAGCGCATTTTGGGACCCTCTTTTTTTCTTGGACCCTGCTTGGCGGATCACACTGAACTTTTCTAGGAAGAGGCTGAGGTGGATGAACTTTTAGCGGTGGAGCCGCTGCCGGTCTGGCCGGCGCCGGTGGCTGAGGCAACGTGCTCGAGCCTGGAGAGTGGGAGTGGCTTGGGCGCCTACTGTGGAGAGGCTTGCGGCCCCCGTGAGGCCGGTCGGCCCCATTTGCTGCACGGGAGAGCAGAGCCTGCAGGGCAGAGAATCAGGCCCCACCTGGGAGGACCAGCTGGGTGCCCACACGTGGCGAGCAGCTGGGGAGCAGTGATCCTGGCGCAGTGAGGCGCGGCGACATCAGGCCACTTGGATAGGTGCTCGTTTGCCCAGGTGAGGTAGTGGAGGAGAGGTTGGGGCCACCAAGGGGGGGGTGCCTTGAGGGCCCCATGAGGCCGGGCAGCCCCTCCCTTGAAAGACGATCCTCGGCCGGAGGGCAGAGTGCGTGGAGGGTGTTTGCGGGGAAGCCCGAGACAGAGGGGCCCCTCCCCCAAACTTCCTGACCCTGAGGTGCAATGCTGCGTGCGAGTAGGCGAAGAGATCCTGGGAGAAGTGGGCAATACGCTAGTAGAGGCATTGTGACGCTCCGGCCTGGTGAGACGACATGGTGAAGGACAGGGATGGCAAACAGCCTCTGGCTTCCCAGCAGCGCATCGATCAGTTCACCACACAGGCGGTCCCCCAGGGAATGAGTGATTCGACGTTAGGAAGACCCGCCGTGGAGGGGGTGGGAACGATCCTCCAGGCCATTCTGTCCTCACAGCTGGCAGTTGAGACTAAAATTGGTGAAGTACGTGAGGACGTGGGCCTATTGCGGCAGGATCTGCGGATGGCAGTGGGCCGCATCACGGAGGTCAAGGACCGGGTTTCTCAGGCGGAAGTCGAGCTCGCAGAGCTCAAAACGAAAGTCGTCTAGCTGATGACCCGCACAGCCGAGCTGCACCACCGAGCCGAAGATGCGGAGAACCGCTCCAGGCGTAACAACCTGTGCTTCGTTGGCTTCCCGGAGGGAGGGGAGGCGAGCTAGGCCATCAAGGTTTTGGAGAACTGGATTAGATCCTGAGTACCAGACCAGCATCTCTCCCCCTGGTTTGCGATTGAGCGGGCTCACAGGGCGCTCGCGCCCAGACCTTCTCCTGGGGGACCCAGGTGGTCATTGATTGCACGATTTCTTAACTTCAAGGATCGCAACACCATCCTTAGAGAAGCTAGAGCACGCTCGGGCCTCCGTTGGGACAACCACAGGATCTTAATCTTCCCAGACTACACCCGGAAGGTGCAGACCAAGCGCTGCTCCTACGAAGGAGTTAAACAAAAGGTCAGGGCAATACAGTTAAGCTATGTGCTTCTTTTACCCACATGCCCTAAGGTCCTCATGGGCGGGAAGACCTTCTTCTTTGAGTCACCCGAAAGGGTGTGGGGCTGGCTGATTGAGGAGAACCGGTTGGCCCGGAGGGGCCCCCCAGGCCCAGGGGGGCTCCCCAGGTCCTAGCCAAGTTGATCCCCCGGGGCGCAGACGCACCCTGTCCCGCCGAAGGAAACAAAGTGGTCCGGGCAGCCCGTCGGCTGGGGAACCCGTGGTCGGGGCTCCCCTGTCCTGAGAGGAGGGCCCCCTCAGACGCCCCAGAGGAGAAGAGGCCTGCACGGGCCGTGGAGGAGGACTGCCTCAGCCAGGGTCCCTCACTCTCCTGAAGGGCATTACTCTCAGACTTCCTGCAGCGGGCCCCGGGCGCTGCAGATCTTGGGACTGTTTTCGGAGGCCTCCGGCCTGATACTCAATCCCAGTAAATCTCTGCTAGTGCCACTGCACCCCGCAAGGGACTGCTTTGACTGGCAACATTCCATCCCTATCAGGCGTAACAGCTTCCGGTATCTTGGAGTAACCGTGGCTCTGCTGCCTGAAGTGGCCTGGGCACTTAGGGGGTCATTCTGACTCCCGCCGGCCGCGGTAACTGCGGTGCCGGCGGGAGCCGCCAGAATACCGCTGCGCGGTCAGAAGACCGCCGCGGTTATTCTGTGTTTCCCGCTGGGCGGGCGGGCGACCGCCAGAAGGCTGCCCGCCCGCCCAGCGGGAAACCCCTTTCCACGAGGATGCCGGCTCCGAATGGAGCCGGCGGAGTGGAAAGGGTGCGACGGGTGCAGTTGCACCCGTCGCGAATTTCAGTGTCTGCTATGCAGACACTGAAATTCTCAGTGGGGCCCTGTTACGGGGGCCCCTGCAGTGCCCATGCCATTGGCATGGGCACTGCAGGGGCCCCCAGGGGCCCCACGACACCCCATACCGCCATCCTGTTCCTGGTGGCCAAAGCCGCCAGGAACAGGATGGCGGTATGGGGGTCGGAATCCCCATGGCGGCGCAGCTGGAGGATTCCCCAGGGCAGCGGAAAACCGGCGGTACACCGCCGGTTTTCCGTTTCTGACCGCGGCTGTACCGCCGCGGTCAGAATGCCCTTGGGAGCACCGCCAGCCTGTTGGGGTTGCTCCCGCGGTCCCCGGCCCTGGCGGTCCATGACCGCCAGGGTCGGAATGACCGCCTTAATGTTTTGGCGCTCACTCGAAAAGTCAAGAATGACCTCCAGAGATGGCAGGCCCTGCCCCTCAACATATTTGGCAGGATAGCTCTCTATAAAATGATGGTATTGCCCCGGTTCCTCTACCTGCTCCAGAACTACCCCTACCCCGTGCCTAGGTGGTGGTTTAAGGAGATAGATGCTACAGTGCGACAATCTTTATGGTATGGCACCCCGGCCCTGGCTGGCACCCATCAAAGAGATGTGTATGAAGGAGGTTTGGGGATGTCCAACATTTACCCTTATTATATAGCAATGATCTACTGGTGATAAACGACAGGATGAGGGGGGGCTGGCCTGACCCTGCATACCAGCTAGAACTCCTGACGATGGGCTTCTCTGGCTTACTTGGGGTGCTATATGATAACCCCTTGCCTTGCACAATCCCGGAGGTGACCAGGGTGGTGCTGATGGGTTGGAGGGAGCACAGAAGGTGACAGGTTGGTGGCGCTGTCTTACCCAAAAGACCCCGCTGTGGCAGGGGGGTGGCTGGGGAGGTCTCCGCTTTTGAGGGATTTAAAAAATGGGACCTTGTAGGCATCTCACAGTTGGGGGATGTCTGGGGGGGGTCACGCATGCGGTCCTTCGAGGAGCTTCAGCAGCAATATTCACTCAACAAGACCCAATTCCATAAATACCTACAGCTCCGGCACACGTTAAACATGAACGTCCGGACCGGCATGGTCCTCCCTGAATTTAGTCCCATGGAGGCCAAGGTGCTGATGGGCAGCCTGGATAAAGGGGTAGTGTCGCAGATCTACCGCTCCCAGGTCACTAACACAACTCAGACGCTGGACAAACCCCGACAGTGGTGGGAGGTATGGGTGGGCCCCTTATAGGATGAGGACTGGAGAGATGCACCGATGGCCCCTAGAACATTGACTATGACCACCCGTCTTCGCGTGGTGCAGGTATACTACTTACACACGGCCTATCTCACGCCCACCAGGTTATTTAAGGCAGACCTCCAGCCCCATGCAGATTGTCCCCGTTGCGCTGGCCCCAACACTGGCATTTACCATATGGTGTGGACCTGCCCACACATAGCTTCCTACTGGCGGGCGGTGGCGACTGAAATCTCCAGAGTCTTGCAGGTGGAGGTGGAGACGGCCCAGTTGGCGCTTTTATTGGGGGTTATGGAAGGAGTGGGGTCCAGTAGAGCGGAACTGACCTTTTTGGGGGTGGCTTGCCTGGTAGTGAAAAGAGATATTGTAGCTGGCTGGAAGGTGGAGGCAGCGCCAACGATTATGAAGTGGCTTTGCGGAGTGGACTGGTGTGCCCAGCGAGAAAAACTTGTGTTCGAGGCAAGAGGGTGCCTGGTCAAATACGAGAGAGTGTGGGGGAAGTGGATGGCCACCTGGGGAGAGGATTCAGGATCTGGGGCTTAGGTGCTGTTGCTGTGAGGTGCCCTGTTCCTGATTGTTCTGACTAATGTCAATCATGTACCTATGTCACTTCTACTGAACTGTATGGTGCCATGTCAGAAGGGGCGGGGTGT
This sequence comes from Pleurodeles waltl, assembly GCF_031143425.1. Classification (NCBI taxonomy): domain Eukaryota; kingdom Metazoa; phylum Chordata; class Amphibia; order Caudata; family Salamandridae; genus Pleurodeles; species Pleurodeles waltl. Next base: position 272,439,755 of record NC_090451.1, on the reverse strand, counting down.
GACCTATTCAGTGTATGTTTTTTTTTTTTTTTTTTTTTTACAAAACTAATAAAGTTGTTTATCAAAAAAAAAGGGAATAATTTGACACATGTGATGCACGATTCTCAAGATCAAATGTAAAGTCATGTTGCTCTAAACACTAATCTGGAGAAAAATTATAAATAAGATTACAGACGGTAAGAAGAAAACAGGAGGGGGGTGGGGTGGAGAAAGAAGAAAAAGAAGCAAAGGGTGGAAGGATCATTACGTCATGGTATGTTATCATTAACCAATAATCACATACAGCTCTTCATCAATGTTGAGCCCATATGGATATTTTGTGTTTAGCAATAATGTATTTTGATTCAAGACACTTCAGGATTTTTTCTCAGTCACCACCTAAGCAAGGCCTTGTTAATGCCAAAAACACAGGCATTTTCAGTATTGCCATTATGAGATTCTCTACATGGTATGAGGGAACATCATTTTTTATATCTCTGGTGTACTTCAAAATCCACTTGCATAGTGGAAATATGCTTCAAGATACCTTAAACTATGTTTACTTTTCCTCCAGTATTTTGATTTTTGTTTTATTTTTTAACAGCGTTTTACTAACACTGGCAAAGCCGATAACTTGATCCTGTATTAGTAAAGGCAAGACCTATTGACTTAGCTAATGCTGGTTTCATTTGTTAAGGCATGAAGATACATATACTAAAAATGAATATAATTTTAATTTAAGATATGGGAAATGCTTTCATCGCTTCTCACCATATTCAAAGAAAATATTCTGCCCTTTCCCAGTGAATTTGTCACATTCCAAATTAGACTTATTTTATCATGTTAAGGAATCTTTAAAAAAAAGTGGAGGGCATATGAATGCATGAAGTAGGGGACATTCTTATGGCTTTGTATTATTAAACATTACAATACCTCCCATGTTCATAATAATGTATCATCTCATGTCTTTTTCTCTTTATAGTGATGCCTTTGACTTCAAATTTGGTCTGTGCTTATTGCGAATGAAAGATGGACTGGACAGTTCACGAGTAATGCAAGCTCATAGTAAGTGTATGCAGAATTGTGAGCTCTGTACAGCCAGTGGTGTCACACAAGCAGGTAACCATTGACAACTACACCAGGGCCAGACTGAGAAAAGCAGACCTGGTATTGTTTTTTTAGACCGGCCCTCATACTGCACAGCGCAAGCAAGTGCAGTGAGCGACCCTTACTACCGCTATGGATGTTTTTGGGGGGTTTGCTCCAAGAAAGTTTAAAAATTGTAAATATGGTACCTTGTTCAATCATTGACTAGATGGACAGAGATTGAAGACATGGCTACAATGCTCAGTGAATGAATGGATTCATGGATGGAAAGAATGGATGACAATGAATAAAGATGTTTAGCTACATGGAGCAAAAGGTATCAATTCACTGATCAAGGGAGGGTGCTTTTGTTCTAATTCTAGCTGCTGCATCAAAACATCAACCTCCCCATATGCTCCCACCAACAATGAGTTTTACACAGTTCACTGGTTTAGCACCTCAAAGAATTAAACACAAAACATTAAGCTCTGATGGAAAACAGGTGAAACAGATAACCATGAAGAGGATGAATTGCACAACGTGAAACCAGGAAACCTGTCACCAATTCTGGCTTCCACTTGACCACATTGTGTGATCCTAGGCAACTACTTGTTCTCACAGTGCCTTCTATCCTCTCCCTGAGAAAAACAAAAGCATGCCCCTCACCTTGCTTTCCCCTAAAGCCCTAAAGGTCAGCACTGCTTGTGGCAACCCTGGTGGAAACAGGCACCAACCAAATGGTTAAGCAATTAGGTTTGAAGCATGCTCTAAAACCATTTGTATTCCATTGTTTGTAAAGTGCTAAAGCTAGGTAGGAAATGTGGCTGACTTCACTCCTAGCAACAAAAGCAGCCACCACCAAAATAAAAACTGGCCCGTTTCTGCCAGCCCACCGGGAAGAAGCCCAATGTTCAATGAGACTGAACCGCTCTCCAATGCTTTGTGTCTTTTTAATTTCATACCCCTGCTACTTCTTTCCCTTATGGTAATCCATTATGTATCCTCCATTAGCAGACTTAGTAGCATAGTGAGCAATGTCTGTTTAAAAAAAAATATCAGTACAAGGGCCACACATTGTTCGTAAAATACAAAAGAGGACTTCAAATTCTGTGAGACCTGTTTATGAAAAGAAAGACTTTGTAGTATACATTCGGGAACTTGGGGTTTTACTTCTCCTAATTCACAGACAGGATTTCCATAGGACACTGAAAGAGTTTGAAGACATTTTTAAAAATGTAATAAAATCTATTTCCCCAAAAAGATATCTGTGACAAAGTGGTATATGCTTTAGCACCACAGTATAGCAAATGCCTGTTAAATAAAAAAGCTAAAAAATCCATGAGTCACCTGTGCCCCAGTACAGCAGATTCTCATGTCCAAATAGCAAAGTGTCTGTACATGTTGATCTAGTGGAAGGGCACTTCTGTCCCTTGTCAGTGAAACACCTCATCAGTACACAGTTAGGTTGGATGGTGGAAGGCACCAAGGAATTAGATGCTTTCACAGCTGGGATTGGTACCACCACCACAAATGTACTGTGATGAATAAGGCACAAGGCTTTCTCACACTGAATATGGGCAGGGCAGCACAGAAACACAGTCGACATTTTGATATGAGTTCCAACTACAGTGCCATCAGCTCCACCACTGTATCACCAAGAAAGAATGTCTATGCAAGCCTCACGTTCAGTATTTGCTCACCAACATGGGCCATAGCACTGTGGAAGCCTCTTCTTGCACCCCAGCCAGCATGCAATGGACTAAAGTACACATCCATATCGGGATCCAGCAAAGTAAAAAACTGAGGTAACCACATACCAGTAGGTAAAACAGAAGCCACATCATGACATACACATGTAGATGATACCTTATCATTTTGGGGGAGGAGTACCTGGACCTGAAAGCTTTACAGACATAAATAGCTCAATTGAAACAGTCAAGTTATCAGCAATCTGTCTTTGTAGATGGAGCATTCAAACAATTGGGATTCACATACAGCCGTCACTAGCTTTAGTTCCTACAACTAACGTTAAGTCTTCCTTCTAAGTTAGTGTGATCAATGCCCATTTAGCCCAAAAGTGTTACCCCAGCATGAACAGACACATCATGGGCCTGATGTAAACCTAGTCTATTGATAAAAAATTATATAGTCATAATGAATTACTAATATGAGAATATTACAAGATAAACTCGGGACAAGAGCTGAGTGTGGTTTTATATGTCAAAGAGCTGCTCTGCACAGTGAGGCAGATGTCACCATGCATTTGTATCAAGAACATGGTTTAATGTGAAGTAAATATAAACATCTCCTTCTTAACAGCAGTGATTTACCAACAACTGAAATAAGACACCTCCTTTGATAAAGTATTTGATCTGACATTATTCCTGACAGGTATAGCTTAAAATAGAAGCCTTGACACTAGTTAAAGGCCCAGTTATACAGCCCGTTACACACTGGGCCTGCTTCTCATCTTCTAAATCTAGTGGTGCAATAGACTAAGGTCTGATCACCTTCATTATATCTCCTGAGCATGGTCTACAGCCTTCTTTCTGATAACAAGATCAAACTTATACCCTTCTGATTTCAGATTAATTAATTAAGTATACAAGACTTATGTAGTACTTCCCATGTTGTATGGATAAGACAGACACTTGAAAGAGTCATCCTTCCATTAAAGGCAAGGTCAAGATGAATATATTGCTTATTTGGGAAGTGTCATTTTCTATTTAGTCATCTTTAAGACCATTAAAGTATGTGTCACTCAACCTGTCAAGCATGTCCTAATCTCACAACTCTTCAATAATCTCACATCGGAAACCTCTGTCCTTTCAAATTGCAGGCATTTTTCTATCACCTGTGACATTTCCCTAGCCTATTAGATGATAAAAGACACCATCTTATTTAAGAAACGAGAGTATGGATGGACTCTCAGACTGTTTCAATTATATCCAACTATCTCTCCTCACCAGTAGGCAACTAATTTGAAGCAGACTAAATGCTCCTCTTGACCAACTTGAAATCCCTCACTGGAAAAGCACCCATACAACATCATAACATAGTCAATCCCTCCATCACACAAAACAATGTATCAAACACTCCAAAAAAATTCAATAATACCCCAATTACTTAATCAAACAATGACTTATCACCCACTTATGATACGTTGTAAAAATGAATGAAAAATAGTCACCACCTAATAAAAATCACCTTCAGCTGAATTAACACACCTGATTCACATGATACTGCAGCAACAGAACAGTCCTCATCCAGGTCTTAACACCTTCAACATCAAAGGCAAAAGTTATTTGGACAACCTATACACCCTGTTTGCTGTCACCCACTAAATTGAAATGCACATTTCAACCATAGCCACTTTTCTGGATGCTGCTAAGGCTTTCCATTCTATTGAACAGCTATATTTACTGTCAGTGATCTAGAGGATGGGTGTGCTCCAATGCATAAAAGTTATTTATAGTGGCTGAGCAGCCAGAATTAAAATGAATAACCAATTGTCCTCCCCAATTAAGACAGACAGTGGGACAAGGCAGAAATGCCCCGTCACTTATCCTATTTGCCTCGGCTGTGGAACCTGTCACCAGCATTCTTAGAGAATGTAATAATTTCTGAGGCATCAAGCTTGGATCTTGTAGGATTTGGCTCTTGATGTATGTGGATGGCATTCTCATATTGGTTAAAGGCTCAGAACAAAAACTGAACAATCTAAAATCATTACTTTTGGTAGATGGTATGATGTATTGATAAATTGATTCAAGTTTGTTATGCTTAGGGTCACTAGAAATATGTTTCTGCGGCCATTGCATTTTCTGCATAATTATGGATTTGGTGCATTTGCCACATAATCCATCATGTGGTGCATAATCTTCAGATTTTAACCAAAACCAATATTTTAGCTCAAACGTATCCAAAGTTACTAAACATGCCAAAATCTGTTCCTAAGCAATGGTACATCCTTCAGAAAGGTTGACTGGTCATATTTCACCTTCTTATTGTTGTATTTGATTGTTAAACTGGTACTAATGAGGCAAAAGCTTTGTTCATACAGTGTTATAATATGTTAAAAAAAATACAAAATAATGATACTGTCACACAATATTCTGCATTATGCCGCATAATTTGCCTTTTCTTCATATATAATTTAGTCAACCCTGCCATATAAATTGGTTCTCCCCTGCCTCATAACTCCTGTGGTCCTGGTTATGAGTCCCTTAACAAAAGACACCAAGATAAGCTCTGGAATTCCCAATAAAATGTTAGCTATACATTATCTGGGTATTCAATATCATCATGGCATGGATATCCTTATTAGGATGGATGTTTTTGTTAGTATTAAGCAAAGGCATGGAAGCTATAGCCTCCTTTATGGGAAAAGTGGATTAAGATGCCTTTGCTAATAGATGGTGGAGTGGAACTAATGAAAATGGTGTTGCTGCCTTTGCTACTATATCTGTTCCAGAATATTACTCTCCCACATAGCAGAGCATTTTTGACCAGCTGTAGGAAGCTGGCTCTCTACATGGTGCACTAAAAAGAAGTGCACCCTGCAGAGACTCCAGTGGACCCCCAGTTGGTTTGCAAAGAGAAAAGTAGATATGACTAATGCTCTAGTTTGTGGTAGCATGGGCGAGCAGTTATGCTTATCAGAGGGTAGTGCTAAGCATTTGTGGTACTCTCAGTGGCAATAAAGAGGCACACACTTAAAGAATACATCTGAGATCAATTCAGACAAATAATTCTTTTTATATACACTTAAAACCCAAGAGCTTCGTTATAAGGTAAGTGTATTTTAAGCATCAATACTTTTCAAAGGCAAGAATCAACAGTGCAATTTCAGAGTTCTTCAAAGGTAATCTCTAGGAGGAAAGCCCAATCAGCAAACAAGCACTTTACGATGACTCACAGGATCAATCTTGTAGACTTAAGGTGAGTACTGGGGAAGGGTCAGGACCACACCAGCAAGCCACTCCTGGTAGCACTGTGGCGGTCGGGTGCAGAGGTGCAGTACGCTCCAGGTGCCCAGTGTATTTCTATGGGGATTGGTCCCTGTGGATTTAGACTCGGACTAGGGGGCCAGTTGGGGACAACTAACAGATAGGTCACAAATGTGGGGTTCTCTGAGACATAGGTGCACCCTTGGTCCTCTTCTCCATGGCCCAGGAGTAACGGATGCAGGGGTGTCCTTTGGCATTGGGTTTCCTTTGTCCAGCAGTAGTCGCAATTGGGGGTCCTGTGATCTGAGGCTTCAGGCGGCGTCATGGAGTCCAGGAGGGGTGAAACCACAGTTGACTCAAGCTCAGGAGAGCTTGGGGATGTTGTTGACACCAAGGGTCTACTTCAACTTTGGTCGGCAGTGATAGGTGCAGTGGTTGCTTTAGGCATCAGGTTTCTCTCACCTCAGAAGTTGCAGGAGAGGGGGCCTGTGTGCAGAGGCTGCAGGCGACTTAAGGAAGTCGAGGAGGGGTGAACCATGATGGGCTCAGACTCTAGACAGCTGGGAAACCTTGCTGGCACTGATGGTCTGCTTCACCTCGGGTCGTGGAGGACAGGTGCAGTGGCAATTTCAGGTGTCCGGTCTTTGATGTTCTGGAGACTGCAGAGTCCTTTCGTTGGAGCTGGCTGGAGAGCATGTCTGTTGCTCATGGGAGACTTAAATATTTTTCAGACGCAGGCAGTCCTCCCCGTCCTCCCAGACTCCTGGAGGTTCAGCTGTGGGATGAGGCATCTTTCGGTGCAGAGTTTGTCACGGAGTGCACACAGGCCCGCGGGTTGGTACCAGGTCTGCTGCTTAGATTTAGGGTTCAGTGGTGCCACCTAATACACAATTTAGTGGTGTTATAGGGGGTGCTATGGGGCAACCAATGGGTTGCCCACCTTTAGGGTGACTACACCCTTTCTATGACCACTTCTGCTGGGAAGTGGGCATAACCCTAACTTTAGTGCCCTAATTCCTTCCAAACAAAGATGGAGGAAGGGGTATCCACTTCAGCTCATCCACCTTAGGGGTGGGACTGGCATGAAATTGGCACACCTCCTAATCTGCCTAATCTTCCCACCTGTTCTGCCACCAAAAGTGGAGTCAGGACAGGGGGGTAATCATCTCCACCATCTGGAGATACCTGGGTCACATTACAAAGGCGGCTAGACCTTTGAATCTTTCCGCCCTGGAACGTCCACCCTTCCTGGGTGAGGTGCTAACATCCCCACCCAGTGCAGGCTTTTGACTCTGGCCGTCTAGAGTGCAGGCTCTCCCCTTGGGGGGTCAGAAACGTGGCTAGTGTGGCTAAATTGGTCAGGACGAATCAGTGAAAACACTAGAAGCTGGTAGCTTTTCAGGAGGCACCTCTAAGGTGCCCTCTCAGTGCTTGTATTGGTGAATACAACACTGGCATCAGTGTGGGCTCACCAAACTGAGATGTTTAGTACCAAACACCCCTATCTTCAGTGAAGCCATTATGTAGTTGGGTAACTTGTATTGACCAGTGTCCAGAAATTGTATTTGAAATAGCTTCCCTGCTCACTGACTATGTCTGAGAATCTACAAAGACATAGCAGGGGCATATCTGCTCATACAGATATACCCTCACATGTACTATAGTGGCCCCTGCATTAGGGATGCAAAGCCTGCTAAATGGGTGACTTACATATAGAACATGCATTGCTTAGGGGAAATGGTACACAGACCGAGTGAATATTCTGTTTTCACTTTTGTTTGCACCAAGACACACAGCCTGCAATGGCAGCCTGTCATGTGCTTGGTGAGGGGTCTCTTAGGGTGGCACAATTCGTACTGCAGCCCTTAGGGACCCTCTTTAGTACGCCGGTCCCTAGGTACCAGGGTACCATTTACTAGGGGCTTACAGGGGGTGCTAAAGGTGTTGCCAATTAGGAAAAACAACTGTGCAGTTTTGGGGAAAGAGATCTGACATTGGGGAACTAGTTAACAGGAACCCAGTGCACTTTCATTTGAAATTACACGAGAACCAAGGCAAAGAGTAGGGGGGTGATGACCATGTCAGAAGAGGCACTTTCCTACACCAGCTCAGGCTGCTTATGGCCAGGCTTGCATCTAACTCTCAGCCTAGAATAGCATGGAATAAAATGAAGTTACCCTGTTACGAGGGTTGGTTTGCCATCCCGAATTTCGAAATTTACTATCCTATCACCCAAGTGCAATTTGCACATGGTTGGTTTCATAGGACTACGCATTGCCCTTCCCTTCTCTCCCCCTATTGAGACCTTGAGATGGGACTGGCTGCCCCAGTTCCCGGCAACACCGTTCTGATGTAAAAACCGCCGGGACCTAGAGAGAGATTCACACTTTGAAATGTACTATCTGGCGATGATCAAAGTTGGCTGCGTTGTCTAAGGTGAATGAGGTGTACTGTGAGAAACTGGGTTGTTGGGTGACTGGGGTGTGAACCCTAGTCAAGCAACAACCACAATCCCGTGCAGGGTGAACCAAAAAAAGACACTAATTTAGCCTGTGCTTAATCCTGGGAGCTTGGTACAAAAAGCAGTCTGGCTAAACTAAGAGACAATGTGTTAAGTATTAATGCAGTACACAAACAGCAATAGAGTGAAAACACAACACAATACAAATGCCAAACCAATGTATAAAAATAGAGAACATTTTAATAAATATTTGACACCAAAACCATCAAAATCCAATTAATAGACCCATAGTTATGATTTTTTTAATTATATGTGTAAAATAGCACTCAAAAAGCAAAAGGTGACGAACACGGGCATCTGGTCATGCTACACCGAGGCAAAGTCAAAGGTTAAGGCCAACCATGATGGAGTGCAGTTCAGATTCGCGAAGTGGATTGGGCACGGTCAGTGCTTACTGTCAGACTTAAAAAATCTTTGAAGAAAAAGTCTCTGTGAAGGTAGAAGTTCAGTGGGGCAAGGCTGCAAGAGTGTCAGAGGAGGGAGTGTCATTGTTGGATAGCTGTGGAGCAAAGCTGCGGTGAAGATTTTTACCTATGGACTTAGGCCCATATTTATACTTTTTTAGCGCTGCATTTGCGCCATTTTTTGATGCAAAAGCGGTGCAAACTTGCAAAATACAATTGTATTTTGTAAGTTTGCGCCATTTTTGCGTCAAAAAGCGGCGCAAATGCGGCTCTAAAAAAGTATAAATATGTGCCTTAGTCGTCAAGATAGAAGTCAAAAATCTCCAGTGGAGCGAAGCAGAAGGCTGTAGCCGAAGACAGTTCCACGAGGTTGGGTACCCCTTTGGCAAAGGATGATTGAAAAGGATTTGCTGCTGTGGAGAAGAAAGTAGCACAAGAAGCCACAAAGTCAATCTGACCATCGATGCACCTCGGGCAGATAGGCGAGCAGGTTGGTCCCGGTCTCCTCCTGGTTCTGAGATCATTTTTTGGCCAAATTTAGTCAAAGTTCTCAGTTTTGGGAATTGGGCATCTGGGCACCTTTAACACCACAACCTAGGGTCCAGGACAGATGGAGACTGCTTAGGGGTTCAGGTGCGGGCTCAAGATGGTGGGAGACTATTACATTCCTATGGCTCTGAGCAGGAGGCCAGCAAACTAGCCTTTGGAGTCACTTCTGGAGGTCCTGGGTGCAAGTGAAGATGCAGGGCTCAACAACAGGGCTGGCCTCTGAGGGTTTAAGCAGGCTCCAGGCAGCAAAGCAGTTCTTTCAGATACAGCAGCAGACTAATAGAGTGCCCAGCAGATCACAGTAGTAGGCGGTCCTCTGAGAGGACTTCGGCAGGTGCAGCAGTGAAGTGAGTTTATACCCTGGTGCCCTGCTCCTAGAAAGTGGGAGAAGTTTCCAGAAAGATTCTTTGAAGTTCCAGAAGTTTCCGGCCTCCCCTGCCCTGGCTCCCAGCTGGGTGCACTGACAATACAGGGTTGTTGTGTGGTGGCAGAACACAGTCTATTTAGGTGCCAGTGGGGCTGTGCTCAGCTCTGAGCCCCCCCCTGTGTGTGACACCCTGCCATGTGACCTAAGGCAGGTTGCAGGCGCAGAAAGGCTAAGGGCAGGAAATTGCCAACTTTCATACGTGGCATTTTTAAACTTCTAATTATAAATTTGACTTTACAATTAAAGAGGGTTTATCGTTGCAAGTTCATAGATACCAAACATAATATAGCTATCTCCTGGGGTTTAGGAATTACAGCTTACTAAATGTAATAAGGAATCCCGAATATTATTTTATTAGAGGTGTATGCCTCACAGTAATGAAAAACAAATTCGGAAGTTTTTCACTACTAGTACATATAAAACTTAAAAGTGCATGTCCTACCTTTTCATTACAAAGCACCCTGCCCTATAGACTACCTAGGGCACACCTTAGGGTGACATATGTAAAAAAAAAAGTTAAAGGCTTGGCAAGAGGTTTTAAATGCCAAGTCAGGATGGCAATGGGACACTGCAATCAGGATGTAATGGCAGGCCTGGGACATGTTCTAAAGTGCTACTTAGGTGGGTGGCACAATAAGTGCTGCAGGCCCACTGGTAGCATCTCATTTACACACCCTGGGTATATGGTGTACCACTCTACAAGGGACTTACATATAATTGAAATATGCCAGTCAGGTGTGTACCATGTTTAGGGTAGTGAGCACAAGCACTTTAGCCCTAGTTAGCAGTGGTAAAGTGCACAGGGTTTTAAGGCCAACAAAGCCAAAATCCAGCAAAAAGTAAGAGGAGGAAGGCAAAACGTTTGGAGATGACCCTGTAGAGAGGACTATTTCCAAAATGTACTCTTCATGGTTCCCATTGATTAATAACTATAGCATGGCAGTTGCCAAGAAAATAGGACTGGTTCGAAGATTTGGGAGTAGGCACCTATGCACATTAGGTAATCTATATCTCAAATAAAGGAGCAAGTCCTTTACAGAACAGCTGGATGCAGTGATGTGCACATTTCTTGATGTGCTGACATATCAGAGATTTCAACGTATGTTTGGGAAGAATTTCCATACAGTTCTTGACAAGAAGGCAGAGTGGGACCTGCCCACATGGATCATTGATCATGACAAACCATTATTCCGCCAAGCTAATCACAAGGAGGTACAATAGCATAATGCCTGACAAAGGTTAAGAAACGTCAGTATAGAAGTAAATAGGCTAAGAGTTTGAGGCACGAGATCTCAAATACCCAATGGACATATTGCTGATAGCAGACTAGGGATGTTTCTACTAACTGGAAAATTGTACTTATTCACTTTAAATCTATCCACAGTGCTTACTGCACCTGCTGGTGTGGTGCCATTCTACATGGCCCTTGGCTCAAACTGCTGGTGATCCGGCATTGTCCAGTAGTCAATATGTAGTGGTTATGGGTTCTTGGGGAAGTGGGGACGATAATTGAATCCTGTCCAGTGCTCTCTCCAATTATGGCAGTGCTGGGATATGTGAAACACATTCCTAAAATATCCAGGAAATTAGTCATAATGGCCATGTTGCTTGGCAAGCATCAGCGGTGGCCGCCGCATAACTCAAGGGGAGAGGCGGGGTGGGGGGCTGGAGATGAGGTAAAAGTACAAAAATAAATAAAAAGCACTTACCTTGCCTCCGTCCCTTCTGTCTCCTGCTGCCTCGCACTCCTCTTCTTCTGGTGTCCCTGCATTCACTGCCGGGACGCCAGCACAGGCTCCCCAGCAGTCCTGGCACTGCTTTCATGCAAAACCTAGCATGAAAGTAGCGCCAGGATTGGTCTGAGTGACATGACTGCCGCTCAGACACAGTCCCGGGATCTGTGCAGTTTCTACAGCCGGGCTGGAGAAGCTTAAGTGCACATGTGTGTTTGGCCGGCCTCAGACGGCCTGCCAAACACACATGTGCACTTAGGTGGACTCTGCTCTCCTCCCACCTCCTGTGGCCCTGCCCCGCCCCTCCCTACGCTTCTGGCTCAGCTAATGAGGCAACTTTCCTTCACCATAGTGAAGGAGCTGCCCCTGGCAAGCATAGAGTTGCTGTTGGGGAGAGATAACCCCCCACAGCTTGATGGTTGCTTGAAAGGGCTATCTATGTGTAATGAGCAATCACAAATGCAGGCATCCATGATCTCTTGTGCATCTCACCATAGGTATACTTAGGCCCACTTTGCCTATATCTTGCCAGAAATACCAACTTGAATCAAACCTACATTATGGGCCATGCTATAAGAACCTGCCTGCAGCTTGAATTTCTTGGAGGCTATATTGATGTATTGTGAGTGACATATTGTATTACAACATGTATTCACTACATTGATGAGGATTCGGGTAGTATGCACCTGGTCATATTGTTCTGATATTTCAAATGCCACACTATCTGGTATATATTGCCTCCTCCTACTTAATCTCCCAGCAGACATGGAGCACCACTGATCATCACACCCTGATCAATGCCATGTCAATGTGCATCAACACCAGTCTTCCTTAGTTCTTGTCCTGTCTCTATGAAAGATATCAGTTTGTCCAAGTGTGCATCTCCAGATCCCAAAAGCTATCCAGTAAACTTTGAGTCCTTCGAGTTTTCGTCTTCCTCGCTGAAATCTTCAACTTGTATAATAAACTATTTGAAATTCTCCTTGAAGAGGACTTCATGGTTCACCTATATGCAGATGCTGAACAGTTTTACTTTGAAGTCACCAAAGTCGAATGGCGACCCTAAAGTCTGCCCTGCTGTCGTCCAAGCATGGATGTTAAGTGTGCTGAACCTAAATAATAAGAAATTTGCCTGCATCACCAGTAACTCTAGACAAAAACAACAAATCAACAGCTGGCTTTTTTAAATGAATTTTGACAGATTCACACCTCAACTCGCTACAAATGCAAATCTTTGTCAAATTCACCATCAAATATATATTCGCATTCAATATTCACCTCTTTAAAAAATTACTATTGCTTGTTAACAGCTACCACTGTGCTGCAAAATCAAGTTATAGCTTCGTAAAACAGACTTACAAACCACTATCCAAATCGTAGTCCTCTGGTAGGTAATAGCGCCCTTCTTATCTGCTTTCTATATGCTGCCCTGACATCCTTGAAGAGCCCCCCCGCCCCCCGGGCTGCTACAAATCTCATTTAAAAATGAAGAATTATGATCCCCTCGGTGACACTGCATTCACTATATTGGGTCCACACTGGCTGACATCATTCAAGACATGCTGCATCACATTCACAGGATTGACTAACAGTAGCTCTCTTACATGGGGAAAATCTTAGCATATCCTTGGTATAATGCCATCTATTTAGACAGGACTTCCCTATGCTTGAAAAACATGAAAAATAGAGACATTGGTTCGTGATAGCCTCGAAAGGCTGTGAGACTCAGCATTAGAGACTCACAAGCACACTCAGACTTGGCATAATTGGTCTAGGTCCATGATTGCAAGAAAATTCTCCCGCAGATTATCTGGATCTGTTCCCAAAAGAAACAGAGCAGGCAGCAACACAGAGAAATAACCTGAAATGGGATCCAAAACCAATTTAAGGCTTTCTTTACTGTTTTCCTGGATGTGTCCCACGATTCTGAGAAGGTCAAAAGAGGCCTGAACTGCAGCCAGATTTTATCTGTCAACCAAGAGCGTACCTTTGGATGTAGTGCCATTTCCTGTATTATAGTTTAATATATCTGAGGATGATAAAGTATTAGGCATCTCCTATGACTCCGCTCAGTTATGCCTTCTGGGTAAAAGAGGTGCTCCCAGTCGAGCTTTGTAGCGAGGCTGGCATGCCTCTTCTCTGGTACAGTTATTGGTAAAAGGGGATATGACCACCACTGTCATGCTTTCCGTCCAAAAAATATCGCTTGTCCATATTTTGTTAAAACATGTATGTGCAGAAATTTTTCTTAGGAACCTGCTGATGCTGCGGAAAGCCCAGGCTGCAAAATACCAAAGCTTCCTAGTCTTGATTCCACAACATGCCTCGTTATCCAACCAGCTACACTTCCTGTGTCTGTATTTCATATTTGCAGGTTTTTAATTCTTGCGTTCTCTTTTTCTCAGAGTTGTATCTTCTTTTTCTTCCCTTACTCTCCTTTTCCTGCCTTTCTGTCTCCAAAACTGAGTCAAAGTCTGATGATGAAGTTTAGGTCTTGGACCCTAAAAATCAGTGATGGTGCACACCACCTGCAACCACCGCCACAAATTAAGCATTGGAGTTTGCTAAACATCTCCTTCCTTCCTCTAAAATGTTCTATTGGATTGGAAACAGTTACACTAGAATGACTGTGAAATGCTCACTTTGCTGCTGATAGAATTTATGTGGCATCAGACCGACAGTGCTACCCCCTCCCAACACCTCTAAACAGCTTTACCTATCCCAGTGTGTCCACGCGGTTTCACCCACTGGACCAGCCTGTTTTGGAAAGTCATGAACAGGGCAACTCATAGTCGGATATGTTTCTAAGCAGTAAAAGCAGAGAAGGAACCATCAGCCAGTTAAAAATGGTGGCTGCAACTGCCAGGGCCTCTAAGGTGACAGCACCAATTTCTGTAAAGTCCTGTCAGCACAACGTGGACCTTGGTCATATTTAAATTGCAAATCTGTAGGACAGAGCTGTTACGTGTAATGCCAAGTCCTGCCTGGTCATGTGCCACACCCTTAGCTAGTCTTTACGTTTTGGCCAAGAACACTTTGCATGCTAATATTTCCTGATGCCATACTCACATTGTTAAAAGCAAAGTTACAAATCCTCCAATGCAACATGTTTTAGGTAACAATGCGTAACTGACTGAATTGTCAAATAACATGACATGACACCGCTTGGCAGCTAAGTGTAACATACAGCTGAGCCAATCATGACAGTTGGTTAGTTTATGTAAGGCTACTTTTGGGGTCCATCACAAAAAGAGGCTATGCCTTTTAATAATAAATCTTCTAATGCAAGGTATCTTCCCTATTCCCAGTAAATCCAGTGTTTCAGCAAGACGATGCACCGAAAATAAAAGAAGATGGGGCGAATGGCGTGGGCCCCTCTGCCAACAATACACGTGAGTTACCAGCAGGAATGTCTTCAGAATATATTCTCTCTGCCATGTAACTTCTATGGAAATATCTAACTCTACATCAGCGGGCCGGATGCATGACTGGGATCGTATGTATAGTTTACAATAGAGGAAAATAGATGGGTACACGTTTTCTTTGTGGGAGAGATTTTAAAATGTTCTGGAGACTGCGAGAAAGAGCATACTTTCAGGCTAACTTTAACACGTACCAAACCTGTTTAACAGTAATAAGAGGTTTTTCAAATTACTAATCCTTCTGCGTGTCCAGCTGTCGTTTCACTAGTCTCTTTGCCTCATCTCTCCATCTCTCTGATCTGTCCCAAAATACATCCACCCACCCATACTACAATCCACTTGTCTGTCGGTCCGTGCATCCACGCACTCATTCACACACGTCTCACATCCTCATGGCCCACCCTCACATCTATCCATTCACCTGTCTCTGTTCCTGAGATGGACAGTATATGTACACATACAGTGCTTCCAATTTATTCACCTTTATTTCGGCCCATGCATCCACAAACATATCCGCCCGCTTGTCTACACACCATCATTGCTCACGAAGGTGTTTTATGCCTCGGTCCTGTCATTCTTTCACCCATTCCTTCACCAGTTAATCTATTCATCCTTCCACTTGAACATCAGTTCACCTGTCCACCTGCACTAAATGACACACAAATCCATCTATCACCTCATCCATTGATTCATAACACGATCTGTTCTTGTGTGTATATCCATCTATCCATCCATACATCTATCCTTCCACCAACCCACCTGCCCCCAGCCACCATCTGGGCATCTCTTTTAATCCTATGGTTACTAAGGTGGTCATTCCAACCTCGGCGGTAAAAGGCGCTTACCGCCGTTCAGAAGACCGCCATAACACCGCCGCGGCCGCGGTAAACCGCCACAGTCATTCTGACCCACAACAGGCAAACCGCCAAAATACAGACATCCACAAAAGTCCGCCACACCAAAGGGCAGCGAGAAACTGGCGATGACCAAACCTCCACCGTCACGCCAACAGAAATACGCCCACACTATCACGACACACGAATCCACGCGGCGGTCTCTCAACCGCGGTATTCCATTGGCGGTACACACAGCCGTGCTCAAAATACACACACACTTACAAAATACAACCACATTGGACAATTCAAAATACACACACCTGAGACACATACACACACCACTCCCACACACCCAATTAAATATAAAATACACACCCACATCACCCACAAACCTCCACTCCTAGAGATTTGTGAACACGCACCGAGAAAAGACATCCGAGCACCCAGACGCCCAATTCACTGTCACCCAGCAATATTTGCACGCACTTCACACAACACAACAATACACATCACCACACTTAGCACCACACAATCCACCCTACATATCACCCACACCACCCCATGGCACCGCAAAGACACCCCAGGTTCTCTGATGATGAACTCAGGGTCATGGTGGAGGAAATTGTATGAGTAGAGCCACAGCTGTTCGGGGCACAGGTGCAGCACACCACCATTGCCAGGAAGATGGAGCTATGGAGCAGAATAGTGGACAGGGTCAACGCTGTGGGACAGCACCCAAGAAATCGGGACGACATCAGGAAGAGGTGGAACGACCTATGGGGGAAGGTGCGTTCCATGGTATCCAGGCACAACATCGCGGTGCAGAAGACTGGCGGCGGACCCCCACCTCCTCCCCCAGAATTTACAACATGGGAGGAGCAAGTCTTGAACATCCTGCATCCCGAGGGCCTCGCAGGAGTAGGCGGAGGAATGGACTCTGGTAAGGCAAATCTTAACTACTTCTTCCCCCCACCCCACCTGCATGCCAACTCATACCCCCACCCTCACCCTCACCCCCATCACATCCTACTCCTTGCAACTGTCTCACCATCACAACCCACCCATCCCAACACCTAGCCCTGCATGCGTCCACAAAGCATGGACACCCATCACCTAAGCATGCCCACTGCACATACACATACAACCCCCCCCAACCACCGTCACAACAGCCCCCACAAAGGAATGCCAGCACTGGGGTACACGGGCACCCACCCATTGCACGCTATTACACACACAGAAGCAATAACCATACTTTTATACCCCTGCAGGACCCGAACGCAACGTCACCACGCAGGAGGGTCCACAAATGTGCACTCCACCCCCAGAAGAGGCCCACAGTGAGGACACCAGTTCTGTCTCCCTGGATCTAGATGACCAGCCCGGTCCATCGGGGACCTCGGGACAGTCGGTTCCCCTCACACAGCCACAGGCCACAGTAGACCTTCCCCCCTCTGGGAACACCAGCACAGCACCCACCCAGCGGGCCCATACCTCTGTCCCCAGGACACGTCAATCAGCGGTGTGTCCACCACTACAGGGAACCCAGGCTAACCCACCACCCCAACAACAACAGGGACCTGGGGGCAGTGGCAGTGGGCACACGGTCCAGGGGACAGAGGCCCAGGGAAACAGGGGAACTGGGAGGGCTGCTGTGCGACAGGGGGGGGACAGGCCCAGGGAACCCACTCTCCACGAGGCCCTCTCCTCCATAATGGGAGCATACCACCACTCCCAGGAGACGATGGCGACGGTCCTGGCCAGGTTTCAGGAGATCCAGCTTCTGCAGGAGCAACAGTATATGGGGTTCAGGGAGGAACTAAGAAACATCAGTTCCGCCATGGGTACCATCGTAGTGGCCCTGAATGAGGTAGTCACGACATTGCGGGACACTGTGGCACCTCAAAGGGCCCATGACACTAGCATGCACCAAGAACTGCCTACCACCTCCTCCGGCGCTAGTGGACAGGAGGCCCCGACACAAGACCAACAGGCCACCAGAACCCCACCCCCTGCAGAAGGAGAACCACCCCGCAAGCGGGCCCTGAGATCCAGGAAGAAGACAGAGTAAGATGTCAAGACCCCCGCCAGCAAAGGATACCGCCCTGATTGTCATCCCAATGTCCCACATTGTCACCCTGTCCAACCTTAAACTGCCCCTGCTCCACTTCCCACAGGCATTTGGACAATGCACCTGTGAAACTGATAGTCTGGACTCTGCCATGGACAATCCTCCACCATCACCCCTCACCGATTTGCAACCACCCATCTAATTTAGAGCACTTGAATAAAAACACTTATTGCACAAAACAATCTGGAGTCTGGCTGTGATTTAGAATAAATGTATTAGACATGACCGTGCCAAAATGTTCATTCACATTGTGATGCTAACAAACCGCTGTCACACAGCTGTAGTTCATGGGGAAACAAAGCAGATGTCACGCAGTGGGGCCCACATCTCTGAAAACGGAAGGGAAAGTCACAACACAGTTACCATACACTGGGGGAAAAAGTCAGACAGTAGAGAGGTAGGAGTCATTAAGTAAATGTAATATGCCGGTGTCTACTCTTACCTGTGTGTCACTGAAAATACTGCTGTATTACTGTGTTCCTGTTCTCTATGTCGTCCTCTTCGGCTTCCTCCTCTTCACTCTCCACAGCTGCTACAACACCACCATCTGGACCATCCTCCTGCAGAAAAGGCACCTGGCGGCGCAAAGCCAGGTTGTGAAGCATACAGCAGGCCACGATGATCTGGCACACCTTCTTTGCTGAGTACATTAGGGATCCACCTGTCATATGGAGGCACCTGAACCTGGCCTTCAGGAGGCCAAAGGTTCGCTCGATCACCCTCCTAGTCCGCCCATGGGCCTCATTGTACCGTTCCTCTGCCCTTGTCCTGGGATTCCTCACTGGGGTCAGTAGCCAGGACAGGTTGGGGTAACCAGAGTCCCCTAATAGCCACACCCGGTGCCTCTGGAGTTGACCCATCACATACGGGATGCTGCTATTCCGCAGGATGTAGGCGTCATGCACTGACCCAGGGAACTTGGCATTAACATGGGAGATGTACTGGTCAGCCAAACACACCATCTGTACATTCATGGAATGATAACTCTTCCGGTTCCTGTACATCTGTTCACTCCTGCTGGGGGGGACCAAAGCAACATGTGTCCCATCAATGCCACCTATGATGTTGGGGATATGTCCAAGGGCATAGAAATCACCCTTCACTGTAGGCAAATCCCCCACCTCAGGGAAAACAATGTAGCTCTGCATGTGTTTCAGCAGGGCAGACAACACTCTGGACAACACCTTGGAAAACACAGGCTGGGACATCCCTGATGCCATGGCCACTGTTGTTTGAAATGACCCACTTGCTAAGAAATGGAGTACTGACAGCACCTGCACTAGAGGGGGGGGATCCCTGTGGGTTGGTGGATGGGTGACATCAGGTCTGGCTCCAGCTGGGCACAAAGTTCCTGTATAGTGGCTCGGTCAAGCCTGTATGTCAGTATGACATGTTGTTCCTCCATTGTCGACAGGTCCACCAGCGGTCTGTACACGGGAAGATTCCTCCATCTCCTCGCATGTCCCAGCGGACGGTGCCTATGAAGGACAACAGCGAGCACAGAGTCAAGCAACCCACAGGTACGTAACCACAGCTTGCACAGAACACGATTCCCAATGCATTGAATGGCTTGTATGAGTGTTGGTGCATGGCCTAGGTATGTGTGACGCAGTTGGTAATTAGGCCATGTGGGCCCTTGAAATGGCGGCTGGCTGACCTGTGAAGTGCGACAGTGGGATGTGAGGTCAATGCGCTGGCGTGGCACACCGCGGCGGTAGGCGGTCGAAGACCGCGGCGCTAAGCCGCATTGGTTAACATTGAACCCTATGGGTTTCGGGAGCCAATGACGATGTGCACCGGCGGTCGCGGTACGCACCGCCGCGGGCGTGACCGCCATTTTCTATCTGCTTAATCACTCGATACCTGATCTTCCACAGGAGAGGACCTACACTGCAAGTGCTGCTGTGACCTCGGTCTGGAAGAGACAATGGCTCATGCGACTGGGGAAAGGGCCCCTGCCTTCACTGCGGAGGAGTTGAAGAAACTTGTGGATGGGGTCCTCCCCCTGTATGCGCTACTCTACGGTCCTCCAGACCAACAGGTAAGTACACTGGGATCATGCTTAGTGGGCAATGCCTGGGTTGAGTGGGGTGGATGAAAGATGGTGGGGAGGGGAGCGATTGAGGCACGCATCAAACGACAGATGAGAGCATGTGCCACATGGCAAGGGTGGGGATGGGGGGCCACTCACATCGAGCATGCAGAAGGTGATGACAATTTTTCTCTCCCTGTACATGTCACATAGGCCAGCGCCCACCAGAAAGTCGCGATTTGGCGTGCCATCGCCAAGGACGTCCGGACCCTGGGGGTCCACAACAGACGGGGCACCCACTGCCGGAAGAGGTGGGAGGACATCCGACGCTGGAGCAGGAAGACGGCGGAGGCTCAGCTGGGGATGGCCTCCCAACGTAGGAGGGGTGCCAGTCGTCATTTGACCCCCCTGATGTCCCGGATCCTGGTGGTGGCCTACCCCGATTTGGATGGGCGCGTGAGGACATCACAGCAGATACAAGGGGGTGAGTACAAATACATTCTGCTGACTTTGCGCGCAGTGGAGGTATCTGGGTGGGGGAGGAGGGCTGTGGGTATCCCTAGGCCAGGGCGATTTCTGTAGGCTAGGCCCCTCCGTAAGGCATGGCCCTGTGCCCCCACCCCCCACCTCTGTAGGGTGCCAAGAACAGGTATCCATGGCCCTGTGTCATCTATGTGTGCAGTTGTCGTCCATAGGCTTGTAGGCCATGTCCCACGGATTGCGTAGTGGACCCCAAGTGCGTGGCGTAGTGCAGGGGGCTTCTGTGTCTGTCTTGTCCGCCAACGGTAGCGGTAATCCATGCACTCAACATGTCTTTATTTCTCTTCCCCCCCTTTTTTGTGGTCTTCCTGTTCATGTGTGCATTAGCATCATCAGGCGGAGGAGAAGTGGCATCAGAGCACGAGGGAGCTGCATCTCATCTCACATGGCCATGGCGGGCCATGCAACTGACTCGGATTTCACCAGTGAGACGGAGGGCGAGGGGAGCTCCACAGCGGGGACTCGTGCTGATGTCAGTGACAGCGACTCGTCCTCTGAAGGGAGCTCCCTTGTGGTGGCGGCACCAGCACCGCCCTCCCAGCAGCCCCTCAGCGTTTGCCCCGTGCCCGCTCACCCAGGAAGGCGGGCATCTCCTTCGCCCCAGGCACCTCAGGCCCTGGCCTTGTCGCCCCTGCTGCCCTCAGTGAGGAGGTCATTGACCTCCTGAGGACCATCATTGTTGGGCAGTCTACCCTTTTGAATGCCATCCAGGGTGTACAAAGGGAGGTGCACCAGAGTAATGCATACCTGGAGGGCATTCATTCGGGTCAGGCTGCCCATCAGCGATCGTTCAACGCTCTGGCCTCAGCACTGACGGCAGCAATTGTCCCTGTCTCTAGCCTCCCCCTCCAACTCCCTCGACCCAGACCCAATCGCCTGTACCTCTGCCTATCCCAGACACACCATCAAACCAGCCTGCACACACCTCAACACCCAAGGGAAGCTCATCCAGACATAAGCACCACACATCACACAAGCATTCACACAAGCAACATCCACATGCAGACATACCAACAGCCACTGCCTCCACTGTGTCCCCTCCTCCTCGTCTCCCTCCTCCCTCCCTGTCACGTCTCCACTCACAGTTGCATGCACAACATCTTCAGCCACTACGTCCATCACCAGCACACCCACCAGAACACTCCGCACACGTGCAGTCACCACCCCCACTACCATTTACACGTCCCCTGTGTCCTCTCCCAGTGTGTCTGTCACCCCCTCTTCCAAACTACACAAACGCAGGCAGCCACCCACCCAACAGCCATCCACCTCACGACAGTCTCCAGCCCAAGCACCTGCACCCAAAGACACTAGACTTCACACTCCTACAACCACATCCTCTTCCTCCACTCCCATACCCACTACACCTACCCGTCCCTCTCTTTCCAAATTGCTTTTCCTTGCCAACCTTAACCTCTTTCCAACAACTCCCCCACCCCGTCCATCTCATAAGACTCCAATCAGCACCTCAGCCACCACAAAACCGGGACCTGTGAAGACTGTTGTCCATGGACGGTGGAGTCCCCCACCCTCAAGGGCATCCAGTTCAGCTAGGAGCCAAGGCACGGCCAGCCCACCACCGGAAAAGCATCCTAAGATTGCCAGTGCCCGGCGCGAGCGACCAAAGACCCCAGGGACAAAAATCCCTACATTGGCTCCGGCAGGAAGTCGGGTGCCACCTGGCACACCGCCAAAGGTGGGAAAGGGCCACAAGCGTGCAGGGAAGGGTGGGAAGGGCAGCACGCCCGACAAGCCCGGCAGCAGGCCAGCTGGCCAGGAGGGCCCCAACAGCCCCATCCCAGGTGTGCAGGAGGACACACACAGGCCCGGTACTGCAGCCCAGGAGGGCCCCGCAAGCCACGTCCCAGGTGGGCAGGAGGACACCCACAGGCCGAGAACTGCAGCCCAGGAGGGCCCCGCAAGCCACCAGACAGATGGGCAGGAAGGCCCCGCCAGCCACATGTCAGGTGGCGAGTGACATCCATGCCTGGGCCGGATCCGCTGACCAGGACACTCATCTTAAGCACCGCTCTGTTGGGCTCCGCCGTCTCAAGCACCGCTGAACAGGGCACCGCCGTCTCAAGCACCGCTGAACAGGGCCCTTCATCTCAAGCACCGCTCCGCTGGGCCCTTCATCTCAAGCACCGCTCCGCTGGGCACCGCCGTCTCAGGAACCGCTGAACTGGGCCCTTCATCTCAAGCACCGCTGAACAGGGCACCGCCGTCTCAAGCACCACTGAACTGGGCCCTTCATCTCAAGCACCGCTGAACAGGGCACCGCCGTCTCAAGCACCGCTCCGCTGGGCTCCGCCGTCTCAGGAACCGCTGAACTGGGCCCTTCATCTCAAGCACCGCTGAACTGGGCACCGCAGTCTCAAGCACCGCTGAACTGGGCCCTTCATCTCAAGCACCGCTGAACAGGGCACCGCCATCTTAAGCACCGCTGAACTGGGCCCTTCATCTCAAGCACCGCTGAACAGGGCACCGCCGTCTCAAGCACCGCTGAACAGGGCCCTTCATCTCAAGCACCGCTCCGCTGGGCCCTTCATCTCAAGCACCGCTCCGCTGGGCACCGCCGTCTCAGGAACCGCTGAACTGGGCCCTTCATCTCAAGCACCGCTGAACAGGGCACCGCCGTCTCAAGCACCGCTGAACTGGGCCCTTCATCTCAAGCACCGCTGAACAGGGCACCGCCGTCTCAAGCACCGCTGAACAGGGCCCTTCATCTCAAGCACCGCTGCGCTGGGCCCTTCATCTCAAGCACCGCTCCGCTGGGCACTGCCGTCTCAGGAACCGCTGAACTGGGCCCTTCATCTCAAGCACCGCTGAACACGGCACCGCCGTCTCAAGCACCGCTGAACTGGGCCCTTCATCTCAAGCACCGCTGAACAGGGCACCGCCGTCTCAAGCACCGCTGAACAGGGCCCTTCATCTCAAGCACCGCTCCGCTGGGCCCTTCATCTCAAGCACTGCTCCACTGGGCACCGCCGTCTCAAGCACTGCTGAACTGGGCCCTTCATCTCAAGCACCGCTGAACTTGGCCCTTCATCTCAAGCACCGCTGGCCCATTGGTGGAAGGTGGCAGGCCCGCATCTGTGTCGGGCAGGGCTGCACGAAGCACTCTGGGCACTAGTCCCCCTCCAGTACCAGTGGAGACTGTTATCCACTTGAGAGACTGTGGCTTTGCACTCCCCAGGATGGCACAGTGTGCAACCCACCCACTGTAGAAACTTGAGAGACTGTTGCTTTGCACTCCCCAGGATATGGCAGTGGGCAAGCCACCCACTGTAGAGACTTGTGAGACTGTGGCTTTGCACTCCCCAGGATGGTACAGTGGGCAAGCCACCCACTGTAGAGACTTGAGAGACTGTGGCTTTGCACTCCCCAGGATGGCACAGTGGGCACCCCACCCACTGTAGAGACTTGAGAGACTGTGGCTTTGCACTCCCCAGGATGGCACAGTGGGCAACCCACCCACTGTAGAGACTTGTGAGACTGTGGCTTTGCACTCCCCAGGATGGCACAGTGGCCATGGAGGCCCCTCGTGGATCTGGCGTTGTGGACTCATCTGGCTGAGGTGCCCCCCCCTTCCCTTCCCCCTGAGGTGCCTGTAGTTTTCCTATCTGATGCCCCTGCAGTGTTCTCTCCGTTGGAGGCAGGTATCCTGTGTGGGCTTTGCCCATGTGTTTTGGCCCAGTGGCCCACGAACAATGGCTGATAGACATATCGGACTGGACAATTTATGTATATAAAGTTATAGATGTGTGATATATTTTATACTCAGTCTTACAATATAATTCTATATTTATAATCATTTCCTTTTGCCTTTGCATTCTTCCGGGGGGTTTGGGGGTGTAACTGTGATGTGTTGCTATGCATTAATGTGTGTGTTGTAGTGGTTGAGGGTGAGGGTGGGTGTTTCGCATATGTGTGTCCCCGTAATTTTTTGCCTCCCCCTCCCCTGTGTCGTATGTGCAGTACTCACCGTTGTCTTCTGCGCCGGCGTTCGTGCTCCTGGTAGAGGAGCAGGAAGACAGTGACTGGTAGGATGTGTAGTTCGGGTTCCATGCTGTCCAGATTCCTCGTGGGGTGTATGGAGGTGAGCGTTTTCCGTTTGAAATGGCTGTTTCCGCCGTGTTTTTATCGGCGGGGCTACCGCCACGGAAAAGGTGGCGGATTGGTGGGTTGTGATAGGGTGGGTGGTACATTGTCTCCCGTCTGTCTGTTGGCGGTGACCGCCGCGCTGTTTGTTTGTCCCGCCGTGGCGGGCGGTGTGTTAAAGTGGCGGTCTCTGTTGGCGGTTTCCGCCAGGGTCGGAATTGCATTTTTTTAACCGCCAGCCTGTTGGCGGTTTGACCGCCGCTTTAACACCGACCGCCAGGGTTGGAATGACCCCCTAAGTGTCAGTCTGTTTGGTTATAAGGCTGTTTTTCTCTGAACAATCTTCTTTATTTACTGGAAATTATTTTTGAGGCAGAATATCAAACCCAAGTTTTCATCATCGTCTGAATTATTTTAGTTTACTTTTCCAGATCCAAATTAAGGTTTTCATAAAACAATTCTGTATCCTTACTCATAATTGGAAATCTTCCAGGGTAAAAGATATTGAATCAGCTTTTGGGTAGTTTGATGATATTTACTCTTATGGCCAGGCTTTTCCCCACATCCATCAGATCTCAAGGACCAATTACCAATATCCATATTTTCAATATCATTAGGTACTCATGGCATCCCGGGCTCCTCCCAACTCGCCAAGTTAAATACGTTGAGCAATACAGGTCTAGCTGAAGTAAGTGGTGTGAAGGTTGAGACTTCATACACTTAGGCCCTCATTATAAGTTTGGCAGGTGGCACACGCCGCCTGCCCGCCAGACTTTGCCACCTGCCAAACTCAAACCACCGAGAGACCACTTGTGTGATCCAAACACTGCCGGCCCTATTTGGAGTTCACCACAGGGCCGGCGGACGGAAACAGCATTTCCACCCACCGCCCACGAGCCGGCGGCAAAGTGGGGGTGCGGCGGGTGCAGCATTACCCGTCGTGCATTCCACTGCCCATAAACTCGGGCATTGGAATGCGCGATGGAGCGGTGCTTAACCGCCATGGAAAGGCTGGCGGTAATGGGACTTGTAATCCCCAGGGCAGCGCTGCCTTGGCAGATTACAACTGCCGGGACCGCCAGGCTGGAGGTAACCTGGCTGTGACGACGGTCCGACCGTGGCGGCTCCGCCACGGTTGTAATGTGGTGGTTGGACCGCTACAGACCGCGGCGGTCCGACTGTCGCCATGAGTCTAGCAGTCTCAAGACCGTCAGACTCATAATGAGGGCCTATATCCCAGCTCCCCTCTCTAATAATAAAGACAGAACTTCCAGAAAGTGTT
Source organism: Pleurodeles waltl (assembly GCF_031143425.1). Classification (NCBI taxonomy): domain Eukaryota; kingdom Metazoa; phylum Chordata; class Amphibia; order Caudata; family Salamandridae; genus Pleurodeles; species Pleurodeles waltl. The sequence continues at coordinate 272,413,766 of NC_090451.1, read as the reverse complement.
GTTAGGTTGTACAAAAAAGACACTTTAATACAAGTATGTATAGTAAAAATTAGAATCAAACAATATAAATCACATGAATTGATTTAAAAAAATGCCATTACATACTATGGTACCAATACAAGGAACCCACTTTACACACAATGTGCATGGTTGGCGAACTCTAACTGATCTTCAAGGATGTGCTGTTCATAATTATTTGAGAGCAGGGATGAGCAAGATCTTTCTCAAACTCACTGTTGACACTGGGTCAAATGCTTGGAACATATCTTTAAACCAAAGGTGGGGAGGTGAGTATTTTAGTGGGACCCCCAGAGGAAATAAGGTTATGATCAACAAGGGTGCAAAAAAAGTCTGCATAGTCCTACCTTGAGCTTTGGAATCTGGCTTGCTCGCAAGCTTGTGGGCTGGGGGATCCCTGGTGTGGCTTTGGGCGTTTCTTCTGGGCCCAGGCAATCCAGGGTGGTGATGGGCCTTTGCACAGGGCTACTCTAATGGAGGCTTGTGGGCATCAGAAAGAGCATGGTGTCGCCAGCTATGCACTCCTCCTGGTCGTGGTGAATGGTACAGCTGACATGGCCTCGGAATACTAGTTATCACGGCACCACAAGAAAGTATTTACTTGGAATTCGTCAACATTGATTATTCAGTAAACAACAGTTCAACCAATAAACAATTTAATTTATTACATCCACCCCTTTTTGCCTTGTGTTTGAAGTTCATAATTCAGTCATATAGTATAATCATTAGAGACATTTATTTATTCAATGGCAAATGATTTTGATTGGCAAATGCATTTTGAGGCAGAGTTACTGTTCATCAGCACACCTATGAATTTGTGCACTGTGATTACAAACAGTATAGACAAACCCACCAGCATACGTATTGATAGCTCGATTGTGCATGTTGCCCCCAAAAGCGAAGAAAAAGGTCACAATGTTAACCAACTCAGGATCCAGGGCTTAGAATTAGTACCTCACGTGCTTTTGTGGGGAGAACGGATACCGCAATGGGAGATTTTATGGAATAAACTCCTGGCAACTGAGTTACCCCAGTGATTAATGGGAATTATGGGGGTCATTCTGACCCTGGCGGTTTTGGACCGCCAGGGCAAGAATGATGGAAGCACCGCCAACAGGCTGGCGGTGCTTCATTTCCCATTCTGACGCCGGGGACGGCGGTGTCCCGCCGATTTTCCGCCGGCGGTGATAATCCGCCAGGGCAGCGCTGCAAGCAGTGCTGCCCTGGGGATTATGACCCCCTTACCGCCAGCCTGTTTCTGGCGGTTTACACCGCCAGGAAGAGGCTGGTGGTAAGAGGTGTCCTGGGGCCCCTAGGGGCCCCTGCACTGCCCATGCCACTGGCATGGGCAGTGCAGGGGCCCCCTAACAGGGCCCCGGCCTGCTTTTCACTGTCTGCATGGCAGATAGTGAAAAGCGCGACGGGTGCAACTGCACCCGTCGCACCACCGCAACACCGCCGGCTCCATTCGGAGCCGGCTCCTGTGTTGCGGCCTCATTCCCGCTGGGCCGGCGGGCGCTAGCTTGGTTAGCGCCCGCCGGCCCAGCGGGAATGTCAGAATGGGGGCCGCGGAATTTTGCCCGCGTGGCGGCCAAATGGCGGTTTCCGCCTGGCGGGAGGCAGTAGCCGCCCGCCAGAGTTGGAATCACCCCCTATATTTCTACATTTGAAAGCGTTCCTTCCCAGTGATATCAATTTATATGTTAATATGAGACCTAGTGGTGCACATCTCTATATATATATATATATACATATATTCACTTAAAAAAACAAAGGGTACAGGAACGTTATAGTTAGGCTCACATTTTAAACTTACGAAACCATAGCAATTCACCAGTTATAGTTAGAGTTACCTCAAGTAACTATAACTCGTGCCTTAACGTAACTATAACTTGCACCCCCGGCATGCACAGTTTTTTCGTCAAAAAGTTTACTGCAAATATTATAATGATATTATCAATGATGTAATCAAAGATGTCACGAGTGCCGTAGTTTGTGAGGTCATTAGCAGTGCATGACGAGGGCGTGACTTATAGTTACCTTAGGGCACGAGTTATAGTTACTTGAGTTAACTCTAACTATAACTGCTGAATTTCGATGGTTTTGTACGTGTAAAATGTAAGCCTAGCTCTAATGTCCCTGTAACATTTGATTTTTTAAGTGAATTTCTATGTTTTTTTTAAAGTCTATTTCCTAACTTCAATGTCCCTGTAACCTTTTTTTTCTGTGAATTTCTTTTTTTTTTTTATATATTGGGGATCATTCTGTCCCTGGCGGTCGGTGATAAAGCGGCGGCCAACCCGCAAACAGGCCGGCGGTCAAAAAAATTGAATTCTAACCCTGGCGGGAACCGCCAACACAGGCCGCCACTTTAACACTCCGACCGCCACAGCGGGACCGACAAATAGCGCGGCGGTCACCGCCAACAGGCAGGCGGCAGACAATGTACCGCCCACCCTATCACAACTCACCAATCCGCCACCTTTTCCGGGGCGGGAGCCCCGCCGATAAAAACACGGCGGAAACAGACTACGAACGGGAAAACGCTCACCTATACACACTCAAGGAGGACAGCATGGAGCCCGAATTACACATCCTACCAGCTATTGTCTACCTGCTCATCTACCAGGAGTACGAACGCCGGCGCAGACGACAACGGTGAGTACTGCACCTACGACACAGGCGAGGGGGGAGGAGGAAAGATTACGGGCACACACATGCGCCATACACCCACCCCCCCACCACAAATACCTACACCCCAATGCCGAGCAACAAGTCAGAGTGACACCACACAAACCCCCCGGAATAATGCAAAGACACAATTTAAATGATCTATAAAATATATGTATAAATAGCTCCATTGAAGGAATGGCAAATATGCCATATAAAAGATACAAAAATAAGGAATGAACATAGTCAACAATATATCCATAGGCAAAAAGTCCTGCACATTCCGTCAAAGTTCCATAGTCCGTGGGCCAATGTGCACAAACACATGGGCAAAGCCCACACAGGAGACCAGATACCATTGGAGAGAACACTGCAGGGGCATCAGATGATAAAACTACAGGCACCTCAGGGGGAAGGAAAGGGGGGGCACCTCAGCCAGATGAGTCCACAACGCCAGATCCACGAGGGGCCTCCATGCCCACTGTCCCATCCTGGGGAGTGCAAAGCCACAGTCTCACAAGTCCCTACAGTGGGAGGCTTGCCCACTGGACCATCCTGGGGAGTGCAAAGCCGCAGTCCATCAGATGGATTACCGACTCCACTGTTATTGGAGGAGGCATGGTGCCCAGAGTGCTTCCTGAAGCCCTGCTCGACACAGAACCGGCACTGTCAATGGGCCAGCGGTGCTTGAGATGAAGGGCCCAGCGGAGCGGTGCTTGAGATGAAGGGCCCAGTGGAGCGGTGCTTAAGATGAAGGGCCCAGCGGAGCAGTGCTTGACAGGAAGGGCCCAGCGGAGCGGTGCTTGAGATGAAGGGCCCAGCGGAGCGGTGCTTGAGATGAAGGGCCCAGCGGAGCGGTGCTTGAGATGAAGGGCCCAGCGGAGCGGTGCTTGAGACGGCGGGGCCCAGCGGAGCGGTGCTTGAGACGGCGGGGCCCAGCGGAGCGGTGCTTGAGATGAAGGGCCCAGCGGAGCGGTGCTTGAGATGAAGGGCCCAGCGGAGCGGTGCTTGAGATGGCGGGGCCCAGCGGAGCGGTGCTTGAGATGAATGGGCCCAGCGGAGCGGTGCTTGAGATGAAGGGCCCAGCGGAGCGGTGCTTGAGATGAAGGGCCCAGCGGAGCGGTGCTTGACAGGAAGGGCCCAGCGGTGCGGTGCTTGAGATGAAGGGCCCAGCGGAGCGGTGCTTGAGATGAAGGGCCCAGCGGAGCGATGCTTGAGACGGCGGGGCCCAGCGGAGCGGTGCTTGAGACGGCGGGGCCCAGCGGAGCGGTGCTTGAGACGGCGGGGCCCAGCGGAGCGGTGCTTGAGACGGCGGGGCCCAGCGGAGCGGTGCTTGAGATGAAGGGCCCAGCGGAGCGGTGCTTGAGATGAAGGGCCCAGCGGAGCGGTGCTTGACAGGAAGGGCCCAGCGGTGCGGTGCTTGAGATGAAGGGCCCAGCGGAGCAGTGCTTGAGACGGCGGGGCCCAGCGGAGCGGTGCTTGAGATGAAGGGCCCAGCGGAGCGGTGCTTGAGATGAAGGGCCCAGCGGAGCGGTGCTTGAGACGGCGGGGCCCAGCGGAGCGGTGCTTGAGACGGCGGGGCCCAGCGGAGCGGTGCTTGAGATGAAGGGCCCAGCGGAGCGGTGCTTGAGATGAAGGGCCCAGCGGAGCGGTGCTTGAGATGAAGGGCCCAGCGGAGCGGTGCTTGAGATGAAGGGCCCAGCGGAGCGGTGCTTGACAGGAAGGGCCCAGCGGAGCGGTGCTTGACAGGAAGGGCCCAGCGGAGCGGTGCTTGAGATGAAGGGCCCAGCGAAGCGGTGCTTGAGACGGCGGGGCCCAGCGAAGCGGTGCTTGAGACGGCGGGGCCCAGCGGAGCGGTGCTTGAGACGGCAGGGCCAGCGAAGCGGTGCTTGAGATGAAGGGCCCAGCGGAGCAGTGCTTGAGATGAAGGGCCCAGCGGAGCGGTGCTTGAGATGAATGGCCCAGCGGAGCGGTGCTTGACAGGAAGGGCCCAGCGGAGCGGTGCTTGAGATGAAGGGCCCAGCGGAGCGGTGCTTGAGATGAAGGGCCCAGCGGAGCGGTGCTTGAGATGAAGGGCCCAGCGGAGCGGTGCTTGACAGGAAGGGCCCAGTGGAGCGGTGCTTGAGATGAAGGGCCCAGCGGTGCGGTGCTTGAGATGAAGGGCCCAGCGGAGCGGTGCTTGAGACGACGGGGCCCAGCGGAGCGGTGCTTGAGATGAAGGGCCCAGCGGTGCGGTTCTTGTCCCGGCGGGGCCCTGTTCAGCGGTGCTCCTCCCGGCGGGGCCCGTTCAGCGGTTCTTGTCCCGGCGGGGCCCTGTTCAGCGGTGCTCCTCCTGGCGGGGCCCGTTCAGCGGTTCTTGTCCCGGCGGAGCCCTGTTCAGCGGTGCTCCTCCCGGCGGGGCCCGTTCAGCGGTTCTTGTCCTGTGTGTCTAGGGAGCCAGACCTGGGCAAGACTTCCCGCTCATTCACCATCCAAACTTGCGGTCGCGGCGCCCTCCTGTGATGGAGTCCTGGGCCCGTGGGTGTCGTCCGTCACACCCGGAATGGGGCTGGTGGGGCCCTCCTGGGCAGCTCGCCTGCTGCCTGACTTCTCTGCCCTGCTGCCCTTGCCCTCCTTCGCTGGAGCTCTGTGGCCCTTGCCTCCCTTGGATGATGTGGCAGGTGACGGGGCAAGGCTACTATCCTTGGTGGCAGCCGTCTCAGGCTTGTCGCGCCGGGCCTTTTTCTTTTTTGTCCTCTTCCCAGGGGGGGGGATGGCTGTCCCCTTGCTGCTGGCCGATGTTCCTGCCCTAGGATCTGGTGGACTCCAATAGCCCTGCACTATGGTCACAGTAGATGCAGGGCTGTTGGTGGCTGAGGTGCTTTTTTTAGTCTTACCAGATGGAGGGGGTGGGTCAGTGATTGGAACGAGCTCAAGGTTGGAAAGGAAAAGGACTTTGGAAGGACAGGGACGGGTAGGTGTAGTGGGTTTGGGAGTGGAGGAAGAGGATGTGGTTGTAGGAGAGTCAAGTGTGCTGTCTTTGGGTGCAAGTGCTTGTGGCGGAGGCTGGCGTGAGGTGGATGGCTGTTGGGTGGGTGGCTGCCTGCGTTTGTGTGCTTTGGAAGAGTGGGTGACAGACACACTGGGAGAGGACACAGGGGACGTGTAAATGGCAGTGGGGGTGGTGACTGCACGTGTGCGGACTGTAATGGAGGGTGTGCTGGTGATGGAAGTACTGGCTGATGGTGGTGTGCATGCAGGTGTGAGTGGAGACGTCACAGGGAGGGAGGAGGGAGATGAGGATGTGGGTGACACAGAGGTGGTAGTGACTGTTGGCATGTCTCATCTGGATGTTGCTTGGGTGAATGCTTGTGGGATCTGTGGTGCTTATGTCTGGATGAGCTGCCCTCGGGTGTAGAGGTGTGTGCAGGCTGGTCTGATGGTGTGGATGGGATAGGCAGAGGAACAGGAGACTGGGACTGGGTGGAGGGAGTCAGAAGAGGGAGGCTGGAGACAGGGACAATGGCTGCCGTCAGTGCTGAGGCCAGAGCGTTGAACGATCGCTGATGGGCAGCCTGACCCGAATGAATGCCCTCCAGGTATGCATTGCTCCGATGCACCTCCCTTTCTACACCCTGGATGGCATTCAAAAGGGTAGACTGCCCAACAATGAGTGTCCTGAGGAGGTCAATGACCTCCTCACTGAGGGCAGCAGGGGTAACTGGGGCAGGGCCTGAGGTGCCTGGGGGCGAAGGAGATGCCCGCCTTCCTGGGCGAGCGGGGACGTAGCGAAGGCTGAGGGGCTGCTGGGAGGGCGGGGCTGGTGCGCTGGGTGGCGGCTGTACCTGTTGTGGCGGTGGGCACAGATGTTGCCGCCACCGCTAGGGAGCTCCCTTCCGAGGACGTGTCGGTGTCGCTGACGTCTCCACGGGTCCCCGTTGTGGAGCTCCACTCGCCCTCCGTCTCACTGGTGTACTCGGAGTCTGTTGTATGGCCCTCCGGGGCCATGTGAGATGCAGCTCCCTCGTGCGCCGATGCCACTTCTCCTCCGCATGATGATGCTAATGCACACATGAACAGGAAGACAAAGAAGAAAATGGGGGGGGGGGAGAAATGAAGACAGGTTGAGTGCATGCATTGGCAACACCGTTGTCGGAGAGGACAGAAACAGAAGCCCCCTGAACTAGGCCGCGCAATGGGGGTACACTACTCAGTTATTGTGACTAGGCCTACGGGTCTATGGATGACAAATGCACACATGGGTGAGGCCGGACCATGGATAGCTGTACTTGGCACCCTACAGAGGTGGGGGGCGGGGGCACAGGGCCGTGTCTAACGGAGGGGCCTAGCCTACAGAATGCGCCCTAGCCTGGAGATAGCCACAGCCCTCCTCCCCCACCCAGACACCTTCACTGCGCGCAAAGATAGCAGAATGTGCTGATACTCACCCCCTTGTGTCTGCTGTGATGTCCTCACACGCCCATCCAAATCGGGATAGGCCACCGCCAGGATCCGGGACATCAGGGGGGTCAATTGGCGGCTGGCTCCCCTCCTACGTTGGGAGGCCATCCCCAGCAGAGACTCGGCGGTCTTTCTGGTCCCGCGGCGGATGTCCTCCCACCTCTTTCGGCAGTGGGTGCCCCCTCTGTTGTGGACCCCCAGGGCCCGGACTTCCTTGGCGATGGCACGCCAAATGTCGATCTTCTGATGGGCGCTGACCTATGTGACATGTACAGGGTGGTAAAGGAAATCGCATCAGTTTTCTGCCTGGTCAATGTGAGTGGCCCCCCCCTCCCCAACCTTGCCATGTGGCACATGCTCTCATCTTTCGTGCGTTGCACTCCTCATTCGCTCCCCTCCCCACCATCTTACATACACCCCACTCAACACAGGCATAGCCCATTCAACGTGCACCCTGTGTACTAACCTGTTGGTCTGGAGGACCGTAGAGTAGCGCATACTGGGGGAGGACCCCATCAACAAGTTTCTCCAATTCTTCTGCAGTGAAGGAAGGGGCACTTTCCCCAGTCGCAGCAGCCATTGTATCTCCCAGACCGAGGTCACAGCAGCACTTGCAGTATAGGTCCTCTCCTGTGGATGATCAGGTCTCAAGTGATTAAGCAGATAGAAAATGGCGGTCACGCCCGCGGCGGTGCGTACCGCGGCGGTGCGTACCGCAACCGCCGGCGCACATCGTCATTGGCTCCTGAGACCCATAGGGTTCAATGTTAACCAATGCTGCTTTGCGCCGCGGTCTTCGACCGGCTACCGCCACGGTGTGCCACGCCAGCGCAGTGACCTCACATCCCACTGTCACACTTCACAGGTCAGGCAGCCGCCATTTCAAGGGCCCACATGGCATGATTTTTACTGCATCACACAGGCCTATGCCTTGCATTGCCACTCATACAAGCCGTTCCATGCATAGCGATTCGTGTACTGTGCAAGCTGTGTGAACTAACCTGTGGGTTGCTTGACTCTGTGCTCCATGTTGTCCTTCCTAGGCACCGTCCGCTGGGACTTGCGAGGAGAAGGATGAATCCTCCCGTGTACCGACCGCTGGTGGACCTGTCGACAATGGAAGAACGACATATCATACTTACATACCGGCTTGACAGAGCAACTATACATGAACTATGTGCCCAGCTGGAGCCAGACCTGATGTCCCCCATCCGCCAACCCACGGGGATTCCCCCTCTGGTGCAGGTTCTGTCAGTACTCCATTTTTTGGCAAGTGGGTCTTTTCAGACAACAGTGGCCATATCATCTGGAATGTCTCAGCCTATGTTTTCTAAGGTTTTGTCCAGAGTGTTGTCTGCCCTGATGAAATACATGCGGAGCTACATTATTTTCCCTGAGGTGGGCGAATTGGCTACAGTGAAGGGTGATTTCTATGCCCTTGGACATATCCCCAACATCATTGGTGCCATTGATGGGACCCATGTGGCTTTGGTTCCCCCCAAAGAAAGTGAGCAGGTGTACAGAAACAGAAAAAGTTATCATTCGATGAATGTCCAGGTGGTCTGTTTGGCTGACCAGTACATCTCCCATGTAAATGCCAAGTTCCCTGGGTCAGTGCATGACGCGTATGTCATGCGAAATAGCAGCATCCCTTATGTGATGGAACAGCTACAGAGACACCGTGTGTGGCTAATTGGTGACTCTGGTTACCCCAACCTGTCGTGGCTACTGACCCCAGTGAGGAATCCCCGGACCAGGGCAGAGGAACGGTACAATGAGGCCCATGGGCGATCTAGGAGGATCATAGAAAGGACCTTCGGGGTCCTGAAGGCCAGGTTTAGGTGCCTGCATATGACAGGGGGATCCCTCATGTACTCACCAAAGAAGGTGTGCCAGATCATCGTGGCCTGCTGCATGCGTCACAATCTTGCATTGCGACGCCAGGGGCCTTTTCTGCAGGAGGATGGTCCAGATGGTGGTGGTGTTGCAGCTGTGGAGCCTGTGGAGAGTGAAGAGGAGGAAGACGACGGGGACGACACGGACAACAGGGATACAGTCATACAACAATACTTTCAGTAGCACACAGGTAAGAAACAGCCACCCCAATTTACCTTTACTTGAGGCCTCATGCGTCTCCGCTGTCTGTGTTTCCCCCCAGTTCCTGTTAACTGATTTGTGACTTTCCCTTCCCTTTTCAGAGCTGTATGACCCACTGCCTGACTTCAGCTTTGTTTGCCCATGGACTAAAGCTTATTGAAATTGGTATGTTGTCATCACAAAGTAACTGGACATTATTGCACCGTTATGTGTAATACATTTGTTAAGAATACAAGCAGACTCCTGTTTTTTTAAGTGGAATAAGTGATTTATTTTAAGTGCTACATATAGGTAAATGATTGGGAAGCGGGGATGGGTGGGGGTGGAGTAATGTCCATGGCAGAGTCCAGTTCTCAGTCGCACAGGTGCATTGTCCATATGCCTGTGGAAGGATGGAGCAAGGGCAGTTCAAGGTTGGACAGGGTGACAATGTGGGACAGTGGGATGACATCAGGGGGTATTTTAGGCTGGCGGGGGTCTTGCAATCCTACTCTGTCTTCTTGTGAGATCTCAGGTTCCGCTTGCGGGGTGGTTCTTCTTCTGCAGGAGGTGGGGTTCTGGTGGCCTGTCGTTGTGTGGGGGCCTCCTGTCCACTAGCGCCGGCGGAGGTGGTAGGCTGTTCCTGGCCTGGGCTAGTGACAGGGGCCCTTTGGGGTGCCACATGGTCCCGCAATGTGGTGACGATCTGGGTAAGGGCCAGGACGATGGTCCCCATTGCGGAACCGATGTTCCTCAGTTCCTCCCTGAACCCCATGTACCGTTCCTCCTGCAGTTCCTGGATCTCCTGGAACCGGGCCAGTACCGTCGCCATCGTCTCCTGGGAGCGGTGGTATGCTCCCATGATGGAGGAGAGGGCCTCTTGGAGAGTCGGTTCCCGTGGCCTGTCCCCCCCCCTGTCGCAGAGCAGCCCTCCCAGTTCCCCTGTGTTCCTGGGCCTCTGACCCCTGGACGGTGTGCCTACTACCACTGCCCCCAGGTCCCTGTTGTTGTTGGGGTGGTGGGTCAACCTGGGTGCCCTGTAGTGGTGGACACACCGCTGATTTACGTGTCCTGGAGACATAGGCATGGGCCCGCTGGGTGGGAGCTGTGCTGGTGTTCCCAGAGGGGGTTGGGTCTGGTGTAGCCTGTGGCTGTCTGTGGGGAACCGACTGTCCAGAGGTCCCCGATGGGCCGGGCTGGTCGTCTGGCTCTAGGGAGACAGAGCTGCTGTCATCGCTGGGGGCCTCTTCTGGGGGTGGGATGGACATCTCTGGACCCTCCGTGGCGGTGTGGTGGCGTTCGGGTCCTGCAGGGGTATAAAGGTATGGTTATTGCTTCTGTGTGTGGCATTTCGTGTGATGGGTGGGTGTCCGTGTACCCATGTGCAGGCATTTCCTTGTGGCGGCTTTTGTGAGGGTGGCTTGTGGGGGTGATGTGTGTGTGCAGTGAGCATGCTTTGGTGATGGGTGTCCATGCTTTGGGGTCGCATGCAGGGCTTGGTGTTGGGATGGGTGGGTTGTGATGGTGAGCCTTTTGCTAGGGGTTGGTGTGATGGGGGAGGGGGTGAGGGTGGGGGTATGATTTGGCATGCAGGTGGGGTGGGGGTGGGAAGCAGTAGTGAAGATTTGCCTTACCAGAGTCCATTCCTCCGCCTACTCCTGCGAGGCCCTCAGGATGCAGGATGTGCAAGACTTCCTCCTCCCACGTGGTAAATTCTGGGGGAGTAGGTGGGGGTCCGCCGCCAGTCTTCTGCACCGCAATGTTGTGCCTTGATACCATGGAACGCACCTTCACCCGTAGGTCGTTCCATCTCTTCCTGATGTCCTCCCGATTGCGTGGATGCTGTCCCACCGCGTTAACCCTGTCCACTATCCTTTGCCAAAGCTCCATCTTCCTGGCAATTGTGGTGTGCTGCACCTGTGCCCCGAAGAGCTGGGGCTCTACACGGACTATTTCCTCCACCATGACCCTGAGTTCGGCGTCACTGAACCTGGGGTGTCTTTGGGGTGCCATGGGGTGGTGTGGTTGAGGTGTGGGGTGGCGTTTGTGGTGATGAGTGTGGTGCGTGTGGTGGTGTGTGGTGTTTGGTGCGTGGATTCTGTGTGGGTGATGGTGTTGTGTGCCTCTGTGTTGTGGGATTCTCTATTCTGTGCTCTCTCTCTAGCCTTCGTCAATGATTTCGGGTCGTAGGGGCTTGTGGGTGATGTGGGTGTGTGTTTTATATTGTGTTGGGTGTGTGGGAGTGGTGTTAGTATGTGTATCAGGTGTGTGTATTTCGAACTGACCAATATTGCTGAGTTTTCTCTGTGTGTGTGTATTTTGACCGCAGCGGTGTGTACCGCCAATGGAATACCGCGTTTGAAAGACCGCCGCGTGGATTTGTGGGTCGGAATGGTATGGGCGTATTTCTGTTGGCGTGACGGTGGAGGTTTGGTCAGTGCCATTTTTTCGCTGACCTTTGGTGTGGCGGATTTTTGTGGATGTCGGGTTTTTGGCGGTTTGCCAGTTGCGGGTCAGAATGACCGTGGCGGTTTGCCGCGGCGGTGTTATGGCGGCCTTCTGGCCGGCGGTAAGCGCCTTTTACCGCCGTGGTCAGAATGACCCCCATAGTAATTTTCATTACTGTACGTTAATCCAGCCACTACCGCTCATGGCCTCGGCCGTGCGCTGCAGCGATTGGCCACATAAGCCCCCTATAAGCACCCAACCTTGCACAGTCCATGGCCTTCACCCGTGCGCAGGGCATGTTGCCCGCAAGACCTTAGCCTGCAGCCAGACCCTGCGGCCAACCTCCCCCCCATCCACCCAACCACATGCCATGCACAGCCCTTTGGCTGTGCGCGGTGGGAGTTGGCAACGCCCTCTATGGGTTTGAGAATCGGTGTGAGAGGTTGTATCTGGGGGTGAGGGTAGCTGTCAGATTGTCTGTCTGGGTGTGGGAGTGCGTACATCAGTGTTTTAGTGGGTGCGTCAGTGTTTGTACGGGTCTGTGAATGGGTGTGTGACAGTCTGAGTGGGTCTGTGAGTGGGTGCACAACTGTCTGAGTGGGTCTGTGAGTGGGTGAGTGAAGGTCTGACTGAGGCTCTGTCTGGGTGCATGAGTGTCTGAGTGGGTGTGTGAGTGGGAGAAAGATTGAAAGAGATAGAGAGAGAGAGAGAATGAGGGAGAGAGATAGAGAGCTTTTCAGGCTTCCATATATGACATACTTAGAATGAGATATTTCTGGACAAATTAAAAAGAAAAATGTATTTGTCATTTAAAAAGAGTAAGATTACTTTTCAGTATAAGCCTTAAAGATTTGTAGTAAACAAATAAAAAAATAGCTGGAAATGAGTCCGGCTGGACTCAAACCCTAAACGCTCAGTGTGAAGGTCACACTATTCATTTCATTTTTTTTGCCATTCATTTAGCCCTTTATGGACTACCTGGGACCACCGGGGAATCCTCAAGGCCTCCCCAGTGGTTCCTGCCTCTATTTATTTATTTATTTAATAAAATGCCCTTATGGGCTACCCGGGACCAGGACACGCTTCTTAATTTATTTTTCCATTATCTGCCCTTAGAGGCTATTGGGGACTGCAGGGGGAGCCTCAAGACCACCCAAGCAGTCACATTGCTTCAGCAACCAAAGACCTGCTTTAAGAAGCAGCTCCCTGCTTGCTGAAGCAAACCTTTATCTCTGTGCCCTGCACGTGTATCTGCATGCAGGGGACAGAGATGAAAGCTTTGTTTTTTGACAGCGGGACCTGTTTGACATGCCCCGGTGTCAAAAATCTGTGGCTTGGCTGCAGCTGCAGCCAAGCCACAGCAAGCAGCTATATTTATATATCACTTTTAGATTGCACAATGTCCATGGGCATTGGAGCCCTTCACATGAGCACCAGATTACATTACACAAGGTCAGCTTCATTTTATTTCAAGCACAAGAGATTAAATGATTTACACAGAATCAAATGATTTTTGAGTAAACACCAGGAATTGAAGCTGGTTTCCCAAATCCAAGGTCAGCTGCTCTGACCGTTAGACCACATCTATACTTCTCAACTTATGTGTGAAAGTCATAGACAAGTGATATGATTGTGTATGATCATATATAGTTAGCACATTCTCTGTTGAAATAGCCTTGTGAAGTGAAAACAAAAAACAGCAGCAACAATTACTGAAAGTTCACCCACTTGGGAATACTTGCAAGGGTCTGTATTAAAACTGGACTTAGGGACACCATTCAGCACCTTTTCACTGCTGCACAAACAGGGCTAATCATTTCAGATATTACTTATATATAGACCACGACATTCACGACCACCAAAATACAATTTTGGAAATGCTGATCTAACAGAAGAGGAGTGTAATTAAAGGTGAGCAGCCCTTACAGTACTTGGAGAGGTTCAAAGTATCTAAGACTGATTCTCTTAAATGTGTCTCCTCACAGTAGACCCCGAAGCCCTGGCTGCTGAAGAACAAGCAAACACCATCTTCCAGACTGATCAAGGCAAAAAGACCATTGACATCTACTGGCTCTTTGATGATGGAGGTAAGGATGCATTTTACCACATGTAGGATTTCTACTGGTTACTCTGCATTGGTGTGGGCTCTCAGAAACAATCTAAATCTCATATTCACAACTCTCACTCTTTCTAGGATTATCAGTGCTATTTGTGGCCATGTCATTGGATGAAAGAATGCTGGATGTTGTGGACAGTTACACCTTGTATATCACCAACGCTAAAGGTCGTTCTTGAAAAGTACTTTAGGTTTAAGAACCAGGTCCTTCCCCTGCTGCTGAAACATATTGGGATCTGCTCTGAAAGGTGTATGTTTCCAAATGCTAATATGCTGCTCTATTTTTTTACTCATTTTGTCAATCAAATAAGATGCAATGCTACCTGCCACTTACAGCGAAAAATCCAAGCCACGTGTTTATTTATGATGAACACATCAAACAAAAATAGACATAGCAAAAGAATATACAAGCTCCAGACTGCAAAAAGAGAGCAAAGGCGGGAAATGAGTCCACCTCTTTCAAACATGGCTTTTACGTTGCACTTCAGGGCTGTCACAGTTCCCAGGAGCAATCTTTCTCTAGATTTTGCAATGATGGAAGTTTCTGAAGAAAACAGAACACACAGTAGGCAAATAATTATGCCACGGGAAAAGCAGGACATACCTGCTAAAGTGAGCGCAAATTGTAACATAATGCCCACCTTATCTTGTATCTTACACCAGCTGAAATAACTGAAGAACAGCTTTAAAAACTGTCAAAGGCAAAATGTGCAACTCTGTTCCTGTGCCAGGTAACAGCCAACCAGAAACTTTATGTGAGAAAATAGAATACAATTCAAAATAATTTCATTTTCTAGACTGCATCCATCATATATCTTGGTACATCCAATAAACGTATGATTATTGCTGTAACTTTCCAGGGTTAGGACCAGTAGTATCAGGGCGGTGGTCGACCCCCCTGGGGTGCTACCTATAATATTATGTTTAATATAGCAGCCTTTCTGGGTGCTGCTTAAATATGCCAAAACATTGCCCCAAATATCAGCATGTCCTTTTATCATTACCGATGGTCAGTTAGACAGGGCTGATCAATGTTCAAGAGACTCTTTCCCGTACCAAGGGGGTGCCCAGTTGCTGAAGGAGGAAACCGTGTTGCAGATTACTTATTATTATAACATTACGGGGGTCATTCTGCTTGACCGCCGGGGTCGGCGGTAGCACCGCCAACAGGCTGGCGGTGCTCCGCCGGGCATTCTGACCGCGGCGGTACAGCCGCGGCCAGAAGCGGAAAGTCGGCGGTGTACCGCCGACTTTCCGCTGCCCATGGGAATCCGCCATGGGGATTCCGACCCCCTCACCGCCATCCTGTTCCTGGCGGTTCCGCCCGCCAGGAACAGGATGGCGGTGAGGGGTGTCGTGGGGCCCCTGGGGGCCCCTGCAGTGCCCATGCCAATGGCATGGGCACTGCAGGGGCCCCCGTAAGAGGGCCCCACTTTGAATTTCAGTGTCTGCTCAGCAGACACTGAAATTCGCAACGGGTGCTACTGCACCCGTCGCACATCCTCCACTCCACCGGCTCCATTCGGAGCCGGCATCCTCATGGAGGGGTGTTTCCCACTGGGCTGGCGGGCGGCCTTTTGGCGGTTGCCCGCCAGCCCAGTGGGAAACCCAGAATACCCGCGGCGGTCTTTTGACCGCGCAGCGGTATTCTGGCGGTTCCCTCCAGGCGGGCGGCTCCCGCCGCCCGCCGGGGTCAGAATGACCCCCTATGTCTTTGATTTTATAGGCTAGGACCACAACAAACACCAGTGCTATCTATTTGGGCACACTTACAACCAGTATGCAAGGACTAACCTTGTCCAGGTATTAAAAGGACACATAGGTATGCCACTTCACACACTGTCAAAGCATAAATAACCAAGAGCACTATATAGCAATGTCAATAGTAGAGATAGACTGTAAGTATAATGTGAAGATGCTCTGGCAAGTATAGTACCAGGTACCATGCCAATGCCCACATATCCCCTAGTGTGTACTGCACCACTGTGATGGCATTTTTCACATTGCCACCTCTAACCACCACGTCTAGCAACATTGTAAAAAAAGTTTGCCTCTCCAGGTATGCAAGGCACCTATGTCATGCAGATATCTTTCCTACGAGTAAAGTACATTTGCAAACCTGACATTCACTTTCACTTGTTGATTAATATACCCTTGCAGTGCAGTTCTCTGCATGTTAAACAGCATGCTTGCTACCCAGTGGCATAATGCAAAATGATGGGGGCCCATCAGTGCTTAATTTGTGCTTGCTGTTTCCAGTGCTGAGCACCGGCACTTATTTTTGAGGGCCGGCGCTTAGTGTTCTGCCTCAAGCATTTGCTGCGAGCAAAAGGCACGCTTGGGAAAGACGGAGGAAGAGAAAAACAAAAAAGGTCACAATGAGAGAAAGCAGAAAGCTGCAGGTGTGAGCAGAAGGGGCAGGGAGTGGCTTTAAATGGATTGAAAAGGTCCGCGATGGCTTTGGGATTACGCTGCCGCAGTATTCCGTACTCGCACATTTAATTGCAGCAGCTGCGTGTTTAAGAAGAGGGCTTTGGGCACCGGCACATTTTTATTAACAAATTAAGCACTGGGGCCCATGCAAAATTAAGTCTCTCACATCTTACAGATATTCATTGGCCTTGGACTGAATGGGGGCCACCTGAGGGGCTGGGGCTCCATCAACCACTGCAAGGGCCCTCAGCATCCTGGTGACTGCAGTGGGGGGTCCACTTTTTCTATTGTACACACGCTGTGTAGGAAAATGGTAACCCTAACGCCTGTGCATACTCTTGCAAGAACCAAGCAGGCAGTCGGCCATTCTTGAGTGCCTCTCTGGCACAGGCCTAAAGATACTATGGAGTAGCATGTTCTTCCACCAGCCAGTCCATTTTGGTGCTACACTACACAGGCTCAATGGGGAGAAATCTCACTCTAAGACAGGGAAAGCATGCTTGGTGTGGGAGCCACTGTTCAGGAAAGAAATGGGGCCTTAGGGGCACCTCACACTCTGGCATGTATTGAGGATACCTGTTGGGTACAATTAGTGCACCTACCCAATGTGCTTTTCATCACTGGGGCAATGTAGGCCCTTCTTCCACCAGTCTTGCAGTACCAGATTGGTATTCTAGTCTGATGGTGGAAGAAGGTTGGGGATGCCTTTGCTGGTGACAGAACATACCTACCGCTTGTCATCGTCAGGCTTGATATAATAGGTGGTGTGAGCACCTGGTAGTAGCCTCATCTGTCCTAACAGTAAGACAGATCCACCCCTCTCCCTGTTAGAGGTTATGACCACCATATCTATCAAAATAACTTGCTGATCACAGAATGATCTCCATCATCAACTTGCACTAGGAACAAGGTGAGAGTGTCAAGCTTAGTTTAGGTCAATGGTCAGGCAGATACAAGTTTCCACTCCCTTGCGATCTCAGATATCAACCAATAGTCTCATCCGTCCAGCGAGAGGCTTTGGTTAGGGAACTGGAAAAAGTCACTACTTCCAGCAGGTAGCCACTGAGGGTGGTGATGGGCTTATGCTCAATGCCATGCCTGATGGAGACTAGATGGTAGTGAGAAAGGGCAATGTGAGGGCTCAACAAACATAAAGAAGCAAACATGAGCACAGGGAGACAGTGCGCCTACCAGGTACAGTAATCTCTCAGGTCACATGCACTTGAAGGCTGATCTTGGCCAACCCTTCTCCTAGTGCTGGAAAGCATTCAAAAGACTTCTTTGCGCTATGTGTCTGCTTCTCTCTACTCTTCGGGCTTGCTGAAGCTTCTGTGCAGGCAAGGGCTGCAGCAGGATAAGCCAGCAGAGCTTCAGCTGTGCATCAGGGTTACACCTAGCTGTGAGGAAATGTGCAGCACACAGCTCTGCATTCAGGAAACACTGCAGCAGAGTCCACACATGACTGATTTACTGGAGATCTTCCAGGCCCTCTAAAGGGACTCAAACTTATGTTCATAATCTTAGGCACTTAGGCAGCAGTGCACTGCCAATTATTGTAAGTGCATTCATTTTGTGGTTCTGTAGCTATGTCTTATTTAGAGGCATTGTGGATGTGTGGTTGTTGTGTAAGCTGTTGATTGAAAAGTTAATTGTTTATGCCATACTATGACTTAATTAGGCAGGTTTAATTTTGGCTTCATCAGTCACTTGGCTGACATTGTTTTACTTTGTGGAGATGTCTATTGGATAACCTTGAGCCACAAAGCCTTGTTTGGCATTCATAAAAAAAAATCTGTAACATTAGAATGAGTATAACATTCAGCGTCCAGAAAACATTATTTTAGTTTTTGTAAACGTGCTGCTGACCATAAGGATTTTAATTATAATGTGTACCCTTTTGTGAACCCTTTTGTGTGGAACACTTTAGATGTGAAAATAATCTTGAATTTATCAGATGGCAAAACAAGGCAAGGCTCAAATTGTATATCATTTGAAGGTTTTATGCTGGTTGTATCATTTTACTATAGTCTTCACCTTGTCATATTTATCCTGTGGTGAACTATGGGGGTCATTCTGACTTTGACGGGCGGCGGAGGCCGCCCGCCAAAGTCCCGCCGTCAGAATACCGCTGCGCGGTCAAAAGACCGCCGCAGTAATTCTGAGTTTCCCGCTGGGCGGGCCGGCGACCGCCAGAAGGCCGCCCGCCTGCCCAGCGGGAAACCCCCTTCCACGAGGATGCCGGCTCCGAATGGAGCCGGCGGAGTGGAAAGGGTGCGAGGGGTGCAGTTGCACCCGTCGCGATTTTCAGTGTCTGCAAAATCTTGGTGGAGCCCTGTTAGGGGACCCCACGACACCCGTTACCGCCAGCCAGGTTCTGGCTGTCAAAACCGCCAGAACCAGGCTGGCGGTAAGGGGGTCGGAATCCCCATGGCGGCGCTGCCTGCAGCGCCGCCATGGAGGATTCCTCAGGCCAGGGGTAAACCGGCGGGAAACCGCCGGTTTCCCTTTTCTGACTGCGGCTTTACCACCGCGGTCAGAATTGGCCTGGATGCACCGCCAGCCTGTTGGCGGTGCATCCGCGGTCCCCGGAATGACCCCCTATGTGTTTTACCCATGGTCACGTGCGTTTTATTCACTGGTGTGATTTGTAGGATGATTACCATGTAACCTAATGTTTTAGATCAAATAATCTATCCCAGAGCTGAATATTTTGTCCAGCAAGAAGGGGACCAAACATGCTGATGACTGTGCTGGAGAGGGTGGGATTTCTGCCTCGTGTCCACCAATGGTTTGGTACCAACATTGAACCTGCATGTACTCTTGGGATGCAAGCGCTGAGGGTTCACTATTAGAGCAGACATGATCTGTGGGCAATGGGCACATTCTGTAGCACATTTAGATACACTAGCTGCCAAAATTCATTGTGGCACAATGAAGACCACACTCTGAGGACATTAATGGGCAGCTCAGCTTATTTGACCAAATGATGAAGTTGCCCTGCTGCCCTGCCAGGTATTAGTAATAAGACATTGAGGCGAGATGCACACCCGTCTTACCAACAGTGAAGTGCAGCTACAGCCTGCTTCCTTCCAGCTCTAGCAGATAATAACATCCCAAATCATCCCTAGAAAAAACTCACGCCTGACTTTGCAACCTGGCCATTCGCTTTGCCAATGCATGTTTACTAAGTGAATGGTTTATTGAAGACTTGCAATTCTCTTGTGTGTCCAAGTTTCTAGTCATGACATTTCAATCAGTGTCTGCCTCTTGCACCATGGGAATATCCGTGGCAACTATTTCAATTTATATGACCGTCTTTCACAGCTGATTGCGAAGCAACATGGAGGCTGGGGACTCAGCAGAGGGGTCCCCTGAACTGCAGCACTGTTTTGTTACTGTGAGAGCTTCATTCCTGGCAGTGGCAGCCGGCAGCTTTAAGAGGGAGGGGGGCGGGCGGGAAGCACACACTCATTCTTTCACACACAGACACGCACGCACATCCATTAACAAAACTCATAACATTCAAACATGCATGCATGCACCATTCATTTTAAAACATTACACACACACACACACTCATTCTTTCACACACGCCCGCACGCACATCCATTAACAACACTTATAGCATTCAAACATGCACGTACGCACCAAACATTCATTTTAAAATATCACACACACACTCATTCTTTCACACACGCACGCACATTCATTAACACTCATAACATTCAAACATGCATGCACGCACCAAACATTCATTTAAAAAGGTCACACACACTCATTCTTTCACATACACACGCATGCACATCCATTAACAACACTCATAACATTCAAACATGCACGCACCAAACATTCACTTTAGAACATCACACACACACACACTTAGATTCAGCCTTGAGGTCCCAGGAGGGTTGGGACTGCTGCCTTCCCTCATTGGCTGATCTTAAGTCAACCAATGAGGGAAGGCAGCAGTCCCAGCCTCGTTACAGAGTGGGATGGGGTCAGTGAGACTACTGACCCCACCCCATGACGAAGTGCCACTGATTGACTCTCACCCTGGGCGCTTCAGGACTTAAACCTGAAGCGCCCAGGTCGAAGTCAATGGGTGATGCTTTCCTCGTCACCCAGGGGATGGCCTCGAGGCACCTTTGCTGAGCCAAGGAGGTCACGCGCATAGGAGCTGTGACCTCCTCAGCCCAGCAAAGTTCAGCTCAGGCAGCCATGAGTCTGCGCAAATCACGCATCTCTCACTCCTGGCTGTCTGAGCTGAAAATGAAGAGTGTCTGTCAGGCTGACCTTTGTTCATCCTGACAGACACTCTTCATGAGGGGCAAAAGGTGGAGGAGCGTGGCCCCTCTGCCCTACAGGACGGGCTGTGCCTGATTCCTGGAGAAAGTAAATTGACCCAGTGCTGCTTAAAACTGCTTCCGTGATACCAGTGCATAGCAGTGATTACTTCGGTATCTTTTCAAAAAAGTAGAACAATTTAATGTATTATGATTTAATATCTCATGTTGCCATCCTGATCCTGTCTAGCAGTGTATGCATTCACTTGAATGTAAGCCCGACCACCAGACTCATACTTGTCTCTCCCCATTCAAGGAATGGAAATATGTGCTGTGTGACAACTGATGCCATACTTACAGGGTCTCAGCCCTTCAGCATATAAAATAACACCTTTTTGTCCTCTGCCAGGTATGACCCTCCTGATCCCATATCTCCTCAGTCGCAAGAAGAGGTGGGGAAAGTGCAAAATCCGGGTATTCGTAGGTGGGCAGATCAACAGGATGGACGAAGAAAGGAAGGCGTAAGTTTCCTCCAAGAAGTGACTGTTCTGTGCAGGCGTATGCTCTTCTTAATGAACCAAAGATGCTGTAGGATGATGAATTTAGTGATGATTAAGAGATTAGTTTGACTTGTGTATCGCATCTGCTCATTTAAATATATATCAGTTGCTTTATTAATGCTGTTTGAAGGTTAGTGGGATCTACATTGGTGAAGGAAAACATGCTTAGTCCACTCCTTAACTTACATTTTCTTTTGTTGCACTTAATTTATTTTCCTATGATTATAGATTATAATCTTTAGAAAAGGGTATCACATTATTCATGCTTCTCCATCCCCGGACCCGTTCATTACTGGCCATTCCGATATAGGTCGAAGCTAAAACATACATACGTTTTACACCCCCCCACCCGCCGAAAAAAACACACCTAGAGGTGATCCATCTTCCGGTATGTGTCACAGAAATAAAGCATTATAATTGTTATTGCATTTAGTTAATAATAATCTTCCCTTATGTCAAACAGTTTGCTGACGCCAAACAGGGAATTAAACTAATACGGAAATATTGCATGTTTTAGCCTGGCCCTTTGCAAGCTAAAAGCTGGTGAAGGTTCTGGGTGGAAAATGTCTGGAAAAACTAGAAACTATAAAGGGAATCAGGTCAGATAATTGATTCCTAAAGTAGTTCCCCATTTCCAAGGCTACCCCCCGGGGTGAAAGTTGAAATATCACAACTTTCCCACATCCCAAAATTACTGACATGGATAAATTTGGGAGCGGGAATATTGTATCTGTATTTCTTACATTCTTGGATTGGGGCTGCCAGTGGTCAGTAGTGTAACCAGAGGTGGCTCCTCCATAACGGCGGAGGATCGTCGCCCTCCCGCCAGCACTAGCAGCTGCAAACCTTTTCCACAAAAACAACAATAAAATGTGTTGGGGTGGGGCCACGGGGGTGACACGCAATTTATGTTTGGCCGGCTGTCTAGGGCCTGCCAGACACACATGCACACAGGGCTCTCTCCAGCCCAGCAACACAGTTGCTGGGTTGGAGAGAGCCTACACGGGCTCCCAGCCAATCCGGACGCTTCTCTGAGCAGCATCAGGATTGGCGCAGGGCCTGTGCCTGCAGGCAGAGAAGAGGAGCAGCGCAGTCGTGAAGTGGGCGGCACAGGTAAGTGTTTTTGTTTTTTATTTAACCCCTTCCCTTCAGCGTCACAGGAGCACAGACTGGGTGTAACAAAGGCCCCGCAGCCTCCATGGTTGGGGGGCAAGCTCCAGGGGACTCCATAGCACAGTACCCTGTCCTGAGAGCCCCTGTGTGATTCCAGAGGGGGGCTCTCCATGTACTTTGCGGGGGAACTCAAGTTTTGTTACACCGCTGTCAGTGGTATGCGGGTCATATTTACAGTTATTTGGTTTTCATGAATCATTCATTCCCTGAAGCATCCAATTTAACTGCACTGTGGAACAAAGAAGACAAATAACTTGTTTAGCTCCTTGCCATCGCCCATATTTCATATCACCTCCAGTGTGGGTGCAACCTTCTGCAAATCCTACTAAAGTCCATTTTCCGCTGTGCTGGGTCAGTAGTCCGTTGAAGGGGGAATAGAACCCTGGGTTGCAAACCAAATGCAGTGCAAACACAGCAACTAGTTTGTCACTCAGGGTTTTGCACATCCGGTCCCCAGTTTTCATTAGACCAGTTTGTGATCTTCAAACTAGACACTGTAAAAACCTTCTGCTTAACACACTAACATAGAGAATTGAGCCTATAATGAGGCTTGGCCCTGCTACTGGCTGATTATCCCTCACAGATACTGACTGATTTAGAACCAATCAAAATGCAGCATTGTGGTATTGTACACCTATCTGGTTTACAATTTCTTTTGTGAACAAGAACAGCAATCAATAGTAAAATAGTACATGATGATACTTTACACTTACTGTGTCTGTTACACTTACCTACAGATTTAAGCTTTGCCATTTTCCTATTGTAGCACTATATTTTAACACTATAACATACCTACTACTATTCTTGTATAATTTTTGCACTGTTTGCTATCCACATCTTTATGTTGAAACAAGTGAGGAACAATATCTACAGGTAAGGCAGAAATAAGAGAGTAAACAAGAGAGGAAGTAAATCTCAAATAATACTTTACCCCTATAGCAGTGTGTAGGGGTAGAAAATGTGACTAAACTGTAGGTAGTGAGTTCTAGGGTGAGAAGAATATTCACATTAGGAGTTGCTGTGCACACATCAGTAACAGGTGTGTACACAGCTGCTAGAGGTGTGTTTTGAGGAGATATAAGTGAACGAAGAGAAGCAGGTAGGGTGGGCCAGGCTGGGTTCACGCTACATATGTAAATATGAACTACGCGTGTGTGCTCAGTACATTGATAGATTGTGTAAGTCTCCCGGTTTGCACTTCTTTATTGAAGAACTTTGGCTTTCTGAAGAATAGAAGTTCTGTTTAGAGAATATTCTGGGTGTAGCAGGTTAGTCCCTTGATATTCTGTCCTCGATATTCTTGCTTGTCGATTGTTATATGGCTCCTATGAATCAAGCAGGACTGTATATCTGGTCGACATAAAAGTCAGAGTACAGGGACTCAGTCTGCATATACCATCAGGAAATATTGACACAGTTTGTGGCTAGCTCCCAGTGCCCTGTCTGAACCACTAAACACACCAAGGCACCAGATGAGTTACACAACCTCAAACGTGACTACTCAGATTCCCAAGGAAATAGTGGAAACAGATATACCCTTTCATTGCCACTCAGCAAACCAAAGATGAGACGCAAGAAAGGTGTAAAAAAAATTTTTTTGAGCATTTACTGCAACAGTCTTATTCTTCCATAAAAAGCATGAGATGTGACTATTACGCAAACAATACAAAGCATGGCAACCTGCATTACACAGATGGTCAAAAAAAGATAACATTACGAAAAGGCCCATCCCAAAGAGATTCCACAGGGTGGACAAGAGAAAGAAAAAGGTTTCTTTTGTGTGAAAAACCCTCACCACCAGGGTTATCCCTTGGTGGCTTGCTTTATCATTGGGTTTCCTCCCGTTCCGCTGCAAAACGGGGCGTGCTACGACTGACGGAATACGTGGGAGCACTGTTCAACTGAACAATTCAACCACAGTTTGGTTGTTGTGTTGGTACACGCCTATCTGTAACTACCTATGCTACTAAGAGCATAGTGGATCATCCTCTATCAGATCTATTGGAAAAACCTGACCCCCATTCCTGTACCAGGAAGACAGGAAGCTGGTCTGGTGTAACGCCGGCTATTGATCCTTTGAAGGGTAGAGGTCAGATTCAGGACCTGAGTCAGCCAAGCTGCATTGCGGGCACTGCATGCTGCGTTCTAGAATAACCCCAGCGGACGTGGTCCTCTAATGCATGAGGCACAGAGGCAGCATTTGTAATACAAGCACCATTCGTGTCACACTGTGTCAGAGGTGCAAGATCAACACCGTTATGTCTACAAACATGGAGCTGTCTCCACAGACAATCGGAATGTTTAGGCATCGGGTTCTCCGCGCTCAGCCTTAGACTACATGACATCAATGCTTACTAGGAACAAGCAACATGTACAATGATTCTCAGTACATTATCGCATAAACAAAAAGCCATGTAAAAGGTTACAGACAAAATAAATTCTATGTGAAAAATGTGCGTTTAAAAAAGGAGGCTGTAAGCAGGCTCTAGTGTGCTTGACTACCAGATACTCAGGGGGTTGGTACTCAGTAGGGCAACCATAAGTTGATTAAGCTAAATACAGGTAGGATTCACAACACGGATAACACTGATAAGTGTCAAGCCCAGGGTGGTCTTTGTACATTGAGTGACAAGTTGACATAAAGTATGTCTTTCAACGGTGTACATGAAGGTAGGTGTGCTTACCATGTGTGTGCAGAATACATGCAGTGGGATGTGCTATCATATGTGCAGGTAAGACACTCAGGGGGTCATTCTGACCTCGGCGGTCATGGACCGCCGGGGCCAGGGTTGGCGGGAGCACCGCCAACAGGCTGGCGGTGCCCCGCAGGGCATTCTGACCGCGGCGGTTTGACCGCGGTCAGATGCGGAAAACCGGCGGTCTCCCGCCAGTTTTCTGCTGCCCAAATGAATCCTCCATGGCGGCGCAGCGAGCTGCGCCGCCATGGAGGATTCTGACACCCCATACCGCCATCCTGTTCCTGGCGGTTCGCCCGCCAGGAACAGGATGGCGGTATGGGGTGTCGTGGGGCCCCTGGGGGCCCCCTGCAGTGCCCATGCCAATGGCATGGGCACTGCAGGGGCCCCCGTAAGAGGGCCCCACTTTGTATTTCAGTGTCTGCTTTGCAGACACTGAAATACGCGACGGGTGCCACTGCACCCGTCGCACCTTCCCACTCCGCCGGCTCAATTCTGAGCAGGCGTCCTCATGGGAAGGGTGTTTTGCACTGGGCTGGCGGGCGGCCTTTTGGCGGTCGCCCGCCAGCCCAGTGCAAAACCCAAAATACCCTCAGCGGTCTTTCGACCGCAGAGCGGTATTTTGGAGGGGGGAACTCTGGCGGGCGGCCTCCGCCGCCCGCCAGGGTGAGAATCACCCCCTTAGCATGACTGCATATATGATTATTACTCTCACACATGGATCTGGAGGACACATACCCTGGTTTCAATAATTTGTACAAAAATAAAAATGAACACTGGGCTGTTTACATTGCACATCTCAGTTCAATAGCTTCTCCTAGTTTGGAGATGCTTTCTTGCGTGTGATGTCATCGGTGTTGTGAATGAAGATGTAACTTTTTCATTCCTGTTCGCCTGCGTGAGTTCCTTGAAGCATCTGAGCTGTCATTGCTGGGAGCTTGGTTTGTGAATGAAGGTTTGCTGGAGCCGGAGGAGGCGCTGCGGGCGGGTGCTGACAACCCGTTGCATAGGTTATATTTGCTGCGGGTTTATGCAATGCTTCGTGCGCGGTATCCTGGTCTCCCGCCTTTGCCTGAGACTTGTTGAGCACTGGAGTTGTTGTGGCGTGCGCAGTCTTCTCGGAGGCTTATTACTCGACTGTATGGGTGCATGCAGGAGCTGCGGAGGGTGGTGGTGGTGGCTGCTAAGACTAAATGGGAGCAGGATGTGGGGGAGGAGCTTACCGAGGAAATGTGGCGGAGCTGTTGTGCGCATATGCGAATGTTGTCGCCCAATTATAGGCTGCGGCTCATCCACTTTAAATTCCTGCATCAGCTATATTACACCCCTCGTAGCTTATGTGCCATGGGTCTGCGGGCTGATGCACGTTGCGAACGTTGCCATGCTCCGGACGCTGACTTCTTGCATCTAGCGTGGAATTGTGCTGAGGTGCGTGCCTTTTGGGAGGACGTGATGCGTGACATTGCTGGAAAGACGGGCCTGGTTATGCCTTTCTCTCCTGTGATGGCGTTGCTTGGCCTGCTGGATGGGATGCCACCGGCATGTAGGCGACTGGTGGGCATACTGCTTCTTCTGGCAAAGCGAAGGGTGGCGATGTGCTGGGGGCGGGATAGGGCGCCGCGTAGAATTGACTGGCTGCGGGATGCTGCGTTTTGTCAGGAACAGTTGTCAATTTTCTGGGAGCTGGCCCCTGCGAATTCTCGTCCCAGAGATATCTGGGCGCCTTTCTGCGCTTTTTTGGACTCAGGATTGACTGGAGTGAGAGGATGTTCTCTAGGTCACGCTACATTCTGACATTGCTTGGATTGGTTGGGATGTTCTGTGTGCCATGTATGAAACGTCTGATAGTGGACCCTTGCTGTACGTGCCCGCTCTGCCGCCTTTGCTTTGTTGGTTGGTTTGTGTTGGTTATGTTTGTGCCCAAGTGAATACTGACAGGACTTATTCTTGTGGAGTGCTCCTTGTGGTTGTGCTGCTGGATGGCTGGGAGGCTGCTGACTTCGGTCAAGCTTAATTAGCTGAAATGTTTGATCATTGCATTTTGCCTCTGATCGTTTCATGCGTTATATTTGGTACACTACTGTTTCTCCCTTGTTTGTTGTATGACTCACGGGCGGTTATTGTGTTGTATTGTAAATTTTGCATAAATAAATAAATTTAAAAAAATTAATAAATAAAAAAACTTTTTCATTCCTCCGTGATGCTACTGATACTATTAGCGATGACCAGATTAGCAGCTGAGCGGCCCTTGACAAGGCAGTTGCACGTGATCATTGTGGCAGTATAAATACGTTTCTTGTCCCTCATATAGGCAGTTAAAAAACCTTCTAATTTGACAGCAGAGTATCCGAGCTACGGAAATGGCTGACTGCAAGTGCAGAAAAACCTTTCACTCTCTAATAGCTGAGAGAATCCTATCCGACCCTTTTCCTCAAACTATATAAACATTAGTGGGAAGTGCTGGTTTGAAAGAATTTGAATAAGAACAATAAATAGCAATATAGTTGTTCTGCAAAGTAGCAGCCTCCTCCCATTCTCACACCCTCTCTAGCGCGAAGCAGCCCACACATGTACGGAGTTGTAGACGCAGAGGGGCGTAGTTTGCATTGAAGCAGTAGGTGCAGTGGCACCGGGGCCCAGAGGCCTTAAGGGCCCACTGATCCCTAACTATGGCTGTATTTCACAGTTCAAACAAAGGCCCGGGGGGGCATTTCCTTCCTGGCACCAGGGCCCATGACCCTGGCTACGCCACTGTGGGCGCAAAACACTTTAATATGAGATTGTAATGCCAATGATCGGGAGATTGAAGGCCATAGTGCCACAGAGCAGTGGCACAGCCGGTGACTCCAGAAGCCTCACACAAGGCAGACATCTGTGCGATGTGAAATGATGCTTCGTGTGGTGAATGTAGGGGCTTCTGGGGCCTGTGGCCTTGGCAGCGAGATGCCGCTCCCTTGCAGGATCCCTACTCGGGTGTTCCAACCCACACTGTTCACATTCATTAAGATGGGTGTTTCCTATAAGGGCTGTGCTTCTCGGCCATATTTAAAAGAAGAAGTAACACTGTGTGAGGTGCAGGGGTCCGCCAAATCCTTTTCTTTCAATTTCACGATAAGAGGGTGTGAAAATGAAGGCCACTGTGCTGTTTTCGCTTCTATCTGCCACGGACCTGAAAAAGGAAAGTCACAAAAGAATTTCCCGGCGGAACAAGAAGGTCTCGTTGCTCGCAACGGGGAATGCACAGAAAGAGGGCTTTTTGTTCAGTCCAACCCTGGCAGGCTCCACCCTATGTAGTTACTTTAATGGTGATTACGTTGTTACTTACACCGGTGGCCCCTGAAAGTGTTCTTTAAAGCAGTTTGGCGAGTAGGAGAGTGTGTGCTTGTCACCTGCCTGCTAGAGCGCCAAGAGGACCCTGAAGACGGGGGCGGCGCACAGACCTCCCTGTTGGGAATGTTACTTTGAAGTCATGGCTCCACGCATCACGCAGTTAGCATTAAGGTATTACATTGCCCCACTCTTCACTGTGCTTCTAAAAGCAACATTGAACTATTTATTTGCCTTTTAAGCAGTGGGTCAGTCCCAATTTCACTCCTTCGGTGGAAAGACAACTTTTTTGCGTGTCCTGCTTGAAAATGTCACCCACCTCTAGTCAGGTGAGGGCTCGAATGAACCCTGCATTCTGAAATGTGTTTACTTAAGGTACTTATATACTGACACGTCACCACATGGGCAACAGAGCACTTCACAAAAACTGCAAGGGAGCAAACGAGCGTGATTACACTGCTTGCACTATCTTGTTGCACTGATGCAAAAGATGGTGGAGCGGAAAGGGGAGAGTCACACACTGACCATGACGAGTTAAGAAGTCTAGGGCTACATTAATCTTAATTCAAAGGGGAAATGACCCAGAGGGCCCCGACTCACCGAAGAATGACAGCGAGGAAATGTTACATGCTGGTGTCTGGAGAAGCGCTGGACGTGCAGGCAGTGCTTAATTTGTGCTTGTTGTTTCCGGCGCGGAGCACCGACACTTAATTCTGAGAGCCGGCGATTAGTCTTCTGTCTCAAGCATTTACTGCGAGCAAAAGACATGTGGGAAAGACGGAGGAAGAGAAAAACGAAAAGGCGCCAGAAAGGGGAAAAGCAGGAATCTGACAGTTTGAGCTGAAGGGGCAGGGTGTGGCTTTAATGGATTGAAGAGGCCTGAGATGGCTTCAGCATTACGCCGCCTCAGTATTACGCCGCCTCAGTATTATGTGCTCGCACTTTTTACAGCCGCGTGTTTAAGGGGAGGGTTTTGAGCACCGACACCTTTTTATTTACAAATTAAGCTCTGTGTGCAGGGTGTCACACGTGTGTCGATGATTGAGTAGTCGGACACAGAACGCACTGTTCATATTTAGAAATCAGATACCTGCATTTCAAAGTGCTTTATCTGTATCCGTGCTGATACGTGGTGGGCACCGGCTTTTTATTTTTCATCACCAGAAACTGACTCACAGCAAGAGAGAGAAAAGCAGGAAAGGGAGAAAGAAGGATGAAGAAACAGATAGGAAAATAAGGAGAATGGGAGAAAGTAGCAGCGAAAAATAGAGCCTGTAAGAGAGAGATAAGTTGACACAAAGTGTGGGTCGCTGGAAGAAATAAGCGTGAGGTGCAATCAACACTGGGCAGGCTTGGCATTCTGTAACCCTGGCGTGCGGCAGTGCCGGCCACAGACTCCGAAGAAACATTTTGGACCCTTGAATTTAAGCTTTTAACAAATTAAGCACAGGTATTTCACTTACTCTCACAGCTGTGAAGCTCAGCCAGTCCTAGCTCTCGTAATGTCACCACGCCTGACAATCCTCAAGATGGAAGCCTGGCTGTGCTGAAGAAGGAATAATGGAAATGTGGGACCACTAGGAATAATTGTTATGTAATTTGTTGATCTTTTGTTTTTTATATTTTTCAGGATTATTACTTTATTAAGTAAATTCAGACTATCGTTTCACGAGGTCCATGTTCTGCCAGACATCAACCAAAAGCCCCGCCCAGAACAGTGAGTATTACAATAATATCTTAACATGGACAGAAGTGCTTTGCTTATTCTACATTTCTATTTTTATGTATTTATTTGGTAAGCCACCTAGAACAGAAATACAAAGGAAAGGTTACTTCAAAGTGGCTAGGACTGTGTCAGTGTTTGGGAACAGCAAATATTAACAGAACAATACAACGTTTTGGCATTTGTAGAGTACTATGCAAGATTTTCCTAGGTCTCACTCAAGCACAAGAACCACTAAAGCAGCCACGATGCAAGCTTCATCCACACATAATATAGGTGCGACCCGGCTACAGCAGTGAGATCTTCCCACAAAGGCACAAAGCAGGTATTCAGGGCCTACACCCGTAAGCTTCTCAGATATGCAGAACTAGTATAACACGGACAGGAGCTGGGCAAGCTTCCTTGCACCCACAGAAGGGCGCAGCACCTCACACGCAATCACGATCGCAGATGTCTCTGCAATGCCATGGGTGGTGGAAGGTGCATGAAGTAGCCTTTGACCACCTCCCTCCTCCCCAGCCCCACAGTGACGTCACAGGACTGCTCATCGCCTGACTCAGGGCTCGTCAACAACCTTGGTTGCTGCAGTAAGAGCAAGGTGTAAAAAATACAAAAAACTAGACAGGGCTCCTAAGGCACCGCTTACAGTGCTGAATTTCAGCATGTGCTTGCTAGTGGTCGGTGCCTACACTTATTTCTTAAGATCAGCATTTATGTTTTACAGTTCACCAAATGGTGGTGCTGTCTTTCTATTTTTGAGCAGAGCATCAGCAGAGTGTTTAAAATTCAATGTACACTATAATGAAAAAAATACCAGCTAGTTCTGGACATCTTTACAGCTTTGGGTGGCATGGAACAGCCCAAATGTCCATGTTTGTTGGAGTGTGATGATTAGTAGATAACAGTTAGTTGGCAAAGCTGTAAGAGATAGTGAGTGGTGGGCCAAGCTGCTGTGCCCTTTGGAGAAACAGCATTGACCCTACACTTTTTTGCACCAATTAGGCAATGACTGCTTATTATCTGTTCCTGCTGCTTTCAAGAGCTGTTGAAGCAGGGTTTGCAATGGCGGTGCCAGCGCTACTAAAGGGCAAGCTAGGGTTTGCAGCTGCTTTCACTGGTAACCCCCAAATTGATGTCCATGCAGATGACAAATACATCACAACCTGTGGAAAGAAAATCCATTCTCAGACAGTGCATCTTAAGGCTGAAAAAGCAGACAAGATCCCTCTTCTACCCACTTCTTTGTGTGCACAACCAACACTTTAGTGTACACGTTTCAGCGCAGGCCTCCCAGAGGCATTCAGGCAGCCATTTTTGTTTTTCTATGTCTGCTTGACAGTGCAGTTGTCTGCAAAACCTATTTTTACCAATTTTTTTAAAATATACATAGCCTGCGCTTTGACTCAGTCTAGACTCACAATATGAGCCATTATGAGTCATAGGGAGCAGTACTTGATCCTGATGGTGGCTTGTCATGTGAGTCGGCTAACATGAGCCAGCTAAGGAGGAAGGGTCACTAGCACTATTTAAGTGATCATCATGTGCAACTAACTGGTGCAATACCTACATGCTTTAGGGCGGATCAGTTCCACAGTATCTAAGCACAGTCTGCTCCTTGGCCTGACAAACTTGCAAACAGCAGTCATCACTCTTCCCTTGTAAGTTGCAGCATGTATGTAATCAAAGATGTAACCCAGCAGGACACTGATAAAATGCTCCCACTGCAGTGCTGCAACTGACATCTACGGAAGGGTGATGAACACAAGTTGTGTGAGAGAGAGCGAGTGAGCTGTGATGATGGGCAACAGATAGTAGGGCTAAACTGGGCCTTGCTTTCCTTTCCTTTCACTAAGCATTTGGTGATTGAGAGACACTACACTTCATCCAGACAGTTATGCCTTAATCTTGTGGCAAACTGAAGTGTAGCAGGAACTCATAACTCCAAACTTCTTTGCAAAGTCCAAAACAGTACAGTAAGCCGACAAAAACTCAAGAGGCTATAATACAGAAACACTGGCAAAGCCAATAGGTCTGACATTAGCTGATATCTTTAGGCTTTGGAAATGCTTATTTTGCTTGTGAATGTTTTTTGCATGAGGACATGTGACACATCAGTTCACCAGTAACAGTGTTGGGGGATCTGTTGGTCCCTCCTTTAATAAGTAAATCAAGTATTGTCTAGAAGCCAAAATATATATTGGTGTTTTTTTAATGTGTAACTACTTATTTCCAAACTAGCCTGCTAAAGAAGGGGACTACTAGAAGGGGTGGATAGACAAATTGTGCAGGAACACAATTCCATCATATACAGTCAATTAAACCAATTTCTGAAGAGGGGTTACCCTGTTACCCATGCTGTGTGCGTTGGTGGACGCAGAGAAACATAAATGCCGCTACAGCAGACAACTGAATGGACAGGAATGACTGAAAACCCCAGCCACTGCATAATTATAGTTAGGGCCATGTTTCTACAGGTTATGGAGTTTTCCATTTGCTACTAATTTAGACACTATTTTATGAATCTTTCCAGAAGTGTTTCATTGACCTCAGCTCCATCCTAGAACATTTCAGGGTGATTTGTGAGGTGGGGGCCAGGAGAAAGGGGGGGGCACAAAATGTGTTTTCCTGTGCAGTTTTCCATAGGAAAATTAAATCGTGCTGCAGCCAAACGGCTGAACAGAATCACACCAAATCCGACAGAATGCTAGATCTTTATCAAGAAAGTATGCTTTTTGTGATTTGGTGTACATCTGTTCGGTAGGTTTTGAGAAATTAAGGTTTAAAGTGTATAAATATCTGGATGGTTGGGTATGCAAGAGTCTTGCAAGATTGCTGCGGTCAATCAACTTCAAACATTAGAGCAATCTAATTGACCTTAGGGCCTTTTTCCCGTTGGCCATTTCGCTCTCACTGGAGTGCAAAGCTTCCAATAAAACGTTCAATTTGATTGGCTGGCTCCAACACAAACAGAAATGTTGCTGCCACCATTTCAGGACTCAGGGACTCAGTCCCCATGTCCTGAAAATTAAAAATAATTAATGTATAAGGGGACAGGATAAGCATACTGAGACCTCCTAGCCCTTGCAGGGGAGGTCCACGAGGGACCCATCTGGGGTCAGATTTGAACAAAATGATTTTTTTAGGGTACCACGATCCTGTGCGAGTCTCTCAGGAGCCAGCAGTGCAGGGCCCCCTGTTCTCTCTCGAGAGTTCTGCAGAATTGAGAAAATAATTTTAAAAAATGACTGTGTGAGTGGCGGGTTGGCCACCCATAGGGCATTGGGTGCAGGGCTGCCTACATGCTAGGCCCTACGGGTAACCCTATGCCATACAAGGCCAAAGGCCTTGCACATTGGGGTAGGCATAGTTACATATGGTAAATAAGTCTTGTTTTATGTTAAAACACATAGAAATTCATTGAAAAAAACCGAGGTTTAAAGTGACTTTATAGTAAGGCATGGTAATGTTATTTTACTTTACTTTAAAAAAGAAGGTAGCAATTCACTGAAAAAAAGCAAAGGTTAAAGTGATGTTTTTATGAGTGAAAATGAGTGATGTATGAGTGAAAATGTCAGTTAAAATATAACATTTTAAACTAAAAAAACACTGACTGTACCAGTTATAACTGAATGAAGAAACGACAATTCACGCCCTGCCCATGTGCTGCTTATGACCTCACATATTTCATCACTCATAAAATGTTCAATGACATCATTGATAACATCACCGATGACATCTGAAATGACAATTCTGATGAGAGTGTAGGCTCCAGAAATGCAACCTTTCACAATCAGAGGGTTGCTTCTGAAATAATTTGCTGCTGCTCCAGTAGATTTTCCACTTGAGCGGCAGCAAAATCATCTTGAATGGCCATGCACTCTTGTGCACCGCATGGTGCCGTTCATGCAGGTTTTTCGGCTTTGCTCACTCTACCAGTGCTAAATTGCACTGAGAGCAGTGTGACATACATATTTTCCACCCGTTGGCAGAACTCCATGGAATCTTGTGGAGATTTTATGTGATAGTGATTATTCTAAAAATGTTTACTAAAGTTTTAATTAAAAAATATGTTTCTGAGTCTTTCTTTTAACACGTTTTTATTATTGTATTTTGTGGGCTGAAAAATGTTAAACGAAAGACTCAGACACACATTGTTTTTTTATTTTAAATAAAACCAAAATGTTCATGTGTATTTCTTTTAACATTTTTCAGTCCACAAAATGCAATCATAAGATCGACCACAAAAATACCTTGCACTCTAGCTTGAAAGGCATAGAGCTTCAGCTAGGAGTTCTTTACAAAGATATGGTAATCTCTCTTTAGGTCATGGATTTAATGACGCAGGAGACATACTGATTTTTATGTTGCCTGGGGTCCTGCTGCTCTCCCGGCAGCCCCCAGAACATTAAAAAAGGCTTGGTGGTGCTCCTCCCTATTCTAGGGACCAACACCAAGCTCAATAAAACATATAAAAGAGGCCTAATGGCATTATGGGGCACTCCTTCATGGAGCAGAGAGTAATAAATGAGCTGCTCCTTCATTTTGATGTCCTGGTGACCACCCGGAATACCCTTTTTTCATAATTATTGGGGAAGGGGGTGTGGGGTTTCGTCCCCATGGGCCCCACCCCCTGGGGCCAAATGATATTTGTAAAGGGGAGGTACACGTGCCTCCCTCCCTGAGCCACAAGGGGCCCTGGGGCCTTTAAGAGAGGGGTATATGGTCCCCTTCCCAAGTCAATTGTGGCCTTGAGAATCCCATCCCCGGGCCGAATCATATATGATAAGGGGAGAGGCATATGCCCTAGGGATCCTATCTCCGGGGGGCAAAATATATAAAGGGGAAGGGCATGCAGTCCCTCTCCCTCAACATCTGAACATCAGTAGTTCCTAGGAACCCCATCTGTCAGGGCTGAATTCCAAAAGGGGAGGGGACCGCCGTGTGGCCTCCCTCCGTGAGCCTTAATAGGCCCCAGAGACACCATGCATTGGGACAGCACTTAATTTGAATGGGAGGGTGGCATGCCCCCCCAAGCTTGTTGTGGCCCCCAGGACCTTATTCTGTCAGTCCTGTCTTATTTGCACCCACCATGCATCAAATTAGGCCATTGTGGAGCCCCATTACTCCCTCTTCCCCTGCAGGCTTCCCACATACTGCAGGAGCCAACATTGTTCCTGCCCAGCAGGAGCAGCTGTTTCTGCATGCTCCTGCCAGGTACGAGCAATATGTATTTCTCTGCCCGCAGAAGCTTGGGCAGGGAAACCGTAGCCTGCTCCTACCTGGCATGAGCATTTTTAAATCTCTTGCCGAGTGAGAGCAGATATGCTTTCCCTGCTAGCAGTCCTGTGGGCAGGGAAGGTGTGTGTGTTCCCACACATAATGGCAGACCTAAAAATGAAAGGATGCTTTTTAACAATACAGTAGCATGTAATTTATACATCAGTCTTGGCCAGAACACAAACACTTAAGGGGCACGTGACATGTTAAAAGCTAATTACTTGAATTAGAGGTAAGTAGTTAATACTTTCAGTGTTTGAACGTCTAATCAAGGCATCATGTATTCCATGGTGGCTTTGTATTAAATCCCTTCAAATGTCCATACTGGAGGAAAACTCCAGACATGGTAGGAAAAGGTTTGATGTAGATACTGGAAATGCACTCTAACCTTGGTTGTACATTTTCAGATCCCACATTTGTAATGGCAGTTCCAGCATGCTACACAGGCATTTCAGTGACACGTTGTCTGGGATCAGCTCTCAACCGCTCAATAATGGACCCTAATGTCTTCGACAGGTTGCTGACTGGCTAAAACTGTGTTCACTTTGAGGAACTTCATTTGAATGGAGAACTTTTAGAACTGAATTATCTTTAGGCACTGTCAATAATGCAAGACAACTGAGGCACAAAGATACAAAGTAATTTACCCAGTCTTTCCTGTCCTGACCTAGTGAAGTCAATAAGATAACAAACAGAGGCCCTGATTCCAAACTTGGCGGGCGGCTCCCGCCAGAAGACCGTCCCGCGGTCAAAAGGCCGCGGCGGTCATTCTGAGTTTCCCGCTGGGCTGGCGGGCGACCGCCAGAAGGCCGCCCGCCCGCCCAGCGGGAAACCCCTTCCCACGAGGATGCCGGCTCCGAATGGAGCCGGCGGAGTGGAAAGGGTGCGACGGGTGCAGTTGCACCCGTCGCGATTTTCAGTGTCTGCTATGCAGACACTGAAAATCATTATGGGGCCCTGTTAGGGGGCCCCTGCAGTGCCCATGCCATTGGCATGGGCACTGCAGGGGCCCCCAGGGGCCCCACGACACCCGTTACCGCCATCCTGTTCCTGGCGGTGAAAACCGCCAGGAACAGGATGGCGGTAAGGGGGTCGGAATCCCCATGGCGGCGCTGCAAGCAGCGCCGCCGTGGAGGATTCCCTAGGGCAGCGGGAAACCGGCGGGACACCGCCAGTTTCCCGTTTCTGACCGCGGCTGTACCGCCGCGGGCAGAATGCCCATTGGAGCACCGCCAGCCTGTTGGCGGTGCTCCCGTCATTTTAGCCCTGGCGGTCGTCGACCGCCAGGGTTAGAATGACCCCCAGAATGTCCTACGGCTGTAGGGGGGTGGCTAAGTCGGTGAACATTATTATTCGGAGATCGCTATCCTGAAGGTCATTTATCATCTGGGATTAACCTGTGCAGGTGGTTACAGGTGATGGGCACCAGCTCTCACCTTTTGGGGATCATAACATATCATGACTGTTTTACTGGCTATGTGTATTTTAAAGTAAGAATTCTTTCAATTGTGTCACTCATTTTATAGTTCTTTCGAGGACAAAATCATGTGAACTCTCTAAAACAGCAACTTTAAAAAGGAGACGGGAAAGAAATCACCATTTAAATGTGCAGCCTAAGTGCAGGCAAAATAAAGTAATTTAAAGTTAATATAAAAAATAAAATGAAAAAAACATACTTTGAACCACCTTTCTCGCAGTAGTGCACATCCTTTGTGTAGTCCATCAAAGAGAAGGGAACCAATGGGTAAAGTGGGAATGCTCATAGTATGTTATGGAGGGTGGAAGCAAAGTGTGAATGGCAATTTAACACACTAATTCAGCCTACTGAACAGCAGCCCCTTTCTAGGTAGATCATAGGTACCATTTGTTTTGGGAAAATAATAGACTGGTAAAATAGCTTAATCTGTTTTAAAGGCCAGACTTAAATTTACTGATTAAAAAATTATGGGAAAGTGCACAGGATTTACGAGATGAAACATTTTCTTTCCAGCACCAAACGGTTTGAAGACATGATCGCCCCCTACAGGCTTAATGATGGGTTCAAGGATGAAGTTATGGTAAACGAAATGAGACAGGATTGTCCCTGGAAGATCTCTGACGAGGAAATCAAGAGGTACAAAGCAAAGGTAAGTGCAGGTCCCGGCACTTTCATGCTCATTTTTATACATTTCTATTTTGGTGTCCTGGAACTTCTCCCACAGGCCCAGAATATTACATTGAAAACATACAACATTTTCAAAAATAGACCTTGATCCAGGAGAGGATCCCTAATAATAGGCATGCTGGGTCTCTGAAAAAGGACATAGAGAGACAAGTATACACCCTGATCCGCGGGCAAAAATGCTGACGCTTTTCTTTCTTGCAGCTAAAAGTGGGGAAAGAAAGCGGTCTAGCTCCTCAGACCTTGATAGACACAAGCCACATAGAACGCAGGTTTTCATCCGATTTACTATGATCAGTCCTGAGTAAGGGGGCCACCTCATCCCAGGTCATTCCCGAAACTCTCTACAGTCCTAAATTTTTCATCCACAAAACATTCATCTCTCAGTGTGTTAGTTTAACTAGCTCAATGGAAGCAACACAAGACTAGGGCACAAAAGGCCATGCCTGGAAACAGAGTTTGTGCTGCCATGTAAGCTCGCACACACACACACACACACACACACACCCACACACACAGAGCCACATATGCACATAAAGCACACAACACACACACATCCAATGCGACTTTTGCATATTCTAGTAGTTATGTTGTTTTATATAGCGCACAGGTACCCCTGAAGGCTTCCCGGTTCTAGTAGTGATATCTTTATTGTGTAGATAATTAATACCATTATAAAAGAACACTCTAAAACATACTGATCTTTAAGCTAAAATAGGCGCATTCAAAACATGTTAAAAGAGAGCAGTACTTCATTTCGGACTATTAAGGTTTAGCAGTTTAGAAAAAATTGATTACTTTAACAACATATTACAGTAATAAAGTGTCCATTCCAGCTCCAGGACTGCCTGTGCTAGGGATGGTTACAAAAAACACACTTAAATTAGCTAAAACAACTTTTAGGAATTTTACAGAACCTCTTGTTAGCTGCATATCCGTGGGATTAAGACATTCGTTGATCACTGAATCAAAAATCATTCTGTTACGAGATGGCTTCCTTGAATGGCATAATTTTGCTGTCCCCTCTGTCTTGGTGCCCAAAGTAGCTGTCAGGGTTTGTCAGTTTGTAGGGCCGCCCCACTGTGCATGGCCTCTCGGTCATTCACCCAATGACGTTAATTTATGCATAGTGCAATACATTCAGAACCATAAGTACAGAAATTATATAAATCTTGTACTTGATTTAGCGCCAGATTTGTTCTAGACATGTTTTCCGGCTTAGAGTGCCATTGAAGCTTATTCATGTGCAAAAACCTCAGGACAATTTGATCCACTCCTTTCATATCTTAAATGCTCCAAAGAAGCCATAACTCTGATGAGGGATTCTGGGATGGAGTCCACGATTCTCTGCTGGCCAGAAGAATCTGGTTATGCCTTGATCCAGCAAAGATACATTAGCTTCTTAAAGCACTTTCCTTTGCCGTTATATCTTCCAATTCCCAACTGTTTATGATACAATTACAGGCATCACACAATGTAAATCGTTGGATGCACCCATATCTGCCATTTTTCAAGACCTCGGGGGGATAGATAATTAACTCCCTACCAATCAACTATGAAGCTAACAACATCTGATCTCCATTCAGGTCAACCTGTTGAAAAATACAATCCAATCTGAATTAATGTAGGAATGCAATAACCTGCACACACTTTCCTTCATTTATAAATAACTAGCAATGCTCCCTGTTCCTAGGTGCTGTAACTGTGCCGTAATAAATGTCGTCATTTCTACAATCATGGCTAAATAGATTATGGAATAATATTTGTTGTTTTAATACTATTTCTTGCAGTCACTTCGGCAGGTGAGGCTTAACGAGGTCTTACTGGACTACTCCCGGGATGCTGCACTTGTTGTCATGTAAGTAATCATGAATCATTGTTTGACTAAAGTAATTCAACTTTACTGCTGATATGATTGTTACTGTGGTATATATTAGTGCAGCATCAATGTTTTTTTTAAGCACCATGAGATTTAAAAGAATCTTCAATATTTCTGCAGAGTACTTAGTTTGAGGATAGAACTTCGCTTCTTTTGTGGCTACAGGTCTAAAACTGAAGAATAGTTGCTCACTCGTACAGGCAAGGGGCCTGGGGACGTAGTCATATGTTGCGACCCACAAGTTCACCAGGCCAGAGTTTCTTAATTTTCGCACCTCAGCACAGAGAGGATGCTACGAAGGATTTTTTTTTAAAAATTGAAAACTCATAAAAAACATAGACCTGAAAAGCTCCCAATAAGCTGTGCTACTAAGAACTTCTAAGATTAATTCGAAATAAGATAGGACTAGGAATCCATCTATAGGTTAAGACATCTGACTACACATACACAGTTTGCAAAACTCATTGGATATATACCCCCTACAGGAGTATGATGGTAGTCAAATAGCTCAGGGGGTCATTTAGACTACCCAAGTGGACTGTTTATGCCACCACGCGTGACAGAGGCCTCACATCGGCCCATTACACAGCAGGCCAGATGCCATACTTGTAAATGACAGCCACAGTTGCTTGGAATTAATTCCAAGCAGATGCCATGTTTCTCGGCACGGACAAGTAAATTCCCATGGCAAAAGTCTGTTTAAAATATAAAGAAAATCAATTGCCCCGATGCGCAATACATTTTCTTCCTGTGTTTTATCATTTTCCTTTCCCTGGACTAGGTAGAGAAAATGAGCAATTGTCATCTTGCCCTAAATAAAGAAGGGTGTCTACCACTGTGGCCTGAAGGCCAGTGAGGGACAAACTGTTGGGTAAGGGGTTCCTGACATCAGAGCCAACTGAAAATCTGCTGTAGGAAACTCTGCATTGCCCCAATGCCAATGTGTATACTTAAATGCAATAGCCTTTATGAGACAGGTATGCCCTGGCATGGGTCCCGTTCTCTCTGTACCACTGCAACCAAGCTATACCTGGCTGAAGAGCCCCAACCAGGTTGAAACATGTCTTGTAGTTGCTTGTGTTCTGGTTCAGGGATGCCCTGGCCTGGCAATTCGAGCTGGGCTACTCCCATTGGAGCAGGGATGAGACTGATTTGCATATTGCTAGGTTCAAACTGAGATGTCATGGTGTTCAAAATAGTGATGGGCTATGATGTGCCTAAGTAACTAACAGTGGCTGAGATTAACTCAAACATCCCCACCACCTTTTTTTGTACACTTCAATGAAGAAATACAGTGCATGAAAAAAGACTTAAAAACCTTGAAGTCAGTTGGACAGAAGAAGCAGGAGGAATTGCCAGAGGGTACAATTTGGAAGGTTTTGTGGCAGCCCAGCAAGGCTACTGTAATCCTTACTGGAAGAAACAGCAACAATGGCAAGAACACCAGCAACCTCCAAATAACATCTTTTTCAGAGGCAATGACATTCCTCCAAGCTAAGACTCCTCCATCATGCCAACACTGCAAAGCACCTTGCTAGGACAATTCCAACCCTATCCTCTGATGGCAGAGCAGAAACAAACGTAAGTCTATTAAGAGCTTAATATTTGAAGGACATGTACATAACCGTATTCTGTTCCTCTCTGATCGACATTCCACAGAGGAGGTCTGCACTGCTACGCTCTTACTCCTGAACTGGCTCACAGAGGAAGTTCCTTCACAAAAAAGGTTTGAATTGGTGCCCAAACTTCAGAAGAACAAGGGAATTTATTCCCCCTACTTCTTGGTGTAAAACAAAGTCCAAGTCTAGACTGCCAGACAATCTTAGACAAAAATATGTCAAAGAATGAGCATTCCTCAGCATTGGAACTACAGGACTGTCAATTTGCTTTGGACCTTCTCTTTTATCTAGGCTTATAGAGCAATTCCCCAAAGTTCACCTTCTATTCAAGTAATGCAGTACTTATCAGCAACACTCAACACAAAACTGGCAAGAAATTTTTCTTTGGAGAAGAGGTTCTCCTCTATTCAATCAAAAAGTCACCTTCTGAAGAACAATTTGATTTCCACAATCTCAAAAAAGTCTCATCGCTCCTGGAAAGTATGGTTTCTTGCACCTTTATTGTACCCAAACCCAGTCTGCATATGCTTCCCTTTGAAGAGGGCCTGGTAGACCAGTTATCTGAAGAGAAGGGGGTTGTGATGTGAAAATACTCTTGTCCACCTTCATTGTTTGATGGAGCAGTAAACAACATACAACAAGCAATTCCTTTCCAAAATTGTCCTTCAGCTCTGACTTTAATAACGGATATATAAATGAAAGGATGGGGAGATGACATAGAGAACCTCTCTGCTAAATGGAAATGTTCCCTATCGGAGCACAAATACCATATCAGTGTGTTAGAATTGAGAACAATCCATCCTTTGCTGAAATCTTTTATCAGAAATGTTCAATCAGCAAGAGTGTAACAACATAATGATCATGCACTTTATCAGAAGGTAAAAGGTAATCTGATCCCGAGGTATGAAAGAGAAGCACAGACAATCCGTCAGGGGCCATAGTTCAGGAATGTATCCCTGATGGTGGTACATTTCCCATGTCACCAGAAATTGAAGGTGGACAAACTCAGTAAACCTATAACAGAGGAGCAGGGTGAAGAACTACTTAATTATGTTAGAAGGCCCGGAACAGAAGGTAAAGTAAAATTAAAGGAGTAGTACCACAAAACAAAAAAAACAATATTGTGAGGGAACTGTCCCCTCCATGGTGCACAGATGTATCCCCTGCCCTCTGTGCCCAAACTATGAGTATGTGTTACCCTGTTATTTTGAATTTTGGCCTCAGCTTCACACTAATGTAGTTTGTGAGCTAAGGCCTAGGCCTTCCC
Source organism: Pleurodeles waltl (assembly GCF_031143425.1). Taxonomy (NCBI): domain Eukaryota; kingdom Metazoa; phylum Chordata; class Amphibia; order Caudata; family Salamandridae; genus Pleurodeles; species Pleurodeles waltl. The sequence goes on along the minus strand of NC_090451.1, from coordinate 272,371,600 downwards.
TTGACTTTGAATGGCCGCTGGACTTGTCCTGGACCTGAAGGTATGCACCAGCGAGCCCTCATAGTGACGGAATGACTATTGTCCCAGTGTCAACATCAGGACAGTGCGCGCTCTACGGGCAATTAAAATGCAAAACCCCAGTCTTCATGCAAAGGCATAATTCATGCATTATGTTTATATGCAGTTTGTTAACCTTTTACATTGCAGATTTTAACCTTGAAAACCACTATCAATGATGTTTGCAATAACTGTTCATTTGCAATGTATTGCTGCAGGCTTACCGAGTGTGTCAGGGTGTGGTCCCTTTTTAGGACCTTCTAGAAGCTTTCCTTGCTCCATGACTGGGTGTAGTCTGTGGGTTGTGCTTGACTCTATATAATGGAGTCAGCCCAGCTCCATGTGCTCACTATTCAGAGGTCCCGGTGCAAAGCAGTAGCAACTTCCTGAGCTCCGGTCCCGGAGGCCTACAATGATATTTCCAGGCCTGCCCTCATTATATTGACGATCCTTTAGCAGGGCGGTAAGGCGGAGGTCGGGCGGGTCCCCCGACCCCGGTTTTCAAAGACATTCAAGTTTTTGGGCCTAGTTGTGAAACTCCTTGTGTGCGTGATTGTGTTTTCATGACATTTACATATTCTTGTTTGAATCGGCAAGGTGCGCGATTCAATTCTGAGATATGATTCTTGACACTCAGATCAGCAACAGGGTGCGCGATCATTTCGTGATATTTGCATTGTGTATTTCGAATCGGCAAGGTGCGCGAATAATTTCCTGGCATTTAACTTTGACATTCAGATCGGCAACAGTGTGCGCAATCATTTCATGATATTTGCATTGTGTATTTCGAATTGGCAAGGTGTGCCATTCATTTCCTGGCATTTAACTTTGACATTCAGATCAGCAACAGTGTGCGCAATTATTTCATGATATTTGCATTGTGTATTTCGAATTGGCAAGGTGTGTGATTCATTTCCTGGCATTTAACTTTTAACATTCAGATCGGCAACAATGTGCGCAATCATTTCATGATATTTGCATTGTGTGTTTTGAATCGGCAAGGTGCACAATTAATTTTCTGACATAAAAACTCTTGACATTCAGATCGGCAGTGTGCGCGATCATTTCATGACATTAGCATTGTGAAACTTCGAATCGGCAGCAAGGTGCGCAATTTGTTTCTGGCAGTAAACTCTTGATTTTCAGATCGGCTGTGCACGCGATCTTTTCATGGTATTGAATACTTTGGTGTGCAGTGTTTGTTGAGGTGCACACATTTATCCTGAGCTTTTGTTTTTCTCAAAACGCTTAATTCAAAGTGCGTCATTCTTTGTGCTAATTAAGCTCCTAGTACATTTCCTGTTGTTTTTTCAAGGAATGGTCAGATAGCCTTTGTCCTCCTGTAAAAATGCAATGTTTATCCTGAAACTATTTTGAAGAAGGTTCTTGTATTCTAGACAGTATATGATATTTCCTGAAAAGCTCAAATGAAACATTGAATTAACCCATTCTTGATTTTTCCAGGTATCTAGATTTCTTGAGGCCTAGTTATAGTCTTTTTCTAAGTGATCCATGATTACAGTATAAGAATTCTTAGAACCATAGTCTTTTGAAAGTCACTGTGATTATATCTTGACATTGGGTTGTTTAACCTCTTGCTTCCTACAGGTCTCCTTCCCAGCTCTTCCCTACCTAATCCCCTTTTCCCCCACTTGGACTCTCTCAGGCTCTGTGGTATATCTATTGGAGTTTTGGAGCTGTCTAGTGGTGGACATGTTGGGAACATGCGCAGGCCCCGAGGATCTGGTCTCCCCAACACCCAGTCACAAGTTTCACATGTGTAGCAGGGTGGTGACAGCATGCTGTGTTTTTGAGTAATTACAGTCTGACCAGGCCTTGTTCCCTGCTTTCATGTGAATGGGAGTTTACTGGCCCATTCTTCCAAAGTTGCGCTGCCAACTGTTGTAGGAAGCTGCTCTCTCTATGTAGTGCCCTAAAATGAAGTACACTGTGCAGAGTTCAGTGGATCCCCAATTGGTATCGTAGAGGCAAACGTAGATAGGACTAATGCTCTATTTGTGGTAGTGTGGACGAGCAGAGAGTAGTGTAAAGCGTTTGTTTTACTCACAGAGGCAATAAATGAGACACACTCAATGGATAAATCAGAGACCAATTTAGAAAAGTAATAGTTCTTTTTATTTATGTTTCAAACTCAAGAATTCCGTAATCAGGTAAGTTGACTTTTAAGCATAAATACTTAGCAGTTTCAAAAATAGATACTGTGCAATTTTTTGAATTCTCTTAATGTTATCCAATGGAGGAAAAACAATGTTCTGCAAACACAAGGTTAACAACGACACACACAGCCATTCTCAGGAAGTTAAGGTAAGTATTGGGCAATGATCACAGCCACACCAACAGGTCAAACTAGGCTGCACTGGGGCGGCCGGGTACAGCAAGGCAATGGGTGCCTAATGGTTTCCTATGGGAGTTTGGTCCTCGCGAAGACAGGCTGCAGGCTCTGGCTAGGAAGCCAGTCAGGGATGACAAGCAGGGAGGTCAAAGACTTGAGATGTCAAGGAAGGTAGGTGCAGCGTTGGTCCTTGTCTCCAGAGCCCAGGAGTGACGGATGCAGGGGTGTCCTTTGGTGCTGGGTTTCACCGTCCAGCACTACTTACGGTCTGGCAGTTCTGTGTGTTGAGGTGGCAGGCGTTGTTGGGTGGAGTCAGATGGGGGGGGACCAAAGGTGGACTTGAGCTCTTAGAAGCTGGGGGACGTCATTGGCACTGATGGCCCACCTTAGCTGGGGTCAGGGATCACAGGTGCAGACTGTAGGCTTTGGGAGAGGGGGACTGCGTGCAGTGGCTGCCGGCGATTTGGATGAGCCGAGGAGAGGTGACACTTGGGTGGACTCGGGCTCAGAACAGCTGGGGAGCCCTGCTGGCACCATTGGTGGGCTTCTCACCAGGTCGAGGTTCCCTGGTGCAGAGGTCACTTCAGGTGTCAGGTCTCCAGGCTGCAGAGTCCTTGTTGGATACTTTGTTGCTGAGCAGGTCCGCTGCTCATGGGAGTCTGAGTCTTTTTAGAAGGCAGGCAGGCTTCCTAAGTTTCTTGAAGCTGCAGTTGCAGGATGAGTCTTTTTGTGCAGAGTCCAGTGAGGTCAGCAGACAGGCCGGAAGGGTTGATACCGGGTCCACTGCTTCTTCTTCCTCTTCTTCTGTGGGGGTGACTCTTGCTTGTCCTTCTTGTTCGTAGGTAGTCAGGATCTGAGGTCTAGGGTTCAGGGGTGCCACCTAAGTACTCAATTTAGGGGCATTACAGGGAGCTCAAGGTGGTAACCACTAGGCTGACCACCTTTAGGGTGATTACACCCTTCCTATGACCACTTCCGCTGGGAAGTGGGCATAGCCCTAACCCTAGTGGGCTAATTACTTCCAAACAACAGGGAAGAGTTTATAAAGTAGTGTCTACTTCAGCTCGTCCACCTTAGAGGTGGGACTGGCATGAAGTGGGCACTTCTCCTAATTCAGCAAATTTTCCCACCAGTACTACTGCCAAAAGTGGGGTCAAACAAGGGAGTTGGTCATCTCCACCATTTGGAGCGACCTGGGTTGCATTTCACTGATGGCAAGGCCTTTGGAGCTTCCCGTTCTGAAATGGCCAGCCTGCTCTGGATGAGGTGTTATCACCTCCGCCCAGAGCAGGCCTTTGGTCTTGGCCTCCAAGAGCGCTGGCTCTCACCTTAGGGGGCCAGAATTTGAGGTAGGGTGGCTGCACTGGTTTGGACCAGTAAATGAACACACCAGTAGGTGGGTAATTATTCAGAGGGCAGTAAGGGTTTATTATTCTGAGATGTTTGACACCAAACATCCCAGGATTCAGAGAAGCCACCATGTTGCTTAGGAACTCACAATGACCAGTGTCCATCCCTGTGCACTTGCTATGTCTCAGAATCGACAGAGACATAGTAGGGGCATAGCTGCTCATACATACATGCACTCACATTTGCCTGGATGCACCCTGCCTTAGGTGTGACTTACACCTGTAAAACGCAGTGTTAGGAGACCTGGCACAAAGAGGTGTGTGACAGGTCATATTTCCAAATTTAGCCTGCACCAACACACGCAGTCTGTGATGGCAGCATTGTGTGGGTGTGGTGAGGGGTCCCTGAGGGTGGCACAATTGGTTCTGCAGCCAATCCCCCGACTTGTCCTCTTGGTAGGCGAAGCCATCTGATAAGTCCACGGAGGAGTGGAAAGAAAAGAAGGCGCAGTGGGACTAGACCCCATCCCATCACTCTATCTAAAGAGAAGTCGCAAGGGAATCAAGGTGCCACTCAGTCTAGTTTCTGATCCCCGATTGAAGAGCTCTTCCCCCAGTTGATCTCAATGTGCCCCAAATTTCCACAGTCATCACTGATTCTGCATCAGGTCAGTGCCTTTAGGGAAGTGATGCTGTATATTTTTGGCCCTCGTCTGGTACCCTCTGGTGAAGCTTTGGGTCCCAATGATTTGCAGGGTCCTCCAGTTGGGTTACTGCTGGTAGGTCAGTTCTCAGTGCCAGCTGAGCCCCTGGAGCCCATGTTGATGATGACACTTTGTATATAAATTCACAGGAGGCCAATGGGCTTGATACTTCCCCTGATACAGTCTTGATTCCCCCCTTGGGCTGCCAACGCAAGAGAGTGTTCCCTTTGCCATAAACATCAGGTGTACTGCTGAGGTTCTGGATTTACAATTTCCTTTCTCTGGGGATAAAACAAATGTGCTTACTGAAGTTTTTATGCCTGGCCCATCTCCATCCGAGCCAGCCCTTAATACCCCTCAATAAAGTCCTACCCGACATCCTTTTGAGTACTTAGGGGGTCATTATGACCCTGGCGGAAGGCGGAAAGCGGCGGTAAGACCGCCAACAGGCTGGCGGTCTTTTTTTTTGTATTATGACCATGGCGGTTACCGCCATGGTCATCCGCCGGTTCTCTGTTCCGCCCGCCATGGCGGAGACGACCGCCGGGCTGGAGACCTGGGTCTCCAGCCCGGCGGCCGTCACTATACCACCAGCGGTATTTTGACCCGGCTTACCGCCGTGGATTTCCTGCGGTTTGAACCGCCAAGAAATCCATGGCGGTAAGCACTATCAGTGCCAGGGAATTCCTTCCCTGGCACTGATAGGGGTCTCCCCCACCCCGACTCCCTCCCCTACACCCCCACCACCCCTGCCACACCCCAAAGGTGGCAGCGCCCCCCTCCCCACCCCGACCCTCAACATCACATCACCCATACCCACACGACACGCATGCAGGCACCACCTACACACTTACACGCACACACGCCGACATACATGCCTACATCCACACACACAGTCAGACACACACACCCACATACAAACATACAAGCACACATCCATAAAGACATACCCACAGACATACCCGCACTCATTCCCAAAACACGCAACACCCCGCAAGCATACACGCACTCACACTCCCCCTCTACATACAGATGCACACCCACATGCACCCACACAACACCCCCGACCACCCTCCCCTAACGGGCAATCGATTTACCTGTTCCGTCGATCCTCCGGGAGGGGACGGGAGCCATGGGGGCAGCTCCGCCGACACTGCACCCCCAACAGAACACCGCCACGGCGAATCACAGGACGTGATTCGCTGGGCGGTGTTCTGTTGGCGTGGCGGTGGAGGTGGAGCAACCTCCACTTCCCCGCCTCCCGCCAGTATGGCTGTTGGCGGCTCTCTGTCTGTAAAAGGACGGAGAGCTGCCAACGGTCATAATAGGCCGAGCGGCAAACCGCCACCACTGGCGGTCTTCCGCACGGCGGTCCCTCGGCGGTCTTGGAAAAAGACTGCTGATGTTGTAATGACCACCTTAGTCTAAACCTTGCTCATGCTCCCCAATGAACAGAGGCTTGGCTAGAGGCCATAGACTGGCACCTGGCAACCCCGATTTTCTTACGCAGCATCCTATGCCTGAGAGTTTGCTCAGTGAGTCCTAATTATTCCCCATAATCAACCCTCCCTCAAACCCCACTGAGAGGGAGTCGGAAAGGATTGATGTGTTTGGGAAATGGATGTTCTCTTCAACTAGTCTAGCCTTCAGGTCGACCAATGTCAGTTATCTACTTGCCCATTATATGCATGCCATCTGGGATATGGACAACAAAATCTTGCCTGCAATGCTGGAAAAGTCCATAGCCTCTTTGGCTCAAACCATTCAGGATGGTCAGGATGCAGCCAATTTTATAATTCATGGTGCCCTGATACCATCGACTACTTGGGGTTGATCATGGATCTCGTATTTTTGGTGAAAGAGCTGATTCCACCCTTGAGAGCTTCAAGGGAAGTCTAGCCACAGCACACTCTTTAGGCCTTACAACCCCTCATCAGTTCTGGTCATTCAGGGGCTACACAAGAGATTTGGCATACAACCAGCACCAGCTCCCCTGCATCCTCGCTGCAGTCACCTCAGCTCTTTCATTGCCAATGATGGGAATTTGGTAGACAACATGCAGGTCATAGGCAATGATCTTCCCAGTCCGCCTTCCTGTGGCATCAGCCTCCAGTTCACTTTAGTTTGCGCTTAGTAGCCCACAAGCACCCTCCAAGGGTGGCAGTCCATCACATCAGACAGATGGGACCTCCATTTCGTCCAGCACGCCTATGCCCTCCTGTTTCTTTAAGACCCACAACAGCTTTCACCCAAATCAGAATGACTCTCAGAGGAGCACCTATGGATTTTTCTGGAAGAGGTGCGTGCCCTACTGTCCAAAGAGGCCATCAAGAGGGTGTCTGCCTTGTAGAGGGGGACAGGTTTTAACTCTTGCTATTCCCTCATGACAAAAAAGGATGATGGCCTTCATGCAATTTTAGATATTCACCCTCTGCATGCCTCCCTCCAGAAGGACAAATTTAAAATGTTCACACTTGCCCAGATTCTGTCTGGCCTAGACTGTGTGACTGAATGTTAGCATTAGCCTTGGACCTGCAGGATGCATTCTTTCATGTGCCCGTCCTGCAGTCCCACAGATGTTACCTGTAGATCAAGGTCAACCAGGAGAACTTTCAATTTGTCATGCTCCGCTTAAGTCTTACCTGCGTCCCTTGTGTCTTTGCAAAAGTAATGGCTGTAGTTGTCTCCCAACTGGGGATAGCAGTTTTCCCCTACCTCAACAACTGGTTGTTGAACCCGGGCTCGCCATAGTCAGCCATAGACCACCTCCAGATGACAGCTAACCTTGTGATATCACTGAGGTTCTTGGTTAATGAGTGGAAGTCACACCTGACTTTCGCAGAAACTTCCTTGTGTAGGAACTGTTCTTGATACAGCACAGTTCAGATCCTTTATTCCATTGCAATGAGTCCAGGAAATTCCGGCTATGATCTTAATATTTTTGTCTTAGACCTGGATCCCAATGAGAGCAGCCCTGAGACTTCTTGGTCTGTTGATCTCATGCATCCTGCTTGTCCACTTCACAGGTGCACTGCACTACACTGGTTAGCAGTGGTAAAGTGCGCAGAGTCCTAAAACCAGCAAAAACAGTGCCAAAAAGTGTACAGAGGCAGTCAAAAAGTTGGGGGTGACCACCCTAATGCTGCATTGCTGAACCGGAACGATGCAGCCCAGATCGCAGAGTGGAGATTGACGCAGTGCCAGCGTTGCGACCTGAACTTTGACGCACAGCCCACTGGCTTGACAAATCGCGAGCTGGAACGACACAGCCCAACTTCCTGCGTGAAGAATCGATGCAGCGCCTGCCGTGCGACAGAAACTCCAACGCTTCGCCCACTGGATCGACGGAGCACCTGTGACTTCATCCAGCACGCCCAGGATTTCCACACATCGTCCCTGGGTGTCAAAAGACCCTGCATTGCAAAGAGGATTCAAGCCTGGGTGCCGGAATTCGACGCAAGCCCTTGCCACATGGAATAGAATCGACACACCGTCTGTGTGCGCCTGGAAATCTGACGCATACCTACCTTTTTCCACAAATCTCCTCCTCTGCGGTCTTTGTGCGTGTAATTTTGATGGACACCAGGTACTTTGTGCTTGCAAGAGACAATTGTTGCTTTTAAAAACTTTAGACTCTTTATCATTACAAAAGTGATATTTCAACTTGTGATTATCAAATCTTGATTGTTTTGACCTTAATTTACTAAGATAAACATCTTATATTTTTCCAAACCAGTGTGGTGTCTTTTTGTGGTGTTCTCACTGTGTTTTTGCATGATTTATTGCACAAATACTGTACACATTCCCTTCTAAGTTAAGCCTGACTGCTCAGTGCCAAGCTACCAGAGGGTGGGCACAGGATAATTTGGATTGTGTGTGACTTACCCTGACTAGGATTGTGATCCCTATTTAGTCTGCTAACTAGAGTCCCCAATTTCTAAAAACAGGTTTGTGTATGCAGGCTCTGCAGTGGGATATTAAGTCTCAGTGGACTCAGCACCAAGGGATCCTAGTATATATGATCCATGCATTGTACTGCAAAAGATCTTCAGTGATGGCTGCTGGATTGCAACCTGACCAGATGCAGACCCCTCTGCCATTCCCATCCAGAGTTTACGGTTTTTCACTGCTGGGGTGGGGAGGCAAGCTGGGAGAGGTAGAGGCCAGAGGGCTCTAGCCTCTGGCAGAAGCGTTGCTTCACATACATTTGTTGGAGCTGTGGGTCACACCCCTGGAATTAAAGACCTTCTGCTGTCCATCAGCAAAAGGCTGGTGCAGGTTCTCATGGACAACACCACTGCACTGTGCTACTTCAAAATGCATAGCAGAATGGTGCCCTGGGTCTTGTTGCAACAGGCACTGTGCCTCTGGAGTTGGCTGGAGCATTAGGGCATTTCCCTGATTGTGATCCACCTGGTAGGATCGTTAAACTCCAGGCTGAACAAGCTCAGCTGGCAACACCTGGTGGATCATTAATGGCGGTTGCACCCTTAGCTAGCACAGGGCATCTTCCAACAGAGGGTAGATCCCTAGCTGGATCTTTTTGCCACGTCTAAGAATGTTCAGTGTCAAAACTTCTGCATATTGGAGTTCTTTGCCATCATTGTTGGAGCTGCAGAATTTCTGAAGTGTGCCGACCAGTCTCCTCATTTTATCCTCATTGTCATCACCAAGGCACTTGTGAAAAGTATGCCCGATTGGCCAGCCTGACCGAAGCCAGGATAGACACCTGCTTCTTGGCACCTGCTGTGTGCCAGTGACCCAAGACAGCATGACCAGAGGAAAAATAATATTTTCTGGTGTAGTGATCCACCAAACGTTTCCTCTTCAGAAACGTGAGCCCTGTGGCAATGGGCCTGTAGCAAGACACTCTAGAAATTGAGAATGCTTAAACTGGTGATCTTGAATCTGACAGCCTGTCACAAATGAAACACAAAAATAGTGTTGTCTTTACTGGCATATGACCAAACAGTTGCACAGCTCGGCAGAGGCATCTAGAAGTTAAAGGCAGATTTGTCTAAGAACATATAACCGAAAATGCAAGTATTAAAGACTAGCTCGTAATTTATCTAATCATGATTTGATTTGATGATTCATTTAGCTTACCTGTGAATACCCATCAACAAGTTGAATGTTTTTTAATGTTATTTATTTTTTATTTGCGTTTAAAACCTTTACATATAATTGATTAGATTATATCAGTGGTAACAAAAATCTGTGATTGCGATGAAGGTTGACAGTCCCAGGCAATACATCCATTGCAGAGTATCCAAGTCCTTGATTTGGAGAACACGGTTTTGGAGGGCTCATTGATCGTTTTATTTCAATCAGATCTAAAGATGGAAAGGTCATTGCATTTGGAAGAGGTAGGACATGATTTGGAATGGGCATGGGGTTGTGCCAGTGGAGTTTTGGGGCTAGTAAGACAGTGCTGGGCTAGTGAGTGGGAAGAATGAGTCAGTGTCTAAAGACAGATGGCCAGTGTTCATACTAAAGCTACAGGGGGTGGTTTGGCTAGTGGGCAGATTTGAGTATTAGCACAAGCATTGGCAAAGGGATCTGAAGGTGAGGTACAGGCAGACATAGGATGCATGAAAAAGTTGCTCTTTCTTTAAAAGGGACCTGCGTTGACCACTGAGGACCTGTAGCATTATTTTAGAGAGTTAACAACTGTAAGAGCAGGGATATAATCGGTGCCCGTGTAAAACATAACACATTCAGCTGTAGTTTGCTCATAATTTCAACAGTGATGAAACCAGTTTATCACTATGCTCCGTATGATGTTACATAGCTAAAAGGGCTTCAAGTGATAAAGGGAGTTTTGCATGTGGATTGCATGTCACTGGCAAGGAAGGTGGTAACCCAATCAATAACAACTTGTGGGAGATGATAATTGGTATATTTAAAAAATCAGATAAACCAAAGTAATAATGCTTGAGCAAAACAAAGAAACTGTAATGTGACAAAGGACATGTGGTTGTACAGATTATTAAGAAGATTAATTAAAGACAGGATGTACATTGCACGTACAATACATATTTCTTAGACTTAGATGTGCAGCTACGTTGTTTAATTTTTGTGATATTAGGAAGAGCAAGAATAAACTGGTTAACATACACTGAGTTCAGTATAGCATGTTTGTCTTAGTTATAACCAGTCTGTTTCCTTATTTTAGAACCATGCCAGTTGGGAGAAAGGATAAATGCCCAAGTTCGTTGTATATGGCTTGGCTTGAAACGCTGTCACAAGACCTGCGAGCTCCAGTTCTTTTAACCAGAGGAAATCAAGATAATGTTCTCACATTTTACTGTCAGTAGTGTGTGATTCTTCTTTACAGTATAGTCCACTGCAATGTAAATTATGAAGGATTTGAAAATCACAAAGCTCTTTCATCAGATACGTGTGATGTATACATTTGCTAATGTTGCGTTTTTACCTGCTATATGTCGTCCGTTTTGGCTACAAAGCTTTTGGGCTAAAGCTAGTTTTGTCAAGGCAAATATTTTTAAGCACTACATTTAAACTGTATGTAACAAGCACTTTGTGGTCTATGTTATGATGATGCCAACAAAAAAATGTCAGGCTGCTAGCCGTAGAAGATTTTGCATTTCTTGTTATATATACATGGTCAGTTGAACCAATAATCCAATCTACCCCTGCAGCAATCAGAGGTTCTAGGGCGCGGAGTAGCAAGGATGGTACTACTCAGGTAGGTGAGCCTGGCAGGATGGATACAAAGACTTTACAGACGTTCAAAGGCAGTGTGGGCCCAAAGTGCAATAGAAATCATCTAGGCCCGTCCAGAAGTGGAAGTGAAGGGGCTGCCTGCTGCAATACCACACAGATTATCACTAAGGCGTGGTGTTGCACAAGTCATTCCCTTCAGCTAAACAACTCGTCAAGGCAAAAGGGCTTCCAGAATCCCATCGTCCAGCATCCCTGCTGTGTCCAGTGCTTTAAATGGAAATATAGAAGTGCAGGTACTCCCTCCTTGAATTCCTCTTTGCTCCTGAGAAGGGCCGATACTCTTCCATTACCTGTATTGCAGGAGTGCTGAGAAGTGCAGGTACTCTCCCTTTCATATTAAAAAAAAATGCAGGTACACAGTACTGGACAGTACCTGCCCATTTAAAGCACTGCCTGTATCATTGTAAAGTTTTTATGTTTAGACACCTGTGTGCTTTATTCAAAAGCCATGCCCCTACCAAGAAAGTGGCCATCTGTAGGGAATCCATAATGCCACCTTGTGACTTCTATTCGGTTGTGGGAATGGGACACCTAGAGGAAGCCAGTCAACCATATCAAGCCAGCTGTATGTTGGGGCATGATGAGTTCAATATTCCTAAAGTTGGGTTGCAAACAAATTGGTGTTTTTACCCAGAGAAGGGCCTGATTCACAACGGTAAACTTACACGCTGGTGTAAGCTTACGTTTTATCAGTATTGACAAAAATGTGTTACAAAACGTCAGGGGGGGGCTTCTGCAAAGTACATGGAGGGGCCCCCCTCCAGACCTATTTAGAAGCTCTCAGGCCCTGGTACTGTGCTGAGGGGGTCCCCTGGAGCTCACTCCCCCCACCGTTCCCCAGCACTGCGAGGGCTGCGGGCCTTCGTTATGCCATTGGTTCACAAAACTGCATTCGAAAAGTAAGTTTACTCGGGACATAGACTCCGACACCCTTATTTAGTGTAAAGGCCATTTATCAGGACAGGCTTGCTAAATAACATAACACATCAATGTAACCAGAACTTAAATAACAACATTTATTTTTAACCTTGTAACTCCCTTTCTTCCATTCTCATTTCAGTCCTCCACTTATCCTTCCCTCACCCAAATTCCACTTCCATTCCCGCACATCCCCCTTTTTCCTTTTATCCCTTGCCTGACTCAGACTGCCCCCAGTCTGTTATCCTTCACCTGCTTCTTTTTCCCCCCTGGAAGGCTGGACAAGCCTGCATCTGACTCTCCACCCTCCCCCATCTGCAGCCCACACCGAGCAACCTGCCCTAAAACTGGCAATGGAGCCCCCCCATCCTTTGTCGTCTGCTCTCACACCAGACCCATCCATCTCTCCTTCTTACATGTAGGGGGGCTGGTGGCCAACCTCTGTGCAGCGTGACTTGCTGGTGTCGAAGAGGCCGATCCTCCCGACCCCACCCCCCTTTGTACCCTCCCAAGCACCCTCCCCTGCCTAACTCGACAGCCTATCCTGCCTAAGGCTGTCAACTTCTGGCCCGAGAGCTCATGTGAAAAGACTGGACTGCGTCTAGCTCTTCACGGGGCCCTAAGTGCAGAAACTGCAGTCAGGACAAAGGACTCCGCACAAAAAAAGATAGAGGCCAGTCCTTTATTTTGACGTGTGTAGTCCTTTTCCCCGACTGCGGAGCCTCCGCACTTGTAAACTTACTTCTAAAATTCAGTTTTGTGGATAATGAAAAAACGTAAACTTACACAAACCTGTACATTTTCTTTTGTGAATCAGGCCCTGACTGCTTTGAGACCCGACCTTCATTTTCTCCTGCAATGAATGCACTAACTACTTCATCGCAGCGCAAATTAGATGTGACATCAGAGGGAGCTGCAGACTCTTCGTCCATTAATATTAATGAGGCTGGACTTTTTTTTTAGGCTAAGAGTGCAGGGATCAAGGGCAATAGAGGAGAGCAGACCTCCAACTTACCATCTGCAGAATGCTTACTTTTTTATTTCAGCTTCTATCCCTAGAAGGGACCGAGGCTGCAATGAAAAACACAACATGTGTATTCTTTGAAAGACATTGATTAAGAGCTTGCAGGGACTCTTGGACCACAGTGTGGTTGACACCCCCCACTCCCCAAAGTTCCTGCAGCTTACATTGACAACCTGGAAACTCTCCCCCACAGAGAGCTTCCATTTTGCGAAAGAATGCCATCCCGTTTTGGAGTCAGTATACAATCAGTGATTTGCAATTGTAACTGTGTTTGCAAACCATAGTGTCATTGCAGTGCAGAAGGAGGAGGTGACTGTCAGGCCTCATTCTATGTTTTGATGAGTTGCAAAGTGCACACCGTTTGTTGAAAAAATATTTTCCACTGGCAGCGTACCTTTAGCACACTGGGGCTTGCCTTTTTGGACCGCACAGTCTGTGATTTTGATAATCACAGGATTTGCTAGTGCACATTGGGACCTCCGGGCCCCAAGGGGCCGATTCACAAAAGGCCACCACACCCGTGGTGGTAGGGGGGCTGCAATATTTGTGAGGCCTCAGCAATAAGTAACTGCAGTATGGAGGTCTCACCACGAGTGTGGGACCCCTGCCACGACTGTAGGGCCTCGTCACAAGTGCGGAGTGCCTTTGTGAATCGGGCTCCCAAGTGTTTTGTAATAGCGTCTTATAACTACCAAGGTTATTAGTGTTGTTTTTTCATTCAAGTGCCTCAACAAAAATTTTACTGATTTATGTGAAGTTAATTCTGAGTGGCTAAATTTAGTCTTGGTGAAAGGTCCTCTACGACCTGTGGTTCGCACCCACAAAAAAGTCAAGGGAACAGAGCCAGACCTTTTGCGCAAATACATCTGGAAACATTTTAGCAGAATTCCATTTGTCTTCTTTGCAACGTCTCTATGTGTAACCTTCAGGAAATCCGTACTAAGGAGGTAGAACATTCTTTATCCTGTAAAACTGCAACTCTGATTCATGTTGCTTAAAGTTAATTGCTTCGGGGCAGAATTCTGGAACTGGAGGTGTTGTTCTTTTTAGAATCTATTGTAATAGATTTGTACAGTATACTTAACGTGTAAATGAGTTGCTAATTATAATATAAAATGAAAAATGGAAGGAAGAGATATTAAAATTGTCATTTTTTGAAACAATTGTGTCTAGCGTTTCTATAAATATGTAAAAACACATTAATTTGTTATACATCAGTGCACAAATGTTTTCGGTTTCCAGCTGGGATATTGCAGTTTAGAGCGTTCAGAGACATCAAACCTATTGAAGTTAAAGGAAATGATGTCACCATAGACCTCAAAACCCAAGGAGACGTCATTAAACAAAGCAAAATTCTAGAAGGCCTATTGTTAATGATAGTTAGAAATGTAGGACTGGGTAATTATATCTGCCCCCTGTAATGTATACGCTCCACCTGCGTCTGGTCATTTTTCCATGGCACTGGAGGCTTATTGTTACTTGGCAATGCTTGCGTTGTCTGTTACATTGAGACCTCAGGCGCGGGGTACCACCGTGCAGCTACTTGAAATGCCAAGATGATCTCAGTTGGGCTTGAACTTTCAGGGATGAACAGGTCGAGCGGTTAAGACTTGCTATTGGAGGATGATGAAGATATAGGAACATAGATACATTCATCGCTTGAATAACGCACAACAAATGTCTTGTCTCAGCGGAGTTTCAACAGGAGGACCTCAGTGCACACACAGTAGAGGGTCTAAATGCAACAGGGATTGGGCAAACCATGGTAAAGTTAGATGTTCATTCAGATGCTTTTTGAGCTCTTCTCAGTCGGAGTGAAGGGGCGGCGAGAGGGTTAGAGGTACAATCTCGGCAGTAATGCAGTTGCCCTTGGTTAGAACTGTACAGCAGCAGTGACACCCAATTCTTGTCTTGGTAGTGTGTTCTGGTAGTTCGCCACCCTTGTGGTAGT
Source organism: Pleurodeles waltl (assembly GCF_031143425.1). Taxonomy (NCBI): domain Eukaryota; kingdom Metazoa; phylum Chordata; class Amphibia; order Caudata; family Salamandridae; genus Pleurodeles; species Pleurodeles waltl. The sequence goes on along the minus strand of NC_090451.1, from coordinate 272,356,497 downwards.
TTACCTCCTTAATCTAGCCTCTGAAGATTCTATTTCCATCCTAGGGCTTGTTCCAAGCTCTCAAGGAGGGCAGACATATTTTGTCCTTCTAATGGTCGAGTCTTCCTCTGTGGGTGCACTGAGCTTGCAAGAAGACCAGAGTGCACCTATATACACCAACCTACATGCTAATGTGGCAGCTCGTAGAAGGCCAACCAGCCACCCTGGTTTTGTGCTACACTAGAACACTTAGAGGGAAGTAACTAAATGCAAGTGCATCTTTCTTTCGGAGTTGTCAGTCCGTGGATGATAAAGAATCCCATAACCTTCTTGGTATCAGAGAATCCATGCCAATAGGAGCAATCAGACAACACTCTGTGCTTGTGATGTCTTACCATACAAACATACTGGTTCCAGCCAATGAGCTGATGTTTCTAGGGCTGTTACTCCTCCACCTGCAATGAAGATGGACCAGCAGCATCTTTGTTTCACATGTGAGCAAGTGGCTTTGTCCTCCCTTCCTTTGTAAATGGATATCATCTTGCAGGCTACAGAATGATGTTCTAGAACTCACAGTCATACCCCCATGTTGGAACACAAAGGCCTCTGCTCTGTTCCATTGTAGCTTTCTGGATCCAACCCAGAATTAACAGTACTGGGCTACACTGAAAATCGCAAGGAGGAGGTGCAACTGGGCAGCAGTAACAAGATGCATTAAATTGATAGAGAACACAGATAAACAGATACCAGAAAGGTCTGCTCATGTTATTGACCCCCTATCTTGGGGTTACTTCCACAGAGATCCCAGTAAGCAGGACTCCATCCCTTCTTGTAGACACATGCATGCAACCCCACATTTGTAGTGCAGTCTGATGGAAATAAAAAGTCCAACTTATGAAACACTGTGGGGTTGTCAACAGAGTGGCCATTAGCCACACTCCCTTTTGAGTACAGGTTTAAAAATGCCCAAGCTCTTGAATTGATAGTCAACAGCCACTTAAAGACATCATGGCCTAGTCAACAGCATAGCAATCTGCATTAATTCATATGAGTGATATATTGAATGTTAGCTATAATATTAAATTACTCATTATTGATGTAAATTCGTTTTGCTGTATGATCACAAGTAAGGCATTGGGAAGCATCCCGAACAACGAGTCCTGAACAACGAAGTTGTGGAAAACAAAAGCGAAACAACGCTTTCATTTTCCACGACTTCCTTGTTCAGGGCCTTAACCACGCATGTGTGAACCACGTACATGCGTGGTTAAGGCACAGAAGAAGGGAGTCGACGCGATCAAGGAGGAGGTAAGTTGGGCTGGGACTGGGGCTGTTTTTTTGGGGGTGGGGTGGGGGCTCGGGGTGAGTAAGGTTTAGGGGCGGGGAAGGGGGGTTAGGGTTTAGGTTTTATGGGTAGGGTGGGGGGTTGGGGTGCTTTAGGTTTTAGGGGCGGGGTGGGGAGTCGGGGTATTTTTAGTTTTTGGGGGGTGGGGGCTCAGGTGATTAAGGTTTAGGGGTGGGGGCCAGGGTTTAGGTTTTAGGGGTAGGGTGGGGGGTTGGGGTGCTTTAGGTTTTATGGGCGGGGTGGGGAGTTGGGGTATTTTTAGTTTTTGGGGGTGGGGTGGGGGCTCGGGTGATTAAGGTTTAGGGGTGGGGAGGGGGGTCAGGGTTTAGGTTTTATGGGCGGGGTGGGGAGTTGGGGTATTTTTAGTTTTTGGGGGTGGGGTGGGGGCTCGGGTGATTAAGGTTTAGGGGTGGGGAGGGGGGGTCAGGGTTTAGGTTTTAGGGGTGGGGTGGGGGGTTGGGGTGCTTTAGGTTTTAGGGGAGGGGGTTTGGGGTTGTGGTAATTTTGGTGGTGGGGGGGTCGTGGTAATTTTTAGGGGTGGGGGCTAGGGGGTGCGCATGCTGGAACCATGCATGCTGAACACTAATGCCTTTACCAGGAATGCCTTTACAACGAAAAATCGTTGTTAAGGCATTCGTGGTAAAGGCATTAGTGGTAACAACGAGGTCGTTGTTCTGACCTCGTTGTTCAGGCATGGGTGGTTGAAACACTCATTGTTTCGACATACTACCCTGGGAGTTGTTTATGTAGGCCAGCCCAACCTGCACTTTTAAACGTCTGCAGAAATATGACCACATATGACTCTTCACACACACAATCCCCATTCTCTTACTGAGAGAATTCGTCTTTACAACGTTCTCTTTTTGGATGAGAGGATCTGGGGCTGCAAAGGGATGGGGAACTCAGGTGTCAGCGTCAGAGTAAGTGGGTGACTTATTAAGGCCAACGTGTGTGTTTGTATCTGAGTGTGGGATGCTGATGGTAGTGAACAACTGGAAAAAATAGGTTAATCACTTATTGCAGTTTGGCCACTTTAAGTGAGCAAGTGGACATTGCATCCGCTGTCCTCTGACCACTACTGCCTTTCCCTCTCCCCACTGAATCAAAACACAAGATCAGTGTATTGTAAACTGTATTAAGAACTGAGTAAAAAAGTTTGACTAGACTATGAAATCTACTACATACGCTCAGCACATCCCTCTCTTTTGAAGCAATTATCTAGGTCTATTCGAGCCACGTGAATGCATCAAGTTGCTGCATCAAAAAAAAAACATACTTTGGGATTCAACATTGTACCCTACGGTGAGGACAACATGGTCCGTGTGCACCCTTGCTCATTTGATCAATGTGACATCCTTGTGATTAATTATTTGCTTGATCAGCCGTTTTACATTACGCTAACATGATCTACTCTGAATAGCTCTTTGAGATGCTGTAGGTATGTAAAAATGTCAAAACTGTATGATATTCAAAGTGTCGGGAAGCGTATCACGAATATGTTTTGCTGGGTGCGGTGCTCAAAACCTTCATGCGCCAGGGTAACAAGAGGTAAAGTAAAGCTGGCGGTGCTTGTGCATCTTTGAAGCCACTTGCCATAAGGCTTCACGCTTCTGAAGAGCACACCATGCATTGGTGTCTTTTCTGTAAACTACAAGTTCCAGAAATCCTAGACTTTCATAATGTTTGCAGATGGTGGTGATCCTCTTGAGTTACAAGGTATAATTTTCTTCACCAGTCCCATCATCTTTGTTAGACAATCGAGCAGCTATGTTGCTCCAGCTAGGACTAACAAAACCCTATTGAAGTTAAGGGGGCCATCAAAAAGAATTATTGTCATGGCACTATTTGTATAGTTATTTATAAATAATAATGTGCACTAAGGTATGAGTGATGTTTTATATGTGACGTATGTGTCATCAGAATAAAGATTTTAGGAGCATTAACAATTATTTAATTACTTACCAGTTATGCAAATGCTTACCAAAAAACAGCCAAATGATTCTAGAATGCCGACATGTATGAAATCAGAGGTTTTCTTACTATTAGAGAGGGGGATGAGTTAGCTTTTCATACTTAAAACCTCTTGTATTGCAGGTTTGAAAATTCTGTACAGAGAGTTGGTTACACGGAGATGTTCTAAAAGTTTATCCTTTCACTGTTAAAGTTAGATGCAGGATGATTATAAAAAATGAATAAATACTTATTTGTTTGCATTTACATTTAGATGTCCACATTCCAACTTTCAGTTGTCTGTACCCAGTGGACATGGTAGTCTTTTCATGGTTTTTCTTACCTCATTCCCCTTTCCCCACTTCTATTATTTGTCTCGCATTCATGCTGTATGTGGTCAGAAGTGGTTATGGTGAGTGATATAAGATTGTATCATTCCTATTGGATCCATACTAAAGGTTAGTCCTTTCTGCCACAGATAGAGTGAATAGAGTAAGGATAGTGCATCCAAAGGTACACACTGGCAGGTGATTCTGACTCCTTGGTGGGCCCGAAGCCCTACAGGTGGCCCTCAAAAGACCATGTCCTGCTACAGGTGACTAGGTTCTATGTGTAGCTAGGCTGCATGATATTAAAGACTCCGATAAGCAAAAACTTTGGTTTAAGTTTATTGGAAACAAAAATCTACTGACCAAGAGTCTTGTCACTGTGCAAGTGATGCAAGCAGCATTTTAGGGTGGCTGTGACCACTTGCTGCCACCACAGTTTTGCACTTGTGGGTCATCCAAGGAGCCTGGTGTTACCCACAATGGGACTGGAGTGGCCGGAAGTAAGCTGCAGAGTACTCAGCATTATGGTAATCACAAAGTTCAAATGTCAATGTCTCCAAAACCACCTGATCTGTGAACGATATTTCCACTTGGAGAAGAATCAAGGTGACCTCCTCTAGCTACATTAGTTAGTTCCACAGCCTGGGAAGAGTTAAGATGTCCTCAAGACACCTATTTTAAGTAGAGAGATACAGACAGGGTTCCACACATGAGGGTCAGAGATGAAGCAAGTTCACAATCATTGGTGGTAAGGTGTCAGAGCCTTCCCTGGTACCAAAGGAACAAGTTACTAACCTGTGGTAATGTTTTTCATGTCCAATTAGATATTCTTCACCTTGGAATAATCCCAAGGTACCAGGCTGGATCTGGAGATTTTTTTGTAGCAGTGCTCCCACGTGCCACTAAGTGCCATTATGTGGCTCTGCATTGGCTCCTTACCTCACCAGAAGTGATGGAGCAGAGCTGCATATAAGTACCACCCCTGTGTACTGTCATCATTTTCTTGTCTTTTCCTTTTCTGCACCTGTAGATGTGGAGCAGGAACAATTGTTGATTACAGTGTGCTGAGCACTACCTTAGGATCTTTTTAAATGTTATAAAGAGGCCACTACACAGAACAGTTTGGTGGAGGGGCAGCGATGCATATGCAATCAGACAGGGTATCCACCAGAAAAAGTGTTACGAAGGTAAGTACTTCTTCCGATGGAAACTTAATGCATGACTTTTCATGTTACAATTGCAGACCTGAGTGATAAGTGACCTTCTCACCAGACAAAGCAAAAGTACTTCATAAATATATGCTCCACCACCCGTGACAGCATGGCAAATATCAAGGACAGGCACTCCTTTCATTAATGCAGTGATAGCAGCCATAACTCTGGTGGAACAGGTCCTCAGACCTTCCAGGGGCTACTTCTTGGCCAGTGCATAACAGAGCTTAATTCAGAATTAATATTCAACTTTACAACGTCCTCTTGTGCACAATTTCCCTCGCTTTGCTCCAGAGAACCCCACAAAAACCTGATTGGCCACTCAATGATACTAGATCTGATCTGTGAAAAAGTTTAAAGTTCTTTTGGGGTCCAACTAATGGAGCCTCTCCTCCTCTTTCAAGGGGTGAGGGGAGCAAAGAACACTGGTAGAGTGATGGATTGCCCAAAGTAGTATGGGGTCATGACTTTTGGTAAGAAGAATGCCTGAGTCCTCAGCACCAAAGGACTGACAAGGTTTTACAATGCTCACTGCAAAGCCTTGCAAGGCTACAGACAAAACAATAAAAAGACATCTGATGCCTTTGCCTGTAAGGATCTTTGTCCCGCACCAGGTTACAAATTTAGCTCAGTGTCCTGGCATAAATGGATTTTGGCGGAGGGGTGTCTGCTGGTCAGGATGACTTCCACCACCTCAGGCAGCAAACTGATTGCAGTCAACTGCTGCCACTCAAACACCACATGTGCAGCTGTAAATTGTGTAGATTTGGGTGATGCATCCTGCCCTTTTGATGAGACAGGAGAATCTCACAAAGCCATACTCTGATAGGATGACAAATGCTCATGTTCAGGAGATCAGGGTACCACACTCTCCTTGCCCAATACGGGGTCCACCAAGATGATTCGGGCACGGTCATTGTTGATCTTCTTCAGAACTCTTAACAGGAGAGGAAGTGGAGGGAAGGCATGTAGAAGCCCTTTGTTGCAATCCAGCAGGAATGGTGCTCCAAACAAGTTTTCTTGCAAAAACTCCAATGTGCAATATTGCTGACACTGTGTGTTCAGAACAGTGGTGAAACTATCTTGGAAGGGATCACCCCACTGGTGGAGGACACCCTGCACCACCTCAGGATGTAGGCAATACTGGTGATCTGCCAGATGACTTGCGCTCAATTCATCTGCTGTGGTGCTCAGGGACACAGCGGAGTGGTTGACAACCAGAAAGATGCCCGGGACCTCCAGCCACCTGCAGAAATGCAAAGCCTCCTTGCACAGGGCACAAGACCCCACTCCACACAGCTTATTATAGTATCACACAGCAGTAGTGTGGAAAACCTGCACTAGCCCCCTTTATGAAAAGCAGGAAGGCCTTCAAGGCCAGACAACTGGCCCACAGCTCCAATAAATTGATTTGCAGGTGTCCCGCAACTGGAGACCAGGGTCATCTGATCTCCACTGGCCCCAGGTGATTCCACCAACAGAGCAGTGATGCATCAATCATCACTGTTATCTCCCAGTGGGGAAGGGAAAATGGCCTGTCACAGAAAGATCTGTGGTTGATCAGCCTCCTCTGCAGATCTTGAGGTGCCTCCTCCGAGATCTGAATGGTATCTGAAAGATGGTCTGATGATGAACCCATTGGGACTTCAAGTTGCACTATAGGGCTCACATGTGCCACCTGGCGTGGTTGACTGGGAGAATACAATGGCCAAGAAACCTCAGAGCCACCCTCACCTGAATCCTGGACCCAGTCTGATACATTGGAATCATAGCATGAATGTCCTGGATTGATTGCTGTGGAGGGAAAGCCTTGAACTCCATTGTGTCCAGGTTTGGCCCAATGAATCTGAGCCTCTGAGAGGGAATCAGGTAAGATTTTAACTCATTCATGGTGAAACCCAATAATGCCAGAAGATCCGCTGTCATCTGGAACTGGTCTGCGACCGACTGCGGCATGCCTGAATTCAGTAGCCAGTCTTTGAGGTATGGGAATACAGCAACTCCTGACCTCGGAAGGTGGACAGCTACCACTGCCAAGAGCAGTTCTCGACCCAGGTACCCATCAAAGTATCCATGAGAGTATCATTATAGTAAGTAATGGCTCAGATGTTGCTGGCCGTGGCTGCAGATTTTCTGTCAAAACATATGTGGATATGCTAGGCTTTTTCCTCCCAAGTGAATCTGAACTGACTTACGTGTAATATATAACTCAGAGTTCACTTAACCCTAGCAGAGGAACTGTGGCTTATTCAAAGGGGTGAACGCTACCTTGGCATCCACAGAGACAAATGTTTACAGGTTTCAACTAAGAAAAAACACAACTGGCAACCATTAGTGCAGGAGGTCTCCTATTAAAGGGAGAACCAAGCTGAACTGTACTCAGCCCTCTATGGGTGGATAGAGACATATGGGTCTGCTCATGTACAGTTGGTCATCTTGGAATGCTTTTTATTCTATTTTAATGTGAAAAATCAATCTAAGATGACTGATAGTGAGCCACCACACATGCATTCATGTTCTGCCATCTTGGAATGTATCATGATCTTTGGCTTGAGCTCACCCTCCTCCATTACTCCAAATTCACTGGTGCTGGGTTAATTCTGGGGAAAGAAAGGTTGGATATGCTTCTGGAATGTCAGGGTCACCTGGCAAAGGCCTTAAGGTCTCAATGTTTGTTATAATATAGCTTGAAGAAAAGGCAACCTAAAAGTATGTCAGAACCAGAGAGTGAGCACTTACCAAACCAGAAAGTTTTTACCTTTAGCTTCAATGAGAGTGATATTATGTCAGTGGCTGCATTAACATTGATTACATAGATATGATTTAGGCTCCAGTTCCAGGAATAATTTGAGCAAAAACAACGAACTGAGAAATTTTCGAAGAGGGCCTTATTACCTCCCAATCAATAAATGCATTCATCAAAACAAGATAAGGTGCCCTAATCTAAACGGATGGTGAGGAATGCCTCTACACAGACCAAAAACCCTGCTGAAGGAAATTCTTCTTAGGTTTTTAAAGACACTCTACTTCATGGTTTATTTGTGGCATGCTTCATCATTGAGTCCTTCACCCAGAATGGTGGTACATCTTGGTAGGCTCAACCTGCTTCAGCTGCAATGAGGGCTCATGGGTTGGAGGTTTGCCATCTTCCACCCCTGAGCCCTCATTGGCAGTACTTCAGTGTTTTCAGGTGAGTGCTCAGGAGTATGACTCCAAGGGTATGGATTTAATGGTGTGCTTCTCAGGAGAATGTGTAACAAGAGTTTGTGACAGCGGGATATATCCGCCTGATGTAATAAAACTGTCTATCCGTATTCCACTCTACCTCTTTTCTCTTTGTCATCCTTGGTCTGTTACTTCTCTCTTTCTGATTTGCTTTCTCAGCTCTCTCCATTTTACTTCCGCTTTCTTTCCACTACCTTTCTATCCATGCACTGCTCTCTGGCTCCCACAACATCTCTGGAGTTGTCCTTATTTTCAGCCATCTCTCTAGACTCTCCCTCCTGCCAGTTTATGGATCCCAGCACCATAGCCCAAGCAATACTTGAAGTACCCCAAGGAAAAAATGGCACGAACAGCCCTAGTTGGTCTCAGGCTAAGCCCAGGCACTTGATGCGACTCACTTAGTAAGGTCCTCATGGTATTGCAGCAGCAGGAGAGGAGATCATTGATGGTATTGGAGGTAAAAAGATATACTAATGGCTCTTGTAGAATAGCTGATCTTGCCTCGACCTTTGGCTCCTATGTTGAAAAGCTTGTTGGGCTGCAGAATGTTGCTTGCTTGGGGAGTTTGTGCTGAGCAGTGTCCATCTCACTATCCGCCACACTGCGGGGGCAAAGGGAGCAACTTGCTGTGCTATTGCTTTGCTACAAGCAGGTTTTGGGGCTGATGGTCTTGCCATTCCTCCTGGATTGCACAGTACACTCTTTGTTGTGGATGCTTTGTGTCTGTGGTGGTGATAGCTAACTATGCATGACTCTGTCCAGACCTGGTACTACACACTACTTCCTCCCTGGGCAGGACTTTGGTGCAGGCACAAGGTCTTCGAAGGCTCTGCACAAGATGTAGAAACTCATCTGTTGAAAACTCTCTCCCACCAAGCAGAAGAGACTTTAGACACAACACATTACCCTTCAGTGACACAGAGAAAACACCTTCTCTCATCACTGTACATTGCCGCCCCTGTGCCTCAATGCTCCTTCCTTGTCCAAACATAGATATCTGGGGGAAGGAACACTGCTTCTCCATCCTGCAAGGCATTTAGCTACAGTCCAGTCAGTACCTTTTGTTTCCATCTTGGTTACTGTCCTTCCCAGAAGGGCGATGAGGAGGTAGGTGCTCAGTGTGTCCGAACTTCAGACACATAGCTAGACATAGACAAAGGACAAAGGCGACAGCTAGACTCATAGTATGGATTAATACATGGAATAATGTAAAATGCAAATTTGTAGCTGTCTTGGACAACTGCATTTTACTCTTTGTTTGAAAAGGGTGACAACTCAAGGATGGAACTGAGATATTTGTTTATATTTTTTTTAAGGTAGCTGTCAAATTACAGAAGTTCATTTCCAACCATAAATGACATTTTCATACTTTACTTGAGAGGTGAAAGTATGACTGTCTGCAGAATGACATCCGTGTTTAATTTAAGCTGGCGCTTGCTGGTGGTCCGCAATGGCACTCATTTTTGGTTAAATATCTTTTTTTTATGATTAGACTTTAACCAGAGCAAAAGACAGAGACCAAAAAGGAGGGAGAAGAAGGAAGAGAAAGCCAGGAAAACAGTGGCAAAAGGGTGAGGTAGGGATGAAAAGGAACCTGCAATGGTGATATGAAGTGACAGGATGTGTAGGGTGGTGGAAGAAAGAGGCAAGCGATGCTATCAAGACCTGAAAGTCTTGGCATGTGGCAACCCCTGCATTCGGCAGAGATGTGGTGTGCTCCTAAAACAAAACTCTTGCCCCTCGTACATATATTGTTAGATAAATTAAGCACGGGATGACGACAGACATAGAGCTGCAAGTGACTGCATGAAGATCGGCCTCCAAAGGAGAAAGAGTAAACAAGATTTTGGGTAAGTCGCGGAAGCTACTTAAAATAACCAGAATGTGAGGTATTTACATAAAAGGGAGAACACATTTTACAAACAATCTGTTCAAACGCAGTAGTTTGGGTATGTATCCTTTCTATTAAGGGGACAAGTGACCTGCCTATTTTCAGAGTGTGAATTCACCTCATCCTGAAAGGACTATGATGGGAAATACAGACAGGTTGGTCGCATCACTCCTGAAATGTCATGTTGGTAGAAGACAATAATGACTTACTGCCAGATCAATTGAGATCATTGGTGCCACCTTCTTCTGCTCTGAGACCTTACTAAGATACTTGTAGAATGAAACATTCATTTTGATATCCCGGTGTTCTCAGTCCACTCTTCCACCCAAGAAACAGTAAACGCTGGCAAAGCCAATGGCTCTTGACTTTATTACACTGAGAAGTGTCTGTGCCTTGAGGTTGAATATGTGCTCTGGCTAAACTGTTATAATATAATATATGTCAATATGTACTACCCTTCTGAGAATGTGCAAAGTAAACCTTACTCACCAGAGTGAGGGAGGAAGCAGAAGAAAAGAAATACTAAATAAAATGACTCCTCATATCTATCCAGCCTATATGCTATCACAAATCAGGGAATAGGGTACAAAAAGAATCTTAAAAGTACGCTTAACATGGTTTGCACAGTTTTTGGAGAGGGAAATAGGCAACACAATACACACAATATGACATCACTGATCCCGATGGATCAACCTCCTGGCAGTTTAATGTCATATATACAAGTTATTGCAGCCAGCCTTTTAGTAGGAACTTGTGCAAATATCATTGTGGAAACTAAACTGATCCGAAGTTGTACAATGACATTTACAACGTGGAGAAGAAAGATAAACTTTCTGCTTTGTGTAAAATGGAGCCTACAGAGATGTTTTTAGAAACACAGCAGACTAAATACAACTTGTGTATAATGCATGATTGATTAATTGAAAACTCGCTTAACTGAATGTATTTCGTACTCGACATACGGTTGGCTCACTTCAGGGACATCCATTGATGACGATAGTATCTGTGTGTTGTATTAGAACGAACTGCGTTGTCTGACTCAATATATATGGTGTTTTTATATTAAGAAGTTTTTTCAATAAAGTCTAGTTTATGAAGTACCTACTTAAAGCGGACATTAAAGTGACTGGGAATGTCAACATTTTGGGCCTGATTACAACTTTGGCGGAGGGGATTAATCTGTCCCAAATGTGACGGATATCCCCCCCACCGTAATACGAGTTCCATAGGATATAATGGACTCGCAATACGGCGGGCGGGATATCCGTCACATTTGGGACAGATTAACCCCCTCTGCCAAAGTTGTAATCAGGCCCTTTGTGTCTTAACATTCAAATCATACAGTAGTAATTAAGTGATTCTCCCTTTTAGGAAAACATTTTACATTCACCATGGGCTAGTTTATTCGAGTTATGTACTGAGCCTTTCCCCAAACAGAGTCAAAATGATGAGAGAATCATCTCTTTTGTAGTTGTGTGCTGGAGTAGAATAATAACCCAAAATAAAGATGATGTCATATTGTGTATAGTAGATCGTGAAATACCCTTCCTTATAACAAAGAAGAAAAAGGAAATATTAGCGAGGTTTTCCAGATATAAATGAAAAAATGTGTTGGAATCTTCCACACAAGTCAAATTTATTGACACTTGTTATTAGGTATATAAGGGTTATGATTTCCTCTGATCTTAATACTTCGGTTCAAGCAAATATTAATGAAGTTACTTCAGTGGTAAAAGTTCAACTTGCACTCTAGACCCATTACAGCACAACAACATAAGAAGGATAACTCATAAATTGGCATTCCTGCCTAAAACATTTTCTGTTTAGGGCAATCCCTGTTCCTCTTAACACAAATATGATGGGCCCCATTCAATCAAGGCTTGCAAGCATTTCTAGAGGGTGACTGTCTTTATTACCCTCCCCGGTAATCACTAAGGGACTCACTTGGGACTCCTGCCTGTTTCAGTGATGCTTTAAGTTTTACCTTGCGAGAGACAGCTGTACAGACTGCAGCAGATATTTTGAATGATCAAGAAACTAGTATCTGATGAAAGCAAGATCTATGGAATACAAATTACAGAACGCTCTCTAATGTTAGAGGTATTACGGCTGTGACTTTGGTAGAGAGACTTCAAACACCAAACATCTGGACTGATTTGCAAAGGACGCTTCAAGTTATGACAGGCAAAGGCAACTGGGTCGCAAGTATTTATTGGAGACTCATCAGACTGCGAGAATGCTTTAGACCCACTTTAGAAGACCTGGCAGGAGCTTCTACAAGATGCACATATGGAAAGTTTATAGCAAGCATCTTTCAACTTGTTCCAGTTTAAAGTGCAGCTCGTTTAATTAAATGAGCACCACATTCACACTTTAAGCAAGTTATTTTGAAGCCCAACAAAAAGAACTAAGTTGGATCCTAATGCTCTTACTTTCGGCCCCATGGGAAAGAATTCCATTGTGGACTTAAAAGGAATACCATGGTCCGCTGTAGGGCAAGCTTCCCTCTTATATCATACACAAGTACAAGCCGGCTGATGCTCCCACCTCAGCAGTCATTGAATTCGGACCAAAGTTCACAGTGCTGTCATTCCACAAGGCTGAAACACACACCACACATCTGCAGGGTGCATGGAGGTGATGCAGGTCCCGCACATTTGAAACATCAAGCGAGACAGAAATAGAGAGTTAATAATATCTCTATTCTTAAGTCTGAGTGGAGGTCCTTCACTCAGTGGGACTCTGTCAGAATGCACTAGCCTGAATTGTGGATCCAGTGGGAGCAATGAACTTTTCTGCACTTCTCTGTAACCACAGAAAAAACATACAGAATAGTAATATGTTAGCAGTAGAATTGGGGGAAGGGGCATGTCATAAGAGAGAAAATGGCGCCACTGAAAATAACCAGCCACCCTGACTCATCCTCTGCTGGGCATTGAGGTCTGGTCTGCGGATTTCTTCTGGATTGTAGTAAATATTTAAAGACAATACTGAATTCCTTAATTTCTTAACTTTGTAAGGAATCATCTACAATTTGCTACACGAAATGATACTCCTCCAGGAAAGCTCTAGTCTCAATCTCTTTTTGGATGTTAGTGGACATTTGTGGAAGTGAAACGTAAATACAATCTATGTAATTGATATTAGAGGTTTGACATAACCTCACTCCTGATTATGACAGAAGCAATTCTAGATGTGTAACTGTCTATTGACTGTATCCTTTCGGAGATTTAATCCGTAAAACAAATTCTGACAGCAGAAAGGTAGATGTGTAGCACAGATTATGACAGACACAATGTAAATGATGTTTTCCATTTCAGCGTGGTGAAGGTACTAATGGTGTGTGTAACATTAAGGGGGTTAAATCGTAATCCTGATTGCAGTTAGGGACTATCATGGAAATCTGTCATGGATTCGGGCCCCATGGACCAAAGTTGAGCGTCCCTCAGGTACAGTTCTTTAAGGCAGTGAACATGAGCTTTCTAAATAGAGATGAAGTGGCTAAAAAGTGCAAAACCATGTTTAAAGGATATTCACATGAGAAGCATCCACATACAAAGAAATCTAATTAGAAGATATATATGCATAGTCAGTGGATATCCTTTCAATCATGCATGGTCCTGACCTTGGTGCCTAAACTGGGCAAACGTCTACAGTTGCTTTTCTTATTTACGGCAAATGTATTTCCTAATTACACTGTTAAGGCTTATGTTTTTATCAAACTCTGTTTGCACTTGGGTGTAAAAATGACAGCAGGGGATAAGGGCAGGCCTCGGCCTGTTGGTAGGGAGCACAGTCTCCGGCAGGGGCCGGGTTGAGCTGCAGACCCTGCCCCTGCAAAAAGGTCCGGTGTCTCGGGACCTGGAATTACTGGGTCTAGAGTTTGCAGGCTCATAATCCTGGGCCCGAAAATGTTAAAAATTGCAGGTGGCCGAATTCCACCTCGAGTTATCACTTCAGGTCAAATTCTGCCACGTGTAAGGAGGTTCTATTCCTCATCTTTCGCTTCTGAAAAGTACGTTAAAGTATATGTCCCCTGTTTCGTTTTAGTTAAATACAGCAAAAATAACGTAAATCAGTTAGCTCGATTTTGTTTGCTCCAGTGCATATCTATTATATGAGGCAACTTTGTCTCCCCCTTTGGCAATTATGCAAGAACCACAAATGATAACAAATTAATCTGCCAATTTTTCACCTTGTGGATTTTTTGTGTGACCACCCTTCCCCCCACTCTCCCCACCTCAAGTAAGAATTGGCAAGATTAGTGGTCAGCCTTTTGTAATGTAGCTTGTTGTATTTCTTTATCATTTTCTTTCACATTCTTGCCACGAAAAGATCATGACACCTACAAATTAGTGTCTACGTGAAGATTCTATTTGACCACAAACCCTTTCCTTCTCTTATTGGACTGAGAAAAATTGTATAGATGTATATAATTTTGCATTATATGCTCCAATTTATCAGAGGGTGAAGCTCTGCTTCATTGAAATGGCAATTTGCACTTAGCATATTTTATGTAAAAAACCACAAGCCTCTCAGGGTAGCGCATAGAAATGTTTCAAAGGAAAAATATCTGGCAAGTATTCACAATAAGCAAGGCAATTGCCTAATCAATGGACAAAACCTTCTACTCCAATAGCTCGGAGCATCTCATGATAAAATTGATACATTTTAGCAATACATTTCTACATTTTTTTCCAATGCTACTGAATTAAAATAAGAATATGTGGCAAGACTAAAACCTACAAACAGGCACAAATGGTTAGGTGTCAGGCTCTTCTTGTGTGAAGAATACATGAAGACTTTGTCAGGAAGATACATCCATCGCCGTCAAGAGGTGATTCTTCTAATTTCCGAAATCATTGCTTTGGTGTGCCAAGTTCAGAATGAGATTACATTTACTAGAATGCATAGCTGCCACGTTTCCCAGGTCCATGCATGATGTGCTGCTCCAGTCCAGTTTTTAACGGTCAAGCGCAAACCGCTCCGTCCCTGTTGTTATCTCTCTATGGGCTTTTAACCACACCCATGTCACGCCCATCAGTTTGGTTGTTTAGTGGGCTTGCCTTTTAAAATTAGCTTGATTTAATTAGTGAAAGGCATGCGTATGTCATGCCTTTTCTGGTGTTTAGCCCTCCTCGAGCACACAGGCCAACTTCGTAGGCAGCGCGATCTCGCTGGGCAGTAATCTAGTGCTTTGCATGACATCGACCCTGTTACATGGATATTTGCACTTTTGCCGGTTACATGGATAACTGCACTTTTGCCGATACGTTTCACTGCAAGCGAACTTCTGTTTCCTTTGTGCTCATGACGGCCATCGGCTCGTTCACGTGAAACTGTTTTACTTTTCAGTTTATGTGGCAAGAAAAGTCCGGTTAGGAGTTTACAACGCTAATAGCTTTAACTCAAGTAAACACGAGACCCATTGCATTGCAAATGCTTGTGAAATAGATTCTATCTGAGTCCCATTGTTTTATAAGGCCCTAGTCTGCTGAGTAAAAATGAAACAAATGAAGATGTTTACCTTTAGATGATGATAGTGCCCCTCAGGAAGTCGCTTTAGATGAGTATGGTGACCCTCAGGAAGGCGCTGTGCTGTACTCAGTTCAGAGGTCCTTTTTCTCGCTGAGTAGGAAGTAGTTTCAAACATATTCCTCAGGGAAGCGCGTTATACACAGAAAATGTTTGAGCATTATTCACACGCAAATGCAATAAACATATCAGACCGAGGACCCACCTCTCAGCGTGCAAGAGCACGAAGGGTTGTATGTCACCACCTAAAATACAACAGAGTACATATACTGATACATAGAATCTACTACATTGAAATGAGCCCCTCTGAGATTAACACTGCAGGGATTACCACTCCTGAGGTTACCACTACTGTGATTACTACCTCTGAGATTACCCGTGCAAAGATGACCTCTTTTGAGAATACCACCTCTAAAATTACCACTGCTGAGATTATCACTATTGTGATTACTATCTCTGAGATTACCACTGCTGAATTACCACTACTGTGATTACTACCTCTGAGAGTACCACTGCAGGGATTACCACTGCTGAGATTACCAATACTGGGATTACTAACTCTGAGATTACCACTGCTGATATTACCACCACTGTGATTACTACCTCTGAGATTACCCCTGCTGGGGTTACCTCTGCTGTGGTTACCACTACTGTGATTACTACCTGTGAGATTACCCCTGCAGGGATTACCTCTGCTGAGATTATCACAGTTGAAATTATCACTGCAGGGATTATCACTGCTGAGATTACCACTGCAGGGATTTCCACTGCTGAGATTACCACTGTTGTGATTACTACCACTGCCTCTGCCTGCTCTCCAACCTGGCAACACAGTGCGAGTTGGACAGAGCCCAGTGTACATGTGTGTTTGGCCGGCCCGGCCGGCCCGAGACGGCCAGTCAAACATACATGAGCACTGTGCACTCCCCCTCCGTCCCTATCATCGCCCATGACCCCGGCTCCTGAAAAATAAAAATAAAAATAAACACTGTTTATTATCATTTTAATTTTTCATTTTGCAGCACCTGCCGCTGGCGGTGGGGGTGCTCCTCCGCCATAGTGGAGGAGTGGCGCCTCATACCAGCATTATTTTTACGGAAATCTGAAGCTCACCACTTACAGACCAAGCAACGCTCCTGCTCTCACTCACTACTGATCACACAAACATATTCATACTCACTGGTTCTCATTCTCACTTACATTCATTCTTACACACACTCAACCTTTCACACTCACTGACCCTGGGCCCTGGTGCAGCTGCATCTACCGCACCACTGCTAGGTTCACCCTCTGACACACTTCCACTCCCTCTCACAATCCTACCCACTCACTCCATCTAATGTACTCCCTCTCCTACACTCACTACTTTGTACTCACTTTCACTTATCCATACATTCAAACTCGGATTCTCACTCACTTTCATTCTCATTGACACTCACAAACATACACACATTTTCACTCCATCACATTCACTTTCAATCACCCATAAGCACACTTAAAAACATTTGTATTACTTACCTTGCTTCTTTTGCATCAGAGCAGGAATCTGATGCTGGATATTGGAACCAGAAAGCCATAATTCCCAACTAGGAGTCAGCCAAGGCAGCAAGGGCAGCTTTGAAAAGAAGAGAACCCACCTCAATCCCCCTCCCACCTTCTTGATAGGACTGGAAGCACAGCTCTATAGGAAGCTGGGACAGAGCTGGGGATCCTGCCCCTGCTGCAGTGTGTGGCTCCTCATGGCCTCAGATTTGCACTGACATGCTCTCTGACATCCACATTTCAGCAGTTGTACTGTGCTTCCTGAGGCATGCGCAGTATGTCTGCTAAATAAAATAGATTGTGCCTGTGTGAGGGGACCGTAGATGAACTATGCGTCTCAAACATCAAATCCAAAAACCCACCTACATAGTTTTGTGTTTTAACAGCGCTCTGTGGCTGGATCGTGCCTTAGCCCTCTCCTCCTCCTGTCATTGGGGGCCTGGTGCATGGCAGTGTTTTTCGAAAACACAAAAGTCGTTGTTAATAAATTTTGCTAAATTAAACAATTCACAGTGTCCGGACTCAGAGGCAAGGTGCAGAAAGTAGGGCCAAACAGAAGACAAGGGAGGTGCGCCCTGGAGCTCCTGACAAGAACCTGCGACTGAGTGTTTCTGAATGTTATTCTTGCGACTGATGGATAAAGTGAATTGTGGGGATGTACACTTAGAACAATAGCCATTGCTCTTACACTTTTGTGAGCCATTTGTATTGTTTTAAGAATGCACTTCTGTATACAAGTTGTGCCTCAGTCCAAGTGCACACTGTCAGCATGTGTGCTAATTATCTGTGTGTGTTTATAGGTGTGATTCTTAGCAACAAATACTGCCTACATCTGTGTTGTAGTTGGTGATTGAGTGCATATGTAGTGAGGGCATTCAAATGTACATAAACTTTATGTACAACGAGGTCAAAGTTGTGGTTGCTATCTGCAACTTCGGTTTGATATTTATGCATAATTTAGGAGACATACTGCTTATTTTGATTGCTTGGTGCCAAAGGCACTTGCTAATACAGCTGCAGTTTCATAAGTTGTGTGAATACATTTCATCCTCACTGTGGGAAAATGATCCTGTGATGGCACTACTGCAGCAGGGCCTGAACATTTAAGACCAGGGTAACAGTTATTTTCTTTGATCCTGGAAGCTCTGTGTGAGTAGAAACACTGAAGTGCGAGCCCTCTTTCCATCTAGGTCTGCTGTCAAAGCACATGTTTGTGAGATTGACAGATCTTTTGATTTCTCAACCCTCCCCCTTCCCAGTGATTCTTGGAATTTGCATGAATGGGAAGGATGGAAAATGAAATGCATATATACATTTGCTAAGCGATCGGCCATGTGAAAATGTATAATGACATTAAGGGGGTGATTCTAACCCTGGCGGGCGGCGGAGGCCGCCCGCCAGAGTTCCCCCCTCCAGAAGACCGCTGCGGTTATTCTGGCTTTCCCACTGGGCTGGCGGGCGACCGCCAAAAGGCCGCCCGCCAGCCCAGTGGGAAACACCCTTCCCACGAGGAAGCCGGCTTATTCGGAGCCGGCGGAGTGGGAAGGTGCGACGGGTGCAGTTGCACCCGTCGCGAATTTCAGTGTCTGCAAAGCAGACACTGAAATTCTTTGTGGGGCCCTCTTACGGGGGCCCCTGCAGTGCCGTTGGCATGGGCACTGCAGGGGCCCCCAGGGGCCCCATGACACCCCATGACACCCCATGACACCCCATACCGCCATCCTGTTCCTGGCGGGTGAACCGCCAGGAACAGGATGGCGGTATGGGGTGTCTGAATCCCCATGGCGGCGCAGCAAGCTGGGCCGCCATGGAGGATTCATCTGGGCAGCGGAAAACCGGCGGGAGACCGCCGGTTTTCCTCTTCTGACCGCGGCCAAACCGCCGCGGTCAGAATGCCCTGCGGGGCACCGCCAGCTTGTTGGCGGTGCTCCCGCCGACCCTGGCCCTCACCCCCTATGTTATTATCTGTCTGAACAACATATTGTCCTTTAGTGAATTTTTAAAAACATTTTACCGGAAAACCTGCTGTGTTGCCACTATATTTGAAAGACCTCTTGGGGAGGGATAGTCATGCTTAGTACACAACATAAAATTATTAGAATGTTTCAGTAGTGCACATATAGAAACTCTGGATTTTCAGTCAATCTATGTAAAACAACTATGTTGTCAAATTCACCATCTTTAGGGTTGAGCTTAAAGCGCTCTGTCCCTGGTGTAATCTCTCTTTGGGATTTTAACCTCACCCATGTCAAGCCTATTAGTTTGGTTGGTTTGTGGGCTTGCCTTTTAAAATGAGCTTGATTAAATTAGTGAAAGGCATGCATACGTCATGCCTTTTCCGGTGTTTAGCCCACCTCGAGTGCACCGGCCTACTACTGAAAACATACAAGGCTCCATGTTTTCCGTGTGGTTTCTGCACTATTTTTTCTCTTTATTTCATAGCAGTAGTAGAGCGCTTTGCATGACATCGACCCTGTTACATGGATATTTGCACTTTTGCTGGTTACATGGATAATTGCACTTTTGCCGATACGTTTCACTGCGAGCAAACTTCTGTTCCTTTTGTGTGTTTGCTTTGCGCTCATGGCAGCCGACGGCTCACTTATGTAAACCTGTTTTACTTTTCAGTTTTTGTGGCAAGAAAAGTCCGGTTAGGAGTTCACAACGTTAATAGCTTTAACTCGAGTAAACGCGAGATCCATTGCATTACATTCCAAATGCTTGTTTCCTTTGCATTCCGGGACTTGTAGTCCTATTTTGTAATGGGATAAACAAAACTGCATGTCCCAGAATGCAAAGGAAAAAAACCTGGACTGGAACAGCACATCACGCATGGACCCGAAATAGAGAACAGCTCAGTTAAACAGTTCAGTGTATAACACAGGACAACAAAAAGGAGACAAATTCAAAATGAATATAAGTCTACAATACTGCTAACACATTCTGGAATGAAGCAGGAACAAAAATGGAACTGAAATTAATAAAATATAGCAGTACATGTTAAGGCACACGTGCACATTTACATTTTCATAGCATGCAAGCAATCAGTAAGGCGCACGGGAAAGTGAATTTACGTTCTCAGATGTTTGCTGACTATTTTTGCCTTAGAAATGTTTAACAGGTTCAAGCCCATTACAGATGATGCAGTCCCTCTTTTCAGGTTGGCACTGAGCTCATCCTTGTGCGGAATGGTCTCACGTGAATTTCCGTGACTACCAATCAAGCCAAAGAAGTAATGATGCAGAAAAGCACACACTTGTCCAGGCAAAGGATTTGTTTCTAAGCTTGTAAATAATACCTCCTAGTCTCACTAAGTAACTATACAAGGATAAACATAGTAAACAGTAACAATTGTGTAACTGGCACAAGATGAAAATCAGATACTAATCTGTCTACAAAGCGCAACAGTACCTGGTTATCTCAGCATCACCGCAGAGATCTTAGGGCCCTATTTATACTCCGTTTGCGCCGAATTTGCGTCGTTTTTTTCGACGCAAATTCGACGCTAAACTAACGCCAACTAACGCCATATTTATACTATGGCGTTAGAGGCGTCTAGCGCCAAAGTTCCCGGAATGTGCGTCATTTTTTAGCGTGAACCCCTTCCTTGCGTTAATGATATGCAAGGGAGGCGTTCCCGTCTAAAAAATGACTCCCAGGCCTTTACGTGGTATTTATACTCCCGGGCAAAAGAGACGCCCGGGAGTGGGCGTGGCTAAAAACGGCGCATTTGCGCCGCTTTTTAACGCCTGGGTCAGGCATGGCGTTAAGGGACAAGTGGGCTCAAAATGAGCCCAGAGTGCCCTCCCCTGCCCCCAGGGACCCCCCCTGCCACCCTTGGCCACCCCAGGAGGACACCCAAGGCTGGAGGGACCCACCCCAGGGACATTCAGGTAAGTTCAGGTAAGTATTTTTTTTTTTTTTTTTTAATAATTTTTTTTGGCATAGGGGGGCCTGATTTGTGCCCCCCTACATGCCACTATGCCCAATGACCATGCCCAGGGGACAGAAGTCCCCTGGGCATGGCCATTGGGCAAGGGGGCATGACTCCTATCTTTACAATGATAGGAGTCATGTTGATGGGGGATGGGCGTCGTTAAAAAATGGCGCAAGTCGGGTTAAGACGATTTTTTTGCCTCAACCTGACTTGCCCCATTTTAAGACGCCCTAACGTCATTTTTGCCCAACGCCGGCGCTGCCTGGTGTACGTGGTTTTTTTCCACGCACACCAGGCAGCGCCGGTCTGCTTGCGCCGGCTAACGCCATTCCATAAATACGGCGCCCGCATGGCGCTTCAGAATGGCGTTAGACGGCGCAAATTTTTTTGACGCTAAACTGCGTTAGCGCAGTTTAGCGTCAAAAAGTATAAATATGGGCCTTAGTCCATTGTAGCCCGGTTTACTCTCCCACCATAGGAGCCCAAGGGAAGGCACAGCAAACATGAAACACACGGCGCTGCTCACGGCTGAAAGGAGCAGGTTTTCACGAAGATATTTGCACAGGATGCCTTGACTTCCAGTCCTAAACATGTTACATAATAAACAAACAAACAAAAAGACCTAAAATAAATAAATATGTAATAAGAATAAGTGCAGGGAGTTCAAAGGGTTTCTTAGGAGCCCGCCCCAACATTGCCAGTGCTTAATTTGTGCTTGTTGTTTCCGGTGCTGAGCACCGGCACTTATTTTTGAGGGCCGGAGTTTACTCTTCTGCCTCAAGCATTTACTACGAGCAAAAGACGCATATGGGAAAGATGGAGGAAGGGAAAAACGAAAAAGCGTCACAATGTAAGAAAGCAGAAAGCTGCTAGAGTGAGCTGGGGGAGGGAGTGGCTTTAAATGAATTCAAGGGTCCCGAAATGGCTTTAGGATTACGCTGCCTCAGTATTCCGCGCTCGCAGATTTAAATGCAGCAACCACGTGTTTAAGAGGAGAGCTCTGGGCACCAGCACGTTTTTATTAACAAATTAAGCACTGGACATTGCAAACTAGTGGGTTTGCCAAATACCAAGGGGGCCTACTTTTGATTCCATCCCATGTCTCTTTCTTCCGCCCGCTCACCCCCTTGTCTCCTTATCTCATTGTTTTGAGCTAATTTTCGTCCCTTCTTTCTCCCTTGTCACCGTTGTAGTCCTGCCTCTGGATGGAATGATGCAGCGTAGCATTACCGAGACATGTATGTTTGAACCAGCCTTTCACTTCATGCCAATCTATAGCCATTGAAGTGCTTTGAACAGAACCTGTCATTTTGCAAGAAATATAAAACCTATATTGTTTTCAAAAGCAAAAAATAAGTCTACATATGAAGTAGTTATAGCTAGTATATAGTGATTGCTACTACGTTCCTCTAGTTATTACAGAAAGGTGTCACCGTTGCCCAGTTTAAAGGCGTTTTAAGAGTGGATTCAACTCATCATATATCGATTACAGGGAATGCACATATACATCAGCAGAAGGTACATCCATCTCTGAGTTATTTAGACATTACTTTGTATCAAGCAAACTTACACCAACAACCAAAGGTGTAGCCTTGGGCCTCAATGCCAGCCATGGAAATGGGCTTTCAAGCCCCTGGCCCGGTAGTAAAAAGCGCTAAATGGGGTGCAGTGGGCACATTAAACTCCTGCGCCCAAGTGCCACTGCATGTACTTTTTCGTTGATGGCTATGCCCCTGACAATGCCTTCATGGCACTAGAAAACAACGAATTACAAAGCTTTTTCAAAGAGTATGCCCAGAGTCATATGCAGGAAACCTTTCTGCATAAACAGACTGGTCTTTAGTTGTGTGGATCTGAATTCCACAATCAGAAAAGTCATATCCTCTAATCCAGATGTTCTGACATTTCCAAACTTTTCACTGTTCCTTGTTCATTGAGCTTACTGAATGGAGGGGAGCCTGCCATTCATAACTGTTGTCACAAAAAGATGCACTCGTATCCAGGACAGACTTGTGCACATCAGAATGAGAATTAAACTTGACTTTTTGACCAGCTAGGAGGGTGTATCACTGCTTGTGGCTACGCATATAAATATACTAGCACATCCCAGTGGATACATAGGCTTCTGTGTTTTGCAGCTAGTCTGCTTAGTATGGGAGAAAACCCAAAAGAAGTCTTCACATTAATGAAATATAGGGGAAGTAACTGTGGGCGGAAGTATTCTCCTTTTTGACAAGGGCAGTGGGCAATCAGACTCTTTATATTGGGGACTTTGCAGAGGGAAGAACTACCCACTGCTTTGACTTGAATAACTGTCCTGTTACATCTTTCTGGCTCCCTTGACTTGCTCAATCAGGCCAGAGTGGGCAAACACAACTTTGTAAAAGTTTTAAGAAGTTTTCAAGGTACCCACTAACAGTGGTAGTTGCCAGTGCTTGTTTCTATTCAGTGTGAAAAGCACTGATTTACCGTTTGCTTAAAAATTCATATCTCTGGAATATTTCAGTGGATTTTGTTTGTCTTGGTGTCTAAAAGTTATTAGAACATTGGAATTTGGCAGCTCCATTGAAAACAATGGAGTGCTGCGGGCTTTTACTGGCCGGTAAAAGCCCGCAGCGCCAACATTCCAATGGGCTTTGTTCACAGCAGCAGCTGTGAACAAAGCCTCATGGAGCCCGAGGGGATTCTAATCCCCTCGGGCTCCATGAGCAATTTGTTTTTTTTAAGAGAACATTCTGCCCTGAGTGGCAGAATGTTCTAATAGCCTTAGAACCCGCCATAGCGGGCTCTACCGGCTATTAAAGGCCCTTTCCCTTGTTAAATGCCCTTGCCTTCGGCTCGGGCATTTAACTCGGGAGCGGGCCTTTAATAGCCGGTAGAGCCCGCTACGGCGGGTTCTAAGGCTATAATAAAAATAAGATCTATTTTTATAAATTGATGTCAGATTTCTTTTGTGTCACATTGCTTTCTTAATCAATTGTTTTGGTACTTCTAAATGCTTCGCATTAGTACCTTTGTCAAAGCCGCACTTATCCAGGGTTGAGCTAAGACTTTACAAACAAGCCTGACTGGACCCAAGACAGGTTTGTGAGTTTGTTACATGGTGAGGACACACAACTACACCATATTAGAACATTGGAAGTTGGCAGCTCCATTGAAAACAATGGAGTGCTGCGGGCTTTTACTGGCTGGTAAAAGCCCGCAGCGCCAACATTCCAATGGGCTTTGTTCACAGCAGCAGCTGTGAACAAAGCCTCACGGAGCCCGAATCCCCTCGGGCTCCGTGAGCAATTTGTTTTTTTTAAGAGAACATTCTGCCCTGAGTGGCAGAATGTTCTAATAGCCTTAGAACCCACCGTAGCGGGCTCTACCGGCTATTAAAGGCCCTTTCCCTTGTTAAATGCCCTCGCCTTCGGCTCGGGCATTTAACTCGGGAGCGGGCCTTTAATAGCCGGTAGAGCCCGCTACGGCGGGTTCTAAGGCTATATAATAAACAGCATTTATGACAGGCACTGAAGCACTACGGGCATCACTATGAGACCTACTTTAATTCCATTGAGGTTGATATTGGGACTCACTCATCTGATTGGAATTACAAGACCAGCGCTTTTACAGTTTTGTTAGGTATACTTCCCCCGAGGCTTCGCCAGCTTCAAGCTGGTAAAATCTCCAGGTGAAACACCACAGGAAAGGAGCACTAATGAACGGAACTAGATGTGGAGTTTCTGATTCCTCAGGGGGCACCTCAGTTCCTACAGGTGTCTTCACACTTCAACCCAGAGATACCACTGCTCCTTGCATCAGTAATTTGCTCCTCGTTTGTTATATTTGTTTAAGAGTTATTTTTATTTGATGTTAAGAAATAAAATACAGGAAGGACTGATACAATAAACAATAACAGTGTGCCCACCCACCATATATTTTACGTATCACTAAAATGAATGACTATCCAGCTTCACATTGCCTTTTGATCCCCACCTATCTGTTGTGAACAGGTAGCACATACCCTTAGACCAGCATCATAGGGATCACATTCTGTTCAGGTGTTGACTCGAATCGCTGCCAGCACCCTCAGGTCTTTTCGTGCTTCCTGGAGCATCACTGGGTTTCATAGATATGTTTTTCCATTTTACAACACAGGTTCATCCCTGCCTCAATGTTGCGATGGAGGGGGCCCTAGATTGTCTCCATTCATGGGCTTAATCATCTATATTATGTATAGCCATTTTGAGAGTAATGTCCAATGGGTGACAAAGGGCTGCACCAAGTGCTATGCTGATGGGGTACCAGAAGATATGAAGGGTTGATC
This sequence comes from Pleurodeles waltl, assembly GCF_031143425.1. Classification (NCBI taxonomy): domain Eukaryota; kingdom Metazoa; phylum Chordata; class Amphibia; order Caudata; family Salamandridae; genus Pleurodeles; species Pleurodeles waltl. The sequence continues at coordinate 272,331,244 of NC_090451.1, read as the reverse complement.
AGTTCCACAATGTATGTAGGAAATCACCCTTTGCCACATTCCAGAGGAGGTAGGTAGGGTCTGCCGCTCTTGTCATTTGCCATTGCTTTAATGATGTTAAAAATATTATGAATGGATTTAAAACGGGTCAGGTGGAACCCCACAGAAATCACTGATTCCTGAGAGCCAACCAAGGCCATTGCCCATTCAAATTAGTCCAGTTGCCCAGGATCACATTCCCATTTCGCCCTCTGTGCAGGAAAGGAATGTAGAGTGTTGATTACGAATGGCCTACATACAATCAATAAACAGCCCCGTTCAGGAAGGGCAGTTATGGTGAGTTTAGCCTCCAGGGGACTATATAAAGGTGTGTAATCATCAGCCGGTAGCTATGACTGAAGTGCATGTTTCAACTACAAGTATCTACAAAATTGTGATCTTTCTAGTCTGAATTACTTCTAGTTTATAAAAAGTTCTCACACCAGTGCTGCCGATGACATGACCGAGAGATGCTATGCCCAGGGAATCCCAATCATGAAAACCCTCAAGTGCAGAGACCTGAGGCATAAGATTGCCGTGCCATAAGGAGATTTCCTCCATGATCCTGCCTTATCATTGAAGGACCTTAAGTGATGCTTTCCAAATTTACAGGGGTTTCAAAGTTGATGGTGGTGGGTTATGTTATGGCATTTTACCCCCGCAAATGTAGTGGCAAGGGGGGTTTACCCATTATCCAATGCTCAATTCTATTCACAGAGTCGTTGGCAGCAGCATGGATAGAGTCATTCCGAACCAGTAGGTGTGAGGCTCTGTAATATGACGTCAGGTCAATCATCTCTATACTCCCATCACAAGCTGAATTTGCAGTATTTAATGAATACCACGCAGTGGGGACCACTACCCAAGAGAAACAATGTGTGAGCAGAAGTAGGTCAATGTTGCTTTGGATATATAATATGGATCTTTCGTATTGTGTAGAGTATTTTGGGATAGGTAATCAGTTTAAGCAGAGAGATGCACCTCAAAGAGGATAGAGACAGTGAGGACCATCACTACCTGTCCCCTCATGATGCAGTCAACAGCTGTGTAATATTGTCAGTTTTGGTCAAGATAACAACAGGAAGCGGCCTTAACCACGACTCCCGAACAACAAAGTCGTGGACAACAAAGGCAGAAAAACGCTTTCGTTAACCACGACTTCCTTGTTTGGTGCCTTAACCACGCATGTGCTGAACCACGCATAAGTGTGGTTAAGGCACAGAAGAAGGGAGTTGGCTGAGGAGGACGACGTGATCAGGTAAGTAGGGCTGTTTTAGGGGCGGAGGTCGGGTATTTTTAGTTTTAGGGGGTCGAGGTGGTTTATGTTTAGGGGTGGAGGAGGGATTTCGGGGTATTTTTAGTTTTAGGGGCGGTTTAGGGGCGGGCGAGGGGGGTCGGGTATTTTTTGTTTTAGGGGCAGGGTGGGGGGGTCAGGGAATTTTTAGTTTTAGGGGTGGGAGTCGGGTGGTTTAAGTGTAGGGGTGGATGAGGGGGGTCAGGGCATTTTTTATTTTTGGGGGTGGGGGGTCGGGTTGTTTAGGTTTTAGGGGTGGGGTGGGGAGTTGTGGTTTTAGGATTTAGGGGCGGGGGTGGGGGGGTTGGGGTTGTTTTAGGTTTTAGGGGTGGGGTGCAGTGGGGGTTGGGGTGGTTTTAGGGGTGGGGTGGGAGTGGGCCGGGGTAATTTTAGGTGCAGGGGTTGGGGTTGAGGTGGTTTTAGGTTTTAGGGGTGGGGGTTGGAGTAGTTTAGGTTTTAGGGACAGGGTGGGGGTTGGGGTTGTTTTAGGTTTTAGGGGCGGGGTGGAGGGGTTGGGGTCGTTTTATGTTTTAGGAGCAGGGTGGGGGTTTGGGGTAGTTTTAGGGGCAGGAGTGGGGGGTTGTGGTTGTTTTAGGTTTTAGGGGTGGGGTGGGGGCGATTGTGGTAATATTTAGGGGTGGAGGTGGGGAGCCACGGGGACGCATGCTGGAACCATGCATGCCGTTCACTAATGCCTTTACCAGGAATGCCTTTACAACGAAAAATCATTGTTAAGGCATTCGTGGTAAAGGCATTAGTGGTAACAACGCGGTCGCTGTTCCAACCGCGTAGTTCAGGCATGCATTGTTCCAGCATTCGTTATTCCGACATACATTTGGTAACAGCGGCACAGATCTGGATTCCTAAGTACAGAAACCCTGTGGCTGTCACTGTCAACTTGGCCTGCTGTGCCCATTCCATTGTTCATTCTGGTTGGCCTATAGGTCACGCCTAGTTATTATAAGGTGTCAATAATAATTGGGTCGGATGTATGGGGACTGCCAAAGTATAATAATATATAAAAATAAAAAGCTGCTTTGGTCTTTCTGTATCATGTCAGTTATGACGATTTTAAGGCACATCACTAAGAGGGTCATACTGACAGGAACCGCCAAATGGACGCTCCGCGGTCAGAAGACCGCGGATGCCATTCTGGCTTTCCCGCTGAGCCGGTGGGCGACCGTCAAAAGAGCGCCCGCCGGCCCAGCGGGAAAGGCCCTGCAACAAGGAAGCCGGCTCCGAATGGAGCCGGCGGAGTTGCAGGGGTGCGACGGGTGCAGTTGCACCCGTCGCGATTTTCACTGTCTGCTAAGCAGACAGTGAAAATCTTTATGGAGCCCTGTTAGGGGGCCCCTGCACTGCCCATGCCAGTGGCATGGGCAGTGCAGGGGCCCCCAGGGGCCCCACGACACCCGTTCCCGCCATCCTGTTCCTGGCGGTAAAAACCGCCAGAAACAGGATGGCGGGAAGGGGGTCGGAATCTCCATGGCGGCGCTGCTTGTAGCGCTGCCATGGAGATTCAGCCCATGCAGGGGAAATCCGGCGGTTTCCTTCACTGACCGTGGCTTTACCGCCGTGGTCAGAATGGGCTGGGAAGCACCGCCAGCCTGTTGGCGGTGCTTCCGTGGTCCCCGGCCCTGGCGGTCTTGGACCGCCAGGGTCGGAATGACCCCCTAAATTTTGGCCTGTATTTTAGTTTCACTATTGATCAGTGATATTGGCCTATGGGCAGAGCATAGATGCATAGGTTGATCTGCTTTTGGAATGGTGACAATATGGGTCTCCTCTAAATTCTCTGGGAGACATCCTGTCATTCGACTCTAAGTGTATAAATTCAGCAGCGGCTCAGTGAGGATGTCAGTTTGATATTTAAAAAACGCGAATGGTAGCCCATTACAAACCTGGGATTTTTGCAGTAGACAATGGGGAGATAGCACCTGTAATCTGGTTTGCCGTGATGGGCTCGTCAATGGTACATCAGTGATCAGCGGTTAGTCTTTGTGACTGGGTGGTGGAGCTATAGGCGTGCACATCTTCGACTGGGGAGATGTGGGAATTTGCATAAAATAGCACATAGTAGACTGCAAACACATTTGCCATTCCCTTGGGAGTTGTGCAGATTGCACCTGTTGAGTCTTCTATCTGCGTCCTGTGCCTACTTCTGACATTGTATTGACTCAGCCAGTGCAGCAGTTGAATTTACTTAAGATCCAGAGAGACCTTTGTGAGTGCATATAGTGTTAGTCTGAAGCATCTCTTGTGTGTTTTTGTTCCATGGTCTGTAGCGTATGATCAAGGGAGGCGGTCATGTGTAATTCCTCTTCCTTCCTATAGGCCAGTTATGAGATTAGGCTTCCCCTCAGCGACTACTTAGTTTATCCACTTGGACACAATTCTAGTTCTTTCAGTCTTTGGGGTCATGCTAGTGTTTTATCTCAGTTAGCCCAGTATACCAATGTTGCTGTCAAAATCATGTATCATAATCAATCTTCCAGAGTTCGATCAGTATGTGGTGCTGGGATATTTATTCCAAGTAGTATGCAAAGATTGCTTTAGCATTTACTTAACTTACTATGCAGTGACTCCCTGTGAATTCCCTGGCGCCACCTACATGGAAGCAATTCATTTTGACATTATTATTAAAGAACCTGACTGCAAATGCAAACATTTGAAGTGATTATTGTTCAGGTTTGCAGCTGCCGTTGCTGATAACAATTTTGGTAAAGAATGTAAATGTACACATTTTGGCTTTCCTGGATCAGAATTTTGACTTGGATCCGACTCTTTTGAGTGCAGATCTCTCAACAGCACCAAATTAGCATTGATCATTGTGGTGAATGAGATAAGGTGGATTTTATATATGGGTGGCACAGCAAAATTGATTTCACTCGATCTCTCCACTGCTTTCAATACAATATATCATAACATCCTAGTCATTAGTCCTCACAGGACTGACACTGGAGATCATGCGATGGCTGGGCAGCCATCATATCTAAAAAAAAAAAAAGGCATAAGATACTTCTGAGTATTCTGATGTCAAGGCAGTGGAGCGAGGCATGTTGCAAGATTGGGCATTAATACTTACACAGTTTAAGACTTATGTTGCTCCTTCAGCACTTTTGATTAGATCCTTCAGATGCACTTTTTTTTAACTTAGGATGACACCCAACTGGTGAATCACTTAAATGACCCGTCAAGGCAGCTGAAAACAAATCAAAAGAAGACTGTCTACAGTGACGTGTTGGAAAAGGCATAACACACTGTAGATTAATTTGGACAATACAGAGATCCTCGTACTAGGGAGTTGTCAGGCTGTGGGGTCCAATAGTTGTTGGCCAGGAGAGTGAGGCTCCTACCCGAGTACAGTCTGGGAGGTGATGGCAACAAGTTATCTCAAGTTAACATAGCAATACTGGCCTGTTTTTATTGTTTGAAGAAGCTGAAATAAATCTCTCTATACTGCCCAAAACTTTGTCGAAATGTAGTCTTTCAGGCAATAATTCTGTTGAGGGTAGACTATTGTAATGCACTTTATCTGGGCATCTCCAAAGACTTTAAATCTAGACTCCAGCTGATCCAGGACCTTATGACACAATAATATTGGACCTGACTAGGCATACTAACATGTCAGCTGTCTTGGTTGAATTTCATTGGCTGCTAATTAGTTAATGAAATAGAATGAGAAACTTTCCAATACTCACAGGACCTATGAAAAACTTGGGCCAAGATATATTCAAATAAATGTTAACTCTATATTCCAAATGGAAGTTTTGGATCTTCCTGTACTACATTCTGGCGCCCTTGCTATAGGAAGGAAAGAGCTGGGGGCAATCTTATTCAGTAGGATCAGCCAAGGAGTGGGTGAAATCCCACGTTCTTTAAGGTAGGAGACAACCGATCTTTCTTTTAAAAAGCGAGTACAACCGTGCTGTGTGCAAATTAAGATTCCTGCCACTAGAGACATGCTTCAGATTTCTTCTCATGGACTTTCAGCGCCAGGACACCCTTAGGGTAACAGACACACAATAGAATCAGTTATTAACCACTGTTTCACCCATACATGGTATGATCCCACCCAGATTGATGATGCTGTTTTGTAACATATGCTTACACTGTTCAGCATTTCGAATAAACGATATTGCTCCCCAATACATATAAATGCAATGTTTCCCCAGACAGGCACCCAAACTACCAACTCTTCACTGCATTCTCAATAAACATCACTATTTACTCTTGCAGAGAAGCCCGCATCCTCCACCAGCAGCACGGTTGCCGAATACACGTCATACGCTGAGTATGGCGGCTGGAGCCTGCTGTGTCTGTGTATCGAGGTGTGAGGTGGTGAAATACTCGGATGCTTGGGGTTAAGAGAGTTATTTTAGGTTGGGCTACTGTAATTTGTAAAATTAAGGTGCCCGATATCTGCATTAGTTGCTAGGGTAAATTTTCGGGTTTCACAGCAGTAAACTAGATACCACTGGTGACCAGGTAGGTCTAAGACCAAGGTTTGCAGCAACGTCCCACTGTTTTTCAGATTCTTGTATTTCTCTGGGCATATCTCTAGCGTGCTGGGGGCTCTCTGAACCACCACGTCAGGTTCCTATTCAGAGAGTCATGGACCACAATAACTTAAAGACTAAAAAATATTGTATGAAAGGAACTTTTATTGCAATGAATGATTTACTTGCTTCAGATCTTAATATATGTGGGTGTGAAGTGTTTAAGTTCTAAAATGAGGTAGTAGATCCAGAAAGCCAGTCGCAGCTGGCTTAGTGGTGCCCAGAAAGTTCATGCTCGCAGCTGCAAACTTATTTATGTCCAGCATCAATTTCGGCGGGGGAAGGGGGTGCTTTTGCATGCTCGAGTGATCCGCACACCACACCAGAAAGCAGCCTTGCCTTTTCTTGTTTCTATATGAAGGTGAAGATCGTCAGCAGCCTTGGTTGCCTAGGTAACAACAAAGCCGCCCCCCCCCCTTTCTCTGTGCAGCTTATGTAAGAAAGTTAACGTGGAAGACCACAGTAAGCACTAAGGATGGCAAAAAGCAGCCTCCTTTTTTTTAATAAAAATGTTGGAAAAACATTTTTAAGGGTATTAATGGGGCATTTTTGTACCAAAAGGATTCTGGACAATCAGAATGTTGTACGTCTTGAGCATTTTTGGTGAAGGAACGTGTCCATGCTCAGTCCAAATATGCAGGCTCATTTCATGCTTTGGAGTCCCAGAAACTTGCAAGGGACTCCAAGGAGGAAAGAGTGGAACCCCTTTTTGGCATCATTCTGCATTGGCTGGACATTCTTTTTTCTGCCAGTAAACTGGAGGGGCTCTAGAGCATGAAATCAGAACTGCTTTTACCAACTTCCTTGAAGACAACTTCCTTGAAGACAACAACCTTCTCGACCCCTCACAATCCGGATTCCGAGCCAACCACATCACTGAAACCGCCCTCATCTCAGTCACAGACAACATCAGAACCCTGATGGACAATGGTGAAACAGTCGCCCTCATCCTCCTCGACCTCTCGGCTGCCTTCGACACCGTCTGTCACCGCACCCTAATAACCCGCCTCCGCTCCATCGGGATCCAAGACCAGGCCCTGGACTGGATCGCCTCCTTTCTCTCCAACCGCTCTCAGAGAGTCTACCTCCCACCTTTTCGCTCAGACCCCACCGAGATCATCTGCGGCGTCCCTCAAGGCTCCTCGCTCAGCCCGACACTCTTCAATGTCTACATGAGCCCCCATCGCCGACATCGTACGCAAGCACAGCATCATCATCACCTCTTACTCAGACGACACTCAACTTATACTCTCCCTCACCAAGGACCCCACCAGCGCAAAGACCAACCTGCAAGATGGTATGAAGGAAGTTGCAGATTGGATGAGACTCAGCCGTCTGAAACTGAACTCAGACAAAACGGAAGTCCTCATCCTCGTCAACACCCCGACCGCCTGGGACGACTCCTGGTGGCCCACGCCCTTGGCACCGCACCGACCCCCTTAGACCACGCTCGCAACCTCGGCTTCATTTTGGACCCTCTCCTCACCATGACCAAACAAGTCAACGCTGTGTCCTCCTCCTGCTTCCTCACCCTCCGCATGCTCCGTAAGATCTTCCGCTGGATCCCCGCCGACACCAGAAAGACCGTGACCCACGCCCTCGTCACTAGCCGCCTGGACTACGGCAACACCCTTTATGCTGGGACCACCGCAAAACTCCAGAAACATCTGCAACGAATTCAAAACGCCTCCGCCTGCCTCATCCTCGACATACCCCGCAACAGCCACATCTCCGCCCACCTGAGACACCTGCACTGGCTTCCCGTCAGCAAAAGGATCACCTTCCGACTTCTCACCCACGCACACAAAGCCCTCCACAACAAGGGACCAGAATACCTCAACCACCGCCTCAGCTTCTACGCCCCCACCCGTCTTCTCCGCTCCACCAGCCTCGCTCTCGCCGCCGTCCACCGCATCCGCCGCTCCACAGCGGGTGGGAGGTCCTTCTCCTACCTGGCGGCCAAGACTTGGAACACCCTCCCCACCATCCTCAGGACCACCCAGGACCACTCCATATTCCGGAGACTCCTCAAGACCTGGATTTTCGAGCAGCAGTAACCCCTTCCCCCTAGCGCCTTGAGACCCGCACGGGTGAGTAGCGCGCTTTATAAATGTTAATGATTTTGATTTGACTTTAAGTTTGATGCTCTTCTCTCAGGCTCATTGAGATGATTCATGGAGGCTGCAGGCAGCAAGTTATTTCCTGGCATAGGGTTCTTCAAGGACTTCATGATGGGTTCTCAAACTACTGAGTGAACATATATACTAGGGTCGGTAATCTGCACCTTGGACTTGACACAGCTGTCTGTAGCTCCATGTGAGTAGAGTTGGCATCAATACTTTGTAGAGGAGTGTACCCACTGTGGCAAGGTGGGCACCACCAGAAAGTGTGCACAGCTGTGCTAGAAATGCCTAGGTGCTGCTCAGACAGGGCAGCACCATTCCTCTGTACCCTGTCAGAAAGGATGCAAATAGGCAATGCAGAAGCAATGGCAACTGCTTCTCGTGAGTTGTTAACTTTTCTCTCTTAATGCACATCTCTGTTCGAGCTATGGTTTCTAGGATGACTGCTCCCTCCTATACATTGTGAACACTGTTTCCAGCCCTGCACGTTTGTGTGATAATATAATGCATTCTGTGTTGCATTCTTACTTTGTATCCATTGGACTAATTAGACCTGTACACCTGCAAACAATGATTTATAAGTGAAAAGATCAGGACTGAAGACACTGTCTGCAATGACCTAGATAGTGGTTATTAAACTGTAGTTCGGGGACACTTAGGGTTCTGAAAAGCCTACTTAGGGGTTCTGCAACAGCTTAGAAAATTAAATAATATTAACAGATTAGTAAAGTATACATAATTATAGAAGCAAAAGAACGATTGGAAATTTTAAAACATTCTGTATTGAAAGGAATTTGAATTCTAAAACATAAGTCAGTATTCTAAGATTGAATCACGGGAGCAGTGCAAGTGCATCACACAGAATATATAGTATGGACGATGCGTGGCCTCAATTGAATTTAGAAAAGCTTCAATCTTCCTATTAAAATTTTGATTTTTCTAAAATATTTGTGTATTAAATAAAATATTTATCATGTGTATTTTTGTTTGATGAAAGCTTGTTTCTGTTTTTTTGTATTTTTATTTATGGTTCAAATGATAAAAAATGCTAAGATTGGAGTCCCTGGTTTCCAGTAATTGCTTACTGGGGTGAGCCCGGATTCCAATAATGATGCTGTGGGGTCCCCGGGACCCAGTAATGATTAAGGGTTGGTCCACAGAAATTAAAAGGTTAAGCACCACTGATAGTGTGAGGTGATCACTTTAATGGTTATATTTGACATAGGAGAGATACCACGCCGAACGTTCCTATTAGCCCTCCTCGAATCAACATTACTTTAACTATATGGTGCCTGCCTCCTCCAATCCAGTGTGGAAAAGTCCTGGAAAGGATGCCCAGCATTGTTTGGCTATGGTTATGCAATTCATACAAGGCACACCTTTTGATATGGCCCTGGCTTCCCACCAGCATATCCCTAAACTGGAAATGACCTGGCCCTCCAAAGCTAGTAGCTAGTGTTCAGTTTTGGACCCTAAAGGAACAAAGCAGCCTCAATTCAGAAGGCATCTTGTTAGAACCTTAGGGCCAGGTGTATCATTATTTTAAATACCAATTACCTAATTGCGATTCTCTGCGAGTCGCAATTATGTAATCGCTGTTTGAATGTATGAAACTCTATGAGTTCCATTTAGCGTTTCCTAATGGGTTGCAAATCGACCTACCTCGTTAATATTAATGAGGCAGGTTGCAATTTACGACCCATTAAGAAAAGCTAAAATCACAGGGGTGATGGTCTGCTGAGTTCAGCAGACCACCATGTCTGTGATTACTTACAAATAAAGCATTTTTTTTTTAATGCAGCCCGTTTTTCGTAGAGGAAAACAGTATGCTTTTAAAAAAGAAAAACACAAAGGGGGTCATTCCAACCTTGGCGGTAAAAGCCGCTTACCGCTGTCAGAAGACCGCCAACATACCGCCGCGGCCGCGGTAAACCGCCACGGTCATTCTGACCCAGAACAGGCAAACCGCCAAAATACAGACATCCACAAAAGTCCGCCACACCAAAGGCCAGGGAGAAACTGGCGATGACCAAACCTCCACCGTCACGCCAAAAGAAATACGCCCACACTATCACGACCCACGAATCCACGCGGCGGTCTTTCAACCGCGGTAATCCATTGGCGGTACACACCGTTGCGCTCAAAATATACACACACTTACAAAACACAACCACATTGGACAATTCAAAATACACGCACCTGATACACATACAAACACCACTCCCACACACCCAACACAATATAAAACACACACCCACATCACCCACAAATCCCCACTCCTACAGAATCGGGACCACGCACTGAGAAAAAGAGAACTGAGCACCCAGACGCGCATTTTACTTTCACCCAGCAATATTTCCATGCACTTCTAACAACACACCAATACACATCACCACACAATCCACCCCACACATCACCCACACCACCCCATGGCACCGCAAAGACACCCCAGGTTCTCCGAGGATGAACTCAGGGTCATGGTGGAGGAAATTGTACGGGTAGAGCCACAGCTCTTCGGGACATAGGTGCAGCACACCACCATTGCCAGGAAGATGGAGCTATGGAGCAGAATAGTCGATAGGGTCAACGCTGTGGGACAGCACCCAAGAAATAGGGACGACATCAGGAAGCGGTGGAACGACCTACGGGGGAAGGTGCGTTCAATGGTATCCAGGCACAACATCGCTGTGCAGCGGACTGGCGGCGGACCCCCACCTCCTCCCCCAGAATTTACAACATGGGAGGAGCAAGTCTTGGCGATCCTGCACCCTGAGGGCCTCGCAGGAGTATCTGGAGGAATGGACTCTGGTAAGTCAAATCATCACTACTTCATCCCCCCCACCCCACCAGCATACCAACTCATACCCCCACCCTCACCCTCACCCCCATCACATCCTGCTCCTTGCAAATGTCTCAACATCACAGCCCACCCATCCCAACACCAATCCCTGCATGCGACCACAAAGCATGGACACCCATCACCAAAGCATGCCCACTGCACATACCCATCCCCCACCAAATCACCGTCACAAAAGCCCCCACACGGGAATGCCAGCACTGGGGTACAAGGGCACCCACCCATTACACGCTATGGCACACACAAATGCAATAACCATACTTTAATACCCCTGCAGGACCCGAACGCCACGTCACCGCGCAGGAGGGTCCACAAATGTCCACTCCACCCCCAGAAGAGGCCCACAGTGAGGACAGCACCTCTGTCGACCTGGATCTAGATGACCAGCCCGGCCCATCGGGGACCTCGGGACAGTCTGTTCCCCTCAGACAGCCACAGGCCATAGCAGACCTTCCCCCCTCTGGGAACACCAGCACAGCACCCACCCAGCGGGCCCATCCCTCAGTCCCCAGGACACGTCAATCAGCGGTGTGTCCACCACTACAGGGCACCCAGGTTAACCCACCACCCCAACAACAACAGGGACCTGGGGGCAGTGGTAGTGGGCACACGGTCCAGGGGACAGAGGCCCAGGGAAACAGGGGAACTGGGAGGGCTGCAGTGCGACAGGGGGGGGACAGGCCCAGGGAACTCACTCTCCACAAGGCCCTCTCCTCCATCATGGGAGCCTACCACCACTACCAGGAGACGATGGCAACGGTCCTGGCCAGTTTTCAGGAGATCCAGCTTCTGCAGGAGGAACAGTATTTGGGGTTCAGGGAGGAACTACGAAACATCAGTTCCGCCCTGGCCACCATTGTAGGGGCTCTGAATCAGGTAGTCACCACATTGCGGGACACTGTGGCAGGACAAAGGGCCCCTGACATTAGCATGGACCAAGAACTGCCTACCACCTCTGCCGGCGCTAGTGGACAGGAGGCCCCGCCACAGGACCAACAGGCCACCAGCACCCCACCCCCTGCAGAAGGAGAACCACCCCGCAAGCGGGCCCTGAGATCCAGGAAGAAGACAGAGTAAGATGCCAAGACCCCCGCCGGGAAAGGATACCTACCTGATTGTCATCCCACTGTCCCACATTGACACCCTGTCCATTCTTATACTGCCCATGCTCCACTTTCCACAGGCATTTGGACAATGCACCTGTGATTCTAATAGTCTGGACTCTGCCATGGACAATCCTCCACCATCACCCCTCACCGATTTGCAATCACCCACCAATATAGAGCACTGAAATAAACACAGTTATTGCACAAAACAATCAGGTGTCTGGCTGTGATTTTGTACTAATGTATTAGACATTACCGTCCCAAAATGCATATTTACATTGTGATGCCAACATACCACTGTCACACAGCTGTAGTCCATGAGGAAACAAAGCAGATGTTACGCAGTATGGCCCACATCTCTGAAATTGGAAGGGAAAGTCACAACTCAGTTACCATACACTGGGGGAAAAGGTCAGACAGTAGAGAGGTAGTAGGGGTTAAGTATATGTAATATACCGGGTTGGAATCTTACCTGTGTTTCATTGAAAATACTGCTGTATTACTGTGTTCCTGTTGTCTATGTCGTCCTCTTCGGCTTCCTCGTCTTCACTCTCCACAGGCTCCACAGCTGCTACAACACCACCATCTGGACCATTCTCCTGCAGAAAAGGCACCTGGCGTCGCAAAGCCAGGTTGTGAAGCATACAGCAGGCCACGATGATCTGGCACCCCTTCTTTGGTGAGTACAATAGGGATCCACCTGTCATATGGAGGCACCTGAACCTGGCCTTCAGGAGGCCGAAGGTACGCTCGATCACCCTCCTAGTTCTCCCATGGGCCTCATTGTACCGTTCCTCTGCCCTTGTCCGGGGATTCCTCACTGGGGTCAGTAGTCATGACAGGTTGGGGTAACCAGAGTCACCAATTAGCCACACACGGTGCCTCTGGAGTTGACCCATCACGTAAGGGATGCTGCTATTCCGCATGATGTACGCGTCATGCACTGAGCCAGGGAACTTGGCATTAACATGGGAGATGTACTGGTCTGCCAAACACACCATCTTTACATTCATCGAATGATAGCTCTTTCTGTTTCTGTACACTTGTTCACTCCTGCTGGGGGGTACTAAAGCCACATGGGTCCCATCAATGGCACCTATGATGTTGGGGATATGTCCAAGGGCATAGAAATTACCTTTCACTGTAGGCAAATCCCCCACCTCAGGGAAAACAATGTAGCTCCGCATGTGTTTCAGAAGGGCAGACAACACCTTGGAAAACATAGGCTGGGACATCCCTGATGATATGGCCACTGTTGTTTGAAATTACCCACTTTCAAAGAAATGGAGTACTGACAGCACCTGCACTAGAGGTGGGATCCCTGTGGATTGGCGGATGGGTGACATCAGGTCTGGCTCCAGCTGGGCACACAGTTCATGAATAGTGGCTCGGTCAAGCCTGTATGTCAGTATGACATGTCTTTCCTCCATTGTCGACAGGTCTACCAGCGGTCTGTACACGGGAAGATTCCTCCATCTCCTCGCATGTCCCAGCGGACGGTGCCTATGAAGGACAACAGCGAGCACAGAGTCAATCAACCCACAGGTACGTAACCACAGTTTGCACAAAACACGATTACCAATGCATTGAATGGTTTGTATGAGTGTTGATGCAAGGCCTAGGTATGTGTGACGCAGTTAAAAGTAAGCCATGTGGGCCCTTGAAATGGCGGCTGCCTGACCTGTGAAGTGTGACAATGGGATGTGAGGTAAATGCGCTGGCGTGGCACACCGTGGCGGTAGGCGGTCGAAGACCGCGGCGCAAAGCAGCATTGGTTAACATTGAATCCTATGGGTCTCAGGAGCCAATGACGATATGCGCCGGCGGTCGCGGAACGCACCGCCGTGGTACGCACCGCCACGGGCGTAACCGCCATTTTCTATCTGCTTAATCACTCGATACCTGATCTTTGACAGGAGAGTACCTACACTGCAAGTGCTGCTGTGACCTCGGTCTGGAAGAGACAATGGCTCATGCGACTGGGAAAAGGGCCCCTGCCTTCACTGCTCAGGAATTGGAGAAACTCGTGGATGGGGTCCTCCGCCAGAATGCGCTACTCTACGGTCCTCTAGACCAACAGGTAAGTACACTGGGACCATGCTTTGTGGCCAATGCCTGTGTTGAGTCGGGTGGATGAAAGATGGTGGGGAGGGGAGCGAATGAGGCATGCATCAAATGACGGATGACAGGATGTGCCACATGGCAAGGGTCAGGATGGGGTGCCACTCACATTGAGGGTGCAGAAGGTGATGATTCTTTTTCTCTCCCTGTACATTTCACATAGGTCGGCGCCCACCAGAAGATAGACATTTGGCGTGCCATCGCGAAGGACGTCCGGGCCCTAGGGGTCCACCACAGACGGGGCACCCACTGCCGGAAGAGATGGGAGGACATCCGACGCTGGAGCAGGAAGACGGCGGAGGCTCAGCTGGGGATGGCCTCCCAACGTGGGAGGGGTGCCAGTCAGACTTTGACCCCCCTGATGTCCCGGATCCTGGCGGTGGCCTACCCCGATTTGGATGGGCGCGTGAGGACATCACAGCAGACACAAGGGGGTGAGTACACTGTCATTCTGGTGACTTTGCGCACAGTGGAGGTGTCTGGGTGGGGGAGGAGGGCTGTGGGTATCCCTAGGCCAGGGCGATTTCTGTAGGCTAGGCCCCTCCATAAGGCATGGCCCTGTGCCCCCGCCCCCCACCTCTGTAGGGTGCCAAGTACAGCTATTCATGGCCCTGTGTCATCTATGTGTGCAGATGTCGTCCATAGGCTTGTAGGCCATGTCACACGGATTGAGTAGTGGACCCCAATTGCGCGGCGTAGTGCAGGGGGCTTCTGTGTCTGTCCTCTCCGCCAACGGTGTCACCAATGCATGCACTCAACATGTCTTTATTTTCTCCCCCCCCCTTTTTTGTGGTCTTCCTGTTCATGTGTGCATTAGCATCATCAGGCGGAGGAGAAGTGGCATTGGAGCACGAGGGAGCTGCATCCCACATGGCCCTGGAGGGCCATGCAACGGATTCCGAATACACCAGTGAGACGGAAGACGAGGGGAGCTCCACAGCGGGGACTCGGGCAGACATAAGTGACACGGACTCGTCCTCTGAAGGGAGCTCCCTTGTGGTGGCGCCAACATCCGTGCACCCCGCAACAACAGGTACAGCCGCCACCCAGCGCACCAGCACCGCCCTCCCAGCAGCCCCTCAGTATTTGCCCCGTGCCCGCTCACCCAGGAAGGTGGGCATCTCCTTCGCCCCAGGCACCTCAGGCCCTGCCCCAGTCACCCCTGCTGCCCTCAGTGAGGAGATCATTGACCTCCTGAGGACGCTCACTGTTGGGCAGTCTACCATTTTGAATGCCATCCAGGGTGTCGAAAGAGAGGTGCACCAGAGTAATGCATACCTGGAGGGCATTCATTCTGGTCAGGCTGCCCTTCAGCGATCGTTCAACACTCTGGTCTCAGCACTGATGGCAGCAATTGTCCCTGTCTCTAGCCTCCCCCCTCCAACTTCCTCCACCCATACCCTATCACCTGTACCTCTGCCTATCCCAGACACACCATCAGACCAGCCTGCACACACCTCAACACCCAAGGGAAGCTCATCCAGACATAAGCACCACACATCACACAAGCATTCACACAAGCAACATCCACATACAGACATACCAACACCCACTGCCTCCACTGTGTCCCCCTCCTTCTCGTCTCCCTCCTCCCTCCCTGTCATGTCTCCACTCACACTTGCATGCACAACATCTTCAGCCACTACGTCCATCACCAGCACACACACCAGAACCCCCCGCACACGTGCAGTCACCACCCCCACTACCATTTACACATCCCCTGTGTCCTCTCCCAGTGAGTCTGTCACCCCCTCTTCCAAGATACACAAACGCAGGCAGCCACCCACCCAACAGCCATCCACCTCACGACAGCCTCCAGCCCAAGCACCTGCAGCCAAAGACACCAGACTTAAGACTCCTACAACCATAACCTCTTCCTCCACTCCCATACCCACTACACCTACCCGTCCCACTGGTCCTAAATTGCTATTCCTGTCCAAACTTAACCTCTTTCCTACAACTCCCCCACCCCGTCCATCTCATAGGACTCCAGTCAGCACCTCAGCCACCACAAAACCGGGCCCTGTGATGACAGTCTGCCATGGACTGTGGAGTCCCCCACCCTCAAGGGCAGCCAGTTCAGTACGGAGCCAAGGCACGGGCAGCCCACCCCCGGAGAAACACCCGAAGATAGTCAGCGGCCGGCGCGAGAGGGTGAAAACACCAGGCACTAAAATCCCTACCATGGCTCCGGCACGAAGTGTGGAGACAAGTGGCACACCGCCCAAGGTGGGGAAGGGCCACAGGCTAACAGGGAAGGCTGGGAAGGGCAGCACGCCCGAGGATACCGCCATCAGCCCAGCTGGCCAGGAGGGCCCCGCCAGCCCCATCCCAGGTGGGCAGGAGGACACCAACAGGCCCGGTACTGCAGACCAGGAAGGCCCCGCCAGCCACCCGACAGATGGGCAGGAAGGCCCCGCCAGCCACAGGACAGGTGGCAAATGACCTGCACGCCATGGCCGGATCCGCTGAACTGGGCCCTTCATCTCAAGCACCGCTGAACTGGGCACCGCCGTCTCAAGCACCGCTGAACTGGGCACCGCCGTCTCAAGCACCGCTGAACTGGGCCCTTCATCTCAAGCACCGCTGAACTGGGACCTTCATCTCAAGCACCGCTGAACTGGGCACCGCCGTCTCAAGCACCGCTGAACAGGGCACCGCCGTCTCAAGCACCGCTGAACTGGGCCCTTCATCTCAAGCACCGCTGAACAGGGCACCGCCGTCTCAAGCACCGCTGAACAGGGCCCTTCATCTCAAGCACCGCTGCGCTGGGCCCTTCATCTCAAGCACCGCTCCGCTGGGCACCGCCGTCTCAGGAACCGCTGAACTGGGCCCTTCATCTCAAGCACCGCTGAACTGGGCACCGCCGTCTCAAGCACCGCTGAACTGGGCACCGCCGTCTCAAGCCCCGCTGAACTGAGCCCTTCATCTCAAGCACCGCTGAACTGGGCCCTTCATCTCAAGCACCGCTGAACTGGGCACCGCCGTCTCAAGCACTGCTGAACTGGGCCCTTCATCTCAAGCACCGCTGCACTGGGCACCGCCGTCTCAAGCACCGCTGAACTGGGCCCTTCATCTCAAGCACCGCTGAACTGGGCACCGCCGTCTCAAGCACCGCTGCACTGGGCACCGCCGTCTCAAGCACCGCTGAACTGGGCCCTTCATCTCAAGCACCACTGAACTGGACCCTTCATCTCAAGCACCGCTGAACTGGGCACCGCCGTCTCAAGAACCGCTGAACTGGGCACCGCCGTCTCAAGCACCGCTGAACTGGGCCCTTCATCTCAAGCACCGCTGAACTGGGCACTGCCGTCTCAAGCACCGCTGAACTGGGCACTGCCGTCTCAAGCACCGCTGAACTGGGCACCGCCGTCTCAAGCACCGCTGAACTGGGCCCTCCATCTCAAGCACCGCTGCACTGGGCACCGCCATCTCAAGCACCGCTGAACTGGGCACCGCCGTCTCAGGCACCGCTGGCCCATTCGCGGCAGGGGCAGACCCGCATCTCTGTTGGGCAGGGCTGAACGAAGCCCTCTGGGCACCAGTCCCCCTTCAGAACCAGTGGAGACTGTCATCCACTTGAGAGACTGTGGCTTTGCACTCCCCAGGATGGCACAGTGGGCAACCCACCCACTGCAGAGACTTGAGAGACTGTGGCTTTGCACTCCCCAGGATGGCACAGTGGGCAACCCACCCACTGCAGAGACTTGAGAGACTGTGGCTTTGCACTCCCCAGGATTGAACAGTGGCCATGGAGGCCCCTCGTGGATCTGGCGTCGTGCACTCATCTGGCTGAGGTGCCCCCCTTCCCTTCCCCCTGAGGTGCCTGTAGTTTTCCTATCTGATGCCCCTGCAGTGTTCTCTCCGTTGGAGTCAGGTATCCTGTGTGGGCTTTGCCCATGTGATTTGGGCCCAGTGGTCCACGGACAATGCCTGCTACAATGCTCGGACTTGTACATATATGTATATAAGTGTTTTTGATGTGTAGATATATATATATATATATAATTCAGCCAGTAATACAATATATTCCAATGTTTAGAATCATTTCCTTTTGTCTTTGCATTCTTCCGGGGGGTTTGTGGGGGGGTAACTGTGATGTATTACTGTGCATTGATGTGTGTGTTGTAGTGGGTGAGGGTGGGGGTGGGTGTGTTGCGTATGTGTGTCCCCGTAATATTTTCTCCTCCCCCCTCCCCTGTGTCGTAGGTGCAGTACTCACCGTTGTCTTCTGCGCCGGCGTTCGTGCTCCTGGTAGAGGAGCAGGAAGACAATCGCTGGGAGGATGTGGAGTTCGGGTTCCATGCTGTCCAGATTCCTCGTGGGGTGTATGGAGGTGAGCGTTTTCCGTTTGAAATGGCTGTTTCTGCCGTGTTTTTATCGGCGGGGCTACCGCCCCAGAAAAGGTGGCGGATTGGTGTGTTGTGATAGGGTGGGCGGTACATTGACTCCCGCCTGTCTGTTGGCGGTGACCGCCACGCTGTTTGTTTGTCCCGCCGTGGCGGGCGGTGTGTTGATGTGGCGGTCTCTGTTGGCGGTTTCCGCCAGGGTCGGAATTCCATTTTTTTTACCGCCAGCCTGTTGGCGGTTTAGCCGCAGGTTTAACACCGACCGCCAGGGTTGGAATGACCACCAAAGTTTTCTTCTCCATTTTTTTAAGGGTAGGGAGACCACTGCCTGCTCTCAAAATACATGTTCACTACCATTCACAAAGGGAAACAGGTCCCTTGGAGACACCTTCCTGTTCGCGAATGGGTTCCCATTTACTTTAATTAGGTGGTAAAATGGGAATGTTTTGTGACCGAATTTCGGTCACAAAACATTCCTACATACCTCTGCGATTCGGTATTGGGAAGGGACGTCCTGAACAAGCCCCTTCCTAATACCGAATCGATATGTATGCACAATTCCAAATTGCAATTCGGTAGAATGTACGAAATTGCAAATTGGAATTCAAACATACCAGTATGCATTTTTGCGGTCGCAAACGGCCCAATAGGGCCGTAAAAT
The DNA here is from genome assembly GCF_031143425.1 of Pleurodeles waltl. Classification (NCBI taxonomy): domain Eukaryota; kingdom Metazoa; phylum Chordata; class Amphibia; order Caudata; family Salamandridae; genus Pleurodeles; species Pleurodeles waltl. The sequence continues at coordinate 272,312,156 of NC_090451.1, read as the reverse complement.
GCATGCTACATATGGCCCTTAGTCCATTTTTTTCTGGAAGCAGCACATGCAGTTCTAATTGTGGTTTGTCTAAATTGTCTGCATTTTGTGATCCTGTGAAAATCATTTTAACGCTTTGTTTTGTTTCTCAGTCGAAATTTGGAGTGGTAAGTAAAAGGCTAATCGCTGCATAAAAAGCTAACAATTTAGATTTTAAAGAAAAAACAATTCGGTTCTTTAGCTGTGCACGTGGAAGAGTGTGAAATATAAATTTAGCAGCAGGTGGGGGGGGGGGGGGGGGGGGGGGGGAAGTCCGGGGGGGAAGTCCCCAGTGGGGATTCGAGGTTGCATTTTCGTCCAAACCGCATTCCATTGCCACACAGAGTTAAAAACAATTATAGCAGCTGCTCTTTTCACGCAGTCAGTTAATGTACAAATAGAAAAGCACACAACGTTTACCCATAAATGTTCTCGGTGGAGAGGACAGGTGCAGCGCACTCCCTTGAAGGGGGAGGTTTCGGCTTGCCACACAATAAATATATTACTTTCTAAAGACGTTCTGGACCACGACGTATTAATTTTAAAACTGGGCGTGCCCTTGTTTAAGTTGTGCTCATGTTTTAGCCGGGTCCTCTGTAGTCTTTCAACTGATTCTTGTATTGTGTTATGGTGCTTGTTTATTGTGTAGAGTTCCACTGGCTAATTTCCTTGGCCTATTGACGTCTTAGGCTAATGATCAACTAAATGGGATTGATAATGGGTCATATGGCCCTCTGCTAGTCAGAGTAAGGACCTGTTTAGAGTTTGGAATGAACTGAACACCCTACAATGTCTGGGGGAAACTCTTAATAGGGAATAAAAACCCCGGCCAAATGTCTTTCACTATGTAGCTCTATGGTGGTGGAATGTAGCTCTTGCCTTGAACTAAGAATTATCCCCTCAAAAATGGAGAATTGTCAGTAGCCTCCAGAGTTTACATTTTTTCCTACCTGATGCATTGCAGGGTGTGTGTCTTAGAACGACCACCCAACACATGACAGCACGAACTATGTCCTCCTTTTCCCTGCTGGGTGTTCCAGTGAGGATTGGGCGTTTGCCAGGCAGTACCGAGCACCAGGCATTTCCCCTAGAGGCTGGAGGGGTGGAGCTGTTTTTGGTTGTTGGGGGAACTGTGTTGCAGGCCACAGCTCACTTTAAACTGGCCCACATTCCAGCCTCATGGGGGTATTAGGCGTCCATGCACTGCTGCCTGGCTGCATGGCCACATCGGCCGCACTGCCATATGCCATATGCACTGTGAGTGACAGTCCGAGTCAAACCAAAGTAAGCACCATTGTCTGTCTTTCATCTCCATGATGTCAATAGTCATGGAAATAAAAGATAGACCATGGCTCTCTGCGAAGCTCTTGTGGTCGCAGATGGGTAGAACAGAATATGCAGTAGACCAGTGAAATTTGGATGGTGGAGATACCACTGCAATTGTCTGATAGGACTGCACAGTAACTCAGTTTAGGGGATGGGTGGTCTGCTGGATGGTGCATGGACTGGCTCTCCTTTGAGTGCTACTGGGGTATTGTACTACTGAGCCAGGGTTAGTGCTCTATGGAATTCTGCCAGATGCGTATTTGCAATGTATCAACCTTAACATCGTTCATTGCCCCCTACGGACCCTTCTCGTGCGTGAGCCAGCACACTAGTGAATGCAGAACAGGGATTTTGTGTTTTCGCATGACGGTAGTGGGCACCTCTTACAGCGCTGTGGTGTGGGCTGGACCAGAATACTATCTGAAACATCATTCTTTTCATTTCACTCTTGCCAGGCTTTGCTACCAATATGATGCCTTAGGAATGGTAGGCCAATTTAGAATACACCAAAAGATCCAAGGGGGTGTGAATGTACTATACCCTGCCGTATCTATACAATTCTGGCCACCCTGAAGAGATTCATATTTCTTTTTAAAGGATTCACACCCACTGATGGTTTTGTTAGTGACATGCTTCATCATTGAGTCCTTGCCCAGACACAACTAGGTGGGCTCAACCTTCAAAAAGTTGACGGAGCTCTTGTTGGTAAATATATTTGTGATGTGCATGATAAAATTGTCTACGGGTACTCAGACCAGTATCAATTTTAATTTTAGTTTTATTAGTGATTTAGATTGCTGAACCCTAGTAAGATTAAAAACAATCAGTGATGTCTATCGAGTTAATAATGTACTCTCACATCATCAATCAGGTCTAATTGCTCCAGCCTTTATGGAGCCAAACGTTGGTCAGAGGCTTTCTTCAGGATCAAAACTGAAGGTAGATCCCGAGGGATATATTGGAAGCTGTGTATATGCTCTTCCAATGCTTCTGCCTCCATTTTGTGATGTAAAGAATTTAGAAAACAAACATGATTTTTTTTCCCAGTGATGTGTTGAGGTATATTTTTCATACACTGAGTGAGTTGTTTATAGGTCAGTTCAGGGTGTGCATGGGTGTATGCGACTGAGATCTCTGGGGGTGGGAGGGGGGGAGGTGAAGGTACTGCTAGTTTCTCACAGTTCTTTTCAAGGTTTCGGAGTATAAAGCCCATCCATTCCTTGACCTCTCCGCACACAGCCCGATGGTGATGTATGTACTAATTGTAATTACAATTGTATTGGATAGTTTGTGAAGGGGATACATGGATGTCGATTTATTGACAGTGCTGAAGGAAAAGAAAATGCTAAGTGTGAGACACCAGCACCATCATGCGTGACCCAGAGGAATGGGTCTGATAACTGATGTTCCCTGCCGAAGTGTGTGCGGATATTCCCTTTCTGCCCTCTCCAGTCCATTCCTGTGAAGAACGCCCTTTTCCTGTCCTCCCATGCGTGGCCAATCTTTCTAACCCGGCTGACCTCTGCAGTACAGTTTGTCCTTGCTGACCCAGACACAGCGCCATCTCAGTCTTCTGCACAGCTGCCGCCCGGACACCTGAGAAATCCATTACGTTCCAGGAACGAACAGGTCATTTTGCTTATGAAAAGATACTGATGGCTTTTTTGACATAACAAATCGCAACGTTTAGAAACTACGCCGTGGAAGGTACGAGCACCACTAAATTCAGGATGTGCAGAACGGAGGCTGTCGCTTACCTTATTGGTCACAACTAGGCTTAAAAGGTTAAACCAGTGACTGCTGAAATCTACGTGTGTAGCAAGCCTCTGGGTGTACTCCTGTTAACGATTGCTCGGGTGGTTAATGTGCTTGCCACAGAGGTGCACGTTTTCTATTCATGACAAATTCAATGCGGTCTAAAATAGCTTAGATGATATGTTTTAATGTGATGTTCATCGGGCTTAATGCTGTGTGATATTATTTCCAGTGATTACATCATTATAGGAATTAGTGCTTTTAAATCTTGAAAAGCTTCCTCTTTTGGGCACGGAATTGTGACAAGTACGAAGCCAGTATTGGGTAATGAAAGAGAAACCTAAAGCAGTGGGCGAAGGAGCAGGGGTGGTTGGCATGTGTACGCCCCATGGCACTTCCTGCCGTCCATTTATCGTCCTCCAGAGAGGCCTATGCGAGAGGCAGCAGAAACTGCTGAAAAGTGCGCGGCATCCAGTGTTCAAGATCAGCAGAGAAATGAATAACCTGCTGCCTGGATGTATGTCATGAACTGTTCGTCAAGGTGTGTATTTACATGAATAGCGGCAATATGTATAGCGAGCAGCATCACTGTTTCCTAGAGCTTGACAACGGGTGAGGATCACCTTGCAGCTCAACGGGACTCATGTTATCAATCACAGAACACGAAAAGCTAACTTTGCACCCACTTAATTAGAACGTGTCAACCTATGGCAGGTTCGACAGACCTCAGCAGGAGATGTACCCCTCGGCTCTCTTACCAGAGCAGAGGGTTTGTTTCAGCTCCCTTCTAAAACACAATGAAAACAGTGAGCCTTGTGGCCCGTGTCATGTGAGAGACGCTCGTGCAGCCCTTGCTTCTTCGCCAGTTGCATGTACTTCCGGTGGTTATTCGCTAAGCCAGTGCATAGAACTGTAAAATAGAAACGACAGCTTCCTGGACTTGAGGCGCTGCTGATTAGAAATCTAGAACTGGGTGGAGCTACGAGAACTGTGCAGCTTCGAGCCTCTGCACTAAGATCGTATCTCACACTGCGAGTCAGAACTAAGATGTTTCGCCGGAGCTGTTGGGTTGCTTCAGTACTGATAATACTGTTCCTGGATGCAAAGATAAAGGCATATTGTAAGAGCCTTGTGGATGTTTAGCCCAAAGCATATTGTAAGAGCCCTGTGGGTGTTTAGCCCAAGGCATATTGTAAGAGCCCTGTGGGTGTTTAGCCCTTCAGTAGAAGTGCATGTTATCTCAGCATTGAGGTGCATTTTGAGAGCCCTGTGAATGTCTCAGTAATGGTATAAAGACGATGGCCAATACAGAGGAGCATCCCGAGAGCCCTGTCAATGGCTTGGTACTGGTCTACCCAGAAGATTGGTGTGGATGTATCTCAAGAGACCACTGCTGTTCACATTGCTGAAATGTATAGCAGGTTGGAACTGTTTCTTCTTTGGCACAAACATATCTTATAGTTTACACACTATTTTGTTATGGGCACACACACGGTTTACTGCTATAGAGAAATGGTACTCCTTGACACTGAGGAAGACTCTAGTATTTGAATAGTTCCCTTCAAGGCTACATTTAAATATGTAATAAAAAAGTACTGCAAAATGCACAACGTTAGCCATTTTTGTTAAATTTCCGTGGGTGGAAGAAGTACCATCCAGACCCCTATTGTAGCGGTCCGGCTCGCTTGCTGCGCTCACTCGCTGTGCACTGTATGGGAGCTGGTCTGACAGTATTTGCCAGGGCTGCTTCGAGATCCCAGTCTGGCACTGGTGTTACCTGGATCACTCGGTTAACCACCTAACCACCATCAGATATGGAAGTGTAATCAGTTGTTTATAGAGTCCCATCATGACCTCTGTGGGTAGCAGGTTTGGTTCCGTAGGACATATTTAGCTAAGTGCCAAGGTTCACCTAATGCAGTGTTTATGACTCTGATTTTTGTTGGTACCATTTAGTTCTGAATTAAGTTATATTATTAGTTATCTGTGAGCGATCCAGAACCCACAACCCTACAAGATCTCACCATATATTGCCTGCTGCCAGTGTTCCTAAAGTCCTGCATAATACCAACAGCAACTGTTATCCACAAGAGCAGTCAACTCTCTGACCTGGACTCGTCATCAGGAACTCATTATAAGGGCATGGCTATCACTACGTGATGGACACTCATCTAGGCTATTCATGGTACAGTATGATCTAAACGTTTCTCTTTTTAGGGTCGAACGTGCAAGCGCTCTGGCTTGTTGTAATCTCTCTGCGGGCTTTTAACCACGCCACTCTAGCTATTCATTCTTTGTTGTGATTGTCTTAAATGCTTCATTTTTATTGGTGCATTTTGTGAAATGTCCCTCCTTTGTATGCTGAGTTCCCTCTCAGGCGATTTCACTAAGTGAATATTTTTGTTGCCCATCACACTACATCATGCTTCTTCCTGTTACAGGGTGTGATAGCCCCCTCCTCCGCTTTCGGTTTGCTTTTCATCCCAGCCAGAATCCATTCTGGACATTCATGCAGAGAGCTAATAACTCTCGCGCTTGCGCTCACTGCAACTGTGACGCTTTGCATTGACTTGCTCATGTCATCTGTTTTACTTTGCATTCTCGATTTATGTGGCAAGAAAAGTCCAGTTAGGAATTTACAATGCTAATAGCTCTAACTTGAGCAAATGTGAGATGCATTGCATTGCAAATGCTTGTTTTAGATTAGTATAATACACAGATTTTGGCTGCCACTATTTTTTGCTGTGTCCTTTATAGTTCCATGTGTAGTAGCTAATTTCCTCCAAGTATCCTGTGATGGCCCCTGCCTAATCTTCCTCACTCATCTAACCTCAGGCCCATCTCTAAGAACTGGAGAGACACAGTCAACCAGACAAGCTCTCATTGGATCAAGAGTCCCTTCCCCAATACTTCCAGGGGGGCACCATCAGTCGTTTTATGTCATTGCCAAAGGATCTAACCTGCCTCCAGTGATGGACCACTTGAGGACACATCACCACCAGGGGGCTGCAAGGGAACCTCCGGTTCACAACCAACCATCACACAATAGTGTCACTTGGACTGCAAACCCTACTGTTCAGCAATGCATGGTTTCCTCATTTACGCAGCAGCCCTGTGGAAAGCATCACACTGTACTCCATGTTGGATCAAAATTGTTCCGAAGTTTTAATCAAAATACAAATTTCCTCCATTAATATTGAAAAATATCTCAATAAATTAGTAAGGATGGGGTCTTTTATGATGTAAATGGAACAGTTACAGCCCAGCTCTCAGTAACCACTTTCAATAGGCAAAGGAAATTCATGCTCGATGTTTGCAGCTTTACATGATAGGAACGAGGCAAGTCTGACATGGAAACCAAACTCAATGTACTATGTAGAACTCAGGAATAAAATGCAAAATGGATCTCCTGAGGGAATCAGCTTAAAAAATAAGGACCCAAGACATGTATGCCTCTTTGTATGAAAATTATAAGTGTTAAGAGTCACACAAAACACTTCAATACTACCACTAGTTCACATAGCAGAAACAAGTACATGCGTTAATGAACCATGAATGATGAACCAGATGCTGAAAAGGAGATAGTCCATCCAGTGACCGCTTCACCTGCAGTCATGCAGTGCCTATGTGAAGGTCACACTGACAACCACTCTATTCAGCACGTTAGAGTGTACAGTGCGGTCCCGGAAGTCTCTTGTCTGCTGTCACCATATAGGCCACCCCTCCCGATTCAGCAGGGAGACTGCTGATTTCAAGGCTAGTCTCCATCCTCCCGATTCCTGCATGCAAAAACCCCCAGAGCTTTCTGAAACTTGCGAAAATAAAATGTTTGTCACGCAGAATCCAATCTCCCCCTTCAAGAATGACCTGACATCAAATGTTAAGCCTTTGTCCTGAAATCTTGAAGGGGGAGATTAGATCATTTAACAGACTTCAACATTTTATTTTTGGCAGTTTTATATAGTGGAAACAAAAACAGAGTTTAGAACTCTGTTTTTGTTTGTGCTATGCCATTAAACTGCCAAAATGAATCATGACACACACATTACTGCACTCCAGAATAGTGTAAAAGGCCATGTATTAGGACAGGATTGCAATTAATAAAAAAAAACATTTGAATAAATTTGAACATTCTAACTTTCCAGCTTCTTTTCTGTACCACCCCTTTTGAAATGCCCCACTTTTCACTTTCCATTGCATTCCCCCACCTTTGCCTCCATTCACCCAGCCTCCACCTTCATTCACCTACTATCCACACTCTCCTTTCATACACTGCCTCATTCGGGCATCTCCTACACTGTCATCCTTCACCTGCTTCTTCTCCCCCACAGAAAGGTGGCCAGGCCAGCATCTAACACTCCACCCTCCCCCAGCTACTGCACACTCACTGCAGCCTGCCCTAAACTGGTGAGTGGAACCCAAACCCAACCCCCCCACCCTAATCTCTGTCTAAATGCTCAACCTATGCATGGTGGGTCGGTGGCCAAACTTCCGACAGCGGGTTCAGCTTTTGCGTGGAACAGGCCGACCCCTCCCTCCCTATATATACCCACCCTTAAAGCCCTCCCCTGCTTCCCAACCCTCCAATCCCTGCCCCATGATGCCTTATTTATCACGAAGGATCCTGCAAAGAGACTAGACTGTGTCTTTCCTCTCCACGGGGCCCTTCAATGCTGATTGTCTCCATACATACCATTACACCCGATTCAGGCAGATTGCCTCTCCTTCAATATAAATCAGTGGGGAAAAATGCATTCTCCCATCTATTTTTTTTTTAACTTCCCGCTTGTCAGCTCTAAAATGTTGGCTTGTATTTGTCACGCTTACTTTTCCGATGGGAAGTCTAGAAAGGGAACTCTCCTCCTCCTGCCTTATAATGACGAAAATATGTCACCACCTAACGCATACCACCCTTCCATGCTTTGAAGGAAACAAGTGCATACTGTGCATCCAGGGTAAATCCGCACACTGGACACCCCTTTCTGCCACACAGTTCATTGCCGTCACAGACCAGTTGCACCTCTAAATCTATACAGTGAATAACCCCTCTCCTCTTCACAGTGGAGACAGAGGATGATCAGCACAACCATCCTTTAGTTGCTTAACTCTGTTGAGTGAAAGGTCTTTGTAATGTCACTGCTCAACAAAACAGGTGGTACCTCATGTATGTTGTCTATCATGCTTGTCTTTAACTATTAAAGCATATTACTATGGACCTGCATCCAGAAGTAGTAATGGTAGATTTGCAAAAAGAGGTTGCAGTATTTAGGAGTTGTAATATTTGGGAGTTTAGGGTTCACCCAACCACCCCAGGAGGGGTTAACCCCCCCCGACTGGCATGACCTGTGACCATGTGCACCTGGGGTTGGTGGCTTGCCGTACAACAAATCCAAAACGGAGCATCTGTACAGCCTATGGGTCTTCACATATAGTCCTGGGGGCATGGTGTACCGGTGCTGCATTACAGAAATAGCTCAGAAGAGAAAAACGTTTCACGATCAATCACATTAGAGTATTTTTGGAATTTTGGTACTAGAGGAGTACCACAGTACTACAAAAGAGCTGTTATAAGAGCATTTTTAATACATATGGTGCCATTTGATGAAACATTTGAAAAGAAGTTAATCCACTGCAGATCTATCTATCTATCTATCTATCTATCTATCTATCTATCTATCTATCTATCTATCTATCTATCTATCTATCTATCTATCTATCTCTACAGAAACATACACACATATAGTCATTACATATATAATGTCTATTGGTGTGCTAATCATTTTGGTACTGTTTGACAAATCTTCACAAAGCTTTCCTAAAAAAGTCCCATTCACCTCAGCTCTGTCCTGGTAAAGTTTTGGAGTTATCTGCCAAGCATGGGGCGAGAAAAAGGCGGTGTCTCAAAACACGTTTTCCCCATGTCATTTCCCAAAGGAAAATTGAACTGCTATATCCCAAAAATGGCTAAACAGAATTACACCAAATTTGGCAGAAATTAAATCTTGGTGTAGATATGGTGTAAATCCATTCAAAACATAGGTATGTATCTGCTGACCCAACAGAACTAAAGATAAGATCTGATTGGCTGCCACCTAATCAGTCCCTTGTGCTAGCAAATGAATAAAAAGCATATGTGGAGGCAGGGTAGGGATACCATGACCCACTAGACCTAGTGGGGCTGGCCCAGCGGGCTGCCTTTGTGGCAAAACTGGTATTTTTTTTTTTATTAGTCCGAGGATCTGTAGAGGACCTACCTTTTTTATATTTACCCCCCACCATCGGGTGACCAGGGTTATTTATATTATAAATGAAGGGGAAGGGCCTGCGGCTTCCCACTTCAAGCCATTACTAGGCCCTTAGAACCCCATCCTTTAGGGCACCATTACATTTTTAAAGGAAGGAGATGAGGGGCCCCGTCTCCGAGCTATTGCCAGGCCGTGTGGACCCCATACCCTGGAGTTGCACTACATTATTAAAGGGCAGGCATATGCAGCCTCCTTTCTTGGCCATTACGAGGCCCCAGGGATCTGATCCCCCTGGACCACAAGAAATTAAGAAATGCAGTGGGTTCCCTGGGCCCACAGGGCCCTCCCAGAGCAACTGCAGCCCTTAGGTATGCAGGGGAGACCCAGGGGGCCCCGTGGCTCCTGCCGGCTGCCTTGCCTGCACCCAGCCTGGGTGCGGTTGGAGCCAGCTGCATTTGTGTGCTCCCACCCTGCCTGAGCAGGTCTTCCCTGCCCCTGTCGGGTCAGAGCAAACCTATGTTCCCTGCCTACAGAGAGCAAGCAGAGGCATCAGGGTCTGGGGCATGGGTTCCTTGGGACCCTTGCAAGCCTTGGGGAGGGGGTCCCGTGCCCCATTCACCGAAAAAAACTATGCTCCTTGGTGTGAGGTCCCAAAGACTCTTCTCAAGGCCCGAAAGTGGGGTGCATGCCCCCCTTCCCCAATAAAAAAGTTATTAGCCCGAGCATTGGGGTCTACTGGGCCATACTACAGCTCATGGAAGAGTCGCATGCCATCATCCCCATTAAGAAAGTTATCTTCCCCAGCAGATGGGGGCCCCAGGAATTTTGAAAGACTTGCGGAGTGTGACCCTTACCATGCACTGCTAATTACCTCACGTTACATCTGTCGTGACATATTCTATGACATTATTGATAGCATCACTATAACATCTGAAAGAGCATCATTGACAACAACATTGTGCATGGCGAGGGAACAATTTATAGTTACTTGAGGGCACGCTTTATAATTAATTGACATAACTATAACTAGTGAATGTCAGTGATTTTGTTAGTTTAAAATGGTACGCCTCTGAGGCCATAAAGTGCCCGCTCTGGTGCATCAATTTCAGTCCTCTTTTTTCCACGTCTCTGAAGTGGATCTGGAACTTTCATGTCTGAGGACATTCTTCACACAAAACCTTTACTAACAGCATTACCTGGCATCCTACCAGAAATCTGATTTTAAATCCTGTGGGGTTGTGAGGGACAGATCCATCACAATCCCCCCACTCATTCGACTTGCGACATCTGAGGTCTGACCATGATTTCAATGTTTGCTCCTTATACTTCTGCACACATTTTGCCTCCCTTGCTGTATTTTCTCATACTTTCTCTCCTCCCCAAAGGATCCCGATATTTGTTTAGTTGATCACTTTAAAGGATCATGATACATTAACTGACTTTATATACTCTGAGTGAATTTGTTTTTTTCCTCCCTTTGATTTTTCGCTAGGACCATTTTGTTGTATGTACCACATTGTACCCAAGCCCTTCGGCTTTTTAGGTTACATCATTATTTTGTAATGCATCCTGTAGGAAGTTGGCTCTGTATGTGCTATTTCAAAGTAAGGAATAGCATGCACAGAGTCCAAGGGTTCCCCTTAGAGGTAAAATAGTGGTAAAAATAGATAATACTAATGCTCTATTTTGTGGTAGTGTGGTCGAGCAGTAGGCTTATCCAAGGAGTAGTGTTAAGCATTTGTTGTACATACACATAGACAATAAATGAGGTACACACACTCAGAGACAAATCCAGCCAATAGGTTTTTGTATAGAAAAATATCTTTTCTTAGTTTATTTTAAGAACCACAGGTTCAAATTCTACATGTAATATCTCATTCGAAAGGTATTGCAGGTAAGTACTTTAGGAACTTCAAATCATCAAAATTGCATGTATACTTTTCAAGTTATTCACAAATAGCTGTTTTAAAAGTGGACACAGTGCAATTTTCACAGTTCCTAGGGGAGGTAAGTATTTGTTAGGTTAACCAGGTAAGTAAGACACTTACAGGGCTTAGTTCTTGGTCCAAGGTAGCCCACCGTTGGGGGTTCAGAGCAACCCCAAAGTCACCACACCAGCAGCTCAGGGCCGGTCAGGTGCAGAGTTCAAAGTGGTGCCCAAAACGCATAGGCTAGAATGGAGAGAAGGGGGTGCCCCGGTTCCGGTCTGCTTGCAGGTAAGTACCCGCGTCTTCGGAGGGCAGACCAGGGGGGTTTTGTAGGGCACCGGGGGGGACACAAGCCCACACAGAAATTTCACCCTCAGCGGCGCGGGGGCGGCCGGGTGCAGTGTAGAAACAAGCGTCGGGTTCGCAATGTTAGTCTATGAGAGATCTCGGGATCTCTTCAGCGCTGCAGGCAGGCAAGGGGGGGATTCCTCGGGGAAACCTCCACTTGGACAAGGGAGAGGGACTCCTGGGGGTCACTTCTCCAGTGAAAGTCCGGTCCTTCAGGTCCTGGGGGCTGCGGGTGCAGGGTCTCTCCCAGGCGTCGGGACTTTAGGTTCAAAGAGTCGCGGTCAGGGGAAGCCTCGGGATTCCCTCTGCAGGCGGCGCTGTGGGGGCTCAGGGGGGACAGGTTTTGGTACTCACAGTATCAGAGTAGTCCTGGGGTCCCTCCTGAGGTGTCGGATCTCCACCAGCCGAGTCGGGGTCGCCGGGTGCAGTGTTGCAAGTCTCACGCTTCTTGCGGGGAGCTTGCAGGGTTCTTTAAAGCTGCTGGAAACAAAGTTGCAGCTTTTCTTGGAGCAGGTCCGCTGTCCTCTGGAGTTTCTTGTCTTTTCGAAGCAGGGGCAGTCCTCAGAGGATGTCGAGGTCGCTGGTCCCTTTGGAAGGCGTCGCTGGAGCAGGATCTTTGGAAGGCAGGAGACAGGCCGGTGAGTTTCTGGAGCCAAGGCAGTTGTCGTCTTCTGGTCTTCCGCTGCAGGGGTTTTCAGCTGGGCAGTCCTTCTTCTTGTAGTTGCAGGAATCTAATTTTCTAGGGTTCAGGGTAGCCCTTAAATACTAAATTTAAGGGCGTGTTTAGGTCTGGGGGGTTAGTAGCCAATGGCTACTAGCCCTGAGGGTGGGTACACCCTCTTTGTGCCTCCTCCCAAGGGGAGGGGGTCACAATCCTAACCCTATTGGGGGAATCCTCCATCTGCAAGATGGAGGATTTCTAAAAGTTAGAGTCACTTCAGCTCAGGACACCTTAGGGGCTGTCCTGACTGGCCAGTGACTCCTCCTTGTTTTTCTCATTATTTTCTCCGGCCTTGCCGCCAAAAGTGGGGCCTGGCCGGAGGGGGCGGGCAACTCCACTAGCTGGAGTGTCCTGCTGGGTTGGCACAAAGGAGGTGAGCCTTTGAGGCTCACCGCCAGGTGTGACAATTCCTGCCTGGGGGAGGTGTTAGCATCTCCACCCAGTGCAGGCTTTGTTACTGGCCTCAGAGTGACAAAGGCACTCTCCCCATGGGGCCAGCAACATGTCTCGGTTTGTGGCAGGCTGCTAAAACTAGTCAGCCTACACAGATAGTCGGATAAGTTTCAGGGGGCACCTCTAAGGTGCCCTCTGGGGTGTATTTTACAATAAAATGTACACTGGCATCAGTGTGCATTTATTGTGCTGAGAAGTTTGATACCAAACTTCCCAGTTTTCAGTGTAGCCATTATGGTGCTGTGGAGTTCGTGTTTGACGGACTCCCAGACCATATACTCTTATGGCTACCCTGCACTTACAATGTCTAAGGTTTTGTTTAGACACTGTAGGGGTACCATGCTCATGCACTGGTACCCTCACCTATGGTATAGTGCACCCTGCCTTAGGGCTGTAAGGCCTGCTAGAGGGGTGTCTTACCTATACTGCATAGGCAGTGAGAGGCTGGCATGGCACCCTGAGGGGAGTGCCATGTCGACTTACTCGTTTTGTCCTCACTAGCACATACAAGCTGGCAAGCAGAGTGTCTGTGCTGAGTGAGAGGTCTCCAGGGTGGCATAAGACATGCTGCAGCCCTTAGAGACCTTCCTTGGCATCAGGGCCCTTGGTACTAGAAGTACCAGTTACAAGGGACTTATCTGGATGCCAGGGTCTGCCAATTGTGGATACAAAAGTACAGGTTAGGGAAAGAACACTGGTGCTGGGGCCTGGTTAGCAGGCCTCAGCACACTTTCAATTGTAAACATAGCATCAGCAAAGGCAAAAAGTCAGGGGGCAACCATGCCAAGGAGGCATTTCCTTACACAACCCCCCCCCAAACGAAAGAGGATGAGACTAACCTTTCCCAAGAGAGTCTTCATTTTCTAAGTGGAAGAACCTGGAAAGGCCATCTGCATTGGCATGGGCAGTCCCAGGTCTGTGTTCCACTATAAAGTCCATTCCCTGTAGGGAGATGGACCACCTCAACAGTTTAGGATTTTCACCTTTCATTTGCATCAGCCATTTGAGAGGTCTGTGGTCAGTTTGAACTAGGAAGTGAGTCCCAAAGAGGTATGGTCTCAACTTCTTCAGGGACCAAACCACAGCAAAGGCCTCCCTCTCAATGGCACTCCAACGCTGCTCCCTGGGGAGTAACCTCCTGCTAATGAAAGCAACAGGCTGGTCAAGGCCATCATCATTTGTTTGGGACAAAACTGCCCCTATCCCATGTTCAGAGGCATCTGTCTGCACAATGAACTGCTTAGAATAATCTGGAGCTTTTAGAACTGGTGCTGAGCACATTGCTTGTTTCAGGGTGTCAAAGGCCTGTTGGCATTCCACAGTCCAGTTCACTTTCTTGGGCATTTTCTTGGAGGTGAGTTCAGTGAGGGCTGTCACAATGGATCCATATCCCTTCACAAACCTCCTGTAATACCCAGTCAAGCCAAGGAATGCCCTGACTTGAGTCTGGGTTTTTGGAGCTACCCAGTCCAGAATAGTCTGGATCTTGGGTTGGAGTGGCTGAACTTGGCCTCCACCTACAAGGTGTCCCAAGTAAACCACAGTTCCCTGCCCTATCTGGCATTTGGATGCCTTGATAGAGAGGCCTGCAGATTGCAGAGCCTTCAAAACCTTCTTCAGGTGGACCAGGTGATCCTGCCAGGTGGAGCTAAAGACAGCAATATCATCAAGATAAGCTGTGCTAAAGGACTCCAAGCCAGCAAGGACTTGATTCACCAACCTTTGGAAGGTGGCAGGGGCATTCTTTAAACCAAAGGGCATAACAGTAAACTGATAATGCCCATCAGGTGTGGAGAATGCTGTTTTCTCTTTTGCTCCAGGTGCCATTTTTATTTGCCAGTACCCTGCTGTCAAGTCAAAGGTACTTAAGAATTTGGCAGCACCTAATTTGTCTATGAGCTCATCAGCTCTTGGGATTGGATGAGCATCTGTCTTGGTGACAGAATTGAGCCCTCTGTAGTCCACACAAAACCTCATCTCTTTCTTTCCATCTTTGGTGTGAGGTTTGGGGACTAAGACCACTGGGCTAGCCCAGGGGCTGTCAGAGCGCTCAATTACTCCCAATTCCAGCATCTTGTGGACTTCCACCTTGATGCTTTCCTTAACATGGTCAGACTGTCTAAAGATTTTGTTCTTGACAGGCATGCTGTCTCCTGTGTCCACATCATGGGTACACAGGTGTGTCTGACCAGGGTTTAAGGAGAAGAGTTCAGGAAACTGTTGTAGGACTCTCCTACAATCAGCTTGCTGTTGGCCAGAGAGGGTGTCTGAGTAGATCACTCCATCTACTGTGCCATCTTTTGGGTCTGATGACAGAAGATCAGGGAGAGGTTCACTCTCCGCCTCCTGATCCTCATCTGTTACCATCAACAGATTGACATCAGCCCTGTCATGGAAGAGCTTATGGCGGTTCACATGGATCACCCTCTTGGGGCTCCTGCTTGTGCCCAGGTCCACCAGGTAGGTGACCTGACTCTTCCTTTCTAGTACTGGGTAAGGGCCACTCCATTTGTCCTGGAGTGCCCTGGGAGCCACAGGCTCCAGAACCCAGACTTTCTGCCCTGGTTGGAACTCAACCAGTGCAGCCTTTTGGTCATACCAAAACTTCTGGAGCTGTTGGCTGGCCTCAAGGTTTTTGGTTGCCTTTTCCATGTACTCTGCCATTCTAGAGCGAAGGCCAAGTACATAGTCCACTACGTCCTGTTTAGGCTCATGGAGAGGTCTCTCCCAGCCTTCTTTAACAAGGGCAAGTGGTCCCCTTACAGGATGACCAAACAGAAGTTCAAAGGGTGAGAATCCTACTCCCTTCTGTGGCACCTCTCTGTAAGCGAAAAGCAGGCATGGCAAGAGGACATCCCATCTCCTTTTGAGTTTTTCTGGGAGCCCCATGATCATGCCCTTTAATGTCTTGTTGAATCTCTCAACTAAGCCATTAGTTTGTGGATGGTATGGTGTAGTGAATTTATAAGTCACCCCACACTCATTCCACATGTGCTTTAGGTATGCTGACATGAAGTTGGTACCTCTGTCAGACACCACCTCCTTAGGGAAACCCACTCTGGTAAAGATACCAATGAGGGCCTTGGCTACTGCAGGGGCAGTAGTCGACCTAAGGGGAATAGCTTCAGGATACCTGGTAGCATGATCCACTACTACCAGGATATACATATTTCCTGAGGCTGTGGGAGGTTCCAGTGGACCAACTATGTCCACACCCACTCTTTCAAAGGGAACCCCCACCACTGGAAGTGGAATGAGGGGGGCCTTTGGATGTCCACCTGTCTTACCACTGGCTTGACAGGTGGGGCAGGAGAGGCAAAACTCCTTAACCATGTTGGACATATTGGGCCAGTAGAAGTGGTTGACTAACCTCTCCCACGTCTTGGTTTGTCCCAAATGTCCAGCAAGGGGAATGTCATGGGCCAATGTTAGGATGAACTTCCTGAACAGCTGAGGCACTACCACTCTCCTAGTGGCACCAGGTTTGGGGTCTCTGGCCTCAGTGTACAGGAGTCCATCTTCCCAATAGACCCTATGCGTTCCATTTTTCTTGCCTTTGGACTCTTCAGCAGCTTGCTGCCTAAGGCCTTCAAGAGAGGGACAGGTTTCATGTCCCTTACACAGCTCCTCCCTTGAGGGTCCCCCTGGGCCTAAGAGCTCAACCTGATAAGGTTCAAGCTCCAAAGGCTCAGTTCCCTCAGAGGGCAGAACTTCTTCCTGAGAAGAGAGGTTCCCTTTCTTTTGCTGTGTTGTAGTTGGTTTCCCAACTGACTTTCCTGTTCTCTTGGTAGGCTGGGCCATTCTTCCAGACTCCAGCTCTACTTGTTCACCCTGTGCCTTGCACTGTGCTCTTGTTTTCACACACACCAGTTCAGGGATACCCAGCATTGCTGCATGGGTTTTTAGTTCTACCTCAGCCCATGCTGAGGACTCCAGGTCATTTCCAAGCAGACAGTCCACTGGGATATTTGAGGAGACCACCACCTGTTTCAGGCCATTGACCCCTCCCCATTCTAAAGTAACCATTGCCATGGGATGTACTTTTCTCTGATTGTCAGCGTTGGTGACTGTGTAAGTTTTTCCAGTCAGGTATTGGCCAGGGGAAACCAGTTTCTCTGTCACCATGGTGACACTGGCACCTGTATCCCTCAGGCCCTCTATTCTAGTCCCATTAATTAAGAGTTGCTGTCTGTATTTTTGCATGTTAGGCGGCCAGACAGCTAGTGTGGCTAAATCCACCCCACCCTCAGAAACTAGAGTAGCTTCAGTGTGGACCCTGATTTGCTCTGGGCACACTGTTGATCCCACTTGGAGACTAGCCATACCAGTGTTACCTGGATGGGAGTTTGGAGTGGAACCTTTCTTGGGACAGGCCTTGTCTCCAGTTTGGTGTCCATGCTGTTTACAGCTATGACACCAGGCCTTTTTGGGATCAAAGTTTTTACCCTTGTACCCATTGTTTTGTGAAGAGGCTCTGGGCCCACCCTCCTGTGCAGGTTTTTGGGGGCCTGTAGAAGACTCTTTACTATTTTTAGTTTTGGTTGTCTCATCACCCTTCCCCTGGGGAGTCTTTGTGACCCCTTTCTTTTGGTCACCCCCTGTTGAAGTCTTGGACACCCTTGTCTTGACCCAATGGTCCGCCTTCTTTCCCAATTCTTGGGGAGAAATTGGTCCTAGGTCTACCAGATGCTGATGCAGTTTATCATTGAAACAATTACTTAACAGGTGTTCTTTCACAAATAAATTGTACAGCCCATCATAATTACTTACACCACTGCCTTGAATCCAACCATCTAGTGTTTTCACTGAGTAGTCAACAAAGTCAACCCAGGTCTGGCTCGAGGATTTTTGAGCCCCCCTGAATCTAATCCTGTACTCCTCAGTGGAGAATCCAAAGCCCTCAATCAGGGTACCCTTCATGAGGTCATAAGATTCTGCATCTTTTCCAGAGAGTGTGAGGAGTCTATCCCTACACTTTCCAGTGAACATTTCCCAAAGGAGAGCACCCCAGTGAGATCTGTTCACTTTTCTGGTTACACAAGCCCTCTCAAAAGCTGTGAACCACTTGGTGATGTCATCACCATCTTCAAATTTTGTCACAATCCCTTTGGGGATTTTTAACATGTCAGGAGAATCTCTGACCCTATTTATATTGCTGCCACCATTGATGGGTCCTAGGCCCATCTCTTGTCTTTCCCTTTCTATGGCTAGGAGCTGTCTCTCTAAAGCCAATCTTTTGGCCATCCTGGTTAACAGGAGGTCATCTTCACTGAGAGCATCCTCAGTGATTTCAGAAATGTGGGACCCTCCTGTGAGGGACTCACTATTTCTGACTAACACAGTTGGAGACAGGACTTGAGGGGTCCTGTTCTCCCTATTTAGGACTGGAGGAGGGACATTGGCCTCCAAGTCACTAATTTCTTCCTCTGTGAGGTCATCATCAGAGGGGTTGGCTTTTTCAAACTCTGCCAACAGCTCCTGGAGCTGAATTTTGGTAGGTCTGGAGCCAATGGTTATTTTTTTGATATTACAGAGAGACCTTAGCTCCCTCATCTTAAGATGGAGGTAAGGTGTGGTGTCGAGTTCCACCACATTCATCTCTGTATCAGACATTATTTTGCTAAAAGTTGGAAGACTTTTTAAAGAATCTAAAACTGTTTCTAGAATCTAATTTCAAACCTTTAACAAACTTTTAAACTCTAAAAGACAATGCTAAACAGGGACTTAACACACAAGGCCCTAGCAGGACTTTTAAGAATTTAGAAAAATTTTAAATTGCAAAAATGAATTTCTAATGACAATTTGGGAATTTGTCGTGTGATCAGGTATTGGCTGAGTAGTCCAGCAAATGCAAAGTCTTGTACCCCACCGCTGATCCACCAATGTAGGAAGTTGGCTCTGTATGTGCTATTTCAAAGTAAGGAATAGCATGCACAGAGTCCAAGGGTTCCCCTTAGAGGTAAAATAGTGGTAAAAATAGATAATACTAATGCTCTATTTTGTGGTAGTGTGGTCGAGCAGTAGGCTTATCCAAGGAGTAGTGTTAAGCATTTGTTGTACATACACATAGACAATAAATGAGTTACACACACTCAGAGACAAATCCAGCCAATAGGTTTTTGTATAGAAAAATATATTTTCTTAGTTTATTTTAAGAACCACAGGTTCAAATTCTACATGTAATATCTCATTTGAAAGGTATTGCAGGTAAGTACTTTAGGAACTTCAAATCATCAAAATTGCATGTATACTTTTCAAGTTATTCACAAATAGCTGTTTTAAAAGTGGACACAGTGCAATTTTCACAGTTCCTAGGGGAGGTAAGTATTTGTTAGGTTAACCAGGTAAGTAAGACACTTACAGGGCTTAGTTCTTGGTCCAAGGTAGCCCACCGTTGGGGGTTCAGAGCAACCCCAAAGTCACCACACCAGCAGCTCAGGGCCGGTCAGGTGCAGAGTTCAAAGTGGTGCCCAAAACGCATAGGCTAGAATGGAGAGAAGGGGGTGCCCCGGTTCCGGTCTGCTTGCAGGTAAGTACCCGCGTCTTCGGAGGGCAGACCAGGGGGGTTTTGTAGGGCACCGGGGGGGACACAAGCCCACACAGAAATTTCACCCTCAGCGGCGCGGGGGCGGCCGGGTGCAGTGTAGAAACAAGCGTCGGGTTCGCAATGTTAGTCTATGAGAGATCTCGGGATCTCTTCAGCGCTGCAGGCAGGCAAGGGGGGGATTCCTCGGGGAAACCTCCACTTGGACAAGGGAGAGGGACTCCTGGGGGTCACTTCTCCAGTGAAAGTCCGGTCCTTCAGGTCCTGGGGGCTGCGGGTGCAGGGTCTCTCCCAGGCGTCGGGACTTTAGGTTCAAAGAGTCGCGGTCAGGGGAAGCCTCGGGATTCCCTCTGCAGGCGGCGCTGTGGGGGCTCAGGGGGGACAGGTTTTGGTACTCACAGTATCAGAGTAGTCCTGGGGTCCCTCCTGAGGTGTCGGATCTCCACCAGCCGAGTCGGGGTCGCCGGGTGCAGTGTTGCAAGTCTCACGCTTCTTGCGGGGAGCTTGCAGGGTTCTTTAAAGCTGCTGGAAACAAAGTTGCAGCTTTTCTTGGAGCAGGTCCGCTGTCCTCGGGAGTTTCTTGTCTTTTCGAAGCAGGGGCAGTCCTCAGAGGATGTCGAGGTCGCTGGTCCCTTTGGAAGGCGTCGCTGGAGCAGGATCTTTGGAAGGCAGGAGACAGGCCGGTGAGTTTCTGGAGCCAAGGCAGTTGTCGTCTTCTGGTCTTCCGCTGCAGGGGTTTTCAGCTGGGCAGTCCTTCTTCTTGTAGTTGCAGGAATCTAATTTTCTAGGGTTCAGGGTAGCCCTTAAATACTAAATTTAAGGGCGTGTTTAGGTCTGGGGGGTTAGTAGCCAATGGCTACTAGCCCTGAGGGTGGGTACACCCTCTTTGTGCCTCCTCCCAAGGGGAGGGGGTCACAATCCTAACCCTATTGGGGGAATCCTCCATCTGCAAGATGGAGGATTTCTAAAAGTTAGAGTCACTTCAGCTCAGGACACCTTAGGGGCTGTCCTGACTGGCCAGTGACTCCTCCTTGTTTTTCTCATTATTTTCTCCGGCCTTGCCGCCAAAAGTGGGGCCTGGCCGGAGGGGGCGGGCAACTCCACTAGCTGGAGTGTCCTGCTGGGTTGGCACAAAGGAGGTGAGCCTTTGAGGCTCACCGCCAGGTGTGACAATTCCTGCCTGGGGGAGGTGTTAGCATCTCCACCCAGTGCAGGCTTTGTTACTGGCCTCAGAGTGACAAAGGCACTCTCCCCATGGGGCCAGCAACATGTCTCGGTTTGTGGCAGGCTGCTAAAACTAGTCAGCCTACACAGATAGTCGGATAAGTTTCAGGGGGCACCTCTAAGGTGCCCTCTGGGGTGTATTTTACAATAAAATGTACACTGGCATCAGTGTGCATTTATTGTGCTGAGAAGTTTGATACCAAACTTCCCAGTTTTCAGTGTAGCCATTATGGTGCTGTGGAGTTCGTGTTTGACGGACTCCCAGACCATATACTCTTATGGCTACCCTGCACTTACAATGTCTAAGGTTTTGTTTAGACACTGTAGGGGTACCATGCTCATGCACTGGTACCCTCACCTATGGTATAGTGCACCCTGCCTTAGGGCTGTAAGGCCTGCTAGAGGGGTGTCTTACCTATACTGCATAGGCAGTGAGAGGCTGGCATGGCACCCTGAGGGGAGTGCCATGTCGACTTACTCGTTTTGTCCTCACTAGCACATACAAGCTGGCAAGCAGAGTGTCTGTGCTGAGTGAGAGGTCTCCAGGGTGGCATAAGACATGCTGCAGCCCTTAGAGACCTTCCTTGGCATCAGGGCCCTTGGTACTAGAAGTACCAGTTACAAGGGACTTATCTGGATGCCAGGGTCTGCCAATTGTGGATACAAAAGTACAGGTTAGGGAAAGAACACTGGTGCTGGGGCCTGGTTAGCAGGCCTCAGCACACTTTCAATTGTAAACATAGCATCAGCAAAGGCAAAAAGTCAGGGGGCAACCATGCCAAGGAGGCATTTCCTTACACATCCTTTTGAAAGGGGCGGTGAAGCTAGTAGCAGACACAGAAATAGGCAAAGGTTATTACACCACTGCTTCGTGGTGCCCACGAAAAATGATTGTCTGCGTCCCATTCTCGACCTCAGAAACCTGAACTTCTTTCTCAAAAAGGAGATATTCAAGGTTCTGACCGTAGTTCAAGTTCTTGAACTGGCATTTTCTTGCTGATCACGAGTGATTTGTTCTACCAGAAGTAGTCCAGAACATCTTCGTCCAGTGGGGCACACCTCAGGTAGACTTATTCGCCTCCTTGAGAAATGCCCAATGCTATCAGTTATGCGCACTGTGTCCCCATTGAGGGGAGCCCTGGGGGAAGCATTTCAGTTGAAGTGGAACTTTCAGCTGCATTACACATTTTCCCTCCGTACCCTTGATTTCACAAGTTCTGAGGAAGATTTACCAAGACCGGGCCCAAGTGCTTCTCCTAGCCCTGGATTGGCTGAGAAGTGTGTTGTATGCAGACCTCATGTGCTTCACCATGTGTCCTCTGCTCCACCTGCCATTCAGGCTGGATCTTCTCTCCAATTCAGGAGGAATGGTTCTGTACCCCAATCTCCAAGACCTCCACCTACATGCTTGGAGATTGACAGGTAACAACTGAGCTCCTTTTAGCTGCCACCGGAGGTGGTAGATGTCATTTTATCTGTGTGTCACCCGTTTACGAAGTCGGCCTATTCCGGCAGATGGAGCAACTTTGTTACATGGTGTGCAATCAATGGTAAGGACACCTTGCAGGCTAAATTATCCCAAGTGCTTCAGTGTGCTGTTGGTACTATAAAGGTGTATTTAACTGTCTGTATTCCTCTGTCTACCTGATCAGCGATCCCTATTTAAGTCCACTGTTGTCATGCATTTTCTTGAAGACCTGACAAGCCTTTTGCCTCCCATTCCATTTGTATTTCCCTCAATGGGACTTTAATTTGGTTCTCATGTTCTTAATGGGGACTCTATTTGAGCCCCTGCATATACCCTTCACATGCTGATTCCCAAAATGCTATTTTTGGATCCCATCACATATGCTAGAAGAGTCAGTGAACTACAGGCCCTTAGCGGTCGTCCTCCATTCACTACCTTCTTTCCAGACAAGTTGGTGTTGCGAGCCAGGGTTGCTTTCCTCCCTAAGGTGAACACACCATTCCACCTTGCCCAATCCATCACCCTTCCAACCTTTTTCCCCCTACTCATCCTATGAAGGAGGAGGAGTGGTTGTATTGGTTGGACAGCACAAAATAATTCTGGTCAGATGACCAGCTCTTCGTGGGCAATTGTAGAGCCATCAAAAGGTTCAGAAGAGGACTCTTTCCAGCTTGATTATCCTACGCATAAGGACAGGTTGGAATTCAACCAAAAAGGAGATGCCAGAAGGGATTAGGGCCCATTCCACTAGGGCTAAGTGTACCAGAAATATGAAAAGCTGCAACATGTACTTCCCTGCATATCTTTCACTTATTTGCGCCTCTGATCAGATCTCTGGTTCTTTATATAATGCTGCCAGATGATCACATAGCATCTCATTAATACCTATCTGTGTTGACACAATAGTGGCATCTGACCAAACTAGGACAAGTGTCAAGAGTGGTGGTTGCTCCCTCTTCAGTAACCATCCAGGCAGTCGCTCCAATGTGTCTTCTTCTCTCCAATATGTCTCCCGCTCATCGCTTGGCAAACAGTTGCTGGGCTGCTCCCATCAGCCAGTCTGATGCAAGGCTCTGTAGCCGTTCTAACTCATTTTTACAATTCTGTATCTCCCTTTCCAAGTGTTGATAAGTACAGTACATTTTTGTGAGGCATTCACCCCTCGTCACCGGCTAAAGAGTCTTCTTCCTCTCATTCCCACGTGTTCCAGTAGTATTCCAATTATTTGCAAGATAGTTTCTCAGCCCCTCCCCTAATTCCTTGCGTCGGAGGAGCTCCCAGGTGCCGTAGTTTCAACTTCCAGTAGGACCAAGGTCTCCCCCAAACAGAAGCTACATCCTGAGAGAGCACCAGTCTGCGGGCCAGCAAACTATTCCCACCCTCACCTATCCAGTGCCAGTTACACTAAGCCATCTTCAATCTCTCATGAACTGCCCACAGATGTCCTCCACTGCAATCCTGTATGTCAAGGGTACTCCAGCCGCTTCAAAGTTGCAAAACTTCCAGTAAATGCAGCCCCCCAACCCTCAGCTGAGGGGTGCAGTACCACAAAGTCCTACCAAATCTGCACCACTCATTCACTTCTCACCCATCAAAAAGGGAGGGGGGCTGGCAAGCCATCGCCCCAGCCAGGACCACAGGCACAATTAGTCCGATGATTATGGCAAGTAGTAGTAGAGGGGGGTCCTGTGCAATATCGGCCAGTAGAATTTATTCATTTGTGTCCAGATCACCCTGCCACCCCGTCATTGTTCTACTAGCTTTATTCCTCACTTCCTTTCATCTTCACTGGTAGTTGAGCTCCACAAACCAGGGTAACCAAAGCAGACCAAGGTCTACATGCACCATCAACAGAGACCACACAAGCCACCAAAGCAGTGGCTCCTTTCATCACTTGTAGAATATTTCTCTGTGGCAGACCACCGGGAGGTAACAGGCAGCAGAACAAAGCACAGCCAGTTGCCAATCCTTGGGGCTCTTGTGGGTCTCCAACTCTAGTTTACAATTGCCTTATGTCCTCACCAGGCTAATCTCCTTGGCCACTGTATTCAGGCTGCTGGAGCATGTGGCCCCTATCACCAGGGAAGATGTAGTCAAGTGGGCATTTGGGAGGTAGTCGGTAGCAACCACCTCGGAGGCACCACCTTCCACTGCCAAGCGCTCCAGGTCCCCGTAGATGCAGTCTTCTCCAGCCACTCCAACCCAGCAGTGAGCGTCAGTTAGGGCAGGGTCAGGACTACAGGGGGTTGAAGAACCTCATTCATTCAGATCAGGTGACCACTTGTATCCAGTCGCAGCTCATGGGAGGCTCACAGGATGCTCACGCGGCTGGGCAGCACTCCCAGCCTGCCCTCCGTCCAATCCTAATGCTGCTGGCAACATGAAAACAGAGTTAGGATTGGACGGAGCATCCAGCCAGGGCGCTCCGAGGCAGAGTGGGAGCCTCTGCCTGCTATCTCCAACCTGGGTTGGAGAGAGCCCAGTGCGCACGTATGTTTGGCTGGCTCGAGATGGCCAGCCAAACATGCATGCGTACTGTCATGCCTATGGGCCAGCCCCTTTTGCAGTAAAAACATAATAAACATAGTTTATGTTTTTATTGCAAATATTTTGCAGCTGCTGCTGCTGGTGGGAAGGCAACGCTCCTCCACAATAGCGAAGGAGCCACCCCTGCTTGTATCCCCGTTGTACGGCGTGGGGCAGTTACACACGTCAGCCCATTGGTGGCGGCCATTTTGTTTTCACTGCCCATCTCCTTCGGCTGCCGGTCAGAGCTAGGTTTTGGGAGGGGGGCTCAAAAAGGTGTCACCATTGTTGCAGTAAATTCAGGAAGCAACGGTGGAGCCTCTCCTGCCATTTGCACCTGGGGAATTAAGGATCAGGCGTGGGGTGTCTGGATACTCTAACTCAGTGATTGTAGTCAGCCATTGAGCTGGCTATTCCTCTTAATATTGACACATCAAGGACATTATCATTTGTTGTTATACATGTTGATAAAACGAGTTGTTAAATCTTCTTATTTATAAGTATAAGAATTGAGAAGCCACAAGCATTACATTTGAGGTATTTCACAATGCAGATGGGAAGGATCACAATGTTAATTACGCTCTCTGCACACAGTGAGGTCCAGATAGGGGCGTAGCTGCAGAGGGTGTGTGGGGGATGTTACACCCCCTAATAAATGCATTTTGTGATAAATAGTTGGGTACAGACACTTTCAGTTGGGTATGATGAGGTGTCTGGTGGATTTCACCAGGAAGATTTGCTCACACAGACAAAAACGCACACACAGGCCCTCATTCCTAGATTGGCGGGCGGGAACCGCCAGAAGACCGTACCGCGGTCAAAAGACAGCGGCGGTCATTCTGAGTTTCCCGCGGGGCTGGCGGGCGACCGCCAGAAGGCCGCCCGCCCAGCGGGAAACCCCCTTCCATGAGGATGCCGGCTCCGAATGGAGCCGGCGGAGTCGAAGGGGTGCGACGGGTGCAGTTGCACCCGTCGCGATTTTCAGTGTCTGCCACGCAGACACTGAAAATCTATGTGGGGCCCTGTTAGGGGGCCCCACGACACCCGTTCCCGCCAGCCAGGTTCAGCTGCCGGGAAGGGGGTCGGAATCCCCATGGCGGCGCTGCTTGCAGCGCTGCCGTGGAGGATTCCCTGGGGCAGCAGGAAGCCGGCGGGAAACTGCCGGCTTCCCTTTTCTGACTGCGGCTTTACCACCGCGGTCAGAATGCCCCCGGAAGCACCGCCAGCCTGTTGGCGGTGCTTCCTCCGTCACCTACCCTGGCGGTCATAGACTGCCAGGGTAGGAATGACCCCCACAATCTCTCCCGCTCTCTGTTTGGAAAGACTTGAAAAATGTTGGTTATTTCACAAAATAATGCGCTTTCTCCCACTTAATACACTTACCAATCCACATTCCTCTCTCTTTCCACTGCCTCTTAAGTCCCTCTCGTACCCCTGCTTGTCATGTATTTCAACATTATGGGGGTTATTACAACTTTGGAGGAGGTGTTAATCCGTCCCAAATGTGACGGATATACCACCAGCCGTATTACGAGTTCCATAGGATATAATGGACTCGTAATACGGCTGGTGGTATATCCGTCACTTTACCGTCACTTTTTGGGACGGATTAACACCTCCTCCAAAGTTGTAATAACCCCCTATGTGCCAGCGTGATTGTCGGGAAATCTGAAGCTAACAACCTCAACCCCCTGCCCCCCAACACACACACACACACACACACACATTCCCCCCCCCCCCCCCCCAATCATACTGACCAAGCAAAGCCCCTGCAGATAGTTGTTCCCTAAGCTTCACACTGCAGAGCAAAAGGTCCTTAAAGTGATTGCTTGGTCCAGAGAGTGCACGAATAATAACCCCTCTCTGCTGCACACCTCTGAGAACAGAGAGGCCGACTCTTCTTTGCACAGCAAGGTCTGTCAATTTTTAATAGACAGAACGACCACTGTATTATAGTTTTCACCAATATAAACAGAGAGAGAGATTGATTACAAACAAATGTTGAAAAGGGTGCGCGGAGGAACACGCATTTCAAACTCCTGGATGTGGGCGGGCAGGTCGGCCTACATTCTGCTGTAGAGGTGCGCCAGCTGTCACAGCGCGAGAGGAAAACAAAGGGAGCAGGATCTTTATTTTTAGAAATCCTGGTACGAGCGCGCGGATAGTTTGAGGTGGAGCACAACTGCCCTAGTTATGTGAACTGTTGTTTTTAATACAACTTCTTGATCAATGTACCCAGCAAAGAGTCCGTTTTTGACAGGCACGCTGATCTCTAATGTAGCTTTAGGAATGAATATATGGTGTTGGGCATTCAAGGAATTACTGCTGAAATCGGTGCCTCACCCTTTATTATCTCCTTTTTGTCCCTCTGGTCAATGCGCCCTTAGATGTTAGACTGTGAATAAAAAGATTTGGGGCCAGAGTTATCATGCAACATAACAACCAAATTTGCTGAACTGTGTTATACAGGGGGATAAAAAACAGCGCAGAGCCATATCTGGTAGAATTGGCCTGGTACAGCCTTAATCCCTGTGCTGGCACCTAGCTGGAAGCACAGCCTCCCACCCTGGTGCAGAGACAAGTGTGAACTGTCTGGCATAGGTTTTGTACTGGAATTATATCCTTTGGGTGAAAATGTCTTGCTTAGACCATGGGTACTCACAAACATTTTCCCAGGGGCTGCACTGTTTGGTCTGTGAGGTGACTGAGGGCAGCATTGATGCCAGCAGGGCAGCGGTCTGAAGGCTGGGGGTGGGGAGGGGTAGTGGTAAAGTGGTTGTAGGGTAAGTGAAGCATAAACATCTAGGTGGTCATTTCAACCTCGGCGGTCTTTTCACAAGACCGCTGAGGAACCGCCGTGCTGAAGACTGCCAGTGCTGGCGGTCTTCCGCTCGGCGAATTATGACTGCTGGCAGCCCTCCGTCCTTTTCCGGACGGAGAGCCACCAGCAGCCATACTGGCGGTCGGCAGGGAAGTGGAGGTTGCTCCACCTCCACCGCCCCGTCAACAGAACACTGCCCACCGAATCACGTTCCGTGATTCGGCGTGGCGGTGTTCTGTTGACGGGGTGCTGGCGGCAGAGCAGCCCCCATGGATCCTGTCCCCTCCCGGAGGTTCAACGGACCAGGTAAGTTGATCGTCCGTTAGGGGAGGGTGTGGGGGGTGTTGTGTGTTGTGTGCGTGCATGGGGGTGTGCGTGTGAGTGTGTTGAGGGGGTGTGTGAGTGCGTGTATGAATGCAGGGGGTGTTGTGTGGCTGAATATGTGCGTGTGTCTGCCTGTTTGTATGTCTGTGAGTATGTGTGCGTGTATGACTGTGTGTGTGTATGTTGGCATGTATGTTGGCATGTGTGCGGGTATGAGTATCGGGTGTGTCTGTATGCGTGTAGGATGGGGGGTGCTGTAATGTTGGGGGGTGTGCGTGTTGGGGTGCGTGAATGAATGTTGGGGGTGTGTGCGTGTTGGGGTGCGTGAATGAATGTTGGGGGGTGCATGTTGGGGTGCGTGAATGAATGTTGTGGGTGGGGGTGAGGAGGGGTGCGTGAATGAATGTTGGGGTGGGGTGAGGAGGGGTGCGTGAATGAATGTTGGGGGTGAGGAGGGGTGCGTGAATGAATGTTGGGGGTGGGGGTGAGGAGGGGTGCGTGAATGAATGTTGGGGGTGGGGGTGGGGAGGGGGGTCCTGCCACCTTTGGGGGGTTGCCAGGGGTGTGGGGGGGGACTCGGCGGTGGGGGTGAGGGGTAGGGTGACCCCTATCAGTGCCAGGGAAGGAATTCCCTGGCACTGATAGTGCTTACCGCCATGGATTACATGGCGGTTCCCAACCCCATGAAATCCATGGCGGTCAGCCGGGTCGTGATACTGCTGGCGGTATTGTGACGGCCGCTGGGCTGGAGACCCAAGTCTCCAGCCCAGCGGTCGTTACCGCCCTGGCGGTCGGATCGGAGAAGTGGCGGATGACCATGGCGGTAACCGCCATGGTCATAATTCCAAATTTTTTACTCCCGGCCTGTTGGCGGTAAGACCGCCACTTCTCAGCCAACCGCCAGGGTCGTAATGAGGGCCCTAGTGTCTTAATTGGGTAATGTGAAACCAGTAACTTAGGTATAAATCCCAGCTTCTCCACTTAACCAAATTGTGTGATCCTAGGCAAATGTTTGACTTCACTTTACCTCCTTTTTTCTTTATCTCCACATATAAAAACCTTGAAATACGTCTTCAGGATGTATGCTGCGTAATACCTTCTGTGTCTGATTTAATAAAATATAATATTGATCATGTATAATAGAAACCCTGCCCTCCCTAAGAGTTCACATAACAACTGGCTTGCCTTTTAGTTTCACATTGTTGTCAGGGTGTGAGGGAGAAAGGGGGATGAAAGTTTCTAAATTTATGTTTGAAAACTATCACTCTAAAATACTTTTCAATGCAGTGATAGAATTGTGTGTACTAAGGTACACACAGTTCTGCAGTACCTGCAGTTCTGCAGGTTAATGAAATACTCTTTTTGCATTTCAAGCAGATCATACTTTTATAATTTTTCTGCACGATGTCTTTAATAATGAAGGTCTTTCTAAAGTTGAGCTCCAGGACACCCTAGTTACTCCCTTTATAATTAGCCTCCAATTAAATACTTGCCCGTTTATTTAACAATTTTTAGTGCTGGTGGCAAGTCAAACAGCAGCACAGTGCTGTTGATGAACTGGGGCCCGCACGTAAATGTCAGGAGGGCCACCTGCGGCCCCCGGGCTGTACTTTGTGTATCACTGGCCTAGACAAACTCAGAAGAATCACACATATTATATCCTTAGGGTTTTGTAAAGAAATGAGCACACCTCCCCTGGTTAACGCTTGTTTCCAGGAAGCGTTATGGTTTTGGCACAAAGCGTGGTCCGACTATCTTAGTAGATCAGGTTTACATCAAAGTCTATGGGCATTTGTGTTGCTCCACCGAACTCACAACCAGTACCATTCCCTTGACGCAAAGCGACAAAAAGCAGTGCAAAAGGCTTTTTGTGCTTAAAAAGGCCACTTTTCCAGCACAAACCATCCTTTTGCATCTCCGCGCCGTTATGTGTACCAGTACGACAGGGCAGAGCCACATTTAACCGGGGAATTGATTAACTATAATTACAGAGAGCTGGAGAGATGCAGGCATCAGATTAGATAAACTACCAGGGTGGTGCTAATTCTCAGCGAGGTTATTAGAAGCAATATTACGTATTTGGAATATGTGACTTTTGTTGCTCTATTTCGTTTTCTAGTTAAAGGCTGATTTAGGTCAGTGAACAACAATGTTTGCATTTTGTCTCTGTAGGCGAAATACGAACGCTAATTTTCCTGCTACAAAACAGTGCCCAACGCTGCAAAAGGAAATGCAGAACAATGTTAGAAATTACATGTGTAATTTGGTGCCAAGAGCTACCTTGGTGCACCCTACCACTGCTGAGGAAGTTCATACCCTGCAGCCCAGGCGGTGTACAGTTTTCACTGATGTTCAGCCCATTTCCTTCTGGTTAGACCAGCACAGTGCAGTCACAGAATCAAATATGTGATTGCTTAACAAAAAGTATTGAAACTAAAATTTAAATATACTTGCATGGACGAATGCAAATAAGGTTAGCAGGGCAATCCACCCACACCGCGTTAATAATAAAAAAAATAAACTGAATAAAACATCTGAAAGTTAAATCCAGTAAGGCACATACCACACTATTTTTAGGTCTTGCCTGAGACAGTGTAAGTGATGTCCCTTGTGAGACATTTTGATACAGATTTATCCGGGCCTAGCGCCATTCCAACACCACATAAGCATCATTTTCTTTACACTAATGTGGTGCTGGAAGGCCAAAAACGCTGCCCTTTGTAACTCCTTGAGCCACATTATGCTTGTGCCAGGTATAATGTATGCAAGGGGGTGCTCCGACGCTAGAGGGGCCAAAAAAATGAAGGAAAGAAATCTAAGAGATTTCGTTGCATCATTTTTATATGCATTTTTTAACGCCTGCTAAGAACAGGCATGGAAAAGAGGCTCCCATTGGGTTCAATGGGCCTCTGGGTGCTTTGAAGGATTAGTGCCATAATTTTTTACGCTAATCCTGCAAAGCTCGGGAATAGTGTCAAAGATTCTGAGGCTAGTCCCCCTGACTATCATCATGTTGCACCATATTTTAAATACGGTGCACACATGGTGGTGATAGGGGGGTGCTAAGGGGTGCAAGAGAAGTGGCACTGCACTAGGTGCAGCACCACTTTTCATAAATCTGCCCCTTTGTTTACTCAAAGTGGCTTTGAGCCCACCCGTTGCTTTACCATTCATTGACTTCATTGTCACTCTTATTTGCTGCCTTCTTATTGGTCAGTGTGTGCCGGGTTCACTTCCTCTTCTTTAGCTTCCTCCTTCCATTGAGCATAAACTAAAAACTGATTGCTTCATTTTGATTAGTGTCCTACTGCTTGCGCTTTGATTGAGGTACTATTTTTTTCTTCTTTCTGACATGTTGTTGTTGCTTGTTCCCCTGCCCTGTGTACTACTTGGTTCTTGCCTATCACCCTGTGGCCTCATGAGGCTGATGGGGGCTGGGGAGCTCCTACTGAGCCCTCTAAGCTGCTGACAGGCAGAATTGAGCAACTCTATCATTGGTAGACAGCCGAGCTAGGTTCGCACCTCCCAGTGACTTTAACCCACAAGCAGAACATCCTTCTCTAGAGGGCCTTTTTCGACTGCTTTTGTGAGTGATGAGTGCAGAAGGGCCTCGCTTTTCCTTTCCACATTACACACCACTCAACATCACACTGGATGCGAGCTCCACTCATTTGTTCAATGTTTTTTTCCTCTCTCGTTAGGAATAAAATTAAACTAAAGGCTTTTGCATTGTAAAATGTACTGCTGCACACCAAACCTGGATCTCTTTACATATGAGGCTGAATTATACAGAATGGTTAATTCTAATTCTTTCCCGATTTTGCAGTTGAAGTTGAATGGAGAAAGCTTTGATATATGCCCAGCAAATTTTTGAACTGTGCTGTGCCAGCCTGTTATCTGAAAATAATAGTTTTTGAGTGGCCGAATTTCCCTTAACAGGTTTCTGCCTTAAATGATGAAAAATCCAAGATATTTGTCTTCACAGATTGGAATTACTCAGGGTATTTTGTTGGAGATATGTAACAAATAATAATTTCATATGCGGAGGTTGCTGAATTTCTAACTTTGAGAAATTGAAATGCGAACACAGGAGTGGATGAATGCAGATTAGATGTGTGATCTGGTTATATTAGTTAGATGCACCATTCAATGTTTAAAGTTAGTCAGCACCAGGGGTGGCTTCTCCATTAGGGCGGAGGAGCATCGCCCAGCACCCGTCAGCAGCAGAAGCTGTAAACCTTTGACCACGAAGGGATAATAAACTGTGTTTACTATCCCTTTGTGGTGAAAGGGGCAGGGCCATGGGGGGTGACAAGTTGAGGGGAGTGCACACACGTGTTTTTACCCGGCTGTCTCAGGCCAGCCAAACACACATGCGCTGTAGGCTCTCTCCAGCCCAGCAACTACAGCCTGCACAGGCTCCCAGTCTGCCTGGGAGCACCCTGGCTGGGCGCTTCCAGACAATACTGATGCTGCTCTGAGCAGCGTCAGGATAAGCTGCAGGGCAGACTGGGAGCCTGTGCGTGTCTGCAGCGACAACGAGGGAGCGGCACGGCAACGGCAATTTTTATTTGTTTATGTTTTTTAATTAAATGTTAAAGCCCCCTCCACCCCCACACGCTGCACGTGCCCCACCCCTTCACAGTTAAGTGAGCCGGGACTGGTCAGCTCCACATTCTTGGAAGGAGCCCACAAAAAAACATGTGGAAGGTCAGCCTCTATGAGTAGACCCCCATTGTTTTGAGCACTCCTCAACAAATGCCTGGAAAACATGAAGCTTTTTGCTAAATTCTTCAATAATTATACTGTACAAAGCACACCATGTGGAACTTGCCTAGGTAAATTTGTGCTTGCACAAATACCATGTTCGCTCACTTAAGGTCGTGCCAAACCTGGGTTACAGTGGGGAGTAGGTTTTTTTCTGGCTACTCCCCTGTTCCCATCCTCCTATTGTCTGTTGTGCTTCTCCCCTCCCACCCTCCCTCTGTCACGGTGTAGGTACTCCTCAGACTCGGTGTGATGCAAACAAGGTCCACCTCCTGACACCACCAAGTCACCGATAAAAAACCACAGTGCATTGGAGTAATCAGGCGAGGGAAGGAAGGGGAAGGATCAGCAGGGACGGGATAACTGTAAAGAAAAATACACAGTGTTAATTATCACATTGTCTGTCTATTCTCATAAGGTCTCACTAAAACCAAAACGACCTGGCCTGCCCATAACTCATAAGGGCAGAACTAGTCCAAAGCCTGACTATGTTCCATCAGTATCACCAATGGATGCCCCAAGCCAACTACGGCCACTAATAATCACTTAAGGGTCTCACCGCCCCTCCTCCTAAACAATACTACAATACGTATAAAGAAACAAACATGAGGAGAAAGAATAAGGTGAAGAAAATCTATTTTGCACTTCTTCCTATGATTCAGTTAACACACTGAGCCTTTTGTTAATGTCACGTATATTTGAAGAAGTAACTCGTTCATATTTCATTGAATATTGACAAGAATCATTTGTCCCGGCTGTTTGGAATCCTGCAAACAGTAAATCTCATTCTGAATTGCTGCCAAAAAAGCCAAAAGATTATGTCTCATAAGATCGCCGTTCCTTTATTATTGTATATCAAAAAGTAAAGTGCTCCAGTATATGACAGTCACTCACAACCTGGCCATAAGGAATGCAGAAATAAAGAAAGGCGATAGCCTCGGGCAAGTAGCACAGCTTGCCGCTTACCACCTCCTTAGTACTTGGATCTTGAACGGAGGAGCAGCTAGGAACTCCTTCTGCCGGTAAAATGTCAGATTCCAGGAGGGGGGCCCTGATGAATCTCATTCCTCTTTTCCGGCCGCCGATGATTTCCCCCTTGGGAACGCCGTCCGCTCCGACCTCGTTGAGGCTCCGACCTGCCTCATTAGCACAGAATAACGCACACCCTTTCCGGGGTGTGCTGACTCTTACGCGATCTCTACCGCGCTGGGCTTCATGGGAGATGTAGTCCCTAATGACTACAATCTCCCGATCGGCCCTGTAGGCGCCGGCTAGCACCTGACAGTACGCCCACCTCCAAAGCGCCTCCTAGGGCCAGGTTTAGTGGGATGACAAGCATGAAACCGTTGCACCGCCCTAGGGGCATGGACATTGCCTTCCGGCTCCCATGAATCCTCCTCGGCCTCATACCCCTTCCACGAAACCAAGTACCATAACTTACCCCCCCGTAGTTTGGAATCCAACACTTTGCGCACCTCATACTCCAGCTGCCCGTCTCTAACCACCGGAGGCACCGCCCGCCGGGTCGCTGACAGAGCTGGCTTCAAAAGGCTGCAATGAAACACCGGATGGATTCTTAAGGAAGCAGGTAAGTTGAGACGGTAAGCCACAGGGTTTATCTTGCGTACCACCTCATAAGGACCAATGTAACGAGGATGAAAGATGCTACGCATCTTAAAGCGTATATACTTGGTGGAAAGCCACACTCGATCCCCTGGCTGATACACCGGCCCCTCACGCCGATGTACATCACCCCATTTCTTATACTGTTCCTTGGCTTTATCCAAATTAAGTCGTATTTTTTTTTGCATGGATTGTAGGTTCTTAACCATAGCATGGACAGTAGGTTGATCCGTGACATCCCGAGGTATGATTATGGGCAACATCTCCGCGTGGAACCCTGTGTTAGCACGAAAAGGAGACTCCCTTATCGAGCTATGCCAAGCATTGTTGTACGATAGTTCGGCCAGCCATAGCAATGACACCCACGATTCCTGGGCGTCCTTTGCATAGCACCTCAGATATTTCTTCAGGGTTTGGTTGAGGCGCTCCGTCTGGCCATCGGTTTGTGGGTGGAAACTGGTGGATAGGGCGGATTCAATGCGCAGAACCTTGCACCACATGCGCCAAAACCTAGCAATGAACTGGGGGCCTCTGTCTGAAATAATGGTTCTTGGTAAACCATGTAACCGCACCACTTGAGACAGAATTAGATGGGCGGTCTGACTTGCTGTAGGTAGTTTTCTACAAGGGAGAAAGTGACCCATCTTGGTAAGACTATCGATTACCACCATGATAGCATTGTACCCCTGATCCATTGGCAATCCTACCACAAAATCCACGCTGATGGTTTGCCATGGTTTTTCCGGAGTGGGCAAAGGCATCAGCTTGCCCTGGCTCTTCGCGTTTTCTCCCTTGGATCGAGCACATATCTCACACCGAGCCACCCATGTCGCAACGTCCTTAGCCCAACCTTTCCACCTGAAATGTCGTTGAACTATTTGCGCAGTTTTGGTGTACCCCGGATGACCAGCTGTTACCGCATCATGACACCAATTGAAGGCTTGCATTCGAAGTTCATGTGTTGGTAAATACAAACGATTACCTTGCAACGGTATTCCATGCTTAAGGGTACGGTCCTGACTTACTTCGGCCCACTCCTTCCACTGAGCAGCAGACTTATGCTTAGAGACCTTTTCTAGGAAGTGAGAGATATGAAGGGCACAAAGCACTTTTTCCGGTTGGATGATTGCTTCATCAGGTCTTGAAGCGATGTTCCTCGCGTCCCTTTGTCTAGACAGTGAATCTGCCTTGCGATTGTCGACCCCAGGACGGAAGGTTACTACAAACTCATATTCTGAAAAGAACAGCATCCACCTCATTTGCCGCTGGGTAAGCTGTCTAGCCTTCTTCATATACTGCAGGTTTCGGTGATCAGTATATACCGTGACCGGGTGTTGGGCCCCCCAGAGATAGTGTCTCCATTCCTGAAATGCCTTTTTGATGGCTAGTAGTTCTTTTTCTGCCACCGTATAGTTGAGTTCCGCAGCAGATAGCTTCTTAGATAAAAACGCAACCGGATGAAGCTGTCCCGAGGTCTTGTTTCTTTGGGATAACACAGCCCCAATGGCTATATCCGAGGCATCTGCTTCGACTATAAAAGGTACTTCTGGCTGTGGATGCTGAAGTATAGGCGCTGAGCAGAAGGCCTGTTTTAAGAAGCAGAAGGCCTCCTCTGCCTCCTCTGACCAAACAAAAGACACACCCTTTCTTAGCAACCTTGTTATAGGTGACACAATGTGGGAAAAATGACAGATGAATCTTCTGTAGTAATTGGAAAACCCCAGGAAGCATTGCACGTCTCTCACACTAGTGGGCACTGGCCACTCTTGAACCGCCTGTATTTTTCTTGTCGACATGCAGAACCCTTCCGGGCTTAAATCCACCCCCAAGAACTCAACC
This sequence comes from Pleurodeles waltl, assembly GCF_031143425.1. Lineage (NCBI taxonomy): Eukaryota > Metazoa > Chordata > Amphibia > Caudata > Salamandridae > Pleurodeles > Pleurodeles waltl. Next base: position 272,276,226 of record NC_090451.1, on the reverse strand, counting down.
TTCTGTACATGGAACTCGCATTTGCTCAGTTTGCAATAAAGATGGTGCTGTTGCAATGCTTGGAGTACTAGGGAAACATGTTCCATGTGCCGCTCTAGGGAGGTAGAATACACCAATATGTCATCTATATAAACGATCACAAAGTGGTCTACGTATTCTTTGAGAACATCGTTCAGAAAGTACTGGAAAGCCGCCGGGGCGTTACACAACCCGACCGGCATTACCAAGTATTCAAACAGGCCATAACGGGTCTTGAACGCCGTCTTCCACTCATCCCCTTCACGGATTCTGACCAGATGGTAAGCCCCCTTCAGATCCAACCTTGTATAGATAGTTGCCTCTTTCACCTGTTCCAATAACACAGGAATGAGGGGAAGAGGGTATCTATTCCTTATCGTGTTCTTGTTCAGCATTCGATAATCGATGCAGGTTCTCAACTCTTTATTCGCTTTAGCTATGAAAAAGAGTGGAGAAGCTGCCGGAGAACAAGATGGTCTAATGAACCCGATTTCCAGGAAGCGGTCCAGATATCTTCGCAAATGTTTGGTTTCTGGGTCTGATAGAGCATATACCCTACAAGAAGGAAGGAGTGCTCCCGGAATCAGATCTATCTTGCAATCGTATATACGATGGGGTGGCAATGTCTCCGCCTGACCTTCGTCGAACAAATCCTTGAACTTGGCGTAAACAGAGGGCAATATCACAGCTTTCTCCACCACTGTGGCCAACTGTAACCCTTGAGCCAACGCTAACGCGGGGGGGGTTATCGTATAAGAAACAGACTTTCTCACTCCTTAAGGACTGAAAACTAACCGTCTTGGTTTGCCAATCGATAACAGGATTGCTTTTTCTTAGCCAGGGCATTCCCAAAATTATTTCATACTGAGGAGCCTCTATTATATCTAGCCTGATCATTTCTCTGCGTGCCGGAGATACTCCATTGAAAACCAACCCCACATCCTCAGTTTGTTCAGTAAGGGGTCCAGACTTCAGGGGTGTACCGTCAACTGCCAACACTATTTCGGGGTTCTTTCTTGGAATTCTCGGAAGTCCCAGTCTCTTAACCACCCCTTCATCTATGAAATTTCCCGTGGCTCCTGAGTCTATCATTGCCCACACAGGATGGTTTTGATCTTGGGACACCAGCTCTACGGATAACAAAAGGTGTGACGCCTTTTCTTCTTGTGGCAAGAGGGTTAAAGAAGTCAACCGGAACCCCGATAGGGGTTCTATAAAGGGCAAATCCTCTTTCTCTGATATCTTCCCTGACGTCACCGCGGCCTTTTGAGTGGGGGAGTAGGAGAACCTTTTTCTTGGTTTTTGGGGACACTCTCTCACATAATGACCCTTCCTGCCGCAATACATGCACAACCCCTGTACCCTCCTACTCTCTTTTTCGGCCCTTGACAGAGGTGCCCTAACGGCTCCCACTTCCATAGGTTCCCCGCATAAATCATGGGAATTAGGAACTGGTCGCCCCTCCCTTTCTGGAATGCCGGGCCGCCTATCACCCGCTCTACGCTCTCCCCTTCTCTCTGCTAGCCGGTGATTCAATCTCAAGGTAAGATTCACAAGTTCAGTACACGTGGAAGGCTGTGGATCTATTTGGGCTAGGATATCCTTCATGTCGTCTCTTAATCCTTGATAATAGAGAGACATTCTCTTCTCCTCTGGCCACTCTGATTCCGCCACCAGTCTATTGAAGGTCGTAAGATAAGTAACCAGGTCAGACCTCCCCTGTCTCAGCTCCAGCAATTCTCTATCAGCACTAAAGGTGGTTGTTCTGTGATCAAACACCTTCTCAAAGGCCGACCGAAAGGCATTCCAATCCGATAATAAGGGGTCATCGTTTCTAACTAACGGCACTGCCCAGTTAGCTGCATCTCCCGAGAGATAAGAAATAGCGAACATTACCCTGGAAAGGTTAGAGGGAAAAGACGCCGGTCTACAAGAGAATTGAAGAGACAACTGCGTTAAAAAAGCCTGAACTTTCCTGGGGTCCCCTGAAAACCGTTCCGGACTGGCCAAAGGGATTGGAGGGGAGACGTTCACGGTTACCTGCGGTGTAGATGCTGAGGCATCGAAGGGATTCCTAGTAAGCCTTTCTACCTTGTCCCTTAGGGCCGCTGCCTCCACCCTAGAATTTGCCAACTCTTGCTGCACTACCACTAACGCCTGTAATACATCATCCATAGATGCCATCTTTGCATTACACCGAGCAGGAGGAGTATTATTCGTGGGTGCGTTATTCTGTCACGGTGTAGGTACTCCTCAGACTCGGTGTGATGCAAACAAGGTCCACCTCCTGACACCACCAAGTCACCGATAAAAAACCACAGTGCATTGGAGTAATCAGGCGAGGGAAGCAAGGGGAAGGATCAGCAGGGACGGGATAACTGTAAAGAAAAATACACAGTGTTAATTATCACATTGTCTGTCTATTCTCATAAGGTCTCACTAAAACCAAAACGACCTGGCCTGCCCATAACTCATAAGGGCAGAACTAGTCCAAAGCCTGACTATGTTCCATCAGTATCACCAATGGATGCCCCAAGCCAACTACGGCCACTAATAATCACTTAAGGGTCTCACCGCCCCCCCTCCTAAACAATACTACAATACGTATAAAGAAACAAACATGAGGAGAAAGAATAAGGTGAAGAAAATCTATTTTGCACTTCTTCCTATGATTCAGTTAACACACTGAGCCTTTTGTTAATGTCACGTATATTTGAAGAAGTAACTCGTTCATATTTCATTGAATATTGACAAGAATCATTTGTCCCGGCTGTTTGGAATCCTGCAAACAGTAAATCTCATTCTGAATTGCTGCCAAAAAAGCCAAAAGATTATGTCTCATAAGATCGCCGTTCCTTTATTATTGTATATCAAAAAGTAAAGTGCTCCAGTATATGACAGTCACTCACAACCTGGCCATAAGGAATGCAGAAATAAAGAAAGGCGATAGCCTCCGGCAAGTAGCACAGCTTGCCGCTTACCACCTCCTTAGTACTTGGATCTTGAACGGAGGAGCAGCTAGGAACTCCTTCTGCCGGTAAAATGTCAGATTCCAGGAGGGGGGCCCTGATGAATCTCATTCCTCTTTTCCGGCCGCCGATGATTTCCCCCTTGGGAACGCCGTCCGCTCCGACCTCGTTGAGGCTCCGACCTGCCTCATTAGCACAGAATAACGCACACCCTTTCCGGGGTGTGCTGACTCTTACGCGATCTCTACCGCGCTGGGCTTCATGGGAGATGTAGTCCCTAATGACTACAATCTCCCGATCGGCCCTGTAGGTGCCGGCTAGCACCTGACACCCCTTGTGTATATTGCTGTACAATATAGCTAAAAGACATTGGGGGTCATTCTGACCTCGGCGGTAAAAGGCTCTTACCGCCGGTCAGAAGACCGCCATTCTACCGCCGCGGTAAACCGCCACGGTCATTCTGACCCACAACTGCCAAGCCGCCAAAAACCCGACATCCACGGAAGGCCGCCTCATCAGCGGGCAGCGATAAACTGGAGATGACCAAACCTCCACCGCCACGCCAACACAAACACGCCCATGCCATTCCGACCCACGAATCCACGCGGCGGTCTTTCAACCGCGGTAATCCATTGGCGGTACACACCGCCGCGGTCAAAAAACACACCCAGCTCCAAAACACAGCCACATTGGACAATTTGAAATACACACACCTGATACACATACAAACAACACTCCCACACATCCAAGCAACTATAAAACACACACCCACATCACCCACAAACCCCCACTACTAGAAAATCGGAGAGAAGGCAAGAGAGAGAGAGAGAGAGAGAGAGCACAGCAATCGAAAACCCCAACACACACAGGAACCCAACATCATCAACCACACCACATCTACGCACACATCACCACACACCACCACGCACATCACCACAAACACCACCCCACACCTCATCCACACCACCCCATGGCACCCCAAAGACACCCCAGGTTTTCGGACCAAGAACTCAGGGTCATGGTGGAGGAAATTATAAGGGTAGAGCCCCAGCTCTTCGGCACACAGGTGCAACACACCACAATAGCCAGGAAGGCGGAGCTATGGCAAAGGATCGTCGACAGGGTCAACGCTGTGGGACAGCATCCCAGAAACCGGGAAGACATCCGAAAGCGCTGGAACGACCTACGGGGGAAGGTACGGTTGATGGTCTCAAGACACAACATCGCTGTGCAGAAGACTGGCGGCGGACCACCACCCACTCCACCCGAATTCACAGCATGGGAGCAAGAGTTCTTGAACATCCTGCATCCTGCGGGCCTCGCTGGAGTAGGCGGAGGAATGGACTCTGGTAAGTCTAATCTCAATTACTTCCCCCCCCAACCACCAGCATGCCAACCCACACCCCCACCCTCACCCCCAACCCCCCAGCACACATCCTCCCTGCCAATGTCTCACCAGCACAACCCACCCAACCCAAAACCAAACCCTGAATGCCAACCCAAACCATGGACACCCATCACCTATGCATGACCACTGCACATACCCATCCACCCCCACAAACCACCCTCACAACTCCTCCCACAAGGGAATGCCAGCACTGGGGGACAAGGGCACCCACAAATCGCACGCCATGGAACACACAGAAGCAATAACCATACTCTTTCACCCCTGCAGGGCCCGAACGCCAACACACCGGCCAGGAGGGTCCAGATATGTCCATCCCACCCCCAGAACAGGCCCCCAGTGAGGACAGCAGCTCTGTCGACCTAGAACCTGATGACCAGCCCGGACCATCGGGGACCTCTGGACAGTCGGTTCCCCACACACAGACACAGGCCACAGCAGACCTGACCCCCTCTGGGAATATCAGCACAGCTCCCACCCAGCGGGCCCATGCCTCTGTCTCCAGGACAGGTCAATCAGCGGTGTGTCCGCCACTACAGGGCACCCAGGCTGACCCAACACCCCAACAACAACAGGGACCTGGGGGCAGTGGTAGTGGGCACACCGTCCAGGGGACAGAGGCCCGGGGAAACAGGGCAACTGGGAGGGCTGCAGTGCGACAGGGGGGGGAGGACAGGCCCAGGGAACCGACTCTCCAAGAGGCCCTCACCACCATCATGGGAGCATACCACCACTCCCAGGAGACGATGGCGACAGTACTGGCCAGGTTCCAGGAGATCCAGGCACAGCAGGAGGAACGGTACTTGGGGTACAGAGAGGAGCTCAGGAACATCGTCCTGGCCCTGAACCAAATAGTCAGCACATTGCGGGACCATGTGGCACCCCAAAGGGCCCCTGTCACCAGCCTGGACCAGGAACAGCCTACCACCTCCGCCGGCGCTAGTGGACAGGAGGCCCCCACACAACGACTTGCCACCAGAACCCCACCTCCTGCTGAAGATCAACCACCCCGCAAGAGGAACCTGAGATCACAAAGGAAGACAGAGTAGGATGCCAAGACCCCCGCCAGCATAAAATACCCCCTGATGTCATTCCACTGTCCCACATTGTCACCCTGTCCAACCTTGAACTGCCCCTGCTCCATCCTTCCACAGGCATATGGACAATGCACCTGTGCGACTGAGAACTGGACTCTGCCATGGACATAACTCCACCCCCACCCATCACCGTTTTACTTTCATGGACCTATATGTAGCACTTTAAATAAATCACTAATTGCACTTAAAACACTCAGGAGTCTGCTTGTATTCTTAACAAATGTATTACACATAACGGTTCAAAAATGTTCAGTTACATTGTGATGACAACATACCAATGTCAATGTGCTTTACTCCATGGGCGAACAAAGCAGAAGTCACGCAGTGGGTCATACAGCTCTGAAAAGGGAAGGGAAAGTCACAATTCAGTTGAAAGGAACTGGGGGGAAACACAGAAAGTAGAGATGCAGGAAGCCTGAAGTAAATGTAAAATGGCGTGGGGGATTCTTACCTGTGTGCTACTGAAAATACTGTTGTATGACTGTGTCCCTGTTGTCTGTGTCGTCCCCGTCGTCTTCCTCCTCTTCACTCTCCACAGGCTCCACAGCTGCTACAACACCACCATCTGGACCATCCTCCTGCAGGAAAGGCACCTGGCGTCGCAATGCAAGATTGTGAAGCATACAGCAGGCCACGATGATCTGGCACACCTTCTTTGGTGAGTACATTAGGGATCCCCCTGTCATATGCAGGCACCTAAACCTGGCCTTCAGGAGGCCGAAGGTCCTTTCTATGATCCTCCTAGATCGCCCATGGGCCTCATTGTAACGTTCCTCTGCCCTGGTCCGGGGATTCCTCACTGGGGTCAGTAGCCACGGCAGGTTGGGGTAACCAGAGTCACCTATTAGCCACACACGTTGTCTCTGTAGCTGTTCCATCACATAGGGGATGCTGCTATTTCGCATAACATACGCGTCATGCACTGACCCAGGGAACTTGGCATTCACATGGGAGATGTACTGGTCAGCCAAACAGACCACCTGCACATTCATAGAATGGTAATTCTTCCTGTTTCTGTACACCTGCTCATCGTCTTTTGGGGGTACTAAGGCCACATGGGTCCCATCAATGGCACCAATGATGTTGGGGATATGTCCAAGGGCATAGAAGTCACCCTTCACAGTGGCCAAATCCCCCTCCTCAGGGAAAACAATGTAGCTTCGCATGTATTTCGTCAGGGCAGACAACACTCTGGACAAAATCTTAGAAAACATAGGCTGAGACATCCCTGATGACATGGCCACTGTAGTCTGAAAAGACCCACTTGCCAAAAAATGGAGGACTGACAGAACCTGCACCAGAGGGGGAATTCCTGTGGGTTGGCGGATGGGGGACATCAGGGCTGGCTCCAGCTGGGCACACAGTTCATGTATAGTGGCTCGGTCAAGTCGGTATCGAAGTATTATATGACGTTCCTCCATTGTCGACAGGTCCACCAGCGGTCGGTACACGGGAGGATTCATCCTTCTCCTCGCAAGTCCCAGCGGACGGTGCCTAGGAAGGACAACATGGAGTACAGAGTCAAGCAACCCACAGGTACGTAACTACAGCTTGCACAGTACACGAATCGCTATGCATTGAATGGCTTGTATGAGTGGCAATGCAAGGCCTAGGCCTGTGTGACGCAGTAGAAATTAAGCCATGTGGGCCCTTGAAATGGCAGCTGCCTGACCTGAGAAGTGTGACAGTGGGATGTGAGGTCAATGCGCTGGCGTGACACACCGTGGCGGTAGGCGGTCGAAGACCGCGGGGCAAAGCCGCATTGGTTAACATTGAACCCTATGGGTTTCAGGAGCCAATGACGAGGTGCGCTGGCGGTCGCGGTACGCACCGCGGCGGTACGCACCGCCGCGGGCGTGACCGCCATTTTCTATCTGTTTAATCACTCGAGACCTGATCATCCACAGGAGAGGACCTATACTGCAAGTGCTGCTGTGAACTCGGTCTGGAAGAGACAATGGCTGCTGCGACTGGGGAAAGGGCCCCTGCCTTCACTACAGAAGAGTTGGAGAAACTTGTGGATGGGGTCCTGCCCCAGTATGCGCTACTCTACGGTCCTCCAGACCAACAGGTAAGTACAATGTGTGCACGTTGAATGGGCTATGCCTGTGTTGAGTGGGGTGGATATTAGATGGTGGGGTGGGGAGACAATGACGAGTGCAAGGCACGACAGATGAGAGCATGTACCACATGGCAAGGTTGGGGAGGGGGGGCCAATCACATCTATCATGCGGAATATTGATGATATGTCCAATTCCACCCTGTACATGTCAAATAGGTCAGCGCCCATCAGAAAGTCGACATTTGGCGTGCCATCGCCAAGGAAGTCCGGAACCTGGGGGTCCACAACAGACGGGGCACCCACTGCCGCAAGAGGTGGGAGGACATCCGCCGCGGGACCAGGAAGACCGCCGAGTCACTGCTGGGGATGGCCTCCCAACCTAGGAGGGGTGCCAGTCGTACCCTGACCCCCCTGATGTCCCGGATCCTGGCGGTGGCCTACCCCGATTTGGATGGGCGCGTGAGGACATCACAGCAGACACAAGGGGGTGAGTACCAGCACATTCAGCTATATTTACGCGCAGTGGAGGTGCCTGGGTGGGGTAGGAGGGCTGTGGGTGACATTAGGCCAGGGCGCTTTCTGTAGTGTAGTCCTCTCCTTTAGCCATGTCCCTGTGCCCCCGCCCCCCACCTCTGTAGGGTGACAAGTACAGCTATCCATGGTCCTGCATCACCCATGTGCACGTTTGTTGTCCCTAGACCTGTTGGCCTAGTCACAAGTACTGAGTAGTGTACCCCGATTGCGCGGCTTAGTGCATGAGGCTCCTGTGTCTGTCCTCTCCGCCAACGGTGTTGACAAAGCATGCACTTAACCTAACCTGTTTTTATTTCTCCCCCCACCCTTTTTCTTTATCTTCTTGTGCATGTGTGCATTAGCATCATCAGGCGGAGGAGAATTGGCACCGGAGCATGAGGGAGCTGCAACTCACAAGGCCCCGGTGGGCCATGGCACAGACACCGAGGCCACCAGTGATAGGGAGGGCGAGGGGAGCACCACAACGGGGACCCGTGGTGACACCAGCGACACCGACACGTCCTCGGATGGGAGCTCCCTAGTAGTGGCGGCAACATCCGTGCCCCCCGCCTCTACAGGTACAGCCGCCACCCAGCGCACCAGCTCCGCCCTCCCAGCAGCCCCTCAGCCTTCGCTCGGTGCCCGCTCGCCCAAGAAGGCGGGCATCTCCTTCGCCCCAGGCACCTCAGGCCCTGCCCCTGTTACCCCTGCTGCCCTCAGTGAGGAGGTCATTGACCTCCTACAGACCATCATTGTTGGGCAGTCTACCCTTTTGAATGCCATCCAGGGGGTAGAGAGGGAGGTGCATCGTAGCAATGCATACCTGGAGGGCATTCATTCGGGTCAGGCTGCCCATCAACGATCGTTCAATGCTCTGGCCTCAGCACTGACGGCAGCCATTGTCCCTGTTTGCAGCCTCCCTCTTCTAACTGCCTCCACCCTGTCTCTGTCTCCTGTTCCTCAGCCTATCCCATCCACACCATCTGACCAGCCTGCACACACCTCAACACCCAAGGGCAGCTCATCCAGACATAAGCACCACAGATCACACAAACATTCACCCAAGCAACACCCAGATGCAGACATGCCAACAGCCACTACCTCCTCTGTGTCTCCCACCTCCTCGTCTCCCTCCTCCCTCCCTGTGATGTCTCTACTCACACCTGCATGCACACCACCAACAGCCAGTACTGCCATCACCAGCACACCCTCCAGTACAGTCCGCACACGTGCAGTCACCACCCCCACTGCCATTTACACGTCCCCTGTGTCCTCTCCCACTGTGTCTGTCACCCCCTCTTCCAAGACACACAAACGCAGGCAGCCACCCACCCAACAGCCAACCACCTCACGACAGCCTCCAGCCCATGCACCTTCACCCAAGGACAGCACACCTGACTCTCCTACAACCACCTCCTCTTCCTCCACTCCCATAACCACTACACCTACCCTTTACCTTGGTCCTAAAAAACTTTACCTCTCCACTCTTGACCTCTTTCCCTCACCTGACCCACCCCCTCCATCTGCTAAGAGTCCCAAGAGCGCCTCAGCCACCACCAGCCCGGCTTCAAGGGTCACCGTGGTGCATGGATTTTGGAGTCCCCCCTTTGCCAGCAGTGATACATCGGTCAGCAGCAAGGGGACAGCCAGCCCCCCCCTGGAAAGAGGACCCGTAAAGTAAGGGGCCGCCGCGAGAAGACTGACACGGCTGCCCCCAAGGACCAAAGTTCAGCCACTTCACCTGCCACAACATCCAGGGGAGGCAAGGCCCAGAGAGCCACATCGAAGGAGGGCAAGGGCAGCAGGGCGGAGAAGTCAGCCAGCAGGAGCGCGGACCAGGAGGGCCCCACAAGCCCCATCCCGGGTGTGAGGGAGGACACCCAAGGGCCCAGGACACCGTCACCGAAGGGTCCAGCAACTGCACGGTCGGAGGGCGACTGAGCAGGGAGTCCTGGCCAGGTCTGACTCCCTTGACTTACAGAACAAGCACCGCTGAAGAGGGCCCCGCTGTCCAGAAAGGCACCGCTGAACAGGGCCCCGCCGTCCAGAAAGGCACCGCTGAAGAGGGCCCCGCCGTGCAGAAAGGCACCACTGAACACGGCCCCGCCGTGCAGAAAGGCACCGCTGAACAGGGCCCCGCCGTGCAGAAAGGCACCGCTGAACAGGGCCCCGCCGTGCAGAAAGGCACCGCTGAACAGGGCCCCGCCGTCCAGAAAGGCACCGCTGAACAGGGCCCCGCCGTGCAGAAAGGCACCGCTGAACAGGGCCCCGCCGTCCAGAAAGGCACCGCTGAAGAGGGCCCCGCCGTGCAGAAAGGCACCGCTGAACAGGGCCCCGCCGTGCAGAAAGGCACCGCTGAACAGGGCCCCGCCGTCTCAAGCACCGCTCCGCTGGGCCCCGCCGTCTCAAGCACCGCTCCGCTGGGCCCTTCATCTCAAGCACCGCTCCGCTGGGCCCCGCCGTCTAAAGCACCGCTCCGCTGGGCCCCGCCGTCTCAAGCACCGCTCCGCTGGGCCCTTCATCTCAAGCACCGCTCCGCTGGGCCCCGCCGTCTCAAGCACCGCTCCGCTGGGCCCCGCCGTCTCAAGCACCGCTCCGCTGGGCCCCGCCGTCTCAAGCACCGCTCCGCTGGGCCCTTCACCTCAAGCACCGCTCCACTGGGCCCTTCATCTTAAGCACCGCTCCGCTGGGCCCCGCCGTCTCAAGCACCGCTCCGCTGGGCCCTTCATCTCAAGCACCGCTCCGCTGGGCCCCGCCGTCTCAAGCACCGCTGAACTGGGCCCTTCATCTCAAGCAGCGCTCCGCTGGGCCCTTCATCTCAAGCACCGCTCCGCTGGGCCCTTCATCTCAAGCACCGCTCCGCTGGGACCCGCCGTCTCAAGCACCGCTGGCCCAATGACAGTGCCGGTTCTGTGTCGAGCTACTGTTCACGCTGCACTCGGGCCACCCTGCCTACTCCATTGCCTGTGGAGACTATTATCCACTTGATAGACTGTGCACTCCCCAGGATATGACAGTGGGCAAGCCACCCACTGTAGAGACTTGAGAGACTGTGGCTTTGCACTCCCCAGGATATGACAGTGGGCACCCCACTCACTGTAGAGACTTGAGAGACTGTGGCTTTGAACTCCCCAGGATATGACAGTGGGCAACCCACCCACTGTAGAGACTTGAGAGACTGTGGCTTTGCACTCCCCAGGATATGACAGTGGGCACCCCACCCACTGTAGAGACTTGAGAGACTGTGGCTTTGAACTCCCCAGGATATGACAGTGGGCAACCCACCCACTGTAGAGACTTGAGAGACTGTGGCTTTGCACTCCCCAGGATATGACAGTGGGCACCCCACCCACTGTAGAGACTTGAGAGACTGTGGCTTTGCACTCCCCAGGATTGAACAGTGGGCATGGTGGCCCCTTCGTGGATCTGGCGTCGTGGACTCATGTGGCTGTGGTCCCCCCCCTTCCCTTCCCCCTGAGGTGCCTGTAGTTTTATCACCTGATGCCCCTGCAGTGTTCTCTCCAACGGACTCAGGTCTCCTGTGTGGGCTTTGCCCATGTGTTGATACACTTTGGCCCACGGACAGTTGATATTTCAGTGACTGTGCTGGACTTATGGCCTCTATTTATCGGTTACGCAATGTTTAAAGTTGATTTTTTTTTATTCATTTTCCTATTTTACCATGACTTCAATGAACCTATTTTATACATAAATTTAGTTTCTCACTTTAATTATATCATTTCTTTATTCCGGGGGGTTTGGGTGGTGTCACTTTGACTTGGTGCTCTGCATTGGTGTGTAGATAGTTGGGGGGTGGGTGTATTGCGTATGTGTGTGCCCGTAACCCTTCCTCCTCCCCCCTCCCCTGTGTCGTAGGTGCGGTACTCACCATTGTCGTCTGCGCCGGAGTTCGTACTCGTGGTAGATGAGCAGGTAGACGAGAGCAGGTAGGATGTTCAATTCGGGCTCCATGCTGTCCTCCGTCCTCGTGGAGTGTATGGAGGTGAGCGTTTTCCCGTTCGTAGTCTGTTTGCGCCGTGTTTTTATCGCCGGTGCTCCCGCCCCGGAAAAGGTGGCGGATTGGTGAGTTGTGATAGGGTGGGCGGTACATTGTCTGCCGCCTGCCTGTTGGCGGTGACCGCCGCGCTGTTTGTCTGTCCCGCCGTGTTTTTATCGCCGGTGCTCCCGCCCCGGAAAAGGTGGCGGATTGGTGAGTTGTGATAGGGTGGGCGGTACATTGTCTGCCGCCTGCCTGTTGGCGGGTTGGCCGCCGCTTTATCACCGACCGCCAGGGTCAGAATGACCCCCATTGTCAAAGCCAACAGTCTTCGCATAGGTAAGACCTACTGGCTTTGTCAATACTTGTTAAATTATCACAGAATCACTTTTCTGCTTCCCAGTCCCCACATTATGAGGCCCTGTTTAGCCCTGCCAAGAATTCAGCTGACACCCCTAAAACTGGCGCACAAGTCACTCACATAAAAAAATGAGATTATCAGTGGCCCCAAAAGTAGGGTGACATAACTGTTAAAACCAAAAACCAGGACATTCCACAAACGGAAGTACGAATACAATTTTGCATCACACAACAGCACAGACTAACACAGGAAACACAAAGGTGTATTAGAGAATAATTAAATGCCAATTTTTCAAACTGTGTCATCTGTATTAACAGCACTGCTTTCTGATAAGGGCTGCTCACTAATCGTGCACTGTAACTTGTGAAAGCTTGTCTCCCCTAGAGTTCAGTCGACCCGCTCTGAAAACTGGAACCTGTTCTAAGTTTACTGAAATGTGTGGGACAAGTGGTAGAAAAACTGGACTGTCCCAACAAATCTGGAACGCCTAGACACCCTACCCAACAGTCATTTCATAAAAACAAATGACTGAAGGACCAACAGACAAAGAGCAGGGGGACAAAAACACATCACAAGCTCATACTGGAAAAAGACAGACAGAAAAAACCATGCAAAGCCTTCTCAGAGTTTCAAATGACCGAGCAGAAACAAGCTTGGCATAGTGAAACATTGGTGATCAGGAGACCAAAGAAATAAAATTCAGAAGAATAAATCAGACGAATTACCTATGAATGAAACAAACCAACAGATTAAAAACTGGGAGTGAAGCTATCCCAAGAAAATTCTGAGATGACGTAGATCCACATAAGAAAAGAAGACGAATTAGCGGTGTGGAAAGAAGGAAAAATATATAATAATATTGAGGATACATGAGGTAAAAAGGAGCAACGTGGGGACCGTCCTCATCTGTGAGCACCAACACTCACTCTTACCGCCTCACCCCAAGCTTTTACCCATACACCTCAGCATTCTCACACACAGGCATGCATTCTACATCCCATTCTTACTGTTTCATAAACCGCACACATCCTTTCAACAAGGCGAGAGCTATGGTGGCCGAAGGCATGGGCGTAGGAAGTGTGGGGGACGCAGGGGACGTATCCCCCCCAGATTTTGGAGGGTGGGGGACACGGGGGACGAAGGTGGGGGGGACAAAATAATTTCCCCTTTTATATCTATTATTCAGAGGGCCATTAGCGCACAAAAGGGCCACTTTTAATAGCCCTGTAGGGACCATCCTCCAATCTGATGGTAACAGAATGAAGGTGAGTCAGGAGGCCCTCTGCCATTTTGTTTGTCCTGTTCACAGCTGTGGGCATTAAGGGTGCTCATAAGAACAAAGGGCACGAGGAGGAGAAGAGTTTTGGACGATTACTGTCTGCATCACCTGCCGCCTTGAAGAGGAGCACTGCAGGAGGCCTTTAAGAGGAGCTGCAGAACAATGAGGAAGATCTAAAGAGGAAACAGAGTCCCACTCAGCCTGGTGCCTGCAGGCTAGAAAGGAGACTCTGTGCGCCAGGCGGGAACCGCCATTTGGCCGCCATGCGGCCAAAATAGCGCTGCCCCCATTCCAACATTCCCGCTGGGCCGGCGGGCGCTAAGCAAGTTAGCGCCCGCCGGCGCAGCGGGAATGAGGGCCGCAACACAGGAACCGGCTCCGAATGGAGCCGGCGGTGTTGCGGCGGTGCGACGGGTGCAGTTGCACCCGTCGCCCTTTTCACTGTCTGCTAGGAAGACAGTGAAAAGCTTCATGGGGCCCTGTTAGGGGGCCCCTGCACTGCCCATGCCACTGGCATGGGCAGTGCAGGGGCCCCCAGGGGCCTCAGGACACCCCTTACCGCCAGCCTCTTCCTGGCAGTGAAAACCGCCAGAAAAAGGCTGGCGGTACGGGGGTCAGAATCCCCAGGGCAGCGCTGCCCTGGCGGATTCACCCAGCCGGGGCAAAAACGGCGGAAAACCGCCGGCCCCGGCTGGGCGACCGCGGCTTTACCGCTGCGGTCAGAATGACGTCTGAAGCACCGCCAGCCTGTTGGCGGTGCTTCCGTCATTCGTGACCCTGGCGGTCCAAGACCGCCAGGGTCAGAATGACCCCCAATATTTGTATTTGCCTAAGATCACACCAGTTGGTGAAACAGTGAAGACGAAATTGGGCCCAGATTTTACCCTTTCCCACAACAATTTAGGTATTAGAAGGGTATATTTTTCTAAGATTTATGCGTAATGCTTTTTTATCTAGGTAATGAAGGGCTTGATTATAGCGTGGCTAACAGGAAGAAGCCATATTTAATTTTGGGTGTAATGCCTAGCGTTATTATTTATGTTGTTGTTATCGTTACATACTTAAGCATATTGAAGTATATTATCTTTTCTTTCTCTTTTCTTCACTCTACTCTGAAACAATCTACCCTATGCCACTGCACCCTACACCACTTTTCTCCACTCTGTGGTACTCTACGCCACTGCAATCTATGCTGTACCACTCCACTCTACATCACTCTACTCTGCAGCACTCTACACTATGCCACTGCAATTTATGCTATTCTACTCTAACCATTGTACACTACACACCTGCACTCTGCCAGTGCACTCTTCACCACTTTACTCAAAACCAATGCACTCTATGCCACTGCACTCTATGCCAGTCTACTCTGCACCACAGCACTCTATTCCACTGCTTTCAATGCCACTGTACTCTGCGCCACAGCACTCTAGGCGACTGCACTCTATGCCACTCTACAATACACCACTGTACTCTGCGACCCTCTAATCTGCAACATTACACTCTGCCACTGAACTCCACGCCACTCTACTCTGCACCACTGCATTCAATGCCACTGTACTCTGTCCCAATGCACTCTTTTCTGCACCACGGCACTCTAATCTACTCTACTCTACACCACTCCACTGTAGGCACTTCACTCTACTTTGAAATCATCGCCTCTATGCCACTGCAATCTACGCAATTCCACTCTTTGCTATGCCAGTCTAATCTACCCTGCACCACTCCAATGTACCCTGCACCACTCCAATCTGCTCTGCACTGCTCTATGCTACTGCACTCTACATCACTATGCTCCACTCTGCAACAATCTACTCTTCACCACTATACTGTACTCTGCAGCAATCTACTCTATGCCACGGCACTCTATGCAACTCTATTCTACTCTGCACCACTGTACTCTAAGCCACTCTTCTCTACTCTGCATTACTCTACATCACTGCACTCTACACCAATGCATTCTATGCCACTCTACTCTACACCACTGCCCTTTATGACACTCTGCTCTGCAACACTGCACTCTGCCACTGAACTATACTCCTCTCTACTCTGCACCACAGCACTCTACTCTGCACTGCTCAACTATATGCCCCTCTACTACACTCTACACCAATGTACTATATGCCACTACACTCTAAGCCACTCTACTCTGCATCACTGCACTCTACACCAGTCTACTCTACCTTGCACCACTCCACTTTACCATGCACCGCATCACTCTATGACACATCACTCTGAACCACTGCAATCTATGATGTGCCACTCCACTCTGCTCCCCTCTACTCTTCACCACTCTACGCTACTGTGCTGTACGCTAAACCAGTGCAGTCTTCCTCAATGCACTCTACACCACTATACTCAAAACCAACGCACTCTATACAACCACACTCTACACCAATCTACTTAGCACCACTGTACTCTATGCCACTTCACTCTATACCACCCAACTCCACCCTATGACACTTCACTCTGACATTACACTCCATGATACTAGACTCTGACACTCTATTCCATTAAACTCTAACACTTTCTCCACTCTGTAACTCCCTACACAACTCCCTATACGCCACTCCATTCCACTTTACTCCACTCTATGCCACTCCACACCACTCTATGCCACTTCAATCTACGATACTCTACTCAACGCCACTGAACAACCCTCTAAGCCACTCCACTATACAACAATGTACTATGCCCAACAGCACTCTACCCAACTTTATCTATGCAAGTTCACATTACTTTACTTCACTCTACTCCAGTTCACTCATATTTATGCCTTTCCACTCTACGACACTCTGCCACTCCACTCTATGACACGCTATTACACTGTGACACTACTCCACTCTACTACTACTTTATGGCATTGGCGCTTGATTAGAGATTCAGATCTCCATTGATTGCCTTGTCACTCATATGAGACGTGAGTCAGATTTAGCTTGGCCGTTTTTGTTACAAGCACTCTGTAACCCTTTTAACTCAAGCTTAACAAAGGCTTAGGATGATCCTGATACTTGTCTAGGGGATCGAAATATCGTCGGCCAAAGTACCTTGACTTTGTGATATTGTACATAAGTTGGCATAAGCATAGGTACTATGAGCTAATGACTTCTTGATTCACTATTTGAGTCATTCATGTAAAAGTGGGTGCATAAAAGCTTGTAAATCATTATTGTGGATGCTTACGTTGTAGGAAAGTAGACTCTTTCTAGCTTGGTTACCCCCACATTTGGCCTGTTTGCCAGTGTGTTTGAGTGTGTCTACTGGGATCCTGCTAATCAGGACCCCAACAGTTATCCTCTCTCCCTTAAATTATGGTTGTTGCATACTGGTAACTCAGTATTTCACCCAAGATTGGCATACTGGTGCCCCCTTATAAGTCCCTATTATATGGTACTTGGGTACCCAGAGCATTGGGGTTCCAGGAGATCCCTATGAGCTGCAGCATTTCTTTTGCCACCCATAGGGTGCCCATGCAAAGGCTTCTGCAGGACTGCCATTGCAGCCTGCGTGAAAAGGTGCATGCACGCTTTCACTGCCAGTTACACTGCACCAGGTCACTTATAAGTCACCCCTATAGCAGGCCCTCCAGCCCTGAGGGCAGGGTGCAGAGTACCTGTGTGTGAGGGCACCCCTGCACTAGCAGAGGTGCCCCCACGACCTCCAGGACCATTTTCCCAGACTTCAGGAGTGCGGGATGCCATTTTACACGTGTACTGGAAATAGGTCACTCCCTATTCCAAGCTACATAATGGTAACTCCGAACATAGGTATGTTTGGTATCAAACATGTTGGAATTATACCCCAAGGCTTTTGCAAGCATTGGTTGTATGATTTCATGCACTCTGGGGGCTCCTTAGAGGACCCCCAGTATTGCCATTCCAGCCTTCTGAGGTTTTCCAGGCAGCCCCAGCTGCTGCCACCTCTCAGACAGGTTTCTGCCCTCCTGTTGCTTGAGAAGCTCAAGCCCAGGAAGGTAGAACAAAGGATTTCCTTTGGGGGAGGGGTGTTACACCCTCTCCCTTTGGAAATAGGTTTGGAAGGGGTAGCTTCCTTCCCCAGGCTACTGGAAATGCTTTGAAGGGCACATTTGGTGACCTCCTTACATAATCCAGTCTACACCAGTTCAGGTACCCCCAGTCCCTGCTCTGGCACGAAACTGGACAAAGGAAAGGGGAGTGACCACTCCCCTGTCCATCACCACCCCAGGTGTGGTGCTCAGAGCTCCTCCAGAGGGTCCCTAGGTTTTGCCATCTTGCATTCCAAGTTGGCAGCAAACTCTGGGAGCATCTCAGTGGCCAGTGCCAGCAGGTGGTGTCAGAGCCATCCCCTGATAGGTGCTTACCTGTTTAGCTGACCAATCCCCCTTTCAGGGCTATTTAGGGTCTCTCCTTTGGGAGGATCTTCAAATTCAGATTGCAAGACTCCATCAGGAATCCTCTGCATCCTTTATTTCACCTTCTCACCAAAGAAATTGCATCTGGACCCTCCAGGAACTCCACAAACTGCAACAACGAAGCAAAGACGACTTCTGCAACATTGTAACTTCAGCTCCTGCTAGCAACTGCAGCTGTTTCCCGGTCGTGCAGCCTCAGAGGACAGCCTGTCTTCAGGCTGCACCAGAAGAATGAACGAATCTCCCTTGGAGTGAAGGAGTCACTCCCCTGCTTCAGCAGGCATCTCTCTGCAATGATGACCATCTGCATGGGTCCCCTCTCCTGACAAGTTGCATGGATCCTGCATCACGGGTGGTAGACTGAAGTGGTCCCGATGGTCCTGACGTCCTACCGTCCAACTTTGGTGGAGGTAAGAGCTTGCCTTCTCACGTAAGACAGTACCCCGTGCACCACGTGTTTTTCAGTTGCCAAGGCGTGTGGCATCCTTCTATGAAATTCTTTGTGCACAATGTAGCTCCGGCCCCCAGCACTCCTTCCTGAGATGCACAGCTTCCTGAGTGGTTCTCTGGCGGCGTGGGATCCTTTGTTTTTGTGCTGCGTTGGCCTCCTTTTGCAACTCCTTTGTCCCTGTGCTGGGGGACTCCTGTGTGTGCTGGCTGGTATTCTGTGGGCTCTCTGAGTTGCCGAGAGCCCCCTCTGACTCCTCCTCCTGGGTAGAGTCCACCAGGTCCCTCCTGGTCCCGGGCAGCGCCATTTTCCACTAACCATGAGCTTTGCCTGTGCCAAGGCTTGTTGGTGGAATCCATCGATGCAAACCAGACTGCAATCATCCATCCGGTGTGGGATATCATCTGCACCAACCCGCATCCATCTTCTTGGGTGCAGTACTGACTGTTGATCTTCACCAGTTGTTCTTCTTTTGCACCTTGATTCGGGTTAGCGGGGGCTCCTGTCCTCCCTGGACTCTTCTGTGATTCTTGGACTTAGTCCCATTCTTCCACAGGTCTTTAGGTCCAGGAATCCACCCTTTGTGTCTTGAAGTATCTTCTGGTTCTTGCATTATCTTCTTTCTCGTGTTCTTGTGTGTTCTGGGAAAGTTACTGTGATTTACTCCTGCTTTCCTGGGCTCGGAGGTGGGTTCTATTACTTACCTTTGGTATTTTCTAGTACTCCCGGTGCCCCTCTACACACCACACTTGCCTAGGTGGGAACCCGACATTCGCATTCCACTTTCTTAGTACATAGTTTGTGTTTCCCCTAGGCCCAGTTCTAACCATTGTGATTTTCACTAATTGCACTGTTTTCAGTTTTTATTGCTATTGCTGCATACTAGTGTATATAATTTGTGTATTACTTACCTCCTAAGGGAGTATAGTCTCTATGGTATTTTTGGCATTTGTGTCACTAAAATAAAGTACCTTTATTTTTGTAACACTGAGTATTTTCTTTCGTGTGTGAGTACTGTGTGACTACAGTGGTATTGTATGAGCTTTGCATGTCTCCTAGATAAGTCTTGGGTACAGCCACCCCTAGAGAGCCTGGCGTCTAGGCACTGCCTACATTTCACTAATAAGGGATAACTGGATGTGGTATAAGGTGTAAGTACCATAGGTACCCACTACAACCCAGGCCAGCCTCCTCCAAACCACTGCACTATATAGATTACTTTTTTAATTTTTCTTGTAATTGGCGACATTGGGTCATCCAGATAACTTGTGTAATGCCCGAATGCCAGTCTTTCTTGATTTCCCCTGTTGATGTTTTCCCACTAAATTTTATCTTTTATATTTTGATTGAATAAATGCATAAAACATTCCATTTGTATACTACTTTATATAATTGTTTATGGGAGTGGTGTTGCATTTTTTCCAGGGACCCCTGTTCCTTCAAAGTTAAGTTTACTGCTCCATTCTAGGACACTCTACTTACTCCATGATACTATGCCACACCAGTCGATGACACATCATTCTCCTTTATGCCATTAACTTTGAGCCATGCTGAATAGTAGTCTCACTAGTGTACAGCATGGCTAAAACACATTGGCAAAGGCAATAGAACTTACATAGGCGAGACCTATTGGCTTTGCCACTGCTTGTTTATAAGGTATGAACTTTAAGGTGACTTGCAATATCCTTATGTACACAGGGGGTATTTTACCCCATATAATACATGGTCATACCACCAACTTTCCCACAAACCACTTAAAACCTTAGTGCATAGGTTCTGTCATTCCAAGCTATTAAAGTAGAGCAGAAGAAAGAAAAGCAACATTTAATTTTTTGCTTTAAAAAGCTTTATTAATTATGCTCTTTGACCTGATCTGCCTTTTACCTTTGCTGCTAGATCTGGCAGAATGCATTGTAATGTCAGAACTCGACTGTAATAACCCTATCATAGTCATTTTCTGATGGCTTTCCTTTATAATCAGTGAATGTCTTTTCTTTACACGCTGTGACTTGGTGCATCACAAACAGCCGTTTCTAAAGAAATTAGTGACTGCAGTTTAAACAGAGATTAGAGAATCCATGTTTATATAGACTGTAACTCCAAGAGTTTCTTCAGTTGAAATGCTTCTAGTTATGACTGATGTGGAGCTGAGCTTCCCAAGATCACACACAGGAGTAGAAGTGTTATTAGAACTATGGTTTGCGAGCACAGTTTACAACTATTGCACCTAATCGCTTTTGATCTCTCCAGTGCGGTTCCAATTGGCATGAGGCGAAGGGCATGATGGGTGTGGGGCGCAAAGGGTATATTCTTCCTTTTTACCCTCCTACCTTGATTTGCTTGGTGCATGAAGATGCAAGGTTAATCAAGATGTTATTTTCACATTTGAGCTAATTACTTTGTGAATATAAATAACAATAAAAGATACTTTAAGACTGTGTAAACATGCCTTCCTTTCACCCTATTTCACTTCCAATATATATGATTGTGTATATTTATCGGAGCCTGCAGATCGTAAACAATGAGCGATTTGTATAGGGTTGATTGAAAGTCCCCAAGGCTGTCCCTGTCCCCCCCTGGCCGAAGGAGGACAGTCCAAGTTGGATTCCGCAAAATTTGGCAGAGGAAGCCATTGCTGCGAACAGAGCTATCTGGAGGAAGAAAAAAATCCCTCACATGGGGGAGGGGGAGGACAACAAGCTGGGATTAAAAAAATGTGGTTGTGGAATTCAAACATGCCTTTTTGTAAAAGGTGAATTGGTTAACATGGCAACACCTAATCCTGATTGACCAGCTGTATCTCGGAATGCAATGAAATAAAAAAATGTAAACAAATGTGACCATAAGAACAGTAACACAATTGAAGTGGTATTCACCATTGACAGAGGCACGTAGACGACTTAATAGAGCCTTCTGCTTAAAGGCAAGGTTAGCTCTCAAAACCGGAAAAGGCTTTTTTATATTTGTTACACTTGTACAGCAGTTGATCGCATAAGTCATGAACATGATTTAACAATTGGTATTATTATTAGCCTGCGAAGGTTATTGTTAGTCAAATAAATTACTCTTATTTTATCAACCACGTAAAGGAGAGAGGCTGTGTGTACACATCAGCAGTCATTCAAATCTGTGACCTTCAGTTTATAAAACGATCACCGCAGTGGGTTCATTTCCTTCTTATCTAGTTTACAGGCACTCAGAAAAGGCACGAGGTTGTACAGGAAAACCTAACGTAGGCTCAGACTGGCGCTACTAGGCACCTGGAGTTTTCCCAGTGGGCTGGCAGGGCGGGTGCCAATATTTTTTGCTCGGGCAGGCCGACCTCACTTCATGTCTGCAGTGCTTCTGCACTTTAACCCTTTCACTGCTAAGCCTTTATCCCCCCAATGCTGAACCCTTTGTTTGCTATTTGGGGTAGTTTGTGCTTAGGCCTCCATTACTTTTTGTACACATAAGGGATCCATGCTAAATTTGGGTCCTTTTTTTTCCAACATCCTGGGGATTTTAAATGTGCCCAGGGTTTGTGGATTCCCCTGGAGTGGACTGAGAAAATGGTTAAAATATAGCAAAATCTTGAGTTTAAAAAAAAAGGGAAAAAGTGCCCCAGATAGAAGTGTGTTTTATTCCCTGAAAATGGCATCCATGAACAGTTTGCTGTAAAGTCACCATCTTCCCAGCCTTCAAGAACATAGAGCTGAATCAAAAAACCTAATTTTGTACCAAAGTTTTGGCAATTTCCCAAGAAGTAACCTATTTTCCCTATTTTTTATGCTCTGAACCTATTTCCAGTTTGTGGTGAAAACCAGTATAAAACCCATGATCCAGAAAAGCTATAGATTTCTGAAAAGTAGACAAAATTCTGAATTCAGCAACGGTTCATATGTGTATACCCCTCAAGATTTTCTCAAGGAAGATAACTGTTGAAAAAAAGAAATATTAAAATGACTAGCAAAAAACGGGTATTTGTGACAACATTTTCATCTGTAACTTTTTGTCATGATGGCAGATTGACAAAAGAAATATATCAGTACGTCTGCTAGACCCTTTTGGTTGTGACAATATATGGGTTTTGTAGGTTCTCTAAGAACCCAAGCTACCCAAAGCAAACAACTGAGCAGCACCACACAAAGGCTTTTCATTGAGTACCGAATATGGACCAATTCTTATAGTGAAATAGGCAGAGAGAATAAGGGTTATTAAGGAAACGTATGTATTTCTGAAGTGTTCAAAAGATATGGAGTTTTGGAACAGTGGTTATTTCTACATCTTTGAATTTGTAGGTACCCTCTCCTAGCGTATGATTTGGAGGGTATTTTTCAAAATGTCATCTTTCTTGTACATTGGTTTAAATTTGAAAGGCACAAATGCAGTAAAATCCAATGGTAATAACAAATGCTCTACTATCCTATGCTTCTACAAGTCTCCAGATAAAAATATTACCTCACTTGTGTGAGCAGGCCTAGTGCCCGTGCCCATGGCAGGAAACAGCCCAAAACGCAACAAGGACGCAACACATTTTTCAACCCAAAACTGGCCCTCTTTCCGACATAGGTAGGTCTAGATTTTGGACCTCAGATCAGCGGACACCTAGGGAAACCTAGCCAACCTATACAGATTTAAAAACTAGACACCTAGGGGTATCCAGGGTGGGCTGGCTTGTATGGCTCTCACCACATTTTTATACACAGGATCCCTTGCAAACCTAAAATGTTGACTAAAAAAACTAATTTTCCTCACATTTCTGTGATGGAAAGTTCTGGAGTCTGCGGGGAGTCACAAACATCCTTCCACCTGACATTCCACCAAGTTTGTAAAAACAGTACCTCAGTTGTGTGGGTAGACCTAGTGCCCATGACATGAAATGGCCCAAGACGCAACATGAACACAGCACATTTTTCCATCCAAAACCGACCCTCTTTTTTTCAGTGTGGTTAGCTCTAGATTTTGCACCCTAGCTCAGCCGGCACCTAAGGAAACCTAGTAAACCTGTACATTTTTGAGAACTAGACACCTAGCAGTATCAAGGGTGGGCTAACTTGCATGGCTAACACGCATTGTCTTTACCCAGAATCCCTTGAAAACCTTAAACTTTGACCAAAGAAACACATTTTTCTCACATTTCGGTGATGGAAAGTTCTGGAATCTGTGGGGAACCACAAACTTCTTTCCACTCAAGGTTCCCCCAAGTCTCCTGATAAAAGTGGTACCTTACTTGTGATGGCAGACCTAGTGACCCCAACAGGAAATGGCCCAAAACACAACATGGACGCAGTTCATTTTTCCAACGAAAACAAACTCTCTTTTTCCGATATAGATTTAGGACCCTAGCTGAGCCAGCACCCAGGGAAACCTAGAACAAACTGTACATTTCTGAAAACTAGACGTGTAGGGAAATCCAGGATGATGTGGCTTGTGTGGATCCCAATATGCTTCCTTACCCACAATGCCCTGCATACCTCAAACTTTTCCTGAAATCACACATTTTCCTTACATTTCTGTGATGGAAACTTCTGGAATCTGCAGTATTTCACAAAATTCCTACAATCCAGCATTGCCCCCCCCCCGTGCCAATAAAAATGCTGCCACACTTGTGTGGCTGGGCCTAGTGCCCGACAGGAAAGGATCAAACCAAGGACAATGGGAGCAATTGCGTAGAGACTCCTATAGACCTCAGTTGGATCCGTACCTGTCACTGGCACTAGGCCCAGCCACACAAGTGGGTCAGAGTTGTTTTAGGCACAGATGGGGCAATACTGGGTGGTAGGAATTTTTAGATTCCTGCAGATTCCGGATGTTTCCATCACAGAAATGTAGGGAAAATTAGTGACTTCAGGCAAAATTGGAGGTTTGCAGGGCATTGAGGGTAGGAAAATGGTGTGGGTGCAATTGTAGCACACCACCCTGGACTTCCTGGAATGTCTACTGTAAGGAAATGCCTCCTTGGCATGGTTACCCCCTGACTTTTTGCCTTTGCTGATGCCAAGTTATGATTTGAAACTGTGCTGAGGCCTGCTAATCAGGCCCCAGCACCAGTGTTCTTTCCCTAACCTGTACTTTTGTTTCCACAATTGGCACACCCTGGCATCCAGGTAAGTGCCTTGTAACTGGTACCCCTGGTACCAAGGGCCCTGATGCCAGGGAAGGTCTCTAAGGGCTGCAGCATGTCTTATGCCACCCTGGGGACCCCTCACTCAGCACAGACACACTGCTCGCCAGCTTGTGTGTGCTGGTGGGGATAAAAAGACTAAGTCGACATGGCACTCCCCTCAGGGTGCCATGCCAACCTCACACTGCCTACAGGTATACATAAGTCACCCCTCTAGAAGGCCTTACAGCCCTAAGGCAGGGTGCACTATACCATAGGTGAGGGCATAAGTGCATGAGCACTATGCACCTACAGTGTCTAAGCAAAACCTTAGACTTTGTAAGTGCAGGGTAGCCATAAGGGTATATGGTCTGGGAGTCTGTCATGCACGAACTCCACAGTACCATAATGGCTCCACTGAAAACTAGGAAGTTTGGTATCAAACTTCTCAGCACAATAAATGCACACTGATGCCAGTTTACATTTTATTGTAACATACACCCCAGAGGGCACCTTAGAGGTGCCCCCTGAAACCTTAACCGACTACCTGTGTAGGCTGACTGGTTTTAGCAGCCTGCCACACACCAGACATGTTGCTGGCCACATGAGGAGAGTGCCTTTGTCACTCTGTGGCTAGTACCAAAGCGTGTACTGGGTGGAGACGCTTCTCACCTCCCCCTGCAGAAACTGTAACACCTGGCGGTGAGCCTCAAAGGCTCACCCCCTATGTTACAGCACCACAGGGCACTCCAGCTAGTGGAGTTGCCCGCCCCCTCCGGCCACGGCCCCACTTTTGGCGGCAAGGCCGGAGGAGATAATGAGAAAAACAAGGAGGAGTCACTGGCCAGTCAGGACAGCCCCTAAGGTGTCCTGAGCTGAGGTGACTCTGACTTTTAGAAATCCTCCATCTTGCAGATGGAGGATTCCCCCAATAGGGATAGGAATGTGCCCCCCACCCCTCAGGGAGGAGGCACAAAAAGGATGTAGCCACCCTCAAGGACAGTAGCCATTGGCTACTGCCCTCCCAGACCTAAACACACCCCTAAATTCTGTATTTAGGGGCTCCCAGAACACAGCAAGATAGATTCCTGCAAACTAAGACGAAGAAGGACTGCTGAGCTGAAAAACCCTGCAGAGAAGACGGAGACACCAACTGCTTTGGCCCCAGCTCTACCAGCCTGTCTCCCCACTTCTAAAGACACTGCTCCAGCGATGCGTTCCACAGGGACCAGCGACCTCGGAAGCCTCAGAGGACTGCCCTGCATCTAGAAGGACCAAGAACTCCTGAGGACAGCGGCTCTGTTCCACAAAGACTGCAACTTTGCAACAAAGAAGCAACTTTGAACCAACACACGTTTCCCGCCGGAAGTGTGAGACTTTGCACTCTGCACCCGACGCCCCCGGCTCGACTTGTGGAGAACAAACACCACAGGGAGGACTCCCCGGCGACTACAAGACCGTGAGTAGCCAGAGTTGGCCACCCTGAGCCCCCACAGCGACGCCTGCAGAGGGAATCCCGAGGCTCCCCCTGACCGCGACTGCCTGCTTCAAAGACCCGACACCTGATAAAGGCACTGCATCCGCAGCCCCCAGGCCCTGAAGGATCCGACCTCCAATGCAGGAGCGACCCCCAGGTGGCCCTCTCCCTTGCCCAGGTAGTGGCTACCCCAAGGAGCCCCCCCCTTGCCTGCCTGCATCGCTGAAGAGACCCCTTGGTCTCCAATTGAATCCTATTGCGAACCCGATGCTTGTTTACACACTGCACCTGGCCGCCCCCGTGCCGTTGAGGGTGTACTTTTTGTGTGGACTTGTGTCCCCCCTGGTGCCCTACAAAACCCCCCTGGTCTGCCCTCTGAAGACGCGGGTACTTACCTGCTGCAGACTGGAACCGGGGCACCCCCTTCTCCATTGAAGCCTATGCATTTTGGGCACCACTTTGACCTCTGCACCTGACCGGCCCTGAGCTGCTGGTGTGGTAACTTTGGGGTTGCCCTGAACCCCCTACGGTGGGCTACCTTGGACCCAATTCTGAACCCCGTAGGTGGTTTACTTACCTGCAAAAAATAACAAACACTTACCTCCCCCAGGAACTGTTGAAAATTGCACTGTCTAGTTTTAAAATAGCTATATGTCATTTATGTGAAAACTGTATATGCTATTTTGCTAATTCAAAGTTCCTAAAGTTCCTAAGTGAAGTACCTTTCATTTAAAGCATTACTTGTAAATCTTGAACCTGTGGTTCTTAAAATAAACTAAGAAAATATATTTTTCTATACAAAAACCTATTGGCCTGGAATTGTCTCTGAGTGTGTGTTCCTCATTTATTGCCTGTGTGTGTACAACAAATGCTTAACACTACCCTCTGAGAAGCCTACTGCTCGACCACACTACCACAAAATAGAGCATTAGAATTATCTATTTATATATGTATATATGTACACATATGTGTTCACTTAAAACAACAAAGGTTACAGGGCAGGGACGTTATAGTTATGCTCACATTTTAAACGTACAAAACCATAGAAATTCACCAGTTATAGTTACCTCAAGTAACTATAACTCATTCTCTAAGGTAGCTATAACTCACTCCATTGCCATGCACAGTTTTAATGGTGAAAAACTTTACTACAAATGTTACACTGATATTATCAATGATATTATCAAAGATGTCATGAGTGCTATAATTTGTGGGGCAATTAGCAGTGCATGGCGAGGGTGGTGAGTTATAGTTACCTTAGGGCATTAGTTATAGTTATTTGAGATAACTCTGACTGTAACAGGTGAATTTCTATGGTTTTGTACGTTTAAAATGCAAGCCTAAATATAACGTCCCTGTAAATTGTTGTGAATTTCAATGTTTTTTTAACGTAAAGTAATTTGAATAACTGTGCGTTTATTCAACCACTGCTGAGTACGACTTTTGGCCGTGTGCATCAGGGGTTGCCTCAGGGCCAGGAGCAAACCCCCTATAACCACTCAACACTGAGTCGGGCACAGCCAAGAAAGAACCCACTCGTCACAGTCACTACATGAGACATTGCGCTCAAAAAATGCAGGGATGCAAACACCTCCATAAAGGATTACAGATAACTTTTGAAGTTGGAAACACAGAGAAAACACACTTGCTTTCATCTTGCCCATGCACATGAAGTTAGGCTGGATTAGTACTTAACAGAAGTGGAGCTTCAACGTGGGCACCTGCTTTGTATCTGTAAGGCTTGCCGCTCAGTTTAATTTCTGTAAAATGAGCATTGTGCCAGAATGAATCCTGCCATGCGCATTTATCAAAGATGCATGCGGCCACCGTTTTGTGTAAAATGCCTACCCAACTAGAGTACTTTCTACTGATTAATTAGTAAGTTCTACCTCGTTCGATAAATGTATAGTGCATCTCCTACACTACAGCTGCATAAAGGACGTTAAGGAAATGTCTCATGTGACCTTGCGTCTCTGTAAGTTTGCCAAGGTGAATGTTCCTCGAGTGTCTTCATCATATAATTTTCAAGGTGGAACTGCAAATATGCATATTTGCATGCAGGGGAACAGATTAAACTTAGCTTTTTGCAATTGGCAGAGTTAGTTTATGCTGACAGCTCCCACCAAGCAAAAGCAAACAGCTCGGGAGGTAGCAGGAGCCGGCCCTGGGAGGTGGTGGTTCCCAGGGCCATCTATGGTTCCACGAGGGGGGCCGCATGCCCCTCTCTATTGTTTAATTTAGCCCGGGGGGTGGTGTACCCTAGGACCCCCGGTTCCGCAATGGTCCCCCTATCTTAATTTATTTCAGCCCTGGGTGGTGGCGGTCCCTAGGGCTGTGGGTCCCCCCATTAAACTGTATGAATTTTCCTGGAGAGGTGGCAGTCACCCTGATGATGGGGGTTGTGCGGGCCCCCCACATTAAGTTTAGAACTTTGACCCAGGAAGGTGGCGGTCCCAAGGGTGCCCTCCCAAATATCATGCTGATTGCCCTGGGAAAGTGGTGATCCCCGGGGCTTTGTGGGGGCTATGTGGCCCCCCCACGTTAAGTTAAGAACTTTGGCCAAGGTAGTTGGCAGTCCGCAGGGCGAGGGTGGGCCCAGACGGTCCGCCCACAAACTTATTTTTCAGTGCCCCAGAGCAATGGCGGTCCTCGGGGCTGCAGGGAAACCATGCAGGCCCTTCTGCATTAATTTATAAACTTTTGTCCGAAGGACGTGGCGGCCCCCAGAGCATAGGGGTGTCGTATGTCATGCAGACACCCCCACATAATACATAAAAAGCAGTGCCTCTGGAAGGTGACTTTAGTAAGCCCTGGGGGGCCCTGTGTGCCCCCTCCATTTATCAACCTCCAATGCCCTTGCGACCTGGCCGACCCACGGGCAAAAAAAATAAAGAGTGCAGGAGACTGTGCTTTTTTTTGGGAATCTCAGAAAAATCAAAGGATCCATCTGTCAATTTTTCTGATATTTACAAAACAAATAATGCTTTTTAGCCCTGGCGGTGTCCATGGGGACTCCTGGACCAAGGCTAGGGGCTCAGGGTATCCCTATCTTGGCCTCTTTTTAATGTTTTTTTGTGGGACTCAGCAAAGGACGAGTCCCAAAATGGCTGCCAACACTTCCTTATTGAAGAGTTAGCAGCCAATCGGATATCAGTTCAGGGACAGTTGGATCCGTGGATCCTTTGCATTAATATTTAATATCTCAGAAACTACTGAACGGATTTACACCAAATTGCAAAAAGCACAATCTGCGCACCAAGATGTAGCTTCCTGCCACATTTGGTGTAATTCCGTTCAGCGGTTCGGGATGTAGGCGTGTCTAAAGACTCTATGGAAAAATGAATGGGGAACCCCTTTTTCTTGGCCCACGCTTGACGGATGATCCTGGAACTTTCAAGACAGCAACTGAATTGTTGTATTAATTTTGAAAATTTAATGAAGATTTATCAAGCAATGCCAAATTTATTGGGGAAACAAAAAACGCTCTTCCTACGGAAACTAGGTCCTAACTATAACTACATACTGGCGATCACTAGTAGGTAACTTATATATATATATATACTGTATATATCATACCGGTGATCACTAGTAGGTAATATATATGTATATAGAAATAAATAAAAAATATACCTATTGGGAGCAAGAGTATAGATATATGTTAGAAATTAGGTTTCTGGTTCGCAGAGGTATGCACCCTATCCTAGCAGGAACCATACTCATAGTCAGGGTAAGTCACAAACACACACTAAATTAACCTGTGCCCACCCCTTGGTAACTTAGCACAGAGCAGTCAGGCTTAACTTAAGAGGCAATGTGCTAAGTATTTGGGCAACACTTCAAACAGTAAAACAGTGAAAAAACACACAAAAATACCACACCTGGTTAGGGAAATAGGACTCAATTTAAGGAATACAACAAGACCAAAATGACAAAAATCCAATAAGTAGAACTTGAGATATGAGTTTTTAAAGAATAAACTGAAATGTAGTGCTTAAAAGCATAAAGCACCAACTGGGGCTATCGGGTCGCACTAGACCGGGTAAATATGAAAGTTCAGGCCAACCATGATGGAGAAAGGGTCAGATACACGGACTATCCTTGGCCCTTTGCGACAGTACCTTGTTTGCCTGGAAGTCGAGGGAGGTGCCAGGAGAAGGGGAGGTGATACATCATCGTTGATCCATAGGATGTAGGTGATGCGTCAGTTCTGAGCTGCACAAAGTTGGAGATTCATTGGAAATGGAGGCAATGAGATGTGCTATCTATGATATCTTCGATACCCGCAGCAGCAGTGATGCGTTGACGTCAATAAAGATGCACTGATGCAGAGTGGCGCAATGGTGTTGATGCATTGATAGTGACTTGTGCAGCACTTTATACCCACTTCCAAGTGACCAGGACTGTATTGGCACCGAGTGGCAGGGCAAGACTCACAGAGGGCTGAGTCCAGGTGCTGTAGCAGCTGAGTTGCAAGTTCTGGCACACCTGGTCCTTAGTAAGTAAACTTACAAGGGAACGCGTATAGGTCGATGAACCTTTTGAATCGCATGGAGTATCCTAGTCATACAGTGACTGCTGAATCGATAGCTAACATCAATAATCAAGAAACATTCTATGAAAAACACATTTAAACTATCTTACTCAAGAATAACCACTACTCAGGAAGAAGTTAACAATTTTTATTTCCCTATTGATTACAATTCTAGATCACCCGTTAGTTCAATCTTTATTCAAATCAATTCATTAATAGAAGACATTGGGGGTTATTACAACTTTGGAGGAGGTGTTAATCCGTCCCGAAAGTGACGGTAAAGTGACGGATATACCACCAGCCGTATTATGAGTTCCATAGGATATAATGGACTCGTAATAAGGCTGGTGGTATATCCGTCACTTTACCGTCACTTTTGGGATGGATTAACACCTCCTCCAAAGTTGTAATAACCCCCATTATTTCTTAAAGAAAACTATTGCGATACTGCTATGCCATGAGCTATGAATACCAGCATTAATAATGAAATTCAGCAAGTGTTTGTCAGTCATTTGTCACTGTCAACGTCACCCCTAACAACCTACCTAACCAAGATTAGCATTAGCATGGGGGTCTTCATGCGAAAAACAATTTAGAGAAAACATCAATTTGGAAAATACTACCTAAGCAGGAATTTCTATAACAGCGCAGTTGGTACCTAGCAGAAAAGGCATAAAAAATAGTCACATTTTCATAGCTACCTATCCAGGATGGATCAGCAACAAGTCATCAATTAGTACACTACGGATCAGGCTCACGGATCATGAGCCTAATATCAGCAGCTTGGACAGCGTCTCCTGACGTCATCAAATTTCCTCCCGTAATTCTGATTTCATGCCCCTTGTCATTACTTTTTATTAGAGTCTCCCAGTCCATCCCACTAATTGATAATTGGTCAGTCAGTCGGCAGATATGACTCTAACTTATAGTTTTTGTTTACCAAATCTATTAATTTTCATATGTCCCTATTCCCAAGAAGCGAATTGGTTTTCCATGCGATGTCCTCATCTTCCAGCCTTCAGGTATCAAAATTGTTGCATATGGCTCTTCAGTCAGTGCCTCTATTGCTCAAGTCCTGGGAAAGTACATTACGTCTATTCTACACATAATTGTATCAAATTGTCTTCATCATCTCCTGTTCGCCGGTACATTGCAGAAAATTATTAACTAAGTAAGTTGTGATTTTAAATTGTGATTCAAGAAACACCAAACTTGGATGTCCCATCCTTTTCCAGTTGAAAATTACACTTATAAAATGTAATAAGGCAAACCCAATGTTAACTAAAAAGAGAGAGATTTGTCTTGCAGTAGTGAAAAATGTATTTAAGAGTTTTTCACTACTAGGCCATGTAAAACATAAAAATACATGTCCTACTTTTTAAACACACTGCACCCTGCCCTTGGGCTACCGGGGGCCTACCTTAGAGGTGACATATATATTAAAAAGGAAGCTTTGGCTCTGGCAAGAGGGTTAACTTGCCAGGTTGATATGGCATGTCAAAACTGCACACACAGGCTCTGCAGTGGCAGGCCTGAGACATGTTTCAAGGGCTACTTAAAGAGGTGGCACAGTCAGTGCTGCAGGTCCAATTGAAGCATTCAATATACAGGCCCTAGGCTGTTCTGTATTTTTTGAGAAATCAAGGTTCATAATAGAACAATCTGATTGAACAAGGAGACTTGTTTTCCCCATTGGCTGTCTCCTCGTATGGCAACAAAAAAGATCTTGTGAACTCCCATGGGAGTTTGCGCTAGGATTGGCTGGTTGAGACATGAAGAGAAGTTTTGCAGCTGACATTTCAGGACACGGGGACTCTGAAAACTGAAACTGAAATGAAATAAAGTATAATAGGGCAGAGTAGGGGTACCTTGACCACCCCTGGCCCATGTGGGGTTGGCCCAAATTTAAAAAGAATATTTTTGTGGAGGTTTCTGCAATCCTGAGGGTGTCCCACTCACGGGAGCAAGCGAAGCCCTCTGGACTCCAGCTGGAGTTCCACTGGAAATCATAGGGCCTCGCTTGCTCATTGTATTAAAAAAAGAGGCTGGGCCTGAGTGTCTGCAGTGGATTTACACAAACAGGTGTGGCCATGTGGTCTATGGCCGTGCAAGGTAAGGCTCTCTGGCTGCCTGCGGGAATACCCACACCGTGCAGAGCCAAAGGCCGGGCATGCCGGGGGATTGGCTGCCTGTGGGGGGTTGGGTGCTGGGCCTGCCCATGGGCAGTGAGGGCGGTGGCTGCCTGCATGGGTTGTTCTGTTACTCTATCTATCTATCTATCTATCTATCTATCTATCTATCTATCTATCTATCTATCTATCTATCTATCTATCTATTAATTAATATTCACATAGGTGTGTCAGAGTATAGGCTTGACACATGAGATTTCATTAACATAAAATTGTCAGGTAGTTGTCCAGCAAAAATCAGTTTATTTTTATATTGTACAACAGATAAAAACGTAGAATGCTTTATACAAAAAGCTGTTAATATGTAAAGGAATTCTGATGTTTCTGCCCTTCCAACTAGTAAAGTGCTCACAAGACACACTGGAGGTACTAAGGCCCTCATTATGACATAGGTGGTAAATGCCTCCTACCGCCATGGCGACGGCCGTCAAAAGACCGTCGCCGTGGCTACCAGCCAACTGCCATATTATGACCGTAGCCGGAATTCCGCCACAAGGCTACTGGTGTCTACTGGTGTAGCGCTGCTGCTGGCAGCAGCGCCTCCTTACCGCCGTCCTCCACCATGACCGTATCATGATCCATGATACGGCCTGGTGGTGTTCTGCTGGCAGACGCTTCTGCTGGCAGGTAAGTCAGGTGCTCTGACAGGGGAGGGGTGTGGGGGGTGTTGTGTGTGTGTGTGTGTGGGGGGTGTGTCTGTCTGTGTGCGTGCATGCAGGTGTGGGGCGTGTGGAATGCGTGTGTGCATGAATGGATGTGAGTGTGCATGTACGTTGTGATGTGTGAATGCGTGTGTGCTTGTATGTATGTCAGTGTGTGTGGATGTGTGTGCATGGATGTATGCATGCGTGGGTGAATGTGGGTATGCGTGTGTGTTTGCATGTGTATGTCTGTGTGTGTAGGTGTTTGTATTTCGGGGGATGGAAGGGGGAGGGTGGGGAAAGACTCTGGGGAGAGGGCAGGGGTGACCCCTATCAGTGCCAGGGAAGGAATTCCTTGGCACTGATAGTGCCTACCGCGATGGTTTTCGTGGCGGTAAAAAAGCCACGGAAGCCATGGCGGTGGGCGGGGTCATATTACCGTGGGCAGCCTAGTGACGGTCACCAGGCAGGAGACTGTAGTCTTCAGCCCTGCGGTCGTTACCGCTGTGGCGGTCGGTGTGGTACATTTTGTCAAACCGCCAATGTCATAATATGGCAGTATGTAATGCCAGCCTTTTGGTGGTACTACCGCCACTGTAACACCGACCGCTGGGGTCATAATGACCCCCTAAGTGTGTTTTTCTCCTGGAGATACATTTTTGCGAACAAAATCTTATCCTTAAAAATCAGTGAACATTGTAGAACATGTCTTGTGTAAAAAGAATAATATCCCCTCTATAGGTACTCCTATTCAGTGATAAGTGTAGGTTTGCTTGCCACACAACCAAATCGAAGACGTAAAACAGGGGTGCTGGAGTGTGGTGTCCTAGGTAATGTGAATATCACACATTTGCATGTTTTATGAACATCGTATCATGTAAGTCATGCAGACAAGGGCAGCTGGAGGAAACAGCCAATCAGTATTCCCATTTTTGTATGGATTCTCTGTGACAGAGCCGGGTTAACGCCGGCTGCAACTGTGGGATACAGGCCAAGGATGTAGTTGAATGTAAGGCTGCCACAGAGCTAACTGGTGAGGGCAGCATCTATAACCCAAGGCCATGTCACTCAAACTGATTAGTGACTGATACACAAATGGGCCTCTTAAGGCCACCGACACTCCCTTTCATTGTTTTTATTGCTGTCGGTCACTAAATTCTAGTTCTGGCCTTTGGTGTTTTTATTTTATTTTCAGGAGCTCCACGTCCTTGCAGTGCGCGCAACCTCCTGTTAATTAATAATGCGTGCTTGATTATAAGACCTTAAGGACATTCTGTCGGTAGTTTTGGACTTATATTAAAAGTGCTATCTAGAGGGGTCTGCTGAGCCCACGGATGTTTATTATTATAAATTGTTTTGTTTAATGTTACGAGTTTTAATAGCTTTCACAAATGTACTTTATTATAAATATCTACATGCTTGAGTCCATTGTTTCAAAAATGTATATTCATTATATGACTCGCGTTACATTTGCTTTTTTGCTTGCGGGCGCCTACTCTATTATCAACAGGTTGCATTCCTTTTGGGTATTTACCCTTTGAGCATGCGCAAGGCTGTGCTGAGTGTGGCCTTTGACAACAATCTCGCACGTAGTTCAGTAGTTTCATGCTTCATGACGTGGCTTGTCGAAAAGGCAAGGAAATGTTTTGCCTACACAAAAACTAAATTCAATTCTTTGAAAATAATCAAATTAAAAAATAATCTTACAAATAATTAATAAATTCTCAAACGGGAATCATCTTATCCCATTGGTTACATGTTTTTCTGCACTCCTGTTGTTTAAAACTATACTTTCTTGTAATCATTACTAGTTGTTGCATTTCCCTGCCTGCCTTTATATACCGTGGGATGGACTTACTGGAACAGCCCCCCTTAACAAGGGTAAACAATAGATCCCACAGGTGACATAGGCAGTGGCGTAGCGTGGGTTGTCAGCACCCGGGGCAAGGCAAGTAATTTGCGCCCCCTAACCCGGGGCAAGGCAAGTAATTTGCGCCCCCTAACCCGTGGATTTAGTCTCTTCCAAGATGTTGCGCCCGGTGCGGCCGGCCCCCCCTGCACCCCCCACGCTACGCTACTGGACATAGGCTGGCGACTGGAGTGGTCTATTCGTGACTTATTACACTTTGATTCCTTTGTTGTGGTTTATGTCCTCCTGTTCTATCCAAAGATCACCGGGTGCCTTTGCAGGTTATCATGATCAGTCTTCGGTGATTTTATGTTTTGTGATGGCGGTTCTTGTCAATGCTTTAGAAATGACCACCAGATTGGCGGTCATCGCTAAACTTGGAGGGTATAGTAGTCTCTGCTGGCAGACATTAATTCCTCTGCCATGCAAACAGAGATTATTCCATCTACAAAATAAGAAACTGGGCCCTCAGTCACCTGTGTATGGCAAAGCACAACGTGAGAAACATCCCTCACACAAAACTGTACCACTTGTGGTTTGAGCCTCAAAGACTGTACTGGATGAACACTACAGCAAGCATACATGTTTTCATATCCTGTCACAAAGTGCTGGAATATTGCAGCCATGCTCTTTTCAGGGACTATTCATGTTTTGGAAATTAATCTCTGGTTATATGGAAGACTCTGAGCCAAACCCTAGAACAAAGAGGCAGGCTGCTAAACACCTCCACGGTTTCCATCACAAACCGACTGAATGAAGAATCCGAATGAATATTCTGCTCTGCTAGATAGATTTTCCCAGATAAATCCCCACCCAATCGATTCACTCCTTTACCCACAATTTCTGTTCGAAGTTATTTGTATTTAATTAATGAAATTAAGATGGTTCACCTAGGTAACTCTTCCCATTGACATCTCTAGTAATTTGATGGTCACAGGTTCGAATCCTGTCATGACAGACTCAGCCTTCCATCCTTGAAGTTAACGAATTTTGAATTATTACATTTAGTAATAGCAATATGTGCTATTTGCATCGTTTAGAAATGGCAAAAGCCCTCTAAGTGACGCCATACAAAATTGATCTCTTATAATTTTGTTTATATTTTTATACTAAATCTGCGAGGCCTGTATGATTAATCCTTGAAAGTTTAAACTAGTAAGTGACCTTAGTGACAGCAGTGAGCTGCTAGTGAAATTAGATCTAAACCCTCTTTCCCATTCTGCAGTTAGACAAACCTAAACTAAGTATGGTTGTTGCAATTAGGGCAGCTGCAACTATTAAAGGCCTACAGATGATGTGCTGTTGACTTGAGTGGACCCATAAATGTCTATACTTCATCTTAAATACTAACTAAACGCCTTAAAGAAAGCAGTCGGTTATATGATAACTCTGGCAAATTCTGAGATATTAAGCTAAACATTGCTACCAGACACCGTGGTTAAAAGTGCAAACTACTTTCTGGACGTTTCACGCTCTTGTCAGCATCTGTGGACCTATATTACTCAAAGCTTGAAAACCATATATAGAGCTAGTTATCCACAATTGGTCGCTGACTTTTGTGAGAACTTTTGGAGATCGTCACCTCTCTTTCTCTAGCAGAAAAACAAGGCTAGAGTAGCATAGAGGTGCTATGCCTCTGTTAGAAATAGGCTTCTTGGTTGGCTAGGTTAGGCATCTCAGCCAGGCAGAGACCACCACTCTAGTCAGGGTAAGGGAGCTACACACCCAAGATAACCCCTGCTTACCTCCTTGGTAGCTTGGTACGAGCAGTAAGACTTATCCCAAAGGCAATGTGTAAAGTGCTTGCACAACACACACAACACTAGTGACACAATAAATACACCACAAAGAAAACTCCACAGTAGCTTACAGAAAAATATACTGTATTGCATAAAACATCATTAGACCAAAAACATCATGTATCAGCAATTCCGAAGCAGTTGTCAGAACAACACGCAGGTTACTAGTACTCTGCGAAAGCAAGCAGTAGTCAGGTAAACACATAGGTTACTAGGCTTCTGCAACACAAGCAGTAGTCTGGTCACCATTATCACTAAAAAGTCTCATGCCATAATAAACACATTACCATGAATGCCAAGACATCCTCATGAATGCACATAGACGAGAAACATTCCCATAAGGCAAACCACTATTATCACCAAGCTAAAGGCACATATCATGAAAACATTTCCTAACTTGTCATAAACAGGCACATTACCCTCCCAATGCAGATCAGACAGACCCTGAAAATATGCAGGTTACTCCCAACATGGCAAAAATGTCATGAAGAGTACAACATACACGATAGGGGGAGAAATGTCATGGTGAAAGGCAATTATGGCTAGAATCACTCAACACATTTTCGGTATAAGGCTCACAACGCTCATGTGCTTCTCCCACGAAGAATGCAGTGACTGGGACACATTCCATCCCTCCAGGAGCTCCCGCACTTCTACTACCATAAATGTGGTATTTTTTCTCCAGCGGGAACGGGCCTCCACCGAGGTCTCTGTCCTGTCCCATGAAGGCTAGGAAGGGGAAAAGGGCCCCCAACAAAGGTACGCTGCCAGGGTAGGTGGGGGAACACACACAGACACTGCCAAGAATGGAGGGGGGAGACCCCGCTCTGTCACCCCCGCGTTCCAAAATGTTGCAGCCCTCTGATGCATGGGAGGATTTACACTCCCTTCCTGCACTGGTCCCCGCACTCACCCGCAGCACACCAGCTGCCCGCACGCAGCGAGACCCTATCGGGTCCATCCCGCTTAGGAAAGGACATTGGGCGGCCGCCTGCGTCCTTGCAGCATGGCTGTTACCTTCAGGGTTCCTTACTCCTGGGGCTGGCTGCCTGCAGTGCCACCGGGGGAGTCACCCACACTGCCCCCATCGTCAATAAGACCTCTCTTGGTCTCCCATGCTGGGCACAGCTCCTTTAGTCCGCTCGCCTCCCAGTGGGAATGCAGCTGGCCATGTCGCACGAAGGGCGACAATAGGGGGGACAGCTCCTTAGCGTCGCTCCCCTGCTAGGGATGCAGATAGACAAAAGGGGCCACCATACTTGGAGAGGGTTGTCCACCCCCCTTGGTTTATGGACCTTAGGTGTCAGGAGGGAGGAGTGAGGCCAGGAGGTCTCATATGGGGTGACCTCGCAGGGCTGGGGCCTCTTTAGACGAATACCGATAACGTGGGCGGCAGCGGATACCTGGCTGAGGGCACCCGGAGAGAGTGAAGTTTGAGGTTAGTGAGAGGAATTTGGGGCCAGGGCGCTGCAAGGGTAGGGGAATGCTCCCACTGCCTGCAATCCGGTGTTGTTTAATGTTGTTTATATGTGATGTGTTGAATCGCCTACGTTCTGCGGGGGATACGGCGGTAACACAAGTGGGGCAGGTGGGGAGTTCACAAGGACTTGATGGGTCGGTTCAGTAGGGGCACCTTTGCAAGCGACTACTGCGTTAATAAAAAATAAAAAAACACTTTTGCCTCGCAGAACGTGAGCTCCGTTTCATGCATCTTGAACCGCCTATTGATTCCCCGTGTTGCCATCTGGCTTGCCGCCAAAATATGAGGTCGAACCGATTGCCGATTTACCCCCTGCGTTGCCATATAGCTTGCCACCGGAAAGGTATACCACCCGCCGCTGCGACATTCAATGAACTAAACCCGCCTCCCCCCCGCCTGTCCGTCGGGCCCAGGCCACCCGGGAATGCAGGTCCAAACTGGTGGGCGACGCAACACACTATACCACCCCCGCCTCCATGCCCCTGCTCCTTAACTTCGTTGCGCCGGCTGTCATCGCTTCCGTCTGGGCGGTGGCGGGTGCCATCCAGCACCAGTGGGACGCGCCTGGGTGCGGGCACCGGGACATGGGGGGGCTAGGAGTTCCATCGCGTAAGTGCCCCCCCGCCAACGGCGGAAATTAATGGATCCGGAAGGCGGGCGCGCCCAGTGGTCAGACGCACTAGCGGACCGCGCGCATGCGCAGCAGAACGCGGGCGGGCGGGCGTGCAGGTGCCTCCCGCGCCACGCCCCCTCAACGAAAAGTACATGCAGGCGGGCTGGGAAGGGGTTGTACCCAGCGTCAGGGGGGGGAGAAAAGACGGGCACGAAGCACCGGGTGCATAGCAGGGCAACCTGATGACACTTGTGCGAGCGGTAGCTCCAAAATAAAAATCCTCTTTGCTGTCCTCGAGGATTAGTTACAAGGGGTCAAATGGCGCATGCAATAGGCTATGGAGCTGCAAGATAGGCTGCGTAAAGAGAGAGGGTTAGCACTCCCCATGACAAGGAGGGATGAGGCATTAGTGGCCTCACAACACAGACGTGGTTAAGGCCTCTAAAGATATTAAAAAAAAAAAAAAAAACTTTTAGGTTGACTGGAACTCGAGGTTTATACCTCCCCATTCGCGGCGACCAACTGTGGGATATACATATTTATAATGATAAATATAAGATTTAATAGCTAAATGTGCACAAATAAAAGAGGAGAAACAAGAGAAATTATCACTTGTGATGCTTTGGTGTTAATTGTCTATTTGCTTCCAGGCGGCCAACGAACGGTTAGGGAATTCCCACGGTTGGCCACATGAGGCAATTACGAGGCACAGGTGCTAGGCCACTGAGGTGGAGTAAGGTACACAGTAAGCAGGGAAAGGGTACCCGGGCGACTGCCGCAAAAGGTGGGGGCAGGCGACAACAGCGTGGCCGGGCCTGACCGAGGAGCACAATAGCGAGGTTTCCAATGGGTGGGAACAGGTCTCAGGCGTGGGTTGTTGAAGAGGTTTATTTGCCAGGTCCTCCCGTGGCATTAGAGTCATGCGCGTAAGAGGGCAGCGGCTGGTAAGTCCCGCCAGCGGGCGAATATCTTATAGCGTCAGAAGGTTACTCGCCTGGGGTGCCGCCTTAACAGTTGAGGAGCGGCCAAGAGGGCCAGCAGGTAGCAGTGGCAGCACAGAACTGGGCTGGAGACCATTGGACTGGGGCAAGCGAATACGTGGCGGTGCATCTCCAAGGGCACAATATTAAAGCTGTCTTCTCTCAATTACAGACCTAAGATCCTAACCCGCACGCACATCGAGTACGATGGAAGTCCACGGGTCGCCTTCACTTTTTTCCCCCGAGGAGAACCAGGAGGAAGCTGATATCTGGGCGAAATTCATGGCCATGGGACAGGCGAAAGATCTCGAATGGGCAAAAAAGATGGTTGCGGCACAAGGAGCGCAGCAGCAGACAGGAGCTTCCGCCGCGATGAACACTGACGAGGTACAGCCTTCAGACTCAGGCCTCTGTCTCCTAAGCGAGGAGAGGGTGGCAGCGCCTGCCGAAAGGAAGAGGCCTGCAAGGGCCACTGCTGGGAGCAAACTCAAAAGAGACAAAAAGGGCATGGCGGACAGCATTTTACCAGAAGGGCCATCTACTTCCCAGAAGGACAGCGGGCCAAGGAGATCCAAGAAAGACAGTGAGGAACAAGAGGCTGCCGGCGCGAGTGGGGTTCTGCTCACCGCTATGGGGCTTGCCCCAAGGACGAGCACGCTGATTACTCAGGAGCAGGCCGGACAACCTACGAGGGGTGGGGCAGGCAGCCCCACCCCAGGAGGATCGGGGCAGGGTGCTTCAAGTAGGACTGGGTAAGATGATGGAGGAGATGCACAGCTTCATGGCCTCAGCGACAGCGCTAGCGGGTTTGGGCTCGGACGAACAGGGCACTAGCGACAGACGAGCATGTGCAGGGCAGGTGTGGGGCCGGGACACAAACTCTCCGCCAAAGGTACAGGGTGAGGCTTTGGCGCCTGGAGCTGAAGTGTCGGTCAGGGCCGCATCATACTCTAGCAAGCGGGAGCGACAAAAGGACGTTGTTAGGCCTGATCCCCCCTTGCTGTCCGGAAGGTCATCACTGGCGTGGAGGGTCCCTTTAGAAACCAGGGAGAGAATATGGAAGAGGGAATTCATTGACATTTTCTCGCTGTTCACATTTGCCAAGGAGGGAGCAGACATAACAGTACCCAACAAGGAAGTAGAGAAGCATAAATGGAAGAGGAAGGTGAAGCCAGAGGAGTCAATAGACAACTGGTTAGAGGCATTCGCAATGCTGTCCACAGTGATCATGGAGAAGTTCCCTGAACAGGGACCGGCTCTCTGCAAATACAACCGGGTCATATACGAGGAATATACCCGCAATGGGGGCACAGGGTGGCTGAACTACGACAGGGAGTTCAGGCAAAAGATGGAAAAGCACCAGAGATGGCATGGGACTGTTGCGAAATTGAACTCTGGGTGCAGTACATGGGCAATGGCAGCAGGCCAGCAAACAGTGACACCCGTTTCGCCGGACACAAACAGGCAAGGTCATACTATTTTAAGTAGCAGATTAGACCCCCCTTTCGAGGGAACCCCTGCAAAGGGGGAGAGGGGCTTCTCAGTATAGGTTCAACAATAATTCATGCAGGCTATACAACACTGGGGCATGCTCATGGGGCGCAGTTTGCAAATTCACCCACAACTGCTTCAAGTGCGCCGGCTGGCACCCAGCTGCAAACTGCAACAAAGGGACCAGGACAGATAAGCCATCGGCTACCAATGTCGGTTCCAAGCAGCCCTGATTGTCTGGAGTCGCAACACAACACAATAGCACCTTCTCCCATAATTTTTAGCACCTTGGCCCACATCCTCAAAGGCTACCTCAGACCAGTTGAACGCGAGTTATTGTTCAGAGGTTTTAGTGAAGGTTTTAGGATCCCATACTTCCGCCCGGCAGTCACTAGGGGAGCCAACAACTTACAATGAGCTATGGAAGCCCCAGGAGTGGTACAGGAAAAGCTGGCGAAGGAGCTCCAATTGGGGAGGGTGGCCGGCCCATTTACACAGCCACCCCTTCCAAATTCCACTGTGTCACCCGTGGGGATTGTACCAAAGAAAGAACAGGGCAAGTATAGGATGATCCACCATCTCTCTTACCCCAAAGGGTCATCCGTGAACAACTACCTGGAGGAGGGAACGTGCTCAGTTTGTTATGTGTCATTTGACGAGGCGATTGACCTGATTCATACAGCAGGCAAGGGGGCGCTCATGGCAAAGGCAGACATTGAGTCTGCGTTCCGCCTTCTCCCAGTTTCCACCTCCTGGGGATGCAGTGGGCTGGCCAATATTTTTACGACAAATGCATGCCGATGGGTTGTGCGGTGTCATGTTCCTTATTCTAAACTTTTGCATGCTTCCTGGAATTGGCACTGAAGGAAATCAACCCCCCGGGGAGTTCACTCCACTACCTAGACAACTTCCTCTTCATAGGAAAGGCAGGTTTTGGCGATTGTAGGGCTACCCTCAATGCATTTGAACACCTGAGTAAGTCACTGGGGGTGCCTTTGGCTCTGGGAAAGACTCAGGGACCGGCAGAGTGTTTGACATTCCTGGGCATTGAGATTGACTCAACGAAAGGGATGTGCAGATTGCCGGAAGACAAGGTCATGGCTCTGCAGGCTGTCATTCGGCAGGTGCTGAGCAAGGACAAAGCAACCCTAGCCACGATTCAGATTCTCCTAGGCTGGCTAAACTTTGCAGCAAGAATTATACCAGTGGGCAGAATATTTGCCAGGCGGCTAGCAAGGGCAACGGTGAAGGTGAGTAAATCTCACCACTTGGTGCGCCTCAGTGCGGGCATGAAGGAGGACCTGCGCATGTGGCGGTCATTTCTGGAGAATTTCAATGGTACGCTGCTGTGGCGCACTCCATGGTGCACCAGTCAGCAGCTCCAACTCTTCACCGATGCTTCAGGGAGAGAGGGCTTTGGGGCTTTGGGGCCATACTGGACCGTCACAGGACCGTCAGTGGGGTGCGGTGAAATGGC
Organism: Pleurodeles waltl; assembly: GCF_031143425.1. Classification (NCBI taxonomy): domain Eukaryota; kingdom Metazoa; phylum Chordata; class Amphibia; order Caudata; family Salamandridae; genus Pleurodeles; species Pleurodeles waltl. The sequence goes on along the minus strand of NC_090451.1, from coordinate 272,233,012 downwards.
CCAATGCATGGACTCACAAAAAACATCACAGTACTAGAAATGTTCCCAATTGTCCTATCTCTCCATCTGTGGCCACTAGTACTAGCCAACAAAAGGATTACATTTTGGTCAGACAACATGGCCGTAGTACAGGCCATCAACGGCCAGTCCGGGAATTGCCCGGTGTTGGTGGGGCTGTTGAGGGAGCTTGTGAGAGGTTGTCTGTTAAGAAATGTGGAATTTCGTGCACGGCATGGGCAAGGGGTGAAGAATGTAGCTGCTGATGCTCTTTCTCGTTTTCAGTGGGAAAAATTCCGGGCAGCTTGCCCCCAGGCGATGGAGGAGATGACTCCGTTCAATGCGGAATGGTGGCAACTGGTTCGGTGGAACAAATGATAGTGGCGCTGGGAGAGTTATCACTGGCCCCGGATACCCGAGCCAGATACAGGGCGTGTTGCAACAGGTTTACGTCAGTAGCAAAGGCCTGGGGTGCTGGGGAGGCCCATCCCCCGGCCAGAAGAGTGCATATCTTTGTACTATGGGCAAAAGATAATGGGAAATCACACGTGTGGGTCTCAAGACACTTGGCGGCAATCGCCCATTTTGCAAAATTAAACGGGGAGGGAGATCCAACTGCGGGCTTCTCAGTGAGGGCAGCACTGAAAGGTTGGGCTAGACAAGAAGAGAAAACACCCGACCAGAGGGCACCCATCGATCTAGACATGCTAAAGGGACTGGTGGGGGTACTCACAGTCATTTGCAACACACGGTATGAGGAGTTGTTATTCACTGTCACATTTTCCCTAACCTTTTTTGGGGAATTCAGGACTTCAGAGTTAGTGGCAAAAGCAAAAAGCGACGCATCCAATAGGGCACTAAGGTGGGGGGACCTCAAAATGGGTCAGGACATGGCTGAGCTGAGAGTGCGGCGCTCCAAAGCTGACCAGAAAGAGAAAGGTGCGGAGGTGCATCTGAGAAGACTAGAGGACCCGACGTGTTGCCCAATAGAGTTGCTCAGGAGGTACACAGCATGACGTCCCACACAACCAGGATACCTATTGCTTCACCAAGATGGTCAGACGCTCACACAGTTTCAATACAGAAGGATCCTGAAGTGGGCAATCGTAAAAGCAGGGTACCAAGGGCGCAAATGGTCAACCCATTCCTTTAGAATTGGTGCAGCCACAACGGCCTTTGAGGAAGTGCTGCATGCGGGGGCTATTAAGCGGATCCGGAGGTGGCAGTCAGACAGATACAAAATGTACATTCGGTCCAGAGACAGGGAAGGGTTTTCATCGCAACCTCCCCAATCACGGAGCTATTAGTGCAAAGGGGCAGGAGGCTGCAAGGGGCCGAGATGGGAAGAAGGCTTTGCGCTGGGGCTGAATTTGATGACTGTAGTAACATTGTTTTGCCATAATTGTATATATGGCGTTCACAGATGTCAATAAAGTGTGTGTTAATAGTTACCTTCACGTTCATCTAGGGGCTACGACGGTATGGGTGATGGGCCACTCCTTAGTGACCAGAGCAGAACACCGGGCCAGGGAAAGTGGCTGGAACCATGGTTTCAGTAACGTCGAGCTCTCCTGGATGGGAAGCCCGGGACTGAGATGGGCCATGCTGGAACCGAGAGTTGGCCAGCTGGTGGGGAAGAGAGGTTTTAAGCCGGACATACTTTTGATCCATTTGGGTGGAAACGATCTAAATACTTGTGGGAGGGGCCCACTGTTACAGGCCATGAGGCAGGGTATCTCTAGGCTCGCCGCCCTGATGGAGGACGGGGAGATAAATTGGTCTGAGATTATCCCGCGGGTGTGACAGGGAGCCAGGTCAGCAGCCGCCATTGAAATGTCCAGGCGTAGAATCAACAGGTCCCTGCAAAAAATTGCGAAGCAGCAGGGATTTGGCTTCATCGGACATACCCTGCTGAGTAGACACCTGAGCTGTAATTTTGCGCCAGACGGGGTACACTTGTCTGACGCAGGCACAGATATTTTTCTACTAAATATTAGGGACGCTCTAGAAAGAGCGTTCTATACGCAGGATAAGGGACAAGCACAGGTGGGGGGGGCTCGGTGATCGCGAGATGCCATCCCCGAGGCCTGGCGGATTTACAGGGCGATCCTACAGCGTTAAAATGATTAAAAGGCCTCCAGATGGTGATTCCTGGAGCCAAAAGCAATTCCTAAGGCCGCTGGGATGACGCTACGGTGCTCCTTAATCCCGCAAGGGACAGTTGGGACCCTGAGCAACTGTGGAGACTGGCCTGGGTCTCGCTCTGACTTGTCAGGAGCATGACACATAAATAAGGAAGAGAGTGGTAAAACCACGATAAAGGAAAGAGCTGTAAGAATCTAAGTACGTTGGTGCAAAGAACAGCAGACAGAACAGCTCTAGCTTTCTCAGGATGGGTGTCGGCCAGTGTTAACGAACTCATCTCTGACACTGGGATCGCCCGTAAGGTAACCCAACCTGTGTAATCAATAAACTTGTGACATATTATACCCACAAATGGTGTCCCAGGAGTTTTTATCCAGTTCTCAGATTACATCTGACAGCCCATCTAATGTAGCCACATGCCTGCACCTGATTGGACATTCCCATCCTGTTCACAAAAAATCCTGGAACATTTAGGCAGATGCACAGTTCCTCTTTGATATACGAAACAGAAGAATGTAGTTCTCTATAGTATTGTGCTACTTGGGCTCCAGCTTAAGTAGTTTTAATTAGGAAAACAGCAGCTTATGACTTTTACATCTGGTCTTTCTAACATGTTTTTTTTTATTCTGTGTATGCAAATGGTACAGGTACAGGGAGGTGTCACACGTGGCACTGACCCAGTTGGCCACTACAGTCTTGTATGTAAGGGTGGGCAGAACTCTCAGATTTTCACTCTGTGGAAGTCTGCAGAGTTAGATACAAACTCTGTGAATTCCGTAAGCGGGCGGAAATCAGTATGTTGTTCTGCCCACCGTGATTTTTAGTGGTGGGAGCTTGTTCCGCACTGAGAAATCAAAGTGAACGGCACCTCACACCCAGACAGATGGTGCTGCTGCTCTAGTTGATTTTGCTGCAGCTCAAGTAGGTTTTCTACTCGAGCTGCAGCTTTTCCAATGCGAATGGTCATGACCGCCTGCAAATGCCTGTGTTGGGAAAATCTTGCAGAGAGAGGACCAATGTAGGACTGCACTACTGCCCTTGGATTAGCACAAAGAGAGGCTGCACTGTCTGAATCGCTGCTCCTGCTACACTTTGGGCTAGCAACGTTTGGATTGTGCTCGCGGCTCCTGGCTCAAAATAAAGTTGGATCCTGGTCCCAAACTACAGCAGTGACTTCAAGGATCAGTCGGCTGATCTCCTGGAACTATCTCCAGGGACCTAGGCACTGAAGAAGCCCAAACCAACAAGTTGGTAGCCACTGCAGACATTTTGCTGCTATCAGTTGGCAGGCACTCAAGAGGAAAAATTTGAGATAGCCAAAAGTGACACTCAAGTCTGCCTGACCTGGGAGTGCTACCCAAGTCTGGATTTGTCACATCTAAGGGACATTAGCCCCCACCTAAGGATTTTGCCCCAATTGTGGTGCATACTGAGCAGTAGTCCAGCATCTGCTAGACTGCTACTGCAAGATAGAGGCCTTCGAGAGACCCCCATCTATATGGCCAAGTTTGCCCCCACTTCACCTGTGGACCGAGGATCAACCACAAAGATACCTCCCAGTTAGCTGGACCATAACTGGAGGATCCTTTGAGCATTTTTTACCCCTATCCCTAAGAATCAGGACCACTACTTTGATGTCTATGGTGATCATCATGAAAAGTTTGGATCTTGCTTTAAGAACACTCTGTTGGCCAGGTAGTTGTCCAAAGTGTCCACTCTGCCCTTTTAGACCTCTGTCCCGCTGGAATTGGATGTTCAGCCCAGCAAGAGTAATCAAACTGTTTCAAACTTTTCAAAAGTTTCCAAAGTTGACTAATGCTCATTTGCAGTTGCATTTAAAAGTGATCATATTTTACAAGATCTGTATCGCTGGAACTCCCTGGTGGATTTTGCTCATCAAGGACTCTAAAAATTCATCAAAATATAATCTATTTTTATAAATTGGTGTCTTATTTCTTTCATGTGTTGTGACTTTATTTCGTTGTTTGGTGCTGTTAAATGCTTTACACATAGTTCCTTGCATTTATATAGTGCTTACTACTCAAGATAAGGCATTCACGTGCTATACACTGAGCAGCATGTTGCTCTGGAACCCAATGCTAGTGTTTTTTTTTCTTCAGTTGTAGGCTGTGCTCAGAGAGAGTGGGTATGAAGAGAGAGGAAAGTAAGTTGAGATTCATTTTGAAGCAAAGGGAGAGATGCAAGAATTCAAAGTTTTAAGTTTAGGTCAATTTTCATGGGAATACAGAGGAGGGGGTTTTGAAATTGCATGCAATCTGAGGATAGAAAGCTGTAGGATGAAACAATATTATTTGCATGTGAGAGAGTGCTATAGTAGGTACCTTTGCTAAGCACTAGAATTAGGGGAATAGTTTGTACCTTGAAAGGCTACTGCTACACCACCGCCGCTTGAGCCTGAACAGCTCACAGTTCTAGGACTGGAAGCATAAAGTAATAACTGGACACATATGTTGAGAGATATTGGGGAGCTTAGGCTGAGCTCAAAGGTAGCAGAAACCTGATGCTCATAGCAAGGCGAGAGAGTGTATGGGTACATAATGCAAACATTGAAAAGGATACTCTGCAAAAGCTGTAGCAGATCTCTTCCTACATATACCCTAAAATATTGGCTCAGACTATGAACGACAAAAGCAGAATGGGATCCATTTGGGTGCCCCTGAATGTGGCAAAGCCCAAGATGGAGGTGAGGATAGCTTCCCTAGACAGTAGAAGTGTACTGCTTGCATTCCTGTGCTGGAGAGCATACAGTGAAGTGAGTAGGATGTAGACAGAGCTAATTTAGCAAATTCATGAACCTTGTAAGCAAAAGGGCAAGGTTTATTTCTTCCTGAGCCCTGCTACTTGTTTGATGGTAGGGGTGAAGTGTCGGACTGTGGTTTCTGTTGTTCAAAGTGAGGAAGTTTCAAGGCCCAGCCTATGCTTTGTCTCTCCCTAATTTCAGCTTCAGAGATCTCACACTTCACTGTGCTCATGTTGTGGGTACTTCGGCCTGGAGCCAGCCCCAGTGCTACTATCCTTTTTTATAATGAAATGGAGATGATGCGGATTGTGGAATACATGAGGGAACACATGCATAAGACGAGTGTTAGACCCACTGAGACTGCCACCTCACACTGATGAGCAGCAAAAGACCAAAAACTGTCAATAAGGCAGTTTAACTTGCTAGAAATTAGTTATCACCCTTGTTCCACAGCACATGGACAAAGAGTTGTTTATTTGCTTGGGTGGGAGAGCTAATAGTCAATGCTGGAATGTCAGTCCCTCCTTCTTCTACAACAGAAGGAGCAGAGACATCAGATTCTAGGTTCTGGGGGGAACTCTGACTGAGATCCAAATTTCTATAGACCTTTGTGTCTTCACAAAATGAATGAGCAAATTCTAAGTGGCTTGCAGTTGCTGCAAATAAGCTGCTTGTGAGTTTTACAAGTCTAAAACCACACATTCCCCATACACATAAAAAATACAGTGTTCACTGGAGCCTAAATAAACAAGTACCTCTAAATAAGCATTTACATTGTTTTCATTAATGTGTCAGGGCTGCCACTAATGCAGCCCTCGTAGAGACTTGTCTCACTTAAAACGTAACACAGCAATGAACCATCCCTCCCTGTTGGGATGAAAAAGTCCTCTGTATAGTAAGGGACGTGTACCCATGCCATGAGTGCCCAACTGAGGTGTTGTCTGGATCTCTAATGCTGATTCTTTGTCATAGACGAACATGAATCATGCCTGTACACCATGACATAGGCCTTTCTCACAGACTGCGATCTTGTTCGACCAGGGGGGGTGCCCAAAACATTGCCCTCACAGAGGTAGAAGGCTACCACCTTTACCAGGAGTTAAGCAGCACAAGCGCGGGCGTATTAGCATACAGTGTTGTGATCAGTAGTTGTGAACAAGTCTATTTTACCTTGTGTCTCTGGCTCACTCACCTTCTTAAACGTTCTGCTGCTTTGAAATTATGTGGGAAACTGGCACTTTGTTGCAGTACACCCCCTCTCTTTCCCCGGTTTCTTGATGCAACTTGGACTGGAGTGCACTGGGATCCTGCTAACAAGGTTCCCTGTGCACATGTTCTTTCCCCAAAAATTGCAAAGGTAATTGGCAACACCATTAGCTGCCACTATAAATCCCTACTAAATGGTACTTAGGTACCCAGAGCCTGGGGTACTAAGAGTAGGCCCCTGAGGGCAGCAGCGCTGATTATGCCACCCTCTATGGCCATGCATCCAGATGCACCCAGCACTGACATTGCAGGCTGAGTGTCCTGGTGCAATCCCAAAATGCAAACTCGATATAGCGCACAGCCTCTGTGCCCTATCCACTATAAACTGTATGCCTTATAGGTGAGTCACCCCTCTGGCAGGCCTTCTAGTCCTGAAGCAGGGTGCACTATACTGTATGTGGGAGCACAGTTGCATAAGCAATATGCCCCTACTGTGTCCTTGCCAAACCTGGGACATAGTAAGAGAATAGGGCAGCCATTTTAAATGCATGTGCTGGACACTGGTCAGTACGAGTTTCCCAGCTACATGATGGCTACTCTAAACCCTGGGTTATTTGGTATCAAACAACTCAGAATGATAAATCCAAACTTGTACCAGTATTGGATTTATTACAAAATGTACCCAGGGGTCACCTTAGAGGTGCCCCCTGCAAAAGCTAACTACCCTGGCATGGTTGCTGGCTGGTCCCAACCAGCCTACCACCACCAAAAAGGATTCTGGACCCCTGGGGAGACAGCCATTGCTCTCTTGGGCCCGAGAAAAAAGCCCTTCCTGGGTGGAGGTGCTAACACCCAGTCCCTCAGGAATGAGCACTGCCCTCGTGGCAAGATTCAAAGGGCTTACCGCCTTTGAAACTCGACCCCCAGGCATTGCAAGCCTGCACTTTTGGCAGGCGCAATGGCGGGAAAACACACAAAGGATAGTAGGAGTGGCCCCACCTGGCATGAACCACCCCAAGGTGTTGTCTGTGAGGTAGACCCTCCAGTTCATTTTCCTCCATCTTGGATGGAAGTAAAATAGCCAATCAGGTGTAGGGAAGTGACCCCTGCCCACATTAAGTGGTCAGTTAGTGGGTGTAGCCACCCTAACGTAGATGACCCATTGGTCACTACTAGGTTGCCCCTATAATACCCACTAGATACGCTATTAGTGGGCATTCCAAGACCAAGAAATCAGAATCGATGGACAAAAGAAGACCAGCACCAATAACATTCAAAGCACGAGAACTGTGGTCTTGCTGCACCAAAGAAAAGGCGCCAAACCCTGCCTGCTCCACTCAGAACCTGACAATTGCTGCTGAGGGGCTGCTGGACAACTCATCAACTCTACAAAAACCCCAGAGAACATCCAGGCTTCACTAATCATCAGAAAACTCCCTTCAGAGTGGAGGTATCAATCTAACACCACAAGAAACCAACAAACTAATGAGGGTTACTTCACTGACCAGCCGTTAAATCCCAGACCTGATGCCACAGCAAGACCAAACTAGACACCAATAACCACAGGGAGAAACCCTGCCAGTGTGCCAAGTTTGGTGGTACTGCACCCTCCAGTGGCCAAACCATGCAAATACCCTGGGTATTGGTCTGCTGACAATGGACATCCAGAAAAACAGCCTGCCTGAGGCTGCAAAAGGACCAGGAGGAACTCCCAGTCGAGGGACTTCAGAAACAACCTGGACCTCCCACTGTGTGCCCCCGTTGTCCTGTAAGCCACCCTGGAACCAACCTACCTCCTGCTTCTGAGGGAATCCTCGCACACAGCTCCTGAATCATCAATTTGCTCGGCACCCACTGCCCAGTGCCCTGAAAAACCTGCAGCACTCTAAGGGTCCCCCACCCCTTGCGACCTCGACACTCCATGGGGGCCCCAAGGATCCATCTTTGAACTTGCTGATATAGTGCTTTTCCAATTGGTCCCCCACAGTGGCCCTGCACGAGCTCCATAGACATTCTCCCACTGCCCCTGCTGGAACTGGGAGCCGCCCAAACTTCTCCAGTTGGCACAGTGTGCCCACCGATGACCTCGACCAACCTGCATAGGAAGAACTTGGTAAACCAACTGTATGATTTTATATGTATTTTACCTTTGGTGCATAATTACGCCTGAAAAAGACTATTTTCATTAAACAGCAAAAATTCATGTGTCAAAAAGTACTTCACCAATTTTGATAGTCTTGGTCTTAACAATTATATAAAAATCTGAAGTATTTTTATAAATTGGTCTTGGGTTATTCCTTTGAGTGTGTGAGTTGCAAGATTGACGCTGTGAGTGCAACAAATTCTTTGCACTTCTCCAAGATTGGCCTAACTGCTCGACCAAGCCTCCTTAAAAGTTAGAGCATTAGGTGATCTAGTTTTTACTCCTGTGAACCAACGTGTGGTTGCTTGGACCCCCTGCAAAGTGTGGCTAGTTTTTCACACTGCATAGAGGGCAAACTTTCTACAGTTTAACTCACCCCTGGCCTACATCAGGTTGGTGGGTGATGGAGCCATGTCCTAATGCATATGGACTCGCAAAAATACACTACACTAAGGGTGGTAAATGTGTGTGTGCTGGCAGTGTGTGTTTTTAAACTAACACTCTGGTAGAGTACAAGGAGACTGCAGTACTGAACAGAATGAATGTGTGTGCTGCATGTGAGTATGCTGACAGAGGCATAATCCATGAGGATAACAGTACTGGGCAGTGAGTGTGCTGTGGATGTACACTGAATGCAAAACTGCCTGCACTGGTACATTATATGGAGGACTTTGGGTTCCACCTTGGGAAGCCTGGCCTGCTTGGAAAAAACATGAGGTGAAGTGGAAACCTCCCCCCCTCCAGACAGATTTGTGTAGTGCTGCATTCCTGTGAGCTGGGTGGGACATGCACTGGAGGATGGGCGAGCCAGGCCCTCTCTTTGCATTTCAAAGGGATCTTTGATTCAGTGATTAATCACAAGGAAAGGGCTGGACACATCTCAGGAGGCGAGAGATGGGGCAGGTAAGGGACTCATAAAGAGTGGTGCCTGCTGTGATAGACATTCTTCAGGAAAAAAGAAGAAAGGGGAAATGTTAGACCTGACAGCCTTACGGTGGTCACCCCTAACTTTTTGCCTGCCTCCCTCCACTTTTTGGACACTGTTTTTGCTGCTTTTAGACTCTGCGCACTTTACCACTGCTAACCAGTGCTAAAGTGCATATGCTCTCTCCCTTTAAACATGGTAGTATTGGATCATATTTGGACCATTCAATTTACTTATAAGTCCCTAGTAGTGTGCACTGTATGTGCCATGGGCCTGCAGATTAAATGCTACTAGTGGGCGTGCACCACTGGTTGTGCCACGCACTTAAGTAGCCCCTTAACCTTGTCTCAGGCCTTCCATTGCAAAGCCTGTGTGTGCAGTTTCACTGCCAATTCGACTTGGCATTTAAAAGTACTTACCAAGCCTAAAACTCCCCTTTTTCACCCCTAAGGTGTGCCCTAGGTAACCCCTTTGGCAAGGTGCTGTGTGGGTAAAAGGCAGGACATGTACCTGTGTAGTTTACATGTCCTGGTAGTGTAAAACTCCTAAATTCGTTTTTACACTACTGTGAGGCCTGCTCACTTCATAGGCTAACATTGGGGCTGCCCTCATGCATTGTTTTGAGTGGTAGCTGCTGATCTGAAAGGAGTAGGACGGTCATATTTAGTATGGACAGAATGGTAATACAAAATCCTGCTGACTGGTGAAGTTGGATTTAATATTACTATTTGAGAAATGCCACTTTTAGAAAGTGAGCATTTCTCTGCACTTAAATCTTTCTGTGCCTTACAATCCACGTCTGGCTGGGTTTAGTTGACAGCTCCTTGTGCATTCACTCAGACACACCCCAAACACAGGACACTCAGCCTCACTTGCATACATCTGCATTTTGAATGGGTCTTCCCGGGCTGGGAGGGTGGAGGGCCTGCTCTCACACAAAGGACTGCCAAACCCCCTACTGGGAACTGGCAGACAGGATTGAACTGGAAGGGGACCTGGTGCACTTCTAAGCCACTCTTTGAAGTCTCCCCCACTTCAAAGGCACATTTGGGTATAAAATCAGGGCTTCTGCACTTCCACCTCAGACACTTCCTGGAGAAGAAACCTGAACCAGAACCTGCACCCTGACAAGAAGAACTGCCTGGCTGCCTAAAGGACTCACATGACTGCTTTCTGAAGAGGACTGCTGCCTTGCTGTTGCCCTGCTCTCTTGCTGCTCTCTTGCTTTGCTGCAGAAGTGCTCTCCAAGGGCTTGGATAGAGCTTGCCTCTTGTTCCCTGAAGTCTCAGGACTAAAAAGACTTCTCTCCTGCAGCTGAAATCCCTGTGCGGTGAAAATTCGACACATCGCCTGCCAAGAATGACGCACAGCCTGCTTGCCGTGAAAATTTCACCGCACACTGAGTCCGGAACGATGCAGCCAGACTTCGCAACAGAAGATCGACACAGTGCGAGCGACGCACCCGGAACTTCAACGCACAGCCCTACTGGATCGACGCAAGCCGACTCAGAACGACAACGCCAGACTGAATCGACGCAGCGCCTGCTGTGCAGATGAAAGTTCCACGCATCGCCTACTGGAATCGACGCAGTCGCTGGGTCTTCGCTCCAGAAGCCCAGGATTCCACGCATCGTCCCCGGGGCGTCTGAAAACCCCACAACCCGAAGAGGATCCAAGTCCGTGCGCCGGAAATCTTCCCCCGCGCGGAAAATAACGGCGCAAGTCCGTGTGCGAAGGGGCGAAACCGATGCACACTCACCGTTTTCCAATGCATCTCCTCCTCTGCGGTCCCTTGCGAGGATTTTTCAACGCAAACCAGGTACTCTGCCCTGCAAGAACTTAAGACACTTTTTATTGCTTTTACAGTAATCTTTGAACTCTAAAGACACTTGATATCACTTTCAGTAATATCCCTACATTTGCTTATTTCAACTTTAATCATTTTGACCGGCATTTATTCAGATAAATATTATATATTTTTCTAAACACTGTGTGGTGTATTTTTGTGGTGCTATATTGGGTTATTGTATGGTTTATTGCACAAATACTTTACACATTGCCTTCTAAGTTACGCCTGACTGCTCAGTGGGTGGGCACAGGATAATCTGGATTGCGTGTGACTTACCCTGACTAGGGTGAGGGTCCTTGCTTGGACAGGGGGTAACCTGACTGCCAACCAAAGACCCCATTTCTAACAGGAAATATGTCCATTTCAAAGAAGCAGAACCTCAACATAAAATGTCAAAGTCCTAAACACTAAATTACATTTTTGGCTGGAAAAGGACTGTAAGTAGGAGAATCAGAAACCCCAAAACTTTGGCATCTGCCAAGCAGCCAGCCAGGCTGTGTGAGGAGGGGAAGCTATGCAAGACTTCTGCCTGTGACCAGGACTAGAGAACCAAGCCTGCTAGTCTTCCTTCTGAGTGAGGGGACATCACCCAGGGTAACCAAGACCATCAGCCCTGGAGCTCTAGTGTCTGACTGCTTTCCAAGACTGGTGTGCCTCGTGAGGGAGTGGAGAGAGTTGGAGAGAGCTGACGTGAGGACTTCCCGAGCGAGGTGTGAGAAAGCCGCACCGGCACTGATTGGGCCATCACCCGTGTGCCAGATTACTTCGCAGACCCCATATGCCAGGAGGGGCTGCCATGGATGCCAACATCAGGTCAGTGTGACCAGACTTGTGAGTGCCATGTTAGTGACCCTGAATGCCAGGAGGGGCTGCCGGAGAAGCTGAGACCAAGGGTCTGGGCTGTTGCCCGAGAAACTGCTGCTGTGAGCAAGGCAAGACTACCCTGCATTCTGTGGACTGCACTGAACGAGGCCAAAGGCTCAACAGGACACAGCCGGAGCCCTGCCAGAGCAAGGAGACCGCCCCCAACACTGAGGAGGGAAAAGTGACTCACAACGCGATCGCTGGAGCAAAGGCAACCCCGATTGTAGAAACCAGTCCGTAGCTGGCCTTGAAGCAGAAAGCTGGTGCCTGCCAGGTGCTACAGTGTGTGACCATGTGCAGCCAAACTTTGCCAATCATAGAAGGACTGTGCTGCACCACTGAAGGGTTTGATACTGACAGGGTAAGCCAAGAATTGGGCATTTGGGGCCCAAGGGGACATATGACCAGTGGTGTTGAAACCCCACAGACTCTAGTGACTGAATTTATGAAGAGTCCAAGGCGAGAACTCTTGAGTATGGCCTAATAGTTTACATTCCCTGGATGCGGTCATCAGTGAATGGGCATTAGCACTGAATTCATTGCACTAGAGGTGGGAAGACAGAGAGTGGCCTGACAACTACTAGAGCCTTGATCTCAAGGGATATAGTGTTATTGCTTTTGAATATCGTTTACCTTTGCATATTTAGAGTTAAAATGTAAATACTTATTTTTATATAAAAACAAGTATTTCATTAGATATATGTATTTGATTGGATATTGATTTATTGTTTGCACTGCTTGAACATTGAGTTATGAGTCATGTTCATTGATCTGTAGCTGCACTTCCTCTGAGGGAGCTTTGACTGCTCGCCCTATGGTACCCATATGAGAGTCAGGTGCAGAAGGAGATGCTAGGCCGAGTTGACCGGGATCGATAGTAGGGCAGGCCCTGGGCCACCAAGAGAAAAAGGCCTCAACCATCAAAGTTAGGCCCAGTAATTCCTGCTTGACCTGTGGCCCTCTTATCGGAGTTCTGACACTCCTCTTACACAACCTAACACATTACAACTTCTGTGCTCTGGCATATATATATACATATATATATATATATATATATATATATATATATATATATATATATATATATATATATACAGTCAATCAATCAGGTATTCATAAAGTGCGGATTATCACACGGAGGGTCTCAAGGCGCTGGGGGGAAGGATGCGGATCAGTCAAAGAGCCTGGTCTTGAGTAGGGGTGGGCGGCGCTCACGAAGTTTAACTCTGCAGGATTTCACTGAGTTGGTTTACAACTCCAAAGAATTACGTGGACTTCCACAAGCGGAGGAGTGCCGCCTGCCCTCTCCTGAATGCACCGGATCTCGAAAGTGCTAAGCAGGGCCCGCCCTGCTTGGCACTTCTGAGATCAGGCACATTCAGGCCAGGACAGGCGGTAGTGAAAGCTGCTGTTTTCAGGCCTCTTGTGAACTGGCCTGCCCCATGTGCAGTCAGTGAGTGCACACGGGGCAGGCCGGTGCACAAGAGGCCTGAAACAGCAGCTTAGGCATTGCACATGGGGCAGGCTGGAGCACAAGAGGCCTGGGCAGGCAGATGCACAAGAGCCCTGAAGCATCCTGAGGCATCTCACGGAGCAGAAAGAGACAGAGAGGTGGGTGCGTTGCGCTCTCATTGCCCACCCACAGTTCTTCTCCTCTCGCTCCCCACCTTGAGCTGCTCCTGTGCCTCAAGCTGCACCAGAGTGTTATCTGCTGGTTCCCTGCACTAAATGGAGCTGCTAATTGGAGGCATTTGAGGGAGAGTGTGGTGGCTTTAGACAGCCCCTGCTGAGTGTGTGCCCTAGTCCTCACAGAAGCGACGCAGCTAGGCCTTGGTTTGGCTTGCTGGGGCCCGTCCCTCGCTCCAGTTTCCTCCCCCATATCTTCAGGACCTCAAGCATACAGGCCTCTCTGACAAAGGTCCAAGGACTAAGAGGCTGTAAGCCCTGTTAACCTACTACACCTGCTAACTGCGTCCCATGCCTCAGGTCCTGTTAAAGTTGGAGCCGGTGCTCCACGCGCTCCACACCAATCTGTGCACTTCGCAAGGTTGCAAGGCTGGCCTTGGTTAGGTAAGCCATCTAGAGGCGGAAAAGGCAGAGGAAGTGTCTTTGCCACCCCCTAACAGGGCTGCAAATAGCCCCAGCCTCCACCAGAAAGGTAAGGGGGTCGCCCCTTCCTATACGTAAATATCCAGATTGTGCCTTACTCACACATGAAACAACATCTTCAGCTTCTCAGCCCTTGAACAATTGCCCCATGAAGCACAAGCCAGAGGAGCTTACAGGGGGAGTTCACAGACTAAACTCCACTATTGGCACCATGCATAGAAGGAAACCCACCACCTTCTCCAATTTAGCCACAAAGAGGAAAGTTATCCCAGGCACAGCCACCACTAGAAACACTCAGAGCACTGCACAGGCGCACCCACTCCTGAAATCATCCTCTAAGGCTCCTTAAGTGGGACTTATTACACAGTTCTTTTTAGCCCCCTCTAACCTTGGGGCTTCATTGGTCACACCTAATGCTGGCAACCCAGAAGGCTCTGAAGGGGTTTTCCCACGGTCGGCCCATGTAAGTGCTCAGACCATCACAACCCTACCATGCCAATGCAAAGCGTAGGTCACATTCAAGTCCTAGGCTCCATGGTGCACCTGGGTACGAAACAACAATTTTTTGGCATCCTTTTAACTTTTCCTTCAACCCCTAGGCTCCGGAACCAGTCCTGGGAAAGCTGTGAATCCAGCAGAGCTCCTGAAAAATGTGCAAGTAATCACTGCTCAGATACATCACTATACTCCCCTTGCTTCTGAGGCCCCCAACTCAGTCCACTCCCCCTGCATTACCCAGGCCCATCTTGCACATGACAAGTGTAACTGACAAAATTTCGACATAAGAAATCTCCCTGTTTCCTTCCTTCAGAACCTGGAGTTCAAAATAGAAAAAACTCTGAAGCTCACTCTGAAGTCGTTTAGAACACCAGACCCAATGATAGAATCACTCCCAGACACACAAGATTCTAACAGGTTGAAGGATTTGCACTCGACCGCTATAAGCGCAACACAAAGTTCCATTGTCAGAGCACTAATATCGCAGTCCACAAAAATTGAGTTACAAACAGATCTCCTCCAGTTGACTGCGCAGCACCTGGTGAACCTGAGCACTAAGTTGGATTCTATGGAAAACAAAATTCAAGGCTGTCTGGATGCCAAGACGTGCTCCTGTTCCATCACAGCCATAATTGACAGGTTGGCAACCCTCCTCGAGGTTCTAAGTGAGCTTGTTAGCACAGTTAGGGGCAAAGTTGGCACTTGAGCACCAAGCAGCTCAATGGCCCATGGTAAACAAATTCTGGAGTCATCAAACGCTGAGGGGCCACTCTTCTGCTCAATTATAAATCTAACTGACAGTCCGCAGCCAAATCAGGGCACACTTTGCCCCCTTGCACAGGTCAACTGATCTCCCCATCCTATGTCAGCCAGTCCTTGTATTGCCGTCCATAGTGAAGGTTAACAAGGGGGCTCAATCTAGTCCCACGCCGTTCAGGAGAGCCCCTTTCTAGGAGGGCCAAGAAAAAGTTAAGAAAACAGCATAAGAAAGCCACCAAAATTAAAAGAGCTGCATTGCTGCCAACCACCCAGAACCGGCATTCTTCGGTTGCAAACGACCATGTGCCACTATACCCAATCTGCAACTCCAAACTGGGCTCAAACAATCAAACAACAACCAAAGACACGGGACCTGATCCCAAGACTCCCCTCTGCCCCAGGAACACACAGGAAGGTCTGGCCGGAGTATGGCAAGCCTGGCCCCCAAGTCCACAGCCTCTCAGTTGGGCAGCAAGAACAGGGTGGAGGGTGAATACCGGCACTCAGGTCATCCTTGCTAACAAGCCATGCACAGATTCTAGTGAGCCTAAAGCATGCCCCCCCAACTTGCATTCATTATCCCACAGTCAGCCCAATGCCCTGGTAATCTAGGGTCCCACCCAAAACACGCACATCATTATAGAGCCTCTGGGCACCAGTGCACCAAGTTCCACCAAATAGTTTAATTTTTTCTTTTGTATTGCAACTCGTTTTCCTCTGAGGAGAACGGGCTGCAATACAAAAAAAAAACTGCTTTATTAAAAAAGCAGTCACAGACATGGAGGTCTGCTGTCTCCAGCAGGCCACCATCCCTGTGAGTGCAGGGAATCGCAAGGGGGTCGCAAATTGCGACCCACCTCATTAATATTAACGAGGTGGGTCTTTGCGACCCCCTTGCGATTCGCAGAAGGTGTCTGAGACACCATTCTGCATATGATTTTGTGACTCGGAAATTGCGAGTCGCACCGACTCGCAATTTTCGAGTTGCAAAATCACATCTTACTACATCTGGCCCTAAGTCTCAGTGCTCAGGGTATCACCACAGCTGGGAGAAAGGGGTATAAACATCAACCTCCCCCTCTCTGAGAAATATCCCCACGTCCTCTAACCTTCTCGCCACAGGAAAGGGGTACACTCTGTCCTGCGTGGCACAAAGAGTATCAACAATGAGAGGAATTACCAAACCCAGCCTAGGATCTCCAAGGCTCTCAGTATAAAATGCACAAATAATCTTAGGGCTGCATGCCTCCGGTCTCCCTTTGCAGACACCGCAACAAGCTAAAGTCCACTTCAACGGCATTCCTAACACTAGCCCTAGATTGATGCAAGGTAAACATTCTAGGGAGGAAGGCCTCTGCCAACAACTTTCAATTATCTCCTGGAACATGGTAGACCTCAAGAAACTCTCCAAGGATAAATCAGCCCTTGATTATCTTTACAATGGAAATACATTATGCATATATGAGACATGGGCTACTGAAACCATTCCACTTGGAGGGTATTATGATTTAATGTGGCTGACACAAAATGAAATATATGTGGCCACCCATCTGGCTCAGGGAATCGCCACAGCTGGCAGAAAGGGGAATATGCATTAACCTACCCCTCTCTGAGAAATATCCCTACGTCCTCTACCGTTCTTACCAGAGTAGGGGGTCTCACTCTGTTCTGTGTGGCACAAAGAGTATTGACAATGAGAGGAATTACCATACCCAGCCTGGGATCTCCAAAGCCCTCAGAATAACATGCACAAATGATCTAAGGGCTGTGTGCCTCCGGTCCCCCTTGGCAGACATCGCAACAAGCCACAGTCCCCTCTAACTGCATTCCTAACAACAACCCAAGATTGACGCAAGGTAAATATTCTAAGGAGGAAGGCCTCTGCCAACAACTTTTAATCATCTTATGGAAGGCCTCAAGAATAAATTAGCCCTCGACTATCTTTTAAATGGTGACACACTATGCCTATATGAGACATGGGCTCCTGAAACCATGCCACCTGGAGTGTATTATGAATTCCATGTCGCTGCCACAAAACGCAATATATTTGGCAACCCGTCTGGCGAAATTTCTATTTTCATGAAGCATGCCTGAAAAATTGAGGCCACTGAAATATTTACCAACTCACACACTCTCCGAGTCCTGCTCATCAAAGGCCTAAAGCTTAACTGCTGAACAAATATGATTCCCCTCAGCCAACCATAGTAGGGGACTTTAACATCAGGGCCCTGAGAATGTTATCTAAATCTCACAGTTTGTCAGTCGACGTCGCACCTATATGTACTCTCCTTCATAAACAGAAAATAATTTCTGTCCAAACCCTAAACGAATATGGTAAACCCCACTGGCATTCGAACCCTACTTTCAGAAACATAGCCACTATTGATTACATCTTTGTCAGTGAAGTGCTGGTGCCCAAACTTCAAGACTCTGAAGTAGACAACAGGGATGAAGGCAACCATAGATCCCTGCATGCAATTCTGCAATTAGTCTCCCAGGACGCGCAATTACTAGTACTGCTCGGGGACCATCTGGGTAAGACCACCTCAAGGTCCTTGTTAGACCTGGCAGCTCTTGGTGTGGTTTCTCTGCACTTTTTGCTTCTGACCCCTGTTTTTGGACCCTATGCTGTAATTTGTTTTTTCTGGTTTTGATACTCTGTCTAACGGACACAAACACATCCATTGATTTCTAAGCAGTAAGACTCATTTTACTTTTTTTTAAATCATATCTTTGCTTGTGTATGTTAGATTTTTGTCGTTTTGGTCTTGCTTGATTTAGATAAATATTGGCTATTTTTCTAAACTGGGGTGGAGTCTTTTTGTGGTGTTTTTATTCTGTTATTTTGTGTGTTTATACAAATACTTAAGACATTGTCTCTGAGAGAAGCCTGACTGCTTGTGCCAAGCTACTGAAGGGGTGAACAGGGGTTATCTGAGCTGTGTATCACCCTTACCCTGACTAGAGTGAGGTCCCTACTTGGACATGGAGTAAACTGACTGCCAACTACAGACTCCATTTCTAACATTTCGTGATCAGCGGTGAGGATAGGACTTGTATTTGTACTTGACATACAGTGATTGATGTACACTACTGTTTTTTGCAAACCATTATAATTGGTTTTCCATGATTGGCACATTTGGTTTACTGGTAAGTCCCTAGTAAAGTGCACTATGGGTGCCCGGGGCCTGGAGATCAAATGCTGCTAGTTGGCCTGAAGCACTAGTTGTGCCTATCATAGTTTGACTCTTCTGCTAGGCAAGACTGCTGGTTTAACCCCTTCGCTGCCAGGCCTTTTCCCCCTCCTGTGCCGGGCCTTTTTTTGCCTATTTGGGGCAGTTCGCGCTTAGGCCCTCATAACTTTTTGTCCACATAAGCTAACCAAGCCAAATTTGCGTCCTTTTTTTCCAACATCCTAGGGATTCTAGAGGTACCCAGACTTTGTGGGTTCCCCTGAATGAGGCCAAGAAATTGGCCAAAATACAGTGAAAATTTCGTTTTTTTCAAAAAAATTGGAAAAAGTGGCTGCAGAAGAAGGCTTGTGGTTTTTCCCCTGAAAATGGCATCAACAAAGGGTTTGCAGTGCTAAACTCAGCAGCTTCCCAGCTTTCAGGAACAGGCAGACTTGAATCAGAAAACCCAATTTTTCAACACAATTTTGGCATTTTACTGGGGCATACCCCATTTGTGCAATTTTTTGTGCTTTCAGCCTCCTTCCAGTCAGTGACAGGAATAGTCATGAAACCAATGCTGGATCCCAGAAACCTAAACATTTCTGAAAAGTAGACAAAATTCTGAATTCAGCAAGGGGTCATTTGTGTAGATCCTACAAGGGTTTCCTACAGAAAATAACAGCTGAAAAAGAAAAATATTGAAATTGAGGTGAAAAAACCATCAATTTTTCTCTACGTTTTACTCTGTAACTTTTCCCTGCAATGTCAGATTATCGAAAGCAATATACCGTTACGTCTGCTGGACTCCTCTGGTTGCGGGGATATATAGGGTTTGTAGGTTCATCAAGAACCCGAGGAAGCCAGAGCCAATAAATGAGCTGCACCCTGCAGTGCGTTTTCATTCTATACCGGGTATACAGCAATTCATTTGCTGAAATATAAGGAGTAAAAAATTGCTATCAAGAAAACCTTTGCATTTCCAAAAAGGGCACAAGATAAGGTGTTGAGGAGCAGTGGTTATTTGCACATCTCTGAATTCCGGGGTGACCATAGTAGCACGTGAATTACAGGGAATTTCTCAAATAGATGTCTTTTTTACACACACTCCTATATTTGGAAGGAAAAAATGTAGAGAAAGACAAGGGGCAATAGTACTTGTTTTGCTAATCTATGTTCCCCCAAGTCTCCCGATAAAAATGGTACCTCACTTGTGTGGGTAGGCCTAGCACCCGCGACAGGATATGCCCCAAAACACAACGTGGACACATCACAGAAAACAGAGCTGTTTTTAGCAAAGTGACTACCTGTAGATTTTGGCCTCTAGCTCAGCCGCCACCTAGGGAAACCTACCAAACCTGTGCATTTCTGAAAACTAGAGACCTAGGGGAATCCAAGGAGGGGTGACCTGTGTGGCTCGGACCAGGTTCTGTCACCCAGAATCCTTTGCAAACCTCAAAATTTGGCTAAAAAAACACATGTTCCTCACATTTCTGTGGCAGAAAGTTCTGGAATCTGAGAGGAGCCACAAATTTCCTTCCACCCAGCGTTCCCCCACGTCTCCCGATAAAAATGATACCTCACTTGTGTGGGTAGGCCTAGCGCCCGCGACAGGATATGCCCCAAAACACAACGTGGACATATCACAGAAAACAGAGCTGTTTTTAGCAAAGTGACTACCTGTAGATTTTGGCCTCTAGCTCAGCCGCCACCTAGGGAAACCTACCAAACCTGTGCATTTCTGAAAACTAGAGACCTAGGGGAATCCAAGGAGGGGTGACTTGTGTGGCTCGGACCAGGTTCTGTTACCCAGAATCCTTTGCAAACCTCAAAATTTGGCTAAAAAAACACATGTTCCTCACATTTCTGTGGCAGAAAGTTCTGGAATCTGAGAGGAGCCACAAATTTCCTTCCACCCAGCGTTCCCCCACGTCTCCCGATAAAAATGATACCTCACTTGTGTGGGTAGGCCTAGCGCCCGCGACAGGATATGCCCCAAAACACAACGTGGACATATCACAGAAAACAGAGCTGTTTTTAGCAAAGTGACTACCTGTAGATTTTGGCCTCTAGCTCAGCCGCCACCTTGGGAAACCTACCAAACCTGTGCATTTCTGAAAACTAGAGACCTAGGGGAATCCAAGGAGGGGTGACTTGCGGGGCTCGGACCAGGTTCTGTTACCCAGAATCCTTTGCAAATCTCAAAATTTGGCTAAAAAAACACATGTTCCTCACATTTCTGTGGCAGAAAGTTCTGGAATCTGAGAGGAGCCACAAATTTCCTTCCACCCAGCGTTCCCCCACGTCTCCCGATAAAAATGATACCTCACTTGTGTGGGTAGGCCTAGCGCCCGCGACAGGATATGCCCCAAAACACAACGTGGACATATCACAGAAAACAGAGCTGTTTTTAGCAAAGTGACTACCTGTAGATTTTGGCCTCTAGCTCAGCCGCCACCTAGGGAAACCTACCAAACCTGTGCATTTCTGAAAACTAGAGACCTAGGGGAATCCAAGGAGGGGTGACTTGCGGGGCTCGGACCAGGTTCTGTTACCCAGAATCCTTTGCAAACCTCAAAATTTGGCTAAAAAAACACATGTTCCTCACATTTCTGTGGCAGAAAGTTCTGGAATCTGAGAGGAGCCACAAATTTCCTTCCACCCAGCGTTCCCCCACGTCTCCCGATAAAAATGATACCTCACTTGTGTGGGTAGGCCTAGCGCCCGCGACAGGATATGCCCCAAAACACAACGTGGACATATCACAGAAAACAGAGCTGTTTTTAGCAAAGTGACTACCTGTAGATTTTGGCCTCTAGCTCAGCCGCCACCTAGGGAAACCTACCAAACCTGTGCATTTCTGAAAACTAGAGACCTAGGGGAATCCAAGGAGGGGTGACTTGTGTGGCTCGGACCAGGTTCTGTTACCCAGAATCCTTTGCAAACCTCAAAATTTGGCTAAAAAAACACATGTTCCTCACATTTCTGTGGCAGAAAGTTCTGGAATCTGAGAGGAGCCACAAATTTCCTTCCACCCAGCGTTCCCCCACGTCTCCCGATAAAAATGATACCTCACTTGTGTGGGTAGGCCTAGCGCCCGCGACAGGATATGCCCCAAAACACAACGTGGACACATCACAGAAAACAGAGCTGTTTTTAGCAAAGTGACTACCTGGAGATTTTGGCCTCTAGCTCAGCCGCCACCTAGGGAAACCTACCAAACCTGTGCATTTCTGAAAACTAGAGACCTAGGGGAATCCAAGGAGGGGTGACTTGTGTGGCTCGGACCAGGTTCTGTCACCCAGAATCCTTTGCAAACCTCAAAATTTGGCTAAAAAAAAACATGTTCCTCACATTTCTGTGGCAGAAAGTTCTGGAATCTTAGAGGAGCCACAAATTTCCTTCCACCCAGCGTTCCCCCACGTCTCCCGATAAAAATGATACCTCACTTGTGTGGGTAGGCCTAGCGCCCGCGACAGGATATGCCCCAAAACACAACGTGGACATATCACAGAAAACAGAGCTGTTTTTAGCAAAGTGACTACCTGTAGATTTTGGCCTCTAGCTCAGCCGCCACCTAGGGAAACCTACCAAACCTGTGCATTTCTGAAAACTAGAGACCTAGGGGAATCCAAGGAGGGGTGACTTGTGTGGCTCGGACCAGGTTCTGTTACCCAGAATCCTTTGCAAACCTCAAAATTTGGCTAAAAAAACACATGTTCCTCACATTTCTGTGGCAGAAAGTTCTGGAATCTGAGAGGAGCCACAAATTTCCTTCCACCCAGCGTTCCCCCACGTCTCCCGATAAAAATGATACCTCACTTGTGTGGGTAGGCCTAGCGCCCGCGACAGGATATGCCCCAAAACACAACGTGGACA
Organism: Pleurodeles waltl; assembly: GCF_031143425.1. Taxonomy (NCBI): domain Eukaryota; kingdom Metazoa; phylum Chordata; class Amphibia; order Caudata; family Salamandridae; genus Pleurodeles; species Pleurodeles waltl. Next base: position 272,210,707 of record NC_090451.1, on the reverse strand, counting down.
TATCACAGAAAACAGAGCTGTTTTTAGCAAAGTGACTACCTGTAGATTTTGGCCTCTAGCTCAGCCGCCACCTTGGGAAACCTACCAAACCTGTGCATTTCTGAAAACTAGAGACCTAGGGGAATCCAAGGAGGGGTGACTTGCGGGGCTCGGACCAGGTTCTGTTACCCAGAATCCTTTGCAAATCTCAAAATTTGGCTAAAAAAACACATGTTCCTCACATTTCTGTGGCAGAAAGTTCTGGAATCTGAGAGGAGCCACAAATTTCCTTCCACCCAGCGTTCCCCCACGTCTCCCGATAAAAATGATACCTCACTTGTGTGGGTAGGCCTAGCGCCCGCGACAGGATATGCCCCAAAACACAACGTGGACATATCACAGAAAACAGAGCTGTTTTTAGCAAAGTGACTACCTGTAGATTTTGGCCTCTAGCTCAGCCGCCACCTAGGGAAACCTACCAAACCTGTGCATTTCTGAAAACTAGAGACCTAGGGGAATCCAAGGAGGGGTGACTTGTGGGGCTCGGACCAGGTTCTGTTACCCAGAATCCTTTGCAAACCTCAAAATTTGGCTAAAAAAACACATGTTCCTCACATTTCTGTGGCAGAAAGTTCTGGAATCTGAGAGGAGCCACAAATTTCCTTCCACCCAGCGTTCCCCCACGTCTCCCGATAAAAATGATACCTCACTTGTGTGGGTAGGCCTAGCGCCCGCGACAGGATATGCCCCAAAACACAACGTGGACATATCACAGAAAACAGAGCTGTTTTTAGCAAAGTGACTACCTGTAGATTTTGGCCTCTAGCTCAGCCGCCACCTAGGGAAACCTACCAAACCTGTGCATTTCTGAAAACTAGAGACCTAGGGGAATCCAAGGAGGGGTGACTTGTGTGGCTCGGACCAGGTTCTGTTACCCAGAATCCTTTGCAAACCTCAAAATTTGGCTAAAAAAACACATGTTCCTCACATTTCTGTGGCAGAAAGTTCTGGAATCTGAGAGGAGCCACAAATTTCCTTCCACCCAGCGTTCCCCCACGTCTCCCGATAAAAATGATACCTCACTTGTGTGGGTAGGCCTAGCGCCCGCGACAGGATATGCCCCAAAACACAACGTGGACACATCACAGAAAACAGAGCTGTTTTTAGCAAAGTGACTACCTGGAGATTTTGGCCTCTAGCTCAGCCGCCACCTAGGGAAACCTACCAAACCTGTACATTTCTGAAAACTAGAGACCTAGGGGAATCCAAGGAGGGGTGACTTGTGTGGCTCGGACCAGGTTCTGTTACCCAGAATCCTTTGCAAACATCAAAATTTGGCTAAAAAAACACATGTCCCTCACATTTCTGTGGCAGAAAGTTCTGGAATCTGAGAGGAGCTACAGATTTCCTTCCACCCAGCGTTCCCCCAAGTCTCCCGATAAAAATGATACCTCACTTGCGTGGGTAGGCCTAGCGCCGGCGACAGGAAACACCCCAAAGCGCAACGTGGACACATCCTAAATTTTGGAAAAAAACAGAGGTGTTTTTTGCGAAGTGCCTACCTGTAGATTTTGGCCTCTAGCTCAGCCGGCACCTAGGGAAACCTACCAAACTTGTGCATTTCTGAAAACTAGAGACCTAGGGGAATCCAAGGAGGGGTGACTTGCGGGGCTCGGACCAGGTTCTGTTACCCAGAATCCTTTGCAAACCTCATAATTTGGCTAAAAATACACATGTTACTCACATTTCTGTGGCAGAAAGTTCTGGAATCTGAGAGGAGCCACAAATTTCCTTCTACCCAGCGTTCCCCCAAGTCTCCCGATAAAAATGATACCTCACTTGCGTGGGTAGGCCTAGCGCCGGCGACAGGAAACACCCCAAAGCGCAACGTGGACACATCCTAAATTTTGGAAAAAAACAGAGGTGTTTTTTGCGAAGTGCCTACCTGTAGATTTTGGCCTCTAGCTCAGCCGGCACCTAGGGAAACCTACCAAACCTGTGCATTTCTGAAAACTAGAGACCTAGGGGAATCCAAGGAGGGGTGACTTGCGGGGCTCGGACCAGGTTCTGTTACCCAGAATCCTTTGCAAACCTCAAAATTTGGCTAAAAATACACATGTTACTCACATTTCTGTGGCAGAAAGTTCTGGAATCTGAGAGGAGCCACAAATTTCCTTCTACCCAGCGTTCCCCCAAGTCTCCCGATAAAAATGATACCTCACTTGCGTGGGTAGGCCTAGTGCCGGCGACAGGAAACACTCCAAAGCGCAACGTGGACACATCCTAAATTTTGGAAAAAAACAGAGGTGTTTTTTGCGAAGTGCCTACCTGTAGATTTTGGACTCTAGCTCAGCCGGCACCTAGGGAAACCTACCAAACCTGTGCATTTCTGAAAACTAGAGACCTAGGGGAATCCAAGGAGGGGTGACTTGCGGGGCTCGGACCAGGTTCTGTTACCCAGAATCCTTTGCAAACCTCAAAGTTTGGCTAAAAAAACACATGTCCCTCACATTTCTGTGGCAGAAAGTTCTGGAATCTGAGAGGAGCTACAAATTTCCTTCCACCCAGCGTTCCCCCAAGTCTCCCGATAAAAATGATACCTCACTTGCGTGGGTAGGCCTAGCGCCGGCGACAGGAAACACCCCAAAGCGCAACGTGGACACATCCTAAATTTTGGAAAAAAACAGAGGTGTTTTTTGCGAAGTGCCTACCTGTAGATTTTGGCCTCTAGCTCAGCCGGCACCTAGGGAAACCTACCAAACTTGTGCATTTCTGAAAACTAGAGACCTAGGGGAATCCAAGGAGGGGTGACTTGCGGGGCTCGGACCAGGTTCTGTTACCCAGAATCCTTTGCAAACCTCATAATTTGGCTAAAAATACACATGTTACTCACATTTCTGTGGCAGAAAGTTCTGGAATCTGAGAGGAGCCACAAATTTCCTTCTACCCAGCGTTCCCCCAAGTCTCCCGATAAAAATGATACCTCACTTGCGTGGGTAGGCCTAGCGCCGGCGACAGGAAACACCCCAAAGCGCAACGTGGACACATCCTAAATTTTGGAAAAAAACAGAGGTGTTTTTTGCGAAGTGCCTACCTGTAGATTTTGGCCTCTAGCTCAGCCGGCACCTAGGGAAACCTACCAAACCTGTGCATTTCTGAAAACTAGAGACCTAGGGGAATCCAAGGAGGGGTGACTTGCGGGGCTCGGACCAGGTTCTGTTACCCAGAATCCTTTGCAAACCTCAAAATTTGGCTAAAAATACACATGTTACTCACATTTCTGTGGCAGAAAGTTCTGGAATCTGAGAGGAGCCACAAATTTCCTTCTACCCAGCGTTCCCCCAAGTCTCCCGATAAAAATGATACCTCACTTGCGTGGGTAGGCCTAGTGCCGGCGACAGGAAACACTCCAAAGCGCAACGTGGACACATCCTAAATTTTGGAAAAAAACAGAGGTGTTTTTTGCGAAGTGCCTACCTGTAGATTTTGGACTCTAGCTCAGCCGGCACCTAGGGAAACCTACCAAACCTGTGCATTTCTGAAAACTAGAGACCTAGGGGAATCCAAGGAGGGGTGACTTGCGGGGCTCGGACCAGGTTCTGTTACCCAGAATCCTTTGCAAACCTCAAAGTTTGGCTAAAAAAACACATGTCCCTCACATTTCTGTGGCAGAAAGTTCTGGAATCTGAGAGGAGCTACAAATTTCCTTCCACCCAGCGTTCCCCCAAGTCTCCCGATAAAAATGATACCTCACTTGCGTGGGTAGGCCTAGCGCCGGCGACAGGAAACACCCCAAAGCGCAACGTGGACACATCCTAAATTTTGGAAAAAAACAGAGGTGTTTTTTGCGAAGTGCCTACCTGTAGATTTTGGCCTCTAGCTCAGCCGGCACCTAGGGAAACCTACCAAACCTGTGCATTTCTGAAAACTAGAGACCTAGGGGAATCCAAGGAGGGGTGACTTGCGGGGCTCGGACCAGGTTCTGTTACCCAGAATCCTTTGCAAACCTCAAAATTGGGCTAAAAAAACACATGTCCCTCACATTTCTGTGGCAGAAAGTTCTGGAATCTGAGAGGAGCTACAAATTTCCTTCCACCCAGCGTTCCCCCAAGTCTCCCGATAAAAATGATACCTCACTTGCGTGGGTAGGCCTAGCGCCGGCGACAGGAAACACCCCAAAGCGCAACGTGGACACATCCTAAATTTTGGAAAAAAACAGAGGTGTTTTTTGCGAAGTGCCTACCTGTAGATTTTGGCCTCTAGCTCAGCCGGCACCTAGGGAAACCTACCAAACCTGTGCATTTCTGAAAACTATAGACCTAGGGGAATCCAAGGAGGGGTGACTTGCGGGGCTCGGACCAGGTTCTGTTACCCAGAATCCTTTGTAAACCTCAAAATTTGGCTAAAAATACACATGTTACTCACATTTCTGTGGCAGAAAGTTCTGGAATCTGAGAGGAGCCACAAATTTCCTTCTACCCAGCGTTCCCCCAAGTCTCCCGATAAAAATGATACCTCACTTGTGTGGGTAGGACTAGCGCCCACGAAAGGAAAGGGCCCAAAACACAACGTGGACACATCACATTTTTTTATAAAAAGCAGTGCCTACCTGTGGATTTTGGCCTGTAGCTCAGCCGACACCTGAGGAAACCTAGCAAACCAGTGCATTTTTGAAAACTAGAAACCCAGGGGAATCCAAGATGGGGTGACTTGCGGGGCTCTGACCAGGTTATGTTACCCAGAATCCTTTGCAAACATCAAAATTTGGCCCAAAAAACACTTTTTCCTCTCATTTCGGTGACAGAAAGTTCTGGAATCTGAGAGGAGCCACAAATTTCCTTCCACCCAGCGTTCCCCTAAGTCTCTCGATAAAAATGGTACATCACTTCTGTGGGTAGGCCTAGCGCCCACAAAAGGAAATGGCCCAAAACACAACGTGGACACAACATATTTTTTCACAGAAAACAGAGGTGTTTTTTGCAAGGTGCCTACCTGTGGTGTTTGGCCTGTAGCTCAGCCGGCCCCAGGGGGGGGGGGCAGAAATGCCCTAAAATAAATTTGCCCCCCCAACCCCCACCCTCCCCCGCCGGGAGCGACCCTTGCCTACGGGGTCGCTCCCCCTGCGTGACATTGGCACCAAAAAACAAATCCCCAGTGCCTAGTGGTTTCTGCCCCCTTGGGGGCAGGTTGACCTAAACTCAGCCAATCTGCCCCCAAGGGGGGCAGAAATGGCCTAAATACAATTTGTCCCCCAGGGGAGCGACTTTTGCCTGATGGGTCGCTCCCCATCTCTAAAAAAAAAAAAAAAAAAAAAAAAAAAAATTCCCCTGGCGCCTAGAGGTTTCTGCCCCCCCCCGGGGGCAGATCGGCCTAATAATAGGCCGATCTGCCCCCCGGGGGGGCAGAAATGGCCTAAAATAAATTTGCCCCCCCAACACCCACCCCCCCCCCGGAGCGACCCTTGCCTACGGGGTCGCTCCCCCTGCGTGACATTGGCACCAAAAAACAAATCCCCGGTGCCTAGTGGTTTCTGCCCCCTTGGGGTCAGGTTGACCTAAACTCAGCCAATCTGCCCCCAAGGGGGGCAGAAATGGCCTAAATACAATTTGTCCCCCAGGGGAGCGACTTTTGCCTGATGGGTCGCTCCCCATCTCTAAAAAAAAAAAAACAAAGAAAAAAAAAAAGAAAAAAAAGAAAAATTCCCCTGGCGCCTAGAGTGTTCTGCCCCTCCCCCCCCGGGGGCAGTTCGGCCTAATAATAGGCCGATCTGTCCCCCGGGGGAGCAGAAATGGCCTAAAATAAATTTGCCCCCCCAACCCCCACCCCCCCCCCGGGAGCGACCCTTGCCTACGGGGTCGCTCCCCCTGCGTGACATTGGCGCCAAAAAACAAATCCCCGGTGCCTAGTGGTTTCTGCCCCCTTGGGGGCAGATTGACCTAAAATTGGCCAATCTGCCCCCAGGGGGACAGAAATGGTCTAAATACAATTTGCCCCCCCAGGGGAGCGACCCTTGCCTGATGGGTCGCTCCCCATCTCTAAAAAAAGAAACAACAAAAAAAAAAAACACAAAAAAAAAATTGCCCTGGCGCCTAGAGTGTTCTGCCCCCCCCCGGGGGCAGTTCGGCCTAATAATAGGCGGATCTGTCCCCCGGGGGGGCAGAAATGGCCTAAAATAAATTTGCCCCCCCAACCCCCCCCCCCCCCCAGGAGCGACCCTTGCCTACGGGGTCGCTCCCCCTGCGTGACATTGGCGCCAAAAAACAAATCCCCGGTGCCTATTGGTTTCTGCCCCCAGGGGGGCAGAAATGGTCTAAATACAATTTGCCCCCCAGGGGAGCGACCCTTGCCTGATGGGTCGCTCCCCATCTCTAAAAAAAAAAAAAAGAACAAAAAAAAAAACACAAAAAAAAATTTTGCCCTGGCGCCTAGAGGTTTCTTCCCCCCCTGGGGGCAGATCGGCCTAATAATAGGCCGATCTGCCCCCAGGGGGGGCAGAAAAGGCCTTCCCAAAAAATTGCCCCCCCTGGGAGCGACCCTTGCCAAAGGGGTCGCTTTGTTGCGTGACATTCGCGCGCAAAAACAAACTCCCTGGTGTCTAATGGTTTCTGCCCCCCTTGGGGGCAGATTGGCCTTATCAAAATAGGCCAATCTGCCCCCAAGGGGGGCAGAAATGGCCTAAATATATATTGCCCCGTAGGGGAGCGACCCTTGCCTAAGGGATCGCTCCCCACCTAAAAAAAAAGAATTCATCACAAAAAAAAAAAAAAAAAAAAAAAAAAAGGTCCCTGGTGCCTAGAGGTTTCTGCCCCCCCTGGGGGCAGATCGGCCTAATAATAGGCCAATCTGCCCCCAGGGGGGGCAGAAAAGGCCTTCCTAAAAAAATGCCCCCCTGGGAGCGACCCTTGCCCAAGGGGTCGCTCCCTTTTGCCAATTTCAAGAAAAGAAAAAAAAATCCCTGGTGTCTAGAGGGGTTTCAAAAGCCGGATTGCTTGCCTGTGAGAGACTTCAAAGGGAAGGAAATACATTTCCTTCCCTTTGAAGCCTCTCGGGGCCTCCCCCATGGGATTGAAAAAGAAATGCAAAAGCATTTCTTTTTCAATCGCGCTGGAAGCTCTGCTTCCAGCGCGATGGGGGAGACCCTGTGACTAATCAGCGCGCGCTCGCGCGCTGACGTCACAGGGGGGGTTGGGGGGGTCGGGGGTGGGAGGGGAAGGGCTTCCCCTTCCATCCCTGACTTGGGGGGGTGGGGGGGAACCCCACAGAGGGAGCGAGAGCGCTCCCTCTGGGCTCTGTGCACAGGACGTAATGGTTACGTCCTGGGCACAGCAGCACTGTGCCTCAGGACGTAACCATTACGTCCTGGGCACAGATGGGGTTAAGGAGGACAGTACTTATGTTTGTAGGCGACTAAGCCAATCCTACAACAAGTCGCAACTGTAGTCCAAACCCTCCCGGCTCACAAGCAGCACCTCACCCAAAACCCAAACAGTAAAAGGTGATTTAAGGCAGCCTTTATGCATGGACTCAAAAGTGCGACATCTCAGGGAGTGTTGTGGTTAAACAGAGATTACTCCTTTCTCACATGAACAACATGTCTCAGTCAAACAGGCAATGAAAGAGATGTAGTAAAAGTTTAATAAGTTTTTATTACCAATACTGTAATCTACAGTAAATTGCATGGGCTGAAATGATAAGGATTGTGAACAGTGCAAGAAGCAGAATTTTGAACACGAGAGTCATTAATACAAAGACCCCCACCATCTTGCAATAACATAAAATGACATGAGATATGAAATATGTCCTAATACCCTAACATGATTAACCTAACCCCTAACCTAAAGGGAGCTAGGTGTAATAAACCTAATCCTCCACTACCATGTCCATGAGAAGAGCTTCCCAACTCTTGTTACCTTGGAATGAGGTCTCTATATCAGACTCTGTGGGGACCCGAAGACCAGGTCAGCATCAAGGCGATGTGCGGCATTGATAGCGTCAATGGCATCTGGTAGGAATCCCTCTAACTGTCTGTGTAAGGTGCATTTATACAGATCTGCCGGACCCCTGACGTAGGTCTGTTCCCAAATAGTAGCTAACAAGACATGCTTGGGGCGGCAATTACATAAACAGTTCCCTCGAAAGCACAAAGAGGGAAAGTACCTAATATGAATACCTACAGTTGATTATCTTTGGTGCTGATAGTGACACCTTAGCACAGTGGCACTGATAACATGAAGCTAAAACATTTTCCTAATTAGAAACAATGCAGCCATCTTGGGAAGATATAATTAGATAATTGTACTATAACAGAGCAAGTTAAGTAGGGTAAAAGAAAATGGCTGACAGGGACACAAGTCTGCAAGTCAGAAGGCTAAGATAACTCCTGCTTCCCATTAAAACAAGATAGGATTCCCTACATGCCATCTACATATGTAGCCCTGTAAACATGTCTCAGACCTGCCACTGCAGTCTCTGTGTGTGCAATGTTTGCACTGCCAGTTCGACCTAGCAGGAGTACTCACTTACCAGAACTAAACCTTCCCTTTTACTACATGTAAGTTACCCCAAAGGTAGGCCCTAGGTAGCCCCATGGGCAGGGTGCAGTGTACTTAAAAGATAGGACATGTACTGGTGTGTTTTACATGTCCTGACAGTGAAATACTGCCAAATTCGGTTTTCACTATCGCAAGGCCTAGCTCTGTCATAGGTTAAAATGGAGAATGCCTTTAAATATCATTTAAGTGCAGTTTCTTCTTGGGAGTAGATAGAGATTTGAAGTTTGGGGTCTCTGTGCTGTAAAATACATCTTTTGATAGAGTTGGTTTTTAGATTGGCTGTTTGAAAATGCCACTTTAAGAAAGTGGGTATTCTCTTGCTTACCCATGCTGTGTCTCTGCCTGCCTGTGGAATCCACGTCTGGATCAGACTGACAGTTGGGCTCTTTGTGAATTCCCTCTAGACAGTGTCACAAAGGGAATTGAGGGGTGTCATGCATATCTTGATGACTCTCCTGAGCTACAGTGGGGAGGGAGGAGCTGACACTTACACCTGAAAGGGCTATGCCTGTCCTCACATAATGTAGTCTCCATTCCCCTGGTGTGTGTCTGGGGCCAGGCCTGGGCAAGGCAGGATCTTGTGAACAACAGAGACTTTCCTTTGATGTTTGCCTACTTCAAAGGCAGAAATTAGTATAAGTAGTGGACCTAAAACCCCAGATTTTCAGATTATTTCTGGATCAAGAGGAACCACTCCCAAGGAGAAGAGCTTGATGCTTGAGGAGGGCCTGCCACTTTGTCGGTTGCTTTGCTGTGCTGGCCTACTGCTTCTGCCTGAAATGGGAAAGAACTGGACTTTGCTTTCTGAATTCCTGCTTGTGAAGTTTCTCCAAGGGCTTGGACTGAGTTTACCCCCTGTTCTGAAGTCTCAGGGACATCAAAGACTTCATCTGCCACTGTCTGGGCTCCTCTGCCGAGAGTCCTGACTTGTTAAGTGATGCCAAATCCAGGTCCTGGGCCCTTAGAAGTGGAAGCTGGGAACCTGCGGGGGGAAATCAACACACTGCTATGTGCGGGTCAGAAAAATCGACACACTGCCTATCCTGTGGCCGAAAATGCAACGCAGTGCCTGCCGCGCGGCTGGAGAAACAATGCAGTGCCTGTTCTCAACGCGGACTCTTTTCATAGCATGTCAAAAATTTCCACGCACGGATCCTGGTTGGCAAAATCTGGAAACATCACTGCACAGACCCGAGGCTGCTCACTTGGAATTGATGCACGGCCTCCCTTGTGAGTAAAGAATCGACGCACGTCCATTTCTGATGCACTGCCGCCCTTGTGGCTTTATTTTTTATGCATACCAGGTACTTTGTGCTAAAACAAACACATCCATTGATTTCTAAGCAGTAAGACTCATTTTACTTTTTTTTAAATCATATCTTTGCTTGTGTATGTTGGATTTTTGTCGTTTTGGTCTTGCTTGATTTAGATAAATATTGGCTATTTTTCTAAACTGGGGTGGAGTCTTTTTGTGGTGTTTTTATTCTGTTATTTTGTGTGTTTATACAAATACTTAAGACATTGCCTCTAAGAGAAGCCTGACTGCTTGTGCCAAGCTACTGAAGGGGTGAGCAGGGGTTATCTGAGCTGTGTATCACCCTTACCCTGACTAGAGTGAGGTCCCTACTTGGACATGGAGTAAACTGACTGCCAACTACAGACTCCATTTCTAACATTTCATGATCAGCGGTGAGGATAGGACTTGTATTTGTACTTGACATACAGTGATTGATGTACACTACTGTTTTTTGCAAACCATTATACCACCACATACTGTTTTTCACCTGAATTTTTTGATTTTTTCTTTTTTGGATTTCCTTTGCCTTCTGAAACTCTGCACCTTTGTCAAGGCTTACTCACAATCATGGCTCAGTCTGGTGAGCCATCAGTTGGAGCTGCATAAGTAGTGTTTGAGCATGAGTGGTTGGAGACCTATACGGTGCCTCAGCTGAAAAAGTTCTGCAGAGAGTTAAAGTGTCCTATTAAAAACCTCACTAAAAAGGAGGAGCTGCAAAAGGTTCTGAGGTCTAGGCTGTCAGCAAAGGAGGCTGATGGGCCCACAGAGAAGCAGAATGTTTCAGCGGATGTGGAGGTGCAGAGCATCTATAATAATTTGTTGACTAACCAAGGCGTGCCTGGAGGGAGGACCTCCAGGGCAGGTAGCAGTGTTTCTTCCAAAGGCCTGACTCAGGAGGAACTGGAGGACAGGAGGGAAAACAGGAGGTACCCCCTGGAAATGGAGAAGCTCAAGCTGCAGCATGAAAGGGAGCTTCAGCTGGAGCTAGCTAGGATGAAAAGGGATGAAGAGAAAGACAAAATTGCTACAGAAAAAGAGAGAATCGCTATGGAGAAGGAGAAATTGTGTTTAGCTCAGGGGCTGAACTTGAAGGAACTGGATTGCAGGAGCAGATCCAGCACATATGGTGGCAGCAGTTCTTCAGTGCAGTCTGAGAGGAGAGTGCACCCTCCCAAGAGTGTAGAGAAAGAGTACACTAAGGAAGATGACATCCACAGGTGGTTTCAGGGCTATGAGGCAGCTCTCCACATGCACGGGATCCCTGAGAGAGATTGGGGGAGGGCCTATGGAACTACTTCACAGCAGAGGGGAAAGTCACCTTGTTAGCACTAGGGTCAGCTAGTGAGCTCATCTACTCTAACATGAAGGAGGCCCTTATCACAAGGTATGGCCTGACACCAGAAATGTACAGGAAGAAGTTCAGGGACAGTAGGAAACTTGATTCCCAGACCTGGCTTGAATGTGTGGACTCATTTTTCAGAGCACTGCATGGCTGGGTGAAGGGCAGTGAGGTAACAGTTTACCAGGGGCAGCAAAATTTGTTTGTATGGGAGCAATTGTCTAGTCTGTATTTTACAGAGCTGCGCCAACACCTGGTTGACAGCAGGCTTACTGAACCCAGGAAGCTTGCTGAGGAGGCAGACTTTTGGGTGAGCACCAGGATCCACAGGAAGTTGTATGAGGGAGACTCCGCCAAGGGTGGCCAGGGTCCCCAACTAAAGAAGGGGGGGCGACAAGGAGGAGTTCTCTAAAGGGACACAAACGAGTTACCAGGGTAAAAATTCCCAGTCACCCGCTGAGAAGAAGAGTTGGTTCCCTTCAGGTAAGCCTGCGGGGAAGGGACCCATCAGGGCTTTTCCTGTGGTCATGGAATGCACATCAGAGGGAGTCCCAAGTGTCCTAAGCGGGCACAATTCCCCACTGGCAGGCAGTACTCGGGGTGGACAGTGTAGCGCTTGGGGAGGAGTTGGCTCCAGTTAGTGGTGGGGAGCCAGCTGAGTTAATCCTAGTCTCACTGGGTGAGGTGGTCCAGAGAACCCTCATACCTGATGATACAAAGAAGTACAGGCAGTGGGTGACCATCAATGGGAAGCGGGTAGAGGCTCTTAGAGACCCAGGAGCCAGTATGACAACAGTCCGCTGTCATCTGGTGTCGCAAGAACAGGTAGTCCCTAATGTTGTCCACCAAGTTCTAGCAGTAGACAACAGTGAGTGCCAATGCTTGGTTGCTCAGGTTCCCTTTGAATGGGGGGGGTCTCAGGTTCATTGAGGGTAGCTGTGAGTCAATCCATGCCTGTTGACTGTCTGCTAGGGAATGACTTAGAGCATAATGCCTGGAAGAGAGTGGAGCTCAGGTCCCATTTGGAAATGTTGGGATTGCCAGAGTGGGTCGTGCATGACCACACGGTCCATGGCCGCCAGAGAGGGTGATCAAGAGGACCCCGAGCCTGAAGATGTGCCCCAGGTCCCTGCCAGGAAAGGAAGGAGCAAGGGGCATGGGAAACCCGCTCCTGAAATTCCCACGGTCTGGGAGAAGGCTGAGTCTGAGGGGGACGCCAAGGAACCTACAGGGGAAGGAGTGGCTGAACTGGGGAACTGCCTGAGCTGACCCATTGACAGCAGGAATGAGCCCCCACCAGGGAAGAGTTCTGCGCAGTACAGAAAGCATGCACCAACCTTGAGGGTCTACAGAAATAGGCTGAGGCCCAGGCAGCTCGTGACAACTCTGGAACTCACCTGGTTTATTTGTAGAATGATCTCCTGTACAGTGAGCCTAACGTTGTTGAGCCTGGGGCAGCCCATGTGCTAGGGGTACTGTAGTGTTTCAGAGTCTTTCTACTGGGTCTGGCTCATGATGTACCACGGGCAGGTAAGAAATTTCCACGCACGGATCCTGGGTGGCAAAATCTGTAAATATCACTGCACAGACCTGAGGCTGTGCACACAGAATCGACACACGGCCTCCCTTGCCAGTAAAGAATCGAGGCACGGCCTCTGGTGCGAGTAAAGAATCAACGCAAGGCCTCACTTGCAAGTAAGGAATCAATGCACTGCTTACTTTTCTGACGCGCTGTCACTCTTGCGGCTTTAGTTTTGACGCATACCAGGTACTTTGTGCTTAAACAACGCATCCATTAATTTCCAATGGATTAAGACTTTTTTTACTTTAAAAATTCTAATCTTTGCTTGTGTATGTTGGATTTGTGTTGTTTTGGTCTTGTTTGATTTAGATAAATATTGCCTATTTTTCTAAACTTGTGTGGAGTCCTTTTGTGGTGTTTTCACTGTGTTACTGTGTGTGTGTACACAAATACTTTACACACTGCCTCTGAGATAAGCCTGACTGCTTGTGCCAAGCTACCAAGGGGGTGAGCAGGGGTTATCTGAGCTGTGTATCTGTGGACAGGGTGTAAACTGACTGCCAACTAGAGACCCAATTTCTAGCAGTCCTTAATAGAATCAAATGGTCAACGAACCTTGGAGGCATTCTTCTAACCTGGATAGGGAAAAAAGAGTCAGCCACCAAGTCACCCAGTACACTACATTCCCTGGGACACTGTGAGGAACTCATTGAAGATCTCCAACAGGCTCTGGGGAATGGGCAACGGAAACCCCAGAGAAGGAACTCCTCCACCTCAACAGTTGCTCACATTCGCAAAAAGGAGCTCACTGCCAGCAAGCACACCCTTTGTAGGGCCCTGGCTGCCAGAAGAAGAGGCTGCAAAATACAATCTGTACAAGCATTAACCGTACTTAGAGCAGCTCACAAGCGGAAAGTATGGAAACAAAAAAACAAGCACATTTAGGCAGAGTGATTTAGGATCTTCTCTCTTTTAAAAGAAAAGAACCTTTCCCATCTCTGTAACTACATAAACTGTCTTTGTAATTTTGCGCAGACCAAAGAAAACGGTGTGGCAGAAAGGATCTGGATCAGCTATTGACAACAGACCAAGCTGCAGAAACAATATCTCTCCTACCTTACCACCTCAGATTTCTGGGCCCAATATGTCATCCCTATCATAGAAGCTGCAGTAATGGTCGTCCTCAAAAAAATGAGGAATGATGGGGCACCAAGGCCTAACGAGATCCCTGCCTCTGAGTTTAAATTTGAACACTATGGCCCTCATTACATCTTTGACGGGCGGCGGAGGCCGCCCGCCAAAGTTGCGCCGCAGGAATACCGCACCGCGGTCTGAAGACCGCGGCCGGCATTCTGAGTTTCCCGCTGGGCGGGCGGGCGGCCGCCTTAAGGCCGCCCGCCAGCCCAGCGGGAAACAACCTTCCCACGAGGACGCCGGCTCGGAATCGAGCCGGCGGAGTGGGAAGGTGCGACGGGTGCAGTGGCACCCGTCGCGTATTTCACTGTCTGCAATGCAGACAGTGAAATACAAAGTGGGGCCCTCTTACGGGGGCCCCTGCAGTGCCCATGCCATTGGCATGGGCACTGCAGGGGCCCCCAGGGGCCCCACGACAAGCCATACCGCCATCCTGTTCCTGGCGGCCGAACCGCCAGGAACAGGATGGCGGTATGGCTTGTCAGAATCCCCTCGGCGGCGCAGCAAGCTGCGCCGCCTTGGAGGATTCAAACGGGCCACGGGAAACTGGCGGGAGACCGCCAGTTTTCCTGTTCTGACCGCGGCGTTACCGCCGCGGTCAGAATGCCCTGCGGGGCACCGCCAGCCTGTCGGCGGTGCTCCCGCGTGCTGCGGCCCTGGCGGTTCTATACCGCCAGGGTCGTAATGAGGGCCTATATTTCTGGGCTAGGATCTTTCACCACTTTATAATCATGATTTTGCTACTACTATGACACCGACTTCATGAAGGGGGTGAATCCTCTTTCCAATACTTAAAAAACGCTCCAACCCAGCTAATTATCGGCTCATCGCCCTCCTAGATCTGGAAGCAAAAGCCTACGCCTCTATTCTTTTGGAGGAGCTGGTAACATGAGCCTCAAAAACAAAATCTTCCCCTTTTTTCAATTATGATTCAGGCCTGAATGCTCCACGGTGGACAATATCAAAGCACAGGTGTACCTATCTCATCGAGACATAAGGAGTAAGCAACCCCCTTGTTCTGCTGCTTTGTTGACTATAGCGCAGCTTTCGACAGGGAGGACCAGCAAGGGTTATGGGAGAAGCTAGCAGCATGGGAGATTTCCCTCTTCCCCCGCTCCTCAATGCGATAATATCCCTATACAAGGGTCTGGGTAAAAACAAGTCCTACCACAGCTACCGCCAAGGTGTCAACTAACAATGGGTTTAAACATGGCTGCGTTTTGGCCCCTCTCCTCTTTAACTTCTACACTGCTGACCTGAGCACTGGACTGGAAGATGCCAGTTTAATAACACCAATGGTGGGCAGAGTGCACTTTCCTATCTTGCAGTATGCAGATGACATTGCAATCATGGATCACTCCAGAGCTGGCTTGCAGAGAGCCCTTAATGCCCTCCATCACTACAACCAGGAGAACAAACTCTAGGTGAAACAAGGTCATCGTTTTCATCAAATATCCATACAAAAAAAGAACTTCACTGGTTGCTAGGGGACTTACAAATCACAACAACTCAAACCTATAATATCTAGGCGTCTGGTTTTCGGAAGGGGCCAAAATGCCAGCCTACTTAAGGCACCTCAGAAACAAATCACCAGTGTCAACTACAGCCTGACACATCTAAGCAACCACTTACAAAGTCCGACTGATGACCCAATGCTTAAAGTTTTGAGGGCAAAATTGATCCAGGCTCTTAACTATGGCCACTTATCCTTTCCCGGTACCTTTGACACACTTCTTTAGAATTCTCAGATCACAGTGTATTAGAAAGTCTTGTCCGTTCCCCGGCAGGCCAGACGAACAAGGCTGAGACTGGAGCTGTGGGTCGCGGTAGCCCAGACCTTGTGTGTCAGTGTGATTTAATAAAATACTACATTAGGGTCCTGCGGGCTCCAGAGCACTCTCTCAAATTTCATCTTAAGTTAATCTTTGAAGGGAAGGACACCCCATGGCAAACCTAGTTAGCAAAGGCAATCAGTTGTCTTAACATTGTGGCTACTAACCTGCACACCTAAGAAATACCATACTCAGCCTGGAAAACAGCTGTGAACAGGCAGGTCATGCAAACCTCATTTGAGCGCGACATAAAAAGGCTACAGCCCAGCTCTAGCACTGAGTCATTGGATGCTTCGTACACCCTGACGAAGGCTCAGCCCTACTTTCAACACGGTCTCTTGGCCTATTCACATAGGAATTTTTTTTACATGGGGCTAATCACTTTGCCAATCTTGGACTTAACTCCATCTGGGCATGGCGGGCTGAGGCATCCACTTGCAGGTTATGTAACTATCCACAGGAGTCTTGGCTCCATCTACTGTGTTATTGCCCTAAACTTGCTGATGATTGCTGATGGCTGTTGCTTCCTCTGCTCCTGGACAAAGGCATCAGACAGTGCAGAGAGGCCTCGGATCTGTCCGTTTCTGACAACACGCCAAGGATCTTAGCTACACTTAGAGAATTCACAGATTCCATCCATATTGCCTTCTTCAACGCCCCTACAGGGTGACACTGACTTTGTTGTAACACGCTACAGGCTGTTCTTCCTTCCCCCGGGGGTCATAGTCAGCCCCACTGACTACCACAAGGGTCACATGAAAAACGCACTTTGCCCCTGCGGACTAACGTCAGAGAAGAATGACTGCCCTGTATCTTCTATCTTCCTGGACCTCATCCAGTGGGGCTAAGATGTTAAATCAATCTAAACTAACACCCGGGTGCCCCCATTAGCTAAGCACCTAAAGCCCAAAACCTGCATAAGGGCCAACTTGCTGGGCCTGGCAAGCCAGCGATTTCCCTTCAATAATCAACCCTGGGGTACCAAGTGTAAACAGAATTGGTGCCTGGCGATCGCACAAGACTATGCCCTTTTTTTCTTTCTCCCGGATGCTATGTCCACAGCAGAGAACTGTTAAAACCTCTACGGACCTGTGTTTATTTTCTTCTTCTTCTTTTTTTTTAATAATTGTAACCAAACCTTCCTTAGTGGGCGTTGAGCCCTTTTTAGAAACATTATTATTCACATTGTATATGTCCCTACTTGTTTTTAACCATACTCGCCGGTTATTCTATTATTGTGCAATTACACTGCATGGCTGTTTACATGAAATGATTTTAACCAAACATGAAATAAATAAATAGACTGAACGAACCTCTTGCTACAGCTGATACTATATCCATTTTAGAAAGATAAATGCCCAGCTAGTAGGAGACAAACATTACAGTGAAAAAGTTAATGTGTGGTGTTTTGTATCGTCAATGTTTACTGTTTCTGTGCAATATACAGATACAAATAAAATACTGTTTACATTGCATAGAACACGCCCTATTCAAGCTCTTGCGCCAGCCTTGCACAAGCTATTCTCATCTCATCCAGGAATTGCCTCTTTTTCATGCTCCGCCCCAAAGATGAATGTGTCCCGCCCCCCATCGTGGAAATGAAAAAGTGACAGGAAATGCCGTTAAGGTGTGACGCTTCTAGATAAAACCACGTTGCCCGCATGCCTAAGAGTTAATTAAACATTTGTGTTATGACTAACTTCAAGAAAAGTTTCAACTACCCCCAAATATCTACGCACGTATGATATATTTAAACATAAAAATATTAGTAAAATGTATTTTGACAGTTTTAATTAAAGTATGTCGGATATTGATACCTCGTAAGCTTGTTATAGTTTTTCGAATGCGTGCAGCTTATACATAGAGAGTTTATCTTTCTCTGGGGAAAGCATGAAAGATGGGCAGTGAACAAATAGCGAAATCCAGAAGGTTTTGGCACTTTTTCTGTTTTCCATTTCTATGGTATGCCAGGCTTCCGTCTCCCTTTCTAGGCGTCGTCTTTTCCTGGGCCGTGATGTGTGCGTGTTCGACACTTGGCAGACGAATGAGCCTGTGATAGGTCCACGCTATTGCTCATAGCCAATCAGCAGCAGCCACACAATTGTCGGTCTTGTCACGTCAGGTATAAATACTGCCTAGTTGGCCGCGCTCTCGCGTTAAATATAACCCCTATAACGTGCACTCGGCAGTCAACACCTTGTTCAGCAGCTATGGAGGCAGCGCAGGTCACTCTGCTCATCCGCAGCCCCAGCCAGAAACAGCAGGACCAGCTCGTCCAGGCGGAGTGGGACTGGACCGTGCGACGGCTTAAAGGACACTTACGGGAGGTGCTGCCTGGGGGGCCGGTGAGTAGGAGAGAGGGGTCCTTGGGGTAGGCGAGCCGTGAACGGGGGCGGTGGGGATTTGTGGCGGTTTTAAGATGCGAGGGGCAATGTGGCAGGTTGGCAGGGTGTTTATGGCGGTGTTAGCTCAATGCAGCGGAAAATTACTTCGACCAGAAAACTACACTTCCAATTGGACATGCGCAGTTGTCTCTCGGGGTGTGGGAAGTGTGGTTATAAAACAAGATTCTCAAGGGTGTGTTGGATTTGAGACAGGGAAGTTATTGTTTAGTCTTAATATTTATTTCGCACTGGGTCGCCTTACATTGTCTGGCGCGCCCGGTGTAGCTCTTAAGGGACAGTGGTTGTCTCTGTTTATTTTTCCAATAACTCTGTCGCTGCCTCTCCCTTCCCGGGTGGCTGATCTCTTTTAGGCTTGCTCGCAGTGCAGTAAAGCTTTTAATAGACCAGATTTGTCCAACCCAAAGTGTAGTTTTAAAGTTCAGGCAAGATTTGGTCATAAAGCTGTTATACTTAATTGTTGCATGTCCAATTTGGAGCCACAGAGAATACGTTTGAAGGGCATTTGCGGCCACTGTCCTTTCTCACTTCTGGCTTTGAGTGTACTTTTTTGTGTGAACTAGTTATCGTAGTTGTGCTAGTTTGTATTGGCGGCTTAAAAGGCACGAGCTCTTACAACAGGCACTGCTGAGGTTCGAAACATGCCTCAGAGTAATCTTGAACTAGCTACATTTCAAGTGCGCCCTTAGTCCAAACTGAAAATGATGGAGGGGTGAGGGAAAGGGATGGAAGCATGGATAATTTCGGTGGGAGGCGACATCCTGGAAAGTGAACCGCGTTCGTGGTGTGAGTGTTTAGCTGTAAGTGACTCCTTAAGTAAATGAAGTAATCAGTTAAATGATGTGCCTAGGACAGAGTAATAGGCTCAAAGAATTGTATTGTGTACTGTTAACCGGAAGCATTGCATTTAAAGTTATTGCATTATATCTGTAGTTAAATTTAATGAACGGCTATCACTTTACAACTCTAAATAATTTGATATACTGCATCTCTCTAATTTGGCTTGCATCATGCACTGATATCCCAGTATTGATTTCCTGTTCTCTAACAAAGCACACATGTCCTTACATGCAGACCTGTCCCATCACTGCTTGTTAGAGACTTGCACCATGCATGTATAACCCAGCACTCACTGATTAGTCACGGGATTTTACGTGCACTGTTCTCAGGGCTGAAACATCCTAGCCGTTTTGAAAGTACATTGCTATCCCAGATTGTTGTACTTTGCCTACCCCGTTGCTCTTCTGCAGTTCTAAGCCGGCTTGCATTACGCTCTGATATTTTAGTGCGGAGATATTTAAAAAGGATATCACGGGGCACATTTCAGCCGTGCAGGTTGATGCTGAGGTGCTGGTTAGTCAGGGGAATGGACTTTACAATCACAATAAACTGCCTGTGATTATTTTTCCAGAAGCTACGTGTACCCTGACCATCACAGGTTATCCTTCGGTTGAGTAACTCGACATTTGAACCTTTATAAGTATATTTGGTTGCGCTGTAAGCTGTTTCTGGAACTGAGGACGACGCGCGAGGGTTATTTCTGGATATAAACGCCACATGAGCGCTAATTATACACCCCTTTCTTCACCCTTATGAAAACGTAGCATTGGAGTCGAGCGTATTATGCAGTACTCTATTTACCCTGCAAAGTAGAGCTGTGTGGATTAAGTGTATTAGTAGTCCTAACCAGTCCACCCTTCCCAGTCACAACATGTATTTTGTGTAGACTTCAGTTAACGATCTCAAAAAGCAAATACATGTTTCTCATGAGGGCAGAAAGCAATAGAGTTCTGTTTTAGCTTCCAACGGGGCATTACCCAGAAGTTGGTAAACCGCATGAAACCC
Source organism: Pleurodeles waltl (assembly GCF_031143425.1). Lineage (NCBI taxonomy): Eukaryota > Metazoa > Chordata > Amphibia > Caudata > Salamandridae > Pleurodeles > Pleurodeles waltl. The sequence continues at coordinate 272,190,745 of NC_090451.1, read as the reverse complement.
CCCTTCTGTTTTCCATCTCCCAGTTTTCTTTTTAGACTCTCAGCCCTCACTTCTACCTCTAGCCGTTTTTTCCAACTTCCACTGACATTTCACCCCGTTTGTCTTGTTGCGCTCCCTAGATGCGGCAAGGATTGTTTGCTTTAAGAAGATTGGGTACACTTTTAGTAGCGTCGTCCACATTTTTCCTTATCTGGTGAGATGCCTAAGACAGGATCGTTATTGTTTTAGGTCCTCAGGGTCCTATTTCGAAGGCCTTTCTATATTGCAGGTGGGGACGCCGAAGTTCCTGCGTTCTTTGAGACCTCTGCAGTACTTATCCCTTATTCTTAGGACCTGATTACAGGATATCTGTTAAATCAAGATCCTTGCACACACACTTGTTGGAGCAGGGATCACCATTCAACAAGTGCAGAAGGCGCGGTATTTACCAGGTATGCAGTTTTAGTCTGGTAAGCAGCAACATATGCCTATTATTCCCCATAAAGTCGGAATAATAGATAATTATTGCATCTGATTAATCCAGACACTTAAGTATCAGATTTTTTTGGTTGTGATCACTGTTGCATAAAAAGGGGGGCGCTCATAATCAGACTGTTCATGTAATGGTGTAGCTTCCAATAAGGTGGTGATGTACAAACTGCACTCGTCCATTCATTTTAATAATTTAGGAGAACGTTTGCCAGTCATAGTGCACTTGAAGAAAATGTATCACACATTCTTAGCAGAAGTTTCAATGATTCTAAGTGGGAGTGCATGTCCAAGACTTTTAGATTTTTGTTTTCGTTATGGAGAACAGCAGAGGCTGATATCATGATACTCAGTGTCCTGATGAGCTGTATCCTGTAGATAATGCAACTAGCCTTAAAGTGCTTCTGTTGCTCGACACAACGCACTCACTGCATATGTACTCAACTCAAGCGTTTCCCGAGTGGTGCACAATCCTGCAATATCAAGACGTTTCCAACACTCTAAACATGCAGTACCGTTCTATAACGTTCATTTGAATCAGTGGAATCATTCCTAGGGTTTCTGAATCTTCACTTCCCGTCTGAAACTAGGTTTATTCCATATGTAGACATTAGGTTACCTGAACCGGCATGGCTTCAGTGATAATACGTGGCGGTGGTTGGCAGATAGTGTCTAAAATTACAGATGTCAAATTCTTTTGTCCAATTTAATTCGATTTGAATGGTACATAGCAGAACGTTTTGTGGTCACTTTGGATAAAATAAGTATGCTATAACTGAAGAATAACTACAAAGCTATTCTGCAGCAGAGAGCTGCCACTGACATTGTATTCTGGTACAGTTACTGCATTATCGGCGGTATATTGCATCCTAGCTGTTGTGAAGAGATTCTGTGTTTTGGGAGACGCTTCATAATACACTGTCTGAAGCAAGTTAGTCATCAACTGGGATTTGTGGTTAAGTTTGAACTACTGTCATAATGTAAACCAACAGACACTCAGCTCATTCAACAGGAACCAACGTTGTTTACATTATCTTAGTTGTGGTAGTGGTACACCGCTTTAAACAAGGGGTTGTTTCATAATGCAAAAGTAATTAGTTGTCGCTTCCACTTTTTAAAATGCGTATGTTTCAGTTTTATCGATTTTAATTGTGATTTGTAAATCACATTAATGTCTCTGTATAAAAATTCTGAACGTCTTCCTAACCCGTGATTTCATTTTCAGATGATGACATATGTTTGAGTTCTTACATTGAGATGATTCCTGCCACTGGGGACATTTTGTTGTGGTTTTTAGAACTGGTTTGGTAGGTCATCTGTAGAGGGAATAGTTAGACGTTGCAAAAACAGTTTCCTTCGGGCTGTTCCGTTTGTATGGAAAGTGTCGTAGACATGGATCAACCAGACTAATTTAGAATCCTAAATTTGCTTCGCTTGTCCGAGAACAGCATTCACCAAGCTGTATTGATAGGTTTGCATGTATTGCGAGCTGCCTTTCTGTGGTTTGTGCGCATGGTGACACAGCTCCCCAGGCATAAAAAGCATGACACTAAGCGGCCACGCATCTTAAACATTTAGAGACCTGTTCTTAACACCTCGTTTGCAAATTTGCTAGGAACTATATTTGCATAGAGTATGGTATGATGCAAGGGCATTACATTATTATACCACACAATTCGAATCGAGTATAATCCAGGATTGAAATGCTGTCAGAAGCATAGGTGGGGCGCTCAGTGGCGACAGTGCCTGGCCCCCTCAATGTTTTATGAATAAACCTATTAGATGTAGCAGATGTGATTTGAAAGCTGTTCATTTACCTGTCTTTGCGGAAGCAAGCCGACTGTCATGTGAAGCATCAGTTTTTACAAGCCTTTAAAAGACTTAGCAAATTATTACTACCACTAGGAAGGGATAAAGCAAGCTTTGCTATTAAATAATCCCCCAGTGCTAATGTAGAGTCAGACATGTTTTGATCCACCCCACACACACTCATACATGTTAATACAGTAATGTGTAGTTCACGCCTGTTGCACAGCAGGTATTGTGCATTAAAGTTTTTGCCACAGGCCCTCCGACCCTTTTGCAAATCTTTACTGTTTTATTACCCTGCGAGGACCCCCACTGAATCATTATTGGAATCCCGGCCCCCCTCCCCCATTAACGCATTACTGAAAGCTGGGGACCTAGGGCCAGATGTAAGAAGGCTTTTGCACCTCGCTAACAGCGAAAAACACAGTTTGCGAGGCGCAAAAGCCCATACGCAATGCTGAAATACATTTTGCGAGTCGCACCGCGATGTAGTTGATTTGTGACTGCGAAAGCGGTCGCAGATCAACTCGCAGTTATCATCCACTTGAAGTGGATGGTAACTCATTCGCAAACGGGAAGGGGTCCCCATGGGACCCCTTCCCCTTTGTGAATGCTCACAATATTTTTTCAGAGCAGGCAGTGGTCCTCTGGACCACTGCCTACTCTGGAAAAAAAACAAAACAAAAAGGTTTTGGTATTTTTCCATTTGCAGCTCGTTTTCCTTTAGGGAAACGGGCTGCAAAGAAAAAAAAAACTGCTTTATTGCAAAGCAGTCACGGACATGGGGGTCTGCTGTCTCCAGCAGGCCACCATCCCCGTGAGTGCCTAGACTCGCTATGGGGTCGCAAACTGCGACCCACCTCATAAATATTTATGAGGTGGGTCTTTGTGACCCCATAGCGAGTCGCAGAAGGTGTCTGAGACACCTTTCTGCAAAACATTTTGCGAGGTGTAAATTGCGAGTCGCTGGGACTCGCAATTTGCACCTCACAAAATGTTTTCTACCTACATCTGGCCCCTAATCTGTTAATAATATTTAATTTTCCAGGTAGTCGCAGGCCCCCTGAGGAAGCTTCGCAGACCCACAGGGGTCCCTGGAACACAGGTTGGGAACCACTGGCCTAGTGCAAAGTTCTGTTTTTGAAAATCATGACACTTCTTAGTTCTTTGATTCTTAACATGGGGAATTGTTTCAGTGCAACCCCTTTCAATGTGAACTAGTATGAAATCCACCAGGAATTGATAAATTAGCTTTCTTCAGGTCAGTACGGCATAATCGTGCAGCAAAGAATCCTGTTAGTAAATTATTCTCTATACCTGTTCCTTAGCATTGCTCTGAATCGCCTTATCGGGGAGTGCAGTTCTTGTTTTCACATTTTTGCATGTGTTGTGGTGTCTGGCCAAGCCCAGTTAATATCTCCAACACAAATAATGTAGTAGAATCTGCTAAGCCGGTAGCAGTTGTACGGTGGCAGGACTTTAGTTAATGGACTTAAAGAACATCAGAAAATACTGTCATACAATGACTTCTAGAATCACTGGGTAGGCCACCAGTATAAGTTAACAGCACCAGGAGTCCACTGTGAATCCCAACATAAGTGTTAAAGACCGGCTCTAGATAAAAAAGCAGAACGCATGAGAAAATAGCATTGTTGAACAAGCATTGGCAAAGCCAATAGGTCTCACCCACCCATGCAAGAAGTATTGGCTTTGTCAATGTGTTTTAGCCCTGTCTTTCACCAGCATGGCTGCTGTTCATCATGGCTAAAAGTTAGTGACATGGAGGATAGTGACTTGGAGTGTCAAAGTGGAATGGCAAGAGTGGAGTAGACTGCTGTGGAGTGGCAGTGTTGTGTATTGGAAGGGCATAGAGTGAAGTTGCTTATAGTGGCATGAATAGACTGGTGTAGAGTGCATTGGTGTAGTGTTCAGAGTATAGTGGCGGAGAATGCAGTGACATTGAATTTAGTGGTATACAATGCAGCGTTGTAGAATGCAGTGGAGTATATTAGAGTGGAGTGGTGCTGGGTAGAGTGAAGTGGCATAGTGGAGTGAAGTGGAGTAGAGTGGTGCAGGATAGTGAAGTGTTGCAGGGTAGGGTAAAGTTGCGTAGAGCGCCATAGACTAATGGTGTAAAGTGGTATACAGTGCAGGGACGTAGTTTGCAGTGGTGTTGAGTAGATTAGAGTGGTGTACAGTGGATAGGTGTAGAGTGCAGGGGCATAGTTGAGTGTTAAAGTGCATTATAAGGATATTGACAGAGCAGTGGCGAAGAGTGCATTGGCCTGCAGTAGAGTGGTATTGGATAGAGTAGAGGCGTAGCATGAAGTGGCATGGAGTGAGGTAGAGTACAGTGGTGTAGCGTGGAGTGTCAGTGTAGTATTCATGTTGTGGTAGCACACTGCCATTAGGCAACACATTTTCAGTTGAAATGACCATTACCTTTATACAGCCATAGTTTTACCAGCAAAATTATACAGTGCACAGACAAAAATGTGGCAAATGCATCATGTAGATTATTGATTCGTTTAGATCACATTGAAGTATTTATTTCCATCTCACTTCAGGAATAACAAAGGCGCTTCATTTGTGCATTCATAATTCTGATCTGTTCTGAAATACTTTCACAATTTGTTCAAACATTGTGTTAGAGAAAAAACTCTTTACTACCCCTAGTATTCAGCAAGATTGTCACATAAATCCTCCCACTTTGAAGTCAGAGAAAGAAAAGTAAACAAGCGTCTTTGGAAGACAGTGCCTGACATTTGACCTTGGTCTTTGAATGCACAGCAAATGTGACGAGGTAAGAACAAGATTTAAAGACCTGTTAACAGAAAGCAAACTCGTGGAAGGTTACCGAAAACATGGTTTAGCCAACTGGGGAGGGATGAACTGAACCTGAAGAGCCTGATGCAAATAAAGCCTGCAAATGAAGACAGAAAGTGAGTCAAACCACAAAGCGAGTGGTAATCAACAAGCAGAATGCATTCCTAGGTCAACTTTCTGAAAGTTCCTAAGATGTATTTAGTAAACCAGATGGACGTGGTGTCTGATAGGCTGTGACACAAAAAGGACAGGTTGCAGCGCAATCACCAATAGTGGCAATGGATTCCCATCTAAAAACCTAGTGATCACACAGATCAAAAAGTAAGTCATCAGTTACTTAATTCGCTAAATGTATCATGGTTACTTGAATCTTATCTCACTCTCATGGAAAAGAGACAGATTTTCTGTGTTTCTGGAATATCTTAATACACTTCTTGGTCTATCAATTAGCATGTCAACAGATGTACTCTAGCTTAGTCTGAGAATAGCGGTAGTATATTTGACAGAAATAGAGGACTGTATTATAAAACTATCTTGCTGGTAAAAGCTACATGTTTGCACACAGTGAGGGAGTTGTGGGCAGCAATTCCTCTAAAGTCTTGCAACTCCTTACTGGACGTTTATCTGTCTACCCATAATATTTAATTCACAAAAGTAAAATGTGATTCCCTGCCTCATTTTCAGAAGAGAATAACAAGACTGAGTTTTGTAGAATTTTTTATAACAGGGTCTTTCTTCCTAACCCCACTCGAAAACCCACATGTTCTTGTTCATGTATTCAGGGCTTGAAAAATCTACTGGACCACTCACTGAGGTCGAGATACTTTTATATTCCACTCACCCTTCTGGCAAGTGGACAAAGAACAGGTGTTCTGTTCAGTCTGTAACTGAATTAGCAATTTAGATGCCTTTAAATCTTATTCTCACATTTGCTTTGTGCTCAGAGACAAAGGTCAAAAGTCAGTTTGTCTTCTTGCAGTGCAAATACTTTTCCTTGTGACTGCAGAGTTCCAGGATTTTGTAAGGTAAACTGACCTATGTGAAATGAAAGGCTTTTGGTATCAGGTGTTTCCTAAAACATTTATATAACTAAGTCAACTTTACAAACATTTCAAAATATTTCAGTGGCTGAGAGGTCATTTTTTATATTTCTATGATGAACAAAAAATATTTTAATAGGATGAAAGTCAGAACACTTTGCTTAGTCTTGTGCAAATGATAAATGTTTTCTGAAACCCAATTTTCACAGATTAATTTTAATACACTATAGTTTTATCAGTAAAGCTGCAAGTTAGTGGGAAGTTTTTTGGACATTTCTTGGAAATGTACTGTCTAAGTGACTGTGCACTACCACATCATGCTTTAGTAATATGTTTATTAAAAGTGAATGTTTAAACATAAACTGAGAAATGCTCCTGCCCTGATGGCAACACTATTAGTAAATTAAGAGGCAAGTCATGCATGGATCATGTGTACCCCATGTGTTAGCTATATTTATTATACATGGAGCAAATGTTTAGTGTATTTAAGCAAACAGGGATTTTTTTTTACAGCAGAAATGCTGAACTCACATATTTGAAGGTGCACCCATATGTGAGAATGAAGAAAAAGGCGACTGTAAAATACAATATTTGTCTAGGATCACTCAATTTGAGATCAGTTTCCAGGTCAAGTACATTAGTTAGGTCGTAGATTATTCCTGTTACTCGACCTGCAGATCTAGTAACATTTTAATGATTTTTTTCGAGGCGTGTGTAGAACAAGTAACATACAGCGTGTGTAAAGTGCTCTATGCTGATTTGCGCTATATAGAACTGCTAAAAGTAACTAGAGTACAGTACCATTTACTGCCATTTTAGCATGAAATGTAGTATAATATACCACAGCCATGATGGATCAGACATCCGCGTGCATGCTTACTTGTGTACTGCAGTGCTACAGTGATAATTCTTTGCATTCTTGGTTCATAGCCAGGAGCACTAATGATTCTTTTTTTTCTCTTCACAGCTGGAACAAGATCAGAGATTGATTTATTCAGGGAAGCTCTTAAGTGATGATCTTCACTTGGATCAGGTGCTGCCTAAGGTAACTTTATAATCCCTGCTGCGGCTTCAGAACGAAGTTAAGATCTGGCGGGCTACAGAGTAAATATAACTTGATACGTTTGTCTACTTAACGTTGACAAGTTAAGGTAGCAATCATATGCAGCCAGGAAGCTCTGCTGTACAGATTTGAGTGCCGGATTTTTAAAGATTTCTTCTCTCCGGTATATTGGTTGAATTTAGGTTGCTGATTTTTAATGCTGAATTGGTGTGAATCAGTTGTAAGACTATTCAATTTGAATGTAGCTGGATAGTCAAAACAGGTGCGCGTTAAGCGATAAATAACCAAACCTGTGCCTTAGTCACATTACACTGACCTGCTTATTTTATTTGCTTGGGAAGGCCACTTTAGTTTTCTACCAAACTCTTATTCACTTCTTTTTAAGTATTTTTATTTTAATATATTATCGGCATTATGGTGCTCAGTAATGTGTTTTTGTAGTTGATCCAAGTGTGCTTACTTAGCAGTCTATAACAGCATGCAATTGAACAACCTTACACCTTGTGTAATGCCGAATTCTCTTATAACGCTATTCAGTTTCAAAAGTTGAATGTTAATGTGTTTGTGCATGGAATTACTGATCGGTTTGTTTTGTGTTCAGCACGAATCTAGGCATACTCTACATCTTGTTTGTAACTCGAAGAACTCACCATTGCAGCCAGTGAAGGTAAGAAACATTTATGTCTTGACCTGTCAGCTTAGTGGAGGTGTGCCTATGTAGAACAGTTTCACGCCGAGCACTCAACATATATTTAGAATTGTTCAACAGGATGGATCTAGTTATGAAAACTTGAAGGCTGTGCAAACAATTGGTAGTGTCTCAGTGAAAGGTTAAACTCTGCTGTTTGGTTTAAAACAGGTTCTATACTGTAAATGAGCAGTTCTTTGTTAGACATTGAGGACTCATGATTCTGCACATCAGGAATGAGGCATATGCAGTAGTTTGAGGATCACAATCTCACGTATGGGAGCCAGGATTAGAATTTGCTATCTGAACTTGAGTGTTTAGTTTGTTCTTGATTGGGGCACATTTCATAGGTTTGACATGTTCAGTTTGTCTACAGTTGTCACTATGCAGTTGTTTCTTGCAACAGAAGGATTACCTTCTCTGTAGCTCCACATTTAACCTTTGTTTTCATAAACAATTGCTCCTTGTTTCAGTGTTGGCATATTAGTATTTTACTTCCTGCTGTTGTTTAATTGTTTTTTCGTGACTGCGTGAAAAAGGTTTGGTTACATGCATTTTGAATGATCTTGTGGTGCAAATCTCACATACAGTTGGGTTTTTCATTACACGTTTGTGTGCCTGTGCCCTTCTCCTAATAGAAGTAATCCACCTAGCCAAAGTCCCCTGGCAAATGTTTTGCTCAACTGCCTCCTTTCACTGTGAATAGAACCCACTTGGGTTTTGCCCATCATCTAGCCTCACCGATTAGGCCTCTTTTACATTTTCAGCAAGTCTGCATGGTCTTTCCTATTAACAGCTGCTGGGGTTAACATTTACTAGCACTTGGACTCCGCTCTCATCAGGACTTTCATCACTAGTGAAGTTGTGTTGTGCGGAATGCTTGTTTTCTACTCCTGTAGCATGTCTTCTGGCTGTGCACGCACCTTTGCACTTTATGTAAAAAGCACAGATTGCATCATTGGGCCTATATTTTCAAAGACCATCCATTATGATCATCTGTATATGATGCAGTTTTAATGCGTGTACATGGCGGAAGACCAGAGTCATGTTTTCTTAACAAATGCAAGCGAAGTCTGTCATCTCTTATCCGTGAAACCTTGTATAACAAGAACACACTCCTGGAGCTTACCATACTTGCTTTATTAGTGAAAGCAGTCACTTTGGGAGACACTGAATGTTTTCTTTTGTTTTTGTACGCCCCATATAGTCGAGTCATTTACTGTCCTCACTAGTTAAAATAGTTTGAATTCTTTCCAGTATTTTAAATACAAAATAAGGTCTTCGTTTGGTAGGACCTTTATTTGTATGTCTTTGTAACGGATTGTATCACTATATATTTGCCATGGTCACGCTTTATTCATCCTTTTTTTCCTTTCAGACACCAGAAGTCCAGCAACAGCCAATACGTCAGCCCACAACCGGACCGTACCCTTCAGCGGTGCCTACAACTGATGGCCTGAGGCAAAGGGATCTTCCACAACGCATGGCTCCTCCCCATAGCAATCCGTAAGTCATGGTATCCTGAAGCTCTTGCTATACTGCATTAAGGGATTAAAACACATCTGAATTGGATTGCCAGATGTGGTCTTCAAGTGTACATGTCATGTAATTTACTAGTTTCTATATCACATCTCATTGACTTGTTGCTGAAGTCATGCAATCTAACTCTTCCTTCATGTAAAGTGATACATTTGGAGTACCAGCTCTGATGTGATAGTATCTGCAGCCAGTGCTGTTGGGTTCTGTATACTCTTTAGACGTACTGCCAGTTTGCTTTGATTGCTAGATAACTATGTAAGCACTAGCACAATGGTTGCCAGTGCAGTTTGCACACAGCTAAGTCGGCTTGATCTTGTTGAATGATTTTCTGTTTTCGGGTTTCTTTTTTATTTGAAATCTGTTAATACATTCCTTTTTAATGCAGCATCCCAAGTAACCCTTTTATCGGCTTTCTTTTCCAAAGGCCTGCTGCAGAGCAAAACATCCCTGGAACAGCTGCAGGTTATGCACCATATACTGCGTACAGTCCACAACACATTCTCTGGTTCCAGCAGCTTTATGCAAGGCAGTACTACATGCAGTAGTAAGTTACTCCTATGTCTTTGCTAAATGTCCTAGGGTTTAAGAATCCATTCTGTTTGTTTGAAATTGTAATTGTGACTCCTTCCTATAAAAATGGATTTAATACCAGTTTCCCACTTTCAGGCTATTTTACGAGGACATGGTTTTGTGTAGGCCTAGGCAGAGTTCAAGGAGTTCCAAAAAACTCTGCCACGCTACGCGGGGTTCTGCAAGCTGCAGAGCACGTTAGATCACACAGTTCGTGCTGATTTTTAGTGCTGGGTGGTTTTCCTGTGTTGAAAAAGCAATGCAAACGTCACCACGTGCAGCGCAAGAGGGCGCTGCTTTTTTTCTGCCGCTCGAGTAGATTTTCTACTCGAGCGGCAACTTCCTCAACACGGATGGCAGATTTCTCAAAGCGGGCGATAGCGACCATCCACAACTGCCTGTGTTGAGATCTTGCTGGTGGAGATTTTCCTCGCTCGCTAACTTAATGTTGGAGCACGATTGTAAGAAAAATTCTGCTATACAGAGCTTTTTGGTACTCTGCCCTCTACTCTGCAAACTCCATGAGCGGAGATTACCGCCCACCACTAGTTTTGTGGTATGTAGATAAACTATAGTGTTAGGAAATGGTGATGCAAGATTTTTACTACAGCACAAAGCGTTTAGTTTAAAAAAAAAAAACCTTATGGTAAATGCATCCTAGAAAATACCCCTTGTTGCTAGTGAAAAACACCTGTTTTAGAGTCGATATATTAGATGCGCTCTTGAAGAAAGTACCTTATGTATGCTTCCTTAGAGTTGGTTTCAGTGATGCTTTAGCACCATTTATGTTCGGTCTGTGGTGAATTCTCGAGCTCGTAAAGAACACATGTGTTTTATGATTGATTGAGGAAAGAGAGTATGATGTGTGAAGTTCATTGTTGCACCATTAGTTCTTGATTACCTTATGCAGTTGGTACCATAAACGTACCTCCGTAGTGAAAGAGCTCCAGGATGGAAATTTCCCATTTCGTGGGCAGAACAATCCCTGCCACCCCCCTCAGCAGAGTCAGTGCATGAAATGGTGCATGGCAACAGTGCTCCCGACCTGCTGGCGGCGCAGTCAGTGCAGCCGGCATTGGCTTAGGCTCTCTTGGAGCTGAAGCCAATGTCGCTGCACTGACTGCTCTGCCAGCTCCGGGGGAACCTCGTAATGCGGCTGGTAGGGAAGCCCAGCTTGGCTGCGTCCTCCCGACTACCACCTTGGTGGTATGTTGGTCCTACCGCCAAGGTCATAATCAGGCCCTTAGTTTCTTCGTATGTCACATTAAACTGATGTAATGTTTTTTCTGTTTGTGGTACCCACTAAGGCATGACCATTTAAAGTCTGTGCTTTTGTGGAGAACAAAGACAACGAAAGACGCAGAAAACAGTTTATGCGTAGTCAACACAAACTACTACAGGTCAATAGCAAACAAAAATCGATTGAAACCAGCAAAACTAATTGATTTGTTGACACAAAATCTATGTATTTTCCTTTAGTCACCCACATAATCAGTCTGTCCAATGTCCCACCCTAGCCCACCACCCACTGAATAATTTATTCCACACCTACACCCATCTGTGTTGTATTTATTTGGCATTCATGAACTGTTGGACGAAACTTGTTGGATTTGCTCTAATCCTTAAAGCCACTGACAGAATGACCATAGCATTTAACTGGTTTTGCTGTATAAAGTTTTTGTGCAGTTATACATTGTCTGCAGAATCTGTAATGTGGACCAAATTAATCACACAACTCATGTACTACATTGTTTAATTCATTTTTTTTGTTTTAGTTGCTCTTATTGCAGATAAATATGTATTTTCTACCTTCCACCTTTTCTTTTAGCCTGGCAGCAGCTGCTGTTGCTTCACCTTCTCGAAGAGCCCAAGAAATACCTGTTGTACCAGCTGCTGCTGCCCCACCAGATCCATTACCCGACCCCTTCCCTGTGGGCAATCAACCGATCAATCCGAATGTCCAGCCACAGGTCGTCCCAGGCGCCAATCAGAATCTGCGAATGAATGCCCAAGGAGGCTTAGCAGATGAAGAGGAAGATGTAAACCGCGACTGGTTAGACTGGATTTATACTGCTGCAAGATTTTCCGTGTTCGTCAGTATTCTGTATTTCTACTCCAGCTTGAGCAGGTTCATGATAGTCATGGGAGCCATGATCCTCATGTGTCTGTAAGTTGAGTTCCTTCATTTTGGTTTAATTTTAAAGTTAGTTAATGCTTTGTGAGACTGCAGTTCACTCGTGCACAAATATTGACCAAATATTTGAGTGCTACATAAGGAAGCATAAGTGTTGCACTGCAGTTTTCTATAGAAAGTGACGTTGAAAATGTTCTGTTTATTCTTCTGTATCAACACTTTGGTGCCTTAGACTTGGATAATGTTAAACCGTATTTGGGAGGGCTGATCCAGAAATTTGCACAGAAAATATTGTCTGTCAAGTAATGATTTTGTGACAGTCAGTTGCTAATTGGTTTAAAAAAGTTACGTGTAGAGATCGGCCAGGTGTATACTCAGTCCTATATTCATTGATTATACCATTGTATGTTTATTTTTACCCAGCCAAAAACTTCAGCTGGAAACGTGTTCTGAGCTGCATTGTAATAACATCACACTTCCCATGTTAGACTTTAAGGTCTGTACTGTGGTAACGCAGTTGACCCAGAAAAATGCAGAACGTGAAACTCCGACGACAGAATAGCTTCAGCTGCCTCTAAGAGACCGGCACCTGTGCTGAAATACATAATACTGTGTAAGATCTAGTCAGGTGCATATCATTTGTCATATTTATACTTACATTTTAATATTTCACATAGCAAAACGTACTTTTGAGATACTAAGGCAATGCCACAGGTTATGAATGTGTGATCGTCAGTACATCGATCTAATGCTGTATGTAGAAAGCAGGTTTATTCACTCAAGGATATCAAACAATTGCAACATCAGATTCAGAAAGAAGGCACACAGTCCCCCTGTTTTTTCAAAGACCACAGTAATGATCAATTTTTGTGTGAAATGTGGTTGGTTTTAAGGTGAAGATGGTAAGAGACGCTTGTCAGGACTTTGATAGATCAGTAACCTTAAATGAGAAGTTCTTGTCAGAAGTGTTTAGGCTTTCCTGACCACTTTGAAGCTGAGTGGTAGCGTAGGATCAGCCTTTAGGCTGACCGCCTTTGAGTCGCTCTTACACCTGTAATTGTCTTCAAGTGTTAGTTTGAGTGAGGCTGGTAAACTTCAGACTAAAGTACACCAAGATATACAGGTTTAAATAGCTCTTTTAAAGTGAGTGGTATCTTCTGGAACGTTGAATTACTCTTGTTGCATAATGCCGATCCGTAAAACACACAGGTTTTAAGACTATTCAGAAGCTGTGAAATCTGCATTTATTTAATTACTTGATAGCTAACATACCTATATCTTAACTGAACCTGTGGTATGGAGCCAGGTGGCTGTGGCAAAGCGCACTATTTGCTTAGGCAAGTAGCTGTCACTTATTTTGTGAAAGTACCTAAAGGTAAAAACTAGTGGAGATTGTTGCCTGATCTTCCTTACATATTTAAGGTGATAAATATTGTGTATTATTGCCTCATTTCTATAGTGCCTTATCTTTTCAAGGGCCTCAAAGTGCTTTGCTGAAAAAGGATTGTGCTTCTGAGGTATATGGTGTGAGAAAATGGCTCGGGCAGGTTTACACCCAAATATCCAACTTCAGCAACAAATCTGAAATGTCTATGTGCTGCTCTTATTTTTACCTTCAAACATTGCTTTGCTAGGGTTTAATTTTAAGCCTTGCCCTTCCTAACTTGAGTTTAACTAAGGAGAACCATATATGAAGCAGATGGTGAGGTGATTCCCCTCCTCCCTCATACCCCCCCCCGTCTGCACTTGTTCCTGTCTTCTGATTAATCAGCACTATTTTGTTCAGTTGATCTCCCAAACAGTTTTCTAATTGGTCTTTTATTGTTTAGTTTTCTTCAGAACTAACCACACCTGTCCCCCCCCCACTACTAAAAAGTGACTTAAGTTGTGTTCTGGTTTCTAAGTCTTAGGCCTTTCAAATAACTTCCCAGTTGATTTGTTTTGTGGCTAGCCAGAAAACATGTAAAACATTGTTTGGATGTGGCTTTGTTTAAAGGTGTTGTGCCCTTTTTATGGGCAAGCACAAAGTGCTCCGTCCATTCTGTAATCTCTTTGGGCTTTAAACCACGCTATTGCCACGTCAGTCACTCACATTGCTTTGTGGGCTTGCCTTTTAAAATCCGCGTGCTTTCATTTGTGAAAGGCATGCATATGTCATGCCTTTTCCGGTGTTTAGCCCACCTACACAGCACCGGTAAAGTACCAAAAACATACGAAGCTCGATGTTTTCTGCCTGGAGTCCGGACTACTTTATCTGTTTATTTTATGAGCAGCGCGATCATGCTGCATTTTACATAGCGCGATCGCGCTGCGTTTTTTTGCCTTACACCCCTAATAGCTCTAACAAATGCGAGACCTGTTGCATTGAAAATACTTGATTGAAAGTATGCTCTGAGCTTGTCGTAGGCATCTGTTTGCTGTGAACGCCCTTGAGCCTTGGCCCTTGCTTGCTTTTTACACGTTATCAGATTTTAAATGTTTACATTCTTTCTTTTCCGCGTAACCCTTTTTCATCTGCTTTGCTAGTGGTTGTTAACCTTACGTGCTAAACCAGTGGTTCCCAACGTTTGGACTTCTGTGGACCTCCACTTTACCATTACTGGAGCCCAGGGACCCCCACTGAATCTTTATTGGAATCCGGGGACCTCACACTGAGTCATTCCTGAAAGCTGGGGACCTAATCTGTTAATATTATTTAATTTTATAAGTAGTTGCAGACCACAGGTTGGGAAACACTGTGCTAAACGTTTAAAAAATAATTTTTGTACTTGTTTTTATTGAATGCCACAAATAAAAGGGAATTTTCTAATTGACTGATTAAGAAAAAGTAGGACATTGGAAAATATGTATAAAACATGGCACAATTTGGATATAGGAAGGCAAACGTCACATGCTAACCTACATTTTTGGTAAGTAACCTTGCAACCTACGTTGCAATGTTTTCTGGTAATTAAGTTGTAGGTTTAGTAACAAGTAGGCATACATTTGAATCATGGATTCCCAAATGTGATCAATTTGGGTAAAATGAATAATTCATTTAGCTTTCTGCTAAAAAAAATGAGTGACGCTTAAAACTGTGTATACTCTGAGAAAATGTCATTAGTCGAATCAACAAACCTGGAGAACGATAATTGTAATCTCGATTCTGAGCAGTCCTGTTCTGGTTACAAGCTTATTGCATCAAAGTATTTGAGCCTTTCAAAAAGCTTATCTTGGGTCAAGCCTACCGTACAACGAAATCTGTTTGGTTGTAAAAGACCAATTGCCAGCCTACTATGATTCTACAGTGGGTTTAAAACCTTCCCACTGCTTATCTTTGGCTGGCTTTGTGATTCCATCGCTTCCCTCATATTTGATGGTTTGCTTAGTTACCTTGTATGATCCTCTCCAGGATAATTGGCTTTTTACTTATGTACTTCCACTGCCCACTTTTAGGGAATTCCTCTTTATTTTTTTGCGTCTGCAGTCCACAAGTGTGCATGTTTGCCAGCAGGTTCCCTCGTGTGCTTCTCTCCACAGTTGTGCATCGTGTTGCTCTTTCTCGTCAGTGTGCTTCTCTTGCCTCCTGCACAACTCATCTGTATGCCTCTGCCCCAACCCCTGCTCCTTGTTGCTCTCTTGTCTGTGCGGTTCTTTGGTATTCTCCCTGTTCTCCTTTTACTACACGCTGCTTTTCCCTTCTACTGTGCCTTCTCATGTTTACTCCACCACAAAAAAATTGATCCTTTCACTCCCCCCACTCCTCCCTTCCCCACACCCAACCACACAGAAAAATTATGTAAATAAAAAAGCATTCGTGTTCTGGCTCATGCATGTCAGAGGGCTGACCTGACTACTAGTTTTTATTTTAACAGTACTGTGCAGCACTGCCAAATCAATTGCCAAACCCAATGGGTCTAGAAAGTGGGACCTAATGGCTTCACCTTTGCCTACGACCTCTTGTATACTTTTAATTGTACTTCTGTGGGCTTCCAGCTATTCCATTTGTCATTTAAAAATCCTTTGCATGCTAGTGGTCAGTCCATGCCTCTTTGTCCCTCCTCCTGTGTGGGAGCAGAGACCAACCACTATATAATTACGCTTTGTCCTGTTTATCCGGTCTGTAGAGGACTTCTGTTTTTACTTTGTTTCCAGCTCTTGTCCATGGAAGATTCCCTGTTAATTTCCAGAGCATTTTTCCTCTGATCTTAGCTGTAAACAAGGCTATAAATCAGGTTGTTATCCTGGTTACATTTGTTCTTTGTGGGCTTTCTGCACCCTCTCTCAGCTGTCTGGCTCCCACCCTTCCTTTGCTTGGATTTTCTTTATCAACTGTGTCTGCCTGTGTGCTGATAGCAAAGGCAGAGGATCACTTGTAATTGCTTATAGCCTACGCACCCTGCTCTACCAGGGCTCCCCAATGCTTAGAAGACAGTGCCCACTTCTGTTTCATACTGGGATCCCACTCGCAGCTCCATCAGTGCACCGCAGTTTGCAGGCCCTCAGCTGTGCAAGTGCCAGAAATCCCACACATGGGCTGCTGGAGCACCTCAGTTCTTGCAGTCAGTATTCTGCTGCTCCAGTACTGGGACCTCCGGCGCAGCTCCATCAGTGCACCTCAGTTCACACACTCCAAGCCCTCAGCTGTGCCTGTGCCAGAACTGCACACACGTCGTCTGCCCATTCAGTACACTTGGCTGTACCACTACTAGGACCTCGGGTGCAACTCCATCAATGCACCTTAGTTCTACCCTGGTGAGGTCACTTCCTTTCCTATACTTGGACCCTGCTCACATACAGTTCCATTACAGCAGCTCAGTTCTAATATTCAGTCCCACTGTCAAGCCAAAGAGCAAAACACAGCTCAGCTAGTGCACCTCAAGTCTAACATCCAACACCACTGTTGATGGAAACCACCACAGCTCCACCAGAATCCATCAATTCTAACATTCAGGGCAAATTTCTTCTCAGTACTAAAGCTCACACACATGCCTTTCAGGACTCCTTGATTCTGTTGTTCAGAGGAAATGCCAATCCCATACTGGGCCCAACTCGCAGCTTCACCAGGGCACCTTCAGGGTAACACTCTGCATCACTGGCACACCAATACTAGGTTCACACATAGCTTCATTAACATACCTCACTTCTGACTTTGTGTGCCTGTTGCTATTCCAGTACTACAGCGCACATACAACTGTTAGTGCACCTCAACCCTAACCTTTTCATTCCTCTCCCGCTGCCTTTGTTGTTCCAGCACTGGGCCAGGACACAGCTCTGTCTGCACGCCCAATCCTGATTTTAAGTGTCCCAACATTGCTGTACTGGGGTTCATGTACAGCTCTGCTAATGCACCTCCTGCTGTTCCACACTCTGACTTCTGTTTGAGTACATGGGAGAGCCAATTAACTCTATTCTTAGCTGCCATCTTTATTTGGGAGGGTTAATTACACCTGTCTTACTCGGTTCTTTCCTTTGTTTTCTTTCTCCCCCACTTTTCTCTTTCCAGCTCTTAAAATCCACACCTTAATGGTTTCGCTCTTTCGTTCAACTATTTATCTCTGCTCCTCACCCTTTTTTTATTTTCTTTTGCTACATTCTCTTTCAAACTCGCAAAAACATGGTTATCTTTCCTTGTTTCGTTCCTTTTTTCTTCATCAGGTGTTCATTCTTTCACTATTTTTCTCTTCCTTTCTTTCTTTGTCTTTATTTGCTCTTTTGACCCAGTATTCATCCTTTCACCTTTTCTTTTGATTGATCTTCCTTCCTTTGGTGTTTTTCTTATCTTTGTCAATTCACATTTTACTTTTTCCTGTCTGTATGTGGGAGCAACCTCACTGACCTAGTCAGTGAACTGCTCTGCCACCGCCTAGCTCCAACAGCAAGTGAAGCCCATCTGACTTGAACTCTGACCTCGGTCAGACGTTCGAGGCCCTCCTCCACCACCCACAGGCTTCTGCCTGCACCTCATACCTGGTGTCTATTGGGAGAGCTCTGCTCCTCTACTGGGCTGCCCTCAGGCTCTTTTCTCGTTTTTCTTTTGAGTGCTGTTTTTGTGCCTCTTTTCCTGTTCTCTCTATCCTCTCATTCTCGCTTCTCTCTTCTCTCTGCTGCTTCTGCCCCCGCTGCCCCGCCCCCTCCTCTCTAATTCACCCTGCCCCCCGGCACCCCCCTTTTTTTCGTGCCGTATCGCACCTCACAACTCCCCTCCCTACTTAATGTTGGCCGCTGCACAGGAGATAGAGCAACCTCACTGACCTAGTCAGTGTACTGCTCTGCCACTGCGTAGCTCCACCAGCAAGTGAAGCCCCTCTGACTTGAACTCAGGCCTTGGTCAGAAGTTCGAGGCCCTCCTCCACCCGCAGGCTTCTGCCTGCACCTCATCCCTGGTGTCTAGTGGGAGAGCTCTGCTCTTCTACGAGGCTGCCCTCTCCACCTCTTTTCTCTGATCTCCTCTTTTTTTTTTGTGTGCTGTTTTTGTGCCTCTTGCTTTCTGTGCTTTCTTCTCTTTTTCTAGTCACTCCTCTCATTCTTGCTTCTCTCCCTCTCTCCTCTCCCCGCTGTTGCTGAGCTGACCCCCATGGCCTCTTCCCCTCCTCTCATTCATCCTGACGCTACTGCCCCCGTGGCCCCACCCTCTTTTTTGTGCTGTTTCCCACTCCTGCCCCCCAGCTGTCCTCTCCTCCCCCTCCCTACTTAATGGCGGCTGCTGGCACGCAATGGCACCCGTAAGGCAAGCCTGTCTGTGCCAGACCGCGATCAGTGCCAGGACCGTTGGACCTGCCTCCGCTACACACAGCAGCACTCATTGATCATTGCACTCAACCCGGGACACAACAACAACTTAAGCAGGCATCACCAGCGGACACCCTAGGACCTTTCAGCTGCCTCTGCTGCCGCCAAACCCACACCTCCAAGACCTGGGGCCCAACACAACCCATTCGCAACAACACACTGACTCCAAAAACTCTGAAGTGCATCCTCCTTAACATCCGCTCCCTCCACAAACACGCCACAGAAATGTGGGACCTCCTTGACAGCACCAACCCGGACGTTGCTTTCCTCACTGAGACCTGGACCAACACCACATCAGGCCCGGACATCGCTATTGCCATTCCCCAATGATACAAGATCACCCAGAAGGACTGCCCAGAGGTAGGGAGGGTGGGTGGGTATCACTGTTTCCCACAAATCCAACATCTGATTGAGCACACACTCTGAAGACTCCACTAGACTGATAGAACACCTCCATTTGAAACTACCGACCAGCTCACCATCCACCCTCCGAGGAACCCTTATCTACTGCCCACCGGTGGGACCCCACACACCCATCTCCGAATCCATCACGGACTGCATCACTGTACAAGCCATCACAGCCGCCAACTACATCCTGCTAGGAGACCTGAACTTCCACCTCAACCTACAGGACCCCAACACCACATCCGTCCTAGTCAACCTCCACAGCCTAGGACTCTGACAGATCGTGACAGAACCAACGCACTTTCACAAAAGGAACATATGTCTTTAGCCACACCTCCAAACTTCCATGGACAGACCACTGTTGCATTCACTTCACTTTCAACACATCCTCCATCCTCAGTCCACAGACCAACCATCTTGCAGAGACGGGGCAAGAGTCACCGACCAGCTCACCAACACCCTCGTTAACCCCCCCCCCCCGCACACTGCAGCATGCACTTTGCACAAATGGATCGCCGACTGTGCCAACAACATAGCCCCCCTCAAGAAAAACAGCACCCGTGCAAAGAAAGCCAGTTGGTTCATTGAAGAACTCAGGGAATCCTGTTGACACGAGAAAATCTGGAGAAACACCAAATCCACAGAAGCCCAAAACAACTTCAGAACAGCCACCACCACACACCACCAACTCATTAGAAGCACCAAAATAAAAGCAATACAAGACAGGATCTCCTCACATTCACACAACAGCAAGGAACTTTTCGGCATCATCAAGGAGTTCATCCAACAGTGAAAGACACCCCACCCTCACAAAACCTTTGTGACACAACACCTACTTCCACCACAAAGTCGAGACCATCTGTGACAGCTTCAACGAGGACAACTCATGCGCAGAAACCCCTCCACCAGACCCCAAAACCAACAATCACTAACTGGACTCCCCCCCCCCCCCCCCCCCCTCCCCCCCCCCCCCCTACCGAAGCCACTCTGAAGACTGAGTCCATACACTCTGGGGTCCCCACAGACCCATGCCCCCACCACATCTTCAACAGAGCCGCTGACATCATCGCCCCCCGAAGCTCTGCCTCATCAACTGCTCCCTATCTGACAGCTCCTTCCCTGGCGACTGGAAGCAAGCCGAGATCAACCCCCTCCTCAAGAAACTCTCTGCAGACCCAACCGACCTCAGAAACATCAGGCCCATCTCACTGCTCCTGATCCCAGCGAAAGTCATTGAGAAAGCCATCAACAGCCAACTTGCCAATTTCATCAAGGACGCCTCCCAGTCCGGATTCAGAAAAAAACACAGCACCGAAACAGCCCTCCTGGCTTCGGAATCAACATTGTCTCCTACGCTGACACCCAACTCATCCTCTCCCTTTCCAACGAACCCAACACAGCCATAAGCAACTTCCGTGAAGGCATGGGGGCAGTAGCCAACTGGATGAAAAGCAGCTGCCTCCAACTCGACACAAACAAGACAGAAGTTCTTATCATGGGCCCACAACCTGATGCATGGAACGACTTATGGTGGCCACCCACCCTTGGAAACCCGCCCACCCCCACGAACCAAGCCCCAAACCTCTGGATCATCCTGGATGCCAAACTCAGGATGGACCACCAAATCAGCTCAGTCACATCCACCTGCTTCCCCACCCTCCGCCTCCTACGCAAGACCTTCAAATGGATCCGCCTGGAACACAGACCGTCATACACACCCTTATCACCAGCAGACTGGAGTATGGCAACGCTCTCTACGCCGGGATCAGCAAGCTTACCCGCAGACTACAGAGCATCCAGAATGCTGCCGCCAGACTGGTCCTCGACCTGCTCCGACACTGCCACATATCTCAGCACCTGCGAACACTTCATTGGCTTCCAATAGAAAAAAGAATCACCTTCAAGATCCTCATCCATGCCCATAAAGCCCTCCATGACACAGGACCAGCCTACCTGAACAGCCGACTAAACTTCCACGTACCCCACAGGACCCTTTGATCAGCCCAGCCCTCCTTTGCTGAAGTATCCTGCATTAGGAAATCAAGAACAGGAGGACGCTCTTTCTACCACATTGCAGCCATGGCCTGAAACACCCTTCCACTTCACCTAAAAGAACCTCCCACCTCAACTTCACGAAGGAGCTGAAGACATGACTTTTTGGAGAACCACATCACTGATGGTAGATTAACCTCACGCCCCCACCACGCCCCCAGCGCCTTGAGACCCTTACGGGTGAGTAGCTGTGCTATATAAGCAATGCCAGATTGATGGGAGCCACAATTTGATTGTCGGGAACCAAAGTGTCAGTGGTTTTCCCATCCTGTCTCTGTGGAACATGTCAGTTTTCACGCCTCTCATTACTTTTTACTCTATCTTTCATTCGCTATCTTCCTTCCCCTTTTTTCTTTTGTCTCACACGTTTGCTCCATTTATTCTTAGTGTGTTCATTTTCTTGTTTTTTTCTTTGAGACACCTTCTTTCTTCCTTTTGTCTGTTGTATTCCTTTCTCTTCTCTTTTTCTGCCCCATCCGCTTTCTCTCCTGAGGCCTAGTTCTCAATGGAGCTACAGGTGCTGCATTTTCCTTTTTTAATGCAGGGCTCACTGTTACTGTGCCACTTGTCCTCTCCATCTTTACTCCATATCCCTCTTTCCTTTCATCCTCCAATCAGCCCCAAATTATATTTTTGTTATGGTAGTTTGAGCATTACACTCTAATGCCAAACGTTTATTTCTGATAAATGTTCATATGATTATTGTATATGCTTTAAGATAGAGGAAGAAGGTAAATGGAAGTGCTTCAGTTAAATGCTGGGCCACTGGAATTATATGACAGGAAAAGACGCAAGTATGAAGGGTTGACCAGTTTATATGGCAAGAAAAGTCCAGTAATTAATTTACAATGCCAGTAACCTTAACTCAAATAAATGCGAGACCTATTGCATTGTAAATGCTTGTTTTTAGTTACGGTTTATTTAAAATTGTTCCAGTGCTGTTTCCCTGACTATCGATTGTTTATATTCTGTATTTCAAATAATTTGCTGCAGAGGTGGTTTACTGCTTCACCAAAAAGAAAACCATTGCTAATTTATGGGGATTGTTTTTCTTTTTTTGCAACACTCAAACTTTTAAGTAATCAAATTCTTCCTTTAAAAAAGGGTTTGCCGGTTTAAAAAAAATCAAATGTAGCAAAATAAAATGGGGGAAGTCAAGACAACCACCGTAGTAAAATGATTTAGGTTTCTTGTGAACTTTACTATCCTTTACGAGATGGCTTGCACAATTATAGCTCTGTGTGTTGGTCTGTGTAAACAGCCGCTGACCATTTCTTTTGCTTGCAGGCACCATGCTGGGATATTTCCATTTAGGCAAAGGCCAGCTCAACCAGTTCTCAACAACCCTCCGCAAATTGCTCAAGACCAGAACAACAATTTACAGGTTTGTCATTTCACAGCTTGCGAGCAGTGTCAAAAATAAAAAGTAATACACTATTTTTTGGCAAATTTCTTTGGATTTTGGACGAGGAGAGGTAGGGGCTTTCAAAGGTTCAGTGCACATAAAGTAAAACTCCTGCCTAGGCCATGTATTTGCAGATTAACTTTGCAAAAGATATTTAACGTGGATGAGTGGATTCGTTATATTTTAACCAATCGTTATATTTTAACCAACCTCTTCCCTGAAGTTTAACCTAGATCTGATTTCTGCAGCAAGTGATTTATCCAAGTATATGGTAGCTTCTTAGTGGGTTCTTAATTCCACTCGAAGAGGTAGTAGACTAACATAGCACAAAGTGAAATCCATTTGTTTGACTGTTTCTTAATTAGCGAGAGCAGTTGACTGTATTGAAACAGCTTTCTGTGCTCAGACTGGGGTCTCATCCAAGTTCGTTATTTGTATATGTGAATTTCTACAGAGCGTGTGGTTTAGAAACTTGTCAATATGCTAAAGTATTTGTGCACTAAAATTTTGAAAAATAGTATATGTAGAAATTGTCCTGGCGTTGAATGGCATTGAAATAACTGGGAGATATTAGAACTTACAGATTGACTGTAGTACAAGGAACTTCAATTGGTCAGAGGGGGGGTCGTGTGTTAAGGTGATCCAGAGTGGATTTCCTCCTAAAATTCTTTAATCTATCTTAAATTATTTCTTTGGAAATAAGTCATGCTGATAATTGACCTCAACATTCTTTTGACAATGCTTTTTTTTCTTAGCAGGAGCAACCAGTAGAAGAAGGTAATGAGGTAGAGGGCTCTCCTAATGAAAGAGAGGCTGGTGACTTGCACACCCCCAGGTTTATAAATACAGCTTGGGTATTTTTCAAAACGTTCTTCGCATCGCTGATACCGGAGGGCCCTCCTGGTGTAGTCAACTAGACACTTCGGTGAGCGTTGGGAGATAAATTGCAGACTGTAGCCTACAAGAAACGATGTGAATCTCAGAAGAAAATGTCCTTCCTGTCTTGTGCACCATGTGGCACTCATACTTGTATGTTATCGACTTCCATGGGCAGCAGGTTACTGGCAGGACTCCACCTAACATGCAGCAAGAAAGAAGCACTTAATCCTTTCACTTCGTTCTCATCTTGGATACAGAGACACCTTCTTCTACACGCTGAGAAGTAAGAGTGTCCTTACTCAAATAGAAAAAAAAAATTGAGGTTTTACAAACCTAACGAACTAAATCTAGAACTGTTTTCTTACAATTTTGTAAGTACATTGTATATGGTGTATATATAGCATTGCACTGTTGCACTTCTCTGATGTGGAGTTACAGAAGCTGATTGGCGTTAACGGAATATACTCAGTGTTGGGCCCATACATGAGTATATTGGTTATTGGAAGTGCAGCCTTCATTTTTTGGTATTGTCGTGCCTACTTTAAAATCTTGCTTTTCCTTAATTGTCCCTTTATAGGCATTGAAAAGTACTGTGCATCTATGCATTTTGCCATGAATTCTGCATGTGCATCTGTCAACTTAACATTGAAGAGGCAGACAGTACTTGCAGAGGTTTGTGGATTACTGTAATTCTCTTGATGGTGTAATATAACCTCCCAAAATCATAGTGTTTTAATGAAAATGTGCTCCACATGTTAAAATGGATCTGTATGTAAAATGTATATACACGTTGCACACTATAGAAGCGGAATTGTTCTGTTGGTGCAATTTTATTCCTGTTGGAATGTTTAAAAAACAATTCACATTACACTGAGTGTAGTACCTTATTGTTCAACTTGCTATATATGTTTTAGCAGACATTTGTAGCCTACATTTATGCTCAAGTTGCATACATGTTGCATTCTACTCATTTAAAACCTTTGTCCATGGAGTCCTCCTCATGTATGTGTATTCAATTGAAAGGAAGACAGTTGTGATTCATGATGGTTAACATGGTAGGCCTCCTATTATGCAAAAGTTGAGAAGTGTTGGATCTCTGGAAGCTTTCACTTGGATATTTGTGAACTATTAATTTAAAATGACAACTTGATTTCCTGGGTCAAAGCTCATAACTTATCAGCAAAAGGTACAAAATCATGATTGTTAAACATTTTAGTTTCGTCATTGCTGAACGTTGCCTTGCCTGTTCAATAATACAAGGAGTTTTTTAGTTCAGTTTCTTTGGTGACATTTCTGTTGCCTATTAAGATTTCAGCTTGTACATTTACCTCATGTCGTTATCCTAATATACATTGAAAAATATTTGTTTAGTTGAATAAGAATGGACAAGTCATTTAAGTTGAGATATTAGTAAACAAACCTATCTAAAAACTTACTTTGTTATGTTGTCTTTTTTTTACTGAACGTAGAGAATGTATCATTTTTAGCTGGTGCTTCTAAAGAATATGTTCTCTAGTCCCTTTTATCGAGTGTCTGTTTTATCTGAGGACTTGGTCTCAAAAATGTGACTGAGCAGAGGCTGTCAAACACAAGTTGATGCGGGTCCCTGCACTTATGTCAGCTAAAGTAATTTGTTCTGAATATGAGTAAATTATAAAGAATATATAAAGCAAGCATTTGAGTCAGTAGTTACGGATTTTTACTGTTGAGCAGGACCAATTACTGTGGGTATAATTTGCTAAAACTCTTGGAGATGCTGGCACCTTTTGTATATTCTCAGCCTTTTTTGTGTTTTAGTAGGCACTCTATCCCTCCCTTCCCCATCACTCCTGAACAGGTATAATCCCCACTGCTGGGTTGTATTCTGCCAGTTACTCTTCAAAATATGGTTGCAATCTTTTGAATGCCATACTGACAGCTGGGCTACTATACTTGCATCTTAATTACTTTGCAGGTCATTCTTGTATGTACCTGGCCTGCTGGGGTGTCTTTTGCACTATAAATTTCCTGCCTGATCATGTATTATAACCCACCTGTCACTAAAACTTTGATCCGTATTCTCACTCCACAGCCTACCTCTTGCACTTTACCCACGCTTCCCCACAGTCCACCTGATGTACTTTTTGAAATGAGTCTTGCAGTGCATCATCCAGATTGCCATGCCTTACCACCCCTGCTCCCAGTAATTCTGTGATTTCCTCTTCCATGTATCAAACCGCGACCAACCACCCGATATTGCCCACATAGCCCTCTGGCATCCTTCTTTGAGACCTCAAACGTTCGAGAACTCGAAATATTTGCAATATTTAATTACAGGACTTGCCGTAGTGGTGTTATGCGTTGTTTCTATTGGCTGATTTTCAGCATCATAGGTTCAAAAGGCAGCGAAAAGGAGCCAGAGATGCTAATCAAAGTGTTTCCCATCGTTGAAGAGAGATGGGGATAAAGGTGACCTTAATCTGCCGGTGTATGGTCCAGATCTTTAAGCAACAGATTCTTCAAGTTGAGTAAGCTAAGATATTTATAGCATGTGTAGTGGAAAATATTGATCCATCAGCCCTTCCAAGCATGTCATTGCCATTTTTACACCCCTAGCACAACAGCTAGACAGCAATCACAAACATGAAGACAGCCCGTAATGAGATGTAGAGGTCAGTGTAGAGTTACTGAATAATTTGAGCCAAATATAACATGAAGCGGAAAAGTCTTGATGGCAGAAATAAGATCTGTAAATTTAGTACAAGATTTAGAACGTTACAAAACTAAACGGAAAAAAGTAATGGGAGTTTGAAAAGACCGTTCTGGTTGATTTGTGCCAAGGACCAATGAGATGAAGTTAAAATGTTTAGTCCAGCTAGCCTCTTTTTGGAGATGCGGTTTCAGATCAGGGATGCAAATAACACGTAAGTACAGGGTCTGCAGCACTCCGCATAATTAATCTAGTGGAACATTTATCAGGTAGCCAGCCATAAGGCCAACTTGAAGTTAATAGTTAAAATCAATTCTAAATTTAAACATTCTGATAAGTTCAACGTTTAGATCAGGTGTCTCCAACCTGTTTGTGAGCTTCCAGTAGATCCTAGGCACGTTAGGTAGCTCCTGCATTTTAGCCAGGAAAATAGACGCTTTTAAAACAGAACAAGCATTTGAAATGCAATAGGTCTCGAATTTTCCTGAGTTAGAGCTATTGGCATTGTAAATTCATAACTGGACTTTTCTTGCCACATAAATCGGTCAACCTGCCTCATAATTTCATCTTTTCCTGACATATAATTCGAATGGCCTGGCATTTAACTAAAGCACTTCAATTTACCTTCTTTCTCTATCTTAAAACATATATAATTATCATATAAACCTTTATCAGAAAGACATTTTTGGCATTAGTGTGTAATGCTCAAAACACCATAACAAAAATAATTTGGGACGGATTGGAGGGTGAAAGGAAAGAAGAGTCTGGAGTAAAGATGAAGAGGACAAGTGTGGTAGTAATGGTGTCATGAGCCCTAGCGTAAGAAAGGAAAATAGTTGACTGCAATTTCTGTAGGAAAATACAGCAGTAATTAGAGGTGAGTGAGGTCCAGAGGTCTCTGGCCCCGGTGTCACTGCACCTGTTGCTCCATTGATAACTAGGCCTTGAGAGAAAACGGATGGGGCAGAAAAAGAGAAGCAAAAGGAATACAACAGACAAAAAGAAAAGAGAAGGGGTCGCAGAGAAATGAAAGAAAGGGAATGAAAGAACAAGAAAATGAAAACTCATCTAAGCGAAGAAATAGAGCAAACGTGAGACAGAAGAAAAAAAGGAGGGAAGATAGCAAAGAAAGATAAAGAAAAATAATGAAAAGTGTGAAAAGAAAGAAAAATGAACATTAGAGAAAGAGATGGTGTGAGAAGCAGCGAAATAACCAGGGCATGTATGTACTGACAGGTTTCCCACAGAGACAGAATGGAAAAAACACTGACACTTAGGGGACTGACAAGTAACTTGTGGCTTCCACATACAGAGGAGAAAAAGAGGGATTTATAGTAAAATGTGAATTGACAGATAAAGATAAGAAAAACACCAGAGTAAGGAAGGAAGAAACATCTGAAAAAAAAGTGAAAGGACGTATACCGTTTCAGAGGAAAGAGCAACTAAAAGACAGAATTAAGGGAAGAGAAACGAAACAAGGAAAGAAATAACCACATTTTTGCAAGTTTGGAAGAGGAGGTAACGAGAAGGAAAGGGAAATTCAAAGAAGGAAAGGGAGCAGAAATACAGTTGAAAGAGCGAAACTTAACGTGTGGATTTTAAGAGCTGGAAAGAGAAAAGTGGGGGAGAAAGAAAACATTGAGAGTAAACAGAGTAAAGGAAAGAATGGACTGAAATAGGTGAAACAGACCCTCCCAAATAAAGATGGCAGCTAAGAATAGATTTAATTGGCTCCCCCACATCCTCAAACAGCAGTCATTGTGTGGAACAGCGGGTGGCACTGCAGAACAGCAGGAGGTACATTAGTACAGTTGTATGTAAATGCCAATGCAGCAATATTGGGGCACTTCAGGTCAGGTTTTGGGGTATAGACAGAGCTGTGCTGGCCCAGTGCTGGAATAAACAGTTAGGAGCGCACCTGCCTGACATCCCAGCAATTAATCTGCCCCATTGCATCATGGTAGATGTAGTATCTTCAAAAAACGAACTCCATTAATTTTTAAATATTTCACCTTTAAGTAGGTACAGCCTTTACTGTGCATCTCTGGACACATGTGTTTCTGGGTTAGTCCCTTCTTCAGCAGAGAACATATTTGCGGGGTGCTGGGAACGCTGCCATAAATCACCCGGTTTCAGTACCTCTTCCCTGGCCTGCTGGTGCCTGCTCCAGAGCTCGTCAGCCCAATAGCTCAAGGGAGCCTTTAAAGTCACAAACAGTTAGGAGCGCACCTGCCTGACATCCCAGCAATTAATCTGCCCCAATGCATCATGGTAGATGTAGATTAATTGCTGGGATGTCAGGCAGGTGCGCTCCTAACTGTTTGTGAGCACCCCGCAAATATGTTCTCTGCTGAAGAAGGGACTAACCCAGAAACACATGTGTCCAGAGATGCACAGTAAAGGCTGTACCTACTTAAAGGTGAAATATTTAAAAAGTAATGGAGTTCGTTTTTTGAAGATACTACGTCTACCATGATGCAATGGGGCAGATTAATTGCTGGGATGTCAGGCAGGTGCGCTCCTAACTGTTTGTGACTTTAAAGGCTCCCTTGAGCTACTGGGCTGACGAGCTCTGGAGCAGGCACCAGCATGCCAGGAAAGAGGTACTGAAACCGGGGGATTTATGGCAGCATTCCCAGCACCCCGCAAATATGTTCTCTGCTGAAGAAGGGACTAACCCAGAAACACGTGTCCAGAGATGCACAGTAAAGGCTGTACCTACTTAAAGGTGAAATATTTAAAAAGTAATGGAGTTCGTTTTTTGAAGATACTACATCTACCATGATGCAATGGGGCAGATTAATTGCTGGGATGTCAGGCAGGTGCGCTCCTAACTGTTTGTGACTTTAAAGGCTCCCTTGAGCTACTGGGCTGACGAGCTCTGGAGCAGGCACCAGCATGCCAGGAAAGAGGTACTGAAACCGGGGGATTTATGGCAGCATTCCCAGCACCCCGCAAATATGTTCTCTGCTGAAGAAGGGACTAACCCAGAAACACATGTGTCCAGAGATGCACAGTAAAGGCTGTACCTACTTAAAGGTGAAATATTTAAAAAGTAATGGAGTTCGTTTTTTGAAGATACTACATCTACCATGATGCAATGGGGCAGATTAATTGCTGGGATGTCAGGCAGGTGCGCTCCTAACTGTTTGTGACTTTAAAGGCTCCCTTGAGCTACTGGGCTGACGAGCTCTGGAGCAGGCACCAGCATGCCAGGAAAGAGGTACTGAAACCGGGGGATTTATGGCAGCATTCCCAGCACCCCGCAAATATGTTCTCTGCTGAAGAAGGGACTAACCCAGAAACACGTGTCCAGAGATGCACAGTAAAGGCTGTACCTACTTAAAGGTGAAATATTTAAAAAGTAATGGAGTTCGTTTTTTGAAGATACTACATCTACCATGATGCAATGGGGCAGATTAATTGCTGGGATGTCAGGCAGGTGCGCTCCTAACGGTTTGTGACTTTAAAGGCTCCCTTGAGCTACTGGGCTGACGAGCTCTGGAGCAGGCACCAGCATGCCAGGAAAGAGGTACTGAAACCGGGGCATTTATGGCAGCATTCCCAGCACCCCGCAAATATGTTCTCTGCTGAAGAAGGGACTAACCCAGAAACACATGTGTCCAGAGATGCACAGTAAAGGCTGTACCTACTTAAAGGTGAAATATTTAAAAAGTAATGGAGTTCGTTTTTTGAAGATACTACATCTACCATGATGCAATGGGGCAGATTAATTGCTGGGATGTCAGGCAGGTGCGCTCCTAACTGTTTGTGACTTTAAAGGCTCCCTTGAGCTACTGGGCTGACGAGCTCTGGAGCAGGCACCAGCATGCCAGGAAAGAGGTACTGAAACCGGGGGATTTATGGCAGCATTCCCAGCACCCCGCAAATATGTTCTCTGCTGAAGAAGGGACTAACCCAGAAACACGTGTCCAGAGATGCACAGTAAAGGCTGTACCTACTTAAAGGTGAAATATTTAAAAAGTAATGGAGTTCGTTTTTTGAAGATACTACATCTACCATGATGCAATGGGGCAGATTAATTGCTGGGATGTCAGGCAGGTGCGCTCCTAACTGTTTGTGACTTTAAAGGCTCCCTTGAGCTACTGGGCTGACGAGCTCTGGAGCAGGCACCAGCATGCCAGGAAAGAGGTACTGAAACCGGGGGATTTATGGCAGCATTTCCAGCACCCCGCAAATATGTTCTCTGCTGAAGAAGGGACTAACCCAGAAACACATGTGTCCAGAGATGCACAGTAAAGGCTGTACCTACTTAAAGGTGAAATATTTAAAAAGTAATGGAGTTCGTTTTTTGAAGATACTACATCTACCATGATGCAATGGGGCAGATTAATTGCTGGGATGTCAGGCAGGTGCGCTCCTAACTGTTTGTGACTTTAAAGGCTCCCTTGAGCTACTGGGCTGACGAGCTCTGGAGCAGGCACCAGCATGCCAGGAAAGAGGTACTGAAACCGGGGGATTTATGGCAGCATTCCCAGCACCCCGCAAATATGTTCTCTGCTGAAGAAGGGACTAACCCAGAAACACATGTGTCCAGAGATGCACAGTAAAGGCTGTACCTACTTAAAGGTGAAATATTTAAAAAGTAATGGAGTTTGTTTTTTGAAGATACTACATCTACCATGATGCAATGGGGCAGATTAATTGCTGGGATGTCAGGCAGGTGCGCTCCTAACTGTTTGTGACCAGTGCTGGAATAACAAAGGCAGCTTGTGAGGAATGAGAAACGGAGCGCCGTATAATTTCTGGTATTGGAATAATGGGGCACTGCAGGTTAGGGTTGAGGTGCACTGACAGTTGTATGTGGGCTGCAGTACTGGAATAGTAACAGGCACACAAGGTCAGAAGTGAGGTATGTTAATGGAGCTGTGTGTGGAACCTAGTATTGGTGTGCCAGGGTTGCCGATTGTTAGCCTGGAGGTGCCCTGGTGAAGTGGCGACTGGGGCCCAGTATGGAAGTGGCATTGCCTCTCAACCAGAGAAGCGAGTAGTCTTGAAGGGTGTGTGTGAGAGCCTTAGTACCGAGGGGAAATGTGCACTGAATGTTAGAATTTATGGATTCTAGCAGAGCTGTGCTGGTTCCCATCAACAGTGGTGTTGGATGTTAGACTTGAGGTGCACTGGTTGAGCTGTTTTGCGCTTTTGGGCCCAGTATTCGCTTGGCAGTGGGACTGAATATTAGAATTGAGCTGCTGTAATGGAACTGTATGTGAGTGGAGTCCCATTGTAGGGAAGAAAGTGACCTCGCCGGGGTAGAACTGTGGTGCACTGATGGAGCTGCAGCTGAGGACCCAGTACTGGAACAGCAGTGTACTGACTGTAAGAACTGAGGTGCTCTGGCAGTGTTGTGATGTTCTGGCACAGCTGAGGGGCTTACGAGTGTGAACTGAGGTGCAGTGATGGAGATGTGCGTGAGGTCCCAGTACTGGAACAGCAGTGTGTACTGACAGAACTGAGGTGCTCTGGCAGACCCCATGTGGGGTTCTGGCACAGCTGAGGGCTTGTAGCGTGTGAACTTAGGTGCACTGATGGAGCTCAGGTGGGATCCCTGTATTGAGCAGAAGTGGACACTATCTCTAAGGATTGTTGAACCCTGGTAGTTGGGTGAGCGGTCCCACCTCTGTAACAGCAGTGGGCACTGAGTGCTTGGAAGGCGGTGCTTTGGTTAAGCTGCATGTGAGTAGGAGAGCTGAAAGAGCAGGGACGCCATACCAAGGTTTCCTAGTTTACATCAGGTTACATCTGTGGGCGGGGCCTCTGGATGAGGGAGCCTTCCTATATGCTTGATGGGACAAAAGTGGTGGTAGCAGGTTAATTTACATCACTGGATTACTTAATTAGGAAAGGTCAGGCACATCTGACTAAGAAAGCAGGAAATGTTAAGCAGTCAATGTATTCCAAAGTTCATGAATACAATTTTGGGGTGTGCAGGTAACACTGCTAATTTTGTTGCAGACCCTGATGTAAGAAATCCTGGGCAGCTAGGCTATAAGCAATTACAAGCCTGCCTCCCTTGCTCTCAGCACCAGGGACCATAGGCAGGCGGACCAAATGTGACCAAGGTAGCAGCCTGATTTGTAGCCTTGTTTACAGCTAAGCTCAAACTGAGGTGCTCTAGCAGACAGCGTGTGAGGGGCTACTGGCACTGCTGATGGATTTGTGTGTGAACTTGGTGCATTGATGGAGCTGCGCTCGAGGTCCCAGTACTGAAGCAGCAGAGTGTACTGACTGCAAAAATGGAGGTTCTCTGGCAGTGTGTGTGGGGTTCCTGGCATGCCTGAGGGCTTGGAGTGTGTGAACTGCGGTGCACTGATGGAGCTGCGCCAGAGGTCCCAGTACTGGAGCAGCAGAGTGTACTGACTGCAAGAACTGAGGTGCTGTGGCAAACGGCATGTGTTGGGTTCCTGGCACTGGCACTGGCATGGCTGATGGCTTGGAGTGTGTGAACTGAGGTGCACTGATGGAGCTTGTGAGTAGGATCCCAGTATGGAGTAGAAGTGGGCACTGTCTCTAAGGATTGCGGAGCCCTTGTCGAGTCGGGTGCCTAGGCTATAAGCAATTACATGCGATCCTCCACCCTTACTCTCAGCACACAGGCAGGCACACTTGGTAAAGGAAATCCAAGCAAAGGAAGGACAGGAGCCAGGCAGCTGAGAGGGTGCAGAGCCCACAAAGACCAAATGTGTCCAAGATAACAGCCTGATTTATAGCCTTGTTTACAGCTAAGCTCAGAGGGAGAATGTTCTGAAAATGAAAAGGGAAGCTTCCCTGGACTGGAGCAGGAAACATACTAAAAAAGTCCTCTACAGACCAGATAACCAGGACAAAGTGTAATTATAAACTAGTTGGTCCCTGCGCTCAGACAGGAGGTATAAAGGCATGACTGACCACTAGCAAGCAAGGATTTTTAAACGACACTGAAACTAACAAATGAAATACCTGGAACCCCACAGAAGTATACTTAAAAGTATACAAGACGTTGTATGCTTACGCTTGATGTGGAAAAACACCACAACTTGAGTTTCTTACTTTCCACCTTCACACTGTGCCTTTCAAATGCCCACACATTCCAGCTGGTTCTCCTTGCGCTAACTGATACAAGGTCAGCTAGTCAGGGACAGGCCATGTTGTATGGGCCTGGAGGGAGGTGGTGTAACAGCCAATTACCACTTTGTGTGACAAATGTTTAATTGAGCTATTAGTCCCATGTGGAGAGATAGTGTCACAGCTGCTACTAAAGTGTGAGAAATTTGGCAGAAATTCTTTGGCTGCATACCTTGCAAACATTGGTGTTTTAAATTTTGTAAGAAAGATGAGATTAAGTACTCGTGAATGGTGATCCCAGTATTATCAGTGCATATAAGGATTTGAAGGTTGAGGACGTTTTCATTGTAAGTGAGACAAAGCTGACAAAATCTGTTTGCCAATTTGTGACATTAACGTCCTTTGAATGTGCAGACACAGTTGATGGGGGATGGTGTCAACAGCTTAGCTAGCAATAGTGTAGCTGGTGCAGTGGCACCAAAGCTCAAAGTTACAATTTTCTTGTATATGTTTAAACTGAGCTCCAATGTACATATTTTTTCTGTGGGTTTTGTGTGCGTCTTCCAAATTAGTGCTTAAAATAAATGTCATTTTAATGGGCTGGTATTCTCCAAATAGTGCACTAGTTGGTCAGCCTTTTAGTACCTCATGATCAATTAAAAGTAGCTCTCTGCACTCAAAAGGTTGGAGCTACTGGTTTAGATATTCTTGTATGTGAGGGAGAAAGTATAGAATGTGTAAGGTTTGACTCTTGAGGACCTTTGCCTTGGGTAGGAGGAGCTCCAGAGCAACCAGCTGCATCACTTTGCTGTTTGGCCTTCTGCTGGTTTCACTCATCTTCTGGTCCCAGATAAGAGAGCCCATCTGTTAGCGGCTCCAGGTGTGCACAGTAGTTCCTTCATCCTGAGGCCAACCTGCTCCCTGAGGGGTTATGAATCACCTAATTTATATCTAGCCTCTCCAACCCTGAATACTATATTTACCCCTTGATCCAATGCAGCTCTCTTAAGGACCAGCCTGTTTTTGGTACCTACTCCACAGGGACCATGGTGATGCCGGACTTTAGGCTGCCAGGTCAGCCTCCAGTGCAGTCTGCAAATCTGATTTTGATCCTGGCTAAAGGTCGGCTTGAGCCAGTCCTTGTTACAAGGCAGTAGAGCTCTCAGTGGCTAGGAAAAAAAACAGAAAAGTACTACATTGGCCACATTCAGACCACCAGGAACGGGTTTTAAGCCAAGGTTACTTTTATCGGTTGAAGTTTTCAATCACACTAGCTGATTAGTTGCATACAGCGGCTTCTAATATCCTAAGTCTGTTTTCTTACAGGGCCTATTACAGCTGGCATTGTCTGTAAATATTTGAGTCCTTTGTGCCAACTGATGGCTGAAGTGACACAAGCTCTGCTCGATCCGCAGTGACACACTTGTCACTTCTTCACCTGTTAACCATTTTTCAGCTTGCTACCCTGCTGTGCAGTGTGTTGCCCAAGAGGAAAGGTGATTAACTTCAGCAGCCCCAGATTCAAGGCCAAAACACACACCCAGAATGGTTATTTCAGCGATGTAGAATATGCTTCATTTTTAAGCAGTTCCTTGGCAATTGATCCATAGTGCCATCCTCAAAGTGCACATAAAATATAACAAGATGAAACCAATTGGCATACTTGATGACTGGTCCATGGCACAGTACCTGTAACCAGTTGTTATTGTTGAAGAGGGAAATGGCAACCAGTACCTGGGTGAGCCTAAGAATTGGCTGCACTGGATGAGATTGGTACCAATAACAGTGCCGATCTGTGAAACAGCAGATTAAGCGAATGCTGTGCTTAAAGAACAAACAAAAAAAAAACCTGTGCAACCAACCCAACCACTCTCCCTGATGGTGAAGTATGGGGCGATAACAGTATGACTAGTGTTACACTCATGGCACCGTGGTAAGTACAACAAACCTGGCTAAAGCGTGTCCATTCGAATGTGGCTTGCAGGTAAACTGTGTCTGGACCGGTGCTTTTGCGGTAATGTCGAGGGTGTGGACTAGCAATATTATCAGTGATCTGAGAGGGGGAAAAAGAGCAAAACCAGGCCTCTAGCCTAAACTGCATGGAAGTGTAGGTGAAATGATCCACCAACAATCCACCTTACTAATTTTCCACATATTTTACCAGTATTAATGTTACTTTAAAAAGGACAGACTGACCATTTATGTTGTCCACATTATGGAATTGACCATCTGTTATTGCCATCGAAAGGTTTCCGGGAGTCAAAAAGATCACACGAATGCACCCCACACCCCCTCCCGCCTCACCACCACTGTATTGTGCTTGTTAATTCTAGACTGTTAAAACCAGCCACGAGAAGATGGTAAAATGGAAGGTAACCAGGGCACTGTTCTAGTTGGCCTATCTTGCCCTAGCTTTGACCGAATGACGTACTGAATTGAGAGGACTGAAGAATGCTGTTTTGGAGAAATGCATACACCTGCAGGTTACAGCTGTTCCCATGGGTCACTGGCCTTCACTCTGCC
Source organism: Pleurodeles waltl (assembly GCF_031143425.1). NCBI lineage: Eukaryota > Metazoa > Chordata > Amphibia > Caudata > Salamandridae > Pleurodeles > Pleurodeles waltl. Next base: position 272,154,819 of record NC_090451.1, on the reverse strand, counting down.
CCTTCTTTAAAGGTAAAAGCACCATGTACGATTGAGGGCGAGGAATCGGGCAGGAGCCTGCAGGTGTCTGTAGCAGCGGCGCTGGGCGCACTCCCAGCAGGCTCCGCCAGGGGGCAGTGCTGTGACGCCACCTCCCAGGGGAAGCTCTTGCACTCGATTGCATCAATCGGGGAGATCCTTGTCTGGAGAGAGACCAAAGGAAAACACGACGAGCTTGTTGTGCTGTACCGCGAATAAACTGAAATGATGGAAAGTGATGTAAAGGCAGTTACGTGCGAGCGCGTCGTGAACACAAACAGCACCGAACAGCCCACGGCCAAACACCTGAGCGAATACAACAGAGCTGCTTGTGGAAGACGGTACGCTGCAGTCAGCAGCGGTGCACGCCCGGGTAGCGTAGGAATTAACTTTTTCTGCTCGTAAGCACTGACAAAGCCAATGAGTTTCTTCGCAAGCCCCTGCTAAGTGCTCGTTAAGGCACACTGGACCTCAGGGCACTTGAACCGCTGTCGGTATCCACAAGATGCTTTGGTGAGGCAGGGCGTCAGCTCAGTGTAGAAAGATTTTCCGCATCCATCATCTGAACGAGCAAAACCGGCGGGTGCAAAAAAAAAAAAAAAAAAAACACTTTTGGATCTTTTGATCTCGACAGCTTTTTTTAGCTGTCTGGCAGGTGTAAGCCTCTCGTGCACTGCATCATGACACCTCAAACTTACAGTGGGCTCAGAGAATGTACATTGCTTACAATAGGTTAGCTTTGTTGCTTGTTTTTTTTGTTGGTTTCCCTTCCTAGTGTTGTGTATGCCCCACCCACCATGTATCCCTTTTACGATCCTTTTGGTTGGGAGATTGGTATCCTTCCACTGCTTGCAATTTGGAATACTGCTATTCTTCCCCGGCCTTCAAAATCAGGGAACTACTTTTTCCTTTGTGCCTCAGCACTGTCAGTGCGTATGTTTTCTCCACTTTCCCTCTTGTGTGCTTATTTTTATTACACTGTTGCCCTTCTGTTTTGTGGTCTTTGTTAAACGCCTAACAACTTCTCTGTTACTTCTCTCTCCTTTAGGGTTATTTTCACTTGAAAGCCTCTGGGGTTTTACAGCTATTTGTAACCAGCGCTTAATTTGTTAATAAAAAGGTGCCGGTGCCCAAAGCCCTCCTCTTAAACACGAGGCTGCTGCATTTTATTGTGTAAACACGGAATACTGAGGCAGCGAAATCCTGAAGCCATCTCGGGCCTCTTTAATACATATAAAGCCACTCCCTGCCCCTTCAGCTCACTCTTGCAGCTTTCTACTTTCTCCCTTTGAGATGCTTTTTCGTTTTTCCCTTCATCCGTCTTTCCATATCTGTCTTTTGCTCGCAGAAAATGCTTGAGGCAGAAAGATAAGCCCCGGCCCTCAAAAATGAGAGCCGGTGCTCAGTACCGGAAACAACAAGCACAAATTAAGCACTGTTTGTAACTAACAGTGAGAGAGAGAGAGACTCCCATGTTGTTCCCCCTTAAACCTTGCACTTTGTTTTATCCGTGCAGCTTGTCTGTGACTAGCGCCTGCTGCTCACAGCTGTTTTCAGTTCACTCGTGTGCTGTAGTACATTAAGCTCTAATTTTCACATAGAGAGCGCTCTTCTCATTCCGCCTCCATACCTACTCCTCCCTCCCACCTCCTCTGTCATTGCTCCCCATCCCTTCCTCCTTTACCAACCAGTTTACAGAACGTGAACCGTTCCCGATCCATCTTCTGACTTCCTCTTTCCGTGTTGTTCTTTCCAAGAAAGGAGCACGGCAGAAGCAGGGTCGGACTGGGCCTATAGGGCAGTCAGCGCCAGATGGGCTGGTTTGACCGGTCAGTGGGTGGACCGTTTTTTGGGCTGTTTGGACGCTTGTTTTATGGTCTGCTGGGCCGGTTTTTACTGTTGATGTCCGTGATATTAATAGAAAAATTGCCTACAACAAGGAGACCTACATGCAGTCTTTTATGCCTTGCAAAACACATACACAACATGCCTTTACAGGTCCACAACGTCCCAATTTCCAAACATGGGCCCCTTTTTCAGACATCTATTGGGGGCCACTTTAATTTTCGTGTCTGGTTCTATTTTCTGTTCCAGTCTGACCTTGAGCAGAAGGTAGGTAGCACCTGGTTGCTGACAACACACATTTGATATGTTCAAAAATAATCAGCATCAAAAGCAAAAACATTTGTTTCCGCCAACTCTTCCTTTTCCCGCTTACCCCACTCCACATGCTCGAACTGACCAGATGGCAAGCGGAATTTCACCAACAAAGGGCCACAAAGTTATGAATCACAGCCGTACCATCAATCAAGGAGTATAAACAAACAACAAAATAGCACCTTTTGGGGGAGGGGAGGAAATTCTATGAGTTTGCGTTTTAGATTCATGTGTGGCATCCGGCAAGATGGCCGTGCACAAAGAAAGCAGCACACCACTGCGTGTATTTTTAATGTTGCAAAACTTACAACTTCCGTGTGCTAGTTGTGGGACATTTTAAGATTCGTGTACATGCACAACACTTAATTCATCCAAAGACTAGCAAGCATGAAGGAATAAAAAATACACCAAGAGCTCTCCATTACCTGCTGGGTTTAAGCAGACCAGGCCCCAACAATGCAACTCAATTACACTGGAAAATAGGCTGACCTGGAGGAGAAAGGCCCAGAAAAGAATCTAAACATTTCTCGTTTAAGACACAGCAGCCCAGTTTTTTGTAAAGTGGCAGCAGAGTTCACCTTGCAAGTTACTTTTTTCTGAAATGGACACTGGCTGCTATTTTTCTGAGGAGTATTCAGAGCGTTGCCTGTTAGCGTGTGATAGTTAATGGATTCACATTGAAGAACAGGTCTGAATTCCCACTAGCAGGAGTAATGTTTTTAATATCCTGGGTTTCCTGCTTAACTGCGGGTCGTTTCTGTTCTTTGCAGTGATGGGAGGGCCTAATTGGCTCACTGTATTTTTTTCCAGATATGCTGTATAAAAATACATTTGTCTGAAGCTGCTGTGTGCTTAATTTTCCAAATATAATAGCATTTGTTATGATTTGACTGTCATCCATTAATTATTTAAAAACAAGTGGGTAAAAGTTTGTGACATGGAAGTTAATCATATGGGGTTATGGAAATAAAGCACAAACACAGGACCTGTGAACAAACACTGCCCCAAACGTCTATGAAACTTGCAGTAATTGGATTCAGTTGCGTGACACGCATGCCATCAACCTGAAGCCATACATAAAGACAATCTTTGGCAAAACCAATAGACCTTTCAATGAGCCAATTGCTTATCAGTTGTTGGCTTTCTTGGAATTTCATTCGCTTGCTTCTTACTGAATGGCTTTCCTCCCTGTTCTTGTGTTTGCCCATCTGCTGCAGCATAGATTATTTTCCATCTTTTAGATTGCATTACTTATATTCTTGATGACATTAATACTAGTATTTCTGAGGATGTCAGAAAACTACTTTTTTTATTTTCCTTTTAGCATGCCATGGGAGTGAATCTTTTTCGTTGCTTTCCCACTGTGTTCTGCTTGTTCCCCTCACATACCCACTCCTTCCTCCTATCTCCACTCCTTCACTGCTTTACTTTTTATTATCCTTTTGCAAAAAAAAAAACCTTTTTGCCACGGCTCATCGAGCCTACTCATTCACTCTCACGTCCAAGCTCATCACTCACATGACTGCTTTACTTTTATTTTCCTATTTAAAAAATAAATAATCTTTTTTTCTGAGGGCCCAGACACTACACACTTCTGCCGGGCTACTCACTTCTTTTCTATTCAAGCTCCAGCGCACTGTTTTTAGGTCTGGCTTTTAGTAAAGAACTTTTGATTTCACAAAAAAGACATGTTTAATATATTTAATGGTTCTCCCAGTCAGCTCTCTTCATAGATTGGTCTGTTGATATGGCATTCACATTTTGCTTCCACCCACTACAGCATACAGTGTGGGCTAATGGGTCAGTCTACTTCAGCCACTGGCTAACCACTTTGACAGTATTTTGCTCTTTCACAAGGAGCACATCTGCACACAAGGTATTTCCCTTTAATGTCAGTGTTTTTGTTTTTACTTTATAATTACGTAAGTGATGCCTTTGTGGTTAGAGCCTGAAATTATGCTGTTGTAAATTCCTTTTGGAGTGGCAGATGTGTTTTTCTGACTGCTACTATTTCACAGCATACCAAATTTTGTCCAGTTGAAATTGTTCTTTGTAAATATATGCTTTTTAGCAAGTATGTAATAAAGTGCATTTAGAACTGCAAACATGTATTTCATGCCGGTTTGACATTTAATTGAGGAAAACAGTTATACTTGTAAACCAACCTAACCTGTATGTCCTACGTGTATGGCTTTCTAGTTTGCTTTTACTGCTCTGTCGTACTTATATAGAGCTTTAGCTATTATATCTCTAATTGAAGCAGTAATGTTTATTTCCATCTATCTATCTATATGCTCCTGCGATTGGAAATCCAGACCTGTGCTGCAAAATTAATCCTGTTGGTGAACTGTCCCAAAATCACATTAAATATCACACGCAAACAGGCAACACTTTGTGTATGCCTCAGGAAAATAGCAGCCGGTATCCACCTCAGAAAAAAGTAACTTGTAAGGTGAACTCTGCTTCAACTTTATAAAAACAACTGGACTGCTGGCTTTTAAAAAAGGCAAGAGGTTGACAGTCAATGCCAGACCAACTGTCTTTTTAGGTCTGGTGTTCACAAATACCTTTTTAGGTTTCGTTAGTGTTTTTCTCAGGCTTTTCAGACAGACACCATCCATTACAATGTTGTTGTTGTGTCATTCACATTTTTCTTCCATCCACTCCAGAATGCGTCACTAGGCAGTGGGTTAGTTCACTATAGCTATTGGCTGACTTCACTATGATTTACACCATGCTGCCTTTTCACTCCCACACACAAAGTAGTACTCTTTGCTGCTGGGGGCTACTAGCTTTTGGATACCATTTTTTTATTTTAAGCCTTTAGGCAATGTTTTTAGAAGAATGAGAGCCCGGCACCTTCCCAAGCAAAGTTTTGCAAAAACCATGACAAAACAAAACAAGAATTGCTAAAGTCAAAAGGCTAGCCGCAGGCACCAGAGCTCATTGCTTTGCCAGTTCTTTTTATTATTTATTTTACCACTTGAAATCGGCTGATGGCTGTCTTTGAATGGTATGAGAAACATAACCGGAAAAAGCCAAAATGTCCACTGCTGTCATGACTCCTGCACATCTCGTTACATCATGACATGCACACACACTGGTGGCCATTTTGGAATGTATTTTATTTGATAAAGTCTGCTAGTGACCCACTGAGGGCAATCACAGAAGAAAACATCTGTGTTCTTGCTCAAAATGCATTTATAAAATAAATTTGATAATCTGGTGGCAGCAGGGCCCCACAAGAAACCTTAGATCATATGTGCAAGTCTACCTAGAAGGGTCAACAGTCCACTGCAGATCTTTGGAGGGGCAGTGATAAGCAGGACCTAAGGACACGTTTTGTTACAGTGACAGAAATAGTGTGCTAAACAGCAGTCCTCATGAGGCATAGGATGAGGGAGTGTGTGCTTGCTTGTAATAACCAGGGTGCTATGATGAGGTATTTCAGTTTGATCTACGCTCAGAACTCCAGACGCGTGCGTTCAGCGTGCATTTAAGAACAGATACTTCTAACTTGTGAGAAAACACCTCAATTTAGTTCCTTCCAGGCAGCACCACCCTCATGTTGTGTGAGGCTCACAAATGTAAAGGAGTAGTCTCTGAGTGAGGTTTGTGTGTAAAGTTTTAGTCCGGCTTCCGGCGTACCGCAGTTACTGTAAACGAAAAAATGACAACATTATGTCCCTTTATAATTTGAGTTTCTCCCTTTGTGAATCAAGCACAGTTTAAAAAAAAAAAAACCATTTTGCAAAGACATAGTGCTGTCGCACACTTTTCACCCTGAATTACATGGCAGAGGCCCCTCATTAATTTGCTGATGAATTGCTGATCAGCCTAGCACTTGAATCTGATGGAAAACAGTTCATCCAAAGCTGGGGTCTTTTTAGCATGTTTGACGCCCATTCACGTATTCAGGCCATGACACGCTTCACCGCTGGTGTTTGCTCGTGGTACAGTTGTGGATTGCAGGCATTTGTACCTGTACCCCAAGTTGTGGAAGATACATACTGGCCTCCTACATGAAATCCCTGTAGACTGTAACCCCTCATTTCCAACAGCGTGCCTGTGTTTGTTGCGTGCATGAGATATTGGCGTGTGGTTGTCCCGGGCTGGAAGTTCACTCGCATGTCTAGCTCCAGAAATGTAGGTTGCAAGGAAACACAGCATAACTGTAGAAATGAATTGCTGACCTGTCCTCCTGCACATTTCTATCCCTTTCCTTACCCAAGCTATTATAGCTAGGTTTTGAACACCAGTTTTTGATGCACAGAACACTGTGGGACAGGAGGACATGTTTGTACTTACCTTAAAAGTTCAGACCAGTTTAGCCCAGCCAGTCTGTGACCTGGAAGGACATATACCTATTGGAATGAAAGTCAGCTGCTTGGCGTTGAAAACTGGGCAGCCCTATTTCTGGCCAGTCTTATCTTCCAGGGAGCTTGACAATGATGCTGCCTCGTGGAGGTGCTCCCTGTGTTTTTAGTTTCGTCTAAAACAGAGCTGTGCTCTTATGTCAGGGACACACCAGGATTATGTGCTCATTCTGAGTGAATTTGATCATCAGCTTCTCAACTTAGACCATGCAATTACTAATGCTGGTGGCGGTGAGATTCTAGCAGTCACTCGGGGCATTTTACATGTAATCCAGCACAGAGACTGCCCAGTGTCTCTCTCTGGGAACAGATCAGTTCTTTCCCCACAGTTGTAGTCCCTGCTCTCATTTTGTCTGAGACATGTAAGAAGGGTGTCATTTTAGTGTGTGTGAGATGTGTGGTTCACAAATGGACCAGTGAGTGGTGAGGTACTTTGGAGTCCTTGTGTGTTTACTGCACAGATTGTTACTTCCTTTTGTGCTGAGCTGGTGATGTCCATTTTGAACATTCCCAGACCATCTATACACCCCTGTGCCCTTCCCCAAAACGTCATATGCCTGGTAGCCAGCCATTTGCTTATCTCAGTGTAGGCATCCCTGCATGGAGGAAATTCACCCACCCCCCATTTCTTGTACTCTGGTAATTTAGGCAACAGGGAACGATGATAGCCTCTGTAGGGAGCCAAACACACACCAAAACTGGACTAGTCAGAACTGGTCTGATTGTGGGCACTGGCCCCAAGAGCTTGCAAAATCTGTCACGGAACATCAAGATTATTGAGGATTAGAGTAGCCCATCAGCTGATGAACGTGGCAGACCCTTAGGTTCACTTTCACAGCCCACCTCGACACCTAAAGGATAAAAGTATAGGATCCGTGAGCCAGTACTTGGTGCTTCATTATCATTGTGGCACCGATGAGGCCTGCACATCAGTGTAGAAGAAAAGGCAATGCTACCAGAAGTAGAATTTCTGCTGCAGTGCTAAACTCCCTCCAGACTGGGCTAAAGTTCATGAAAGCCTGCAGAGTCGCCTTGCTACTGTGACCTGGGGAAAGAAGGAAGAATTTACCTGCCTGCACCCAACCTGCTAGGTGCATATGGGTACCTAGGTCCAGTGAGCATGGAAACATTAATTGCATTTGAGTGACTTTGGTGCTTTGAACGAGGAAATAATAATTGCATTTGAGTGTTCATGCACAGCAACCAAGGAAACACATCTTGAGGTTGAGTCCCTAAGTTTAGCATTTGATGTTCTTTATGCAGCCAACAAGCAAATAATATTTGCATTTGAATCTTTTCTTGTGGTGAACAAGGAAACAATGTTTGCATCTGAATCCCTATGTGCAGCAAACAAGGAAACAATATTTTCATTTGAATCCCCAGGTGCAGCAAAAAAGGAAACAATATTTACATTTGAATCCCTAGGCCCAGCAAACAAGGAAACATTATTTGCATTTGAATCCTTAGTCACACTGAGCAAGGAAACAATATTTGCATTTGAATCCCTAGGCTCAATAAACAAGGAAATAACATTTGCATTTGAATCCTTAGGTGCAGTAAACGAGGAAACAATATTTGCATCTGAATCCGTAGGTGGTGCAAACAAGGAAACATTTGAGCCTCTAGGTGCAACGAGTAAAGAAACAATATCTGCATATGAATCTCTAGGCGCAGCAAACATAGCAGCAATATTTGCATTTGAGTCTTTAAGCACAATGAGCAATAAACCAATATCAGCATTTGTTTCTAGCTGCAGCAAGCAAGGAAATAATAATTGTATTTTTACCTCTAAGCAATGATTAACAAACAATATTTACATTTGAGTCTAGAAGCACAGCGAGCAACAAAATAATACTTGGATTTGAGTACCTAGGCCTAGTGAAGAAGGAATCGATATTTGAATTTGAGTCTCTATGCACAGGAAACAAGGAAATAACATTTGCATTCTAATCCTTGCCGCAACAAAGACATAATATTTGCCTTTGAGTCTAGATGCAGTGCTTAAGGAAACAATATGTGCATCAGAATCCCTAGGTATATGATTAAGGATACACTATTTGTGTTGGAGTCTCTAGGCAAGGTAAGCAAGGAATTGCAAAGTCTATAGACACACTGCAGTTAAGGAAAAATATTAGGACTTGAGCCTCTAAGTAGAGCGAGCAAGGAGACAAAGTTTAAATTAGAATCTCTTGGTTCAACAAACAACGAAACAATATTTGTATGCGAGTGTTGAGGCCCAGAAAACAAGGAACAAGTTACTGGGTGCAGCAAACAAGGAAACAATATTTACATTTGAGTCCCTAGGTGCAGCAAACAGGGAAGCGATATTTGCATTTGCTCTATAGACGCAGGGAGGTAATACTCCACATCCAGTGTTTAGGCCCAGCCTTTTAGGGGCCTACGCCTGGGATCAGTGCTCTGGGCCAGAGGGGCTTAACCTTTTGGTTTCTGGGGACCCCCGCTTAATCATGACCGGAACCAGGGGACCCTCACTGGATCATTATTGGAATCCAGGGACCTCCACTGTGGCACTACTGGAAGCAGGGGACCCCAGAGTTTTTGATGATTTGAACTGCAAAGCAATGCACAAAAATACAGAAACAAGTATTCATTAAACAAATACATAAATGATAGGCTATTTTATTTAATTGACAAATAAACATGTGAAAAGAAAATCAAAATTTTAATGGGAAGCTTGGAGCTTTTCTAAATTCAATTGAGGCTACTCATAGTCCATACTACATTCTGTCGCTGCACTTGCACAGCTCCCACATCATTCTGAGGATAATAACTGCATTATGAGTCTCCAGTTTCAAATTCCTTAACATTTACAGAATGCTCAGTTTTACATTTTGCTCCTTTATTTATTTACAGTTTATTGCTCTGTTAATATTACTTAATTCCCTAAGCAGTCATGGATCTTCTTAGTAGGCTTTGTGGACCCCCAGTGGGCCACAGATGAAGAATCACTGCTCTAGGCAGAACCAAAAAGGGGTTAATGAGACTGTGGAGCTCTATAGTTGTTCTGCAGCCTTTCATTTAGCTTAACATTCAAGGCTAATAGTGGTTACTAAACAAAAATAAATTATTGCCCTGCATGGAGCATGGTGACCTGGAATTGTCAACATTTAAATGTTTGCTTCTGCAATGGCAAAAGTTTGAGTCAAGGGACTTTGTAACCTTTGTATCCAATGATTCTTCTACACAGCAGTAACGCTCTTTTTCATTTTCTTGATAGTTGGAAAAAAACAACATACCAACTCTTTGAATAAGTAATCAAAGAAAATATAAGAAGGGCTTAAAACTCACAAAAGTTTAACAATTTAACTTTACCGTGAATCTTAACATTTTACAAAGCATTTTAACAGAAACATTTGTAAGTTTGTAAATTAACTCATCAAAGGTCAGATGTGCTAATGTTAGGAATACTGGTTTCCTAACGCATGAAATTCCTTTGCGTTTCAGTATCGATTCCTAGTGGGTCACAAATAGACTTACCTTATGCATATTAATGAGGTAGGTCGCAAGTTGCGACCCATAAGGAATCGCAGTCATCACAGGGGTGGTGGCCTGCTAAGATCTGCAGACCACCATATATGTTGTTGCTTTTTGATAAAGCAATCTTTTTTTTGTTTAAATGCAGACTGTTTTCTTTAAAGCACAACGAGATGTGTTTAGAGAGAAAAAAAATGAAACTTTGCAGTTTCATTTTTTAAGAGTAGGCAGTGGTCCCTGGGACCACTGCCTGATTTTAAAATATCTTATTAAAATATCCCTTAGGGACCCCTTTCCCTTTGCAGATGCATTACCAGTACACTTCTGTAATCAGTAAATTATTAGTGTTTTGTGGCCAGAATTTAGTGGCAAAACATTAATACATTGCATTACAAGTCAGTATTTGGAAAGGATGCCTCTTCCAAATACTGAATCTGTATTTGGTCGCAAACCAAAATTGTGATTTAGTAGCATGCTACTAAATAACAGTTGTGGCTTGACGCATGCAAACATGTTTTTTTTTCCAGTCGCAAACGGACCGATTCTCTGGATCGACCCGTTTGAAACTGGAAGAAAGCTTGATACATGTGAACCTTAATCAAGAAAATCAACAAGTGGATCCCATCGGTGTCTAAAAGATCATACACATTAAGTCCACATTGCAATGGCATGTTTGAAGTTTAAACATGAGGTAAAATCCTGCTGCCAGTGCATGTAATAAGGACGGTCCATACCATTCTTTGCTGGAGCAATTATTAATCAAGCATCAGACACCAGTAATGCTTCCAGTTCCCACCCAAAAACAACAAGGGTTGGAAAATACTAATACCAAGAACACCAGCTCAAAATCAAATCAGGATTTATAGAGCGCAACTACTCACCTGTAAGGGCTTCAAGGCGCTGAAGGGGTTTGTCTTTTGTGCTTCAGTTTAAGAGCCAGGTTTTAAGGTCCTTCCTGAATAGAGGTAACAATGGTGACTGTCTGAGGTGCAGGGGCAAGGTGTTCCAGGTCTTTGCCGTGAGGTAGGGGAATGATCTTCCTCCAGCCGAGGTCTTCCATATGCGGGGTGTGGTGGCTAGTGCCTGTTGAGCAGAGCGGAAAGGTCTGGTGGAGGAGTAGAAGGTGATGCCGTGGTTGAGTTTTTAGGTGAATGCTGATGTGTTAATGGCGGGGAACGTCCAGGATGAGTCATGCGGAGGCATTTTGGATGTGCTGTAGTATCTTCAGGATCTTCTGGGTGGTGCTGGCATAGAGGGCGTTGCCATAGTTGAGTCTGCTGGTAACTAGGGCATGGGTTACCGTTCTACGGCAGTCCTTTGGGATCCATTGTAGATCTGCCGGAGAAGTCGGAGTGTGGGAAAACAGGAAGCTGCGACTGAATTGTCTTGGTGAGCGATTAATCCAGGATGAAACCGAGGTTGCGTGAGTGGTTTGATGGGGTGCCGAGGGTGGCTGGCCACCAGGACTTGCCCCAGGCTGATGTGGAGGGTCCCAGGATGAGGATCTTGGTCTTGTCAGAGTTGAGTTTGAGGCAGCTGTCCTTCATCCAGGCGGCGATGGCTTCCATCCCGTTGTGGAAGTAGTTCTTACCAGCTGTGGGGTTTTCGGTTGGTGAGATGATCACCTGGGTATCGTCGGCATAGGAGACGATGTTCAGCCCGTGGTTCCTGATGATGGATACAAGCGGGGCCATGTAGATGTTGAAGAGTGTGGGGCTCAGGGAGGAGCCCTGTGGAACTCTGCAGCTGATGTACATAGGATCTGACAGCTAAGGTGGGAGTCTGTCTCTGTGTTTTGCCAGACAGAAAGGAGTGTATCCATTGTAGGGCCTTTTCGCGGACACCAGCTGTATGGAGTCTGGAGCAGAAGGTGTGGGGCGAAACCATGTTGAAGGCAGCCGATAGGTCCAGTAGAATGAGGGTTAATGTATGGCCGCTGTCGAGGAGCGAGCGGATGTCATCTGTGGTGACGAGGAGGGCGGTCTCCTTGATGTGGTTGCTCCTGCAACCTGATTGGGAGATGTCCTGGATTTTGCTGTCCTCGATGTGCTTATGGAGCTGTGTGTGGATGGCCTTTTTGATGACCTTGGCTGGGAAAGGCAGCAGAGAGATGGGGCAGTAGGTAGTTATTGAGGTCCTGGGGGTTGGCGTGGGTTTGTTCAGGAGCGGACGGATCTTGGCTTACTTCCAGTCCTCAGGGAAGGTAGCTGTATATATGGAACAGTTGAGAGTGTGTCGGAGCTCGGGTGCGATGGAGGTGTTTGCTCTATTGAAAATGTGGTGAGGACAGCGGTCCGTAGGGGCTCTGGAGTGGATGCTGCTCATGATAAAGCAGGTCTCATCTGTGGTGAGGGTGGTCCAGCGGTGCAGGATCTGTGTCGGTTCAGAGGATCAGAGCTGGGGGTTATTGGAGGGGCCCAGAGGGTCTTGGGGTCCAAAGCTGTTGTATATGTCTTTGATTTTTCAGTGGAAGAAGTTGGCTAGAGGTCTTGAGATGGAGGATGTTTGCCTTTTCCTACTGGGTATTGGAAAACTCTATGACCACAGCAAAGACCTCTTTGGTGTTGTGAGCGGTGGCACTGATTCAGTCTTGCAGGACGGCTTTCCTGGTGGCTCTGATGAGGTGTTGGTGGGATTTGAGGGCAGCTTTGAAGGCCTCGAAGTCTTCAGAGGACTTGCTGTCTCTCCATCTTCTCTCTAGCTGTCTGCAGGTGCTCCTGGAGTTCTGGAGTGCGGGGAGAACCAGCTGGCCTTTTTCTAGGTGGTGTTTAGTTGAGGTCTTTCAGAGAGGGGCTAGGGTGTTGGCTCATTGGGAGATCCATTGGTGAACGTTCCATGCTGAGGTGTTAGCATCTGTGGTGAGGGGTGGGGAAGACTTGCTGAGGTTGTTGGTGAGCTGTTCCTCAGTGATCTGGTTCCATTTTCTTCTTGGGGCCCTGATTGTGCGGGGGTGGATGGTCGGTGTGGCGATGGTGAAATGAATGCAGTGGTGGTCAGTTAAGTGAAGCTTGGAGGTGTTGTCAACGGTAATGTTGTTGCTGGTGGAAAAGATGGTGTTGAGTGTGTGTCCAGTAATGTGTGTTGGTGAGGTGACCAGTTGCTTTAGTCCTATTGTGGCGAGGTTCTCGAGCAAGGAAGCGGTGTTGATGTTGCAGTTGTCGATGTGGTAGTGGAGGCGAGTGCGTGGGGCGAAATTATGTCGAGGATGAAGTTGCTGAAGGCTGGGCGGTTGCTGAGTGGCCTGAAGATGAGGGTGCCGTGGAAGGTAGACTTGGGGGTGGCGTGGATCTGGAAATGGAGGTGCTCCATGAGGGGGGGAGTCAGGTGGAGGGTGCGTTTGTGTATGATGGCCAGGCCACCCCTTGGGTGAGAAGGTCGGTCTTTGCAGAGCAGTTTGTAGTCGCTGGGGATGGCAATGGCGATGTCTGGTGCTGATGCTGCGTTTGTCCATGTTTCAGTGAGAAAGGCGATATCCGGGTGGGTGGAATCAAGTAGGTCCCAGAGTTCTACGGCATGTTTGTGGAGGGAGCGAATGCTTAGGAGGATGCAGCCGAGGCGCTCCGGGCTGGTGTTCGGTGACTCAGTAACGGGAGGGTCCGGTGCTTGGTGTAGGGTGAGGGTGCGGTGGCAGTAGAGGCAGGAGAGTGGCCCATGGGTGTCTCTGGGTGATGCAAAATGGCAGGCGGTGTAGCGTCCTATGTTCAGCACGTGGAGGGTCTCCGCGTTGTATAGATGGAAGGTCAGAGGACCAGGGTTCGTGGAGCTGGGCATGGTTCATGCACAGAAGGGCGCAGATGGGCTTGCCTTTGGCGTGCCGGCAGCGCAGCCTCCATTAAAAAGGGGAGAAAGGTGGGAGGGTCCAGTAAGCTGGGAAGTGGGAGGGCAGGAAAGTGCTTCACATGGAGGGAGGTGGGGCTGCAAAGTCAGCAGCATCAGTGATAAGGAGCACGGGGAGAGTGAAAGGCTGAAAGGAAAGAGACAAGAAAGAAAAAGAAAAATGATGGAAAAAGAAAAATAAAGATGACAGAAAATAAGCAAAAGTAAAGGTGACAGCAAGATACTTACGCACATATAGCTACTAGGCCACCAGGGATGAGGCACAGGCGAGAATCTGTGGGTGGAGGTGGGCCTCAAACTGAGAGTCAGGGAGGTTCTCAGTTCGAACATAGCAGAGGCAGCAGCAGATGGAGCTGCTCATAGGTGAGCGAGCAGATGCTGGCCAAGAACGTCAGAGGAGTCGCCCTCTCAGTGCGCAGCGGCTGCTGTTTAGAAGAGGAGGGAGGTGGGAGGGTGGGAAAGTACTTCGCAGGGAGGGGGGCAGGGCCAGCAAGGCAGGGAAAGTGAAAGGCTGAAAGGAAAGAGAACGAGACAAGAAAAAGAAAAATGATAGGAAAAAGAAAGATGGCAGTAAATAAGCAAAAGTAAAGGTGACAGCAAGATACTTACACACAGATGGCCACTAGGCCACCAGGGATGAGGCACATGCGGGAGCCTGTGGGTGGAGGTGGGCCTTTGAGTGTCAGACGGGCTCTCATTTCGAACGCAGCAGAGGCAGCAGCAACAGGTGGAACTGACAGAGGAGAGTGAGCAGACGCTGACAAGGAGGTCAGAGGAGATAAAACTAATTAAAGAAAAAAAAATCTCCCAAAATGTTTGCAATTTTAGACATTCAGAGGGCTCAAGATAGATTATTCACGTGCTCTGAATGTCTAGAATTGTGACAGCAGTAATATGTAATTCATGAAAACTATATTTACATATATACAGAGATGTAGCTCATTTGCATGGGACACAGCTCCTCCCTATTGGTAGGCACATTTTGTGTTCCTTTTCGATTTCACAAAATGAGCCAAGAGTCACAATTAGGCTCAATAGCCTTATCTTCAAGACCACCATTGCCATTAGAGCCTTTTAAGTGTAGTCAGAGAGGCCGGACAAACTGAGGACCTCCAAAGCAGATATAGGGCCAGGAACTGTTGTGTCATCAAAGGGCAGCAATCTGAGACATTTTTGGATTCCAGGTTGGTAGAGAGCATTGAGATTGTGGCTTACTATACAGAATCCAATAGCAATCCTCAGATTGATGTGGGCCTTAATATAGAGTAGTCGCTGTACTGCATTTTTGGTGTCATTGGATCACCTGGGAGATTGTCTGGTCTCTTCCTTATCTTTCGCCTTCTCACTTTAGCATCTCTGTTTGGCTTTCCGGTCTTCCTTCACGGTCTGTTATGCCTCTCATCTTTCTTATTCCAACATCACCTCTCTCTATTTCACTCTTCGCCACAGTTCTTTCCTCTGTTAATTTTGGCACTACATTCTCCATAGTGTGTGTCCTCTCTCGTCCTTCCTCAGTGTCTCCCTTCTTTCCTCTATCCTTTTCAGATCTGTCACTTTCTACATTCTTTTATTTAGTGCCCTTTATTAAAGTGATAATCTTCCCTCTCTACTTCATCTGTGTAATATTCTCTTTATTATGTCTCTTCTCTCCAACGTCTCACTTCCAGTCCTCTTTATTGCCACTCGTATGTTCCCTGTTGCCAACTCTTCACCATCCATTTCTGTTGCTGTAATATTTTCCCTTTCTCTTACCTATCTCAACCATCTCTGTTACCAGTATATGTCACAATCTGCCTTCTCTTCAATATTGCATTGCACTTTATTGTAACATTTATATAGCACTTAATACCTATATGTGGGACGCTGAAGCAAGCAACAACTTGCTTGCGTGGCATGCTTCACTGTGTATGGTGTGTGGTTGCAAAGGTGTTGTCCTTGTTTTGACCCTTTCTGAGAAGAGTTTCCATATTGTGTATGCTCACTGCCACGGTGCATGTAGTGTTATGAGGCACATCACACAGCATCTAAGATGGATGCAGAGTGTGAGAAATGTACATATAGTCTGTGGTTAGTGATATGCAGGCAGCCTTTATCATTATTGCAGGTCCATATATGGCATTGTTGTTGCTCCGTTCTTTCTGTTTCCTGCACCACACTTGTTTTTCCTCTGTGTGTCACTCTCTCCACTTCTCCTTTCTATTCTCTTATATTTGTTACTGGACTCTCTTCACTGTAGCTCCCCTTCCCTTATTAAGGTCTCACTCTCTGACTTTTTATGACTCTTCTCTCTTCTTTTCCTGTATCACACTCTGATCTCCCTCTGTTGTGTCTAAACCATAGTACTCTCTGCACTCTGCCTCATCTCAATGCACGGTGACCACACCACTAGAGAAATTCAGACTCTCTTGGCAAAACTAGAAATTTCCCATTAGATAGTTCATTAGAAAATGAACTGTTTTACCCATTTTTTAAAAAGGCTTCATGGATCCTTCCAGGTGGGCTGCGGGTAAGGATGGTATGCTTGCTCACTACGCTTTATCTTGCAATTTGGAATATGGTTTTGGACCACATCACCAGATGCTGCTGATGAGAGTGACTCTAGATATAAGAAATGAAATGCCAGGAATATATTCTGTCAATCAGAAGTAAATCAAAGCAGGGAATCATTGCAAACCATTTTTGTTATTTTAAGTATGGTTACAACATAAAACTGGAAACCCCCTGAAAATGGTCAATTATCAGCACCTAATTTGAACTGGTGATTGCCAGTGGGGGGCACGGCACTTATTTGTAGGGACCAGCACCTTCCTGCATCAGATAATTTCAGATTGCAAGAGAGGTAAAACACACAAATATGAAAGACAGAAGCAGAGAAAGATGGCAAAACTGCCTCAAATGGAGAATTCTGGAACTTTTAAGAATTGCATAAATGGTAGATTTAATAGTAATCAAGTGGATTTAAGTCTACTAGCCTTGGCATTTGATTCACCAATGTTTAATTTCGCTGGATGTGGCATCTTAGCAGAGTTTCAGGCACTGGCACTCTACACCTGGAGCCTTAATAGTTGAAAACTCAAACTATTGGCAATAAGGTCAAAGGTTTTACAAGATAGATATGCTTTAGACATTTTACACACAGCAAAAGGGAGAGTCTGCAAGGTGCTGAAAATAGAAAATTGTTGCACATATATGTGATGAGAGTAAGAAAATTAAACTGTAAAATATGCAAAGAATAATACTGGCATAAAGCTTGACTTGTTACTATTAGAAACCACTGGCACTGTAAAAAGTTTCACAAAGGGAGGTACTGCAATAGGCAATTGGATTGCTACAACAAGAGAAGGAATCCTCGAAGCTATATTAATACCTGTATTAATCATAGTTGTTTGTTTCCTGTCTACATTAGGAGTATACAAAGCTATCAAAACATTATTGCAAAAGAAGAGAAACAGAGAAATAAATAAATAGATGAGGAAAGATTTAGATTTAAATGACAAAGATTACCAGAAACAAAAAGAAAGGGAAAATTTAAAGAGAAAGAGTAAAGACTCAACTGAAGATGAGGGTGAAATTCGAAATAATCTGTGAATGAATTTTATGATGGTTAGAAACCATCAGAGGAACGAAGTTCCAAGTATTATTTTCAATAATGAAAATTAGTAGAAATAAAGCTCGTAGGCCACAGATGAAAAATTGTATTTTAAAAGTAAGTAAGAGCAGTAGGCTTTCACATTAACATTTATTTGGTTAAACAGGCTGTAGAATGCATTTCATTTATTTCGTTTACCTTGATCTAGGGCAGGAATGTGATATGTTAAACTTTCAATGACACAAATGTGCTGAGAAGAGAATGATTTAATAGAAAATTGTTACATTTCAACCTTCCCATAGGCATAGTTTTCATATAATATCATAATGTACTAAATTGTTTAGTTAATTTCCATTAATGTTTCATATAAGCAATAGTGCATTTATTATAGGTGGGTGAGAAACCCATTATCTAATGTTATAATGTAAGTGCTCAATGGGAATCGTACCTCAACTAGCTAAATGTATGTACACTGTTTCTTGTTAGAAGTTTAGTGTTTGCAAGTCTTTGTCTCTAGACTGCTTAGACAACAGAAGCTTTCCTGTTCCCATGATTACACCACGCATGATTGGATACGCTGCTGTAGACTGCAATGTACTGTAGTGAACAGTTGATATGAAAAAAACATAAAAAAGTGTGTTCCTAGAAAAGGCTGTTCAGACTCTGAGATCCTGCCTAGACCCTTTCCTGACTCTCTGCATAGTCCTTTGCTTCTCAGATTCATTCTGAGAGATCCTTTATTTCCCCTTCCAGATTGTTTGCTGCTCTGAGACTCTACTGAGTTTTCTTGTGATTTGAGACCTAATGCTATACACTTCATGCTTTCTCCCTTCAAACTTAGAGCTCTTTATAAGTTCTGACTGATGCTTTTCACTCATTCTCCATAGCTTAGAATAGGGCCTTTTCCTTTATGGAACACATTTAAATGCTATTGCTCTCTTATTGCTCTTTAACGATTACTTTGGCTGACCTAATTGAACTGATGATATTTGTTATTGATTCTGCTTAATAAAGATTTAATACTTTTGAGACTTTAATAAAGCTTTGAAAATCACACCACCACCATGCTGACGCTGACTTGGTAAGATTCTACATCGTAAACCAAATATTTATTTAAAGTCCCCGCTCCACCACCCATCATGAAAACCATAACGTGCTCACCATATTGATTGCTCATAAGTTTACTAAATTTGTACCAATAAATAACAGGGCTACACAACATCGTTATTAACAACACATATCCAAATCCAAAAAAATTAATTATTTTGTTTCCATCATCAATAATCGGAATGGTACAGTGATGTGCAATGCCACAACTGGTGTCATTGATGTCATTTGTTATCTGCAATGCCACATCATGTATGAGGTTATGGGTAATCCATTTGGGATCCTGAGAGAGTCAATGACTGATGACGGCCGACCCTTTGCATCATGCTGTACAGTGTAATGGGTGGAAAGAAAAGGTGAGTGGCAGAGGAACAGGTAGTTGGTTGAACAGGGCTGACTCAAAAAACTCACTATGCATGTAGGTATGCAGCTATTTACTTTTCTAATTACATGAGGCTAATGATACCACTAAAACAAAGGTTAAAGTGCCATTATGGTTGGGTATGGTAATAAAACCTTACCTTACTTAAAAAAATTCTGCGTCATCAGTGATGTCATTTGAGATCATAAATGATGTAATGAGTGATGTAATATGTGAGGTCATAAGCAATGCATAGCAGGATTATAAGTTATTGTTAGCTCAATAAACTTTAAACATTAGTTCTTATTTTATTTAAATACCTTGTTATAATATAACTTTGT
Organism: Pleurodeles waltl; assembly: GCF_031143425.1. Lineage (NCBI taxonomy): Eukaryota > Metazoa > Chordata > Amphibia > Caudata > Salamandridae > Pleurodeles > Pleurodeles waltl. The sequence continues at coordinate 272,135,538 of NC_090451.1, read as the reverse complement.
AATCTTTTTTTCCAGTGAATTTTAGGTTTTTTTTAAAATGTAAAATAGCAACTTACTACCATACCTAACTATAATATTTTTAACTTTTGGTTTGAGCAGTGAACCTCTGAGGGTTTTTTGATCATGTACATCCAACTTCTTTGGTGATGTGCAATCTGGGATTGGCTGCAGGCTATCAAAAATGTAACAAAATAGGTACTATGGCCAAGCCCTGTGCTCAACCCACTGTGGGCAGCCAAACCCCTGATGTGCATGCTGTTTAGTTGAGTGCAGCTGAGGTTGGTCACAGGTCCTCAGTAGAGGACCTATTTTTTTAATTTCAGGTATGAAAGCACTACTGTGGGACAAACCATCCAGATATACCCTTTTCAAGCCTTCATGCCCAATCCAAGCACTTCTTTAAATGCAAATTTCTCGAAAATGGCTGAACAGACTTACACCAAATCACAAAAAGTGCACGTTTTTCCCCACATTTTTGATGAATTTAGTCTAATTCTGTTTAGGCATTTTTTTCTCTTCTGGAGCGCAAAGTTTCCAATGGGAATTACTACAGGAAATCAACGTTTGCAACCCCCTCCCCCGTAGTTCTTGGTCCCTACTTGAGGGATCAGGGCAAAACTTTCCATGAGGGAGCCGGGGTGGATGAACATTTTTGGGAAATTTTGTGGAGATTTGTCAAATGCCACCAAAGTTATTGAAGAAACAAAAAACTCCCTCTGAAAAGAAACTCTGGACTCATATTTCACTGGGACCATGAAGTATGGAAAATATATCATGGTTCCTTGTGAAAGATAAAACTCTGCAGAGGTTTGTCATTGTTAAGGCCACTAAGGTTATGTCGCCTAGATAGCCAAAATATGCTGCAAGCTTATCTAAATTATGAAGCAAAGAGGGCAAATTATGTGTCAAATTCGCTGGTTGTATTCGTTTCATCTGTCCAGCTAAAACAATTTTTTATGAAGTTTGCAAGTTGTGCAGATTAATTGGCAATTAATGTGGCGAATGCAGTAAATTCATAACTGTGGTGCAGCAACAGACACATACATCCACTGGCCCTCATTTTCACCCATTGTTTTTTCATTCATTTATTCATGAAAGGTAAAGAAACTTTAAACATTCTAATTCCAACCATTACCTACTATTGGCTGTAATTTGAAGAAAAGAGCTTTTTCAATCTAATAGCACTAAAATACATATGCAATATTAAAAGTAAATTGGAGTACCTTTAAAAATAAACCTACTGTTAACGCGTCCCTTTATGATAAATTATTACACATTGGGGACTCGTTTTAGGCCAATGAATCTTTTGACCCTGTTGAGAGACACCTTAGGACGAGATAGCTAGTCAACATGTCAATCAATACGTCAATAATATCATCAATATTTATCACCACAATGTACTTTACTTTAGTCAATGACATTTAGTTAAACTCAAGACACCACCATGACCTTTCAGTCATGAATAACGACACCAGTTTAGTATAAATTTAGTGATATTTATTCCCTATTGGTTACAATACTACTAGCAAGTTTATTAGTATCAAAACCAAGAAGCACACTAGCATAGTCACAATATGGCAACTCTGATAAGACTTCATCAAAGCAAGAATCACAAACATTAGAATATAACACACCGTCAGCATAGATTATTCTAAGCAGAGTATATTAGCGCATTGTTCAACAAAACATAGATTCAGTCATTTGTCTATTTGCGTCAGTTCAGTGAACCCCTCACCTAATCTCAAATTAGCATTGGCATGTTGGGCTTCATGCAAAACAATTTCGTAACACCAATTTTGGAAAACATCTAGCTATGGCTCATGTCAAAAGAAAAGCAGTTGTACCTAGAAAGGAAAAGTAAACAGACAATCACAATTTCATTGTCATATAGTTACCCTCCAAGTTTGGTCAGCACTCAGGTTCTGTGTTCGTCTTCAGGACATCAGTTGATTCGCCATAAAAAGAGATTCAGCTCCAGCAAAAGGGGAAAAAGCGTCACTTCCCTCATAAGGAGGTAAAGTGTAAATGGGCAATCTAAGGACAGAATGGTTTCAAGAACCAAACAGCAAAGTCTCTATGCAGAGTGACAAAGTGTCTGGGTCATAGCAAATAGCATTAGCATCTCCCCCTCTCCTAGTCTCCTGTTCCCTAATTCCTCTAGTCTAATTTACTTCCTGGTGACAATGGTTTATATCCCTTTTTCGTGGTACATTCCCCTAAGATCTAATTGGACAAGGGGTTGCACCCCACTATCTATAACCAATTGAAAACACATTAGCTCATCAAATTTGTTACCCCATAACAGTTCTCATGTATTTTATTGGTGCTTATGATTGACGTCTTTAACGGGTGGAATGTCCGGTATGATTTCATCGTCTTGTGGTCCTTTGCACATCTTCAGTCAGTGGCTCCATTGTCCGTACCGGTTTAGGCGACCTTGTACATCATGTTAATCTACACTGTTGCATTTAGCTAAAAATGTTACTATAGGCAGGATGAATTCCATGAGAACGGATCTACTACAGTTACATTCAGCTTCTAACTTTTGGAAAAAAACAAGAGTTCATGTCCTTTAGCAAGTCAGCACACTGCACGTTAGAAAAATACATTTAATATGAGATTCAGGCAGCTAGGCCTCGACTCATGCTAACTAAGGCCTACTGCTTTATTAACAAGAATCGAATACATGTAACCTTTCAACATTAATGTAAAATCACAATTTAATAAAACATTTCACCATTATTAGTCAGTTTCATTAGTCCCCGTATACATTGTCGGCCACTCCTCGTGGTCACATTTCAAGTGCACGTTTTAGCAAAACATGTTAATACAGTTTCTATGCGGCATCATTATACATTAGTTCATAAACTTTTCATGTTAATATAGATTATATAAGCTAGGCTCTCTCACTACGATACATATGTCCTAACCATGCTCTCCCAATGCCAGGCTCTTTGCCCAGCACCAGGCATCTCTGACCACGCTTGACCTGCCGCCCTGCCAGATCACATACTGCCCCCTCCATCAACACCAAGCAGCACCAAGGTCTCCTGTCCCCAGGAACCTGGTCAGCTGCTTGCCCTTGGGGTCCCGCTCCCCCGTGCTCCTGGTTCCCTCCATCCTGGTTCCCACTCTTTTCCCACCCTCCAACCTCCCCGTGCCCCTCCCCCTCCACCCACAACCTATTTAATTGAGGCCACACCACGTGCGTGTGCAGTGGGTGTGCCTAAGGCAAGCCCATACACATGGACCGTGCCCAGCGCCAGGAACCCTGGACCTCCGGACTGCCGCAAATACTCTGCCACTGACCTCCGTTCCCGTGATCCAGGTCGCATCAACAACTGCTACCTGGCATCACCCTATGCCACAGTGGGACATTTTAACTACCACCACTGCCATTTCACCTCTACACCAGGACCGACTACACCCTCAGCTTCCCCTAGTGTGCCATCAGCACTGTCCAAGACCACACCGGGCCAATTCAGCTGCATCTTACTCAATGCCAGATCTCTCTGCAAGCCTCTCCCCGAAATATGTAATACCATTCCTACCCTCACCCTGACGTAACCTTCATTAAGGAGACCTGGATGACTCAAGCTTCCACATCGGACATCACTACAGCAATTCCCACCAGCTACAAGATGAAACACTGGGACCGGACCAACAACCATGGAGGCGGCATCACCATCATACTCAAGGAGTTGATCTCCTGCACCATCACTGATGACCAGACCATGCCATTCATGGAACACATGAACTTCCAGCTCCACATCAACAACAATACCACTGTCAAAGGCACCCTTGCTCACAGACCACCAAGACCACGGACCGGAATCAGCAACATCATCGCTGAATTCATCACTCGCTTGCCATAGAATCTGAACACTTCATCTACCTGGGAGACCTCACCGACAGCAACTCCACCGACCTCCAAGGACTAGACAACATTAGCCTCAAGCAGCTAGTCACTGATCCCACGCACTGAGTAGGACACACACTGAACCCTATGTTCTCTTCTAGCAACAGAATTAGGTACACCCACACCTAGGACCTCACCTGGTTGAACTACTCCATCGTACACATCACCATCTCTGGACATACCCGCCCCATCCCTCAACCTCCACAGCGCACCCTCCTGAAGCTGTAACGAGGTCTCCCAGCAACAATGAACTGCCGCCCTTGCTGGTACTCAGCCCAACTACCCTCCCCTCCCTCATCCTGCAGTACAGAACTTCAACGACCGGATCACCAACGCCACCAACCAAGTCGCTCCCACAAAACCAGCAAAATCTCTCAGATCAGCCGGAGAAACCTCTTGGTACACCCCGGAACTCAGCTCCACCAAATGCAGATGCAAACAACTTGAGAGAAGATTGGGCACCAGCAAGAATGAAACCGACAGAGCCACTTTCAAATCAGCCCTCAATGACTATCACCAACAAATCAGAGCAGTAAAGAGGGGGGCTCAGACCTTTTTCATCAACACTAGCGCAAACCAAACCAAGGAACTCTTCACCATCGTAAGAGAATTTGCCTGTCCCACAGCAACTGAAAATGCAATTCCCTTATCACAGAAGCTCTGCGACGCCCTCGCAGTCCACTTCCACAGCAAAATAAAAAGCATCTACAAGAACTTCAACCCCCAACCCTCCAACACCCCCAACCTCCAACCAACTACCACCACCGACCACTTGCTCAACACCTGGAAACAACTTGAAGACGCAGGCACAGCCACCCTTATGAGCTCCATCCACTCTGGAGCACCCACCGGCCCCTGCCCCCACTGACTCTTCAACCTTGGAAGGAACAAGGTCAGCCGCCACCACACCACAATCATCAATGCCTCACTGGCCACGGGCACCTTTATCGATACCTGGAAACACCCAGAGGTCAGAGCCGTCCTCTAGAAACCCTTGGCTGACACCAACAAACTACTAAACTACAGACCCATCTCATTGCTCCCTTTGCCAGCCAAAGCCCTGGAAAAGGCCGTCAACCTCCAAGTCACCGATCACCTGGAAGGAAACAACCTACTAGACCCATCTCAATTGGGCTTCAGAAGCAACCACAGCACTGAGACAGCTCTGATCACTGCCTCAGAAAACATCTGAGCCGTACTCAACAAAGGAGAATCCATTGCCCTCATCCTGCTTGACCTATCTGCCACCTTCGACATGGTCTCCCACCACACTCATCCACCGCCTACGCCAGACAGGAATCAATGAAGACACGCTGATTTGGATGGCATCCTTCCTCACTGAACGCACCCAGAAAGTCTGCCTCCCCCCTTCACATTGCAAGCCAAGCATAACAGTGGCGTCCCCCAAGGCTCATCCCTCAACCCCACACTCCTCAACATCTACATGATACCACTCGCGGACATAGTCAGATCGCACATCACCACCATCATCTCCTTTGCTGACGACACTCAGCTCATCCTATCACTTTCTGCTGACCAGAACACTAGCAAGACAAATTTCCACAGCTGCATTAAGAACGTTGCTGCATAGATGAAGGCCACAGCTTAAAGCTGTACACAGACAAGACGGAAGTCCTCATCTTTGGCAAAAACACTGCCCTCTGAAATGACTCCTGGTGGCCGTCGGAGCTTGGCCCTAGTCCAACGCCGAAAGACCATGCCTGCAGCCTCAGCATCAGCCTAGACAGTGAGCTCTCCATGAGACGTCAGGTCAACTCCATTGCCTCAGCCTACTTCCACACGCTACGCATACTCCGGAAATTGTTTAGGTGGCTCTCCATCAGCACAAGAAAGTCTGTCACTCAGGCCCTCATAACCAGCCACCTTGACTATAGCAATGCACTCTAGGCAGGCACCACCACCAAACTCATGCAGCGGCGCCAAGCAATACAGAACACAGCCACCAGACTGATTCTCGACATGACCAATAGAGCCGACATCTCCCAACACCTGAAAGACCTTCACTGGCTCCCGGTCCAGAAGAGATGCCACTTCAAGCTCCTCACCCACGCCTACAAAGCCCTCCATGACCAGGGACCCATCTACCTGAACCAACATCTGAATTTATGCCCTCGCACAGATCCCTCACACCTGCAACTGCCATGCGGGAGGGCACTCCTCCCAACTCGCCTCAAAGGCCTGGAATGCCCACCACCTCCGTACCTCCTGTATGCTGACTGATTTCAGAAAAGGGCTCAAGACCTGGCTTTTCGAGTGAAGACCTGCTCCTTGTGCCTGGATACCCACACAGGTGACAATTCGCACTCTACAAATATTTGATTGATACGTTAGCACATGCTATGAGATTAAAAGGGTTCAAGAAGACTCCGCTTTAGACAGCTTGTCTGAAAAAGTGAAACATCACCTGCTATTTACCATACGTATTTAGGAAATATGAAAATCAGAACAAAATGTCAGAGCATCAATTGCATCCAATAATGTAGCACCCAGATAAAATGAATTGAAATAATGAATGGAAGGGGTACATTTTCCCTAAAACATAACCATAATCTTCTCTCTTGTACCTATAATTAAAACTAATCCTGACATTGAAATATTTTCACTTATTTTTCATTTGTTAAATTGTATTAGCGCACAAATACACAGGTTTTTGAAACTATGGGGAAAACACAACCTAACTAATATTCTGTATTTTTCTTATTTTTTTAAAACAGATCTTCAATTGTTTCCTAAAAACCAGATAAGGAGGTTTCAGCTTGAAGGGAACGGGTCGTAGAATTCCAAATCCTTGGTGCTGCATTAGAGAAAGCTCTCTCACCTTAACGTAGTATCCTTGTTTTGGGCACAGGAAAAAGGAAAAGATGAGTGGAACACAATGCTTTAGGAGGGATATTCCGGGGGAAGTTAGAAGCTAAAAGTTGTAGGTTCTGCTGGAGGATGAACTTCTGTAGGTAAGACATAGATCTGAAGATGACTGTAGTGTATAGAGAACAGTGAACAGATGCTACTTCTGGAGGGATGTATTCACATCTGGAGTGAACGGAAATTATACAGGTGTAGGTGTTGAATAAGTTAGGCTGGTGAGGTCAGATAAACAGAGTTGGCGTAGTCGAGTCCCAAAAAAAGGTAATGAATCGGTCCCTGGAGAATTGATGTGGGACCCCAAGAAAGGCAAGCTTAAAAAAAGTCAGGAAGGTCAGTTGGCTACCTTGCTCACTTAATGATCAAGAGAAAGGGGCAGATCTAAAAACAAATACCATCTTTCATATGAGGGAACACAGCTCTTACAAGTGGCCAATAAATGTGATTCCAGTGGCTTGTTCCTAGAGGGAATTGGATTTAAATAAGTGGCAGACATCCACTTCAGGTAATATTACAGCATTTATTCAGGATGTCATTATTCAGACTGTGGTGCCACACTTTTATGACAAGATGGTGAAGATAATCCATAACATCACCCTAATACTATCCCTAACACGGCTTCATAATGTATTTAGTTTTTGTTAATTTTATTTTTAAACTAATTCTACACATATTATGGTAAATCATGTCGTGGGTTGGCATATCATGCATTAGCTTGATTGTATAACATTACTGACATATCATGGCTCAAATGTGCCTATTGAATTATTAGGCATCTCATGGTATTGATGAATGCGTGGCAAGTCATTGCATTAGTTGCATATGGTGGCATTGTTTGGCATGTAGCTATGATGTGCCTATTTTTATAAGATGGCATTAGTTGGCGTGCGATATTGCTGAGCCAATCATATCATTGTTATGCGACTGATGGGAATGCTGTGGATATCATGGCACAGTTGGGCATGTGGGACTGATGGGTATATTATGGCCTATGTGGCAGCATTGGTATGTTATAGCAATGCTTACGCTAAGGCATGCAAATTCATTTTATGTTATGATATGTAAATGTGTTTAGCTCATTTCTACTATTGTACCAGTTAGAGGTGCCTTTTCAGAAGGGTTCTTAGCAGCCTCTAAGTGGGGAGGTTCCCTCTGAGTCTTACACTCTGCGATAATTGAAAACTGTCATTGAAACAAGTTAATATCGGTCCCTAGTTTCCAGTGTTAACATTTTAGGCAGAAACACTACTCAATTTCTGCACAATCACTCTAAAAACTGTTAAGGTTTTCAACTAAGTTGTAAGGTAATTCTGGAGTTAATTGTTGAGTTACACCCTCAGCTACAGACCCCAACGGTCGGAAGCAATGCAATCCCACCACATGTACAGGTATTGTGTTGTCTACACCTTTTAGCTTTTGGCGGTTACATTGGAGTCATAGCAGTGGCAGCAGGAATGTCACAAAGTGCTTTTTCTAGGTTTTCCCACAGGTTTCTGGACATTCGTGTTAGCAAAGTGAACTAATATATTTATTTTCCAAATACTCCCCAATATTTACAACAGACCAAACTAATGTTTTACAAGCTAGCACAGTTTCCCAATGTCATTGGTTGTGTTGATTTCACACATATTGCCATAAGTCCCTCCTTTGCAAATGAATTCATTTATAGAAACAGAAAAAGAACACATTCACTCAATGTAATGCCTGATGCATCATAACTGACCTTGTAGCCAAATTCCCAGGTGGCACACATGACTCCTTCATGTTCCGCCACAATGGAATACCTAACGGTCTGTCTCAGGGTGATTTTGGTGATGGCTTTCTACTTGGTATGAAAGTTACAAACTAATTTCACACCGTGTCCAATAATGTGTTTGTTAAATGACCTAATAGTCTATCCTCCTCATACTACTTAAGGAGACAGTGCACAGGCCTTGCACCCTTGGATACTAACACCATACTTGCATCCTAGAACCATAAGTGAAAGGCAGTACAACAGGGCACATTACACAACACAGTCAATAACTGAGTGTACCTTTGGAATATTCAAGTCTTGATTCAGATGTCTCCACAAAACTGGTGGTGCGCTACGCTACAGACCCGAGAACAACACCAACATAGAGCCAGAATCAGACGATGAACTACCACCACTACAGATTTAGCAGGACGGGACACGTGCAGCAAAGGGTTGAGCTTGATGCACAGAGATCACCAACAACTATTTATGGGAAAACACAAACATAACAAAGTAGTCCCACACTTCTGAGTATCTACGAAGTCACTTTTTATGGCCTCTGGTGTTGGGTCTCCTTCTCAGCAGCACTTGGCTGTGGAGGTGGAGATGTGTGTTGGCATGTTTGTCTGCTACAGCATCCATCTGGCACCGATGTGGCACTGAGGCTAGAGCTGTCTTCACTTTCAGGTGGCAGCAAATGTTGGGGACAGACAGGTTATGTGTCTGTATGTTTTCCAGAGCTGTGGTCACTTGGACCAACCCATGTGCAACATCTTGGCAGCAGTGCTCCATGTCATTTTAGATATTGACAGTTCTCCTGTCAAGAGTGGTTGTGGCTCCGGCAAATCAACTGATAGATTTAGTGAAAACATCATAGTGTGCCATGTGCTGCTTGTGCCTGTCTTTGCAATCATTGCTTCTTCTCCATGGCAGCAAACCAAGGATCTTGTCCTTTCTGCAGTTGCAGTATTGACCTTGCCATGCTTTGCAGATGCCTATTATCGGTTTTTATCTGTTTGGCCTTGCAGGTTGTTAGAAATGGGGTCTTTGGTTGACAGTCAGGTTACCCCCTGTTCAAGCAAGGACCCTCACTCTAGTCAGGGTAAAAGAGAATCACCCTCAGCTAACCCCTGCTTACCCCCTTGGTAGCTTGGAAGAGCAGTAGGCTTAACTTCAGAGTGCTAGGTGTAAAGTATTTGTACCAACACACACAGTAACTTAATGAGAACACTACAAAATGACACAACACCAGTTTAGACAAATAGGAAATATTTATCTGAACAAAACAAGACGAAAACGACAACAATCCACAATACACAAGTCAAGTTATCAATTAAAAATCAAAAAAAGTCTTTAAGTAGTTTTAAACACACACTAGCGCTTCTAGCGTGAAAATTTACCTGGTGCGTGTCAAAAATAACACTGCACGGGTGAGTTTGCGTCAAAAATGGCTTGCGAGGCGTTGATTCCACTCACGAGCAGAACCGTGCGTCGTTTCTCCTTTCGCCGGGTTGGGGCACGACTTTTCTTTTCTCCGCAGGAGAGCGATGCGTCGATCAGGTCAGCACTCTCGAGTCCGGGCAGGCCTTGCGTTGTTTTCCCATGCACAGAGATAGTTTAGTCAGAAATCCAGCCGCACGATCCGAAAACCCTGCAGCGCAGGTTGTGATCTCCCAGCCTCTGTCAGCGATGCTGCGCGTCGTTTCTCCTGCTCCGTGCGTCTATTCTTCGGTCGCGTTTCCTGCTAGCATCGTTTCTCAGCTTCAGAGCCGGCGGCGCATCGTTTCTTCAGCCGCAGATCAGAGTTGCGTCAATCTTTTCCCCGCACGGCGCTCTGTGCGTGGATTTCCTTGTCTTTATGCTGACAGCTTCTCCTTTCAGAGTCCCAGGAACTGGATGGGCACCACAGGGCAGAGTAGGAGTCGCTCCAGAGACTCCAGGTGCTGGCAGAGAGAAGTCTTTTGCTGTCCCTGAGACTTCAAACAACAGGAGGCAAGCTCTAAATCAAGCCCTTGGAGATATCTTCACAAGATGTAAGGCACACAAAGTCCAATCTTTGCCCTCTTACTCTGGTAGAAGCAGCAACTGCAGGATAGCTCCACAAAGCACAGTCACAGGCAGGGGAGCACTTCTCCTCAGCTCTTCTCCAGGCAGAGTTTCCTCTTGATGTCCAGAAGTGATCTAAAGTCTGTGGTTTTGGGTGCCCTTCTTAAACCCAATTTCTCCTTTGAAGCAGGCCTACTTCAATGGAAAGTCTCTTTTAAAAGTGAAATCCTGCCTTGCCCAGGCAAGGCCCCAGACACTCACCAGGGGGTTGGAGACTGCACTGTGTGAGGGCAGGCACATCCCTTTCAGGTGTGAGTGACCACTCCTCACCTCCCTCCTAGCACAGATGGCTCATCAGGATATGCAGGCTACACCCCAGCTCCCTTTGTGTCACTGTCTAGTGTGAGGTGCAACCAGCCCAACTGTCAAACTGACCCAGACAGGGAATCCACAAATAGGCAGAGTCACAGAAATGGTATAAGCAAGAAAATGCCCACTTTCTAAAAGTGGCATTTTCAAACACACAATCTTAAAATCAACTTTACTAAAAGATGTATTTTTAAATTGTGAGCTCAGAGACCCCAAACTCCACATGCCCATCCACTCCCAAAGGGAATCTACACTTTAATCAGATTTAGAGGTAGCCCCCATGTTAACCTATGAGAGGGACATGCCTTGCAACAGTGAAAAACGACTTTAGCAATATTTCACTGTCAGGACATATAAAACACATTACTATGGGGGTCATTCCTACCCTGGCGGTCGGTGATAAAGCGGCGGCAAACCCGCCAACAGGCCGGCGGTAAAAAAAAATGAATTCTGACCCTGGCGGGAACCGCCAACACAGACCGCCACTTTAACACTCCGACCGCCACGGCGGGACAAACAAACAGCGCGGCGGTCACCGCCAACAGGCAGGCGGCAGACAATGTACCGCCCACACAATCACAACTCACCAATCCGCCACCTTTTCCGGGGCGGGAGCTCCGCCGATAAAAACACGGCGGAAACAGACTACGAACGGGAAAACGCTCACCTCCATACACTCCACGAGGAAGGAGGACAGCATGGAACCCGAATTAAACATCCTACCTGCTCTCGTCTACCTGCTCATCTACCACGAGTACGAACGCCGGCGCAGACGACAACGGTGAGTACTGCACCTACGACACAGGGGAGGGGGGACGAGAAAGGGTTACGGGCACACACATACGCGACACACCCACCCCTCAACTATCTACACACCAATGCAGAGCGCCAAGTCACAGTGACACCACCCAAACCCCCCGGAATAATGCAAAGACATAATTAAAGTGAGAAACAAAATTTATGTATAAAATAGGTTCTTAGAAGTCATGGTCAAATAGCAATATAATTATTAAAAAATCAAGTAAAAACATTGCGTAACCGATAAACAGAGGCAATTAGTCCTGCACAGTCAATTAAATTGCAAGTGTCCGTGGGCCAAAGTGTATCAACACAAGGGCAAAGCCCACACAGGAGACCTGAGTCCGTTGGAGAGAACACTGCAGGGGCATCTGATGATAAAACTACAGGCACCTCAGGGCGAAGGGAAGGGGGGGCACTACAGCCACATGAGTCCACGACGCCAGATCCACGAAGGGGCCACCATGCCCACTGTACCATCCTGGGGAGTGCAAAGCCACAGTCTCTCAAGTCTCACAAGTGGGTGGATTGCCCACTGGACCATCCTGGGGAGTGCAAAGCCACAGTCTCTCAAGTCTCTACAGTGGGTGGGTTGCCCGCTGTGCCATCCTGGGGAGTGCAAAGCCACAGTCTCTCAAGTCTCACAAGTGGGTGGATTGCCCACTGGACCATCCTGGGGAGTGCAAAGCCACAGTCTCTCAAGTCTCTACACTGGGTGGGTTGCCCACTGTTACATCCTGGGGAGTGCAAAGCCACAGTCCATCAGGTGGATTACCGAGACCACTGGTCATGGAGGAGGCATGGTGGGCAGAGTGAAGCGTGAACAGTAGCTCGACACAGAACCGGCACTGTCATTTGGCCAGCGGTGCTTGAGACGGCGGGGCCCAGCGGAGCGGTGCTTGGGATGAAGGGCCCAGCGGAGCGGTGCTTGACAGGAAGGGCCCAGCGGAGCGGTGCTTGAGATGAAGGGCCCAGCGGAGCAGTGCTTGACAGGAAGGGCCCAGCGGAGCGGTGCTTGAGATGAAGGGCCTAGCGGAGCGGTGCTTGAGACGGCGGGGCCCAGCGGAGCGGTGCTTGAGATGAAGGGCCCAGCGGAGCGGTGCTTGACAGGAAGGGCCCAGCGGTGCGGTGCTTGAGATGAAGGGCCCAGCAGAGCGGTGCTTGACAGGAAGGGCCCAGCGGAGCGGTGCTTGACAGGAAGGGCCCAGGGGAGCGGTGCTTGAGATGGCGGGGCCCTCTTCAGCGGTGCCTTTCTTCACGGCGGGGCCCTGTTCAGCGGTGCCTTTCTGCATGGCGGGGCCCTGTTCAGCGGTGCCTTTCTGCATGGCGGGGCCCTGTTCAGCGGTGCCTTTCTTTACGGCGGGGCCCTGTTCAGCGGTGCCTTTCTGCACGGCGGGGCCCTGTTCAGCGGTGCCTTTCTGCACGGCGGGGCCCTCTTCAGCGGTGCCTTTCTTCACGGCGGGGCCCTGTTCAGCGGTGCCTTTCTGCACGGCGGGGCCCTGTTCAGCGGTGCCTTTCTTCACGGCGGGGCCCTGTTCAGCGGTGCCTTTCTGCACGGCGGGGCCCTGTTCAGCGGTGCCTTTCTTCACCGCGGGGCCCTGTTCAGCGGTGCCTTTCTTCACGGCGGGGCCCTCTTCAGCGGTGCCTTTCTGCACGGCGGGGCCCTCTTCAGCGGTGCTTGTCCAGTCATTCAAGGGAGCCAGACCTGGCCAGGACTCCATGCTTAGTCGCCCTCCGACCGTGCAGTTGCTGGACCCTTCGGTGACGGAGTCCTGGGCCCTTGGGTGTCCTCCCTCACACCCGGGATGGGGCTTGTGGGGCCCTCCTGGTCCGCGCTCCTGCTGGCTGACTTCTCCGCCCTGCTGCCCTTGCCCTCCTTCGATGAGGCTCTCTGGCCCTTGCCTCCCCTGGATGTTGTGGCAGGTGAAGTGGCCGAACTTTGGTCCTTGGGGGCAGCCGTGTCAGTCTTCTCACGGCGGCCCTTGATTTTACGGGTCCTCTTTTCAGGGGGGGGGGGGCTGGCTGTCCCCTTGCTGCTGACAGATGTATCACTGCTGCCAAAGGGTGGATTCCAAAATCCATGCACTATGGTGACACTTGAAGCCGGGCTGGTGGTGGCTGAGGTGCTCTTGGGACTCTTAACAGATGGAGGGGGTGGGTCAGGTGAGGCAAAGAGGTTAAGATTGGAGAGGTAAACTTTTTTAGGACCAAGGTAAAGGGTAGGTGTAGTGGTTATGGGAGTGGAGGAAGAGGATGTGGTTGTAGGAGAGTCAGGTGTGCTGTCTTTGGGTGCAGGTGCTTGTGACGTAGGTTGTGGTGATGTGGTTGGCTGTTGGGTGGGTGGCTGCCTGCGTTTGTGTGTCTTGGAAGAGGGGGTGACAGACACAGTGGGAGAGGACACAGGGGACGTGTAAATGGCAGTGGGGGTGGTGACTGCACGTGTGCAGACTGTACTGGAGGGTGTGCTGGTGATGGAAGTACTGGCTGATGGCGGTGTGCATGCATGTGTGAGTGTAGACGTCACAGGGAGGGAGGAGGGAGACGAGTAGGAGGGGGACACAGAGGTGGTAGTGACTGTTGGCATGTCTGCATCTGGGTGTTGCTTGGGTGACTGTTTGTGGGATCTGTGGTGCTTATGTCTGGATGAGCTGCCCTTGGGTGTTGAGGTGTGTGCAGGCTGGTCTGATGGTGTGGATGGGATAGGCTGAGGAACAGGAGACAGAGACAGGGTGGAGGCAGTTAGAAGAGGGAGGCTGGAAACAGGGACAATGGCTGCCGTCAGTGCTGAGGCCAGAGCATTGAACGATCGTTGATGGGCAGCCTGACCCGAATGAATGCCCTCCAGGTAGGCATTGCTCCGATGCACCTCCCTTTCTACCCCCTGGATGGCATTCAAAAGGGTAGACTGCCCAACAATGATGGTCTGTAGGAGGTCAATGACCTCCTCACTGAGGGCAGCAGGGGTAACTGGGGCAGGGCCTGAGGTGCCTGGGGCGAAGGAGATGCCCGCCTTCTTGGGCGAGCGGGCACGGAGCGAAGGCTGTGGGGCTGCTGGGAGGGCAGAGCTGGTGCACTGGGTGGCGGCTGTACCTGTAGAGGCGGGGGGCCCGGATGTTGCCGCCACCGCTAGGGAGCTCCCATCCGAGGACGTGTCGGTGTCGCTGGTGTCACCACGGGTCCCCGTTGTGAAGCTCCCCTCGCCCTCCGTATCACTAGTGCCCTCGGTGTCTGTACCATGGCCCACCGGGGCCTTGTGACTTGCAGCTCCCTCGTGCTCCGATGCCAATTCTCCTCCGCCTGATGATGCTAATGCACACATGCACAAGTAGATAAAGAAAATGGGTGGGGGGAGAAAAAAAAACAGGTTGAGTGCATGCATTGTCAACACCGTTGGCGGAGAGGACAGACACAGGAGCCTCGTGCACTACGCCGCGCAATCAGGGTACACTACTCAGTACTTGTGACTAGGCCAACAGGTCTAGGGACAACAAATGCGCACATGGGTGATGCTGGACCATGGATAGCTGTACTTGGCACCCTACAGAGGTGGGGGGCGGGGGCCATGCCTAAAGGAGAGGACTACACTACAGAAAGCGCCCTGGCCTAATGTCACCCACAGCCCTCCTCCCCCACCCAGACGCCTCCACTGCGCGTAAAGATAGCTGAATGTGCTGGTACTCACCCCCTTGTGTCTGCTGTGATGTCCTCACGTGCCCATCCAAATCAGGGTAGGCCACCGCCAGGATCCGGGACATCAGGGGGGTCAGGGTACGAATGGCACCCCTCCTAGGTTGGGAGGCCATCCCCAGCAGTGACTCGGCGGTCTTCCTGGTCCCGCGGCGGATGTCCTCCCACCTCTTGCGGCAGTGGGTGCCCCGTCTGTTGTGGACCCCCAGGGCCCGGACGTCCTTGGCTATGGCATGCCAAATGTCGACTTTCTGATGGGCGCTGACCTATTTGACATGTACAGGGTGGGAAAGGAAATATCATCATTATTCCGCATGTTAGATATGATTAGCCCCCCCTCCCCAACCTTGCCATGTGGCACATGCTCTCATCTGTCGTGCCTTGCACTCCTCATTCGCTCACCTCCCCACCATCTTACATCCACCCCACTCAACACAGGCATAGCCCATTCAATGTGCACCCAGTGTACTTACCTGTTGGTCTGGAGGACCGTGGAGTAGCGCATACTGGGGGAGGACCCCATCCACTAGTTTCTCCAACTCTTCAGAAATGAAGGCAGGGGCCCTTTCCCCAGTCGCAGCAGCCATTGTCTCTTCCAGACCGAGGTCACAGCAGCACTTGCAGTATAGGTCCTCTCCTGTGGATGATCAGGTCTCGAGTGATTAAGCAGATAGAAAATGGCGGTCACGCCCGCGGCGGTGCGTACCGCGACCGCCGGCGCACATCGTCATTGGCTCCTGAAACCCATAGGGTTCAATGTTAACCAATGCGGCTTCGCACAGCGGTCTTCGACCGCCTACCGCCACGGTGTGCCACGCCAGCGCAATGACCTCACATCCCACTGTCACACTTCACAGGTCAGGCAGCCGCCATTTCAAGGGCCCACATGGCTTAATTTCAGCTGCGTCACACAGGCCTAGGCCTTGCATTGCCACACATACAAGCCTTTCAATGCATAGATAATCGTGTACTGTGCAAGCTGTGGGAACGTACCTGTGGGTTGCTTGACTCTGTCCTCCATGTTGTCCTTCCTAGGCACCGTCCGCTGGGACTTGCGAGGAGAAGGATGAATCCTCCCGTGTACCGACCGCTGGTGGACCTGTCGACAATGGAAGAAAGACATATTATACTTCGATACCGACTTGACCGAGCCACTATACATGAACTGTGTGCCCAGCTGGAGCCAGCCCTGATGTCCCCCATCCGCCAACCCACAGGAATTCCCCCTCTGGTGCAGGTTCTGTCAGTCCTCCATTTTTTGGCAAGTGGGTCATTTCAGACAACAGTGGCCATGTCATCTGGGATGTCTCAGCCTATGTTTTCAAAGGTTTTGTCCAGAGTGTTGTCTGCCCTGATGAAATACATGCGGAGCTACATTGTTTTCCCAGAGGAGGGTGATTTGGCCACAGTGAAGGGTGATTTCTATGCCCTTGGACATATCCCCAATATCATTGGTGCCATTGATGGGACCCATGTGGCTTTAGTACCCCCAAAAGACAATGAGCAGGTGTACAGAAACAGAAAGAGTTATCATTCGATGAATGTCCAGGTGGTCTGTTTGGCAGACCAGTACATCTCCCATGTAAATGCCAAGTTCCCTGGGTCAGTGCATGACGCGTATGTCATGCGAAATAGCAGCATACCTTATGTGATGGAACAGCTACAGAGACAACGTGTGTGGCTAATAGGTGACTCTGGTTACCCCAACCTGCCTTGGCTATTGACCCCAGTGAGGAATCCCCGGACAAGGGCAGAGGAACGGTACAATGAGGCCCATGGGCGAACTAGGAGAATCATAGAAAGGACCTTCGGCCTCCTGAAGGCCAGGTTTAGGTGCCTGCATATGACAGGTGGATCCCTGATGTACTCACCAAAGAAGGTGTGCCAGATCATCGTGGCCTGCTGTATGCTTCACAATCTTGCATTGCGACGCCAGGTGCCTTTCCTGCAGGAGGATGGTCCAGATGGTGGTGTTGTAGCAGCTGTGGAGCCTGTGGAGAGTGAAGAGGAGGAAGACGACGGGGACGACACAGACAACAGGGACACAGTTACACAACAGTATTTTCAGTAGCAAACAGGTAAGACTCACCCACGCCATTTTACATTTACTTAAGGCCTCCTGCATCTCTACTTTCTGTATTTCCCCCCAGTTCCTTTTAACTGATTTTTGACTTTCCCTTCCCTTTTCAGTGCTGTATGACCCACTGCGTGACTTCTGCTTGGTTTGCCCATGGACTAAAGCTTATTGACATTGGTATGTTGTCATCACAAATTAACTGAACATTATTGAACCGTTATGTGTAATACATTTGTTAAGAATACAAGCTGACTCCAGATTATTTTCAGTGCAATGAGTGATTTATTTTTAGTGCTAGATATTGGTACATGATTGTAAAACGGTGATGGGTGGGGGTGGGGTAATGTCCATGGCAGAGTCCAGTTCTCAGTTCCACAGGTGCATTGTCCATATGCCTGTGGAAGGATGGAGCAGGGGCTGTTTAAGGTTGGACAGGGTGACAATGTGGGACAGTGGGATGACATCAGGGGTTATCTTATACTGGCGGGGGTCTTGGCATCCTACTCTGTCTTCTTTTGTGATCTCAGGTTCCGCTTGCGGGGTGGTTGTTCTTCAGCAGGAGGTGGGGGTTCTGGTGGCCTGTCGTTGTGTGGGGGCCTCCTGTCCACTAGCGCCGGCGGAGGTGGTAGGCTGTTCCTGGTCCTGGCTAGTGACAGGGGCCCTTTGGAGTGCCACATGGTTCCGCAATGTGGTTTCTATCCGGTTGAGGGCCACGACTATGGTCCCCATAGCGGAACCGATGTTCCTGAGTTCGTCTCTGAACCCCATGTAGCGTTCCTCCTGCTGTGCCTGGATCTCCTGGAACCTGGCCAGTACCGTCGCCATCGTCTCCTTGGAGTGGTGGTATGCTCCCATGATGGTGGTGAGGGCCTCTTGGAGAGTGGGTTCCCTGGGCCTGTCCTCCCCCCCCCCTGTCGCACAGCAGCCCTCCCAGTTCCCCTGTTTCCCCGGGCCTCTGTCCCCTGGACGGTGTGCCCACTACCACTGCCCCCAGGTCCCTGTTGTTGTTGGGGTGGTGGGTCAGCCTGGGTGCCCTGTAGTGGCGGACACACCGCTGATTGACGCGTCCTGGAGACAGAGGCATAGGCCCGCTGGGTGGGAGCTGTGCTGATATTCACAGAGGGGGTTGGGTCTGCTGTGGCCTGTGACTGACTGAGGGTAACCGACTGTCCAGAGGTCCCCGATGGTCCGGGCTGGTCATCAGGTTCTAGGTCGACAGAGCTGCTGTCCTCACTGGGGGCCTGTTGTGGGGGTGGGATGGACAAATCTGGACCCTCCTGGACGGTGTGTTGGCGTTCGGGCCCTGCAGGGGTAAAAGAGTATGGTTATTGCTTTTGTGTGTGCCAAGGCGTGCAATTTGGGGGTGCCCTTGTCCCCCAGTGCTGGCATTCCCTTGTGGGAGGAGATGTGAGGGTGGTTGGGGGGGGTGGATGGGTATGTGCAGTGGTCATGCATAGGTGATGGGTGTCTATGGTTTGTGTTGGCATTCAGGGGTTGGTGTTGTCTTGGGTGGGTTGTGATGGTGAGACATTGGCAGGGAGGATGTGTGCTGGGGGGTTGGGATTGGGGGTGAGGGTGGGGGTGTGGGTTGACATGCTGGTGGGGGGGGGGCAGTAGTTGAGAATCGACTTACCAGAGTCCATTCCTCCGGGTACTCCAGCGAGGCCGTCAGGATGCAGGATGTTGAAGACCTCTTGCTCCCATGCTGTGAATTCGGGTGGAGTGGGTGGGGGTCCGCCGCCAGTCTTCTGCACAGCGATGCAGTGTCTTGACACCATCGAGCGCACCTTCCCCCGTAGGTCGTTCCAGCGCTTTTGGATGTCTTCCCGATTTCTGGGATGCTGTCCCACAGCGTTGACCCTGTCTACGATCCTTTGCCATAGCTCCGCCTTCCTGGCTATTGTGGTGTGCTGCACCTGTGTGCCGAAGAGCTGGGGCTCTACCCTTATTATTTCCTCCACCATGACCCTGAGTTCTTGGTCCGAGAACCTGGGGTGTCTTTGGGGTGCCATGGGGTGGTGTGGATGAGGTGTGGGGTGGTATTGGTGGTGATGTGCGTGGTGATGTGTGGTGATGTGTGCGTAGATGTAGTGTGGGTGATGATGTTGGATTCCTGTGTGTGTTGTGGTTTGCTTTCCCTGGGCTCTCTCTCTGTGTAATGCGCCTTGTCTCTGATTTTCGAATTATGGGGGTTTGTGTGTGATGTGGGTGTGTGTTTTATATTGTAATGAGTGTGTGGGAGTGGTGTGTTTATGTGTATCAGGTGTGTGTATTTCGAATTGTCCAATGTGGCTGTGTTTTGTAAGGGTATGTGTATTTTTACCGCGGCGGTGTGTACCGCCAATGGAATAACGCGGTTGAAAGACCGCCGCGTGGATTCGTGGGTCGGAATGACATGGGCGTGTTTGTGTTGGCGTGACGGTGGAGGTTTGGTCATCTCCAGTTTATCGCTGCCCGCTGATGAGGCGGCCTTCCGTGGATGTCGGGTTTTTGGCGGTTTGACAGTTGGAGGTCAGAATGACCGTGGCGGTTTACCGCGGCCGCGGCGGTATAATGGCGGACTTCTGACCAGCGGTGAGGGCCTTTTACCGCCGAGGTCAGAATCACCCCCTATATGTCCTACCTTAACCATACCCTGCAACCTGCCCTTGGAGCTACCTAGAGCCTACCTTAGGAGTGCCTTACATGTAAGAAAAGGGAAGGTTTAGGCCTGGCAAGTGGGTACACTTGCCAGGTCGAGTTTACAGGTAAAACTGCACACACAGACACTGCAGTGGCAGGTCTGGGACATGATTACAGAACTACTTATGTGGGTGGCACAACCAGTGCTGCAGGCCCACTAGTAGCAGTTGATTTACAGGCCCTGGGCACCTCTAGTGCACTTTACTAGGGACTTACTAGTAAACTAAATATGCCAATCATGGATAAATCAACATTATAATTTACAGAGAGAGCATATGCACTTTAGCACTGGTTAGCAGTGGTAAAGTGCTCAGAGTTCAGAAGCCAACAGCAACAGGTCAGAAAAAATAGGAGACAGAAGGCACAAAGATTGGGGAGGACCCTGCATAAGCAAAATAGTCCAACACAGGTGATGTACTGTTATGGTGCATTTCTCTAGGCCACCAACCATGGAGAATTGTCTTCCATGTCATCCGAAGAATTATCATTGTGGACTGCTGGTTGTTGGACTTTACAGTGTTTGTGTGTCATGCGCATAGTTGAAGTTGTGTTCCTGCTATGTGATAGCTCCTCATCACCTTCCTCAAAGTCTGGTAGTGGTGACACATTTGCTTTCATAGTAGTTAGAGTAGGAGTTAGAGTAGGAGTAATGGGCATAGGAATAGCAATTGCGCTGTCCTCCGTTTCCACATGTGTGTTAATTGCTTCACCAGCCTCAATGTTTCAGACATGTCCTGAATGTGATATGTGGAAATGTATGTATATAGTTATTGTAAATAAATGATTAATACGTTTGCATAATATTGTTGAAAATGTGTTTTATATATTTGTGACAAGCAGATTATGCATAGAAATGTGTAGTTTTATTATCAGCACAAAGTACACCATGTAACTAAAGATGTACTACAGCTCCCATTATGCATTGCCAAAGCACAGCAAACATCTCCATGATGTTGTACTTGACATGCAAACAATATGTTCTGGTAAATATTTACCAGGAGAATGACGTACATTGGCTGGAGACTGCAGGATTGGCTGTGTCAATGTCTGACACCTGCATCACACTTTTGTGTTCAAGTGTCCCCTCAATCAGTGACTCCATTGGAGTGAGAAAAGGATGTTTGGAAGGTCCATCACCTTTGCCATGATCCTCAGCCATTCTCCTGGCTACCTTCTCTTTGTTGCAAGATCTTAGGTCACACCAGTGTTTTCTAATCTCTGGTGTGGTTCTCTGGGTGACACTAAGGGGGTCATTTTGACCTTGGCGGACGGCGGAGGCCGTCCGCCAAGGTACCGCCGCTGAATGACCGCGGCGGCCATTCAGACATTTCCTCTGGGCCGGCGGGCGCTCTCCAAAAGAGCACCCGCCGGCCCAGAGGAAATGCCCCTGCAACGAGGACACCGGCTCAGAATTGAGCCGGCGTAGTTGCAGGGGTGCGACGGGTGCAGTTGCACCCGTCGCGTATTTCAGTGTCTGCTTAGCAGACACTGAAATACTTTGCGGGGCCCTCTTACGGGGGCCCCTGCAGTGCCCATGCCATGGGCATGGGCACTGCAGGGGCCCCCAGGGGCCCCGCGGCACCCCCTACCACCATCCTGTTCCTGGCAGGAGACCCGCCAGGAACAGGATGGCGGTAGGGGGTGTCAGAATCCCCATGGCTGCGGAGCGCGCTCCGCAGCCATGGAGGATTCACAAGGGCAGTGGTAAACCGGCGGGAGACCGCCGGTTTACCCTTTCTGGCCGCGGCTGAACCGCCGCGGTCAGAATGCCCTCGGGAGCACCGCCAGCCTGTTGGCGGTGCTCCCGTGGTCGTGACCCTGGCGGTCACCGGCCGCCAGGGTCAGAATGACCCCCTAAGTGATTTGACTTTCTCCAGGATGATGTTCCATATTTTTGTTTTCTGGGCCTCAGGAACAGAAAATGATGCTTTCCCAAAAACTGGTCCATGTATGCCACACATTATTCTGTTAACAGCTCCAGCTCCTTCTCAGAAAATTGTACTTTGCGCTTCCTGCTGCCAGGGTCCTTGTCCCCATCTGCTTGGACATACTGTTCTTCAAAAATTAGTTTCCACTGCCCGAAGACAGACATGAACACCCCTTCCCTCCCACATCTTCCTAGGTTTCTGGGTTGCGCCACACCCAGTATTTCTAAACTTCCTGGTTCCTACATCATAATTCTGCATCCAGAATGGGAGTTTCCCTTATTGCGATTTCTTATTTGGAAATCGCATCCGTGTCATTTCTAAAAAGGAAATTTCCTATTTATGAATGTGAATTTGTAGAAATCACTATTTGTGGAATACTCTCCTACGTAGATCCCATTTTGTGATTTCCAAATAGCAATCTCTACAAAATCACTATTTGGAAATTGCTAACACTGACTTTCGTACTTAATGCCCTAAGGGGGTCATTCTAACTCTGGCGGGCGGCGGAGGCCGCCCGACAGAGTTCCCCCGACAGAACACCGCTCCGCGGTCTAAAGACCGCTGCGGTGATTCTGTGTTTCCCGCTGGGCTGGCGGGCGACCGCCAGAAGGCCGCCCGCCAGCCCAGCGGGAAACCCCTTCCCACGAGGAAGCCGGCTCCGAATGGAGCCGGCGGAGTGGGAAGGTGCGACGGGTGCAGTTGCACCCGTCGCGAATTTCAGTGTCTGCTAGGCAGACACTGAAATTCTTTGTGGGGC
This sequence comes from Pleurodeles waltl, assembly GCF_031143425.1. Taxonomy (NCBI): domain Eukaryota; kingdom Metazoa; phylum Chordata; class Amphibia; order Caudata; family Salamandridae; genus Pleurodeles; species Pleurodeles waltl. Next base: position 272,112,657 of record NC_090451.1, on the reverse strand, counting down.
CCTCTTACGGGGGGCCCCTGCAGTGCCCATGCCATTATTCCCTGAACATGATGGCTGTCGTTTGTCTGTCCAGAAGTTTCAAAGCTGCAAATCAGTTGTGACTATTTACAGTACTAACTAGATGTGGTTTGCTGAGTTGTGGTATGTTCTGTATTTATCACATAGATGAGTGGATTGAATTTTAGCAATACCTTTAATCTATTCACTGGCAGGCAGTGGCGCGTAATGCATGGTACATTATGACAATATCTGTTTAAATTCTGTCAAGTGTCATAAAATGTGAAGTGTAGCATATAGCATATAGCACTGGTGATGTATTGGGCTAATAAGGGTGCAGTTTGGTCTTCTTCAGCTTGTGGTTTAGAAGATGGTAGTTCGTGTAGAGACAAGTACCCCTGAGGTGGACATTGTTGGCCAACTACATGGCTTTGAGTGAGAGTAAGCATTTGTAAAGTTCTGCCTTACCTGTTCTATTTTAGCAAGAAAAGTAGTAAGTTTTCAGACTGATTTGACTAAAATGATCATGATAAATGAAAAGACAGATGGCCATTCCAAATCTGTGGTTGTACTACTGAGGGGCACGGATATTGGTTGTTAATGACTGGACTTTTGCAACATAACAGGAGCCCTCCTTACTTGGGTACAGACTGGCCATGTGTACAAGAGGATACGTGTGCCAGCTTTATGGCGCAGGTTGGAAGATCCTGCCATCAACCCTGAAAAGTACAGTGGTAAAAATACCAGAGAAGGGCAAGGTGGGTACTTGGCTGGAAGGGTAAATTAACACTTGAGACACCTCTTTGGGAAACAGAGGCATTACAGGGATTAGAGGCAGTGGAGGGCTACAGAAAATGCGACTTTCACGGTATTTCCACAGTAGGAGACGTTTGGGGAGATGGCGAGTTGATACTGATGCCTGAACTGCAGGAACAGTTTGAACTAACAGGGAGTAAGTTCCTCAGATAGAGAAAAATATCTTACAGGGCTATGAGGAACGGCTGTATGATATAGCAGAGGAGACACCACTGGAATACAGCGTCCTAGGAGTCTTCCCAAACAATCATGCAGACTCACAGATTTACAGCACACTGCTTAATAATAGGTTACCCCACCTTGGTGCACTGAGGAACAAAAGGGAACAAGACTTGAGGGGCCTGGAGGATGACAAAAAGGGGAAAGGCCCGTCGATATCCCAGGAGAGTGACTTCATGAGCAGGATTTTGGGTGATTCTGCTGAAAATATTCCACAGGGCATACTTTAAAAAAACAGGTTATTCAAGATGGGTAAAGTTGAAGATGACTGATGTCCAGTGGCGGCTCCTCTGTGTGGGCGGAGAAGCATTGCTCCCCCGCCAGCAGCAGAAGCTGCAAACCTTTCACAAGAAACTACGTTTATTTGCCCTTCCTTGTGAAAGGGGCGGGCCATGGGGTAATAAGCAGTGAAGGGAGTGCACTGTGCACTCCCCTCACTGTGCATGTATGTTTTGCTGGCCGTTGCGGGCCAGCCAAACATACATGCACAGAAGGCTGTCTCCAGCTCGGCAACACAGTTGTTGGGCTGGAGAGAACTTGCAGAGGCTCCCAGTCTGCCTGGGAGTGCACTGGCTGGGTGCTCCTGGCCAATCCTGCTGCTGCTCTGAGTTGCGTCAGGATTGGTGCAGGGCAGGCTGGGAGCCTGTGCCTGCCTGCAGGACGAAAAAGAGGAGCGGTGCGTCGAGAAGTGGCGCAGAGGTAAGTTTTTTTTTTTTTTTTTTTTTAATTAAAATGTCTGTACCCCCCTGACATCCTCCCCCCGCCCTGCCCGGCCCTGCCCCCTGTAACGCCAGCGAACTGCTGCTGTTGAAGTGGCGCAGAGGTAAGTTTTTTTTTTTTTTTTTTTTTTTTTTAATTAAAATGTCTTTACCCCCCTGACATCCTCCCCCCGCCCTGCCCGGCCCTGCCCCCTGTAACGCCAGCGAACTGCTGCTGTTGAAGTGGCGCAGAGGTAAGTTTTTTTTTTTTTTTTTTATTAAAATGTCTTTACCCCCCTGACATCCTCCCCCCGCCCTGCCCGGCCCTGCCCCCTGTAACGCCAGCGAACTGCTGCTGTTGATGTCTAAGGGGTTGTTGGCAAAGGAGCATACTGCTGCACCCTATGTAGAGCTGTGTGTGGGTACAGAGGTACTGGGAGAAGATCTGCCGTAAACTATCCTATGTCATTGATAGATTTGTAGAACTCACTCCTCAATGGGTAATGCTGGGTATCTGAGGAGAGCAAACCTTGGATAGATACACACTACTTTTTTGTAATGTGACACTGATAGAGGCAAGGTGGGATATAGTCCGGTTTTGGGGGGAAGCTTTGGCTCCAACAGTGGCCAACTGGGAATCAAACTTAAATTGTTGCATGAGAGCTGAGGAGTTACTCTTCAGGGCTCGGTGGTCACCCACGCAAATTTGAAAAAATATGGGGTCCCTGAAGAAGCACAGACGAAAAACTGGAGTGAGACGGCAAGAGAGGTCAGATTGAGATAATGTTCCATTGGGAGTTGAGTATACACCGGGGATGAGTTGGAGAGCCAGGTACAAGTGAATTAATGGGGGAAGTTGTGACCATCTACTTAGTGTTCATTTAGTAGTTATGCGGATGCTAAAGGTAATTGAACTGTGTTTGTGGTCCTCGCTGTTAAAATATGCTGTTCTACCATGTATTTGTTTGTTGTTTCCTCAACATGTAATGAACAGATACAAAAAAAAGAATGACGGATGGCAATAATGGGCATGTATGACATTACCGAGCATATATGCAATTGTTTGGTATGTTATGGTATTGTTTGGCATATGACTGATGGTATTACTATGCATATTATATAATTACAGGCATTTGACAGCATTGCTTCGCATTTGATGTCATTGATTGATAGATGACACTACAACTAGGCACTTCATTGACTTCCCTGGCACAAGCTAGCTATTTCTGCCAACCCTTGTCTTGGCTGCACAGGGGCATGTGTGGTTGTAACTGGGCATAACAAAACTGCTGTGTGCGTTTCATTGTGCTGTACCGAGGAATGAGGCTGTGCAGGGGAATTTGAGACAATATTATCGTATGGGGCAGAAGCAAAAGTCTCCTTCAAGAAAACTACAGGCTCATATTTGGGAACTGTGGGGCCTTTTCTCCATGTCCTGGAGACCAATTATTAGAGGACGTGTAGTTTGCTACTGTCAGTCCAGGGCCTGGATTACTATTGTACTCCAATTCTATAATCAAGTTACTCAATTTAACTTGACTCTTTCGGGAGTAGAGATGTGGGCCAGTCAAGTGTTACTCTAGGAAGTGATTGAAGGTTATAAACTCAGATAGAACATAACACATACATTACCAAACAATAAACTACCTTCCCAGCAAGATTTATTGCATAGAAAAAAAATATTTTTCGTAGTAGCCTAAATAAAGCAGTTCACTTGAAGATCACTCAATTAATCGATTGGTAATAAAGCACAACAGCTAGCATACTGTGTTATTTCACTGGAATCATCTAACAAACTAGATTAGACTCCCAGAGAATAAGGAAGAAAACAGCAAAAGTTACACTTCATTATGGAAGGAAAGATGATCAGTGGTGGCATGCAGAGAAAGAAATATGGCATTCCAAAGAGAAGCAGTCATAAAGAAGGAATGAGTAGCCTCCTGTCAACTACAGTGGAGACGAGGCAGTCTCAGCAGAACAAAGGAGGAAAATCTTTGCAAATAAGAGGGAGTGTAGATACTAAGGTGCCACCTTGCACACATTTGCGTATTTTATTTAATGCTAATGTGGCCCAACGAGGCCAAAATCCTCGCGCCATTTTAACAAAGTGACACTATGCATGCATTGCGCCACTTTGTAACCTTTTGCGCTACATTATGCCTGTGCCAGGCACAATGTATACAAAGGGGGCGCTCTCCCGATAGGGGGGCCGAAAAAATGGCGCAAGGAAATCAAACAGATTTCCTAGCGTCATTTTTACTGCACTTTTAATGCCTGCTCAGAGCAGGTGTCAAAAGGGGGCTTCCATTATTTATAATGGGCCCCTATGTACTCTGCAGGAGTAACGCCAATATTTTGGCACTACTCACGCAGAGTACATCAATAGCGTCAATAAAAATGACACTATTGCCCCCTACCCTGCTCCATGGCGCACTGTATCTTAGATACGGCGCACACATGGTGGCGGTAGGGGGGTGCTAAGGGGTGCTAGGAAAGTCGTGCTGCACTAGGTGCAGCGCCGCTTTACTTAAATATGCCCCTAAATAGGGTTTCCAAAAACTGAAGAAAAGTGATTAAGACCACCTAACAGTCATACCAAATAATTTTGATTTACGTGTAGCTGAGTAATGAGATATTTTGGAAGACCCAGGTTAACCCCTAGAGTGTGGGCGTCAGCCACTGGCCGACGCCCACACTTTCCCTGGTGTGGGTCACGACAAGTAGCCGATACCAGGGAGGGGGTTAAAAAAATCAGGATTTTCTTTCCCCAAAACACACTGGGAGACACAGAAGATCTTCCATGTCTCCCTCCACCCCTCAACCTGCCCCTTTATGATGTCAGCGCACCACGAGGCACGCTGAAGTCACTGTTTTGTTTTCCCCATCGGAGCAGGAAGCGGCCTTGCGGCCGCTTCCTGTTCCAATGGGGAAAACAGCCCCAAACGACGCCTTCCTGAACAGGATTCCTGGCCCTCGAAGCCAGGAAACCCCACTAGACACCAGGGATTTCACTTGGGGGGGCCGGCCCTCTCAGCAAACGCCCCTTCCCCGGCATATTTTTTTGAAAAAAGGTAGGTGTCCCCATTGCGATTGACCCCCCCGACACCCGGGCTAAATAAAAAAAAAAAAAATATATATATATATATATATATATCCTGTGGGCAATAATTTTATTTATTAGGTGTATGGTTTCCCTGGGGGACCGTTATGGCCCCCAAGGAAACCATACAACTACTAAATATATATATTTATATATATATAGATAGATAGATAGATAGATATAGATATATCTATCTATGCAGATAGATATATCTATCTACGTAGATAGATATATCTATGTAGATAGATAGAGATTTATTTATATATATATATATATATATATCACTTTTGTCAATGCATGTGTGGTTTCCCTGGGCGCTGCGATCACCCCCCAGAAAAACCAGACCCACATTTAAAAGTGATATATATATATATATTTGCCACCAGTTGTCTTGCAGTTGCAGCTTGCGTCTTCAAAGCAATGCACATACTTCAACTGACGCGTTTCAACTGTAGCTTTTAGGCAGCAATAAAAAGTTAAGTAGGTCTTGTGATTATGTTTCTGCTATAAAAGGATCAGACTTTTGTCTAGTGGCAGTTTTGATGCCATAAAGTAGCACAGAAGGTTTAAATGCCTACTGCAAAGAACAAATCTGTATTTTATGTAAATAGCTGAGTACATTAGTAAAGTCAGCCATTTCACCAATACAAATGAAATGTATGTGCGGGGCGGCTATGGAGAGATGAAGGACACTTTTGCTGGGAGGTAGTGAGGGAATCCAAGGAGGAGGACATGGGAGTGGGGCACCGATAATGATTGTTGGACTGGGCGCTAGAGGTGTTAAAGACTGTGACGATTGGTATGTGACAAGGTGTTTTTTGAGTGTCTTGTCAGAACGTGCGGATTGAGGGGAAAAAGCGAAGGTGAGGTTACTTCTACTGTTGCACGTATCACACACACACACACACCAGCAATTTTGTGACTGTCTACGTGGGCTAGTGTTTTAGAGCAACAGTTTAGCTAGTAGCAGAGATGGCATCTTGTTGGATGACTGCTGCTCACTCAAGCCCTCACTCGGGTTATAGAAGACAGCTCTGACATAGAATCAGAGACTGAGACAGCAGATACTGAGACAGCATCTGAGGGATAGGACAATGGCGCAGACTTTGGGAGTGAATTTTCAGTCGGAGGAGTCCCATTCGATAACTCCTCTTCCAGTAATTATGAGGGAGGTGATGAGGACATTCCTGCTGTCCCTTCGCAAGCACAGTCTGTGCAACGGGACGATACCGGGTTAACCCAACCCAGAGAGCAGGTGCATGCGGCGGCAAGCACAGAGAGAGAGTGCTCTTTTGGGAGCTCCCCAATTTAGTTCAGCCCCAAATTCCACCGCCCAAATCGTATTGTGGGGACATCAAAATTATCTATCACAAAACAAACTGGTTTTGTAAGACAGGCACCTGCATTTTTGGTCCTGGGCTCGGCGGCCATATAGGAAAACATACTAAACCCAGACATTTCTGGAAACTAGACATCCGGGGGAGTCCACAGAGGTGTGACTTGTGTGGATTCTTCAAAGTTTTCTTACCCAGAATACCCTGCAAAGCTGAAATGTTTATTAAAAACTCTGTTTTTTCTTGCATTTCTGTCACACAAACTACAGGAATATTCTGGGATCCCCAAAATTCCTACCACCCAGTGTTTCCCCACCTGTCCTGATAAAGAGCTACCCCACTTGAGTGCCTGTACCTAGTGCCTGTGTCAGGAATGGATCACCCCAGGGTCAACAGTTGCCCTCATGAAAGGACCAACATTGACCATTGTGTGATCTATTCCTGTGACGGGCACTAGGCCTACCCACACAAGTGAGGTATCATTTTTATCAGGAGACTTGGGGAAACGCTGGGTGGAAGGAAATTCGTGTCTCCTCTCAGATTCCAGCACTTTCTGTCACCGAAATGTGAGAAAAAAGTGTTTTTTTGGCCAAATTTTGACGTTTGCAAAGGATTCTGGGTAACAGAACCTGGTGAACGCCCCACAAGTCACCCCATCTCGAATTCCCCTAGGTTTCTAGTTTTAAAAAATGCACAGGTTTGATAGGTTTCCCTAGGTACCAGCTGAGCTAGAAGCCAAAATCTACAGCTAGGCATTTTGCAAAAAACATGTGAGATTTCAATGTAAAAATGTGACGTGTCCATGTTGCGTTTCCTGTCACGAGTATTAGGCCTACCCACGCAAGTGAGGTACCATTTTTATTGGGAGACTTGGAGGGACACAGAATAGCAAAACAAGTGTTATTGCCCCTTGTCTTTCTCTACATGTTTCCTTCCAAATGTAAGAGAGTGTGTAAAAAAGATGTCTATTTGAGAATTGCCCTGTAATTCACGTGCTAGTATGGGCACCTCGGACTTCAGAGTTGTGCAAATAACCACTGCTTCTCAACACCTTATCTTATGCCCATTTTGGAAATACAAAGGTTTTCTTGATACCTATTTTCACTCTTTATATTTCAGCAAATGAATTGCTGTATACCCGGTACAGAATGAAACCCCATTGCAAGGTGCAGCTTATTTATTGGCTCTGGGTACCTAGGGATCTTGATGAACCTACAAGCCCTATATATCCCCGCAACCAGAAGAGTCCAGCAGACGTAACGGTTTATTGCTTTCAAGAATCTGACATCGCAGGAAAAAGTTACAGAGTAAAACGTGGAGAAAAATGGCTGTTTTTTCAGCTCAATTTCAATATTTTTTGATTTCAGCTGTTATTTTCTGTAGGAAAACCTTGTAGAATCTACACAAGTGACTGAATTCAGAATGTTTTCTACCTTTCAGAAATGTTTATCTTTCCGGGGTCCAGCATTGGTTTCACACCCATTCCTGTCACTAACTGGAAGGAGGCTGAAAGCACAAAAATAGTAAAAATAGGGTATGTCCCAGTAAAATGCCAAAATTGTGTTGAAAAATGTGTTTTTCTGATTCAAGTCTGCCTGTTCCTGAAAGCTGGGAAGATGGTGATTTTAGCACCGCAAACCCTTTGTTGATGCCATTTTCAGGGAAAAAAAACACAAGCCTTCTTCGGCAGCCCTTTTATCCCATGTTTTTTAAAAAAATGAACTTTTCGCTGTATTTTGGCTAATTTCTTGGTCTCCTCTAGGGAAACCCACATACTCTGGATACCATTAGAATCCCTAGGATGTTGGAAAAAAGGACACAAATTTGGTGTGGATAGCTTATGTAGACAAAAAGTTATCAAGGCGAAAGCGCGACCATGCCCTTCGACATTGAACCGTGGCCAAGGTATTGATCTGCCCATAACAGTGCCAGTTTGTGAATATCACCAGAGTATGGAACTGGAACGCTTTTCAGAGTGGGATGTTGGCCAGTGGTATCTGTTTACTAAAATCACAAGGCTTCTGATGAAAAAAAAAAAATATATATATATATATATATATATATATATATATATATATATATATATATATATATACACAAAAAGTACATGAGGTGGCATGGCCTGGATGACAGACGGCACCGGAGAATGCCTCGCTGAGAGATTTAGGATCCAGAGGCTATCGTCATCATCCAGGCTTGCTGGGACGTGTAGTCAGTGAGGTGACAATGATGACATTGTCAGGCACCTGAGGAGCTGGCCTTGCTGGCCAAGCTGTGTCTGACTTCTGCCAAGTGCTCAACGAGACCTTGCGCGGCCTGCATCACAGCCTATGGCAGGGTGTGCCCCACTCCTGATGAGCTGCAGCAGGGGATGGGGCACAGAGGTATACATGCCCGAACCCCCCGCCCTAATCTTGGCAACACAAATGCTGCTCCTCCTGTCTGACTGCATAAGGGTGAGCTACATCACACAGGCCGTGGCTGCGGGAAGTTGGCCTTTTGACAGAACACATGGCTGCAGACCACAGTGAGTACCACCTGGCCTGCGGATAATGGTATTCTTCATTTGATACTTGATAGCTGCTCATACCACTTAGCATGCTGATACTCTGGACTAACTCCCAGTACATTGGAGGCTGAGTGGAGTGAATAGTGACTGCGAGCTCCTCCATTCATCTCCCGATACCCCTCATCCCTGTGGCTTGATAACCCGCAGAGGACATTGACCTGCTCTGGGAGCCTGACGATTAAAGTGCAAACTACCTACAAGCCCCTTCTCCCCCCATTACTCTCAACTCGCCTCCCAAGCACATTGTTACTGCCGGGGTGCCTTATTCAGACCTATACAAGTGGGAGGAAAGCCCTATCCAGAGCAACGGACTGCTCTCATCTGGCCTACTATGACTGGCACTCTCTGGCTCTGCCCTGCCTACGAGCAACATTAGCTCTACTGAGGGGGACCAGTGGCTGCTCGTGCCCTCCTTGGCTCCTGGACTACACTGGCTGAGGGGAGAGGCGGGCTCAAGTGCATGACCACCTAGTCTTTTCAGTCAACAAAGTCCCTACATACATCAAGAGCAACGCACCAACCAGAGGCCGTGCTCCAACATGACTGCTGCGAATGTTAGGAAATTGGAGAGCAGAGTGGAGGATTCAGAAGGTCGCTTCAGACACAACAATCTCCATTTCATGGGATTTCCAGAAGGGACAGAAGGAGCAGACCCAGTCCACTTTTTTTAATCTTGGCTGGCACAGGTGGAGGGCTCAGATAATATTTCCAACAAAGAAACCCCTGCAGGAGCACCTTGAAGACCAGTAGTTGTTTAGCTCCTTAACTATAGGGACAAGGAGTCCATACTGTGAGCAACGCGCATGGCTGAGCCACTAATGTAAGAAAATGCTCTCACTTTCTATACCCAAACTATACACTAGCAGTTCAGGGCCGCAGAGCATCTTTTTTTGGGCTTGCGACAAGCAGGCCTGAAATACTCACTGCTCTTTCCGGCCAAACTTAAGGTCATGATCAACGAAACTAGATACTTCTTCACCGAGCCAGCAGATGCCTGGGACTGGGTGGAGCAGCACAGGTATGAAGCCTCTACCCCGTCCTCACCGTCCCTCCACTCCTGCCCAGACCAGAAGAAACATTGTGGAAGAAGCACTAACCAAGGTGCAAAAACTGCCAAGATACTAGGAGCCCTGTCTCCAGCGCAAGCAAGAAAGGAGCAGATGTATGCGCTGTCAACCACATTCACATTGTGGATAGACAGATGCTCTTCGCCCACCCTAGCCACGGACGACATGCCCTTAGTCCCTGAATTGGACACATCTACTAGCGTGGTCCTGTCGGAGATCTTACCAGAAGTGACCCCGCAAACAGCCAACTTGTTCATATAATAGTCTGCTGGGCCAGCAACTGTCATTCCTTTTCTCCCATATGCATACTTCCATTCATGCAGCCTTAATAGCCCACTGACCATTGCTTCCTAAGGACATGGATCGACTTTAGCTTACTAATGATGATGACATCATGGTTTCAACAGCACACACTATACAAGCCGCCTGTCTAACATTGGAACTGCACTAGTTGAACCTTACAATACTGGCCACCCCCTCAACCCCGCCCTACTCCTAGGCGGCCACAGTCTGTACTGAAGAGTACATAGGACTACCCTGCCTCGGGATTGTTTGGGCAGTTTTGAGCTTCAGTATTGCCCTGGGTTGGGAGTTGTGGGTCATTATTGTTATTGTTTCTTGTAAATTGATGAAAGTCTTTCAGTGTACCTTGCATTCCTCTTCTACTATGCCTGCCTTATACTCGACCACCACACTCCACATGGACTTAGAAACACATATCGGAAATTAGAGTCATGGTGTGGAATGTCTGAGGTCTGGGCACCACCCGTAAGAGGCATTCAGTACAACAATACATTAGGCGTTGGAGCGTCTACAGGAAATTCATATAGCGGGTGGGGAAGATGTCAAATTGCAGTGACGCAGGAGGGGCCAATCTTACTGCACTACATACGCTGACTTTGCGAGAGGAGACCGCATCTGGATCCGACCCAGAGTTCTGTTCTGTCACAAGAATGTAGAAATTGACCCAGAGGGACACTATGGCCCTCATTCTGACCCTGGAGGTTTGAAACCGCCAGGGCAGAGGGCCGCGGAAGCACCGCCAACAGGCTGGCGGTGCTTCATGGGCAATTCTGACCGCGGCGGTAAAGCCGCGGTCAGAAAAGGGCAACCGGCGGTTTCCCGCCGGTTTACCCCTGGCCCAGGGAATCCTCCATGGCGGCGCTGCAAGCAGCGCCGTCATGGGGATTCCGACCCCCTTCCCGCCAGCCTGTTCCTGGCGAGGAGGCTGGCGGGAACGGGTGTCGTGGGGCCCCTGGGGGCCCCTGCACTACCCATGCCACTGGCATGGGCAGTGCAGGGGCCCCCTAACAGGACCCCATAATGATTTTCAGTGTCTGCTTTGCAGACACTGAAAATTGCGACGGGTGCAACTGCCGCCCGCCGGGGTCGGAATGACCCCCTATGTGTTTCCAGAATGGTCACTTGAGGGTAAACCCGTTCTCCTAGGCAGTACATATGCTCCCAATGTGGCACAACTAGCCTTCTTCACACATCTATCGACTGTCCTGACTAAGTGGGCACACATCCCCTGGATCTTGGGAGGAGCCTTCAACGGTGTACTTGAGTTGCAATTAGACTGCTCGTCCCCCCCCCCGCCGACCTCTCCTATCGTGAGACCAGCTGCTCATTATGTGCAATGGCTGACACACTGGTCACTACACGACAACTGGCGCACACTGCATCCGAACGTTAAGGAATATTCTCACTACTCAGTCTCACACGATTTGCATGTTAGATTGGACAACATACTTTGCCATACTTCCCTCCAACTGTAGGTCACCTTGGCTGAATATTTAGGAATACAATTTTTGGATCATAACCCGCTCTGACTACACTTTGAATGGGGGGTAGTCCGACCACCAGTCTCTACCTGGTGACTGCAGCCTGTAGCATTGGAGTACCAGGTGTTCATAGAGTCCACACAAGACGCATTAACACATTTTTTAACAGAAAATTGGGGCACTGAAGCATCCCATGCTTTGGATTGGGAGGCATTAAAAGCTGATGTTTCCGGGTCATTGTATACGAACGACTTTCGGGGTAAGAGCAGAACTACACAGAGACCTGCTCCAAATGGAGCACAAGCTCAGACAATTGGAAGTCGATTCCCACACTGACCCTGAGAGGCGCCAACAGCTAACTAGGGCCACAGAGGCACATGCCAGCCTTGTTGAGAAACTGTGGTATCTAGATTTCAGAGTATACCAGGCCAGAATGCATGCAGAGGAGAACAAATCAGGTCAACTGCTAGCATGGCTCCTGCGCAGTGCGACTCCAACTTCCTCTAACACAGCGATAAAGCGCACCCCCAGGTGCATACTCACAAATCAAAAGGACATACACAACACATTCATCATACACTATCGTAATTGATACAACACTTCCCTGAGACCAGAAAACAGAATATACACGTCTTCCTTCAAGAAGCCACGTTGCCTGTTTCGAAGCTCCTAATCAGAGAGAACTCAATTTGCCCGTCACGATACAAGAAATACGTGGTGCAATCAAAGATATAGCCACTTGTAAAACTCTGGTGCTCAACAGGTTCCCCATAGAACTGCCCTCTCTAGTCACCAAACTTCCCGAACTCTTCCAAGTTGGCCTAGAGGAAGGGTGCCCCCACTGCTCCGGGAGTCTTTGCTGATCTCACTCCCCAAACCTGGAAAAGACCTGCTGGAATTAACTTCCTATGGTCCACTTTCTGAGCTTGGGTCCGATCATAAAATACTGAGCAAAATTATAGCCTCTTGTCTCTTACAGCATATGTCCACACTGGTCCACTCAGACCAAAGTGGCTTTATTTCAGGCAGATCTACCACGCTAAACATACAGCGATTGCACAAGATCATGACACTCTCCCCTGCACAGTGGCCTTATGCTGCCTACATGATTTTAGATTTAGAAAAGGCATTCGACACACTGGACTGGGAATACATGTTCTCCACCCTCACTACGCTGGGTATCACATGCTACAAAGCCTTATCTGCCTGAAGCGTACAGAGCACCATCATTAATAGTGACATGTCAGCAACCCTCCGAAAACAAGAGCAGTGCCGACTTGAAGCCTGATTAGGTGCAAGACAGATTATTGTAATAACAATTCAAACGTTACATCAACATCACAGTGCATATTAACGTTGACCCTCAGAATCCAAAACAAAGTATCCCCGTACCCTATTGGCTTCTGCCCCCATTAACTGTCATAAGTCTAGGGTCAATAATTCAGGGGGAAAATCATGTATCATAATGAGGATAAGAACTGGTAAAAATAAAAATAAAAAGAACTGTAGAACACCTAATGGAGAGAGAATTGTGTAATATGTGTGATGCCGCATTGAGAGGGGAGCCCCAGAAGGGGATAAGGACCAGACTACCCAACCCTGGATCATTGCATGTATGTAGGTGCCTCAAAACTGAAATAAATGGAGGGCTCGTTTTCAGGTATGGCAGGCCATCAAGGGCAGTCCTGTAGGTAGCTACATTAGTGAGGGAACCCAAATAAATTAAACGTTTTTGAAATCACCCCGGAAAATATCTGCCATGCGCTCAAGTGTAAGTGCTTGTCAGAGACAAGCATGCCATTGGGTGAGCCCTGGGGCCAGCTGCTTCTTCCACGCCCCAGCTATTGCGATCTTGGCTGCACCCAAACAGAGCCACAATATCTCTTTGTCCCCGATAGTCTGATGTGTCAGCATTTTATCCCTTGAACCCAATAATGCAAAGTCTGGAGTATCTGAAATTGGATACCCTAAAATGTCCTTAATCTGTGCAAGAAGTTTGGCCCAAAATGGGGGAATTATCGGGCAATCCCACCAAATGTGGTGGAAGTCGCCCACAAGGCCACATTCTCTCCAGCAGAGATCAGACATCTCTGAGAATATCTGTAGGAAGCTGGCTCTGTTCAAACTATACCAAAGTAAGGTATAGTGTGCACAGAGTCCAGTGGATCCCCAGAGGCTTTACAGAGGTTAAAGTAGATAATACTAATTCTCTCTTTTGTGGTAGTGTGGTCAAGTTTATCTGAGGGTAGTGCTAAGAATGTTGTTGTAAACACACAGTCAAGAAATGAGGCACACACTCAGGCCCATATTTATACTTTTTTAGCGCCTCGTTTGCGTATTTTGTTGTGTCAAAAAGCAATGAAAATGCAGCGCTAAAAAGGTATTAATATGGGCCTCAGTGACTAACTCCAGTCAAATCTTTTATGTATCAAAAAATATATTTTGCTACTTTATTTAAAAAACCAAAAGGATCTTTGGTGCAGGTAAGTACAGTTTCAAGAAAGTATCACTTTCAAGTATCAAATGCACTTTGTTTGAAATTCATAGATAAAAGAGTTTTCAGGTAAGTAATACTTTTCAATATCAAAAGTACACACAGTGCAATTTTCATTGAAGGCAATGCAGTCCTGGGGGAAAGGTACATACACAGGTTACAGGTGAGTACTAGACTTATGGCCCCAGTCTTCGGGGATTAAGGTGTCCGCAGGGCAAAGTTTAGGAAGACAGCAAGGGTGCACCACCAGCAACACAGGGTCAGTCGGGTGCAGAGGTCAAAGTTAGCATTGGGCGCCCAATGGAATCCTATGGAGACTGGGATCACTCAGAAGTGAACAGTTTGCAGGTAAGTACCCGCGGTCTCAGGGCACAGGCCCTGGGGAGTTTAGATCAGCACTGGGGGGGGCACAGTTAAGCACCAAACACACACCCTCCGAGGCACAAGGGCAGCCGGGTGTAGGGTGCAAACACAGCGTCGGGCACCCAATGCTTTTCAATAGAAATCTCTAAGTTCACAAAGAGGCTGCAGGCTTGGTCCAGGGGGTCAACTGAAGAAGGCCAATGGTTGGACAGGTAAGTTGAGGCTCTTCTGGATATTGATGGAACATCGGCTGGGTTCCTCAAGGCCAGGGGGCTGCGGTGCAGAGGTACCTTTAGGCGTCGGGTATCCTCACCGGATCCGGTAGCGATCAGGGGTTCCTCTGGATTTAGGCTGCAGGCGACATCGTGATGACCAGGAGGAGTCAACCCGGGATGGACTCAAAGCAGGAATCTCCTTGGGACTCTCTCTGGTCAGGCAGGCCACCTGGACTCGGGCCGTGGGTGTCTGGTGCAGAGTGGCAGGACTCGCGGATCCCAGGGTTCTGGAGTCTTTGCTGCAGGTTTCTTTGTGGACAGGGCCGCTGTCCTCTGGAGATCTTGGTCCTTAGGGAAGGCAGGAAGTCCTCTGAAGGTTTGTAGAGGTCACTGGTCCTGCAGGACGAGTCGTCTTCATGTAGCAGGAGTCTTGAAACTGCAGACAGACCAGTAGGCCTGGGGCCAAGTTATTTGTCATTTGGAGTCTTCACTGCTAGTACAGCTCTTCAGTTCTTCTTCTTTAGGTCACCTGGAATCTGAAGAGCAAGGTTCAGGAGTGCAGCTAAATACTAGATTTAGGGGTGTTACAGGGGTCACAGGACAGAAGCCAAAGGCTACTGACGCTGAGGATGGCTACACCCTTCCTGTGCCCACTCCTTTTTGGGGAGAGGGGACATACCTAACCCTATTGACTTGCACCCTCCAAAGCAAGATGGAAGATTCTGCCAGGAGGGGTTTACCTCAGCTCTGGATACCCTAGGGGTGGTCCCAGCTTGGGTAGATACTCCTTCTGGTGTTTACTAATTTTCCCGGCAGACCTGCTGCCAAAAGTGGGGCCTGGTCTGGGCGGCGGGCATCTCCACTAGCTGGAGTGCCCTGAGGCAGCAGAACAAAAGACAGGGGCCTTTGAGGCTCACCACCAAGTGTTGCTGATCCTGCAGGGGGGAGTGTGAAGCACCCCCACCCAGTGCAGGCTTTGTCCCCGACCCCTGAGAGCACAAAGGCCCTCACCCCATGGGGTCAGAAACCTGTCTGGTGGTGGTAGGCTGCCACAGACCAGTCA
Source organism: Pleurodeles waltl (assembly GCF_031143425.1). Classification (NCBI taxonomy): domain Eukaryota; kingdom Metazoa; phylum Chordata; class Amphibia; order Caudata; family Salamandridae; genus Pleurodeles; species Pleurodeles waltl. Next base: position 272,096,938 of record NC_090451.1, on the reverse strand, counting down.
GCCACACACTAGAGAGATGGGTGAATTTCAGAGGGAATTTCTAAGATGCCCTCTGGGTGCATTTTTCAATAAATCCAACACTGACATCAGTGTGGGTTTATTGTGCTGAGAAGTTTGATGCCAAACTTCCCAGTCTTCAGTGAAGCCACCATAGAGCTGTGGAGTTCATAATGACAAACTCCCAGCCCATGTACTCAATATGACTACACTGCACTTACAGGGTGTAAAAATTGACACTGTAGGGGCATATTGCTCATGAAGCTATGCCCTCACCTATGGTGTAGTGTACCCTGCCTTAGGACTGTAAGACCTGCTGGAGGGGTATCTTACCTATGCTACAGGCAGTGGTTTGTGGGCATGGCACCCAGGGAGGGATGCCATGTCAACTTTACCTTTTTGCTCTCCAACAACACACACCATCTGCAATGGCAGTGTGCATTCCCTTAGGATGGCATAATACATGCTGACCCCTTGGGGACCCTCTCTGACCACAGGGCCCTTAGTGCCACTGGTATCTTTTACAAGGGGCGTAGCTGTGTGCCGCCAGAGGTGTACCAATAGTCGAAGCAATGGTACAGTTTAGGGAAAGAATACAGTTGCTGGGCCTAGTTAGCAGGATCCCAGCACACACTCAGTTAAGTTAGCATCAGATATCAGGCAAAAAGTCAGGGGGAGGTAACCATGCCAAAAGGGGCACTTTCTTACAATAACACTTTCAAGTTAGTAGTGTATAGGTACCACTCATACATAACTTTGTAGTGTGCCTCTCTCATTTGTATGGAGTGATTATAGTTCCGTATATCCTTCCGCAATGTTTTCCAATGTATTTCTGCTATTTCTTTCTCCAGCGTGCGTTCCCAAAACGGAACATGGGGTGGCTATGGTGCATGAAGAGAATGTAATAGCAAACAATACATGAAGGATATAGTTCCTCTAGAACAGAGGTCTTCAATCGGTGGGGCATGATCCCCGGGGGGGGCATGGAGTCATGGGAAGAGGGTTACGCATTTCTCATCCCTATTATCAGCGCAAAAAGAATTCATGAAAAAGACAACCCTCCTGGACAGGTAATTCTGATAGGTGAAATGCTTCAGCTGAAGTGTCATTGAGGAAGTGTCCTGTGCTGTGAAACTGAAGCCTGGCAGACAGCTAAACACCTTCCTGCCAGGGTGCCTGCTGCTGCCTGAAAGAAATGCAAATGTGCCCTATGAGTCAATCTGCAAATGTAAAGGACGCTTAGGAGCCGGTGCTGGCTTTATCTCATCAAATCTTTGTGATAACAAATATTTATTCTTTTTGAGTGATAGTCAGTTAACAACTGAGCTGTGAAGTGAGTGCTTTTAATTGTAATTGTATTTATATAGTGTTTACTACCCCTGAGGAGGTGTTGAAAAGGCAGTTATGTAAAAATAAACTGCATTACCTACAGTCTGGGTATTGCTAGAATCTATATTTTGGAAGCACCATTTTATCCTTTGAGGCATTTTGTACCAGTCTATTTTATACTGTGTGTAATGCAAGTTTGAAATAATACCTTAAATATTCACAATGCTTTCTGTCGGAGGTTGTGACCTCATAGCACTAAAAATACACAAGCCACTATTTTCCTCTGCACCACCCAAGATTTATTTCTGTGGCTCTCTGGTTACACACAGATCACTGCAGTGCATTAGCTAATAGAGGTTTCATAATGTACTATTGTGCATTTCTTAATGAGTAACAACTTTTTAAAATTTATTTTTCCTTTAAGCTGAATGTTATTTTATTTGTAGCTACCTGACAGTGAGAGACCTAAAAAAACATATTTTTAGCCACACAATTGACCCCGCCCCCACACTCACTGACACCACCTCTATTGCATGCAGCATCACAGGTCCCATACTTTTTTAATGCACTTCGACAGCTGGTTGGCCTGGCTGCCCATTCCTGTACAGATGGTGGGAGGTTGACAATAATTGAAGCACTGCACCTCAGTGAGTACAGTTCCCTCATCACAATATAGCTGGCACTGGTCGTGCTGGCCTGGGGGCTCAGCTGCACTGGCTGTAGCAGTCTGACTTAATTTTGTGCTAAATGGAACCCTGTATATGTGTTTTTTAATGTGAGGGGCGCACCACCTTTAAGTCATGCAGGCATGCACTGTCCTACAGTACTGTGCTAGCTGCTGCCACACCTGCTCTCCACCCAGATAGGGCCTGCCTCAGCATAAGGCTGCACCCCTGCACCTAGACCAGCTCTCACTCCCAGGCGCATCAGAGAGTGAAAGCAATGTGTCATAGATGCACACATTAATTAAGCCCTATGGTGCATGGGGCCCAGCACTGGATGTTGTACCACCAGCTCGGGAAGCGCTATCACATGGCTCTTCGTGCTCAGACTCTCAAGGCCCTCCTGCCTTCCCCCAAACATGACTGAAGCCAACAACAGCAGCAAACTAACATAACTAGGAGTCACCCACAAATCTTTGCTTTGCTAAACGATGATGAGGAGTATAAGGTTCTACAAATTTTTGTCAGGTGTGGTCCTTACCCCTAAAATATTTTGACAGTGGAGTCTTGGCATCGAAAAGTTTGAAGGCCTCCGTCTTAGAACCTCCAGCTTTCTTCACACTTTGTTCAATGAGTATAAGATCCCTAGTGGCAGCCTCTCTAGCTCCCCGGTTGTGTTGCCCAATGTTTCAAAGTGGTATAATGATAGTGTTCTGCATCAGTTAAATGAAAGCTGATTTTACAGTTTTCAAATGTTAAAATATTCCTGTTGTGGAATAGGTCCGGCCGTGTCAGACAACCTCCCGCCTTTTGAATGTCAAAGGGCCCTGGCTTCGCTGCCGGTGGAAAGGCAGAATTAAAGTAGATTTTAGTGTGAGGGGAGGGGAAGGTAGTCCATCCCACTATTCTATTGACCCCATCTCAAGTTCTCAAAGTCCTTTTTGTGGGTGTACGCAGGTAGGCATTTGGTGGTGTCTCAGCTTTGGGTTTCCACAGAACATCTCATATAACCAGACCAATAATGGCCCTGTCCATGTGCAACCAGTGTTTGTTGGACACTCTAAAGGACAATTCGGATATAACCCTTAATTGGGAGGCCTTATTGTATAGGTGGAAATTGGGGAACGTCAATCCTCCCACTGCCGTAGGTAGTAGTAGAAGTTTAAATGCTCTACCTCTTTGCCAAATGAAGCTTGTATTGAGTGAGTGTAGTGTTGGGAGCAAGTCTCCCTCCAGTAGAATAGGGAGAGCCTGAAAAAGATAAACGACCTTCAGATAAGACCATTCTCTTGATTGCATTGATACGGCCTAACCAGGAGAGGTACATGGGGGCCCAGCGTCTGAGATCTGATTTTAGCTGGTGCAAAAGCAGAATGTATTTTGCCCAGTAGAGGCTAGATAAAGTGGGCATGAGTTTTATTCTCAGATAGGTGATCTCCCTTTTTGCCCATTGGAAGGGGATGGAAGCTACTAGAGTTTCCATGTCTTCATGTGTTAATGTCAAATTAAGAAGGAAGGATTTGGTAAGGTTTAGTCAGAAGCCTGAGACAGTCTTAAAATTCCTTAGTTTGTTCTGGAAGGATCGAGTAAGGAAGAGGGCAAGGAAAGGGTTAAGGGTATATCATCGGCAAATAGAGATATTCTGTGTTCGTAGATCCCAAACTGTATGCCCTGAATCTCTGGATTAGCTCGGATTTGGGCTGCCAAGGGTTCGAAACTGAGGGCAAATAATAGTAGGGAGAGGGGACAGCCTTGCCTTGTCCCTCTTCTGAGATGGAAGGGGTCAGAACTGACCCCGTTGACCATAACTCTACACTGTAGGGTTGCATAATAGCTCGGATCATGGCGATAAAGGTCTTGCAGAAGCCAAAAGTTTCTGTGTTAGGAATAGGAAAGGCAAATTTACCATGTTAAAGGCCCTTTCCGCTTCTAGACATAGCAGGGTTGGCGGTATCTATTTTTTAGTGGCTTTCTCAATGAGTTGGATGACTCTTCTCAAATTATCATGAGTCTGATGCCCCTTAGTGAACCCCAATTGATTTGGGTGGATCAAATCCTGCATTGTATTGTCCAGCCACGTGGCTAGAATTTTAGCATAGAGATTGGCATCTAAGTTTAGCAGGGTAATTGGCCTAAAGGAGCCACATGCCTGTAGGTCTTTCCTCGGCTCCAGCAGGGCTGTTACTACGGCTTCACTCATGGTGTGTGTTACTGCCTCAGAGTCAGTGATGTAGTTAAACAGCGTGGTCAGATGTGGAACCAGGTCATAACTGAAGGTTTTGTAAAATTGGGCAGTGAAGCCGTCAGAGCCCAGTGCTTTATGAAGTTTTAAAGATTTAGGGGGTCATTCTGACCTCGGCGGTAAAAGTCGCATACCGCCGGCCAGAAGACCGCCATAACACCGCCGCGGCCGTGGTAAACCGCCACGGTCATTCTGACCTGCAACTGGCAAACCGCCAAAAACCCGACATCAACAAAAGTCCACCACACCAAAGGTCAGCGGGAAACTGGCGATGACCAAACCTCCACCGTCACGCCAACAGACATACGCCCATACCATTCCGACCCACAAATCCCTGCAGCGGTCTTTTAACCGCGGTATTCCATTGGCGGTACACACCGCCGCGCTCAAAATACACACACCTTTACAAAACACTACCACATTGGATAATTCAAAATACACACACCTGAGACACATACACACACCACTCCCACACACCCAATTAAATATAAAACACACACCCACATCACCCACAAACCCCTACGACCACAATTGCGAGTGAAGGACAGAGAGAGAGAGCACAGCATAGAGTACACCATCACACAGAGGCAAATCACAACATCACCCACACAATTTCCACGCACAAAACACTATACACCACCACACCCACCACACTCTTCAACACATACACCACCCCTCACCTCAACCACACCACTCCATGGCACCCCAAAGACACCCCAGGTTCTCTGACGCAGAACTCAGGGTCATGGTGGAGGAAATAGTTTGTGTAGAGTCCCAGCTCTTCGGGGCACAGGTGCAGCACACCACCATTGCCAGGAAGATGGAGCTATGGCAAAGGATAGTGGACAGGGTCAACGCTGTGGGACAGCATCCACGCATTCGGGACGACATCAGGAAGCAGTGGAACGACCTACGGGGGAAGGTGCGTTCCATGGTATCAAGGCACAACATTGCGGTGCAGAAGACTGGCGGCGGACCCCCACCTACTCCCCCCGAATTCACAGCATGGGAGGAGGAAGTCTTGCACATCCTGCATCCTGAGGGCCTCGCAGGAGTAGGCGGAGGAATGGACTCTGGTAAGTCAAATCTTCACTACTTCATTCCCCCCACCCCACCTGCATGCCAAATCATACCCCCACCCTCACCCCCACCCCCATCACACCAACTCCTTGCAAATGGCTCACCATCACATCCCACCCATCCCAAAACCTAGCCCTGCGTGCGTCCCCAAAGCATGGACACCCATCCCCAAAGCATGCCCACTGCACACACTCATCACCCCCACAAGCCACTGTCACAAAAGCCCCCACAAGGGAATGCCAGCACTGGGGGACACGGCCACCCACCCATTACACGAAATGCCACACACAGAAGCAATAACCAAACTCTTATACCCCTGCAGGGCCTGAACGCCACCACACCGCCACGGAGGGTCCAGAGATGTCCATCCCACCCCCAGAAGAGGCCCCCAGTGATGACAGCAGCTCTGTCTCCCTGGAGCCTGATGACCAGCCCGGCCCATCGGGGACCTCGGGACAGTCGGTTCCCCACAGACAGCCACAGGCTACACCAGACCTAACCCCCTCTGGGAACACCAGCACAGCTCCCACCCAGCGGGCCCATGCCTCTGTCTCCAGGACACGTCAATCAGTGGTGTGTCCACCACTACAGGGCACCCAGGTTGACCCACCACCCCAACAACAACAGGGACCTGGGGGCAGTGGTAGTGGGCACACCATCCAGGGGACAGAGGCCCAGGGAAACAGGGCAACTGGGAGGGCTGCTGTGCGACAGGGGGGGGACAGGCCCAGGGAACCGACTCTCCAAGAGGCCCTCTCCTCCATCATGGGAGCATACCACCACTCCCAGGAGACGATGGCTACGGTACTGGCCAGGTTCCAGGAGATCCAGGTCATGCAGGAGCAACAGTACATGGGGTTCAGAGAGGAACTGAGGAACATTAGTTCCGCAATGGAGACCATCGTCCTGGCCCTAAACCAGATAGTCACCACATTGCTGGACCATGTGGCACCACAAAGGGCCCCTGTCACTAGCCTGGACCAGGAACAGCCTACCACCTCCGCCGGCGCTAGTGGACAGGAGGCCCCCACACAACGACAGGCCACCAGAACCCCACCTCCTGCAGAAGAAGAACCACCCCGCAAGCGGAACCTGAGATCTCACAAGAAGACAGAGTAGGATTGCAAGACCCCCGCCAGCAAACGATACCCCCTGATGTCATCCCACTGTCCCACATTGTCACCCTGTCCAACCTTGAACTGCCCCTGCTCCATCCTTCCACAGGCATATGGACAATGCACCTGTGCGACTGAGAACTGGACTCTGCCATGGACATTACTCCACCATCACCCATCCCCGTTTTTCAATAATGTTCCTTAAATTTAGCACTTTAATTAAATCACTTCTTGCACTAAAAAAATCTGGAGTCTGCTTGTATTTTTAACAAATGTATTAGACATAACGGTGCCAAAATGTTCAGTTACATTGTGATGTGATAACAACATACCACTGTCACACAGCTGTAGTCCATGGGCAAACAAAGCAGAGGTCACGCAGTGGGGCCCACAGCTCTGAAAACAGAAGGGAAAGTCACAACTCAGTTAACAGGAACTGGGGGGGAACTCAGACAGTAGAGAGGCAGGAGACTTTAAGTAAATGTAAAATGGCGTGGTTGATTCGTACCTGTGTGCTACTGAAAATACTGTTGTATCACTGTGTCCCTGTTGTCTGTGTCGTCCCCGTCGTCTTCCTCCTCTTCACTCTCCACAGGCTCCACAGCTGCTACAACACCACCATCTGGCCCATCCTCCTGCAGGAAAGGCACCTGGCGTCGCAAAGCCAGGTTGTGAAGCATACAGCAGGCCACGATGATATGGCACACCTTCTTTGGTGAGTACATTAGGGATCCACCTGTCATATGCAGACACCTAAACCTGGCCTTCAGGAGGCCGAAGGTTCTTTCTATAATCCTCCTAGTTCGCCCATGGGCCTCATTGTACCGTTCCTCTGCCCTTGTCCTGGGATTCCTCACTGGGGTAAGTAGCCATGAGAGGTTGGGGTAACCAGAGTCACCTATTAGCCACACACGGTGTCTCTGTAGCTGTTCCATCACATAAGGGATGCTGCTATTTCGCATGATGTACGCGTCATGCACAGACCCAGGGAACTTGGCATTTACATGGGAGATGTACTGGTCAGCCAAACAGACCACCTGGACATTCATCGAATGATAACTTTTTCTGTTCCTGTACACCTGCTCAATTCCACTGGGGGGAACCAAGGCCACATGGGTCCCATCAATGGCACCAATGATGTTGGGGATATGTCCAAGGGCATAGAAATCACCCTTCACTGTAGCCAAATCGCCCACCTCAGGGAAAACAATGTAGCTCCGCATGTATTTCATCAGGGCAGACAACACTCTGGGCAAAACCTTAGAAAACATAGGCTGAGACATCCCTGATGATATGGCCACTGTTGTTTGGAATGATCCACTTGCCAAAAAATGGAGTACTGACAGAACCTGCACCAGAGGGGGAATCCCTGTGGGTTGGCGAATGGGGGACATCAGGTCTGGCTCCAGCTGGGCACACAGTTCATGTAAAGTGGCTCGGTCAAGTCTGTATGTCAGTATGACATGTCGTTCTTCCATTGTCGACAGGTCCACCAGCGGTCTGTACACGGGAGGATTCCTCCATCTCCTCGCAAGTCCCAGCGGACGGTGCCTAGGAAGGACAACATGGAGCACAGAGTCAAGCAACCCACAGGTACGTAACCACAGCTTGCACAAAACACGATTCGCTATGCATTGAATGGCTTGTATGAGTGGCAATGCAAGGCGTAGGCCTGTGTGACGCAGTAGAAATTAAGCCACGTGGGCCCTTGAAATGGCTGTGAAGTGTGACAATGGGATGTGAGGTCAATGCGCTGGCGTGGCACACCGTGGCGGTAGGCGGTCGAAGACCGTGGCGCAAAGCAGCATTGGTTAACACTGAACCCTATGGGTCTCAGGAGCCAATGACGATGTGCGCCGGCGGTCGCGGTACGCACCGCCGCGGTACGCACCGCCGCAGGCGTGACCGCCATCTTCTAACTGCTTAATCACTCGAGACCTGATCATCCACAGGAGAGGACCTATACTGCAAGTGCTGCTGTGACCTCGGTCTGGGAGATACAATGGCTGCTGCGACTGGGGAAAGGGCCCCTGCCTTCACATCTGAGGAATTGGAGAAACTTGTGGATGGGGTCCTCCCCCCGTATGCGCTACTCTACGGTCCTCCAGACCAACAGGTAAGTACACAGGGAGCACGTAGTATGGGCTATGCCTGTGTTGAGTGGGGTGGGTGTAAGATGGTGGGGAGGGGTGCAAATGGGGAGTACAACGCACGACAGATGAGAGCATGTGCCACATGGCAAGGTTGGGGAGGGGGGGCCACTCACATGGACCATGCAGAAAAGTGATGATATTTCTTTTTTCACCCTGTCCATGTCACATAGGTCAGCACCCATCAGAAGCTCGACATTTGGCGTGCCATCGTCAAGGACGTCTGGGCCCTGGGGGTCCACAACAGACGGGGCACCCACTGCCGCAAGAGGTGGGAGGACATCCGCCGCGGGAACAGAAAAACCGCCGAGGCTCTGCTGGGGATGGCCTCCCAATGTAGGAGGGGTGCCAGTCGTTAATTGACCCCCCTGATGTCCCGGATCCTGGCGGTGGCCTACCCCGATTTGGATGGGCGCGTGAGGACATCACAGCAGACACAAGGGGGTGAGTATCAGAACATTCTGCTATATTAGCGCACAGTGGAGGCTTCTGGGTGGGGGAGGAGGGCTGTGGCTATCTCTAGGCCAGGGCGGTTTCTGTAGGCTAGGCCCCTCCGTTAGACATGGCCCTGTGCCCCCGCCCCCCACCTCTGTAGGGTGCTAAGTACAGCCATCCATGGCCCGGGCTCACCTATGTGTGCATTTGTCGTCCATAGACTTGTAGGCCAAGTCACAATAATTGAGTAGTGTATCCCGAGTGCGCGGCGTAGTGCAGGGGGCTTCTGTGTCTGTCCTCTCCGCCAACGGTGCCGCCAATGCATGCACTCAACATGTCTTTCTTTCTTCTCTCCCCCCCTTTTTTTTGGTTTTCCTGCTCATGTGTGCATTAGCATCATCAGGCGGAGGAGAAGTGGCATCGGCGCACGAGGGAGCTGCATCTCACATGGGCCTGGAGGGCCCTACAACCGACTCAGACTTAACCAGTGAGACGGAGGGCGAGGGGGGCTCCACAACGGGGACCCGTGGAGACGTCAGCGACACCGACACATCCTCGGAAGGGAGCTCCCTTGTGGTGGCAGCACCATCCGTGCCCACCGCAAAAACAGGTACAGCCGCCACCCAGCGCACCAGCTCCGCCTTCCCAGCAGCCCCTCAGCGTTCGCCCCGTGCCCGCTCGGCCAGGAAGCCGGGCATCTCCTTCGCCCCAGGCACCTCAGGCCCTGCCCCAGTTACCCCTGCTGCCCTCAGTGAGGAGGCCATTGACCTCCTCCGGACGCTCATTATTGGTCAGTCTACCCTTTTGAATGCCATCCAGGGGGTGGAAAGGGAGGTGCATCGGAGCAATGCATACCTGGAGGGCATTCATTCTGGTCAGGCTGCCCATCAGCGATCGTTCAACCCTCTGGCCTCAGCACTGACGGCAGCAATTGTCCCTGTGTCTAGCCTCCCCCCTCCAACTTCCTCAACCCAGTCCCACTCCCCTGTTCCTCTGCCTATCCCAGACACACCTACAGACCAGCCTGCACACACATCAACACCCAAGGGCAGCTCATCCAGACATAAGCACCACAGATCACACAAGCATTCACCCAAGCAACATCCACATGCAGACACAGCAACACCCACTGCCTCCACTGTGTCCCCCTCCTCCTCGTCTCCCTCCTCCCTCCCTGTGAAGTCTCCACTCACACCTGCATGCACACCACCATCAGCCAGTACGTCCATCACCACCACACCCACCAGAACAGTCCGCACACGTGCAGTCACCACCCCCATTACCATTTACACGTCCCCTGTGTCCTCTCCCAGTGTGTCTGTCACCCCCTCTTCCACACCACACAAACGCAGGCAGCCACCCACCCAACAGCCATCCACCTCACGACAGCCTCTGTCACAAGCACCTGCACCCAAAGACAGCACACTTGACTCTCCTACAACCACATCCTCTTCCTCCACTCCCATACCCACTACAACTACCCGTTCCTGTCTTTCTAAATTGATTTTCCTTTCCAACCTTGACCTCTTTCCAACAACTGACCCACCCCCTCCATCTCGTAAGAGTCCAACCAGCACCTCAGCCACCACAAGCCCTGCACCTACTAGGACCATCGTTCAGGGCTATTGGAGTCCACCAGCTCCTAGGGCAGGAACATCGGCCAGCAGCAAGGGGACAGCCAGCCCACCCCCTGGGAAAAGAAGCAAAAAAGTGAAGGGCCGGCGCCACAGGCCTGAGACGGCTGCCCCCAAGGACACCAGCCTTGCACCGTCACCTGGGCCATCCACCAAGGGAGGCAAGGGCCCCAGAGATTCTTCCAAGGAGGGCAAGGGCCCCAGAGATTCGTCCAAGGAGGGCAAGGGACCCAGAGATACTTCCAAGGGAGGCAAGGGCCCCGGAGATTCGTCCAAGGAGGGCAAGGGGAGCAGGGCGAAGAAGTCCGGCAGCAGGCGAGCTGCCCAGGAGGGCCCCACCAGCCCCATTTGGGGTGTGATGGAGGACACCCACGGGCCCAGGAGTCCAGCACAGGAGGGCCCCGCAAGCGATAGGTCGGATGACGACTGAGCGGGAATGATTGCCCAGATCTGGTTCCCTAGGAACACAAGACAAGCACCGCTGAACAGTGCCCCGCCGTGAGAAGCACCGCTGAACAGGGCCCCGCCTGTGAGAAGCACCGCTGAACAGGGCCCCGCCGTGAGAAGCACCGCTGAACAGGGCCCCGCCGTGAGAAGCACCGCTGAACAGGGCCCGCCGTGAGAAGCACCGCTGAACAGGGCCCCGCCGTGAGAAGAACCGCTGAACAGGTCCCCGTCGTGAGAAGCACCGCTCCGCTGGGCCCCGCCGTGAGAAGAACCGCTGAACAGGGCCCCGCCGTGAGAAGCACCGCTGAACAGGGCCCCGCCGTGAGAAGCACCGCTGAACAGGGCCCCGCCGTGAGAAGCACCGCTGAACAGGGCCCCGCCGTGAGAAGCACCGCTGAACAGGGCCCCGCCGTGAGAAGCACCGCTGAACAGGGCCCCGCCGTGAGAAGCACCGCTGAACAGGGCCCCGCCGTGAGAAGCACCGCTGAACAGGGCTCGCCGTGAGAAGCACCGCTGAACAGGGCCCCGCCGTGAGAAGAACCGCTGAACAGGGCCCCGCCGTGAGAAGCACCGCTCCGCTGGGCCCCGCCGTGAGAAGCACCGCTGAACAGGGCCCCGCCGTGAGAAGCACCGCTGAACAGGGCCCTGCCGTGAGAAGAACCGCTGAACAGGGCCCCGCCGTGAGAAGAACCGCTGAACAGGGCCCCGCCGTGAGAAGAACCGCTGAACAGGGCCCCGCCGTGAGAAGCACCGCTGAACAGGGCCCCGCCGTGAGAAGAACCGCTGAACAGGGCTCGCCGTGAGAAGCACCGCTGAACAGGGCCCCGCCGTGAGAAGAACCGCTGAACAGGGCCCCGCCGTGAGAAGCACCGCTCCGCTGGGCCCCGGCGTGAGAAGAACCGCTGAACAGGGCCCCGCCGTGAGAAGCACCGCTGAACAGGGCCCTGCCGTGAGAAGAACCGCTGAACAGGGCCCCGCCGTGAGAAGAACCGCTGAACAGGGCCCCGCCGTGAAAAGAACCGCTGAACAGGGCCCGCCGTGAGAAGCACCGCTGAACAGGGCCCCTCCGTGAGAAGAACCGCTGAACAGGGCACACGCTGAACAGGGCCCCGCCGTGAGAAGCACCGCTGAACAGGGCCCCGCCGTGAGAAGAACCGCTGAACAGGGCCCGCCGTGAGAAGCACCGCTGAACAGGGCCCCGCCGTGAGAAGAACCGCTGAACAGGTCCCCGCCGTGAGAAGCACCGCTCCGCTGGGCCCCGCCGTGAGAAGAACCGCTGAACAGGGCCCCGCCGTGAGAAGCACCGCTGAACAGGGCCCCGCCGTGAGAAGCACCGCTGAACAGGGCCCCGCCGTGAGAAGCACTGCTGAACAGGGCCCCGCCGTGAGAAGCACCGCTGAACAGGGCCCCGCCGTGAGAAGCACCGCTGAACAGGGCTCGCCGTGAGAAGCACCGCTGAACAGGGCCCCGCCGTGAGAAGAACCGCTGAACAGGGCCCCGCCGTGAGAAGCACCGCTCCGCTGGGCCCCGCCGTGAGAAGCACCGCTGAACAGGGCCCCGCCGTGAGAAGCACCGCTGAACAGGGCCCTGCCGTGAGAAGAACCGCTGAACAGGGCCCCGCCGTGAGAAGAACCGCTGAACAGGGCCCCGCCGTGAGAAGAACCGCTGAACAGGGCCCCGCCGTGAGAAGCACCGCTGAACAGGGCCCCGCCGTGAGAAGAACCGCTGAACAGGGCTCGCCGTGAGAAGCACCGCTGAACAGGGCCCCGCCGTGAGAAGAACCGCTGAACAGGGCCCCGCCGTGAGAAGCACCGCTCCGCTGGGCCCCGGCGTGAGAAGAACCGCTGAACAGGGCCCCGCCGTGAGAAGCACCGCTGAACAGGGCCCTGCCGTGAGAAGAACCGCTGAACAGGGCCCCGCCGTGAGAAGAACCGCTGAACAGGGCCCCGCCGTGAAAAGAACCGCTGAACAGGGCCCGCCGTGAGAAGCACCGCTGAACAGGGCCCCTCCGTGAGAAGAACCGCTGAACAGGGCACACGCTGAACAGGGCCCCGCCGTGAGAAGAACCGCTGAACAGGGCCCCGCCGTGAGAAGCACCGCTCTGCTGGGCCCTTCCTCTCAAGCACCGCTCCGCTGGGCCCTTCATCTCAAGCACCGCTCCGCTGGGCCCCGCCGTCTCTGCACCGCTCCGCTGGGCCCATCCTCTCAAGCACCGCTGGCCCATTGGCAGGGCCGGATCTGTGTCGGGCAGGGCTTCACGAAGCACTCTGGGCACCATGCCTCCTCCATAACCAGTGGAGTCTGTAATCCACCAGATGGACTGTGGCTTTGCACTCCCCAGGATGGGACAGTGGGCAATCCACCCACTGAAAAGACTTGTGAGACTGTGGCTTTGCACTCCCCAGGATGGTACAGTGGGCAATCCACCCACTGAAAAGACTTGTGAGACTGTGGCTTTGCACTCCCCAGGATGGTACAGTGGGCAATCCACCCACTGAAAAGACTTGTGAGACTGTGGCTTTGCACTCCCCAGGATGGTACAGTGGGCAATCCACCCACTGTAGAGACTTGTGAGACTGTGGCTTTGCACTCCCCAGGATGGTACAGTGGGCATGGAGGCCCCTCGTGGATCTGGCGTTGTGGACTCATGTGTCTGAGGTGCCCCCCCTTCCCTTCCCCCTGAGGTGCCTGTGGTTTTATTATCTGATGCCCCAGCAGTGTTCTCTCCAATGGAATCTGGTCTCGTGTGTGGGCTTTGCCCATGTGTTTATGCACATTGACCCACGGACAATGGCATGTAGCCAATATGTGCCGGACTTTTGGACTATGTTCATATTCTTCATGTTGTGATTTATTTGTTTTAATAAACAAATATTTCACTTAAGTTCAAATATGCTTTAATATACTTCTATTTTAATGATCATTTTATTTTGTCTTTGAATTATTCCGGGGGGTTTAGGGGGTGTAAATCTGACTTGTTGCTCTGCATTGGCGTGTGGGGATTTGGGGGGGGGGGGTGTTGCATATGTGTGTGCCCGTAATCTTTTCTCCTCCCCCTCCCCTGTGTCGTAGGTGCAGTACTCACCGTTGTCTCCTGCGGCGGCGTTCGTGCTCCTGGTAGAGGAGCAGGTAGACAATCGCTGGTAGGATGTTTAATTCGGGTTCCATTCTGTCCAGATTCCTCGTGGAGTGTACAGAGGTGAGCGTTTTCCCGTTCGTGATCTGTTTCCGCCGTGTTTTTATCGGCGGGGCTCCCGCCCCGGAAAAGGTGGCGGATTGGTGGGTCGTGATAGGGTGGGCGGTACATTGTCTGCCGCCTGTCTGTTGGCGGTGACCGCTGCGCTGTTTGTTTGCCCCGCCGTGGCGGTCGGAGTGTTAAAGTGGCGGGCTGTGTTGGCGGTTCCCGCCAGGGCCAGAATTCAATTTTTTTGACCGCCTGCCTGTTGACGGGTTGGCCGCCGCTTTAACACCGACCGCCAGGGTTGGAATGACCCCCTTAATAGCCTGACAAACTTCCCCTTCGTCGATTGGTTTCCCTAACATTTCATTTTGTGCCTTTGTCACCTGAGGGAGATCCACCCCTGCCAAATATTCCAATTGAGATTGCATGGCAACCTGTTCTGCGGTATAGAGACTGTTAAAGAAAGTTTTACATTTTAAAAGGCTGGGCCTTCTCTGGGTCAATGGTTGCAGCCGTCCCTGTGTCCCAGAGGATGTCTCCTATGTACTCCCATTCTCGTTTAGCCCTAAGCTGGCACACCAGGTGAGTTTCTACTTTGTTGTACTTTTGAGGTGCAGTAACATAAATTCAGCTCAATCATTGTATATTGCATTAAGTTTCCCTCTCAAGGCAGAGACCTTCAGTTGGAGTGCTAATGTTGGAATCGTTCTATGGGTCTGTTTTAAGTGATCTAGTTCTTGTTCGAGTGTTTCTCGTTCCGCGGCCCTTTGTTTATTGAGTGCTGTATTTAATGCTAGGCAGGTACCCCTAATATTCGCTTTAAAGCCATCCCATGTATTTGAAGCAGTGGTATCCTGGGGGAGGTTGATCTGAAAGAACTCTCTAATCGCTTTCCGGAGGTTATCTCAAGAAAGTTGATCTCGTACCAAAGAGCTTGAGAAATAACGATTACGTGACGGTGGGGAGCCCCAAACCAGCGTCATTGAGACCAGAGCATGAGCCAAAAAAGTGATAGGAAGAATCAAACCCCCCTGTAGATCCAGCTGTATAGCTTGGTTGATAAAGACACAGTCTAGCCTTGAGTATGTACGATGTGTATGGGAGAAGAACGTGCAGTCAAGTGTATTGGGGTGGAGTGATATCCAGGCATCCAAAAGACCCATCTCCTTAAAGGCTTGTTTGAGCAATTTGGGAAAGCTTCCAGTGGGTGATCTAGGAAGGTGACTGCTGTCGCTCTTGGAATTCCAGGTCAAATTAAAATCACCCATTTCTAGAATGTCCCCTTCGGTGAAGCCGCCCAGCATGGTTAGAAAAGAGTGGAAGAATGGGGCCTGGTTAGCATTAGGGACATAAACAGAAGCAAAGGTCTGCCTCTCAGGTCACCTCTGCCTCTCAGGTCACCGCTCACCATGATAATCCTACCCTCACTGTTCATCTTGTAACCCTCAGATTTAAATGGTATTGAGGAGTGAAAAAGTAGTGCCACTCTGGTGTGTTTAGAGGAGATGGAAGATTGATAGATTAGGGTGTTGTAGGAGGCTGGCCTGGCTTATAGTGGGTACCTGATGGTACTTACACCTCGTGCCAGGTCCAGTTATCCCTTATTAGTAGGTTAGTAGTGTTCTAGCAGCTTAGGCTTATAGAGGTAGCTTCAGTAGAGCAGTTTAGGCTGAACTAGGAGACATGCAAAGCTCCTACTATACCACTTATATCATATAGCACTATATCATAAGAAACACAATACTCAGAGTTACTAAGAATAAAGGTACTTTATTTTAGTGACAATGGGCCATATGTACGAACACTTTTTTCCATAGACACAGAATGGTGAAAAACCTTTGCTACATCTGGCCCAATGTGCCAAAAATATCTCAGACGATATACTCCCTTAGGAGGTAAGTAAAATACACAAAATATACACACAAACCAGAATCAGGTAAGTAAACAGTTAGAAAAGTAGTGCAAACACTGTAGAACACAATAGAATGCAATAGGACACAATAGGCCTAGGGGCAACACAAACCATATACTCCAAAAGTGGAATGCAAACCACAAATGGACCCCAGGCCTAGTGTTGTGTGTAGAGGGTCGCTGGGAGTGTGAGAAAACACTAAGGGTGTCCAAGATACCCCACCCCAAGACCCTGAAAAGTAGGAGTAAAGTTACCCTACTACCCCGGGAAGACAGTAAAGTCGAGATAGGGGATTCTGCAAAGGCAACAACTGACTGCAGAGCACTGAAGACGGATTCCTGGACCTGAGGACCTGCAAAGGAAGGGGACCATGTCCAAGAGTCACGTAAGTGTCCAGGGGGGGCAGGAGCCCACTAAACCCTGGATGAAGGTGCAAAAGGGCTGCCTCTGGGTGGAAGAAGCTGGAGATTCTGCAACAACGGAAGGTGCCAGGAACTTCTCCTTTGGTCAGAAGATGTCTAACAGCATGCAGGAGGATGCAGAGTTGTTTCCATGCAGAAAGACCACAAACAAGCCTTGCTAGCTGCAAGAGTCACAGGTGAAGATAATCGGTGCTGCCCGGGCCCAGGAAGGACCAGGAGGTCGCCCCTTGGAGGAGGAGACAGAGGGGCACTCAGCAACAGAGAGAGCCCATGCAGAAGCAGGCAGCACCCACAGAAGCACTTAAACAGGCATTCAAGAAATCTGAGCATGGCGGTTGTCTCAACACAACAAAAGAGTGTCCCACGAAGCCGGTGGTCAACTCAGCGAGTTGAGCAATGCAGGACAGAGTGCTGGGGACCTGGGCTGTGCTGTGCAAAAGTGCACAGAAGCCCTAGCAGCTGCAGATCACGCAGTACACAGGATTACTGTCTGGCGTGGCGAGGCAAGGACTTACCTCCACCAAATTTGGACAGAAGGACCACTGGACTGTCGGGGTCACTTGGATCCAGCTCCTGTGTTCCAGGGACCATGCTTGTCAAGATGAGAGGGGACCCAGAGGACCGGTGATGCAGAAGTTTGGTGCCTGCGTTAGCAGTGGGAAGATTCCGTCGACCCATTGGAGATTTCTCCTTGGCTTCCAGTGCAAGGTGAAGGTAGACAGCCCTCAGAGCATGCACCACCAGGGAACAGTTGAGAAAGCCGTCAGGATTAGGTGCTACAATGTTGCTGGTAGTCGTCTTGCTACTTTGTTGCAGTTTTGCAGGCGTCCTGGAGCAGTCAGCGGTCGATCCTTGGCAGAAGTCAAAGAGGGAGATGGAGAGGAACTCTGGTGAGCTCTTGCATTCGTTATCTGAAAAGAAGCCCACAGGAGAGACCCTAAATAGCCCTCAGAGGAGGATTGGCTACCTAACCAGGTAAGAGCCTATCAGGAGGGGTCCCTGATGTCACCTGCTGGCACTGGCCACTCAGAGGTCTCCATTGTGCCCTCAGACCTCTGCATTGAAGATGGCAGAGGCAGGGACACACTGGAGGAGCTCTGGGCACCACCCCTGTCGTGGTGATGGACAGGGGAGTGGTCACTCCCCTTTCCTTTGTCCAGTTTCACACCAGAGCAGGGGCTGGGGGATCCCTGAACTGGTGTAGACTGGCTTATGCAAGGAGGGCACCATCTGTGCTCTTCAAATCATTTCCAGAGGCTGGGAGAGGCTACGCCTCCCCAGCCCTTAACACCTATTTCCAAAGGGAGAGGGTGTAACACCCTCTCTCAGAGGAAATCCTTTGTTCTGCCTTCCTGGGACTGGGCTGCCCAGACCCCAGGAGGGCAGAAACCTGTCTGAGGGTTGGCAGCAGCGGTAGCTGCAGAGAAAACCCCAGAGAGCTAGTTTGGCAGTACCCGGGGTTCATGCTAGAGCCCCGGGGATGCATGGGATTGGCACCCCAATACCAGATTTGGCTTGGGGGGACAATTCCATGATCTTAGACATGTTACATGGCCATGTTCGGAGTTACCTTTGTGAAGCTACATATAGGTATTGACCTATATGTAGTTCATGCGTGTAATGGTGTCCCCGCACTTACAAAGTCTGGGGAAATTGCCCTGAACAATGTGGGGGCACCTTGGCTAGCGCCAGGGTGCCCTCACACTTAGTAACTTTGCAACTAACCTTCACTAAGTGAGGGTTAGACATATAGGTGACTTATAAGTTACTTAAGTGCAGTGTAAAATGGCTGTGAAATAACAAGAACGTTATTTCACTCAGGCTGCAGTGGCAGTCCTGTGTAAGAATTGTCTGAGCTCCCTATGGGTGGCAAAAGAAATGCTGCATCCCATAGGGATCTCCTGGAACCCCAATACCCTGGGTACCTAGGTACCATATACTAGGGAATTATAAGGGTGTCCCAGTGTGCCAATCAGAATTGGTGAAAATGGTCAGTAGCCTGCAGTGGCAATTTTAAAAGCAGAGAGAGCATAAACACTGAGGTTCTGGTTAGCAGAGCCTCAGTGACACATTTAGGCACCACACAGGGAACACATATAGAGGGTCATTCTGACCCTGGCGGGCGGCGGGAGCCGCCCGCCTGGCGGGAACCGCCAAATGGCCGCTCCGCGGTCAGAAGACCGCGGAGGCCATTCTGGCTTTCCCGCTGGGCCGGCAGGCGACCGCCAAAAGAGTGCCCGCCGGCCCAGCGGGAAAGGCCCTGCAACAATGAATGAACTCCGAATGGAGCCGGCAGAGTTGCAGGGGTGCGACGGGTGCAGTTGCACCCGTCGCGATTTTAACTGTCTGCTAAGCAGACAGTGAAAATCATGGTGGGGCCTGTTAGGGGGCCCCTGCACTGCCCATGCCAGTGGCATGGGCAGTGCAGGGGCCCCCAGGGGCCCCATGACACCCGTTCCCGCCATCCTGTTCCTGGCGGTAAAAACCGGTAGAAACAGGATGGCGGGAAGGGGGTCGGAATCTCCATGGCGGCGCTGCTTGCAGCGCCGCCATGGAGATTCAGCCCATGCAGGGGAAATCCGGCGGGAAACCGCCGGATTCCCTTTTCTGACTGCGGCTTTACCGCCGCGGTCAGAATGAGCTGGGAAGCACCGCCAGCCTGTTGGCGGTGCTTCCGTGGTCCCCGGCCCTGGCGGTCTTCGACCGCCAGGGTCGGAATGACCCCCATAGGCCACAAACTATGAGCAACACTGGGGTCCTGGCTAGCAGGATCCCAGTGACACAGGCAAAAACAAACTGACACACAAGTAAAAATGGGGGTAACATGCCAGGCAAGATGGTACTTTCCTACAGGTGTATGTTATATGTCTCAGTCTATGATCTTCATCTCTTTTAATATGCGTCTCTTGTATGACCACTACGTCATGGTGATTGTCCAATAGGTTTTTTCACAGTTTGAGATGCTTGGAAGGTGAGTTAAGGCCTTTAACTTTCCAGGTAAGCATAGTGATCACTATGGTGATATGCGGGTACCTTCCCTGCGCCTAAGCCTCCCAAGATGACTTCCCTGCTCATCCCCTACCAGCCTGCCCCAAGTCAGCCTTGCAGCGTGTCCACCAGTTCGGTCTCTCCTCCCCGGCACACCCAAGGCACACACCACACATCCAAGTAAGGGAAAAATCAATTCACTAAACATTAAAGAAAAAGGAAACAATAAGCCAAGAACTAGTCTAACATTTGGTTCCCAAAAGGGAATCTCCTAGGAGGCAACATCAACCATGTTAGGCTAATTGGTCTGATACAGCTTATAGCACGTCATAGTAGCATTTCTAAATAAGGAAGTATGCTAGAGCCTAGAGGAATGAACTGAAGGAAAGATCTCCATTGTAGCCCCCATTTGGGACCTGATTCCCCCAGCGCCCTCACCAACTCAACAGGTGTAGAGAGTGGATCAGATGTCTGACCTAGCAGTTTTCCTGTCTTGAATTGGTCATTCAGATGGTGTGGAACCATTGAGACATGCCCCTGAGAGCACTAAGCGTATCCGAACCATCAATGTTTCCTCGCCTGGTGTGGTCAACACTGCGGGTGCCACTGGGTTGCTTCAGCAGAGGCTTGGTTCTGTCCATTAGGAGCATTAGATGCAGCAGTGGCTGCTTGTAATAACGCTTGGTGGGGTGGGGGTCACACAGTGAGTAGGAATGATAAAAAATAAATGTAAAAACCCCACATACCCACTTATCTGCTGCATGCAGCCGGACTGGGGGCCCACTCGGTGGACTCTATCGATTTTCACTTTAGGTAAGGAGCCACCCAAGAGTTCAGAGAAGAGGTCCATCATGAAGTCCAGGTCCAGGCCTCCACCCCCTCCTCCAAATCTCTGATTGGAATATTGTCTCAACTCAATAGATTTTCCAGATCCTCACACTTAAAGATGGCTGTTTGTAATTGTTGTTGGAGCAAGTTGGTGGAGGCCTCGATTTGACCTGTACGATGATCCCAATCAGTTGTCTTGGCCTCGACATCCATCACCCGGGTGCCCAGTGAGTCAATGTCTTGTTGGAGCTTGGTGAGTTTATCAATGAGGAGGTCATGTCTGCCTTGAGTTCCTCACAAAGCTCCTTCCTAAAGACTCTTAGAGGTGTGAAGAGATCCTCTTTTGTGAGAGACATGTTGCCCGTAGTTGCAGGGACCACCACGTGATCTCACACTTCAGCTGAGGTGAAGTAACTAGATACCCTGTTTAGTTGATGCTTTTTTGGAGGCATATATGCAGTGGTTCAGAGACGGAAGGAAGGATTGTCTATCAATGCAGTTGGGTGGTCCCACGCGGCGGAATCCCTCCTCTTTTGCTATTGAAGGTGAGAAAGGCGTTGTATGCTTGGCTCCTGTTTGTAAGTGTATTTGTTTAGGTTTTGGTGCCAGACATCAAGTAGAGTCATCACCAGGAGGCATGAGGAACATGGAAAAGTTTGCCATTCCTGCATATCTAGTGTTGCTGTAGTTCATGTTGCACATTCCCCTCTCCACTTTCCTCCAGCCACCCCTCACAGAATGCAATAGTGTCCTGGAAATGTCTGTCTTAGAGTGTTCAAGAGCGGACCATTATATCTCCTCCAGGTGCCTAAGAGGCATAAGTTGTGAGCGGAGAGGGGATCGAAGGTTCCATAGCTGTCCTGGCCCTGAATGGCAGCATATCTGAAGAGAGGGACAGAGAGAACACCAGTGATGTAGCAAAGGAGTGCTTGTGAGTAGCAAGATGCCTAGATGTAACGGGTTGGGTCCTCCGCGTTGGATGGGTTTGGAGATCTTTAAACTGCCATCTTAGGGTCAGGCAAAATATATGGGTCATCCATGGAAGGAAAGTGGGTCATTAATTATCCAGGAGCAATAGACTTGGAAATTGCAAGCAACACCTTGCAGGGTGGCTTCCCTCACCGAATGAGGAAGCCACTGGCCTGCTGGTTGTGTGCAGCGTGATCCCATGGTGTCATGTCAGGACCAGGCAATAACCGATTACCTGTCCCTCTTGGTTTGCGCCATCCGAGGGTTGCTCACCTTCCCCCTCCCTCTGCTGAGGGAGACCAATATCACCCTGGCTCTTCTTGGCCCTCTGGTGAGGTGGAATGTGCCCCATAGCAACACCGATGATGCCAGGCAGCCCACTAAAGGATGCTTGTGGCCAGGAGGGCAGGACTCACTCACTGGGCGGGGTCAAGATGTTCTAAGGCTCCGCTCTGGGTCCAGGCTTTTGCAGGGGCACACCGCGGCAATCCGCTTAATGTTGGGATGCCAGGTCAGAGCTTCAGCAGGCCATGAGTGTGGTAAGGTTAAGGACTGTCTGCTGCGCCACCATTTTGGCGACCGTCGCTCCTTCACACTCTGTACAAAATAAGCACTTCACAAGCCATCGGGGTCCTGCACAGTCGTTCTGAGCTTGCTGCTTTCCTCCAGTTTGCGTCGAGACAAGGAGGAAATCAATCCATTGCTACATGCCTTATTTATTGCTAATCTGCTAGCGGAGCTGCCATGGGTTGCAGTCACTTGGCCGGCCATGCCCCCTATAGTCACCTTTTTCCACAAGTTATGGTTTCTTGAGTGTGTGGGAACAAGATGATGTGAGGAGCAGGAGACTCTACATAACAAATTCCCGTATCATGAGGTCCTTAGAACTATCAATATTGAACCAACAACATTGGATGAAATATGAAGGTTATGACAGAACTATTCAAGAACCAGTAGTAGAAGTGGAATGCAGCACATTGATAATAAGAAGTCCTTTGAGAGAGTAAGCATTATCTTAAGGACGTCAGAGTTTAAGACTAGAATTTGCAGGTAACACACGTTTGATGAACCAAGATTTCATAATAAGAGTACTCAGAAGGATCTTGAATGGCATAAAACTGTGGAAGAATATATTTGTCACAATTGAAAGGCCACAAGAAATGCAGAGCGCAAAACATATGTTGACTGTTAGGCTGTGTGTCAATTTGGAGACATAACGGCTGTTTACCAATGTCTATTTGGAAGTCATTTACTTGAAAATAAAAGAAGTCGACAAGACAAGAAGTCAACTGTTGGACATTGTTATTGTCTCAGTATCTAATTTTGTAATTCATTTATCTACATTGGTGGGTTACCAGTGTGCTGAGAATTAAGCGCTGGTAACCATTCCTGATAGCCACAACCTTTTCTTTACACATATACATGAAAGTATGTATATAGAATTATAAAAAAAGATAAGAAATCGATGTAATAAAATATAACCATAAATATATGTGGTCATTAGATATAGTGACAGATGATCATTGAAGTTGTGGCTAGCATGAGTAATGAGTAGAGTTTCTTTCTTTTTATCTCAGCAGATATTTATAACCAATTTGCTTTGGGTTACTTTGTAGGGGTGGAATGTAGTTGCACTGAATTGTATTTTACACTTTTGTGCTTTTCTTATATTCACATGTACTTTGGGTTGAACTACATATCCCAGAATGCCACATAAAGGCATGTTGAGATGAAGAGTATAAATAGAGCACTAAATGGACTAATTAATTACCGTGATCAAGACCGTGAGAGTTGGTGATTGTTTGGTATCATTTTGGAAATTAAAATGAAGATTTGAGAATCCATGTGTGTGCTGCGTCGCTGACAGAAGTGTCAAGTTTGTGTGGTAATAAATTAAGGGAAAGGTCCTTCCCTGGTGTGGGCACCGACAAAATAGAGCGCGCCTTAATTGGACCTTTTGGGATTAATTAATATATATATATATATATATATATATATATTTATATATATATATATATATATATATAAATATATATATACACACACATATACAAATCCACTGTTTTACCTGATGCTGCTTAGTCCAAGTGATGGCGGTTCATGTTTGGGTCAGGCTCCTGCAGTTATAAAGTGTCCACAAAGATTCTTCCCACTTGCATGAAGAATGCACTCGAACTCAGCAGCGTAGTGCAAAACGTAATTTAATCAATTATCATAACCACCAAAACCTTTGTTTTTTTAATATAATTTCCATGTTTTTTAATTCTAATTCCTAACCCTAATGTCCCTGTAACCTTTGTTTCTTTCAGTGGATTTGTACGTTTTTTTAATGTAACGTAATTTGAATACGTTAATCCAACCACCACCATGCACGGACTTTGGATGTGCGCAGTGGCGGTTGGCCACAGGGCCTCACCGATGGCCTGTAGCCAACCCCTATAACAACCCAACCCCGCTCTGTGCATGGCCTTGCTGCGAACCGCTATAACCACCCAACCCTGCCCTGCTCATGGCCTTCGGCCGTACGCATCTGGTGTTGGCCGCAGGACCTGGCCTGCGGCCAGCCATTGTGACCAAACCCTACACCAACCAAACCCCAAATGGCCCCCCTCCCCAGGCTGATCTTGGTTCCGGGGACCCCATCACCTGGGGTCCAGCCTAAACATTTAGGCCCTCATTACAACATTGGCGGTAAATGCCGCCTACCGCTGTGCTGACGGCCGCCAAGATACCGTGACCCCGGCAGTATACCATTACGGGTATTATGACCCACACAGAGAAATCTGCCACAATACAGACACCCACACTAGTCCGCCAGACCAAAGGTCAGTGATAAACTGGCAGTACCGAAAACCACACCGTTACGCCAACAGAAATACGCCCACAGTATCGGGACCCACGTATCACCGCAGCGGTCTCTCAACCGCGGTAAACCATTGGCAGTACACACCACCGCGCTCAAAATACACACACACTAACAAAACTACACCACATTGGACAATTCAAACTACACACCCCTGACACACATACACACACCACACCCTCACATTCAGACCACTATAAAACACACACCCACATTACCCACAACCCTTTCAATGAAAAAAAGATTGCCAACTTAGAGAGAGACAAGTCAGGAGCACCCACTCAATCTGAGCCACAGAACACCATCACCCATACAACATCCACGCACCTCACAGCACACACCCCAACACATCACCCCACACACCCTCACACATACCACTCACATCACATCCATGGCACCCCAAAGACACCCCAGGTTTTCAGAGGAGGAGCTAAGGGGGGTCATGGTAGAGGAAATCCGAGTAGAGCCACAGCTATTCGGATCACAGGTGCAGCAAACGTCCATTGCAAACAAGATGGAGCTATGGTGGAGAATCATGGACAGGGTCAACGCCGTGGGTCAGCACCCCAGAACAAGGGATGACGTCAGGAAGAGGTGGAACGAACTACGGGGGAAGGTGCGTTCCGTGGTTGCAAGACACCAGGTAGCCGTACAGAGGACTGGCGGTGGACCCCCACCTCCTCCCCCACAACTAACAACATGGGACGAGCAAGTCTTGGCGATCATGCATCCTGAGGGCCTCGCAGGAGTAGCAGGAGGACTGGACTCTGGTAAGTCAGTTCTTTACTACAAATCCCCCACCCTACCTGCATGCCATCACAAACTCCTACTCCTACCCTCACCCCCATCACTCCACCATCGCACACATACCCCACTATCACAAGCCACCCATCCCAATACCAAGCCCTGCATGCAACACCAATGCATGGACACCCATCACAGACCTGAATGGACACCCATCTCTAAAGTATGCACATTAGAGAGAATCACCTAGCCCACAAAATCACCACTCACACAAGGCAAAGCTGATAAGGCAATCGCAACCGTACAGGGAAACACACTCATGCACAAGATGGCACACGCAGATACAATAACACTGCATTTACATCCCCACAGTACCTCCACTCAACGTCACCGGAGAGGAGGTGCCACCAACATCTAGTCCCCCCCCCCAAAGAGGCCCACAGTGATGACAGCAGCTCTGCACGCCTGGATCACGATGACCAACCTGGCCCATCAGGGACCTCTAGACAGTTGTTACCCTGCCACAGTCCCATACCACCACAGAGCCTCCCCCATCAGGAAACACCAGCACAGCACACACCCAGCGAGCCCATACCACTGTCCCCAGGACACATCAATTTGCATTGTGTCCACCACTACAGTGACCCCAGGCAACCCCACAAACACAAGACGATCAGGGACCTGGGGTCAGTGGCAGTGGGCACACAGTTCAGGGACAGAGGCACAGGACAACAGGGAAGCTGGGAGGACTGCTGTGCGACAGGGGGAGGACAGGCCCAGGGAACCCACTCTCCATGAGGCACTTGCAGGGATCCTGGGAGCATACCACCCTTCCCAGGAGACCTTGGGCCAGATACTGGCCAAGTTGCAGGAGACCCAGCGGCTGCAGGAGGGACAGTACCTGGGGATCAGGGAAGACCTTGAACACATCTACACCATTCTGGTCACCATTGCAGGGGTGCTGGCTGACATGGCCAGCACCATGAGGGAGGCAGTGGCACACCATCGGGCCCCTTACACTAGCCACACCGAAGACCAGCCCTCCACCTCCGCCGGCGCTAGTGGACAGGAGGCCCCACCACAGGACCAACAGGCCACCAGCATCCCACCCCCTGCAGAAGGAGAACCACCCCGTAAACGATCCCTGCGATCCAGGCAGAGACCAGAGAACATTGCCAAGACCCCCGCCAGGAAAGAAGACTCTCCTGAATGTCACCCTTGTGTCCCACTCTGTCACCCTGTCCACCTTGAACTGCCATTGCTCCCCTTCCTATGCCCCCTTGGACAATGCACCTGTGATACAAAGAGGCTGGACTCTATCTGGACATTCCTCCACAATCACCCCAGCACATTACACATCCCCCTCCACTTCTTAGCAATTAAATAAACACCCTTACAACAAATACAAGTATGGAGTCTCTCCATTGATTGAAATATTTATTAGTTTAACAAGCTGTAAACATTTCAGTTCATATGTACAGTTATATATGCATTGGTATGACCTGTAGTGGGCAGCAGCAAACACACCAGGAGCCAGAGTGGGCAACAGAGATCTGAAATAGAGATGCCAAAGGGTACAGTAAGTGGCCATAGACAGAGGGAAATCAGGCTGCCATGTCCAATGTCTAACACAAAACTGCAATGGAAAGTGAAGTTACAGTGTCTTACCTGTGTGTCACTGGAAGTACTGTTGAATGAGAGAACGTCTGTTGTCACCATCTTCATCCTCTGCCTCCTCTTCGTCACTGTCCACAGGCTCCACCGCTGCCACAAGACCATCTCCAGGCTCATCCTCCTGCAGAAAAGGCACCTGGTGTCTCAAGGCCAGGTTGTGCAACATGCAACATGCAACGATGATCTGGCACACCTTCTTGGGTGAGTAGTACAGGGATCCACCTGTCAGATGGAGGCACCTGAACCTGGCCTTCAGGAGGCCAAAAGTTCTTTCAATTATCCTCCTTGTTCGCCCATGTGCCTCATTGTAACGTTCATCTGCCCTTGTCCTGGCATTCCTCACTGGGGTCAGTAGCCATGAGAGGTTGGGGTAACCAGAGTCACCTGCAAATATCAAGGGATACCTGTTAGCCACACACTCACCCTTAGGGACAACCCCATAACATACACCAACATATACTGGGTGGGGACCTTGGGCTCACCTATTAGCCACACCCGGTGCCTCTGGAGTTGAGCCATCACATATGGGATGCTGCTATTCCTCAAGAAAAAGGCATCATGCACAGAGCCAGGATACTTGGCATTCACATGGGAGATATACTGGTCCGCCAAACACACCATCTGCACATTAAGAGAGTGAAACCTTTTGCTATTTCTGAACACTTGTTCATTTCTCCGGGGGGAACAAATGCTACATGTGTACCATCAATGGCATCAATGATGTTGCGGATATGTCCCAGGGCATAAAAGTCAGCATTCACTGTGGCCAAATCCTCCATCTGGGGGAAGGCGATGTAGCTGGGCATGTGTTTCAGCAGGGAAGACAACACTCTGGTCAACACGTTGGAGAACATTGGCTGAGCCATCCATGATGCCATGGCCACTGTTGTTTGGAAAGAACCACTTGCCAGGAAATGGAGCACTGACAGGACCTGCACTAGAGGGGGGATACCTGTGGGCTGGCGGATAGTGAATTCAGGTCTGGCTCCAATTGGGCACACAGTCCTTGGATTGTGGCCCTATCAAGTCTGTAGGTAAGGATAATGTGCCTGTCCTCCATAGTCGCCAGGTCCACCAGGGGTCTGTACCCGGGGGGGATGTCTCCATCTCCTATTCATCCTCAGCGGTTGAACTCTAGGGTGGAAAACGGTGAGCAGAGGGTCATATTCAGACTTGACTGAAGCTGAGTCCCAAGATAAATATGTTCTTGTTGAAGTGTTGGCAGCCAATCATATCTCAGAACGAGATCAGGAGAGTTTGTAAAGACTTCGCACCCCTATATATAAAAATTTGGATTTTCTTTAATTTCTCAAAAACTACTGAACTGATGTACACCAAATGACAAAAAGGGCACTCTCTGGACCAAGAGCTACCATTTTGCCTAATTTGGTGTAATTCCATCCAGTGGCTTGGGCGCCATTGCTGTTCAAATAGAAAATGAATGGGAAATATGTGTCTTGGAAACCCCCCTTTTTCTCTGCCCCCACTTGATGGATCACCCCGAAAGTTTTCAGACAAATGTTGAAGTGAGTGTCCTATTTTCTTGGAAAATTTCACAAGGATTCATCACATGGGGCCAAAGTTATTAGCAAACCAAAAAACACTTTTTCTATAGAAACTAGGTCCTATTCTATAGAAACTAGGTCCTAACTATAACTACCTATTGGTGACTGCTGCTAGGTAACATATATAAATATTTTTTCACTTAAAAAAACAAAGGTTACAAGGACATTATAGTTAGGTTCACATTTTACTCTCACAAAACCATAGAAATTCAGCAGTTAGAATTATAGTTATCTATAACATTTTTCTCCCCAAAATTACTGCAAATGTTACATTGATATAATCAACGATGTTATCAAAGATGTCATAAGTGATGTAATATGCGGGGTAATTAGCAGTGCATGGGGAGGGCACGAGTTATATTCACTTGAGATAACCTGGGGGATGGTGGTCCCTAGGGCCATTAATGGCTCCAGGAGTGGGGCCGTGCGGCCCCGCCTTTCTTGTGCACAGGCCAGCCCCAAGGAAGTGGTGGCCCCCAGGGCCGTATATAGCCCAGGAGGGGGGCTGCATGGCTCCTCCTACTTTTAATAATGTAACTGGCACTAGGGAGGTGGTGCTTCCTGGGCCCGGCGGGTTCGAGCAGCCCTCATGCCGTAAGTACAATTTAGCCCTGGGGAGGTATTGGTCCCCGGGGCATGTTTAAGACCCAGGAGGTGGGTCTGCGTTGCCCCCCTTCCATATGAATAGTAAAGTCTCGGGGGGTGGTGGTCCCCGGGGCTCAGAAGAGTCTAATAGAGGGGGGTCCGCGTGGCCCCCTCAAATGTTTTAATAAAGCCCCAGGTAGGTGGTTCTCCCCAGGTCTAAAACATGCCATGGGAGTGGGGCCCATGTGCCCCCCTCCTCTTTTTTAATATTGCAACATGCCCCCGGGACCTGGCCCACCCGGGGGCTAAATTGAGAACAAGGGTGGGAGACGTGCTTGTTTTAAAAAAAAAATCTGCAGATTCATGGAGCCTCCGCAAATGTAGCCAAAATTTGAAACAAAATGCTTTTTTGCCCTGGTGGGGTCCCAGGGCAACCCAAGCACCAACGCTAGGGGGTTAAGGTATTCCAACCCTGACCACTTTTCTTTTTTGTTTTTACATTTTTGTGAGACTTGACTGAAGCCAAGTCCCAAAATGGCTGCCAACACTTCCTAGTTGAAGTGTTGGCAGCATATCAGATCTCATCATGAGATCCCTGGATCCGCGGAGGATCCATGTCCCTATATATCTATATTTCTTTTCCCTTCAATATCTCCAAATCTACTGAATGGATTTACACCAAATCTCAAAAAGCACCATATGTGCACCTAGATCTAGCTTCCCGCCAAATTTAGTGCAATTCCGCTCAGTAGTTCGGGCTCCAGTAGTGTCTAAAAATGCATGCGGAAATGTGTCCTCGAACCCTTCCTATTTCTCGGTCCCCGCTTGACGAATCACCCCGAAACTTTCAAGCAGGCACCTGAACAGCCTGTTTTGTTAGTTTTGAAACTTTTGTGAAGATTCGTCAAATGGCGCCAAAGTTATTGGTAAAACAAAAAATGCTTTACCTGTGGAAGCTAGGTCCTAACTATAACTTCCTACTGGCAACTGCACACTGGGTTTTAGCTGCTGCTAATGGGACACTACTGAGGGTCTGGAACAAAGTAGAAAACATTCATCAGTGTGGTCCATAGCAGAACAGCATCGTGGGCCAGTTTGCGCTGACGGCTCACATAGAACAGGTGCCTGTGTGCTTTCATGTGAGCCTAGGAGAGTGCTGCAAGCAGCAGGTGCAGTAATGGAAGGACAGACATCAAAGACCAGCCATCTCATTAGAGTGTGGCAGTGGGTTGCCATCTTGAAATGGGAGTACAATCAATGAGGATGACAACTGAAAGCAATATTTTGTGTAGTCTACAAAGTAGTATTTGAAACTTCAGAAGAATTTATGATATCTAATGTTGGGTTTGCTGCTCAGGTTAATAGGATTTTTGTATATTATTGGAAGAGTGACAAGGGGCAGAGGATGCGCTAGCTGGACCACTCAATCTCACTAGCTTATGGAATTCCATGAGAAACTATTCCTCAAAGAAGGGCAGACTGGGTGTGTTTTTCTCTAATGACCTCCATTTGTGGGGTTGGTGAAACTGCCTGTTTTTCCTTTTATTCATATAATGCTGTGGCTTTGAAAGTGAAATGGTTAGTTAATTGGTTGCAGAATTTTTAAAATAGATGCTATTGTACAATCTGGATTGCAAAATTCTGATAGAATATTGTGTAGTTCATCTGGAGAAAATTTGGCTGTGATATTCTAATTAAAAAGTAGGCCTTCTTTACATTTGTGATGTATGGATAGTCATCATTATGTATCTTTGTAGGCATGTTTTGGCCAGTAGGCTGTTGGACTTGTACCATGATGATAGAGTAAGTTTGATCTAGGGATAAATAGCAAATACTGCATGGTGCTTTGAAGTAGAAACCCTTGTTAAAAGTAACAAATAGGGGTCAACAACAGTTACTAAAGAGGAGAATCTTTGTGTTGGCTTGGAAGGAATACAAGCATTTGCAATGCAACGGGTCTCGCGTTTGCTCATGTTAGAGCTGATCGCGTTGTAAACTCCTAACCCGACTTTTCATCTATCGGCAAAAGTGCTTTTATGTACGTAACCAGAAAAAGTGCAATTAACTGTGTAAAGCGCTCGACTTCTGCCAAGCGAAATCGTGCTAGGAAAATAGAGAAAAAAAGTAGTCCATGAGCCGGACAGAAAACAGCGAGCCTCGCATGTTTTCTGTACTTGGTCGATGCGCTCGAGGAGGGCTAGCCACCGGAAAAGGCATGATGTATGCATGCCTTCCACTAATGAAACAAGCAGATTTTAATAGTCAAGCCCACGAACCAATGAAAAACACTGACGTGACGTCGACAGGCCTCTGAGCCCTTTTCTAATACCTAAAGCGTCTTGCTGTGATACGCATGCCCAAGCACATGCAACACAGGCTCGGCCCTAAAAAACCAGCATGAGACTAAGTGGTCTACATTGTTTTAATGAGATTCCCTTAAAACTGCAGGGGCGGCCTTTATCCCCAGCTAGTTCTACTTACCATGTAATCTATTACTCCACTGGCTGGCTGTAGCTCTGTGCAGCAGGGGTTCTCTTCGAACCCTACTCGCCTGGAGGCCTTTGCTAAGCCCTGGAATACACAGCACAGATTAACTGAGTTGAACATCAGACAGAGAGCGGTCACAGCAGCCATACTTGTTTGCGTGTTTTTATTGCAAATAATACAGTGTTCCAAAAACCTATATTTCACTGCACATTCTTTGGCAGTATTCGTTTTATCCATTTGAGCTAGAAGCAGTTATTGGCGAAATGTTTAAATTATGTGGCATTTGCTATCAATCCTTAAGTAAACAGTAAAAACTAGAGCCACAAAATTATAGAAATTCACTCACCCTGACCACTGCTCTTTGTTTTATTTGCAATTTATTCATGCAATTGAATACATACTCCAATTGCAGTCGGTGCTAATTGCTGGCATGTTATGTCCAGTAGGCTGTTGGATTTGACCATGATCATTGAATGATACATAGTTGTGCTTTCATCTTTTTTAAGATCATCATTCATCTAAGGCTTGTTCTGTTTCCATTTTTATTGTCTTGGTATTTTCAGGGGGATATCTTGGCTGGATGAAAGGAGACAGTGTTCAACCTATCATTTAGCCTCTCTGTTAAGGCTGTCTGGTCCATTTGTATGCGTTTTGTAAGGTTGGTCTCAATGTTGCATGTTGCACTCTGGCCACTTTTCAGTCACCAAAAAACCCATCCAGCCCAGTTCCAGAGAACAAGCCAGTGGCAGATCCTAGAGGGAAAGATGTGGGCTGAGCGACACTTTTTGCCTCCAGGCCATCTGCCAGTCACAACTACGAACAACTATAACTCTGCTTCTGGTACAAAGATAAAGAAACCCATTTATAAGGCTTCACATTCTTTATTAATCCCCAAACCCATGATTACTGTCACTGCACATATTCAAACAACTCCATATATTCACTCCACAGAACAACCAAGTCACAGGTGGACGACAGACTGGTTGGCGGCTTCTGGGAACCTCCCAGGTTGCTGGGCTTACATACCCCAGTATTTGCCCCCAGGCCCCGCCCCACCCTCCTCACACAAGTCAACTGGGACTTGACCCTAATTACCGAGAAAACGATACAAGTGCTTAGAGGCAGGCTGAGATGCATCCTGTTTCCTATGGCCAGACTCATTACTCACCAATGGCCTCGCCCCCATGGGTATGGGTGTGAGAGCACAGTCTTCATACAGACGTTAGAATCCTTAAGCAAAGGAGCCCACAGTTTGGATACATGTTACAACTTCCTGCTGCTAAGATGAATAGACATGGGTGGGGGAATCACAATTCAGGACGGGGCATGATGGGACACCATGGTGGAAGACAATCTCAGTCAGAAGTAGAGGCTGAACTCCAAAGAAAGCTTTTAACATCCTAAGAACATAGGTTTCTTGTTGTTTATCACCTGAACTGTTGCAATGTTATCGTTACCCAAGATCTTCTATGCTTATTCACAAGTGTTTTTGTTCTGTTTAAACTTTACATAAAGTGTAAGAAACAAAAGTATGCAGCGGCAAAGAATGTTCTTTAAAAAGGAAATATATTTATTGCACAAACCAAAATAGTTAGTCACAGTCTATAATAGTGTTGAGGTTATAGTCTTCACTCCTCCCAAAATTCAAACTTTAGAATTCAAATAAAAATAATTTGCTCCTGTCTTTATGTTTTGGCCTCTCGTGCCTTTCTCATGCCTCTGCTAATAGGTAGTTCATGCCTTCAGTGTCATCTTAAGGATTTTGGGGACCCTGAGCAAAATATTTTTTGAGGGCCCCTGTACAGGACAAATTTTATATTTTCTTACCCATTTCAAGCAAACATGATGACAAACAATACTAGATTAAGTTACATTTTGGCACAATCACACAAAAACTGTTGAAATATGTCTAGCCTGGATTGTCCAAAATCCTTAAAGTGACAGTAGTTATGAGACAGTTAGATATAACACCAGTCAGAGAGGGAGAGAGGTTCAGATTGAGAAATAGAAACGACGGAACTCAAATGGAGTTTCCCTGGGCCTACTTAGAAGGGGGGTGGGGCTGGGGCTACTGCCAATTGTGCCCACGCCTTAAAACATATCTGTACCTTCTCTACTGTGCAAAACACTAGTTTTATTGCCAAACGTATTTCACGTTGCCTCATCTGGTCAAATGGTTAAATCCCACTAACTTAGAAAGCACTTCACACTTTAGCAATGTATGTATGTTGACTATGACGTCATAATTGAAAACTTGCAACAATAAACGAGTTCAGTATGGTCTCTGGTTACA
The DNA here is from genome assembly GCF_031143425.1 of Pleurodeles waltl. Taxonomy (NCBI): domain Eukaryota; kingdom Metazoa; phylum Chordata; class Amphibia; order Caudata; family Salamandridae; genus Pleurodeles; species Pleurodeles waltl. Next base: position 272,063,336 of record NC_090451.1, on the reverse strand, counting down.
CTGACCTATATGGCCCATTGTACCCGCTTGCGTGACATTAATTTGACAATCAGCGTCCACACTGAAATATGCAATCAATCTATCAGGGAATTTGTAAAGCGCACTACTCACCCGTGAGGGTCTCAAGGCGCTGAGGGAGGGGGGAGGGGTTGCTACTGCTCAAACAGCCAAGTGTTGAGATGTCTCCTGAAGGTAAGGGGGTCCTTGGTCTGATGGAGGTGGGTGGGAAGAGTGTTCCACGTCTTGGCGGCGAGGTGCGAGAATGATCTGTGGCTGGTGGTTGTTCTGCGGATGCGTGGGACTGTGGTGAGGGCAAGGTCGGACGGAGCGAAGCTGTTGGGTCGGGGTGTAGAAGGAGAACCGTCTGTTGTGGTATTCTGTTCCGTTGTTGTGCAGTGCCTTGTGAGCGTGGGTGAGGAGTTTGAAGGTGATTCTCTTGTTGACGGGGAGACAATTCAGGTCTCTCAGGTGGGCTGTGATGTGGCAGTGGCGAGGGATGTCCAGGATGTGGCGTGCGGAGGCGTTCTGGATGCATTGCAGTCTTTTCTGGATTTTGGTCATGATTCCTGCATAGAGGGCATTGCTGTAGTCCAGTTTGCTGCTTACGAGGGCTTGGGTGACGGTTCTTCTGGTTTCAGTGGGGATCTATTTGTAGATCTTCCGAAGCATGCTGAGGGTGTTGAAGCAGGAGGAGAAGATGGCATTAACTTGCTGGGTCATAGATAGTGAAGAGTCCAGGATGAATCCCAGGTTGCGTGCATGGTTGGTAGGTATTGGTGCGGATCCCAGTGTGGCAGGCCACCAGGAGTCCCCCCATGCGGAGGAGGTGGAGCTGAAGATGAGGACCTCAGTCTTGTTGAAATTCAGTTTAAGGCAGCTGTTCTTCATCCATTCGGCGATGGCCTTCATTCCTTCGTGGAGGTTGGTCTTGGTTGTGTCCTTGGTGAGGGAGAGGATCAGCTGGGTGTCATTGGCGTATGAGATGATGTTGAGGATGTGAGATCGGGCGATGTTAGCGAGCGGAGCCATGTAGATGTTGAAGAGGGTCTGGCTGAGGGACGAACCCTGGGGAACGCCGTAGATGATTTTGGTGGCTTCAGAGCAGAATGGAGGGAGGCGGACTCTCTGACTTCTGTCGGTGAGAAAGGAGGTGATCCAGTCCAGGGCTCTGTCGCGGATTCCTGCGTTGCTGAGGTGTGTGTAGGGTGTGGTGGCATACAGTGTTGAACGTGGCTGAGAGGTCCAGGAGTATGAGGGCCACGGTTTCGCCATTGTCCAGTATGGTTCTGATATCGTGAGTGGTGGCGATGAGAGCAGTTTCAGTGCTGTGGTTGCTGCGGAATCCGGATAGGGATGGGTCCAGAGTGCTGCTCTCCTCGAGGAAACGTGTCAGTTGTTTGTTGACAATTTTCTCTATGACTTTTGCCGAGAAGGGGAACAGGGAGATGGGCCAGAAGTTCTTGAGTTCCTTTGGGTCCACCTTAGGTTTCTCGAGGAGGGTGTTGATCTTGGCGTGTTTCCAGCTCTCCGGGAAGGTGGCGGTCTTGAAGGAACTGTTGATGATCTTCTGGAGTTGGGGTGCGATGACGGAGCTTGCTTTGTTGAAGATGTGGTGAGGGCAGGGGTCGGATGATGAGCCGGAGTGAATGGTGTTCATGATTTTTGTCGTTGTCTTTGACGTGGATCCAGGAGAGCAGGAGGCTGGTGAGTGGTGTCTGTGGTGTTGGTGGTTGACAGGGTGGGTCTGAGTGCTGAAGCTGTCATGGATGTTTGCGTTCTTGCGGTGGAAGAAGTTGGCTAGGGAGTGGCAGAGGTCTTGAGATGGCGGGATGGTGTTGACGTTGGAGCCGGGGTTGGAGAGCTCCTTCATAATGTTGAAGAGCTCCTTGTGGCTGTGTGCGTTGTTGTTGATGCGTTCTTTGAAGGCGGTTCTCTTGGCGGTTTTGAAGGCTGTGTAGTTGTCCAGTGTCAGATCTTAGCACCACTTCTTTTTGAGTCTTTGGCATCTTTGCTTAGATACTTGGAGATAGGCGGTGAACCAGAAGGCCTTTCTGTCGAGGCGTCTGTTGGAAGGATTTGTGATTGGGGCAAGAGTGTTGGCACAGTCGTCGATCCATGCCTGAGGTTGCGGGCTGCCGTATCAGTGTTGGTGGTGTTGATGGGTGGGTTCCAAGAGAGGGTAGTGATCAGTTGGTCTTCGGTGACCTTGTTTCATCTGCAGTGGGGAATCCGTTGCGGGTGATGGTGTGTTGTGGGTGGAAAAACGGATGCAGCGGTGGTCGGTCCAGTGGAGTTCGGTGGTGTCGCTGAAGGAGAAGTGTTTGCTGGCGGAAAAAATGGGGTAGAGTGTGTGTCCTGCAGAGTGGGTGGGTGTTGTGACGAGCTGTTTGAGGCTGAGGTTGGAGAGGTAGTCGAGCAGGGTAATAAAGTTGTTATCGTTGGTGTTCTCGAGGTGGAAGTTTGCTTTAAGAACCGCTTTAAGGCATGGGCAAAGTGAGGAATTTCTAAGGGCCCCCACCGGTAGCGCAACGAAAACTGAGGTGGGAGCATGCGAAGTACATGGAGAGGCCCCCTCCAGATTCAGTCAGAAGCTCTCAGACCAGGGTACTGTGCTGAGGAGGCCTCTGGAGCTCGCACCCCCTTCCTCCGGACTGCGAGGGCCTATGTTATGCCACTGGGCACCACCTTCCGAGGGGCTTCGAGGTAAAGTGAAAGCTCTATTTGACCTTTATCTACTCAATTTCTCTACCTAAACGTCTCTCACTTTCTGCCTATGTCTACCTCTGACTCGGTCTCTCTACCCGGTGACATATTTCAACTGTTTTACGTGGCCCTGTTAAAGTTTAACATATAATTTAGTTTCGTTTGGCATCATGCAGGTTCAAATTAGCAAGAAATCGGTAGCAAAGTTCAAATCTGTTCTGTACGTGGCCCCCAAATAAGTCTTGTCTCGGCCCACCAAAATCCTTAACATGAGACTGACGGTAGTACACTTTTGTATATCAGTATTGTATAACTAGTTAACAGCAGTGCCCGCACCCTAAAGATACAGCAACTTTAAGTCAACAAAGCTTGGTTGTATTTATGGTGCGTGCACCAGAATTTTAAAACAAGTAATTTTTCAAATGTAATCTATTAAACTTAAGGAATTCTTAGTATGCGTAGAAGAAACCACAGTTTATTGTTAGTACAATCAGAGACCACAAGAGGGCAGAGTCAGCAAACTATTGCCTATTCGGCGTCACAATTAATCTGTCTCATCAGGTAGAATGAAACGTATGTCATATAGACGAGATAACAACGAAGAATGTACAAGACATTACACTTATACTGTGCAGAATACAAAATGAAGTGAACAAAATGAGTTTGATCTGGGGAAAAAAGCATGAATTGAACTGTGTGTTCAAATAGAAAACCTTGCTAACATAACAATGGGGCATGGACGTCATTTATAGGTTGGCAGTGGCGATCGCCAGCTTGCCCTTTGCGACCCATGGCACTGTCTTTCCGTCCCCTGGCCTCAGAGGTGGCAAAATCAATGTCAGGAACACAGTGGCAGCTAGTCCTTATGGACATAGGTTGGGGATACCCACACTGTTTTCTCTCAAAACATTTATTACACTAATAGTGAATAATATTTCATTATTTACTGTTAACATAATGAACAAGCATTTTTAATGCACTAGGTCTCGCTATTGAGTTGGAACTATTGGTATTGTAAATGCATAACGACTTTTTTGCCACATTAATTGATCAACCTTTACGCAAATTTTTGTCTTTTACGGATGAGTCAGAGTGGGAATGGAGGATAGATTGATAGAGACATGACGTATGGTGATGGGTAGACAAAGTAAAGCTTACAAGAGAGTAAAAATATAATATTTTGTATTTATTATTTTACATATTTATATATATATATACACATTTATACACATTTTTTCATCATTATTTTTATCTAATTTATTTATTTATTATTATTATTAATATATATATATTTTTAGATGTATTTATAATTTGAATTTTAGGTATAGATTTTATTTTATTTTAATTATTATTTTCTCTAGTACAGTAGGACTAGAGTAATAAATAAATAGATGTGTAAGTACATAGTAAGGGAATACATGTCCAAGTAATATAATAATGGGTATAATATGAGAAAGAAAGTAGTATTGTATAAACACAGACTTTCAAGATTTGTAATATTTGAAGTTAATTAATAAGTGTTCTTTTCTAACATTTATTTATCTTTACTCAATTTTTGAAAAGCCAAGTACCTATTATGATAAACATTTGATCAGTGTGATATAAAATGAGAGCAGGGATTCATAAGTATCTAATATAATAACTTATCTAGGAGCTATGCAATGACCTATGAACACGTTAAGCATAGAATAACATATATATATATATATATATATATATATATATATATATATACATATACATGTATATATATATATATGTATAGATAGATATATATATATACACACACACACACACACATACATACACACATAAATACACAGACATATACACACATATATGTGCCAATTGTGGAAACAAAGGAACAGGTTTTGTGAAAGAACACTGGTGCTGGGACCTGATTAGCAGGGTCCCAGCACACTCTCAATTAAAGTTGGCATCAATATCAGGCACAAAGGGGGTCATTCTGACCCTGGCGGTAAAATCCGCCAGGGCCAACGACCGCGGGAGCACCGCCAACAGGCTGGCGGTGCTCCCTTGGGCATTCTGACTGCGGCGGTACAGCCGCGGTCAGAAACGGATAACCGGCGGTGTATCCAATTTAGGAGCACCACGGGATTTGATCTTGTTGCTCCACCATGCCCGTCCTCCCTCTGCCCCCCATGTTTAATTCCGATGCAAGGTTCTAGCACTTTGGGGGGAGCTGTTAAGGAGATCGCAAACAACGAGCCCTTGCAGAAGCCAAATCTAGACAGGGCTGACTGACTGAGGGGCGGGGGTTTTACTGGCTGTGGCCTTAACAGAGCATTTACCCTTATTTGTTTACCTTCTCATATTCAGAATGTACCATCAGCTGTGAATAACCAGGCTTCTGATGCTTCTAGCGTTAGGTCCACTGTTGTGAGTCAAAAGCCCGTATTTGACCCGCCCGGTTCTATCTATGTACAGATTCTGTGGCTGCTCATCCAAGCATTCTGTTGCTGCTCCTGTATACAGCATGGAAGACATCACTGTTCAGACAAGAGCAGGTAATACTAGACCAGCCCATTTTAAGATACTTTCTTGGAAAGCAGCTGGCATAAGAACAAAACTTGTCAATCTAGACTGGGGATCATTTATTGATGCTTCTGATATTGTTGCCCTACAAGAGACACTGACTCCAGAGAATGTTTTTAAGCAAGGGTAGGCAAACTATAGTATAGAGGCTGTTCCCAATAAAGCCAGTAGATCTGCTGGCCAGCTGTTCACTTTGGTGAAAATGATGGCAAAAGATATTCTAGGTTTGAGCATTGGTGGGCCGAATGAGTTAAAAAAAAATTAACATCTATAACCGCTCTACCCCTAAAAATAAAGAGTCACCCACCTTAAAGATGCTAGCTTGTCTTCTCTCAGAACATTCAGATAAGGCCCCAATAGTAATTGCAGGTGGATTTTAAAATCACATTTTGAGCCGCAGGAAGGTCTTTCATCTGTTACAAGGGGAAATATGAAGCAAGGGGAATTCAGAAACTGAAGGTCCAGCCAATTAGTTCATGGTCTTAGGCGATGGTAGATTTACCTCTGACCAGCACTGTGCTCCAACATTTTCCAGAAGGTCTCAGTCTGAGATGGATAAATTATGTCCTTCTCAACACCGATCTCTAGCATTTTGAGCTAGATTTTCAAGTGGTGTCTCGTCGAAACAGTGACCACAATGCACTTTAGTTGACAATGACCGAAATCCCGGTAAAGTCCTGAACATTTAGGACTCCGCTATCTTTAACATCCCTTTCCCTGACAAATAACAGAAAAGCAGTCAAGAATTAGCCTGAACCCAGATTTACTTTGGCTAATATATGTTGCATTTAGTAACTTTCTGAGACCCTTTGAGTATACCCCAATTGCAAAGGCGATCTGTTTAATGCCTTTTAGCTTTGGTACATACAAATTACAAAGGCCTCAAAGGGTAGGCTGAGCTGTGCTCCCCGCTTGGTACTCGAATGAGTGCAGGAAGACCAAGGAACTTAAATTAGGTGATCACGATTTAATCAGGCAAAAACATGTGATCCATAAATCTATTATAGCTCAATGCAAGCAGGATTGGTTTGGCTCAAATTGGTTGGCACTTATCAAAGCTTCTAGAGACAATAATTATTCGGACATATTTTTAGATTATTCTGGCTTTTTTTTTTTCGGATGGCAATGCAGCAACACCATCCAAGCTAGCTGTTGCAGTTCAACCCCAGCATTGCGTCAAACACTTTATGGATTCATATGCCGCAACTCCACAGGTAGCTTCCTCTCCAGCCGCAAGTAAAATAGATCTGCATGCCAAGATTGCGCGCCATGATGATACACGAGCCTAGGAGCAAACCTAAAAGAGAGAGCAGGAAGGAACATACATAAAACAAGAAGTGTAATAGGAGGGGTGAGTGGGTGAGGCTAGACACAGCACAGGAAGATTATGTGACGGCACGTCAAATGGCTGCACTAGTAATCAGGGAGAGGATGGCCAACAAAACACAAACATGGCTCCTAACGTAAACAAGCTGCTGGGTATTGCTCTGAGTACCGAAAAGCTGAGTGTGAAACCTGGCCCCCGCGCTCCCCTCCCCTCCCTCCACAAGGCACTGACTCCTCCTGCGGTACGATCAAAAGGAACCATTAAGTGAAATCGCAATCAGAGGGAACAAGACACACCAAGGAGGGACACATATGTAATACACCAATAAAATGAGAGAGGGCACAGAGAGAGCAGGCTGCCATGAGAAGGAAACTACCCGCGATGGTGAAAATGAAAGCGGGCGTGTCATTAAAAGGCGCACAGCCTCCAAAGTAAAACAATTAAACGCGTGATGTAAACAAACGAGTAAGACAGCTTGGAGAAGGGTGGAAAGTCTTGGAATTCACAGCAAGTGTGATCAGACAAGATTTACAACCCTGTTTACAGCAGAGCGCAGAAAGACGAGCACTCCTCTCCAGTGCTCCAGATGGAAGATCATAGTCGCTGAACACAACTCTACATGGTGTGTAGTGTCTTTAGATAGTAGTTGGGCCGATCTCCTGGGAGGAGACAAAAAAGAACAAGCATTTGCAATGCAATGGGTCTAGCATTTGCTAGAGTTAGAGCTATAAGCGTTGAAATCTCCTGTAGGAAAGTGCCCTCCTTCCTGGCATGGCTACCCCCACATTCATGCCTGACTGCGTCGACCCCATCCCTGCCAACCAGGAACGCAGTAGTTTTCCTCTCTCCTCAAAATGTACCTTTTTCTTCCCACAATTGGCATATTGGTCCCCCATGTAAGTCCCTAGTATATGGCACCTATGTACAGAGGGCATTGGGGTTCCAGAGGATCCCTATGGGCTGCAGCAGTTCTTCTGCCATCCATAGGGAGTCCATGCAAAGGGTTCTGCAGGCCTGCCATTGCAGACTGTGTTAACCTGGCGCACGCACCCGGTTTCACTACAGGTCACTACACCAGGTCACTGTAAGTCACCCCTATGGTAGGCCCTCTCATACCAGAGGGCAGGGTGAAGGTACCTGTATGTGAGGGCACCCCTGCACTAGCAAAAGTGCCCCCACGAACTCCAGACCCATTTTACTGGACTTCGTGAGTGCGGGGACGCCATTTTATATGTGGACTGGACATAGGTCACTACCTATGTCCAGCTACATGATGGTAACTCCAAACCAGGCCATGTTTGGTATCAAAATGTTGGAATCATACCCCAATACTAAAGCAAGTATTGGAAATATGATTCCATGCTCTCAGGGGGGCTCCTTAGAGGACCCCCAGCATTGCTACCACCACTCTTACAGGGTTTTCCAGGCAGCCCAGCTGCTGTCACCCCTTAGACAGGTTTCTGTCCTCCTGCTGCTTGATCTGATCAAGCCCAGGAAGGCAGAACAAAGGATTTCCTTTGGGAGAGGGAGGTAACACCCTCTCCCTTTGGAAATAGGTTTGACTGGCTTGGGAGGGCTAGCCTCTGGTTTGCTTTGAAGGGCACATTTGGTGCCCACATGCATAAACACAAATTACTACCAGGTGCAAAACATATTTACTTGGCAGTTGGTACAGGCAACATTGTCTGCAGGGCAATGAATAACTAATTGTACTTCAAGAATGTGTGCTTACTGGATCACTGTCCCTTTATTACATAATCAATTGTAAGCTCTCCTTGAGCATAGTTTTATAAATACACACACACACACACACACACACACACAGCTCAAGTTTTACAAACCCAAATATGTGCAGTTAATTTAGTCAGGTTTCTGCTTTGTATTCGCAGAGTGTATCACGTTATAAAAATAAAACTACACTTCCCAGAATAAAAAATGTTGAAACATAAACTAAATGAGCGAATCACGCATCAAACTCGTGAGCTGGACAACTTTGAGAATACTACTCAAAGGGCTGGTTTCCAGCTTGCATCACAAGTCCCAGAATGAACATGTGTGCTGCAAAGAACGTGTACTAGGCAGATCAGAGTTCATATAAAGTATAAATGTCAAAATAACCCTGGCGATTAATGTTATTTTTGGAGAGAGAGTGTACTTTTGTCTAGTGGAAGTTTGGACTCATTATAATGTAGCGCAGAGGGTTAAAGTTGTTTCTGGAGAGAGAACGTACTTCTAGTGGAAGCTTGGACTCATTATAAGATAGGGTAGAGGGTTAATGTGCCTGCTGCAAAGAACATGTGCTAGCAAATCAGAAAGTGCTTATAAAGTAAAAATGTCAAAAGAACTCTGGCAATTTATGTTCTTTCTGGAGAGAGAACATACTTTTGTCTAGTGGAAGCTTGGAATCATCATAAGGTAACGCACAGGGTTAATATGCCTGCTGCAAAGAACATGTACTAAGCAGATCGAAATGCATATAATGTAAAAAACAATACTGCCAATCAAGTTTGCTCTGTGAGTGCCATGGCAGCCAAGAGAACGTACTTATGTCTAGTGGAAGCTTGGAGTCACCATAAGGTAGCACACAGGGTTATTGTGCCTGCTGCAAAGAACGATTATTAGGCAATTCACAAAGTGCATGCAGTGTAAAAATGTCAAGATAACTCTTGCGATTTATGTTCTTTCTGTAGAGAGAATGCTCTTTTGCCTAGTGGAAGCTTGGAGTCATCATAAGGTAGCGCACAGGGTTAATATGCCTGCTGCAAAGAACGTGAACTAAGCAGATCAGAGTGCATATAATGTAAAAATGATACAGTTGATTGAGTTTGCATTTAGAGCACTGTGAGCGCTATGGCAGCCAAAAGAACGTACTTTTGTCTAGTGGAAGCTTTGAGTCATCATAAGGTAGCACACAGGGATAATATTCCTGGTGCAATGAGCGTGTACTAAGCAGATCAGAGTGCATATAATGTCATAACTATACCGCTGATCGAGTTTGCTCTCTGAGCGCTGTGAGCACCATGGCAGCCACGAAGCGCAGACAAAAGAAAAAAGTAGTTCACCCATGCTGAAGTATATCGGCAATCGTGCAGTTATCCCTGTAACAGGTGTCCAAGGTGGAAACCAAACAGCCCCAAGGCGGGATAAACGTAAAGCATTTACCAATGACAACAAGTGATTTTGAAAGGCAAGCCCACAAATGAATGAAAGTGATGGGCGTGAGGTGAGCGTGGATAAAAGCACCTAATACAACAGGTCAAAGTGCTTGCACACTCTTAAATATGGAGTACAATTAGCGGGAGTATAGTGAGTGTGTGTGAGGGAGAATGGGTGTGTGAGTGTAAATATGTGTATCTTTAAGAATGCATGAGTGTGAAATTAAAAGTAAAAGAATGTGTGATGTCACTTCTGCTACCCCTACCATTTTGGTGAATTGACATTTATGCAGTAGGGGTTGCCTGACAGAATAAGAAATTACAAGTGTTGTGGCCAAAAGCACTTGGGGCCTGATTATGAGCATAGGTAATATTTATCACATATGATAAAAAACAATACCATGGGTACTTTATTTTTTTTGATGTGACAAATACCACCTGTTATGAGCTGTTGGGGCATAAAATGCGTATTTTGGTGTTTAACGAATCAAAATTAGCATGTATGGTAACTACTGTATGGTTTTCCCCCCTTTGAGCTGCCGAAATGTTAACAAATGTTGAGTTATTTAACGCAATCAATAATTATTGGAGGTGTTAAATACCTACCAACTTCTAATTCCAACCTGCGCCTATACTGGGGTTTATGCACAAGATGGAATTTAAAGAGCAATTAGTAATCAGGCCCCTTGGGACATATTTAATTTTAAAAATCACACAGTGCAGCTCAGCAAGTCACCTTGCTGCACTGCGTTTCGTGATAGGGAAAGGGCAGGAATGTGCTGTACTTAATATTGTAGAGCACACTCCTGTATTTTCTACGTGCTGGCGCACAATGCAAGGACCCTTGCAGTGTGGTTCAAGGGTGCCTGCAATGTAAGCAGGATTGCACCTTCCTGCACAAAATCAATCCTGAGAGGGATTTTCCTCTGTCTATGTGCGCTGCAGAATGCAGCACACATGGAAAGAGGAAGTAATGACGAGAAATAAAAATATTTCTCCTTGTTACGGCTCATCTGGGGAGGGATAGCATTTTGACACATTCCCAGGTCTACCAGCAATGGTAAATCTGGGAATGTGCCACGGATGCGTTACTCTAGATTTATCACGCCAGGCAAGGCCACGCAAGGTGGCCTTGCGTGGCTTGATAAATCTAACATAAGAGTTGCATGTCTCTTGCACCCCATTATGTGGCGCAAGGGTGACACAATTCTTTAATAAATATACCCATTAGAATCCAGAGGGGAAGCGTTAGTTTTGAAGGAGTGAGAACCAGCAGCAGGCAAGGTGGTCTATGTTGTTTTAATGAGATTACCTTACAATGGAGGTGGGCCATTTACCCCCAGTTGTGGGCACTTACCTGTGATACCTGCGGCTCCACTATTTGGTCGTAGCTGTTTGCAGCAGGAGGTCTATGGAGCCCACCCTAGTCCTCTGTATGACTTTGTAAAGTCAGGAATACACAGAGGAGCTAAACTGAAGGTAAAAGTCAGACAGTGAGGTCACAGCAGTCATACTTGTTTGGGTGCTTCTACTACAAATAATACAGTGTGATAAAACCCATATTTTACTGCACATTCTTTGGCGCTATTATTTCCAATCAGTGCCCATTGTTATCTTTCAAGAAAATTGTTTTTTCAAGGTAACTACCATATAATAAAGACGTAAAATAAAAAAACACATACCTGGAAACGTACAGTAAGGCAATATCAAAAAGTAACAGAAATTACTACTTCCCCTCTAACCACTATTGCTTCAATAATGCCAAAACATCACATCGTCTACGACACATATAACTTCTCTGCAAACATTTATTTATTATTAACACATCTATATTACAAATCATTTCCACGTAAGTACTTTATATGATAACTAATTATTAATTTAATTGCCCAAAGTAACTTTTGTTTTACAAATTAACTCCTGAACCCTAACTCCCCTCCTTCACACACTCACTCATCTTACTAGATAAATACATCGGGTCCAGGCCAAAACCAAAGATCTCCAAGACTCAGTAAACATCACCTTATTTCAGCCATCATAGCAATGTTTGTCTAAATCCCGTAGCCCTAAAATACAAACAAGTCGAAGCACCTTTCGGTGGCTAAGCTCCCATCGAGACCACCTTGTTCAGGAGCAGCAGGCAATGACAATACTCATATACAGCAGGGTTCTGGGCTGACTTTATTTCCAGGCCGAGAACCTTAAGCTTCTACAGAAGAGATTTTTTTAGTTATCATGTACATTTTGATTTGTTCTCATTTCTGTTTATATATTCAATCCTTGTAACTCATTCAGAGTGCCTTTAGAATTCGTTTCATCATTTTCATTTTCAAGTAATTTCTATACGTACGTTCCACTATAATTGCAAACAAATCACTTGCAGCTCCTGTGAAGCTCCAAAGGTTAATGCCCATTTATGTGTGACTAGACAGTCAGTAATGTAAGTATAAGTTGAGGTCCAGACGAGGGCCTGCACAATCTGCTTATTGTCCTTTCCATGTGCACTGTGGTTGTATCCATGGGATAGTCTACCCCCAGCTATATATTATGAGGATATAGCAAGTCACCGAGCAGTTTAATGGTGAGATAGAGGAAAGAGACCAGAGATTCAGTGCCTTTATAAGGACTTGGAACATGAACATGACTTGTAAATATCCTTATATACACAGCTTGAGGTAATTCCCATATGATAAGTGGACCGCTGGACCGCCTCCTGACCTTTGGCCTATATGTGCAACTTATTGATTATATTGCTTTTCCTGTGATGGTAGATTGCAGAAGGTGGATTTCTTGCAACCTGAACTATAGGATGGTGAGTGTTGTCTGACTGGATTTACAACCTGTAGAATAAGGAATGGACAACCAAAGTTTGGCTGAACCTTAGAAGACTTTTTCAAATGTATTTTTTTAGTAAGTAACTATACTTTATCACTCTCCATGTATTTAGGAACAGGGCTACGTTAACAATCTGCATGTAGCTTACATTTAGCTATGGCCTTTTCTAAGGCTTTTTTGTAAATTCTTAGATTGTTAAAATTCAGCGTACCACGACCCCCCCACCCCTTTGCTGTTGAGGCTTTTCTGGCCCCAATGCTGAGCCCTTTTCTTATGTTTGGGGTACTTGATGCTTAAACCTTCATAATTTTTCCCTCCGAAAGGTATCCTGGGCAAATGTTGTCCATTTCACCTAATATCTGAGAGATTCTAGAGGTGCCCAGGTATTGAGAAAATAGCCAAATATAGCATATGTTTAGGTGTTTTGGAAAATGGCCAGAAAGTGCTGTGCAAGAAAGCATATTTTGTTTCGAAAAATAGCTGGCGGAGGGGAGGGGGCATTTTTCCTTTTTTCCTTCATAGGCATTAATAAGAGGAGTGAGTGCCAAGCCCCCCTTACTTCTGCTTAAAATTAACCAGGCATCCAACTTGTAACATAGATCTGGACTTGACAATCTCCGTGTGAGTATCCCTTGAATTTCTGTAACAATGTCAACCCCAAGTACTTATAGGAGTCCACCAACTACACCGTTAGTAAGTTCAAGACCCATTTAAAATTATTCATCCTTTTTCCAAAAACCATTACCTTTGTTTTCTCCAGATTCATTTTCAAGGAATTCTGTTTGCAATATGCATCAAGGGAGTCCAATTTTCTTTGCAAACCAACAGGGGTATAGTCTAACAAAATCAAATCATCTGCATACAGCAGGCCTATATGCCACTCCCCAACTTCCGGAGAAAATGATTTTGATAATTTCAAGGCTACTGGTAAGCCTGCCAAAAATGGACTGAAAAACAGCTGAGTCAAGAGACACCTCCAACGTAGGACATTCCAAATTGGAATCTTTTGTGATAATCCCCCAGTCTTGTCCAGTTCCATTTGTACCCAATTATCAGTATGTAATGCCTGGATCATACTGAGGAGTTCAGATGGTATCTTCCAGGAGAAGAGTTTTTCCCAAAGCTGACCCCCGTCTACTGTACCGAAAGCCATACAGAAATCAATAAAACAGCAGCATAACATCTGATTAAGTTCCAAGTATTTCTGAATAACAGCCTGGAGAGCAAAATATTGATGATCTATGGTAGAGTGACCCTCCTGGAAACCTCCTTGCTCAATAGGGATCATCTTATTCTCTTGTGCCCAGTCGTCCAAGTTTGATAATAAAACATTTGAGAACACCTTCTCAGAAATATCCAGGAAGCTACTCTATCTATAATGTGAGGGATGCGAGCCATTACCGTTTTTAGTATTTCTTTCACTACGGACCCTCTCCATGATGGAGAATAATGTCCCATTATGAACATCCAGAAAAGCAAATGTGAGAAGACCCTAGCCCACCAATTGCTGTTTCTCGTAATTAAGACTGCTGGGATATTGTCTGTTGCATCTGCTCTTGTTAACTTAATATGGTCAATTACCAGCCTTAACTCTTTTACAGGTAACCAACTGGGCTACATTTTCTCAAAAGGGCTCGCCAGGGGACTCATCACAATGGACAATGGGCCATGTAAACTCTCCAAGTAAATATCCCAGTAATCCTCTTCAATCATACAGGTACGTACCCCCTCAGCAGTATAGCAGGTTTCATTTACTTTCTTCTGCTAGAACTCTCTCTGATCAACTGAAAGTATTACCTCCAGCATTCCATTTCACTGGCTAAAATAGAAGGGGTTTTTCTCTTTAAGCAGCTGTCTGTACTGAGATTTTAATCTATCCACTTCCTGTTTAGAAAATCTTCTTTCGGGTTTCAACCTAAATTGTGTACATACCTCTTTCCAAAGGCTTATCATTTTCTGACAGGCAGAATCAAACCAACCTGTGCCGTTACCTGGGCATGCTTTCCACACCTCACACTTTTTAATGTTCGCCCGTATACGATCCAACCCATTTTTTAAATTCACATTGAACCAAACAATCCTATTTTCTTCCCCCCACATAGCAAAGATCAGTATTTTCCATGATTTGATATGCTGCCAGATATTGGAAGTGCAAGGAATCAAGACGAGTTGTTAAGTGGCAGCAGGAAGCTTATCCCCAAGGGCAGAACCAACATGTCTGCCTCTGGATCTTGAAAACATAGGATGGCCGAGGTAGCCCAATGATCATTATCCTGCCTGACAATTCAATGCTTTAAAATCCCGGTAAAGTCCATACTGCCAGGTTGGAATAAAATATAATCAATAGGACCCTCTAGGCAGCCAGGTTGTAATGTTGCAGCAGCTGTAATGTAATTTTCAAAACGTCCATTTAAACCTAGCAACCTATTGTTTACCAGCCATTGACCCAATACCTAGGCCTCCTTCCTAGTTGTGCCCAGCGGGAAAGAGGCTGGAGGAATATTACAACATTCCAATTCCTCTTGCATCTGCTCATCCAGCTGGGTGGGAAATAGGCATGCATAAAAATCCCCGGCCATTATTACAATGGCCTCTGGGAATTTCCCCAAGACTTTCTAAAAAGATTGTTCAGAAGCCTCCAGCCCATTCTTCATTCTACAGTACTCCTCTTTATAGATATATGTATTTATCACTATGAATTGCCTGCATACCTTGTTCTTCAAACTTGTTTCTACAACTGAAACATGTATTCCACTGGACAGGCTGACTACAACAAGAGACTTTTTATTTACCTTAGTAGAAATGAAGGTCAACACCCTTGCGGAGGCTCTTCCCTTCCCCCGCTTAATACCTTTACAGTTTATTGCTACTAAACCCTCTACCATGTTGTACTCTCTCAAAACGGGACTCCTGCAGGAACACCATATGGTATGGATTTATTCTTTGTTCAAGATGACCAAACCTCTTAAAATGCTTAAACCCATGTATATTCCAGCTTAGGATTCTCAGGTTGGAAGAAGGGCTCTTCCCTCTATGGAGAGTTTACTCAGTTGCCCCACTCTTGTATATCTCGAAACTGCATTCGGGGTGATGCAAATCTATTATTCTGCTCCCAATTTGGAGCCCTGCTACATTCTGCTATTCTATCATTCACTATTACGACCCTTAAATTCTTAGAGTTCCGTCAGCCTAGCCAAACCCCTTGGAAGTGGGCCTTGGCATTATCCTAAGCCAAACATCCCTGACCCACTTCCTTCCGCTAGCAAGAAATTCTCCCCAGCATAAGCAGTAAGATGAAATTAACTCCCACTGACTAGGAGTCCTCCCACCATGTGAACTTAAGAGGGGGTTGGTACTCGAATATTCAAACCTTTCACCGTAGGGTCTTCCTTTACAGGGACCTTTAGTCCCAAACTGACACAGACTAGATCCATTTCAGCACTGGCTACCATATTTGCAATACAGAGTGAGATAAAATCAACTCTTGTTAATTCCCTTAACTCCTCCCAAACCTGAAACCCCACATGGGCTAAATCAACTGCGGAGATCCCAAAGAGTGAGAGGATGTGCAGGGATATAGCCAGTATTTTAGAATGATTCAGTGGGTGCAGTTTTTTAGCTTTATTCCCCTAAAGAGTTATATCCAACATCAAGACACAAGTCACTGGTTTAAGGACAAAAGACTTCTCTGCCAAATTAATATCCTCTTTTCCATTAACCTTCAGCCCCAGAGACTTAAGTTCATCCCCCTTGCCAAGCGCTGGAATACGATTTCATGGGGTAGTGCGGTCATTTAAAAGCTGAGACTTCATAGTGGTCCGGCTCCTACCATGACTTAGGCCCTCATTCCGACCCTGGCTGTTTGAAACCGCCAGGGTGGAGGGCAGAGGAAGCACCGCCAACAGGCTGGCGGTGCTTCCTGGGCCATTCTGACCGCGGCGGTAAAGCCGTGGTCAGAAAAGGGGAACCGGCGTTTTCCCACCGGTTTACCCCTGGCCCAGGAAATCCTCCATGGCCGCGCTGCATGCAGCGCCGCCATGGGGATTCCGACCCCCTTCCCGCCAGCCTGTTTCTGGCGGTTTACACCGCCAGAACCAGGCTGGCGGGAATGGGTGTCGTGGGGCCCCTGGGGGCCCCTGCACTGCCCATGCCACTGGCATGGGCAGTGCAGGGGCCCCCTAACAGGGCCCTACAAAGATTTTCAGTGTCTGCTTTGCAGACACTGAAAATCGCGACGGGTGCCACTGCACCCGTCGCACCCCTGCAAATCCGCCGGCTCCATTCGGAGCCGGCTTCCCCTTTGCAGGTGCTTTCCCGCTGGGCCGGCGGGCGATCTTTTGGAGATCGCCCGCCGGCCCAGCGGGAAAGTTAGAATGACCGCCGCGGTCATTTGACCGCGGTGCGGTCTTTTGGCAGTTTCCACCCGGCGGGGGGTCGGAATGACACCCTTAGTGTCTCCACCAGATTGGGCTGCTGTGATACTACTAGAAGGGTAATGAGAGCTTCTCTCACTTTTCAAACCCAAACCCTTTTTTGAGGTTGCTCAGTTCTTCTTTTCCTATTTTTCCTGTTCTCCCATCCCAAACTCTTCCGTCCGGATGCCTTTACCCCTCTTTTCATCCCTCTATACCCCAACAAGTAATAATATCCCAAGGAGAACCTGAAGTGCCCAAAGGTATGTAATCTTTTTCTAACTAACATTGGGGGTTTTGAGATATATATAGACTGGGCACGAGGACCCCTCTGGGTCCTGCTGCACTCCTAAAGCCTTTATTGCACCAGATGTATTCCCATTTACTGCTCTGACATCTCCCTCCATAAGTTCCACAACACCCTTTACTACTGGCATTCAGTTCTTAGCCTTTAGCCTTACATAGCTCAAAGTGAATCTCTTTCAGATGTTTAGACTGTAAGACATGGTTAGCGCTAACAAGTACAAGAGTCTCCAGAATGCATTGTAGCATATTCTGCATAAGTAGGACGACATCTAGCAGAGACTATGATCTAGATGGCTGGATATCAATGCATGCTTCTATTGATTCTTGAATTATAATCGACACTTGGATCAATGGATCTTCCAATAGCAGAGACCTTCTCCGTTCCTGAAAGTCCAACCTGGATTGGGACCTGTAGACGCCAGAACCCTCTACTACCGATGAGCCCGCCAGCACAGGAGACAAGGAGAGGACGAGAGTCGGTGCCGTGGTCCAGATTGGTGGAAAGTGAGTCCTCCAAATGGTTCCGTAGCTGGCCTCCTTCTTCTTCTTAACCCACTACAGCTACACCTTGGGCTCCAGGAGCCCCTGTATCGTGGTCCGATGAAGGGTTGGTACTAAAGTAAAAATGTTTTGTGACAAATTTCCTTATGGCAGTGTTGAGGGGTGAGAGAGAAGCACTTTCATTCCTTGCAGAGGTACTTCCAGAGGTACTTGGTATGGAGTCTTTTGGTTCTTCTGGTTCTTTATGCATTTCTTTCCTTCTTTTGCTGGACCTTTCATGCCCTTTACCCTTAGAATTCCTAAGTTGTACCCTCTTATGGCGAGAGGGTTGGATGAGAGAAAAGAGGTGCAGAATCCATAATGAGACCCTAGCGCTGAGTCCAGTGTAAATCATTTGATAACAATAATTTGGTGACTCACTGGTCGAATGGAGGACTTTTCCTTTACTGCTCAGCCAAGAGCACACTGCCGCCACCTCCAACACACTGTAAGCATCCAGGCTCCCCTGCACACAAGATGGACGAGGCTCCTTCTTTCCAAGGATCCAAGGACCACTATCCAATATTACATGACCTTTGCTTAGTGAACATCAAGGGTGCAGCAGCAAACCAAAGACATGTTTGGGACACAAGGTGCAAATCAACCTCCCTCACCCTGCTGCAGGTCCAAAATTCCCCAGCTCCCTGGGAGAGTAGAGTTCCTTAGTGGATGAGGACCTACACCACCGGCCGCCCAGCTCCAATAACCAATGTTCCTATACCCCTGCTTCTACTCACCACTATATTGTGCTTTTCAGGCTCCCTGTGCAGCGGGAGGCCCTGGTGTCCCTTGTGCCAAACCCTTTATGTCTACACTGGGGGCCCAGTCATTCCATTTACAGGCTCATGAATACACTGGTTGTTGTCTCACTGGTCCTGGAAGCTACTGGGCGATTTCATCGCCCATTTCCCTTGTGATCTTGTGACTGTAGAACAGAGTCCATAGACTGTGGCCCACAGCCAAAGCATCCCCACGTTTGGTATCTGTAGCATACAGTAACTCGCACAGAAGTGGGTGAGAGGGCTAAGGTGCAAATCCGTGGTTATAAAAGAAAAACATTTTTATCACAGTTTTGCTTTTTTTTTACCCGCTAGTCCATATTTTCCTATTTTCAGCCTCCTTGAAGTTTGTGGTGGAAACAGGGTGTGAAATCCATGGATGAACCCGAAAAGCTACACATTTCTTAAAACTAGATACAATTCTGAATTTAGCAAGGTGTAATTTTGGAGGATTTCTTGTTGTCTTAAATAAACTAATAGTTGAAATAAAAATCAATTCTTAAAATAAGAAGGACAAAATAGCAATTAGTGATGTTTTCTTCTATAATTTTTTTATCACAATAGCTGATTTACAAAACTAATATACTGTTTTGTCTGCAAACCCTTCTGGTTACAGGGATATATAGCGCTTGTTGGTTGTTTAAAAACAATTGATACCCAGAACCAACAACTGAATTGCAGCTTTAAAAGATTTTTCATTGTGTATCGACCATACACAATTTATATGGTAATACCTAATGAATGAATCATAGCTATGAAGGAAAATTATATATTTTTTAAATGTGCACAAGATACTGAGTTTAGGAACAGTGGTGGTTATTTTAACACCTCTGAATTTGGGGTTACCCATACTAGCAGATTATTCAGAGGGCATTTTGCAAAATGTCCTTTATTGCCTACTGTGTTACATTGAGAAGCCGAACAGAGAAAAATCCAATTGGTAATAACAAATATGTTATTATGCTCTGTTCCCATGCGTCTGCTATAAACATCATGCCACTTGTGTGGGTGAGCCTAGCCCCTGTAACAGGAAAGGCCCCAAAATCTGAGCCGGGGATATCAATTGCTGCCATAAAACACAGCCCTTTTTTGGAGATTTGAGAAGCTGCAGAATGTGGGCTCAGACTCAGCTGCCATCCAGGGATAACTTACAAGCCCAAACATTTCTGAAAACTAGACACCCAGGGGACCCCGCAGTGGTGTGACTTGAGTGGATCTCACTAATGTTTGGTATCGACAATGCACTGCAAATCTCAATCTTTGTTTAAAATCATCAAATGTTCTATATGTGTGTCTGGTAAGGTTCCAGAATCTGTAGGAATCCACAAAATTCCTGCCACCCAGCATTTCCACACTTCTCCTGATAAAAAAGGGTACCACACTTGTGTGGCTGGACCTGGCACTTATGTGGGTAGCTGTGGAATTTGGGCCTGGGCTCATCCTCCACCAAAAAAAAACTACTAAACCCAGTTTGGGAAAATAGACAGACAACCAAGGAAATCCAGAGTACTTTTACTTGCATGGATCCCACTAACTCTTAAACCCAATGTGGTGTCTTGTGATGCCTGTCTGACATCACTACGTATTTAGGTTGGAATCCTGAGTGAGTGGACAGCCTGGAATTTCAGAGGGTGGCAGTTACTGTGGAGTTACTTGGGACCAGGTAGAGGAGAGACTAATAGATGAGGTGTTCAAATAAAGAAGACTTACATTCTACTTCTGCATCTTTGGTTATTGGGAGTGCTGGTTCATTACACTGGAAAAGAGGATGGGAGGATATGAAACAAAAATCGTGTTGTTGTTCTTAATTGTCATGGATCTCAAGCTAGTGCAAGTGAGCATCATGAGGAAAACATAAAAGTAATGGAGGAAAACCAAGTTTACATTTGGGTGGCATAGTGGCCATAAAGAGGAGTACCAGAGCGGGTAACTCCAGGAGCGGCAATGCTAGTTAGAATATCACGTATCAAACATGACAGTCATGAGCTGGGCACAGAGTGAAATGTGTGTGAAGCACTGAGAAAATGTACAGCACGCACATCTCTTCTCAGAAAAGCAGCTGATTAAAATGTAAAAACGACGAGCTGAAAGCTAGCTGTGCTAAGGAATATTAAAAGGAATAAAATGAATAAAACGTTTATGAGTGTGTAATGGCACACGCTATGGGCCTAGAGCTAAAATAAAGGTGCCCAACCTAGTTACTAAGGGGAACCCACAGCATTACATTATTTCAAATGTATTGTTCATATTCAATTCTGTTGCTTCTGATAATAAGCTTTGATATAAGAACAAACTCACAATGTAACAACTGTATTGTTCATATACTATTTTTTAGTTCTTATTCTTTATAATATTCGCTGGTTTTCAAGTATTAGTACTTTAAGTGTCACATATTGATATTTCTTATAAAGAAGGGAGATGTGTGGTGTCTTGAGATGTCAGTGTGACATCACTACATTCTAGGTTGGGACCCTTAGTGAGTGGATAGTATGGAATGTTAGAGATTGGCAGTTACTGTGGAGTTACTGTAGGACTAGGTACTGGAGAAGTGTTGAGGTAAAGAAGACTTACTGCCCACTTCTGCATCTGTGGTTATTGGGAGCGCTTACACCCAAGGTCTTGCATATCTCAAATTTTGTTTAAAATCACAAATTTTCTCATGTTTCTGTGAGGGAAATGACTGGAATCAGTAAGGCTCCACAAAATTCCTGCCTCCCACTGCCGAAACACTTCTTCTGATAAGAATGGTACCCTGCCTATATGGCTGTGCCTAGCGCCCAAGGCAGGGACGGATCAAACATGGGACCATGCAAAGACATTGACTTTGCGTGGTCTTCAGCTTATTTTCTTGCTTGGTGTCTAATAGACTCTCTATTTCCCTCCCCATTGGGGCAGAGTAAAGTCTCCCTATCTCTACCAAATGTAAAGACTCATATGCCAGGGGCTACTGCCCCATTGCCCAGGCAGGGTCACTTCCACCTACACTTTTCCCATTACCTACTGCGCTGGATCCCTGCTTGGGGATCACGGTGCTGGTACGATGCTCACGCAGGGATTCATCAGGGAGACATAGCACTTTAATGGTAACATTGTCTCTTTTCCAGCACTGCATCCACCATAGAGATTAGTGTTTGGCAGCTGGGGGCAGAGTAATGGTCCCCAATGCCGCTCCAAAGCAAAAGCCGACCTTGCCATTAGTGTGCTGCTTGTCACAGCAAAGTCATAATATCTAACTCGGGACACGAGGGAAGCTCCTCCCTGGTATCTGCCTCCTCCTCCTCCTCCTCTTTCTCCATCTGGTCCTGTTTGCTCCACCTATGGGTTCTCCTGACCCTTTTGTATCTCCTTGTCTTGCTCTTCCTAGTCCTGGTCCTCTAACCCTGCTCCTCCTGGTCCCATTGCAGGTCCTAGTTGTTCTGGTCCTCCTGGTGTTTCTGACCCTGTTTCTCATTCTGGTCTTCTCCTCGTTTTGATCCATATTCTCCTTCTTCTCTGCCTATTTCTTCTTCCTGCTGGCCATCTTTGTTTATCCCTCCAGTCTTCATCTTCCTCCAGCTAGTCCTCCTGGTCCACCTTATACTATGGTTCTGCCCATTCCATCAACCTTGGATTTGATCTTCCTGGCAGTTCTACTGTGCCTAGTCACTGTATTGGCCCTGGACATACTCTCACGCCTGCTCGTCTTCCACAGCCTCTTTGTCTTCCTTGTCCTCCTCCCCATCCTTCATTTCCTTGTCGTCATTCTGCTGGTCCTGATCTTCTTCCTCCCGGTCCGGTTTCTCCTGATCCTCGTGGTGGCACAGGCCCTCCTGGAAGCCCCGGCAATTCTGGTCCTCCTTTTAACCCTCCTGGTCATGGTCCTCCTCCTTTTTTATCTATTGGGGGGCTACTCATTATCTTACTTCTGTAGTCACTGAGGTTATCCGTGAAATACTGGATCATCTACTTTCCTTTTATTCGAACAGTGTGCCTGGTCTTTAAATGGCAGGCAGTTCTTCAGCAGTCAGGGAGATAGTTATTTAGGCAGACCGTCACCCCAGCTTTTTTTCCATTTGGAGAGAGATGGATCATATACAGTTCATTTTCTTTGGCAGTACCAGCACCTACGTCCTGCAGGCTGGTACAAGGACAGACAGTTTTATTGTGCTATGCCGAGAAACCTATCATATATTCAGTGTTTGACAGATGCTTAGCATGGGTCAGCTCCAGTCAGGGACTTTAGGTGGTTTGGAAATATTAGTATTGGTCTATCACGGACAAAGTGTGATTCAGAGGATTTTTGTTGAGCTGACATGAACAGAACATGAGTTTATCTCTTGAACCAGAGAGATGCACAACAGCCTCTTCCTGCTTTGAAATGTGCAGAAAGGCGTGATTGGCTTCCAGGCAGATAGAACCCTGCCTGAGGTGTGAGGAGGGATACATAATCAGTACCCTTCCCAGATGAAACCATAGCAACCTGGCCACACAATAATGGAATAGGTGGCCCTGCTATAGGAGGTACTAGTAGGGATTCCAGGCATGCATTAAACCATGCTTCACACACACACAATCAAAGAGACTCTCTTGGGATAGTCCATAAAACTGCAAAGTAAATGAACATTT
Source organism: Pleurodeles waltl (assembly GCF_031143425.1). Taxonomy (NCBI): domain Eukaryota; kingdom Metazoa; phylum Chordata; class Amphibia; order Caudata; family Salamandridae; genus Pleurodeles; species Pleurodeles waltl. Next base: position 272,040,118 of record NC_090451.1, on the reverse strand, counting down.
TTTTAAGGAACTGTGAGTCCCATTCTTCATTAGAATATCTTGTGAAGTCTTGGTTTCTGTGGATTCATGGACTATCTATGGCAGAGTGATGTAGTAGTAGGGCAATGATATTCATTGGTCATCTGTGTTTTCTCTATTAGGATGTATGAAGTTTGTCTTTGAATGTGAGCACAGTTGGAGTTCATCCTCTGGGCCCTTGGCTTGTATCCCAATCCGCTGCTTTATACAATAAAGCTTAAGAAGATAAAGGCTATGACTGGACATTCATCTTTCACATATTGGCAATGAGGTAGCTAAAAGAAAGCAAGCTATCTTGCTTACTTGTTTTTGAAGAACTGTTTTTCCACTATTTTAAGGGCAGATTGGCGATCAGGAACACTATCACCATCCTACTGGAATTTAGCGCTCCCTGCAGGATCAAGATTAAAGTAAAGGCTTTGTTTTTTCTGCAATGGCAAGACTTTAATTACCTGATTATTGCGTGCTGGAGTAAACGTGAGCCTTAGCATCAAAGCGTTTGAATTTTAAAAGTGACGTTCTGTTGCATGCTGTATAAGTAGTTCTATGTGGTCCCGCTTCCGAAGAACAATGCCGTGCTAACAGCTTGCCCCATGGAATGCATTACTCGTCAAGGAACTGTCATTTTAGCAATGGGAGACTACATTAAAAAACCTCGTTGAAACCGCTCAGCGGAACTGCGATTATCCCAGTAGGAGGCGCGCTCGTGAGTTTACGTCAGCAGGGGGCGCTAAGCGCCCTGTAGACATGAAAGGGTAGTTTTTTTTTCCTGCACACGTTTATAACTTCTGCTGTCAGCTTGTATTTCCTTGAAGCAGGTTGATTTTTCTACATTCAGAGATACGCAAAGTAAAAGACACCAAGGGCCGTATTTATACTTTTTGGCGCACCACTGCGCCAACGCAGTTGTGCGTCAAAAAATTTAACGCCATTCCTAAGCGCCATGCGGGCGCCTTATTTATGGAATGACGTTAGCCGGCGGAGCTGCCTGGTGTGCGTAAAAAAAAATGACTTACACCAGGCAGCGCCGGCGTAGGGGAAAATGGAGCTTGGGCGTAAAAAAATGGGGCAAGTCAGGCTGAGGCAAAACTTTCGCCTCAACCCGATTTGCGCCATTTTTTTGGACTCCCAACCCCCATTTAAATGACTCCTGTCTTAGCAACGACAGGAGTCATGCCCCCTAGCCCAATGGCCATGCCCAGGGGACTTAGGTCCCCTGGGCATGGTCATTGGGCATAGTGGCATGTAGGGGGGCACAAATCAGGCCCCCCTATGCCACCCCAAAAAAAAAATATATATACTTACCTGAACTTACCTTAAGTTCCCTGGGATGGGTCCCTCCATCCTTGGGCGACCTCCTGGGGTGGGCAAGGGTGGCAGGGGGTGTCCCTGGGGGCATGGCAGGGCACCTCTGGGCTCCTTTCGAGCCCACAGGTCCCTTAACGCCTGCCCTGACCAGGCGTTAAAAAATGACGCTAAAGCGGCTGGACGTCATTTTCTTTGACCCGCCCACTCCCGGGCGTCATTTTTGCCCGGGAGTGTAAATACGGCGCACATGCCTCGGAGTCATTTTTTAGAAGGGAACGCCTACCTTGCATATCATTAACGCAAGGAAGGTGTCCACGCAAAAAAATGACGCTAACTCCAAGATCTTTGGTGCTAGACGGGTCTAACGCCAAAGTATAAATATGGAGTTAGTTTTGCATCGGATTTGCGTAAAAAAAAACGACGCAAATCCGGCGCAAACAGAGTATAAATATGCCCCCATGTGTGCAGAAATAAATAAAGGAAAGCAATTTACTTTAATGGCATAACCTTATCTTGCATGTGTACTGTGCCTCACTTGTCCTGGAACCTCTAAAGGATATCCATTTCAAATGAAGCATACAAGTTCAAGCAAGATTCTATGTCAGGACCGGAGGCTCCGATTATGCTTTCTCTTTATTTTACTGTTCCAAACAGCAGCCAATGAAATAACCGTAAACAAAAAACTTCAATACCCATGAAGCCACAGATATAGTTACATAGTCCATTCATAGTCCAGGACTATGACATGACCTGGCTCTTCGACTGCTAAATCAGCAGCGCTCCCCCCCCCCTCTCAGCGCCTCGAAACCCTGACGGGTACATAGCGCACTTTATAAATACTATGATTGATTGATTGATTGATTGACCTAATCCCATATAAGCCATGACCCCGACAGTCACTTCCTTTATCTTTGCTGCTCCGCAGCAGATAAGTACAACATCGTTATTTTGATCTGTTTATATATTTGTGCATAGCGTTGTGAATATTTATTTTGTTTTTCCAATTTGCGCTTGTGTCACGGGTGTGTGTTTACTCGCGCCGTTGGGCCGAGTCTTTGCCGGTGGAGCAGGAGGAGACTATGGGGGTCATTCCAACCTCGGCGGTAAAATGCACTTACCGCCAGACAGAAGACCGCCATAACACCGCCGCGGTTGCGGTAAACCGCCACGGTCATTCTGACCCACAACAGGCAAACCGCCAAAATACCGACATCCACAAAAGTCCGCCACACCAAAGGTCAGCGATAAACTGGCGATGACCAAACCTCCACCGTCACGCCAACTGAAATACGCTCATGCCATTACGACCCACGAATCCACGCGGTGGTCTTTCAACCGCGGTATTCTATTGGCGGTACACACCGCCGCGGTCGAAATACACATACTCGTACAAAACACTACCACATTGGCCAATTCGAAATACACACACCTGATACACATACACACACCACTCCCACACACCCAATACAATATAAAACACACACCCACATCACCCACAAACTTCCACTCCTAGAGACTCGTGAACACGCACCGAGAAAAGACATCCGAGCACCCAGACGCCCAATTCACTGTCACTCTGCAATATTAGCACGCACTTCACACAACACAACAATACACATCACCACACTTAGCACCACACAATCCATCCCACACATCACCCACACCACCCCATGGCACCTCAAAGACACCCCAGGTTCTCAGATGATGAACTCAGGGTCATGGTGGAGGAAATTGTACGAGTAGAGCCCCAGCTGTTCGGGACACAGGTGCAGCACACCACCATTGCCAGGAAGATGGAGCTATGGAGCAGAATAGTCGACAGGGTCAACGCTGTGGGACAGCACCCAAGAAATAGGGACGACATCAGGAAGAGGTGGAACGACCTACGGGGGAAGGTGCGTTCCATGGTATCAAGGCACAACATCGCGGTACAGCGGACTGGCGGCGGACCCCCACCTCCTCCCCCAGAATTTACAACATGGGAGGAGCAAGTCTTGAACATCCTGCATCCTGAGGGCCTCGCAGGAGTCGGTGGAGGAATGGACTCTGGTAAGTCTCATCTTCACTACTTCATCCCCCCCACCCCACCTGCATGCCAACTCATACCCCCACCCTCACCCCCACCCCCACCCCCATCACAACTACCCCTTGCAAATGTCTCACCATCACAACCCACCCATCCCAAAACTTAGCCCTGCATGCGGCCCCAAAGCATGGACACCCATCACCAAAGCATGCCCAATGCACATACCCATCACCCCCCCCCCAAAACACAGTCACAACAGCCCCCACAAAGGAATGCCAGCACTGGGGTACACGGGCACCCACCCATTGCACGCCATTGGCACACACAGAAGCAATAACCATACTTTTATACCCCTGCAGGACCCGAATGCCAGGTCACAGCGCAGGAGGGTCCACAAATGTCCACTCCACCCCCAGAAGAGGCCCACAGTGATGACAGCAGCTCTGTCTTACTGGATCTAGATGACCAGCCCGGTCCATCGGGGACCTCGGGACAGTCGGTTCCCCTCAGACAGTCAGAGGCCACAGCAGACCTTCCCCCCTCTGGGAACACCAGCACAGCACCCACCCAGCGGGCCCATACCTCTGTCCCCAGGACACGTCAATCAGCGGTGTGTCCACCACTACAGGGAACCCAGGTTAACCCACCACCCCAACAACAACAGGGACCTGGGGGCAGTGGTAGTGGGCACACGGTCCAGGGGATGGAGGCCCAGGGAAACAGGGGAACTGGGAGGGCTGCTGTGCGACAGGGGGGGGACAGGCCAAGGGAACCCACTCTCCACGAGGCCCTCTCCTCCATCATGGGAGCATACCACCGCTCCCAGGAGACAATGGCGACGGTCCTGGCCAGGTTTCAGGAAATCCAGCTTCTGCAGGAGCAACAGTATATGGGGTTCAGGGAGGAACTAAGAAACATCAGTTCCGCCATGGGTACCATCGTAGTGGCCCTGAATGAGTTAATCACCACATTGCGGAACACTGTGGCACCTCAAAGGGCCCCTGTCACTAGCATGGACCAAGAACTGGCTACCACCTCCGCCGGCGCTAGTGGACAGGTGGCCCCGACACAAGACCAACAGGCCACCAGAACCCCACCCCCTGCAGAAGGAGAACCACCCCACAAGCGGCCCCTGAGATCCAGGAAGAAGACAGAGTAACATGTCAAGACCCCCGCCAGCAAAGGATACCGCCCTGATTGTCATCCCACTGTCCCACATTGTCACCCTGTCCAACTTTAAACTGCCCCTGCTCCACTTTCCACAGGCATTTGGACAGTGCACCTGTGATACTGATAGTCTGGACTCTGCCATGGACAATCCTTTACCATCACCCCTCACCGATTTGCAACCACACATCCAAATTAGAGCACTTGAATAAACACACTTATTGCACATAAACAATCTGGAGTCTGTTTGTGATTTTAACAAATGTATTAGACATGACAGTGCCAAACTGTTTATTCACATTGTGATGCCAACAAACCGCTGTCACACAGCTGTAGTCCATGGGGAAACAAAGCAGATGTCACGCAGTGGGGCCCACAGCTCTGAAATCGGAAGGGAAAGTCACAACACTGTTACCATACACTGGGGGAAAAAGTCAGACAGTAGAGAGGTAGGAGTCTTTAGGTAAATGTAATATGCCGGTGTCTACTCTTACCTGTGTGTCATTGAAAATACTGCTCTATTACTGTGTTCCTGTTGTCTATGTCTTCCTCTTCGGCTTCCTCCTCTTCACTCACCACAGGCTCCACAGCTGCTACAACACCACCATCTGGACCATCCTCCTGCAGAAAAGGCACCTGGCGTCGAAAAGCCAGGTTGTGAAGCATACAGCAGGCCACGATGATCTGGCACACCTTCTTTGGTGAGTACATTAGGGATCCACCTGTCATATGGAGGCACCTGAACCTTGCCTTCAGGAGGCCAAAGGTGCGTTCGATCACCCTCCTAGTCCGCCCATGGGCCTCATTGTAGCGTTCCTCTGCCCTGGTCCTGGGATTCCTCACTGGGGTCAGTAGCCAGGACAAGTTGGGGTAACCAGAGTCCCCTAAAAGCCTCACCCGGTGCCTCCGGAGTTGACCCATCACATACGGGATGCTGCTATTCCGCAGGATGTAGGCGTCATGCACTGACCCAGGGAACTTGGCATTAACATGGGAGATGTACTGGTCAGCCAAACACACCATCTGTACATTCAAGGAATGAAAACTTTTCCTGTTCCTGCACACCTGTTCACTCCTGCTGGGGGGTACCAAAGCCACATGTGTCCCATCAATGGCACCTATGATGTTGGGGATATGTCCAAGGGCATAGAAATCACCCTTCACTGTAGGCAAATCCCCCACCTCAGGGAACATGATGTAGCTCCGCATGTGTTTGAGCAGGGCAGACAACACTCTGGACAACACCTTGGAAAACATGGGCTGGGACATCCCTGATGCTGTGGCCACTGTTGTTTGAAATGACCCACTTGCTAAGAAATGGAGTACTGACAGCACCTGCACTAGAGGGGGGATCCCTGTGGGTTGGCGGATGGGTGACATCAGGTCTGCCTCCAGCTGGGCACACAGTTCATGTATAGTGGCTCGGTCAAGCCTGTATGTCAGAATGACATGTCGTTCCTCCATTGTCGACAGGTCCACCAGCGGTCTGTACACGGGAAGATTCCTCCATCTCCTCGCATGTCCCAGCAGACGGTGCCTAGGAAGGACAACAGCGAGCACAGAGTCAATCAACCCACAGGTACGTTCCCACAGCTTGCACACAACACGATTCACTATGCATTGAATGGTTTGTATGAGTGTTGAGGAAAGGCCTAGGTATGTGTGACGCAGTAGAAATTAAGCCGTGTGGGCCCTTGAAATGGCGGCTGCCTGACCTGTGAAGTGTGACAATGGGATGTGAGGTCAATGCGCTGGCGTGGCACACCGTGGCGGTAGGCTGTCGAAAACCGCGGCGCAAAGCCGCATTGGTTAACATTGAAGCCTATGGGTTTCACGAGCCAATGACGATGTGCGCCGGCGGTCGCGGTACGCACCGCCGCGGTACGCACCGCCGTGGGTGTGACCGCCATTTTCTATCAGCTTAATCACTCGATACCTGATCTTCCACAGGAGAGGACCTACACTGCAAGTGCTGCTGTGACCTCGGTCTGAAAGAGACAATGGCTGCTGCGACTGGGGAAAGGGCCCCTGCCTTCACTTCTGAAGAATTGGAGAAACTCGTGGATGGGGTCCTCCCCCAGTATGCGCTACTCTACGGTCCTCCAGACCAACAGGTAAGTACACTGGGACCATGCTTTGTGGCCAATGCCTGGGTTGAGTCGGGTGGATGAAAGATGGTGGGGAGGGGAGCGATTGAGGCATGCATCAGACGACAGATGAGTGCATGTGCCACATGGCAAGGGTGGGGATGGGGGGCCACTCACATCGAGCATGCAGAAGGTGATGACAATTTTTCTCTCCCTGTACATATCACATAGGTCAGCGCCCACCAGAAAGTCGCGATTTGGCGTGCCATCGCCAAGGACGTCCGGACCCTGGGGGTCCACAACAGACGGGGCACCCACTGCCGGAAGAGGTGGGAGGACATCTGACGCGGGAGCAGGAAGACGGCGGAGGCTCTGCTGGGGATGGCCTCCCAACGTAGGAGGGGTGCCAGTCGTCAATTGACCCCCCTGATTTCCCGGATCCTGGCGGTGGCCTACCCCGATTTGGATGGGCGCGTGAGGACATCACAGCAGACACAAGGGGTTGAGTACAAATACATTCTACTGACTTTGCGTGCAGTGGAGGTGTCTGGGTGGGGGAGGAGGGCTGTGGGTATCCCTTGGCCAGGGCGATTTCTGTAGGCTAGGCCCCTCCGTAAGGCATGGCCCTGTGCCCCCGTCCCCCACCTCTGTAGGGTGCCAAGTACAGGTATCCATGGCCCTGTGTCATCTATGTGTGCAGTTGTCGTCCATAGGCTTGTAGTCCATGTCCCACGGATTGCGTAGTGGACCCCAAGTGCGCGGCGTAGTGCAGGGGGCTTCTGTGTCTGTCTTGTCCGCCAACAGTAGCGGTAATCCATGCACTCAACATGTCTTTATTTCTCCTCCCCCCCTTTTTTGTGGTCTTCCTGTTCATGTGTGCATTAGCATCATCAGGCGGAGGAGAAGTGGCATAGGAGCACGAGGGAGCTGCATCTCACATGGCCATGGCGGGCCATGCAACTGACTCAGATTTCACCAGTGAGACGGAGGGCGAGGGGAGCTCCACAGCGGGGACTCGTGCTGATGTCAGTGACAGCGACTCGTCCTCTGAAGGGAGCTCCCTTGTGGTGGCGGCAACATCCGTGCCCCCCGCAACAACAGGTACAGCCGCCACCCAGCGCACCAGCACCACCCTCCCAGCAGCCCCTCAGTGTTTTCCCCCTGCCCGCTCACCCAGGAAGGTGGGCATCTCCTTCGCCCCAGGCACCTCAGGCCCTGCCCCTGTCACCCCTGCTGCCCTCAGTGAGGAGGTCATTGACCTCCTAAGGACCATCATTGTTGGGCAGTCTACCCTTTTGAATGTCATCCAGGGTGTACAAAGAGAGGTGCACCAGAGTAATGCATACCTGGAGGGCATTCATTCTGGTCAGGCTGCCCATCAGCGATCGTTCAATGCTCTGGCCTCAGCACTGACGGCAGCAATTGTCCCTGTCTCTAGCCTCCCCCTCCAACTTCCTCCACCCAGACCCAATCCCCTGTACCTCTGCCTATCCCAGACACACCATCAGACCAGCCTGCACACACCTCAACACCCAAGGGAAGCTCATCCAGACATAAGCACCACACATCACACAAGCATTCACACAAGCAACATCCACATGCAGACATACCAACAGCCACTGCCTCCACTGTGTCCCCCTCCTCCTCGTCTCCCTCCTCCCTCCCTGTCACGTCTCCACTCACACTTGCATGCACAACATCTTCAGCCACTACGTCCATCACCAGCACACCCACCAGAACACTCCGCACACGTGCAGTCACCACCCCCCTACCATTTACACGTCCCCTGTGTCCTCTCCAAGTCTGTCTGTCACCCCCTCCCCCAAACTGCACAAACGCAGGCAGCCACCCACCGAACAGCCATCCACCTCACGACAGCCTCCAGCCCAAGCACCTGCACCCAAAGACACCAGACTTCACACTCCTACAACCACATCCTCTTCCTCCACTCCCATACCCACTACACCTACCCGTCCCTCTCTTTCCAAATTGATTTTGCTTTCCAAATTTGACCTCTTTCCTACAACTCCCCCACCCCGTCCGTCTCATAAGACTCCAATCAGCACCTCAGCCACCACAAAACCGGGACCAAGGAAGACTGTTGTCCATGGACTGTGGAGTCCCCCACCCTCAAGGGCATCCAGTTCAGCTAGGAGCCAAGGCACGGCCAGCCCACCACCGGAAAAGCATCCTAAGATTGCCAGTGCCCGGCGCGAGCGACCAAAGACCACAGGGACCAAAATCCCTACATTGGCACTGTCAGGAAGTGAGGTGCCACCTGGCACACCGCCAAAGGCGGGAAAGGGCCACAAGCGTGCAGGGAAGGGTGGGAAGGGCAGCACGCCTGACAAGTCCGGCAGCAGGCCAGCTGGCCAGGAGGGCCCCACCAGCTCCATCCCAGGTGTGCAGGAGGACACACACAGGCCCGGTACTGCAGCCCAGGAGGGCCCCGCCAGCCACAGCCCAGCTGCCCAGGAGGGCCCCGCCAGCCACAGCCCAGCTGGGCAATGAAGGACCGCCAGCCACAGCCCAGCTGGGCAATGACGGACCGCCAACTCAAGCACCGCTGAACATGGCAAGGACTGCCAAGGCAAGCACCGCTGAACAGGGCAAGGACCGCCAAGGCAAGCACAGCTGAACAGGGCAAGGACCGCTGAACAGGGCAAGGACCGCCAAGGCAAGCACCGCTGAACAGGGCAAGGACCGCCAAGGCAAGCACCGCTGAACAGGGCAAGGACCGCCAAGGCAAGCACCGCTGAACAGGGCAAGGACCGCCAAGGCAAGCACCGCTGAACAGGGCAAGGACCGCTGAACTGGGCCCTTCATCTCAAGCACCGCTCCGCTGGGCCCTTCATCTCAAGCACCGCTCCGCTGGGCACCGCCGTCTCAAGCACCGCCGTCTCAAGCACCGCTGAACTGGGCCCTTCATCTCAAGCACCGCTGAACTGGGCCCTTCATCTCAAGCACCGCTGAACTGGGCCCTTCATCTCAAGCACCGCTCCGCTGGGCCCTTCATCTCAAGCACCGCTCCGCTGGGCACCGCCGTCTCAAGCACCGCTGAACTGGGCCCTTCATCTCAAGCACCGCTGAACTGGGCCCTTCATCTCAAGCACCGCTCCACTGGGCCCTTCATCTCAAGCACCGCTCCGCTGGGCCCTTCATCTCAAGCACCGCTCCGCTGGGCACCGCCGTCTCAAGCACCGCTGAACTGGGCCCTTCATCTCAAGCACCGCTCCGCTGGGCCCTTCATCTCAAGCACCGCTCCGCTGAGCCCTTCATCTCAAGCACCGCTCCGCTGGACCCTTCATCTCAAGCACCGCTCCACTGGGCACCGCCGTCTCAAGCACCGCTGAACTGGGCCCTTCATCTCAAGCACCGCTCCGCTGGGCCCTTCATCTCAAGCACCGATCCGCTGGGCACCGCCGTCTCAAGCATCGCTGAACTGGGCCCTTCATCTCAAGCACCGCTCCGCTGGGCCCTTCATCTCAAGCACCGCTCCGCTGGGCACCGCCGTCTCAAGCACCGCTGCACTGGGCCCTTCATCTCAAGCACCGCTCCGCTGGGCACCGCTGTCTCAAGCACCGCTGCACTGGGCCCTTCATCTCAAGCACCGCTCCGCTGGGCACCGCTGTCTCAAGCACCGCTGAACTGGGCCCTTCATCTCAAGCACCGCTGGCCCATTGGCAGAAGGGGCAGGCCCGCATCTGTGTCGGGCAGGGCTGCACGAAGCACTCTGGGCACTAGTCCCGCTCCAGTACCAGTGGAGACTGTTATCCACTTGAGAGACTGTGGCTTTGCACTCCCCAGGATTGAACAGTGGGCAAACCACCCACTGTAGAGACTTGAGAGACTGTGGCTTTGCACTCCCCAGGATGGCACAGTGGGCAACCCACCCACTGTAGAGACTTGAGAGACTGTGGCTTTGCACTCCCCAGGATATGGTAGTGGGCAAGCCACCCACTGTAGAGACTTGAGACACTGTGGCTTTTCACTCCCCAGGATATGGCAGTGGGCAAACCACCCACTGTAGAGACTTGAGAGACTGTGGCTTTGCACTCCCCAGGATGGCACAGTGGCCATGGAGGCCACTCGTGGATCTGGCGTCGTGGACTCATCAGGCTGAGGTGCCCCCCCTTCCCTTCCCCCTGAGGTGCCTGTAGTTTTCCTATCTGATGCCCCTGCAGTGTTCTCTCCGTTGGAGGAAGGTATCCTGTGTGGGCTTTGCCCATGTGTTTTGGCCCAGTGGCCCACGAACAATGGCTGATGGACATATCAGACTGGACAATTTATGTATATGAAGTTATAGATGTGTGATATATTTTATACTCAGTCTTACAATATAATTCTATATTTATAATCATTTCCTTTTGCCTTTGCATTCTTCCGGGAGGTTTGGGGGTGTAACTGTGATGTGTTGCTATGCATTGATGTGTGTGTTGTAGTGGGTGAGGGTGGGTGTGTCGCATATGTGTGTCCCCGTAATTTTTTGCCTCCCCCTCCCCTGTGTCGTAGGTGCAGTACTCACCGTTGTCTTCTGCGCCGGCGTTCGTGCTCCTGGTAGAGGAGCAGGAAGACAATGGCTGGTAGGATGTGTAGTTCGGGTTCCATGCTGTCCAGATTCCTCGTAGGGTGTATGGAGGTGAGCGTTTTCCGTTTGAAATGTCTGTTTCCGCCGTGTTTTTATCGGCGGGGCTACCGCCCCGGAAAAGGTGGCGGATTGGTGGGTTGTGATAGGGTGGGCGGTACATTGTCTCACGCCTGTCTGTTGGCGGTGACCGCCACGCTGTTTGTTTGTCCCGCCGTGGCGGGCGGTGTGTTAAAGTGGCGGTCTATGTTGGCGGTTCCCGCCAGGGTCAGAATTGCATTTTTTTTACCGCCAGCCTGTTGGCGGTTTGACCGCGGCTTTAACACCGACCGCCAGGGTTGGAATGACCCCCTATGTGTTGCTAGCATAGTCCTATTTCTATTTTCAGGATCGCGTCCTGTCGCGCGTGTGAGCCAGCTCTTTCCCTTTCACTTTTGAGAAAGGAGCCATCTGGGTACAGGGACACGACAGAGCTTGCCTGCCCCTATTGATTGCCCATACTGTGCTCCCCAGACGCACTACAGCGATGGCTTAGGGTTGTAATAATTGAATAGGCACTGCCTAGAGTGCATATTCCAGGCTGCTCCTTCCACACTTTATTGGCAAAATTCATATTATAGCCTGGCAGGGGTTTTTTGCACTCCCCCTTTTGATCTCTCCTGACCTTATTTTATTTATTTAAAAAGATTTAACTATTGATACAGGAGAATGGCTCAGTGGCATGGGGATGAGTCAGTATATTATCCTGAAGATAATTTTGACCAGCTGGAGAGGAATCTGGTAGAGGCCCTTGATACTAGGGTACAGCAATCATTTAATGACGCCTTTGTGAAGACATTGGGACCTTTTACTGGTCAGTTGCTTGATTATGCTCGTAATCAAGGTTGGATGCCTGGACTTCCGGCACCCAGTGAGAATCCTAAGTCCAAAGACAAAGGTAAACAGAGTGATTCTACATCCCCGAATGATCGCCGCAAAAGAACTGCCGAGGATAACTACAGTAGTAAAAAAGCCGCTAATACTTCGTCTTCCTCCTCTGATAACAATGCCTCTTCTAATTCGGATGACCCTGATGTGCCAGGGCCCAGCAAAAGATCTAAGAGACAAGCATCTGCACCCAAAGTTCTTGATTTTGACCCCACTTATATCATTCATCCTAGGGTGTCCAATTGGGTCCCTTCTCCTGAAGTGGCCAAATACGTGCAATCCCACTTGCGCAAGAGCTTCGACAAGGAGGTACGTGCTCGTCTTCGGGCAGAATGTCCCAGACCTGACCTAGACAGTAAAGTGGCAGATACACCTGAGGTGGATCCCACAATGGTGATGTTTATGAAAAAAATGTGAAAGACCCTAAGAAGGGTTTAGACAGGGCGTGGCGTAATTGCCAAGATAAACTTTTAGACATGTCTGGTCCCCTTACAACAATTCTGGAGTTGGCATTCCACTCCAAGGCATCTGGAGTGGCGGTGGACACTGACATTCTTATTGGATGGGCGCAGAGAGCTACTTGCCAGCTGGGCAATACTAATTGTGCAATTTCTCCAGAGTGCAGACTTACCTTCCTGATGCGCATTGATCCCAAACTTAATGATCTGTCTACTTCGGAAGCTGGTCCTGCTGCGGATGAAATGCTCTTTGGAGCACCGTTCGTGAAGGAGTTATCAAAATTTTGCTCTACCTACTCCTCCCTTGACAAAGCCCAGATGTCCCTAAAAAAGGTTTTTAAACGCGGCCTTTTTCTCAGGGCCGGTCGTTATGGAGGGGGTATGCCTGGCTGAGGAGCCTTCACGAGCCCTAAAGTCTACTACCCCAGAGGTAGAGGAGGCTAGTACGGAGAACCTGCGGAGGCCATCTTCTATCCCACCCGTTCCCGTGGTGGGTGTGCCAGATTCCGCATGGGTCCCAGACGGGGACAACAGGGAGTGATTCAGGACGTAGGATATTCTGGTAAGTATTATTCCTTCTTCACAAGTGACTTTGGGGGGCAGAATTGGTTTGTTCCTGCACAATTGGAAGCTGATTTCTGGGGATCCTTGCGTTCTTCAGACAGTGACAGGCTTCAGACTGGAGTTTTTCAGTACCCCGAAACAAACTCGGTCTCCTGCTTCAATGTATTTTTCCCTAGCAGATCTGTCTGTTATAGATCAATAAGTGCAGTCCCTTCTAGACAAGGGGGCGGTGGGGTTTTCCACTCCTCATCCTTACGGTTTCATCAGCCCAATTTTCTTGGTAGACAAAAAGGCTGGAGGTCCCTGCCTTGTCTTGAATCTCAAAGAATTCAATTCCTGGATATTATACAGACACTTCAAGATGGAAGGGATTCACATGTTTAGGGACATCCTTTTTGTAGGCGATTGGATGGTTCGTCTGGATCTGAAGGATGCTTACCTTTCAGTCCCTATTTTCACTCCTCACAGGCGGTACCTCCAGTTTCTGTGGAGGGGACAATGTCTAGAGTTCAAGGCGCTTCCATTTGGCCTGTCGTCTGCTCCTTGGTGCTTCACAAAACTGATGAGACCAGTGGTAGAGTCACTTGGAGCCGAAGGGGTTCGTTTGAGAATCTATCTAGATGACATTTTGCTGATGGCTCAGGATCCTCAGACTCTCCAGAGTCATTTGTCGTGGACTATTCAACTTTTGCAGGATATGGGATTCATTATCAATGTGCAGAAGTCACTGTTGAATCCTGCTCAGTTGATAGACTTTCTGGGTTTCCAGATAGACTCAGTGCGAGCCCAACAAATCTTTCCCTCTCAAAAGATTTGCAATATCAAGAGGGAGTTGAGGTCAGCTTTATCCAACCAGACTGTGTCTTTGAGAGCCATTGCCTGGATAGTGGGGCTCCTGTCCTCTACCATTCAAGCCATTTTTCCAGTTCCCCTGCAGTACCGTGCCCTCCAGAGGTTACAAATTCAACACCTACGGAAGGGTCTTTCCTACTCGGAGATTCATTGGTGGTTGAACCATATGGATCCTGGAATGGCAGAGCCCTATTTGGTTCCCTCCCGAACATAATAATCAAGTCGGATACCAGTGGGGCTGGAGAGCACGTTGCGGATCGATTGCGACGGGGGCTGCTGGATTTAGACGGAAATGAGGCTTCACATATATTGTTTAGAACTTCTAGCAGGTTCTTTTGCCTTAAAGAGTCTTTCCCCTCAGAAGGCAGATTGTTGTACCTTATTGAGGATGAACAATTTCTCAGCAGTTAGATATGTCAACAAGCTTGGGGGAACACAGTCCAAGATGTTAGCGGAGATAGCAAAGGAATTTTGGCATTATTGCCTTCTTCACTGCCTGAGTGTCACGGCAGTGTATCTCCCAGGGGTTCAGAACACCATAGCGGACAGGAACTCCAGGTACTTGAGGGATGCCAGCGATTGGAGGTTGAATCAGGATCTCTTTCACAAGATTCTTCTCGAAAAGGGTCCTTGCGACATAGATCTCTTTGCCTCCCAACTCAATTTCCAGATTCTGACTTTCTTCAGTTGGTGTCTGGATCCGATGGCTCTAGCGACAGATGCCTTCCTTCAGGATTGGAGTCAATTTCGGGGATATGCTTTTCCACAATTTGTGATGTTTCCCAGGGTGCTAGCTCAGTTGCGAAGACAGAAAGTGGAGATTGTGCTTCTAACCTCTCTTTGAAGGGCTCAACCCTGGTTCCTGGTAGCTCTGCAGTTAGCTTGCACTCCTTCTCTTCTCATTCCGCCTCGTCGGAATCTTCTGATGAGTCCGGCGGGCCTTCAACATCCCTTGGTTCTGTCAAAAAAACTATGGTTGATGGTTTGGACAGTTTCAGGGTGAGATGGAATTCCCCAGGCATTTCGCAAAACGCTGCAGACTTCATTAAACAGGCCTGGTCATCGGGCTCTAATAAGCGGTATGCTTCAGCCTGGCGGAGATGGTCTAGTTGGTGTGACGGATGGAGTATCGATCCCATGGGCGTGAATGTTGACATGATTGTGAACTTTCTGGCAGAACTTGCGAGCACAGTCTGGTCTATCGTACGGTGAATAATTTCAGGTCAGCTATTTTTGCGGGACATGTTCAGGTAGAAGGTAAACCAGTATGGGAACATCCTCTGGTCTGTAAAGTGATGAAAGGGATTCGCATGTCATCTCCTCCGCAATCAAGATATGCTGCCCTTTGGGATGTGGCTATAGTTTTAAGATTTTTAGATAGATGGGCATCTAACCGTTATCTTTCTAGAAAACACATTTGTAAAGAAATGGCTCCCTGTTGCAGTTACCCCCCACTTTTTGCCTGATACTGATGCTGACTTGACTGAGAAGTGTGCTGGGACCCTGCTAACCAGGCCCCAGCACCAGTGTTCCTTCACCTAAAATGTACCATTGTATCCACAATTGGCACACCCTGGCATTCAGATAAGTCCCTTGTAACTGGTACTTCTAGTACCAAGGGCCCTGATGCCAAGGAAGGTCTCTAAGGGCTGCAGCATGTCTTATGCCACCCTGGAGACCTCTCACTCAGCACAGACACCCTGCTTGCCAGCTTGTGTGTGCTAGTGAGGACAAAACGAGTAAGTCGACATGGCACTCCCCTCAGGGTGCCATGCCAGCCTCTCACTGCCTATGCAGTATAGGTAAGACACCCCTCTAGCAGGCCTTACAGCCCTAAGGCAGGGTGCACTATACCATAGGTGAGGGTACCAGTGCATGAGCATGGTACCCCTACAGTGTCTAAACAAAACCTTAGACATTGTAAGTGCAGGGTAGCCATAAGAGTATATGGTCTGGGAGTTTGTCAAGCACGAACTCCACAGCACCATAATGGCTACACTGAAAACTGGGAAGTTTGGTATCAAACTTCTCAGCACAATAAATGCACACTGATCCCAGTGTACATTTTATTGTAAAATACACCACAGAGGGCACCTTAGAGGTGCCCCCTGAAACCTAACCGACTATCTGTGTAGGCTGACTAGTTTTAGCAGCCTGCCACAAACCGAGACATGTTGCTGGCCCCATGGGGAGAGTGCCTTTGTCACTCTGAGGCCAGTAACAAAGCCTGCACTGGGTGGAGATGCTAACACCTCTCCCAGGCAGGAATTGTCACACCTGGCGGTGAGCCTCAAAGGCTCACCTCCTTTGTGCCAACCCAGCAGGACACTCCAGCTAGTGGAGTTGCCCGCCCCCTCCGGCCAGGCCCCACTTTTGGCGGCAAGGCCGGAGAAAATAATGAGAATAACAAGGAGGAGTCACTGGCCAGTCAGGACAGCCCCTAAGGTGTCCTGAGCTGAGGTGACTCTAACTTTTAGAAATCCTCCATCTTGCAGATGGAGGATTCCCCCAATAGGGTTAGGATTGTGACCCCCTCCCCTTGGGAGGAGGCACAAAGAGGGTGTACCCACCCTCAGGGCTAGTAGCCATTGGCTACTAACCCCCCAGACCTAAACACGCCCTTAAATTTAGTATTTAAGGGCTACCCTGAACCCTAGAAAATTAGATTCCTGCAACTACAAGAAGAAGGACTGCCTAGCTGAAAACCCCTGCAGAGGAAGACCAGAAGACGACAACTGCCTTGGCTCCAGAAACTCACCGGCCTGTCTCCTGCCTTCCAAAGATCCTGCTCCAGCGACGCCTTCCAAAGGGACCAGCGACCTCGACATCCTCTGAGGACTGCCCCTGCTTCGAAAAGACAAGAAACTCCCGAGGACAGCGGACCTGCTCCGAGAAAAGCTGCAACTTTGTTTCCAGCAGCTTTAAAGAACCCTGCAAGCTCCCCGCAAGAAGCGTGAGACTTGCAACACTGCACCCGGCGACCCCGACTCGGCTGGTGGCGATCCAACACCTCAGGAGGGACCCCAGGACTACTCTAAGACTGTGAGTACAAAAACCTGTCCCCCCTGAGCCCCCACAGCGCCGCCTGCAGAGGGAATCCCGAGGCTTCCCCTGACCGCGACTCTTTGAATCCTAAGTCCCGACACCTGGGAGAGACCCTGCACCCGCAGCCCCCAGGACCTGAAGGACCGGACTTTCACTGGAGAAGTGACCCCCAGGAGTTCCTCTCCCTTGCCCAAGTGGAGGTTTCCCCGAGGAACCCCCCCCTTGCCTGCCTGCAGCGCTGAAGAGATCCCTAGATCTCCCATTTACTTCCATTACAAACCCGACGCTTGTTTCTACACTGCACCCGGCCGCCCCCGCGCTGCTGAGGGTGAAATTTCTGTGTGGACTTGTGTCCCCCCCGGTGCCCTACAAAACCCCCCTGGTCTGCCCTCCGAAGACGCGGGTACTTACCTGCAAGCAGACCGGAACCGGGGCACCCCCTTCTCTCCATTCTAGCCTATGTGTTTTGGGCACCACTTTGAACTCTGCACCTGACCGGCCCTGAGCTGCTGGTGTGGTGACTTTGGGGTTGCTCTGAACCCCCAACGGTGGGCTACCTTGGACCAAGAACTGAACCCTGTAAGTGTCTTACTTACCTGGTAAAACTAACAAATACTTACCTCCCCTAGGAACTGTGAAAATTGCACTAAGTGTCCACTTTTAAAACAGCTATTTGTGAATAACTTGAAAAGTATACATGCAATTTTGATGATTTGAAGTTCCTAAAGTACTTACCTGCAATACCTTTCGAATGAGCTATTACATGTAGAATTTGAACCTGTGGTTCTTAAAATAAACTAAGAAAAGATATTTTTCTATATAAAAACCTATTGGCTGGATTTGTCTCTGAGTGTGTGTACCTCATTTATTGTCTATGTGTATGTACAACAAATGCTTAACACTACTCCTTGGATAAGCCTACTGCTCGACCACACTACCACAAAATAGAGCATTAGTATTATCTATTTTTACCACTATTTTACCTCTAAGGGGAACCCTTGGACTCTGTGCATGCTATTCCTTACTTTGAAATAGCACATACAGAGCCAACTTCCTACATTGGTGGATCAGCGGTGGGGTACAAGACTTTGCATTTGCTGGACTACTCAGCCAATACCTGATCACACGACAAATTCCAAAATTGTCATTAGAAATTGATTTTTGCAATTTGAAAAGTTTTCTAAATTCTTAAAAGACCTGCTAGGGCCTTGTGTTAGATCCTGTTTAGCATTTCTTTTAGAGTTTAAAAGTTTGTAAAAGTTTGAATTAGATTCTAGAACCAGTTGTAGATTCTTAAAAAGTATTCCAACTTTTAGAAGCAAAATGTCTAGCACAGATGTGACTGTGGTGGAACTCGACACCACACCTTACCTCCATCTTAAGATGAGGGAGCTAAGGTCACTCTGTAAAATAAAGAAAATAACAATGGGCCCCAAACCTACCAAAATACAGCTCCAGGAGCTTTTGGCAGAGTTTGAAAAGGCCAACCCCTCTGAGGGTGGCAACTCAGAGGAAGAGGATAGTGACTTGGAGGAAAATTCCCCCCTACCAGTCCTATCTAGGGAGAACAGGGTCCCTCAAACCCTGACTCCAAAAATGATAGTCAGAGATGCTGGTTCCCTCACAGGAGAGACCAACACCTCTGAAATCACTGAGGATAACTCCAGTGAAGATGACCCCCTGTTAGCCAGGATGGTCAAAAGATTGGCTTTGGAAAAGCAGCTCCTAGCCATAGAAAGGGAAAGAAAAGAGATGGGCCTAGGTCCCATCAATGGTGGCAGCAACATAAATAGGGTCAGAGATTCTCCTGACATGTTGAAAATCCCCAAAGGGATTGTAACTAAATATGAAGATGGTGATGACATCACCAAATGGTTCACAGCTTTTGAGAGGGCTTGTGTAACCAGAAAAGTGAACAGATCTCACTGGGGTGCTCTCCTTTGGGAAATGTTCACAGGAAAGTGTAGGGATAGACTCCTCACACTCTCTGGAAAAGATGCAGAATCTTATGACCTCATGAAGGGTACCCTGATTGAGGGCTTTGGATTCTCCACTGAGGAGTATAGAATTAGATTCAGGGGGGCTCAAAAATCCTCGAGCCAGACCTGGGTTGATTTTGTAGACTACTCAGTAAAAACACTAGATGGTTGGTTAACTGGAAATGAAGTGTGTGACTATGTTGGGCTTTATAATTTGTTTATGAAAGAGCACATTTTAAGTAACTGCTTCAATGAAAAGTTGCATCAGTATCTGGTAGACCTAGGTCCAATTTCTCCCCAAGAATTGGGAAAGAAGGCAGACCACTGGGTCAAGACTAGGGTAACCAAAACTTCCACTGGGGGTGACCAAAAGAAAGGGGTTACAAAAACTCCCCAGGAGAAAGTGGGTGACCCTAGAAACAAAGAAAAAGAGTCCTCTGTAGGCCCCCAAAAACCAGAACAGGTGGGTGGGCCCCAAGACACAACCCAAAACAAAGGTGGGTACCAGGGTAAGATCTGGGATGCCACTAAGGCATGGTGCCACAACTGTAAACAGTCTGGGCACCACACCAAGGACACTTCTTGTCCCAAAAACAAACCCCAGAACAAAATTCCAGGGGTAACCAGTGTAGCCATGGGAGATGACTCCTCAGATGAGGAGGTCTTCATAGCCTTCAACTGGAAACAGGGCCCAACAGGTGAGTTGGAGATTCCAGAGGGAAGTAGACACTTCCACCACCTACTGGTGAATGGAATCCCAACCACTGCCCTGAGAGACACTTGTGCCAGTCACACTATTGTGCATGACAGGCTGGTACTCTCAAACCAGTACATCCCAGGTGAGACTGCCAGGGTAAGAGTTAGCCTAGACAGGGTCACTAAGAGGCCTGTGGCTTTAGTGCCCATAGAAGTGGGTGGCACTCTTAGCTGGAGAAGGGTAGTAGTCAGTACAGACCTCCCCCTTGATTGTCTCCTTGGAAATGACTACCCCGAGGTTAGTCAGAGCCCAAGAGAGGAACTGGTCCAGTGCCAGTCCTCTCCCAAGGATTCTGGAAGTCCTGCCTCTGCAGTAAATGCAAGCAGACCCCAGAAGAAGAAGAAAAGAAAACAGAGTAGGAAGGGTGGACAACCTTTAGCCAAGGTTACAGCAAGCCAAGGAGATTCTGCTCCAGTAGGGGAGAACTCCAAAAATGGCCCTGATAAAGTCCAACCTGACCCACAAGAAGTCCTGGCTAGTCAGGCAACTGTTAAACCTGAGTGGGTGGCTCCTCAGCTAACAGAAGAAAGAGTGGAAGAAGGGTGTTTACTACAAGATGTGGTAACCCCCCACTCTAATACAGCAGACAGGCAACCTGAACCCAAAGAAGCCTGTAACTTAGCCCCTTCCCTTTTAGGTGAAGAGCTAAAGGTGTGGTTCTGGGCACTGACAGCTGTCAGTGGCCTCTGCTGGGTGTTAGCCTTTATGGCTGCACTATCCTTGGCATGGTGGTCTGACCCCATGCCAAATAACAAGTTAGGCCCCCTGACCCTGTTGGTCATGGTGGGGTTACTCCAGCTCTGGGTAACCTCTTTGGGTAAGCTAGGGGTGACCCTGGCTAAGATAAGATTAGCAGAGGTGGATACCTCTGACCTCAAAATAGAGAGAATGGGTGAAGACATAAAAAGCACAGACAAGAGGCAGTTCAGACTAGGTCCTATCACTGTGGAAGTGGGTCAGTTCCCCAGAGGGAATGACCTGAACAGGAGGATGTAAGGCAGAGTAGGCCCTGCAACAAACCAGCCATTTCCTCTACTCTTCCTCGCCTGACAGACTAGGAAGACTCTTCCAGCGTTGGCTGAGTCTCCTGGCCTGTGGGCTGGGGGGGGCTTGTGTAAAGAAATGGCTCCCTGTTGCAGTTACCCCCCACTTTTTGCCTGATACTGATGCTGACTTGACTGAGAAGTGTGCTGGGACCCTGCTAACCAGGCCCCAGCACCAGTGTTCCTTCACCTAAAATGTACCATTGTATCCACAATTGGCACACCCTGGCATTCAGATAAGTCCCTTGTAACTGGTACTTCTAGTACCAAGGGCCCTGATGCCAAGGAAGGTCTCTAAGGGCTGCAGCATGTCTTATGCCACCCTGGAGACCTCTCACTCAGCACAGACACCCTGCTTGCCAGCTTGTGTGTGCTAGTGAGGACAAAACGAGTAAGTCGACATGGCACTCCCCTCAGGGTGCCATGCCAGCCTCTCACTGCCTATGCAGTATAGGTAAGACACCCCTCTAGCAGGCCTTACAGCCCTAAGGCAGGGTGCACTATACCATAGGTGAGGGTACCAGTGCATGAGCATGGTACCCCTACAGTGTCTAAACAAAACCTTAGACATTGTAAGTGCAGGGTAGCCATAAGAGTATATGGTCTGGGAGTTTGTCAAGCACGAACTCCACAGCACCATAATGGCTACACTGAAAACTGGGAAGTTTGGTATCAAACTTCTCAGCACAATAAATGCACACTGATCCCAGTGTACATTTTATTGTAAAATACACCACAGAGGGCACCTTAGAGGTGCCCCCTGAAACCTAACCGACTATCTGTGTAGGCTGACTAGTTTTAGCAGCCTGCCACAAACCGAGACATGTTGCTGGCCCCATGGGGAGAGTGCCTTTGTCACTCTGAGGCCAGTAACAAAGCCTGCACTGGGTGGAGATGCTAACACCTCTCCCAGGCAGGAATTGTCACACCTGGCGGTGAGCCTCAAAGGCTCACCTCCTTTGTGCCAACCCAGCAGGACACTCCAGCTAGTGGAGTTGCCCGCCCCCTCCGGCCAGGCCCCACTTTTGGCGGCAAGGCCGGAGAAAATAATGAGAATAACAAGGAGGAGTCACTGGCCAGTCAGGACAGCCCCTAAGGTGTCCTGAGCTGAGGTGACTCTAACTTTTAGAAATCCTCCATCTTGCAGATGGAGGATTCCCCCAATAGGGTTAGGATTGTGACCCCCTCCCCTTGGGAGGAGGCACAAAGAGGGTGTACCCACCCTCAGGGCTAGTAGCCATTGGCTACTAACCCCCCAGACCTAAACACGCCCTTAAATTTAGTATTTAAGGGCTACCCTGAACCCTAGAAAATTAGATTCCTGCAACTACAAGAAGAAGGACTGCCTAGCTGAAAACCCCTGCAGAGGAAGACCAGAAGACGACAACTGCCTTGGCTCCAGAAACTCACCGGCCTGTCTCCTGCCTTCCAAAGATCCTGCTCCAGCGACGCCTTCCAAAGGGACCAGCGACCTCGACATCCTCTGAGGACTGCCCCTGCTTCGAAAAGACAAGAAACTCCCGAGGACAGCGGACCTGCTCCGAGAAAAGCTGCAACTTTGTTTCCAGCAGCTTTAAAGAACCCTGCAAGCTCCCCGCAAGAAGCGTGAGACTTGCAACACTGCACCCGGCGACCCCGACTCGGCTGGTGGCGATCCAACACCTCAGGAGGGACCCCAGGACTACTCTAAGACTGTGAGTACAAAAACCTGTCCCCCCTGAGCCCCCACAGCGCCGCCTGCAGAGGGAATCCCGAGGCTTCCCCTGACCGCGACTCTTTGAATCCTAAGTCCCGACACCTGGGAGAGACCCTGCACCCGCAGCCCCCAGGACCTGAAGGACCGGACTTTCACTGGAGAAGTGACCCCCAGGAGTTCCTCTCCCTTGCCCAAGTGGAGGTTTCCCCGAGGAACCCCCCCCTTGCCTGCCTGCAGCGCTGAAGAGATCCCTAGATCTCCCATTTACTTCCATTACAAACCCGACGCTTGTTTCTACACTGCACCCGGCCGCCCCCGCGCTGCTGAGGGTGAAATTTCTGTGTGGACTTGTGTCCCCCCCGGTGCCCTACAAAACCCCCCTGGTCTGCCCTCCGAAGACGCGGGTACTTACCTGCAAGCAGACCGGAACCGGGGCACCCCCTTCTCTCCATTCTAGCCTATGTGTTTTGGGCACCACTTTGAACTCTGCACCTGACCGGCCCTGAGCTGCTGGTGTGGTGACTTTGGGGTTGCTCTGAACCCCCAACGGTGGGCTACCTTGGACCAAGAACTGAACCCTGTAAGTGTCTTACTTACCTGGTAAAACTAACAAATACTTACCTCCCCTAGGAACTGTGAAAATTGCACTAAGTGTCCACTTTTAAAACAGCTATTTGTGAATAACTTGAAAAGTATACATGCAATTTTGATGATTTGAAGTTCCTAAAGTACTTACCTGCAATACCTTTCGAATGAGCTATTACATGTAGAATTTGAACCTGTGGTTCTTAAAATAAACTAAGAAAAGATATTTTTCTATATAAAAACCTATTGGCTGGATTTGTCTCTGAGTGTGTGTACCTCATTTATTGTCTATGTGTATGTACAACAAATGCTTAACACTACTCCTTGGATAAGCCTACTGCTCGACCACACTACCACAAAATAGAGCATTAGTATTATCTATTTTTACCACTATTTTACCTCTAAGGGGAACCCTTGGACTCTGTGCATGCTATTCCTTACTTTGAAATAGCACATACAGAGCCAACTTCCTACAACATTTCTACAAAATTAACTATGTTACTTTGTCTTATTTCTTGTAAACGTGTTTCGGACGTTAGAGCTTTGGATTTAGCAGGCAGAAATTATTCACCGGAAGGTGTTACATTTAATGTCACTAGAAGAACAAAAACCAATTGCAGGTTGGTAACATATCCTAGGTTTTCTGAAAATCAACAATTGTGTGTAGTTCAATGTTTGAAGGATTATGAAATTGCTACAGTTGACATTAGACAAGATGCTAAAGGTCAGTTGTTAATATTGTTGCAAAAAACATTTAAACCGGTTTCAGCCGCTACCTTGGCCAGATGGATGAGGTGGTTGATGAATGAGGAAGGAATAGGCACCTCTAAATATGGGGCTCATTCAGCTAGGGGAGCAATTGCTTCCAAGACCTTTGCGCTAGGTTCTCATCTGGAGGACATTGTGAAAGCAGCAGATTGGTCATCAGAATCTATGTTTAGAAAATTTTATTACGAACCAGTAGTTGATGTGGCGACTGTGGTGGTTGGACAGCTTTAAACAAGCATAATCGAAGCCTCCGGTCCTGACATAGAAGACTAAGGCGGTCATTCTGACCCCGGCGGTCAGAGACCGCCGGGGCCAGGGTCGGCGGGAGCACCGCCGACAAGCCGGCGGTGCCCCGCAGGGCATTCTGACCGCGGCGGTTCGGTCGCGGTCAGATGCGGAAAACCGGCGGTCTCCCGCCGGTTTTCCGCTGCCCTTTAGAATCCTCCATGGCGGCGGAGCGCGCTCCGCGGCCATGGGGATTCTGACACCCCCTACCGCCATCCTGTTCCTGGCGGGTCTCCCGCCAGGAACAGGATGGCGGTAGGGGGTGCCGCGGGGCCCCTGCAGTGCCCATGCCTATGGCATGGGCACTGCAGGGGGCCCCGTAAGAGGGCCCCACTATGTATTTCAGTGTCTGCTATGCAGACACTGAAATACGCGACGGGTGCCACTGCACCCGTCGCACATACCCACTCCGCCGGCTCCATTCGGAGCTGGCTTCCTCGTGGGGAGGGGTTTGCCGCTGGGCTGGCGGTCGGCCTTCTGGCGGTCGCCCGCCAGCCCAGCGGGAAAGCCTGAATGGCCTCCACGGTCTTTCGACCGCGGAGCGGCCATATGGCGGTTCCCGCGAGGCGGGCGGCGGTAGAATCAGGGCCTAAATTGTCTAGCTTACGCGTCAAGAATTTTCAATTCTATTAAGGACTCGGAGGCGAGGATTATCCCACCCTTAATCTTGTATGAACCAATGGTGTTTCATTTTAAAGCAAATTATATTATTCGAAGAAAACTGTGATATGTTTCGGATTTCCCACCCTGAATTATAGTGACAATATAGTTGATTCTAAGTGGCTGTTATCTTCAACAAAGGTATTACTTTCAATTTTGTTTATCTTCTTTAGGAGCGGATCAGAGAGCTCCGTGATATATCAGATTTTTCGTTACATGAGTTGGAGGAAGACAAGCTCTTGAAATTCCTGTTCTCGGAGGGTCCTGTTGAAGTTGCATCTTTTCTTGACGCCTGTTGAGCTAGGACCGAGATGTTTGGACTGCAGATGGGTTCTTCATGGACTGTTACTCTGTAAGGAGTTTCGTTTCTTCTACGTTTTGGTTCTTATCTGACTGTTACAAAGAAAGAGGAAGTGACTGTCAAGGTCATGGCTTATATGGGATTAGGTCCTGGACTATGATTGGACCATGTGACTATGGTGGTCATTACGACCCTGGCGGATTACTTCCGCCAGGGCCGCGGGACGCGGTGGCACCGCCGACAGGCCGGCGGTGCCCCGCGGGGCATTCTGACCGCGGCGGCTTAGCCGCGGTCAGAGAAGGGAAACCGGCGGTCTCCCGCCGGTTTCCCGCTGCCTCCAAGGAATCCTCCAAGCCGGCGCAGCTTGCTGCGCCGGCTTGGGGATTTCCGACTCCCCCTCCCGCCATCCAGTTCCTGGCGGTTCTCCCGCCGGGAACCGGATGGCGGGAGGGGGAGTCGCGGGGCCCCCGTAAGAGGGCCCCAAAATGTATTTCACTGTCTGCCTTGCAGTCAGTGAAATACGCGACGGGTGCAACAGCACCCGTCGCACCTTCCCACTCCGCCGGCTCTATTACGAGCCGGCA
This sequence comes from Pleurodeles waltl, assembly GCF_031143425.1. Taxonomy (NCBI): domain Eukaryota; kingdom Metazoa; phylum Chordata; class Amphibia; order Caudata; family Salamandridae; genus Pleurodeles; species Pleurodeles waltl. The sequence goes on along the minus strand of NC_090451.1, from coordinate 272,014,423 downwards.
TCCTCGTGGGAAGGGAGTTTTTCCCTGGGCTGGCGGGCGGTCTTTTGGAGACCGCCCGCCAGCCCAGGGAAAAACTCATAATACCCTCCGCGGTCTTCTGACCGCGGAGCGGTATTGTGGAGGGCGGAATTCTGGCGGGCGGCCTCCGCCGCCCGCCGGAATCGTAATCAGACCCTATATCTGTGGTTTCATGGGTATTGAAGTATTTTGTTTACTGTTATTTCATTGGCTGCTGTTTGGAACAGTAAAAGAAAGAGAAAGCATAATCCTCGCCTCCGTGTCCTTAATAGATTTGAAAATTCTTGACGCGTAAACTAGAATTTGTTTTATTGTCTCCAGTGATTCTTTGATATTCTACCCAGACAGTGCCACCTAATGTTAACTTCTAAGTACTGCATGCAGCATCATGGCCGTAACAACAGCAACAACAGTAAACTGTGTTAGTTACAACAGCTATTAGCATGTTATTTCTAAAAAATGTCTGCATGATTTTTTGAAAGTGTCAACGGCGAATGGCACACTTTATTCTGTGGTAGTACAAGCAGCAATTGCTGATTTTAATGAAGGTAATTAGTACTTATTAACAAGTCATTAATTTTACAGGACTTGGTCCAGTGCAACTTATATAAAATGCAAACTGTCTCACTACCCACTCCATTTCTTCAAGAACCAGGAAAGCCACCTTTGAGATGGCGTTTATGGTACAGATCCTTCAATGCTTAGTTAGGTGCCATAGATGATCTGAAGTATAAAGTTGACAGAAAACAAAACTTGCGATATTACTATCCAGGGGTTAAAGGGCAAAATGTTTTTGATCATTTGCCGGCGTATACTTTTCTTGAAGATGAAGAATTGGATGAATTTCAGGTTGTTGTGAAACAAGTTAACACATACTTTGAAGGAAAGTATAATTCAGTAGTACATAGACACAATTTTTTTACTCGCATCCCAAAAACAGATGAATCTATTGATTCATATGTTACTGCCTTAAAAATATTGGCGTCATAGTGTGAGTTTGAGGGGTTCACATCCCAATTAGTTTGTGACCAACTTGTATGTAAGTAGGTGTCATTCGAAGAAAACTCAACAGAGGTTGTTAACGTGCAAAAAACCATCACTATATCAGGCAAGTAGACATAGAAAAAAGCATAGAATGTTTGCAAAAAGGTGTAAAGCAATTAGAACCAGAAGAGTCACTTATGGCAGTGGCAAGCTTTAATGTTCAAAGCAAAACTCAAAGTAAAATACACACAACACAAAATAAATTCTCCACACCTGACACGTATGGTAAAAGTAGAAACACAAATAGGGCACCTACTAAAGAAATGTTCTATACGTGCGGTTCCAGCGCTCATGTCTCAAGTTTTTGTAATTGCCCTGCGCTCACACAAGAATGCTGGAAATGAAAAAAAAATTGGTAATCTTGTCAAAGGCTGTTGGGGTGGTATACACATTACAGTTGGAATTGTTTAGGATAGGTGCTCCAAAGATGAAGATGATGTGGACAGATAAGTAAAAGAGCTAGTTTTATCAGTAGAAGGTATAGTAATTAATAGTGTATCCAATGAGAATAAATATGGTGATCCTCTACTTACAGTACAAATAGATGGTATTAACATGCCTTTACTTTTAGATTCAGAAGCAAGAATCACCATTGTTTCTGTTGAAATAGAAGGCATTTTGGTCCAGTAACAGGACTATTGCCCCGAATGTTCTCACCACTGCTCTTGAGGGAAGAGGAATTGATCTAGTAGGATATTTCTAAGCACATATATCCTTTGAGGACAAAACTATTAAAGGAAAAGTTTACGTAACACATAAGGATATTAATGTATTGGGATGGTGGTATCAAGCGGATTTCGGAATGATCATTGGACCTGGTCAGAAATATCCTGTTTCCCTGGTTGAGTCTGTTTCCAATCATCAATAGAAAGAAAGGTTTACAAAAGTTTTTAATAACAAGGTGGTCAAGATCAAAAATGTTGTGCATACCATTAAGGTTAAAGAATGAGTTCTCCCAGTAAAACATTTGTATGTGTTTGTATTTGTATGTGTTATTCATAAAGTGCATTATGTCCTGAGGTGTCCAAGCGCTACCTATGGCAGAGGCACAAAAACAATGTCTAGCCCATGAAGGACCATTAAGGGTGAGAAAAGAGCCAGGTCTTAAGTTGTTTGTGAAAAACAATGTGGGAGTCTAAACCTGCAATATTGTCTGGTAGTGTATTCCAAAGTTTGGTTGCCGCTACTGGAATAGAGTGTCCTCCCCATCTGGCTCTTTCAAACTTAGAAACACTGACTTTATTCCAACCAGAAGATCTTAAATGTCTACTCGGGCGGTACCTCTGAAAAGTTGATCTCAAGGCTATGGAGCCCTGCTGCTGCAAGGCCTTATGCACAATACACAGGACCTTGAAGTTTATACCCTTTGGGATTGGGAGCCGGTAAAGGGAGCGCAGACCTGCTGTAATCGAGGAGTATTTAGGTATGTCAAGTAACAGCTGAGCTGCCATGTTCTAGATCATCTGCAATTTCCTGAGGGATGATTTTTTGATGTTCAAGTATAATGCATTACAATAGATGAAGCAAGAAGTGATCAAGGCCGCGACTACTGTCATTCTTAGTTCTAAGGGAATCAAAGGCAGGACTTTTTCGAGGATCTTGATTATATAAAAACAGGAGCTAGTCCTCTTATTAACCTGTCGGTCAAAGGAAAGATTATTGTCAAATATCACTCCTAAATTGCTTGCTGATTAAACAGGTGTGGGAAGGGGCCACACATATCTTGCCACAATCTAACTGGCCACACTGATTCTCGTTTTTCAAAGACCAAGGGGGTCATTACAACCTCGGCGGTCTTTTAACAAGACCGCCGAGGTACCGCCGTGCGGAAGACCGCCAGTAGTGGCGGTTTGCCGCTCGCCGTATTATGACCGTTGGCTGCCCTCCGTCGTTTTTCTGACAGAGAGCCGCCAACAGCCATACTTGCGGGCGGCGGGGAAGTGGAGGTTGCTCCACCTCCACCACCACGCCAACAGAACACCGCCCAGCTAATCACGTCCTGTGATTCTGCGCAGCGGTGTTCTGTTGGCGGTGTGGTGTCGGCGGAGCTGCCCCCATGGCTCCCGTCCCCTCCCGGCAGATCGACGGAACAGGTAAGTCGATCGTCTGTTAGGGGAGGGGGTTGGGGGGTGTTGTGTGTTGTGTGCGTGCATGGGGGTGTGCGTCTGTATATGTAGGGGGGTGTGTGAGTCCGTGTATGCTTGCGGGGGTGTTGCGTGGTTTGGAAATGAGTGCGTATATGTCTGTAGGTATGTCTGTATGGATGTGTGCGTGAATGTTTGAATGTGGGTGTATGTGGGTGTACGTGTCTGACCGTGTGTGTGGATGTTGGCATGTATGTCGGTGTGTGTGCGTGTATGTGTGTTGGTGGTGCCTGCATGCGTATGTGTAAGGTAATGTCGGGGGTCGGGGTCGGGAGGGGGACCCTGCCACCTTTGGGGGGTGGCAGGGGTGGTGGGGGGTTTAGGGGAAGGACTCGGGGTGGGGGTCCCCTATCAGTGCCAGGGAAGGAATTCCCTGGCACTGATAGTGCTTACCGCCATGGATTTCATGGCGGTTCCTACCGCTGGAAATCCACGGCGGTAAGCCGGGTCAAAATACCGGCGGCGGTATTGTGACGGCCGCCAGGCTGGAGACCCAGGTCTCCAGCCAAGCGGTCGTCTCCGCCCTGGCGGGCGGAATGGAGAAGCGGCGGATGACCATGGCGGTAACCGCCATGGTCATAATACACATAAAAAGACCGCCAGCCTGTTGGCGGTCTTACCGCCGCTTTAACACTGTCCTCCAGGGTTATAATGACCCCCCAAGTATTTTTTCCACATTTAATTTCAGGCAGTTGTCCTTCATCGAGATCCCAATGTTAGTCATGCACTGTTTGAACCGCTCTCAGAGATAGAAATCAGGATCTGAGCGTCATCTGCGTGTGGCAAAACCTGGAAACCAGCTGAGTGAATCAAAGATGCAAGGGGAGCAACATAGGGGGTCATTCCAGCCCTGGGGGTCGGTGTTAAAGCGGCCGCCAACCCGCCAACAGGCAGGCGGTAAATTTTTTTTAATTCTGACCCTGGCGGGAACCGCAAACACAGCCTGCCACTTTAACACTCCGACCGCCACGGAGGGGCAAACAAACAGCGCGGCGGTCACCGCCAACAGACAGGCGGCAGACAATGTACCGCCCACCCTATCACGACCCACCAATCCGCCACCTTTTCCGGGGCGGGAGCCCCGCCGATAAAAACACGGCGGAAACAGACCACGAACGGGAAAACGCTCACCTCTATACACTCCACGAGGAATCTGGACAGCATGGAACCCGAATTAAACATCCTACCAGCTATTGTCTACCTTCTCCTCTACCAGGAGCACGAACGCTGCCGCAGGAGACAACGGTGAGTACTGCACCTACGACACAGGGGAGGGGGGAGGAGAAAAGATTACGGGCACACACATACGCGACCCCCCCCCCCACCAAATCCCCACACACCAATGCAGAGCAACAAGTCAGAGTGACACCCCCTAAACCCCCCGGAATAATTCAAAGACAAAATAAAATGATAATTAAAATAGAAGTATATTAAAGCATATTTGAACTTAAGCGAAATATGAAATAAATAAATTACAACATGAACAATGTATATATAGTCCAAAAGTCCGGCACATATTGGCTACATGCCATTGTTCGTGGGCCAATGTGCATAAACACATGGGCAAAGCCCACACACGAGACCCGATTCCATTGGAGAGAACACTGCTGGGGCATTAGATAATAAAACCACAGGCACCTCGGGGAAGGGAAGGGGGGGCACCTCAGCCACATGAGTCCACGATGCCAGATCCACGAGGGGCCTCCATGCCCACTGTACCATCCTGGGGAGTGCAAAGCCACAGTCTCTCAAGTCTCTACAGTGGGTGGATTGCCCACTGTACCATCCTGGGGAGTGCAAAGCCACAGTCCATCAGGTGGATTACAGACTCCACTGGTTATGGAGGAGGCATGGTGCCCAGAGTGCTTCGTGAAGCCCTGCCCGACACAGATCCGGCCCTGCCAATGGGCCAGCGGTGCTTGAGATGAAGGGCCCAGCGGAGCGGTGCTTGAGATGAAGGGCCCAGCGGAGCGGTGCTTGACAGGAAGGGCCCAGCGGAGCGGTGCTTGAGATGAAGGGCCCAGCGGAGCGGTGCTTGACAGGAGGGGCCCAGCGGAGCGGTGCTTGACAGGAAGGGCCCAGCGGAGCGGTGCTTGACAGGAAGGGCCCAGCGGAGCGGTGCTTGAAATGAAGGGCCCAGCGGAGCGGTGCTTGACAGGAAGGGCCCAGCGGAGCGGTGCTTGACAGGAAGGGCCTAGCGGAGTGGTGCTTGACAGGAAGGGCCCAGCAGAGCGGTGCTTGAAATGAAGGGCCCAGCGGAGCAGTGCTTGAAATGAAGGGCCCAGCGGAGCGGTGCTTGACAGGAAGGGCCCAGTTCAGCAGTGCTTCTCACGGCGGGGCCCTGTTCAGCGGTGCTTGTCACGGCGGGGCCCAGTTTGGCGGTGCTTGTCACGGCGGGGCCCTGTTCAGCGGTGCTTCTCACGGCGGGGCCCTGTTTAGCAGTGCTTCTCTTGGCGGGGCCCTGTTCAGCGGTGCTTCTCTTGGCGGGGCCCTGTTCAGTGGTGCTTCTCACGGCGGGGCCCTGTTCAGCGGTGCTTCTCACGGCGGGGCCCTGTTCAGCGGTGCTTCTCACGGCGGGGCCCTGTTCAGCGGTGCTTGTCTTGTGTTCCTAGGGAACCAGATCTGGGCAATTATTCCACCTCAGTCGCCATCCAACCTATCGCTTGCAGGGCCCTCCTGTGCTGGACTCCTGGGCACGTGGGTGTCCTCCGTCACACCCCAAATGGGGCTGGTGGGGCCCTCCTGGGCAGCTTGCCTGCTGCCGGACTTGTCCGCCCTGCTGCCCTTGCCCCCCTTGGCCCGAATCTCTGGGGCCCTTGCCTCCCTTTGTGGATGGGCCAGGTGACGGTGCAAGGGTGGTGTCCTTGGGGGCAGCCGTCTCAGGCCTGTCGCGCCGGCCCTTCCTTTTTTGGTTCTTTTCCCAGGGGGTGGGCTGGCTGTCCCCTTGCTGCTGGCCGATGTTCCTGCCCTAGAAGCTGGTGGACTCCAATAGCCCTGAACGATGGTCCTAGTAGGTGCAGGGCTTGTGGTGGCTGAGGTGCTGTTTGGACTCTTACGAGATGGAGGGGGTGGGTCAGGTGATGCAAAGAGGTTAATTTTTGAGAGGAACAACTTTTTAGGAGCAATGGGAAGGGTAGGTGTAGTGGGTATGGGAGTGGAGGAAGAGGATGTGGTTGTAGGAGAGTCAAGTGTGCTGTCTTTGGGTGCAGGTGCTTGTGCTGGAGGCTGTGGTGAGGTGGATGGCTGTTGGGTGGGTGGCTGCCGGCGTTTGTGTGGCTTGGAAGAGGGAGTGACAGACACACTGGGAGAGGACACAGGGGACGTGTAAATGGCAGTGGGGGTGGTGACTGCACGTGTGCGGACTGTTCTGGTGGGTGTGGTGGTGATGGACGTAGTGGCTGATGGTGGTGTGCATGCAGGTGTGAGTGGAGACGTCACAGGGAGGGAGGAGGGAGACGAGGAGGAGGGGGACACAGAGGAGGCAGTGGCTGTTGGCATGTCTGCATGTGGATGTTGCTTGGGTGAATGCTTGTGTGATCTGTGGTGCTTATGTCTGGATGAGCTGCCCTTGGGTGTTGAGGTGTGTGCAGGCTGGTCTGTAGGTGTGTCTGGGATAGGCAGAGGAACAGGGGAGTGGGACTGGGTTGAGGAAGTTGGAGGGGGGAGGCTAGAGACAGGGACAATTGCTGCCGTCAGTGCTGAGGCCAGAGCGTTGAACAGTCGCTGATGGGCAGCCTGACCCGAATGAATGCCCTCCAGGTATGCATTGCTCCGATGCACCTCCCTTTCTACCCCCTGGATGGCATTCAAAAGGGTAGACTGCCCAACAATGAGCGTCTGGAGGAGGTCAATGATCTCCGCACTGAGGGCAGCAGGGGTAACTGGGGCAGGACCTGAGGTGCCAGGGGCGAAGGAGATGGCCGGCTTCCTGCCCGAGCGGGCACGGGGCGGAAGCTGAGGGGCTGCTGGGAGGGCGGAGCTGGTGCGCTGGGTGGCGGCTGTACCTGTTGTTGCGGTGGGCACGGATGTTGCCGCCACCACAAGGGAGCTCCCTTACGAGGACGTGTCGGTGTCGCTGACGTCTCCACGGGTCCCCGTTGTGGAGCCCCCCTCGCCCTCCGTCTCACTGGTTAACTCCGAGTCGGTTGCAGGGCCCTCCGGGGCCATGTGAGATGCAGCTCCCTCGTGCGCCAATGCCACTTCTCCTCCGCCTGATGATGCTAATGCACACATGAACAGGAAAACACAAAAAAAGGGGGGGGGAGAAGAAAGAAAGACATGTTGAGTGCATGCATTGGCGGCACCGTTGGCGGAGAGGACAGACACAGAAGCCCCCTGCACTACGCCGCGCACTCGGGGTACACTACTCAATTATAGTGACTTGGCCTACAAGTCTATGGACGACAAACGCACACATAGGTGAGCCCGGGCCATGGATAGCTGTACTTAGCACCCTACAGAGGTGGGGGGCGGGGGCACAGGGCCATGTCTAACGGAGGGGCCTAGCCTACAGAAACCGCCCTGGTCTAGAGATAGCCACAGCCCTCCTCCCCCACCCAGACGCCTCCACTGTGCGCTAATATAGCGAAATGTGCTGATACTCACCCCCTTGTGTCTGCTGTGATGTCCTCACGCGCCCAGGCCATCCCCAGCAGAGCCTCGGCGGTCTTTCTGCTCCTGCGGCGGATGTCCTCCCACCTCTTGCGGCAGTGGGTGCCCCGTCTGTTGTGGACCCCCAGGGCCCGGACGTCCTTGGCGATGGCACGCCAAATGTCGATCTTCTGATGGGCGCTGACCTATGTGACATGTACAGGGTTGAAAAATAAATATCATCACTTTTCTGCATGGTCGATGTGAGTGGCCCCCCCTCCCCAACCTTGCCATGTGGCACATGCTCTCATCTGTCGTGCGTTGCACTCCTCATTCGCTCCCCTCCCCACCATCTTACATCCACCCCACTCAACACAGGCATAGCCCATACTACGTGCTCCCAGTGTACTTACCTGTTGGTCTGGAGGACCGTAGAGTAGCGCATACTGGGGGAGGACCCCATCAACAAATTTATCCAATTCCTCAGATGTGAAGGCAGGGGCCCTTTCCCCAGTCGCAGCAGCCATTGTCTCTTCCAGACCGAGTTCACAGCAGCACTTGCAGTATAGGTCCTCTCCTGTGGATGATCAGGTCTCGAGTGATTAAGCAGTTAGAAAATGGCGGTCACGCCCGCAGCGGTGCGTACCGCGGCGGTGCGTACCGCGACCGCCGGCGCACATCGTCATTGGCTCCTGAGACCCATAGGGTTCAATGTTAACCAATGCTGCTTTGCGCCGCGGTCTTCGACCGCCTACCGTCACGGTGTGCCACGCCAGCGCATTGACCTCACATCCCATTGTCACACTTCACAGGTCAGGCAGCCGACATTTCAAGGGCCCACATGGCTGAATTTCTACTGCGTCACACAGGCCTAGGCCTTGTATTGCCACTCATACAAGCCATTCAATGCATAGCGAATCGTGTACTGTGCAAGCTGTGGTTACGTACCTGTGGGTTGCTTGACTCTGTGCTCCATGTTGTCCTTCCTAGGCACCGTCCGCTGGGACTTGCGAGGAGATGGAGGAATCCTCCCGTGTACAGACCGCTGGTGGACCTGTCGACAATGGAAGAAAGACATGTCATACTTACATACAGACTTGACCGAGCCACTATACAGGAACTGTGTGCCCAGCTGGAGCCAGACCTGATGTCCCCCATTCGCCAACCCACAGGGATTCCCCCTCTGGTGCAGGTTCTGTCAGTACTCCATTTTTTGGCAAGTGGATCATTCCAAACAACAGTGGCCATATCATCAGGGATGTCTCAGCCTATGTTTTCTAAGGTTTTGTCCAGAGTGTTGTCTGCCCTGATGAAATACATGCGGAGCTACATTGTTTTCCCTGAGGTGGCCGATTTGGCTACAGTGAAGGGTGATTTCTATGCCCTTGGACATATCCCCAACATCATTGGTGCCATTGATGGGACCCATGTGGCCTTGGTTCCCCCCAGTGGAAGTGAGCAGGTGTACAGGAACAGAAAAAGTTATCATTCTATGAATGTCCAGGTGGTCTGTTTGGCTGACCAGTACATCTCCCATGTAAACGCCAAGTTCCCTGGGTCAGTGCATGACGCGTACATCATGCGAAATAGCAGCATCCCTTATGTGATGGAACAGCTACAGAGACACCGTGTGTTGCTAATAGGTGACTCTGGTTACCCCAACCTGTCGTGGCTACTTACCCCAGTGAGGAATCCCAGGACAAGGGCACAATGAGGCCCATGGGCGAACTAGGAGGATTATAGAAAGAACCTTCGGCCTCCTGAAGGCCCGGTTTAGGTGCCTGCATATGACAGGGGGATCCCTAATGTACTCACCAAAGAAGGTGTGCCATATCATTGTGGCCTGCTGTATGCTTCACAACCTGGCTTTGCGAAGCCAGGTGCCTTTCCTGCAGGAGGATGGTCCAGATGGTGGTGTTGTAGTAGCTGTGGAGCCTGTGGAGAGTGAAGAGGAGGAGGACGACGGGGACGACACAGACAACAGGGACACAGTGATACAACAGTATTTTCAGTAGCACACAGGTACGAATCAACCACGCCATTTTACATTTACTTAAAGTCTCCTGCCTCTCTACTGTCTGAGTTCCCCCCCAGTTCCTGTTAACTGAGTTGTGACTTTCCCTTCCGTTTTCAGAGCTGTGGGCCCCACTGCGTGACCTCTGCTTTGTTTGCCCATGGACTACAGCTGTGTGACAGTGTTATTTTGTCATCACAATGTAACTGAACATTTTGGCACCGTTATGTCTAATACATTTTTTCAAAATACAAGCAGACTCCAGATTTTTTTAGTGCAAGAAGTGATTTAATTAAAGTGCTAAATTTAAGGAACATGATTGTAAAACGGGGATGGGTGATGGTGGAGTAATGTCCATGGCAGAGTCCAGTTCTCAGTCGCACAGGTGCATTGTCCATATGCCTGTGGAAGGATGGAGCAGGGGCAGTTCAAGGTTGGACAGGGTGACAATGTGGGACAGTGGGATGACATCAGGGGGTATCGTTTGCTGGCGGGGGTCTTGGCATCCTACTCTGTCTTCTTGTGAGATCTCAGGTTTCGCTTGCGGGGTGGTTCTTCTTCTGCAGGAGGTGGGGTTCTGGTGGCCTGTCGTTGTGTGGGGGCCTCCTGTCCACTAGCGCCGGCGGAGGTGGTAGGCTGTTCCTGGTCCAGGCTAGTGACAGGGGCCCTTTGTGGTGCCACATGGTCCCGCAATGTGGTGACTATCTGGTTGAGGGCCACTACGATGGTCCCCATTGCGGAAACTAATGCTCCTCAGTTCCTCTCTGAACCCCATGTACTGTTCCTCCTGCAGTACCTGGATCTCCTGGAACCTGGCCAGTACCATAGCCATCGTCTCCTGGGAGTGGTGGTATGCTCCCATGATGGAGGAGAGGGCCTCTTGGAGAGTCGGTTCCCTGGGCCTGTCCCCCCCCTGTCGCACAGCAGCCCTCCCAGCTCCCCTGTGTTCCTGGGCCTCTGTCCCCTGGACGGTGTGCCCACTACCACTGCCCCCAGGTCCCTGTTGTTGTTGGGGTGGTGGGTCAACCTGGGTGCCCTGTAGTGGTGGACACACCGCTGATTGACGTGTCCTGGAGACAGAGGCATGGGCCCGCTGGGTGGGAACTGTGCTGGTGTTCCCAGAGGGGGTTAGGTCTGGTGTAGCCTGTGGCTGTCTGTGGGGATCCGACTGTCCCGAGGTCCCTGATGGGCCGGGCTGGTCATCAGGGTCCAGGGAGACAGAGCTGCTGTCATCACTGGGGGCCTCTTCTGGGGGTGGGATGGACATCTCTGGACCCTCCGTGGCGGTGTGGTGGCGTTCGGGTCCTGCAGGGGTATAAGAGTATGGTTATTGCTTCTGTGTGTGGCATTTCGTGTAATGGGTGGGTGGCCGTGTCCGCCAGTGCTGGCATTCCCTTGTGGGGGCTTTTGTGACGGTGGCTTGTGGGGGTGATGGGTGTGTGCAGTGGGCATGCTTTGGGGATGGGTGTCCATGCTTTGGGGACGCACGCAGGGCTAGGTTTTGGGATGGGTGGGATGTGATGGTGAGCCATTTGCAAGGAGTTGGTGTGATGGGGGTGGGGGTGAGGGTGGGGGTATGATTTGGCATGCAGGTGGGGTGGGGGGAATGAAGTAGTGAAGATTTGACTTACCAGAGTCCATTCCTCCGCCTACTCCTGCGAGGCCCTCAGGATGCAGGATGTGCAAGACTTCCTCCTCCCATGCTGTGAATTCTGGGGGAGTAGGTGGGGGTCCACCGCCAGTCTTCTGCACCGCAATGTTGTGCCTTGATACCATGGAACGCACCTTCCCCCATAGGTCGTTCCACTGCTTCCTGATGTCGTCCCGATTGCGTGGATGCTGTCCCACTGCGTTGACCCTGTCCACTATTCTTTGCCATAGCTCCATCTTCCTGGCAATGGTGGTGTGCTGCACCTGTGCCCCGAAGAGCTGGGGCTCTACACGAACTATTTCCTCCACCATGACCCTGAGTTTTGCGTCAGAGAACCTGAGGTGTCTTTGGGGTGCCATGGGGTGGTGTGGATGAGGTGAGGGGTGGTGTATGTGTTGTAGAGTGTGGTGAGTGTGGTGGTGTATGGTGTTTTGTGCGTGGAAATTGTGTGGGTGATGTTGTGATTTGCCTCTGTGTGGTGGTCTACTCTATGCTGTGCTCTCTCTCTCTGTCCTTCAGTCGCAATTGTGGTCGTAAGGGTTTGTGGGTGATGTGGGTGTGTGTTTTATATTTAATTGGGTGTGTGGGAGTGGTGTGTGTATGTGTCTCAGGTGTGTGTATTTTGAATTATCCAATGTGGTTGTGTTTTGTAAGGGTGTGTGTATTTTGAGCGCGGCGGTGTGTACCGCCAATGGAATACCGCGGTTAAAAGACCGCTGCAGGGATTTGTGGGTCGGAATGGTATGGGCGTATTTCTGTTGGCGTGACGGTCGAGGTTTGGTCATCGCCAGTTTCCCGCTGACCTTTGGTGTGGCGGACGTTTGTGGATGTCGGGTTTTTGGCGGTTTGCCAGTTGCGGGTCAGAATGACCGTGGCGGTTTACCGCGACCGCGGCGGTGTTATGGCGGCCTTCTGACCGGCGGTAAGCGACTTTTACCGCTGAGGTCAGAATGACCCCCATAGAGATTAAACAGTGTGGGACTGATTGAGGACCCTAAAGGTACCCTTCATGTGAGCTGAAACAGAGCAGATCTAAAATCGCCACAGTTAACAATCTGGGTTCTGCCTCAAAGGAAAGAACTCACTAAGGCCAAGGCCTTATCCCTAATCCCTGTGTTGCACAGCCTATGCTCAAGTAGGGAAGGGGATACAGTGTTGAATGCTGCCGATAGATCCAGCATCACCAATATAGCTTATCCACCCAGGTCTACTTGCCATTGGATGAATCTGTCGCCACCACCAGGCCTGATTCTGTACTATGCCCACTGTGGAACCCATTTTGTGATGGGTCCAAAGGATTCTTGGTAGAAATAAACTACGCCAAGATTCGATTAAAGTACTTCTCTAGTATTTTGGCTGGGGCAGGAATTAATGAAATAGGCCTCAAATTTGAAAGATCATCTGGAGCGCCATTGGACTTCTTAAGGAGTAATATAATAGCCTCCTTCCAGCTTTAGGCAAACACACCTGTCCTGATTATTTGATTTAAAACCTTTTCTAAAAAGGAGGATATAAAGTTTGGGGCTTGCTGGAGAATTTTAGGGGGCAGGGGTCCTCTGGGGAGCCAGATGACAGTTCCATCAATAATTTTCTAATTTCTGACTGTGACATTAGGGACAAGGTGGTATACGTAACAGGTATGACAGATATCCCATGACTGCGCATATGGTTGAAATACATGCGGGCATGACATGTTTAGTTTCATGGGATTGATCATGTCCCCCTGAACGTGAGGGGTGGCAATAGGGAGCTGTTACTGAGACAAAAGGGAATAGGTTGGATGAGCTGTCTTCGTTGCATTGAGATGGGATACAACACTGAAAATGAATTCCATTTTTTTTTTTAAATAATTGTTTCACATATGTGTGCATGGGATTACTATGCTATAGTGAGTCCAGTAGAATTTTACGATTAGCGGAGGGATCTCTCATATTTATAAGGACTATGGCCATCTTCACACACATAATCATTAAGTTATATGGCTTGTTATTCATATGTTTGTAACACCAGATGTGCAAATAAGGAGAAATTAATTATTATGTATCTGGCTAGTCACTCAGCTTAATGGTTAAATGATCAAGGGAGTTTGGGATATTATGGATGACTGACTTTGAGGATGTGGTACGCTGCTAGACTGCCAAAGAGTTTGATACTATTTATTATTTTTTCCGTAATTGTTTAGTCTTTACTGCATATGTTGATTTTCTCCCTTTTGGTAGTAGGTAACATGAAAACCATCATAGGAACTCTTTGGAATGTTCATATGCCCTTCGCACATTAGGAATGGGCTTGGTACCCCTCATCTTACGATGAAGACCTGATGGAGGTGTTTGTCCTTGTGAAATAGGATAATCACTTGATGTGATTTAGTTGAATGGGAGCGAGGGGTGTTGGTATTTAGTCACCCTCTCACTAACGATTCCAGGCGGCCCTGTTCTTCTTCGAACACAGCAGTGTTAAGGGCCCTAAAGGCTTTCATATTATAGTGGTGCTACTTCATAAGGTCACCAGGGCACACCAAAGAGTATGCGTAGAAGTCCGTATATTATATTAAGTAACTCAATCAATTAAAGGTTTAGATACGTCATGTAAATACTTGAAATGTATTATTTCCAAAGCATGAGATGTCCAAGAAAGCAGCCGACGTGTTTCGTCATCCGGACTTTCTCAAGGCTCACAGCGTCTGTTTAAGGTATCGACAAGTTCAATGTAATTGGTAAAGAAAGGGCCACAATAAGCCTCTGTCAAGTCCACCCCGAATATGGCGATATTCTCGTTGTTAATACATATTAACGTTAACTGAGTTACTTGATATCATATATGGACTTCTAAGCATACTCTTTGGTGTTCCCTGGTGACCTTATGAAGTAACTTTTGTTGGCTGGTTCTCCAATGCACACCCTGGGTGGTTGGATGTGTATACCAGTGTGGCACCCACTTGAAGAATCTTAATGACAATCTAAGCATCATTTTTCCAGCTACCATATGGACATTTGGGATGTGCGAACTTGTTAGCATAACCACCTATCTCTATATGATATATCATAGTGGTGTGTTTGTCACTTTAAATGGTCATTGACACGTGACCTGAGTAACTTGAAGTTAAAAGGGAGAAAAATTGGCGGCAAGGGTAATTCCCTATGACGTCAAAGTGAGTGTTTGGAGAGCGGGTTTAATAACGGCTTATCATAGCTGCGTGATTCACGATCTTATTACATTAGTAAATTGAGATATATAACAATGATTTGCAAGTTGCTGCTTATGAGATCAGGTTTTGGACATGTTTAAAATGTTTATGGACGGGTACATTTAATTTGACGAGCCCGAACAATATAGAGAACTCCCCAGTTGTTTTGTTGCTTATAGAAATGGCTGCAGTTATGTGAACTGAGTGCTCCGCGTGTGGAAGCGGTTAGAAGTACACATTAGTGATAAGGCTAATCCCCCTTGATACTTTTAGTGAGCGTTTGGTGAACTGGTAGAACAACACTCCATGGTTGTGATAATTATGGTCACTTCCGTATGAACTGTTTACAATTACGGCCGGTTGAGGTGATAAACAGTTTGCAACAATGTAGCGGCGTTGGTGTTACTTTAGTTGGCTGCAGCCATGTGGCCAGAGCGCCCTGTAGGTAAAAAGGCAGATTACGTGAACTACGAGTGTGATTGCAGTGGGGTTTTATGAAAGCACCACTTTCGTATGAACTGTTTATAATTAGGGCGAAGTGGAAAAAAGTTTGCAACAATGTAGCGGTACTGATGTTACTTTAGATGGATGCAGCCATGTGACCTGAGCACCTGGTATGTAAAAAGGCAGATTACGTGAACCACAGGTGCGATTGCAGTGGTGGTTTAACAAATGCATATGATGCCTTTTTAAGTTTTTAACACTTATGGATTAGTATTTGGAATTTCATAAAAGATTCACAGATGGTATTTTCCAGTGAGACGAGTCCAAACCCCATTTAAATCCCCCTTGCTATTTCGTGCTCATTTTTCATTCTAAGTGGCGGTGGCCATGCAATCTAAGTGCTTCACTATGAAAAGATGTTAAAAAGGGGTGACACATTAGCGGCAAGGGTAAGCCCCCTTGGCGCTTTTTTGAAATGTACGGAAAACGAGCAGTACGATGTTTTATGGTTATGTGAAATTATGAATTGAATTGTTTAGTTTCCTGAAACAAAGCTTTGTGGTGCTTGTTATCTCAAATGACTTGAGTCCTGTGACCATATTGCTTAACTTTTAGGGATTGTATATTTCCCTATTATATCGCATTTCTTCTTTATATGGTGGATATGGAATATGTTATAGTGTTTTTGAGTTTTATCCATTGGATGAGATACATTGTGATTATTGAATTAGGCAATTGTTCTCTCCTTTCTATAGTCATTAATTTGCACCTAGAATTTGAATGTAACTTATATACGGAAAAAGTGACTCTTAGGGGACCCATAGCTTATACCTTTTAGGTACGCTTATGGATTTTATACTATGATGTGGTTTATAGGTAATATTTTGATGTTTTTGTTGTTATAATATGGGGATGTTAATGTGGGTGTTTTTTAACTTAAATTCAAATATGATATATTTGCATTGTATACAAGCAATTTTGTACATTCTTTATATGTCTATTTTACAGCCTTGCTGAAGTTCGGGGATGGTGAACAAAACGCGTTGGCTGGTTTCCATGTGGCACATTGAAGCTAATAAAAGCTATATTGGAGCAACATACTTGGATGTTCTCACATTTTTTGGAAATTTCGTTGGTGCCCCTCCATCTGTTGGTTGCACCTTTGGAGCAGAAGGTGCTGAGGTTGGGAGCACAATTTAAAGACACACAGTGGACAAGGGGGAGGTGTGGCTGTCTTTGGCTCGCTGTTCCAGTTCGATCACATTGGCAAGGTGGATAGTGTTGCAAAAGATTCTCTACAGGTGCAATTCTCAGTCTCCTCCGTACAATCCATCTCATCCTTCTTTGTGTTAAATCCCATATATATTTTTTTAATTTTCTCCTTGAAATACTCAGCTACCTTATTGAAAAATTGTTGCGAGTTTTCGATTGATTACTGAACTGTGGCGTGTGACACTTGTTTAACCACCTTGAATAATTCATTGGGCCTATTGTTTCACAAGCATATTTTATTCATATAATAAGTTGATTTAAACCCTATGATTGCTTGTATATATGTGCCAATTAATGCTCTATGCTTGCTCTCATCTCCATTTGTTAGGGTCAACCTCCATTTCCGTTCTTGCCTGCGACATATTCTTCTTAGAACTTTTAACTCCTCAGAGAACAATGGTTCCAATGCACTAGCCCTACTGCTCCTTTTTAGTTTTAGAGTAGCTATATTTTCAACTGTACCCAAGTGTTAAATCCTTTTGGAGTAGGATTAGGGGAACTATTATTTCTCACTAAGGTTTCCTCTAATGCAGTTGAAAACTCAAAGTGTGATACTGTGTTCCAGCTTCTGAAGGTAATAGACCTGTGGGTAGCTGTTTTTTCTACTCTGTAGGGTATCATCGAAAAGGTGATTAGGAATGGTCTGACCAGCTTAGCGGGTAGATATTCTCAACTTTTACTATTGTCTGATTTACAAAAATCCCATCAATAGTGTGTCCAGCCTTATGATTAGGGACCTCTGTCATGGTTTCGGGCGGGTCTGATCAGGACTCTGGTTGGGGCACCCCTTGAGGTCACAGAATATCCCAAAGAGGTAGCGTACTGGGGCAGAACAGCAGCTAAAGGCGTACATGGGAAAGGACAGCTATGGACAGGCACCGGAAACAGGAAAGTAAAAGCAGAGCAACCCTTGTGTGAACAAACAGGAAACGGATTACTAATGGACAAACACGCTGGGGCTGTTCACAGGGTAGTGCGCAGAACCTCCCACAGTGACAGGGAATGTCACTGCCTCTGTGCAGTTTGCTCTTACAGATAGTCACCCTGCCAGCCCCATAGAAAGGAGGCAGCAGAAGTGATTCTGTCTCTGGACCCTAGAGCACAAACAAGGATAGTGCTTACATACACAAGACAAGCTCTTGTGGGCCCAGCTGGAAACACAGTGGCAATTCCTGGAAAAACAGCAATAGCACACTGTCACTGTTAGGCACGAAAGACAACATATAACACTAGACAAGGATGGGGGCTGGAATTGCCTCCTGGAAACCAGGAGCCAACCCCAGTACAAAGGAGGACACTTATACACTGGTGAAGACTGATAGAACACTTACCAGACGCAAATACCCAAGAGGGAACGGAAACAGAAAGAACAAACTAGGAGGCAGGGGCAGGAACTGGGAACAGGATGAGGCTGAAGCAAAGGCAGGAAAGGGAATGGAAAACAGAGCATAAGCTCTGGCTGGAAGAAACAGAAACAGGAATGGGAAACAGAGAGCAGGCTCTGGCTGGAACAAGCAAGGACAGGGCTGGAATACAGGGAGTAGGAATAAGCAGAAAACAGGACTAGGAAACAGAGAGCAGGCTCTGGCTGGAACAAGCAAGGACAGGGCTGGAATACAGGGATTAGGAATAAGCAGTAAACAGGACTGGGAAACAGAGAGCAGGTTCAGGCTGTAACAAGGCAGGAACAGGACAGAGAAACAGAGAGCAGGCTCTGGAAGAAACAAACAGGTACAAGGCTAAGAGATAGGGAGCAGACTCTGGCTGGAACAATCAGGAACAGGGCAGAGAAACAGGAAACAGGTTCAAACTGGAACAGAACAGGAACAAGACTGGAACACCATCCGATAAGGGGTCTATAACACAAAGGAATCAAACTCCAATGCACGATGGGGATCTTGAGGAAATGGCTGCTTATAAGCAGTTCCAAGCTGTAGCAAACCCCAGGTGGAATCACATGACTGGGCTGCACAGGAGAGGTCTCAGGTGTGTGTAGTTTCAGACACTTGCAAGTCCTGGAGGAGAGGATCCGGTGAAAAGGAGCAACTGGACTTCTCCCATATAAAACAATGTAAAACAGAATCCAGGCTTTCCTGACTACCAGGCTGTGCATTATGGGATTTGCGGTCCCAGAAAGCTAATGTAATACTACATAAGCATACCATGGCAAACAGAGAAACAAGCAGGAGTCAGCAAGGGACTCTAGATAAGTGTTCAAGGTGATTCCCAGGCTTCCGACAGTCCCCCAACAGCGCCCCCTAGAAATGGGACAACAGAGTCATAACACCCTCGACTACTTGGGAAAAATCAAAGATAAACATAAAATCAAGATAAATGACCACATCTTTGCTTTTTTTGTCTTCAAAGTAAAAAATTGAAACCACCAATTGAAGTGTATTGTGGTTTGGTGTTAAAAGGTTCGAAAACAGAATCCCATTCTTCTGTAAAGCATAAGATTTGCAATTTACCACATAGTGTATGGAATGAATTAAAAATTGGAAAGGAATTTAACAGGAATATATGGTTTGAAAATTATCCTTTACCGCAAATTGAAGATCTTATTACAGCTGTAGATCAGTCCAAATAGTTTACAAAGTTAGATCTATGGGCAGCTTACCATCAGGTGATTTTAGATGGAGAGTCACGTCATCTTACTGCCTTTGCAACATCTGATGGAAAATTTCAATTCTTCTGTATGTCATTTGGACTGACCTCTGCTGCTTCTGAGTTTCAAAATGTTATGCCTAGGATGTTTACTGCAATGAATCATGTAGTTGTGTTTCAGGATGACATAGTAATTCATTCTAAAACACATGAAACCCATGATAGAGCTGTAGAAAATGTTTGATCTGTTTTAGAAACCAATGGTGTCACAATTAAGAGGGCAGATGCACATTTTGTGTGAACTAGATTGAATATCTTGGACATGTTTTGTCAGGTGAGGGCATTAAAACCACACCCAGTACTGTAGATGGGATTATCAAAGCATCTCATCCCACTGACAAGGATCAGTTATGCTCTTTAAATAGTTTATGTAAGTTTTTACTCAAAATTCATTAGGAACTTCTCAGAGGTAACAGATTGCTTTCAAAAATTGTCAAAAAAAGGAACAGAGTTTTTATGGACATCCACTTGTCAGAACAATTTTGAGCTCATTAAGAAATGTGTAGTAGACGCATATGCACTACAAGCTTATGTCGAAGGGTGTGAAACTTTTGTAATGGTGGATGCCAATGCATATGACATTGGGGCTGTGTTGTCGCGAGTAGAGGGAGGAAAAGAGAACACCATTGGGGTTGCCTCGAGAAGGATGAAGGATATAGAGACAAGATATTCCATAATAGAGGAAGAAATGTCAGCTTGTGTATTGGCATAGAAAAGTTCAAGCCATATTTATGTATGAAGAAAATTTTGTTTAATAATTGACCAATGGGAGACATTCTTTAATGACTATGGCCCTCATTCCGAGTTTGGCTGGCGGCGGTAGCCGCCAGCCAAACGGGAACCGCCACTTGGCCGCTCCGTGGTCAGAAGACCGCGGAGGCCATTCTGGCTTTCCCGCTGGGCCGGCGGGCGCCCGCCAAAGGAACGCCCGCCGGCCCAGCGGGAAAGGCCCTGCAACAATGAAGCCGGCTCCGAATGGAGCAGGCGGAGTTGCAGGGGTGCGACGGGTGCAGTTGCACCCGTCGCGATTTTCACTGTCTGCCATGCAGACAGTGGAAATCTTTCTGGGGCCCTGTTAGGGGGCCCCTGCACTGCCCATGCCAGTGGCATGGGCAGTGCAGGGGCCCCCAGGGGCCCCACGACACCCGTTCCCGCCATCCTCACCGCCGGAAACAGGCTGGCGGGAAGGGGGTCAGAATCCCCATGGCGGCGCTGCAAGCAGCGGCGCCATGGAGGATTCTCCCAGCCGGGGGTAATCCGGCGGGAAACCGCCGGACCCGGCTGGACGACCGCGGCTTCACAGCCGCGGTAAGCATACAATAGGAAGCAACGCCAGCCTGTTGGCGGTGCTTCCGTGGTCGTCGACCCTGGCGGCCGATGACCGCCAGGGTCAGAATGACCCCCTATAAGCTAAAGAAGACAACTGCTAGGCTAGCCAAACTATCAACAAAATTGTTAGAATTTTATTTTACACTGATTCATATTGCAGGAGTAAAGAATGCGAGAGCAGATATTTTTGGCAAGGATGCCAAAAAATGAAAAATCTGATGAAAAGGAGATGCAGAATGAGGTTAAGAAATGCATTATAGCTAGTGTGGAAGATTGTGCTGTTTGTCATGACATGGATGTTTGGCGTGATGCTGTCAGAGGATATAGGTCCCCATTATGAGTTTGGCGGGCGGCGGAGGCTGCCCACCAAACTCCCCCCACCATCCGCCATGGCACTGGGCAGTGCATGGGCCCCCAGGGGCCACCTGAGTCCCCGATTTAGACAAGCCTTTCCATGGTGGTTTAAACCGCCATGGACAGGCTGGTGGATGGGGACTCTGTCAGAGTCACCAGATCCTCGGGGTCTGTGCACGTTCCCAACACTTCCACCACAAGACAGCTCCAATACTCTGATTAGAATTGTCACAGAGTCTAAGAGAGTCCAAGTGGGGAAAAGGGGATTAGGAAGGGAACAGCTGGGAAGGAGACCTGCAGGAAGCAAAAAGGTTAAAACACACAATATCAAAATTACATCATATGAATATCAATACTAGGCTATGAATCTAAGCATTTTCATTCTGTAAACATGGACAACCTAAGCATAGACTTAAAATGATTAGGCTTCAAGATGACTGGATACCTGTGAGGGAATCAAAAAGGTTAAATGCAATTTTCAAATTCAAGAATTATCATTTACATGAGGATCAGGAAAGAATCTGAATGATTTCTAAAACATGATATGAATCGTGTTTGAGAAACATATTAGGAACACACAACAGTACATCTAGAAACCTGGTTCTTTGTTCT
Source organism: Pleurodeles waltl (assembly GCF_031143425.1). Lineage (NCBI taxonomy): Eukaryota > Metazoa > Chordata > Amphibia > Caudata > Salamandridae > Pleurodeles > Pleurodeles waltl. Next base: position 271,993,100 of record NC_090451.1, on the reverse strand, counting down.
CTCAAATTGCTGGAACATGACTTGCGCACATTGCAGATCTTTACATAGGTAGTTAAAAATACCATAGGCTGATTGTGCACCAAAAATAACACAAATTAGACTCGAGAAATAAATCACGCGACTTGCCAACTCAAAAGCCACCAAGTAAATACCTTAAAATGGTAGCGCGTAATGAACACCGTGATTTCAAGCACAAGAAACGAATCTCGCGTCTTGCCGATTCGAAAGTCACCATGTAACTGTCAAGGAATGGTAGCGCACAATGAACATCATGAATCAAGCACGAGAAAACGAATTGCGCGTCTTGCCGATTCAAATGCCACCATGTAACTGTCAAGGAATGGTAGCGCACAATGAATATCAAGGGTTAAAGTACAAGAGAACGAATCGCGCGACTTGCCGATTCGAATGCCACCATGTAACTGCCAAGGAATGGTAGCGCACAATGAATAACATGAATTAAGCACGAGGAAAGAATCGCACGTCTTGCCGATTCGAATGCTACCTTTGTAAATGCCATAAAATAGTAGCGCACAATGAATATCAAGAGTTAACACACAAGAAAACGAATCACGCGTCTTGCCGATTCGAATGTCACCATGTAACTGCCTAGGAATGGTAGCACACAATGAATATCAAGAATTAAGCACGAGAAAAGAATCGTGCGTCTTGCCAATTCGAATGCTACCTTTGTAAATGCCATAAAATGGTAGCGCACAATGAATATCAAGAGTTAACACACAAGAAAACGAATCACGCGTCTTGCCGATTCGAATGTCAGCATGCAACTGCCACGAAACTACAAACCGCACATTCACACACACAAGAGTACTTTAGATTATCATGCAAAGATTAGGCCCAAGAACTCAAGAGTTTTCGATAAAGGGGTCGGGGCCCAGCCCGACCTCCGTCTTACCGCCCTGATCTAGGATCACCAACGAAAGTGAAAAAAGGGCAAGGCCTGGAGGATCAAAGTAGGCTGCCGGAACAGGAGCTCAGGAAGTTGCTGCTGCTCTGGGACCTCTGAATAGTGAGCACGTGGAGTTGGGCTGGCTCCCTTTTATAGTCCTAGCCCAGCCCACCAACGGCACCCAGGCATGCTGCAGGGAAAGCTTCTAGAAGGCCCTGGAAAGGGACCACACCCTGACACAGTCTGAAAGCCTGCAGCAGTACATTACATGAGAACAGTATTTATGTGCATGCTGAACATAAGTCCTCAGGATTAAACTCTGCAATGCAAAAGGTTAAACAACATCATATCAGCACAATGCATAAATTATGTTAGCTTGAAATTATTTGGTTTTTGCATTCTAGTTGCCCGTAGAGTGCACACTAACCTGATGTTGACAGTCTCATAATCCCCAGGGTAGCTCCGCTTGCAGCGCTGCTATGGCGAACTACAACCGCTGGTACTGCCAGGACCACCAGGCCTGCCAGGCTGCAGGCTGGCGGCAGCCTGGCGGTGCCAGCGATTGGACCCTGGCGGCTCCGCCACTGTCATAATGTGGCGGTCGGACTGCCACAACCGCAGCAGTCCAACTGCCAAAATGACCCTGGCGGTCTTGTGACCACCAGGGTCATAATCAAGGCCATAGTATTTTGAGTCAAGTCATGAAAATGGTGACAACTGGTTGGCCGAAAGAAAAGTCTATGGATTGTTCATTGGAGCCATATTGCCAGGTGGCAGCTGAATTATCCATAGAAGGTAATTTGTTAATGAGGGGAGATAAATACATTTCTGCAGATTGTTTCAGACAAGAATTTTGGAAACTGCCCACTCAGGTAATTTGAGAGTAACAACCACATCACACAGGATAAGAAATGATTTTTGGTGGCCTGGTTTAGATTGTGAAGTAGAGTCAATTGTAAAAGAATATGTACAATGGTGTTACTACCATAAGCATTTGGTCACAACTACACCTCCTTCTATTCTTGTAAGATGTAGGGAAAATGTTTGGCAAAGATTTGCTGTGGGTTTTTTAGATCCTTTCCATGTGTTGCCCAACAACACAAAATATTTCATTGTTTTGTTTAATCATTTGTCTAGGAGGGTGGAGGTAAAGGGAGTAGCTGAACCGAACACAAAAGCTGATTTTTTTTTTTCAAGCGGTATTTAACAAGGAAGAAGTATCAGAAGAACTACTTACTGACAACAATGTTCAATTCACTTCCCAATATGACTGAGTTTCTTAGTGGACTAGGGATAATACATTTACGCACACCCTTATATCACCCCAGGCAAATGGTAAAGTGGAAAGGTTTAATAGGGTACTGGTGGAGTGCATCAAAAGTGCTAATAGATCAAAAAGTAATTGTGAAACTTCTATCAGGGAATTTTTGTAGACATATAGAACTACTCCACATTAAGTGACAGCTATTGTGCCATTTGAACTTATGAGAAGGAGAAAAGTCACATCTTCTTTGAGTCTGTTGTGGAAAGTCAAGGCTGTAGATCAGAGATGTGATGTGTACAAGTATTCACAAGAGGCTAAAGATGCAAGTGAACAAAATGTTTTGAGAAAGAAACGAGATAAGTATTGCCAAGACCAAATTTGATGTTGGTGATTTGGTGCGTGTTAAGGATCTTGTACCTTTGCAAAAAGAAGCTTTGAAGTTCAGAGATCCCATTTGTATAATTGAAGTTAGAGGCCGAGCAGGAAAGGTATCTAATGGTCAATGGTGGAACACATCTCGTTTGGCAAAAATTAATGAAATAACACTGTTGAATGACATGGGTAAGAAATACATTCAAAACAAATCAGAAAAAACAATAGTGACATATATGTGTTAGAATTGACACCCTAGTCCCCACACTTGGTCAGAAGAGCAGCCTAGAGTGGCCCTTCTTACACAGCAGAAGTCAAAATATGTTGGAGGTATTGCCCTTCCAAATATTCAGAAATACTAAAAAGAGGCACAAGTGAGAAAAGTCAACCACTGGGCCTTTGCCCCATGGAAGGACCTGGTGTTTCGGGTAGACAAGGAATCCATGCATACCAATAGATATCTACACTGGCTCTACTGGGAAAACTGGGACCCGCATGCTGCCTGGAAACAGCGAAGGCCATCCAGAAATGGCGGAAGCTCACCAGAGAAATGGGGTGGGCTAATTGTCTGACCCCGAAAACCCCTCTCTGGGGGGGCACATGACTGCCCAAGGTGACTGCTTTGTGTGGTATTCAGGGCTGGGACACCATAGGGATGACATCTCTGGCTGAGATGTGGGACGCAAATAGGGTGGTGCCATTCTCACATCTGAAAAAACAATACCAAATATCAGGTACACAATGGCTGCAATTCGCCTGGCTGAGAGTGGCTTTACGCCTCAGCATCCCTGCAGAGTCTGAGACACAGGAGAATGCTCCCCTAGAGCTAAGACTCTTAGAGGGTGTGATATCAGGGAAACCAATCTCTCTCACATATGACACAATAATGAGAAATGCCGACCTTCGCTAAACACATTATGGGAGAGGTGGAGAAAGAACTGTGGGGAGCTGGATAAGGCAGACTGGGTGGAGGCACTTATATTCCCAGCAGAGGTAGTCATTCCTGCATCGCTTAAACTAATACAATTCAAAATACTGCACTGTGTGTATTACACGTGATCCTTGCTGCATAAAATAGGGAAGGCAGCGACTGAGGATTGTCTGCGGAGATGTGGGGACACTGGCACTTTCTATCACACCCTATGGAGCTGCCCTAGGATTGTAGGGTTTTGGAGGAAGGTGGGACCGGCCTTGGAGGATGCCACAGGGAACCCTTCGGAACTGAAACCAGAAACAGCACTCCTGGGTATATGGGGCCAAAATGATCATACCACGTATCAAAAGCTATTGATTAATCTTGGCCTCATGTTGGCTAAATGAGATATAGCCAGAAAATGGGGATCGGGATACCACCAGGATACAACGACTGGTGGGAAGGTATGGACAGATGGCGTATCTTGGAAAGGGAAGTCTATCAGGGTAGAGACAAGGAAAAGAAGTACTAGAAAATATGGAGCTGATGGGAGGTGGGGTAGGTAAATGGAACCCCAGATGGATTCTGGGACTTGGTGGACAACCCCAGTTGAGGAGGGGGAGATAAGGGCCCACGGGGCACCCAAAGGACACTGAAGGGCTTACGGAGGCAAAGTTTACAGACACTGAATATCCATAGCGCTAGACCCCCATATGTACGAAAGTGCTTTGACAAGGAGATGTACCGAAGGGAAGAGGAGGGGAGTCCGGTTTCTTTCTCTTTCAATGTTTTCAGATATGTATCTTTGATTCCTTTTGAACTACAATCAATAAAATTCAATACAAATATATGTGTTATAAAGTCAAGTGTTGACACTATGTAAAAGTAACAGAAGTTAGAGAGTGGCCTCTAGGTTCAAAGGTTAGAGGTCTACAGGTTTTTTCCTCTATGTTCACATATATATTAGCTGCTAGACAATTTATTATATTTTATACTTGCATTTGTTTTATTTCTTATTTGTTATTGTCTTGTATCTGTATTGTTGTCATTTTCTCTTTGTGTTCCTTTTGTTGTAAAGGGGGAGATTTGTATTCATGGTTTCTAAGTATTCATGGGCTAGCTACATCAGAGTGATGTAATAGTAGGGTAATAATATTCATTGGCCATCTATGTGTTCACTATTAGAATTCACAATGCTTGTCTTTGAATGTGAGCACAGCTGGAGTTCATCCTCTGCTTGTATCATGAACTGCTGCTCGATACAATAAAGCTTAAGAAGATAAAGGCTATGAATGGGCACTCAGCTATCACGGATCCTAATTCAAGAGTTCTCTCAACAAACCCTCTCTGGAATGAAAAAACGGAAAAGTTTAGCAGATCACCGTAGCAAGGGCCATTGCAAAGGCAACCCAAATTTCAGTGTCATTGTTTGTATCTGGATTGAGGGGTTTAATGATTAGACAATATTGAAGCTTCTACTGTATGTAAGAAGAACCATGACTCATGAGCTACATGCTTTGCTTGCATAAACCAGTATGGCATAGATTTTGGCTTTATAGATCGAGGTTACAAATCTTAAATGCCTTCAGCTATAGAGAATTATAGAAGGGGTTGGGGTTCACCCAAGGGCCAATGCCTTTTAACCCTGCTTAGCAATGTGTTGTTTATAAGTTAAATCAAAGGATATGATTCTGCCTAACTAAAGGTATGATTTTCCATTTTTCATTTTTTCTCCTGCCCAACATCCATTAATATTTTATTAGATTTTTCAAGTGCAATAAAGTATTAATAATACAATAGCTTATATGGCATCAAATTAAGAATTATAGATAAGCAGCAGCCATATGTGTTACACTTCGGGCATTTGAGTCCCATTACTACAACGTTAAAGGACATCAATTACAAATTTCTCTCTAACAAGGTTAATAAAGGTACACAATTGTTTCTCCAGGTTTCCAACTATTAATTTGGTGTATCTCACCTCTCCCTAGGATCTGTCTGGTGCCTCTGTCTTAGGCATTTGTGCTTATGTTGTTTTCTTTGCCTCTGGGAGAGTAGATACTGTCTCTATGGAACATATATATGCCGGGGTGTGCTGTAGTGGGGACTAGGGATTTGTACGTCCCACTTGTCTAATTACAACAAGATTAGATCCTTAAGCCATGTGTCCACGGATGGCGAAGAATCTTATCCCAGTGGATTGCCAACTACACTTCACCATTAGTAGTGGTAAACTAGTACATTTTCTAGTTGATGCAGAACCTCCTTGACATAGCACAGAGGTGTGACGGGGAATAGGGTACTGGATAGTCAATTGTTTTATTCAGTTTTAAGTATACAGGCCCCAATAAATTTTTATTTCAGGTCATGTTATGCCAGGGCCAAATGATCAGCTCTGGGGTGCTGCATATATTGAATGTTGCCTCTTGTAGGTCAATTGCGTGCAGTTTTACAGGTGTATAGTTGTATGTATTTGAGGTGTTTAAGTCTGTGCCCACTATTCAATGACATTGCCTTTATCTAAACACAGCAATAGTACTACTGTACATCTGTTAATTCCTCCCCTAGATTGAACTTGAGTACTCTTCTCTCTCCTCTATGTTATTGGGGCTTTGATTCAGAACCTCCCTATTTAGCTTGGTGACTATGGGCAGGATTTAGATTTCAGTAGACGAGTTACTTTGTCACAATTGCGATGGATAGCCCATCCACCAAAATCTAAATCCAATGATATCCCAATGAATTTAGATTTCGGCGGATGGGCTATCCCTCACCACCGTAATGGAGTAATCTTTCTGCCGAAATCTAAATAGGGCCCTATGTGCCTAGAATCCAGGCTTTCAGTCAGGCATGTGAGTGATTCGTTCTGAGGGGGTTCTGAAGAAATGTGCAGATAACAGGCTCGCAGCAAGTTGTGAATTCTGTAGTATAAGTATATACCTATTGGACTAATGTGGCTGCTCATTGTAATAAATTGTTTCTTTTATTTTTTAAAACTTCCTCTTAGAAGAATTCTCCCAAGCATCTTATTCCCTGGTTGACCATTTACTGTTTAGCCTTCTGCTCTGAAAAATGAAAGGGATCCATGGGTTATACATTATCGGTAAGTGTGGGAATATAACAATGCATCACCCTGTCTGTGTGTCATGCAACCTATGCATGTACTGTGCAATTGACTGAATTTGTTTTCCCAGTTATTTTTCCTGCCAGGGGTATCAGTGTTGTCGTAAATGGGAAGGGAGGTGTATTGCCTGTTCTGGCCTAACATGTGGCACCAGAAGGGCACAAACTGTGCTTGGGCTACATAGTAATACAGATCTAGCTTTGGTGCGACAAGACTGCCCGAATCATAGGGTTCTGTGAGCATTTCCGATTTAATTCTGGGTTGTTTACCTGCCCATGTGAATATTATCAACAGTGAGCTCAGATTTGTGAAGATGGATTTTCGTAGTATCACTGAGATGTTCGAGAAAAGATGCAGGAAACAGGGAAGCACCACTATCTTCATCACCAACACTCTGCTGGCCAGGTACAATGAGATTCTGATCCAGCTTTCTATTTGGCCTGTTAATCTATCTTGGGCTATTCCATAGTTATCCCTGACAACTTTGCAGGGTCTCAAAGGACCTTAAATCCTAGGTCCCCAACCAAGTCTTCTGTTCACTTGAATGGATAGTTAAGTGTCTGTTATGTGGTCTTAGCTGTTAGTGGGAATATGAGAGATTCGCTCCAATTAATACTTAGCCAAGACAGGCGGCCATCCTTGATTATTTATCTTTCTGTAGGGGGCACGCTTTTCCTATGGTCTTCCATATGCAATAGTATCTTATCTGCATACAGTGAGATTACAATTTTTTCCCTTAGCCCGGTGCTCCCATATGGCAAATGCTAGTAGTTCTATTGATAATATATCTAATAATGGACATCATGGACATCTCTGCTGAGTGTAATGTAGAATGACTGAGATGTCCTGTAAATACGTATCCGTGCTGTCAGCTTAGTGTATAGTACTGATATCCAGGTCAGTAGTGTCCCCCCCAATCCTAACCTTTTAAGAACTTTATATGTGATATGTATGTGGTTTCATTCAATTGAATTAAAGGCCTTTTTTGCAGTTTGTCAGATGGTGGTGAACTACATGTAAGGTATGTTTGGTCTGTTATTGTAAAGAATGAGATAAGGTTGTACATGGCAGATCTACTCATAATGAATCCCAATTGATCACTGAGCACCAGGCCTCTCATTTAACAAAGCAATCTGTTAGCATTATTTTTGCCACAATTTTTGTAACTGTATGTATTAATGACAGTGGTTTGGATGATCATGGCTTGTTCGGTTTCAATAATTCTATTATTATTGGCTTTCTAAGTGTCATTAGTAGTTGTTTATTTTCATAGGATTCTAATAGAATGCCTAGTGTGTATGGTGACAGTATATTTATATACTCTCTGTATACTTTTTATTTGGAATATCTTTAATCACTTTCACTTTTTCCTTCTCAGTTATAGGCTGTATTAGTACCTCTCTATTACTGTTTTCAATCCAAACTACTGTGAATGTATCTAAATATTTTGTCACCCTTAAAAGTGAGCATGGCAGTCAAAATGTGTAGAGTTCTTTCTAGTATTCTTTAAGGTTGTTAAGTATGGCTGGTGTATCATACATAATTCACTTGTTTGCTGTATCGATACATGTGACTTCACAAGAGGCCTACATTGGTTTCAGCAGTTTGGTTAGGGTTTTACATGGGCGGTGTCTTTCACCATAATTACGAACTGTTTTATATACTTTTTTATGAATGTGGGCTCCTATCCGTTTCCTCACAGAATTCTGTCAATTTAGTGTGGATTTCATGTAGGATATTGTTATTTGCGGTCAGTGCGTGTTACTCTTCCAGGTCTCTAAACTCTTCCTCAAGCCTTTTCAATGTAGATCACATAGACATGATGATGCTCATCTGTTTAGATAAACAAACCCCACATATATAGACTGAAAATCTTGCACATGATTTCCTCGCCTGTCACTTACTCTTTGTCAGTGTGAAAAAAGTTCTTGATTTCTGTGTGGATTCCTGATTTAAATACTGTGTAATATATAAGATGTTCTATACCCTTTCTGTACTGCCTAGTAGTACACAAATATCTCAAACTACGACATTACCATGAATGATAGAGATTACAACATGTATGGGTTCCATACCTGGTGCTCAGGATCTATATGGAGAGAATATCAAACATTACTACTAAATAGGGATATGACAAAAAACATTAAGGGGGTTATTCTTACTTTGGAGGAGGTGTTAATCCGTCCCAAAAGTGACGGAAAAGTGACGGATTTACTACCAGCCGTATTACGAGTCCATTATATCCTATGGAACTCGTAATACGGCTGGTGGTATATCCGTCACTTTACCGTCACTTTTGGGACGGATTAACACTCCTCCAAAGTTAGAATAACCCCCTAAATGCTCTATTGTCGTTCCTCAAACCTCTTTATATTTACATCTTTACTCAGTTGACCGAATATGAGATACGAGGGCTTCCCCTGTCTTTTTTTCCTGCGCTTTAGTTCATAAATACTTCTCCTTCCATTTATATTCTGGGCCTCATTCTGACCCTGGCGGACGGCGGAGGCCGTCCGCCAGGGTACCGCCGCTGAATGACCGCACCGCGGTCAAAAGACCGCGGCGGCCATTCAGACATTTCCTCTGGGCCGGCGGGCGCTCTCCAAAAGAGCGCCCGCCGGCCCAGAGGAAATGCCCCTGCAACGAGGACGCCGGCTCAGAATTGAGCCGGCGTAGTTGCAGGGGTGCGACGGGTGCAGTTGCACCCGTCGCGTATTTCAGTGTCTGCTTAGCAGACACTGAAATACTTTTCGGGGCCCTCTTACGGGGGCCCCGCGGCACCCCCTACCGCCATCCTGTTCCTGGCGGGCGAACCGCCAGGAACAGGATGGTGGTAGGGGGTGTCAGAATCCCCCATGGCGGCGCAGCAAGCTGCGCCGCCATGGGGGATTCTAAGGGCAGCGGTAAACCAGCGGTAAACCGGCGGGAGACCGCCGGTTTGCCTCTTCTGACCACGGCCGAACCGCCGCGGTCAGAATGCCCTGCGGGGCACCGCCGGCCTGTCGGCGGTGCTCCCGCCGGGGTCAGAATGACCCCCTTAGTCTGCGTTAACCAACTTCCGTGTTGCATTTTGCATGTGGAACTCCCACCAGTTGTACGGTCATCTCATGTCATGACGGTAGAGGACTCACTTACACAGCAATGGCAGAAGATGACCTGGCCATCATCTGAGGACTGTCCCCAGGGCCGGCTTTAGGGTGGTACAGCCGGTGCAACCGCACCAGGTGCCGAGCTTGGGGAGCTTATGTTTTGAAATATTTTTTGTCTTTAAATCAGTGCTTTATTTCGGCTGTTGCTGTCCGGTACTGAGTACTGGCGCTTTTTTATTTTGGTAAAGAGAGTACCTGTACTTTTCAAGGATAACGTAATACTTTCAATTGGAGAGTACCAGCACTTCTCAGAAACAAGCAGGTACTCTGATAAAGAGTACCGTCATTTCTATTTTTCCTTTTAAAGCACTGCTTTAAATGAACCTGCTGCAGAGTTCATTGTGTGTCCAGCAATTTTCAGACAATGATAAAAATGTCGAGATAACTCTGGTGATTAATGTTCTTACCAGAGAGAGAGAATACTTCGTCTATTTGCAGTTTTGACTCATCTTAAGTAAAACAGGGGGTTAATATACCTGCTGCAAAGAACATGTACCATGCAGATCACAGAACTTTATTTTATATTGTTAGCTCAGCGGGCTACTGCTTTGGTCACAGAGCTCCTCTTTTTACTTGCAGTTCATAAGTTACAATCCTAATAAAACACAGAGAGCTATACATTGCCCTCAGAGAGCTGCATGCAAACTGCAACGTATGGGAAATAACGTTATGCTCGCCCCGTCTTTTATTATCCTAGTGTTGCCAAAAAAGGGTTAATTAAGGTAGAAATACATTTTTATTAGTAAAGTCAATGCCAACCACAGTGTTATGTTTTAAATCAGAGGTTTGTTCTTCTTAATTTCAAGCGTTCTTAAAAGATATTGCCTACCCGCACAGATGTCGCGTGAGTCCTACATCTTGTAGTCCTCGTTGTTTTATGTGACATGTCCCGAACACTGATTTACACATTTGTATGAACCATTAATTATGTATTTGTTTGTGATGAAACCGCTCTGAGCAGTCTGCACTGGCATGAGCAGCGCTATTAAACAAATGAAATGCGTGTAAAATAGGGCTATGGGCAGTGCTTTAAATGGAAAAATAGAAGTGCAGGTACTCTGTAATAGAGTACCTGCTTGTTTCTGAGAAGTGCCGGTACTCTCCAATTAAAAGTATTACGATTGTCTTGAGATATGCCGGTACTCTCCCTTTCAAAATAAAAAAGGGCCGGTACTCAGTACCGGAAAGTACCGGCCCATTTAAAGCACTGGCTATGGGGCGATTGAGTGCACCATTACAGGGTGGTGGTAAGGGAATCCGTGAAGAAGGCCATGGCGGAAGGGAGGAGGGGAAAGGGAGGCGCCAAGAAACATTTTCGCACCCTCCGCCACTAGCGCGAAAACCAGCTCTGACCGTCCCTTAGTATTTGCTTTGCTTGTGGCGTAAAACACATCACAGTTTGAGACATTCCAAATTGTAAAAAAAAGTATATATATATATGCATGCTCTTGTTGGTCTGGAAACTAATCGTGTAAAAAGCCCCTGGGCAGCCTCCTACATTTCTCGTGTTGCAGCGCGTCCATATATTTAGGTCCGGTAATTCTGAGTACGCTCACACATTGTAACCCTGCCCATTGTTCTCGTGAAAGTGAGGCCTCACTCTTGACAAGCTCGCTTCTTTAACTGTCCCAGAATTCCAAGACAGCATTGTCCTGCGGCGTCTGTTTCCTGAGATAAGCCGTCCCAAAGACCACGAGTTTTTTCTCCTCATTGCCCAGTGCCCGCTGAAGCCGAACTTTATATTTATGTTAAAAGTGGTGTTATTTTGGGGAAAACGGTGATGAGTTTTTCGTCCTCAACGGCCCCTTGTGAATGTTCAAGCAGTGAGGAAGTTAAGAATCAAAAGGGGAAGCGCTGTCGAAAGGCCAGGCTTTTACCGTAACAATTCTATACTACGCACCGCCTACTTTTAGTTTTTTTAAAAGGATCAGTCTTATCGCGCCTTCTCGACTCTTCAGACATCTTCTATCTCTAACACTAAGGGCCATATTTATGGTCCAGTAACGCAGTGTAGCGCAGCAAGTCACCTTGCTGCGCTGCACTGCGTGGCAGGGAAAGGGCAGGAATGCTCAATATTTAAGGCAATACGGTGTATTCCTGTCCCTTCCCCTACTCTGTTGCACAATGGGCTGCCTAGCACCAACGCAGGTAACTTTGCACCATGGTGCAAGAGTGCCTGCTTTGCATGCAGGATAGGTTTTGTGCAGAAAAACAATCCCCGAGGCTCTTTCTATGTCTGCTGCAGACATAGAAAGTGAAAAAAAACGTGGAGAAATAAAGATATTTTTCCTTGTTACACCTCACCTGGAAAGGCATATCCTTTTGCCACAATCCCAAGTTTGCCTGTTCTTGTAAATCTGGTAATGCGTCAAAATCCATGGATTTATGTGGGAACACCCAGGAAACACCCATGTAAACGCCTTCCTGGTGCAGAGTAATGCAACACAACGATCCCGCTTCGTTACATTACTTGAGATTTATGGAGCCATGCAGGGCCACGCAAGGTGGCCTTGGGTGGCTTCATAAATATAAGTTTTCATTTGCGTGGTCTTGTATCACGTTGTGTGTTGCAGGAGCGACGCAAAGGGCCTCACAAATTTGCCCCTTAGTGTTTTGTTAAACGTGTAAATTACCGCTGGGACAGCTAATATGACACCAATATGTCAGGAGAGAAAACGGTTCTATCAGATTTAGAGACTTCTGCTAAAGTGTGACAACAAATGCAAAGGCTGGACTCAGCAAGTAGTTTCAAAGAGCAGTGCAGTACAGTTTGCACAGTGCTTGTGCTTAACTTGTAAAAGAATAGGTGCTGGTCCCCACAGCTCTGCTTCAGAAGCCCACAATCAGCGCTATTAAATGTCAGCACACTGGTTCCTGCAACCTTTGTGATTTTTTTTTCTGTCTTTCTATTTATCCTTCTTTCCCCTTTGTGTATTTTTCTCTCTGTTGCTCTTGGGAAATGTCCGGTCAGGAGACATAAGGGCAGTCCCATAAAATGAGTGCCTGTTGGTCCCAGCCACTGTCTCAAATTAAGCATTGTGCAGTGCACATCTGCCCTCTCGACTATGCACTCTCAACTACACCTTCCCGACTACACAGACCCTAAGCAAACAATAGATACTGCACACTCCCAACTATACGCACAGCAATTAGTAAACACACACTCCTGACTATATATGACAATACTGCGTACTATCCTGTCTTTACATCACATACTTCAGATTCTGTACACACTCTATACACAGTCTCCGCCAAAACTCTCCTCATAAATAGACTAAACACTAATACATTCATAAACACTGGTCAGCACACACTCCGGAATACGTTTGTGAACATTAGACAGGAAATACTCCTGATGAATTCTCTGAGTATTTTCCAGTGTGAGAGCCAAAAATAAAAAAACAACAATACATTGAACCAGATTGGAAGACCCTAATGTTCTTGTGGTGTTAGAGAATCTGGTCAAAGCTGTAGTACAAGAAGAAACCTTGAAAGTGTCTCCCACCACTTTTGTGAAGAATGTGACACATAAAGGCCATACTAGTGACATACAGACATCCCAAAGTCAGGGTCAGCCATCGGCGTCCCTCACTCACTGCCAGGCTCCTGCCGTCAGGCAGCCTGGCGGTGAGTGGAAACACTATCCGCCAGGGTAGCTGCGCTACCCTGTGGATAATGCTCCCATTTCCACCAGCCTTTTCCTGGTGGGTTGACCCGCAAGGGAAAGGTGGGCGTTTGGGGGTGCCCTGGGGCATCCCTGGGGGCTGGGCATGGGCAGTGCAGGGGCCCCGGTGCAGTGCCCCGTCGTGCAGGTCACTGCCCGATTTTCGGGCAGTGATCTGCGCGATGGGTGCACCTGCCGCACAGAGGCATTGACTGCGGCTCCATGTGGAGCCGCCATTAATGTCCCGGCCGGGCCTTTCCGTGAGCCGGCCCACAGAAATGTTCATAATTTGTCCGGCGGGGTTCCGGGGTCGCTGGCGGTCAGTGTTTTGACCGCCAGCATTTACACAGCGGTTGTTATCACTGTGTTCAAAATGATCACCTTAATCTGAGGGAGAAAATCCACTGCGCCGGAAAACCAATGCAACACCTGCAAAATTCGACACAACGCCTGCAGAATCAACGCAGCACCTGTGTCGTTGCTGAAAAATGGATGCATCGCCTATCGGATTGATGCAGCACATGCTTCATCTCCACAGCGCATTTTGTATTTCTCATTCATCATACCTGGGTGTCCCATTTTCCTCGCACTGCAGTGAGGAACCAAGGCTGTGCACGCGGAAATCGGCGCACCACCTTGCCTGCGAAGAAAGAATTGATGCATCACCTCCGCTGTACCAGAAAAAATGAAGTATCCCTTTACTTTCCAACGCATCTCCTCCTCTGTGGCCCTCTTCATCATTATTTTTGACGCATCCCTGGTACTGGGTGTTACAAGGATACAACCATTGATTCCTATGGATTAAGACTCGCTTAAACCTTTAAAAAGAGATACCTTGATTTAGGCATATTGGATTGTTGTTGTTTTGGTCTCGTTTTATTCAGATAAATATTATCTATGTTTCTAAACTGGTGTGGAGTACGTTTTGTGGTGTTTTCACTTTGTTACTGTATGAGTTATTGCACAAATACTTTACACATTGTCTTCTAAGTTAAACCTGCCTGCTCTGTGCCAAGCTACCAGAGGGTGAGCACAGCATCATTTAGGTTGTCTTGTGACTTACCCTGACTAAGATTGTGGTCCCTACTTGGACAGCGTGCATATCTCTGCCAACTAGAGACCCAAATTCTACCATTGGTGATCAGCGGTGAGGATGAGATTTGTGTTTGTGCAGTCCCACACAATAACTACTTGCACACTACCTACCCACATTTAAAGACCATTTTTATTGTTTTTTCTTCTGCAATTTTTCCTTCTTTGCATTTTTAATACATCCTATACATCATGTCTCTGGGTGGTTCTACAAGTGGTGTCATGGAGTTTGAGATGGCTAGGCTGGATGATTACACAGTTAACCAGTTGAAAAGCCTTTGCAAAATGATGGGGGTACTTACCCAAGGAACAGCCAAAATGGTGGAGTTTCAAATGGTGCTGAGGGCCTGGGCAGAGTCGTGCTCCCAAGAGAATGATAAGTTGGGGGAGCCTGTGAATGGCTCTTCGAGGAGCTACCTGCAGCAGTTGAGGGGGACACCCCTTGATTTGCGCTACCTCAGAGAGCAGGAAGCAGTGTCTCTAGTCATGGCCTGGCCCTAGAGGAAAGGGGAGAGGAGAGAGAATTCCAGCTGCAATTGACAAAATTAGAGATGGAGGCTGAGAAGAGGAAGGCTGAGACAGCCTTAGCTGAGAAGAAATTTTGTCAGCTCATGAACTGAGTCTAAAAGAGCTGGAACTCAAGGCCAAGCAGGAGGATTCTAGCAGCAATGGTGGCGGCATACATGAAGTACCTGATGGAGACAAGAAGGTTTGTTCACCCAAGGTTTCAGTGCCCAGTTATGTGGTGGGAGATTACATTTATAAGTGGTTTTCTGCTTATGAAGTTGCACTGAGGGTACACGGGATTCCTGAAGAGCACTGGGGGGCGGGATTGTGGAAACACGTTCCAACACTTCAGAGGGACACACTTCTAACATTAGAGGTTGGGGACCAGACAAAGTACACTCCCATGAAAGCCAATTTGAGTGCCAAATTTGGACTGACCGTTGAGAAGTATTGCCAAAGATTCGGAAGCTCCCCAACCAATCCTGGGTAGATTTAATTGATTACTCCAGTGAGACACTGAATGGCTGGGTGTGGGGCAACAAAGCCAATGATTATTTTGGGTTGTACAATTGAATCTTGAGAGAGCACATTCTCAGTCCTTGTTTTACAGAGTTGCACCAGCACCTAGTTGACAGTAAGCTGACTGATCCCAGGAAGCCTGCTGAGGAGGTGGGCCTCTGGGCTAGCAGCAGCGTGTCCAAAAGGTATCTGTGGGGGACACCCAAAAGCGTAGTCAGGGTTCCCACCAGAAGAAAGAGGTGGGAGAAAAACTTAAAAAGAAAGAGTTCTCTAAAGGCCCCCAAAACAGTTCACAAGAGAGTAGTGGTAACCAGTCCCAGTCTATCCTAAAATGAAAGGTTTCTAGGACCATAAGACAGGGAAGTTTGTACCCCAATGCACAGAGTGCTCCAAGTATGGTCACCCTAAGGGCGACTCCAAATGTTCTAAGAGGGCTCAGTCCCCCACTGGTGGGCAGACACCTGTGTTGGTCAGTGTAGCATTCAGGGAGGAGGTGGCCCCAGCTAGTTTTGGGGAACAGATAGAGGTAACCCCAGTGTCCCTGTGGGACAAAGATATGGTGACAAAATCCCACATGCCTCCCAATACTTCCAAGTATTGGCAGCGGGTCACCATTAACAGGCAACGGGTGGAGGCTCTGCTTGACACAGGAGCTAACATGACAACTGTCAAGACTTAGCTGGTGTCAGCAGCGCAGGTCCTTCTGAACACATTCCATCAAGTCATAGTCGCTGACAATTGTGAGAGCCATCTACCGGTGGCTCAGGTTCCCTTTGAGTGGGGGGTGGTTTCTGGTGCTCTGAAAGTTGCTGTGAGCCCTGCCATGCCTGTAGATTGTCTGTTAGGGAATGACCTGGAGCATACTACCTGGAGGGAGGTAGAGGTCAGGGCTCACTTGAGTGAGTCTGTATGACTACAGGGTCCATGGCTACCCGGGAGGGGAGTCAAGGGCACCTGGAGTCAGGAACAATGGCCCAGACAGCTGCCAAGGAGAGGGGCAAGGGGTGTGGGAAACTGGTCCCCGAAGTTCCTGTGGAGGAGGCTGACGGGGCCCTGGAGGAGGAGGCCCCTGAGCCAACCTGGGAGGACATTGTGACTTTAGGTGACTCACCTGAGCTTGCTGGCTGGCAAGTTGAGGGTGGGTCCACCAGGGGGAAATTCTGCCAAGTGCAGAGAGAGTGTCCCACTCAAGAGGGCTTGAGGCAACAGGCCTCAGCCCATGCAGCAGGTGAAGCCTCTTGGGATCACCTGATGTACTAGGAGAATGATCTTCTCTACAGCGAGCCTAAGGCTCCAGGTGCTGAGGCCAGTGTTACTGGGCCTTCCTACTGGGTTTGACACATGACATATCCCTGGCAGGACATTTGGGGCAAGACAAGACCTTTGCCAGGCTTGCCACTCACATTTATTGGCCCAGGATGAAGACAGTCTCAGATATATTCTGCAGGACCTGTCCCACCTTCCAGGCCAGTGAGAAGTCAGGGAAGAAGCTATAGGGCTCCCCTGATCCCACTTCCCACCATTGGCACCCCTTTTGAAAGGGTGGGCAATGAGGTTATTGGTCCATTGGACCCCAAGACAGCCCTAGGCAAAAGGTTTATCCTGATCTTGGTGGACCATGCCACAAGCTACCCAGAGGCAATCCCTCTGAGGATGGTGACTGCACCTGTGGTGACCAGAGCTTTGATGGGGATATTTACCCATGTGGGCTTCCCCAAAGAAATAGTGTCTGACCGAGCCACTAACTTCATGTCTGTGTACATGAAGTCCATGTGAGATGCATGTGGTATAACTTATAAGTTCCCCACACCCTATCACCACAAATCCAATGGTCTAGTTGAAAGCTTCAACAAGACTTTGAAGGGCATGATTGCAGCCCAACCTAAGGCCATTAGGCGTCAGGTCCTCTTGCCATGCTTTCTCTTTGCCTACAGGGAGGTGCAACAGAAAGGAGTAGGGTTCAGTCCCTTCAAACTCCTCTATGGCCACCCTGTCAAGGGACCTCTGAAAATTGTAAAGGAGGGGTGGGAGAAAGCTCCCAGTAAACCCCCCAGGATGTGGTCAGCTGCATGTTGCGCTTTTGGAACCAAATGCATTGCATCTGGAAAAAGGTCAAGAGCAACATTGAGGCCATCCAGGAAGTAATGAAATGGTGTTATGACCAGAAGGCCACTCTGGTGGAGTTTCAACCTGGCCAAAAGTATGGGTCATGAAGCCAGTAGAGCCCAGAGCTCTCCAGGACCACTGGACTGGTCCATATGACATCAAGGAGTGTAAAGGGAAGGCCACTTTCTTAGTGGATCTCCAGACCCCAGGAACCACCTAAGGGTGTTCCATGTCAACAGACTCAAGCCTCACTTTGAGAGGTCTGAAGTGAGCATGCTCCTTGTGACAGACAAGGGTGTGGAGGAGGAGAGTGAAGCTCTGCCTGACCTCCTCTCTGCACAGAAAAGCAATCAGTCAGTGGAGGGTGTCAACCTCTGTGACACCCTGACCCTAGAGCAGCAAGATGACTATTAACAGTTGCTGAGACAGTTTGCTTCACTGTTTTCATTCACCCCTGGACTCATGCATCTGTGCGTCCATGATATTGACATGGGAGACAGTCCCCCTGTAAGGAACAACATTTACACGTTGTCAGACAGGGTCAGAGCCAGCTTCCAGGAGGAGGCCTCTAAGATGTTCATTTTAGGGGTGATTGAACCCTCTAGCAGTCTCTGGTCCAGCCCCGTGGTGTTGGTACCAAAGGCTGCCCCACCGGGTATCAAACTAGAACTTCGGTTCTGCATAGACTACAGAGGTCTCAATTCCATCACCTAGACTGATGCCCACCCCATTCCCAGAGCTATTGAGCTCATTGACAGGCTAAGCACTGCCAAATTCGTCAGTACTTTTAATTTAACATCAGGGTTCTGGCAGATCACCTTGACTGAGGGAGCAAAAGAGAGGTCAGCATTCTCAACCCCTGAGGGCCATTACCAATTCCAGGTGATGCCCTTTGGCTTAAAGAATGCCCCTGCTACTTTCCAACGGTTGGTTAACAGGGTCCTTGCTGACAAGGAGGCTCTCTGGGCAGCCTACTTAGATGACATTGCCGTCTACAGTGCCAGCTAGAAGGAACACCTGTATCACCTACGAGAGGTACTTCAGGCCCTGCAACAAGCAGGCCTGACAATCAAGGCCAGCAAGCACCAGATTGGGCAGATTTCCATGGTGTATTTGGCATACCTGGTAGGTGGCGACAAGTTGCAACCTCTTCAGGCCAAGATTGAAACTATCAAGGTCTGGCAACCACCTAAAACCCAAACCGAAGTGAAAGCCTTCCTAAGCCTCACTGGCTACTACAGAAGATTTGTTAAGGGATATCCCACCATTGTTGCCCCCTTAACGGAGCTGACTTCAAAGAAGCAGCCCAGATTGGTTATCTGGACAGAGGCATGCCAGAAGACCTTTGGTTCTCTCAAGGAAGCCATGTGCATAGCACCTATGTTCAGGACCCCTAATTACTCCAAATAATTAATCCTTCAGATGGACGCTTCAGAATATGGCACAGGGGCAGCCTTAGCACAGCTGAATGAGGAGGGCCTAGGCCAACCAGTAGCCTTCATTAACAGGAGGTTACTTCCATTGGAACAGAGGTGGAGTGCCATTGAAAGAGAAGCATTTGCTCTGGTCTGGGCACTGAAGAAGCTGAGATCATACCTATTTGGGTCTCATTTCCAGGTTCAGACAGACCACAGGCATCTCAGATGGCTCATTCAAATGAAGGGTGAAAAACATAAACTCTTGAGGTTGTCCATCTCCCTAAAGCCGGGGTCTTCAAACTAGAGGGTAGGCCTCAAAGAGGCATTATGCAGTTAAACATGTATTGCATTTTTAAAAAGGTAACAGAAGTTAACTGCAATGTTTACATAAGTCTAGATACATATAAACATTGACAACCTAATAGAATAATTGTGAACAATTCTGAGGGGGGCCTGATGTTTTTTTTTCTCCCACCGGGGGGTGCAGCATTGACAAGTTTGAAAACCACTGCCCAAAAGGGAATGGACTTTACAGTGGAGCATTGCCCGGGGACTGACCACACCAGTTCCGATGGTCTCTTCAGATTCTTCCACATTAGTGAAGAGAGCTCCCACGGGGTTGGGTAGCTCTTCCCACTTTCAGCTGGGAAGGACACATATTAGACCTGACAGCCTTAGGGTGGTCTTCCCCTCCCTCCATTTTTCTGATCTCGTTTTTGCAGGTTTTAGGACTATGCACAATTTACCACTACTACCAGTGCTAAAGTGTTTGTGCTTTCTCCCCTAAACATGGTAACATTGACCCATACACAATTGGCATATTTAATTTACCTATATGTCCCTGGTAAAGTGCACTATATGTGCTGAGGCCCTGTAAATCAAATGCTACTAATGGGCCTGCAGTACTGATTGTGTCACCCCCATAATTAGCCCTTTAACCATGTTACAGGCCATTGCAAGGCCTATGTGTGCAGTTTCACTGCTACTTTGATTTGGCATTTAAAACTACTTGCCAAGCCTTAAATTCCCCTTTTATTACATATAAGTCACCCCTAAACTAGTCCCTATGTAGCCCACAGGGCAAGGTGCTATGCAAGTAAAAGGCAGGACATGTACTTGTAAGTTTTACATGTCCTAGTAGTGAAAGACTTCCAAAGTCATTTTTCACTCTCCTGCTTCTCTCGTAGGCTAGCATTGGAAATTCCCTTATAAACTTTTAAGTGGTAATTTCAAATCTGGAAGTAGTGGCATTGTCATGTTTGGTGCGATTAGAATGGTGGTGAGAAATCCTGCTCACTGGTGAAGTTGGATTTAACATTACTATTTTAGAAATGTCACTTTTTAGAAGGTAGGCATTTTTCTGCACTTACTGCTATCTGTGCCTTACAGCCTGCCTCCAATCCACATTTGGCCTGTGCTGGTTGAGAGCTTCCCTTGTGCATTCTACCCAGACAGCCATATAAACAGGATACTCAGCTGCACCTGCATTCATCTGCATACTGATGGGTCTTGCTGGGCATGAAGGGTGGAGGAGCTCTCACACTTCAAAGGCTAGTGGCCTGACCTCACACAAATGACTGATAACCCCTCACAGATCACCTGGAAGACAGGAATGGGTTGAAAGGGGAACTTGTGCACTTCAAACTACTCTTTGAAGTCTCCTCTACTTCAGCGGCACATTTGGGTATATATACTGGGTCTCCTGCTTGTTGCCCTGCTGCCCCTGACTCTGCTGGAAGGATTTAGGCCATCATTACAACCATGGCGGTCGGTGGAGAAGTGGCCAACAGGCTGGCGGTAAAAAAAATGACATTACAAGCATAGCGGTGACCGCCATGCTAAACCGCCACTTCTCCACTCCGACCGCCAGGGTGGTAACGACCGCTGGGCTGGAGACTTCGTTCTCCAGACCGGCGGCTGTCACTACACCGCAGGTGGTATCACGACCCGCATACCGCCATGGATTTCGTGGGGTTCTGTACCGCCACGAAATCCATGGCGGTAGGCACTATCAGTGCCGGGGAATTCCTTCCCTGGCACTGATAGGGGTCTCTGTCCGAAAAAGGGTGGAGGGCTGCCAGCAGTCATAGTATGCTGTGCGGAAAACCACCTGCACTGGCAGTCTTCAGCACGGCGGTTCCTCGGCGGTCTTGATTAAAGACCACCGAGGTTGAAATGAGGCCCATAGTCTTTCCCCACAAGCAATCCCCTAGGGCTTGGACTTAGCTTGCCTCCTGTTAAGAAGTCTCAGGGCCATCAAAGATTTAGGGCCTCATTCTAACTTCGGCGGGCGGCGGGCGCTGCCCGCCGGGCGGGAACCGCCAAATGGCCGCTCCGCGGCCAGAGGACCGCGGATGCTATTCTGGCTTTCCCGCTGGGCCGGCGGGCGACCGCCAAAAAAACGCCCGCCAGACCAGCGGGAAAGGCCCTGCAACAAGGAAGCCGGCTCCGAATGGAGCCGGCGGAGTTGCAGGGGTGCGACGGGTGCAGTTGCACCTGTCGCGATTTTCACTGTCTGCTAAGCAGACAGTGAAAATCTTTATGGGGCCCTGTTAGGGGGCCCCTGCACTGCCCATGCCAGTGGCATGGGCAGTGCAGGGGCCCCCAGGGGCCCCACGACACCCATTCCCGCCATCCTGTTTCTGGCGGTGTAAACCGCCAGAAACAGGCTGGCGGGAAGGGGGTCGGAATCCCCATGGCGGCGCTGCAAGCAGCGCCGCCATGGAGGATTCTCTGGGCCAGGGGAAATCCGGCGGGAAACCGCCGGATCCCCTTTTCTGACCGCGGCTTTACCGCCGTGGTCAGAATGGCCCTGGAAGCACCGCCAGCCTGTTGGCGGTGCTTCCGTGTCCCTCCACCCTGGCGGTCCATGACCGCCAGGGTTGGAATGAGGGCCTTAATCTGAGGGAGAAAATCCACTGCGCCAGAAAACCGACAAAATGCCTACAAAATTCAACGCAAAGCCTGCAGAAATGATACAGCACCTGTGTCGTGGCTAAAAAAATCGCCACATTGCCTGCCACATCGACACAGCGCCTGCTTCATCACCATAGCGTGTTTTGGATTTCCTATGCATTGTCGCTAGATGTCATATTTTCTCCGCCCCACAGTTAGGAACCAAGACTGTGAGCCTAGAAATCGACGCATCACCTTTCCTGTATGAGTTATTGCACAAATACTTTACACATTGCCTTCTAAGTTAAGCCTGCTTGCTCTGTGCCAAGGTACCAGAGGGTGAGCACAGGCTAATTTAGGTTGTGTAGTGACTTACCCTGAGTAGACTCATGGTCCCTACTTGGGCAGGGTGTATGCCACACCCATTTCCTAAGACACCTGTACTCCACTCCATGACACACTACTCTACTCCACTTTCTGCCACTCTACTACACTCTACTCACCACTATGCCACTCCTCTCTGCAACACTCTACTCCACTCTATACCACTCCACAACACTCCACTCTATGCCATACCACTAATCGACTATACTCCACTGCCTCACTCTACACCACTCTATGCCACTATATTCAATAATACTATACTCTATTCCCTCTACTTTATGCCCCTCCATTCTACATCCTTCCACTCTACGCCCTCCACTCTACACCCTTCCACTCTATTCCCCTCTACACTACGCTCTTCCACTCTACAACACCACCCCTCTACGACACTCCACTTGGCAACAATCCATGTCACTCCAGTCCATGCCAATCCTTTCCATGACACTCTACTCCACTCTACAGAACTCCTTCAATGCCAAATTACTCCACTCCACACCACTCCAGTCTACTCCACACCACTCTACGACACACTACATTACTCTATTCCACTACTCCATTCTACACTACTCCACTGTATGCCACTCTATGCTACTCCACTCTGCAACCTTTTATGTCACTCAACTCCATGACACTTTACTCCACTCTCTTCTACTCCACTGACCAAAACTGTACTCCCCTCAATGCCCCCACATATTATGCCTGTCACTCTTTGCCCCTCGGCTCTATGCCACTCCACTATACACCACTTTGCTCCACTCTACACCACTCTACTCTACTCCACTCCACTCTACAATACTCCACAACACTCCACTTCATGACACTCCACTCTACTCTATGACACTCTACTTCACTCTTCGCCATTCCACTGTACGACACACCACTCTATACCACTCTCCTCTACACCACTAATTTTAGGGTTGAATACATTTTAATTAACTTTTTGTTGCCATGCTCAAACATCCATTGAAAATCATGTGTATAGAAAGCAAGCTCTACAATGAACAACAGGCAGTCCCTAAATAAGACCCCACTCCCTCCCTCAAGCCATCTATGCCCCTTCACCCACCCACTTGGACTCTTTGTAAAGTCGAGTTGCTGTAATGCCAGAGGTTTTGGCTCTCTTAAGGCACATCGGGCCTTATATGTCTCCATGGTGCTGGTGGATTTTATGGTAGAAATCTTCCAATTTGGAGGACTATCGGCGGTTCAGTGCTCAGCGGTGCTCTGGGCATAACAACTCCTTAAAGTCTCTACTGAAGTATTCCTTGAGACAACACATTTTTTTGTGAAGGTTTTCTCCTCTCCACGTACTAGTTTTGACAGCTTCTCCATACTACGAATCCACTGCAGTCTTTCAATTCATTTATGTTCAGATGGTAGAGTTTGTTGTCCACAAAGGCTTAGCATGGTTTGTTTGGCTGCCAGCAGAAGATGGGATATCAATTTGCCTAGTGAACCATAGAGCTGTTAAATATCTGGTATGGGACGCCCCAACAGAATCACCTCTGATCCAGGTCTGACCCATTGATCTGTTCTATTGTGTACAATATCAAGGTCAAGAAGAGTTGTATTTTGGGGCTTGACCAGAGAATATGCAAAATGGATCCCTCCTCCGTACACCTACTCCAGCATAGGGGCTACCTCCTCTCTTCATTTTGGCTAGGCGAGTTGGGATGTAATGCCATTGGTACAGTATCTTAAGTGTAGGTTCCCTATGTCCAGGGTGTGATGTATAGTTTGAGCTTGAATCAGGATTTCTTCCCATTGGTTGTGATTTAGAGTAATGCCGAGCTCCCTCTCCCATGCTCGCTTGATAGCATGGTTGGCAGGGCCTCACGTAGTATGTATCATGTTGAAATAATAGAAATTGTTTGCTTATCACCCATGCAGTGCAGAAGGCACTTTTCACAAGGTGTATGGACTCTCACCCTCCCCTTAATTCTATGGTGTAGTAGCCAGTGGCATAGTTGTAAATAGCTCTATCTTTCAGTCTCTGGGAGATGATACTTCTCCTTTAGATGTTCGCAACATTTGATTGACCATTGGAGGCACATATCTCTCAGTGTTGTGCTCCCCAGCTATTTGGCATACAGGGTTCTAGTCACTCTGGGGCATGAGGTTGCCCCAGAGAAGTGTGACCCATCCTCCACCTGACCCCCATCCTGTCCCAGACCTCAAATGTAGCCCTTATGATGGGAGATACGTGTAGCGTTTTCATCCTGTTGGGTCTAGGTTGCCAGGGTACGTCCCACAGGAGTCCCGCTGCCATTGTATGGTCAATCATGCACCACTCCTTCTCTGTTTCTCACCATGTCCAGTGAATGAAGTAGCAGAGATGTTTTTGCGGTGTAATATTAGTGAGCCCTGTTTCCGACTAACCTTCTTCAATTTGCCCTGCCATATAAAAGTGGCACAGATCATCTGGAGGTCGGCAATGTATTCCCCTGTTGTTCGGAGAGTTAGGGTTGGAAGCAGGTATAGTATCTTAGGTAGTATCGTCATTTTGTACACCACTGTTCTACTGAGGAGAGAGATTTGAGTTTCCAGCTATTACTTTTGCATCAGGTGCTTTGTTTCAAGCTTGAGGGTTTTTTTCTGCCTGTGTGGGGGATAGCACTAGGCTCAAGTAATCTATATGTCTGGTAGTCCATCATAGGGAAGTGAACGCTTGTTCTTGCTGTACCACTAGATCAGATGCATATATATTGAAGATTTCAGATTTGGTGCAACATTATGATAGTTGTGGAGCTCCTGAAGCACTTGGAGAAGGGAGTTGACCGATCCATCAAGGAAAGGAGGATATTGTTGGCAAACATTGACATTTTTAGCTCCTGTTGGCCAAATCTTTTTCCCCTAATCCGGGGAATGTGTTGTGCCAGTGGCTCCAGTCTAAAGGCAAATAGGAGGGGTAAAAGAGGACAGCCCTGCTGTGTGTCTCGAATTCTGTTCACCCAGTCAGAGAAGAAGTTGGTGATTTAGATTTTGGCCCATGGGCAGTAATAACCTGAAAGGAGCTAGGACATAAATGTACTCCCCATCTCTATCTCCCTCGATACAACGGACATGTAGTTCTAGATGACCGTGTCAAATATTTTTTCAGCATCCAGGGTGACCATGATTGATTGCTTGGTACCTGTGGTGTAGATGTCGAGTAGGCAGAGGGCCTTCTTTGTACTGTTGTCAGCTTGGAGGGTCAGGTGAATCAAATTCTCCAACAGAGGTTGGCGGTTCAGGGTGGCTACTTTAGTGAGAATCTTAGCATCAGTGTTAAGAAGGGAGATGGGCAGATACGATCCACAGTCACTAGTGTTTTTTTAGCTTTGAGAATTAGGGCTATAGTAGATTTATTCATGGTGGGGGTAACCCTGCCGTTCTCCATTACCTCCCAATATACTTTTTGAAGTACAGGTAGGATCGTGGGGCCAAAGCACTTGTAAAATGCTGCTGTGAGGCCTTCGACTTCCTGGGCCTAGGAAGGTCATAGTTTAGATATGGCTAGGATGATTACCTCCTTTCCTGGAGGTCTATGAAGAGTCCCTCTCTCGGAGTGGCTTAGATTAGGTAATTGAGCATCTGCAAGGTATCTCAGATGTTCTTGAGGGTCAGTGTGCTGGTTACCATATAATTGGGTGCAGAAGGTATAGAAGCACCCCGCCTTGTCCCTGTCTCCAGTGCACATGCGCCCCTGTGGGACTTTGACTTCTGGTATGGTGGTCTTAGTGTGGCAGGCCCACTGGAGGTTCACCATCATTTTGCCTGACTTATTACCATGGTTGTAATATTTATTTTTGAGTTATGCTAGGAGATATGCTGACCTATCAGCATCAAGAATCTGGCTCTGGCCTCGAACTGCTAGAACCTTTCTCCATCATTTTAGGGACTGGGTCACTTTGTGCTCCATCTTGAGCCGCTCAAGGTCTGCACCTGATTTAAGGCACAGTTTTCTTATTTTTTGGAGGTGTGCGGCTTCAACTAGGAAGGTACCACGAAGGACTGCTTTTAAGGTGTCCCAGAGATAGCCACACTCACCACCGCAGTATTGTTATGGAGGAGGTAGTCTCAATTCCCTTCTTGATGTTATTGACAGTCACCAGGTCCCTCGGGCAGTCCTGAAGTCTCCAGGTGTTGGTAGTTCTGGGTCCCCAGGAGCATATGTCAGCCATCATGCATGAGACTGGTCCACGATCTGAGAATGTGAAAAGTTGTTGGGTAGAGTCTGTCAAGATAGGGATCCGGTGCTTATCTTGAAGACTGTAGTTAAGCCTAGTGTATGTTTTGAGGGCTCCCAAGTAATATGAATGATCCTGGGTTAGAGGGTGGGGGGTTCTCCATGTGCCTATGAGTCTTATTTCTTCTAATAGTGTCTTTTCATCAATGGATATGGTCGTTGAACCTCCCTCTTCTGTTTGATTAGTACTGACTGTGGTGTCATGAACCAGGTTGAGGTCTCCTCCATTGATTAGAGGTGCTTTAGAACAGGCTGACAGGGTATGAATCATATCTGCCAGAAAGGATTTTTGTCTTTGGTTGGGGCTGTAGATAGAAGCTAGTGTAAGGGGTCTGCCTTGCAGCGAACTCCATATAGCCACCCATCTTCCACATGTGACCGGAAGGGTACACTCTACCAATAGCGGGCAGTGTCTGTGTATTAGCATGCCCACCCCTGCTGTTGTCTTGTGACCCGAGAAGAAGCATTGACCTGGATAATCTCTGGATTTCAGACAGGAGTGGTCTAAGTGTAGTTGGTGGGTTTCTTGTAAGTGCCCTATATCTGCTCGGAGGAGGGATAATTCATGTAGAATGGGGGATAGTTTGGTGGGGTTATTGAGTCTAATGGCATTGTAGGCGAGAGTATGAAGAGTGTTTGAGGACATATTTATGTCACTAAGAGTATCGACTAAGTGTTGCTTGTGGCATGAGAGGTCAGTGCGGACATGGTCGGGGGCAGAGGGCTATTCCCTCTGATCCCCAGTAAGAACATAAACATAAACAACAAACATAAGAAAATTGGTGTAACAGTTGAGATACATAGTGCTATGTGGTAAGCAATGTTCTTGGGGTCTCTATTCAACAGCAACAGCCCAATGAGAAGTAGGACACCAGTCCTGTAGGGGAAAAGGGCCTCTGTCAACACAGGTTTAGGGTCTGGGGTGGCAGCAGCCACGTTGGAAGCTCAGTGGTTGTATTGCTACTGTAGTCCCCATGGTGGCCCCACCTCTCAAGTCTGTCCTTGTGTGGAGCCGGCAATAGGATCAGCTGCTTGCTGTTTCTTGATCCGGGGTGGGAGTCAGTGACAGATGTAGGGTTGGATTACAATGGGTCACGCACTTTGTGGACCTGTTCAAGTGTTGATTTCCAGTCTGTCAGTATTTCTTCCTGTTTGGGGAGTTTTGGTTTACGGCCTTTTCGCACTTGTGTACACTTCAGGTTCTGCTGGCGGAGTGGTTCTTATTGTGTGTCTGCCTTGGTCTCTGGAAGTGGGAGATTTACTGCCACCCAGGACTCTTTGATGGAACTAAGGGACCAGTGTCAGCCTTGCCACTCAAACATAAAGCACAAAGGATGTCCTCATCTGACCTTGTTTTCTCACAAAAAACATAGTAACCAGTGAAAGGACCCACACTTGATCAACATAGTCTGGGATATGTCTTGGAATATTTGAATGTCATCACCGTAATAGCGTAATGAGTCACTATGTCGCATCTCATCGTAGGATCACCTCTTTGTCCTCAAAATGGTGGAAACAGACTAGGATGTCAGGAGGTAGTTTTGAGTTTGAGGATTTGGGGCCAGCAATGTGGGCCCTGTCAATGCATAAAGGGTCTGGCCCATGTTCATTGAGGATGGTCTCTGCAGGCTCTGGATAAAACTGTTCATGTCCTCACCCTTTTGCGAAGGGAGACACCCCTAATGCAGACGTTGCATCAGCTGGACCAATTTTGTATGTCCTACTCTTTCTCCTGGAGTGCTATCAGTTGGTCATTCATTGTCACCAAGGGGGAGCGGTATTCCTCAAGGTCCAGGGTGTGTTCGTCTTGAGCCATCTCTAGATGATCAACTCTGGTCCCCAAGTCTTGTCAATTCCTCTGAAATTCCAATGTTATGTTTGAGGTCCGCAGGAATAGTGCTCAGTTTGGTCCTAATTTCTGTTGAGAGGTGAACTATGAACATTTTTATGGGGGACTCCAAATCACCCCCTGTCGCCATGGGCTCTTGATTTGGGGTCATCACTGGCTGCGTAGAGCGCATAGTAGTCTTCTCGGAAAAGGTTGTCTGAAACACTTCTATAATGGATTATACTTTTTTGTGCCTTGCAGTGGCCATGGCAATGGTATTGTTGGCTGCAGTGCAGCCTGGCAATGAGTGTCAGGTCAGGGTAGGATAAAAGGGCTAGTATAGTACGCAGAGAGGTAGCAGTTCTTCAAGAGGCCCCAGCCTCTTCTTGAGTCAGCCCCTCCTGCTTGGTGGCATACAAGTCTTCTGATGCTGCAGTGTCTAATGTGGGGGTGTCACTTCGTCTTGGTCTCTCCCCTCTGACAGGTCAGTGGCGGTGGGCTCGATTTGCTGACACCCCAGTGCATAAGGGTGTCCCTGGGGAATATCTCATTGCGTATGTCTCTGACCCTCTGTAATTACCTCTCACCCATGGGGAGGGTCTAGGCAGTCAATGACCGGGCTCCCCCACCCAAGCAGGCCAGTTGTTCCCTTCTAGCTGCAAGATCTGACCCTGCAACCTCTGCTGAGGTGCTAGGTCTTATTATGCTGTGTCTCTGCCTGGGTGAGGAGACAGCCAGGTCCCCTGCTGGTGTGATGCAGGCGCCGTCTAGGCGGGTCTCCACTCTGCACCACTACTGGCCGGTGGGTCTAACCAGGCCACAGCATCGCCCCAGGTCACTGGAGGTTTGTTTGAAGTAGCAGGGGCCCCCAGAGGTTTGTTGATGGTGGCAGGGGCCGCTGCCTGATCGGGCCTGTCCGTCGCAGGCCATGTGGGTGGACGCATTACAGCTCTCTGCATGCCACCATCTTGCCCCTGTGAGGTCAGTCACTTGCTCGACATGCTCCCCGGGATTCAGCTGGCTCGGCACTCTCTGCGGCCTCTGTGCATTCAGTGGGTCGTCCCAGGCTCTGTGCCCATCAAAGTCTGTAATTGGGGTCACAGGGGAGTCCTCTAGTGAGGTGGGTGCCCCCACTCTGGGAGAGCGCTCCCGAGTCAAGCGTCCAGTTTCAACACCGCACTTGAACGTAAGCAGTTTTACTTTGCAGCAAACTATTTCGCACTATTTTCAATGTTCTGGAAAAATACTGATATAACACACACAAATAACATACAAAATACACCCTGAGCTCAGTGTGGGCAACATCCACACCTTGATGGACAAAAACCATAAGTCCTCTGAGATACATAGCACATTATTGTAACAATAGGGTGTTTCACTTTCAACTAAAGAGTGTGCACCCTTTTTGTGGTTCAGCAACAATCAGTAAACAAGGCACACATTACACACCTCAAAGGTACATCACACAAAAAGAGCCAATGTCTACAAACGAAAAAACGCTAAATGTTACAAACAAAAATTTGAAAAAGGGATCTATTTTTGTATTAACTCTTTTTATTGGTTTTAAAAAATATACCAATAATGCCATTGGTAAATATGTTGAGACCAGATAAATACTTGACAATATCAGAAAAAATATAGAACTTCTGGCCATATGATTACATAAATAAAAAAAACATATCCGTGATATCTTTTAACCCTCTTCAGGCTAAATGAAATACACTTCAAGGTAGCCTTTCGCACCCTGAAAACATGGTACAGTACACTACCCATATGTAGATGTAACAATAGTATCAAGCAGAGCACGTGTCACTTTATCTTATAATGCCCATTATTTGCAGTCCCTAGGCAGTCGTTCCTAGTTCCAATATGGCGTAGTCTTAGGGTGAGAAACCATATTTTGGCCCTTGAACTTCTGCAAAAACTGTCAACCCCGGAACTCTGTTTTGCTGTTTTAAACTTCCTTACTAAGGCTATACAAAATAAGGAAACACTATGAAGACATATTATTGGAGTAGTTGTAGAGTGGTCGTTCATTTTTAAACTTCTTTGATTCTAATGAATCTTGTGTTTTTGTTATATTGAATACTTATCAAAGGATTTTTTTTATTGTTCATAGATTTAAATTGGGATTTTTTTATCTGTGATTTATGGTATTCGCTTGCATGAAATAACTTGTTATTTTTCTGGCAAATTTTGCCGAATAAAGAACAGATTACATAGTGGAAGAGGGAATAGAGAAAACCATGGTTGAGAGACTGACCGGAAGGGATAGAGTGGGAGATTTGTTCTGACTTGTTTAAAGTATATGTAATGAGCCCCATGGCTAGCACCTGCTGCATCCCATGGAACCATGAGAGACTTGTGAGAGGCTTCTTTTTTTTCCAGAAGAGTGCTATAAGCTGTTTGGCAGCCCCTGTCATGTGTCGGATAAGTATATTGTCAAGGCCTGTTATTCTCTTTATATGGGAACGTGTCATGCCTAGGTGCACTGTGAATGAGCCCAGCAGGATAGGACATCTTATGGTTCCCATAATGTGGCCTAGTATTTCTTTCCAAAATGTCTGTATTATGGCCCATGGCCACCATATGTGTAGGAAAGTCCCTTCCTCCTGCCCACATCTCCAGTATAATGCAGTGGGGAACATTTTGTCTAGGCATGTCAGTGTGAGGTACCATTGGTACATGACGTTACAAGCGGACCCTATCTGGGGGTTTCTGGGCAAGACTCTGGGTATCTCTTGGCAGAGCTGGTCCCAGCCCTGGGGCAATATGTCCCTGTGAATGTCTGTCTCATATCGGGGTTGGTAGGTGTGGCGAGCAATGGTTTTAGAGTTCTGTAGTAATACACATCCAGGAAATTAGCCCTTTTTGTTACTGAGTATGCATGTCCTAGGTTCTCGAAGAGAATAAGGTTTCTTATGACTTCTAGTGAAGTAGTTGGGTGTAGGGCCCAGTGTCATAATTAACATTATTGGCGTTGGGATTATTCTGGGACATGATATTTGTGTTTGCATTGCTCAACTTATTTAATAGAGCCTCCTTGAAAAAGATCTTCCAGGGTCCTACAGTTTCCCCTAATCCAGTATGAAAAGGATCCAGGGTACAAAGCTGAAATGAAATCCTGGATCCTGGCTATCAGCAGGTTTGGGAAGGGAAAGGTCATGCAACCTTTTTAATAGCTATGTGGTCCCACTGATGGCATCAATGAAGTCATTTGAGATGTCATCAGTGATGTTATAAAATATGTCATAGAACATGTCATGAGCATGTCATGTGAGGTCATAAGCAGTGCACGGTGGAGCACAAGTAATCGTTAGTGCTGCTAACTATTATTGGTGATTTTTTGTGTTTTTGAGCTCAAAACATTAATCTTGTCACTGGCTAATCCGCCTAACTATAACTTTGCATTAACCTATGTTTTTTTCAGTGAATTTCTAAGGTGTTTTTTTAACCCAACCGGATCTTTTTATCACACCCAACTATAACATTACTTTAACATTTGTTTTTTTCAGTGAACTTCTAGGTTGTTAAAAAAAGTAAATTAATTATTTTTGCAATGTATATGTGGTAAGATGACCGAAGAATGTATTCTGTCTACCCACATCATTTTTTAAAGGAAATGGCTTTGTACTGTAAGATAGCAGGAAAGGGTGCACAGTTTGGAAAATCTTTCTAATAAATAATATGCGCGTATAATAGAGTGCAATAAGACATTAGTTCAGCTGGGATTGCCCATCTCCTCAGCTCTTCTAATTATCACAATGAGAGATCTTGCCAGCAATTTGTGAGAGAGATCTTGCAACAACACTCTTAACAAGGAATTTTATAATTCAAACCTGCTATGCTTAAGTTGGGTCTCCTGAAAAACTCATCAAGATCATCCAAAACATTCTAAGCGCAGTTCAAAGTAACAAAGCAAATTAATGCACCCACATTGCATAACACACACTTTAACTATTAACACCTCTATATAAGGTAAAAGCTGATTCCATAAAAATATACAGAGTAACACATCCCTCTTGACACACCTTTGCTAACAGTGAACAGGGTGTTTCACTTTAGAAATAGCAATCTCTTCACTGACACTAATTAAAAGTGAGTGTAGTAGAGTTTAGGAAAACACTACCCCTTTTATTAACACAAACTAGATTTTTTCATTTATAATTTGAAAACCACTGCCTTCTTTACTTACAACTGTATAGAGAGAGAACATGTCATATTTGTACACAACTTGCACTCCCTGCTGACATCTCTCTACATTCTAATGTGTACTACTGACAAACCTACATCTCTATAAACAGCCTTTCACTCAGTAAACATGGTGTGCAAAAAGTTTATAAACAATAGGGTACCTACTGACACTTCTCAGCAAAGTACATAAACTATAATTTGAATTACCTAAATGTGAAGTTGTTTCTTAAATGCAGCTGAAGACACCAGTCTCTTTCAGTTCTAAATTAAATCATCACTGTTGGGCGCAAGTCAAAGAGACTTCCTTTTCCTCCAAACCACCAAGCACAATGTCAGCTATTTCTGGGTGTGCAGCCAATCACATCACAGCGTTTTCTTCAATAATGTAATGAGAATGTTAACTATTGGTTGATCTTTTTATAACAGGCCCTTTTTTCTATTGCATCCTATACAAGACTCTCACAAGATCGTAAAACACCTTGTGGCAGGCTCAGCAATTTTCCATGTGGGTCTCGCGATGCGCTGGCAGGAGCGCACAAGACTCATGCAGCAAGCTTCACTCCCTGAAACTTGCATGCTACTCTAGCGAGGTTCTCACAGGATCACAACAGAAATGGAGGGAAACTGTAGTTTGTGGGAGGGACTAGGCTCTCCACTGAGAAACCTCTCCTAGATAATGGGTGTGCATACTAGGGTGTGAGGAGGGACTTCACTCTCCTTTCAAACCACTCTCGAATGACAAATATGCATTATAGGGCAGGTGGAGGGACTGGTCTCTCCGCTGAGAACCCTTTCTGGATAACAGGTATACAGTAGTGTACATGCAGGAACTGGCTTCTGCAATGAGACCTCTCTGTCAGGTGATGGATGTGCATAGTAGTGTGTGTGATGGGACTGGCCTGTCCGCTAAGACCTCTGTCTGGAGTGACGGGAGTGCATAGTAGGATGAGGGGAGAGGCTAGCCTGTCCCCTGAGACTTCACTCTGAGCTCACAGGTGTTTGTAGTAGGTAGTAAGGATGCAGGGAGAGTGTAGACTCTCTGCTGACAGCTTTCCCAAGGGCTTTGGGTATACATAGCAGGTACAGGGAAGGACTAACCTCTCCACTAACATCCCTCCAAGGTGTCATAATCATCCATAGTAGTGTGTGGGGAGGGACTAGCCTCTCTGCGTACACCCCTTTCTTCAATAAGGAGTGTGCATAGTAAGGTGTGAGGAGGACCTGCCCTTTCCATTCAGACATCTCTGTCGGATGACAGGTATGCAGAGTAAGGTGTGTGGAGGGACTGGCCTCTCACTAAGACCTCTTCCCAAGATTACAGGTATGCATAGTAGGGTGTAGAGAGGAAGTCACTTTTTACATGAACCTCTCTCTTGGATGACAGGTGTGCA
Organism: Pleurodeles waltl; assembly: GCF_031143425.1. Classification (NCBI taxonomy): domain Eukaryota; kingdom Metazoa; phylum Chordata; class Amphibia; order Caudata; family Salamandridae; genus Pleurodeles; species Pleurodeles waltl. Next base: position 271,959,142 of record NC_090451.1, on the reverse strand, counting down.
TAGTAGGGTGTGGGAAGGAACTGGTCTCTCCAATGAAACCTCTCTGTGATAACAGGAGTGCATAATAGGGTGTGTGGAGGGACTGGCTTCTCTGCTGCCAGCTTTCCCCAGGGTGTTGGCTGTACGTAGTAGGGTATGCAGAGGGACTAGCCTCTCCGTTGAGACCTCTCTTTCGGACGATGGATGTGCATAGTAGGATGTATGGAGGGGCTTGCATCTCCGCTGAGCACTCCCTCTGGAATGATAGGTGTGCATCGTAGGGCTTAAAGAGGTACTGACCTCTTCACTATAACCTTTCTCTAGGATGACAGTTGTGTGTAGTGAGCGTGTGGAGGGACTGGTCTTTCCTTTGAAAGCTCTCTCACATGACGGGTGTGCATACTAGGCTAGGGTGTGTGGAGTGACAGCCCACTATGCTGAGACCTTTCTCTTGGATGATGTGTGCACGTAGTATGGTAAGTAGTGAGACTACCCTCTCTGCTGAGACCTCTCTGTGGGCTGACAGGTGTGCGTAGGGGAGTATGGGGAGATACTGGCTTCTGCATGGAGACATAGCTCCAATATTACAGTTGTGCATAGTAGGCTGTGGTTAGGGACTGGTCCTCTCCCCTGACACCTATCTCTTGGATGACGGGTGTGCATAGTAGGGTGTAAATAAAGACTGGCCTCTATGCTGAAACCTCTCTTTTAGCCAGCAGAAGTGCATAATAGGGTTTGGGAATGACAGGTATCTCTGCTGAGACCTCTTTCTGGAATGATGGATCTGTATAGCAGGGTGTGTGGAGAGACTTGCCTCTCCGGTGAGACTACTCTCTTGTATGGTGGGTGTGTGTAGTAGGGGAAGTGGAGAGGCTAGTCTGTCCACTGAGACCTCTCTCTAGGCTGGCAGGTGTGAATAGTAGTGTATGGGGAGGTACTCGCTTCTCTGATGAGACATCTCTCTAGGATGATGGGTGGTGGGCATAGTTGGATGTGTGGACTGACTGGCGTCTCCGCTGAGACCTCTCTCTGGAATGACAGGTGTGCACAGTAGGGTGTAAAGAGGTACTGACCTCTTAGCAAAGGCCTTTATAGAGGATGCCAGCTGTGCTTAGGAGGGTGTGTGGAGGGAATAGCCTCCCTTTGAAGCCTCTCTCTCAGATGATGGGTATGCATAGTAGAGTGTGTGGAGGGACTGCCCTCTCTGCTGAGACCTTTCTTTTAGATGATGATTGTGCGTAGCATGGTAAGTGGAGAGATGACTCTCTCCACCGAGACCTGTCTCTGGGCTGACAGATGTGCATGGTAGGGTTTGTGGAAATACTTGTTTCTCCCCTGAGAAATCTCCCCACTGTTACAGGTGTGCATAATAGGTGTGCATGATAGGCCTTTTACATGAGACCTCTCTCTTGGATGAAGGGTGTGCATAGTGGGGTATGGGAAGGAACTGGCCTCTTCGATGATACCCCTTCCCTTAGATGAACAGTGTGCATAGTATGGTGTGGAGAGAACTGGCCTCTATGCTGAAATCTCTCTCTTGGATGACAGATGTGCATAGTAGTATGTGTGGATGGACTGGCCTCTCCTTTGAGACCTCTCTCTCAAATGCCGAGTGTACATAGTAGGATGTGGGGATGGACTAGCCTCTCCTTCCAGTCCCTTCTCCTGGAAAACAAGTGTGCATAGTAGAGTATATGGATGGACTGGCCTCTCCTTCCAGTCCTTCCTCCTGGATAAGTAGTGTGCGTAGCAGAGTATATGCAAGGACCAGCCTATGCGATGAGACCGTTCTCTGATATAATGGGTGTCCGTAGAATGGTGTGTGGAAGGACTTGCTTCTCCGCTTACATCCCTCTATTTCATGACGGCTCTCCCAAATAACACTCCTTCCTACAGTGGTATACCAGAGTGTATTCAAAGAACACCTACTCCTTTCTATTTTTAGTGATACTGAGAGAGTCTCTTGAGATCTCAATATTTTTTTAAAAAGGAATTAACTTTCTATTCTTCACAGTACTTTTGTTACATACCTCCCTTCAATGATAAGGGGCACAATATCCATTTCTCCTTGTAGAGTGTATTGACAGCTTATCTACTCCTTTTTACTCTTCACGATCCCGCAAGAGTCCTGCAAGAGGAGATGGATAGAGCCATTGAGCTCAGAGTCCATCTGGGATTTAGTTTTTAGACATACCAGAGGCTCCCAGCAATAAAGGTGGTAGCCTGGGCACCTCTAGGTATTTTTAGTTTCATCTGGATCATTTATTGCCCAGTAGTACCTCATCTAAGACCTTCCTCTGCTTCAGGAGGTTGAGCCTGCCCTAATGATATTTCCCAACTAAGATGGGGAGAGGTTGCCTATGATGAAGCATCACACATTATGGCGGTCATTCCAAGTACCGCCGCCAGCCAGGCGGGAACCGTCATTTGCCCGCTACGCGGCCAAAAGACCGCTGCCGGCATTACAACCTTCCCGCTGGGCTGGAGGGCGCTAACCATGTTAGCGCCCGCCGGCCCAGCGGGAAGGAGGCCTGCAACACAGAAGCCGGCTCCGAATGGAGCTAGGCAGACAGTGAAAAGCCGGCCGGGGCCCTGTTCGGGGGCCCCTGCACTGCCCATGCCAGTGGCATGGGCAGTGCAGGGGCCCCCAATGGGCCCCAAGACACCCGTTACCGCCAGCTTCTTCCTGGCGGCGACAACCGCCAGAAACAGGCTGGCGGTAAGGGGGTCAGAATACCCATGGCAGCACTGCTTGCAGCGCTGCCATGGCGGATTCGCCCAGCCGGGGCAAAAACGGCGGGAAACCGCCGGCTCCGGTTTTCTGACCGCGGCTTTACCGCCGCAGTCAGAATGGGCTATGAAGCACCGCCAGTCTGTTGGCGGTGCTTCCGTCATCCGCGACCCTGGCGGTCATAGACCGCCAGGGTCAGAATGACCCCCTATGTCTGTGAGGCTTCCTCTGCCACAAAGATTGTTTTCTGGTGGCTTCTATGCTTAACAGAACTTAGAGGCTTTCTAGCTTCCCTTTACGTGCCAGTGCGTCACTTTTTCCCATTCAAAACGTGATGCACCAGCGGTGCAAGGGGCTTGTAAATAAGCCCCTTAGTCTCTAATGAGAGAAGCCAATCAAAATTATTAATGTTTAATATCCCACAGTAGCCACCTCACCTGTTGTGTTTTGCTACACAATGAATGTTTGCCAGTGGTTTTAGTGTTCATATTTACAGAAGAGAGGTCTACGTGTGAATAATTTCCTTTCATTCATAGTGCTGAATTCATGTGAGGATATTTAGCTTCCCTAACCAAACAAGAAAATTAAATGAATGTTTAACATAGCACGTTGCCTTTCTTTCAGTGCTGGTAAAAAATCATAGACTTTCATCATGACATTGCTGCTTTCAGAACATTAATCAGCACACATGAGAAGCACACCCTTGCAGGCCCTTCCTTAATGCAAGTATCTACCAGTGAATCCTCACCGGTGGGTGAAAATATACATCGTAAATTCAGTAACCTGCAGGCAAAAACAACAATCTCCCACACTGCACTTTATTTTCTTTCTTTACATATGTCTTGTTAAACCAACACTATTGGGTCAATGTTTTACAATGCGTTTTTAATTTTGTTACAATGAGCTATGCACTTGAAATTTGCTTTATAATAATACTCACGGTTACATAAACACATTTTAAATATTCACACAGTATTCGAAAAAAACACATATTTCTCAAAACATTGACAGTCCTTTCTGCAGACTAAGGCAAACATTGACTACTAAATGGATGATGCTCACATCTTTCTAAAGAGTACTAAAATCAATTAATAAGGAGAGGGTGGAATAATAGAGCACCCGCAGCCTTAACATAAAGGAGGGATATCACTGGCTTCTGAACCACCTTACGTGCTGATGGGAGGGTATGCTACATGCCCTTTGAGTGTAAAGAAGAATTACGGTAAGCAAGGTAGGTTACCCGTTAGGTTGATCTGCATGGTATGTAAGAGGGTCTGTTTTGAAGCTCAATCAAAGATCAGGAAGATACAAATACCAGGGAAGGCAGCCTCGGAACTTGTGCATGACTTTAGATCATAATGATCCTGAATCAGTTTTCATGGTATACAGAGCTCTAGAGATGGAGATAGCAGTGGCATAACGAAACTGGAGGGGACCCCTCTGTAATAAACAAGGAGAGGGCCCCCTGGAGCTCGCCCCCGACCACACCGCAGGGGCCTTAATAATGCTCCTGGGAGATTGTTATGTGATGTTTTTTAATTTTGGAGGTATTGACAAGGGTCTCAAATATTATTGTGTTGACGGATGATGCTGTTATGCTAATCTACAAAGCTTGACCCATTATACATTTCAGGTAATAGCTAAAGAAATGTAAGCTAGCGTGATTGATGAACCAAAGGATCATTAAGGGACTAAGCTTGCCTGAATTTTTAGCCCCTATGGTTTTGGACACCAAAGCAAAAGGCGGCCTTCATGTTTGCTTAAACTTGAGGGATTTTTATCAGAGTACACAAATATCTCAGTCATGCTGACCGCTTTGGGAAATGCCAGAATATTTCACATAGCTGCCTATTGTAAGTCTGTCCAGATTGAGCTTCACCATGAATCCAGACCACTAAGATGGTTTTAATTATTATGGAGTGTTACTTTTTCTGTAAGCTGTCCCATTGTGTTTGCTTTTGGGAATGAGTGTCTTTCAGAGGCTCGTGTCGAAACTATTCAGAGAGACGATGGGAGTGTTAGCCACTCTAAATGACATATTGATTCATTTAAGATACACCATTGAGTACAGCATGCTTCTTTGTGAAGAGACAGGCACTCCTGACGAATGTGGTTGACAATAAAAAGAGAAACATTTAGGGGGTCATTCCAACTTTGACGGGCGGCGGAGGCCGCCCGACAAAGTTCCCCCAACAGAATACCGCTACGCGGTCAGAAGACCGCCGCGGTTATTCTGTGTTTCCCGCTGGGCTGGCGGGCGACCGCCAGAAGGCCGCCCGCCAGCCCAGCGGGAAACCCCTTCCCACGAGGAAGCCGGCTCCGAATGGAGCCGGCGGAGTGGGAAGGATGCGACGGGTGCAGTAGCACCCATCGCGAATTTCAGTGTCTGCTAAGCAGACACTGAAATTCAAAGTGGGGCCCTCTTACGGGGGCCCCTGCAGTGCCCATGCCATTGGCATGGGCACTGCAGGGGCCCCCTGGGGCCCCACAACACCCCTCACCGCCATCCTGTTCCTCAGGATGGCGGTGAGGGGGTCGGAATCCCCATGGCGGCGCAGCTGAGGATTCAGCAGGGCAGCGGAAAACCGGCGGGACACCGCCGGTTTTCCTGTTCTGACCGCGGCCATACCGCCGCGGTCAGAATGCCCTGCGGAGCACCGCCAGCCTGTTGCCGGTGCTCCCGCCGACCCAGAATCACCCCCTTAGACTTGATTGTACAGTGCTGTCTAAAGATGACCTGTAACCTATGATTAGATTGGAGGTGGACAAGAAAGCCAAAAATCAGGTAAGATCTTTCCTTAGTGTTATAGGATAATATTCAAAATTTGACCTCTGTGGACTTGTTCTCTGAGAAGACTAAAAAAGGGGGATTTTTGGATGCACGGATGGGTGCTTGGAAGTCATTCCAAATGATGATGGAAGTCAACAGTGCACACTTTTTGGGAAGATTCCGTGTAAGTCAGAACATACTGCTATTCACTGACTCAAGTACTAGTGAGTTGAGAGCCAAATTTCGCACTTAAGATTCAGGAACAAAGGAAAGGTTTTACTGTGATCGATGGGTAAATGTTTAGATACAGTGGGTGAACATGAAGCTCTAGTATGCTGTACAGCTGTCCAGGATTTCAAATTCTACTTTTTCGAGCTTGCTCGTCAAAATAATTGAGACCATAAATGCATGAAGCACTAAGAATAGCTCTAGGCTGCCTGGATGAGAAAAATCCAGATTTAAGTGTTACTTATTTATCAGTTCAAGATGGCGGGGCATTTAAGCAGCAGGAGCTGGTCATGGAATTGCACAACAGAGAAATTATTGTGGACAAGTGGAAGAAAACCTCGAAGAAAAATGTTGTTGTATCACTTACGAAAGACGACCACAAAAAATAAGGCTAGCTCATAAGCAATGAGTTTGCCAAATGTCTCAACATGGCAAGGGTATGTTGTAGTTTCACCATCCATTTTGAAGGACGGTATCATAGGTTTAGCACATGGAGGTCTCCTAGAGAGGAAGTGTCAGACTTATTGGTAGACAGGAATGGATGACAATGTTGAAGAAATGGCCCAGCGTTATGCAATGTGTGCTTGTTGATAGCTAGTAGAGCTAACTAAGCTGTGGGACATGTTGATGCTATATACAATGTGTCCTTTTTGCAGTGGTAGGGGCCAAAGATCAATACATTCTAATAATGGCGGATTCTCAGAGCAAACAGATTTTTAGTAGGTGGTATGGTGGAAGTGACTAGGACTACTGTGACTTGGTTTTTGATGAAGGCTTTCTTTATGTGATAGCAGTGAACAATTTTGATTTATTTTGCCACTTCATAAAGCGAAACTGACCCCTGAAGTGCAAAGATGAACAATATCCCTTTCAGAAACAGATTCATTTAACTGGGTCATTAAAGTTATAAAGGATGGCTTGTCAGTCAGTCATGTCAGCAAAGACCTGGCCTCCCCTCTACTGGAGGAGAATTTCTCACCTTACTTAAAGATTCCTCCCTGAAAGAGATGTCTGTACCTTCGCCGCATCCAGTGTTGCAGCGGATGCGCTATAGGAACAAATACTTTCCGAATAGGTGCCTTTTTAGGGTTGAGAGCAAAGTGCTCTGTCCCTGGTGTAATCTCTCTATGGGCTCGTAACCAAGCCCATGTCACTCCCATCAGCTTAGTTGGTTCGTTGGCTAGCCCTTTAAAATTCACCTGCTCCCATTAATGAAAGGCATGCATACATCATGCTTTTTCCAGTGTTAAGCCCTCTTCGAGCACACCAACCAACTACTGAAAACATACAAGGCTGATGTTTTGCATATGGCTTCTGGACTACTTTTTCTCTTTATTTCGCAGCGCGTTCTTGCTGGGCAGTTCTTTCTGTTTCTCAAAGGAGGCACAAAAATCATGGCTCCAGAAAGGGTCTGGCAGTTAGCTTCAGAGCACTGCAGACACCCAGCCTCACTTCACGGTGTGCAGCGAACATTCGTACATAATGATAAATAAAGTCTGTTCAAATTTAAGGCATTTCACTTTGATGGTATGACCTGCTCTGCATCCTCTGCAGTAACTCTTCAAGTCCGTCAGAGCACCTCCTTTACACCCAGCAGTAGATCTGAGGCCCCTCTGAGACTACAGGGTGTTTGAACTTTTATAAATTATTAAATGAAGTAGAATTACCAGCCCCTGGCTAGGATTTGTCAAAGGACCCTCTCGCTAGACAACTTCTGCCTTCAGTCCCATAGCAAAGTCGAAAAGGCCATTTACATCTAGTAAGAGCAAGGTAGGTGTGAGCATTTCTGTGCCTGCATATATTTACATAGTGAAGATGTGTGTGTAAAAAGATAAAGAATGGGTGCTCCTGTGTGTGTGAGAGATATGTGAGGTAAGTGTATTGCATTGTAATTGCATTTGTATAGCGCTTTATACCCCTGTGCAGGGCACGGAACGCATTACCGGACAGTTAGCACTCCTCACTGCGAGAGAGTGCTTGATCAGAAGGGTGCTGTACTTGCTGTGAACCTGTGTGGGAAGCGTTTTGCTGTCATGCCTGACTGCCCTGAGTGCTGCTCCAACCTGCCTTGAGTCGCAGCACTAGCAGTGTAATGGAGGAGAGAGGTACATGACAGATGCTCTTTGGTATTGAGTGGTGTAGTGTAGGTGGAGTAATAGTGCGTTTTGACAGTACGGCCATTTTCTAAGGCAGGTGCTTTCTGACAAGTAATAGTCAATTCAGTAAGAGTTGAAATACAGCGGACTGTAGAAACGGCCAGTGGTAGCGACTACTGGGATGTTTGGATGGCACTTGTTCTGTTCTGACCTAGCTTGCTGTTCAGTTTTGGTGTCAGGGTACCCAAATGTTATGGCACATTAGTTGTGAAATTGCCACGCTTTTAATTACTTCTCGATTCTAAATAGTCTTCTATATTTCATATCTTGAGTGGCAAGGAATTCCAAAGCTTGGGTATGTCTGTGCATCTGCATGTACGTATGAAAAGTGTGTGACCAGTGTGCGTGGTTTGTTCGCCTGTGTATATGTATGTAGTAACTAGTACAGGTGTCTGTGTACATGCTTGTGTCAGCACGTCTGTTTGAGAGATCAATCAGTGAAGGTTCCAGTGTGTGTGCGTATTAACATGTGTGCAGGTTCCGAGCCCATAAGACATGAATGTGGCTGTGAGTGGGGTCTTTAAGGTAAACGCCACAAGATGGAAAACTGCTTAAAATATAGAAATCAGATAGAAATTTTCCAAATAAATCTATAGGGGCAGAACACTTCCAGGAAGAAGGGAGATTCAATAGGAATGTCAGTCCTAGTTGTATGAAAGGGACAATGGATAAAGGACTTGGGGGGTTATTCCAACTTTGGAGGAGGTGTTAATCCGTCCCAAAAGTGACGGAAAAGTGACGGATTTACCACCAGCCGTATTACGAGTCCATTATATCCTATGGAACTCGTAATACGGCTGGTGGTATATCCGTCACTTTACCATCACTTTTGGGACGGATTAACACTCCTCCAAAGTTGGAATAACCCCCTTGCTGTCTTCTCAAATTCTCTTATACGTTTGGTCGATGGCCGTTCATGCACAGTGTCTTTCCCCCTGTTCTATTGATGCCAGATTCATGTTCTTTTTGAGCGTGATGATCAACCTGATGGCTAGCCTATGCATTTTAGGTCGAGCGTGCAAGCGCTCTGGCCTGTTATAATCTACCCGTGGGCTTTTAACCACACCCACCACACGCCCATCACTATCACTCGTTCATGAGTTTGCCTTTCAAAAATCCTTTGTTATCACTGGTAAATGCTTTACATTTTTCCTTTCTCGGGGCAGTTTTGTTACCACCTTGTCCATCGACCCTGTTACAAGGATAATTGCACATTTGCCAATACGTTTGACTGTGAACAAACTTCTTTTTCCTTTTGTGTCTCACCTTCGCGCTCATCCACACCGCAGCTGTGGTGCTTTGAAATGGCTCGCTTATATCAATTGTTTTACTTTTCATTTTCAATTTATGTGGCAAGAAAGGTCCGGCTAGGAATTTACAACGCTAATAGTTCTAACTCAAGCAAACGCGAGACCCATTTCACTGCAAATGCTTGTTTTGCATTATATTTTGTTTTACTGAAACACATTCCGTTAGTGGTAGCTCGTTTCAGTAACACAAAACATCAATCTGTATGCACAAAGAATCAGGGCCACATGGAATGATCACTGTATATGGGAAAAGACTTTGCCATCCTCAGCTTGATCCAAAATTGAACCAAATGCAAAGTATAACGAATCAATATGACTTTACGAAATACTAGATTGTTGTTACTATGTAAAGAAGTGTAACAAAACTTAGCACAAAGTACTACACTGCATTGACCTTTATGAATATTTCGTAATTTTGATTTGTAATTTTGATACTTTAATGTCTTACCTGCTCACATATGCTCAATAAATATAATTTAAAAAAAAAATCACAAAACATCAAAGGCCGTGACGCGCATGGAGCCTATCCATGGGGACCACTGTTAGATTTTCCTGCCCCGATCAGCCCTATCATTCAGAGCAGACCTTGGCACAGAATATCAATGAAAGTCACCCCACACTAATTAGGACAAGGGAATGGAACTGCAACTGTTACTTGACATTCCAGTGGTGAACAGACCACTGAGTCAAGGGATTCCGATGACAAAGCGAGCTGAGGCTGTGCTATCGGAAAATAAGACGTTTCATTGGCTCACAAATGAGCCGAAGTAACCTTACGTTTGATGGGCAAAGAAGTCAACCAATTTACATTCTAAATAAGGCCCTTAGACGTGACAAATGATATTGCAACCCAAACGCAGACATGAAAATAGAAAAATGCTTTTTTTTAAATTAAATGAACCACACAAAAAAAGAAGGTATTGCAGAATTTAAATCAAGCAAAATACTAATGTAATATGGCCTTATGGCAAAATATTCCAGACGGACAGGCAAAACCTTGTAAGCAGTAACTTGCAAAAACGTGGACTTTTCCAGGAGAATGCTTGAGCAGAAGGAATATCTAATTTGAGTTTTGGTACTTCTAGTAAGAATACTTCCCAATGCTTGGCACACATAGACCATCTGGAAATCTTCAGTGGATTGGCCGGTTATTTGAGTTCACTCAAGCCTAGCATCTTGAAAGCAGGGCTGGACTGGGAACCCAAAGAAACGCTGGCAAAGTTTGTCAGACTAGCCCCAATACAGTGCATAGTAAGTGCAGTGAGCAAACCTGACCACTGCAAGGACGGTTTGGGGGATTCTCCCCCAAAGAAAATGTGGGCAAAAAGGGTGCACTCTGCAACACATTTTTGATTACATGTTCAATTGTATTAGCTTTTAAAGCATAGTAAATGATGGCCTTACAGTGCACCAGGATTCAACAATCATCAGTGAGGCCCTTCATTGATTCCCTCACTATCACCATCCATTCAGGGGCAGTTCCTCCTTAAGAATGGAGGAACGTTGTCCCGCCTGCTGTGAGTGCAGTAGACAAATGCAAATAAATAAAATTACATAATAATGCCATTTTAGTTTGCCACCAGCTTGCGCTGTGTACAGCACAAGCTTGAAGGCATGGGGTGGGGATGAATCCTGCAACTGCAGGATGACTGCTGCCCTTTTCAGTGCGCATGTTGATTTGGCCGACTGTCTAGCTATGGCTAGCCTGACATGTGCACTGTAGATCCAGCAATCCCAAGGCTGTCAAACAGCCAAGGGATTTGTGGCGCAGGCCCCCAGCATCAAAATGAGTGCTGTGTTAGGCTGCTCCCACCAATCCTAGAGCTGCTATCATGCTGAGAACAGCATGAGAGCAGGATTGGTTGGATTTGTGTTACCACTGAGCAGGAAGGAAGTCCTTCCATTCCTGCTCGTGGATGCCAGGGGAGAAGTGCTGCAAATAGGGTGAGTTTGGTGCCATCCCGGCCCACCCTATATTTGTCCTGCAGGCCGCCACTGCATCCATTCCCTCACTATCACCATCCAACAGTGCCCCTCATCTCTCCATAGCCTCTCTCTCACATGTATTTAATTTGCTTTGTAGCACCTCTCATACCACTGTAGAGTGTCAGAGTACTTGACATCACACACAGATACAGAGACAATGGATGATACATGTGTAAATTAGTGTATAGGAAATGTTACATAAGACAAAGGGGACTACAAAATGTAGGATTTATATATCCACACTGGTAGGAGTTTTTTTAAGCCTAGAGAGGTCTGGAGAAGCAGAAACTCAGGATTCAGAATGCAACACAATGGTTAGGTTTGGATTTACTGATACAAATTAATTTCTACCCAAACAAACCCTTTTTAACATTAGAATATTGAAAGACTCAGAAAAACATAACTTTTTAACCTGTACCATGGAGTCTGCATGTTGCTTTTTGATGACACTTCATAATGATCTGTGCTAGAAAATGATTGTATGTTATGAACCGTACAGTAACAAAAGGGACTCTGTGATAAAAGCAGTTAGCCTACTGACCTATGCACATAAAATACTGTTCAGTGATATGCATGATACATGTCCTTTGCAGCAGGCATAGTAAACTTCTATGCTACCTTAGATGAGTCAAAACTGCTACTAGACAAAACTCTGATCTCTCTCCAGCAGGTACATTATCAGAGTTACATTTATTGTTGCCTGAAAACTACTGGATACACAAGGAACGCTGCAGCCTGCCTTCAAAACTGCTGCACTGCTACAAAAACAGTCCTCAGTATCAAAACTAGCCCCCACCCTTCCAGCCTCCCTGGGAACCGCTCGATGCAAAAGTATGGGCCGGCCGGCCTTGCTTGAACGTACAGCAGTAGAGTTTAAACCCAATACAGGCATGCAAGGGTCGCCAGTGTACTCTAAGAGAATGGCATGATTTTACATCCAGGCTACTTAAATGAAAGGGGCTGCTAAGTGAACAATACCTTTAAGATCACAGGTGGAAAAAACAGAAAGGGAAGACAGAAAAACATCTCAACCATTCAGAATAGAGATCACCAAGTACAGGCCTATATTCGAAAGTTAGAGGAAGGGATGAAAGTTGTATTTCTAGTGAGAAAATGTATTTGAAAAAAGAGAATGCTGAAGCCAGTTTACTATTGGGAGAATAGAAATTAAGAATAGAATGCTTAGAAAAGCTCAATGATTTCACTGTAGCAGAGATGCCTTAGAGATGCCAAAGACATCCAGAAACAGTCAAGTGTCAATGTTAGGTGAACAAATTAAAGGCACAAAGAAAGATGACGTCCATCACCTGAGTTGGAGCCATCTTTGAGCCACACTACAGTTAGATGAATGTTTAAGAGGTTCTGCAAAGGCGCTGAAAAGAAAGATAGCATTGACGTTAAAGTGCTACAAACTGGTCAGAGAACTGACTAGCAATTAGCTGAACATCAAATAATCATGATCAACATTGGCTTTTTTTTAATAAAGGTGAAATTTTTGGTGGGTGCTGGAAAAACCCTGGGAAAGAGACATCGCTGCTGCCAGACAAAATAAGGACAATCACTTCTAGTGTAGTCTTTAACAAATCTATTGAAAGCAGTCATCTAGGTAGATGTCATCTAATTTACAGTGGACTGACACAATGAGAATACCACTGCAGAGTTTAAATGCATACTGCTTTAATAGTCATCAGACAAACTAGTTGGTTGGTTGAATTTATGGGGATTTCCATCTATTTGGGACTCTCCAAAGGAGTTACTTAGCATTTTCCAGGTATACTCTTCTATTTCGCGTGGCACTGTGATTACTGGGAGTAGTTTCCCTCTCTTCGAGTAACCTAGAAAGGGATTCATCAGACCCTTCATGCATCCAGTCCTTGATAGGTATCATAGAGATAAGCTGGAAATAAATACAGAAAATAAGTTAATTGATTATGTACGTTCTGTTTAGGTGGGCTTTCAGTTTCTTTCGAAAGGCTAGGACATTTGCATTAAGTCTAATCTCATCAGGAATGGAGATTCATCACCTGGGATCTAGACAAGATTAAGTTGCTTTAGATCTTTTAACTCTGGAGTCAGTGGAAATGTCTTTAGATGTGAGTCTTATGGTCATATTTGTTTGCTACCATACCTATATGTGCAGCCCATCGTGGTATGAATTTTAGCCCTTCCAGCATAGATTTGGGAAGCCCGACATGGTATTTCATCATTAGGATGGGTAACAACAAAGGCCTGTAGGGCTGACTTAAAGTCCAAGTGATGAAAGTATGGTTCCAGCTTTCTCTCAGGTGTGGTTGACAGGAGGAAGATCTTGTCAATATGGCCATTTACTAGATTTAGATGCTGACCAATTTCAAATGATAGAAGAAGCAAAATCCTAGGAAGCGCTGGAGCTTCTTTAGGTTGTCAGGACGAGGCCAGGCTGTAAGACCCCCAAACGTTGCATGATCCCTCTCGATTCTATATCCAGGGATGGGAAACGACCGTCACAGAGGCCCGACTGACTTGACTGAGTTCTTGCTTGCTTAGTCGGTTCAGGACATCAGAAACTCCTGCTAGACACTGAACAGAGGCAGAAGAGGGGACTAATACCATTGGAAATAGAAAGATTTTGTTATGTACGAAAGTGACAGAATAAGGCAAATACCTCACACAAGACGAAATCAGAGGCATAACATCAATTATGCAGTAAGTGCAGCAGCACGAGGGCCGAGTAGCATGAGGGCCTCACTGAACCCCAAATATGACAGCATTATAGTATTCGATCATAAATCAGGGGGCCTTGTTTTCCTTTATTTTATTAGGGCACGTGGCATCATTGCTACGCCGTTGTCATTGATGCTATTAAATTATTGAATAGAGGGTTGAAAAGTTGTTGGTGCTTATATAGATAATCTGATAAAATGAAGTCACGTAAGAAAGTCATGAAATCCAGCGGTGTGCTCTTTAAGGGTCTGTCTTGGAGAATCACTTGGCCGCCCGGCAGTGACCCCGGGAACCTCGGACACATTCCAGGCCTCCTAATGAGCTGTTTCCTGATTCTTGTAAAACCTCAAAAATGCTGCCCATTGTGCTTCTCTCCAGGGGTCAATGACCGCCAGAAGCCGACTCAGGGTTATTTCAGGTCATTGACTTTTCCTTCAGAACGCCCCTTTCTCCATATCATTTTGGGCAAAATAGACTTGGTACCTTTAAAGGCGGGCCCCACTTTGCTGCTTTTGTGTATTAAAGACTTAAACAAGTCATCGCCACTGGTTTGATGTGGCTTTTGAACAAGAGGTGTCAAAAATAGGATAGGTATTGACACTGCATTACCTGAGCAGAAATATGCATTGACGCTGCATTACACAGGCAGAAATAAGCATTGACGCTGCGGTGCACAAGCAGAAGTATGCAATGACACTACATTACATGGGCAGAAATATGCAATGACAGTACATTACATGGGCAGAAATATGCAATGACACTTCATTACAGAGGCAGAAATATGCAATGACACTTCATTACAGAGGCAGAAATAGGCATTGACTCTGCATTGCACGGGCAGACATAGGCATTGACGCTGCGGTACACAGGCAGAAGTATGCAATGACACTACATTACATGGGTAGAAGTATGCAATGACAGTGCATTACATGGGCATAAATATGCATTGACACTTCATAACAGAGGCAGAAATAGGCATTGACGCTGCATTACACGGCCACAAGCGGATCATGTTTCAGGTAGTATTTGACACCCATTCTGCGATAGTTTAACACTTGTGGTAATATTCTGTTTAGAGCATGGCTTTCGCTTCTAGCACCACTCTAAATGTAAAATGTTACGCCATGTTTCACTTGGACCAATACTTTTGATGAAATATATGAATTTTCTGCAGCCAGGCCTCTTGCTGGTGTGGCTTATGAGTTGGTACTGTATTCTTAGAAATGTGATTTATTTTATTCTAGTTTGACATTTAGGCCCTGATAAAGAGGGCAGTAACTTTTACCACTTGAGCTGTAGGGTGAGCAGGGTGGGATGAAAGCTGTATCCCACGATGCATACATACATGAAGTACTGAGGCCCCGCCGTCCACACCATAAACCATGAAGAGAAACTCTTGACAAATTAGTGACATTTAACAACAGAGCATAGTTTAGCGTTACTTCCAAAAGTATCGTGAGTTGCATGCTACAAGTGTTGTTTGCAAATGCAGACACTTAACATCACTTACGTATACTGGCAATGCACGTAATGTTGGCATACCGTTTCACACCTGCACGATACTTACAGCCCGCCACCAAGAAATATTGTATAAGTGATACTCAAGCAAGCATATGACCGCCACCTGAATACAAAGTTGTATTTTTACAGAACCAGTAACCAGGGAATTGCTTTCTTCAGGTCTCTGCTTGAGCCACGCTTGACTGACACTGGTCACATGGGCAACCCCGGGTTAGGACTAGATCTCTGGATCACCAGCAGGTAGGCCCCACTCCTACCAGCCTCTGTGTCCAGCTAAAACCCTCATGAATAGGGTTACAAATCATCGAATGGAGGTGTTCTAGGTCATAAAATTATTCTCATTTGGCACAACTACTGCCAATGGTAGATTCTTTCCAAGCATGAGTAAGGGTGGGTGGGTATTTTTGCAGCCCATGTAGACACACTGCTCCCAGAAGAGAAGAATTCAAAGAGGGTTACCTAAAGTATGGCACAGGTTTTTAAACCCTTTCCCCTGCCCTCTGTGTGCAACCGCCTCAGAAGGAAATGATACCTGGTAGACCCGGTAGAGTCAGAAAGGATTGTTAACCTGAGAAGGGGGACACAGTGCCCTCTCTTTCTCTTTCTCCACTATGAGGCCATAGGACAACCAAGAGTCCCCTCTGCCATATGCAGTGGACACCTGCCATTCGGACAGTTAAATGATCCTCTGGGTGGAATGAGGAGAGGCGAGTGGCCCTTTGGTGCGATCCTTTAGGATTAAACTGGACATGGAGCTGCTGTTACAACAGGAAAACCCCAGGTTTCAGAACAAACTAAGTCCAGCCTTTACTATTAGAGTTAAGATCTAGGAAATCTTGAGCTGGGGTTGATCAATGTCAATACCAAGGAACCTTAGTGTTCTTAAAAGCTGTCTCCAGTACTAGGAAAGCTTACATACTGTGCACAGCTCTTCAGGCCTATGATTAAGGCACTATTAGGAGACCAACAAGAAAGCACATCACTAGGTGTCTTGTCAGGAAAGAGAGATGAAGAAAACAGGTAGGTCTGGTTCTGAGATGAGTGGGTAATAGTGCTTGCCTTAATGCGATTGGTGTGTGCCTTCAAGTGAAGGGTTTCAGAATGTACAATTTGTACGTTTCTAAAGATATAATGATAGTTTCTCTTTCATGAGAGTGAGGAACTTGCAGGCATACTGCACAGGTCCCCTTCTAGAGAATAGACGTGGTCATCAGCGATCCAATAGCTCAGTGGTTTGACATTTAGTCAGGGTCTAGTCATTGTTGGACAGAGTCCCCAGGAGCACACATATCACATCCCATCAACAGGTCAAAGCTGACAGAATAGAATGGGTTATATGAATGTGGCCCCACAGATATCTCTGTATTGCATGGCTCTGTTTTTGAATTTATATAGCTTTTCATACTCCCAACAAGTTGCTGAAGAGCATCGACATCCTCGTGCTGCCTCCATCAACATAGCTTAAACAAAAGTCCTAAGAGTCTTTTTTGATTTCAGCTCTCATATGCTTTCCAAGTTAATGGAATGATCAAGGTAGACCAACCTACAGCATTTCTTACTCTGGGAAACCTTTCGATCTGAACGTAAAGTGTTGCTGACAGAACAGCTACCAAAACGGGGGCCTCATTTACTAGCTTTTGGTGCAGGGTTGCGTCGCAAGCCTTCTTGCTGCACTGCCCTGCGTCATCAAGATACGGTGCATTCCTGTACTTGGCCCCTGTGCTGGCGCACAAATTGCTGCCATGCACCAAGGCAGGCACACTTGCACCATGGTGTAAGAATGCCTTGGTTGTGGGGATGATTGTTTTTGTACAGGAAGGGACACCTTCCTGCACAAAAGCAATCACGAAAGCAGTTTTTCTCCTTTTATGTGTGCTGCAAAATGCAGCAAACTTAGAAAGAAGAACAAAAGGGGAGAAATAATGTTACTTCTCCCCGTTGCATCAACCTTACACCACCTCTAGGGAGGCATAGGCGTTTGACTCATTCCCAGGTTTACAAAATTTGTAAATCTGGGATTGCTTCACAATCCATTGGTGTTGCATGGAAATACCCACTGCAACACCCATGGAACGCCTCCCAGATGCACAGCAAGGCAATGCAGCGACTTGTGCTGGATTGCCATGCTCGGTTTTGTTTCTGATTTACTCTCTTTGCTTGTTTAAGCAGAGCTCCACTTTTGCCATGTGAATAGTAAATAACCTGTGTAATTTACTGTTGTACTTCGAATGCACATTACTCTGGCAAAGATAAATAGGAAGGCTTTTTAAAACAATTTTAACATGACTTAACATCTTATAACTTCCAAACATTTGAACAACGCTTTAAATAAAAATGTTTGTAAAATATGCTAACTAAATCATTTAGGTCAAATAATATTTTAAGTCTAATTGTTAATACAGCCGTGATGGCAACCTAGTAGATTTTGTTTCTAACAGAAGGGCTGCTGTCTATAAGGAAAGCCACCACGCTACCATTCCAAGATGGATACTTATTTCAAAGTGAGACCAGCCAATCAATGGGAGACATTGACAAATTGCAGATAAGAGGATCAGTGTGTCATGCTTGCACTAATAGCACTGGAGCATGATGTGCTGCTCCTCAACTAGAGTGATCACTTCCTCATCTCCTTTAATATCAAACTGTCCATGTTGTCCTACAAGACCACATACAGATAATGGAACCAGATCAACATCACTGGCTATGACTCCCAATTGCAAGAGCCCCAGCAAATGGCAATTCTATCTCTATATTTCTGATTTATTTGACAAGTGATATCCTTCAAGATCTCCTCACTGTAACCAGCATCCAAAGGTCCCACAGCTCAATTAAAAAATTGCAAAGCTGATGAAACCAGTACCTAGAACACCAATGGGTGAATTCAAATAACTGCAATGACAAAGTATGGCTCCAATAGCATACCGATAGCTACACGTTGTTGATCACAAAACAATTGTTTCTACTGTTGCCTGGGGACTTAGAACACAAATACAAATCCAGGAATCCACACAAAAGCCTGTGTGAATTCCTCAACCCAATGCGAACTACCACAAAGATGCTCTGCTCTAAAGCCTTCTGTGAAAGCATTCTAGAACATCTCATGAGCATAGAAACTAACCCTTATCAGTACCTCATAAGCAAGACATCCAAATTCCCTCCTCCAAAGAACATAAATTAAAAGGACAATGTCAAAGGCATCCTTTGAAGAACCCAAGACCTCTGAACTTAAAACAATATTGATCAAGACCGGAAACTTGTCTGGCTTCCCATTAGACCCTTGCACACCTCAAGTAAGTCTTCAAGGATATCCTACCAATCACAAGCACCACCCTCAACAGTAACCATCATCAGAAAGTTTCAAACCTAAAGCAGTCACCTAAACAATTTAAAGAGCTTGTGCATGAAGTTGATCACCGAGAGAAAAAAACTGTATTCAACCAAGCTGGCCACTGACTGATCCACAATGGTCCATTCTTATGGAAACTGATGAAAGGAGGACAATTTGTGCAGCTTTCCAAATTAATGGAAGAAACCAACCAACTCTCTGGTGACCAAACTAAATTCCAACCTGGCAGAGCTATCAAGTTTGCCTTGATTTCAAAATGGGATGTCCTGATGACTATGACTAGCATCCACAAAAATTGAGTTGCTGTCTTATAACTTCTGCTGCTCTCTCTACATCCTACACACAGTTGACCTCCCCTCTCTTCCAATAATGCTAGAGAAACCTGCCATTAGCAAACCATCCTCAGCTGGATCTTCCCCTGTCTCTCTGAAAGATCATACATCATCTCACTTCAGCCTTTTGCATTGTAATTTCCATACTAGTTCTGGGGCTGGGGTACTTCAAGTCTCCATCACATCTCTAGGTGCTTTTCAATGTATACTTCAGCCCGTTACCAAACTTTATTACGTTCTTCAAATTAACTTGCTACAACTACACTGACGAGACACACAGATTATCCTGGAAAATCCTTAAGCCCTAGAGACTTCTTGTTTGGATCATTGCCTCTGAATCTCCCAAAACTCAACTAATCCAAAATTATAATCATTATGAGAAGAGGATGGAAGACCTACCAACCTACAGCCAACTGGCCCCAGGAACATGGCACTCTTTTTGCAAAATCTCCTGAAGCAGAAACCCAGTGATCACGAATTCTAGCCTATCAACCATTCCTCAAATTACCTATATGCCCTTTAACATATTTTCTCCCATCTTCCTTCCCACAGACGCTTCAGTCTACCACTGCTCTAGGTCTGTGATGAGTGGACTAAACAAATCAATTCTAACTAGGTACACCACTCTATCTTCTATAAAGATTCCAAAGACTCCAAAATGCAATAGCAAGACTGTACGGCTCTGTGACCCCATCACCCCATCCTTCCTACCACTTCTTTCACTATTTAGGGCCAGACACTCCACCTTCTGAGCTGTCTGAATTGCTCCGATGGCCATCTCCGAGCCCAGACTTTCAAAGATGTTCATAAATTCTTCCAGATACTCTTCTAATAGTGATCTTTGCTCTATTGGCATCACTACTGATCATCCTTCTTTTCAACAATTCACACATTGGTGGCTCATCTTTTTCCATTCACTCAGCAAGTCTCTAGAATTTCCTCCCTTAAAAAAAAAAAAAAAAATACCTGGAATCCAGGAAGGCAGTAAAAATCTGCCTTTCTCTCCAAATAAACTATTGTTAGTATTCCCCTAAGAAGTAGAACCATTTTCCACACATGTATTTTAATCATGAGCATATGGAAAGCTATCACTTTCTGCTGTTTTCTCCACACCATGTATAACCACAGCTATAGAATCATTGTAATGAAATTACAGCAAAGCTCTGGTCATCATGCATGTTTGTTACTGCCAGATTTTACATGGCAGTGACAAACAGTAAAAAAAAAAAGAACATCAAACCGTCTGCTCTAAATAGGGCAAGAGGACTCATGTTCATACTCTGAAAGTGCCAAAGGACCATCAGAGTAAGTTTCCCGACGGTGGAGCCAAAGGGAACTCTGCTCTTGCACAACTGATGGTATGCCCAACTCAAAATTGAGCTGAGCTGAGATGTGGTGGAAAGGTACTCCCTCTGTAATAGAGTGCACAGTTAGCCACAATCTAATTTAGGCCCTATGGGGGTCATTCCGACCCTGGCGTCCAAGCTGGCGGTGCTTCCTGGGCCATTCTGACCGCGGCGGTAAAGCAGCGGTCAGAAAAGGGCAACCGGCGGTTTCCCGCCGGTTTACCCCTGGCCCAAGGAATCCTCCATGGCGGCGCTGCTTGCAGCACCGCCATGGGGATTCCGACCCCCTTCCCGCCATCCTGGTCCTGGCGGTAAAAACCGGCAGGAACAGGATGGAGGGAACGGGTGTCGTGGGGCCCCTTGGGGCCCCTGCACTGCCCACGCCACTGGCATGGGAAGTGCAGGGGCCCCCTCACAGGGCCCCATAATGATTTTCAGTGTCTGCAAAGCAGACACTGAAAATCGCGACGGGTGGCACTGCACCCGTCGCACCCCAGCAACTCCGCTGGCTCCATTCGGAGCCGGCTTCATCGTTGCTGGGTCTTTCCGCTGGGCCGGCGGGCAGCCTTTTGGTGGTCGCCCGCCGGCCCAGCGGGAAAGCCAGAATGACCGCCTATGTCTCTTACACCTCTTTGCTCAACCCTACTTCCAGGCACGACTACATGCACACGTTCTTCTGCCCAAGCATAACCTTTGGGGTAGTGCGCTACCCATCCACTAAAGGTAGTCCAAAAGTTCTGTTATTGTTCAGAAGTAATATTACCTTCCAAGAGTCAGATGTAGTAATATATTTTTATGTGTCTTTAATGTTGTAGTGGCATCTCAATAATATTAGATCCATCAAGAAGACTCCAACCTGTTTGGTGTGAACGATAAAATCTGTGTTTGTTCTTCAATCTGTGGTCTGAGGTAAAGCTCCGTCAGCAAAAGCATGTAATAAGTAATAAAGTGAAAGTAAACTTGACTCAACTCTTTCAAAATCACTAAAAATATATACATAGGGGGTTATTCTAACTTTGGAGGAGGTGTTAATCCGTCCCAAAAGTGACGGAAAAGTGACGGATTTACCACCAGCCGTATTACGAGTCCATTATATCCTATGGAACTCGTAATACGGCTGGTGGTATATCCGTCACTTTACCATCACTTTTGGGACGGATTAACACTCCTCCAAAGTTAGAATAACCCCCATAGTGAGGTAATGGTAACCCAAAACTTAGTGGGAAGTAACACTAGTCAAAACATAACTTTCAAAGGTATAGCACCCCTGAAACATTAGACAACAAGGGGCTGGGCAAATTATTTCATTTCCTATTAAGGTAGGCAGCATAACTTTGAAAAATACAAGATCCCTTAAATTATTTATCTGCCAGAAGCTTGTAAAATCAATCTGTTCACTATTCGAATAGGCATCATCGCTTTTTAATGTCCTGCAATGCCTCCGATTGGCCGTTCATTACAAGCTATTCACCTATATACACGCCACCAGTAATACCTCCTATTAAAGCAGAAAAAGCGTAATGCTCTTATTTCATTATTAAACTTAAATGACTAAAACTTAGATAGTGCAAGCAGCTACCCACACAGATTTTCCCAGTGCTTGGAGACGGATAGAGTGCGTGAATTCATTTATTCATAGGGATATCACATCTACATTTAATCAATCATATTACTTCTCAGTGCTCTTACAACATCGTCTTATTACATAAATGGGGTTTTCAATGCTAATGAATTTATGGATGGTAATACCACAAAACATGGTGATCATTTCGACATTTTTCAATGGTGTTTTTAGTACAATGATTAACTGAAATGTTTATGGGCATATGGCATTTCTATGCTATTTTGTACTATGGCAGATATTTGTAATACATGTAATTGTCTTTGTGATTGTACACATCTGTAATAATATGTATGCTAATGGTAGTGGTTCCCAAAATGCTTTGACCCGCGACTCCCTTGACCTATTGGCTGTTTCTCGTGGCTTCCCATTATGTTACTTTTTTTGGTGGGTGGAGGGATTCAACCTGGATCTCTGGAGTACTTCCATTTTTCTCCCTGAAAAAAATTGGGATGAAGCCCATGAAGTAATATAATGATCGATGTAATAAAATAAATATATAACAGTTGTTTAATAAAAAAAACCTTTACTTGGCTAAGTTAGAAACAATACTCTTCAGCACTGGGGTCTGCATCTGGAACTATTTTAAACTATTTTTTGTTTTAAAAAAATGCTTCTAGAGGGGCTCACTCCTGGGAACCAAGTGGAGGGGGAGATGGGCGGGGGATAAAAAAAAAATCTCCTTGGCACCTTTCACGAGATCATGTTAATGTGCCAATGCATGCCAGCAAGAGCAGAAGGAACGTAGAGTATCATTGGTGTTGCTAGGTGACTGGAATGTAGGATGGATTCAGATTATGTTCACTTTTTGTCAGGTCAGTATTAGTGCCTTTCAGTGAATGTATTGTATTATATGTTCTTTGCAGCCCTGTAAAAATCCCTTGCAGGGACAAAACATTTTGGCTGGGCAGACATGATACTTTTCTTGTCGAGCAGATTGAAGAATAAACACAGATTTTATTGTTCATAACCAACCGTGTTCGAGTCCTCTTGTTGGATCTAATATTATTGTGATCCAATAACAACACAACAGACCCTTCAAAATATAATACTACTTCTGAATCTGGAAAGGAAATATTACTACTTCACATTTTGGAGTGCTTCCCCTGTGTATCTTTATGTTTTTGGATTGTGGGGGGGCTAACAGTTGAATCCCTGGGTTTGGGCACCTGCGTTGATTTAACATAATTGGTGGACTTGTGCGGTGAGGTGTTTCCATTACTTCCATCCTCTAGTAGTCATCTACCAAACGTGCTTTTGGTCACTTATCCGGAGCACATCTAAGAGGACTGATGCACTTGTTACGGAAGGAAGAAAATGTGAACCATGCCTTCTGGCCACCTGTCCTGTTTCTGTAAACCAGTTCAATAACCATTTTGATGCTAAGGAGCCCCAATGCCAAAGCTAGAAACACCTAAAGATGTTGTTCTTTTGGGGCTACCATACACATGAGTCTCAGTCATAAGTGTAATGAATTCATGATGTGTACATAGTAAGTGAACCAGTAATTGTTGATTTTGGTGATACGCTATGCTGTTTTGGGGGGATATGTGTTGATGGATTATGTCTTTACCATACATTATAGGTAGAATGAACATCTGGTGTGGGGCCATGAGCCCTTGATACGGCTAAAGCAAGGAAAAGATTGTATGTCTGACCTGATGAGGTGACTGCCTTCCTTGTATAGAGTCATGTTGTGTGGGTGGGACCAAAAGCTTTCACAAAGGGTCATGTGCACAGGAGATGGTCATGTGTAGTGCTCCAAGATCCAAAGGCCCTCAAATGTCACTGGAAACTTGTTTGGTCTGTCTTTTGTTTAAGTCGCTGGGTTCAGATTGATGGTACACACTGATAAAGCTCATGATGTCAGAGCAAACACTGCGAGGGATCATTGGACTTCGTAAAGTCCGAATTACTACGGTGTAGGGACACATTTAGGCCCTCATTCTGACCTTGGCGGGCGGCGGAGGCCGCCCGCCAAAGTCCCGCCGTCAGGTTACCGTTCCGCGGTCGAAAGACCGCGGCGGTAATTCTGACTTTCCCGCTGGGCTGGCGGGCGGTCTCCTTCAGACCGCCAGCCAGCCCAGCGGGAAAGAGGCTTCCACGATGAAGCCGGCTCGGAATCGAGCCGGCGGAGTGGAAGCTGTGCGACGGGTGCAGTTGCACCCGTCGCGTATTTCACTGTCTGCGCAGCAGACAGTGAAATACATGTAGGGGCCCTCTTACGGGGGCCCCTGCAATGCCCATGCCAGTGGCCCGCGACCCCCCCTACCGCCATCCGGATCTCGGCGGTCCGACCGCCGGGATCTGGATGGCGGTAGGGGGGGTCAGAATCCCCGCGGCGGTGCAGCAAGCTGCGCCGCCGCGGAGGATTCAATGGGGCCGCGGTACACTGGCGGGACCCCGCCAGTGGTGCCGGTCCGACCGCGGCTTTACCGCCGCGGTCGGAATCCCCATTGGAGCACCGCCGGCTTGTCGGCGGTGCTCCCGCGGTCCTCCGCCCTGGCGGTCAAAGACCGCCAGGGTCAGAATGAGGGCCTTAATCTTTTTTTCTGGCAGCGGAGGAAGTCAAATCACCATTTAGGAAATGGTTTTTTTTTTTTAAATAGCCAAGGAAGTGGGTCATGTCCTGTCTCTTCGTTCTATTGTTGCCCTGAAGGACCCAGGCAGAAGACCCATCAGTGTAACTACGGCTTGGAGGCGTTAGGAACGTGTTCACCAGTAAATTCGTTTATTCACTAGTGAGTTAGTTTTGCCTTGCACTATGGTTCTGCTTATCATCATCGCTCTTCTCTGCCTCCTAACCATTTCATCGGCATGCGATTTTGAACCCTCGTCGTATGAAAACACCAGGATTGCCTGCAGATTGACAAGGACGGCGGCTTTAGTGTGTAAGTTGATCAACTTATTTGGTTTAACTCTGTAGTGCCGGCAGAAATGCTAAAGTAATTTTTAGACGTATTTTGCATCATTCATCTTTGCACTGTCGGTGTTTTAACCAATTATTTATTGCGTTGAACAAGGGGAATAACTCTTAATACCTTGCAAAAAATGAAAGTAAAAATATTCACTAGTGATAGCAGTTTCACTGTTGCCTTTGTTCTTATGTAGAGAGCACTCCGTTTTCCCATAGTCCTAAGAGGTGTAGTAAGGGCGCCTTAAGGTCGAATATGATAGGTCGCAAGGCGCTGGTGCTATTTTTCACCATTTTTAATTCAACATACTTATCCGACCTTCTGATTTAGGCTGCAGGCTATCGTTGTGTAGGCAGTGCCACAAACTGGTTTTCATGAGGCCAGGGCATGCCTTCTCAATTCCTGCACTCCTGCAGTCAAAAATATAAATACAAACTTTTTTTGCCCAGTTGCAGGTTTGCTACAATGTTTTGGCACACCAGTGCAAAATGTATTTTTATGGACGTCAGACCTTGGAAATACTGGTGTAAATCTTCACCGACAACAGTGTAGCCTACAGGATCCGTCCCCTAATGCCTTGTGTTCGTAGGGCGCCTAGCAAGCATGAAATTAGCAGGTCATATCATACTGTCGCCGAACTGACCACAGTAAACCTCAAAGTCGATGCTTTTTCTCGAAGAGTTTTCTGCTGTATATTTAAAAGACAGGATGCTAATTTGAAGCGTGTTACATCGCCTTTTTATAGTCAGTTGATTTTAAACTTATTTTGGAAAAAACATGAATGAGCGGTTCTTCTTTCCAACCCTCAAATACTGAAAAAGCAATCACCTCACTGGTGCCATTGCACCAAACAGAAAGGTATTGTGATCCATGTCTGGATTTACTTCACATTCAATACCTTCGGAATCACCGGGCTAGCAGGTTCAGTAAATGAGCCAGTATTTTTCAAATGAGTCATTTCGGCCTTTATTTAAGGTAAAACCAATAGATCTGGCTTATAAGTGAAAACGTATGGATACTTCCATCCATGCAATATACATCATTCAATGTAATCAGTCACTCATCATCCTTGCACTTATGCATCTCGTCATTCAACCATTGAATCAATGTTGCATTCGTCCACTCACCCACCCACAATGTCACACATAAACTCATCAGTCAATGAAGAGACCCTTTCAGTTATTATCCTGACCTACTGGCTTTACTGCCAGTTTGGTGGGTGGGTGAGAATGCTGAGTATAAGATGTTACTGCTAATCTGTGAGGTGTTTTGGAGTACTTCAGTTTTGTGTGACTGCTAGTCTGTGAGAGGTGTGAGAATTCTTCTGGTAGTGTGTACTGCTACTCTGATGGTTGTGGAAGTGCGGATGGCCCTGCAAGACTGTTAATAATTGGAGGGTTTAGAAAAGCGTCCAGCAGTGTGTAACATGGAACTCTGCCAGGCAAGGAGAGAACATCCCATAGTGTGTGACTGCTAGTCTGTGAGAGGTGTGAGAAGTCTTCTGGTAATGTGTACTGCTACTCTGATGGCTGCGGAAGTGCGTATGGCCCTGCAAGACTGTTAGTAATTGGAGGGTTTAGAAAAGCGTCCAGCAGTGTGTAACATGGAACTCTGCCAGGCAAGGAGAGAACATCCCATAGTGTGTGACTGCTAGTCTGTGTGAGGCGTGAGAGTGCTGTAAGTACTTAGGGGCTCATTTACAAGAAATGAAGCATCGCTGCATTGTGACAGCGATGCGTCAACAATATTTATGGTGTGCTAAAATCTGTTATGACTCCTTGATAGCGCCGTATTTACAAGATGGGGCACCATGGCGCATGGACTCAAGGTGCATCTGTGGGAACTTTGTTGTACCAAATCACCCCTAAAAGTGGTGTATCACTGAAGTTGGCCTCACAACTGATGCAAGTTCAACGATGCATCAAAATTTAGAGTGCAGCGTCTGTTTTAATTGACCCAAGTAGCCTAATGTTTTAGGAACAATGTAAAAGACTGTAAAATGGTGGCATATCACCGTCTACACTTTTACATTGATCATCTTGGATGTAAGAGGTAATGTATGCAGCATGTGTAGGTGTCACATTTCATTGGGCATAGTCTATTTATGTGTATGTGGAGACCTGAGTATGTGTGATGTAGTGAGTGACAGCGTAATGTAAGAGAATACAAGTATATGATGGGATGGGAAGGGGCAATACATTTTTTACCTCCCTTATGTCAGGGGTGACCTTGACCGGCACACGCAGCGCTATGAAAGACATTGATGTTACAAAAGTGCAAAACTGCCTCTGGTCCAAGGCTCTGAAAAGGAAGTCAGAACAATGAAACTGTAGATGGTGCAACACTAGTACAACGGGAAAAACAACATGATAAAAATATAAATGTTGATTGGAGTGAATGTCAGATCCTGGTCTATGAAGTGAGACTTTGGATAAGAAAATTCTAATGGTTGTCACAACAGATATGGCAGTCCATAAATCTCGAAAATTTCTTACTAGTGAAATAACTCATGTTTAGTTTACCTAGAGTTGGCTGTACTATATGTTACTCTCTAAACAGTATAATGTGTGTGGACAACCGAAAATTATATACATGTTTATAGAAATCTATTTTACAGAACTTCTACTTCAAACATCAGCAATGTCACAATGTCTTCAAATAAGGCACATTCACAAAAATTGCTATTATCACTCTGAAGCCACAGACAAATGACACTGTGAAACCAATGATGGGAAAATATGGTTGTACTGAGATATCAAAACAACTACGTAATGCTAGGTGGAATTTCTTTATAATGTTGTTCAGCATTTTGTAGGTCTCATCTTGAGACAGCTTTGGCTATCTGTTGGCAAACAGATATATTGTTTCCAACACAGACTTCGAGTAGCTTTCTTGTCTATCTTAGTTCCTTCTGCTACTGGAATGAGGGGCAATTTCTGATTTTGCTTAAATCTCACCATGGGAGTTATTCTTTCTTTCTTTCTTTCTTTCTTTCTTTCTTTCTTTCTTTCTTTCTTTCTTTCTTTCTTTCTTGAGAGCCTGGGAGCAGCACATTGCTACCTGCAAAACCTGCATTGCTGATGTGCCTCCTGTGCTCTCCAACAGACACAGCTGTGCTTTTTTCCTTTTTAAAAACTGCTACTGGGCCACTCCCCTGCCTCAATTTGCACTGCATCATGTGCATTAATTAATGGTTTTAAAATGGCCATCCACCATCTTGGAGCAGTAAATTACAAAAAATATACAAACATGGCACACTTGGCAGCCGTGTTTTGATGATTCAAATATGGACACCACGCTTGTGTGCGTATGCTGGGTCTCCATCTCGTAATGACTTTTCTTACAGCAAAATACATTTTAGTCAAAGGCCACCGTCAGGCATAAGCATGCATACACAGCAGCAATCCTTGAGTATTTGTTTTCTTTTAAGAAAAAATCTCACAAAATAGACACCGTACCTGGGAGTGCATATGCAGTGGCAATCAAAGAGGAAAAACACGTTGCAAAGGAAATAGGTTTTACTTGTGAGACCTACAGACTTCACCAATGCATGTCCTATTCATGGAGCTTTTCGTTGTGATGCCTGGGTAGTCCCTGAAATGCTTTGCAATTGTGCAGGGGAGATTGCACGAGTGCCATCTTCAGAAGCAGACATCAGAACACATTGCCAATCATGACATTAAGCAGTAGATTTTGTCACCTTGTAACTAGACCTCGTGCTGAGTACTGACAAAAGTAACCGTGTATTGGCAATGTAACAAAGGTGAACCCATTGACCATTGCTACCTTTGCTTCTTTGCCCAGGTTGGGTACCTCTGGAACTAGTACCGTTAGTTGATTGGTAATAGAGAAATCAGGAGTCCCATGTACAACACCCATTTTAGGATATTCTCATCCATCATCTATCATTCCTCATCCATCATACCTAAATCATTATCCATCATCACTTATCATCAATTCACATCCATTATCCATCATTGACCATTAATCACTGATCATTCTTCAACCTTCATCCATCACCCTTTATTCCACAACCCTCATCATCATTCTTCATCATCCTTCCTCACCTGTCATCCCTCATGCATTGTTTCTCATCCATCATCACTCGTCCATCATTCACACTTCACCCCTCACTTCTCATCCCTCGATCTCCATCTCTCACTTCTCATGCCTCGGGTTCCATTCTTCATTCCTTATTCCTCACTCTTTCCTCCTTTAGTGATAAGGAAACGTGCTGGTGTTAGTAGCTGTGCCCAGACCAAACAAGCAGTCAACGCTGGCAATGATGTACCTACAAACCACACACAGCCTGTCTATTGCACAGTTTTATACTGTCCCTTTTTTAAGGTCGAGCTCACAAGTGCTCTTGCCTGTTGTAATCTCTCTGTGGGCTTTTAACTACGCCCACTACTGTTATTCATTCTTTGTTTTGCTTGTCTTAAATGCTTCATTTTTATTGGTGCATTTTGTGAAATGTCCCTCCTGTGCATGCTGAGTTCCATCCCGGGGGGTTTCACTAAGTGAACATTTTTGTTGGCCACCACACTACGTCACGTTGCCTCCTGTTACAGTGTGTGATGGCCCCTCCTCCAGTTTCTGTTTGCCTTTCATCCCAGCTGCAATCCTTTCTAGACATTCACACATGGAGCCAATAACTCTTGCTCTCACACTCATGGCGCCCATGGCTCTTTGAAATGACTTGCTTAACTGTTTTACTTTTCATTTTCAATTTGTTTGGCAAGAAAAGTCCAGTTACGAATTTACAACGATACTTGCTCTAACTCGAGCAACTGCGAGACCCATTGCATTGAAAATGCTTGTCGATTTTTTTCCAAAGTAGTCAATATTCCTTGTTTCTAAGCATAATCAATGAATCAGTAAAATTTAAGCCTGGTAAAATGTTAATTGTTCCTGCAAAAAATTGCGAAATTCACTATTTTCTCAGACTTTCACATTACAAGATTACACATAACTTGTTTTACTGGACTTCATGTAAAAAAAGACTCTCAAGTTACCATTAAGAGACTGGTTTGCCCAGAAAATGGTTTCCTGCGAGACAGACAGTTTCTGCTCAAACCAATCTCCTGCATGTATCTTGAGAGACTTTTTTAGGTGCGCGCTTACTTGAAAAAAGGCACATAAGATACTTACAAACCACATTTCTCTCTGAAAGCATGATTTCACAAAATGTCATGACATTTTCAACACCCTTATAAAACACTCTTGTACTGTTACCCCTCGGAGGATGCAGCAAACCATGAGGACTCCATAGAGAAGAAGTGCAGATGGTAGCAAACCTGTGTAGCAACAATGAAGCGGATGATGAGTGAGGAATCCATAGAGCAAAGAGATGTAATATAACATGCCCCCTCTCATTGAGATAAATGTCATCACAATCCAAGAGGGTTTGGTTAACGGATGTGTCAGAACCTTAAATGAAGCAAGCAGGCTAAGGCGGAAACGGAGAGTGTGGGTAATGTGCAATTGTGCTTATTTGTGGGAGTGTGACTTGATGAAGAATAGACACTCAAAATGGAAAAGCTACACAGCCAACATGTTTAATGTATTATCTAGACTTGAACTAGAGGTAAATGTACTTGTATAGAGGGCCTAGAAATTCTACTGCTATATGGAAGTGAAGTAATACTTTAATTTCTGCCTCCCATTTACACTCTTGCCCTCTTCAATACAGCAGGATTTTGACTTTGACGGAAAATGGTGTTCCTTATTTGTTTGTCTTCTCATAAAAAATTAGAATAGTGTATAAATGTACAGCATTTTGGCTAGAGTTTCTGTTCTTATAACATGTTGCCTTATGCTTGGCCATGGAGTGTTTTGCTCCACGGTGATGCAGCAGGGTCCAGGATGACTGGAGTGGGTTTTTGCACTCTTGGGACAACACATCTCACCAAGTAGGGGACCTGCACCCTGTCAGCCATTAGTGCAGGTTATGGAGCAGAAGTAGGTTTCATTCTTTCACCCAGGACAGGCCCGAGGCAATGGCACAGCTAAGTTGTAGAATTCTGAGGCTGTCCCACCCTTATTACCAAATACACACTATTTGACTTCTGCCATGCTGTGGGCACAGTGAGTTCAGCTAAGACACCAGGGAAGATGGGAAGAAAAGAAGTTGGAGAAAGGATGAGGGGAGATCAGAGCCTCTTTATTTTTTTCTGTCAGAACAACATTTTCTTCTGTTTTTATAATGTAGGCCGTAATGGGACTTGCAAAGGTATCAATTCTTTCTTATTGGGAGGGTGCCACCAACTGTTCTCCTGCCCTAAAGGCGTTGTGTTGTAATCAAATATTTCATCCTGGTATGAAGGAGTCGGGTAGCCAGTTCACATGTTAAAAGAGTGTAGGTTTATTGAAGAAGTTACAAGTTACATATTAAAGTACCCCACCAGGAGCAGCATCCTCTCTGCTCAGCCCACTCTAACTGTCAACCAACCTCCAGTCACACATCAACAATACATGACATCACACATTGTCTGAGCAGAACGGAGAGCAATGGAGGTGTACACAGAATGTATCACATTCATAGCAGATTATAACATCTCCTTCCCTTAGAAATAATAAAATGCAAACTGAGAATGCAAATTAGAAAATAATAAAATACAATCAGAAGACGCAAAAACTCTAGCTTCGAAAATTCCTACAAATTATTGAACAGTCATTGCATCTGACCCCATCCCTACAAAACCAGAAACATACCATATACAGGTCCCACAGAACCCTTAAAACGCCACCTATTACTCAACCAGACACAAACAATCAAATGAACCACAACATGGATATCTTTAAACCCTCATTCAGCTCAGAACATGGTATCTTGTGCATAACACAATGGGTGTTTTTCAAACCTTGCTCATCCCAAAACATCAGGATATCACATGAAAGTTTGCAACGGGTCTCTTTCAACCCTCACTCATCCCAAAACAACAGGATTCCATATAAATTTAGCAACAGGTCTATTTCAACCCACACCCATCCCAAAACAACAGGATATCACATGAATTTAGCATTGGGTCTCTTGCAACCCTCACTTACCCCAAAATAACAGGATACCACATGAATTTAGCAACAGGGACCTTTCAACCCACACTCATCCCAAAACAACAGGGCATCTTGTGAATTTAGCAACATAACTAGCAATACACATTCACCCTCTACTGCATACTATTGCAGGCTTAAGGACATGCACCCTATGCTGCATTCTCTTGCAGGACCAGGGACTCAAAAAACACTCACCCTCCACTACATACCCTTGTGGGACCAGGGCTCATCCCCTACAGCATAGACTTGCTGAACCAAGGACCTAAAATACTCACTCTTTACTGCATAATTTTGCAGGACCAGACACTTAATTAACACAATATATTGCATGGAACACATATATAAAAGCACTTCCCTGACAATTTCACTCAAACTGGAGCAAATGAAAACATTTTCTGGCAGCAAATCCAGCATGGCATTCAAAATAAACCTCTAGTAGCAAATTCAAAGTCCTCCACCATGGTGGGCGACATCTCACCAGAACATACAACATAGAAACTGACTTTAGATCCAATTGAAAGGGCCCATTACCCCCAAATACCATGTATCAGCTGTTGCACACATCAAGTGCCCAAAACACTGGATGTATGTCCTAAATTCAATTTCTTTTTGTTGGGAGACCATATGCTACTTTGCGCCTCCAAAAACGGCTCCAGGATGCGCCACTCTCATGCATGTGCACATTCCTAGTTGAACTGTCCCCCTCTTTTCCTTTGGTTCAACTTCCACTGTGTCCTTCTCCACTGCCTCCTTGCTGGATGAGTCCAACTTTACTGTACACTGCCAAGTGTATTAGTGTGGTAGTCCTATCTCAATTTCAGCATCAGTTAGCAGGATACATCCTAACCCTTCAAAGTGACTTCCTGCCACACCAGCTTCAGTTTTCAGCACCGCTCTCCTCACACTGTACAGAGGTTCCAAGGACACCTTCCCTGTTGAAGTCAGGTCCGCCGCCAGAACCTGGTATAAGCCTTCCTGCAATGCCCAACTCCAGTTCAGTCATTCGCGGCTCTCCGCACACCACATGGTTGTAAAAGTTCACGGGGCAAGCTTTCTGGTTGAGCTTACGCTTTTGACATGCGTCACGAAAGACACCCTTCTCCAATGACGTGCTGCCCTGCTCTGACGACACACACTCAGCACTTGGCTACACATTTAATGCACTAACATGACTCCTTGGCAAAGCGCTCATCTATTGCTCACTGCTTGGAAACACCAACTCCTTTTGACAAGTTTCCCTTGGCAACGCACTCCATGATCTTGGCAATGTTCCACTAGACAATAGCATCTCCAGTCTAACGCGCTGGGTTCAATTTAGGCCACAACGCACGGCTTGTGCCTAATACAATTACAGCATGGGTTAAGGTTAAATGTGCCAATTTAAGTGCTAATTGCTGTAGAAGCAGGTGCAAATAACCTGTAAATTCACTCACTACCTGTTGTATGTTTACAATCTTGCTGAAAGTCAAACTCAAATGCGGTTCCAAAATTATGAAGAAGCTAAGCGCTGTGTTGACACTACAGCTTTTGGTGCAGCTCAAATCACTCACTGCCATTTCACTCACCACCGATATTTCTTCCAGTAATGTCAAGCCACCTCTACTTAATATTGGCACTAGTTACCTGATCCTCTGTGTTCATCCATGTACAGATCAGTAGACCACTCACTCAGTCCACAGTTTGTCTCACGGAAAAGACACTGGTGAAGTTCAGGGTGTCAACTTTTTCTCTTCTTGTTTTTCTTTTCTCTTCTTGCACTGATATATTCCTTCACTTTTTTGTTTCAACAGTTTCCTTACGGGTAGGTTCACTTCCAGGTTGTTGACAGTGTTGTAATCAAAGATTTCTTCTTGGAATGTAGGAGCTAGGTAGCCAGTTCACACCAGTTAAAAGGTTGTAGGTTTATTGAAGAAGTTACAAGTTACATAATAAAGTATCCCACCAGAAGCGGCATACTCTCTGCTCAGCCCACTCTATCTGCCAACCAACCTCCAGACACACACCAACATTCCATGACATCACACACTGGCTGAGCAGAGCTGAGAACAATGGAGGTGTGCACATAATGCATCACAAATATAGCAGATTATAACACGTTCCTTACTCTATAGTGTTGCCACCCTGCCTGTTGTTACCAGCCTGACCTGTGTTTTCAAGTATGGACCAGTGTAAATACTGGGAAAAGCAGAGAAATTTTGTATTTTTCCATGCAGAGACATACTCCTAAAATAGCAAACATACAAAGAAATCAGTTAAAACGTATTTGAAAGTGCTCTAAATCGTTTTAGAATGAATCAATGGCCTAAATAGTTTTAGAATGATTATTAGAGTGAATACATGAATGAGTGTGTTGTTATTCTGACCATTTTACTTTTTTTTTCCCGCAGCAGGTATTGCTGTTCCAGTGTGGCAAAACATAAGCAAACGGGCAGTATGTTTTTTTAAGAAAGGTGGCAACCCGACTCACTTACCGAAAATTGGTCATCTTTTTTTCCTTAAATAGGATCCACGCCCAAAAATGTTTAACTTATCAGTCCATGAAGACTCATTTGTTTGAGGTGGATGAACTTGCCTTTTCCAGTTTCAGTTTAAGGCCTTTCAGGCAGCAGCACTGTGGTGCTGCTGCTACTTTCTCCAAAGTTATCCTGCTGCTCCCTGCAATTTTTCCTATGTTTAACCAGCTCTTTGTGTTAAGTTCTCTTATAGGAAATGTGAAATGTTTTTGCCATGGTCCTTGATTCACCAAAATGATAGGGCTTGTGAAAGTGACATCAGGCTCTCTTTAAATCCCAAAGACAGCATAGGCTTGCCTCTTGTTACACCCATTGCTTCCCATAAACCTGTATTTGCTCATGAGGCACAGGGGAAGAATGAGGATTGATAGCTAGACAAAGTAAATGGGGCTTTCCTGAATCCTAGCCACAGCGTGAGACTGCAGGGACATGTCCCTCACTCCTCCTGTATAGTTTTACTTCCTGAATTTTCAGGATAGGTGCTTTGCTTCTTCTATGATCTTATAGAAAACAGTGTAAAGCATGCCTCTCTGAACACAGTTCCCTTCCTGCACATAAACAATCATCCCTGCAATGCAATAAGTTGGCGCTAGGCAGTACTTTGTGCGCCAGCGCAGAGAAAAATACAGGGATGCATCGTATTTCTGCAAATATGACGCATCCCTGCACTTTCAAAATGACGCCGCACGGCAGAGCAAGCTGGCTGGCAGCGCCATGCTGCATCATTACCTTGGAAATGAGGACCTTTGTTTTTAGGATACTTGTTGTGTTATATGTTGAAAATGGGAGGACCTATCCTAAATAAGTCTTTTCTCACTCTTTCCCAAAAGCATTAGAGCAACTCTTTTCTCGCTTTGAATGTTGTTTGATACTACACCTATCCCAACGTGTTTGACTTCTCATTCACTATATTGCTTTTCTCGCTTAAGCCACGATTAACTGCTTCGTTTAGTTTGGTAACTCGAGAAATCTTCATTATTCTTTCCCCAATGTTTAATGAATGCCTTTGATGTAAAGCACAATGCAAATGAAATCAAAACATCAGAATGAATGAAGACTCTGAATAGCTGACACAGTCTTAATGGGTCACTTTTTGAGTGTTTGATAGTAAACCCGGTGGTTCAGGATAATTCCCACACTAACCAAAAAGGATTGCAGTCAAGGGAGCAGATTTATCCTGCAAAGCAGCGGAAGGTCTTGAAATGGTATATACTTTGCCTCAAGGGGGTGGTTCGAGCACCCACTTTTTAATACAAAGTCCAAGCAACTGAAATTGACAGATTTCGCTTTACACCAAAGTAATAACACTACTTTGAATCAGGTGCAAAGTTTTATGAAATACATTTATTTCATCAATAGCATACATTCAACATGTGCAATGTGGCATAGGACATTTTACTGGAAGATACACTTTCAGTACAGTCCCTATGATAGATATCACATGCACACCTCTGCACCATATTGGTACTTCGGCAGAAGAGAGTAGCGCCACACCATAGTTACTAACTATAGCTCTGCGCTGCTCTCTCCCTCCTTGCAAGGCAGCGCAGCAACTCTGATTTTTGTGCTGCTTTGCACTATATTTTAGTAATTCTGTCTCAAGACGTTATTCAGCTTGGCGCTGTATAGTAACACATGAATGCTTATGAATGAATGCATGCATTGAAAAGCACAAGGACATCTCATAGACGCCCAAAATGAATTTAACGTAATTTAAAATCCATTTAAATTACGTGTTTTCCCTGTGCTTCATTTCTATACAGTGAATGAGCAGACAGCCGAAGTGATCCAGGCCGCCTTCAGGCACGCGACGTACCCTGACATCAACGGAGAACGGTCCATGTCGGTTTTCGGCACAGTCATTTATGGGTTAAACAAGTAAGCGCCAATCTTCTTCGACTTGTTTTGGCTGACAAAGCATCAATGCTGCATTTTTGGGGATGCTTAGAGACAGCAATGCATCAGCATGCTTTGGTTGCAGGCACGCACCACATTTGATCATGTATAACACCAGGTGGTGTCCATAGGTGCCAAAGGTAGGCAGGGAGCGAGAATTCTATTGTACACATTTTCCCACAAATTATACATTAATATGATTTTATGAATTTTGGTGTGCAAGAGAGAAATTAAGTTCCAGTCTGCTGTGTAAGGAAATGTTCAATTTTATTGAAACCACTGTCACTGGCTTCATTCGTGCCCCTTCTCCAATAAGACATTATTATTTGTGTTTTACATAAATAGTAATGTTTGTGTTATGTAGATTCTGTACATTATCTTATGTTATGTTGGTACAGGCCACAGTTCCTCAAAAGTACCACAGCATTTTAGCTATTATAGACTGTGGAATGAAGAAGCACTATGATGATCTAGGGTCACTGTGGGGGTGCATTTCAATATACAGGCTGAAATAACCAGGATTTGAAAGCTTTTCTAAATGAAAGATAGTCTTCGTCACTCTAAAGGGAAAAGGATATAATGTTTGGCCGCCAGCAAAGAAAAGGACCACTGGAGATCAGGGGATCTTCAACCAAATGAAATAACCAGAGCAGAGATTCCTGTTAGGTATGTTGAGTGATGTCAGGGTGTAGGAATTCGAGACCACTATGCCAGCGTGCCATATACAGGGGCTTAAAGATGCCACCAAATGAAGAGAAAAAACAGCTCTCTTGACCCAATCAGCTTCGCTAACATTTGACATCTACAGGGATTCCAGAATCTTCCTTTGTTTGATGATGAGACCTATGGTGACCTCGTTCACCAGATGACCCTTTGCAACAGAGACTGGGACTCAACTGGCAGCAAACCCAGGACAGTTGTAACATGATGAAACCACTTTATTTTCAATGGGCAGCAGGACCATGGATCAAAGAAAGCATGCAGCTGTTAGGGAATAAAATAGACAAGCTGGAATCATGTGGACACTGGAGGTACCTTCCCATCATTATCAATGAAGTGGAGGGAGCACAACCACTTGCCCCACAACGCTGCTAGTTTCCGATCTGTCCAGTAAGGCGGTCTGAACAACAGCATCAAAAGGCACTAATAAAAGTATGAGTACTAGGGCCTAAGTCCCTCATCATCATCACTGACAACAAAACAGATTCAGGGTCTCTGTCCGCGTATGCCTTTCAACAGTGAGTAGCAACTGCCTATTTTAGATCTCGAGGTACTTACCCTGCTTCAAAGAAGGATTGGCAATAACATGTTTTGCACTGTGCATGTACACGTAATTTACACTCGTAAAGTTTGTATGTGATTTCCTCTGGTTCATTTCTATCCGTATGTTCCAGTGGTTCATTTCTATGTGTTTTCTCCAATGGTGAATTCCTATTTGTCATTCATTGCCACAGATGTATTTGTATATTTATTTTACTCTGACATACTTCTACCTTTGAAATCTACTCTAACAGATTTCTGCCCCAAAAACAAACGATGGACTGGAATGTGGCCTTGAATAATTAGCAGCAGCTGAGACTAATTCAACCATTCCACTTATTTGTTACCTTTTTGTTTTTCTCCTTTGGTTTCCAGTTGAGCATTCCTATTTCTAATTCCTTAGGGTTATTTGTGTATGCGGTTTCCACCTGTGCATGCATGTATATATTTAATACTTGTGCATTTCTATATATTATATTATATTATGTATATTTGTAGAGAGCATGTTGACACCAAGTCGCCCGGACTCTGAATCTGTGATCACAATTCGAGGGTAAAAGTACATAAAGAAGTGGAATCATGCACAATCTGAAAGATATTTGAAAGTAAAATGATCCTAGGTCCTTCTCAGTACTAGGGGAAAAGTAAAACATTTCTGCCTGCTAGAAATGAAAGGGTCTGGATCTCTAGAGGGCACAGACGATCACCAATACATAGCAAAAAAATCACCATAGCAGAAATTTCTATTTGGTCTGTATCAATTGAGTTCAAAATGTATCTAGGAACTCGGCATCATGATCTCAATGTGCCCTAAGCGCAACTCACAATCAATTAAACAGAACATGCTACTCCACCAATAACTAAAGAAGCCGATGTACAACATGATCAAATCACTTGATGTGTGATGGTAAACAAAGCCAAGCCAGGCCTTCTGGATTTCCTGGATTCTTGAATGAATGGAGCCTTCGAAGTACACTCTTTGGATTAGTCAAGTTTAGAACACACAAAGGTTTTGATCACCATAACACTGTGGGCGAACACTAAGAAGAAAAGGAGTTTCTAAAAATGCAAAATTGGATTACTCTAGTTACTGTACTAACCTGGTGGTGGTAAAGTCAAGTCTAAATAAACACAAACTCATAGGTCGCAAATATGGTCATTTGTGGTACAACATGGCCTGGGGGCAGGGGGGCAGAAATCTAAGCACCAGAAGCTGGGCTGATTGTACATCAGTACCACTTACCTGGAATTGTTAACTTTTAACGCATTGGGGTTCATCCACTGTCCTTGGGAAAATACTCATTTTGTAAAATAAATGACCACTTATGTTGTTTCCCCTTTCATGTGCGTCACAACAGGGACATCATCAGCGTATGTATCACATGGGAATGCAAAGGCTTACACTGCAGGGTTGGAGGGCATGTGACAGTATTAAAGAATAAAAGTAACTATCTGGCGTCCTTCAGGACACTGCAGATAAGCACCCTCTACGATTCTTCAAATGGAGGAGCCACCAACACCCTACTGTGGTCCTCAATAAACGTTCAAAGACCAACCGCCATAAATCTGGCAGCTTCCAAGCTGTAAGAAAGATTGTATCAGAACAGTCTCTAAAGTCACTAAACACAGAAGTCTCCGGGATCTTGATTCCCCATTGTCAACAACCCTTCACAAATAGGACAATACTGACACCACCACCAATTTCATGCCCTTACCAGAATAATAACTAGCTGGGAATATATCAAGATGTGTGCCTCCTTCAATGTGTCCTTGTAGCTGCATCAAAACGGCACAATCCAAGATGCTAGAAGTGAGAGGGAGCTGAGAGACAGCAGGTCTACCATTGGCAGGATCAGAACGGTCTAGTAAACATTTATTCAAAAAGGAATAAGTACAAACTGTTTTCGACCTCTAGGTAGTAATCCTGACTATGGAGGACTAAGTAAAGATATTATTTGTATTGCACAGGTGGATTTTTGTTTATGATTGCCACTAGTGCTTTTCTGTATGCGTTTCCACTACTGCATTTTTACAAAATATATACAATATAATATTTCTCCAAGTGGCATATAGTGTGATGTATTGCATATTGTTATATGGTTCCTCCAGTTAAAAATGTTACTTTACACGAGAATCTCTACAGTTAGGAGCACAACTTGGCACACAATACATTGCTAAATACCAGCAACAATAATAAAGATTGTATGTAATAAGTTCAGGTGAAAGTTGGGAAACCAACTTGAATGCAAACAAGACACATCAGACAAATAGACAAACCCCCTCGTTTTTCTGAATGGCGACAAAAATCCCTTTACGCACCTTATTTGCTTCAGTTATACTAAGCATAGAGTTCACTGGAAGCGCCTCCAATTGAATGGTTCCTTTCTAGGTCAATTTCATGCCTATCATATCACTTTTCATTGATCATCAGTTTATACATATCCACTATCCAGTCCTCTGCAGTGGGTTTGTCCAGGCTCCAAGAAGTGTCATTTTAGCCCCAATTTGAAAACGTATCCTGTGACCGAGAAAAGATAATGGAAAAGATTGACAATGAAGAACTGCAAAGATGCAACAGGAAAGATCAAAAACATGATCAGAAAAGCAATCTCATAAGAGAATTCCTCAAGTAACTGGATTGGAATTGCATGTTGAATGTTGTGTTCACCACAATATTTTCTGTTTATCATATTATTTGACTTACGTGTAATTAGTCTTAAGTTTCTGTGAAGCAATAGTCAACACTGCCTCACTCTCTATTGGCAATACACACATGGGTTTCTTAAAGCCATTTTGAATAAAGGACTTCTTTGTATATGTAAATATTCCTGAAGTGTAAGTCTGTATAGACTTAGGCCCTCATTATAACTTTGTCGGTCTTTCCCGAAGTCTGCCGTGATGACGACTGCCAAGCGACAGCCACGGAGGCAGCAATCCGCCCGCCGTATTATGACCCACAGAGACAAAACTGCCACAAAGAATCCAGAAGTACAACACCACCTGAGCCAACGAAGGTGGGAGATAGTCAGCACACCACCCACACTGCCACGCCTACAAGAAACCGGCCTCCTAATTACGACCCTCAAATCACCACAGCGGTCCCTCAATGGCGGCAACCCATTGGCGGTGAGGACCACTGCGGTCAATTTGAACACTCCAGAACAACAGAAGCGAACATTGGCCAAATTGAAAAACCCACACCTGATACATATATACACACAGTACACACCCACCAACAGCACTATAAAACACCCCCCAACACAACCGACAATTCTTTTCAAAAGCCAAAAATCTGCAACACGCTGTCAGCCCACATATCGCCAGAACTGCACACACAAACCTCAGCCACCTATACACCCTACACGCATCACACACCACACATCATACCACTACACCAACCACACACAATACCATTGCACTCAATCAGTATGTCACAGCATCCCACATACTCACACACCCTTCACCCCATCAAACAATACATCCTCTGTACAGTACACACACTACACCCACTACATAATCAGCATGTCCCCACTGAGGATTTGCAGGTCATGGTAATGAAATAGTTAGGGTAGAGCCACCTCTGTTTGGTGCACAGGTCCAGCAGATCTCCATTGCCAGGAAGATGTGGCTATGGCTGATAATCGTGGATGAGGTGAACTTAGTTGGAACATATCAACGCACAGGGGATGACATAAGGAAGAGGTGGAATGACCTACGGGGAAGATGCGTGCAATGGCATCCAGGCACCACATTGCCGTAATGAAGACTGGCGGTGGACCACTAGCACCTCCCCCAACATGGGAGGAGAAGGTGTTGGCTCTCCTGCATCCTGAGGGCCTAACTGGAATTACTGGAGTGCTGGACACGGGTAAGTCACTATTATTTCCCTACCACCTCGTACATCTGCATGGCATCTCTCTCCATCACCCTATCTCCATTCAACCCACTCCCTCCTAAACCTAGAACCACCCCCATAACCACCCTCAACAATTGTCCGCTGCATGCCCGACCCACTTAAATCACACCTCTTCAAGGTCATCAGTCACACACCCGAGTAATGTATGGTCAGCATGAAGCACTACCAATTCCACCATACACAAACCAACGGTGTAAAAACCCTCCCCATCCCATAGGGAAACCCATAGATGCTGAATATGTATCTGAGAATGAAATTAACAAATATCATACATGTTCACAGGTACTCCGGCCAATGTCAGCTGCCAGCATGTGCCACTTCAACCCAGTTCTCCACCAGAAGAAGGCCCTAGTGATGACAACAACTCTGGATCTGGAAGATCTCCCTGGCCCATCTACAATCACTGGTCAGTCAGACACCACAAGCAAAACACCCAGTCCACCCCAGAGCACCTCACATCGGACTCCACTACCAGAGCAGCCACCTAATGTCCCCAAACCTCTTTGCCCAAGACACGTCAATCAACAATGTGCCCACCTGTACATGGACCCGAGTCAACACCTCACAGGCAAGACGTAGAAGGGCCTGGTGTCAGTGGGCAAACAGTTCAGGGGACACATGCACAGGGGGCCCGGGCCAGAGGGAGAATATTTGTGTGCCAAGGGGTGGGCCAACCCAGGGAACCGACTGCCCAGGAAGCACTGTCACATGTCCTGGGAGCATACCAGAAATCCCAGGACAGGATGGGCCAGGTACTTACCATCTTGCAGGAGAACCAGAGGCTGCAGGGGCAACACCACCAGGAGGTCATGCAGCAGTTGCAGGCCTACAACGCCACCATGGCCTCCATTGCAGGGGTGCTCAGTGATATGGCTACCATCATGTGTGAATACACAACACACTAGTGGAGCCCTTCTACTAGCCAGTGTACTGGCCAGCCCTCCACATCTGCTGCTGCTAGTAGACAGGAGGAACTGCCACAGGACTCACAAACCACCAGCACCCCTCCCTCTGCAGCTGAAGAACCACCCCGCAAACGTTCCCTGCAAGCCAGACATCCACCAGAGGCTCTAGCCAAGACCATAAACACTACCAGGGTGTGAGCCTCACCAACCTGTTTCCCTTGTGTGCCAATGAG
Organism: Pleurodeles waltl; assembly: GCF_031143425.1. NCBI lineage: Eukaryota > Metazoa > Chordata > Amphibia > Caudata > Salamandridae > Pleurodeles > Pleurodeles waltl. The sequence continues at coordinate 271,916,419 of NC_090451.1, read as the reverse complement.
ACACCTTGTACACTTTGGACTGCCACTGCTCCTTTGTCCCTTGGCTCCATGGATACTGGACCTGTGCTATAAATTAACTGGGCCACTACACTGCAGATTTCGTCCACCATCACCCCAATCTATTGCACTATCCCTTTGTATTTGTAATCACAATAAACACACTTAAACACAACTGAAGTGTTTGTGCTTTTATATAATCAATATGCAATGTCTTGACCCTTGTAAGCCTGTGCAAATGTAAAGTAAAGTGTGAATCCATCCAATACACAGACAGCTTGGGGTACACATTACCAGTGTAAGTGCTTGCCACAAGTCACCGTCCAGCAAACAGTGTGAAAGCAGCCCGTAGACATTCCGTGATTTCAATGTAGTGACCACACCAATATCTGTAAAAAGGAAAAACATTTGTCACATACAAATGAGCAGTAAAGGAAGGGAAAGCAACATGAGCCTCCGAAACAAAATGGTCAACAAATGCAAAGTACTGTATGGAATGAGGACACAATTTGACATGGGCATGTATCTGAAACTGCTAAACAGCTGCCACAGTGCAACTGCTGAATCAACTTTTTCCTAATCATCATACCACTGGCACGACTTACTACAGATGGTACAGTGTCAGGGAACAGATTACACACATTTGAGCTTGGTACATCATAGCTGCCACACAGCTCTTCATTGACATGGTGGAATGGACAGAACTACAGTCTTACCTGACTGTCATTGGAAGTACTGGTGTATCAGATGTGTCCTGTTGTCTACATCCTCTTCCTTCTCCCCATCTACATCACTGTCTTCGGTTTCCTCTGCTGCCACAGGTTCATTGTCTCCCCTTCCCCCTACAGGAATGGCACATGCTGTCTGAGGGCCAAATTGTGAAGCATGAAGCAGGCCACTACTAACTGGCAGACTTCTCCAGGGGAGAAGGGATCCACCTGAAATATGGAGGCACCTGAACCTGGCTTTCAGTAGCCCAAAAGTTATTTTGATGACTCTTCTGGTCCATCCATGTGCCTCATTGTATTGAATATTTGCCCCTGTCCTCGGATTCCTCACTGGTGTCAACAACCAGGATAAGTTTGGGTAGGCGGAGTCACCTGGAAATAGTGAGAAACTCACATTACATGTGTACAATAGCACAGGGGACAACTCCAGGTAATATACTGTGACATACATTGAGTGAAACATCATGCTCACCAACAAGCCAGACTCTCTCTGTAGTTGTGCCATCATCTTTGGGACACTGCTGTTCTTCATAACGTAGGCATCATGTACAGATCATGGAAACTTGGCAGTAACGTAGGAAATATATTGATCAGCAAGGCACACCATCTGCGCATTTATACAACTGTAACTCTTTCTATTTCGGAACACCTGCTCATTTATCCTGGGACGGACAAAAGCAATATGGGTCTCGTCAATGGCCCCAATTACATGTGGAATGTGTCCTATTGAATAGAAAGCAGCCTTAACAGTGGGCAAATCATCACTTTGGGAGAATGTAATATAGCTGCTCATGCGTTTCATCAAAGCTGTCAAAACTCTACTCATCACATTAGAAAAGGGTGGCTGTGGCATACCTGCAGCCAAGCCCACTGTCACTTGAAATGATCCACTGGCCAGGAAGTGGAGCACTGACAGCACCTGTACTGTAAAAGGAATAGCAGTAGGACTACAAAGAGCAAGAGTTATATCTAGCTCCAATTATTGACACAGTTCAGTGATTATGGCCCTGTCCAGATGATAGGTGAGTAGCATATGGCATTCTTCCATTGTAGCCAAGTCAACTAGGGGTCTGTACACGGGTGCATGCCTCCACCGCCACCATGGTTGATATCTATACACACAAAACATCACAAGTGTGTGAAAGCAGGAAGGATAGTAGGAACATACAACATCACAGTAAATTGAGCGGTCTCATACATTTCTGCCAACCTATGATTGGGATCTGCTCTGGTGAACTCTATATGCAAATAGACGTCTGAAACCATGCATTCTCAATAAACTGTCATACTGCTACACAGATGTTGTCGCTGTTGTGAGACGTGATAACTACCATCACATTTTACATGTTTTGTCAACTACTCTTCTGCAAGCAGTGCACTGGTATGAGCTTTCTTTGAAGAGCCAGATTTTCCCAGCAAATGTACAATGTTGACATGTAGGAATTGCCTTGGTGTCTACCATCAGTACCTATGACGTACATTTTTTTGACTAACATGATTACAATCCTCAGGAAATGGCAGCCGCCTGACCTGCATGGAAAGTACAGGTGGAAGTGACCTCACTCCGTAGACGTTTGACGTCATGGTGGAGGGCGGTCTGAAACGCCGTGCAACCCCTCATTGGTTAACATTGAAGTCTATGGAGCACAGGGGCCAATGATGACCACCACCGGCAATGACGGTGATTACCTGTGCGGGCGTGACTGCCATTTTCAGGAGCCCACGTCACTTGACTCCTGACTTCACCCTATCAAGAACTCCACTGCGTGAGCTGCTGTGTCCTGTGTCTGGAACCCACAATGGTCCGTGCTACAGGGGATAGGGCCTCAGCCTTCACATCCAAAGAACTGGAGAAGCTTGTGGATGGGGTCCTACCGCTGTATGGAAAATTGTATGGGCCTCCAGATCAACAGGTGAGCACCTTTTAGGTAATTTGGATGTGTAATGGCTGAATGTTAATGGATGTGTGTGCATGCAGTGTGTCCTCTAGGGAGTGTTGTTTGCTGCAAGCATTATGAACACAGAGGTACGAGTGATGTGTAAAATGATTGTGGGATCAATGTAGCACGTAGTCCATTGCTGTAACTGTATGTAGTGTGTAGTTAATGGTGTCCTTATGTCTGTGTTTCCTATGCAGGTCAGCACCCATCAGAAGAAAGGGTTATGGCGTGCCATCGCCAAGGACGTGCGGACCATGGGGGTCCATAGCCGGCAGAGCACCTACTGCAGAAAGAGGTGGGATGACCTGAGATGCTGGGCCCGGAAGACCGCAGAGGCCCAGCTGGGGAAGTCCTCCCAACAAAGGAGGGGTGCCAGTCGGTCCCTGACCCCCCTAATGGCCCGCATACTGGCAATGGCCAACCCAGAGATGGATGGGCGCTTGAGGGCAGCACAGCAGCCACAAGGGAGTGAGTACTCACTGTGTACATTTGTTTCCTAATGTCTACCATGGTCTTTGCATGGCAAGGTAATAGTCAGTGTATGCCTCAGTATGCCCTTGTAGGTATTTTACTATAGGTCTGCATTGCTATAGTGAGTGTCATGTACAATTAGTTTCAGTCTGGGATTTCTGCTTCGGTAAGGGCCTACATCCTGACTCACCACTGTTGGAGTGATGCTCTGTTGTCCACTGCCTATGTGTTGTGACCTGGCAATTGCAAGTTATGCAGACACTATAATGGAGTAAATGTAGCTGTGCCTTTGTCAACAGGCAGACATGGATTAGTGAGTCACAGAAGGTGTGCAGATGGTAATTTCTTCTGAATTCTTTACAGCTGTTCATCCCAGGCAATGGTGTGGTATTGTGGCTGTCACTGCATGGTGTTATTTATCAGGGAGCTATTGTGATGTGTATGTCATATGTGCTGTTATTGCTGTCATTGACCCTGTGCTCCCTTTCTTTCTCCACCACCCTCCCTCCTTTTCTTTTCCTGTCCTCATCTGGCGAAGGCACCTCAGCCCCTGCTCAGGTCAGCCCTGCTGCCCTCACTGAGGAGGATATTGACCTCCTGAGACCAATTTCTGTAGTGCAGTCAACCATAGTAAATGCCGTCCAAGGGCTGGCATCCCAGATCAGCAGCGCACTGCCTACCTGGAGGGCATTCACATTGGCTTGGCCGCCCTACAGAGATCGTTTCAGGCTCTGGCATCCTCTTTGATGGCAGCTAGTGTTACTAGTTCTTCCGTCCCCCCTCCAACTACCTGTACCCAGTCCCAAATCCCTCACCCCCATCCCAAGCACACATTCAGACGAGCATGCATGCAAGACAACAGACATGACTTGCAAAGACAAGCACAAGCACCACAGATCACACCACAAGCATACACACAGCCAACACACAGAAGCACACACAACTGCCACTGCCTCCACTGTCTCCCACTCCACCTCCTCCATCACCGTCACATCAGCACTCACACCTGCAAGCACTGCACCCTCATTCCGAAATCCTGCCAACTGTTCAGCTTTGCCCACAGTCATCACAACAGCAGACATGCAGACTAGCACCCCATTCACCACATGTGCATTCACCACCTCTACCATCACAACCACATGCAGCACACCTACCTCACTTGCAGACACCACCCCAACATACATGCACATGACCTGTTTGTCCTCCCCCTCCCTCCCTTCCCACCCTCCTCCCAAAACACATAAACGCTCCCACTCAGACACTCAACACTCATCCACCTCACACATGCACACTTTGCATGCACCTTCAACTCCTGCCACCAAACCTACATGTCCTAAGACCACTCCCAAACCTCCTCCCACAGTCCGCCCCACTGTACCTAAGAAACTTTTCCTTGCCCGCCATGACCTCTTCCTTCCTCCTGACCCACCCCGTGTTGTCCTGAAACTAAATGTCCCGCTCCCTCAGTCCAGTCCCTCCAGCTCCCAGTCCTCCCATGCCCCCCCTAATGTTTCCAATGTCCCACTCCCGCTAAGAAGACTTCCACTCCGAGACACAAAGCAGCCAGACCCACCCCCTGCTCCAGACCGACTCCCCTGGCCCCCAAACATAGGAGAAGCAAGAGCACATCCCCTCCTACACTCAAGTCCAAGCACCCCCTTCCAAGTCAAAACCCCCGACACCCTGCCCCCTTAGGTGCCTGCCTCCAACATTGATGTCCCTGCCCAGTGGATTCACTTTTGTTGTCAGGAGTCAGATTGGGCCTCTCACATTGCCCTGTGTAGTGGCATGGACACTTTTAGACTGGCTAATGGACCTTTGTTTACCTGGTGTGTAATGTTGTGGACAATATGGCCGGCTGTATACAGTGGTTGCCCCACAGCCTGACTTTCTTTTCTTATGGTTTATATGGATGTTGTATTTTTCAGCGCATTGTTCTCCATGTGTGGTAGGTGTGTATGGTGTGTGCTGTGCATATGGGTGTGTCACTCTCCCCTTCCTCCCTTGTGTGCTAGGCGGCTGTACTCACTGTTGTCGTCTTTGTCTATGTTACTACTCCTGGACTCCCATTGCGTGGTAAAGCATCGGCAGGACTTCCAGTTAGGGTTCCATGGCAGCTGCGGACTCCTCTGTGTCCATGGAGGTGAGTGTTTCCTTTTATATTGGTCGGTTCCGCCAGGCTTTTCGTAGCCTTGGTCCCACCCCAGAAACCCTGGCGGTCTGCTATGTCGTAATATGGTGGGCGGTGAATGGTGCTCCTCTGGACTGAAGATGGCAACCGCACTGGCCGGTGGCCGGACTGTGCTGGCAGTTCAAGAGGTCCATTGGCTGTATATGGGAGGGATCACCGCCGTGGTCAAAATATGGCAGTCTTCACCGCCAGCCTGGCGGTGGTACTACTGCCATCACTGGCGTAACGGTCAGCTGACCGCCAAAATCATAATGAGGTCCTTAATGTTGATGCTGTTTACTGAGATATGCAGTCAAATCCTGTTTTATAGATTCATCTGTTCTAATTCTAGCTTGTCCAATACTAATCATTTTACATATTGTATTGGTAATCTTTGTCCTTTATTGCAAACCTGTGTTGCAAATTTGTGAATTCATTTCAAACACAATACCCACATATTTGTTTTATGATAAGTATTTTCTTAGTCATCACTATTTTCCAGAAAAATGTTTTCCAGTTTAGACAAATTAGTGGATAATCCCCTAAGGTTATGCCAGCCAGGACTTTATTTAATTTACCAAGTTTCTTTTAAAATTCTGCCCTGTCCATATTCATCGCAGAGACCTTAAAACCATTATCATTTAACTCATTTGTGGTATTTTATTCTAACTATTCCATTGACACACGCATTCAATGTGTATTTTCCATTACTACATTTATGTTTGATTCTCAGTGGTACTTGTCTCTAGATCTTTTCACTTGAATAGGAGTTCTCACTGATAGATTATTACATGCTTTTCCGTTAGTGCATTTAGATTTGTCCTTTTCGTTGATCCATTTTATATGTTTTTGCCACTGGTGTATTTTCCTGTGTTTTCCAATGGAATATTTTAAATTTGTTTTTCAGGTCACCAATTCTACACTGTGTTTTTCTATAGATGTTTTCCATGATTCAGTTCCTTTTCCTGTATTGCATAATACTATGCTTTGTTATGTTAGTGATATTTGTATGGTATGAGGATTTCTTCTGTTGCATTTGTGTATGTTTCAATTGGTGCAGTTCCATATGTGTTTTACATTGTTGTTTTTATATGTGCGTTTTACGATATCTGCTGGTGCTGTTCTATAATTTGTTTCCCACCGAAGCATATCTATATGTGTTTTCCACTGGTGGAATTCTACATGTGCTTTCAACTTGTTTTGTGGTACCCTTTACTTCGTAAGACTTAATTCCTGTATGCATTTTAGATTAGCACATATATTTTCCCTTTCCACTAGATCATTGCAAGTTTTGTTTTGCATCAGTGCATCACTTAGCTCCAGTGAACCAATAAAAATGAAGGTTAGTGATGTATCCAAATAAACTGCTCTTTGCGTTTAGCTGCAAGCACTTTTCACTGGGGTGCTCCCTGTTTCCATTTGCTCTGGGGTATTAATATGTTTAGTAAAATAAAATGAAAATAAGCACAGTAAGCAGGCTGCTATTCTATGGACTACGGAGTCACATTCAGTAACCCTTTGGTTGTACCTATGTGCCTCTCATCTCTTTATGGAAGGCCTCACACGCAATATATCCCTTAATTATATCTGTTTACTTCTTGCAGATATTTGCATACATTACTTTAAAGCATGTATCCAATTGAAGCACACATTGTACTTACTAGCATACTAGCTGTCCAATTACTCCTCATTGGTTAACTGACTGAAGGACTGAGGAGACAGACGGGGTCATTATGACCCAGGCGGTACTAAGACCGCCAGGACCACAGTGGTGTTCGGTAGTGCCATGGTAGAACCACCAGCACTGCCAGATTATGGCCCTCATTCTGACCTTGGCGGGCGGCGGAGGCCGCCCGCCAAAGTCCCGCCGTCAGGTTACCGTTCCGCGGTCGAAAGACCGCGGCGGTAATTCTGACTTTCCCGCTGGGCTGGCGGGCGGTCTCGTTCAGACCGCCAGCCAGCCCAGCGGGAAAGAGGCTTCCACGATGAAGCCGGCTCGGAATCGAGCCGGCGGAGTGGAAGCTGTGCGACGGGTGCAGTTGCACCCGTCGCGTATTTCACTGTCTGCGCAGCAGACAGTGAAATACATGTAGGGGCCCTCTTACGGGGGCCCCTGCAATGCCCATGCCAGTGGCATGGGCACTGCAGGGGCCCCCAGGGGCCCCGCGACCCCCCCTACCGCCATCCGGATCTCGGCGGTCCGACCGCCGGGATCTGGATGGCGGTAGGGGGGGTCAGAATCCCCGCGGCGGTGCAGCAAGCTGCGCCGCCGCGGAGGATTCAATGGGGCCGCGGTACACTGGCGGGACCCCGCCAGTGGTGCCGGTCCGACCGCGGCTTTACCGCCGCGGTCGGAATCCCCATTGAAGCACCGCCGGCTTGTCGGCGGTGCTCCCGCGGTCCTCCGCCCTGGCGGTCAAAGACCGCCAGGGTCAGAATGAGGGCCTATGAGTTTTCGTCAGACTGGTGATGCTGGCAGTCCTAATCTGCCAGAGCAGCGTTGCAAACAGCGCTGCCCAGGGGATTACGAGTCCCTTCTCCGCCAGCGATTACATTGTGGTAGCACAGGCATGTAAAGGCTGGTAGAGACGGGGTGCAGGGAGCCCCAGGGGGGCCACTGCACTGCCCATGCATTTGGCATGGGCAGTGCAGGGGTGCCGCTGGCCAGCCCTGTTGCGATGTTCAGTGTCTGCTTTGCAGACAGTGAACATCGCGATAGGTACTGGTGCACCCTAAGCACTACAGCATTGCCACTGGTTCTATTATGAGCCGGAGACAATACTGGAGGCCGTTTCCCACTGGGCCAGTGGGCAGAAACACTGTTTCTCCCCACAGACCCAGCGGGAAACTCTTAATGGGGCCTACGGGAAGGCAGATGCACTGGCGGCAACCTACCCATCGGGACTTCGGCAGACAGGCTTTTCCATCCACCAAAGTTATAATGATCCCCAAACTGTTATGTGAAGCAGAGAGCTTCATGGGCAATCGGCACTATTCGGAATGCATGTCTTCAGAACCAAAGTTCCCGCCACCCCTGCTGGTGGACTAGGGGGGTCGTTAAAATTGCCTTTCTAATATGAAGGAAAAGAGGGTCACAGCAAACTACTCATTTGTTTTGACAATCCACCAGTGGTGTGTGACCTTGGGCTATGTCCAAATGATTACTTGCCCTTTACCTGACAGCAGAATTGTATACTCTGGCACACAGCTGTTGACTGGTGAGAGTTACGGGATGTCACCCTTCCTGCCATGGTTGCTCCCGTCCTACTGCCCGCATGCTTGCATTCCCTTCCATCCCACACGTTCTACTTCCTCTCCCCACCTAATGTGCACTGCGCTCCTGGTCAATCCATAATGGCTGGGGTCACTCTCCTGGTCCCGCGGCTCCCTTCACCTACTTGAGATCGGCGCCTGCCAGACTCCCCTTTTCCAAGAGACACCTAAAGAAGAGGGGTGGGCTCCCTGTACAGCATAGTTGGAAAGTTTTCATGTTTACAGTTTTTATGGTTTCGACATATGGCCTCAACGGCCACCCCCCGGTACTTTATTGACATCACTACCAGCAAATACTAGATTTAGCTAAAGGCCTCGCTATCTCTGACACATGTACAACTGGCAGAATCGCGAACAGGCAGTTGCAAAACAGGATACGAGGAATTTGCCATACGGCTCCTAGAACGAATGTTTTGATTTTTAAATTGTGTGGAAATGTGGAGATGGCTTAGTAATGTTCCTTTTTATGGGCGAGCGCAAAGCGCTCCGTCCATAAAGTAATCTCTATTTGGGCTTCAAACCACGCCCAGGTCACGTCAGTCTCTTTCATTGGTTCCTGGGCTTGCTCTTTAAAATCTGCTTGCTTTCATTTGTGAAAGGCATGCATATGTCATACCTTTTCCAGAGTTTAGCCCGCCTACACAGGACTGGTAAACTACTAGAAACTTACGAGGCTCGATGTTTTGATCCTGGTTTCTGGACTACTTTATCTGTTAATTTTCCCCGCAGCGCGATCACTCTGGGGTTTACAATTTCAGCGCGATTGTGCTGTGTTTTTTTTTTGTAATTTGTGTGGCAAGAAAAGTTAGGTTAGGACTTTACAATGCAAATAGCTCCAACACGAGTAAATGCGAGCCCCGTTGCATAGAAAAAAATTGTTATACCTCCGTTCAAAGTGACATGTCCTTGTAATTGTGCTTAAATATAGAAATGGGAATAAATATATGTTTAAAGAAATGATTACTTGCCATTTTTACTAACATCGCCCAAATCAGTGGAAGCCTGCCTTGTGCCAAGTGCTGCGGGCTGCAGAGGTTAGTTTTCGTATAAAGCAATTTTTGTCTTCAGCCAAAATGTTTCACTCACTTCTGTGCACATTCTTGAGCCCAGAGTTCTGGTCGGATCTTTTCCTTCTCTTCTCTCCTACAGCATTCAGATCAATGACTTGACAATTGAAGATAGTAAAGTGGACTTGAAGGAAGATGATGCCATCGAAGTCATGGTACAAAATGTCAGTGCGTCATTCAAGGGTACCCTGGATTACGGCTACGGCACCTATTTGTAAGCATATCAAAGCTATAAATAATACATTCATAACTCAATACTTTTAATGTATATTAAGAACAGAAACATTATGGCAAGTTATAACAGCAGGGCAGCTGGATCATAATTTTAAATCGATAAGGTAAATATATTTAGGGCCTGGGTTAGGCCTTGGTGGACGAAAACCACTGCCACAGTGGCCGAGGAAAGTCTGGGGCATTTAACCATGACAACAATGGAGGGAGTGCTTTCTGTCCCCCCCCCCCCACCAATAGCATAGAGGCTTCAGGGGAAATATCTTGCAACTGCATTTTCTTTAGCCTTTGAGATATGATAGAATTGTGGCCAAACCGAATGTGGGTACTGGAAATGCACTCATAAAGTGGGGGTGCAGAAGAATTGTCCCTGACATACTGGGAGTTTTATGGTGTAATATGGGAGTAAATCTGCTCCTACCGGCCAATGAGTGGGAGTTACAGTGTGGGAAATCCTCAGAGAATTTGTAATTGAGTCATTCACTTCTGCCTAATAAATCCTAAACTGGATCACTCATCCTGAAGTACCTTTCTAATTTCTTAAGGAACTTTACTGAATAATTGGCAATTGGATGCCTCTAAATTATTGTTACTAAAGTGGGAACCTACCATATATCAGTAAGTTTATTTTATGAATGGGGAAATCAGGGTCCATTTCCTCTGGTTTAAGTTCCCACGTTTGTCGAACGAACTGGCATTTTGTACGGGAAGTACTCTAATTGGAACCTTCCTTTGTTTCACCAAGCAAGTTTTAATTTATGAAGTTGGACTGCAACAGCCAAAATAAAGAAAAGACTAATATGACATTGGTAAAAAGTTCTGGTTTTCTTTACATATCAGACATTCACTCAGTATAAAATTAAGGACTGATTTAGTCTGGCAGGCAGGGTACCTTGACTGTTACCCTGTCCACCAAGCCCTAGCCTGCCTAAAAGGGGCTGCTGACCATTAGTTTTCTATTGACCGAGCCCCATTGGCTTGGCCAATGGAAAACTTCATCCTGACGGCCCAACTAAATAGGGGCCTTCGGAGGAAAGACATTACACAGTCCCCCCACTTTTTGTATGGATGGGGTAAAATCAGTTTTTTCCTGTTCATCACCAAAGGAAAAATCTAGGGGTGTGGAACAGGTAAAAAAATAATAAACACCGCACCCTGAGAGAAAACTCCTAGAGTGCTGGGGGTCATTATTTTTTTGATTTTCTGAAACAACCCCTGTTTTGGGCGTTTTTTTCTGTAAAACAAGAAAGTGGTAAATATTTAGTGAACTACTGCCAAAACTGACGGTGTCTGTCCACCAAACGTTTTGTACATTGAAAGGAACCACGGTGACAGCAGTCCTTTTGGGTGGCGGTCACACTGTAATTTGATGGACGGTAGTCCGTCAGGATGACAGAGGTAATGTCCTCCCCCACCCTGACAGAGTACTGTCCTTCAAATCCTAAATCAGACCCTAAATTCCCATAATCTTAACATTGCGAGGTCATGTGTTTGTATATTTGAGTGTTCTGTGATTTAATACTTTGCAATGTTTGCTTACAGTGGGAAAATTGGACATTCCATTGATTTTGAAATTGAGTCAGCAATTGATCTCCAGATAAACACAAAACTGAGTAAGTCTGTGTAATGAAATTCACACTTTTTAGGAAAAGCATAAAATTACCACTTAAACTCGAAACTGTATTGTTACTTAGCTATTTGACAATAAATTGAATAATATGGCTCAATTTTCAAAAAAGACTTGCAATGGGGCATACCTTTGAATTTATTTATTCACAAAAGTTTCCAGATTATTCCTGTAAACCTGCTCCAGCTGCAGAGTTCCGGACATAGCCCTCTAAATATCTGTGGACTCCTCATGTGCCTATGTAGAGGCATTTTCATATGCACAATTATAAATAGTGCATACCTGTGCATGGGAAAGAGCCAAAGCAGTTGTACAATTGCACATTATTTATTTTTCTCAATGTGAAAAATGGCTTTCCATCTGCAGAAAACCCTATAAGCCACACCCCTACCTATTTCGGAGGTGCTCCTACTCCTGTACATCCCTAGAAAAGCATTTACTCCTTTGTTTTTCATAAGCTTTCAACAGCAACGAAGTGGTTGCACAGCCTCCGGTTTAACTACTGGCCAACTGGAAGCTGGCCATGAACCATTTCATCTGGGTTAATGGGGTTGGCCAAAAAGACATCATATATGCAAAGGACTTCATTCTCCCCCTCAGGGGATTCTGGTTGACTCAAAGACTTTACAATGCTTGTAGGTGGCCAGCATAAATGAACTGCTAGTGAACTTTAACAAACATTTCAGGAAAATGCCCCATACATTTTCACTGGGCAACATGTTTTCACGCAGGTACATGTGAGAGGTATTTGGTCCTCCTCTGACCACATGCCTGTCTATCCCATGAAGTGTATGCCTTATCTGCAAACACCACGTGACCCATGTCTGTTTAAGAAACAAAAAGTTGCAGTGTCTGCTGTCTTGTGTCACAAGGGACATGCAGGCCTCTATTGGTATTTGTGTTGCTAGTACAGCTCTGTGCTCATTGAAGGGACATCCTTGCAAAACTATACACCTGTTTGCCTTCTCAGCAGTGCTCTGGGGGCTTAGTCGTACCCACTGTTGGGATGGTGTTGGAAAATTGATTATTGGTAAGAGCAGGTAAGTACCTACACTTAGCAATAGGCCACTAACCTCCACTTAGGTCCAGTCAGGTCTCAGTAAATTAAACCTAGCTCAACCCTTGGTAGCTTGGCAACGAGCGACAAGGCTTCACTTAGGAGACAAAGCGTAAAGCATTCAAATATCACAAAACAGTAATCAAATAAAACACAGGAAACAGTTTAAAAATCCAAAATCAATTTATAAAAATAGATTATATTTTTATCTTTAAAATTACACCAAAACGAAAAACATCGGATAAGGGGAACCAGAGATTTGAATTTTTATAGAATTAATGCTTTCTAGCGCATAGAAGCAGCTAGCGCTCAAAGGATTAAAAAAGGTCACACTGGACAGGAACAAAGTCCAGAGTTCAGGCCACCCACGAGGTAACACTGTCACACTGACTTTCAGAAGTGTTTGATTCAGGAAAGTGGTCCACAGCACCAGCCAAGGGTTCAGAGGCTCTGGTGTGCCTCTTGGGGTCTGGGACTACAACTCCCACAATTCACCTCTTCAACTTATGGAGTTGCTCCAAATGTCTCCAAACTTCTGGATTTTCTTCCAGAGGTCCTTTTTGTGTTCTTGAAGTGTCCACAACTTGATCCAAGGTTCCAGAAGCTCTGATTTGCTCCTTGGGAGTTGGGACTAAAATTCCCAGAATGCACCTGGTCAGAATCATCAAATGGCCCCCGGACGCTGCTCAGCTGGGCTCTGCTTGCAGGACTTGATGCAGGGGACTCTGGGCAGCTAATTGGACCTGTAGCAAACAGGGAGTCCCTTCTTGAAGCAGTAGAAGACAGGTAAAGTCCTTTTAGTGGTGAAGCCCAAGTGTGCAGCTGGTTCAGTCCTCCAGAGTGCAGTGTCCAGGTGCAGGGCAGTCCTTCTTCTCCTGTTGTTCTTCCTTGTTGGAATCTGAAAGGGATCTGAGGTGTGGGTGCAGGTCTACCAGTTTTATCCCTGCTCCTGGGTGAAAAACAGGGGGGTCCTGGTTCTCCAATCAGGGGCAAGGTCCTTCCCCCTGTGATGACCACTTCCTGGGAAGTGTGGCAAAAATTAATCCCAGAGTGCAACATTCCTCAAAAATCCATCATGCCTGAAAGTGATTTTTGGAGGTTACATATGGCTGAGCCCACCCACTGGTGTGGCTAAAAATCTTAAACACGCCCCTCTCCTGCCCTCTCCTGATCTAATCAAGGGTGCGCCTAATTGTCTGGGTTTGCAGGATGTGGGGGTGTTGCTGGGTTGCTTCAAATGTCCTTCTCTGCCTTTGAAGACCAGTTTGGCAGCCCTCTCCCTTCCTGCCTCACCATCTGCTGAGGGGAGATCTCCTCCCACAGGCACATCTCTTTGTGTGAAGCCAGGCCACTTCACACCTCATCAAGGCAGCCTGGCCAGGCTGCCAGAGGCTGGCCAATCGGAGCACAGCAGCAAAAACACTGCAGGGCTGAAGTTGGCAACTTTTCAGGTAAAGTTTAAAACTCTTTACCTGAACAAGTTATATTAAATCCAACAACTGAAAGTTGTGGGATTTATTATAACAATTAATTTGATACCAAACTCTTGGTATCTGTTACTCAAGGGGACTTTTAAAATTAAAATAAAGTCTCACCATTCTAGCCTATGGATGCCATTCACTACAATGAGGGAAAAACGAATTTGGCATTTTTACCTCACCAGGGCTTATAAAACTATTTTAAAAGGTCCCTGCTTATAGTTACATGGCTCCCAGCCCTAGGGGTACATAGGGCACGCCTTAGGGTGACTTATATGTACAAATAAGGTAGTTTAAGACTTTGGAACTACTTTTAATCCCAAAGTCGAATTTGCATATAACTTTAATTTAAAAACAGCCAGCAAGACAGGCCTGCCTTTAAAAATAACACTGGACACCTCAGCAGGGCACCTATGGGTGCACTACCTATGCTGGGATCCCTAAACCTACATGCCCTACCATATACTAGGGACTTATAGGTAGGTGGACTTAGCCAATTATAATCAGCCTAATTTGCATTATGGGTTTACACAGAGCACAGGCCCTGGGACTGGTTAGCAGTACCCAGGGCACCATCAGAGTCAGGAAAACACCAGCAAAAAGTGGAAAATGGGGGCAAAAGGTTAGGGGGCCTCTGCAATCAGCCATGTTCTCTCACAGACAGTTTATACAAAACAAGCCCACAAGACTTAAGCTCTCAGCTGTGCCTCAGATTAAAGATCACCGAAATGCCAGGGGTAGCAGAAGTGATATCATGGACCTGAGAACATCACAGGGTTGACTACCTTTCCCACTTGTAGCCCCTCAACATCCCCCTAAGTGCTGCTGTGGGGGGGTAGGGGAAGCAGAACGTGTAAAAACTACAGAAAATATACAGCGCTATGGTAGCCTTCTGTACTTTGTCTTACTTTACGACCTGCATGGCCAAGGGAGTCTGGGGGAACAAGCTCAGTGCCGGTGGGACCAAAGTGCAAGGCAAGGGCAGTAGTTAACCTGTCTTGCCCTAATTAACGCCCGTAAACTCCACATAATTGTGCACAGGTTCTGTTCTACATGTAAACTGTTGTTCATATGAAGATGAAGGAGTCTTAAAGCAAAACTATACTTTGAATCCACCACCCCAGGTTTTGGGACAGAAGGCTGGGTGGGTGGAAATCTTGTTGCACAGCTGAAGCTCTAAGACTTCTGAAAGACCCTTTCTCGTAGTTGTTGACTCCTTGGGGGTCTAGCCATTTTAGAGATTTGTTGATCAGGTTCCTACCTGTGCAAATACACAAAGCAACTTCATTGTGCTATTGTTTTCTTTATGTTATTTCATGTCATACCCGGTATAATGCTCAATGCATTTTGGGATGAAGCCCCTTCTTCAGGAGCAATACCATTATTATTATTATTATTTCGAACTTGGTATAGTGCACAACTTAGTCTCGTAGGGAGTATCTCGGCGCTTGTGATGCCAGGCACAGACAGGCAAATCAAAACAGCTAGGTTTCCAACCTCTTTTTAAAGACCTGGAAGCCAGAGCATTTGTGAAGAGGGAGTTTATTCCAATGGGAGGGGGCTAGGTAAGAAAAAGATCTGTCACCACATCTGGCAGTACAGATACGCATATGATGGAGAAAAGCCTTATTAGATGATCTAAGCTTCCTATAAGGCTGATAGTGTCTATGCCTGGAATGTAAGAGGGCTGGCTGGGCTGTGCGGAAAGCCTTGTGTGTCGGGCAACAGAGTTCGAAAACAGTACGCTTCCTAATGGGCAGCCAGGGTAATTTTGCCAAGATGGGCGCAAATAGAGCCCGTGGAGGTTGATTACAGATAAGGCGGAGGCAGTGTTCTGTTTCACTTGCAGTTGAGCCAAGAAAGAGTCGTTGGCTGCTACCATTAAGGCATTCCAATAATACCGCCTGCTGACTATGAGTACTTGAATCATGCTTTTCCTGGATGTGGTAGGCAGCCAGGGGAAGACTTTCTTAAGGAGCTTCAAGGTCGAAAAACAGCACAGATGAAGTTTACTTGACCTTTCATAGATAACGTGTGGTCGATTTGTACTCTGAGGTTCTTCACAACTTATTTGGATAAAGGGGCAGGCCCAAGTTCTGGAGGCCACTATTCTGTCACCCAGAACTCTTGGGCCCTCCCGAAGAGTACAATTTCGTACTTCGTGCTGTTAAGTTGCAGGCAGTTCAATGCCATCGAATTGGCAATTTCTTTTAAGCACTGTGCAAACTAAAGGTTTACTTTGGCAGGATCAGTGCAGAAAGTAAAAAGAAGCAGCATGTCATAGGCATATGACACAATCTCCACACCACATGATTATATGATCTGAGCCAGGGGTGCTACATAGATGTTGACATGTGTTTGGCCCAGACATGAGTCCTGAGGGACACCCTTGTTGATGTACATCGTTCTTGATCCAAAAGTACCCAGGCACACATTCTGGGTGCGATTGTCTAGGAAGTCCCTCAGCCAGCATAGCGCTCTTCCGTGGATGCCGGCGGCGTGCAATCTGTGGCTGAGAAGGTCATGGGAGCCTGTATCAAATGTTGCAGATAGATCCAGCAACACCAGCATTACTTGGGAACTGGCATCAAGAGAAGTACGGATGTTGTCAGTTACTGCCAACAGCGCCCTCTCTACTATAATGTGATCAACAGCCCGAATTAGAGGGGTCCAAGATCTTATGGGTCTATAGGAAGGCTATAAGTTGGTTGTTGATAAAGCTTTCACGTGTTTTTTTGCCAGCAAGAGAAGCAACAAACTAGGTCTGTAATTTGTAGGAACCTCCCGATTTAAGGGTTATTTTTTAAGAGAGGGGATACCAACGCTTGTTTCCACTCAAGTGGGGATTTGCAGAGTGGACAGAGATGTTGAACAGCATCGAGATAAAAGGGGCTGACTGATGAGCTAAACTAGGCGTGAATTTGGGGACACAAGTATCGCAGGGGGAGCCTGGGAACCATTAAACAACACAAGATCATGATAGATCTAATCTGTATACAGAAAAAAAAAATCTTCTAATCTTGGTAATATTTGTCAGTCCAAATTATTTACTTGTCCCTCTTGTGCCAAATTATACACTGCCCATAGTCAATATGTCACAGGAGGGACATGTGAACCCTCTTCCCAATCCTTGTGTGTTGTATTCCCAACATTTTGTATGTCAGAGAATTTCCAATGATAAGTGTCTGCAGCCTGCATAGGAGGTCAATATTGCTTTCCACCAAATGATGGAATTCGATTTGCAATATCTGTGTTGTGCTCAGGCTAGCAACTATGAAAGTAACTAATTGGCCCAAGAAATGTTAGTTTAGTGAGTGGCTTCTGTTAATGAGACATATATGAGACCACCAGAGGTGAGAAATGAAAGTGATTAAGGCCAGTGCATGATTCGCTTGACAAAGTTTAACATTACATTCAGGTGGTGAAATATAGCATTTAATTGCATTAGCATGCTGCGCTGTAGGTCTGAGTGCTATGAAAACAGAACTAGGTAGAACTAAGAGCCCTGCAGTAATTATATTTCTGTTCTTTTTGTACCTTAATAGCATGTGAAAATACACGAATAGCTGCTGACACCTCAGACTGCTATCTGACCTTCCATAAACTAGAACTGCATCTCTATGGAGACAGACAGTAAGTGTTTTTTTGTGAAGCGATAATGGCATTTCCAAATACATTACACGTTGTAGTTGCTGATATAGTGTAGATTTATGATTCCTTTCTTTTGTAATTTGCTTACAGGCCTGGATGGATAAAACAGCTGTTTACCAAATTTATCTCATTCACACTAAAACTTGTACTTAGAAGCCAGGTAAGAGATTTAAACTATAATACTATTAATTCCATATGGTCCTCATACATCCATTGTACACCTGTAAGATGTTTCTGAAGGTATATGTTCACTCTACATCTGTTAGAACAACACATTACTGAATTTCCACCGTATATGTTTAAGAAACTAATAGATTAAATTCCCACGCTACACTCTCAAGAATACTATGGTACTATATTTTATTTTTATGTCCACAAGAAAAACGAGTTACCCTTCCATCACTGTACATTTATTAGAAAACCTTGACCCATACTCTGCACAGCTCCTTGACTGTTCACTTTAGTAAACCTATTGGAGTAGTGATTTCTGACATCACCAGTGCATCTACACATAAATCATGAAGTTCTAGTGCTGCTAGGACTAATTTAATAGAACAGCGTTGTGATGTATTGCCACGGTACATACCCTAGAGCACACAAGAACACTATGGCACAATAATTCCCTTTTAGATGTAACTGACAATATGTTACTAGAAAATAATTTGTTGTGCTGGTAATTCTACTATAAAAAGGATACCTTGGTTTAACAGTGCATCTACAAAACATTATGATGTGTTAGTTCTAATGAATATCTAGCAAAAACATTGTGATGTTGATATCCTTCGATGGTGCATGTGCTAGAAAACTGTAATACTTTATTTCCTCAGCTCAAGTACGAGAACATTGTAGCACACTACTTCATTTGTAAATATAGAAGAAACCTAATGTTATACAGTACAGCTACAGAAGCATGATACCTTAAAATATTTGTGTATCTCTCAGAAATATGGGACATCCTTCTTTTTCTATAAATATACCAGAATTAAATTATATTGTAATTAGACTGAATGTCCACTTTACTTTTTATAAGTTAGACTGAGATATAAGATTTACAATTCATAGCACCTATCTGGTTACTGGCCTAAGAGGAAACACTTTAATTAAAAAAAAAAAATCATACCATCTCCTCCCTATATTTTTCGGAAATTAGGAAACTCGAGATAAATAGATTACCTGAATCATTAATGTAGTCTCGGCAAACAACAAGAGGCCACATGTTCCAGTACTTTTGCATAATAAATAATAGAGAGCTTCACATACACAAAGCACAGACAGAATCCGTTTATCAATCCTGCACTGTATGTTTTTTACAGCTCATTAAAGAGTTACTCTTGGTTTCTAACAAGACCTGCCACAAGGTAATCCCTTACAGATGATTTATTACATATGAGGTTGTTGACTGAGTCTGTTGACATACCTAGAAAATAAGATATGAAAGGAAAACATTGCAGCACACAAAAACCAAAAACACTGAACATTTACACTAAACATTAGAAGGTAAAATTCAATTAAAAAAAACATGAAACATAAAAACTCTAAAAAATTTGAAAATATCTCACAACAAAGAATAACACATTTAAAACGGTTTGAATGAAATTCTCCAACAAAAATTGATAAAGATATCAAATGTAAACTTCAGTTATTTGTTCCTTTTGAAAAACTTTCTTTACTAGTCTAGGCGTGGGAAATCATACCTATCTCCACTTCCATGACCTTAAACAAACAAAAGTATAGCCAAAATATAAAATAAATACAAAACAAAAAGCATGCAAAGTGCTAAAATTGGCGTCTGTTAACTAAACCTCACGTACACTTATCGCTTTACAGTTTTACTTAACCCTTGACCTTAAACGTTGTAGCAAATGAATCCTATTTTATAACAGGACATACCACGCACCATACATCTTCATAACCTTGCTCCTACTTTGGAGAATATGCAGATTTGCACCACTTCCCTTCACACCCAATTGTATATTAAAATCGCAAGACTTTGCTTTTTCACCTAAAATGTCTCAGTATCAACCACCGCCCTCCATTCTAGCCATAACCAAAACACACGCGTCTTAAATCTTAAAGTTTCTTCCTCTATGCTGAACCAACAGGAAAAACAAGGAAGTGGTCCAAAAAATCCCTAGTGCCAGGCTCTAGATGGATGCTATCCGTAACAAAGCTTTTTCAGACAGATTCTTTCCAATTGTATGTTTGTGAAAAAAGGGAATGCTTTAAAATGTTTTTCGACTTTGTCTTCTGGTGTTTTTGTTCAGATCTTGTGTCAGATGTCTCCTTTCATATCCTATCAGAAGTTGTATAGACCTCTGCCCTTGTTTTGACAAAATATTTAGGTACTCATGCAGGCAATTCTGAAACATTGTCACGTTTCTTTCCATTTCCTTATACAGGAGGTATTGCCTTAAGGGGATCGATCCTCTTAGTGGCACTCCAGATTTCACAAAACTTTGTATAAACATTGCAATGACCAATTCCATGCACTGGAACTGAAGAGTCATCATTTATCCTAACAGAGCAGATGTATCACTGATACGACGTCTGCGTTGAAGCCTGCTGCTGAAACGCAGATGCCACATAGATGCTTTACTTTGATGGGGGTTTAGGAGGGTTCCCAATTACTGCCCAAGAAACACCTGATGCACAATATGGCATTTAGAAATTCTCCTGCCATGGATGCGGTAATTTCAAGGGGAAGTATTACACAATGACAGTATATTATTATTCATCTACATCAAGGAGAATTCATCTGGAAATGAGTCTTTCCATTCTATATCGCAAGGCCATTTATATAAACCTATTGCACCAGGTTTTATCTGGGGAAAAAGTGTCATCGAAAGCCTCGTGGGTGCAGTACTGTTGCAGTCGGAATTACTGTAGGTCTCACAATATCAGTTTGGTTGAAAGCTCCCACTTCTTTCCAATTCAAGGGGTAATGTGTGCGGTGTCATCTGTCAGGCAATCTAAGTCAAAACAAGTCCGAGGCGGTTCCCCATGGTGATGGAACTAGGGGTGCAGGAGGTCCTGCAGCACCCCATAGAACCTTGGAAGCCTTCACATGCAACCCCCCTTGATATGATTACTTGGCTCATCTTTGTGAGAAACTAATGCTAATTGTTTTAATGAGATTATTTTTATTATTTTCCTTTCTCTGGCTACAAAGTGTAGGAGTTTTCTATATTATTGTCCAGAGACAGTCTCACTATTGGCAAGAGTGTGTGAAAGGAAAAAGCTAGCAGCGAAAGGGTATCTAGTACGCATCTAAATAAAAACAATTGCTTGTGGTACAAACTAAACTGTACAAGTATTTCAGAACATCCCAGGAGCATACTAAGTACATTTAAATAGTCATGTGATCCGAACAAATGTTTAAATAAAACAAGGCACGTCATATTATGTTGATTTTATATGACCCAAGCAAGATTCCAACTGCTCTAATTTATTCCTTCTTCATTAAAATTATGTCCTATTGTTATTTCAAAATGACTATTCAAATCGTTGTATCTTTAATGAAACAGATACGTAACATGCAAGGTCATTTGACTTCTATCATACACATTAGTTCTTACATAAAATGCCACACATTATGTAGGGAACCCTGACTTCCACACACATTGCTTTTTTCATGCACCGAGTTTAGTGGTAAAATTGCTTTTATGATGAGTTTTACGAGACCAGTGGTAAGGTTATACTGCGCAACAAACAACACAAACCGTCTCTATTTCAACCTGTACAAGCTGGTGGTAAAATGTGGAGGTAAACACGTAGAAACCCATTACAACACTGTGCCTGGGAGATGGCACAGAGACTAGTGGACTATTTGGAAAAAGGGACGAATTTGTAGAAAGTTTTACTTTGAAAAGCTATGAAAGATATTCAGCCAGGACCATTGAACATGAGCAAAGCAGTCACGTTTTACAGCATCCCTCAGAATCCTTACTTGAAATACCTAAAGCAGGAAAATGTACTTAATCTAAGATCGAGAGTCGAAACTTTAATGGTAGTTATTTCTATAAAAACAATAATAATGGGAAAGCAACCTTTTAAGTGCTGAGCCTCGTGGCCAAAACACAAAATTAATTGTATTGAGACCCCCTACCACATCGGCGACAGAGCGCTGTACCACAAAAACAAATTAGCATGCATAACTGAATTAATACATACACATAAGTATGATTTTTTTTTTTTTTAAATACAGCGTCGATAAATAATAATAATAATGCGAGCTAGGAAAACTGAATAAATAAATAACTTTACTGCACACATATTAGCAGGATATAAAATGGGCATATGTCATATTGAAATGAATGCCTACCTCAGAACATATTGTGAGGAAAAAAGATATTCCAATGCGCCATAACTTGAGCACCGGCACTCAGATCATTTCTTTTTTAGTTTCTTTTATTGTTTTTATATCTTGCGTACAGCAAAAAGGTGCTACAGAAGAGAAGGACCTTTTGCATGACCAGCAGCTAATGACTTAACAGCAGATCAATCAAAATGTGGCCAGTGAGTTACATGTTGAGGCAACCAGAATGTGTTGGTATACAATGAATCTTAACCAGAGGCCACAACAGATGCAATTAACATAGTAGATTCAGGAGACACCATCAAGGATATGGGCAATCCTTTGTAGCAGGAGAAGAGGCAACATCTTCAGTAAAGCTTGAAAGTGGAAGACACCTTTTTTATGCTGCTGTTGACAGAGGAATGAAGCAGAGGTCTGCATCAAGCATGGCTTCTGAAATGCAAACTTTAGGGGAGGAATTAGGGGGCTGCCAGTTGTGAGATTTCCATGTTGAGATGTACACAGTGCATCGTTGGGTATTTTTAGCATGCATGTGGTAGCCCACTTTTTATCTGTGAGGATATTCTAGGGTAATATCCAGTAGACAAACAAATGAGATACTGACAGTGTCCCGCTGTGTAGAACTATGCAGATTATATTAGTGGGAAAGATGTCAGTTTGATCTGGAGAGCTGTGTTTCATAAAAACGAATTGAACATTTAGAGAGCTGTTCTTAAGATATTGCGTTATATGGCGATTTGGCTACTGTAGGCTTTTGGGACAACTAAGTGAATCATCTGGGATGTGTCTGGCCGTCATTAATGGAGACCACTAGCCTTCCAATTGTCCAGCATTCATTTATTCCTTTTGCCTCCGGAACACCCTCCAGCATTGCAGAGAACTGATCATGATAATGTGAAAAGTTACCTGCATGAGGAGGCATGGAGTGGGAAGGCTGCTTGTAGGGGTGCTGAAGGACCAAATGCACTGGGACAATACATCAGTGGATGTTCCCCATGATAATAGCAATGGGAACATCTGACTCATCGTCCCCGTCTCTGGGAGGAGGGGGTACCTGCTGTGGTGATTTTGAGGACTTCTTATTCATAACGATTTTCTTTCATTAGGCCGGCAAACATTAGTGGCTGTGGAGATACAAAGTCAAGGAAGCCCCGTAGGCAGACGTGGGAGATTTCAGTGGTCTGCCAGTGTTACAGAGAGGAGTGAATGTTTGCTGCTGTGATTGTGGTGTCTCGTTGGACCCAGAAAATATTGTTGACCTGACCATCATTTGGCTCTTAGTTACAGGGGCTGTGCAAGACTGGTAAAGCCTGGGTGAGGGATCAGTGGCTAGTTGGAGTTTGGAGACGTTTTGAGGTGTTGCCCTGTCCAGAACTTTGAAGTGTGAGGCTCAAAGCTGGGTCAGCCAAATATAAACGGGCACATGCTATGGTGCTTAGAGGTATTACTTGATAATTGCTTTGGGGGCATTGTATCATGATGCAGCTTCTTATAATGGCTCCCCATCTTAGCTTCCCATTGTAGTCAGGACCCCTGATTGGAGCCACAGATTAGTGGTGCTTTTCTCTGGCCAGGTAATGCTCTGCATGTAGTAGTATAGGTAGTTTGAGACATTTCTTATATTATAATTGGGTTGGCATTGCCCACTATCTGTTGGATTGCCCTTGCCTGCTACTCTCTGACAGGTGGGAGATTGACTGAATATGCACCATTGCTCATGCTTGGCCATAGTGTCAAAAATAACTCCAGGATTAGTGTTAACAATTACAGCATCACTCTCAAACCTCAATATCTATTTTTTCACACTATTTTTAAAGATCCTGTGATGTTGACCCTGCCTTCTTCACTTGCAACACTAGGCCTGGATGATCTTGATCGTCTTAATGACATTCTTAAAGCAGTCAATGACATGCTGTACACTGGAGACTAAAACTGACTCAGTTGCAATTGGAATTAACATACCTATGTATGAGTGCCTCAAGTGCTGATCAAGGCTTGGAGATTATGAATGGTGTATCCTTTTCCAAAATGCGGATGGATAACATCTTGGACGACATGAAGTGGATGCTTGAGATTCAATAATATCAGGGTGAAGAGCCTACCAGAGCGAGGGGAGGAGTAGAGTGCGGACTCTTCCTGGAGGAATAGCTTGGCATGCTGTTCATCCGAAAAGCACTCTCCAAATTCTTGTTTGTGGAGCAAGCACTTAGACCCAGAGTCAGCTTGCCTTCCTGGAGCCCATCCCATGCCCTTTATTAGGTCAATACCTGCCACCTGAACTATACCTGAATAATTATTAGGGGACTATGGCCCCTATTATACCTATTATACCTGAATAATAGGGGCCATAGTCATATTCTTCTAATGGCAAGACAACACAGCCTCCTGTACTATGACAATACCACCATCAAAATCTATCCCGCATTTACCCTGGCAGTGCAACAACAAAGATGGTCATTGGACCATGAGAAGAACATTTCCAATTTGGGATTTCAGTGATTGATGTTACCTGCAAGGATGAAAATGATTGCAGGTAAGCAGACAAATTTCTTGACAGACCCTAAAGCTACATCGGATTGGACCTCTGAATGGAGAGCTGCAAGCAGTGACCATGATATGGTCAGGCCAGAGACAAGGCCTTCTCACTCTTGGACATAGAAGAACAAGGGAAGACCACAGGAGCTGACAGGGCCATACATAGTGAGCAGATGCAGTTAAAAGTTAATGCTGTGGGATCAAGAGACCTTCCTTGGTCCATAGCTCAGAGGCTTTGACACTTGGAGCCCTATCTTCTGTGGTTCTCAAACAGATGTGAAAGCTTAACATTTATAGCTGTAGGGGTGGGCATGCTTGTGTTGAACTCCACTTTCTCCTTGACTGGGGACTTTTTTGATGATTAATCGCTCACCATTTCTTTTTCACTTCCTGTCTGTACCTTTAGTTAGGGTTACCTGTGGGACTGATTGGTTGGAGCTCCTTGCAAAAGGGATGGCTTGCCTAATCTCACACTTGTTGTTCTTGGGGCAGGAGGACAATTCCCATTCACTTGTGGGGATAGTTCTGTTATGGTTTTATATTTGAATGTTTTGGTTGTGTTTTTACTTACTTACCTCTCTGTCCTGTGTCTTCCATATCCTTGAAGCAATCACAGTGCTCCTCTGGGCTGGCCTCTCCCTTGATTGGGTGGATGTCTTCGAAGGTTCCTTCTCCACTGGGGCTGTCACGTTGGCTCTCATTGTACCAATGAGGCTGCTGGATTTGGGTGGCAGCATCACCTGAATTGTGGGGAACTGAGTCCAATCCCACACCATGTGACAACTGTCGGCCTAATCCATTTCCGGCCAGCTAGCAGCGCCTCATGTCTGCCCAAGAGTAGAGATGATTTGTGGCAATGGGGTGCATGACATTGTGACTTCTCAGGGAAATCGTGGTGGATCAGATCTCATTCTTTCCTCTCAGTTACATTAGTCTCATACATGCAGAGACAAACAGAGTCAGGAAGTGGTTCAATAAGATTTATTGAATCAGCTGCGTCTTAGATAGAGTAACATGTAATGCAATAATTAGAATGATGAAACATACTAGAAGCAAAATGGTGACAATAAAAGTGAAACACAGGAAAAGTCCCACCATACTGTCACTATGCATGATATGTGTAATTCCTACCAAAACTATGTTAGAGCACAGCAGGATAAGCCCTAATCCACCCTTCAAGATTCCCCCCTGGGAAACCATCATCCCCCATACCTGAGTATGACAGTAGTGAAGAAGACTGTTATCTATAGAGACACCATCCTCATGTGGGCCAGGGAACCAGTGGTCTCAGCGAGCAGCTGCAACGAAGTCAGAGAGCATGCGGTCATGGTCATCTGGCTGGAACCTCCCTCTAACGTGCACGGTACAGGGAAATGTTTTCATAACAAAACAATTGATGTTCTGAGAAAGTATCCCCATATAAAGATATGTGTGTTTCTGTGAATGTTAGAGACGCAGTGTACCATTTGCACCGACAATCCTTTCTCGCTGCAGCCTTGAATAAAGCACAGAGTGAAAGAATGTCATGCTAAGAAATGTAATGCTTTCCTAGGTGAAAGGACAACAAGATAAAGAAAATAAAACACCACCACGAATGTGGACGATTCTAAAAGAATAAAATGAAATAACATAAAACATTACTAGGCTAAAGGGCACCTGAAGCAAGCCTAGTTGCTAAAATAACGTGCCCACAGGCATCACTAAAATGGGTCTACAACAGGGCAAATATATTTTCTGGACTGCTGTCATCTGGCGTGATGCTGAGTGTCATGAGTGCCCAAGAGGAATGGTATTGAACGATGTGGGAACTATCCCCTAGACATAATATCTCCCAGTGCCATGTTGATGGGCCCTCATTCGGAGTTTGCTGTATTTTGGAGTGGGGATACCAAGGAAAGTAGGGTGTGGTATTTCAGAATCTAAAGTTCTGGCCATTATCCATGCACCACAATCCGGCAAAAATATACTTTGGTCCTGGAATAGGTAGTAGGCACAAACAGAAGTGAGAATACCAGGTCCTTTTTATGTGTGGTGGTCTTTAGTTCTGTCTTTCTCCGGCATCTGAAACTGGCAACAAAAGCACATCTGACTGTCAATGCTGGTTTGAGAGCTAGTAGCAATGTGATCAATGGTGTGACACACAGCTAAATGATAAAGAATACACCTTATGCTTGCCTACACATAAGTACCAAATGAGGGTGATCATGTTATTGTTGGGAACATACTCCTGCCACTTGGGTCTACTGAATACCTGGGGAAGACCATGCATGATCATATTCCAATCCTACTGATATTGCAGAGGTGGACCTCTGGCCTGCATCCTTAAAATCTTCTTTGGGCAACAGGGCTTCATGATTCTGGCAGGGATTTTGGTGTGGGCCCAGATCTT
This sequence comes from Pleurodeles waltl, assembly GCF_031143425.1. Classification (NCBI taxonomy): domain Eukaryota; kingdom Metazoa; phylum Chordata; class Amphibia; order Caudata; family Salamandridae; genus Pleurodeles; species Pleurodeles waltl. The sequence continues at coordinate 271,889,490 of NC_090451.1, read as the reverse complement.
GATAGAAGATGTAATCTGTGACCTGGAGTTTAGAATTATGACGGACCCTGCTTTGGATGCCAAGGTCCTGGCAAATAAGGGTCAAATAAGTGGACCAACTGAAAAGGATGCAATGCCTGGATTCCTACTGATAGACAGCCACACAACACCAGACAATGGTAATGCTGGGGCTTATTTTCATAGCTTCTGCATGCTGTGACTGCCAGCAATTAGTTGGTTGCTCAAAGAGCCAAAGACAGCTTGAAAAGGTAATTATCTGTTAATGCAATATTATGAACATACTTCTCTTTGACTCACCTGGAGCATACTCATGACTTACTGGGTAATGGTCATATCCTGAACTAAGAAATGCACAGAGAGATGGAAGCTTAAAACTCTAAGAGAACAGAAACAAAATTGCTGCACAGGGTCACACTCACATGGGCTTCAGGCTGAGTTCTTTGATGACTATGGGAGCCTGCTTTCCCCTAGGTTTGTGCAGTTGTATTCACATGCTCACTCAGACAGGAAGCTATCACCATTCCTGAAGGAGACTATTGTGGTAAAGGCCCTAAGCCAGACAATGAACATCTAGCTTATTTCTCCAACCTCTCGCTGTTGATGGCAAATGTTGATTACAAGATACACAGAAAATTATTGAGAATCAGTATATTAAGGGGGTCATTCTGAGCTTGACGGGCGGCGGGAGCCGCCCGCCAAGCGGGAACCGCCAGAATACCGCTGCGCGGTCAAAAGACCGCCACGGTTATTCTGAGTTTCCCGCTGGGCTGGCGGGCGACCGCCAGAAGGCCGCCCGCCAGCCCAGCGGGAAACCCCCTTCCATGAGGATGCCGGCTCCGAATGGAGCCGGCGGAGTGGAAGGGGTGCGACGGGTGCAGTTACACCCGTCGCGATTTTCAGTGTCTGCTTGGCAGACACTGAAAATCTTGGTGGGGCCCTGTTAGGGGGCCCCTGCAGTGCTCATGCCAGTGGCATGGGCACTGCAGGGGCCCCCAGGGGCCCCGCGACACCCGTTACCGCCAGCCAGGTTCTGGCGGTCAAGACCGCCAGAGCCAGGCTGGCGGTAAGGGGGTCGGTATCCCCATGGCGGCGCTGCCTGCAGCGCCGCCATGGAGGATTCCCCAGGGCAGCGGGAAACCGGCGGGACACCGCCGGTTTTCCGTTTCTGTCCGCAGCTGTACCGCCGCGGTCAGAATGCCCATGGGAGCACCGCCAGCCTGTTGGCGGTGCTCCCGCGGTCGGGTCAGAATGACCCCCTAATACTCTTATACCCCCCAAAAACACCCATTCAGGGTGGTTTCATTCTGTGTTGTGCTATAGCCTCTAATTTGTGACTCCCTCTCTGTGGTCACCCCTCTTGACAGAGAGAAGGCTTTTGATACACTGGATTGAGAATAAATGTACATTGTCCTGGAAATAGTTATGTTTAGCATAGAGAGGTTGGGTAGGATTTTTTTTTTCTCCTGTATGCGACCTGGAGGAGTGTGTTTGCACTTCAAGGGTGATCTCAGACCATTACCACAGTCACCCTAAAAGCATGCCCATTACCACTCTTCTTTGCCGTGGCATTGGAGCAATTGACCTCCTTGATGAGACAACCAGTCATGACCAAGGGCTGATTCTTGTGGGGAAATAACAAACAATCTGTCTAAATGCTGGTGATGTGCGGCTCTACATCAAAGACTTTGGCTGTCTTTCATCAGTAATGGGCTCCGTCAAATGCTTTGTTGTGCTGTCTGGCCCAGGGTATATTGGAGGGCATTTTGCTTTTTACTGCTGTGCTTAGCATGCGAGTAGGAGCTGAACAATGTGATTTGCTTCACTTTGGTGTTGGAACGACACAGGGTATGTCACAATTTTGTGTACAGAAATGTTGTTGGGCAAAAATACATTTTCCTTAATATTATTTATAAATATATTGTCTCATTCACCGTAGACTTTTTGTTAGTAACTCCAATATAATGATATTTTTGTAGATGCTATGTTATGCTGATTTGTAGAGCGCACCATCACCTGGGAGGGTTTCCTGGCACTGAGCAGGTGTGAGTTTAGGCACACCTAGGGCCTATTTGGTCTACTCAAAAAGCCAGGTCTCAGCTTCTTGCGAAATTCAAGAAGTTAGATGCGGCTCCCCGTGATATTCAAGGCAACATATTTATGGCCAGTAATATTCTTAGTATGATTTTGCTATAATACATAACACCACACACATTTAAAAAACTGGTAGTGAGGGTCTACCACATTGATGAAGACCTTATCCAAGGCAATCTCATCAGGGTCTTGAATACAAACCATAATTCAGTGGAGCTCTGTAGGAGGCTCCTGATGAGTACCCTAGTCTGGTCCTTCCCTGCCTGCATATTACTTCTGGAATCTGCCTGTGTTACTTAAACCATTTTTATTCAGGGTTCTCCTCACTGACCTGGTTTGTAAGGGGAGAAGGACAAAAATTGTCACTTACCAAACTCTGGATTATGCTTGGTTGATGTTTGCTTGGACGGCACCAGATCTAGAGCTGCACTGCTTGGCTAGGCAGCTCCACTCTTCACCTCTGTGGCTTTGTGATTGCCTGCCTAGCAAGAAAAGGAAAACAATATCAATCATCCTGCAGCACTGCCAACCATGTTTTTTAAGACATTGGTTGTGACTACACCCATCCTATGCTGGTAGAAGTAACCCGGTACCTCTAAAGAAGAAGCTTTTTTGAAGGTGGAAACCACACTGACCTATGCCCCTTTTGTAACACTGTTGGACTTGTCCCACTTTACAAAATCCTTAGTGCAAAGAGTAGACCCAAGTGTGTTTTACATGAGTGGGTGACATCTACAGCCCTGGTTCATTACTTATATTTGTGGATATCCGATTGGCATACAGAGTCTTCGCAGGTCAATTCCTGATGTAGAGCCATTTGATACAGGTGGTCCCACCTACGTGGGACTTACAAACTTCTCACATACTCAGTAGTGCAGATCCTGCTGGACCTGGGGAGTGGCAGTAATACTATAAGAATTCTGTGTCATGAGGTGTCATAAGTGAAGGACCGTAAGCTACAGAGCCTTAGGATCAGGTGACCTGAGGACGTAGGCTGTAGAATTATCAGACCACTTGTAATGAGGGCTAGTGACAGCTCTGACAGAGTCAGCAAACATGTCATGCTGAAGGACATTAGTCAGTTCCATTTGTTTATAGATTTGGTAGCACTTTCTGCTAGAGAAATGATAGCTAGTGGGTAGAAGTTTCCTTTAAGTGTGGTTGGCTTGGCTGGAGATGGTAATTCATGGGCCTCTCTCATTTACACTTCACTGTGAGCCACATACCGGACTCTGGGCTCCATACTCCCAGAGCATTCTGGAGATTCTGATGGTGGACCTCTATAGACCGCTAGTGGACCATGCCATCCTTGGACAGTAGAACACCTTCTTGTAGGGAGATTGTCAGACTTTGCTGATTATTACACACTGACTCCATGCTGCAATGACATCCTTCAGATTTATTTGCTGCAACTCTTTAGGATGGGTAGGAGGACATGGGAAATTCGAACAATGTCATTGGAGATGCTCTAAGTTCATAAGAATGGATTTCTTCTGACTTCTACAAGTTTTTACCAATGTGCAGATGATGCCTAAAGACTGGACGTTTTGTTAAATGTAACCTGTTTGTGTGAAAATGATAACAACTGTTTTTAAATAACTGTGTAAGATGTCACTGAGAGATTCAGGAGGATAAGTGTGCAGGTCTAGAGCGGTCCAATGAGGCATGAAAGTTTTCTCTGACATTCATGGTGTGGTCTGCTATGTGGCGAGATGAAACCTTGCCTGGAATCAGTTAGAAAATTGTTATTCTAAGATGTGGGGTGGGGCCTGTGCTTCTACTACTATTTTGAGTATCTGCACTAAGCCTGCAAGGTCAGAGATAGATCTATGTCTGACCATGGACTTCAGGTCAGCAGTTGGCTTTTCAGCTCTGTTACTAATAATGCTGCGCACACGACTTTACATTATTTCTCCAGGATTGAGAGAAGATAGTTAATGAGTTCTGAATTGTTAGAAAATGCAGGTGAGATACTATTTATCTTTTGACTATCAATCACATCACAGTGTTGACCTCTTCTCCTGCTCTTATCCTAAGTACCATCTCTTATTCGTTGCTGAGAGGCTAAAGGAAGATTGGGTGTCAGGCTACTTACTGTTTCTACGTCTGCCTTCATGACACCTGGGACCAGTGGTAGTGGGGGCAGTGCAAGGGGTACCAAAGGTCAAACCAGGGGTAGCACCTGCTATTCATAGCTAGCCCTAAGTGATGTCCATGGACGAGTCACTCAATCATGTCCACACTTGATATTTGGGTGAAAAACATCATGTAACAATAGACCAAATTCCTCAGTTTGCTGTCATACTTAAGTGGTTTCATGGTCAAAGTACTGTCATTTTGGAATTTAATCTCAAGACATCTGACTACAATCGTTGCCCATCTATGGGACAGGGTGATAATGGATTGAGGACAGTGCACCATTTTAGTGAACTCAAGTGTGTATACCACACAACTCTGGTACACTACTGACACAAACAACGTTTTCTCCTATTTCAGGTTTGCAAGGAAATTAACACTGTTTCAAATTTACTAGCCAACTTCATTCAAACTAGAGCAGGTAAAGTATGCTATCTGGACAAAAAATATGTAATATTTTAATATTTATCACTGAAATTGTACCTTATGTTTTTGTACATGTTTTAGCAACAGTGAATGGGTCCTCATTGGATATACTTTTCCACTCCGCCAATGAAGCGTCCGAAACCTATGGTGCACGCAGTCATTTCAATGCACATGATCACATAATATATGCTGATCAACAAAGAAGCAAGGCCACTCTAGGAAAGTTCAGTTTTACATGTTAACATTTACAATATGATGCACAAATGTAAACAAGCATTGGCAAGGCCTGCAGGTCTCAGTTTTAAATGGTTGGGCAGTTGGCTTCCCTAATGCTAGTTTGCACTGTGACGCTAACTCATGCATTAGGACGCATACACACATGTCTGGCAATCTTAGAATTGTTTTTTTTTTTTTATATCTATATTTATCATTTTTCCAGTTAAATGCAAATCATAGCAACACAATTACTGTTCCATCAAGTTCCCCACAAGAGTTCCTCTATTAAGCCATCCTGTATTTCTGTACAGATTGGACAGAACATCAGGTAATGGCTCTACAACAACAGCCTCGGAAGTGTACTTTTACATCATTCTACACTGTACATTATACAAGTCTCATTGTTTTGCGGATTTACCCCTTTTATACCGTTCTCTATTTGAAATAGGTTTCTTCTGGAAGGGAACAGATTTCAAGATGGCCACAATGCGCCAAGATGCATGCAGATGCCTGCATCACAATTCATGTATGGGCATTCGTTGAAAGGCATGTATTATGTTATATGTGCATACATGAGTCAGAACATACGGTGGTTGCTCAGCTAGCAGAGGTAAATTTAAAAAATACTATAAGGAGTAAACAAAAGTGCATTTTAAGAAAGGGATGTCTTGCAGGAAAATGCTAATTGACAGGCCCTCCAAAAAATGACTAAATATGATATTTTCCTTTTTCAAAAAGCGGGGTGTGACACACAGGGATGGGGAAGCAACAGAAGTAGAGCGGGGGATGGGTGAAAGTAAACTTGCTGTGCTGTTGTTAAGCGGCAACAGCACAGCAAGTAAGGGAACAATGGAGGATCTGGGTGACAGGAGGTGGCATTATTGCAAAAAGGATGCAAAAAAAGGTGAGAGGGTGGTGAAGTGACAGGCAAAGCAACACCCAAGTTTGGAAGAGAAATGGTATGAAAGAGGGAATGCAGCGCATGAGGAAAGAGTAAGAAAACACATGCACTTCCATGTAGCGCTGAGAGTAAAATAAAAAAAAAGAGTTTGCTTAACTTAGCAAGACAAGGATACAACTCTTCCAATTAGAACAATTTGAGACCAAAATGCACTTGGGTGGGAAAACACAACAATAGGCAAGAAAGCAATCAACCCAGGAGCAAAGAAGTGAGGCCGACAACAATGTTATTCAAGGGTAGGTCGCTCCCCCTGCCGCTGCAGCTCCTCCAAGTTCCCGAGTTCCTGTGTTCCTGAGACCCACCTAACTGTAAGTACCCCCCTCCTCCCAGCCCCTCGCCCTGCCCCGCGCCACTCACCTTCTCTCCTGCTCCTGCTTCTTTTCCTCCTCTCTGTCTCTTCCTCCTCGCTCCCCCTCTGCAATCTTCTTCTGTGTTCTTCTGTTCTTCTCTTCTGTTCTTCTGTTCTTCCCTTCTGTTCTTCTGTGTTCTTCCGGTCTTCTGTGTTCTTCTTCTCTGTTCTTCTCGGTGCTTCTGTGTTCTTCTTCTCGGTTCTTCTGTGTTCTTCTCTGTTCTTCTCTGTTCTTCTCTGTTCTTCTGCTCTTCCGATCTTCTGTGCTTCTGTCTTCTGTTCTTCTGTTCTTCTGTTCTTCTGTCTTCTGCTCTTCCTGTCTTCTGTTCTTCTGTCTTCTGTTCTTCTGTCTTCTGTTCTCCTGTCTTCGGCTCTTCTACCTCCTCCGTCTTCTTCCCCCGAGCCTGCCCTCCTGCTCCTTCCTCATCCCCCTCCCTCACTCGCCTCCCCCTCTCTCACCCCTAGCTAACCCGTTCGCTATCTACCTCCCTCACTCCTCCTATCTTCCTATCTCTCTAGCTCCCTATCTCACTATCTAACTCCCCCACTCTCCACCTCCTCCTACCTACCTATCTGTCTATCTATCTATTTCCCTATCTATCGACTTCTCTATCTATTTTCTCTATCTATTTCTCTATCTCTCCCCCCCTCCCGCCACCCCCTCTACTACCTATCTCCCTATCCTCTCACTCTACCTCTCTCCCTCACCCACCTCTACAACCCCCCCTCCCCTATCTTCACAACCCTACTCCTATCTCTCTCCCTAATCTCCAAACCTCCTAACACTCACCCTCCTCCACCCTAAACCCCCTCCCCCAGCTCCTCTCACTCTACCTGTCCCCCCCCTCCCTCGCGCTTTCCCGCCGCGACCTCCTGCACGCCCCCGCCCCCCAGCTCCCATTCGCCCCCAGCTGACCCCTCCCCCCCCCCCCTCCTACCTCTTATGGCGGCCGCTGCGCGACTGCGGGCACGCCGCTGGCGCGCCGGAGGCGCGCCAGAGGCAAGCCCGTCTGCGCCCGTCCGCGCCTGGCCCGCGCCCAGCGCCACGACCCCTGGTCCCCAGCTCCCCCAAGCCCCGCTGATCCGCTACGACCCCACCACCCTCCACGCCCTCAACCCAGGGCGCTCCAAAACCTGCTTCCTAGCTCACCCCAAACGCACCCATGGACCCTTCGCCTGCAACTCCTGCAAACGCATCTTCCACCACGCAACTACCACGACCACAAGCCCACGCGCCATCAACCACCTCAAGTGCATCCTGGTCAACGCTCGTTCCGTCCACAAGCACGCAGTTGAACTTTGGGACCTCCTGGACTCCACAGCCCCGGACGTCGCCTTCATCACGGAGACATGGATGAACGCCTCCTCTGCTCCAGACATCGCTACCCGCCATCCCCGAAGGCTACAAGATCTCCAGAAAAGACCGCACCAACCAAGTAGGAGGAGGTGTCGCCATCATCTTCAAAGACTCCATCAGCGTCACCACCTCCACCGAAGACCCCCCCCTCGCCGCTGAACACCTGCATTTTCAGATTCGCACCGACCCAAGGACCACCCTCAGAGGATCCCTCGTCTACCGTCCTCCCGGACCTCGCGCCTCTTTCAGCGACGCCATCGCCGACTTCATCTCCCCGCACGCCCTCGCCTCACCGGACTACATCCTCCTAGGCGACCTCAACTTCCATCTGGAACAAAACAACGACCCCAACACCACCACCCTGCTCGACAACCTCGCCAACCTCGGCCTCAAACAACTGGTGAACACCGCCACCCACATCGCCGGACACACGCTCGACCCTATCTTCTCCGCCAGCAAACACGTCTTCTTCAGCCACACCTCTGCCCTACACTGGACCGACCACAGCTGCGTCCACTTCACATTCCGACGCGAGACCTCCCACCTCCGCACTCAACCCATCCCTCGTCGACAGTGGAACAAGATCCCTGAAGAGCAACTCTTCTCCGCTCTCGCCGCCAACCAACCCACCCTCACCACCGACCCCAACGACGCAGCTCTCAACCTCACAAACTGGATCTCCAAGTGCGCTGACAACCTTGCTCCCCTCAAACGCACGCATCGACAGACCAACACCAAAAAACCTCTCTGGTTCTCTGACACCCTCAAAGAATCAAAGAAAACTTGTCGTGCCCTTGAGAAGGCCTGGCGCAAGGACCACACCGCTGACAACATGACCGCCCTCAAGAACGCTACACGCGAACACCACCACCTGATCCGCACTGCCAAAAGGAACTTTTTCACCAACAGACTAGACAAAAACAGCCACAACAGCAGAGAACTCTTCAGCATCGTCAAAGAGTTCTCCAACCCCAGCGCCAGCGCCAACGCCGTCACGCCCTCACAGGATTTGTGCGAATCCCTCGCCACTTTCTTCCATCGCAAGATCAGCGACCTCCACGACAGCTTCGGACACCAGACCCAACCATACACCACTGAACCCGCTTCCCCGGACATCACCCTCAACAACTGGACCCACATCAACACGGAAGAAACCAAATCCATCATGAACTCTATCCACTCCGGCGCCCCTTCGGACCCCTGCCCGCACTTCATCTTTAACAAAGCCGACGACATCATCGCCCCGCACCTCCAGACCGTCATCAACTCTTCCTTTTCTTCTGCTACCTTCCCCGAATGCTGGAAGCACGCTGAAGTCAACGCCCTACTAAAGAAACCTACGGCTGACCCAAGCGACCTGAAAAACTTCCGCCCCATCTCTCTTCTACCTTTCCCAGCCAAGGTAATAGAAAAGACCGTCAACAAACAGCTGACCACCTTCCTGGAAGACAACAACCTGCTCGACCCTTCACAAACCGGATTCCGAACCAACCACAGCACGGAAACCGCCCTCATCTCAGTCACAGACGACATCAGAACCCTGATGGACAACGGTGAAACAGTCGCCCTCATTCTCCTCGACCTCTCGGCTGCCTTTGACACCGTCTGTCACCGCACCCTAATCACCCGCCTACGCTCCACCGGGATCCAAGGCCAGGCCCTGGACTGGATCGCCTCCTTCCTCGCTAACCGCTCCCAAAGAGTTTACCTCCCTCCGTTTCGCTCAGAACCCACCAAGATCATCTGCGGCGTACCTCAAGGCTCATCGCTCAGCCCGACACTCTTCAATGTCTACATGAGCCCCCTCGCCGACATCGTACGCAAGCACGACATCATCATCACCTCCTACGCCGACGACACCCAACTTGTACTCTCCCTCACCAAGGACCCCGCCAGCGCCAAGACCAACCTACAAGAGGGTATGAAGGACGTCGCAGATTGGATGAGGCTCAGCCGCCTAAAGCTGAACTCTGAAAAAACGGAAGTCCTCATCCTCGGCAACACCCCGTCCGCCTGGGACGACTCCTGGTGGCCCACGGCCCTCGGCACCGCACCGACCCCCGCAGACCACGCCCGCAACCTCGGCTTCATCTTGGACCCTCTTCTCACCATGACCAAGCAAGTCAACGCCGTGTCCTCCGCCTGCTTCCTCACTCTCCGCATGCTCCGCAAGATTTTCCGCTGGATCCCCGCCGACACCAGAAAAACCATGACCCACGCCCTTGTCACGAGTCGCCTGGACTACGGCAACACCCTCTACGCCGGGACCACCGCCAAACTCCAAAACCGCCTGCAACGCATCCAAAACGCCTCGGCCCGCCTCATCCTCGACGTACCCCGCAACAGCCACATCTCCGCACACCTGAGACACCTGCATTGGCTCCCAGTCAGCAAAAGGATCACCTTCCGTCTTCTCACCCACGCACACAAAGCCCTCCACAACAAGGGACCGGAATACCTCAACAGACGCCTCAGCTTCTACGTCCCCACCCGCCCCCTCCGCTCCGCTGGCCTCGCACTTGCTGCCGTCCCTCGCACCCGCTGCTCCACGGCGGGTGGGAGATCTTTCTCCTTCCTGGCGGCCAAGACCTGGAACTCCCTCCCCACCAGCCTCAGGACCACCCAGGACCACTCCGCTTTCCGGAGACTCCTAAAGACTTGGCTGTTCGAGCAGCGATAACCCCCCCTTTCCCCCCTAGCGCCTTGAGACCCGCACGGGTGAGTAGCGCGCTTTATAAATGTTAATGATAATGATAATGATTCAATCATAAACAAGAAGCTAACCCGAAGCCCACTCTATGTGTAGTGGAAACACAGGTCTAACCAACAGACAGTTAAAGCTTTATGTAGCCTAGACCTAAAAAAGCTCTCCAGTAAGAAAGGTTGGCACTTGGAATTATACTACATGGCTGATAATTTTACACAAAGCATGTACAACTTGAAATTCAAGTTTAAAACATTCCAAGGGCATTTCAGAGCTCTGTAAATTACTACTAAAATGTACCACTGGCAAAACAAGTAAAATGTCCATGATTATCATCAATAGAAGAGAAATGTATCAATGTATGCCCATTTACCATCCTATGTTTCTTCAAGAATAGAAACAAATAGCCATTATATTGGTCTGCAAATTGTGAAATTCATAAGAGGCCAAGTGCCTGATTTGCACTGCATTTACTCAGTTAGGGTGATGGAGTAGGCACACGCCAAATTTAGAGATGTCTGTTGTTTTAGCAGACATCTCTTATATTAACAGTAACTGCCGTCACAGCGGTTCCTGTCAATGCATTGAAAATGTGCCGTACAGCTCCGTCACCATTACAGAGCCATATGGCACACTTTCCGTGAAAATCCCAAAGCAGAATTTTATTTTTGAAAATTAAAACATCCCTCCTTCCCCCCTTGCCATGGTAGTTTTTTTCCTATGGCGTGGGGCTCATTGAAATGTGTTTCCTTTCACTTATTGCCACGTTATGGATGGCAGTAAGCGAAAGTAAAAATGTGTCAATTCTAAATAGGGCGTGTGGACAAATGGCAAAACTCTTGAGAGCTCTTACTCTAGCTGGCCCTTAGAGGTTATGTCACCAGCTGTGATTAGAAATGGGTGCAATGATTAAGAAAAAAAAAGTAGCAAAAGGAGAGTGTTAGTGGTAGCAAATTGAAAAACAAACTGTAGAAATGAAGACGAAATGCCAGCATATCCATATATATTTATACTGGCACCAGTTCCGAGTCATCAGAGACCACAAACCACCGACACCTGCCCTCCAGGGGACAACATTGCACACATCACCAAAATAGAAAAATGCACTCTCCATATACATCCGCACTGTTATGATCTGTTCACGATCGACCACCCAGGAATCAACAACACTGACAACTACCTGTTTCAACATCCCTGGCCCTAGCAGTAGAGGATCATGAGATGTCTCTCATTAAAAAACATGGTTGCCTGGCAAGAATACAAGTCGCATGCCCACAGGCAATTAGCCTGGAAGAAATCCAAGAAGCCACCCTTCATGATAAATACCCCTAGATGGCTCTCACTGACCCCTGGTCTAGTTCATGAAACCTTTTTTCTGGAAGGGAGTCAACACCATGATATTAAAACACCCAACCTTCCGGGCCCTGTGGAGAGTCCAACATGAAATGTGTGCCATGGATGATGGGGTGTTACTGGAAAAAAAGATTAGCCAATATTCCTAATGATCATTTAATTACACGTTTGCCATCACTTACCACCACGGGTTAGGAAGCCAACTCTGGCTGGCCTGCAGGCCTGTACCTCCCATCCTGCCTACTGAACTCCCTTAGGCTGTTTAGTAACTTCTGATATTCATACTTAGCACAGAGATACTTCTGTTGTAGAGTGCTAGGTATACCTAGATAAACAGGGGCACTTATTAATGCCTACTAAAATCCTATTTCTGGTCTTCTTAGCCTTATTTCTTGTACTTCTACAAACTTGCTAGTAGCCTGGTTCTAAGCAAAACTACCATCCTAGTAGCAGAACTGTAATCCCTGGACCATACAAAAGTGCCTCCTCTTAAATCCTGGTTGTTTGTTTGCTGTGAATATTCTTTGAAAAACACATGCAAAGTTATACAAACAATAGGTTGGTTTTATTCTTATTTTTGTAAAAGATAAAGACATATTCTATGCCTTTTCATTGTAAGATGATGATCATGAAAGTTCCAGGTGTTTGTCAGCATCAACCTCCAAAAATTGCCAAACGTTTCTTGATATGAGAACATAAAAACGGCAGAAGGTGGATTGTTATGAGGTTATGTCAAAGAACTGACAGCCTGATGAGTCAATATCTCTAGCTGCTACAGATACCTCAAAGAGTTTCATTACACGTAGAAACCAAAACAAAAAACTGAAACTTTTAATTAAAATATGAAACTATGAAAAGTTCTTGTGAAAGGATGGTTCTTTTATGGTTTCATTTAGTCACTTTGGGGGTCATTCTGACTTTGGCGGGCGGCGGAGGCCGCCCGCCAAAGTAACCCCGTCGGAAGACCGCTCCGCGGTCAACACACCGCGACGGTCATTCTGACTTTCCCGCTGGGCCGGCGGGCGACCGGCAGAAGGCCGCCCGCCGGCCCAGCGGGAAAGCCCCTTCAACAATGAAGCCAGCTCCGAATGGAGCCGGCGGAGTTGAAGGGGTGCGACGGGTGCAGTGGCACCCGTCGCGATTTTCAGTGTCTGCAAGGCAGACACTGAAAATCTTAATGGGGCCCTGTTAGGGGGCCCCTGCACTGCCCATGCCAGTGGCATGGGCAGTGCAGGGGCCCCCAGGGGCCCCACGACACCCGTTCCCGCCATCCTGTTCCTGGCGTTACCGCCAGGAACAGGATGGCGGGAAGGGGGTCGGAATCCCCATGGTGGCGCTGCAAGCAGCGCCGCCATGGAGGATTCCCTTGGGCAAGGGTAAACCGGTGGGAAACCGCCGGTTGCCCTTTTCTGACCGCGGCTTTACCGCCGCAGTCAGAATTGCCCATGTAGCACCGCCAGCCTGTTGGCGGTGCTACCTCCGGCCTCCACCCTGGCGGAATGAGGCCCTTTATTTTATTTTGAGCCTGTTTTGCAGTGACACTTAACTTCCTCATGTTATCAATGAATATCTGCAAGAAGGCATGTCAGTGAGCGCCTTAATAATATACTTAGACCCTTCCTTGCTATTTCTTTTGCTAACGCGTCCCTTTATGATAATTTATTTCACATCAGGACTCGTTTTAGGCCAATGAATTTTTTGACCCAGTTGAGAGACACCCTAGGATGAGATAGCTAATCAATATATCAATCAATACAGCAATAATGTCATCAATATTTATCACGACAATGCATTTCACTTTAGTCAAAGTCATTAATCAATTCAAAACGCTACCATGACCTTTCAGCCATGAATAACCACACCAATTTAGTAGAATTTTATTCCCTATTAATTACAATCTAGAAGCAAATACGTTAATCTCAACACCAAGAAACATAATAGCATAGTCACGATATGGCAACATTGATAAGATTTCATAAATGCGAGAATCACAAACATCAGAACATAACACGGCGTGAACATAGATCAAATTTGGCAGAGTGTCAATATTGCGTCAATTCAACAAAGCATAGTCTCGGTCGTTTGTGTATTTGCGTCAGTTTAGGTGAACACCTGTCCTAACCACTGATTAGCTTTAGCATGTTGGGCTTCATGCAAAACAATTTAGAACACCAATTTGGAAAACATTTAGCTAAGGTCTCTGTCAAAAGTAAGCAGTTGGTACCTAGAAAGGAAAAGCAAACAGACAAATTACAAATGCATTGTCATAATTACCCTCCAAAGATCAGGTCAGCGCACAGGTTCAGTCTTCGTCTTCAGGACATCAGTCAAATCACCATCAGTCAGAACTCAGCTAAGGGACAAAAGGGGCACTTCCCTCATAAGGAGGAAAGTGTAAATGGGCAGTCTAAGGGTGAGGATGGTTTTAATAAAATCTCAAGTCACCAAACAGAGTGACAGAGTTTCTGGATAAAATCAATAGCATTCCCTAACCCGCCTAAATGACCTCTCTGTGACATGGGTTTTTATCCCTTTTCCGTAGTACATTACCCCAAAATTCTATTGGACATTTACTATACCCCACTATCGTTAACCTATCAGAAAGTACATTAAGTAATCCTAATCTTCACCCCATATTGGTTTACAAGTCTTTGATTGGTCTTCATAATTGACGTCTTCAGAGGTGGCACATCCGGTGACTTCATTCCCTTGTAATTCTTTGCACATCTTTTGGTCAGCAGTTCCATTGTCTTCCCCGGTTTGAATGACCTTGTACATTACATTAATCTACACTGTTTCAATTCATTTATAACATTTAGTTTTCAAGACGAATGGGAAACAGGGAGAAACAGATCTACATGGCTACATTCATCTTCCAAGTTCGAACGAAAAGAACGAGCGGGGTCATGGCCCCTTGTGAGTCAGCACACTGAAAAATAAAAATGCATTTAATATGAGAGCCAGGCAGCTAAACTCCGGCTCATGCTAACTTAAGGACTATGTGGTTTTCAATACAGATTTAATAACGCAAATAATAATATAAGCTCATTTAATCGTAACATAAACATTTTGGTCATCATTATTAGTTTGCGTATACATTGGTGGCCACTCTTCATGGTCACAATTCAAGTGCACGTTTAAGCAAATTGCTATTACTACAGTTTCTATGCGGCATCGTCACACCTTAATTGATAAACATTTCATGTTAATATAGATTAGATAAACTACGCTCTCTCAGTCCCTCCTCTGATGACGTTCGCCATCACACAAACCTTTCCCTTTGACCTTTCACTTTAATTTTTCACCTTACGCATAATGCGCATTTCAACATCTTGTCCCTTATGTGAACTTTCCCAAATTTCATTAAACATCTTCTCCCTTTCATTTTCTTCATTCTTCCTGGTTCTCCTTGTCCAATTTCTTTTAATTTTATCATTAATTTTGCATGCTCCCCATAATCCTAATAGACAGGCCAAAACTATTAATAGACCCCCTAAAATTTTTGCAAGTACCCCATTCCAAATATTGCTAAACCAGCTCCCTACTCTGGCAATTCCTTTTCCAAATTTCTCCCACACTCCAGGTTCCTTCAAGTCTTTCAAATCTGCGCTATCTCTAGTTAGGTTAGTAAGCATACCTCTAATCTTTTTGCTATTGTCCGGTATCAATGAGCAACAATGACGCTCGTTGAGCATCTTGCAGACTCCGCCACTCTTTGCTAAAAGAATGTCTAAAGCATGCCGATTTTGAAGAGTCATAGCTCTTTCTGCAGCAAGTTCAGTATCCATCAGGAGTATGGCCCCTGTAAAATTTGTCAGCATGTTATCCACAATAGTAGACAACATTTGAATCTTTATGGAGTTCAAGATAACCCCTACTGAAGGAATTATGGCTCCAAATATATCTCCAATTACAGCAGCCGCTGTCTCTCGTTTTTGTCTAGCATGTTGTAATTCAGAAGTTTTAGGTATTTGCTTTAAGACATCAATCTGGTAAATCTTTGGGAAAACTATCCCCAAATAACATGTTCCATACCATCCCTTGGGGAGACGGTAATAGGCATTAAGTCCACAGATGTAATAGATCCCAGGAATCGCTTGATCCTGTCCATTTAACATGAATGTCCATTTACTCTGAAACAAAAACACATGTCTACATTCACTCGTTCCCACAAATAGTGGTTTGCTCAGATTTTGGCCTATATATACAAAGCCTCCCTACATGCATTGCATCTATAGCTAGTTTGCCTTGCGTCTTTATTGCAGTGTAAGCATAATCATTTGCATATGTGCGTTTTTCTAACCCCTTTTCTAATCTTTCCTTCAACGCTTTACGTCTATCATCAGTGTGATCTAAGAAGCTTTTCTCTACAGGTGTCAATATGCAGGTCAGATTGTTGAGGTGTGCATAAGCTGTCCCAAATGTAAGCATTGGTTCAAAGAAACCTCTAACTATTTTTATACTATGCTCTTTAGCTAGTCTGTTCAGAAACTCAATCACAGGCACAAAAGAAAACACAACATCCAAATTTGAATAAAAGTATTGCACATGCTCTTGATTATAGAATCTTGTTAATAGCAAGCTACAGCTTATCCCGTAAGTTAGTGGAAGGCTATGATAGGTAACCCCTTCTTGCACTGACGAAGGAATCTTTGTACACACATAACAGTTTCTCGCATCCATTGTCTCAACATACTCATTCAGCAAGCGATAGAAGACATTAGTGGAAAGTTCCCCCTTTGAATTAGTTCCCTCATGCAAAAGTTTTGTATCCTGCTCAAACCTTTCCCATGGTGTTAATGTTGTAGTCTCAGGTTTTGAAGCATTGTTAGTCACTTTCTTATCCAACCACGGCATTCCCACAATCACCCCCACAATTATTATTGCACGCACAATACCTATCATAAGACTCAACCAACCACACACTTTACCCTTCCTGTTACTACCTCTATTATAAGCCATGTCTGTAAAGAATCAGATAGCAGAATAACAATCAACTTGAGGACGATATAAAGCTTTTTTTATTTTTTCTTCTTTGATGCAAAAAGTCTCTTTCTCTCTGCGTATATTTACAGCGTTTCACTCACTCCAGGACCCCTTTTTGTCAAATCAGGTTAGCAGCTTGTCATAATTAGGTTTCTCAAGTCAAATCAGGTTATCAGTGTCTCATCCGGTAATTTATAAGTCTCTTTTCTTTAGTTTTTTCCGTTTTCGATTTTAACAAAGTCTTTTTCTTTGAGTTACTTCAGGTACCGTAGTATTGGCCTGGTGCTTCTTGATCAAAACAGAACGCTAAGAATTCTTGTTGCCATTCAGATGTTGTTGCATATGCCCACTCAGGACCTGTGTACCTTCTATTTGCGGTTCTCTTTCTTTTCAGTCTGCATTCACCTTGTAATTCTCCTTCACTTAGATCTTCTATTCGAGATGTATCAGTCTCTTTTGTTATTGTTTCACCTGGTACGCTTCTTGCTTTTGCAGCCTGTTTCTCTGGCCAGTTATCTCCCTTATGCGTCTTCTTCCGATTTGTCTTTTCAGGACGCTGAACAGCACCATCCTCTTGTACTATGGTGTTTTCTCTTGATGGACCTGCAACTAGCTCAGGGGACGCCGGAGTACTTTGGTCTCTTTCTATTATTTCCCCTTCTTCTTCTTCTGTTTTCTAGCCCAGAGACTTCCCTCTCTGGAACTGTTGTGCCGGAAACTTCAAGTTCCTCATCAGTTGGACACGTTACCTTCTTTGTGTGACTGGCATGTATCCAATTTAGAACGCCTGCACATTTCACAGCAGTAGTTGTTGTCAAAATTACTTGACATGGCCCCTTCCAGCGCGGCTCCAAACATGACTTTCTCACGTGCTTCTTGACAACCACCCAGTCACCAGCTTGTAGGGTGTGACCTGGATCACCGATCGGTGGCAATATGTTAGCTTCTACCTGGTGAGAGAAAGAGCGAATCACATCAGCCAAGCCTTTGCAGTAATCCAACACCATAACATCCGTGATATTCACTAGAGCATTTGCAGGTACTGCGGGTAACCTCAAAGCTCTGCCCATGAGGATCTCATGGGGTGATAGTCCTGTCTTCTTATCAGGGGTGTTCCTCATTGACATCAGCACTAAGGGCAATGCATCTGGCCATTTCATATTGGTAGCTGCGCACATTTTTGCCATTCTTGATTTCAAAGTACCATTCATTTGCTCTACTAATCCTGATGCTTCAGGGCGGTAGCTACAGTGCAGCTTCTGTTCAATGTCCAATGCGGCACACAAGAGTTTAATCACCTCATTGTCAAAGTGTCTGCCCCTATCTGATTCTATAGAGACCGGAAACCCGAACATGGGTATTAGTTCCCTAAGCAACAGCTTTGCAACTGTGAGACTGTCATTTCTACGTGTGGGGTAAGCTTCAATTCAGTGACTAAAAACACACACAATCACCAACACGTACTTCAATCCTCCGCAAACAAGCATTTCAATGAAATCCATTTGCATCTTGCTAAATGGACCACTAGCTCTCCCAATGTGGCTCAAAGTTACTACAGTCCCTTTTCCAGCATTCATCTGTTGACAGATGATGCAACTGTGACAGGTAACCTCTGCGGCATGTCTGAACTTTGGGTTAAACCAATCGATTTTGAATGACCTGATCATTGCGTCTCTCCCGAGGTGAGCCTGTCCATGGTAGAGCCTAGCGAATTGTGACAGAGGACTGTTTGGCAAAACTAATTTCCCCTCCTCTGAGACCCACAAGTCGTCAGCCCTCTGTACACATTGCATTCTTTGCCAGGAGCGTTTTTCCTCTTTGCTAGCACGACCCTGCAGTGTCTTTAACTCATCTAGGGTATCAACCACCCTTAATGCAAGGTTTAAACATGTGTCATTTTCAGTTTGTGACATCAATTCCCACTGATCCTTAAACGATATACAGTTCAATGCGCAAAACCTTGCGACTTGATCTGCATAACCGTTTCCCATGGACACAAAGGGGGTCATTCCGACCCTGGCGGTCCATGACCGCCAGGGCCGGGGACCGTGGAAGCACCGCCAACAGGCTGGCGGTGCTTCCAGGGCCATTCTGACCGCAGCGGAAAAAGCTGCGGTCAGAAAAGGGCAACCGGCGGTTTCCCGCCGGTTTACCCCTGGCCCAAGGAATCCGCCATGGCGGCGCTGCTTGCAGCACCGCCATGGGGATTCCGACCCCCTTCCTGCCATCCTGGTAAATACCGCCAGGAACAGGATGGCGGGAACGGGTGTCGTGGGGTCCCTGGGGGCCCCTGCACAGCCCATGCCACTGGCATGGGCAGTGCAGGGGCCCCCTCACAGGGCCCCATGATGATTTTCAGTGTCTGCAAAGCAGACATTGAAAATCGCGATGGGTGCCACTGCACCCGTCGCACACCAGCAACTCCGCCGGCTCCATTCGGAGTCGGCTTCATCGTTGCTGGGGCTTTCCCGCTGGGCCGGTGGGCGGCCTTTTGGCGGTCGCCCGCCGGCCCAGCGGGAAAGCCAGAATGGCCGCCGCGGTCTTTTGACCGCGGTGCGGTCATTCGGTGGTAACCGCGGTTGGAATGACCGCCAAAGTCTTGTGACTTAACATGAGCACTGCATTTCACCAAGGCAATTTCAAGAGGTAACTGAATCGCATGAAACAAATCCTTAATTTGCTCACCATTTTTTACAGGAGAAGCAGAAGAGGTCAAGAAACCACTCTACGGTCACAATTGGCCAAAATCATGTACAATTCCAAATCTGTATCTGCTGTCAGTATATATAGTGACTCTTAGATTTTCAGCTGCGTGGCATGCCTTAGTAAGGGCAATTAGCTCTGCCAATTGTGCGGAATACACCTTCTCGAGCCAGGAAGCTTCAATGATACCAGCTATGGTACATACAGCGTAACCGGCTCTCAGCATTCCAACTGAGTCTCTCAAACAGGATCCATCAACAAACATAATACAGTCATTTTCTTTTAACTGTGTATCTTGAATATCAGGTTGTGGCTTGGTACATAGTTCTGTTACCTCAAGACAATCGTGCTCAACTTCCTCTTCATTATTAACTTCAGTATTCTCCGCAGGAAGTAGAGTTGCCGGGTTCAACACAGTACATCGTTTCAGCGAAACATTAGGTGACCCCAGTATAATTGTCTCATATTTGGTAAGACGAGTATTTGTCATGTGCTGAGTTTTGGTTCGAGTCAACAAAATTTCAACTGAATGCGGAACCATTACTGTTAGGGGATATCCCATCACTATGCCTTCACACTGCGTGAGGCTCTGACCAACTGCTGCAACTGCGTGCAAACAACCTGGTAAGGCTGCTGCAACGGGGTCCAAGGTAGCTGAAAAATATGCTACAGGGCGATTTGCACCTCCATGGACCTGTGTCAAGACAGACAAAGAACAAGCATCACGTTCATGACAAAACAGTAGAAAAGTCTTTGTGTAATCAGGCATACCCAAAGCTGGTGCCCTGCACATGCACTCTCTGAATTCCATGAATGACTCAAGCTCTTCCTTGGACAAAGCTATGGTATACGGCTCATCCTTGATCTCTTTGCCTGTCAATTTTATCAATGGTTTTGAAATAATCGAGAAGTTGGGTATCCACTGGCAACAGTAGCCCACCATTCCCAAAAACATCCTGACATCTCTCTTCGTTGTTTGGGCGTGTCATTTGCAAAATGGCTGTTTTTCTTTCTTTCGAAATTCTCCTAGACCCTCCTTCAATTAAGTGTCCTAGGTACTTCACTTATTTCTGGCAGTACTGCAGCTTCTTGGGTGACACTTTATGTCCATTCTTTACCAAATGATTCAGTAAAGCAATTGTGTCATACTTACAGTCATCCCTTGTCTTGGATGCAATCAGCAAATCGTCAATGTACTGCACTAGAGTCGAATTAAAAGGCCGTACTAAGGATTCTAAGTCCTTTTTCAATATCTGATTAAAGATGGACGGTGACTCAGAAAACCCTTGAGAAATTTTGCACCAACTGTACACCTTATCCAGGAATTTGAAACTGAATAAAAACTGGCTGTCCTCATGAAGAGGTATTGAAAAGAAGGCCTGTGACAGGTCTCCAACGGTGAACCACTCAGCATCACATGGAACCTGAAACATGATCACTGCTGGATTGGGCACTATGGGGCAACACTTTACCACGATCTCGTTTATTTTTCTTAAGTCCTGCACAATTTGAACCTTCCCACAAGGCTTCTTCAGTCCCATTATCGGTGAATTACATGGGCTGCTCAACACTTCCTTCAGGACTCCCTGTTTCACAAAATCTGCAATTATTTGCGACACTTGAATAAGAACATCCTGTGCCATGTGATATTGTGGCACCTGCGGAAACACTGCATTTGGCTTCACTTGTACTTTAACTGGTTCTACTCCTTTTATCTGTCCCATTTCTTTTCCTGTCAAATCCCACACTTTCTCTGTCACTGTTCCTTGCAACTCGGCAGGTAGATCAATCACTGTAAGCATCGGGAACAATGTAATCAAAGGATAATCTTCATTTGCAGTTCCTGTATCTAACTCTGAGAACTGACCATCATCCCCTTCATCATCACTGTTTGTCTGCACTTCGATTCCATCATTGGAACAGGTAATCGAACATTTTGTCTTGCACAATAAGGGGGTTATTACAACTTTGGAGGAGGTGTTAATCCGTCCCAAATGTGACGGATATACCACCAGCCGTATTACGAGTTCCATAGGATATAGGGGGTCATTCAGACCTTGGCGGACGGCGGAGGCCGTCCGCCAAGGTACCGCCGACAAATGACCGCACTGCGGTCAAAAGACCGCGGCGGCCATTCAAACATTTCCGCTGGGCCGGCGGGCGCTCTCCAAAAGAGCGCCTGCCGGCCCAGCGGAAATGCCCCTGCAACGTGGACGCCGGCTCAGAATTGAGCCGGCGTAGTTGCAGGGGTGCGACGGGTGCAGTTGCACCCGTCGCGTATTTCAGTGTCTGCAAAGCAGACACTGAAATACTTTGTGGGGCCCTCTTACGGGGGCCCCTGCAGTGCCCATGCCATTGGCATGGGCACTGCAGGGGCCCCCAGGGGCCCCGCGGCACCCCCTACCGCCATCCTGTTCATGGCGGGTTTCCCGCCATGAACAGGATGGCGGTAGGGGGTGTCTGAATCCCCATGGCGGCGGAGCGCGCTCCGCCGCCATGGAGGATTCAATGGGGCAGCGGTAAACCGGCGGGACCTTTCTGACCGCGGCTGAACCGCCGCGGTCAGAATGCCCTTGGGAGCACCACCAGCCTGTTGGCGGTGCTCCCGTGGTCGGTGACCCTGGCGGTCACCGGCCACCAGGGTCAGAATGACCCCCACAATGGACTCGCAATACGGCTGGTGGTATATCCGTCACTTTACCGTCACTTTTGGGACGGATTAACACCTCCTCCAAAGTTGTAATAACCCCCTAAGTCTCTTCCAAGTAGGGATACCGGACTCGAATCGCAGACTACAAATGTATGCAGTCCCTGGAAGTTGCCGGTACTGGTTTGCTACTCCAACCACCCTTATGGTACGCCCCGAAAGTGGTAATTTCGGAACCTCTGCACTTGTGACTGTAGAGCGTATAGCTCCAGTATCAAGCAAGAATGAAACCTTGTGACCCATTACCTTTCCTTCTACATAGGGTCCGCTCTGATCTACTTCTAGGGACGCTGCAAGCCTGCACTCTTCGCTATCTGAGCTGTCATCCGACCACTCCTCATTCATTCCATCTTCACCACGCAATGGGAATTGCTGTACTGTACTATTTTGACTCATCACCTGACCCGTGACCTGCTGAGGAAGCATCACCTGCTGCTGTCCCATTGGAGCCATTGGTAATTGCATTTGCTGTCTAGGTACCATGGGAACCCTCTGTTGTACTTGCTGCATTTGCGCTGGATGAACGCGCAGCATTTGCATTTGCTGCATGGGCTGTAACCCTTGCATCTGAATCATGTTATTTTGGAAGTTCGAATTTTGATTTCTCAATTTTGGACATCTCACATTTTGCAATGTACCGACATTAGTGCTTTGTTGAACGACACCATCCTGCACCACATTCGGGCATTCCCGCTTCCAATGTCCCACGCCCCCGCACGCGTGACATGGTGACATCCTTTTCATCCCTTGTGCATCATTTTGAACCACAACAGTATTCAAGTCTGAACTACAATTTACAAAACCTCGACCTCGACCTCTAGGTTGTGCCTGAAACACACCATTCACTTGCGGTTGTTGCTGTGTCATCTGTTGAACTCCATTTCCCTGTATTCCTGCTTGTGCAGCCCTCATCTGCATCACCATCACTTTCTCCTTTAACTTTTTCTGCTTCAGCTCAATTTTGTCACTACAGTATTTTGCACACTGCAACACCTCATCAATCGGCTTTGCTTGCCAACAAATCAAATGGTTCTTAATCATCTGGCTAACCTCTGGTCTCAGCCTTTCAATGAATCTGAACACAAGATAGTTCATGTCTTTCGGCTCAATGGTCTCAGTCCCACTATAATCTTTGAATGCCTTCAACAACCTCTCATAATAAGCATGTATTGGTTCCTTAGCCTCCTGCGAGGTCCGGTCGATTTTCTGCCAATCAGTCACCTTCGGCGACACTTTCTGCTTCAAAAATTCAATCACCTTATGATAGTACTTCATTACCTCCTTATAGGGAGCTCCGGTCACCTTATCTGTTGCCGGCTCCTTCGTCGGCCAGTCTACCCCTCTCTTGCACTCGAGCCACAAATCAGGCGGAACAATGATCTCAAACAGGGTATTCAAGTCTTCCCAAAGACACTTTGCAAGTTTCACAAACCTATCTGTTTGTTGATACCACTCGATCGGTTTCTCCCTCAACCTGGGATAATCATTTGTAAAAAATAGGATGTCTCCTCTGGACCATGGCACATTAATTAAAACTCCACCAGCTGTTTCTCTCATGGGTAGTATTTTTACCGATCCTGTATCGGGTGAAGCTTTAGCCTGACACGACCCCGGACTGTCACCTTTCTCCTTATCTCTTTTCTTTGCCCATCTGCCTTCCCATTTTTCTAACGCTCCCCAGATTTGCGCACTTTGCAGTATTTCCTTCAGATGCACTTTCATTCTGGCAGACCTCATATGCTCAAAGACTTTTGAATCAAAGTCTAACCTGTAACTTCTTTTCAAATGTCTAGTGTTCTCAATATCAATGTTGTACTTGTCTGCCAGGTTTGCTAATCTCTGGTGTACCTTGCCTACCTCTTTAGTAATCTTAGGACACAGATACCTCAATTCTGCTTCTGTGTATGATTCTAATCTGTTTACTCCCATTGTTCCGTCCACTAGTTCAGCAGCTTCAACCCCCAGTCTCACAAAATACAGGTACTCATCTCTCCCTATCCTTTCCGGTTCTATTGCAGTCACTGTAGTCTTCTGCGAAGCATAGGTCTTCTCTAACCACCCATTCAACTGTTGTACTGTAAAACCTTGCAGTGAAATGTTCCCTGCATGCATCATTGGCGATTGTGAAGCGTTCGTACTTATTGTCTGTGGGGTTAACACCCCTAGCCCTGCCTGTCTTATTGCCACCAAGGGTGCTTCAACTGGGCTAAGGTCGATCAAAGACCCTGGTTTTTCAATCGCTTGTTCTCCTGGGGCCATTAACTGAGGGGTTCCTATGGACCCTCCTCTTAGCACATCTTGGGCCGTTACTCCCTGGTCACATACACCAGCCTTACCTTGTGCATACAATGGTACCGGTGGACCAACACTAATTGGCAATGATATTGCGGCAGGTGTCTGACCCGGTCCCAAACTTCGTGGAGCAGCTACTCCAAAAGTCTGATCTAGCGAAGCCGGGGCAGGTATTAACGGAGGACCTGCTGCTGGGTTATATCCCGGTATCAGTTGTGGCCGTGGCTGGGGCAGCAATTGCGGAGTTGACTCAATCTGCATTAACCTCGATTTTGTATATATCGGGTCTGGCGGGACTATCAGATTTGTAGTAGTCTCTAGTACTGAGGCGTCTGGATAGATTCTCTGTATCTGCGGTGGAGGTTGCAACTGTGTCTGTATGTCTGGCGCAGTGGGTACATTGACACCATTCTGTATCAAACCCGTATCACTAGTCTGTGCTGTATCAGTAACTCCCTTCTTCTGCGTCTGGCTCCCAGGATCCGTACTAGTGCTCGGGACATTATCACTCGCCACATAAGGTGGCGGGCGATCATGTAATATACAATCCATAAATTCTTCATCGTCTGAATCATCTTCTTCCTCCCAAGGTCTCTTAGTTTTCTTAGGCTTACTAGAGTCTTTGTCTGATTACAGGTAGCTTTTTTCCCCTGCATCTTGTCTCCCTGTGTCATTGCTGGGAACAATTTCAGTCCATCAACTATTCCCCGTCCCCACATTTTGTTCTCATTATCCCACCTAGCTTCTGCATAAGTCTTTTCTGCTCTTTTTATTTTTCTTTGGAATTTCTATTGTCTATGTTTAAGGGTCATTAAATCCCAAATTGCTAAAGCCTCATACTGAGCTGGCCTTGGAGGTGGTTTTTGTGTACTTAACATCCACCTTAGATTCTCTAGCACCTTTGTATTGAACGTCCCATGTTCTGGGAAAGCTAAACATCCCTCTTTCTCTGTTAATTTGCGCCACTGTTTCATCCATAAACAAGGCGCGACACCTTTTTCTTCCATAAGTATGTAAGCTGGAGTACCCTCAGGCGGTGTAGGCTCCCCTTCACTCGCCATAATGTATGTGTCTCCTTTCAGAGCACTCTTAAAAGCCTTGACAAAATTCATTTTTAAGTTTTCTCTTATTTGTATTTAATCCGAAAATGACTTAGTTCCCAGGACACTCTTCACTCACCTTTCTCAACCTATTGCCTCTCACGGATGGCAGCCAATCCGTGCGTGACCCCTCTCGACAACTGACCTATCTCAGCACGGCACCACTGACATCACACTCACACACTGCAGCTGACAAAGTCTTGCGGCTCGTCCACCCCTCACTGGATTCACACAAAAGTAATGCAAAATTACTGCAAGCACCTTTAAACAACAACACAAATCTGCTGGTTTACTACAGGAAGGGTAACACATTTGCTTCAGAACTTTACAGAGATTTCACTTGAAGCCTCGGCCGCTACTCTCTCCTTCTCAGTTCCCGCATACGCAAGCAGAATTTGTCCCGCAAATCCTACTCTCGACTTGTCAATGGTTCGTCCTAGTGCACTTTAGAACTTGCCAAATCTCCATCGAAGGTTTCATACATACATTTCGACTCAAACTCGACTCGTCAACCACGCCCGATTGACCTATTAAACCGCACAGATTACAACATAAACCAAAGTGTCTCCTACACTTGTCAATATACTCCGGAGTCTTAGACCACGACGGGTCCGTACATAAACAACCAACAACGTGGATAATTTTTTTGCACAAAAGCGCCACACTCATATGAAGTACGCCGACTTCCCTACTCTCATACTATGGAGTACGCCCACTCCTACTAAAACAACATTTACCTGGCCTCAATACACACAGATTTCACAATCACCTGCAAAAAGGCATAAACTGAGCAAGCGCAAAACCCTATACCACACATGCTATGACGCCGAGAACATTCACAACTCACTTAGGCAGGCTCCGAGATCCCGGGAAAGTCAAGGTGAATTTAGAAACACATCATACCTCCAATTTGCATTATCACAGAAAAACAATTTAAACAATGATTCTCCGTTCTAGGGCCCAAAAGGGCCAAACCGTCGCTCTGCTACCAGAAACTGCTAATGCGTCCCTTTATGATAATTTATTTCACATCAGGACTCGTTTTAGGCCAATGAATCTTTTGATCCAGTTGAGAGACACCATAGGACGAGATAGCTAATCAATATATCAATCAATACATCAATAACGTCATCAATATTTATCACGACAATGCATTTCACTTTAGTCAAAGTCATTAATCAATTCAAAACGCTACCATGACCTTTCAGCCATGAATAACCACACCAGTTTAGTAGAATTTTATGAATTTTATTCCCTATTAATTACAATCTAGAAGCAAATGTGTTAATCTCAACACCAAGAAACATAATAGCATAGTCACGATATGGCAACTTTGATAAGATTTCATAAATGCGAGAATCACAAACATCAGAACATAACACGGCGTGAACATAGATCAAATTTGGCAGAGTGTCAATATTGCATCAATTCAACAAAGCATAGTCTCGGCCGTTTGTCTATTTGCGTCAGTTTAGGTGAACACATGTCCTAACCACTGATTAGCATTAGCATGTTGGGCTTCATGCAAAACAATTTAGAACACCAATTTGGAAAACATTTAGCTAAGGTCTCTGTCAAAAGTAAGCAGTTGGTACCTAGAAAGGAAAAGCAAACAGACAAATTACGAATGCATTGTCATAATTACCCTCCAAAGATCAGGTCAGCGCACAGGTTCAGTCTTCGTCTTCAGGACATCAGTCAAATCACCATCAGTCAGAACTCAGCTAAGGGACAAAAGGGGCACTTCCCTCATAAGGAGGAAAGTGTAAATGGGCAGTCTAAGGGTGAGGATGGTTTTAATAAAATCTCAAGTCACCAAACAGAGTGACAGAGTTTCTGGATAAAATCAATAGCATTCCCTAACCCGCCTAAATGACCTCTCTGTGACATGGGTTTTTATCCCTTTTCCGTAGTACATTCCCCCAAAATTCTATTGGACATTTACTATACCCCACTATCTTTAACCTATCAGAAAGTACATTAAGTAATCCTAATCTTCACCCCATATTGGTTTACAAGTCTTTGATAGGTCTTCAGAATTGACGTCTTCAGAGGTGGCACATCCGGTGACTTCATTCCCTTGTAATTCTTTGCACATCTTTTGGTCAGCAGTTCCAATGTCTTCCCCGGTTTGAATGACCTTGTACATTACATTAATCTACACTGTTTCAATTCATTTATAACATTTAGTTTTCAAGACGAATGGGAAACAGGGAGAAACAGATCTACATGGCTACATTCATCTTCCAAGTTCGAAGGAAAAGAACGAGCGGGGTCAGGGCCACTTGTGAGTCAGCACACTGAAAAATAAAAATGCATTTAATATGAGAGCCAGGCAGCTAAACTCCGGCTCATGCTAACTTAAGGCCTATGAGGTTTTCAATACAGATTTAATAACGCAAATATTAATATAAACTCATTTAATCGTAACATAAACATTTTGGTCACCATTATTAGTTTGCGTATAAATTGGTGGCCACTCTTCGTGGTCACAATTCAAGTGCACGTTTAAGCAAATTGCTATTACTACAGTTTCTATGCGGCATCATCACACCTTAATTCATAAACATTTCATGTTAATATAGATTATATAAGCTACGCTCTCTCACTTTCTATCCATGAACACACTTTATTCCAAGGAGCCCTTTCATGAACCTCTTTATTATGCTTCTGAGGCCTTCAATGATGTCTTTGAGGCATATCCTTGCCATTGGTTCATTTTCTGCTGAATGTTTGAGCTCTGTGAGCTCATCAGTCATGTCATTGAACCATTTTGTGATGTAATCAAACGGATCTGTTATCAATTACAATCTTTCATGATTGCCTTGAAAGTTATAGCTCACACTGAAGCGTTTCCAATGTCACTGAGCTCCATGAGCACACAATCATGCCATTTGACCAAAGTGTTGTAATTATTCTTCTTTGTCATGCAGCGGATCTTTTACATGTAGGCCTTGAGCACTGTTGTTGCGAGTCGGTTTGTCATTTACTGACCCATGTGCACAAAAAACATAGGGGGTGATTCTAATTCTGGCGGGCGGCGGAGGCCGCCCGCCAGAATTCCGCCCCCATAATACCGCTCCGCGGTCAGAAGACCGCGGAGGGTATTATGAGTTTTTCCCTGGGCTGGGGGGCGGTCTCCAAAAGACCGCCCGCCAGCCCAGGGAAAAACTCCCTTCCCACGAGGATGCCGGCTCGTAATCGAGCCGACAGAGTGGGAAGGTACGACGGGTGCAGTAGCACCCGTCGCGTATTTCAGTGTCTGCAAGGCAGACACTGAAATACCTTGCGGGGCCCTCTTACGGGGGCCCCTGCCGTGCCCATGCCATTGGCATGGGCACGGCAGGGGCCCCCAGGGGCCCCGCGACCCCCCCTACCGCCATCCTGTTCATGGCGGCTTTCCCGCCATGAACAGGATGGCGGTAGGGGGGTCAGAATCCCCCATGGCGGCGCAGCAAGCTGCGCCGCCATGGGGGATTCTGAGGGCAGCGGTAAACCGGCGGGAGACCGCCGGTTTACCCTTTCTGACCGCGGCCAAAGCGCCGCGGTCAGAATGCCCTGCGGGGCACCGCCGGCCTGTCGGCGGTGCTCCCGCCGACCCTCGCCCCGGCGGTCGAAGACCGCCGGGGTTAGAATCAGCCCCATAATGTTGTTAAACCCTTCTGTGAGGTAATTGATCTTGGTCATGTATTGTGCTCTTTCATCACAACCTGCACCCTGTAGTTGTCACAGAGGGCCTGAGCCACAAAAAGACGTACTTGTAGTTACGTTACAAATGCAGAGTCTCTGCACGCGTGGCGGAGTCTCCACACTCGTGGTGGAATCTCCAAACAGCGCACTGAGGGAAGCGCACTATGCGGAGATTCCACCACAAGCGCAGAGACTCCACACTCGTGGCTTTACTACACCTAGGTCCCTTCGTGAATCCGGCCCAGAGTCCTTTTGTGATGTCGTTAAACCTTTCATTATATTATTGACTACAGAGAGCATCTACATCATTTTACTTGGATGTTTTGTGACATGATAGAATGCTCTGTTATGTCTTGTGAATTTTAACGAACCTCGTTTCCAAAATACCGTAATTATACAGCTCTTACATTTTTGGTGTGCAAAGATCTTCCTAATATTTATAGATTTCACAACGGCCTTCTGTAGTTCTGCCTCGTAGAGAAAACGGGCTGCATCAGTCACTTCAGA
The DNA here is from genome assembly GCF_031143425.1 of Pleurodeles waltl. Taxonomy (NCBI): domain Eukaryota; kingdom Metazoa; phylum Chordata; class Amphibia; order Caudata; family Salamandridae; genus Pleurodeles; species Pleurodeles waltl. The sequence goes on along the minus strand of NC_090451.1, from coordinate 271,859,912 downwards.
GTCTGTCACGTGAACCTCGCCCTAGAGCTATTTATGTGCACGAAGATAACGCAACCATCACTTTAGACTCCTCGGGATAAGAAAACGAGAATGCATGAGGCTCACTCACCTACAGGTTTGACATGCTTGTTCCCATTTTCCTTCTTTCAGAAAATTTCCTCAGTGATGGGGATATAGGAGTGGACATTTCAGTGGCCGCATCTCCGCAAATAAAGTCAAATTATGTGGAATCACATCATAAGGTGAGTTGCCCTTGAAATTATTGGCTTATAGAAGTCAGTAGTTGTGTGCTAGGTGACATATTTGGTTTAGAGTAAATATTTTTGATTTACAGTCTTGGATCTGTCTCTAGGCCCACACAGTTTCCAGATGTCCCAGTTAGTGAAATGTGATTTGTAGCGGCAAGAAAGACAAATCTTATCATACATGGAATTATTTAGACAGCGCTCCACATGGCCCACGCCATTTTGCATATAGACTGCAGCATGTTAGAACATTCTATTTATTATGCAAGAAAGCGCAGTGTGTTGCACTGTTGGGTAATCTAGAAGTCATTGAAGAATGCGGAGGGAACAGGGGCCTGGAACTGAAGGGATGGAAAGCAGAGGCGCTGGTACCCGTACCTAAAAGCTTCTCCTCTTCCCTGTCTCATGTTCCCCTTCATTTGTTGGGTCGCAGGTGTTTCTAGACAAAAAAACTTATCGTTTGAGGATAATCTGGGATAGGAACCTCGGGATGAACAATACACACACAATAATAGGAAAAGGAGGAAATATGATACTCATCTGACTTTTAGAGTACCATGCATCAGAATAACGCAAGTTTAATAAAAATTGCCCTTATCCACTCACAGTGGCATGGTTCATCATCGGGCTTGCTGCAACATCCCACACTAACCAACGTCAGAGATGGACCAAAAGAAATTCGGGGAAAGATAATACAAAACTCATATGTAGGGATCTAGTCAGCAGAACAAACAAAAATAATGCCTAAAACTATCTCATGGGAGTCCTACACAACTTTTACTCATGGGCTCCATGGATAGGATTAAAAAGATTTACCACAGTGATGAACTGGGGCTATTATTGTCCCTTCATCCATACTATCTGCTCTCTTGTCTTTTGTTTTTTCTTTTTCCAAATTCCTTTTGCTCCATCCCTGGTGTTGGGTAGCGCGGGATGTTGTAGCAAGCCCGGTGATGAAGCATGCCACTATGAGTGGGTCGAAAAGTCAGATGAGTATCATATTTCCTCCTTTTCCTATTTTTGTGTGTGTATGGTTAACTTAAGTAAGGGAGGATGGAAAAGGAGAAGTACCTCTCTCCCCTTCTGTTGTGTGTAGAGAACCTTGGGGTGAAATCAAAGGAAAAGTCTGCTGTTCAGAGTGGGATCTTTGGGAATAAACAACTTATTATGGTTTTGTCCTTTATCCATCCCATGAAAGTGCTCTGTGGCAGTCTCATTGCATATACAAACTTAATTTGACTATCAGATGCTTTCTAGGAGTCACCTAATTAGCATTAAGGGCATCTGCAGTGTTCCAGTCTCATCTCTTTATTATTTAAGTTATAGAATTGTAACCTAGTGACCATAATTTAGAGCTTTTCGTGGTGTCATTTTAATGTGATTTAGTTAAGTACCACACAACCTTTGAAGTGCTGTTATATTACCTTTTTGGACAAACTAATAACAGAAGAAGCTAAGAGGCACTCTGCATCAGCTTATGGTCTTACATGGTCTATGGTCTAAAGAGTGTATTTCATTCTGATTATGACTTCAGGTTAAGGACACTTTGGAATGCACATATGAGGACAACCAATGACTGGGAATTTGCAGCCCTCAATGAACCAGCAGTCACAGTAGACAGATATGTGATAGGAGTCAGGTTATACAAGACTAAATCAAAAGGGACACTACTAGCCCACACCGAAACTGTGGCGACTGTCTGGAGAGAGGTGACAGTATTCTTAGGGTGGAATGGCACTTCAGTGGGCCTACCACCACTCTAGGATAGCAACACAATACATGCAGTGGGAAACCATGAGTGGTTCACAAAATGGGACTTGATAGGTGGCCTATGACAAGATACAAATTGGCAAACAATGAAAAATACAGTTTTCTGCAAATTAGACATGCCCTGTTCTCACATATTAAAAAAGGGACCATACTGGTAGAGTCAACCTCCCTCCCGCCCCCCCCCGCCAGAGTACAAGTTGCTGGCAGACCCCTGACCAATGGCACAGTATCATCGGTTTACAAAAAGATTCTCAATAACTCCAGCGGCAACCTCCAGTAATTGAAAACTGACTGGGAAAAAGACATGGGTGAATTTAAAGAGGAAGCACTAGGGGGCCAGAGGGAAATCGCTATAAGGGCAGCATTGCCACTCATACCAGTCCGCATCCTACATAAATCATATAACTTGAGAACGATCCTACATATGATAGGTAAGAGTACATCACAGATGTGTGTCCGGGAATGTGGCCAGGTAGGTTCCTTCAGTCACATTCTGTGGGAACGTACAAAGATACAGAGCGATTGGATGAAGCTCTAGGAATATATGACATGTAACAGGTCTACCAATCACAAGAACAGTGAAGTGGTTTGTACTAAATATAAGGGGAGACAGGAAAGCACTGAAATACTCAAAATTAGGGGTGGCACTCGGCCTAATGGTGGTGAAATTAAATATGGCCAGGCGGTGGGGACCTTGGGCGGCACCAGATGTCGTTGGCTGTAAAAAGGACATCGACTGGTGCATGCAAGAGAGGAGGGTGGTCTTCAAGGGAAGGGACTACCTCAAGAAATGGGAGAAACTATGGAACGCACAGAGGTCCTATTGAAGGCTCTAAAAATGGGGGTGGGGTGGCTCAGGGAGATTGAGTCTATATCAGCACTTAAAAAATGAAAGGTCGGTGACAAATTGTTGTTGTAATCATTTGTTAAAATCTAATAAAAATATATATTTAAAAAAAAAGGATATTTTGTTTTTGTTACAATCTAAAACCGACTAGTGGGAAATGTCATGTTGGTTATGTGTAGAGGTGTACTTTACCAATGCATTGTATTGTTCTATTTTATGAATGTCCAACGAGGGAAGAGCCACAGTGATGACTGTGGATGTATTTCCTGTTTATGATGGGACATTTTCATATTGATTGTGGAGTATATAAAATTCTACCCATGTAAATAATTCACATATCAGTGTGGCTAATTTGTTGTGCGTTGGGCCAAAATGATGTGTATGGTGAGAGCAGTGCTCAATTTGTAAAAGAATAACTATCCGGACCAAATATTTGCTCAGAAGCTCATAGTTGAGGGTGTGGAATACCGAGGTGACCTAGTCTTGATTCCACCTCATAGCTCTTTCACTCATCAGCAGCCTCTTTTTCTCACTCTTACAGCCCCTTTTCTATCACTGCTTTCTCCCTTTGTTATTGTTCTTCCATGTTTCTGTTCCTCATTTTAACCCCTTTTGTATTTTTCTCTCTTGCTTTGGTAAAATTCTGAAGAGCAAAAATTTAAGTGCTGGTCCCCAACAATGAGTGCCGTTGGGCCCCGCCTGCAAACACCAGCTCAAATTAAGCACTGAGTGAAAACCTTAGAGGAGTCATTTAACAGACATTTCTTGGTTTCAATTACACATTTACTACTTTCATATATCATTATGGGGGTGATTCTAACCCTGGCGGTCGGTGTTAAAGCGGCGGCCAACCCGCCAACAGGCTGGCGGTAAAAAATATGGGATTCTGACCCTGGCGGGAACCGCCAACACAGACAGCCACCTTAACACTCCGACCGCCACGGCGGTACAAACAAACAGCGCGGGGGTCACCGCCAACAGACAGGCGGCAGACAATGTACCGCCCACACTATTCCAACTCACCAATCCGCCACCTTTTCCGGGGCGGGAGCACCGCCGATAAAAACACGGCGGAAACAGACTACGGACGGGAAAACGCTCACCACTACGCACTCCAGGAGGAAGGAGGACAGCATGGAACCCGAATTAAACATCCTACCTGCTCTCGTCTACCTTCTCATCTACCACGAGTACGAAGTCCGGCGCAGATGACAACGGTGAGTACTGCACCTACGACACACGGGAGGGGGAGGACGAAAGGTTACGGGCACACACATATGCGACCCCCCCCTCCCCAACTATGTACTCACCAATGCAGCGCACCAAGTCACAGTGACACCACCCAAACACCCCTGAAAAATGCTAGGACATAATCATATTTTGAATAAATATTTATGTACCAAAAAGCTCCAGAAAATTACCGTACAACCATGAAAGATATCCACAACAAAACTAATGACACACACATCAGTGTATAACTGAAGTACCAAGTCCTGCACAACCTACGATTTCAGCATGTCCGTGGGCCAAAGTCTTGAGAAACAAGGGCAAAGCCCACACAGGAGACCTGAGTCCTTTGGAGAGAACACTGCAGGGGCATCAGATGTAAAAACTACAGGCACCTCAGGGGGAAGGGAAGGGGGGGGCACCACAGCCACATGAGTCCACGACGCCAGATCCACGAGGAGCCACCATGCCCACGGGACCATCCTGGGGAGTGCAAAGCCACAGTCTCTCAATGTCTCTACAGTGGGTGGGCTGCCCACTGGGCCATCCTGGGGAGTGCAAAGCCACAGTCTCTCAATGTCTCTACAGTGGGTGGGCTGCCCACTGGACCATCCTGGGGAGTGCAAAGCCACAGTCTCTCAAGTCTCTGCAGTGGGTGGATTGCCCACTGGACCATCCTGGGGAGTGCAAAGCCACAGTCTCTCAATGTCTCTACAGTGGGTGGGCTGCCCACTGGACCATCCTGGGGAGTGCAAAGCCACAGTCTCTCAATGTCTCTACAGTGGGTGGGCTGCCCACTGGACCATCCTGGGGAGTGCAAAGCCACAGTCCATCAGGTGGATGACAGTCTCCACTGGTCAAGGAGGAGGCATGGTGGGCACAGTGAACCATAAACGGTGCTTGCGACGGCGGTGCCCAGCGGAGCGGTACTTGAGAGGAAGGGCCCAGCGGAGCGGTGCTTGAGAAGAAGGGCCCAGCGGAGCGGTGCTTGAGAAGAAGGGCCCAGCGGAGCGGTGCTTGAGACGGCGGGGCCCAGCGGAGCGGTGCTTGAGAGGAAGGGCCCAGCGGAGCGGTGCTTGAGAAGAAGGGCCCAGCGGAGCGGTGCTTGAGAAGAAGGGCCCAGCGGAGCGGTGCTTGAGACGGCGGTGCCCAGCGGAGCGGTGCTTGAGGCGGCGGGGCCCAGCGGAGCGGTGCTTGAGAAGAAGGGCCCAGCGGAGCGGTGCTTGAGACGGCGGTGCCCAGCGGAGCGGTGCTTGAGGCGGCGGGGCCCAGCGGAGCGGTGCTTGAGAAGAAGGGCCCAGCGGAGCGGTGCTTGAGAAGAAGGGCCCAGCGGAGCGGTGCTTGAGACGGCGGGGCCCAGCGGAGCGGTGCTTGAGAGGAAGGGCCCAGCGGAGCGGTGCTTGAGAGGAAGGGCCCAGCGGAGCGGTGCTTGAGAAGAAGGGCCCAGCGGAGCGGTGCTTGAGAAGAAGGGCCCAGCAGAGCGGTGCTTGAGAAGAAGGGCCCAGCGGAGCGGTGCTTGAGACGGCGGTGCCCAGCGGAGCGGTGCTTGAGGCGGCGGGGCCCAGCGGAGTGGTGCTTGAGAAGAAGGGCCCAGTGGAGCGGTGCTTGAGAAGAAGGGCCCAGCGGAGCGGTGCTTGAGAAGAAGGGCCCAGCGGAGCGGTGCTTGAGACGGCGGGGCCCAGCGGAGCGGTGCTTGAGAAGAAGGGCCCAGCGGAGCGGTGCTTGAGAAGAAGGGCCCAGCGGAGCGGTGCTTGAGACGGCGGGGCCCAGCGGAGCGGTGCTTGAGAAGAAGGGCCCAGCGGAGCGGTGCTTGAGACGGCGGGGCCCAGCGGAGCGGTGCTTGAGAGGAAGGGCCCAGCGGAGCGGTGCTTGAGAAGAAGGGCCCAGCGGAGCGGTGCTTGAGACGGCGGGGCCCAGCGGAGCGGTGCTTGAGAGGAAGGGCCCAGCGGAGCGGTGCTTGAGAAGAAGGGCCCAGAGGAGTGGTGCTTGAGACGGCGGGGCCCTGTTCAGCGGTGCTCTTCTCCACGGCGGGCCCTGTTCAGCAGTGCTCTTCTCCACGGCGGGGCCCTGTTCAGCGGTGCTCTTCTCCACGGCGGGCCCTGTTCAGCGGTGCTCTTCTCCACGGCGGGGCCCTGTTCAGCGGTGCTCTTCTGCACCGCGGGCCCTGTTCAGCGGTGCTCTTCTCCATGGCGGGCCCTGTTCAGCGGTGCTCTTCTCCACGGCGGGGCCCTGTTCAGCGGTGCTCTTCTCCACGGCGGGCCCTGTTCAGCGGTGCTCTTCTCCACGGCGGGGCCCTGTTCAGCGGTGCTCTTCTGCACCGCGGGCCCTGTTCAGCGGTGCTCTTCTCCACGGCGGGCCCTGTTCAGCGGTGCTCTTCTCCATGGCGGGGCCCTGTTCAGCGGTGCTCTTCTCCACGGCGGGTCCTGTTCAGCGGTGCTCTTCTCCACGGCGGGGCCCTGTTCAGCGGTGTTCTTCTGCACCGCGGGCCCTGTTCAGCGGTGCTCTTCTCCACGGCGGGGCCCTGTTCAGCGGTGCTCTTCTCCACGGCGGGCCCTGTTCAGCGGTGCTCTTCTCCACGGCGGGGCCCTGTTCAGCGGTGCTCTTCTGCACCGCGGGCCCTGTTCAGCGGTGCTCTTCTCCACGGCGGGCCCTGTTCAGCGGTGCTCTTCTGCACCGCGGGCCCTGTTCAGCGGTGCTCATCCAGCAGGTCAAGGGAGCCAGACCTGGCCTCGACTCCCTGCTCAGTCGCCCTCGGACCGTGACGTATCTGGACCCTTCGGGGACGGACTCCTGGCCTCCTTAGTGTCCTCCTTCCCAGCTGGGATGTGGCATGTGGGGTCCACCTTCTCCGCGCTCCTGCTGCCCTTCCGCTCCTTTGATGGGGCTCTCGGGCCCTTGCCTCCCCCAGATGGTGTGGGTGGTGAAGTGGCCGCACATTGCTCCTTGGGGGCAGCCCTGTCGGTCCTCGCACGGCGGTCCTTGTTTTTGCGGGTCCTCTTGCCGGGGGGGGGGCTGGACGTGTCCTTGCTGCTGATCGATGTGTCACTGCTGGCAAAGGGTGGGCTCCAGAACCCAGGCACAACAGTGACACCCGAAGCTGGGCTGGTGGTGGCTGCGGTGCTCTTGGGACTCTTTGAAGATGGATGGGGGAGGTCATCGGGGGGAAAGAGGTTAAGGTTAGCCAGGAAAAGTTTTTTTGGGCCAAGGTAAAGGGTAGGAGAAGTGGAGATGGAAGTGGAGGTAGAGGATGTGGTTGTAGGAGAGTCAGGTGTGCTGTCATTGGGTGAAGGTGCTGGTGCTGTAGGCTGTCGTGAGGTGGATGGCTGTTGGGTGGGTGGCTGCCTGCGTTTGTGTGTCTTGGAAGAGGGGGTGACAGACTCAGTGGGAGAGGATACAGGGGATGTGTACATGGCAGTGGGGGTGGTGACTGCACGAGTGTGGACTGTACTGGAGGGTGAGGTGGTGATGGAAGCACTGGCTGATGTTGGGGTGCATGCAGGTGTGAGTGTAGACGTCACAGGGAGGGAGGAGGGAGACGAGGAGGAGGGGGACACAGGGGTGGCAGTGGCTGTTGGCATGTCTGCATCTGGGTGTTGCTCGGGTGAGTGTTTGCGGGATCTGTGGTGCTTGTGTTTGGATGAGCTGCTCTTGGGTGTTGAGGTGTGTGCAGGCTGGTCTGATGGTGTGGATGGGATAGGCTGAGGAACAGGAGACAGAGACAGGCTGGAGGCAGTCAGAAGAGGGAGGCTGGAAACAGGGACAATGGCTGCCGTCAGTGCTGAGGCCAGAGCAGTGAACGCTCGTTGATGGGCAGCCTGACCCGAATGAATGCCCTCCAGGTACGCATTGCTCTGTTGCACCTCCCTTTGCACACCCTGGATGGCATTCAAAAGGGTCGTCTGCCCAACAATGAGCGTCCTTACCAGGTCAATGAGCTCCGCACTGAGGGCAGCAGGGGCAACAGGGGCAGGGGCTGAGGTGCCTGGGGCGAAGGAGACGCGCGCCTTCCTGGGCGAACCGGCACGGAGCGAAGACTGAGGGGCTGCTGGGAGGGCGGGGCTGGTGCGCTGGGTGGCGGCTGTACCTGTAGAGGCGGGGGGCACGGATGTTGCCGCCACCCCTAGGGAGCTCCCATCCGAGGACGTGTCGCTTTCGCTGCTCTCACCAGCGGTCCCCGTCGTGGTGCTCCCCTCGCCCTCCGGATCACTGGTGCCCTCGGTGTCTGTTCCTGGGCCCACCGGGGCCTTGTGTCCTGCAGCTCCCTCGTGCTCCGATGCCATATCTCCTCCGCCTGATGATGCTAATGCACACATGCACAAGAAGATGAAGAGAAAGGGTGGGGGGAGAAAAAAGAAGACCAGGTTGAGTGCATGCAATGTCAACACCGTTGGCGGAGAGGACAGACACAGGTGCCTAATGCACTAAGCCGCGCATTCGGGGTACACTACTCAGTACTACTGACTAAGACAACAGGCCAAGAGACGTCAAACGCGCACATGGGAGATGCTGGACCTTCAATGGCTGTACTTGTCACCCTACCGAGGTGGGGGCCGGGGGCACAGGGCCATGCCTAAGGGAGAGGACTGCACTACAGAAAGCGCCCTGGCCTAATGTCACCCACAGCCCTCCTCCCCCACCCAGACGCCTCCACTGCGCAGAAAGATAGGAGAATGTGCTGATACTCACCCCCTTGTGTCTGCTGTGATGTCTTAAAGCGCCCATCCAATTCAGGGTAGGCCACCGCCAGGATCCGGGACATCAGGGGGGTCATGGTGCGACTGGCACCCCTCCTAGGTTGGGAGGCCATCCCCAGCAGTGTTTCTGCGGTCTTCCTTGTTCCGCGGCGGATGTCCTCCCACCTCTTGCGGCAGTGGGTGCCCCGTCTGTTGTGGACCCCCAAGGTCCGGACTTCCTTGGCGATGGCACGCCAAATGTCGATCTTCTGATGGGCGCTGACCTATTAGACATGTACAGGGTGGAAAGGAGGAAATCATCAATGACCTGCATGTTAGATGTAATTGGCCCCCCCCCACCCACTTTGCCATATGGCACATGCTCTCATCTGTCGGGCGTTGCACTCCTCATTCGCCCCCCACCCCACCAACTTACATCCACCCCAATCCACACAGGCATAGCCCATTCCATTAGCACCCGGTGTACTCACTTGTTGGTCTGGAGGACGGTAGAGTAGCGCATACTGGGGGAGGACCCCATCCACGAGCTTGTCCAACTCTTCAGACGTGAAGGCAGGGGCCCTTTCCCCAGTCGCAGCAGCCATTGTATCTTCCAGACCGAGGTCACAGCAGCACTTGCAGTATAGGTCCTCTCCTGTGGATGATCAGGTCTCGAGTGATTAAGCAGATAGAAAATGGTGGTCACGTCCGCGGCGGTGCGTACCGCGGCGGTGCGTACCGCGACCGCCGGCGCACTTCGTTATTGGCTCCTGAAACCCATAGGCTTCAATGTTAACCAATGCGGCTTTGCGCCGCGGTCTGCGACCGCCTACCGCCACGGTGTGCCCCGCCAGCGCATTGACCTCACATCCCATTGTCCCACTTCACAGGTCAGGCAGCCGCCATTTCAAGGGCCCACATGGCTTAATTTTGACTGCGACACACAGGCCTAGGCCTTGCATTGCCACACATACACGCCTTTCAACCCATTGCCATTCTTTAACTGTGCAAGCTGTCTGTACGTACCTGTGGTTTGGCTGACTCTGTGCTCCATGTTGTCCTTCCTAGGCACCGTCCGCTGGGACTTGCGATGAGAAGGAGGAATCCTCGCGTGTACCGACCGCTGGTGGACCTGTCGACAATGGAAGAACGCCATATAATACTTCGATACAGACTTGACCGTGCCACTATCCATGAACTGTGTGCCCAGCTGGAGCCAGCCCTGATGTCCCCCATCCGCCAACCCACAGGGATTCCCCCTCTGGTGCAGGTTTTGTCAGTCCTCCATTTTTTGGCCAGTGGGTCATTCCAGACCACAGTGGCCATGTCATCTGGAATGTCTCAGCCTATGTTTTCTAAGATTTTGAGCAGAGTGTTGTCTGCCCTGATGAAACTCATGCGGAGCTACATCATTTTCCCCGAGGAGGGTGACTTGCCTACAGTGAAGGGTGATTTCTATGCCCTTGGACATATCCCCAACATCATTGGTGCCATTGATGGGACCCATGTGGCTTTGGTACCCCCAAAAGACGATGAGCAGGTGTACCGAAACAGAAAAAATTATCATTCGATGAATGTCCAGGTGGTCTGTTTGGCTGACCAGTACATCTCCCATGTAAATGCCAAGTTCCCAGGGTCAGTGCATGACGCGTATGTGATGCGAAATAGCAGCATCCCCAATGAGGCCCATGGGCGTACTAGGAGGGTGATTGAGCGAACCTTTGGACTCCTGAAGGCCAGGTTTAGGTGCCTGCATATGACTGGTGGATCCCTAATGTACTCACCAAAGAAGGTGTGCCATATCATCGTGGCCTGCTGTATGCTTCACAACCTGGCTTTGCGACGCCAGGTGCCTTTCCTGCAGGAGGATGGTCCAGATGGTGGTGTTGTAGAAGCCGTGGAGCCTGTGGAGAGTGAAGAGGAGGAAGACTCAGAGGACGACACAGACAATAGGGATAGAGTGATACAACAGTATTTCCAGTGACACCCAGGTAAGAATCACCCACGCCATTTCCCAATTGCTTCTAGCCTCCTGCATCTGTACTTTCTGTAGTTCCCCACAGATGTTTTTCAGTAATTTTTGCCTTTCCCTTCCCTTCTCAGTGCTGTCTGACTCAGTACCTGACTTCTAATTGGTTCGCCCATGAAATACAGCGTATTGACATTGGTATGTTGTCATGACTAATTGACAGAACAGAAATTGAACAGTAATATGTAATACATTTGTTAATAAGACAGCATGACTCAAAACAGATTAGTGTTCAAAATGTGATTTATTTACAGTGCTAGATATCGGTACATGTGATTCTAAGGGTGATGGGTGGGGGTGGAGGAATATCCATGGCAGAGTCCAGTTCTCAGTCTCACAGGTGCATTGTTCTTTTGCCTGTGGAAGGATGGAGCATAGGCAGTTCATGGTTGGACAGGGTGGCAATGTGGGACAGTGGGAAGAGTTCAGGGGTTATGTCCTGCTGGCGGGGGTCTTGACATCCTACTCTGTCTTTTTCTTTGGTCTCAGGCTCCTCTTACGGGGTGGTTGTTCTTCAACAGGAGGTGGGGTTCTGGGGGGCTGTCGAGGTGTTGGGACCTCCTGTCCACTAGTGCCGGCGGAGGTGGTAGGCTGTTCCTGGTCCGGCCTAGTGACAGGGGCCCTGTGTGGTGCCCCATGGTCCCGCAACGCGTCCTCTATCCTGTGGAGGGCCAGGACGATGGTCCCCATTGCGGTCCCGATGATTCTCAGCTCCTCCCTGAACCCCATGTAGCGTTCTTCCTGCTGTGCCTGGATCTCAGTGAACCTGGCCAGTACCGTCGCCATCGTTTCTTGGGAGTGGTGGTATGCCCCCATGATGGTGGTGAGGGCCTCTTGGAGAGTGGGTTCCCTGGGCCTCTCCTCCCCCCCCTGTCGCACAGCAGCCCTCCGAGCTGCCCGGTTTCCCCCGGCCTCTGTCCCCTGGCCGGTGTGCCCGCTCCCACTGCCTCCAGGTCCCTGTTGTTGTTGGGGTGTTGGGTTAGCCTGGGTGCCCTGTAGTGGCGGACACACCGCTGATTGAGCTGTCCTAGAGACAGAGGCATGGGCCCGCTGGGTGGGAGCTGTGCTGGTGTCGGCAGAGGGGGTCGGGTCTGGTGTGGCCTGTGGCTGCCTGAGGGGAACCGACTGCCCAGAGGTCCCCGATGGTCCGGGCTGGTCATCAGGTTCACTGTCGACAGAGCTGCTATCCTCAGTGTGGGCCTGTTCCGGTGGTGGGATGGACACTTCTGGACCCTCCTGGCTGGTGTGTTGTCATTCGGGTCCTGCATGGGGTAAGAGAGTTTGGTTATTGTTTCTGTGTGTGCAATAGCGTGCGTGTTATGGGTGCCCTTGTTCCCCAGTGCAGGCATTCCCTTGAGGGAGGTGTTGTGAGGGTATTTAGTGGGGGGGAGGGGTTAGTGCAGTGGTCATGCATAGGTGATGGGTGCCCATGATTTGTGTTGGCATGCAGGAGTTGGTGTTGGGATGGGTGGGTTGTGCTGGGGAGACATTGTCAGGGAGGATATGTGCTGGGGGGTTGGGGGTGAGGGTGGGGTTGTGGGTTGGCATGCTGGTGGGGTGGGGGGGATATAGTAGTTGAGATGGGACTTACCAGAGTCCATTCCTCCGGCTACTCCAGCGAGGCCCTGAGGATGCAGGATGGTCAAGACCTCTTGCTCCCACGATGTAAATTCGGGAGGGGTGGGTGGGGGTCCGCCGCCAGTCTTCTGGACCGCGATGTTGTGCCTGGAGACCATCGATCGGACCTTCCCCCGTAGGTCGTTCCATCTTTTGCGGATGTCCTCCCTATTCCTGGGATGCTGTCCCACCGCGTTGACCCTGTCCACGATCCGCTGCCATAGCTCCGCCTTCCTGGCTATACTGGTGTGCTGCACCTGCGAGCCGAAGAGCTGGGGTTCCACTCTTAGGATTTCCTCCACCATGACCCGGAGTTCTTGGTCCGAAAAGCGTGGGTGCCTTTGGGGTGCCATGGGGTGGTGTGGGTGAGGTGTGGGGTGGTGTATGTGATGAGGAGTGTGTTGGTGAGTGGTGCTTTGTGCTACTATGTGGTGTGAGTGATGGTGTAGTGTGCCTCAGTGTGTCTTGCTATGGATTGTCTGCTGTGTCTCTCTCTCCTTCTCTCAGTAATTATGGTCGCAGGGGTTTGTGGGTGATGTGGGTGTGTGTTTTATAGTTGGTTGATTGTGTGTGAGTGGTGTGTGTATGTGTATCAGGTGTGTGTATTTCAAATTGTCCAATGTGGCTGTGTTTTGGTGATGTGTGTGTATTCTGACCGCGGCGGTGTGTACCGCCAATGGAATACCGCGTTTGAATGACCGCCGTGTGGATTCGTGGGTCGTAATGGCATGGGCGTATTTCTGTTGGCGTGACGGTGGAGGTTTGGTCATCTCCAGTTTATCGCTGCCCGCCGATGTGGCGGGCTGCAGTGGAGGACGGATTTTTGGAGGTTTGGCCGTTGTGGGTCAGAATGACCGTGGCGGTTGACCGCGGCCGCGGCGGTGTTATGGCGGTCTTATGACCGGCGGTAAGGGCATTTTACCGCCGAGGTCAGAATCACCCCCTATATCATTAAGAATGTATATGCATACACCTTCATTATGAACCTTGCTGAATGCAGCAAATGCTGACTGTGTTGGTAAGGTCATAAAAACTCAGACAGCATTTCATGCTGCTTAGTGTGAGGATTTGTTATCTTTTCATTAGGGACTAATTTAATCTGCTTCTTAGCTTATGTATTCTGTGATCACCTCTTTTAGGATTGTTCCTTCAAATGCAATTGCCTTTCATTAGTGAACATGGGGAGCCCAGTGCTTAATTTGTAAAAGATTAATGGGGTTATTACAACTTTGGAGTAGGTGTTAATCCGTCCCAAATGTGACGGATATACCACCAGCCGTATTACGAGTTCCATAGGATATAATGGACTCGTAATACAGCTGGTGGTATATCCGTCACTTTACCGTCACTTTTGGGACGGATTAACACCTCCTCCAAAGTTGTAATAACCCCCTAAGTGCCAGTGCCCAAGGTATTGCTCAGTGGTCCACTGCAACTGTTGGTCTACTGCAACTGTTACAGCCCACGCCCCATTTTAACTGCAGATTTAAGTTCAAGTTTTATGATTTTTAAGAGCTATATTAAATAGTTTAATCTTCCGCTAATAAACGTTGCTACAAATACACACACTGCATCACCATGTGGTAGTTTCTCATAACTATATGTCAGTGTTTGAAAATAAGTGCTGGTGCGAGCACTGGAAAACACCGGCACAAGTTAAGCACTGGGGTGACAGTCTGTCCCAAGGACCTCTAAACACCTCAAATGCCTCTCCCTAAGCACTCAGTATCGCTACTTCCAGTGTACCATGACTCAACATTGATACTTCTAGCTCCTGAATTAGGCGGGTTGTGCTGTGGTGTTGCCAATTATTTTTAGGCTGTAGTAACTTGCCCTTGGTCAATTCTGACAAATATCACAAAGCTATCAGGTGGGTGCAGCTAGCGTGTCACTAAGCTTGATTCAGACCAATGGGCCATTCTCCTACAGCTTTAAAAGTATACATTTGAAAATGCGTTACTTGAACCCCCTGCTTATATGAGGGGAGGCTTGAATGAGTGGACTAGAACCGGTAGGTCTGGTCCTCCCCTTTTCTGTCATACTCATTTGTTTCAGATTTTTTTGGGGAGGTTCACTTAGTTTTGTTCACGTTGTAAATTCAGAATGATGATTTTGAAAAAAAGCTTTTTTCTCCACAGGGTGTTCTTCTGTATCCCAATCACACCACAGTGTTCAGTGAGTCCGTGTACACTCCATCTTTGCTGTCAGATTCCAAAATGCTCTCGTTTTGGTTTTCTGAGCAAGTCATAAACTCTTTATCTCTGGCCGCATTCTTGGACAAACGACTGGTGTTCAACATCACAGGTGAAGATATACAGGTATAGTTTCAAAAATTTACTATCAAATGTGGGTTTCCTAGTTAGAGAAAATAACACACACCAAAAGCAGCAATTTTACAGCATAGTAGTTCTCAAATAAAACACACATTCTTTTACCTGTTATATCGTGTAATATGTTCATTTATTATTGTGTATTCATATAGTAATATTTGTGCAGATTTATTAATTACAAAAATAGGAGTGTAACCTGTTTTATTGCCTAGGCTTATGTGATGCAAAGTATCAAGGGAACAAGTCTTAAGGGATAGTGCACATCATGCATTGCCAGGTTCTGAGTAGAAAATTAGCTGTAGTATTGCATACATCCTACAGCTGGGACTGTCTTTAGTACTCAGAAGAACCTGCTACGATTTATATTCAAATTTATAGAACAAACAGATAATGGGCTGATTGTTTGGTTTCAGTAGAGATCTTCAATTTTCATGGGGTGAATTTTCCACTATGCTTTTGTAGGCATTGAGACTCTGTTCTCCAGGGAAAATGGATTCTTGTGACGTGGTTATTTTTATCTTGAGCCATTAATTTCCACATAGAGGTCATGTTTATATAATCTAAACCTCTTTACTTGTTTAATGCAGCCCGTTTCACCTTTTGTGGCAAGCACAGGACTTTCTCAGGGTTGGTGGTTCATAGCAATTGATGAAAGAATTGATCAATAGGTGAATAATAATCTAGATTTTCCTAGTCTCATGACGGAAAGTCTTAATTTTATTAAAGACACGGAGGCGAGTATTATGCGTTTCTTTTCTTACTTTAATAAATAGCAGCAGTCAAGAAACATACTACAATTCCCAGAAGGCAAAGGAACAACAGCCAATGGGAATAGAAATGTAGTTCAAACAATGTACACCAATCACAGTATGCAGAGGTATTGTGACATCACTTGACTGCGAACAGCCCTCTTTTCTTGCGAGAGAATCAATGAAAGTTAAACAATGGAACAATAGAGAACAGAATAAGGATTGCCATAATAAAAGACAACACATCGGAACAAAAGTTCAAAATCGAAGGTAGTCGAGACGGGTTCTGGAAAGTAGCTGCCGTGGAAAGAGCAGGTTGAAGAGTAGACAACCAAGCTGAGGTGCGAAATTTAGGTGGAAGCTTGAGTGATGGCCAGCGGTGCTAAAAGAAGGGAGGGAAAAATAAACAACGAAGTTACTGGAAGAGGAGGGATAATACTCGCCTCCGTGTCTTTAATAAAATTAAGACTTTCCGTCATGAGACTAGGAAAATCTAGATTTTATGACAAGACCGGAGGCTCCTATTATGCGAGTTTAAAGCAAATTAATTACATCCAGAGACACATTATTAATAGGTTTACAGTAAAACACTGGAAAAACATTGTCATTAGACCAATCTGCAGATTTAAGAATATCTTCTAACCGGGAGCCCGCCCAGAATGCCTTAGAAGCCATGGCTCCTCTGGAAGAATGTGCTCCGAACACAGAAGTATCTATGCCCGCCAATGACATTAACCATTTAACCCACCTGGCTAGAGTAGCTGCCGAAACAGGAGAGTGGGGTTTTCTGAATGAAATCAATAATTGGGACTGAGAAGAGGATCTTAAATCTGCAGTCTTTAGTTCATAGGCTTTTAAACATTGTGCAACACATAATTTAGGATGAAGAGGAAATATGGATAAAAAACAGAAGTTAAATTGGTCTTGGTTCTACGAAACACCTTAAACAACACCCCCGTAGGTGTAAACTGTCTATTAGAAACATCTAGAGCTTTAACATCTGAGATACGTTTTATAGACACTAAACACAGTAACATAGTCAATTTAGCTGATAACATTTTCAATGAAAGTATGGAATTCTCAGGCCATGAGAGAATGAACTTTAAAACAATGTTAACATCCCAAACATGACTGTATCTAGGTAAAGGAGGATTGGTAAATTTTACTCCCTTTAATAAACGGCACAGTAATGGGTGCTCCCCCACTGGTTTACCATTGATCGGTACATGGTTTGCAGAAATCGCTGAACGATATAGGTTGATTGTGCGAAAAGCTTTACCTTTACTGGCTTCGGCTGCTAGAAAGTTGATGATATAAATTAAATCCGCTGCAAAGGGATCGATGTGTTTTCCCAGACACCAGCTGTGCCAAATAGACCAGGCTGATGTATAAGCCTTTTTTGTGCCCGGGGCCCAGGACCGGGAAATGTATTGGGAAGCCTCTGTCGAAATGCTCGGGAAAGATTGAGATTGCCCGAAATTTTCCATGCTGACAGGGTAAGTAGATTGTTCAATATGAGAGGATGTGGTTGGCCTAGAGGATCCAGGAGTAGATCCGGGAAGGAAGGATTTAAAATCGGGAAATCTGTTGAAAGCTCCAGAAGGGCTGGGAACCAGGTTTGAGATTGCCAATAGGGGGCGATTAGAATTAAAGAGGCTTGTTGACGTCTGACATGAGCTAGGACCCTGTTGATCATAATGAAAGGGGGAAAGGCGTAATTGAGGGAGATGGACCAGTCCTGTAAAAAAGCATCTGATGCCAAGGCTAATGGATCTGGACGCCAACTGTAAAACTGAGGAAGGTGGGCATTGAGGCGAGAGGCAAAAAGATCGATTTGTAACGGGCCCCATTTGTTGAGAATGATGTGGAAAATTGAAGAGTGCAGTCTCCAGTCGCTTGAGTCCCGAAGGTGACGGGAATGCCAATCTGCTACTAAGTTCTGAGACCCTGGAAGGTATTCTGCATGAACCGAAATGTGGTTTGAAAGGCAAAATTCCCAAAATCCCTTGGCTAATTCCGCCAGGGGTCTGGATCTTGTGCCCCCCAGATGATTTATATAACGTACTGCAGAGATGTTGTCCATTCTGAGGAGAATGGCGCAACAAACTCGGTTTTTTGCAAGGCTTCTGATTGCAAAGGAGCTGGCAAGCATCTCTAAACAGTTTATATGCATTTTGGACTCCTCTGACGACCATGTGCCTCCAGTCGAGATTGGTCC
Organism: Pleurodeles waltl; assembly: GCF_031143425.1. Lineage (NCBI taxonomy): Eukaryota > Metazoa > Chordata > Amphibia > Caudata > Salamandridae > Pleurodeles > Pleurodeles waltl. The sequence goes on along the minus strand of NC_090451.1, from coordinate 271,842,207 downwards.
ACACCGGGCCCCCCAGCCGGAACGGCTTGCATCTGATTCTAATACTAGATCTGGGGCTGATGCAAAGATAGTCCTTCCGTTCCAGGCCTCTAAATGGTCTGTCCACCATTGAAGTTCCATGCGCGATTCGTCGTCTAATGGAATGATATCTGCGTACGAGAGTCCTTTTCTTAAGTGACGAATTTTTAGCCTTTGAAGAGCTCTGTAATGAAGAGGACCCGGAAAAATAGCTTGGATGGAGGAGGAGAGGAGACCTACAATTCGAGCTAGTGTTCTGAGAGATATCTGAGAGCTGCGTAGAACTTGAAGTATTTCTGATTTTATTGTCTTGATCTTTGCAGATGGGAGCAAAAGAGAGGCGGAGATTGAGTTTATTTGGAAACCTAAGAATTCTATAATTTGAGAAGGGATCAGAATGGATTTTTCCCTGTTTATGATGAAACCCAAGTCTGAAAGGAGAGAGCACGTAAGAGAGAGGTGAGACAAAAGGGATTGGGGCGACTGGCTCATTATTAGGATATCGTCTAGGTAAATAATGAGACGGACACCCTGTGCTCTGAGAAAAGCTACCACCGGTTTCATGATTTTGGTGAAACACCATGGGGCAGAAGAGAGACCGAAGGGCAGAGAGGTAAAATGAAAATACTGGTCTGACCATTGGAATTGAAGACATTTCCTGAAATGTGGGTTGAGTGGAACCACCAGATACGCGTCCTGTAGGTCCAATCGCACCATCCAATCCAGTTGAAGAAGAGTATCCCTGAGATGGAGTATGGTTTCCATCTTGAAATGGTGATAAACTACAAAGTGATTGAAACCCTTTAGGTTTATTACAGGTCGCATTTTCTTGTTTTTCTTGAGAACTAGGAAAATTGAACTTGTGAAGCCCGTAGGATCGGGAAGGGTAATAGCGATAGCTTGTTTTTGCAATAGGGATTGAACTTCTGAAGTAATGAGGGAAGCCATCTCTGCGGAAAAACGAGGAAGAGGGGGGGATTGGGTCTGAATAGGAGTCGCATAAAGTTCTATGGCGTAACCTTGAACAGTGTGTAGAATCCAAGGATCTGCTGTAATTTCTAACCACTTTGGTAGGAAAAAACGGAGACGTCCTCCTACAGGTATAGAAGAAGGAATAAGACTTACTTGGCTGAGGGGAGGCTCTCGAGTTCCTGAAGCGTCTGGAACGGAAACCTCTTGATCGTTGGGGGTAAAATTGCGGCCTGTATTCTTGGTAGGGCGTGTTGTGGTAGCCTCTGGAACCTTGATAGTAGAACGAACGGCCGGCAAAGCGGTTCCTGCCTCTGCCAGCCCGTGCAAAAACCCGCTGGGCAAACACCTTTTTTAGAGATTGCTGGGCTTTATCCAGTGACGTGAATGTTGAGACATACTTGCTTAAGTCTTTGATAAAAGACTCACCAAATAAAGCACCGTCTGTGCAAGCATGAGGTTGAATGGTTGCCAGATTGACCAGTTTAGGGTCAAGTTTTAGTAGAAGACCTTTGCGTCTTTCGTGTGAAAGAGCAGAATTTGCGTTTCCTAATAGACAAAAGGACCGCTGAACCCACAAGGTAAGCTCTTCGTGATCGATGAAAGAGCCATCGATTCTAGCCGCTTCAGCAATATCAAAAATTTGAGTTAGAGGACCCATGATGTCAAGTAACTTGTCCTGGCAAGAGGCCCACGCTTTGTCAACTCCTTTGCGTGGATCCTTGCCCAATTTTGTGAAAAAGGTCAAAAGGTGTTGATCAATGGAGGGAGTAAGTGAGATATTACCAGAGAGGGAGGGACGAGGACACTCAGATTTTAGTTTTGCCCTAGTTTGTTTATCCAGAGGGCAGTTAATTTTAGCTGAGACATATTGGGCAACATGATCAGCGGGAACCCATTCCGTAGAGTTGGGGTGAAGGATATTGGAAGGGTCAAACATCGGGAAACCTTCAGGGTCTAGGATATTGGAAGATTTAAGGACAGATGGTTTAGATTTCTTGGAAGGTGGAGGGGAAAATGAACCATCATCACCAGAAGAGGACACAACGGAGTCGGAATCCGGTTCTGGAATTTCGTCATCTGAATCAGGGATAGACGAAATTATTAGAGGAGCAATAACGTTCTTTTGCTTGGATTTATGTTTTAAATTAACTTTTGATGTTGATTTCCCAATGTCCATATGTTTATACTCCTTGGACGGAGCCTTATGAGGAACCGCGTCCTCTGCCACATGTGAGGAAGACTCACTTTTCTTTTGCGCCACTTTTTTAGATTTTTTGGGATTTTTTATGGGAGAAAGGCGCTGACTGCATTCCCCCGCAGCCTGGGCCGACATGGACCTAGATAACATATCAGAAAAAGACAGTTCTAAATTTTTGGAAATTTTTTGCATGGAGGTAGAAACTGCCTGTTGGACCGAAGATTTTATGAAGGCAGACAATTCATGCCTCACATCGTCAACCTCCATAGAAGGAGAGTTATCCGACTCCATTATAAAGCTTACAGGAAACAGGGGAAGAAAGGGTTAATAACCAGAGAAATTACCAAGCTCCGCCTGTAGGCGTTGCTATTCCTGTCACAAGGGAACACAGGAAGAGGGAGAGAACTGGGGCTGCTGTAAAAGCAGGAGGTAGGTTTTAGTCGATAAAAGTAAAACAAAGTTAAAACTAATTGAGGGAGAAAATGTCAATGAAGGCAGAAGGCTCCGGTGAGAAGACGCGCTGTTGCCGGGCCGCCGGAATTTCTCGGCGAGTAGACGCGCTGCATCAGTGGCGCCGGGTTTCCTCAGCGTGTGAAATAAATAACGCTGAGGAAACCCGATGGAATGTGGAGAACGCGCGCTGACGTGCGCATTAGAAATGCGGTGGCGGTTGGGGGAAGCGCGAGGGGCGCTTAATAAGAATGCGGCAACATGCCGACTAGGAATGTCAATACAAGAAATAACGCGTAAGCGAAGCGCGAGTGCAAAATATCGATTGAAATATATCTTAAACCGTAAACAACAATGAAATAAATTTTGTACACATGGAGACAAGATAAAATGGTACTTAGCTTGACTGCGAGCAGCAAGAAAAAAGAGGGCTGTTCGCAGTCAAGTGATGTCACAATACCTCTGCATACTGTGATTGGTGTACATTGTTTGAACTACATTTCTATTCCCATTGGCTGTTGTTCCTTTGCCTTCTGGGAATTGTAGTATGTTTCTTGACTGCTGCTATTTATTAAAGTAAGAAAAGAAACGCATAATAGGAGCCTCCGGTCTTGTCATAAAATTCATAATATATTGTGCAGTCTGACCAATAAGTCCTGTGCTGTCTGTGACTGAAGTCTGAGGAAAGCACAGATAAATACAGTTACCTCTGTACAATCTATTATCTACCCCATAATAATGCCTTAGTTGTTCAGAGGACAGTTTTGCCCACAAAATTAAATGCACTTTAAATCTACAATATATTATAAATCTGTTTGGTCCACCTTAGATGCAGAGGAATGTCTATTGTAAGAGTGCACATGCATACTATTGGTTTGCTAAAGTAAGTGAGTATTCTGTGCTGTGCCAGATATGAGACTTCAGTGTGTTGTTTGAATAGTGGGCTCCATGAGAGCTCTGTCCTCCTCTGCAACACAGTTCACGAACAGAGGGCATCATGGGACTAACGCCGAGATCTCCCTAGGAAAAGAAGTTGTGAAATGAGTGGTGCATTATTAGAGGATCTTGGTACCCCCTGAAAGGAAAGTAGTGTTTGACTACTACAATAATGGGATGCGTCTGTGACTGTTTGGAGCTCCAAAATTAATTGTTGGAGGTATTGAAGAATTGATTTAGGCAATAGGACGAGTAATCACCGGACAACAGATTAAACATGATATTAATCCTCCTGAAACTTGAAATTGCCTTTTAGGTGGAAGTGTTGGGGTATCGTTTCTGGAATCATCTTTGTTACTTTCAGACTAATATGCTTTCCTATATTTCAGGACATGGTTGAAACGGAAGACATAGAAACTCACAGAGCGATTCTAAAACAGGTAATTTTATCAGAAGATATTATCAAACTACGGCTGCTGAGAGGGAGAAAGTTGAAGACGTGAATCATTTGATTTTATCTGCATAATCGGCACAGAAATACAATGTAGAAATGAATTACACCCTCTGTCAACAGAGAAAAGAGATAGGAGTAAAAAAATGTTTGTATAAAATAATTTATATCACAGAATTGTTTGTAATAATGAGAATTATTAAAATAATTTGGACAATTTGAGGCCTGTCCTCTGGTTCCTTTGTGTTATGGGCTACGGGGTAATTGTTGCAACAGTTTTGTCCGTCATAGCTAGACCCCTGGAGCTGGGTACAGCTGAGTGGCTGAATGAAATTCCAAGAACCTCATATTCTGCTTTCACCCTTGATGTTAGTGATATTGAGCAATTAGGGCTGCCTGTTGGAAGGGGATGTAGATTCAGACGTTTAGATAAAGTCACTCAATTTTGTCTGCATATACCTTGGAAGTACCTGCGCGCTCTATACATGCCATTGTATTGTATTGTACTGTATCTTAAATGTGGGACAGAGCACAGAGTTCACTCTGTACGCAGGCCGCCATTACGAGTGGTCCACAAAATGGCAGTTGGTACCTTCAGAGGGTGGGCAAAGTCTAAGCCATTACAAGTGTGACATTGAGGGTATTTTTTAGAAGTGAGGAATTGCCATGGGAATCAGTAATTTGGGGTCTGATTTCCGTGGTAATTCCTCATTTACCCTTGGATTTCACATGGAGATTTTAGCTATTTTCAACATTTGGCATGAATGTTCATAATTCTGATAGGGCCAGTAAATACTGTTATCGGCCACATTGGAATTAAGAGGCACCCGTAATGAGGGCCTTAGTGGTTCCATTGACCCTGTTTTGCTGGTTACTGTTCTGGAACCAAAAGCTGTTCTAACAGTTCAGTTCAGCTTTACTCGCTTTGTTGTCAGGAACAAGCAAGCCAAGGCCGCAGATGCAGGTTTGATAAGGCTCAGAGCAGTGTTGCTGAAATGGCTAGTTGCTCACCATCCTAGCATCGGACAAAGGTTGGTTTGATGAGGAGTAGTGGTGGTGGTCAATAGAGGTGCAGGTGTTGGAAGAGAGATCCCAGTCTGCAGGGTACAGACACTCATTGGGGGATACTTCCAATACAAAGAAAACACAATCATCCAAGCAATCCAGCCCACTGCAGCTTGGGTTTAATTACCCCACATGTTTTCACCAAGGGTTTCTTGTCACTGCCTCAGCAAGGATGAAGTATGGAGGAGCAGATTTATTGACTTCATGATCTTCATAGATGACAGCAGCCAGTATGGGATGTCCAGGTTTATTGAGAAAACACCACCAATACGGCAGACAGGACTGCACTGCTTGGCCGGATTATCCAGTTGATATTCAGGAGGTTCCACTCTGCAATCTGTTGTAGAAGATGGTTACATGTATCCATTCTACCCCACCTCAAAGTCCAAGCCACAACAGCTTCCTAATAGGGAGATGTGGAGTGAAGCACAGAAAGCAGTCAACAAAATCTTAATTACTAATTGAGAGTAGATAAACAAACAGACAAAGGGATGCGTGAACAACAAAACTGACAATAGCACGTGTCAACAGTGTGGATTGTGATCTCATTCCCTCACAAAATCCTTCAACCAACATGGACTTCTGGACCGGATTGTACTTTTGCGCTTACACACAGGTCCTTGTTCAATAGGATCCTATGGAGGTGGATCACACCAAACGAGACACATCATACCTCACCTGTTCCATAGCCACCACATTCTTCTTCACCTCTTTGATCTTGAAGGGCCCCTTGTAACTAGAAGTGGCTTGCTTCACAAACCTGAGTTTCTTTACCAATACTTCATCTTCCACTTCCTACTTGCCAGACCTTACTTTTCACCTTATGCGAGTGTTCACACTGAATGCAGTACTTCTCCTGATGTTTTGCTACTCTTAACACTTTTCCACACATTCTCCTCAATTACCATCTTCTTACCTAGGTTTAACCTCCCCCCTCATGCCTTCAGAAGCTGGCATTCCTGTGACACTGTGGGAAATGGCCCAGTGTGCCCACAATATTTGTCCTTGACATTTGGACCCAGGGCATCCTCTGTTGCAAAGGTCTCTGTACACATCTATTCAGCATAAAGTTCATGAATTTCACCAGCCTTTTTGTTTGTGGTAAATACAATACTAATACACTGATGAGAAATTGACAGAACATCTAAATCCTCACACATTTCCTCTGAGCAAAACACGCTACTATCTGTTACGGTGGGCCTGGTGCACCTTCTCTAGCAAAGGCCTCTTTTGGAAACTCTGTAATAATATGAGTGGTTACAGAATTCAAACTCCTGGATGTGACTAACAGTGGTGTGGTCGATTAAAACTACAACAAACTTCTCCAATGGCCAAAAGAGGTTAACTGGGCCAACTTGCACAGCTTTATTTTATCTGTTGTACTCCACTACCATCCTGTCCAAGCCAGGCGATCAGGGATGTTTGTCAGGTTCACCTTGGTTAAAAAACCAACTTAAAATAACAGTCTACAATAGGAAACCAAAATAATAATTCTGCAGGATATCCAGACAGTACTTTAAATTTTTCAGTAATATCCAGTCAGTGTGCACAAGCTAAACAAATCTAAAACCTCCTTACTCCATATGCTGTGTCGAGATGTCAGTCGTGCTTGTTCATAAATTAATACTTCAGCTTGAAAATCTCCTTCTTTGGTCTGTATGTAATATGATTTACCTCACGCAGTTCGTATTTCTTTATCTCAAATACGTGACCAGTAAATTAATTTGAATAGCCTACATCGATGCCAAGACATACTTGTCATTTGTATGTCCTATAGGATGCTGAAACAGATATGGCTACAAATGCTCCGTGTCACCAGGGTATTATTCTAAGGCTTCCTCTTGCCAAGCTCTCACTTCCCTGTTTCTGAGATACTCTCGCGAGGAATGAAGTGCTGCATCACGCTCACCTTGTAGTGAACCCACGCACCACACACTAAATTCCACGGAACACCAATAGTGGCAATAGCGGCAGTGCGCATGCTGCAATGGCTTTTCTTCCTTGCGCAACCTAGATCAGGTTAAATTTCTGTGTCCCACTGCAGCAAAAGTAAAGTTCACAAAGTGAGCATGGTGATATAAAATGACTTTCTCACCGATGCAAGAATTGCATTACTAATCACTAAATTTTTGTTGTTTTAGTGTAAGTTTGTTTATTACATTTTTCTCTGTTATTCGAAATTGGAGTGGGATTTTTATTGCATTGTGTTTTTGACTTTTTAACTGTTTTGGTACTTCCAAATGCCTTAAGTTAAGCCTCTCTCCTCTGTGCCACAGCTACCGGCAGTTGAGCTCAGGATTAAACTACTGAAACCCCTGACTGGACTTAACAAGTTAATGACTTTTATTATTTGTGGTAGACTTCCATCCACCCCAATTAATAATTCACTTTTTTACAATAACATTTGTAAAAAATATGTGTTTTTTTTTTTTTCCCTCCATGCAAATGATAATCAAGCGTACTTCAGGGATGCATCCCCATGGCAAATGTAAACCCTTCAGAGGCCTTTTTTTCTATTAAACAATCTCACTTTCTCCTGCAGATTTTCCAGGGTGTTCCTTTAAAAGATTGTATTGCAAAAGCCTGGAGTCTCACTATCCCGCGCATTTCATTCACCCCGGAAGGGACTGTGGTGAAATCAAAAGTAGCAGCAGAATTCTTTGTTTCCTCGGGGGAAGAAGATTACTCTGTGGCATTCTATTTTGAAACTGTAAGTAGGTGTGTCACGTTGTCATAATGCAATTACTGTATAGGGTAATGACATGCTATGCTATAGGTACCCCGTATGCCAATGCCAGAAGTGTTTAAACTCTTTTTTCATACTCAAGGTGCGTCCAACCTGTTTGTGGACTATGGGCCATATTTATACTTTTTGACGCAAAACTGCGCTAACGCAGTTTTGCGTCAAAAAAATTAGCGCCGGCTAACGCCATTCTGAAGCGCCATGCGGGCGCCATATTTATTCAATGACGTTAGCCGGCGTTAGCCGCCGGCGCTGCCTGGTGTGCGTGAAAAAAAACGACGTACACCAGGCAGCGCTGGCGTAGGGGGATATGGAGCTTGGGCGTCAAAAAATGGGGCAAATCAGGCTGAGGCAAATTTTTCGCCTCAACCCGATTTGCGCCATTTTTTTCGACTCCCAACCCCCATAGAAATGACTACTGTCTTAGCAAAGGCAGGAGTCATGCCCCCTTGCCCAATGGCCGTGCCCAGGGGACTTATGTCCCCTGGGCATGGTCATTGGGCATAGTGGCATGTAGGGGGGCACAAATCAGGCCCCCCTATGCCACAAAAAAAAAAAAACATTAGAACTTACCTTAATGTCCCTGGGATGGGTCCCTCCAGCCTTTGGTGTCCTCCTGGGGTGGGCAAGGGTGACAGGGGGGTGTCCCTGGGGGGACTTGTCCTTCCGAGCCCACAGGTCCCTTAACGCCTGCCTTTTCCAGGCGCTAAAAAACGGCGCAAAAGCGGCTGTACGTCATTTTTTTTTACCCGCCCACTCCCGGGCGTGAATTTTGCCCGGGAGTGTAAATACGGCGCACATGCCTCGGAGTCAATTTTTTAGATGGGAACGCCTACCTTGCATATAATTAACGCAAAGTAGGTGTCCACGCTAAAAAATGACGCAAACTCCATGGACTTTGGCGCTAGACGCGTCTAACGCCAAAGTATAAATATGGAGTTAGTTTTGCGTCGGAATTGCGTAAAAAAAAACGACGCAATTCTGGCGCAAACGGAGTATAAATATGCCCCTATGTTTGAACTGCAAAGCGGATTTGCTCGGTTGATGCAAACGTGGCCTGCTGACCATCAAATCAAACCAGAAAAGCATTTCATTAAGTTTTTGCACCATCGTAATGTACATTTAGCGTAATTAGCAAAGCTGCTTTAATTAGTTCCTTATCAGTATGCTTTTTAAGGCCTTTGCTGAGTTATCTATTGTGTTGTTAACATTTTCGAAGGTTTTGACTAGTGAGATGAACTAAATTACATGCCTGAGGGCTTGAGTACCAGTGTACTGGAGGGTGGTGTGCTATTTAACACATGAAATAAAAAATGATACTGTGAGGTTTGGAATTTAATGGGTGAAATAAGAGCAAATTGCGCCTATAACAAGATGTACATTTGAGAGGGTGCAAATTTGAAAGGGTGCATATTATGCATCTTATGTAATATTGTATCTTGATATTCCCATAAGAAAATCTACATGTTCCAATATTGGACAGGCATTGTTTGACTGTATGTATTTGTCTTCTGATATACACCTGGAAGAAATTGTGAGGGTGTGGACTTTATCACGCCCAATAATTACCTGGCGCACTAAACTCTGTACCATTAATAATTTTAAAAGATCATGCCCGGGACCCCTGTATATTAAATATTGACTGAAACAAGCAGACTCTTCTCCTTACAATGCACTTCACTGCCCGTTGTTCACATAGGAATGAACATGCAACAAGTTTGATTTATAGTGATGGTGTAGAACTTTGGGGTGTGGATCTCTATTCTCAAAAATCTGTCAAATCTACATGGTAGTTTGCAGGTCTGTGTTACAATGATGTGTTCACTAAGGGAACAGTGCCTAAGAAACAGAAGGGGCTTGCGTAGTACAATCGAGCCAGATGTGGCACGGAAAAGCCAAATAGCCAGCCTCCTGATGACTTTACAAGAGCTTAGCTCTCCTACAACCTCTGCATGTGTGGATTGAGGAACACTGGTTATGCTAAGGGCTTCTGGAGAGCAACCTGTTTCCAACTGGGTGGTACTTGAAGTTGTGTTGGTTGCAAGATAGTATCATGTTGATGCTTCTTGATGGTTCTATTGTAATGATTGTGGTTTTATCAGATCAAACACACAATGCTTGCCAATAGTCTAACCACCGGCAATTCCGCGTTTTCTGTCACAATGCCACCTCAGATTAGACCCAGCCATATGCAAATCAGTCTTGGTCATGTTCCAGTGGGAACAGTCCAGCCCTTTCTGAACCGGAACACAAGCTAACCAAGACCTGTTTCGGCCTCTTTGGGCCTTTTCAGTCGGGTGCAAGTTGATTCCAGTGGCTTGGTCTAATCTGAGGTGGCATGGCAGGCAAAACAGCCGTGGGTTGGAATACTACTCCAAGTGACTGCCGGTGGTTACACTATTTGCAAGGATTCTTCCCATCACCTTTTGAGTGTTTGGTTTCATTGGAACAGAAGATCTTTTGGGTCAGGTATCTTCTAGTATGATGCATTCTGGTTACATTTTGGCACACCATTTATGCGGAGTTCTGTTGCAGAGTAAATAATTGATATTGCACTAGCTGTTGCTGCTTTGTTGGTTCTGTGTAGGTATAGTCCTGGTGCTTCTAGTGTGTGTTTCTGTGGCTATGACATTGAGTATTATGGTATAGAGTTAGGGGCATATTAAGAGCCCCTAGCGCCACATTAGCGCCGCCTTAGCATAATTTTTTTGATGGTAAGGCGGCATTTTCCCCTCAACATATTTACAAAAGGGCGCAATGCATACATTGTGCCACTTTGTTACCCGTTGCGCCACATTATGCCTGCACCAGGCATTATTTATGCAAGGGAGGGGTTCCCCCATTAGGTGGGGGCCAGAAAAATGGCTCAAAGAAATCTAATAGATTTCTTTGTGCCATTTTTTTTCCACATTTTTAACACCTGCTCAGAGCAGGCGTTAAAAGGCAGCACACCATTGGTTACAATGGGCCCCTATGTACTGTACAGGGTTAGCGTCAACATTTTTGTGTTAACCCTGAACAGTACATCAATAGCGTCAAAAATTGCTATTCCCCCCTAACCTGTACCATGGCGTGCCATATTTTAAATACGCGCACACAGGGTGGCGGTAGGGGGGTGAAAAGGGGTGCAGGGAAAATGGCGCTGCACTGGGTACAGGGCCACTTTTTCTTAAATTTGCCCCTTAGTTTGCAGAGGCGCCTCAGCATTTGGTCGGTGCTGGCATTGACCGCATTGCGGTCCATTGTCTCCCGGGAGGAAATGATGTGTTTGATTGAACAGGTGTGTGTGTGTTTGTGTCATTGTACATACAGGTGTCGGCCTTTCACCTGTCTGTGGAGGAAGGCGCTGCAGCGTGTAGCCTGCAGGGAACAGATTGATTAATTGGCAGTAGTAACACAAAGGAATTTTCCCACAGCAAAAAAACACACAAGGAATCCGTACAGGAAGAATCTCAGAGAGCAGAGCAGAGAAACAATGGAAGTGGGACAATAAGTGCCCAATGACCATCACTTGGAGAGCGTCGTTCGTGCACCAAAAGTCACAATAAATGTGAGCTAAATTAAATTGTTGGCTATTTAACACTTTTCTGCAATCTGAACTGATGTGGTATTCCCACTTCACAGGTGCTATAATACCGCAGTTGTGGCACCAGATTGTGAAAGTTGTGCCCATTAGCACTAGCAAAACTCTGGTGTTGCCTTTGCACTTATGATGCAGAAACACTGGGGGTCATTCAGACCCCGGCGGCCGGCGGGAGCCGCCCGCCTGGCGGGAACCGCCGAATGACCGCACCGGCCATTCTGTGTTTCCCGCTGGGCTGGCGGGCGACCGCCAGAAGGCCGCCCGCCAGCCCAGCGGGAAACCCCTTCCCACGAGGATGCCAGCTCCGAATGGAGCCGGCGTAGTGGGAAGGGCGCGACGGGTGCAGTTGCACCCGTCGCGAATTTCAGTGTCTGCAATGCAGACACTGAAATTCTATGTGGGGCCCGCTTACGGGGGCCCCTGCAGTGCCCATGCCATTGGCATGGGCACTGCAGGGTCCCCCAGGGGCCCCACGACACCCCTCACCGCCATCCTGTTCCTGGCGGTCGGAACCGCCAGGAACAGGATGGCGGTGAGGGGGTCGGAATCCCCCATGGCGGCGCAGCAAGCTGCGCCGCCATGGGGGATTCCTCAGGGCATCGGAAAACCGGCGGGACACCGCCGGTTTTCCTGTTCTGACCGCGGCCAAACCGCTGCGGTCAGAATGCCCTGCGGGGTGCCGCCAGCCTGTTGGCGGTGCTCCCGCCAACCCCGGGGTCGGAATCACCCCCACTGTTTCCAATAGTTGTTCCACATATAAACTTACCTTTTTGGTACTAAGAGTACCAGTAGTTGTAATGGCATGTGGTTTTACCACAAATGTACCCAGATCGCTAGATGAGGGCCCATCAATGAAATCTAAAGGAAGCTATGTAAGGAAACAAGATTTCAGCGGACGTTTGACGAAAACCGAGAAAAGACAATTCAGTAACTCAAAAGAAGAATGGCGGAAGTGGACACAAGAGACAAACAAACACAAAAGTGAAGGACAAAACCATTGGTCGCCTTACGGTACTTATATGTGCAGTCTGACTGCTGTGCCGCATTATGACGTCACAGGCATAGACAGTGCAGACAGCATGTCTACGGTATACCACTTCTTTACAAACTTTGTGACCTTAGGTTCTAATAAGTAAGCTTGCAAAAATGATGCCCTTTTAAGCACAACTCAGATGATGGCTGGTTGCTGCCTTTACATATAAGAATATGTTTTTCTCAGCAGAAGTTTCCTATTAATAATATTGCACAGTTTGCTCTGCTCCAGACCAAGGCATGGAAATTAACTGGCGGAAGGAAAAAACGAAAAATAGAGAAGGAATATTTAATTTAATGAGTAAATCTATACACCATATTAGAGGTTTTATTTTTCACCTTGTTTTATTTCTCCCACTAGGAGGTGACTGCTACTATCCAAGCATCCTATGCAGAGAAGAAACTGATTTTGCACCTTTCCAATGCTGCGTAAGTGTCCAGTCTATAAGGTACATAAATGAGTAATGTCAAAGGTACAGAACAGTGGTCTTTGAAGCACTCGCAGTTTTTGGAGACTGTAACACGCTCAAAACATGTTCTGCCATCCCATCTCCAACTTACAACCTATGTGGGTCACATTGGCATTGTACGAATGTATTAATTGACTCACTGACTCAGTCACTCACGTCTCATTTTTTTAGAAGACTTTGGGAAATGATGTCCACTGTCTAGAAAAACGTGCCTCGAGTGTTTCCCTTTTTTCAACACTGCCCAGTCTTGGTTTCATGGAAAATGTGCCAAAGTGACCATCCTCACCTCTCTATAGAAATCCCTGAATTTACACCTCTTATCTACTGGGATTAGTAATGTTGCCCCCTTTTATCAATAGATAGCTTAGCTTTGTGCTTACAAAAGTGGAAAAAAAAGAGCAAATGAGTTAGAACCTACCTAGAAAGGAGCCGTCCAGATGAACGTCTAGCAATGCTATTCTGCTGTTTGAAAATGAACAGCCCCAGTATTGAAGAATTATTAGTTCAAGCTTTCCCATTACCCATGGTCTTCATGGCTACTGACCTCTATGTACCTGTTCATCCTTTCTTGTCATGCTAGATTTGCCATCAGACTTTAAAATGATGGTATTATACTTGGACAATGGCCGAGTAAGCTTGAAAAGGTGAGGGCTACTGTCTATGAGTGTATAGTTTCCTGCCTATGGGATTTGTCTGACTGGTGTCCTCTGCTCATGTCCTGTTTCTTGAGATTTTCCTTACTTCAGGATTCTGCCACATCACCTGTACTATTTAACATAAGATAAGACATGTAGGGATACTATGAGGGTGCATGGCCTGCACTACCTTCAGATGGCTGATAATTCTCATACGCCGGTCTCTTTCTCAAATGACAATTTGAGTGGTAATTACTTGATGCGAAATCTGGGGGTTCCCAGAGCCGCAGGGGTTTGATTTCTAACCCCGTCATGCAAAGTCTAAATTCAATGCACTAACATTGAATCAGAATGTAGGGTTGGGCTGCAGGCTTGACACAAGCCCAGCGCCTCTAGATAAGTTCAGGGACACAGTGGCAATTCAGACAATCTTTTCGTTATGAATAAGACACAAAGATAGCCCTGAGAAACAGGAACACGTAGTTTGAAATGTTTATATTTACACCGCCTGTCCTCTAGTGCATAAAATATGTACAGTAATCCTACAGATTGGAAAAATAAAAGTAGTTAAGCATGTAAAATTCAGCAAAAACAAGATAAATGTTTCTAACATTGTCAGAGTTTCTGACATCCTAACACCCTAAAGCTATTTCTAAGTGCAATGATAAACCTTAACTAAAGTATATAGAAAATCTGCCTTTAGAAGTGTAGAGTTTCTTCTATAGTGGTTGACACAACACAGTTTTGAATGGCTGTCTGCAGCTACTCCTTATCAGAGGTCTGCCGCAGGAGCAGGATGTGTGCTGTCAGTGATGGACACCTTTTGCACAGTTCCTGAAATCTACTCAGCGACTGAGAATGAGGAGTTTAGCAATCTGGTGTATAATCTGGTGATACTTCCGGTGCAAAGACCTCTCATAATAGGAGGCCAAATCCTGGGGTTTATACACAAATGATCACTGATTTAATCTCATATTTACAAAGCACAACAAGGTTTGGAGGCAGTATAAGACTAAAGTAACATGGCGCAAAATACATCAGCTCCATGCACATGTTGAAATTAAGCCTCCGTCTTTGTAAACAATAAGATTACCCTGTAACGGGCCATCTTGTAATGGCTGCACCCAACAATATAAACAAAAACATATCAGCCTGCAGGGCTGTTGGTAAAGATGATATCAGCATTTTTTCGTGTGCTCTAGGAACTTCACACTCTCTAATGGAGATAAATGAAAGACTATCGCTGCCAAATTATGAAAACTGCCTAAATGAGAACCTTCACAACACCCAAGTCTGTTGGAGTGGCAGTGAGTGATTGTCTGGATGAATGAAGTAAAACTGACAGAAACTTTATTCTCATACTTTATTGTCATACTGGTGACAATTTCAGAATCAGGGCTGTTTTTGGTACTCTGGGCACTTTATCACAGCTGACCAGTGGTAGAGTACAAGTGCTCATGTGTAAATTACATGTATAATTGGCTTTTCCATGATTGGCATATTTGATTTTCTAGTCTAAGTCTTTAGTAAAGTGCAGTAGAGGTGCCGAGGGCCTGTAAATCAAATGCTACTGGTGGGCCTGCAGCACTGGTTGTGCCACCCACATTAGTAGCCCTATAAACATGGCTTGTACCTGCCACTGCAGTGCCTGTGGATGCAGTTGTAAACTGCCAATTCGACTTGGCAAGTGTACCCACTTGCCAGGCCTAAACCTTTCCTTTTTATACATGTAAGGCACCCCTAAGGTAGGCCCATGGGCAGGGTGCAGTGTCTCTTAAAGGTGGGACATGTACTAATGTGTTTTACATATCCTAACATTGAAATACTGCCAATTCAGTTTTCACTGTTTCAAGGCCTATCTCTCATAAGTTAACATGGGGGCTGCCTTTAGATATCCTTAAAGTGAAGCTTCCCTTTGAGAGCAGATAGAAATGTGGAGTTTGGGGTCTCTGAATTCACAATTTAAAAATACATCTGTTAGTGAAGTTGGTTTTTAGATTGTTATTTTAAAAATGCCACTTTTAGAAAGGAGGTATTTTCTTGCTTTAACTATTCTGTGACTCTGCCTGGTTGTGAATTCCTTGTCTCGGTCAGACTGACAGTTGGGGTATTTGTGAATCTCCTCTAGACAGTGACCCAAAGGGGCCTGGGGTGAAGCCTGCATATCCTGATGAGCCATCTGAGCTGGTGTGGAGGGATGAATGGCCACTTACATCTGAATGGGCTGTGCCTGCCCTCACGCAATGCAGTCTCCAGTCCCCTGGTGTGTGTCTGGGGCCTGGCCTGGGCAAGGCAGGATCTTGTGAACAACAGAGACTTTCCTTTGAAGTTTGCTTACTTCAAATGCAGAAAGAGGTATAAGTAGTGGACCCAAAACCCACAACTTTAGATTTCTTCAAGATCACTTTTGGATTCAAGAGGAACCTCTGCCAAGGAGAAGTGCTGCCCCTGCCTGTGACTGTGCTTTGTTGGGCTATCCTGCAGTTGCTGCTTCTGCCTGTGAAAGGGGACAAAGACTGGACTTTGTGGTATATTCCTGCTTTAGAAGAATCTCCAAGGGGTTGGACTGAACATGCCCCCTGTTTTGAAGTCTCACGGCCATCAAAGACATCCTCTGCCAGCACCTGGACTCTCTGCTGAGACTCCTGCCCTGCCAAGTGTTGCCTAATCCACTTCCTGGGCCTTTGAAAGGAGAGGCTGGTGGAAAACCAAGAAAATCAAAGGAAACCGACTTCGGACGACTCTGGACTGACGCCCCTGCTGAATTCCGAGACACTCTCTGAGACCGAAGCTGTGGTCCTCGCTAGAGGGCGACAACCTCGCAGGCCTGATGTCGCTGCAGCCTCGCTGAAGTCTACGACTCTGTGACCGCCAGACATTGACTCCACCGGAAGTGCGTGAATCCAACGTTTCACACCGACGCTGCCTCACCTCCACCGCTCCACAGACCTGACGCCTCTTCATGATGCCTCCGCTCCTTCGCTCCGCAGCACTGGAACCGGCGCTGCCTCAGATCCAGTGACGCTGCGATCCCTGACTCCATGCACAGGCTTGTTTCCTCATTTTCACAAGGTACTGTACCTGAGGGTCTGTGTGACTTTGTCACCGGCGCCATTGGCGTTGGATTGTTGGGAACGATTCTGTCACAACGGCTTGCTATCATCTAATCGAAGCATTTGTGTTTCTAAAAAATATTTTTGTGTTTAATCTTTAAAAATTCATAAGTTGACGTATGTATGTTGGATTTTTGTTGTTTTGGTCTTGTGTTGTTAAGATAAATATTGGCTATTTTTGTAACCTGGTGTTGAGTCATATTGTAGTGTTTTCACTGTATTATTGTGTGTATTGGTACAAATACTTTACACATTGTCTCTGGGTTAAGCCTTTCTGCTAGTGCCAAGCTACCAAGGGGGTGAGTGGGGGTTAACCAGGTGTGTTTCTCCTTTGCTCTGACTAGAGTGAGGGTCCCTGCTTGGACAGAGTGCAAACTGACTGCCAAGCAGAGACCCATTCCTAACACATGTGAAATAAATTAACCTTCTGCAAATTTAAATCCAGCCTGTTTCCATAGTTGGTGCTTATCAGTATAATAGACACGGGCACCCCAGTATCGCTAATAACCTTGGAGTAATTAGTACAAAGTAAAAAACAATGATTCTTTTGGGAACATTTAACTCAACAGATTTATATTACTTTTTTCATTGCATATTGTTGAATCTGTGATTCCCCGCTCCATTCAGAAGTGGGGGAACGCCTAGATTTCTGCAGGTGGAGCGTCTGCCACCTCCACTGGAAGAAACCGTTGAAACTGTGGCCAGCCTTGTACAGGATCTCAAAGTCCCTATGGTGGATGCTTCGCACAATTGAGGGTGGGGTTTTCGCCACTGATTTCTCCTCTGTAGTACCGACAAGCCTGGAATTTTTCCTGCCTGGTACCTCTTGCCTTCTAGCTTTTCTTAAAAAAGGAAAAGAGAGAAATGCTCCTAATGCAGAAAGGAAAGCTCCCTGTCCTCCAGCGACATTTTTCTTTTGCTTTCCAGAAGCAAACCCTGCTTATGCTGGTCCACTCTGCATGTAGCTGTGATAAAAAATGATCTGCCACTGTGTTGCATGTAGTTTTATTAAAGCGATCCCTGCCAAGGTGGGAGGGCCCTTTCAAAATGGCCTGTAGTCCTCCACTGAGGGTGTTGAGGAGGGTCTTCGTTGACCTGGTTGCTTGACTTTAAGGTTCCGATTAAGAGCTTGCCTTGTACATACTGAAGTAATAACACTGGTGGATATCATTGCACACCAACTTTGGCAGTGATAAGTTGCTGCCTGGTATTTGAAATGCATCTTCCAGTAATACTACCAATGTCTCAAACTGATGCAGACAGGAACAAATGTAAAGTATCCCAGAAATCTGGCATTTTTACAAACTTGTACAACTCCTGCCCGGTTAGTATTGGCTGCCCAAGTCTGATATGCTTTGATGCAAAGTTATATCCTCTGTGATATTATGCCTTCAACTGTTTTGATGCACTAACCACAAAATATGTTTGTCTTACTTACCTTCCACAGAATTAAAATTAAAGATTACAGAAGTACCTCAAAAATGTCTGCGGTAGGTAACTCACAAGGTAACTATTTATTCTGATATGCTTCAAACAATTTTTAAAAAATTGTTTCTGTTTTCAGAAGGACGGATCAGTCCGGCACTTTTTAAAGAGGACTGTCTCTGCAGTCGGCATCCCAGCAGCCATTTCCCGTAAGTTTCACAAATATTACTGTCTATAAAAATCCTGAATTCTACTTGCAGGGAGTTAAACGCAGGCTTTACATTTGGCTGGCCTTAAAAAATTGAAAATAAAAGCAATAACAGCGAGGTCTAATTTAGCGTTTAGTGGTAAATGAAAATCTTCCGCTTTCTGGAGGAAACTCTAAACTTGTTATCGAATCCAGCAGTTGCATTCCCTCCTCAATATTATAGAGGCAATTTGGCCCGTGGATTCTAAAGACACTTGCCAACAGCCCCGGCTGGAGAAACATAAAAATAACGTTTGGTCCTAATCAGTGGAGATTTTAATTTTACTTATGCTGTCAACATGAAGACATTCGATAATTGCCCTTGCCCCTGGACCTGCCACCACTGTGTCATTTCTCAAACAAATACAGGTACACTCGACTGGGCTAAGATCTAAGTATTCTGCGAATAACTAACTACTCATGTGATGCGTTATAACATAGGAACTGTCTAAGAATGCTTTGTCTGTGCATTCACTCTGGATTTAGCAGCCTTGTCTGCTTTCGGTATTTGTTACTCATATGGATTATATATCTTAATCCTGCTGCAAGAGAGTCCCCTGAACGTCCTACTCTTTCTTTGAAGAATTTAGCGACGTTCTACCCGCAGAATATAAGTCCATCTTCCGTAGAGGAATTTCGTAATAGATCTAAAACACCATTCATATGTGATGCTATATGTGATGTCATCAGTAAGGGCAATTCATTTTAGCAAGAAGTTTAACCCTACCACTTATCAAAGTATTTTCAAAGTGATATATGTCATTTGACTATGTACACGACAGTGTGTCACATGTAATATAAACATGTGTTGATTATGATTGATAGGACTCGAGTCTGGCCTGACCTCTCTGATGAACAGTAAAGGATTACATTTATTCGAAATCAAAAGTCCAGAAATCATAACAAAGGAGGTAAGTAGACATATATGGTGTATATTATGTATGACCTCTAACTGTGGTTTTCTTGCTGAGGGCAATCCACACTGACTACAGTCAGTTCATTCTGGTGTGCAGCGCCACTGTCACTCCAGGTGATTACACTGAGCATCCGCCTTGACTTCCTGTATCCGGTGCATGCAAAGGACTGCTTCTCCGTCAATCCTGGGTGGATCCTTTAGAGACCCGCTCAATCAGGTGCAACAGTAAATTAGTGTAACGTGCAGCATTCCCTCTCACTCCTCTTCCTCTCATTACATGCCTTTGTGCACAACCCAAGACAGGATAAGAGAGCCAGTGTGATCACTCACACATAACCAAAGTGCTTCATAAATAATCCGTACCGCAACTCAACTCTTTCCCAATCTCGCAATCCCCCTTGGTGTTGCATGCTACCCACCAGCTAATCTGCTTTGGGGTTTCATCAGAGGAATGAAGTGCTATCTAAATGAAATTACAATTAATTGTACACAGACCATGTGTAAGATAGTTTTAACACACTTTTTTCCTTTTCTAGGGCTACCTCATCGTCCAACTAGACTTCGAGTTCCCGCACCATTTGCTTGTTGATTTTCTTAAACAAACTTTATAAGAAGAAATACTCTACTGATTGCCATAGCAAAGTTAAATTCTTCCGCTGATAATGCTTTATGGGAACTATCTTCCTGCCAATATATTTGTCTTTATAGTTTTAGTGAGAAAGTGAGAACTTTCTAAGGTACAAGTGCAAATACCTGTGCACATACTCTACGTTCATTTGTTTAAATTTGTGAGCAGCAATCTTAGCTTTTCCGGGAAGAATAAATAAAGACCATTTTATTTGACTTGTATTGACATATACTATGTTTTATGTAAAATGATTTAAATGCTGTATATTAAAAACAACAATAAATGCTATAGGGCACATTTGTGTAATATGAAAGCTTAATTTTCATAAAATGGTTGTCATACTTACGAGTGATAAATACTGTACTCATCTATAAAATAACAAGAAAGTAATGGGAGATTGAAGTTGCTCACCTTAAAGGCTGATGAATTTTGTATTATTTACCACTTTATGAATGATAGGATTGCAGTCACTAAGGCAAGTTGTGGGTTAATTTGTCAGGTTTACACTTAGCAGCCATGACTTCAGCATTTGTCTCCGAAATATCTGATTAGGGAAATTCAGCCGTGCTCCTGCCCTGCTAAACTCAGTTCCCTTGCTCCGCTTAGAGGTTCTGTCAGCAAAGCCTCATCAGGTTCCACCAAAACCCCACCCCAACAAAACAGAATCCTTGTCATATAGAACAAGCAACCACAGTACAAACCTTGCTCCACAAAATGAACCTGAATGCATTCAGACCCCTAAGTTCAACCAACGCTCTGATTCATCCTGGACATTGATCTCTCCCTTAAGGAACACATTGCTAACAAAACCAAGATGGTGTGATGCTAGTTCTCCTAGAAAGCGACATCAGAAGTGCTGGTTAAGCCCTCATACTTTTGCATCTGGGTGATGGCAATGCCCTGTTACACGGTCTCCAGGACTCCACACTGGAGTCTCTTAAGGGTATCCAACATGCTGTTAATGTCTCATTAATGTCCTGAAGAAATATGACCAAATAACAACCCTCAACCATCAGCATCAACTCCACTGGCTCCCCAATATTCCAAACAAGCTGTATCCACTACAAAGCAAGCACAACCGGCATACCTGCCTACATGGCTGACAAGTGCACATTCTCCAGTGGCTCTGGCACACCCACAACCAGGACACAATCACATTGGTGGCGAAGTGCAAAAAAAGAAAAAACAAGGCAACAGGCCTTCTCCATCTATGCACTTTAGATCTTAGGCCCATCCCAAATGTGCTCAACTTTGGGAAAGAGCTGAAGACTCACCTCTTTAAAGAACACTTTATGCAAGTGGAGCCATGATGGCGGTGAGGTAGGAACGCCATGGTGGAGCCCCGCCTTCACGATCAGGCCGTGAGCATCTGGAGCCGCCTAGAGTGTCACCACACTACTGGAGTGTAGTCTGGGGCCCCAGGTGTGAGGGAGAGCCCCTCCGAGGACCAGAGGGGCCCACAGAGTGGCAGGGCGGCATGATGTGAATCGTGGCCCCAATCAAGATGGCAGCCACTTGAGACCTGAAGGGATGGAGATAGACGTTCCGGTTCCAGTGGGGGTGAGGGAGCCCCGCAGAGACCTCACCCTGCTCTGCGGACGACTAGGGAGGTGAAGTGCCCCCCCTCTGAGGTTGCTGGGGGAAGAAAGGACGGCTGATGGCGACCCAGCGTGGCGGCCGGCCTTGACTTGCTGGTGGGCCTGGCCGCCCGCAGGTGGTGGGGATGCTGAAAGCGCGCCTTGTGGGCCAATTCTGGGACCCAGGAAGCCCACGGGTAGGGGCAAAGGGGTGCCCAGAGGACAAACTGTTGCCATGTGACGCCTGGTGACTGGGGCCCCCTGGGGATTAGGTGCACATGAGGATCCTAGAGTAGGGCGGAACCCGCGATGCGGCCCAGGAGTGTTGCGCCCCCCCAGACCCAAGCACCAGAGGCACTGAGTGCCGCAGCAACGCACAGAGAAGGACTGAAGACAGAGGGCAACATGTGAGACAATGGCTGGTCTGCAGCACAGCCCACATAAAGCTGCTCAGAGGTACATTGAGCGAGGGCCTGCCCGGGGGGAGCCAACCTGAATGCTTGTGTGAGGGATCAGACCTTGAGAAGCAGGAAGTGAGTGGACCCTCTTGAAAGAGCACATACCCATCAGAAGAATCACACACTCAAGAGCACCCACTCCTGAGGCACTGAAGAGACACTCCTGGCGCTGGGTGGACTGGAGTTGCAGGCCACCCCCTCATTTTCCCCCCAGGCCGCCTGAGGCCCAAGCCCCGGAGGAGAGTTCACTGGGTGGAGAGAGTGAACATCCTACGCATAATCGTGGTGACAGGAAAAGTCTGGAGTAACATTCAGGGTGGAAGTTGCGCAAACTCCCTGTAAGTGACCTCACCAGTCGTTACTGGAGCATTTGTTTGGCGGACTTTGTGGCGATATTGCTATTCTTAGACAGGAGATTGCCACCACATCTAAAGAACTCAGAAGGGAAGTAGCTGAACTGGAACAAAGAATGGACATGGTGGACTGCTCCCATGACGCACAGGTGGAAAAACTGGACCACCACAGACAGGAACTCCTCTCACTTCAAGAGAGCAACCGTGAACTGCAATACCGGCTGGAAGATCTGGAGAATAGGTCGCGGTGCTCCAACATATGTATAAGGGGGATCCCCATGAATGCGGCACGGGGCCCACTGGACTACTTCGCGACACGCTTGTTTCAGCATTTTGCCCCAGCACTCAAAGACCAAGAGATAATACTGGACCGCACGCACAGAGTGGGCCAACCGTCCCAGGCCCCAGGTCAGGCACAGGACATATTCACGTGTCTTCATTACTACAAAAAGAACAAATCCTTGCAGCGGTTCGTGATTTGAGTACAATCAACTTTGAGGGCCACAAAATATACTTATATCAAGATCTCTCACCATTAATTCTGCAACGCCTGCAAACGCTGCCACCCATCACTAGCCTGCTACAGTAGAAGGGAATTTGATACAAATGGGGTCACCCCTTCAGACTGCAATTCATCTGGCAAAATGAACTGCGCCTTATTAGGACACTGGAAGAAGCAGAATCTCTACCAGACATGACTGAGGCGCTGAGTTGACCCCCTATGAAGATCCAGATCGACCACCACAAGAGGAAGTGGTGGGACCGGGATGCAAGACTCAACAACGTAACAATAGAGTCCATAAACCAACTGATAACGAAAGCAAGAGGGAGAGAGCGAACTTATTGTGCAGCCTACGGCATTAGGACTGTATCTCGGATACTGAAGTAGAACCGTGAGGCCAAATGGAGGGGATATACATGGAGGGGGTGTGGGGGTGACACAGATGAGAAGCTGCCCCGTCTTGCCTCTTGGCTGTCTCTTTCCTTCCGCTGGGGCCCAATACGAGGGGAAATCAGGCTCCGTGGATGGTTGCATGCCGTTACTCAGGATCAATGCAGGTGGACAGACGAGATGACAGCGGAGTCTCCACAAGGTGGAGAAAGACGAGACGAGAAATGACCTGGTGCATGCAGATGTACCCCCCCCCCCCAACGGACATGGTGTAGCTCTCAGGCCGGGAGCCCAGTTAATGTTTGTTTCTTGGTTTGTATTGTTTCCTGTTTTGTTACTTAATCAAACTGCATCGTTTTGTTGGACTCTGGGAAGAACACCGCTAACCACCACTTTCTTTAAGCGCAGGCTAGACACCCAAGGCAACCCCATCCTAAATACTCCTACACACATGAATGTCTGTTCAAATAATTAGCCTCAATGTTCGGGGCCTCAATGCTCCAGGGAAGCGGCGAGCCCTCTCCTCATACCTCAGGGAATCTAAATGTGACATATGCTTACGACAAGAGATTCATTTGCTGCGAGCAGACTGAAAGAGGCTGAAATCCAGCAGGTCCGACCGTCAGCTCCACTCCTCTGGTCCGGGGAAGCAGGGAGGGGTGGGGATATTATTGACCACATACTTTCCCAGGAAGGTGGTGGGCACCCAGGCGGAGAGCAAAGGCAGGCTTATCTCCTTGCACATAGACATCCATGGGTACAACATAACTGTGTCATGTATAAACAGGCCTAAGGAGAGATAGGAGGGGTTCCTACTGGAGGCCATCAGCCAAGTGTTCACGACAAAGGACACTGACACCCTTATAGAGGGGGACTTTAATGTGGTTCCCACACTCTCATGGACAGATCAGCACAATGCTATGGGCAGACAAGAGCATATTCAGTGGGCTTTCGAAACTGGTTGCAGGAAGCGGGCCTAACAGACGTATAGCGCATTCATAACCTAACGCGACGGGAATACACATTTCTCTCGGCTGCGCATCAGGCATTTGCGAGACTTGACCTCTTCCTGGCCACTGCCAGCCTTCTACACGCAATCACACAGACCACAATTGGAGTGGCGGTCCTCTCCGATCACGCCCAATTACATTGCAATTCACAGTACCAGCCCCGAAACGGAGCATTAGGATGTGGAGACTCAACCTAAGCTCCTTAGTCATGCGAAGGTGTGCACGGAGACAAGAAACATGATTAAGGGCCTCATTACAACATTGGCGGGCGGTGCTTTAACAGCCATGCGGCCGCCAATGCGGTCACACTCCTGCGGTGCCCATTTCGACATCCCCGCTGGGACGGCGGGCGGAAACCAAGTTTCCGCCTGCCGGCCCAGCGGGGATGTGGGCCGCAACATGGGAGCCGGCTCCAAATGGAGCCGGCAGTGTTGCGGCCGTGCGACGGGTGCAGTTGCACCCATCGCGCTTTTCACTGTCTGCATAGCAGACAGTGAAAAGCTGCATGGGGCCCTGTCAGGGGGCCCCTGCACTGCCCATTCCAGCGGCATGGGCAGTGCAGGGGCCCTCAGGGACCCCATGACTCCCCATTCTGCCAGCCTTTTCCTGGCGGTCCAAACCACCAGAAAAAGGCTGGCGGTCGGGGACTCGTAAGCCCCTGGGCAGCGCTGCAAGCAGCGCTGCCCAGGTGGATTATCACCGCTGGGGCAAAAGTGGCAGAATACCGCCGGCTCTGGCGGTGCGACTGCGGCGCTTCCGCCACGGTCGTAATACACAAGGAAGCACCGCCAGCCTGTTGGCGGTGCTTCCGTCATTTTAGCCCTGGCGGTCTCGTACCGCCAGGGTCAAAATGACCCCCTAAGTCTTACTTAGCCCTTAATGACATACCAGAGACTTCAGTGGTCGGGGTATGGGAAGCACTGAAGGCTGTGGTGAGGGGCCACTTTATAGCCCTCGCAGCACATGCTAACACCCTTCGAAAGGAGAAGCGCCATCAGTTGGAAGCACAGATAAAGGAATTGGAAGAAAGGCACACAGGGGTGGGCGCCGGGGAGACACAACGCCAGCTAGGGGTGGCACGTAAAGAATTAAGGGCCTTAGATATTGATGCAGCAGAGCATGCCATGTTATGCACCAAGCAGATGTACTATGTGGGGGAGAACAAAGTGGGACGACTACTGGCCCATAGACTACGGGCTCAGGCAGTGCAATGTCGGGTAACTGAGATCTGAAACAAAATAGGGGAGGCAGTCACAGCAGACAGGTTAATTCTGCAGGAATTTGAGGAATTCTATGCCTCCCTTTACACCCAGGAAGAGAAGGGATGCAGAGGCAATCATAGGCTATTTAGAAGAGATTCCCCTGACCGGGCTCCCAAAAGCGGCAGCTGACGCACTAGACACCGACATTACCCCTACTGAAGTTTTCCAAGCCATATGCCGTCTCCCGGTGGGGAAGGCTCTGGGTCAGGATGGGTTTGGACCAGAATTCTATAAACTATTTGGGAACCTACTGGCGCCCATACTGACATGACTTTTCAATCATTTCACGGATATCGGAACCCTTGCCCCCTTGATGCAAGTAGGTACGAACACAGTCATTCCAAATAATGAACGAGACCCAGCCCTCTGCTCCTCATATAGACCTATCACGTTATTGAATGTGGACGCGAAACTCTTCACCAGTGTCCTGCGAACAGACTAAGGGGGTCATTCCGACCCCGGCAGTCCTTGACCGCCGGGGTCGGCGGGAGCACCGCCAACAGGCTGGCGGTGCTCCTGAGGGCATTCTGACCGCGGCGGTATGGCCGCGGTCAGAACCGGAAAACCAGCGGTGTCCCGCCGGTTTTCCGCTGCCCTGAGGAATCCCCCATGGCGGCGCAGCTTGCTGCGCCGCCATGGGGGATTCCGACCCCCTCACCGCCATCCTGTTCCTGGCGGTTTTGACCGCCGGGAACAGGATGGCGGTGAGGGGTGTCGTGGGGGCCCCTGCAGTGCCCATGCCAATGGCATGGGCACTGCAGTGGCCCCCGTAAGAGGGCCCCACTTTGAATTTCAGTGTCTGCTTAGTAGACACTGAAATTCGCGACGGGTGCTACTGCACCCGTCGCACACCTTCCACTCCGTTTGGAGCCGGCTTCCTCGTGGAAGGGTGTTTCCCACTGTGCTGGCGGGCGGCCTTTTGGCGGTCGCCCGCCAGCCCAGTGGGAAACCCAGAATGACTGCCGCGGTCTTTTGACCGCGGGACGGTCTTCTGGCGGTCCCAGCCAGGCCGCCATGGAGGATTCCTGAGGGCAGCGGAAAACCGGCGGGAGACCGCCGGTTTTCCCTTTCTGACCGCGGCCAAACCGCCGCGGTCAGAATGCCCTTGAGAGCACCGCCAGCCTGTTGGCGGTGCTCTCGTGGTCGTTGACCCTGGCGGTCAATGACCGCCAGGGTCAGAATGACCCCCTAAATGGCTGTGCCATCTTTTGGATAAAGTGCAGTGAACCCACATACCATCTCTATTGCTATCACTTGATGCAGAGAAGGCCTTTGACCGAGTTCACTGGGACTTTATGTTTGCGGTCCTACCCCGCTATGGTCCAGGGCCGAGATTTTGCAAATGGATGCAGTATAATTACACCTCCCCCAGGCGAGAGTGAGCCTGAATGGGGGCCTATCTTCTATCTTCCCTATAACTAGAGGAACCAGGCAGGGCTGCCTGCTATCGACTTTGCTGTTTTCTCTATACATGGAGCCCTTTGTGGAACGCATATGGCTCAATCAGACAATTCATGGCATCCCGATGGGGGGACGAACGCACAAAATTGCGCTCTATGTGGACGACATCCTGCTCTATTTGGCACCACTGGAAAGGTCACTTTCAGCAGTCCTCGAGGAACTGAGCGACTTTGGGGCGGTGGCCGGTTTCAAGGCCAATTTGTCTAAATGCTCCATCCTTAACTTAACAGTGTCAGAAACAGACACAGTGGTGCTGAGGCCCACCCTGCCTTTTACTTGGGCTAAGCGAACAGTGAACTACTTGGGCCTCTAGATCTGCCCCACCCCGATTGACACAGCACAACGTAACTACACCGCCTTGCTGAGTGAAGCAAGGGACGCCCTGGCCAAGTGGAGAGGCTATGAACTCTCATGGTTAGGTCGCATAGCAGCCATAAAGATGACACTCTTACCCAAAGTGCTGTTTCTCCTGCAAAGCCTCCCGCTGACTCCTCCGAGCGGAGTGCTCATCACTATGCAGAAGTTGATCTGGGAATATATCTGGGCAGGGAAAAAGGCAAGAATGGCGCAGACGCAGGCCTATCTCCCGCAGGCAGAGGGAGGACTGGGTGTCCCCCATTTAGCTAGCTATTATCAGGCGGCCCAGTTACGGTATTTATTGGAATAGTCGAGGGATAGCACAGAGAAGCATTGGTGCTTCATAGACCAAGCAGCGGCTAGACAGCACATTTGGAAAACCCCATGGCTCCCCCAGGGGCATCGACCGCCTGGAGTCTATGTCTGCCCTGTCCTGCGGGCCACGATGGACACGTGGGATAGGATGCAGACAGCAAAAGGTGTCCCCACAAACGTCGATTATCAGCAATCCTGACTTCCCCTTAGCTCTCACGGGAACCTCATTCCAAGACTGGCAGGACTCCAACTGTAAGTGGATTGGAGACCTTTATGATGCCCATGGCATTATGGATTTCGATCAGCTGCAGGTGGCATACGGCCTGCCGCCCAAAACCTACTGGCAATACCTAGCAATATGACATTGGGTGTCCTCTCCGGAGATTAGGCCACATGTGAACAGACCGCTACTCCCTTTCGAGAAATGGCTTCTAAGCGCACCAACAATAAGAAGCTCATATCTGACATATATGGCTTCTTGACCACTCCGTCAATTTTGCTGCAATCCCCTGCGAGGCGCAGGTGGGGAGCGAAATGTGAGCGCTCCTTCACAGATAGGGAATGGTGGATGTGCTACACTGAGCTCGGGTGACAGCGCGCAACATAAACACTAAAGAATTATTCTTGAAAATTGCACACTATTGGTACTTCACACCGACTGGGGTAGCTGAGTGGCGGAGGGGCAGCATGGAACGATGTTGGCTGAACTGTGGGCAGCCAGGCACCTTGACGCATTTACTGTGGCTTTGCTCTCGAATAGCCTCCTTTTGGGATGCCATATTAAAGGCGGTTGATGATATTTATGACACTACCCTCCCACGGTTCCCTAGCTATGTGCTATTGGGGCTTCCCAACTCACAGACTTACCCCTTTAGAACTCCGGTCGGCAGGGCTATCACATTACTGCTCAGAGCAGCTAAACAACTACTTATAGCTCACTGGGGTACTGAAGTGGTTCCCACTCACACGGACTGGCTCCATAAATTGTGGGACATAATGGGGATGGAGAGACTTACGGCGGTGGCTACAGCCACCCTGCCCACCTTTGACAAAACATGGGGCCCTTGTGTTGCCTACCTCTCCGACGAATTCAGAGAGCTGACATGCCCATGCTATTTGTGTGTACTTCGTCTGACTGCACAATACACTCGTCTGACCACAGCAAAAACCATTACATAGAATGCATGGGTTCACTAAGAGTGATAATTACGATCTGCAATGCGGTCATCCAAACTAGAGATGCAGTAATGTTTGTCTGTTTATACGTTCTTTATTCTACTGTTATATTCACCTCCACCGGCCAGTGTTGTAGGTGGTGCTGTTGTACACTGCTAAGCTTTAATGATAACAATAAAAAGATTTAACAACTAAAGAACACTTCATGATGCAGTACCATTGCACAAACCAGCTATGCCTACATTACATGTTGACTGTGTCTTCGCCTTCGATCTGTACAGCTCACTGTCTCTTGCTTAGGTTCACGTTATACAAATGCTATACATTCTTCAAAATTAACCATAAGGACTCCCTCGAATTAGAACATGTACGCACCTTTGTAACTCTGATTACAAACGATGTTGGTAAAGCAGCATCTTTAATGCTGGTTAGTGTTCTTTGTCTCTTGATGTGAACAGAAGGTTATGGTTTGGATGGCATTGCTGGTCCATGTATCAGATACTCACAAAAGAGCAAGGAGGTGCAACAAAGCGATCAGTGTGTGCGGTGCATAGGTGGATCAGAATACAGTAACAACCATCCCACATTTTGACCCACAGACAGAGAGACCAGAATATTGCACCACAAATAAAAAGGCTAAATAATGATAATCCTTCTGCAAGTTGAGCCTACCAAGGAAATGCTTGACTTTCTGCAGTTTTTGTACACGCAGAGCAGCTGTACATTCTTAGAGTACAATGACATAAAAATCATAAATGAATAAACGATGACGTGTTGGAAACATATTCAAATATTCTAATATTTATTGGCTTGTCAGCTTGTACTCCATGTAACAAACTAGCTCTATTTGAAAGTGTTAGTTGTGACCCATGATGTATTTCTATATTTTTTCTGCAGACAATGTCCATTCAAAAGGTTTGACTACATTAGTAGTAGTTTGAGGTACATTCATTCACTATCTTTACTTTGCTGCTGTGAGGAGAGGGAACCGCACATCTCAACTGTTGACTTCAAAGTGGGCAAACAGGTGCAAGGGATAGAGGCTTGCCATGGCGCAGGAGGGGCACCAACAAAGGAGAAAGGAAACTCTATCAACATCGCCCTCATAAAAGGACAGACTTTGTCAGGAGCACCATTTCCAGAGCTAGAAGCCCCTTCGCCGCAAATTCAAGGAGCAATTAGATGTGGCAACCAATATGGCGCTTGGATTGACCTTGGAAGAAACCCAACGAAGCCTGTCAATCGATGAAATAACCATTTGTTTTGGGAACATTCACGTTTATCCTTCCTAAAATCTGAATATCACACCACTGATGTTAATAACTATTGAAAGAAGGGGTGAGGGCGTTTCCTTGACATTGGAGCTAGAAGGCACGAGCACGCCAGGCACAGAATGTGGATGTGGTCCAGTCAGGATACTTTGGCCCTCATTCCGACCCTGGCGGTCTAAGACCGCCAGGGCCGCGGGCAACGGAAGCACCACCAACAGGCTGGCGGTGCTTCAGTGCCCATTCCGCGGCAGTAAAGCCGCGGTCAGAAAAGGGGATCCGGCGGTTTCCCGCCGGATTTCCCCTGGCTGGGCTGAACCTCCTGTTTCTGGCGGTTTTGACCGCCAGGAATAGGATGGCGGGAACGGGTGTCGTGGGGCCCCTGGGGGCCCCTGCACTGCCCATGCCACTGGCATGGGCAGTGCAGGGGCCCCCTAACAGGGCCCCAGCATGATTTTCACTGTCTGCATAGCAGACAGTGAAAATCGCAACGGGTGCAACTGCACCTGTAGCACCCCTGCAACACCGCCGGCTCCATTCGGAGCCGGCCTCTGTGTTGCAGGGCCTTTCCCGCTGGGCCGGCGGGCGCTCCCCTGGCGGGCGCCCGCCGGCCCAGCGGGAAAGTCAGAATGGCCTCTCTTCTGACCGCGGAGCGGCCATTTGGCGGTTCCCACCAGGCGGGAGGCGTCCGCCGCCCGCCCGGGTCAGAATGACCCCCTTTGTGACATAAATATGAAGTTTACTTGTGAAATGTAAATGTGTATTTCAAAGACGTGAAACCACACTTAAGGTGGTCCATGATCTTCCAATGTTTCCAACCCTCTGCGCCTGATTTGAGATGGTGGTTGTGGGTGAGGCCCACTGGCACTCCTTTTTGGAGACCAGAACTTACTTTTCCTCATCACACTTTCACTGAGAGTAATAGAGAGAAAAATGCACAAGGGAAAAGAAAGAGAAAGACGGACAAACAGTGACAAAGGGGGGAAGCAGGGTTTAAAAAGAATCCACAAAAGTGAGAAAAAGGAGCAGGTAGTGTCTGAAGTTGGATGAAAGTAGCACGAGGTGGAATCAGTACTACTCAACTTTAGTATTCAACACCCTCAATATTCGCAGCATCTGCCGTGGGCTTATGAGCAAAACTTTAAGCCCCAGGACATATTTTACAAATGAAGCACTGCTAATCCCCAGCCCTCCCACTCATGTACAGTGCTCCAGGGCCAGCTGTGGCGCTGGTGGCACCCGGTGCAGCAATCTTTTTTGCCCCCTCCCCCTGTGACTTCCTCCTCAGATTCCCTCACTACCATATGGCAAAAGTGTCCCTCATCTCTCCATAGACCCTCTCACATATATTTCCTTTGTTTTAAAGTGCAGGTAAAGGGTTGCGTTACTAATCCACTCACCTACCTACATAAAATACAGATCTGTTCTTCGCAGCAGGCATATTAACCCTCTGCGCTAATTTATGGTGAGTCAGAACTACCACTAGGCAAAAATCTCATCTCTCCCCTTCATTCTCTTCCTCTTTTTTCATTAACTTCCTTTATTATCCTCCCCCATTGCTTCTCTACATGCCATTCTTCACTTACCATCATTTTTTTCTGTACCTTTCCTCCCCTACTCATTTCCTACACTTCCTTTCCAAACTCTTTCCCTTACCATCCCTCCCTTTGCCTATACGTGCCTCACCTACTGCCTGCTCCTCCCAATTCCTTTCTCATGCTACCTTTCCTTATCATACCATTCACTCTAATGCTGGGTACAAGTCCTAACAATAGGTGTTGGGGGGGCTAGCAAAGTTAGGCAGTATACAAGTGACATTATGGCATGTGACATCACAGTGGGTGACTGCACGTGGCATCACAGCCCATGACCTCACAGGAAGTGACATCAGATCATAAGACCTCACACGTATGTTTAGCAGGTCTATTATGAGCACACACGAGCGCATTACAATATTTAACAAATAGAAATAGCAAATCATCATTAATTACTGATTGTTTATGTGCAGAAAGGGACACCTTCCTCCACATAAACAATAAATCAACCATTCAATGCAGCACACACGGAAAAGCGCAAAAAAAAGGAGAAATAAAAGTGTTTCTCCTCCTTTCACCATGCTAACACCACCCCTGGAGTGGCATTAGTTTTTGGTGCTTCCACACATTTACGGAGTCTTGTAAATCTGGGGCAGCATCAAAAGCAATGGGTGTTGAAGTGGAAAGCCCACAGTAACACTCATTGCGCACCCCTCTGCCGCAGAAAACTGCATTTGGGGGCTCCATATTTATAAGGCGGCGTTAAGCCACAAAAAGTGACCCAGCGCCACCTTGTAAATATGGCGCAGTGCACAGCACCATCGGAGCATCACAAAAAAGGATGCTGTGGTGGTGCTAGGGGCTCCTAAATATGCCCCTTCGTATTTAAAACCATTCCACATAGAGCTTGGCAGCAAGAAGAAATGTGGCAGGAAATCTGTTCTGCTTAATTGGTTGTAAAGTCTGCATTTTAAAATATCTTATGGGGATAAGACACCTGCTGCAGAGATCTGTATGTCGAAACTAAATCTCAGGGAAGAATAATCATGGTATGATAACTCTAGGGGGTTAACATATTTGCTGGAGAGATTTGTGTTTTGTTTAGTCCCAGTTATGAATCATAGTAGCATAGCGGCATAATATGTCTCTGCAAAGCACATTATGTAACACACAGATGACAGACTTTTATGTAAATGTGTAAGTGGATTACTGCTTGTAACACAGAGATTCCTATTGTTATTTGCAGTTCATAACTTGTAATACTTCTAATATATCACAGTGAGCTATGAAAGACATGCAGCTCCTACACCTTGTAACCCTTTGTGTAACACACCCTGTACACTGATTTACACACATGATTTATTGTCAATGTATAATGTGTATGTGTCATGTAAAGTGCTGACACCCTGAATTGGGATGAGTAGTGCTATAAAAATGGTGGTATTTATATTATTTGTCTAAGAACTGGGACAAACCAACACATCTGACATTCTTACAGCGTATGCATATCAGGACTGAACATAGTCAATACCATGCCTCTCTCAAGCACCTGTGAAGTGATAAGCTGTGTGCCTTTGTTTTACCTCCATTGCACTTAGGTGTGAGGATCCTACAAGCTACCATCCAGGATGCTGTAAGTAATAGAAGCTTGATTGCCTCTTAACTTCTGCCTTTGTTGTGGGCCCAGCTGGGATCTGATAAGTATCCTCCCCGCATACCGGAAGAAGACAACGTGCAGGCATTGCTGAATGCGTCTGGAAATTACACCGGGACAAGTTTAGAATATTTCTTTGGGGCCCACCCTCTGGCAGGATAGACGGCGTCCGCCCTGTGAAAAGAGTGGAAAGACGCTGTCTGCCTGCTAGTACACTCAACTTTGTGCCCTGCTGTCAAACCACCAGTGCCTTCTCCTTATGTTATCTAGAATCTACTACCCTTCCCTTCCCCTCCGCAACCTCTTATTTTCCCTCCATTTTCTTTCCTTCCTTTCCTTCCCTTTCCTCTTCCCCTTACATTCCCTTCCTTTAACTTCCTTTTTTTCTTTTCTACATCATCATTCCCCACACTTCCTTACACTACCCTTTTCCAATTCCAACATTCCTCTACCTTTTGCTCAGCTCGCCTCTTTTTCTGCCCCTTCCCCCTACTATATATGCACGTCCTCTACTATGCCACTCCCTATTACGTCATGCTCTACCCGATAATTTCCCTTTCCTCTCCTCACATTCCTGCCATTCTACTTCTGTTCTTTTTTCTTTCTTTCCCTTCCATTCACTTCTGTGTTCCAGCCTCACCCTTTCATTTCTCTTCTGTCCCTTTCTGCTCCCCTCCCAATCCCTTCCCTCCATGTCATCCCACCCCACTGCCCAATTTTGCATTTTTTCTTTCCGTCCATCCTCATCACTTAAAGTTTTACTCTACCCTTTTTTCTTTTTTATCCTTACCTTCCCCCGGTCATATTCTTTACACTCCCTTCCCCTACTTCTACTTCTCCTATATGTACCTTTTCCCCTTCACCTCCTTTAAACTCCTCTCAATCACTTTATTCCCCCCTCTGGTTCCTTCCATTCCACTCCCCTCGCCTTTCCTTCACAACCTTTTAACCATCCTTCGTCATCCCTTTCTTTTCTAACCTTGTATGTCTTGACCCTCCCTGCACCATCCCCTTCCCTTGCTTCCCTTCACTTAACATCACTTCCCATCATGCCTTCTTTTCTTGCCTTCCTACCGGCTTCCTACACTTTTTCCCTTCCTTTACCCTTATCGTACTTTCCTCACCTATACTCTCCTCGCCAAAAGCTCGTCCCTTCTACTCCTTCCCCTTTCTCAACCTTTAGTTATCATTCCCTACCCTGCCCTTACTTTGCGCCCCCGTCAGCCCTTCCCCCCTCAATCCACTCTAGCTCTCTTCTCTTTCCTTTCCTTTACTCACCATCCACCATGTACACTTCACATCCCTCGCATATTCTCACCTCATGTATAGCACTACCCCTTACTGCCTTCCCTGCATGTTCTCTTGCATATCTTTCCTTACTCTACCATGCCCTACCCTATTATTTTCACTCCCATCACCTTCCCTGTATTCTGATTCCCTTCATTTCCCTTCTGTTCCCTACTCACTCATTCCATTCACTTTCCTTCTGTTCCATCCCCACTGTCCCCCTTCAGTTTTCTCTTCTCGACTTCCCTTTCCCATCTTCCCATTGTCCTTCCCTTCATGTCACCCCATCTCCTCCCACTTTCCTCTTGATTCCTTTGCATCCTTCCCTTGCCATTCCTTCTATCACGTTCCAATCCTTTCTGCCGTCTCTTCTCACTCACCTTCCTCTCCCTACCTGTTTTATTCACTTCTTTCCGTATGTTACCTTTACCACTCTATTTGTTTTATACACTTCCTTTCCGTCCCTTTGCTCCTCACATACATTCCCCATTCCTGTATTCCTCTTATCTACCTCCCATCTCTTCCCTCGTACTTATCCTTACCTTTAACACTTACTACGCTGCCATTACCTTGCTTCCCCTTCAGGCCTCTCTTCTTCCCCCCATTTAATTTAATTTCACTTCTATTCTTTTTCCTTCTCTCACTTTACTTCCTCCCTCTTCCTTTCTTTCATCCGTCTCTATTCTCCTTCTCTTTCCTTACCACTCCCATACTGTCCAATAATTTCCCTACACTTCCTCCGTAATGAACATCCATCTTTTTCAGCTCTCCATGCCCTAAATTACCTTTCCCTATCCTTTCCTGTCATTTTCCCTTCCCACTCCTCCCTTCCTATTCCGAAACCTCTGTTTCATTACTGTCCCTTTCCCTCTCCTCCTCATCCCCCACTATACCTTTTTCATTCCATTCTCTTCCTCTCCCATTCCTCATTTCCTTCCCTTCCCATGATTTCCCCTTCGCTTCCTTACCAACCTATCCCTGTCTCTTCATTCACTTCCCTTTACCTTCCTTATTTTGCTACATTTCCCTGGGGACATTCCCTTGCATGCCCTTCCTTACCTTACCTTTACATGTACCTTTGCTAAACCCTTTCTCTTCAATCCCTTCCACTACTAGTGACTAGCCACATTATTTAAACTTCTTTTCTCTTCTTCCACTCTCCTTTGCCTTCACTACTTCCCTATAACCCTTTACATTGCCTTCATTCCAACCCCATTTTCTTAACTCCCTCTACCTTCCCATCACTTTCCTTCCTTCTCTCTTCACTTCCCTTTCTTACCCCCTTCCTTAACCTCCCCTTTCTTTCCCTGCTTCTCCTCCCCTTTTTCCTTCCCTACAAAGCAAATCTTTTACCTGCCCAAACCCTTCCCCTGCCTTATTTATACTACCGTAGCATTTATTTCTGTAACCAACTCATCTCTTTCACCCTCTTCCTTTCCCTCACAATCTCCAACCATACTTAACTCTTTGCTCCACTTTCCTACCTTTCATTTACACTCACCTCCACTTCCCTCACCTACCTCACTGCCCTATAACCCTACAATCCCTTCACTTTCCATTCCCTTCTCCACTCTACAATATTCTTCCTATCTCTTCTCCCTTAACTACTATCCCCCTTTACTTTCTTTACCTCCCCTTCCTGTCACACATTTTTCATTCTCTTAATTTCCTTACATTTCCCTACTTCCTTTTTCACCCCCTTCTTTTCCTGCACCTCTTTCCTATGACTTTCCTTGTTGTTTTCTTCTTTAGTCTTTCCAATTGATGTGTCCTTTACCTTACTTTCCCTTTCATTTGTTTCCTTAGCCCTTCATATGTCTTCAATTTCCTTCCTTTCCATTTCTCCCTAAGCCATTTCCCAACTTTCATCCTTTCCAACTCCTCCCTATTATCCATTTGGAGGGGAAAGGAAGGAAGAAGCAGAGAGCGTAGTAGAGAAATTAAGAAGGCTAGAAAAAGAAATCACAATGGTAGGGGAAGAGGAAAAAGGAAAGGAGATGGGAAAAGGACTGTACATGGTAAGGGGTGGAGACGTGAAGCAAAGATCAGGGAAAGAATGGGGAAAAGAAGGGCATGGAAGGGAAGGGGATGAAACAGAATGAAGATCAGGTATTTTGGAGAATGGCTGAGAGAATATTAGGAACAGAAATGGAGGGACTGAAAGTTAAGGAAAGTCAAATGAAGGTGAGGATAAATTAAGCAAGGGAAAATTGGTGAGCGGTGGAGAGGAAATGGAAGGCAGGGAAAGGGAAGGAAAGTGGAAGAGGGGAAAAGGAAAGGGCACATTTGTGAATTCTAGGGAAGTTAACGGGAAGGGTAGGGAATAGGAAAGGAAACAAAGGGAAGGGAATAAAAATGGAACTGATGAGGTGAAGGAAAGAGTAAGAAAGGAAGGGATTTGGGAAAAGTAGGGGAGGCAAGGGAGAAGCTGGTAGTGAAGTAAAGGGAAGGGGTGGGATTGAAGGGCAGGAAGAGTTCAGAAGATTAACGAAAAAAGAGGGGTTGTTGGTGTGAAATGAATGGCACACCACAAACGTTTAGGTGAAGGTAAGCAGGGCATGGTAGGGACAGATAGGTAACTAAAAGGAAGAGCATATGAGGGAAGGGAGCTAGAAGGAGAGAAGCAGAGGAGTGTTGAAAAGGTTTGGGAAGGCTAGTTAATGGAATGTTGATAGTAATGGTGTGGAGGGGAAGAGGTGAGGAGTAATAGGAGTGAAAATGGAGATAAAAGTGAGGGGGTAACAGGTGCCAGGGACATAGAGGAGGAGGGAGAGAATAGAATGGGCTAGTAAATTATAATTATAGTGGATTACATTGCAGAGAAAGAAAGGAATGAAAAAATGCAAATCAGCAAAAAGTCGGTAAAACCTGGAAGGGAAGAGAATGTTGAAGAACATCTGTGCAAGAATATGAAATGGACAAGAAAGGGCGGAGACATGAAGTGAAGTGAAATAAAGGGAGTAGGTCTTTGAAGTGGATCAAAGGATAGGAAAAAGAAGGTCAATGAAGGGACAGGTAAAGGAAAGATAGGGAAGCAGGGAAGGAAAGAGATTGATGGAATGGAGCTGAAGAATAAGGAATTGGAGCAAAGGGAACTATAAAGAAGGGAAAGGAAGAGAAGGGAATCGGAATGGTGGGAAAGAAATCCATAAGGACTGGAAAGGAAATAGCAGTGAAACAGTGAAAAACAAAATATTAGCACACTTTACGTGACCAGTCAGTGGGCTGATTGTCTTCTACTTCTCAAATGGAGAAGCCCAATCATCTGATTGATTAAACAATGAGAAATACCCTCTGGAATTCCTTGAGACAACCCTTCCTAATGCTCCACAGTGAAGTCCTGAATGGAAATGGACCATCAAAGGAACTTTGGGGACTCACTCTAAATCCTTATCAGCCACTTAAGGGTGTGTGATCCATCTGTAACTCAAACTTCGTTCCAAACAAGTAAGGCTTTAGACTTGAAAGGTCCAGCCGCTGGCAAAGAAATAAATTTAAACTGCAACATAGTTCTATTTTCTAAAAAGTAGTGAGCAGCTGATGAATGCCACTGGAAGCTCCTTAACTTTCCTTTTTTTGAGGTGTGTGAGAGCTGCCCTAACTCTGTCTTCAGTAACTACACATTGAAGGGCTGACAATAGTCAGGACCCTTTATTACAGAAGTATTGCAATTTGCAGCCCTCAGATACTCAAAGGTCAACTCATACTCTTAAGTCCACATAAGGTTTTTG
The DNA here is from genome assembly GCF_031143425.1 of Pleurodeles waltl. Taxonomy (NCBI): domain Eukaryota; kingdom Metazoa; phylum Chordata; class Amphibia; order Caudata; family Salamandridae; genus Pleurodeles; species Pleurodeles waltl. The sequence continues at coordinate 271,803,989 of NC_090451.1, read as the reverse complement.
AGCTGCTTCTTGGAGGTCAGCTGTCAAAGAGACAACTATGGTCTCACAGTTGTCCACAACGTTTTGGCAGTGCCTCATGAGGCCCAAGAAAGCCCTCATCTGGATCATGATAGTGGGACCTTCATAGCACAACACTACCTGGACTTTTGCCTCCTCAGTTTAAATCTTCCCACCATCCAGGTGCTGCTCAAACTATAGAGGTTGCTACTTTACTGGTCTTTTTGCAGTCTTACAAGTACTGCTCCAGGTACATCATATGGTCTTCTGGGAAAGTTGTTGAGGTAGACCATACTGAAATATTCCAGCCCTGACAACACACCATTGACAAGGCACCGAAAGGTGGCAGCAGCATTCATTAAAGATAAGGACGTACCTTGAACTGGCAGAGGTCCTCTGGTGTGAAAAATGCTATTTTGTCTTTGGCACTAAGTGAAAGAGCAACCCGTCTGTAGCCACTGGTCAGATCAAATATACGCTAAACTTGTCTGTGCCCAGGCTAAGTCTATGTACCAGCTTGTAAATTTAGCGAGTGGTTTTGGGCTACTTCTTTGTAATGTTATGAAGGCCATGGTGGTTGACGTAGCAGTGCAGACTCTTAGCCTATGGACAGTAAACATGCAAAGCACAGAAGGTAACTGATGGCCAGATCTCCACTGAGTGCAGAATGTAAACGAAATCCTAGATCACTAATAGCATAGATGCACTAATGGGGTCATACAGACTGTGCACTAATTCTGTTTTGGGCACAAAGCATCATCTTTGCCTAAATTATAATTATAAATAAATGCATTACAAATTCCACGCAAACTCAATTTTTGCCAGGTAAAATGTGCCACAAATTGTGCCAGCAAGTAGCCTGCATTGCGAGTTGGTGCACTTCAGAAAGGGGGTAATATGCTGGAGTAGTGCATTTCCCCCATTGTGAGGTGCACAAATTAGAAAGTGGCAATGATTGTGCAACCCAAACTACTGTCTGATCATTATGAGGGCGATAGAAGGGTACTAATTCTGTGAGTAACAATTAAGATGATGTATCACTTGTAAACGTAGAGGTTTTTGCAGATCCTGACATGTTCACATTATATTACCTGATATATATGCCTTGCATGAATCCAGGCCTGAAAGAGTCGAGACAGGCTAGATAAGACTGAAGATTTAAATAAAAGCAAACCCAAACATTCTATGGCATAGCATGCTAGATTGATTAAAACATTTTAAAGAGTGCAAATTCCATTGTCACTTGTACTCCATAGTAGGTCCATTGACCATGGTGAGATCTGAATGGACGTGGCAGATTTCCTGAATGTAGTACCTCTTCCTTCCTCCTTCTTTTTAGGTCTCACCTACCAGAGAGTGTAAGCTGTTTTTTTGGTGCAAATACCTATTTTCAGCTTACAGTAGGCTTAGAACCTGCCCATTGCTTACCAAGTGGTTGGCTTTATTGTCACTATCATGTGCTCGCTTCCTATTTGTTAGCTTGTGTGGGCTTTAATTCTATGTCAGGACCGGAGGCTTCCGATTATGATTCTCTCTCTTTACTGCTCAGAAAAAACAGCAGCCAATGAAACACGTTAAAACACAAACATATCCCAAGATCCCCAGTAGTCCATATCACTGTCCAATTAAATTTCCCATTTCCCATGCAACAAAGTCCTTCCTCTCTCTTTGCTGCTTGCAGCCCAAGATAACTGTTTTCCATTTCATAAGTATTTCATACTGTATTTGTATACCATTACTATTGGCAATGTGGAGGGGGACTCGATCCCTACATGTCGCTATGCCTCTTGTTTCTGCGTTTGCGCACAACCTGCTTTCACACCTCTGGGGGTCATGCGCAATATGCAAGCTGCCCTAATGAGACCCCCTAATATTGAGGCTTTGAACCGGAGCGTTGCTCCTCTTTGACTCGCATACCTGATTCGGTGTGCTGGGCACGGCACACTTCTGCACGCCAGTAGAGACCGCTAAATGTAGATGTCTTTTCATTTCTGATGCCGCACATGCGCTCGAGCTATCCACTCTGATAATTTGAGCGTGTCTCAGAGCGCATAGCGTGCATCGCACCTCAGTTCTGGTCAGGCTCATAAATTGGTTCCAAAAATGCCAGACGGGGCGCAAAAGCGGTGTAGGGATTTGTCCTAGGGTTATTTTGCAGGTGCTCCCTCCACAATAAATTCTGTGTTACCTTATTTTAAAGCACTTTGTGCTTGATTGTTTGATTTTGACCTGCTGGGTGTGCCCCCCATTTAAATACTCCAGCCCTACCTGTCTGAATAATCGCGTACTACGCCAGGAGGAAGAGTATTATCAGGACTTCCCTGAGATGAATGAGGACCATCATTTGGAGGAGAGATTAGTTGAGGCCCTGGGCAATCAAGTTCAGGACTTGGAGAATCAGACTCTAATTAAGGGGGTCATTCTGACCCTGGCGGTAGACTACCGCCAGGCCAACGACCGTGTCCCGCCGGTTTCCCGCTGCCCTGCGGAATCTTCCATGGTGGCGCTGCAGGCAGCGCCGCCATGGGGATTCCGACCCCCTTACCGCCAGCCTGGCTCTGGCGGTTTTGACCGCCAGAACCTGGCTGGCGGTAACGGGTGTCGCGGGGCCCCCTAACAGGGCCCCACCAAGATTTTCAGTGTCTGCCAAGCAGACACTGAAAATCGCAACGGGTGCAGCTGCACCCGTCGCACCCCTTCCACTCCGCCGGCTCCATTCGGAGCCGGCATCCTCATGGAACGGGGTTTCCCGCTGGGCTGGCGGGCGGCCTTCTGGCGGTCGCCCGCCAGCCCAGCGGGAAACTCAGAATTACCGCGACTGTCTTTTGACCGCGCAGCGGTATTCTGACGGCGGTCGCCCGCCAAAGTCAGAATGAGGCCCTAAGGCTTTAAAGCCATTTGCTCACCCCTTGAGGAGATATGGCCATCAAGAGCTCTGGGGACGAACCCCTATTTTGAATGTGTCTAGAGAGGACCTGCCACCTGATTTGGGCCTTGCCCAGAGAGCCTCTACCGGTCCGACATCATCAGCAGAGATTCTTGCGCAGATGGCTGCATCAGTACTAAAGTACCATGAATATGACCCTTTCACTTCTTTGGGTGCCGCAGGCCCATCTGCAGGACTCTCCACAGTCTCTTTGGATGCCTCCCAATCTGCCTCTTCCCACTCCTCTGATTCGAACAGGCGCTAGATGATCCTAAGCCATTAGGTAAGTGCAAACGCAAATCCAGGAACATGGAGGAGGATAACCAGACTCAGCGGAATGTATACTTTGACCCATAGTCCATTATCCATCCTCGATCCAATGAGTGGGTACTGTGTAGCGAGGTGGCACACTATGTGCAAGACAGAATCCGTAAAGGATTTGATCGAGAAGTCTGCATTACCTTGCGCTCCGAATGCCCACAACCTCCACTACCGGGCAAGCTGGCGGAAACACCTGAGCTGGATCTGAACTTAGCAACCTTTATGAAAAAATTCACTAAAGTTCCCAAGAAAGGTCTAGACTGGGCCTGGAGGGGCTGTCAGGATAAGCTGCTTGACAATTCCGGCCCCATCACAAAAATTATAGAACTCGCAGTACAGGTGAAGGAATCTAGTTCACCTTTAGACGCTGATGCAATTTGGAGTGGGCTCAGAGGGCAATTTGCCTCCTGGGCAATGCTAACTATGCGATGTCTACAGAACGTAGACGCTCTTTTCTCATGAGAATTGACTCAAAGTTGGCGGAGCTAGCGCATAACGACACAGGAACCATGGCAAACAGCATGTTGTTTGGTGATAAATTTGTAAACAACTTGGTAAAGTACGTTGCCACCTTTTCTGCCTTAGACAAGGCCCAAACTTCAATGAAGAAAATGTTAAGTGGGGGCCTTTTTGCAAGGGCCTGGCGTTTCCGGGGTCGTGCGCCAGGCTGTGGATATAATCAGGCCTCAGGAGGCTATTCCCAAAGAGGACGAGACGGTTCCTATGCCACATCTGGATTCTACCCTTTCAGATCTAGAAGAGGTTGTGGCCGCAACTCCCGAGGCAGTTACTGAGGTGGTTTCTTCGCGTCAGATGGCACTTTAGCAGGTGAGATTCATTCCATTTTCAGAAGTAATTCTGAGGGGAAGAATACAAGAGTATGTACACACTTGGGAAAGTATTTCTCAGGATACTTGCATCTTGCAAACTGTTTTGGGGTTCAGACTGGAATTTTATGCTTCTCCCCAACAAACCAAGCCTCCCTGGAATATTCTTTTTTCCCATTTAGAGGTCTTCGTGTTGCTTCACAAGAAGGCCATAGTCAAAACAAGCCCTCATCCTTCAGGATTTGTCAGTTCAATCTTCCTGGTCCAAAAGAAAGGCGGAGGCTCTCGCCTAGTTCTGAATCTTCGGGAATTCAATTCCTGGATCATTTACCGTCACTTCAAGATGGAAGGCATCCATCTTCTTGGAGATCTTTTACAAGAAAAAGACTCTTGTACGGCTAGATCTCAAAAACGCTTACCTATCCGTTCAATGTTTGGGCTGCATCAATTTCCCTGGTGAAGACTATGGTACCAGTTTACTGTCCTTCCCTTTGGCCTTTCGGCCGCCCCTTGGTGTTTCAATTCCTCAGGGAAAGAGGAGTGTGCCTCATCATCTACTTGGACGATATAATGATTATGATTATGGTCCAGTCGAGGGAGACTGTACTGACGCATTTATCATGGACAATGCAACTTCTTCAGAATCTGGGTTTCCTCATCAACTCAGAGAAGTCAATCTTGACTCCATGCCAGAACATAGAATTTTTAGGATTCCAGGTAGACTTTATAAGAGCGCAATTATTATTACCCATCTCGAAGCGGACCTCTATCAAGAAGGAGTTGAGGAGAGCCCTGGTCTCTCTGACTATATCCCTGAAGACCCTGGCTCGCCTGGTGTTTCTCCTAGCCTCATCCATTCAGGTGATCTTTCAAGGGCCCCTCCACTATTGGGCACTGGAGCAATGAAATATTTCACATCTTCGCATGGGTCTGTCATACTTGGAACATATTCTTTTGTCTGACAAAGCCAGAGCAGAGATAACCTGATGGTTAGATCATATGGATGCCTGGAATGGCAGGCAATATTTACTGCTATTCCTGAGTTAGTGATAGAGTTGGATGCCAGTCTTTGGGGCTGGTGAGCCTGCTGCGGCTCGGTGGAAACGGGTGGATGGTGATCCTTTCAGGAGAAGACTCTCCATTTCAATTGCCTAGAACGTCTGGCGGGGGCCTTTGCGATTCGGTCTCTCTCCCCTCACAAAGCGAGTTGTTGTATCCTGCTTCGCATGGACAACATTTCGGTGGTGTGCTATGTAAATTGCCTAGGAGGTACCAGATCGCAGGTTTTGGTAATGATAGCCAAGGAGTTCTGGGAGTTTTGTCTCCAATACTAGATTTCTGTGATGGCGTAGTACATTCCCGGATGGTCTAATCTAGTGGCGGACTGGAACTCTCGTTTCCTGAGGGACTGCAGTGATTGGAAGCTGGATCCTCAGATGTTTTCCAGCCTAAATAGGTTGTGGGGTTCATGTTCCGTCGATCTGTTTGCCTCACGGCTGAATGCTCAGCTGCCCCAGTTTTTCAGTTGGCGACCAAATCCCCTAGCAGCGGGGTCAGATGCATTCCTCCAGTCATGGGAGACGGGACTCTTGTATGCCTTTCTTCCATTCTCCATGATTCAGAGTGTACTCTCTCAGGTGAGGAGACAGTCAGCGCAGATGGTTTTGGTAACGCCTCTGTGGAAGGCTCAATCATGGTTTCCAATGGCGATGGTTCTGTCATGCGCTCGGCCAAGGCGCATCTCTGATCATCCATCTCTATTGCTGGACCCAGCGGGATTACCGCATCCCATGATACTGACAGAGCAGTTGTCTCTCATGGCACTGAGACTTTCAGGAGATGCTGGCAAGTGCCAGGAGGTTCGGACAACGCATTGTTTTTCTTTTCCCAGTCCTGGGCCCCATCCACTTACAAGTGATACAAGTCATCTTGGAAAAGATGGTCTAGTTGGTGTGGTGAACAACGTATTAATCCAATGGGAACAGGCTTTAATATGATTGTTCATTTTCTTTCGTATTTAGCAGCACAGGGCTTGGCCTATAGGACCATTAATAATTTTAGGTCTGCCATATCGGCAGGTCAAACCCAGGTAGAGGCTAATCTGGTCGGAGAACATCCTTTGGCATGCAAATTGTTGCAGGGAATCACGATGGTCAAACCTCCACAACCTAAGTATTCGGTTTTGTGGACATTTATATAGTTTTGCGTTTTTTGAGAGCCTGACCTTGCAACGAGCATCTTTCACGCAAACAGTTGTTGGTGAAGCTTACTGTACTTCTTTGTTCAATATCTTGCCAACGGGTCTCCGATGTGAAGGAGCTTGATTTAGCGGGCATTTACTCCTTCTCGAGTATCTTTTACAATTTCCAAAAGAACAAAAACGGCTTTTAAATGTATTTCATATCCTGCATTTCCTCATCATCAAAAGTTATGTGTTGTTAAATGATTCAAAGCTTATGAAGAATCTACTCGTGAAGTTTGTCATGATATCCAGGGCCAATTACTTATTTCCTTACAGAAGCCTATTGGTCCAGTTTCATCAGCTACTCTGGACAGGTGGGTTAGATGATTGCTAAACAAAGCTGGTGTAGATATTTTTGTGTTCGGAGCCCACTCAGCTCGGGGTGCTATGTCATTCAAACTCTTTTGTACAGGTATTCATCTGGAGGACATTATGACAGCTACAGACTGGTCCTCAGATTCTTCATTCAAAGTGTTTTATCATAAACCTATTGTTGATGTAGCATCAGTAGTGGTGGATCAGCTTTGAACTAGTATAATCCGAAGCCTCCTGTCCTGACATAGAATAAAAAAAATTCTAGCTTTCGTGTCAAGAATTTTCCATTCTATTAAGAACACGGAGGCGAGGATTATCCCATCCGTAGGATTGACAAGATTATGTCAATTTCATGTATTTATAAAATTAGTTTTTGTTAATACCCACCCATTGATCCTTTGTTTGGAAAGTTATTACTGGTATGTTTTGTTTATCCTAGGTGGGCATAGTAAATGTGCTTGAAGCCCGGAATTCAGAGGTCAGTCTCCTGGCATGTTGGATCCCTGTTGGTTGATGATGCTGGGAAGGATTTGTGCGGTGAGGTTCGCTCAGTTGAAGAGTCAGGTTATGTTTTCGGTCTGTCGCAAAGAAAGAGGAATGACTTTGTTGTATGGGACATTTATATATATATATATATATATATATATATATATATATATATATATATATAAGGATGACATATGACTGGACAGTGATATGGAGTACTGGGGATCTTGGGATATGTAGTTTTGTGTTTTAATGTGTTTCATTGGCTGCTGTTTTTTCTGTGAAGTAAAGAGAGAGAAGCATAATCCTCGCCTCTGTGTCCTAAATAGAATTGAAAATTCTGGACGCGAAAGCTAGAATTTTTTTTATTCTGCTTTTTGTTTTTGCCCCTTTCCAGGAGCATGGTGCATTACTTGTGTTCTTCCACTACACACTTTTCAGAAACTACTTTTTTCTTTTTGTTGAAGCACTCCATCAGAGTGTATGTATTATCCAGCTGTCTCTCTTGCGTTCTTATCTTGTGCCCTCCACCGCTCTGTGTTGCTCTCTCTTTCCCTTGGGCTTCTTCCCCACACCTCTATGTGAGGCACTCACCCAAGTGTTCCCCCACGTTGCTCTCTCGCTCATGAGCTTCTTCTGCCCAGTTCCACGCTGCTCTAATATGTGTGCTTCTCTTCCCCCCATCTCTGCATTGCTCTCTCTTGTGTTGATCTATGTTTCTTCTCTCTGCCGGCCTTTATGTTGGTTCCCCAATTATCCCATGCAGTTTAAAAAAAACAATTCCACACTACTTTTGTCTTTTTCTTTACTGGATTCAGTAAATAAAAGAAAAAAAGTTGCCTGTCATATCCTTTTTTTCCTGTTTTAGCCATGCTGTGCAGCACTGCCAATGCTGTACAGCATGGCTGATTAAAAAACATTTGTGAAGCCAAAGGAGCCAAATTATTTAAAAAGATTTAAACTAAAACATAGTGGTCGTATACTTGTAATAAACATTTTAAATAAAAAAAAAATCACTTAAAACTTTAATAGAATAGTGCAGATTCTTCTTAGCATACAGGTGTACTTAGAAGAGGTACTGAAACATTGTTCAATTTTAACACACTTCACAATTAAATATGATTCTTACCAATGTAAAGAAAAGGTACTACTTACTTTGAATTACTGTTGACTGAAACATAATATAAACACACAAGGGTCACTAATGAAATAAGAGGATAAAGAATTGAAAGCAAAATGCATTGACATCGTAAAGTATTGGCCCACCAGCCCTGACATGGAAGAGCAGTTTTTATGCACTAATGCACGTCATCAGGCAAAATGTGAATGCACACAGGACGAGAGAGCTAATGCCTGAAGTGGGCTGATCTATTGCCCATGCGGTATGCTGTAGTGACCTAGATTGAAGTGCAAGTGTTCTTAGTATAATGGATGGTGGCGATTCCTGTTAGCACATCCTGTTCGATCTATTGGAGTTTGACACAATGGGTCGTAAATCGATCTATCCAGCTTGTCTGATCTCTTGATGAGGAATTGGGGAAAACATCCTTGGGTGTTTTCCTCTTTTGCCCCAGGGTCAACCCATTTCATCCAAAAGAAAATCCCCTGAGTTGGACACATCTACCCATTTGATCTGGTATGCCCCAGCCATCACTCTTTTCACTTACATTATTTAATGTATACATTTTGTCGCTAAAACACATTGGGTGTGGGTATCTTCATCTACCAGCAGATTAATTACCCTAACTTTAGATGTTGGACTCAATTTTCTTTCTTATCAGCAAGATCACAGTCAACAACCAGCAGTTATGACCTGGACAGACAACCCCCTCATCAGTTTCAGCATATCTATTCCTCACCACCACAGACCTGCCACCATGGGAACCCCCTGCAGCAACTGGAAAAGCATCACAGAGAAGGCTTCCTTTCTCTCCACGCACTGTCCCAAGCACTCCAGTAAACTGCCAAAAGCCATTAAGAACCTCTACAACTGGATCACCACATGCACCAACACCCTGGCTCCTGCCAAGCACAACCCAACGACAAGGGCCCGAACAAAGGCCAGTTGGTACCCAAAGGAGCTCACACTGATGAAACACCACTTCAAGCAACTGCAGCGCAAAGGAAGACAAGTCCAGACCCTACAGATAAGGATATATGCAAATCATAAGGATATATTCAAATCAGCCCTTAAACGCTACCACTAGCAGATATGAAAAGCTAAGTGCGTAGCTCATGTAGATCGCATTGATGCCAGCACTAACCGCTACAAGGAAATCTTAGCATCATCAAAGATTTCATCGTGTCTCCTGCCACCTCCAGCAACATCAACCCCTCACAAGACTTTTTAAATAAGCTCTTGGAGTTCTTTTGTAACAAAGTCACATCTACATAAAGCAACTTTCTCCCTCAACGGGACCCAGTCACTGTCGCAGCCAAATTCCCATCACGGCTGAAGAACGAACCCTGACCTCATAGCCCATACTCAACTCCAAAAAGGTAATTGCTACTGCGCCAAAGAATTCCTGCCGATCAGCGAAGCACTAACATCCATCCTCAAAGTCACCCTTTAGTCAGCCAAATTCCAGACACCTGGAAACATGTCACTGTCATGCCTCAAGAAACCATCCACATACCCAGCCACACTTTCCAACTACAGACCCATGTGCCTCCTCCTATACCCAACCAGGTTTTAGAGAAACTAATCAACTGAGGCCTTATTGACAACCTCAGCAACCACCAGCTCCTCAACACCAGGCCCAACGACAGTACGGAAATAGCACTCATCGCTAGCACAGATGACATTGGCATGGTCCTTGACAGGGACACTGCAGCCCTCATTGCCTGGACTCCTCTGAATCATTTGATACGGTCTCACATCCCATCCTCATTAGGCACCTGCACAAGATTGGCATCCAGGCACTGGCACTCCAGTAGATCTGGTCCTTTTTACGGACAGAACGCAAGCTCGGCACCTTACTCTTCAGAAGTCCACAAACTCATCTGCAGAGTGCCCCTAAGTCCATCGCTCAGCCTCTCCCTCTTCAACACATTCATCTCCTTCTGGCCAACGTTATTTGCATACACATCAACATCCTCTCCTAAGCCGACGACACTAACTAATACTTTCCCACTCAGAGAAGACCCCTAACACAAGAAATAAATTCACTGTCTGCATGATTGAGGTGCATTTCTCAAGCTCCATACTGACAAGTCAAAAGTAGTGATCTTCTGCAAGAAAATCTCACCAAGGACTCCAACGGGTGGCCAGCCAAACTCAGACCACCACTCACACCTAGCGCCCATCCAAGGAACCTAGGAATAATCATCAACAGCAAACAGGACATGATCGCACAAAGGAACGCCATAATACATCTTGCTTCCACACTCATGAGGATGCAGAGGAATATCTTCAAAAGGATCCCAAGAAACACGGGAACACCATTTATGCAAGGATCACCGAGCAACTCACTAGAAAACTACAGTCCACCCAGAACTCAGCAGCCAGACTCATCCTCAACCACTCACACAGAACTCACACCACACCAAACCTTAGGGAGATGCACTGGCTCCAGATACACAAACCAGCTAATTTCAAACACCTGAAACATACATTCAAGGCACTACACAACTTAGGCCCCATCTATCTGAACACTTGCATCTCCTTCCACCAACCACCCAGGTATCTGCACACCGCAGAATACATACACAGAGCTAGATCAGGACAGGCATGCTCTTAAATTGCTCCTAAAGTATGTATCGCCCTCCCACTCCACATCAAAGCATCCTCCTCTCTTCCCGCATTCCGCAAGAAACTGAAGACCTGACTTTTCAATAAACCAAACATACCAAATGCAGGGCTAGGCACATACCCAGCCAGTGCCAGGATACCCTCTCAGGTGATAATGTGCTTTACAAGAACACATAACAAAACATATTTTGTGGAAGAATGTCCTTATTAAAACTGATCATAAAACCCATGTCACCCTGATGTTGAATAACAGCACTGGGTAAGCTTCAGCTAGACTTGTAAGAATCTTGTCCAAACTTCAGTTTTGATGCACAATATGTGGCTAGTAATTCCAGTGGTACAGCTGATTGCCTACTTAGATTGCTAATACATTTGGATGAGGTCATAACTTAAGAATTTATTGATGAGTGTTAGAGGGTATTTTTAATCAGATCAGTGTAATCCCAAATTATCAGAAGAAAGGTGGAGGAATGCATTTTCGTCTGATCATTGTATTACAAAAGTTGTGCAATTCTGCAGGGAAGGTTGGCCTCAAGAGGTATTGTCTTAAAAACGTCAGATTTTCTACAAAGTTGGAGACAGTTTGTCAGAGGATAGTATAACACAAATTAAATCAGCCTGAGATGGACCACAAATGAATGGTTTAGTAGAGTGATTCAACAGAGTTGTGGCGGAGCCTGTTCAAGCTGCCAGTGCAAATAAATGTGAGTGCAAAAGATTTCTTGAAGAAAGAATTTGAGCATATCATTGTTCACCTCATGTTTCAACTGTTTTTCCCCATTTCAATAGTTGAAAGGAAGAGTGCCTCACACAGATCTCACTCCCCAGCTTGAGAAAGTCGACGTATCAGAAAGCCAAACTCAACACCATGGGTCAGAGCTCCTGTGTTTCTTCTGCACACACGAATAAGGTAATCAAGTTTTCTGTGGGTGAGTAGATAAAAATTCAAATCAATCACAGATACACTCTCATAAGGGTGCTTCTAATTTTTCAAGAAGTTTTAACATTATTAGAGCTCATCTTCTTCTCATGTTTCCTTATCTTCTCTTTCTGTGTTTCTCTTTTTAGTCTTGTATACACAATTCTTTTATAATAGAGCCTCGTGACTCACTGTTGCAGTTATGCTTTAAGATGTATTCTAAGTTTCATTGTGACTCGTTAAGGCACTCTCTGTGGCTTAGAACTTTTATTACAATAAGTTTATTAACCAATATTCAGACTTCGAATTCTTCTGTTATTACAGACACTGTATTTTAGATGAGACCCCCAGTTATGAACACATCATAAATGAGGCCTCCACAACTGGACACCCTTTAGGTCTGTTCTAGAAAAAAGTGAATACAATAATATATTTGCTGCTTGATTAGAGATAAATACACTCTTAAGAGTGGTGAAATAACCTCCCCTTTCTCTAATAATAGTTCACCTTCTGCACCCCGCGCTCTTGAACTCCTTAAAGTCTAGACATTGTATTCATTCTATTTTGAAGTAATGCCATAAAAAGACCACATGTCCTAGGACAATGGAAGCTTGCACAGCATCTGCCTGTGCCATAACCCGGGTGTCATAGATTAGTTACCAGGAACTGGTACTTCAAGCAAACCACACCTCCAAAGGACACATGTACGTGTCTCCCAAATTTAAAATCTAATTAACATTATCCTAGACCTAGTTTGTCAATATGGTTGTAAATGTAATCACTGCATGCCTCTGTTCCGTGTATGGGCGAATCTTGCAGTTTTGCAACAAATGTAACCACTGCATGCCTCTGTTCTGTGTATGGGCGAATCTTGCAGTTTTGCAACAAATGTAACCACTGCATGCCTCTGTTCTGTGTATGGGCGAATCTTGCAGTTTTGCAACAAATGTAACCACTGCATGCCTCTGTTCTGTGTATGGGCGAATCTTGCAGTTTTGCAACAAATGTAACCACTGCATGCCTCTGTTCTGTGTATGGGCGAATCTTGCAGTTTTGCAACATGCGATGTACTCAGTCTGTGCGAGAGACACAATCTTCACTACAGCTGCCAAGTGGCTCCATTTGTCAACTACAGGTGGGCAAGCTACTGAAAGCTCAAGCCAGAAGCCTGGCGCTGGCTCAGCTCGAGGTCCACTGGTAACCTCAAGCCAAGCTTTCATGGGAAGCAAAGTGGCCTAGGTGCTACAGCTGCAGACCTTGTAGCATGTGGAACGAGATCTGAAACTCAGTCCTGGCTCAGCATCCTGTACATTAAGCACTCTTATGTCCATGAGGAATATTTATGTCATATAAAAATGCCAGCAATAAAATGTGGGCTGTCACTTCTGATCTAATCTCATTCTCCAAGTACTAAAGGCAAAACATTAAGCTCTGATGCCAGAAAGAGATACCCATCTAGAGGCTGAATTACACAGTCTGGACCCGGAAGCTCTTCAATAGCTCTCCTACACTGATTGGAAGCGCTGCACACAACACCTCCTGACGTTACTGGAGCCTTAAGCACCCCTGTTGGCGTGATGACATGTTATCATCCATTCTTTTTAACAAGCCTTCGAGGCAATCAGATGAAATCAACATCCTTAAAGTAGAAGCAGTTTTATGTAATATACTGAATCCACATTAAGAAATCATGTTGTATCAGGAGTCATACAGAGGGAGCTGAGTGGGGTGGTAAGGAAAGAGCGTTACTGAAGATAAATAATTTTTTCTCCTGGTGGATGCTTCTGCCTAAGATTCCTCATCTTTTGAATAGACTCTCAAAATCAAAGTGGGTCCATGGTCGGTTACACCAAGAAATCTTGAACAACTGAGCGAGCAAAGTGTCCCTCCCTCCTCATCTCAAAGTCCAGACAATAATGCTTTGTAAAGGTGTGAAAAGATGCCTAGGTCGCTGCTTTGTAAATGTGTGTCACTGCTGAGGTAGAAGACTTAGCTCTGGTAGAATGAGCACAAATATCTTCAGGTGGTTCCTTGTGTAGTGTATTTTGATGTACATAATTATACATCTTGTCTACATCCTCTTAGGCACTGCCTTGCCCTTCATCTTTCCAACATATTGCATGAAGAACTGAATGCCCAGTCTGAATTCACATGTTCTCTCCATGCACATGCTGAACAGCCTCCTGGTATCAAGATGGCAGAGTGTTTCTTCCTTATTCGTTGGGTATAAAGGAGGGTATAATCTTGGGAGGGTAATGGACTGGGCTAGGTGGAAGAAAGTATCCCCGTTAAGCAGGAATGCAGCCCTAGTTCTTATCACCAACTTAAGTGGAAAGAAAGTGTTACATGGAGGTTTTACAGATAAAGCTTGTAGTGCGCTGACACGTCTAGCAGACAATAGAGATCAGAAAAACTGTTTTAAAGGTGCGGAGCCACAAAGGACAACTGTGCAACAGTTCAAACATGGAACACATAAGATATGTAAAACCACGGTTGTGGTCCTATTGAGGGCATTATAAAAGGACTTAAGGGTAACTTGTTAGTGAGCCCCTTTAAGAGTTTCAGAACAAAGGGTGATTCAAAGAGGGCCAGCTCATCAAACATGTAGAGACGCTGACAGAGCTACTAGGTAGCCATGGCAAATGCCCACTGGGTATCACTGCTGGGCCAGCGGCAGAGCAAACTGTAGTATATTGGACAGGTGGCCCTGAAGAGGGTCTCTTGAGTTGTCCACAAACCATGAGACAAACTTGCTTCATCTGCTTGAGAATACTGTCTCGGTGGAGTGTCTTTGTGAACATAGGTAACATCCACCACTTCAGGGGGGTAAAGAAAAGGAACTCAGGTAGTCCGTTCAACCTCCAGTCATGTAGATGCAGGCTAAGGAGGTTGCGATGTAGAGCCAACACCTGCAATTGCAAAAAAAGGTCTACCCTGTGAGGGCAATGAAGTGGAAGAGACAAGGAGAGGTGAATAAGGTTTGAATACTACACCCTTGTTGGCTAGTCCTAGGCAATCAGAATCACTTGGGATAGGTCAAGGAGAACCTTCCTCAAAACGTTAGGAATCAAGGGCATGGGAGGAAACAAGAAATGAAGCATAAAGTTCATTTCAAAAGAAACAGGTCCCCCAATTATCCCTGCATCAGATACTGGAGGGCACAGAGTTTCAGGCAGTGAGCATTCTTCTGAGGGGCAAACAGGTCTATTTGACAAGCCCCCACAGCTGAAAAGATGCCTTGGACTACCTCCGGATAAGGTTGCCACTCGTGGTCGGCAAAATGACACCAGCTGAGATTGCCTGCTTGCATGTTGAGCACTCCAGACAGGTGATTTACTACTAGGCAGATTTGATGGGCCTGAGCCCAGGGCCAGAGTAACAGAGCTACTTGGCAGAGGAAATGTGACCCTACTCTCCCTTTCTTGATGATATATCACTTTGCGGTTGTATTATCTATTGCGTAAGTTACAACTTTGGCGTAACTCTACAAGGGGTGTTTTCCCACCCATGGGTGACACAGGTGAACGTGGCTCAATGCACCACAATGAATGCGAAAAACAGGTTAATGTAGCCCAGCAGTATCCTATTTGATATGTAATTGCTTTTGGGTCACTAACAATCCCATAAAGGGATCATGGGCACCATGGAAACAGTAACTGACCTTTTGTGTTATTCACAATACCACACACTGCACTAAGAAAAATAAATACTTTAAGTTAAAAGTATTTATTACTACAAGACCAATCTGTATACCAGTACATCTCAAACAACTACACATGATAATATAAAAAAGTAACATTATTAATAATGAGAATAAAATGAATATTTCTGACATTGTTAAAATGTAATCTAAAATCTAACACCCTAACGTCCACTTCTATGTACTATGCTAAGAGAGCATGGAAGGTAAATCAACCTGCAGTCTAGGATTTCTTACAGAGAAACGACGCACTGCATCCCTTGTTGACAGCAAATGCTGACTTTATCAGTGGCAGTGGGAAGACAGTGTTCCCCGTGAAGGGCAAACAAACACTGCTGTAGCAAATGGTCGGTCTTCCTCCGGGACTTGGCTTTATCAGCTTCAGTTGTGATATAGCATTTGCAAGGTACAAAGGCTCATATTTATACTTTTTTAGCACCGTATTTGCGCCGCTTTTTGATGCAAAAGCAGCGTAAACTTACAAAATACAATTGTATTTTGGAAGTTTGCACCGCTTTTGAGTCAAAAAATGACACAAATGCAGCGCTAAAAAAGTATAAATATGGACCAAAGTGTGCCAGCAGTAGGTGAGACCGTCTAAGGCAGAATCTCAGGAAATAATCTGGGTGACAGACCTCTACCGACAAAGAGGTCAAGTGGCCATCCTTTTATACTAAACCTTATCAGAAATGGGAATTTTTGACGTAAGTTTAGGAATGTCTGACAGATTATTGGCATCAAGGTATACATCCCAGACTTTAACCTATGAACATTTAAGGCATTACATTACAATATTTTGATTATATGTCTGTCTGTGTTCTTATTAACCTTAATCTGGTGAGGGATGGACATTTGACCCGGCCAAATCTCAAATTAGAGGATGTATTTTATGTTATTAATTAAAGAACTTGACGCTATCACAGTTCCTAGAAAGATTAGGCTAAGAGACATCTGCGTTGAAAGGCAGGCATGACAAGGATTCTGCATAAATCGGGGAATGTGGCGACGTCCAGTGTATAAGTTAAGAAAGAGGGCGACCTCCATGTACTAAGATGGAGTCAGGTCCTACATAAGATGGAGCCGGACATTAGGGACTTCATGTCAAAGATCTGGACAGAGTGACTGTGAATGGAAGAGAGGAAGGCCTTGCGAGACAGGTGTATCACCCGCAATCCCAACAGATTGCTGTGCAATATCTGTTCTTCTGGAGAACAGAGGCCTTCGATCAGCAGTTCCTCCAAATGAGCTCCCCAACCTAGAGTGGAGGCATCCATGATTACTGCTGTCACTATAGGGTGAGGGTGAAACTGCTTCCCTTGTGCAAGGATGCTGCTCACACCCCGCCATTATAGGTCCACTACAGCATGGGAGATCTCGGTCTGCAGAGGCATCACTGAAGGGCCCTCGTGCATGCATGCATGTGTGACCAACAGAATGCAGCAGGCTAGCAGACCGAGCAAGCATAAGAATCATGGAATCATAGACTGAACATCTTGAACCATCTGAGGAGGGAAGGCTCAACTTGGTGTGGTGTTGATTACTGCTCCTAATGAACAGGATGCATTGAGAGGGTACCAGCAGAGATTTAGGCTTATTGATCAAAAAGCCCTGGTTGAACTACAGTGTGGATGTTGCTTGCAAGTGGAGAAACACCATCACTCAAGAGCTGGCTTTGATGAGCCAGTCGCCCAAGTACAGGGGTACCACATTCCTGTCCGTCTGAGATGGGCTGCAACAACTGCCATTACCTTTGTGAAGCAGAAGTGAGGCCAAACAGAAGAACTGCGAACTGGTAATGCTCAAACCAGACAGATACTTCACATGTAACTGTAGGATAGGGATGTTGAAATAGGTATCCTGTAGGCCAACAGACAGTCATCTGCTTCCAGAACAAGCATAACCTGAGCCAGGGAGCAGCATTTTATGGATTTTTATTAACAGTAATGGGTGATTACATACAAAAAAAATACATTCAAGCTGTCACACCAATATGGGACAGGATTTTGAACTCCTTTTTGAGGATCCAGTTCAGAACCCTGATATCTAGGATCAGGCATAGACCTCTTCCCTTTTTGGGGACCAGAAAGTACTAGGAATAGCATCCCATTCCTTCTCTGGAAACAACTCCTTCATACCCACTAGAAGTAAAGATTGACCTTTCTGTAGTGAACCTGCAGAAGGTTTGGTGGGGGTGCAACTGGACAGAGGGTTGGGGGGAGATGGGGAAGAAAGAGGCATGTTTGGAAAAGTAGGACACATCCTCTTGCCACAATATGCAACACCTAAAGATCTAAAATAATGGCCCTTCAAGCGTGTGGAAAGGAAGACAGCTGTCCTCCAACTTGATGTGCTGTTTCCCTGTGGTAGCTAGGGAAGAAGAGGGTGTGGAAGGGAGAGCCCATGTTCATCCTTTGCCTCATCCTATGGAATGTTTGTAGAGACGGTTCCCTTGTTGCTCCTGCTGCTGTTGCTGATTGGCGAGCTGCTGATGGCCTCAAACTGAAAAGCACCTGCAGAAGCCACAAAACTGATGTAATCTCTGGATTGGGTTTTGAGACCAAGGGATCTGGCCTTTGCTTTGCTGTCCTTAAAACTCTCCAGTGCAGATTCTGCATTTGCATCTAAGAGAAGAGATCCATCAAACAGAAGATCCATCAGTGTGGTTGGTGCATCTTGGAAAAAAACTTCGAACTTCGTAACTAGGTGTAACTAGATGGATATCCCTATTGATCTTGCTACTAAATCAGCAGTATCCAGGCCAGACTATAATCTGCTTTGCTGCAGCCTGACCATCCCCAATCAGCTCAATAAAGTGTTCTTGTGGGTATTACGACTGACTGTGAATGACTGTTTATGCTGAATCCAACAGAGAAAGTAAATATCAACCAAGAAGACAGACTTGAGAGCCATGATCACAGCCAAAAATATATTCTTGGCAAACTGTTCTATTTTCTTTGATTCTGTGTCAGTTGGTCTAGAGGGAAAGAAGGCTGGAGTCAGATTTGAGAAACAAGAAGCCAGTACCTCTATAAGTAAGAGCCTATAAAATTGACTAGAGAAGTTGGAAGTAAAAGTCAAACACCTGGAGAGGACAAACAATGTACACCAAGAGCCAAGAAAGGAAGATTATGCATAGGCACAAAACAGATTAAAGGACTAGATTATAGAGACTGCATGATATACGCATATGGACAGTGATAAATCATGGAGACTCTTAGCAAGAGTAATCACGATAGAGACAAGAAATAGGCCTATTGTTGGACTTGGCCCACTCTGCAGGTTCATCCCAGACTTTCTAC
This sequence comes from Pleurodeles waltl, assembly GCF_031143425.1. Classification (NCBI taxonomy): domain Eukaryota; kingdom Metazoa; phylum Chordata; class Amphibia; order Caudata; family Salamandridae; genus Pleurodeles; species Pleurodeles waltl. The sequence goes on along the minus strand of NC_090451.1, from coordinate 271,785,206 downwards.
CTTCACCCTTCTGTTTTGAGAACCTGTTTTTGTTCGCTCTTAGGACTCTGCACACTTTACCACTGGTAACATGTGCGAACGTGCTTGTGCTCACTCTTGTAAACATGATAACATTGGCTTTCACTCAATTAGGCCATGTCATTTACTTGTAATTCCATAGTAAAGTGGCACTGCATGTACGCAGGGCCTGTAGATTAAAAGCTACTAGCTGACCTGCAGCACTAATTGTGCCACCCACTTAAGTAGCCTGTCTCACACCTGCCATTGCAGCCTCTGTGTGCAGTTTTAAACTTCCATTTCGCCCTAGCAAAATAAACCTTTTGCTAGGCTTACACCTTCCTTTTTAATACATAGAAGTCACCCCTAGAGTAGGCTCTAAACCGCCTAAGAGAGCATAGTGCAGTGTATTTAAAAGGTTGGACAAATACTTGTCCTGGTAGAAGAAAAGTCTTAAATTCATTTTCCACTACTGCAAGGCCTACCTCTCCCATTGGATAACACCGGGTTGCCTTATTACATTTAATAAGTGCAAACTTTTAAATGGGAGCAAGTATGAATGTTGAGTTTGGTATCTAAAGAATTGTCATTTAAAACCCATTTTAATCGTAAAGTTGGATTTGAAGTCATAATTCAGAAAATGTCACTTGAAGAAAATTGCCATTTTTTTGTCCTAGCCATTTGATGCTACCAGGCTCTATCCTGAGTCACATGAATGGGTGTAGCTGGCAGGTGATCTTTGTGTATTGCTTACATGACAGTGGGACAAAGGACTATAGGTGTTGGCAGAATGGGGCATCATTGACTTGAGGAGAGGAGCTGTTGGACATCACAACAGCTCTGCCTAAGCACATTCACAAAGGGTTTTACACTAGCCTATTGTGACCGTAGGAGAGCTGGGGTCAGGGAAGGGAGGTACGAAATTTCAAAAACCCTCTGGGGTGGAAACCTACAGAGCCTTCTCCTATTTCAAAGTAGGCGCCAGTTATATATATTGGAACCTTAGACTCAATTCTTCAATAAACATCTGGGCCTGTGGGAGACTCAAAAGGACTGCTGTGCTGCCCTGCAAGAAGGACTGCTCCTCTGCTGCCCGAGTGAAAGGACTGAACCTTCATTCTGATCCAGGACCACCAGAGTGACTCCAAGGGCTTGTTGGCTGGCATCCAGATCAGAGCCTCAAAGACAGAAAAGGCTCCAACTACTATAAACCCAGCACCTGGACTCTGTCTACTCTGGGCCCTACCACCCCCAGGTGGTGCCAACCCAGTCCTGAAAGTGGGCCTGAAGGTGCTCTGCCAGCCGAGCTGTGGTCCTTGGTCGGAATCAATGCTGTGTGACGCAACTCCTTACAGCCCCACTTCAGAACTACTGCAACGTAGCGCATCCCGACACCTAACCTTGCATCACAGCCCTCAGTCTCCGTGAAACCGGCACTGCATGATGCATCCTCATCGCACGCCTTCGATTGCTAAGCCCCTCCATGTCAACGCATCATAGCCCCGCCACTTCTTTGGAACTGCCGGCACATGGTGCATCTTCAATGCAGGACTTCACATTGCAAGACCCTTGTTGACAGCTTTTTGACGATGAGGCAGGTCTCCGCATTGCAACACATCTTCGATGAGGAATCTATCAATGCTCTGCAAACCAGGATGTAATATACCTTGGTCAGCAGGTCTAACTTGGTCCCTGTGTCTGGCCTACACTCCATCGTGGTCAACCTGAACTTGTGACTTTGTCCCAGTCCGGCACGATCACATAACCAGATTTGGTGCTTTGTGCTTCTAGGCACCATTTTTACTTAAAATTGTGAAACTGCATATCTCCGGTTCTACTAATTGGATTTTTGTCATTTTGGTTGCAAATAATTTATTAAATTCTAGTCTACTTTTCTAAATTGGTGTAGAACTTTTCTTGTATTGTGTTTTCACTTTATTGTGGTTTGAAGTGCTCCATAAATACTTTACACATTGCCTCCAAGTTAAGACTGAATGCTTTCTGCAAAGCTACCAGAGGCTTAAGCACAAGTTAATTTGGTTTTCACATGTGCTTCATTCTGACTGAGATAATAATTGCTGCTTAAGTAGGGTTTCACCCACCTCAACCTGTAACCCAATTTCCAACACCTATCCTTGAAAAACCTAACAGAAGAGGGGGAATAGACAATACACAAAAGGCAATAAAACAGGAATTTCATGTTTACTACAGGGCCCTATAGGACTCCTGTAACCAGGAAAGGACCAAAACATTACACACTGCCTATAAAAAGTGCAGGTCCGAATTCTGTCCCCTGAGGACAGCGAGGCTGCGGTTGCACCAACAAACTAACATGAAATAAAGTTATCAATAGACACATTAACATGTGGAAAACATCCAACATGGATGGGATGCTATATCGAATTCTACAAGGTATACACTAAGGCCCTAATTCTAAAACTAATGGTCCTATATGCCAACTTATTCTAAACTGGAAAGCTGCCCCCGGAAACTAAACATGTAAAAATAGAGCCTGCTCCCAGGGGAGTAGGGAGGCGCTTGGTTCAGCCGACTATAGTCCTCTGTCTATGTTAAAAGTAGATTACAAGACCCTAAGCAAATTATTTCTAACTAGATAATGCCCCATATTCCGCAATTATTACAGTGGAAAGAATACCGTTTGGAACGTGGGTTAAGTACATCTGCAAACATACAAAGGTTTTTTCCATGTGTTAGATCAGACATCTCAGTAAGAACAAAAACGGAGGTAATATTTATCGACCTAGAAAAGGCTTCTGACAGTTGAAAGGAAGCATCTAAAAGCAGTCATCTGGTGGGTAGGAATGAGAGAGGCGATACTTCAACGGATCTCTCGGCTATATTACAAGCCAGCAACCAAAACTCATAAGAAGTCTCAGACCCTACAAGATAGGGAGAGGCACAAGGCAGGAATTCTTTCTTTCATTTCTATTTACACTGGCAGTGGAGCTGTTCACCTACGTAAACCACTAAATGGGAGCAGAAATAGGGATAGTCTTAAGTAAAAGGGGGATACAACAAAGTCTCACCCTGTATGCTGATAATCAAAAATGACCTCCATAACCAGGTGAAAGCCTTTCCGAAGAATCCAGGACTTCCGAAAACTTCTGGACATGAAAACGAAACCAAAGCAGCATGCACGGAACCATTGCTGGAAACTTTGTGTCAAGCAAGCAAAAACTAAATTTCCATGAGCCACCCACACCAATAATAGGCCTCCCAGGGCTCATGGTACATGTACTCAAAGTGTGGCAGAAAGCAGGTACAGATAAACCTTTTGATCTACATGACTGAGGGATGGTAAGGGACGTCATGGAGCTAGTACAAAATAAAAATACACCTCGAGGATAGTTAACCCATGTTACAATACTAGAGTCACTCAAAACAATTCTCTTACAGCTAACAACTCCTTTCTTTCAGTCCTCAAAAGCACAGTATCAACGGATAGACGGAAACACATAGGCCCTCATTACAACCCTGGCAGTCGGTGTTAAAGCGGCGGTAAAACCGCCAAAAGGCCAGCGGTAAATAAAATTGAATCACGACCGTGGCGGAAACCGCCAACATAGACAGCCACTTTAACACTCTGCCTGCCACGGCGGTACAAACACAGCAGCGGTAACCGCCAACAGACAGGCGGAAGACAAGGTTCCGCCCACTGTATTACAACAGTCCAATCCGCCACCTTTTCCAGGGTGGATTCACCGTGAACAAAAACACGGCAGAAACAGGACTTGGGGAAAACGCTCACCTCTACACACCCTTATGTTTGCCTGAGCTTCCCTTGTGTGTTGAGGTGTGTGCATGCTGGTCTCATGGTGTGCTTGGGCTGAGGTACAGGGGTTTGGATCTGGGTGGAGGAAGTTGGAGGGGGGAGGCTGGACACAGGGACAATGGCTGCCATACGTGCGGAGGCCAGAGTCTGAAAAGCTCGCTGTTGGGCTGCCTGACCAGAATGAATGCCCTCCAGGTATGCATTTGTTTATTGCAACTGCCTCTCTACACCCTGGTAGACTGCCCAACAGGGGCTGAGGTGCCTGGGGCGAAGGAGACGCCCACCCTCCTGGGTGAGCGGGCACGGGGCACACGCTGAGGGGCTGCTGGGAGGGCAGTGCTGGTAGGGGGGTGGCGGCTGTACCTGTAGATGCGGGGGGCACAGAGGGGCCCGCCACCGCAAGGGAGCTTCCATCAGAGGAGTCCGTGTTGCTGGTTTCAGCTCCTGTCCCCGCTGGGGAGCGCCCCTCGCCCCTGTCCCACTGGTGGCTTCTGACTCCGTTGTCTCGCCCTCCAGGGCCATGTGGGATGCAGCACCCTCCTGCTCCGGTGCCACTACTCCTCCGCCTGATGATGCTAATGCACACAAGAACAGGGAGACCACAAAAAGGGGGGTGGGAAGACAGAAGAAAGACATGTTGAGTGCATGCAATACAGCTACCGTTGGCTGACACTACAGACACAGAAGCCCCCTGCACTACGCCGTGCACTTAGAGTTCCCAAATTAATCACAGGGACATGGGGTACAAGGCCTATGCCCGATTGCTGCACACATGGAAGTCACGGGAACCTGACTACGTGTAGTTGGCTCTGAACACAGGTGGGGTGGGGTGCCACATGGCCTGCCTTAAGAAGGGACCTTGCCTACTAAACTCGCCCTGGCCCAAGGGAACCCACAGCCCACCTCCCCCACCCAGACACCTACAATGCGTGCTGAATCAGCAGAATGAGTGTACTCACCCCCTTGCGGCTGCTGTGATGCCCTCAAGTGCCCATCCAACTCCAGATATGCCACCGCCAGGATACAGAACATCAGGGGGGTCATGGTGCGACAGGCACCCCTCCCACGTTGGGAGGCCATCCACAGCTAGGCCTCCACTGTCTTCTTGCTCCAGCGGCAAATGTCCTCCCATCTTTTCTGGCAGTGGGTGCTCCGTCTGTGGTGGACCCCCAGAGTCCAGACTTCCTTGGCGATGGCACCCCAAATATCCTTCTTCTGGTTGGTGCTGACCTACACAAATAGTACAGGGGAAAAGGAGAAGATATAACCGTCCGCACCGTCAGTCATTGGCCCGCATCCCTACCCTTGCCATGACGCACATGCACTCACCGTCGTTTCATGCATGCCTCATTCTCCCCCCCCTATCTTTCATCCACACCACTCCACACAGGCATTGCCCATTCGGCATGCTCACAGTGTACTTACCTGTTTGTCTGGAGGACCGTAGAGTAGCGTGTACTGGCAGAGGACCCCATCCACTAGTTTCTCCAACTCCTCCGTGCTGAAGGCAGGGGCCCTTTCCCCAGACACATGAGCCATTGTCTCTTCCAGACTGAGGTCACAGCAGCACTTGCAGTGTAGGTCCTCTCCTGTCGAAGATCAGGTATCAAGTGAGTGAACAGACAGGAAATGGCAGTGACGTTCGCGGCGGTGCGTACCATCACCGCCGGCGTACATCGTCATTGGCTCCTGGGACCCATAGGGTCCAAAGTTAACCAATGCAGGATTGCGCTGTGGTCTTCAACCGCCTACCGCGACGGTGTACAACGCCAGCGCAGTTACCTCATATCCCCTTGTCCCACATTACAGGTCAGGCAGCTGCCATTTCAGGGGGCCACATGGCATTAATTTTGACTGCGTCACACATATCTAGACCTTGCATAAACACTACTACAGGCATATATTGATTTAAAAAAATGATGGAATTAAGTTGTGTTTACGTACCTCAGTGTTGGTTGACTCTCTGCTCGCTGTTCTCCTCCATAGAGCACGTCCGCTGGGGCAGGTGTGGAGATGGCGGCATCCTCCGGTGTACAGACCGCTGGTGGACCTGTCGACAATGGAGGAGTGACATGTAATTGTCACATACAGACTTGATCGTACCACAATCCATGAACTGTGTGCCCAGTTGGAGCCAGACCTGATGTCAGCTATCTGCCATTCCACAGGAATCCCCCCTCTAGTGCAGGTCCTGTCAGTACTCCATTTCCTGGCAAGTGGGTCTTTTCAAACAACAGTGGCCATTGCATCAGGGATGACCCAGCCTATGTTCTCCAACGTGTTGTCCAGTGTTGCCTGCCCTGCTGAAACACATGCGCAGCTACATCGTGTTCCCTCAGGTGGAGGATTTGCCTACAGTGAAAGGTGACTTCTATGCCCTGGGACATATCTCCAACATCATAGGTGCCATTGATGGGACACATGTGGCCTTGGTCCCCCCGCAGGAGTGAACAGGTGTACAGAAACCAGAAGAGTTACCATTCGATGAATGTGCAGATGGTGTGTTTGGCCGACCGGTACATCTCCCATGTGAATGCCAAGTTTCCTGGCTCAGTGCATGACGCTTACATTTTGAGGAATAGCAGCATCCCTTATGTGATGGGGCAACTCCAGAGGCACCGTGTGTGGCTATTAGGTGAGGACATGGACCCAATACAGTGTGACTAGGTTTCTGGGTCTGGGGATGTCCCGAAGAGTTAGTGTGTGTCTAACAGTTGTCCCTCGTCATTTGCAGGTGACTCTGGGTACCCCAACCTGTCATGGCTACTGACCCCAGTGAGGAATCCCAGGACAAGGGCAGAGGAACGCTACAATGAGGCACATGGGCGAACTAGGAGGATTATAGAAAGGACCTTCGGCCTCCTGAAGGCCAGGTTCAGGTGCCTCCATATGACAGGTGGTTCCCTATTCTACTCACCAAAGAAGGTGTGCCAGATCATCGTGGCCTACTGTATGCTTCACAACTTGGCTTTGCAACAACAGGTGCCCTTTCTGCAGGAGGATGGTCCAGATGGAGGTGTTGTGGCAGCTGTGGAGCCTGTGGACAGTGAAGACGAGGAAGCAGAAGAAGAGGACATAGACAACAGGAACACGGTGATTCATCAATACTTCCAGTGAGACACAGGTAAGAAGACAACACTGCCTGCTACATCTGATATAATTCTACCTCTCATCTGTCTGTCACTTTCACCCAGTGTATGGACCCTGATTTGTCACTTTCTATTTCAGTTTCACAGATGTGGGTCCCACTGTGTGACATCTGCTTTGTTTCCGCATGGACTAGAGCTGTGTGACATAGGTACGTTGACAATACATTGGATATAGCATTTTTCCACAGTTATTGCAAATACACATTTCAGACTGACTCCAGATTGTTTTGTGATTTAAGGGTGTTTATTTAAGTGCAAAATAGTGGCGGGGTTTGTAAATTGGTCAGGGGTGATGGTGGAGAAATGTCCATAGCAGAGTCCAGTCTATTAGTCTCACAGGTGCATTGTCCAAAGGGGCAGAGGAAGTGGAGCTAGGGCAGTTTAAGGATGGACAGGGTGACAAAGTGGGACAGAAGGATGACATTCAGGGTGGTCTCATTTCTTGGACGGGGGTCTTGGCATTGTTCTCTGTCTTTGTCCTGGATCTCAGGGACCGTTTGCGGGGTGGTTCTCCATCTGCAGGGGGTGAGGTTCTGGTGTCGTGGTCCTGTGGCGGTGCCTCCTGTCCACTTGTGCCGGTGGTGGGCAGTTTATCATCCAGGCTAGTGTCAGGGGCCCCTTGTTGTGCCACAGTGTCCCTCCTGGTGTTGACGAGTTCCTTCAGCACCTCTACAATGGTGCCCAGGGTGGTATTGATGGATTTGAGTTCCTCCCTGAACCCCAAATACTGTTCCTCCTGCAGCCGCTGGGCCTCCTGAAACTTGGCCAGTACCGTTGCCATCGTCTCCTGGGAATGGTGGTAGGCTCCCATGATGTTGGAGAGGGCCTCGTGGAGAGTGGGTTCCCTGGGCCTGTCCTCCCCCTGTCGCACAGCAGCCCTCCCAGTTCCCCTGTGTTCCTGGGCCTCTGTCCCCTGAACCGTGTGCCCACTACCACTGCCCCCAGGTCCCTGGTGTTGTTGGAGTGGGGGGGTTAGCCTGGGTTCCCTGTAGTGGTGGACACACTGCTGCTTGACGTGTCCTGGGGACAGAGGTATGGGCCCGCTGGGTGGGTGCTGTGCTGGTGTTTCCAGAGGGGGGGAAGCTCTGTAGTGGCCTGCAACTGTGTGAGGGGAACTGCCTGTCCCGAGGTCCCAGATGGGCCGGGCTGGTCATCTAGATCCAGTTGGACAGAGCTGCGGTCATCACTGTGGGCCTCTTCTGTGAGTGGAGTGGACATGTCTGGACCCTCCTGTCCGGTGACGTTGGGTAGGGGTGTAAAGGCATGATTATTGCATCTGTATGTGCCATGGTGTGCAATGGGTGGGTGACCCTGTACCCCAGAGCTTGCATTCTTGTGTGGGACCTTCTGTGATAATGGTTTAGGGGGGTGTGTGGGTATGTGCAGTGGCCATGCATTGGTGATGGGTGTCCATGCTTTGGTGTTGTATGCAGGGCTTGGGTTTGGGATGTGTGGTTTGTGATAGTGGGACATGTGGGAGGAGTTGGAGTGATGGGGGTTAGGGTGGGGGTATGTGATAGCATGCAGGTAGGGGTGGGGGATGAAGTAGTTAAGATTTGCCTTACCAGAGTCCATTCCTCCAGCTACTCCTGTGAGGCCCTCAGGATGCAGTATAGCCATGACCTGCTCCTCCCATGTTGTTAGTTCTGGGGGAGGAGGTGGGGGTCCGCCGCCAGTCCTCTGAACTGCAATCTGGTGTCTTGGGACCACGGAACGTACCTTCCCCCATAGGTCGTTCCACCTCTTCCTGATGTCATCCCTAGTTCTTGGATGCTGTCCCACAGCGTTGACCCTGTCCACGATTCTGCGCCATAGCTCCATCTTCCTAGCTATGGTGGTGTGCTGCACCTGTGATCCGAATAGCTGTGGCTCTACCCGGATGATTTCCTCCACCATGAACCCGAGCTCCTCCTCAGAAAACCTGGGGTGTCTTTGCAGTGCCATGGGGTGGTGTGGGTGGTGTGTGGGGTGATGTGTGGGGTGATATTTAGGGGTGTGTTGTGTGAGGTGCGTGGATGTTGTGTGAGTGATGGTGTTGAGTGCCTGTGGATGCTAGTGTTGTTTCTGGTGGTGTCTCTCTCTGGCCTTCAGTCGCAATTGTGGTTGTAGGGGTTTGTGGGTGATGTGGGTGTGTTTTATATTGTATTGATTGTGTGGGAGTGGTGTGTGTATGTGTATCAGGTGTGTGTATTTCGATTTGTCCAATGTGGATGTGTTTTGTAAGAGAGTGTGTATTTTGAGCGCGGCGGTGTGTACCGCCAATGGAATACCACGGCTGAAAGACCGCTGTGTTGATTCGTGGGTCGTGATAGTGTGGGCGTATTCTTGTTGGCGTGACGGTGGAGGTTTTGTTATCGCCAGTTTATCACTGACCTTTGGTGTGGCGGACTTGTGTGGGTGTCTAAATTTTGGCGGATTCCGAGCTGTGGGTCATAATAGCTGTGGTGGAATTCCGCGGCTGCGGTGGTGTGTTGGCGGTCTTCTGCACGGCGGTAAGCGCCATTTACCGCCAATGTTGTAATGACCCCCATAGTTACAAATATATACAAGGCCCAACATATAGAGACCGAGACAAACCTGACACCATTCTGAGAAACATGATGAGCAAAATTACTGACCTAGACAGGACGCTTATGCTATCATATGCTTCCATGGTATCAATAAACCCTATTGCTGCAGTTTAATATACTTCTCAGAACCCGTCTTGACAGCCCCACAGCACATGCCTTGGGAGTGACTAGAGCAGCACACCTGGATGTCAGCCTCACTTCTAAATGCTCAACAAAAGGTTGCAAAGGGCCCAGCCCTGCTCTTTATGATTCACTGCCTCTGTAGTGTTTCCCTCGTCATTGTACCCACTAACTACAGGTTTTTTCCAGAACTCAAATACATTACAGCAATCACACGCAAACAAACACGCTGCATAACCGTACATACTAACATGGTGTAGGACAAGGGCAAGTTAAGTACACAGCAGTGGAACATGAAATGAGTGGGCTGGAGGTCCCCACTCCAGTGACAATAGAACAAAGGCCTGTTCACACTACTGATCACTGCCACAAAAACTGTAAACTGCCATCACCGTGCACTTGCTACTTATCTCTTGGTTACCACTACAAGAGTAGCACTTTGTGCACCCCTCTTGGTTGAACAAGACTGCAATCCATGAAACAGGCCTAGGTCTGGGTGCATGCACATGATCTGTATTTTCCCAGATCAAAGATCTGTACAAAGGATTCAGATACAGTTGCAGGTGGGGCTCTTAGGGCAGGGGCGTAAATCCTTCACCAAGCAAGGGACTTGTCCCTCTGAAAAGATATTGAAAAAACAATTAAAATACTTTAGGTTTAGGGAAAGTATCATGGAAAACTTCACAAATACCCATGACTGACTAAAAGACTGGTTAAACATCAATAATAATAATTAACATAATCACAACATAGAGGAACATTATTCTGGTTGAATCAGTGTTCATATGGTAACACAAAGAAATGCTCCCAACAAAGATAAAAAGGTTTAGGAGATTTTTGTGAAATTCACAAGAAAGAAATGGATCAATGAACCTCAACACGGTACCAATACTTGCAACAATAGACTGCAAACACAACATTATTATGGTGTGTAAACTAATGATAGCTCTATTAATGAATGCAGAGGGGTGGGGAAGGACGGCAAATGTATCAGAAATGTCAACATGCTGAAAATATGCCAAGAGAGAACAAAGTCTGATCTTGTTAAAATCCAAGAAACATGTTTAAAAAACACAGCAAGTATGACAGCAAAATATGTGTCTTTGTGTATTTAATAAAATTAAGACTTTCCAGCAATAGCTCTGGAAACATCCGTACTGCCTACTTCCAGTACTTTTTATTTGCCAATCCGATATCCTTCCAATCTGTTCCTCAAATCTGTAGAACTCAATTTTTATGAAAGGCCAACTTTTCAAGTGTTTCTTTACTCAACAAGTTGGTGTAGTCCTTCTGAGCTTAGAGCAGCTCGATAAACATAGCATTGCACTTTTGCTCATCAGTTTCTACTAAATGAGCTGCCTGTAAAATATCAATCCTAGAAATGAGATTTTTTCCACCATATCTTTATTCCTGCAATTGAATGTTATACTCCGTAATCACTCCTCCAAGATCACTTGGAAAGAATACCATACAACATAGGCAAGCGCCATGCAGTATTCAGTCCAAAAAATTCTATTCTTAGCCAAAATATGGCTGACAAACTTGAAATCTGTAGTATGGAGAGGTCTACATTCCAACACCTGGTCTTACAAATAACATACTAAAACCTTCAACAACCTTGGAGCTTCTAATAAATAATTAAAGGGTCAGAGTGATGTCTTGGAGTTCTTGTGATACTAGCTGTTAGAAACAGGGTCTCTAATTGGCAAAGGTATGCACCCAAGTAGGGACCACCACTCTAGTCAGGGTATGTCAGATACATGCCCTAAATTACCCTGTGCTCAACCTCTGGCAGTTTGGCACAGAACAGTCAGGTTTAACATAAGAGGCAATGTGTAAGGTATTTGTGCAATAGTTAATATAGTAAAAACTGTGAAATCATCACACACAAAACCCTCCACAACAGGTTAGCAAAATAGATCTTAATTTAATGAACAAAACAAGACCACCGTGACAAAAATCAAGTAAGTAGAAGTTGAGATATGAATTTTTAAAGAATATCTGCAATTGTAGTGCTTAGAAACTTACAATACCAACTGAAGCTATCTAGTCACGCTAGACTGGGGTAAAACCAAAAGTTCAACTGATCGCGATGGAACGCAGGCAAGCTACAGGGACCAACCTTGTCTCACTGAAAACAGTACCTTGTGTAGGGTTGTGTCGACATTGGGGATACGATGCGAAGGAGGTGTGCCAGTTCTGATCCACACAGTAAGGGGAATGCTTCGTCATTAAGCTGCACAGTCAATCCTCGAGCAGTGGTGCGGTGTCAAACCCCTTTGTGATGAAGATGATGCTTCGATCTGGAGCCGGGCAATCGGCGATGCAATCCCCATCCTCTGCTGCAGTGACAATGTGTTGATTAAGAATATAGCAGTTCCAATCAGCACAACTGTGTTGATGCGTCGATGCTGAGAGCTGCAGCACAGAAAAAAAACACTTCTAAGGGCCCAGGGATAGATTGGCACCACTTGTCAAGGCAGGACTCACAGATGGCGTTGTCCAGGTGCTGTTGGAGAGTTGCAGGCAGTCTTAGATGTCCCTGAGACTGAAGAAGAGCAGGAGGCAAGCCAGCAAGCCCTAGGAGTCACTTGCTTCTGGGGATGTAAATATTCAAGTTCAGTCCTTCTCACTTCCAGGCGTAGCAAGCAGTGGCATACAGTAGGTCAGAGGTCTTCAAACCGGGAAGCGGGCCACCCTACTGGGGCCTCAAGTGATCCCAGGGGTAGCGGGGCGCACCGGGCTCTGGCCAAAAGAAGCATTATGCAGATAACAGTGCTTTGTTTTAAGCAGAAAAGAATGAATTGCATTTTCAAAAACTTAATTGCAATGTTTAAATAAGCCTAGACATATTTAAACATTTCCAACTTATTAGAATAACTGTGAAAAATTGTGAGGGGGGCCCAATGATTTTGTTTTTCCACCTCTGGGGCATGGCATTAAAAGTTTTGAAAACCTCTGCAGTAGAATGAAGTGGTGTAGGGTAGAGCGCAGAGGTATAGAGTGCTGTAGTGTAAAGTGGATGACAGTGGTGTACAGTGGATTGGCATGGAGTGCAGGGCCACAGAGTGGAGTGTTACAAAGTAAAGTGCATTGGCGTAGAGTGTATTGGCATAGAATTCAGTGGCGTAGAGTGCAGTGTTGCAAAGTGGCATAGAGTACAGTAGCGTACAGTGAAGTTTTGTAGAGTAGGTTGGTATGGCCTGGAGTGGAGTGGTGTAGAGTGAGTGCAGTGTTGAAAAGTGCAGTGGTGTAGAGCAGGGAAGAGTGCATTGGCATAGAGTAAAGTGGTACAGGGTAGAGAAGAGGCGTAGCATGAGTGGCATAGAGTACAGTGGCATAGAGTGGAGTGGTGCAGAGTGCAGTGGTGTGCAATGGGTGTAGACAGCAGTGATGCTGAGTAGAGTGCAGTGATGTGGAGTGGAGTACGGTAGGGTGGAGCAACATCAAGTGGAGTATTCATGGTGTGGTAGCACACTGCCATTACAGACAACACATATTCAATTGAAATGACATTTGCATTTGCCCAGACATACAGCTTTACTAATAAAGCTATACTGTGCAGACAAAAATGTGTGGAAATTGCATCACCTAGTTTAATGATTTGTTTTGATCATATTAAAGTATTTGTTTCCAACACACTTCAGAAATAACAACAAATGTGCTTCACTTCCGCGTTCATAATTCCGATATATTCTGAAATACTCACACAATTCATTTAAATAATGTTGTGTGCTAGAAAAGAAAAAAAAAAAAAAACTCTTTCCTACCCCTGTATCCAGAAATATTGTGAGATAAATACTCCCACTTTTAAGTCAGAGAAAGAAAAGTAAACAAACACCCTTGGAAAATAGCACCTGATATTTGACCTTGATCTTTGAATGCACAGCAAATGTGGCAAGATAAGAACAAGATTTAAAGGCCTGTTAACAGAAAACAAATTTGTGGAATAATAAATAAAAAAACACAGTTTAGCCAGCAAATGGAAAGCCAGAACTTGTGAGTTACAAACCACAAAGCCAATGGCAATTAGAAGCAGGATGCATTTATAGGCTTCCAAAAGTCCCCAAGATGTCTTGAGCAAACCAGACAGCTGCACTGTCTAGTATGCTGTGACCTACAAACACTGCCCAATTACCTGTTTACCATTATTCTACTTTCCACGGTTGTCCCAGCTTCTCATACAGCAACAGTTGAGCTGACACCAAGATTTTATTTTTTACCCTCAATTACATTCCCCAACAATGAACCTTATGACCCCACCCTACCTACCCCATGCCTCACAGTCCCTCTACCTTTACGAACGCCCTCAGTCTAAGTGCTTGAGTACATTGTTAAAATCCCTTTTTGAGCAGAGCAGATCCACCCCTCAATGGTCTAAAACCATATGCTATCCCAACAATACATTAATATTAATAATCCAAAAAAGAATATGCCGAATGACTGATTTCACTTTCCTCTTGTAATTTACAATTTGCATATTGCCTATTTTGACTACAGGAGTTTAAAATAGGCATCCAATGTTTTAATCACCCAACATCATGCCTGTAAGACACACCTGCTGCTTACTTTATGTTGGAGTGACTAAACAGTTGCTTACACGGGTCTTATATAAACTTCTGAAATTACTAAATAACTGTTCTTGCTCAGAACTACAATATTCTGGTTGAGATTTGTAAACATAGCCAAAATGCCTTTACCCTATGTGTAAAGAATGCGTTTTCACTGCGTTATCTGCAATTATTTTCAGAATCAGCAGATACTGAAACAAAGTGTTGACTCTTGCAGCTTTAAATTTAGAAAAAAATGGTAGGATTCCCAGCATCATGGATAGGTCCACTAATCTGGAAAGAAAAGTAGCCCAAGGCACTCACAAAAATGAAATCTGACTGGCATTGCTAATGCGCACAGCAGCAAATCAGAAAGGACAGTCAAAGTTGTTTCCACAAGATTGCTTTTTAAATATATTGTCATTTTCAAACTCACATGCCAAATATTCAACAGCAAATGTCCTGGTTTTCAGTTTAGGAAGGTATATACAAATTAATATTGTTAACAATCCTATTTACAGCTAAATATTTTTTACCATTTTAAATACACTTATGATAAATGTCAAGTTGAACATTGGGTAGACACTCACAGGATTGCAAATGTATCCGTGACTGATCTAAAATTTATATCACTTTAATGATCATTCGGAACTGCAAGAAGAAGTCTTTGTTTTTGAAAGGCAGTATATTAATTTTATAACATCAATAGTAATAGCAAATCACATATTCACACCTAAAGGTACACAATTCTGGTCATTATTTGTATATAGTTTACTTAGATGTTCTACTAGTGATACAAGCTGTGGGTTCCCCCCCAGCTGTTCAATTTCTTTATAGGCTTCTGCTTCAAGGGTTCTCAAGGTTTGCCTGGTGTACTCGAAAGAGCCCACCTTTTCAAGATAATCCACACAGTATTTTTTTATATCTACATTTTCTGTGCGCTGACGAAGGATGTTCTGCACTTGAGTACTTTCTGGTCTTGACCATATTGCATGTATGGTGGGAAAAGAAAACTTGCCCTCTGTTAAATCTTCACAAAAACTTTTGTTCTCAGTGTATTCTTTAGAGTTTAGATTGGCATAGTCATCTCTTATTTGGAAAAAAAGGCCAAGAGTGTTAAGAAGGGGCTTCAAATCACGTTTATAGCTTGAGAATAATTGCATGAGGCCGACAGCCAATCCAAAAAGTCCTCCTGTCTTCTTCAAGACCATAGCCTTATACTGAGCTTCGGTTGGAAAAGTGTAGGTATCTCTCCAGTAAATATCCAAACCTTGTCCTTGGTGCAGTTCAAGCAACTGCTGGGTGAATATTTTCACAGCTTCTGGGTGACCGAGAGTCAAAACCTTTTGAAGACCAAGGAAATAAACATAATTTGCTGAATTTATCACAGATGGAATGCCGTATATGCTGTGGGCCACAGGAAAGCCCCGTCGTAGCTTCGAGTTGTCTTCAATGTCATCTATCAACAGGCTGGCATTGTGGAGCATTTCTGTCACTTCAATGATTATCTAAAACAAATGAATCACGTTTCAGTAACAAGAACATCAACGTCTTCACACATCAAAGTCTGTGATAAATATGAACATAGACAACTTAATGTTTATTTTTAGTTTGATTCCATTTAATGTACACCCCCCCCCCAAAAAAAATCCGGAAAATTAAATCATAAGAAAATATTTTTTCACAAATAAAGAAAAAACGAATGCACTACATTAAAAACAGTGGGTGATTTTAGATCCATCAATTTTGCGAAGTAATTAAATCGAGAAGGTAATACAAACGTTTACATACATCAAGTTTTCCACAACCCCCATTCCCAACTCTGCATAACCTTTAAGGTTCGGAAATGTCCAGTTAGGCAACAGTCACTGAGCTACAAAGGGATCTGGTTTAAGGAGGAGGCTGTTAACCCAGTTAAGAGGTGATATTTCTACAATCCTTGGCAAAGTGTTTTTTTATTTATGCATTCCTTAAATTTGCCCATTGCAAATTTCTTTTCTCTTACTCTTCTCAATCCTGAGATCCATTGTAGACAAACCCAAATGCCTGCTTACTCCCACAATCTTATTCTCAATTGTCCAGTAAAAAAGCAAAATCTTATTTGCAGGGAATTCAAACAGCCCAGTCTGCATTCACACTATCTGATAACTAAATGACAAAACCACAGCGGACACCTCTTTTCCTGATCCGAGGCCTGCTCCCACTGAATGCAACACCATCTATCGTGTCAATTTTTGCTTTGCCAATTAATAGCTAAATGAGACACAGGACAAGGATGTCAATTTTAGTTTGGCGGGGCAAGCTTATAATAGCTTGATCATGGTGCTTCTAGAATATATCTTATTAAATCAGTTTGCCGCTATAACCGCTGAAAAAGCACAAGTTTTCCTTTCACGAATTAGAGGTGCTAAATTCAATTTTCATTCTACCAAGATCACCAGGTAGTAATAACCATAAACTGTCCCCAGTATATGTGAGATCAGATGCCAGACCCCTTTTTCCCCGCCATGTGCCCTGGAACGCAAAAACGTTCAATGCTAATACAGCTGGTTTTGTTACAAATAATTAGGAATAGTTTTGGTCTTCTCAGCATCTCATCCATGCCCGAGATGCAAAGTTTGAAAAGGAAGGTGCCACAACACACTCCTCAGTGCCAGCCACACACATTACTCGTCCAGTAACATGTTCTACCAAGACATCCCCACGGCTGCCCAAGTGTTATTCTAAAGTTAATTTATAGTGGTATAACCACTAAGTAATTGATAGTGATTCAGATTAATTGAAACAGTCAGTCCGTCACTTTTTTGGCATGGCCTTAAAGCAGCTTTAGTTATTTTACTAGGGTCATGTTTTCAAAAGAAACATTTCATGAAATTATATGTATTACACATACATACATACAAAGACCCCTGCGTCCATTGGTCTGATTCAAAGCCATTCACATTTTGTGACCACCCAACACAGCCTACAAAATGAGGGTAGGTCAGCCAACTTCTGGCTTTGTCTCTCTTCAGTGCGAGTTATGACATTTAGCTTTTGCACATGTGGACTTCCACCCAGGTTGACAAAGTAATGGTGGACTGCAAAGCAACCAGTTAAATACCAGTGGCTTAGATTATTACAACCATTCAATTCACTGTTTTTGTTTTTCTTCAGTCGTGCTGGAGACGGTCTCTTGGCATGTAACAAATCCCATTGGGATGCGACCACCACTACAGTCATTTTAATGCTCTGGTGATGCACATAAACAATGACCCTCACTTTCAGTAGTTCATCGCTGAGGGTGCCTCTGGTCACAGTTCTTTGTTCAGTAACAACACTCAGATGGAACTCGAGTCAAGGGATCACAGCATCGCAGAGAGACAACAGGGTGTCTCTAAGTGGCATGGATGGGGACGGTATGCAAGTCAATGCAATGGTAATCAGCCTCGAATTTGGCAAGATGGAAGATAAAAAATACAGAAACCTATGAGCAACTAACATAAAAAGCAGGGTCTGGCCTCATGTTATCAGCGAAAGGTAGTGTCTCACCTGGAAACGTGCAGAGAATGTGCAAAGATGGCACTCTACACAATGAACGTTTGTTAAGCAACTTGAATTCTAGGCAGAGACATGACAATCTGGTCTATTATAGAAGCTCCTGTCACATGACCCTCACAGCAGCCTCGAGTAGTGGAGCCTTCGGTTCTTGTTGCAAGTTTGAAACTGAGTTCTACCCATGACTTACTTCTATCTATGCAATAATAATGAATACTCTCTTCCTCATTTCTGGAGCCGATTCCTTGCTCTTAATGAAGTGTTACAAAAAAGAGATCTTATACCATCTCTTGATAAAAAGAGGTACAGGTAGTGTGGACAACCAGGTGTAGCAGAGTGCATTACTCCACTAGTAAGCAACATTACAAACTACAGCCAAGAGGACTTGTGACAAGTCCTATGCGCAAGGAAGCATGCCAGGTGTGTCAGATCGATGAAGCCAGGAGCAATGTGGCACAGGAGTATTGTAACAGTCTTCTAACCGTATATTGCTCTAAACAAACCAAACATGTAAAATACTGGCTTCTCATGTGACATACTTCTCTTGGGCACTACGGTGAATTGCACATTTGCATGAGAAATGTGCAATTAAAGCAATTTGGAGTTGTCACCTTTCACAGCCATAAAGCATCTCTGGAGTCTGTTGTCCTGGACAGTGAATATTTCTCAACTGGTGCCAGATTTTCTTCTGTGGGAAGGAAAAAGCGATTGATAAAAAAAAAGATGCTATTTTTCCCACAATGAGTTGTGAAAGTACGAATCCATTTGTGGGAGGCATCTACAAGCACTGTGAATGGTGGACTATACGCGTTTAGTAGAGGAGCTTCACTTGTAGAATATTTGAGGCTGTGAAAGGTTTCTGGAGATTTGTCACTCCAAGTGACAAGAGTTACAGTCAGGTTGCAAGAATGGCCCACAGTTGTCCATGAGGTTAGAATGTAATGAGTGAGACTGAGCAATTCTTATCGAGGAGATTTCTCAGTCTGGGCTTTGGTCCCAAGAGCCTGAATCTTCCCTCTGTTCACGTGATGCACAAAGTATACCAGTAAGATTTCTCTGATCTTGCATTTGCCTTGCCTTCATTATGAATTTAGGTCACGGCAGCACCTACAGAACTTTTCTCCGACGGCCAGGGGGTTCCTACTAGACAGATCTCCTCATCCATTGTGCCAACCAGTGCGCTAGCCATCGCCCAGACCGACACAGGACTTTCCTAGGTTCATCTGGATATAAATGTTGGAGTGGAGTTTAGTGTAATATAGATGCTATACTATCTAAGCTCACACCATAACATGCTAGGTTTGTAAGGCTGACAACCGTGTTAGTGAAAAGAAGAAATGCCCAGAGATCAAAGATGGATGTCTTCTACTTTTACAGTTGTGTATGGGTGTGTTCCTCATCTAAAAATAGGGCAATGCTTGCTGGCCCTGCATACAGTACTGAGGTATACTGTTCAGCAAGCATTATTAAAAATGTGTTAAGTCGTCAGTGATGAAATCTTAATTTTTAATTGGGAGTGAATTTAATAAGACTATACAAATTGCACAAACAGAAATACTTTTATAAAATAAAAATACCTGTGTTTTGTCTTCTGGAACATTCAGCCAGTGGTTAAAGGCTTGTGAAAGCTTCGTCCTTACCTGCTTTCCTGAAAAACAGCAGATTTCCCTCATTAAAAAATTATATGGTGAAGCTGTTCTAGTAATTTTAGTACTGAAAAAATTAATGTCTCATATTCTAAACATGATGACCCTATATTGGAATCTAGGGTACACATAATTTTAAAAAAAGTCAGAATTTACTTTTATCAACATTTATTTTTTGCACATGATCATATTAGATAAATTGTACAAATGAGCGCTACTATATAGTGAACTTAAATACTTGGCCTCAAAAAGAACAAGTTACTAACCTTTGGTAACATTCTTTCTGGTGGATATTCTAACTACACAATATGCACCTTCTGAATCTCGCCAGGCACCAGACTGGATCTGGAGAAATCTGCAACAGCCGCTGCATGCAGGGTGTGGCATCATCAGACCCTCAACCCTTACCTTCTCAAGTTTGGATGTGATATCACAGAGCTGCAGATTGACGCCCAACTTTCGAACTAACATCAGGCAATTCATATAGATTTTCTACACTCTGTGGCGCAGAGTGACAGAAAAAAGAGGAAATGGCAGTCCAAAATCTAGCTTAGAACCTTAGTACAACCCAACAACACCTCCCCCAGAACAGTATCCACCAGAGGGAGCACTGCTATAAGTAACTTGCTGTTCTTATGGATTCCTCGAACCAAAGATTCCTCACCTTTTAAAACAATACCTAAGTAGTGCTATCACAAGCTGGTGGATCAGAGTAGTGACTAGATGTCCCACACTACAGAGTAGGCTAAGAGGTCTTTGTGGACCTGAAAGTTTGCAAAACCTGCCTGATGAATATATGGTGTACACCCAAAACAGGAATGCATCTAGGCAAGGGTGTTGTAGCAACGCCTGCCATGGAGGAATGAGTGTGACAACACTCTGAAGGCTCCCTTTTGGCCAAAGTACAGCACAGCAAAGGACAACCACAATTGATAAGGTCAGTTTCTAGACACCATTCCCTTTCTTTGAACTAGTGAAGCCAACAAAAAGTTGATTGTCCACACTGTGCTCCTTTTTCCTACCAATGCAGTAACCAAGGGCCCACTTAGGATTCAGCCGGTGAAGCCTGTTCTCCTCTTTAGAGGAATGTGGAAGAATGCATGAAGAATAATAAATTACCTCACATGAAAAGGGTTACATCAGTTTTGAAAGAAACAAAGCCAGAGTTCTAAGTTCTAACTTAGCAGGAAAAAAGATGGTATATCGATTCTGTACATACAATTCCTACAGCACAGTGACATGACTGATGAGAAGTGAAGGCAATAAGAAAGTCTTTTTCATATAAGTTTATACACCGCCATAGGCTTCACAGTCTGCGGAACTGCATTACATCAGAGTACACATCTACTGGGCCAAGTGAACTACAACGGAGGCGCCATATGGCTTGAAGCACATTTCATCATCGTCTATCACTCCAGAGGAGGTAAACAGAGGCTTACTCTGTACACAATTACTCAGAATCCCTATTAGTGATCACAACCACCCAGTGCAATTTACAATAATTAAAAAATGGCTGTCAAATATCCTAGGCCTGCTTTTATCTGGTAACAATGTAAAGTATATTTTTGTTTGGACTGGCACCAAAGGGCACCTTTTTCCTTAGCTATGCACACTTAGAGGGACCCTTTTGCCACAAGCCTCCTCGCCAGTGGTAGCAGCAAGGCAGCAAGCTGGACTGGGTGAGGAACCTCACTCACATATTCTAGTAACATTACCAGTAACAAGGTTGGAAGAGCATAAATCAAGTTTCTTGAGCTCTACTCCAATGGTCCGGGCCCCTTAGGGGTCCGCAAAGCCTCCTCTGGGGGAGGTCTATGAATGCTTAGAAAATTAAATAATATTAACAGATTAGGTCCCCAGCTTTCAGTAATGACTCAGTGGGGGGGGGGGACCCAGATTCCAATAATGATTCAGTGGGGTCCCCGGGTTCCAGTAAGTCTAAAGTAAGGGTCCACAGAAGTCAAAAGGTTGGGAACCACTGATCTACACAATTGCTCACCACAAATACACCCAGGCACTGCCATGCCAGGTGCAGGAACTTGAGCATGCAGAGTTCCATCTTTGACATGTATGATTTTTGTCTAGGTTCATCTTATGCAATTTTTCTGGAGTTATATATACTCTGTGGAGGAACTTATCAGTTGATGTCTGTAGTTGGGAGATACAAGTTCAGTTAGTCCACAACAATATCTCCACCGGTCAGCTGTTCACCTAAGTCTGCTGCCCACTTATCCATTACCAACATTGGGACATCACACCAGTTGTCTGCAAATCATCAATACCGCTTGGTTACCAACCCATGCACTCATGATGCTAGTAAGTGCGTCTAACTTCTTAGCTTCTTTGAAAAAGGAGGTGCATTTTGCTTTTACCACGCTACTTGTACAATGTACCAGGGGCATTCCCTCCTGGGTGCCTGCAGCACACCAATATAATACATTTGCCAGTGTACCCTGCACAACTACCTCTACCTACACACGAGGCAGCAGAGGAGACTGGAGATGCCCGAATAGCTCAAAGAGAGGCTGGAATACCTAATGGTAATGTTTCAAATCTGCCACCGGCAACCCCCCTATAATAAGAGAGGGCAAACAGCCAGCATTTTATTCTCCGTCTTTCCCTACCCAGGTCAGACGGTTCTGTGTTGCACCACTACACCTAAAAAAAAAACTGAAAGGTAATATGGGGGTGCTTGCATAAAGATACAAAAAACACAGCAGTACTATTATTTTTAACGGGTATTCGGCCAGCTATTGATAATGGCAATTTGATCCGCTTCTCAACTTGTGCAGCAAGTGTATATATAGCAGGAAAATAATTATCTCGGATTGTCATCTCTTTTAATCTAGTGATCATTATTACCAAATATTTTGTAACAGATTCTGTGTACCCGCACAGTGAACATTCTATCCCTTTGTGGCTTGAGTCATAGGGAATATCTCGGTCTAGTCTTTTCACAGTTAATATTAATCCCGTATATGGCACCAAAGAGTACTGTATTTCGTATAACTGGGAGTATCTGCAGGCTGTTTGAAAACAACAGCATATTATCTGCACACAATGATATGACCATGTGACTAGGTGTGAATCCAATACTCAGTCACCAATGGTGTTTCCTTGACCACGCACGCCTGCAGCTCCATAGCCAGCAGAATATCAAAGGTGACAGTGGGCAGCCCTGCCATATGCCACCTCCCACCACTATAGGACTGGGCAGGTGTCCACTAATTCTTAATCTTACAGCCTGGTTTATGTACAGCTTAATTAAACTAAAAAATGATCTGTTCGGACACAGTTGTTATAGCATGTATTCCCATCCCTGGCAATCAATCAAAAAATATAGACGTCGGTGCCAGATCAAGATTTAACTGTTCTATTAAGGCAAGCAGGGTAACCATACTTTATGCTGCTTTTCTACCAAGTATACGGTATTTTTTCTCCAGAAGAATCGGGCCCCACATTAAGGGTGTCAATCTATTAGCTACAGTATTCACTAGAACTAACATTTATAACAAACCGAGATACCAGACTATATGAGTGAGCTAGTAAGATTATTTCCTGCTTCATTAATGCAGTCATAATTGGCTCATGGCACCTCAGCAGCATACCTTTTACCAAAGCCTCAGTATATACAGCGGGCATATGGGGAGCAACATTATCTCTATATGCTTTATAAAACTCCACTGACAAGTCCATCTATGACATTTTTAACGTCCTCCAAAAATAATTGGGCCCCTAAGTTTTCTCTGTCTGAATCCTCTAATCATGTCAATTTTGTCTTGTCCATGTAGTGCCTTAAATGTTGTTACTCATGGGCCACATATAACAGCTCATAATGTGCAAAAAACCTCCACCGCAGTCCAATGAGTTTGGTTCTGAACATCTAACATTGCCGGAATTAGGTTATATTGCTGATGACTCTTCAGTGGCCAGCCTAACATGCCATATGGACGCGCGCCCTCTCTATATTTCCTAGACTGCACATATTTGCCCAGGTATGCAACTTTATTACCACCCAGGCAGCGAAATTATTCTGTAGACACTCTGAGATCTGCAAGCACCTGGCCAGAATGTGGCTTAGCCTGCAAAGGTTTCTCTAATCGTGATATCTCCTGCACTGGTTTAAAGAGCTGGGTTATAATGGACCTCAGCACACCCGCCTGCTTAGAAATTACACCACTCCTTATAATCTCCTGAAAGGCCTCCCAGGGTGTAGCCCAAATGGAGACATGACCTACTTTACTAGTAAAGTAGACCATAATGGCCAAAGCAGTTACCCGTCTTTGAGTGCCTATTTCTGGAACTGCCATTTTTGGGGCAGTTCAGCTCTAAGCAGCACATTCAACTGCATCAACACTGGAGAAGGATCTGATAAAGTTGTGATAGGTTACTAGCCACATGGGCCCATCCCCTCAATGACATCCACCAAAGCCAAACGTCTATAAAGAAAAAGCAGTGATGTACTGCAGAATAATGTGTGTATGTATTGGTATCATTTAATATCTTCCAAACATCCAGCAGCCCTAACTTTCATATATAGTAGTGTCGCGTCTTTAGGGACATTGTAGCATAGTCAGCAGTGACATGCTACCTACAACGCATAGGGTTGAATCACCACCCTAAATATTAATGAGCATCCATGGGTGCCTGCATGTATTGTAATGTGATTACATGTCACATATAGTCAAGCATAGTAGGGGCATCAGAGTTTGACCCCTCTATCTATTACCTGCCTTTCAGCTATAACATATTTACCATTCGCATCTTACACTGTGTAGCTCTTACGAAAATGCCCCACATGACAATTGCAATAATAATGGCAACACCCCTAGAGAACGAACTGTAAGATGGAAAACAAAAGTACAGGAGCTCCATCGTGATGCAAACGTAGGGGGTTTTGATGAGGCAAATGCCTCTCCTGTAACACCCGATGTAAATATGCTGTGTGTCTAAAAAGGACAGAACTTTCTTCTGCTTCTCTTGTGCATTTAGAAATTTAACAGTAAGATGATGGTGTTTACTCAAAATCTCAATCATCTGTCTGATCCCTAAATGCTCCAGTTCCTCATCCCACAAGATACAGCACCTGTATAGAAACAATCATAACCATTTCCATGGCGAGGACCCATGTATTCCTCCACCCTCACTGACCTCCATCACGTCCATCATGTCAATGCAGCCCCAGTATACAATATGTAATCAAGAACACAAATAGAGCACAACCAAAAGTCATTTCAGTGGTGAACATTATAGGGTGGTAGACTTATATCACCACCGCATAGGCTAACATTCTGAATTAAGGATGAATCTTTACAACACATGCTATACCAAAGAGGACTAGTAATCTCCTTTTTGTCTGGGGAGGCAGTAGCCCACCTCATCACAAATCCCCATCCACCTTTCGTTTCAAGCAATAGGGCCTCCACATTAATTTCCTCTGCTGTCAGAGTCTGTACTGTGTATTGTTTGACCTCAAAATTAAAAATGTTAGGTGTTGTAAGAAATAGGGCTATTAAGTGAGGGTGGAAAGTACCCACCTCAAGTAATAATCACCGTCCTTGTCATGGAGAACCACTTAAGTCACTAAATAAACCCTGAGCTCAACCCCCCAGTATCTACGGCACAGAGCAGACAGGTTTATTTTAGGAGAAATGTATAAAGTAATTATGCAGTACTAAAACAGCAATAAAGCTGAAATGAAAAACCACAAAAATCCCAAAATTGAAAATGCAAAATGTTATAAAATGACACCAAAATAACACAAATCCAATGAAGGGAACTATAGATATTCCTTTGTAAAATCTTAAGAGGAAATAGATTCAAGAAGCATTAGGTGCCACTGAAAGCCATGGTTGCGGTGGAATAGGAATGCTGTGCAATTTGATGCTGACCGCGATGAAGTGTGGGTCGAATACACCAATCAAGCTACTCCTAGTCAAATATTTTTCCTTCTGACTAGTCCTTTAAGACCCAATCCACTGAAAGAGTACACTTTTTAAGTCTCCCAGGAAATCAGGAGAAGCACCTAAGAGACTCAAAGCAGGTTCAGTCATCTTCTGATCTTCCTCAAGTCATAGGCATTCTGAAGTGGGTGCCTTGAGATGCCACATTATTTCTGGCAAGGGCTAGTGGGTGCAAATGCCCGCTGGGGATGCCCTAACTAATGCGGTAAAAATTCCTGGAGCTAACTTTAACCATGGTGGCATGTGTGTCTTTTTCTCTCTTCAGTTTGAAGCAGTCAGTCCCTGTAACAACAACTTCAGAGACAGACGCCTGGTAGATCAAAGTTGAGTTTTCAGCAACCAGACAGAGTACACAAGAGCCGTTTTGGCATCCTGTCTTTTTCCTTTATAATGCGACCAAAATGTTATATGTAAACTCAACAGACCTGTTAAACAAGCTTTGACACAGTAATGTTAAAGAGGTCCGCCTTGATTGAGGCCTGTCTGTCTGGTGAAAAAAAGAAAAGCCCTGCCCAAGTGCAAATTAACATTTGCATGGGAGAGGGAAGGACTCTTCGAAGTGCCATATGAAAAGCCCCAGGAGACGGGTCAGACAGGATGCGACATCCAAGCAGGATTTGGCACTGCAATGTCAAAAAGGATCCTCACAGCCTCTCTCTGCAATGCCTGCCAGGTTCAGATGACTCACTTCTGCCCATTCAGGTCAGCCTATTCTTTGCTCCTGCGAACAAGTTCACACATCATTCACACCTATTCAAAGGCTAATTACTGGCTGGCAGAAGATCAAAATGCAGATGTAGCTTCAAATAAACAACTTTATAAACATCCCCATTTCTCAATATTCATTCCAAATCTGACTTCACCAGTGAATTGGGCTTGTAATGAATAAAAGTCCAAAAATGAAATGTGTAGCCGTTTCCTACCCCAAGATGGTGAAAGGCCAGAGATCCATTATTTGACTTAGCCAATTGTTCTTTTTTAGGAATGAGGAAATATTAGGAATAGCATTCTGTGCCCCTCACTGTCTCCGGCATCACCATGATACTTGCGAGTCAGAAAATCTCTCAAGACTCAAATTGCTAAATTCTGGGCAAAAACAGGAGAAACTTGGTTGGAGCATAAAAAGGAAGGGTGCAACCAAACTGAACAACTTGTTCATCATAACTACACACCAGCTGGTCAGGATGGATTCTACCCCTTACCTGTCCCAGATGACCACTGGAAGGGGATGTAAAGCAGTTTGGTGACAGCTGCAGCAGACTGGAGGAGGAAGAGAAATGCTGTATCAGCTTGTGGCTACGTCCTCAGCTACTGGCTCTTTCTTTGGAGCTGCGAAAGGGCTGGACAGGTCGAGACAGCTGCCTCTAAGTTGGCAAGGCTCCTAGAGTAACTTCAGAACTTTCACTAATGCTGATAAAAGTGGCTAGCGGGAGAAAGAAGGCCCCAAGAATGAGCCATTGCTGCTATACTGTCCCTTAACACTATACAAGGGCAGAATCTGCTTCCCCCCCCAAAGAGTATGGATATATTGAATGGCATGCTCATAAGGAAAGTTTGGATATTTCCAGAAAAGCCAGGTTAACCCATATAAACTAGGAACCAAATAATGACTGATGTCCATCCCCTAGGAGAGACAATCTAAAGTACTAAGGTCAGCTCTAAAGATGTCTTGGCCATAACATACATTCTGGGCAAAGGAGCTCTTTAATTCCTCTGTGATGGCAGACACATTTTACTCACCATGTCGCAAAGGGCCTGTGTGTAGCAGTGTTCAAGACATGGAAGGCTAAACTGACAAATAAAACAAATCTCTTGCCCAAGGAATACATTTTTTGTGTTGCCCTATTTTGAGAGCTGTAGTAGGTGAAGGCATTACAAGTCACCTTACTAGTTCAGGCTTGCACATCAAGTCTCCAGAGTCGGATGCTGCACTGGAAAGGATGGATCCCCTAGAGTTGGCCTGTGTCACAGAGTAATTTTGAGCCTCAAAGGCGGAGCACAACAAGGTATGCAACATGCTATCATGAGGGACTCAGGGCCTCGTTAAACTGCAGCAAGGGCAAAGACATTTAATGGAGCAAGCTGCAGAATCTGTCAATAGCTTTGCCTTAGTCTGAACTGTGGGCAACTGCAAATCCAAGACATCCTCAGCCCTGTGCAGTACCACTACAAAGAAGGCACTAACTGCAGTATGCGGCTCTACCAGTGAATTCATTTTGGTCTCAGGTGAAGTATCCTAGCCATTGGCACTCTGAAGGTCCATCTAGGACAGCTTAAGTAAAATGTGGGAAGATGAGTAAATAAGCTGCCAACTCATCATCATCTTTATTGTAGAGAGCCTGTTCAAGTCCCTGGATGTTACAGGAATGAGAGCATTGGCAAAGCTAATAGGTCTCGTCTTGCTGACCTACTTGCCTGGCCTTTGTTTTTTGCAGCTGAATGAAGATGTAATATGCGTGCCTTGCTACACATGCACAAGCCTATGGAATAATCCGAGTGTCATTGTTTCCTTATTTCTCTTTTTAGAGATCTTTGCTGGTGGACACCACCTGGATTGGCAAATAGAAAAAAAATGCAGTTTTATCTGCATGAAACCAGTTCTTTGCAATGTGGAGCAGCCCAGCAGCAAACGGCAGCTGCTGGGCCCTTAAATAAATAATTATATTATATATAACATTTTAAAAATCTATTTAAAGGGGGTTGGGATATAATGGAAGAGCAGTTTGGAGGTAAGTGGTGGAAGCAACAGAGTGGGTGGGGTGTAGAGAGCAACAGAAGCATGTGGAAACACTTTTGTACTGTGGAGTGGTCAAACAGGAAATGGCAGCTGGGACCACTCTCCAAATTCATCAAAATTAAAACATTTTTCTTCTAGGGCTACGAGGGGTAGAGGAGCAATGAAGCAGTGCCTGGGGGCGCATGAATGGAAGCAACTGGTATGAAGGTACACAAGTGTGGGATGCAGGAGGGCGGCACAACAGAGGTACTAAGAACACACATGCACAGTCATGGAGTGCATAATGAAAAAGAAAAAGGTAATTCTTAAAATGTGAACCACGGAAGTCAATCAATCAAAAGTAAGCTAAAAAGAGGAAGGCAAACCATAAAAGTAGAAACAAGGAAATGGCCAATGAGAGTGACAGCAAATCCAAACAAAGGTAAGCAATGGGTGGGCTCTAAGCCCACTGGAAATATGGTCCACAAGTGGTCTTTACCAAACAGACAGCTACAAGCTGTCTGGTAGGCAAGACCTAACGGCCTCCAATCTCCAGTAAGACAGACGTCGAGGAAGAGGGGCAGAAAAAGAGCCATCCTCATTCAGAAGCTGTGCCTAAGTGATTGCACAGTAAGACATAAGGCAAGCTCTCATCTAAACAGACTCCAGATCTTCTGGGTGACTCAAGAGATATTCCAAAACTGACACAGCTAGAGCCAAAGAGGCGTTACAAAAGAACTAAACGCTGAGGACTGTAGCAATTGTGTTGAGGCACCTAAACATACTGCAGAGCTGATGAAACCTAGGATGCATGGTCTCCAGACCTGGGATCATCTCAGAAACAGATGTTGAAGGCAGAGTCAGGCGCTTGGATCGTCAACTACGCAGCTTGTCCGAAAAGCAGGGGCATTGTGGCAGCACCAAACCTCGCGTTGACTTCTTATGTCTGCGTTTGGATTCGTCTTTCGATTCTGTCCTAGACTTACCAGAGGATGGTGACCGGGACCTGAAATGACCTCAAAACTTGAAACAGGACCGACCTCTTGGGTTTAGGTTTGCTGATGTAGAATTTGGCTTTCTGATGGTCTTCAGAGGCATCAGGAGGCATTTACCTCAGGACTTGAAGTTGTGGATGTCACGGAGGCACCAAAAACAGATGCCATGTAGATCTGTGACACCATCTAATTCCTGCTAGGGAGACACAACTTAAACCACTTTGGTTTAGCCAAAGATAACCCTACATACTATGATGGCAATCGTGAAAGAATGAAAAATGTCCTAGCAATTGTAATGGAAAGTTTCGATTCTATTAAGGACTTGGAGTCGAGGATCATGCATAACTATCTTCTTTATTTCTCTCCAGCAGCTTCAAATAACCAACAACATAAACGACATTTCCCATTGGGAAATGAACCAAACACTGCAACCAATCAGCATCCATGAAACATATGAAGAGGTAAGGTTGTTTCCTGTTCTTCCTCTCTCTCTGCACGACAGCTGCTGTGTTGATGAGATTCTCCTTCACTCTGTCTTTTGCTCATTTCCTGTAAAAATACATCTCAGGTTGTAATAAAACTGTAACAAAAACCCACAAATCACTGTCCTCATTAATATGTCCTCAACATGCTTGAATATAATTTGTGGTTTACTTACTCTACAATGAGAAATTTCACCTATCACATATTGCATCCATAGTGGTGGGGGGAACCATCACCTAGGATGTGTGGATGGGAGAATCCTTGCCTCAGAGTCCATGATGGAAAATAAACTTTCCTTTATGATTGCCAGGAGATTTTTCATTCGATGTCAGAACTGTAGGTGAAGATTATGCTGGTTTAAAGCTTACTTACCACCTAATTGGCAATGTCTACAACGAGTTGAAGTAAAACCTCTTAATGTGGACTTCGATGACCAGTCTGCTGCATTTATAATGTCCTCCAGTCTCGCTCCAAATGAGAATGCCTTAGAAGCCATTGCTCCCATTGATGAGTCAATTCTGAAAATGTTACTGTCAATGCCTGCTTCCTGCATGACCCAGGGAACCCATCTCACGATTGTGTGTGATAAAACTGCTTTCAAAGGTTTCCTCTTAAGGCAACCATAAGTTCCTGTTCTCCGATGGGTCTGAATTGCTCAGTAGCCCAGTCACAGGCCTTCAAGCATAACCGCTCACAATTTGGGACAGTCTGAAAAGGCAGGGTAGGGTAGGGTAGGAAATCATTCTTGTTTGCGTTATAGTAGGCCTGCATATGCTGAAGGTTCCTCCGTCTAGCGTATACCTTCTGCCCGTGAGCTTCTGAGAGCTGACATCAGACATACATCTGCAAGATACAATGCACAGTAACATAATGAATTTACCTGATAATTCAATCCTGCTCAGATACTTATTCTGAGGCCATGACAGGAAGAGATTGGGAATGCAGTTCACATCCCATGGAGCAGAGTACATTGGTTCAGAGGGAAGACATAGGCTGATATCTCTCAAATGTTTGCAGACCAATAGGTATTGCCTTATCATCAGACCTTCCACCAGTAGGTGACTAGCAAATATAGACGACCTGAAAGTATTTACTGACCTGTAGGCCATACCTTTGGGATACATTTCCACCAGGAAATTCAAAATATGAACGATGCCAGATTCCATGGGATCCAGGTGTAGTTGACACCAACCCAGTCATTGTTTCCATGCTGAAAGATATCTTTCAGGGGTACTTTCCGCCCATAGTTTTTGAGCTTGGTCTGAAATTATCCTAGTCTGTAATCCTCCATACTATCAGAGATAACCCCTCTTCCTGAATCGCTGCATGTGCAAGGCCCCCTGGATTCCTCAGAATGTGAAGCTATGGGTGGATGGGGGAATCCCAGGAAAGTACCAGAAGAACTGGGAACCCTGCATGAAATCTCCAGATCAGAGTTATTAAGACTAAGTCCGCTGCCTGTCTCCTGATCTGTAGAGACAACCTTATAATAGCAAACAGTGGGAAGGCATAGCCCTGTTCCTGACTCCAATCCGGGAGGAAGGAATCCATCACCAAAGCTCCTGGATCTGTTGATCTAATGATCTATCCTGGATCCAAAGAGGTCTATGAAAAACGGGCCCCAAAGTTTGTTCAGATAAGCAAACACCAGAGGATCCAGTCACCACGTACTTGAATCTGAGATACCTGGAATTCCAGTGCGCCACATCGCTGTCTGTTTCCGGAAAGTATTCCGCAATCACCAACTTCTGATCGGAAAGGCAGTATTGCCAGAACTCCTGCATGATCAGAACTCCTCATGATATGTTGAGTACCTTCGACTTGGTGCCTCTCAGATAGTGGATATACTGCTCTGCCGATTTATTGTCCATCCTTAGAAGTACACAGCATTTACCTCTGTTCCTGGTCCAGCACCCAATCGTAAAGGATCTGGCCAAGAGATCTACACAACGGGCATGCAGATGTTTTTCTTGATCTGACCAGCTTCCTTCTGTAGACGATTTGCCACATCTGGCCCCGCAAGCTGGCTTCCAATTCTATAATGATATCTGGGTCGCTCTTCCTATGCCCCAACCACCATTTTATCTTCTCCCTGGATTTTCCAAGAGTGGACCCATTTCCAAATATGCGAGACCCCCCTGTAAGTGGGATGCCTTGAGGCGCTGTCTGGCTCTGAAGTGTAAGGGCTCTGGAAAGATCACTTAAATAGAGTAGGACTAGAGGCCCACAATTCGGGTCAGTTGGTGAAGTGAGGATCTGAGTCAGACCAGGACTCTGCATCTCCTGGTGAGTATTGGATATCTTCTTGCTGGGCAGGCTCAGAGAAGTCTGCACCGAATCTATCGTGAAACCCAGGAACTTGATCCTACGTGAGGGAGTAAGCACGAACCCAAGGCTTTCTAAAAGGGAGACAGTTGTTGACAGGTGTCTTGTGAACATCACAGGCAATTGGTCCATCAGGAGGATGTTGTCCAAATAGAAGATGAGTCATATGCTATGTGTCCGGAGGATTTCCATCACTTGTCTGAGGAACTTTGTCAAGCTCCAAAGTATTTAAGATAGACCGAACAGGAGTGATTTAAACTTAAAAGTCTGGTGGCACCATTTGAACTGGAGAAAATGCCAGTGGAGGTTGAAGATACGAATGACCAAGTAGGCATCCTTGAGGTCCAGTCGGACCATCAAATCTGTCAAACATGTCCCTGAGGAGGTGACTGCCCTCCATCTTCAAATGGCAGTTGACCAACCATTTGATCAATTCCCGTCGATTTATGACAAGACTTAATCCCATGGCCTTCTTCTCTGCCAGAAATGTACTCATGAGGAACCCATTGGAACGATGACCGGGCAATTGCGAATTTGTCTAGCAGACTCGTTACCTCCTGGAATATGAGGTGCTTCTTATCGACTGAAAAGGTAAGAGGGCGAAGAGGATTTGACTGGGCTGGCAACCCATACAATTCTACATAGAAACCCCAAACTGTCTGCAATACCCATGAACCTGAAGTCGATAGAACCCAATTTTAATCCCCCCCCACCCGGATGTTGTGCGTGGGTAGCACTGTTACCTGAGTAGTTACTGGCGGAAGCTAAGCCTTTAGATGTGTCTCAGTTGAAACAACCTCTTCCAGTGCCTTGTGAGGGAAACAGCCAAACCTCCCGAATTTAGTCTGGTCCTGGTAGAGACCTCTCTTGGTATGCTCTCCACGATAAAAGGCGTTGATGTATGAGTGGCTGGCCAAGGGCCACCTACCCCTGCCGGGCCATTGGAAAACATTGGCAGAAAAACAATCTTTTTGATGGACTTTATCAAGGGAAGTAAATGTGGAAACAAATTTCCCAAATTATTGCATGAACGGTTCTCCAAAGAGGCCCCCTAGAGTCACCTGCCCCACTTCTATGAAGGCTAAATCACCCAGCTTGGAAATGGCACATTAGCATTGCCTTAAAAATATTACAGCCCTTTGTGCCCACTCAGAGAGTATCTCGGGATATGAATGAAACGGATTGCTTGGCTTTTTCTGCTATGTCTAGCATCTTAATCAAGGGCCCGTCAGATCCAACAATCTATACTGGCATCAGCGCTGTAAGCATTTTATACCATTTTTGAGATCCTTGCTGTATTTGGCTAAAAGCATAGCCATCTTTGATTCTATCGCCGGAGTAAGGAAAACTTTTCCATTCAGAGTAGGGAGGAGGCACTCTGCTCTCAACCTGTTGCGGACCTCTTTTTTCAAGTGGTTTAAGTAGTTGGCCTACCACATAAGATGCCACCCTGTCTGGCGGGATCCATTAGTTTCATCTAGGGTGATAGATATCATCAGGATCCAACATATCCGCTATTAGTGGAGCCATTGGGGCCCCCAAGTCGACAGCGGATGTCAAACATTTGGAATTAGAGAGCCATGGACGACCTTGCTCTTGCTCTTTATCCCCATCAGAGGAACGAGGGGAACAGAGTGGTCGTAATACAGGAAGGGGGAGGGCACCCACCATTGGACCAGGAGTGCCAGGAGATAGGCACGGGGCCTGATTATTCCCAACATATTGTCTTTTGGCCAGGGAATGCCTTCTTTAGATGGTCAAAAGCATCCTGGGGTGAAGGGTCCCTGAGGTGTTTTTGTGGTTTGAGCTACCTACGAGTTTCCACTGAACCAAACGGTCCTGGGAGGTCTGAGGAGGGGCTCTGGGGAGTTTGCCGTCAGCTCTACAAACGTTTCCCCTTCAGAGGTGCCAGGGCTGTAGAAAGCACTTTTTGTACTGAGACATCTATGGTTTCTGCTAGGTGTTTATTGCTCAAGGGCCATTCTCCACCTCCTCTAAATATGCCTATTCTTTCCCTCTTACATAATGGGCTTGAAGGTCTTACATCTGGCCTGGCCTCAGGCAAAGTTCATCTGTGTCTTTTAGACCCTCAGTTGATTAGAGATTGGATCTGTGGTTGGGATTCAACCACCTAAGTGGCAGTGATGTAATTGGAAACCCTCCAAAGGTGTTTTACAGGGCCGTTAGGCCGACTTCAAGTTAGGGCTAGGGTGGGGTGTCACCATGCGCTCGGACTTCCTATTGGCGGAGCAAGCACTGCCCCCGTACACAGTAATCACACCGACCCCTGTAGGGAGTCTCACTCTAGGCTCTTGGGGACTGGGCCTGCCAGTCATGTGAATTGGCTGCAGACGAAATTGAGAGCAGGCGCCAAGGACAGGGATCACTGATTTCTTTGCTCCAGAGCCACAGAGGAGAGCACAGTTCCTCGGCAGAGACTGTAAGCAGAGCCGAAAATGGGTAGCACCCCTCACGCGCTGGGAGGACCATAGTGCTGAAGCGCAGCCCCTCACACTTCTCCTCAGCTGTACAGGGATTCGCAAGGCTGATCCTGTGGGTTTTTCAAGCCAAAAAGAGAACCATTAACGGAGCGTGCTCTGGGTTTAAACCCACCTGAAAGGGAAGAAAGTCAAACAAAGCAAAAAAAGTATACAGATCTCAACTGCATATATTGAGAGGAAACAAATGACACTCATCTACTGCTGGAGCAGAGGAGAAACAGGAAACAGACTTACCTCTTCAAGGGTTTCATGGACGCTGATTGGCTGCAGTGTTAGGTTTATGCCCCTATGGATTTGGGAAATGTAGTTTATATTGCTGGTTATTTGAAGTGCTGGAGAGAAATAAAGGAGGTTATGCATAATCCTCGACTCCTGTCCTGACACAGAATTTGGGAAAAGCCTGAAAACACTCGGGGCAGAACTCTGGTTCTGCTTCAAAGAGCTTGGAAAAAGAGGAACTCATGCTATTCTACAGGATGGAATGTATATGCAGCTCTCTGACATTACACTAAAGCTAAATCAAAGTTGTGACAGAGGATGATGCCACCAAACAGCATGTGAGAGCGGTTGCAGTTTTCAAGATCGAGTCCAGCAATTTAAAAGGTGAGGAATCAACAATGAGAAATATCAATCAGAAACAGTTTGCAGCAGGTATTGATGAGACGAAGCAAAGACTCAGTGTTTTTCATTAGCTTCTTTATCAGCTTTCTTTGCACATGATTTACAAATCCATCAAATGTGCTTAAGCGGGGGCGTGGCCGGCAAGATGGCCGCTTGGATGCACTTGTAGAGTGCTCGCGGCCCCGCATTTGAGATCCTGCAACATCCTGTCCGCCCGAGGCGCCGTGGACCCCGCGGATTGGTCTTGGGGGTCTGGTTAGTGGGGGTACGGCACGAAGGGCCGGGATTGTGTTGGCGGCGGATCATGCTGCCGGGCCCCCAAGGATTGCCTGACCTTAATATGGCAGCCGCCAGGCGGGTCGGCTGAAAACTTGATCCTGGAGAATCGCTGTATGCCAGCCTGCGGTTTTGGAGGTAGGGGGGGCCCCCCTGGAATTGGCACCTTAATCCTGCAACAGTCGGTCTACGAGGGGAACGGACCACCCCCCCATCTCCTTTTCATCCAGCTCTGCTGCGGGGGCAGGATGGGCCTGCATCTGGCTTGGGCCTGGTGGGTCACCCAGAACGAGTGCGGCTCAACTGGGCCAATGCCCCCCTGCAGTGTAGATCGACCGCCGACGAGGAGGCAGTGGCGCTCGGTGGTGTTGCACCACCGGGGGCTGTGTGGAGTGATTATTCCCCCCTGTTGGCTGGATTCTACATCACTGCCGGTCTTCAACGTGGTGGCCGCCGGGTCAACTGCCCATTCAGCTCGTGGAGTGAGATGCTGAGAGGTGCCACCCAGGGAGCTCAGTGAGAAGGTTGCCCAGAGAGCGACTGCTTGCCCCACCAGATCGGCACCAGTGGGGTACGGATTCCACCCCCCTCTCTACTGGGTCTTTGCGCATGTTGCGCACGGAGCGGATGTTGGGACATTGGACCTGGTGCCCCCCCTTCAACAGTAGAACTCTGGACATAGCGGACTTACTGCACAATGGGCCAACTGCCTATGGTGTGGTCTTCACGCACAGTGGTGATGTTCTGCCGGGGCCTATGCGAGATGCTGGCCTGCGAGGACCAGATGGTACTGTGAAGTTCTCCTCGTGCCTCTGCTGCCAATAGAAGCGTGGAGTTGCGGGTTGATCTTGTCTTGCAAGTTGGGACCCTCGGTGCTCTAGTGTATGGTGAAGGAGGCTCTGGGACGCAATTGCACCATGGGAAAGGATAAAGCGGGGAAGGGAACTCAACAGACCCGGATGGACCAATATACAGCGCAGTCTCTGGGTGGGACTCTGCCACAAGAACCCCCGGGTCCCTTGAACAAAGGAAGTGAGCCCACAGGTGCGCAAATCCTGGCTGCCATTGAGGCCTCGGGTCAGTCGGTAAAGTCGCAAATTGCCACCATGGCAGTAGATGTGAACCTGCTGAGGGCGGATTTGAGGGTGGTTTCCGAGCATTCGGTGGCGACTGAGCAACAGGTGACCTCCATGCAGACTGACATCAACACCCTAAAGACCTCCGTGGCTGCTCTGGAGGTTAAAACGCACAAACTGGAATGGAGAGTTGAAGATGCAGAGGGAAGAGCGCGTAGGTCCAACTTCCATGTGGTGGGTTTCCCGGAGGGCGCAGAGGGCACAAACCTAGAGACCTTCTTGGAGGACTGGATTAAAAAAAGCATTGCCTAACGCCCCCTTGTCAGCCATGTTTGTAGGGGAACGCGCACACAGGGCACTGGCCCCTCCGCCGGGTGCACCTCCTCGAGCGCTCATAGCCAAGATCCTCAACTACAGGGACCAGGACACAATCCTTCAGGAAGTGCGAAAACATGGGGACCCTTCTCACGAGAATCACACAATCTGCTTTTTTCCGGATTACACTCGGGAGGTGCAGCTCCAACGACAGTCCTTCATGGGTGTTAAACGCAGGTTGAAAGAACTTGGGTATACTTATATGTTACTCTTCCCACTAAACTGAAGCTTCTGCATGCTGGCCGCTCTAATTTTTTTCAGTCACCCGAGGCAGTATGGGCTTGGTTGGAGCTTGGTGATGGGGACAGTACACAGAGGTCCTGGAGCGGAGGAACCCGTAAGAGGCCTACCAAAACGGTTGGCGGGCAGTCCATTGTGTGCCAGACCAGTAGGTGACGTCGCGCTACCCGCAGTGCCAGGGTGGTAGTGCGCTCGGATGGCACCTTGAGCATGGACGGGAGGTGCCGGGAGCAGGAGGAGGCGAGACTGTTGGTGCAGGCCGTCACTGCAGAGGGGTCCTCTCGATCCGGTTCATCCCCCACCTGGATGATGGATTAACACAGGACTCTGACAGCACCAACGCCTAATGAACTGTACGAATGTATACCTGAACTAGGTGTGCGAAGCAGTGGCTGTTGCCAGACTCGGGTCTTGCCCCCGCTGCCCGCTCTCCCGTGCCCCCTACCTCCTTTCCCTTTCATATCCCCCCTCTCCCCAACTTTTCCTCCTCCTTTCTGTTAATCTCCTCTATTAAGTGTTGGCGGGAACTCGGGCGGCCACAAGTCGCGGGACTTATGGGGTGTTGTGCACTATCTCTCCCCCCTTTCTTCAGTTTCCCTCCCTTAGCTTGACTTAGGCTAAATATTGTTTTATTCCTCCCCCCGTCTTGTAGCAGGGAGTGTCACCTGTTGGGGCTTACTAATTACTTTCTGAGAAGTTCTGTTGAGTTTGGGTACAATGCATGCGTGGTCTGTGTAGTCGGGTGTGATGAGTGGGAGTGTAACCTGATTCTGTCCAGACCAGTTCCCCGCAGCAGTACAGTTTAGTGCTGCCACCACCTTTTGGATTCCAGGGGAGGTTGCGGGGCACACGCACAGAGTGGGCAGACACTAGTTGTGGGTGGTGTTTACCCGGGGTGGGTTGAGGTTGTTTGGTTATGGACTCTAATTTTAGTTGTTATTGGAGTTTTGTATCATGCACTGGCTGCACTGTACTTCCGGTAGCGATAGGGCAACCCGCACCTTTCTTGTTGATATGCGGCTGATTGTTGAGCCGGACCAGTGGCATGGTGAGTCTTTTGGGAGGACTGGGGGGGTCGCGACTGGCTATGACGACTTGGCATAGAGCATGGCAGGTACACTGATTAGAATGGTCACGTGGAATGTGCGGGGGCTGAACTCCTTTGTAAAACGTTATAGGGTGCACACTTATCTTAGGCGATTGGGAGTTCATGTTGCTCTCTTGCAAGAGACACACTTACTAGAAATTGAAGCTCAAAAATTGCAGAGGAAGTGGCGGGGTGAGCTGTACTCAGCAACGTACTCATTTTATGCCAAGTTCGCGTCAGTTTGGGTGGCCCCCGAAACCCCCTTTCAGTTAAGGAGCTATACCGCTGATATCCAAGGCCGCTATGTCTTTCTGCATGGGGAGTTAGATGGCCGGGAACTCTGCATTCTAAATATATATGCCCCCAACTCTGGTGATGCAGAGTTTTTACACAAGCTCCAGTGTGACTTGGTGCCCTATGCGGGGATGCCCATTATTTGGGCGGGTGACTTTAATTGTGTGTTGGACGGGGTCTTGGATAGAAGTCCCCCCCAGGGTGGGCACTAAGCCTCATAAGACCGCCATGCCCCGCAGTGTAATGGAGAATCTACATTTGGTGGATATATGGAGGGAGATGCATCCCACTTCCACAACCTTTTCCTGTTACACCCCCACTCATGGAGAACATAGCCGTTTAGACAGCTGCAAACGACGGGACCCTGGATGCTTGTCGGGCTGATTATCAAGTCCGATTTCTGTCAGATCATTCCCCTCTTCTATTAGAATGCGGAACCCACGCACCTAGACCGGCGATCCCCCTTTGGCGCATGAGGCCGGAACTACTGGGTGACCTGACATTCAGGAGGCATTGACTGGTTATTTTGGAGGCAATTGGACCACAGCCCAGAGTCCCGGCATAGAATGGGAAGCCCTCAAGTCATTATACGGGGCGAAAGCCTCACTAAGACATATGGCATTCGGAAGAAACTAGACTAGGAATTAGCGCAGCGGGAGGACACCCTGTTGTTCTGCAGAGTCAGATTGACAATGGTAACGCTCTGGAGGCTGAAAGTCAAGTGGTGCGTGGTCGCATAGGTGCCCTGTGGAGTAGACTAGATGGTTATGTTCGTAAAGATTTTAGGCAGCGATTGCACAGTGAGGGTGATCGGTCTGGGTGATTGCTCGCCTGGCTGCTGCGATGTGAACGCCCCATCCCCTTGATCTTATCTCTCCAGGGTCCCACCGGTAATAGGATTCGGGGTCAAACGCGTGAACGCACATCTATGGGAGCACCTCAAGACCATATATTCCCCTCCGCAAAGTGACGTGAGCTCCCGGATACGTGAATACCTGGATGGCCTTCGATTGCCCAGGCTCAGGGACGGCCAGGTGATGGAATTGGAGCCTGAGCTCTCCTTGGAAGACCTTCAGGGGGCCCTGTGTGGCATGGCCTCTGGGAGGGCGCCAGGCCCTGAAGGCCTCCCAGTCGAGTTTTACCGCGCATACTCCGCAACACTGCTTCCTAAACTGCTGGAAATGCTTCAAGAGGCCCACGGGAGGGGCGTGCTGCCACAACAGATGAGAGAAGCATTGATCATCATGCTACCTAAGGCTGGGAGAGATCCTGCTGACCCGAGCTCCTATCGACCGCTGTCGCTGTTATATGTAGATGGGAAACTCCTCGCTAAGGTCCTTGCAATGTGATTAGGCCAGGTTGTGACCTCACTGGTAGGGAAGGATCAGTGTGGGTTCATCCCTGGAAGAGGGACTCACATCAACCTGCGGAGATTATCACATGTTATGCATGAGACGCGTGGGCTCCCCGACCGCGCCACATGTGTTGCCTTGGACATAGAAAAGGCGTTTGACACCCTATCCTGGGATTACTTATGGGCCGTCCTGGATAGGATGGGCTTGGGTCCTTACTTTTTGTCATGGGTTCATCTGCTCTACTCATCTCCGCATGCCCGGGTTTGCACTGGGGCGCTTGTGTCTGAGGCGTTTGACGTACAGCGAGGCACTCGACAGGGCTGCCCCCTATCCCCGCCACTGTTTGCTCTAGCAATGGAACCCCTAGCTATAGAACTACGAATACGCTTACGGAATTGGGGCATACAGGTTGGGGCAACAACACACACCATATCCCTGTATGCTGATGATGCCCTAGTGTATGTTATAGATCCTGAGAGCTCAGTCCCTCTCTTATTGACATTGATGGACGATTTTGGTAGGGTATCGGGATTCCGAATAAACCAACGGAAGACGGTGTTGTTCCCTATGGCGGGCCTCTCTGCAGTGGATACTTCGGAGTTACCGCGGATGGATTTGGAGTGGGAGACGGAGTCGTTTCAGTATCTGGGCATGCGGGGGACACAATCTCCCCATCTGCAATATGACTTGAATATAGGCCGAGTGTTAGATGGCCTCGGTCCAATTTTGGACCTCCCTCCCACTGTCAGTTATGGGCAGAGTCGCACTCTGCAAGTTGATTCTCCTCCCAAGATGCCTTTACATGCTGCCGAACTCGTTCTGTGTAATGCCATAGCCTCTTTTTCATCAACTCGATAAGTTGCTTCTGTCCCTAGTTTGGGCGGGTAAGCGGCCTAGAATTCGCTTGGTGGTGCTGAAGCTGGATCTGGTTGACGGAGGACTGGGTCTGCCTGATTTGTATTTATACTATGCGGCATGCTGACTGAAATATGCGGCCATGTGGTGCGAAGACGGCTCTAACTAGGAGGAAGAACTGTTGGATGGCTCTGTCTGTCGGTCACACTTACCGTGCTTGTCGATGAGGGGATCTCGGTTGCCACCGGGGAATTCTTTTCCTGGTTGCGCAGGTATCGCAGGTCTGGGAGCAGGTCGTTGTGAAGGTGTTGAGTAAAGCACCATATGCGCCCTTGCTTCAGCTGTGGCGGCTACACCCCTTTGCCAGTGCTGCAGCAACACTAGACTTCGGGAAGTGGCGAGACAGCGGTTGGAATACCGCTGGTGATCTTTACCAAAATTACGTGTTTATTACTTGGCGAGAAGCGCAATCCCTTTTTGGAATTGACCAAGGTCAGTTTCTGCAATTCGCTAGCCTCTCGCAGGCAGCCTGTGAAATTTGGACCGATTTTCCTATTGAACCGATCGAATCCTGCCTTGTGGCGACTATTGTTGACCCAGGTTGTGTCTGGGGTCTCATTTCCCGGCTCCACAGGGCTCTCAAACAAGACAGACAGATAAGCATTACGGGGGGCTTGAGACAGTTGGGATGCTGATCTGTATGGTCCTCTCACAGATAGTGAATGGTCTAGAACTTGTTCCTTGGCACAGGATGCCACTAGTAATGTGAGATTTAAACTGACACATTTTTATTACATTCACCGGGCTTACCTGACACCACACTGCCTCCATAGAATATTTCCAGGGCGCCCAGACAGATGTGCTCGTTGTGGCGTGGCCTCGACTAATTTTGACCACATGACATGGGTATGTAACGTGATTCAACCCTTTTGGCTTCAAATAGTGTGGACACTTGGAGAAGCGTCAGCGATTAACGTAGAGGCAACTAGGAAACACTGCCTACTTGGTTTTATTCCTCACCCAAAAAAAGGTCGTAAAATGAGTTACAGATTTGTGTAACTGGGACTCATACTCGCCAAGCGGCATATTGCGATGCATAGGGCGAGCCCATCCCCTCCGCTGCATACTTGGTTGGTGGATCTTGTTGAGTAGGGCGACTATAGAGGAGTGTCGACTTCGAAAAGTACGTGTGGATGAGCACGCGAAGCACGACCTGGGGAGATGGAGGGGTATGATTGATACCCTATTGGGGTCCCTATGGAGATTACCGGGGACTCCTCAGATGGGGCTGCTACTTGCTGAGATGGGATGATATAATTCATGGCTGGCAACGTGTCTGTAGACTACTTAAATGTTTTGTGATAATTGGGAGAGTGGGATCCTACCCCCCCAGACCCCCCTCCTCCCGCCGCAGAATTGTCGTTGAAGAATGGATGTTCGTTTACCCTTCTGCATGCATGCTTTATTCTGCCAGCGGAGCTGTTGTGATACTGAGCTTCCCTCCCTCCATGGTATGTTCTGTTGGCGGAGTCAGTCTAGCTCATGTCTGTAGCTTTCGCCCTGATTTGGATGTTCTGCTGGAACTCAGTGACAGTTTTGCGCGCTGGTTTTGCTGTAAAGTGCTCCACTCTGTTGAGCATTTGGTGCATGAGCTATATTGTTCCGCAGCCCTGGTATCGCTTGTGTAGCAGCAATCGTTCTCGCAGCTTTACTGATCAGTTCAATTTATCATTTTCTGTATAGGTTGTACTCCTGTATCTCTGGTGACTCTTCCGAAGATCTGATGCATACTTAGGATTCCTGTTCTGAAATGTAAAGCTGAGATGCTGCGATATATCCTACGAACAGTGCAGTTTACGTGTTGTTATTCTATATTCATAAATAACGTTTTTTTTTTAAAAAAAAATGTGCTTAAGCAGGCCTGCAACTTCCAGATGTACTCTACTCTGGCCACGTTGCACTGGCAGACTAGACCCCTCATAATGTGTCTAAATTGCAAAGGCCACAGGACGTCTTATGTAAGAAGTGCTGTATCACCAATGTTGACGATGTCTGCATGGTTGTGAGCTGATCTGCCATGACTCGCTTCTGGGAAGCTGTAAGTAATATATTATACAAAGTTATTACACAAGAACTTGAGGTAAGTTGAGGTAAGTCCATGCTTAATTTTATTTGGTATTCACTAGGATGAATATAAAGCCCTGGAGCAGAATGTCAGCAGACTAAGTTTCTGCCTGATGTTGATTGCCGGACATATGATTTACAAAGTATTCTCACACCCCTCAGACTGCAGACTGTACAAAGGAAATAAGAGTTTTGGCAGCAAATGCAGGATTGGAAGCAATACATAAAATACAATACATAGCAAATACATAAAACCCTGGTCCAATGATTGCACCATAAATCTGTTCAGACCTTTCAAGGCAGGAGCAATGGTAATAAATCTAAGACCCCTTGTCAATTCACGTCTGCCCCGCTTTCAAAAGTTGCAGAATTCAAAACAGTGGTGTTACATGCATGGATTGTAAAGAACCAGACAGTGAGTCAGTGGGCACTGACCACTTAGAGATGAGGACTTAGTAGAATTGCTGATGGTCACAGCGTGGCACTCAGTGTACAACAATTTATCCCTGTTCACACTGATATCAAACGCAAAATGTAACCTGGATTCAATCTGAAAGACAAGATTAGAGGCAATAATAGCCTCAAAACCAGATTACAAAGATTTCTTTTCATGACCATCACCATTTACTTAATACGCAAGTAAAGCATGTTGTGCTTTTGGGAGCCGCCTCGGAGTGCTTTGAGTGAGCAGAAAATTACATTGCAGACACATCAATGGTAAATAAGGATAGAACTCGGAGTTGGTGAAATCCAGTGTAATGACAACAGTCAAAGTGGCCAATGCATGTACAATGATAAAGCCTTTGAAGGATCAAGAAAGATGTGCATGGCACTGAGATGATTAGCAAGATCTGGCCTTAACGACACAGGGTGTAAGTAAAGTCTTGAAGATGGAGGCCTGTTGTGGTATGCATCCACAGGTTATCTTCGGGACCATAAAAGGGTGAAAGTCTGGCACTGGTTTAATTTTAATTTGTTAATAGATCAAATCAAGCTAGTCAGTACAGAGGTACCGGAAGCATTACTGACATTCTACTTACCTACTTCAAACAGCAGCTGTAGAGGCAGGAGTCAATAGATCACAAAAACGCAGGGTTATTGTGATCTTGTTACCTTGGAGGAAAGTGTGTAACCAATCCTGAAAGGCATGGTCACACAGTAATTGTCCTGTGAAAACCACTGTAGGGACGGTGGCATCCCTGGACCACAGACTGACAGCAGCCTACTGAGCGTGATGTGCACAGCACAATTGCAACTGGGGAGACAGGAGAAGCCAGACAGATGGTAGTCGGGTAACATTAATGAAAAGGTGAGCTTGAAGCCGAGATGCATAGTCGCACAAAACACAAATGCATCAACTCAAGTTTAGAGACTGTTCTATATCTTTGAACCATTGATAGATTCGTATTCTCAGCGCACCAGACAGGAAGTTTGCCAGTGGCATCTTCAGTATTGATAATTCTCTTTAGAGTGCAGTCCAAACTCCCAAAGAAGAATGCCTTCAGGAATGCGAGGGAATATCTTTATCTAGTGTGTGTGGCTGCACTGTTGCTCATTCATTATGTATTTATGCTATCAGTCTTTATCCCTCCGTCTTCCTAATTGCGCTCGGCAGGGGATAGCTTCGTAAGGTGACAGACTGTACAATGATGAAAACGGCGATGAACGAGGAGAAGCAACCAGGGCAAGGGAGTCAAAGTGCACACAGCTGATTCCCTTCTGTGCTTTGGTGTGTGGGTGTGTGTGTGCCAAATCTAAAGATGAACCCAAATCCTCCAAAGCGGTCTGTGGCAAGACAGAAAAATGAATCCAGCTGCCGCTAACCAATAACAAGAAATCAAAGTGACAATAAAGCCAACCGATTGTAAGGAACGGCAGGACTCAAAGTGATTAAACTTTTTTTTTTTTTTTACATAACAATAGATCTCTGAGAGCAACAGTGCATGCCCTGTCTCAAACGAGACCTAAG
This sequence comes from Pleurodeles waltl, assembly GCF_031143425.1. Lineage (NCBI taxonomy): Eukaryota > Metazoa > Chordata > Amphibia > Caudata > Salamandridae > Pleurodeles > Pleurodeles waltl. The sequence continues at coordinate 271,740,589 of NC_090451.1, read as the reverse complement.
AATGAACTCTCTTGGATGGAGCTTCGAAAAGTGGAAATAGATTGGGGTCCACAAACATTATTGTTCTTATGTAAGTTATCAGTCATTAGGTAGAAAAGTGTCTCAATTAGTGGTCTATACTTTGTTTTATTTAAAAAATACAAATCTGGTCTTCTTTATCAACTCATAAATGTAGGGTTACTACCACACTTTTGGGTACTACATGGTTGTTAAAGTCAACCATGCCATCTTCTGATCACATGTCATCAATCAATCAAGGATTCAATCAATCAATCATTTATAAAGCACAACAAATCATCTGTGAGGGTCTAAAGGTGCTGAAAAGGCAAGGAGAAGACAGAAGCAAGAGCGATGCAGTAGCATAGGGAGAGATGGGACTCCATTAAGTGGGTCCTGGGAGTAGGGAGGGGCACTGGGAGGCTTGGGCGGGGCTATGCAGGAAAGGGAAAACTAGGAGAAAGCATTGAAAATTATGGAAAAGCAAGGAGAAATTACGGAAAAAAAACAAGGGGAAAAGCAATGAGAAAGCTGTGAAAACGGGGGGAAAAGCAAGGAGAAGGCACACAAAAAAACTGGGGAGGAAGCAAGGAGAAGGTACACAAGAAAAACGAGGGAAAAAGCCAGGAGAACGCACACGAAAGACTGGGGAAGCAATGAGAAGGCACACAAAAAAGTGGGGGAAGCAAGGGGAAAGCAGTGAAAATGAGTAAAAAGCAATGAGAAGGCACACAAAAAAAAAGAGAAGAAAAAGCAAGGAAAAGACACGAGCAGGAGCGATGCAGCACAGGGACAGCTGATTTTATATATATATAAAAAAAAAAAATAAAAAAAAACACACTGATGATAGTGTGCAGTTATGGTTAGATCAGTTTACTGAAAATACATTTTTTATTTTCTTACCAATTTTAGCTCTGTTTAATGAATCAGCACAACACCTTCCAAAAAAAAAAAAGTTACAATTTGGGTTTGGTAAATCAAATTTCGTATATATCCATCAAGGGAAACTATGGGTGTTGGGAAGCTGGGGGGGGGGGGGGCAAAAGGATTCGGGGCTTGGTTCCTGTATCCTGATAAAAATAAAAATAAAGATTAAAAAAAAAAAAACAGTCAAGTAGTGATAGGAGGGTAGGGAAAGAGTCCGCACAACTCTTGCCCTAGGCTAGTGACTTCCTTAAATGATGTTAACATAAAAATAAAAAGATTTTGCAACAGGATTTACTGACTGCACAGCATGGTTATGGAGCAATGTGAGGCTTCCAGATCCACAAAACCCACCTCAGGGTCCATGGGCCCTCCACGACATTGATCATGGACAACTGTGGGCAGCCTTTCGGGTTTGTGAACTATGCCTGGACCCAAAAGCTTCTAAGGATTGTGACTGCACTCCCAAAAACAAATGAAAAAAGATAGGATTAAAAATAATTATGGCCAAACTTTGCTTGGCTGCCCAAATTGCATGCATAGGAGTGGAAGGGGCACCAGGGGTACGTTAGCTACAGGGCCTGGCCATTGCACAAAGTTGAAAACAGTTCACAACTGGGGTTTGCAGCCTGTGGCGGGCTAGGCACCAGGCCTGGCCAACCTCACAACCGTTAGTCCACTAAGTAGCAACTAAAAGCACAGCATCATTGAATAACATCATGAACACAAACCAGTAAATAATAATACTTCATTCATAGTTGTTGCATTAAGGTGATATGTAATCTCATTTGTGAGAATTAAGAAATTTGGAAATGCGTCCATCAAGGGTAAGGCCACGAGTACTGCATTTAGGGAGAGAGTTACAGTTTGCATGAGTTTCTTCTAATCTGCCCACCCAACTGTACAATTCCTGTACAACAATGGGTCAACAAAGGCGTTTTCTTGGACCACAACCCAGATATTGTAAAGGGTGCAAAATCTCTGGGCCTCCTTCTGGAGAAAAAAAACTCAATCTTCAATCTGACACTAATATGCTACTTAAGGGTGCACAACATCAATTGATTCTACTAAGACGTATACCAAAAGATGACTTCAAACAATGACCCAATCACAACTCCTTTTGAGGCTAGATTACAGTAACACCATGCTATGTGGTAAAGTCAATCCTTAAATCGAACCTCTCAAGGCAACATACCATGCAGCTTCTACACTTATTTCATTAGCAAGGAAATACAGCCGCATAATTGCCCCTTGCTAATCACACTAAAGTGTGTAGTGTCTGAAACAAGGAGCCAATGCAAGCAGCACCTATGAAGGGTGCCATAAAGGCACCCCAACCTAACTAGCTCTCAAACTAAGGAGGTCAACAAACTCCCAAGAGCAGACAGTGTACTAGTGGAAAGAGCGGAGTCCAAGACAGAGAAAAATAAAAAACACGTTGACGGCCATTTTCAGGAAATGCAACTGAACTTCAACCTCTCTTGAAGCCTTCAAAAATCCCCACAATCTCCTTGGTTCGCCCCCTAGTGAAAGCAAACATCTCATGAAGTGTCCCAGTGCTGGATGCTTGCTTTCACTAGGGGGGCGAACCAAAGAGATTTTGAGGAAGGGGAAGAGGCATACTGATGCTGCTGATAGTCCCTGCCTTTGGCATCCCCAAGCCTTTAAAGCCAGACAAAGCCGCAGCAGCTACTCAACTGGCAGCGATGGCTACCTCGGACAGTAAGGCTTGAAAACCCCTAACGTCCCAGTATTGATGGGGAAATTGATATCCATGAAAGCCTCTCACAGCAAACATACTATGGCACAGCGCTGTTTGTAAGCCTGACATGCTGATTCAGCTATATTCTTGAACAGTCATGAGCTATCTGGTTTAACAGTATGTAACAAGAAACACCAGGGGAATGCAATTGAGTGACGACAAATGGCAAAGGGGGTGCGCCATGGATCTATCCTGAGTCAGCCATACACAGCTTAGAACACAAAATCTACTTTGTGGCACCTTAGGCATCTTTCACCTACTGTGCAAAAGTCCCAGTCTGACCCAGCATGCTACCCCTTACCAACTGAACTATTCCCCCAAAAGTGCTTGCGAGTAGTGTCAGCAAGCACAGCGTTGGAGAAATGCAAGGACAGGCTCCCAAAGGACCTTGGACTCCCTAACTGAAAGAATGGACAGAGAAGCTTTCCTCTTAAGATGACAACATCTACATCACCAAACCTTCAGGAGTATGTCATTATTAGGAAGGAAAATCAGGAAGTTCAGGGACTCCCCCAATATGGTGGCAATTTCGTCTTTCATTCAAGATCAGAAGAGGGCTGGCATGGAAGACATGAGCGATAGGGAGATGGAAACTTGTTTAATAACTTGCTATCCTCACTTCCAAGATAGAGGCAGGACTACTGTGTCCTGTTCGGGACAGGAGCTGCTATATATGATCCACAGAGAATACTGCAAAACGCATTGCTGGAAATCGGGTCTTTAGTTGACAGGGGTTTGAACTCTGTCCTAGTAGGGACCACAATCCTAGTCAGGGCAAGTAAGATGCACACTAAACGTTTACCTATGCTCACCCTCTGGTAGCTTAGCACAGAGCAGTCAGGCTAAACTAAAGAGGCAAAGTGTAAAGTATTGGTGCACATACACAGTAACACAGTGAAATCACCGCAAAAGGACTCCACAACAGTTTAGAAAAATAGGCAATATTTATCCAAGTCAAACAAGACCAAAACAACAAAAATTCAACAAACACAAGTCAAGTTATTAATTTTGAAAGATTAAATCAAAATGCAGTGCTTATAAAAGACAACAGCTCAAACCTGGGGCTATTTGGTCAAGTTGGACCGGGGAAAATCCAAAAGTTCAGTCTGACTGCTATGGAGTATGGGTCAGGTACAGGAGTCACACAAACCCACTGACAGTACCTTGGTTGCGTTGGGTGTCAGTGATGATGTATTGATCCAAGGAGGGGATGTGTCACGCTTCCAGGCGATGCGTTGTTTCCTGATCTGGCAACATCGGTGATGCGACGAGATCCACAAGCGGTGAGTACTGGATCTGATGCGGCGGTCCACCGTCAGCCAAGCCGGGGCTGCGCTACAAGTCGGGGTCGCTGCGTTGCGCAGTCAGCGACTGGTGTCCACCGCTTCAGTGCAGGCAGCAGCAAAAGCAGCAATTCTGCAGTGGGATACGTCGGTTCCAAGTGGCGTGCTGGTGTTGTTGCTTCACTTCTTGTGCTGCAGCACCACACTCACCCCCAAGGGCCCAGGAATGGATTTGGCACCACTTGGCAGAACAGGACTCGCAGCTGAGGAGCCCAGGTGCTGGTAGCAAGATGCAGGTAAAGACCCTGATATCGCCGAGACATCAAAAACAAGAGGCAAGCTCAGTCAGGCCCTTGGAGAAACTTTAGATTGCAGGATGTAGATTTAGATCCAGTCCTCTCACTCTGGGCAAGAAGCAGCAGGCAGCACGCCAACACAGCAGAGGAGCAAACAGCAAAGTGGCAGTTCCTCCTGACAGCCCTGCAGTTCTTCTTCCTGGTAGAATGCCCTCAGTCCAGAAGTGTTCTGAGTATATGGTAGAGGAGGCCCAGTACGTATACCCAAATGTGTCTTTGAAGTGGGGGAGACTTCAAAGAGTGGTTTTGAAGTGGTCCTGTTCCCTTTCAGCCCAGTCCTGTCTGCCAGGAGGTCTGTGGGAGGTTATCAGTCTTTTGTGTGGGGTCAGGCCACTAGCCTTTGAAGTGTGAGAGCCCCCTCCACCCTTCCTGCCCAGGAAGACCCATCGGTATGCAGATGGAATGCAGGGGGAGTTGAGTGTCCTGTATTTATGGATGTCTGGATGGAATGCACAAAAGTAGTTGTCACCTAACCTTACACAGATGAGATGTAGATTGGAGGCAGGCTAAGGCACAGAATGGTAAAGTAAGAAAATGCCAACTTCTTAAAAGTGGCGTTTTCAAGCCTACAATTTAAAAACCACCAGTACCAAAAGATGTGTTTTTAAATTTTGAGTCCAGAGACACCAAACTCAATTTTTTTTATCTTTTCCCAACTGGGAAATTACGGTTAGAAGATGTTCAAGGCAATCCCCACACTAGCCAAGGGAGAGATAGTCCATGCAATAGTGAAAAACAAATGCAAGCGTTTTTCACTATCTGGACATGTTAAACTTGAAATAACATGTCCAACTTTTTAAATACACGGCACCCTGCCCTTGAGGATAATCAAGGCCTACCTTAGGGGTGTCTTACATGTAATAAAAATGGAGGTTTGGGCATAGCAAGTGAGTACACTTGCCAGGTCGAAATGGCAGTTTAAACTGCACACACAGGCTCTGCAATAGCAGGCCTGAGGCGTGTCTGAAAGGCCACCGCAGTGGGTGGCCCAACCAGAGCTACAGGCCCACTAGCAGCATTTGACTTACAGGCCCAGGGCACACATTGTGCACTTTTACTAGGGTCTTACTAGTAAATCAAATATGACAATCATGGAATAGCCAATGTTACCATATTTTAGACACAAAGCATACGCACTTTAGCACTGGATAGCAGTGGTAAAGTGTGGAGAGTCCTAAAGCCAGAAAAATCGAAGTGCAGCACACAGTCAAAACGAGAAAACTTCAGGGTAAACTACGCCAAAAGATTCCAGGTCTAACATGCATAGCAACATCTCCCAGTTATTTTGGCTCTTGACGCTTATGCCCATTAATATTTCCCTACATACTGTTATGTTTTCCCACCTACGTCGTTCCCTCCACCCATGTTCCCCATACCCTATATTTTATGCTCCTTCCTCCTCTCATCCTCTCATCTGTTAAATCTGCATTAGCCACACCAGTAGGCATTATGCTCTCCAAGAAGTGCTAGATAAGTGTTGTTAACACAATATATATATATATATATATAAAGAAAAAAAACACCACGTGCATTACAGCAGTGGTTCTTAACCTTGGGCAGTGGACCCCTGGGGTCCACTCAGAGCATCCACGAACGTACATAAAATACTAGCAGAATAATAAAGTATATATACTTAAAAAAGGCAAATTGTAAAATGTTACTATTTTACATGCTCTGTAAATGTAAAGGAATTTGAAGTTGGAAGCTAAAAATTAAGTTGGTATCCTATGCTCAATTGAAAGGAGCAACCAAAATCTAGTATGGGTGGCCTCAACTGAAGCAATGGCATGCGTAGACAAAACTACACACTTATTACAAGCAAAAATTACAAAGTGATGCTGGAGTCGAGCATATCACTGCGTCTCAGAAATAAAACTAGCTTGAAACGCCTCAACGTTCTCATTACAATTTCGATTTTTGTGTATTTTTTGTATGCCCAAAAAATAAAATAGGGCATAATTTGTGTGTTTTTGGTGTATACTTACCTTTGTGTATTTCTTTGAGGTTCAAATCGTGAAAATAACTTGGGTAGGGTCCCTGGCTTCCAACAAAGATTGATTGGGGGTTCACAGAAGTCATAAGGCTAAGAACTGCTGCATCACAGAGTCAAAAATACATGTTACAGAGTCAATACATCGGCCAAGAGGAAAATGTGTCAAAAGCATCTATTCCATCTCCGTCTGGACTAGCCCCATACAGGACATTCATAGCCCATGTTTCTAGAATCTACACGCCATCCTAAAATAGTTAACTAGAAAGTTTGCGTTATTTCTCTTACTGCCAGTTTCTCACACGTTACAATGCAATATAATGTAAGGCTTCGTGTGCAGCATACAAATACCTTAGGTGTAGTGTTACGCAAAAAAAACATGGAAAGACAGATTTCAATTGACAATACTGCAGCTACATTTCTTGCACAGCAACGGCCCATTAAATAAAATCCTACAACTTAGTTACATTTAGTTGATCGAAAAACGCCATACCTGGTAGCTGAAGCAAATACTTGTATGGTTCCAGCAAGATCCTTTCCGGTGTTTCTCCTAAGTCTTGCATAATGTGTAGATGTAAGGTAACTCTCCTGTTAAAACATATATCATAGAAAATGATTGAGGCATTTCACAAATGTAACTATCACAGTGACAGTTTCTTACTCCACTAATATCCTAAAGCAGTTATGAGTACACTACACAAATATTCAAAAACATTAGGTGTCAAAAAGTGCCAATTACGAGGAACTCATGATTCCACTGATGAGCAGCAAGCCCGAAGGTTTCTGTATCGAATCCTTTGAAGAAGAAAAGAAACAACTCGCATCACAAAACTCACGCCCCCACCCAATCATCGCAAATATGGGGACAAAGATATAAACACATGTACAAACAGGCTTGCAGTGCAGGTCAAAACAGATCTCCAAGAGATTATATTGGTAGTACTAACAACATCTTTTATCCCTCTTCAACAATACCACGTAACACTGTACGCCTTGAGTAGTAAGGTGCCATATGATGGCAACATATCACATATCCACACAAGTTCTTTGTTCATGCTGTATCTTCCAATATCACACTGTAGCAACACACCCAAAATGGATGTACTCACCTTAATCCAACACACTGCATCACAACATCATTTCATGCCGTTGCCAAAGAACCCTTACCTCACATATAGGTGCAACATAAGCCTCACAAAACTAAATCACACAACACCACAACCACCGCTGTACATCACACGACCCAACCAAACCACATCAAATGTTCATCAAAACACCGTTTCGGACTATGAAACATACTTCACATACCATGATTGTTGGCCACGACATTACAGAAACATACTACCACACCTCCAACATACAACTCCAACTCCTTACGATTAAAGCTGTTGAACAAACTCATATCAACAAGATGGAGGATCACAACAGGACACATACCACTCAAACCCCCATCCACACACTCACATGGATGATGTAATGTTGTGTTTATGCTCATATACGACCCAAACAGCAGGTTTGTGTGTTCAGTGGAGGGTGCAATGTTAATTAGCCTCATTAGGGCACACTATGCCTGCTGATATTATTGTAAAAATATTTAATCTCATTGATATTTACACTTTTCCATCAGCATAAGTAGCCTCCTTTAAATAATTTACTATTCCGTTTTCTTGGCAATCAAACTGATTTTTCAACTTCTTCAAATTCACATTACTCTCTACTAATATGCAGGTAAAGCACATGGCCACAGGTAACAGGTTTCCTTGGTCTGCACGTTTTCCTATCTCATCATGAACAAACGTTTGCATCACTGAAATCTATTCATTATTACACTTATGCGTACAACGGCAAAATTATCTAATTCAACCTATCTTAATGCTACAACTCCTGTGCCTGGTGCATCACCAGTTGCTAATATGTAGGTCTGGACTGACAGTGCAGCTACCGTCAGACATTATGTGACCGATCTGTCTTAAAAAGGGCTTTAAGATTTACAAACACACGTGGGGTTTTCACATATTGGTAGTCGGGAATACATGTAATGACTGGGCAGAAGTTGTGTGCTTGGCCTCCACTCTGCTGCAAGTATTTTATTTATCGCACTAAAAGAGCCTAAACTTTCAGGGGCACATACATTGTAAAGCTATTAGTGCCTGACATTACTAGATAATTTCCTGTGCTTTTCTCTGGTAGCCGCAACGATAGAAGGATGGCAGTCGTTAATCTACATGGATTTTTTCCGTCTGGTTTGACAGCTCAACTTTAGCGTGACTTTATGTAATCAACCAACAGGAGCTTTCAGAATCCTACCTAGAGAGGGGCTAAAGTTCCACACACATGCCGTTTCTTGAGTACAGGGTCTGATTGTGCAGAATCTGCGTGCTTCCACTCAAAAACACGTTTATGCTTGTGGGAAAATGTAGTCTTGATACCGCAAGAAAGAGTTGCTTATGGTGGCACACCAATGATATGGGCTATAGGTCTGATCCGTTTATTAAGTAATGTTATGATAAAGACACCAGGTCTGACATTTGTGAAAAAAATATCATAAAGTTGGTAAGCATTGACGTGGAGATTTACTCTGTATTAAAGCCTATAGAGCGTATTTTCTTTCACAAATCTCAAGGATTACCAGATTATGCCAGAATTTTGGTGTTCGCCACCCAATCTGACAACCACCGGGGTTTGTACTGTGATGATATTGGTGAGCCCCGGCTGGGAGAGGTTGCATATGGTTTTTGCAAGCTGTGTTTTTCTACATTTTTGTGATTTTATATCTTTACTCATGATAGTCGTTGGTGTAGATGCTCTTGAAAAGGCCGGTGTTGGGTAAACTGTAAGGCCCGGCCAAAGTTAAAGGCTTCATCGGTTCAATAGAAAAATCACTGTAGATTTCATAGGCTCGCATCTGTTTATTATAAAACGTCACAACAACGCTTAACCTTCATACAGTGAAATCTTACCATACAAACAACCCTCAATGGCCAAAGATTCACTTATTTAATCAACATGCAGACTTTATTCACTATGTTAAATTATGTACAGGAATTTTTGAACTCACAAAGAACCTTAAAACAAACATTTGCAAAGCCAATAAGTCTTGGCAATGCCGAACTATTGGCACTGTCAATGTGAATGTCTTTTAGCCATAATGTAGCACGTGCTGTTCAGCATGTTTTAGCAGATGTATGTAGAGACACTGTGAGCAACATGAGCACAGAGAATCATCTGTCCCCAGCTGTTGGTATTTTTAACATTTTAGGGAGCATACTTCCACAGTGATTGTTGTCCAAACTGTCCCTGTCAGAACCCGGTTCAGAGGGCCACAGGGTATATTGGCCCAACTGTCTGGGCCAAGGCCTTTTACTTCTGATGTCCCGGGCCAGACTACTAAGCAACTGGGCCAAGTACCCCTTAGGCACTTGACTCTTGGGGTTACCATTATGCAAGCAGTCCAAGTTTCCCTTGGAGGAGAGAGGGATACAGGAAAGTAAACTTGGACTCACAACTCAACTAGAGCGCAGCAGCATTAATATACTATTGTCCAACCAAATATTCACTTTTATCTAGAAGTAGAAGTATTTTATTTCTATTGCTAGCAACACAAAGGAATAGTATGGCATGCATACACAACTACAGTCCTCGGACATCGGGACTCTAGTGTCTCATTAGGTGGTCCCACCAGGCCCTCATTTCTTCCTTGTGATTGTGATAGTGGTTATTACCCATTCAGTATAGGCAACATCCAGGGTAAACCCCACCAGTAGCCCGATTCTCAAGAGTCAGTAGTATTCCAACACTAACTAGCAGCAAGTTACCCCAGGGCCAATAGTCCCAAAATTAGTCATATTAGCAGGTGTGATGTGTCAGGAATACTTAAGTGCACGCCATCTGTGGACACATGGTGCAGCTGCAGCTAAGTTCAAGTGAAATTGCTGCAGCTCACGAGTCTTCACTCAGTGGGTGCAGATTTTCTCACTCGTGGTCATGCTCCAGAATCGACCAGAGGTTCCTCCTGTAAGGTAAGTGCCCGGTTTGTCTCTGGGTGGGGGGCTGTTGCAATGATCCTCTTGTGGGTCGCTCGCCTGGGTGAAGGATTGTAGGTGCTCCCACGGCATCCTCACATATTTTGCAGTTGGGGTTGCAGATCAAGTTGTAGTTTTTGATGCCCCCGGTGACTCTGCCCCGGCATACGGGGTCACCGTATTTCACAATACACTGGCTTCATCCCAATCAGCTCAGTGAAGCTCTTGGCAGCGGTTCCTGGATACAATGTTGCGGCCTGCTACAGCTCCAGTCTTTTCCACGTCGGCCTCTCCTAGTATTCTGGGTCGCCGTCTCAGGACTACGCACAGCTCAACCTGATCAATGCATCTTGACAGACAGCTCAATTACGGTGGCCCTTCCTTGACACTGCGGGTTACCAACTCTGTTCTGCACACAGGCAACAACCTTAACAGTGCAGCAGGTATTTCTTCACACTTTGCATTGGACGTCCACTAGACAGAGCTCTCCACTGACCCTTGCTCCCTCCAATGCCTTCTTCTTACTCAAAGGGCACACTGGTCTTGGCAGGCTGGAAGGCGCTTGTGCTGCTTCCGGAGGTGGGTCCAGGCCTTTTCCTTGTGATCCATCACTGAATGAAAGAGCACCCTTTAAAAGTGTAAAGGGAGAGTCTCTCTCTCCCTTCCTCCAGTGTGCCCCATTCAGCTTACAGGAACGCAGCTATACACTAGTCTATCTGGGGTGATTCCTCTGCCCCCCGCGTCTTCACCAGGCAGGCCTGGGCATCCCAAAATGGAACCCAGTGTCCTCCATGTAACAGATCATTCGGGGTGCAGAACTGAATAAAATATCTACTTTTCCATGGGACAGGCTGCTTCATAAATCTACTTGTCCAGGGGGAAAAAAAAAAAAAAACAAAAAAAAAAAACTTGTCCCTTTGGAGTCATGTGGTGCAGCGACAAATTATGGCAGCAATCTCATTATATAAAAGCTTTGATAATAGTCTCTTTGATTATGCCACGGCTAACACTATATGATGACTTAAATCCTTGCAATTTCTTTATTTTGCCACCATTCCACAGATCAACATAGTGGGGCTGGAGGAAGTAGTAAGCAATAGTTCCAGGATTGGAACGCCCGTTTGAGACTCTGCAAACCTACTAACTTGCATATTTTAAGGGTTTTCACCAACACACTGAGAAAGCCTGGGAATTTGCTCCTGACAAGGGAAGGAGTCAAACTTATTCCAGGGTTAGGGAAAAAAGTGGTTGGAGGGAAAGTGAACTCGTAAGCGCTAAAAGGATTTTCACATGATCATATCAACACGTACATATTTGCATATGCTAAAAAAACAGTTCACAAATACTTTCAAGGAGTATGATTTCCTGGTCTACTGCTGTAGGTTCTTGTGAATTTGAGAAATGCATAAATCAGCACTAATGCAAAGGCATGTACCATGAGTGTACTTTTGTGAATTTCTTTAAGGATTGGGCACGTAATAGGCCTGGTGTTAACCAAGATGTTTTGTTTTTATTAAAATTCTATCTCTCACCCTATCCATCTATCACCTGGCTTCACTGTGAGTGATAGCATTCTGCTCTTTCATAAGGAGCATAACAGCAAACAAAGTAGTTTTGTTCAGTGCCAGAACTACTGTGGCAATGGGTGCTTTTTGAGACCAAAACATATTTTTGCTTTTTGCCAGTGTTTGTTACAGTGGTGAAGGCCTGTCAGCTCCCATCAATGGCAGACCTACTGGCTTTGTCAATGCTTGTTTATTTTCATTTTTTTCTATATTCTTGTTGAAACTGGTTACACCGATTTTCCATTGTGAATATGTCTCGAAATACTAGCTTGCAGGCACATTTTACTGAATGATGCTTCTAAGAAATTGTTCCTTAAATTTCACTGGAGTTTAGCATTGTATTCCTAGTTAGAGTTTTTGTGAACATTTTATTTTGAAAGCAAAGAATCAACAATCTTGCTTTCAAGCTTCTGCCAATATTTGCATCTAATCAGAGAGCACCCTGGGGGCATTAAACATAGTGCAATTTTTTTTCCACTGGAACCACTATGAGTAGTACAGTCCAAGCTTACATTTATTTAGTGCACTCACCCTACTAATAAACGCTTTGCATTAATAAGCCATAACCCGTGCTTAGTTTGTAAATAAAAACGTGCAGGTGACCAAAGCCCTCCTCTTAAACACACGACTGGTGCAAATAAATGTGTGAACACAGAATACTGAGGCAGCGTAATCCTTAAGCCTTCTTGGGCCTCTTCAATCCATTTAAAGCCACTCCCTGCTCCTTCAGCTCACTCTTGTAGCTTTCTGTTTTCTCCCATTGTGGCGCTTTTTCGTTTGAACTCTTCCTCAGTCTTTCCCACATGTCTTTTGCTCGCAGTAAATGCTTGAGGCAGAAATATAAACGACAGCCCTCAAAAATAAGTGCCGGTGCTCAGCACTGGAAACAACAAGCACAAATTAAGCACTAGCCATAACAACAAGTTCAAACAACATTAATATATGGACACAAATATTACCTCAACTGCAGGCAACTCCCTTCCCTGCTCCATAAAGCAGTACTGTAAAGTGGCAGCCAAGGGGTTTGTGCTGCAGTGGGTTGGGGCTACTTGTCACAAGGACGAAATAAACATGAAAACTTGTTGTCTCCGACCACAAACAATATGTATGAATATAAGGCACACATCCAATCAATGTCCACTTCATGTAGAATATCCAGTCTTTAATCATTGCTTCTTGTATTTGAACCATGTATTCCAGCCATCACTAGCCAGTTGCCGCCAACAACAGTTTCGTCAGGGTTGTACCCCGTGACTTAAATTGGCAAGTTATGGCTGGAATACATGGTTGAAATTCAAGAAGCAACGAATAAAGACTGGATATTCTACATGAAGTGGACATTGATTGGGTGTGTGCCTTATGTTCATAAGTGTTGTTATCAGTGATGTTTTGATTACTGAGCGGAAGGAATTAAGGGTGATTTTCCTTCAAGTGCACCATCCTGGATACTGGACTAAAGAGAATAATTTTGTAATTGGGAACTGACAGTGAGCGCCATATACTCCATACAATCACCCATTGACATAATAGTTTTCACAAACAATATGTACTGGGCGTCGGGCTATAGAAATTCCACACCCCTGATCCTTACATGCATATGGCACTCAGTGTATGCACACACAATAACTAGTACTGTTGCCTCCTGCGCTGCGCCATCACAGACACATATACATTCATTCCACACATATTCGGTGTACACTACTCAGTACTGTAGCCTTTCTGTTTTGTGCCATGGTGTGTTATTTACGAAGGCACACACTAACCATGCACACTGCACAACATTTCACCCTTCATGTATTGTACTTCTCACAAGCACACATACATCCAGCACATGCTTCCACTTTGCGCGCCCTACACAGCACCACATCTCTCATGTAATGTTTCCCTCTCAAGTATACATATACCTAATACATGTACTGCACAGTTTTGCTCTATCCCTGTACTGTTCCCAGGAACACATACATCCAGCGCAGACACCACTCCTATGCTGCACAGCACTCTACATCTAAATGATGTAGGTCGTCTGAGTTAAGCACATATCAGCATAACTTTAAAAAGGTGAGTGAGCTTGTAGGCCTCACTCCAGTGGCACAGGTTAAAAAGGATCTACGGACTACCACAGATCACTATATAGTGTGCTGCCACCACTGCGCTGGGGCGGATTAACTCCTGGCGAAGGCAGTAGCCTTCCACCACTATGAGGCTAGCGCTTTGGGTGCCTCTCCCTTTCCACAAGACCGCTATCCATAAAATAGGCCTATGTCATGGTGCACACACAAGATCTGTATTTGGCAATGAAAATAAAGATCAGCATTAAGGATCCATACAACAGTACAGCTTGGCACTCAGGGTAAGGGTGAAAGTTACTGCAGGTCAGCACGGCTGAAGCCTGCACAGAGCCTAGCGACTATCCCATATGCCACAAGGGCACACCCTGATATGGACTACTGTGTGGCCAAGCCCTGGCTGGTAGAGTTACAGAAACCCCATAAGCCAGGTGGGATTGCCAGTACCTACGTGCTTATGAGGATCGGGCTGTCAGCTGAGAATTCTGAGCTGTGACCCAGGGGTCACCACGATGCAACAAGGACTGAGCCGAAGCTACCCACCCCCAGAGGAAGATGCAGTGTGTGCATCGTTAGGACCGCAAGAATTCAAAACCCCAGTCCCCCTCCTGTGTAGAGAGCACAAGACTTACAGCGCAGGAGGAGCACAAAAGCATATCCAATTGCTGCAGGAGCTGTGTGCAGCAGACTCGCCACACAGGACTGGAGCAGTTTGAGTGCCCAGTTTTGGGGCACTCGTTGAGACACTGCAAGCCTACTGGCTGCTGGAGCAGGTAAGACTGGTTACAGGCCTATTGGACCCCAGAGAACTTGCTGTTAAGGGCACTATGGCACCAAGACACATTTTGACTATTTTATGAAGAGTCAGTGCGAAGCCTCGAGTTAATGCTATTAGTCAGCATTTCTAGATGCAGCCACCAGTGAACTGGAATAACCCCTACCACATTACAAAGAGAGGGATTTGCTAGTGCAAAACACTAGACCCACAACCTCAAAGATAAATATGGTACTATTTATACAGGTTATTGACTGGACATTGCTTAATTGACATTGCTGTGCACTCCTTGAGTGATCAGTCATGTCCACTGACCTGTACTTACACTACCCCACTGAGAGCACCTTGGACTGCTCAACCATAGTTACCACTAAGAGTCAAGTGCAGAAGGGGTACTTTGCCCAGCTGCTTAGGATCCATAGTAAGTTGGACCATGGGACACCAGGTGTAAACGGCCTCAACCTCCCATGGTTGAGATCAGCAACCG
The DNA here is from genome assembly GCF_031143425.1 of Pleurodeles waltl. Classification (NCBI taxonomy): domain Eukaryota; kingdom Metazoa; phylum Chordata; class Amphibia; order Caudata; family Salamandridae; genus Pleurodeles; species Pleurodeles waltl. The sequence continues at coordinate 271,725,362 of NC_090451.1, read as the reverse complement.
TGAGTGCCCAGTGGCTCTCTGAACGAGTTTCTGAAAAAGGGTGAGTGATTGATTTCAAGCACAGGCTTTATACTAAAAGGATACCCCTTCCAGCACAAAATTAGATGCTTTGGCAAAGTTTAACACTTTACCCCTTTGTATGTGTGCTGTCAGTGGCAGCACACATACAGAGCTTGAAAGATTTGTAGAAAATAAATTGTTTCTCCAACTTTACACCTACCTCGAGGGAGGTGAAATTATTTTATGTGATTCCCTAGTTAGTAGATAGTGAATAGCGGGAGGCACCTAAAACAAAGCCATTAGGTGCATAAAAAAAAAAAAAAATCATGAGTCTCCCCATGAATCGGATTTGTTGGCAAGTATGCAATCTGCATGCAGTGTTTTGACACCAGTTCACAGCTCAATGCGCTATATTAGAAGGATTATAATTTATGAACTCCAAGTAATAAAATGATCTGTGACAAAAGCAGTAACCCATTAAGTTATCTACATAAAATACAAACGTATGATATGCAGGTTACACGTTGCATTTGCAACATTATTCTTCTATACTACTTCATCATGAGTCCCAACAGTGAGCAGAGACAAATCACAGATCATTCCACCAAGTGCATTAACCACCAGAGATGTCCTGCTCTTATTATCCCCAAGAACATGCTAGGCACACCAAAAAGATCTCTGCACGCAGCTCATATCTCGCCTCAGCCTGTCATGCAAATGGAGCCCTGCACACTTGGCAGCCAGTGCGGCAGCACCAGTCATACTACCCTAAAGTCAGCACCTGCAGTCCTGCCAAGTTTACCAGGTCCATGCATTGTGTTGCTCCAGTCCAGGTTTTTTTATGAATGAATTCTGGGACTTAGTTGTTTTTATGTCCTTATAAGGCAGGACGGCAAGTCACAGAATTCAAAGGGAAAAAATGAATTGGAGAAGCATATCATGCATGGACCTGGGAAACTTAGCAGCTAAGCACTTGACGTTGCACTTGTTTGTAAGTCATCCGATGACTTCAGCTGATCTCTCAAAGTTATCTGAGGGGGGGCGGTTGTCGCAACATCCTGAAGTATATGTATAGCACAAAATATTTAAATGAGATAACTCCAGAATCATCACAGATTCTGCTCTAGGACTGGTTCCTGATTAATTCAGTAGAAACCAACTGATGATCATTTACTACTGCAGGATGATTCAATGATAATTTCAGGTTTAGGCTGTATTACTCCAGGATGATTCTAGGAGTACGACATCTTGTGATGACTTCAGATTTGGGCTGTATTACTCAAGGATGATCCGAATATAACCTTAGAATGGGATTTTACTCACAAGCAGGTCAGAACAGCCAAAACAATAAATAAAGGTGCCTTTACATTCTGCGTTTAACTTGTCACATTTGCTAGTGATTCAAAGACAGAGGTCAATGTCAGGCTTTATTCTTTTAACATGGGGACTGGTGTTTACTTTTCTTTCTCAGACTGCAAACTGAGAGGAGGTTGTAAAGTGAATTATGTGACAATACAGGATATTACTTTTTGCAATACACAAAGTGTAAATACCAATAGATGACTAATATGCATCCAGCAGTTACAAAAGTAAATATCAAGCACTTTTTTTTTGTAATTCTGACGTGCACAAGAACAAGAGATTTTAATATAATCAAAAAGAAGACACTTACTTGGTGATTTACCAATGTAAATATTCACAGAAACCAGATTTCCACACATTATGTGTGCTATATTGTTTTATCAGCAAAACCGAATGTTTGTGCAATTGTAGCTGTCATTTCAATAGAAAATGTGCTGTCTGTAAATTACAATGTGCTACCACACAACGTTTTAGTTACAGTTAAAAATTGTCCTGAAACATGTCCACTAAAGTTCGGTGGGTCAGGAACATTTGTTGTTCCTAAATGTAGGTTGTGGTTCTAAAGTGTTTGGGAACCACTGCTCTAAGATGATCTTGAATGAAGTATGTGATTAATGAAAAAATTAAAATCTCCAATTTGAAACCACATCGGAGGAAACAAAATCTGGAGAAAAAAAATGTTAAGAAAAGACAGTTTTAAGTAAATACAAATAATCGAAAATTAAAATAAGCATTTTAAAGGAACAATAAGTTTAAGGAAAATCCAAAATTACATTAAACTTGTGTGCAGTTTATGACTAGTGCGTGACTTTTTGGGGGTTCAGGGATGGGTAGTGTTTAGGGGGTCCTGAGAGCATTTTTTGGGGTCAAGAATGGGTAGAGCTCAGGCTTAGAAAGAGGATTTGATTCAGGAATGGATGTCTAGGGGTGCTGAGGATTTTGAAAGTTCATTGATGGGTAGAGGTGGGGGAGGGGGGTTTAGCACTCACAACTGAGTGGAGTTTAGAGTGGTGAGGGCTTTTTAGGAATTCAGGAATGGTGGAGATTTGATATAGGAAGGGGTTTTAGGGCTCAGGAACTGATGCAGTCTAGGGTGGTAAGTGTTTTAGGTGTCAGGGTGGATGGGTGCTGTTTAAGGGCGGTGAGGGAATTTTTTTAGGGTTCAAGGATGGATTGAGTTTGGGGTGGTGAGGATTTTAAGTGATATGGATGGGTGGGGTTTTTAGGTTTCATGTATGGATGGAGTTTAGGGTTAGAGATGTGTTCAGGGATGGGTGGAGTGTTGGCGTAGAAAGGCTTTTAGGATTTAGGGATGGGTGTAGCTAAGGAATGGTAATGGGACAGGGATGGGTAGTGTTTAGGGGTTGTGAGGTGTCTGGATATGGTAAGAGTCAGTGAAAGAAAAGAGTCCAACATAATTGTTTAACAACATAAATATCCCTTCAATTTACACACCGAAACAAATATCTCTGACACAACTATTTCTAAAAGTAAGATATGCAACCACTGCATTTACATCTTAAAAAATAAGCATGCCTAAACCAATTTTGAACCCGAAAATATGCTATGAATTGGCTTCTATGAAATGGTAAATGCCATTCATTCTGATCATTTCCATTAAACAGTTTAGATGGAACAGTAATGGTATTCCATGAAACTTATCTTCTACAAAACCTCATGCATATTATTGAGGTAGGTCAAATAGCAACCCACAATGGTACGGAATTTAGTGAACTGATCTAGCAGCATGTAGGTCAGGTTACAAAAATAATGGTCATTTGCAAAACGTTGATGCACTATTTCCGACCCCTTATTGCAAATGGAAAATTCTAGACACCTAGATCAGAAACGACACTATTTTTTTTTTTTTGTTTAATCACAATCCCCTTTTATGTGATTTCCTGTGATTTATTGTTGGGGCAACCCCATATTTTCAAAATTATGTCAACAGAATGGTACTTAGTGGTTTTGCAACCTGGCAATCCCTCAGAAAATAGCTGATCAACTCAAGGAAGAGGTTTCGGATAAGCTTATTACACAGCCACCTACCCCAAAGATCTGCACTTGACCTTAAAAGTAAGAGACTTCACCATAAAACGCCCTAACTTCACTGTAGGATTGTTTGCATGTGTGACAATGTCTGTGGCACTAATAGGTCTTCCTGTTATCACAATATAACCTCAGTACAATGTAGGGAGCTTCCCTGACTCATAGCTTTATTTTTAAGTAGGAGGTTAGCTAAGACCATCTTGTTTGGGGTCAAGGGCAACAAGTTTTTATGTTTACTTTGTCCTTGGGACAAGTAGGCCCAACCCCCTGCAGCACAAACCCTTTGGCTGCCTGTTTACAGAGAGTTTCCAAAAGATAATGCTGTTCGAACTTGTATTTATGGTTCATTATTTGAAAGCCTTCATTATTAGGGTGCGTGCTGTAAATAAATGTTTTAAGGTCACACTTCACTACTGACGTTGGTTCCAGTACAAAAAAAAAAAACGTGTACACACGTTTGAAAAGTTTAGGGTAAGAGGCTAAGTATAATGCTCCCAGAATGCTCTCTGATTATATGCAAATGAAGTGTCATTTAGTAAAATGTGTTGATGCATGCTAGTATTTCCCAAAAATATTTCTAATGGAAAATCAGTGTAACCATTTTCAACACGATTATGGGAAGCATGAAAATAAACAAACACTGACAAAGCCAACTGATCTGACATATTTTTATAAGTCTTTTAGTTTCATCAATGAGTGTCTTGTTTTGACATGGCTTTTGTAACACTTTATTGTTGTGGGAGCTACCAGGCCCTCAACATTGTAACAAATATTGGCAAAACCCCCCCAAAAAGTTTTTGAAATCTTAAAGCACACGTTGCCACCAGTGGCATAACAAAGGCCCCGCAGCCGCCCTGCAGGGGGCCCCGTCAGCACAGCACCTGCCCTGAGTGAGTCTGGAGAGGGGGCTCCTTCATGTTCTTTGCAAAGGGGCACCCTCCAGTTTCGTTACGTCACTGATTGCCACTGTAGTTCCTGACACTGAACAAAACTACTTTGTGTGGCAATATGCTCCTTGTGGAAGAGCAGAATGCGATCACTCACAGTAAAGCCAGCCGAAAGAGAGAGAAATAGAAGTTTAATAAAAACAAAATGTCTTTGTTAACACCAGACCTAATTAGGGACCAAGACCCACATGTAGGTAGCTTTTTGCATGTCGCAAACAGCGACTTTCGCTGTTTGCGACGTGCAAAAAGCACATTGCGATGCACAAACCCAGTTTTGCGATTCAGTAACCTGGTTACCGAATCACAAAACGGGTTTGCGACTCGCAATTAGTAAGGGGTGTTCCCTTCCTAATTGCAACTCGCAGTGCAATGTAGGATTGTTTTGTGACCGCGAACGCGGGCGCAAACCAATCGCAGTTTGCACCCATTTCAAATGGGTGCTAACACTTTCGCAAAAGGGAAGGGATCCCCATGAGACCCCTTTCCCATTGTGAATGTCACTGTAAACATTTTTTCAGAGCAAGCAGTGGCCCTGTGGACCACTGCCTGCCCTGAAAAAATGAAACGAAAACGTTTCATTTTTCGTTTTTGTTATGCATATCGTTTTCCTTTAAGGAAAACGGGCTGCATTACAAAAAAAACTGCTTAATTGAAAAGCAGTCACAGACATGGTGGTCTGCTGTCTTCAGCAGGCCACCATTCGTGAGGGGGTCGCAAATTGCGACCCACCTCATGATTATTCATGATGTGGGCATTTGCGAAGCCCTTGCGAATCACAGATGGTGTCAAGGACACCATCCTACATTCGGATTTGCGACTCGCAATTTGCAGGTCACAAATCTGAACCTACCTACTTGTGGCCAAATTCTTAAAGAAAGTCACAAAAGTGCACCCATGGTATATGTCGTACCCCTATAAAATATTTGTGAACTGTATTTTAGCGTGGGTAAATACGATGTGTAGATTTGCTCATGTGAAAATCTATTGAGCATTTGCAAGTTCATTTTCCCTCCAGCCACTTTCTTCCCAACCCTGGAAGAAGTTCTAATTCTGCCATTGTCAGGAGTAAATGTCCAACCTTTCTTATTATGGGAAAATATTAGAGAGAAGCTGGTAAAAATCTTTAAAACATTCAGGTTAGTAGGTTTGCAGACTCAAAGGCATTCCAGCCCTGGAACTATTGCTTACTGCTTCCTCCAGCCCCAGTATGCAGAAAGGTGGCAAAATAAGGAAATTGCTACAGTAGGGATTGAAACTCCAAGTATTCAAGCCCTACTATGGTAGTAGCCCTGGCATAATCAGAGAGGCTATTAATTGCTGCCATAATTTGTCGCCACACTACATGGCACCAAAGGGACAAGTAGATCTTTTTACAGGACAAGTAGATTTGAGAAGCAACCTGTCCCCTGGACAAGTAGATATTTTAATAAATTCCACACCCCTGTATAATATACTTATTGAGGCTTTCCGCCAGCCCTCTTCACACAGTGGTCTGTTACGGTGTCATGTATATGTATCATCTGTCCATCCATTCATTCATTATAGCATACAGCCCAGGGCAGTGGGTCAGCTGTTTCGCTAGCTTCACTATCAGTGCCAACATTCCTCCCTTTCACAAGAAGCACATCCACACACAAAATAATTCCCTTAAGAGCCAGGAACTACTATGCAATGTGCGTTTTTTGAGCCGAAATATATGTTTGCTATTTTTACCCAATTGTTTAGTTTTAGATTAATGCATTCCTATAAGATTCTGCAACTATAAAGTTTTGCAAAAAGCATGACAAAATAAAAACACAGCCAAAGCCAAAAGGCCGGCTGTCATTGTCAGACCTATGGGCTCCGCCATTACTTATATGATATCTTAGAACATTCAACCCCAGTCAAAACAAACAATTTACCCAAAAAAGATACATATATGAAGCCCTAAAATGAGGTTGGTATTAAAAACAAAATCAGCAGGTTAAATTGTTAAGGCTAAGCCAGGCAGGTCTGGCCAAGGAGTTTTGTAAATTTCGAGAAATGGTGCCAGTGCGAGACCACGAGATTCTGTCCAACATGTCACTTTGTGGCCTAGCTAAGACTTTTACAAAGCAGTAGCATCATTGTGAGAAAGCGTTTCAGAGCCTTGTTGCCTGTGCGGCTGAAGCTTGCAGTTCAGTGATCTAGTGGCCCCAGAGAAGAGGGCTGGGAGTGCTTTCAGTTGCTGTGCAGTCTGTAGAAAAGTGCATGCTATGGTTTGCCAGGAATCTGAGAGAAAACTGGGCTGGGCAGTTGAGTCCGGAACACACTGTTCTGGGGGTGGGTAGCAGTACTGCCCAAAATGTAGAAACAATCTCACAGTGCATTAATCATCATTGCACTACTGTATCAGGCATGGATTACAACATGCAAACATTTTCTCCACTGAAGAAGTATGGAAGAACGGTGGTGCAGAGGTAAGGAATCAGACAGAAGTGTAAACCATGAAAGGTGCAAGAAGGAAAAGCAGATAAAAGGGTGCTTGAGGAAGAATGTGGGAACAAGACAGACAACGTAAGCAAGGAATGAGAAGAGTGCAGAAAACTGAAGAAAGAGACTTGAGTGCAAGAAAGGAACATGATTTGAATTACATATGAAAAGAAGAAGGGAGGACAAGTGGACCGCAAGAGGAAAAGGGGAGAGAAAAGAAAGTGGAAGGGAAAGACAGCACAGTGAAAAGCAATTAGTGAGAGAATAGCAGTGAGAGAGAGAAAGAGAAGAAAACCGGGTAGTGAATGAAAGGAAAATGGAGAGAAGAAAGGAGGGAGGTGAGATGAGGGATGAAGAAAAGCAGATGGTGAGGGAGAGTGAAAAAGTGGATACTTTGCCTCATAATGTATACAGTAATAAACTATCTAAAGTTGAGGGATGACATTTATATTATTCCTGAGCCTGCCTCACCTAATGTATTGCTCTGCTGTCCAAAAAGCGATTCTTTCATTGTGCTAGGTTTTTTCACACTAAATACGTTTGTATACAATAACAAAAAAACACAAGTTATTCTTGATATGAGATAATAAAGTGTCAGTCATGCCATCAGGATTACGTTTTAGTAGACAATCACATTCTGACATTTATATAACATTATCAGGCTTTGAGACAAGCTCCCACTGCCACCTCTTTTGAAATGAAGTGTCACATTCAACCACTTTCACTTTCAAACAGCCCCCACAGGGCTGGACTGGGAACCCAAATCAGTCCTGGCATATTTTGCCAGATCTGCCCCCAAAGAGTGCATACTGAACGACCCTGGTCACTACAATGGGCGGGGTGTGGGGTTGAGGGGGGCTCCCCACAGAAAAATAAATGGCAGAAACTGCTGTTGACAACAAATTTTTCATTTTATATTCAATTGTATTACTTTTTAAAGTATAGTTAACAATGACCTTACAGTGCACCAGGATATGGTTATCTTTATTGAAGCTTATCAATGATTCCCTCACAATCACGTCTAACAGTGCCTCGTCTCTCCATAGACCCTCTCACATGTATTTCATTTGTTTTATAGCGCCTCTTTTACCAACGTAGGGTGTTGGAGGACTTTACATCACACACTCTTACAGAGACAGTGAATCATATGTGTGCACATCAGTGTACAGAAAATATCCCATAAGACCAAAGGCACTACAAGGTGTAGGATTCATGTCGCCCACACCGATAGGCATTTTTTTTTTTTAAAACCAGTAGTCAGTCTGGGGAAGCATAAACTCAGTATTCAGAACTTAACGCAGTAATTAGGGTTGACTTTACTAATAATTTACTTCTACCCAAACAAACCCCTTTAAGCAAAATTAGGATAATCAAAGAATTAGGGGAAAACATTCTAACCTGTACCATGCAGTTTGCATGCAGCTCTTTGACGGCAGTTCATAGCTCACTGTGCTAGAGTACGACTGTAACTTATGAACTGCACAGTAACAAAAGGATCTCTGTGACAAAATAAGTATCCTATTGAGCACTGCATATAAAATAGAGTTTTGTGATCTACATACTATGTTCTTTACAGAGGGCATATTAACCCTCTGCGCTACCTTAGATGATTCAAAACTGACATCTCTCTTTAGCAGATACATTAGTCACCAGTGCTAACTTTGCACTTGTATTGTTGGCTGAAAGCTTTGGCTATACAATCAGGCCTCAAAAAAGCCACTCACCCATTGGCTATGGTGAGACATTTTATCAGGTTGAGCTATTTTGAGGCCCTAGTCACATCTTCTGGCAAACTGACAAAGAACAGGTCAGAAAGTGAAGGAGCAATAAAGACATTTAAATCTTGTTCTTGTCACATTTGCTTTGTGTTCAGCGACAGAGTGTAGGAGGCTGGCCTGGTTTGTAGTGGGTACCTTGGGTACTTACACCTTATACCAGGTCCAGTTATCCCTTATTAGTGAAATGTAGTAGTGTTCTAGCAGCTTGGGCTGATAGAGGTAGCTATAGCAGAGCAGCTAAGGCTGAACTAGGAGACACGCAAAGCTCCTGCAATACCACTATGTCACATGGGTGCAATATCATAAGAAAGACAATACTCAGAGTTACTAAAAAATAAAGGTTCTTTATTTTAGTGACAATGTGCCATAAATATCTCAGCAAGTGAAGGTTAGACAAATAGGTGACTTATAAGTTACTTAAGTGCAGTGAAGATGGCTGTGTAATAACGTGTGCGTTATTTCACGCAGGCTGCAATGGCAGTCCTGTGTACGGGATTGTCTGAGCTCCCTATGGGTGGCAAAAGAAATGCTGCAGCCCAAGTGGATCTCCTGGAACGCCAATGCCCTGGGTACCTAGGTACCATATACTAGGGACTTATAAGGGGGGTCCAGTATGCCAATTAGAATTGGTAATTGTAGTCACTAGCCTAGCCTATAGTGACAAATGTAAAGGCAGAGAGAGAGCATGAGCACTGAGGTTCTGATTAGCAGAGCCTCAGTGACACAGTTAGGCACTACACAGGCATACACATTTGGGCCACAAACTAGAAGCACTGGGGTCCTGGCTAGCAGGATCCCAGTGAGACAGACAAAAACATACTGACATGGATGTAAAATTGGGGGTAACATGCCAAGAAAAATTGTACTTTCCTACACAGAGGTAAAAAAGTCAGTTTGCCTTACAATTAATTTTCATTCTGACTGCAGAGTTCTAGGATTTTTTTTTTAATGAACTGCCTGACTTGCCTGTAGTTAGAGTGAAACAAAAGGATGTAGGGTATTAGTTATTTAAATGTTGCGAGTTAGGAAGAACCTAAGTCAACTGTACAAACACTTCAAAATATAGTTCAGTAGTTGTGAAAGCCCATGGTTTGTACTTCTGTCTGATGAAAAAAAAAAATGTTTAATAGGCTGAGAGAAAAAAAAAAAAAAAAAAAAAAAAAAAAAAAAACTTTCCTTGGTAATGTGCAAAGAATAAATGTTTTCTGAGAATTTTCACAGATTGTTAATACATTACATAGTTTTATCAGTAAAGCTGAAAGTTAGTAGGAAGGCTTTTTGGACATTTCTTGAAATTGTGTCTGTAAATGACAGTGTGTGACCACATCATGCTTTAGTAATGTATTTATTAAAAGTGAGTGTTTAAACAAACTGAGAAACACTCCTGCCCTGATAGCAGCGTTATTAGTAAAGTAAGAATCAAGTCATGGATTATGTGTCCCCTATATGTGGGGCAAATTCCTTTCATACATGGAGCAAATGTTTGGTCTATTCAATCAAACAGAAGAGTCTTTGTACAGCAGAAATGCTGAGCTCACATATTTGAATGTGCACTTGTGAGAATGAAGAAAAAGGCGACTCTGTAAACTAAAATATTTGCTTGGGATCACACAATTTGAGAAAAGTTTATGGGACAAGTACATTATAGTTGTGGTAGAATAGATTATTCAAGTTACTCAAACAGCAGGTCTAGCAACATTTTTATGATTTTGCAAGAGCCTGACAAGGAACTCTGCAGCACTTTTAAAACTGCTGCACTGGTTAAAAAATCAAAAAAAAAAAATCTAGTAATAAAAGCACCCCCCCCTTTTCACATGCGCCAAATGTAAATGTCAGTGCCCCTAAAACCACACTAATTTGAAATATGAGCCATATAAAAGAGAATATACTCAGAAACAAAGACATGCACTCTGATAGATATAGTTATGGTACTCACAAGACACCTGAAACGTGTATTTTTCATAGGTATGCACCAAGACGCACAAACTGTAACAAAAACCTGCACACAAATGTGTCCAAACTTTTTTTTGTAAACATACACTCTTGTGCTCAGATTGCCGAGTATCACACTAGCATGCACACACAATTTTACACTTCTGTATTGTACAAACAATTCCACAATCTTTATTAGTACGCATTTTTAAATGCACATCGCACTAGCATGCACCGAAAATCGATGTGCATAAAGACCACAATGAATATATGTTCTTTGGTCTGGTCAGAACCCCTTACATTAACTCAAATTCACCTAGAAGCATTTGCAAAGCATGTAGACTTGTATTGGCAGCCAATTTTGTACTTAGCACATTCTACCCAAGTAGCGGACTCGTATAACTGCATATAATTAGCAAGCAAACCGCAGTGAGTGACCCTATGACTAACAGGGTGTGTCCAGATACCAACAGCAAGTCTTGGCCACTATTAAAAAATAAAAAAAAATCATATACTATCCCGAGCCCAGGTGGGTTTTCCACACCCACTACCTTTCATACATGCGTGAATTAATTGGGGTCCACTGTTTTGCGAGGTGTACTCACACACATCTCTGTGCTCACTAAGAATGAAATCAACACTGTTCAGTAAAAGGGTACACTTGTGTGGAAGGCAGTATGCTCAGAACCGGTTTGCCTCGCTCTTTATCCATTCCCTTGAAAGTAAAATGTCCAAAACTAGCACCCCTTTTTTCCCCCACTCTCATAAAATTGTAACTTGTAGTTACCTTGCCGTAATGCCGTATAGCGGGAACCCAGCGGTTATGAGCTCTGTCGGTAGGTCTAGCTGGGCGCGCCGCATAAATTAACTCAGACTCGAAATGACTTCTTTACCGGTCGGTGCGCAACTGCCAACGCAGCTCCGCCCGCCGCCTTTATTGCAGAGCACCGGTGGCGTGGGACACGCCAAATGTTACACAAATACGGCGGGGCCTCTCTCTGCCCGCCCCTTTTATTCGTGTTCGTCTCCGTGCATCCTGCTGGGGTATGATCACTACAGCCCTCGAAACTGCACTTACACTATACCCAGGCGACTACTAACCGCCCCTGCGAGAAATTAGACATGTAACAAACAATATTTTAGATTTTTTATAAAACTAACGTTTGTGCCATTAAGCGTTGCATTTAATTTTCTGCCATGTTTATTTGTGTCCCGCGGAGTACTCGAAAAACGTATCCTTCCATCAGCCAGACGAAGCCGAAAAAGCTCTCCATCCAAAACAAATCAATTATTACCCGACTAGTCTTCCTGGCAGAGATGAGAATCCGATCTCATCTGATCTCAGCGTGCTTAACTTATAACGTATTTTCCTATTCAAGGTCTGCCTCTCTGCAGAAAAGCACGAGAAACGCCATACCCACACGTTTAAATGCCACAATGCCTCTCCACCATCTCCCTTTCTCTCAGCGTACACCAAAGAGAAAGGCTTTACAAGTGACATTACTTCCGGCGTCACAGGAAGTGCGTAAGTGTCGCGCTTGTAGGCCAGCTCAGCTTACCTCCTTGTAGTCAAACTGATGCAGGAAAGGCGAAGCAAAGGCATAATGGACAAAGGAAATGCTAACGGAGAAAGGTTTAACATCTGACTGTCTGATTGCTGCGGCAAATTAGATGTTTGCTTGGAAGCACCTTCAACAGTCTTGCTTTCCTACCACGAATTGTATTCCGGGACGTGTAGTTTTATATTTAGAATCGGGCTCAACATAAAAACCCAAGGGGAAAAACAGAAGAATAGCGCAGAGTAATAATTACTGACTTGCCTAATAGTTTCCCCGCCTATCCGTAAATTAAAGGGATTGTACGTAATTATGCAGCTGGAAGCCACGTAATGCAAGTAACACAACTTGCTTTCAGTGCAGCGTCAAAGATTATTAAGCGCTGAACGCCATCGACAGATATTTTAACAGTACACAATATATTGTAGGGCATTTTAGAAGATCTAGCTTGTGCTTTTTTTCTGGCTTTTATTATGACTTTACAATGTTATTTTACTGTTTTCCTCTCAATAATGCTACAATTTTTACTAACATAGAACATTTTCAATTAAATTGAGCACCGTGATGTTTCAATTGTTATTTCTTGAGGTAGATAGATATTGGATTGAAGAATAGATAGACAAACAGCAGGACAGATAGATGGGTGGATTAATGGATGGCTGGAGAGTTTTGGCATGAATTGAGAATGTGTAAATGGGAGGTTGAATAGATGGTTGCATTGGTTGGGAGGATGCATGGTTCAGTGAATGGATCTTGAATAATGGATAGGTTGATAGATTAATGGATGGGCATGTGTGCCTGTATGGATGAATGGACAGATGGAGCGACAGACGGATGGATGGATGAGAGGATCTCTTCAGTGGATGTATGGATCTTGCTGGATACATGGATGGATAGATCAATGAATAGATAGAAGAGGGATGCTTGTATGGATGGTTGGACCAGTAGTTGGATAGATGATGAATAGGTAAGGGCAGATGGATGGATCTTAGTGAGTGAATGGATTGATGTTGCTGGGTGTATGGATGGATTGATAGTCGGAGGATGCATGCTTGGATGGATGATGAATCTGTAAATGGATGGATCTTGATGGGTGTCCAGCTGAATGGACATATAGGTGGATAGATGGCTCTTATTGGGGGCATGGAAGGATATAGAGAAGCACCGATGGGTGGGTGCTTGGATAGATTAATAGATCTGGGAAGATGGATGGATATAAGTGGATGGGTGGATCTTGTGTGTACATGGATGGATAGATGGATGATTGGACGGATATGAACAAATTCTGGATACATACTGCCTACATGCCTGTTAAGTTTTAGAGTTACATTCTGTCTGCCAGTGTAGCTCTCTTTAATGCCTTCCTCAGGTGGGGACCCACATGTTAACTAATTACACCAGGGATCTTCAAATGATCCCATGGGCGAGTCAGGCTCTGGCCAAAAGAAGCATTATGCTGACAACTGTGCTTTGTTTTCAGTGGGGAAAAAAATCAGTGGTAGTAATCCGCTCTGTAATGGGCCATCTTTTGTCATTTATGTCCTGGGTGAGAGAAGATTTCATAAGGGAAGGGACTCCAAATATTCTTCAAAACCCACACCCCCATTTCTAATAATCACACTGTGGATGGTTTTACAGGTTAGAAAGCCTGCATGGCCTGAATAGTATGTTTGGCAATCATGTATTTGATTGCATTTTTACAACGGTAGCAGAACTTAACTGCAATGTTTAAATACATCTAGACATGTAAACATTAATGATAACAGCAAATTACAAGGAATAACCAGGTTCCCCACCTGAATTAAAAACGAAGTCTGGGAAAACACGAGGAGGGACAGAGGGGCACAAACTCTTTGTCTGCCTAACAGGACCACAGCACACCTCTGTCACCTCAAACTGTCCCAACTGCCACGTTACCCCCTCCCACACTACCAGCTGCCCAATCCAGGACACACTTGAGTCCTGGATTGTTCCATCAGTTGAAGCACTCTGGTGGGGGGAGACGTTACAGGGTGCCCAACCTCCGGTTCCCCATCAGCCAATATGGGACAATAACAGGGCACTTCATCAGATTAAAAGCAGCATTATTAGGGCAGGCAAGCACTTGAACTTCCTTAAACATTACGTCAAAATTGAATAATCCCAGCCTCGCTAATACATCAAATAAACTCTCCCCCACCATGCTTAAGCCCCCACCCAACATGAAGCAACTCCCCAACTGCAACAACTAACCATTCCACAGCACCCTTTTCTTCTTACTCATCGGCCTTCAACACCTGACCCCAGCTGTCCCTTTTTACTCCATGAGCCAAGGTCCCGCTCAGCAAGGCCCCAAAGCCTTTTGGGCTCAGTGTCCGAGTTTTGTGCCTGCCTGCCACCCAGTAAAAGCCTGTTAAATGTGTTTTCCTGTCCCCCATCCTTTTCAGGAGCCATTCAGTATTCCCCAAAAAGCCAAACTACACAGAATCTGACAACGTAGTATTTTTTCTTGGGCTTGCCGCACAAAGAGCCATACCGCACTAACACTATCACCTCACTCTCAACGTTTTGGACAAACATTCTCGCAGCTCCAAAAGTACTCATTGCCTAAAAAGGATAGATGGATCCCATCCTGTCTAAATAAATCAAACTCCTTCCACTATGTTCTGGTGTTGAATTAGCCCAAAGTATTTTCCAAGACAAAAACGTTGCATCTCCCTTTTAACTTTGCGCCTGGCCCCTTCAACCACGCTTTGCTTGACTGCTCCCCTCCACACTCTATGTGGAACTAACTCAGTCCGAAAATATGTGTTCCTGACCATAAGCCAATTATCATCAGTAAATCATTCTTCATAGCCTTACTTAAACCCAAACCCATATTTGTATGATGTCATTGTTTCCAAGATGTATACCCAGAACATCTGGACATGTCCTTTCCTGAACCAGCTCATTTAGCCAAGGTAAAAGTTCCCCCCATTTCATGCCCCCACCCTGTCCCCACCAATCAATACAAATTTCAGTTGTAAGAATACCCACATTCTTCCCAGTCTCTTTCCTGCCTGTTTCGCCATCCATTCTATGAAAAGGTGGCCAGTGTTCCAAACAAATAAGATCGCCGTAGCCGGACCTCCCACACATCCTGAAGAGAAGGAGAGAACAAGTGGATTAAGAACTACTAAAGGAAAATTACTCAAATTGCTTTATATAACGTACATCACACTCTGAAGACCACAGTCCTAACTTCATGATGCTGTCTAAGGAAAAAACTGCCTGTTCACTTCTGTGACTGCACCTATTCTAATTCAATGCACGCCAAAATGCTTACCATCCAAACCAATACTTGTTAACGCCTCCCTCAAGACCGCTACAAATTAAGACGCTATTAGTGCCTCTCCATTTTCATGACAAAAAACTAACTCACCTTGACTTCCTCCTGCCCACCTGAATTTACTCCAACCATCCACTGGGCACAGCAACCCACCTACACGCCTCAGCACCACTCTTGTACCTTGGTCTGCTTGATCCGTCTTACATCTTCATATCCACAGCCCCACCCAATCACTGTCATAACAAACCTCCTTTGACTGCATCTTTGTCAATCATGGTACTCTCTTTCTTTCCTTTCCCCCAATCACAATATCAACATGTCTATGAAGCCGGAGCTCTGTATTCCTCACGGCAGGATCAAGCTACCTGTAGCCTTCCATACTATCCTCATAACTTCTCTGCAATCACTGCTTTTGGCAAGTGCAAAGACGCTGTCCTGAACTCAATAAATTACATGCTAGAGATATCAAGCACACCAGAAAACCCCCAAGAGGTGACAGCATAAAGCTACCCCACACGGGTGCCTTCTTGTGATACCATGCCCAATACCCCTGCCTCTTCCACTGCATGTCCTTTTCCCCGGCACCTCAATTTTGATGTCTTATTTGTTTATTGTTGGGACTCAGCGTCCTGTGACCAATATTCCATCTGACCTGCTCTGAGCTGGTGGGGTACACAACATCGCAAAATATCTGAATATTCCAATTAAAATCCTCATTTAAGGGCCAAAATGTTATGTCATTGAACTTCCTGAGAAACAGTAAACACATCTCCAAATCAGCTCACCTCACTTGAAATCTATATCCAACGATGTGTCAATTTGGCTTCTTCCATAGCAAAAAACTTAGCACCTACAAAAAGGCTCTTCCCACCCATACAAGTTTGCAGGTGAAGTTCAAATGACCCAACAAAAGCTGGACCTTTCTCACTCAACGTTTTTATGTGTCAAACTCTGTTCCAGCATTTCAAGCAATTCTTCAACTTTGCTATGAGGAACTTATGTTTCCATCAGCTCCGTGCACAACTCAGTTAAAAAAAAGGCCAACTGTAAACTTCTGCCCTCAGTCTTCTCCGGTGCAAACAGCACTCCCAATTTATTAGCCAGACACTCAAAATTCTGCAATGCAGCCCCACAAACACGAGTCTTTTTCCCCTAGGAACAAGCAACACCACTGTAAAAAATGCTTGTTTCAAACAGTTTGCAAGAAATTGCGCAACCCATGGGCAAAACTTTATCCACAAATATTAAACCTTCAAAGTAAATTTTCAAAAATGCCAAATCTGTAGGATGTACTGAGAGCAACAGTAAAACTACATATGTCGCATTTTGCTAACTGAGCCCCTAGACCACATACTCTAGTCAACTTTAAGGCAACATCAACTGTGGCAAATTGTACTGCAGTGTCATCTTCAGCTATTAAATCATTCACTGAGTGTCTACCCCAACTGTTGATATGATGAGGTTAGCAATTTGCCAAAAGTCAAAGGGAATCACCATCCTACCTTCAGCTACTTCTTTGCACAGCTTCTGATGTACAATGTGAGACATCTCCTTTGTTGATTATAAATAGTCAGCACAATGCCTCAGTCTAGGACCTTGGTAACCCTAACTTGAAACTATCTCGAAATCCCCAGTGTAACAAGAACGCATCTTCCTTTTTTGGATACATTTCTAACCAAAAATTCAACTATGTTAGCTTAATTGTTGTAGAAGCCTTTGTTACCAAATTGTGGTTGAGTGGGCCCTCTACCCCTTCCGCCTGCAGGTTGACCAATGTTGGGCAGTTCCACAAAGCATTGGAATATTGCATGTTTTCCACCACTTTTTGCACATTTGTGTAGGTACTCATATGGGTTTTTGATTGAAACCCCAGCATGCCCCGGGATTAAGGGCTTGACCCCTGCTCCAGGAGCCCATCCCTCCAAGGGTTAGTCTCCACAGAAAGGGACAGTGTACCAGAAAAACACTAGCAGCGTGCAGGGTTGGAGGGGTTTAGTCTGATACATCCATTGCAGCCATAACTCATTATCTGCTCCCCCCCCCACGCTTATCTGGCTTTAAACCCAATCTTGCCCTGAACTCCTCATTATAGTGAAGCCATGCCATACCTCCAAAATCCATTTGGGCCTTTCTAAACGCGTCCATAAATGTAAAAATTACATAAATTAAGACTGCTGATGGCCACAGATCAATATTAGTGGGTACACTCGACCTTCTTGCCAATACCCATACTTTGGAACCTTCCACTGCCTGAACTTCCCTGTGCAATAACTTGTATACATTTACAAATGTACGGGTATTATGTTTAGGTCTATCCCTTGAAGTAGCACCCCCTTCCAAATCTTCTACTCCTTCCTTATTCCCTTTTGGCAGTTCATCCCCAATTACCTGGATTGCCTTCATACACACTTCTTTGGCTGACCTTACTGTGTTTCCTTTTGATTTTTGGCAGTCACTTGATGTACCCACCCTCTTGTCTTCAGAATGTGCTCTCACAACCTTTTTTGTACTCTGATGCCTACTGGTACCTTTACTCAAACTCAATCATACTCACTTGGTAAAACGGCATTCCTCTGGGATTGCTGGGCCTTTCCAGCCTAAACTTCTTGTGTTTTCTTTCTGTTTATCTGGTTATCACTGCTGTCTGACCTAGATCTCTCCGGAAAAACAGATAAAAGCCCTCATTATGACCCTGGCGGTCTACTGGCTGCCAGGGCCACAGTGGTGGTTTCACCGCTGACAGGCTGGCAGTGAAGACCGCCACATTATCAGTGTGGTGGGTTGGCCTCTGCCAACGTGCCACATCCCAGCTCAGACCACCAGAGCTGTTGGACCCGCCGGGCCGGAGATGAGCATCTCCGACCCGGCGGTCCAATGAAGACCGCTGGCGGTATTATGAACCGGCTTTCCGCGGTAGTAGCACCGGTGACAGGGAATTTCTTCCCTGTAACCGTCAGACGACTCCCCCACACCTCCAGCAAGCATAATACACCCCCTCTCCATACCAGGACTCCCCAACCCCCTTCAGGTACAGCACCCCACATACACACCCTCACACACAGACACCCACATGCACCCCACATACACTCATTCACCAACACTGACATACACGCATTCACTTCAACATTCATACACACATTCAACCATGCATACCCAAACCCATACACACACGCATACACACATGCATACACAAACCCACACCCATACACACACGTATACAAACACGCATACACACCCCCATACACAGACAACACCCCTACCTTTCCACCCCTTCCCCTGTCGGATGCCCGACTTACCTTATCCGGTGAGGAGGTCGTCTGTCAGGGAATGGGCGCTTCCACCGCTGGCAGCGCTCCACCATCAGAACACTGGCAGGCCGTATTACTGCTCGTAATACAGTAAGTGGAGTCCTTTTGGTGGGGCGGGCCGGTGGTGGAACCGCCCATGTGCTTCCGCCCGCCAGCACGACTACTGCAGGATTTCGCCCAAAATGTGGCGGAAATCCTGCAGTACTCGTAATATGGTGGGCGGAAGACTGCGAGCACTGGCGGTCTTCTGGCGCCAGCGGCTTTGGCGGTCTTTCAAAAACACTGCCAAAGTCATAAAGAGGGCCAAAGTTTCTGGAAAATTAGCAACCTCTTCCCTCTTTTTAATTCCTCATTACCCTTAGGGGCTGGTATCTTGGACACCTCCCAATGAGGGATCTCACCATCTTCCAACTCTTCCCCTTCAATTTCATAGTCAAGCTCCTCTTCAGCCATGCCATATATTTCACCACCTGCTGCACTCACTCCCTTGCTTTCACCATCTCCCCACACCCACATCAAATGTCCTCCACTCAACAGTTTTGTTTGGCAAGCTGATGCTTCCATCCCCAGGCCAGTCCCAGATGACAGAAAGGATTCACAACACCTCTCTGGTTTTTCATCCTAGTGTACCAATGGGTTACTGGCCCTGACTGGTCTCTGGTCACATCTGCTGGTCTGTGGTGCCAACATCATCCTTGTAGTGGACAGCAAGCCACTCAAAGATGGGATCTTTGTGGTCCTCAAGCTCTCTGTATCTACTGTTGTATTCTGACCACCTGCTGGTAAGCACACCCTTTGACATACATTTTCTGATTCGTGTCCCATTGCTTGTAATCGGTTGCAATTTGTCATAAAACACAGCGCACTTGTTTGCTTGTATTCAACTGAGGTCTACTTGACTTCCTCCATTGCACCATCATTGTCTGTACTTCTTTTACACCTGCACCATCAACACTATGGTCCCTGTGTACATTCCATATTTTTACAGCAGTTTCCATGCCAAGTAATACATTATAACCCTAGTCCTGCGTTGAATAATTCACTACTGAGCTCTTTTGTAAAGGCCCTGAAAAAATGGGCCATCTGAAAAATTCACTGTCAGACTTTTGCGCATCATGCACCCTTTGGTGGCCAGCCATTGCCATCGCACCCTGCAATGGAGGAGTCGAGTCAGCCACCTTCCATGTGACGTTCCACCCCACTGCTCCTCCTACACAGGCCTGTCTCCTGTTCATGGTGCAAGCACCGGCAGACGCCCTGGCCTCTGACTGCACCAACTTGTCTGAGCAACCTCCAGCCGCAACGCAAGCGGTGAGCCGCCACCCTTCAGCTCTGATGCCAGGGTTTCCAATTTCTTCCCCGTAACATCCTTCCTTTTAGTTTTACATTTATCTAGCGACAGCTACCCTGCTCGCGGCTTCCCCGCGAGGCCTCTCAAGACCAAACTAAGCCTGTTCTGATATCCCAGGCTTTAAAAGATTGTCCCTGCTTGCCTCGCACAAGGTATGTAAAGCTTCTCTCACAGTCAGACAATCGAGACATTGTGCTGACTCTACAAAATTGATCCTGACGAATTTGCTAATCTAATCAACAATACATAATACACTGTTTGTTTACTTATCAAAAAATCTCACCTGCCTGCACAAACACTTTGCCTAACTAACGGGACCACAGCGCACCTCTGTCACCTCAAACTGTCCCAACTGCCAATTTGTCTCCCCCCACACTACCAGTTTGCCAATCTAGGCCCCACTGAGTCCTGGATTGTTCCATCAGCTGAAGCACCGTGGGGGTGGGAGGAGTGCCTTACAGCCTGCCTGACCTCCTGCCCCATTTTTACTCAGGGGGAAAATACTGATCGATTTCTCAACAGCAATTGTAAAAACCTTTAAAGTAATCGGATACAATAAAATGTAGGTAGTCCATGTGAGCGAGGAAGCTCCGGTTTACATTTCATGTTTTACCTAATTTCCTTTCCTACGAGAATTTAGTTTTTTCAGGATGCTGTTTTTCTGTAATTTGTTTTTCATACAGCATATTAATCTTGTCTTGTCCACAGCTTCAAGTTTATTGATAGGGCTCTCTTACTTAAAACCATTGGAAAGTTTAAAAACAGTACAAAGACACAATTTAAAAACAAATCCAGCACCATTTAGAACCTTGCATCAGTTTACAATTTCAACTGTAGCAGGTACAAGGACATCAGTCAAACAGATAAAGTGCGTATAAGTCTTTAAAGTGCACGCTGAGCAGATCTACAGTACTTAACCATCCTCTACAACAGTAGATACATTAAGATATGTAGCAACCCGCTGGAGTAACCGCAAAGACATCAGTTAGATAAAGTGTGCATGGATCCCTAAAGTGCCAACGGAGTCGATCTACGTGCTTAACCTCCCTCTAAAGCAGTAGATACATTAAAGTATGTAGCAATCTCCTGGAATATCCACAGGTTCACGTTAAACTGCAGATTCCTAGCAGCAGCTAAAATCCTTGCAAGACTCCACCCCACAGATTTTGTTCAAAGACGGAGAACATACAAAGGGGGTCATTCTGACCCTGGCGGTAATTACCGCCAACAGGCTGGCGGTGCTCCACCGGGCATTCTGACCGCGGCGGTACAGCCGCGGCCAGAAGCAGAAAGCCGGCGGTGTACCGCCGACTTTCCGCTGCCCATGGGAATCCGCCATGGTGGCGCAGCTTGCTGCGCCGCCATGGGGATTCTGACAGCCCATACCGCCATCCTGTTCCTGGCGGTTCACCCGCCAGGAACAGGATGGCGGTATGGGGTGTCGTGGGGCCCCTGGGGGCCCCTGCAGTGCCCATGCCAATGGCATGGGCACTGCAGGGGCCCCCGTAAGAGGGTCCCACAAAGAATTTCAGTGTCTGCTTTGCAGACACTGAAATTCGCGACGGGTGCAACTGCACCCGTCGCACCTTCCCACTCCACTTTTAGAACCACAAGATTCAGACTGCAGGTAAGTACATTAAATGTAAGGTACTTTGCATAGTAATGCTTAGAACTTTGAACCAAAACAGTAATGTACACAGTTTTTCATAAAATGGCAATAAGCTATTTTAAAAGTGGACACTGCAATTTTCAACAGGTCCTGGGGAGGTAAGTACAGTTTAGTTGATACGGTAAGTAAAGCACTTACAAGTTCAGTCTGTGGGGTATTGGTGGCCCACCGTTGGGGTTCAAACACCCAGCACCAGCAACACGGAGCCGGTCAGGTGCAGAGGTAAATGTAAATTAGCACTTGTATAGCGCACTACTCACCCGTTAGGGTCTCAAGGCACTGTACTCATACCACTATGGAACCCCTCCTGGCTTTTCCCTGTGAGGCGCCCACTCCTGAGCACCCCCAGGGTGAAGCCAGGCATCCAAGCGCTGTTGGGGCCGTTGTGGAGATTAAGCAAGCTATTGCCCAGAGTTGCAGAGTGGGACCCATGAATTAGATTAGGCACCGAGGCGAGAATTATCTGGTCAAGGGGAATTGAGCCCAAGACCTGCCAAAGCGGGACTTGAACCCTGGTCTTGAGCCAGATCTCTGCCTCAGGGTCTGCCGCTCTAACCATTGAGCCACACTTCTCATTTCAAGGTCAAAGAGGAGCCAAAATAACATGGGCACCTATGGAGACAGGGGTGCTCCGGTTCTGGGCTGCTGGCAGGTAAGTACCCGCATCCTCGGGGGCAGACCAGGGGGGGTTTAGTAGAGCATTGGGGGGGGCCCAAGTAGGCACACAAAACACACCCTCGGCGGCACAGGCGCAGCCAGGTGCATTGGGCAAACAGGGCGTCAGGTTTGCAATAGGATTCAATGGAGGAACCCGGGGGTCACTCAGAGATTGCAGGCAGGGCACAGGGGGGCTTCTCAAGCTAGCCACCAACTGGTCAAGGGTGAGGGCCGCCTGCTGGTCAGTGCTGCACCGGTATTCGGTTTCTCACAGGCCTGGGGGCTGCGGGTGCAGTGGTTCTCCAGGCATCGGATATCTTCGTCCTGGGCAGTCGCAGTCAGGTGATCCTCGGGATTCCCTCTGCAGGCATCGTCGTGGGGTTGCAGAGAGGTCAGCCCAGGGTGGACACGTCGTCTGAGTAGCTGGGGGTCCTCTCTGGGTCGTTGGTGTCTCTGTACACGGGCCAAGAGCATCGGGTGCAAAGTCGTGGGGACTCACGATTCTGGAGTGAGGTGAGAGTACTTTTAAAGCTAGTTTCTTCATTCTTTGGTTGGACAGGTCCTCTGTCCCCAGGAGTTCTTGACCCTTTGTAGTTGCAGGGCAGTCCTCTGAGTCGGCAGAGGTCGCTGGGCCCGCAGAATGCGTCGCTGGGGTGCAGGTTCTCTGAAGTAGGAGACAGGCAGGTAGGGTTGGGGCCAAAGCAGTTGTTGTCTTCCTTCTTCTCTGCAGGGTTTTTCAGCTAAGCAGTCCTTCTTCTTTGTAGGTCATCAGGAATCTGATTTCCTGGGTTCATTGTCGCCCCTAAATACTGAATTTAGGGGTGTGTTAGGGTCACAGGGCAGAAGCCAATGGCTCCTGTCCTTGAGGGTGGCTACACCCTCCTTGTGCTCCCTCCCTTTGGGGAGGAGAGCACATTCCTATCCCTATTGGGCTAAATTCTACAAAACAAGAGGGAGGATTTTCCAAGGAGGGGGTCACTTTAGGCTGGCTGAGGGGATGACTCCTTGTTTTTCTTTTTATCTCCCCGGGCTTGCCGCAAAAAGTGGGGGCTGTGACCGGGGAAGCGGGCATCTCTATTAGCTAGAGTGCCCTGGGGCATTGTAACACGAAGCCTGAGCCTTTGAGGCTCACTGCTAGGTGTTACAGTTCCTGCAGGGGGGAGGTATGAAGCACCACTACCCGTTCAGGCTTTGTTGCTGGCCCCAGAGAGCACAAAGGCTCTAAACCCAGGGGTCGGAAACTCATCTCTCAGTGGCAGGCGGGCACAGACCAGTCAGTCCTGCACTGAAGGATTGGGTAAAATACAGGGGGCATCTCTAAGAAGCCCTCTGTGTGCATTTTGTAATAAATCCAACACTGGCATCAGTGTTGGTTTATTATTCTGAGAAGGTTGATACCAAACTTCCGAGTGTTCAGTGTAGCCATTTTATGGAACTGTGGAGTTCGTTTTGACAAACTCCCAGACCATATACTTAATATGGCCACACTGTACTTACAATGTCTAAGAACAGACTTAGACACTGTAGGGACATATTGCTCATGCAGCGATGCCCTCACCTGTGGTATAGTGCACCCTGCCTTAGGGCTTTAAGGCCTGCTAGAGGGGTGACTTACCTATGCCACAAGCAGTATTTTGTGTGCATGGCATCCTGATGGGGATGCCGAGTCGACTTTGTCTTTTTCTCCCCACCAATACACACAGTCTGCAATGGCAGTGTGCATGTGTTAGGTGAGGGATCCCTTAGGGTGGCACAACACATGCTGCAGCCCTTAGGGACCTTCCATGGTCATAGGGCTCTTGGTACCACTGGTACCTTTTACAAGGGACTTACCTGTGTGCCAGGGATGTCCCAATTGTAGAAACAATGATACATTTTTAATGAAAGAACACAAGTGCTGGGGCTTGGTTAGCAGGGTCCCAGCACACTCTCAGTCAAGTCAGCATCAATATCAGGTAGAAAGTGGAGGGGGGGGGAACTGCAACAAGGAGCCATTTTCCTACAATTACTTTTTCTCTTTATTGCATCTTTCTGAGGAGCAAATTACCAATTTTTGTCAGTGACAGTGATGTCCCCCATTATTTATAATCATCTACTGGGCCACTCCTCTTCCTGGCCCAATACGAGGTCGGTGATCTTCTTTTGTTGTTTCAAAAAAACAAAAAATATTAGTTTTTTACAACAAAAAACATAGAAAGAAACATAAGAGGCACCAAATGGCTCTCCATTGGAACCATGTATCATGTCCGCAAGACAGCATTTGCTCAAAACAGTTGCATTGTTAGTCAACATGAGTGGAAGCAGCATTTCTGGCAGTGGGATGTCAACACTATATAAAGCAGTTACTACTATGACATGGTCAGTTGTGCAATATAACAGCATCGTCCTCCACAGAGTCCAATCCATAGAAATCGATCCAACTTCCCCAAAATTTCTGAAATTTGCAAGGGCAACCTCTACTTTTAAAAGTCACTCTTTCTGCAGCCATAAATAAAGCCATGCCCTTCTGCCATTCCCCCATTGTAGGTTCCTCGGGTGAACCCCATCACCTAGCAAGGTCACGTTTAGCAACCACCAGACCCATGTTACACAGCAGTAGTTTCGTTCTTGGTATGTCCACCTCAATGGGTATTCCCAGCAATACATATTTAAGGTCGTTCGGGAGTTGTAACCCCAGGATGGTGCCAAGCCCAGAGAGCATGTGGTGCCAGTAGGTTTGTAAAATTGGACATTTCCAGATCGTATGGATGAAGTCGCCCTACTCATACCTACAGCGAAGGCAGCATGAGGAGGCTGCTTTCCCCATTTTGTGCAGGCGGTGTCTATGACATTAGGGCCCTCATTATGACTCCGGCGGGCGGCGGAGGCCGCCCGCCAGAATTCCGCCCTCCGTAATACCGCTCCGCGGTCAGAAGACCGCGGAGGGTATTATGAGTTTTTCCCTGGGCTGGCGGGCGGTCTCCAAAAGACCGCCCGCCAGCCCAGGGAAAAACTCCCTTCCCACGAGGATGCCGGCTCGTAATAGAGCCGTCGGAGTGGGAAGGTGCGACGGGTGCTGTTGCACCCGTCGCGTATTTCACTGTCTGCAAGGCAGACAGTGAAATACATTTTGGGGCCCTCTTACGGGGGCCCCTGCAGTGCCCATGCCGTTGGCATGGGCACTGCAGGGGCCCCCAGGGGCCCCGCGACTCCCCCTCCCGCCATCCGGTTCCCGGCAGGAGAACCGCCAGGAACTGGATGGCGGGAGGGGGAGTCGGAATCCCCAAGCCGGCGCAGCAAGCTGCGCCGGCTTGGAGGATTCCTTGGGGGCAGCGGGAAACCGGCGGGAGACCGCCGGTTTCCCTTCTCTGACCGCGGCTAAGCCACCGCGGTCAGAATGCCCCGCGGGGCACCGCCGGCCTGTCGGCGGTGCCTCCGCGTCCAGCGGCCCTGGCGGTTACAAACCGCCAGGGTCGTAATGAGGGCCTAGATCTGGTGTAGGATTTTTAATTGTATGAGACGTAGTCTGGCTCTAATCGCCACTTAGTGGGGGGAACATCAGTGCTGCCTCCCAATCTAGATTGTTGAGTGTACTGATGTCTGTCTCCCATAGAGCCCGTAATGTTATGAGGTTATCGGGTATGTTATTATTGATCGTCTTATAAGTGTAGGATATTGCCTTCTCTGGTACTTCCCCCATTAGGAGTCTACTTTTCAAGGGTGCATACTCTGGAATGTCTGGGGGTGTGTGATCAGCCCGCAAAGGATGTGAAAATTGCAGTTATTTATAATATTGGCGGTCATGTAGTTGGAATTAGTTCTTTAGGGAAACAAATGGCTTTAGGGTACCCCCCCACCAGGACATCTTCTACTTGAAAAATACCTATTTGGTCCCAAGATTTGAAGCCCTCTAGCTTGGTAATTTCTTTCAGGGTCTTGTACAGTCATAGCAGGATTTCGCTGGTGATCTTGTGTTTCCAACCGACATACGAGGTTTCCCTATCCTAGGCCTGCAGCGTCCCTTGAGTGGCGGGTAGCAGGTCACTTTGTCCTCCACCTCCATCAAAGTAATGTTGGTAAGGCCTTTCCAGGGCGTAGGTGGGCTGATCACCATCTACGAAGTCCTAGTCATTGGTAACTACTAGGTGGGAAGCCGAGTAGTGGGTCCTGATGTCAGGAACGGCGATGCCGCCATTGTAGTTGTATCATTGGAGCTTACGGAGGGCTATTTGGGGGTGGTCATCCGCTAATAATAGTGTCTGTAATTCACTGTCTATTTTGGTGAAAATGTCATCCAGGAGCTCATAGTATATGTTTTGTAGGGCGTATAGGAATTTCGGGAGGGTGATGATTTTAAATAGGGCGCTCTGCCGAGCAGCATCTGGGGAAGACATTTTCAGCGGTGTACGTCTGCCTGAAAGTCAGTTAGGATGTGCATGACATTGTGTTCTATGCATTTCACAGGGACTGGTGTAACATACATCCCCAAGTATTGAAATCCCTCTGTTGTTATTTTAAGTGTGTGGGGAAGGGCCGTTGGGTCAAGACTTTCTCCAAGGAGGAATACTACAGATTTTCCCCAATTTATCAAATAGCTGGAAGGGGCTATATAAAGCTCAAAGGAGCGAAGGACCTCCGGGAGTGATTCTTAGGATGGGAGAGGCAGAGCAGGATGTCATCAGCATACAAAGAGATTTCTTCTTCCAGAATTCGGGAACCCTGGACCCAGAAGCCTTTTATTCCCAGAGGGGCATGGATCAAGCAAGCCAATGTTTCTAGTGTCAGGGCAAAGGAGCGAGGAGAGGGGGCATCCCTGTCGGGTTCATCACCTAACAGGAAAGTTGGAGGACAGCTGTCTGTTCATCCTCACTGCAGCCATACTTCTAATCCCTGAAGTATGGTCTGAATCTCATTCGTGCCAGGTCTGAGTCATGAAGGGCCAGTGGATGGCTTTGAAAGCTTTCTAAGCATTGAGGGGGACCAGTAGGTGGGTATCTCATTTAGGAATGACTGTCATCAGCCACTTATGAGGCCTACACAGGTTTCCCCAGGTAGAGCGTCTCGGCGTGAAGCCTGATTGGTCATTGTGTATCAATGAGGTGGTCACTCCAAGAAGTCTGGTGGCTAAAATGTTGGCTAGGACTTTGGTCTCTACATTTATCAGGGAAATCGGTCGGTAGGAGCCACAGGAGGTCAGGGGTTTTCCTGACTTAAGTAAGTCTACAATCATAGCCTTTTGGAGGTCAGGGGGGAGTATCCTGTCTTCTCGTGCTCTAGAGTAAAGCTGGAGCAAGTGGGGGGTAAGTAAATCTAACTGTTTCTTGAAAAATTCAGCTAGGAGACCGTTCTGTCCTGGGGTTTTCCCTGATCGGAGGCGACATATAGTAGTATGGAATTCTGTTAAGGTAATGTCTAAGTCCAATAAGTCAAGGCTCTCAGCAGTAAGGGCTGGGAGGTCTATATTCCCAAAATAGTCTTTGATCTGGGTAGCGTCCCCTAGGGGACAAGACTCAAAAAGAGCTCGTAAGTAAGATGCAAACGCTCTTGTGATGGCCTCGTCACTAGTGTGCAGGGAGCCTTCCCCATCTCATATTTGTAGAACCCATGGAGTCTCCAGCTCTCTGTGGTTCGGCCAGGCCAGTAGTTTCGCAACCTTGTCACCCACCTCATAGAGGCGGTGATGGGTGGTCAGCATTTGGACATGGACTGCATCAGTGGTCAATTCCCGGTGTTCGTTGCGTAGGGTTTCTAGTTGCCAAGTCAGTAGTGGGTCAGGTGAAATGATGTGTCTAGCTTCTAATGTTAGGAGTCTTTTTTCTGTGGCTTCCACTGCCTTGGTAGTTTTCTGCCTCTTAAATTCAACAATGTTTTGGAGTCTTTCTCTCATCACTGCCTTGTAGGCTTCCCACAGTATGGCGGGGGAACTCACTGAGCTGACGTTGGTAGCAAAATAAAGCTCGGTTTCGGTACGCACCTTACGGATCGTGGATTCGTCAGTGAGTTCCAAAGCATTGGGTCTCCAAACACTGGAGCTGTCCTGGGGTTTTGGCCCTATTTTCACCCATAGGGGGAGTGGTCTGAAAGTCCTTGTGCCAAATATTCTGCCTTGTGTACCGTGGCTACCTCCACAGCTGGTGCTAGAATGTAGTTAAGTCTGAAGTGAATTATCTGTGCCCTGGAATAGTAGAAATAGTTGCAACCATGTGGGTGGAGACGTCTCCATAGGACCCTGATGCTCAGTTTGTCAGCAAAGTGAGCCAGGGATGTGTTCCTGCGCTGGTGTGGTGTTGCACGCGTTTTATCAATGTCGGGGATTATCATGTCGTTAAAATCACCTCCCACCATATTTGGCGCTGATTGAGCTTCAAGTAGGATATTAATAAGTTTTGTTAGTGTGAATTGAAGGCGAGGGGGCATGGACACTAATCAGGGTCACTGTTGTCCTACCCTAGATTCCCTGGACTGCTGCATAGGTTCCTAATGGATCTAACCAGAGTTGCTGCACTTGGAAGAGAGGGGACTTCCTGATCAATATCGCCACTCCCCTCGACCAAGTCCTAAAGCTTGCATGTGCCAGTGCAGAATATGTCCCTCTACCCAGAAAGGGACATTGTGTTCCCTTGAGGAGGATCTCTTGCAAGAGGACCACATCAGGTTTGAGACATTTAAGGTAATCTGTGACAAGTTAGGGAAACTACTACGTGAGCTACAAAGTAAATAATATAAGTAGCTGAAGCTGCAGATAAACTTCAGGCTGGTATCCTTATGGGTACTGATGATTAGCTAATGATAATTCAAAATCTTAAATACAAACCATTAGAGGCCGCTGAAAATGAAAAAATGATAACAAAAGATACAAGAAACCTACTCTCAGTTAAATAGACTTTAATGAAGTGTAATAAATAAGGGGGGGGGAAACAAAAGAATGTTGAAGAAAGGGGGAAAAGAATGAATGTGATAATATGACATAAAACTTCTAATTCAGACACACCACACTCAAACTAAATAAAAATAGGTATGGACAGTAACAAAATGGATCCAAGAACTGTTTACATATATATCAACATGAGTGGACTAACATACATGAAATACAATAAATACAATTATATAGAGAAAATATTCAGAAATACATGGATAAATATCGATAACAATCCAAGCAGCAAATAATTGATTTGTAGTTGGAGAAGAAAAGGTCGGAGTGGTGTTGTTACAGCAAGGATAAGCTGGGGAACCAGGGGCCAGCAGGGATAAGCTGGGAAACCAAAGGCCTACGCGCGTTTCGGTGTTCCTATAATATTTAGGTCACCTTCTTCAGGGCCATTCCCGTGGGTAAAAAACGACAAAAGTTTAATTTCAGCAGCCAATTCTCTAATAAGTTATTTGTTCATTGGATGCTTGATGCACTGGAGTCTTGTAGTCATGTCATCTGATAAAGATTTATTACCCTTCATTAAAGTCTATTTAACTGAGAGTAGGTTTCTTGTATCTTTTGTTATCATTTTTTCATTTTCAGCGGCCTCTAATGGTTTGTATTTAAGATTTTGAATTATCATTAGCTAATCATCAGTACCCATAAGGATACCAGCCTGAAGTTTATCTGCAGCTTCAGCTACTTATATTATTTACTTTGTAGCTCACGTAGTAGTTTCCCTTACTTGTATTTTTCCCTGATTGAGCTACATTTATTTCGATTAGGGTACCCCTATATAGTCTTTTTTCCAATCTGTGACAAGTTCCCTTTTGATCTTGCTCTTCATCCCATTTATGTTCCATGTTAGGACGGAGCGCTGCTGCTGTGAGCCCCCCTCAGTGGAGTGTACTATGTCTAATCGGTGATATCTGTTGTCTACCCCCAACACAATGTGTGTGAACTAAGCCGTCTTCGCAATCGTCTCGTCGGTTGATGACCCAACAATACTGTTTCAATAAAACCAACATTATTGTGTAACTGTAACTCCCCTCCACACCATCCTGCCATCATGCAAAACCCTCAAACATGTGAGGCATACACGAGACAGGCTGTAGGAAAGTACCACCTTGCCTGGCATGTTACCCACATTTTTTACTTATATGTATGTTTGTTTTTGCCTGTGTCACTGGGCTCCTGCTAGCCAGGACTCCAGTGCCCATAAGTTGTGCCCTGTATGTGTTCCCTGTGTGGTGCCTAACTGTATCACTGAGGCTCTGCTAACCAGAACCTCAGTGTTTATGATCTCTCTGCTTTAAAAATTGTCACTGCAGGCTAGTGACTAATTTTACCAATTCTGATTGGCACACTGGAACACCCTTATGATTCCCTAGTATGTGGTACCTAGGTAGCCAGGGTATTGGGGTTCCAGGAGATCCCTATGGGCTGCAGCATTTCTTTTGCCACCCATAGGGAGCTCAGACAATTCTTACACAGGACTGCCACTGCAGCCTGAGTGAAATAACATCCACATTATTTCACAGCCATTTTACACTGCACTTAAGTAACTTATAAGTCACCTATATGTCTAACCCTCACTTAGTGAAGGTTAGGTGCAAAGTTACTAAGTATGAGGGCCCCCTGGAACTAGCCAAGGTGCCCCTACATTGTCCAGGGCAATTTCCCCGGACTTTGTTGAGTGCGGGGACACCATTACACGTGTGAACTACATATAGGTCAATACCTATGTGTAGCGTCACAATGGTAACTCCGAACATGGCCATGTAACATGTATAGGATCATGGAATTGTCCCCCAGTACCATTCTGGTATTGGGGGGACAATCCCATGCATCTCCGGGGCTCCAGCATGGACCCCGGGTACTGCCAAACTAGCTCTCTGGGGTTTTCTCTGCAGCTACCGCTGCTCCCAACCATCACACAGGTTTCTGCCCCCCTGGGGCCTGGGCAGCCTAGTCCCAGGAAGGCAGAATGAAGGATTTCCTCTGAGAGAGGGTGTTACACCCTCTCCCTTTGGAAATAGGTGTTAAGGTCCTGAGAGGAGTAGCCTCTCCTGGCCTCTGGAAATGCTTTAAAGGGCACAGATGGTGCCCTTCTTGCATAAACCAGTCTAGCCCGGTTCAGGGATCTCCCAGCCCCTGCTCTGGTGCGAAACTGGACAAAGGAAAGGGGAGTGACCACTCCGCTGTCCATCACCATCCCAGGGGTGGTGCCCAGAGCTCCTCCAGTGTGTCCCAGACCTCTGCCATCTTGAATGCAGAGGTGTGAGGGCACAATGGAAACCTCCTAGTGGCCAGTGCCAGCAGGTGATGTCAGAGACCCCCCCTGATAGGCTCTTGTCTGGTTAGGTAGCCAATCCTCTGAGGGCTACTTAGGGTCTCTCCTGTGGGTTTCTCGTCAGATAACGAATGCAAGAGCTCACCAGAGTTCCTCTGCATCTCCCTCTTCGACTTCTGCCAAGGATCGACCGCTGACTGCTCCAGGACACCTGCAAATCCACAACAAAGTAGCAAGATGACTACCAGCAACATTGTAGCACCTAATCCTGCCGGCTTTCTCGACTGTTTCCGGTGGCGCATGCTCTGAGGGCTGTCTGCCTTCACCCTGCACTGGAAGCCAAGAAGAAATCTCCTGTGGGTCGACGGAATCTTCCCCCTGCTAACGCAGGCACCAAACTTCTGCATCACCAGTCCTCTGGGTCCCCTCTCATCTTGACTAGCGTGGTCCCTGGAACACAGGAGCTGGATCCAAGTGACCCTGACAGTCCAGTGGTCCTTCTGTCCCAATTTGGTGGAGGTAAGTCCTTGCCTCCCCACGCCAGACAGTAATCCTGTGTACTGCATGATCTGCAGCTGCTAGGGCTTCTGTGCACTTTTGCAAGACTTCCTTCGTGCACAGCATAGCCCAGGTCCCCAGCACTCCGTCCTGCATTGCACAACTTGCTGAGTTGATCTCCAACTTCGTGGGACCCCCTTTTGTTGTGCTAAGATGACCGCCGTGCTCAGATTTCCTCAATGCCTGTTCAGGTGCTTCTGCGGGTGCTGCCTGCTTCTGCATGGGCTCTCTGTGTTGCTGAGCACCCCCTCTGTCTTCTCATCCAATGGGCAACCTCCTGGTCCTTCCTGGGCCCTGGCAGCACCCAAAACCTTCAACCACAACTCTTGCAGCTAGCAAGGCTTGTTTGCAGTCTTTATGCGTGGAAACAATTTTGCATCCTCCAGCACATCGTGGGACATCCTCTGACCAAAGGAGAAGTTCCTGGCACCTTCCGTTGTTGCAGAATCTTCAGCTTCTTCCACCCGGAGGCAGCCCTTTTTCACCTTCATCCAGGGTTTAGTGGGCTCCTACCCCCCCTGGACACTTGTGTGACTCTTGGACTTGGTCCCCTTCCTTTGCAGGTCCTCAGGTCCAGGAATCCGTCTTCAGTGCTCTGCAGTCAGTTGTCTTTGCAGAATCCCCTATCTTTTGGGGTAGTAGGGTAACTTTACTCCTACTTTTCAGGGTCTTGGGGTGGGGTATCTTGGACACCCTTAGTGTTTTCTTACACTCCCAGCGACCCTCTACGCACACTAGGCCTGGGGTCCATTCGTGGTTCGCATTCCACTTTTGGAGTATATGGTTTGTGTTGCCCCTAGGCCTATTGTCTCCTATTGCATTCTATTGTGTTCTACAGTGTTTGCCCTACTTTTCCAAGTGTTTTACTTACTTGATTTTGGTTTGTGTGTATATTTTGTGTATTTTACTTACCTCCTAAGGGAGTATATCCTCTGAGATACTTTTGGCATTTTGTCACTAAAATAAAGTACCTTTATTTTTAGTAACTCTGAGTATTGTGTTTCTTATGATATAGTGCTACATGATGTATGTGGTATGGTAGGAGCTTTGCATGTCTCCTAGTTCAGCCTAAGCTGTTCTGCTATAGCTACCTCTATCAGCCTAAGCTGCTAGAACACGACTAATCTACTAATAAGGGATAACTGGACCTGGCACAAGGTGTAAGTACCACAAGGTACCCACTATAAGCCAAGCCAGCCTCCTACACAGGCCCAGCACGGGGGATCTGTTGCCCTTCCCATCCCAACCGATCAAAACAAAATGTAACTTAATGAAACAGAATGGAGAGGAGGGGGAGGGACAAGTTCTGGGAATGGAGGAAAGGAGGCAGAGCCAGGTAAGGGAAGAAAGACAGGAGAGGAAGGAGGACGAAGGGGGCGAAGAAGGGTCGATAGGAGGAGAAAAAGCAGTGCCAGCAAGTCAATAGTGCGTTGTGGCAAAACAAACACTTCTGGAGGCGGGTGGTGCCTCTGAGCCTGCACCATGGTGTTGCTATGCCCTTTGGCTGTTCAGTTGCCACTTTTGAGGAGGAGTGACCTCCAGGCATAGTAGCTTTTCGCCAGTCACCAGTTCCTTGTCTGGTGGAGGCTGCTCTGTGGATCGGACATCGATGTCGCCACTGACCAGTCATGGGCCTGGCTCCATTTGGGTGGGGCGTTGAGACTCTTGTTTCGCTTGTGGGACCAGGCTAGGCCCAGGGGGCGCTCCTCCAGCCACATCCAGGCTTTGTCAGGGGAGTGGAAAAAGAGAAATTTTCCCTGGTAGAGGACTTTCAGCGGGACCGGAAAAAGCAGCATGTATAGGAGGTGTAAGGCGCTGAGCTTCGTCTTCACGGCGTCAAATGTCTGGTGGAGGCGGTGCACTTCCAGGCTGTAGTTGGGAAATATCATTATCCTGGAGTCTCATGGTGTATATCTCCCATCTTGCGTGCCAAGCGGAGGATCATATCTGTGTCTAGAAAATTTAGGAGCTTGGCGATGATAGAGTGTGGGGGGGGCCCAGGAGGGTTCCGACCCCGCAGGGCTCTGTGTGCCCTTTCAATTACAAAACAGGAGGGGAATTGGTCATCAGGGAAAGTGGCCCTGAGCCAGGTGGAAAGAAATCCTGTTACGGTAGTGCCCTCGACCCCTTCTGGGAACCAACAAAGTGGAGGTTATTGCGCCTGATGTGATTTTCTGCATCTTTGATCTGCCACATACATAACCTCCGCATTGGTTTTGTGTTGTTCTTGTGCTCCCGTGTGGAGGGTTGGGACCTTTTCCTCCAAATCGATGAGTCTGGTCTTGACCGCTGTTACCCTATCAGATATCTTGAGGGAAGTCCTGGCATGGGAGGGACACCACGGAGCGCACCTCTCCAATTTTGATGTCAAGCATGTCCCTATAGGCCTGAATGGGCTGCAGTAAGTCTGCATTGCTTGCGCCTTGGACCGTGGGCTCACCAGGTTCAGGTGGTAGCGCAAATGCCCTCATGCAGCAGTCCATCTTTCCCTGTCACGTTGTTTGGGCTTTTTGTCTCTGGCCATGTCTGCAACAAGTCTCTAGGGAGGACTCGTCACAGGTTTGATCCTTATGGGGTTCAGATAAATAATCCAGTAGTCTCTTATGGTCTCTCAGCTTTCCGTCTCAGAGGGGCTAGAGGAGCCCCCACCCCCCCAGTGTGGTCAAGCCCCTCAAGTGGAAGGATCCAGTCGGCACCCCTAGATGTTCTTTCGGTCTCCTGGTGGGGGCTGCCGGGCTATGCAGGAGCCAAGATTTTGAGAAGAGAGGCGGGCCTCCCCAGTCCCATAAGGGGCCCCCTAGTTGTAGTGCAATTAATGGCTCTCCTTAGCACAGAGGGGGAGGAAACAGTTATATCCCCATCGCAGCCTGCATGGTGCCCCCCTCGGTGCCACGTCCTCACCGCTGATGAGGAGTCTCTCCAGGGCAGGGAACCCCTCGGCGAACAGCGATTGCCAGCCACCAACAGAGAAACAGAGGGGAAGCCCCACGGCCCCTGTGCCTTTCAGGTCCACACCGGCTTTTCAGGACCTGCAGCCCATCCAGGGACCGCGGCGCCAGGAGCAGCCTCAAAAGCAAGGCCGTGGGCGGACGGCCAATCAGTCGTGACAATTCCGTCCCCGAACCAACGAGATGAGGGGTTGATTGCAGGAGGGTCTCGTTGATGCACTTAATGGCCGCAGCCCAGCCCCTCTAAGTCATCACAGGAGCTGACCCGGGTGCAGACCTCTTCGCGGTTCTGCTCCCCCTCCAATCTCTACGGCCAGGTGTACAGGGGAGCGCCCGCGGACACAGGATCAGCAGTCTCCATGAGTGAGAGCCTCCTCACAGTCCTGAAGGCCTCCGTTGATCCTGCATCAACATCTCAAATGGCTGGATTACAGGTGGGGTATTGTTGATGAGACTGGAGTTCGCACGCAATGAGACTATCCAGACATGTTGCTGGCCACACCTCCTTACATTGTTGATCAACATGTTTTTGTTTTTCCTAAGTTGATATCCAGTTTATTTACTATTGAATATTCCTGCATGATGTTAAGCCAGCGCTGCAGCCCCACCTGAGTGCAGCTTACTAAAACCAAGTTGTCAGCTTATTATAGACTGGAAAGAATCATACCTCCTAATTTTGGACGGTGTGAGTTACAGGTATTTAACTTTGGTGTTAGCCCTGCCAGGAAAAGGTTGAACAAAGTGGGTGCAAGAACACACCCCTTCTTCAAACCTTTAGTTGTTGGGATTTGTCTAGAGAAGTGTGTTCCAGTGCCCAGCTAAATCTGCACCCACGTGCCCATATGCAACAGTATGAGCAAATTCAATAGGGCCGGAGGGATGTACCAGTTTACTCCAAAGTTTGCCCCGATCAACATGATCAAAAGCTGGCCTATAGTCGATGAAGCAAAGATGCAAAGGCATAGTTGAGCCTTTTTGCCGCATCAATCAGGATCGATAGGGCCAAAATATTGGTTGTAGTTCCAGTCAATTAGGAAAACCCCGTCTAATTTGGCAGGATTATGGTATTGTCGTAGGCCCAAACTAGTCAATTCCTCAAGAAGTGTCCCGGCAAAGTATTTGGCCTCATTGGCAATGACCTCTATGAGTCAACAGTGTTTTGCAGAAGATGTATTTCCGCTCTTAAAGATGGGGAGCAAATATAGACCCTCTAGATGAGGCCAGTACTACTTCCTCAATTGCAATTTGAAGGAAGACTAGTTCAAGTTTCTACGCCCAGTATCCTGTGTCGTACTTAAACAGGGCAGGAGGAATACCATTTGGACCTGGTGCCTCCTCACATCTGCTCTTGCCTCTGTATTTATCAGTGTTGTTTCATTAAGTTGGGCTGCTGCTGGCTTCAAAGGAACTCCCATGCAACACCCATGGAAATGCCTGGCTGGCGCAGAGTAATGTAATGCAGTGATTTGTGCTGCATTACATTACTCTAGATTTATGAAGCCCCACAGGGCCATGCAAGGTGGCCTTGCGTGGTTTCATAAATCTCACTTAAAGTTTGTGTCGCTCATGCACCACATACGTAGTGCAGGAGCGATGCAAAGTGAGTCATAAATACGGCCCTGTGTGTGTAGGCTTGGGTGGCCAAACATCATCTCTTGTTTGATCCGAACATAGCAGAGGAAGAGGGTACCCTGGTTTGTGATAGGGTCTCAACCTTATTCCCCATTTCTTAAAAGTCGACTGCTCATTTAACACTTTCGGAGCAATTTCGGTTGACCTCCAGGTAGCCTTCATTGCTTCAATCTCTAAATGAGTTTTTAGAGCAGAAACGTTTAATTTAGGCAAGGTCTGTTGACCTTAGATATTCCAGGATGAGGATCAGGACTCATAAGCAAAGTACATTGCCCCTGTTTTAGATGTTGCAGGTACCTTTGGTTTTGTATTCTGGCAAGAGGATAATGGTCTTTGTATCTTGCTAATGATTCAGCATGATCTGAAGGTCACAGTTAGTTTCCCTAAGATGTTGTATCCTTGGTAGGGGAGCCTCTAATAGGTTGGGCCTGAGGGTTCTTCAGTCGAGGAAATTTTCAGTTGGTCTAATAGATGTGGGAGTTCTTTGAAACTCCTGCGACACGGCCACATTGCACGCTGATCCAGCACTACATGGATTAGGACCTATCATGGTCCTCGGTCACATTCCAAGTATCCTGTATTAAGGCTTTGGATGCTAGACACGACTTGGTTTGTTGGATTTATAATAAGTGGTCCTCTGGGTACTTCAACACTATAACGAACTGTATTTCTTGCGAACAGCTACTTTGATGTGGATTTTTCCATTATGCTGTCTGACACAGTCTATTCTTGGAAAAGTCACATGTCATAACGAAACACGTGTTGGCTGTTGATGAGTTGTTTGATACATGAAGGACTGGTTTTCCCTGACTGAAACTGATGTTACTAATTGAATGTATAAGAAGAATATGGCATTCATCAATAAAAGAGACTGGATCAGACTGGAACTTTTATGATGTTTTCACTATTAATTATACTATATTGGAGCACACTCAGTGCTGTGGTTCCACCTTGACTATTGTTCTATATGTACTGTGGTTAGTACATGGTTATGCCTTGGGGAAGTAGGGCATTGGTAACTATTCAGCACCTTTTCCGGGATTTGTTTTAATATACCAGACTGTATACTACTTATCTACTTTCTGACACTAAATAGGATGTTCAGCGAATATACTAATACTACCACCCTGCCTATCTTTGAATTGCATCGCTAAATAAGCAAGTTTAAGTCAACCAATCGATTTCTGATCGGTGTTGGCAACAAAGTACGCTGTAGTATTAAGTAATGATAACTGAATATCCATTTTGATAGACTGATATTGCATTGCAAGGGTACACTGACAACTGCATGGTGTTTAAAAGAGATGTTCATATGCTATCCGTCTACGGTACTTTTCTGGGCCCTGGTTTTGCTTCAGTACCTTGCAGACTGACTGTGTGACGTTGGCCCTGAGCATACAACGCTAGTATCTCCTCCTATTCCTTAGGTGTGAGGTAGGAGATGTCGTTGCTTTCCCCCAGGGCCTCTTCCTGGTCTTGCTAGTCTGGATGCTCCCTGCTAGCCCTGGCATCTAGAACGTGATTATGCTTGGTGGCTATTGATGAGGAAGTGGCCCAATTGCTTGCTCCTTGATTCGATTTTTAAGTTATTTGATGTGCTCCGTGAGACAAAGAAGATGTTACACGGGGTGAGACCTTGAACTCACCCAAAAAAAATTTGTGGTCCATGACTGTTTCTCCTTCAGTGTCGTCAAAGGGGTCGGTGGTGCTGTTGGGTGTGCTTCCTGCCACTAGCAGAGAGAACTGCTGATCAGAACAACTAAAACTTCTTGTAGCCTGGGTCAGTGATTCCTTCCGTGTTCTCCTTGATGTTTCCCTCCTCCTCCGTACAGGGAGTCATCTGATTGCTCAAGTCACTATCACTGGAAGGAATCCCGCCAGTGGCTGCTGCACCTTCTCGCAGACCTTGTGTTGGAACTTCAGGAAAACTCAAAGCGCTTTAGTCACTACAGTCTCCCACAGAGGGGTAGGCAGCAACCTCCGGTTGCAATGGTGTCAGCATTCCAGTTATCCCCTCATTACTGGAATAGAGGACAGATCTAGTGCCCTTCAAGAAATTGAATTCTGTATATATTTTTAACTGAAAGCTGCGGGATGATGCCTTTAAGTTGGTGGTGCGTTTGTTAGGACTATGAGCTCCAGTTGTTGAGCTTCCAAACTGGTCCTTTGGTTCAGTATCGGTAAGGAACAGGAGACTTTCTTTGGTGGTAAATTGTCACTTTGTTTGGTTGGTTTGGCAAATGTGGCTTTCCCTGGCAGTCCTTATGGGGATCGCCCCCTGACTTCCCCCAACCTCATTAAACTTAGGCTGGCAACTATTTGTAGAACCTGTTGGGGGGGCTCTGGATGGTGGAGGGCTAATGTGAAAAAGCACTTGTTAGTTTTAGAATGGAGCCCCACACTTGCCAGGACAGCGATGCCAGTATCAATGTGGAAGAGTGTCTATTAAGTAAGGGCAGATTAACTAGCTTGTGGCTCAGCAGTCACAGGTATTGAAGCCTGTGGGCGGCCTCTGCATAGGAGAGGGCTAGCATGGAGAAGGGCTTATAAATTGTTTGCAGAGGCCCCGGCCAGGACTAGGCCGCCGATGCCACGTGGCGAGTATGTGTCAAATGCTGGCAAAGAGGTTTTGTGATGGTTCGGCAGTGCCTGCACCCAGGTGCACACAGACTGTCACCCCTACAGTCACAGCCCTGCAAAAAAAAAAAAAACAGCTCAGACTCGATGTGCAGTTGTTGGACCCAAGCGCGTAATGGCTGCTCTCCCATTTATGCCTGACTGATTGCACCTGGGCAAGACCAAAGGCTGTTGTTCCTACATGCTTCCTCATATGTCTGTGTCAAATGAGTGAGATTAAGTCTCTTTTTAGTGCCGCCTCACACCCCCCTCCAAGTGCAGTGACGCCCACAGAGTAGCAGGGGGCATGAGCTGCTGATCGTCACCATGGCTGGAGCTGGAGACTACCTGCGGGATGCCTCAGGCTTGCTGAGGCGCAGAATGATGGAAATGGGCTAGGCTGCAATGGTAAGGGGGAACACAGTGGGTGGGTATGGAGCTCACCCGGCCACACGCTGTTTCTCAACCTGGTCAGTCGCTTCTGCTAGCTCGTGGCTCAACCCAAGGCAATAATGCCTACACTGCACTATCCTGTGTGCCTGCCACTTGCCGCCCGCATGCTTTCTGGACTTACCAAGCAGCCTCAGCCCAGCACTCCTTTCTCATTTTCTCACATCTCTCCTCTTGATGAGATGAGGCAAGGTGAGGTGAAGCGTCGCGTGTTGAGTGTTCGGCTCCCACCCATCACAGGAGCTCAGCACTTGCCACTCAGTTCTCCCCCACGCCGGCTTGATGAGTGTGGTGGTGGTTGTAGAGAGCCACCAGGACTCTCCTTTATTTTGTATCAGGTTCCGTGCGTCCAGATGGAACGCGGAACGGAGGTGACGTAATAAAGTCGGTGCTGCGCTGACGCAGTTCCCCTTGAGACTACAACCAAAGTGCATGTGTGGGTCTTTCCCCCAAGCTAATATCGTGGCCCTCACGACATTACAGTGGCGACGAGCGGGTTTCGATACTCCCGCGTCGCAGACGGGTCCGATTACGGCCGACGAGCAGCCCTTAGCATAACTAAATAAAAGAAAAACGCGACTGGCACAGCGCCCTCTTGCCGTGCTAAAGGAGCGCCGAAGAACATGTGGCCAGGAAGGGCGCACGACCGAACATGGAAGAAGTGCGCCGCGCCCTGCTATAAGAGGTGCGCCCCGCCTCCCTTCCGTCGCGAGTCTCCGTACAAGCCCCGGTGCCCTGTGGGTCCTTGCCGCGGCCTGGACGGCGTGCTCGCGGCAAGAGAAGAACCAAAGGCGGCCTCACCTCCGGCGCTGGATCAAACGCAGCACTCTCACCCAGAGGCCCTGTAACACCACATGGGGGCTGTGCGCGTCTAAACACACACGCGCACACCCCATCGCGAAGCAACGCGGCGCTCAGGCTGTGCTCCCCAGGGAGGGGAACACAGCACAGGAGCCAGAGGGGTAGCAGCCCCGGACAAGTAAGGAGGAAGGGCAGAAAGCCCTGAAAGGAACTGGGAAAAAGGAAAGGGAAAAAAAGGGAGGAAAAAATAAATAAATAATAAAAAGACCTAAGCAAAAGAAATAAAAAAAGGTAGAATCCCCAAAAGAAAAAAAAGAGATACCACTATCATTAAATAGAGACTACAAGAAAGGAACCTGCA
The DNA here is from genome assembly GCF_031143425.1 of Pleurodeles waltl. NCBI lineage: Eukaryota > Metazoa > Chordata > Amphibia > Caudata > Salamandridae > Pleurodeles > Pleurodeles waltl. The sequence continues at coordinate 271,684,447 of NC_090451.1, read as the reverse complement.
ATACAACAGCAAAGCGCCTACATAACTAGAGACATCATAAGCACCCCACCGCAGGAAAACCCCCAGCTGCCTGCGCAAGCAGGCGCCAGTGCTCACTCCTCAGTCACTGCACTGCCCCCATTCAGCCAACTGATTGATCCGGCCACAGCATCGCCAAGATGGCGCCTATGGTTAAACCGACTAGAAAACTACTTCTGTGCCACAAGAGATACAGACGGGGCTGTGCGCAGATCTCTCATGCTGCTCATGGGAGGAGACGAGCTGCAAGAACTGTTTGATGCACTCCCAAACACAGGTGATAAGTCGGATTTCAACGCAGCAGTGGAAGCCCTGAACAAGCATTTTGACCCACAGCTGAACTCAGACTTTGAACGCTTCAAACTCCGGCAGGCTCAGCAAACGGATGTTGCGTCAATGGACATGTTCTATGCACGACTAAGGAAGCTATCAATCTTGTGCGTAGGCCTCAATCAACAAGAGGAGATGAGGGCACAGATTATTCAGGGATGCTGATCGAATGCACTAAGGAAGCTCATCCTACGCCTGCAAGGCATGCCCCTCGACGACATCTTGGTTTTGGCACGTTCACACGAACTATCAGAAGTGCAGGTGGATGCCATGGCGGCAGTAAGAGGACAATCACTGGCAGCTACGTCAACAACACGTCCAGTCCAGGTGAAAGAAGAGCAGATAGACGCCATCCAAACTCGTCAACTGCCAGGACGAAAAACGAACTTTGTCAGACAGAGCGCGCGCACCTGTAGAAGCTGCGGGTATGAACACAAACCACCAATGGGGTGCATGGCGAAAGGAAAAACGTGTGATAAGTGTGGCAAAGACAACCACTTTGCAAAAGTGTGCAGGTCAGGAAGAGGCTGGCAAGGAAACCAGAAAGGAAGGGACGCCAAGGTTAGAAGCGTAACCAAAGAGACTGATGAATCCAGTGAAACCACGGCTCAAAGAACTCCAGTCTTCGAAGAAGACGAGGACAAAGACATCTTTGTGATCTCGTTCACCGGTGGGAGATAACAGAAAAAGCAACCACCACCCATGAGCAACATCCAGATCAACGGCAAATCGGCGACGGTGCTCATAGATACAGGAGCATCTGTGAACGTAATGGATGAGACTTTATTCAGGCAGTTGACCCCAACACCATTGCTTGCCCCAACTACCACTAAAATATATAACTACGGGGGCCGAGAGCCGCTTCCTCTAAAGGGCACGGTGGAAGTGGCAGTATCCAGCGGGCATGTGTCAACACAGGCAATGTTCTATGTGGTGACTGGAGACGAGCCACTCTGTTGGGGTGCCACACTGCAGAAGAGCTAGAATTAGTATTCTTCGTGTGACAAGTATATGACTCCCATGCTGAACACCTGGTTAACGAATTTCCGCAGCTCTTTGAAGGGTTGGGACGACTTAAAGGTAAAAGTGTTGAGCTACACATAAATCACAGAGTTACGCCCGTTGCCCTAAGACACCGACGCATACCGTTCCATTTGCGACCAGCAGTGGAGAAGGAGCCACAGCTGCTTGAAGACCAAGGAGTGATCGAGAAGGTGGAAGGGCCTACACCATGGGTTTCGCCGTTGGTGATAGCGCCAAAGCCCAAGCAACCTGGCACCATCTGTCTCTGTGTCGATATGCGCATTCCCAACAAGGCCATTAAAAGAGAGAGGCACATAACACCTACGATGGATGACATCATAGCGGATCTGAATGGGGCACAGTGGTTCTCGAAATTGTTCCTCAATGCCGGGGATCATCAGCTGGAGCTGGAGCTGGAACCCAATAGTAGGAACATCACTACCTTTTCAACTCACGTGGGGCTTTGGCGATACAAGAGACTGAGCTTTGGGGTATCTTCGGCCGCCGAAGTATTCCAAAATGTGATTAGGGAGACGCTGTCAGGACTGCAAGGGGTGATCAGTTTGAGTGATGACATCCTCATTTACTCCAAAACCAGAGAAGAACATCATCAACATCTCAGGGCTACACAGCAGAGGTTATCGGAGGCAGGGCTAACACTCCACAAGAAGAAATGCGCGTTCTATCAGATGTCGGTGGAGTTTTTTGGCTATGTCTTCTCAAAAGATGGTCTACAAGTGGACCCCCGTAAAGCTGATGCCATCTGTCAAGCGCCGATTCCGAAAAACCCCACAGAAGTAAGAAGCTTCCTGGGCATGGCAACCTATTGTGGAAGGTTCATTCCGCAACTTGCGACCATGGTGGAACCTCTCAGACAGCTCACAAAAACTGGGCATCGGTGGGAATGGAGCCCAATGGCAGACAAAGCGTTTGCTGACATCAAGACAGCGCTACTAGACAAGTCAACGATGGCTTACTTTAACCCGCACCTACGTACTGAGGTGGTAGTGGATGCAAGTCCAGTAGGTCTTGGCGCTTTTCTTCTCCAGGAGCAGAAGCCGCAGGAGTGGGTTCCGGTTGCGTATGCCAGCAGAGCATTGTCTTCGGTTGAAACACGATATGCCCAGATAGAACGAGAAGCCTTGGCAATTAGGTGGGCATGCAAACATTTTCACCTGTATCTGTATGGACAAGAATTCCAGGTGGTGACCGATCACAAGCCTCTAGTCGCACTATTTGCCGGGTGCCCTCGTCTGGCACCCCCGCAAATAGAGCGGTGAACTGTTCTGCTGCAACCTTACCGGTTTACTGTCATCTATCGACCGGGGGTGAACAACCCCGCAAATTACTTAGCTCGCCACCCATCCCCAATCACGACCGATGACTCTCAAGAGAAAGACGAGGAGAGCATTGAGGTGTGTGTCAACATGGTGGTACAATCGGCATGTCCCAATGCCCTGGGTGTAAGAGACATTGTGGACGCCACCAAGGTGGACACGGCACTAAACCAAGTCAAAGAAGCACTGAAACACAGGAAATGGAAGCTTTTCCTGGAAAAGACAAAAGTGGCCAATCACGAGTGCAAAGTAGCGATGCAAGGGATGTGGAGGGTGCAAGATGAGTTGTCCACGGATGGTCAAGGACTGGTTCTTCGAGGAAGGAGAATTGTACTGCCTCAGAGTTTGTGGGCCAGAGTTGTGGAACTAGCACATCAGGGTCATCAAAGTGCTGCGAAAACCAAGGCAAGATTGCTGGCAAAGGTGTGGTTCCCTGGCATGGACAGTCAGGTGGACGAATTGGTGGGAAAATGCCATTCATGCGTCATCACATCAGGGGAACCACCCAGCTGTCCAGTAGTCACTGAGCCGGCTAGTCCGAAGCCATGGACAAAAGTGAGTATGGATTTTGGGAGCTTCCCGGATGGGTGGCTGACCGTCGTCCTCATTGACTCATGCACAAAGTTCCCCGTTGTTGACGTTGTGTCGTCCACGGCGTTCGAGTACTTCAAAAGGCGTTTGCCATGTTTGGGCTCCCTGACGAAGTCAGAACAGACAATGGCCCACATTCCATGGACAGGAATTTCAGTCTTACCTGGAAGGGCTAGCCATACATCATCGCAAGGTCATGCCCTACCGGCCGCAGGCTAATGGGGATGTTGAGAGGTTTATGCGAACTCTAAACCGAGCCCTCAGAATAGGTGTTGAACAAAGAGTAGACAGTGAGCAATGTCTACAGCAATTTCTGGGTGCTTATCGCCAGACACCTCACAGTACTACAGGGTGTGCCCCTGCCGCGCTGATGTTTAAAGTTCCGCCTTGGGATTGCATCCCATCTGGTCCTCAATGGACATCACCAGAGCTGGATGTTGAAGCCACCCAGCGGTGCCGAGAACGCATGAATCGGAAAGCCACTGAACGATGGCGAGGTCGATACAGGGGTTTTCAGGAAGGAGATATGGTGGTAGTGAAGAATCGCCGGCCGGGAGGAAAATTCCAAACTCCATTTGAGCCTGAACCCTGGCAGGTCGTCAGTGTGCGGGGTGCCATGATAACAGCCGCACGAGGCAGGCAGCGTGTAACCAGGAACGTATCACACTTCAGGAGAGCAGGAGTTTCGGTCACATCCGGGAAAGAAGGAGAGGTCGACGACTCAATGGTTGAGCCCCCGGCTGAGGAGGTATGGATAGAGGATGCTCAGGTAGCGGCACCCAGTGCACGACACCCCCCGGGTGAAAACGCCGGCCGGGAAGAATCACTTCCCAGGGGTGGACGTTTTCATCTACGCCCCAACCTGGTGCCGAACAGCCAGCTAAGAGACTTTGGGCCTCATTCCAACCCTGGCGGTCTATGACCGCCAGGGTGGATGGCCACGGAATCACCGCCAACAGTCTGGCAGTGCTTCCTTTGGCATTCCGACCGCGGCTGTCGCCCAGCCGGGTCCGGCGGTTTCCCGCCGGATTACCCCCGGCTGGGAGAATCCTCCATGGCGGCGCTGCAAGCAGCGCCGCCATGGGGATTCCGACCCCCTTCCCGCCAGCCTGTTTCTGGTGGTTTTCACCGCCAGAAACAGGATGGCGGGAACGGGTGTCGTGGGGCCACTGGCATGGGCAGTGCAGGGCCCCCTAACAGGGCCCCAGCATGATTTTCACTGTCTGCATTGCAGACAGTGAAAATCGCAACGGATGCAACTGCACCCGTCGCACCCCTGCAACACCGCCGGCTCCATTCGGAGCCGGCTTCAATGTTGCAGGGCCTTTCCCGCTGGGCCGGCGGGAAAGTCAGAATGGCCTCCGCGTCCGCCGCCCGCCCGGGTCAGAATGACCCCCTTTGTCTGTACCCTGGATCCCTAGGAAATAAGGTCGGGTCATCGCTGCCTGCTCACCAGAGGGATATTATGCCCGGGACTTTGTATCCTTTTTGTTCTGTTCTGTTATTACTGTGTTTCCCTCTCATCCTTGCATTTCTAATGTTCTTGTAGTTTGTTAGTTCAAGTCTCAACCATTCTATTGTGGGATTTCTCTTTGTTTGGATATGGCCTGTATGTATATTTCTTTTCTATTCTGTGTGAAGTAAAACATGGGAGGGATGTAGAGAGCCACCTGGACTCTCCTTTATTTTGTATCAAGATCCGCGCATCCGTACGGAATGCGGAACCGAGGTGACGTAATAAAGTCGGGTGTGGTTCTTTCCCCCAAGCTAATATCGTGGCCCTCACTGGGCTGGCTCCTGTTGCTCCGCTCTCGCTCGTTCTCTGCTTGTTGCAGCAGGCCTGCCTTGCATTGCATGTAACGTGGGAAGGGGACTGGGTGCACAGTATGAAATGGGCAGACAGACATTCCAGGTATTGCTATATTTACGCAAAATAAGCTCAAGTGAGTTATGTCTGCAAATTTAACACAACGACCAGAATACATGTGGTTTCCCATTGTGTTTTTTGTTTGGCTTGAGTGTGCTGCCTGCACAATAGTTCCTGCTAGGTCAGGCAGTGCCATTTTGCAGTTGCAGGCTTCTTGACGTCACAGTGAGGAATGGCCCTCACTGGTTTTGCATTCATATCGTCCCCACCCCCTCACTCCACCCCTCCTTCAGCAGTCATAACTACTCGAGGGCGAGACAGGCAGCCAATAATGTCTCTTTTGTGTTTTTTTAAATCTGCTCAGCTCCTCGTGGTGACTCGCCACTGTAAGATACATAGCTGCCAGGGTTTCAGATTGCGATGTGTGACATTTTCATAATTTCAATGTAATTATGAGTGACATTTCAACGACTATGAGTGACACTTTCTTGTAAGCAAAATCAAGCGATGAAGACGAGGGAACCATATAAATATCGTAATATATCGAGAATCATACCCCTCCCGTTGTACACCAACACCACCTTATGGCCTTTATAAACACTACTCAGAGCTTACCTAGCAAAGTGAGAAACTGGAGCAAGAAGCTTTCACCGCACTTCAGGACATGCGTGACAATCTCAGGTAATGTGGGAAACTGACCAGAAATGCGTTATACTAACATGAGATGCGTGACACTTGGCAGGGCTAAAGATACATATCAAAACACTTGTAGCCATCAAGCTTTTATTTTTTTACCCATCAGGACATATGTTTTATTTTTATTTTATGTTATGTTTTTTTTTTAGAGTGGTAAATGCTGTTAAACTTCTTTCAGCTAGAGTGATGTGGTGCATGGTAATTCATAAGCATTTTAACTTAACATTGTGAGAAGATGAGTACCAAGAGTGTGAGCAAAAAAAAAGTTGAAGACTACGTAGCACAAGCAGTCAAGGAGAAGTGGGCTAAGTTGACTGAGTGGCTTCTCTGCCATCACTGTGCGTGCTCTGGAGTCTTTTGTATTCCAGCATTCTACCTTTAAAAGCCAGGTATATGCGTAGGTCAGGCATTAGCCAAGACCTTTTGATTTTACTAAAATTCTATCTATAAAATACTTACTTTAAGGGGCTTTCAGCCACGTCTCTTCATCCACTGGTGTGTTGTTTTGTCATTCACATTTTTTCCACCCACTACAGCATTCAGAATGGTGCAATGAGTCAGCCTTCCTCAGCCATAGGTTAACTCTATTTTGAATTACTGCATTTTTCTCTTTCACAATGAGCACATCCACACACAAGGTTCGTCCCTTTAGTTCCATTGTATTTGTTGTTTTTATTGTATAGTTACTTTAGTGTTGCCATTTTGTTTAGAGGCTGATGTGAAAGCAGCGTGCTTTATACCAGATGTGAGCATAGGCCACATTCCATGCTTTATCTGTTTCTGTCTCGAATGCTGTTGTAAATTCCTTTTCAAGTGTCCTTTGTTTATGTGACTGGTGGTATTTTACAGCATCCATTTGAAATTGTTCTGCATTAAGTTGTCCTTTTTAGGTCGAGCGTGCAAGTGCTTTGGCCTGTTTTAAGTATTTTGGGCTTTTAACCACGCTCATCTCACGCCCACCACTTTCATTTGTTACTGGGCCTGCCTTGCAAAAATCCCTTGACGTCACTGGTAAATGCTTTACATTTGTCCCACCTTGAGGCGGTTTTGTTACCACCTTGCAGACTGACCCTGTTATATGGATTATTGCACGATTGCCGATATGTTTTACTGTGAGCAAACTACTTTTTTTGTGTCTTTCCTTGGCGCACATGTTCATGGCGGCCATGACACTTTGAAGCGGCTCACACTGCCGTCCTCCAACACCTCCCGCCCATCCCTGAGTTTTCCTGTTGGAGTTGCACTTTTAATTGTGAATTTCTGAATCCCATCATTGCCACGCTGTGAGCGGGATTCAGTGGCATGTTGTCATGGTACTGTAGCTTTGCAAAATTTGCCTCCCCGTAGAAACAGTGTTAAAGAATTGGCGCTGTTATGCAATGTGCAGAAATATTCTGAACGCCTCTCAGAGATGGTTTTTACCCATTAGTATATCGTTGTGAAATTGAAATGTTGAATGTAGCCAAAGGATATGTTAATGGATGATATTTTTCTGCCTCGAATCTTCTGTAGCAACATCACTCCACTTCTTTTAGATCATGCAAAAAACCTTGTTGCCGCCATGCTTAAGGACAGGTATGAAGTAAATAGGCACAGTAGGGTCCAGTTTTATAAGATCTGCTGCAATAGATGAGTTAGAAATGTGACTCGTGGTGTTTGTTGCCCTTGCCTACAAATAATCCAGACTCTTATGTGGGGTGTGGAAACTGTGGCCGGTAATGCAATCATTCTTTTGACCGGTGGATTGTTTTCATAAATGCAGATGCCTTAACCATTGAAATAAAGTGTGCTTCTCTCACACACTTAAGGTGTGTTGCTTCTGTGTGCTTGGGTGACAAATCTAATTGCATCACACTCGTAAATCAGGAAGATCCCTTTAGGTAATTATGTACATTGTGTCTTTACCAGTGGAATATTTTGTTACTCATTCTGCCCTCATAAGTAGAACAATATCTTGTGCGTCTCAGATTGGGGCAAATGTCTCTTATGTTCAAATGTGTAAAGTGAAAAGGGGATGGTGGTGATATGCTTGATGCTACTTGACACTCTTAAGGTGCTGACTGAGTGTATGCCCAGATATTGGGCCTTTTAATCTGCAGCTGCATTCGATAACTGAATGTTGTACTCTAAGACAAAGTAGAAGGCGGAGATTAAGGGCCTGATTACAACTTTGGAGGAAGTGTTAATCCGTCCCAAAAGTGACGGTAAAGTGACGGATATACCACCAGACGTATTACGAGTCCATTATATCCTATGGAACTCGTAATACGGCTGGTGGTATATCCGTCACATTTGGGACGGATTAACACCTCCTCCAAAGTTGTAATCAAGCCCTATGTGGTGAAAACTGTTGTCTGCCATTTTGGTACTATAGCTGAACCCTTTCATATGGATGCTTGGTTAGATTTGTCATCTATATAACCCCCTAACTCGTCCCAGATAGTCAAGCTGTTTTGAGGCCACTGTTGTTTTTAAAAGCTGTTGCACCAAAGTTGTACTTCAAGTACTATATAAGCTTGTTTGAAACGCATCTGTGTATGCAGAGGTGGAGTTTGTGTCAGAAGTTACTTTTAGCCTTCCAAATAGACAGAAACCTACGTTTTCTATTTTCTAGCAAAGCAGTGGTATGGACTTTTCTTATACGTTTGGTAGTTGGTTATCTGCTCCTCTGGCCCTTATTTTAATACTGCCTTGTGCTTGAATAAGCTTCATATTATCATAACAATTGGCTGTGACTATGTTTTCATTTTACAGGCGTGGACTTAGAGTTTTGTTACAACACAAACAAGAAAATTTGAAAATACATGGCAGTTAAGTAGTGCAGGAACAGAAAAGAATACTCATTCCTACTTTCTAAGGTATGCCTGCAGTGTGTGTGGGAGCAAGTATGTTTGGTGTTTTGTGGTTTGTTTGTGTTTGGAGAAAGGTCTAATATGCATTCCTTAAAGCTGCCTATAAAACTGATCATTAAGGCTGACACTGGGCACACCATACATGTCTAGTTTGGAGGCCGGTTTTGTCCTTTGCTTAATTTATTAGTGTGTTTCCGCCAGTGTTGGTAGTTTTCTAGTCATTCCTTCTGTTCTGATTTGAACTGTTAATGGAAACTTTCAGTGGTGTGCACTCCTAGATGGTAAACAATTGCAGTATTTTCATTTTTTTGCTGCAGATAAAGGAAGAAGGTAAATGGAAGCGATTTAATAATGCAGGGCCACTGGAATTATGTGGCAGAGAGGACCAAATTATGCAGCAGGGTTGACCAGTTTATGTGGCAATAAAAGTCCAATTCTGCATTTACAACACCAATAGCTCTAACTCAAACAAATGTGAGACCTATTGCATTGAGATGCTTGTTTTACTGTACCTGCAGAACATAAACCAAAAGCTTCAATATTATTCGTGTGAATTCATAAGCAGACAATTCTTCAGAACACATTTATTCTGGACTCAATTTCATCAATGGTTCTTTAATAAGCTTTGCCCAGAAAGAAAACAAGCTTGTATTGTGTTTAAATTGCAGCACTTGTAACACTTTTCTAAAATGTATTTCCTTTTTTCTTTCCTTCTTTCTTACTTTCTTCCTTTCTTTTCTCTTTTCTTTTCTTTTCTTTGATTTTCTTTCTTTCTTTCTTTCTTTCTTTCTTTCTTTCTTTCTTTCTTTCTTTCTTTCTGTTTTTCCTTCTTTCTGCTTATATTTCCTCCTGTCTTTGTTTGTTTCTTTCCTTCTGTCTTTCTTTCCTTCTCCCTTTCCTTTCTTCTTTCTTTCCTCCTTTCTTTAATTTCTTCTTTCTTTCCTCCTCTTTTTCCTTTGTTCCTTCTGTCCATATTTCATTCTTCTTTTTTATTTTACCCTTCATTCTTGCTTTCTTTGTGGTTTTTGCTACTTTCTTTCCTTCTTTTTTCTTTTTCTTATGTTCCATCTGTGTGTCCTTCTTTCTTCCCTTCTTTGTTTCTACCCTTCATTCTTTCATTTCTTTTTTTTTTCTTCCTTTTTTCCATGCCTTCTTTTTTTCTTGCCTTCTTTCTTTTGTTTATGTGACTGGTGGTATTTTAGAGCGTCCATTTTAAAATGTTCTGTATAAAGTTATCCTCTTTTTACTATGCATACAGATCAAATCATGGGCGGTTGACTAACCGATTTTTTTAATTAAAGTGGAATCCCTGCTTTGAGTCTTTTTCAGACATTATTCCGGAACCCTTTGCTAAGAGCTTGTATACTGCTTTCATTACTGGTGTTTGCCATTAATGTTTTTTAGTAGTAGTTGGAGGAAAACATCTGAATCAAATTTATGCCCGGCCTGTGGTCTAGTCCAGGATTTGGCTGAACATTTCCAGTTTTTTTGCACAACATACGCAATCTCAAGACGTAAGTGGATTCACCCTATTTGCTGGAGTTTTTAGTTGCCGCATGGCACATATGTATCCATTTTTTAAAAGAATGTTCATCTCTATTTTGTAGGGATGGTTGTATTTTCTTATGATATTTATGGTTAAAAGTTATTCAAGCAAATATGCATGACTTGTGGTACAAGCCCACAGGGATTGTCTTTTCATTGCTGTTTGTGTTTATTTGATGGTTTATTTATATGGATTATTCTTTCTTTTAAGTATGCGCTGATTGTTCTTTTTAATGACCGAATAAAGCTTTGTTTGATTGGCTGACTATACATACAGAACTTAAACAAAACCCTCAATATAATACATGTGGATTCATAATCGGATAATTCTTTAGAACACTTTTATTCTGGACTCAGTTTAATCAATGGTTCTTTAATAAACTTTGCCCAGGAAAAGAACAAGCCTGTATCTTGTTTATTTTGCATCTGTTGTAACACTATTTTCTAAAATGTATTTCCTTCTTTTTCCTTTCTTGCTTTCTTTTTCTCTTGCTTTTATTTGATTTGCTTTCTCTCCTTCTTTCTTTTTTCTTTCTTTCTTTCTTTCTTTCTTTCTTTCTTTCTTTCTTTCTTTCTTTCTTTCTTTCTTTCTTTCTTTCCATCTTCCTTTCCTTCCTTCTTTCTTTCCTCCTTTCTTTCCTTCATTCCTTCTTTCCATATTTGCATCCTTATTTCATTCTTTCCTTCTTTCTTGCATTCTTTTTGCTCTTTCCTACACTCTTTCCTTCTTTTTATTTGCTCCTTCTTTGTATCCTTCTTTCGTCCCTTTTTCATTCTATCCTTCCTTCTTTTCTGCCTTTTTTCTTTCATTCCTTCCATGCCATCTTTTTTCTTGCTTTCTTTCTGTGACTGGTGGTATTCCACATCGTCCGTTTGAAACTGTTCTGTATTAAGTTATGCTCTTTTTACCATGCAGAACATAAACCAAATGCTTCAATATTATACATGCAAATTCATGGGCAGATAATTCCTCAGAGCACGTTTATTCTGGACTCAATGTCATGAGATGTATCACAACCAACAGAACATGTCACAGAGCAAGATGGCACTGATGAGAATCCTTGTGACATTGAGAAATTCACAAACATACCTGCCACACAGACAGAGCAAGTAACAACTAGAAGAATAGTTACAGTTTCACCACTCCCTGATTCCCCAGAGAGAGGAGATCAACCAACCCCAGCCTGGGAAAGCCCTGCAACACCTTTGAGAGACAGATACTTCACAAGTCTTTACATCGGCGGCGTCATGCCAAGGCGCCTCGTAATGCTGGTCTTCTTGCTGTGAAAAATGCTTTTGAGACATCTCAATTGTTCCGAGGGTTAGATGCCTCTATGCTTTCTATGCAGTGGCTGCATTTCAAAATTACTAAAAATGTCAATTGGAATTTTACTTGTATCAATCACACAATGTCACAATTGCACAACTGCTCAATGGGCAAGCAAATCTTAGGGAAATCAATCAATCAATCAATGCATTTATAGAGCGCGCTACTCACCCGAGAGGGTCTCAAGGCGCTGGAGAAGGGGGGGAGTTACTGCTGCTTGAAAAGCCATGTCTTGAGGAGTTTCCTGAAGGCGAGATGGTCCTGGGTAGTTCTTAGGTGTGCGGGGAGAGAGTTCCATGCTTTGGCTGCCAGATAGGTGAATGATCTTCCTCCGGCTGTGGTTCTGCAGATCTGTGGGACGGTGGCAAGGGCGAGGCTGGCTTAGCGGAGCTGGCGGGTGGGCGCATAGAACGAGAGGCGGCTGTTGAGGTATTCGGGGCCCATGTTGTGGAGTGCTTTGTGTGGGTGGGTGAGGAGCCTGAAGGTGATCCTCTTGTTGACGGGGAGCCAGTGCAGGTGTTTCAGGTGGGCGGATATGTGGCTGTGGCGAGGGATGTCGAGGATGGGGCGTGTGGAGGTGTTCTGTATGCGTTGTAGATGTTTCTGAAGCTTTGCGGTGGTACCTGCATATAGGATGTTTCCGTAGTCCAGACGGCTTGTGACGAGGGCATGGGTAACTGTCTTTCTGGTTGCGGCGGGATCTATCGGAAGATTTTTCGGAGCATGCGTAGGGTGTTGAAGCATGATGACGAGACGGCGTTGACTTGCTTGGTCATAGTGAGGAGGGGGTCCAGGATGAATCCGAGGTTGTGTGCGTGCTCCGAGGGGGTTGGTGCGGTGCCCAGCGCCGTGGGCCACCAGGAGTCGTCCCAGGCGGATGGGGATTGTCCGAGGATGAGGACCTCCTTATTGTCTGAGTTCAGTTTTAGGCGGCTGAGCATCCATTCCACGACGTCTTTCATTCCTTCCTGTAGGTTGGTTTTGCCAGTGGTTCGGTCTTTGGTGAGGGAGAGTATCAGCTGGGTGTCGTCGGCGTAGGAGATGATGTTGATGTTGTGTTTGCGTGCGATGGCGGCGAGGGGGCTCATGTAGATATTGAAGAGGGTTGGGCTGAGCGAGGATCCTTGGGGTACGCCGCAGATGATCTCGGTGGGTTCTGAGCAGAAGGGAGGGAGGTGGACTCTCTGGGTTCTGTCGGAGAGGAACGAGATGATCCAGTCTAGGGCCTGTCCTAGGATTCCCGTGGTGCGGAGGCGGGTTATTAGGGTGCGATGGCACACGGTGTCGAAGGCAGCCGAGAGGTCCAGGAGGATGAGGGCGGTTGTTTCTCCGTTGTCCATCAGAGTCCTGATGTCGTCGGTGACTGCGATGGGGGCGGTTTCTGTGCTGTGGTTGGCTCGAAATCCAGATTGAGAAGGGTCGAGCGAGTTGTTAGCCTCGAGGAAGGCGGTCAGCTGTTTATTGACGGTCTTCTCGATGACCTTGGCAGGGAAGGGGAGAAGAGAGACGGGGCGGAAGTTCTTCAGGTCTTTGGGATCAGCCATGGGTTTTTTCAGGAGGGCATTGACTTCCGCGTGTTTACAGCTCTCGGGGAAGGTGGCTGATGCGAACGAGCTGTTGATGATGTTCCGGAGATGGGGCGCGATGACGGAGTCAGCTTTGTTGAAGATGTGATGGGGACAAGGGTCCGAGGGGGAGCCGGAGTGGTTAGTATTCATGATGCTTCTGGTCTCTTCTGAACTGATAGGGGTCCAGTATCTGAGTGTAGTGGTGGGGGCTGCTGGTTCGGTGGTAGGGGGCGGGGTCTGGGGTCTGAAGCTGTCGAGTAGATCTGCGATCTTTCTGTGGAAGAACGTAGCGAGGGAGTTGCAGAGTTCTTGTGAGGGTGTGATGTCGTTGGAGCTGGCGCTAGGGTTGGAGAGCTCTTTGACGATGTTGAAGAGTTCCTTGCTGTTGTGGGTGTTGTTGTCTAGTCGCTCTTTGAATGAAGTCCTTTTGGTGGAGCGGATCAGCTTGTGGTGTTTACGGGTGGCGATCTTGAGGGCTGTCATGTTTTCTGTGGAACGTTCCCTGTGCCAGGTTTTTTCGAGGGTTCGGCAGGATTTCCTGGATTCTTTGAGGGCGTCCGTGAACAATGGGGGTTTCCTGATGCTGGTCCAGCTTGGGGGGCTTTTAAGTGGAGCGAGGTTTTCGGCACAGTTGGAGATCCACTGTGTGAGGCTGTGGGCTGCGTTGTTGGCGTCAATGATGTTGGCTGGTGGGTTTTGGCTCAGTGTTGAGAGGAGCTGCTCTGTGGAGATTTTTCTCCAGCGTCTGCAGGGGATTTGTTGTGTGCGATGGTGGTGAGTCTCCCGTTTGAAGGTGAAGTGGACGCATCTGTGGTCGGTCCAGTGTAGCTCGGAGGAGTGGCTGAAGGAGATGTGGTTGCTGGCGGAGAAGATGGGGTCGAGTGTGTGGCCAGCGGTGTGGGTGGGGGTGTTCAACAGTTGCTTGAGTCCGAGGTTGGCGAGGTTGGCGAGCAGGGTGGCGGTGTTGTTGTCGTTTTTTTCCAGGTGGAAGTTCAGGTCCCCAAGGAGGATGTAGTCTGGAGAGGCTAGTGCGTGCGGGCTGATGAAATCTGTGATGGTTTCGCTGAATTGGGCGCGTGGGCCCGGGGGTCTGTAGACGAGTGTTCCTCTGAGGGTGGTTCTGGGGTCGGTGTGGATCTGGAAGTGTATGTGTTCGGCGGCGAGGGGGGTGTCTTCGGTGGTGGTCGTGATGTTGATGGTGTTCCTGTAGATGATGGCGATTCCTCCTCCGGTTTGGTTGATGCGGTCCTTCCGGGCGATCTTGTAGCCGCCGGGGATGGCTATGGCGATGTCTGGAGCCGAGGAGGCGTTCATCCAGGTTTCTGTGATGAAGGCGATGCCTGGTGCTGTTGTGTCCAGGAGGTCCCATAGTTCGATGGCGTGCTTGTGGACGGAGCGTGTGTTGAGGAGGATGCATTTGAGGTGGTTGTTGTTGCGAGGGCCGGTGGGTGATCTGCAGGTTCGGTGGAATGTGTACTTGCAGGCTTGGCAGGTGAAGGGTCCAGGGGTTCGTTGAGGGCTGGCTTGGTAGCAGGTGGCCGTTCATCCGGTGTTGAGGGCGTAGAGGGAGGTGGCGTTGTATATTAGACTGGTGTTTTGAGTGCGGTGGGGACCAGGGGTTCTGGCGCTGGGTGCGGTCCAGACGCGGACGGGCGCAGACGGGCTTGCCTTTGGCACACCTTCGGCGCGCTGCGGCGCAGCCGCGCAGTGGCCATCATAAGAAGGAAGGGGGGAAGAGGGGTCAGCTGGGAGGCAGGAGGGAAGGAGAGCCAATGGGAGCGGGGGGCGGGGCCGCATGGGTGGCAGCGGCGGGAAACGAGCAAAGCGCTAAGGACAGGAGGAGAATGGAGAATGGAAGAAAATGGAAAAAAAAGAGACAAGAAAGAAGAAAATGGAAGAAAAAGAAACAAGAATGGGAGAAAATGGAAGAAAAAGAAACAGGAAAGAAGAAAATGGAAGAAAAAGAAACAAGAGAGGAGAAAATGGAAGAAAAAAAAAGAAAGGAACGAAAAAGGATAAAGGAGGAAAAACAATAATCTACCTGGCAGGGGCCTGGGCAGGCGGAGCTGCAGCGGTGGGGAAGCGACCTACCCGAGGGTCAAGGGTCGCTGTCTCTGCCACGCAGCGACCGTCATAAGAAGGAAGGGGGGAGAAGGGGTCAGCTGGGAGGCGGGAGGGAAGGAGAGCCAATGGGAGCAGGGGGGGCGGGGCCGCAAGGGTGGCAGCAGCGGGAAACGAGCAAAGCGCTAAGGACAGGAGGAGAATGGAGAATGGAAGAAAATGGAAGAAAGAAGAAAATGGAAGAAAAAGAAACAAGAATGGGAGAAAATGGAAGAAAAAGAAACAAGAGAGGAGAAAATGGAAGAAAAAGATACAAGAAAGGAACGAAAAAGGACAAAGGAGGAAAAACAAGAATCTACCTGGCAGGGGCCTGGGCAGGCGGAGGTGCAGCGGCGGGGAAGCGACCTACCCGAGGGAAAACAGTTGAGGATGGTCAGATTATGAAGAAAAACTTTGAAAGACTTAGGCAATGCAACAGAACTGCCAGTGTTTAATCTGTAAATAAAAACGTGCCGGTGACCAAAACCCTCCTCTTAAACACGCGGCTGCTGCATTTATATGTGGGAACACGGAATACTGAGGCTGCGTAAACCTGAAGCCATCTCGGGCCTCTTCAGTCCATATAAAGCAACTCCCTGCCCCTTCAGCTCACTCTAGCAGTTTTCTACATTCTCCCTTTGTGATGCTTTTTCGTTTTTCCCTTCCTCCGTCTTTCCCATATGTGTCTTTTGCTCGCAGATAATGCTTGAGGCAGAAGAATAAGCTCCGGCCCTCAAAAATAAGTGCTGGTGCTCAGCACCGGAAACAACAAGCACAAATTAAGCACTGAGGACTGCACAACACAGACGTAGGCATCACCGGCATATAGTAAGGTTTTATACAATAAGCTGATCGATCAACTCTCTGGCACAGGCTACTAGCAGTTGATCTAGGTGCACTGTCAACATTAAGACTCAGATGGGTAACGGCTGTAGTGATGTAGCCTGTGGCTTAGTGCAAGTTACGGCTACCCTAGAAAACATACAAACCAGTGTCATATCAGGGCCTGCAAAAGTAGGGTTAGGGTGTAGTGAAGAGGCATCAAGCTTAAGCTTAAGTAGCCTCTCTGGATCTAATGTGTCAAACCTTAGGCTCACACACCAGTATGCATTTAGTACAGATGTTGGTGATACTACACAGGGAGGCACTGCTTAGAAAAGAAGTGCTAGCAGAGCTAGTAGAAAGCACTAATCTGTTTATTGTCTGTTCGTATGCATCTCACTTCTTATCATGTTTGCTTAAAGAAAAATACTGAACAATTGTGAAAAAAAAGTTCTTCATGGTGTACATTAGTTGATCTTTCAACACAAAATGAGAATGAACCCTGAATAAAGGAAATAATTTGTTTCAGACCATCACCAAACGTGGTATTGTTTACATTTCCTATGTTCCTTTTTTATTTACCTTAAAAATAATTATTAATAGAAAAATTGTGCAACATTACGCATGTAGCTATGATTTTGCAGCATGTTTGGGGACACTACTGGAGGGCATCACCAGTCTTGTGCAGAAACCTGAAGTGCCCTTTTAAGATTCCAAATGTCCTCTCTAAGACAGAACATATAGGCCCTCATTCTGACCCTGGCGGTCGGTGATAAAGCGGCGGCCAACCCGCCAACAGGCCGGCGGTCCAAAATATGCAATTCTGACCCTGGCGGGAACCGCCAACACAGCCCGCCGCATTAACACTCCGCCCGCCACGGCGGAACAAACAAACAGCGCGGCGGTCCCCGCCAACAGCCAGGCGGCAGACAATGTACCGCCCACCCTATCACGACCCACCAATCCGCCACCTTTTCCGGGGCGGGAGCACCGCCGATAAAAACACGGCGGAAACAGACTACGAACGGGAAAACGCTCACCTCCACATACTCCACGCGAGATTCCGGCAGTATGGAACCCGAGTTGCAGGTCATCCCCGCACTCCTATACCTGCTCCTGTACCAGGAGCACGCCCGGCGGCGCGGAAGACATCGGTGAGTACTGCACCTACGACACAGGGGAGGGAAAAGATTACCGGCACACACCCACCCACCCACACCCACTACAACACACACATCAATGCATTCCCACAGATCACTGTCACAACCCACAAACCCCCCCCTCCGAAATAATGCAAAGACCAAAAGAAGAGATCTTAAACGGGCAGATATATTGAAAAATGGACAGCAGTAATCCAAATAAATAAATAAACTATGTACAAAATATATACATCTACTAAATGTAGTCCAACCACTGTCCGTGGACCACAGGGGTCCTGAGCAAAGGGGCAAGGCCCAGTCCCACGACAAGAACTCCACGGAGAGAACACTGCAGGGGCATCAGAAAGAAAAAAGGACAGGCACCTCAGGGGGAAGGGAAGGGGGGGCACCTCAGCCACTTGAGTACACGACGCCAGATCCACGAGGGGACTCCATGACCACTGGGCCATCCTGGGGAGAGCAAAGCCACAGTCCATACAGTCCATAAAGTGGGTGGCCTGCCCACTGGGCCATCCTGGGGAGAGCAAAGCCACAGTCCATACAGTCCATACAGTGGGTGGCCTGCCCACTGGGCCATCCTGGGGAGAGCAAAGCCACAGTCCATACAGTCCATACAGTGGGTGGCCTGCCCACTGGGCCATCCTGGGGAGTGCAAAGCCACAGTCCAAACAGTCCATACAGTGGGTGGCCTGCCCACTGGGCCATCCTGGGGAGAGCAAAGCCACAGTCCATACAGTCCATACAGTGGGTGGCCTGCCCACTGGGCCATCCTGGGGAGAGCAAAGCCACAGTCCAAACAGTCCATACAGTGGGTGGCCTGCCCACTGGGCCATCCTGGGGAGTGCAAAGCCACAGTCCATACAGTCCATACAGTGGGTGGCCTGCCCACTGGGCCATCCTGGGGAGTGCAAAGCCACAGTCCATACAGTCCATACAGTGGGTGGCCTGCCCACTGGGCCATCCTGGGGAGTGCAAAGCCACAGTCCATACAGTCCATACAGTGGGTGGCCTGCCCACTGGGCCATCCTGGGGAGTGCAAAGCCACAGTCCAAACAGTCCATAACATACTCCACTGCCACTGGAGGAGGCATGTTGGCCAGAGGACATCCTGCAGCCCTGCCCGAGACAGATCCTGCCCTGCCACGTCTGCCAAAGGGCCAGCGGTTCCTGCCTGGAAGGGCCCAGTTCAGCGGTTCTTGCCTTAAAGGGCCCAGTTCAGCGGTTCTTGCCTTGAAGGGCCCAGTTCAGCGGTCCTTGCCTTGAAGGGCCCAGTTCAGCGGTTCTTGCCTTGAAGGGCCCAGTTCAGCGGTCCTTGCCTTGAAGGGCCCAGTTCAGCGGTTCTTGCCTTGAAGGGCCCAGTTCAGCGGTTCTTGAGACGGCGGTCCCCAGAGGAGCGGTGCTGGAGACGGCGGGGCCCAGTTCAGCGGTCCTTGCCTTGAAGGGCCCAGTTCAGCGGTTCTTGAGACGGCGGTCCCCAGCGGAGCGGTGCTGGAGACGGCGGGGCCCAGTTCAGCGGTCCTTGCCTTGAAGGGCCCAGTTCAGCGGTTCTTGAGACGGCGGTCCCCAGTGGAGCGGTGCTGGAGACGGCGGGGCCCAGTTCAGCGGTCCTTGCCTTGAAGGGCCCAGTTCAGCGGTTCTTGAGACGGCGGTCCCCAGCGGAGCGGTGCTGGAGACGGCGGGGCCCAGTTCAGCGGTCCTTGCCTTGAAGGGCCCAGTTCAGCGGTTCTTGAGACGGCGGTCCCCAGCGGAGCCGTGCTGGAGACGGCGGGGCCCAGTTCAGCGGTTCTTGCCTTGAAGGGCCCAGTTCAGCGGTTCTTGCCTTGAAGGGCCCAGTTCAGCGGTCCTTGCCTTGAAGGGCCCAGTTCAGTGGTCCTTGCCTTGAAGGGCCCAGTTCAGCGGTTCTTGAGACAGCGGTCCCCAGCGGAGCGGTGCTGGAGACGGCGGGGCCCAGTTCAGCGGTTCTTGCCTTGAAGGGCCCAGTTCAGCGGTTCTTGAGACGGCGGTCCCCAGCGGAGCGGTGCTGGAGACGGCGGGGCCCAGTTCAGCGGTTCTTGCCTTGAAGGGCCCAGTTCAGCGGTTCTTGAGATGGCGGTCCCCAGCGGAGCGGTGCTGGAGACGGCGGCCATTCTATGGCCAACTGCTCATTGCCTGGTGGTGCCCTCCTGGGCAGCGGGGATGGTGCTCCTTCAATGCCCACCTGGGCTGTGGGTGGTGGGGCCCTCCTGGGCAGCTGGGCTGGGTCCTCCCTGGGCAGCGGCTATGGGGGTGGTGGGCTCTCCCGGGGCAGCTGTGCCGGTTCCTCCCTGGGCAGCGGCTATGGGGGTTGCGGGCTCCTCCTGGGCAGCTGTGACGGGTCCTCCATGGGCAGCAGGCCTGCTGCCTGACTTCTCCGCCTTGCTGCCCTTGCCCTCCTTAGTCGGGAGTCTGTGGCCCTTTCCTCCCTTTGGAGCTGTGGCTGTTGACGGTGGCTGGCTAGTGTCCTGGGGGGATATAGAACCCGGGCTCCGGCGGCGGCCCTTCCGCCTTCTGCTCCTCTTCCCAGGGGGTGGGCTGGCTGTCCCCTTGCTGCTGGGCGAAGATCCAGACCTGCGGGCTGGTGGGCTCCAATACCCCTGCACCCTTGTCAAGGGGGCTGCAGGGCTGGTGGTGGCTGAGGTGCTCTTCTTACCCCGACGAGAAGGAGGGGGGGGCTCAGGGTCAGGAAAGAAGGTAGCAGTAGAGAGATAGATTTTCCTGGGACAATGGATAGTGGTAGGTACAGTGGGTATGGGAGTGGAGGGAGAGGATGTGGTTGTAGGCGAGACAAGTTTGCTGTCTTTGGGTGCAGGTGCAGGAGCGGGAGGCTGTCGTGAGGTGGATGGCTGTTGGGTGGGTGGGTGGCTGCGTTTGTGTGGTGTGGAAGAGGGGGTGACAGACACAGTGGGAGAGGACACAGGGGACGTGTAAATGGCAGTGGGGGTGGTGACTGCACGTGTGCGGACTGTACTGGAGGGTGTGCTGGTGATGGAAACACTGGCTGATGGTGAGGTGAATGAAGGTGTGAGTATTGTCAAATGCACATATTTGCAGATACTTACAAATGCATTTACAAAGGAGTTTTTGACACGGAGAGCCGGAGTGAAAAATCAATGACCAAAGGTCTGTTTATTTTTGCTGCAGCAAAGAGGACAGGTTTACCACTGGCATCCCAGGCCCGAAGTAAAGTGTGCTAGCATGAAGCGTTTAACAGTGATATTTATACTCATACATCAAAGGATACATAAAATGTGTAAATAATGATATACGTCATACAGATATTTTAAGGAGTTAATCAGTTTCCACACACCGGTTCCATTCCCAGCTTTGTCCTTGCCTCCCCTCTGCAGCTGCCTGACTCCCCACATTCTTGAGACCCTTCAAAGGATTACGTGGTTCAAAGGTATAGATATCAGCCTTTCCCTCCCCAAAATACCACAGCCGAGGTCAGTTAGTTATTTTGAACACACAATTATAATGAGTACAGTGCCCCAGTTAGGGAAAGAAACCAGCTGCAAGCCTATGGTGTGGAACCAGGCTTATTTTACTTAAACAAATATACATAAGATAACATATGTGATAGACAGTGCGTTCAGAGACAACAAAAGCTCAAACTTACACGTGTAAAAGAAACGAAGCAATTCAAAATGGATTCTAACAATCGACCCTTTTTGAGTTTTTTTTCTTCTGAACATAATCAACGTTTGAATAGTTCTAAATTTCCTCATATATGTTGAATTTTACTCCTACTTCCTTGAAATTTGCATTCATGGGGACATAAACAACCGATGGGTATGAGCAACCAGTATCTGTAGTGAGGATAGTGGGGTCAATAGCCATTAGGGAATTTATCTCTTCTCTCTGCATCATAGCTCGATTGGTTTCTAGTATTTTCACTGGCGGAAGTTTACACAATTTTAAACAGGAACAGAAAGCAGGTAAGCACTGTACTAACAAACAACTTAATACAATAGCTATTATTATAAAAAGTATGTCTTTAAACAACCAGCCCCACCCCCCAAACCAAGACCATAACCATGATAAACTCAAATCGCCTCCTTCATATTGGCCCCCCTTTTCAAATACCTGTACTGCTTCTTTTATTTTCCCAATATCCAATTCTATCTCTGATGACTTGTTGACAAAATAACAGCACTTTTGCTGGTACTGATGTTGGATTAAAACACATAGGGCCTGATTCTAACTTTGGAGGACGGTGTTAAACCGTCCCAAAAGTGGCGGATATACCACCTACCGTATTACGAGTCCATTATATCCTATGGAACTCGTAATACGGTAGGTGGTATATCCGCCACTTTTGGGACTGTTTAACACCGTCCTCCAAAGTTAGAATCAGGCCCATACTCCTCCTTGTTGTACTGTAATCAAGTCTAGGGCAAGCCGATTTTGTATCGCCAATTGGGCTGCAGAGTTTATCTCTATCTGTACACTTCCTATGGCCTCCCTGGTGGCATTAAATGCAATGGCTAATTCAGCTGACATATTCATCATTGCCAGTTGTAAATCGAAAATTCCAAATCCTGGAATAAGAACATGTAGCACTTGAAATACCCAGTTCTTTCGCTCCTCCAGTATGGGTGTCCCTCGTTTGTACCTATGTGCAAAACTCCCCATGTTAAGGGGCTGGGAAGATGATATATTTGATATCACAGTAATGTTGGGTGCCAAATATGCCAGTGAACATATCCCTTCCCAGTTTAGAGGTAGTACTTTATATGCAGTTCTTCCACATACGAAGTACATGCCTCCCTGGATTTGTGAATTTATAATGCTGTATTTTATTCGGGGCAATCCTACACCCTCTGGGGTGTCATGCTCAGAATTATTGCAATACTTGTAATCCTCCCAGATTGTATTTAGCAATGATACATTTGCCCAGGGTGCAACATATGAACATCTAGCCGTCCAGAGGGGGCCAAGGAAAACCCGGGATAATATTACAGGTGAATTTTTCCCATTTCTATCTTGTTCTCTGGAGGGATCATATAACAATCCTTCTGGATCTACCGGAATCTCATTTTCTCCCACAGTCAGGTTCCAATAATTTACAGTGTAATTTTGATGAGTCCCATTAATTAACGCTGTCCAATTTCTGTCTATTTTCTCCTCTCCTTCAAGATCCCAATTCCCTGTTTTTATATCAAATAACAAAGTGTAAACACACTGTTCAGGAGGGATCTTTCCCATGTATTTTGCCTCTGGGTTTTGCCCATAAAAATAGGTACCAAAACATATGGGAAACATTTTAAGTGTGGCATTCTCTCCAGGCATCGGGGAGAGCTTGTATTCTGCCTGGGTATTAGGGAGCACCGCACACCTAGGGTACCATTGATATTCTTGTTGGTCACATCTCCAAGTGGTATTTGGTACAAGACACACTTCCCCTCTTTCATATTCGCTTGGTGATACTGGTACTTCATAAAGGCCTATAGGATCCTCAGGGTGTCTAGACAAGTGCCGGCAAATCCAGCAGTCAGTGAGACTTAGGCCCTCATTCTGACCCTGGCGGTCGGTGATAAAGCGGCGGCCAAGCCGCCAACAGGCCGGCGGTCTAAAATATGCAATTCTGACCCTGGCGGGAACCGCCAACACAGCCCGCCGTATTAACACTCCGCCCGCCACGGCGGTACAAACAAACAGCGCGGCGGTCCCCGCCAACAGCCAGGCGGCAGACAATGTACCGCCCACCCTATCACGACCCACCAATCCGCCACCTCTTCCGGGGCGGGAGCACCGCCGATAAGAACACGGCGGAAACAGACTACGAACGGGAAAACGCTCACCTCTACGCACTCCACGCGAGATTCCGGCAGTATGGAACCAGAGTTGCAGGTCATCCCCGCACTCCTATACCTGCTCATATACCAGGAGCACGCCCGGCGGCGCGGAAGACATCGGTGAGTACTGCACCTACGACACAGGGGAGGGAAAAGATTACCGGCACACACCCACCCACCCACACCCACTACAACACACACATCAATGCATTCCCACAGATCACTGTCACAACCCACAAACCACCCCCCTCCGAAATAATGCAAAGACCAAAAGAAGAGATCATAAACGGGCAGATATATTGAAATATGTACACCAGTAATCCCAATAAATAAATAAACTATCTACAAAATATACACAGCTACTAAATGTAGTCCAACCACTGTCCGTGGATCACAGGGGTCCTGTGCAAAGGGGCAAGGCCCAGTCCCACGACAAGAACTCCACGGAGAGAACACTGCAGGGGCATCAGAAAGAAAATAGGACAGGCACCTCAGGGGGAAGGGAAGGGGGGGCACCTCAGCCACTTGAGTACACGACGCCAGATCCACGAGGGGACTCCATGACCACTGGGCCATCCTGGGGAGTGCTAAGCCACAGTCCATACAGTCCATACAGTGGGTGGCCTGCCCACTGGGCCATCCTGGGGAGAGCAAAGCCACAGTCCAAACAGTCCATACAGTGGGTGGCCTGCCCACTGGGCCATCCTGGGGAGAGCAAAGCCACAGTCCAAACAGTCCATACAGTGGGTGGCCTGCCCACTGGGCCATTCTGGGGAGTGCAAAGCCACAGTCCATACAGTCCATACAGTCCATACAGTGGGTGGCCTGCCCACTGGGCCATCCTGGGGAGTGCAAAGCCACTGTCCATACAGTCCATACAGTGGGTGGCCTGCCCACTGGGCCATCCTGGGGAGAGCAAAGCCACAGTCCAAACAGTCCATACAGTGGGTGGCCTGCCCACTGGGCCATCCTGGGGAGAGCAAAGCCACAGTCCATACAGTCCATACAGTGGGTGGCCTGCCCACTGGGCCATCCTGGGGAGTGCAAAGCCACGGTCCATACAGTCCATAACAGACCCCACTGCCACTGGAGGAGGCAAGTTGGCCAGAGGACATCCTGCAGCCCTGCCCGAGATAGATCCTGCCCTGCCACGTCTGCCAAAGGGCCAGCGGTTCTTGCCTTGAAGGGCCCAGTTCAGCGGTTCTTGAGACGGCGGGGCCCAGTTCAGCGCTCCTTGCCTTGAAGGGCCCAGTTCAGCGGTTCTTGAGACGGCGGGGCCCAGTTCAGCGGTTCTTGAGACGGCGGGGCCCAGTTCAGTGCTCCTTGCCTTGAAGGGCCCAGTTCAGCGGTTCTTGAGACGGCGGGGCCCAGCGGAGCGGTGCTTGAGACGGCGGGGCCCAGCGGAGCGGTGCTTGAGACGGCGGGGCCCAGTTCAGCGGTTCTGGAGACGGCGGGGCCCAGTTCAGCGGTTCTGGAGACGGCGGGGCCCATTTCAGCGGTTCTGGAGACGGCGGGGCCCAGTTCAGCGCTCCTTGCCTTGAAGGGCCCAGTTCAGCGGTTCTTGAGACGGCGGGGCCCAGCGGAGCGGTGCTTGAGACGGCGGGGCCCAGTTCAGCGGTTCTTGAGACGGCGGGGCCCAGTTCAGCGCTCCTTGCCTTGAAGGGCCCAGTTCAGGGGTTCTTGAGACGGCGGGGCCCAGTTCAGCGGTTCATGAGACGGCGGGGCCCAGTTCAGCGGTTCTGGAGACAGCGGGGCCCATTTCAGCGGTTCTGGAGACGGCGGGGCCCAGTTCAGCGCTCCTTGCCTTGAAGGGCCCAGTTCAGCGGTTCTTGAGACGGCGGGGCCCGGCGGGGCCCAGCGGAGCGGTGCTTGAGACGGCGGGGCCCAGTTCAGCGGTTCTTGAGACGGCGGGGCCCAGTTCAGCGCTCCTTGCCTTGAAGGGCCCAGTTCAGCGGTTCTTGAGACGGCGGGGCCCAGTTCAGCGGTTCATGAGACGGCGGGGCCCAGTTCAGCGGTTCTGGAGACGGCGGGGCCCAGTTCAGCGGTTCTTGAGACGGCGGGGCCCAGTTCAGCGCTCCTTGCCTTGAAGGGCCCAGTTCAGCGGTTCTTGAGACGGCGGGGCCCAGTTCAGCGGTTCATGAGACGGCGGGGCCCAGTTCAGCGGTTCTGGAGACGGCGGGGCCCAGTTCAGCGGTTCTTGAGACGGCGGGGCCCAGTTCAGCGCTCCTTGCCTTGAAGGGCCCAGTTCAGCGGTTCTTGAGACGGCGGGGCCCAGCGGAGCGGTGCTTGAGACGGCGGGGCCCAGTTCAGCGGTTCTGGAGACGGCGGGGCCCAGTTCAGCGGTTCTGGAGACGGCGGCCGGTCTATGGCCAACTGCTCATTGCCTGGTGGTGCCCTCCTGGGCAGCGGGGATGGTGCTCCTTCAATGCCCACCTGGGCTGTGGGTGGTGGGGCCCTCCTGGCCAGCTGGGCTGGGTCCTCCCTGGGCAGCGGCTATGGGGGTGGTGGGCTCTCCCGGGGCAGCTGTGCCGGTTCCTCCCGGGGCAGCGGCTATGGGGGTTGTGGGCTCCTCCTGGGCAGCAGGCCTGCTGCCTGACCTCTCCGACTTGCTGCCCTTGCCCTCCTTAGTCGTGGGCCTGTGGCCCTTTCCTCCCTTTGGAGCTGTGGCTGGTGACTGTCTCTGGGTGGTGTCCGGGGGGGATGTAGAAGGCGGGCTCCTGCGGCGCCCCTTCCGCCTTCTGCTCCTCTTCCCAGGGGGTGGGCTGGCTGTCCCCTTGCTGCTGGGCGAAGATCCAGACATGCGGGCTGGCGGGCTCCAATACCCCTGCACCCTTGTCAAGGGGGCTGCAGGGCTGGTGGTGGCTGAGGTGCTCTTCTTACCCCGACGAGAAGGAGGGGGGGGCTCAGGGTCAGGAAAGAAGTTAGTAGTGGCGAGGAAGAGTTTCTTGGGACAATGGAGAGTGGGAGGTACAGTGGGAATGGGAGTGGAGGGAGAGGATGTGGTTGTAGGTGAGTCACGTTTGCTGTCTTTGGGTGCAGGTGCAGGAGGGATAGGCTGTCGTGAGGTGGATGGCTGTTGGGTGGGTGGGTGGCTGCGTTTGTGTGGTGTGGAAGAGGGGGTGACAGACACAGTGGGAGAGGACACAGGGGACGTGTAAATGGCAGTGGGGGTGGTGACTGCACGTGTGCGGACTGGAGTGGAGGGTGTGCTGGTGATGGAAACACTGGCTGATGGTGAGGTGAATGGAGGTGTGAGTGTAGACGTCACAGGGAGGGAGGAGGGAGACGAGGAGGTGGGGGTCACAGAGGTGGTAGTGACTGTTGGCATGTCTGCATCGGAATGTTGCGTGTGTGAATGTCTGCGTGATCTGTGGTGCTTATGTTTGGATGAGCTTCTCTTGGGTGTTGAGGTGTGTGCAGGCTGGTCTGATGGTGTGGGTGGGACAGGCAGAGGAACAGGAGACTGGGAGGAGGGAGTTAGTAGAGGGAGGCAGGAGACAGGGACAATGGCTGCCGTCAGTGCTGAGGCCAGAGCCTGGAACGATCGCTGATGGGCAGCCTGACCCGAATGAATGCCCTCCAGGTACGCATTGCTGCGATGAGCCTCCCTCTCCACCCCCTGGATGGCATTCAAAAGGGTAGTCTGCCCAACAATGAGCGTTCGGAGGAGGTCAATGACCTCCTCACTGAGGGCAGCGGGGGTAACAGGGGCAGGGCCTGAGGTGCCTGGGGCGAAGGAGATGCCCGGCTTCCTGGCAGAGCGGGCACGGGGCGAACGCTGAGGGGCTGCTGGGAGGGCGGAGATGGTGCGCTGGGTGGCGGCTGTACCTGTAATGGCGGGGGGCACGGATGGTGCCACCCCCGCAAGGGAGCCCCCTTCCGAGGACGTGTCCGTGTCGCTGCAGGCTCCAGTCGTCCCCGTCGTGGAGCTCCCCTCGCCCTCTGTCTCACTGGTCCAGTCTGACTCTGTGGCATGGCCCTCCTGGGCCATGTGAGATGCAGCTCCCTCCTGCCCCGATGCCACTTCTCCTCCGCCTGATGATGCTGATGCACACAAGCACAGAAAGACAAACAAAAAGGGGGGGGAGAGAGAAATAAAGGGATATTGAGTACATGGATCTCCGGTACAGTTAGCGGACATGACAGACACAGATGCCCCCTGCACTAAGTTGCGCACTTGGGGTCCGCTACGCATTCCGTGGAACATGCCCTACACGCCTAGAGTTGACAACTGCACCCATGGATGACACGGCCCAGGGATGGCTGTACTGACAAACTACTGAGGGTGGTGGCTGGGGACACAGGGGCTTACGGGGGTGCCCAGCCTACAGATATCGCCCTGGCCTAGGGGGACCCCCAGCCCTCCTCCCCCACCCAGACACCTCCACTGCGCGACAACAGAGTAGATAATGCTTGTACTCACCCCCTTGTGTCTGCTGTGCTGCCCTCACGCGCCCATCCAAATCAGGGTAGGCCACCGCCAGGATCCGGAACATCAGGGGGCTCAGTTGACGGCAGGCACCCCGCCTACGTTGGGAGGCCATCCCCAGCAGAGACTCGGCGGTCTTCTTGGTCCCGCGGCGGATGTCCTCCCACCTCTTGCGGCAGTGGGTGCCCCGTCGATGGTGGACCCCCAGGGTCCGGACTTCCTTGGCGATGGCACGCCAAATCCCGATCTTCTCATGGGCGCGGACCTATGTGACACGTACAGGGAGGGAGAAATACCACGTTCAAGTTTGTCAGCATTTTCCTTGCCAGTGGCCCAACGCCCCCCATCCCCGCCAGGACCCCCGCCATGCCCCCCGCCATGCCCAACATGCCCCCCATCCCCGCCATGCCCCCCTCCATGCCCAACATGCCCCCCAACCCCGCCAGGCCCCCCGCCATGCCCAACATGCCCCCCATCCCCGCCAGGCCCCCCGCCAGGCCCAACATGCCCCCCATCCCCGCCAGGCCCCCCGCCATGCCCCCCGCCATGCCCAACATGCCCCCCATCCCCGCCAGGCCCCCCGCCATGCCCAACATGCCCCCCATCCCCGCCAGGCCCCCCGCCATGCCCCCCGCCAGGCCCAACATGCCCCCCATCCCCGCCAGGCCCCCCGCCATGCCCAACATGCCCCCCATCCCCGCCAGGCCCCCCGCCATGCCCCCCGCCAGGCCCAACATGCCCCCCATCCCCGCCAGGCCCCCCGCCATGCCCAACATGCCCCCCATCCCCGCCAGGCCCCCCGCCAGGCCCAACATGCCCCCCATCCCCGCCAGGCCCCCCGCCATGCCCCCCGCCATGCCCAACATGCCCCCCATCCCCGCCAGGCCCCCCGCCATGCCCAACATGCCCCCCATCCCCGCCAGGCCCCCCGCCATGCCCCCCGCCAGGCCCAACATGCCCCCCATCCCCGCCAGGCCCCCGCCATGCCCAACATGCCCCCCATCCCCGCCAGGCCCCCCGCCATGCCCAACATGCCCCCCATCCCCGCCAGGCCCCCGCCAGGCCCAACATGCCCCCCATCCCCGCCAGGCCCCCCGCCATGCCCAACATGCCCCCCATCCCCGCCAGGCCCCCCGCCAGGCCCAACATGCCCCCCATCCCCGCCAGGCCCCCCGCCATGCCCCCGCCATGCCCAACATGCCCCCCATCCCCGCCAGGCCCCCCGCCATGCCCAACATGCCCCCCATCCCCGCCAGGCCCCCCGCCAGGCCCCCCGCCATGCCCCCCGCCAGGCCCAACATGCCCCCCATCCCCGCCAGGCCCCCCGCCAGGCCCCCAAGCCAGCCAGTGGCCCCAAATCCAGATTGAATTAAACTCACTTGTTGGTCTGGAGGACCGTAGAGTAGCGCATACTGGGGGAGGACCCCATCCACAAGTTTCTCCAACTCCTCTCCAGTGAAGGCAGGGGCCCTTTCCCCAGGCGCAGCAGCCATTGTCCCTTCCAGACCGAGGTCACAGCAACACTTGCAGTATAGGTCCTCTCCTGTGAAAGTTCAAGTCGCAAGTGGATAAGTAGATAGAAAATGGCGGTCACGTCCGCGGCGGTGCGTACCGCGGCGGTTCGTCCCGCCACCGCCGGCGCCCTTCGCCATTGGCTCCTGAAACCCATAGGCTTCAATGTTAACCAATGCGGCTTCGCGCCGCGGTCTTCGCCCGCCGCCCGCCGCGGTGTGCCACGCCAGCGCATTGACCTCACATCCCATTGTCACACTTCACAGGTCAGGCAGCCGCCATTTCCAGGGCCCACATGGCTCAATTTCAACTGCGTCACACAGGCCTAGGCCTTGCATAGCCACTCAGACACGCCATTCACTGCATAGAGAATCGTTTACTGTGCTAGCTGTGAGTACGTACCTGTGGGTTGCTTGACTGTGTGCTCCATGTTGTCCTTCCTAGGCACCGTCCGCTGGGTTGGGCGAGGAGACGGATGAATCCTCCTGTGTACCGACCGCTGGTGGACCTGTCGACAATGGAAGAACGCCACATTATCCTGACCTACCGTCTTAACCGTGCCACTATCCATGAACTGTGTGCCCAGCTGGAGCCCGACCTGATGTCCCCCATCCGCCAACCCACAGGGATTCCCCCTCTGGTGCAGGTCATGTCAGTACTCCATTTCTTGGCAAGTGGGTCATTTCAGACAACAGTGGGAATTGCTTCTGGGATGTCTCAGCCCATGTTTTCGAAGGTGTTATCCAGAGTGTTGTCTGCCCTGATGAAATCCGTGAGGAGCTACATCATTTTCCCTGAGGTGGGCGAATTGGCTACAGTGAAGGGTGATTTCTACGCCCTTGGACATATTCCCAACGTAATTGGTGCCATTGATGGGACCCATGTGGCTTTGGTTCCCCCAAGAGACAGGGAGCAGGTGTACAGGAACAGAAAAAATTACCATTCAATGAACATCCAGGTGGTGTGTTTGGCTGACCAGTACATCTCGCATGTCAATGCCAAATTCCCAGGGTCAGTGCATGACGCCTACATCCTCAGGAATAGCAGCATCCCTTACGTGATGGAACAGCTACAGAGACACCGTGTATGGCTAGTGGGGGACTCTGGGTACCCCAACCTGTCGTGGCTACTAACCCCAGTAAGGAATCCCCGGACCAGGGCAGAGGAACGGTACAATGAGGCCCATGGGCGTACTAGGAGGGTGATCGAACGCACCTTTGGCCTCCTAAAGGCCAGGTTTAGGTGCCTGCATATGACAGGTGGATCCCTAATGTACTCACCTAAGAAGGTGTGTCACATCATCGTGGCCTGCTGCATGCTTCACAACCTGGCTTTGCGCCGCCAGGTGCCTTTCCTGCAGGAGGATGGTCGAGACGGTGGTGTTGTGGCAGCGGTGGAACCTGAGGAGAGTGACGAGGAGGAAGACGACGGGGCTGAAACAGACAACAGGGACAGAATCATTGAACAGTACTTCCAATAGGACACAGGTAACATTTCAAAGATAATTTAGTAACTGTTAACTACTCTCCTGCATCTCTGCTGCCTGTCTATTTGCCCCAGTGTATGATGACTGAGTTTTGGCTTTTCCCTCCCTATTTCAGATCTGGGGTCCCCACTACGAGTCCTGTGCTTCGTTTCCCCATGGACTACAGCTTTGTGGCAGCTGTTTGTTGACTTCAACATGTACAAGGACATATTTGCACTGTCATGTCAATTACAATATATTGAAATCCCAGCCAGACTCCAGATAGTTTTGTGCAAAATTGGTGTTTATTTAAGTGCTCAAAATGGGATGGGTGGTTTCAAGTGGGTGGGGGCTATGGTGAAGGAATGTCCATGGCAGAGTCCAGAGTAACAGTCACACAGGTGCATTGTCCAGAGGCCTGTGGAGAGATGGAGCATGGGCAGTTCAAGGATGGACAGGGTGACAATGTGGGACAGTGGGATGACATCAGGTGGTATCCATTGCTGGCGGGGGTCTTGACATCCTACTCTGTCTTCTTGCGAGATCTCAGGGCCCTCTTGCGGGGTGGTTCTTCTCCTGCAGGAGGTGGGGGTCTGGTGGGCTGCTGCTGTGCGGGGGCCTCCTGTCCACTAGTGCCGGCGGAGGTGGTTGGCTGTTCTTGGTCCAGGCTAGTGGCAGGGGCCCTTGGGTGTTGTTGAGTGTCCGCCCTGGTGTTGACGAGGTCCTGCAGCAGCCCTACCATGGTAACCAGGGTGGTGTTGATGGCTCTGATGTCCTCCCTGTACCCCCGATAGTGTTCCTCCTGCAGTACCTGGATCTCCTGGAACCGGGCCAGTACCGTCGCCATCGTCTCCTGGGAGCGGTTGTATGCTCCCATGATGGTGGTGAGGACCTCGTGGAGAGTAGGTTCCCTGGGCCCGTCCCCCCCCTGTCGCACAGCTGCCCTCCGAGTTGCCCTGTTTCCCTGGGCCTCTGCCCCCTGGCCGGTGTGCCCACTACCACTGCCCCCAGGTCCCTGTTGTTGTTGGGGTGGTGGGTTATCCTGGGTGCCCTGTAGTGGTAGACACACCGCAGATTGACGCGCCCTGGAGACAGAGGCATGGGCCCGCTGGGTGGGAGCTGTGCTGGTGTTCCCAGAGGGGTTTGGGGCTGTAGTGGCCTGGGCCTGTGTGAGGGGAACCGACTGTCCAGAGGTCCCCGATGGTCCGGGCTGGTCATCGGTGTCCAGGTCGACAGAGCTGCTGTCATCGCTGACGGCCTCTTGGGTGGGGGGTGTGGAGAATTCTGGCCCCTCCGCCGCGGTGTGTTGACGGTCGGGTCCTGCAGGGGTATAGAGGTATGGTTATAGTTTCAATGTGTGGCATATGGGTGTATCTATGGGTTCTCGTGTCCCCAAGTGCTGGCATTCGTGTGTGGGGGCTTTGGTGAGGGTGGCTTGTGGGGGGGATGTGTATATGCATTGGGCATGCTTTGATGATGGGTGTCCATGCTTAGTGGACGCATGCAGGCCTAGGTTTTGGGATGTGTGGGTTGTGATGGTGAGACATTGGCGGGGAATAGGTGTGCTGGGGGTGGGGGTGAGGATGGTGGTGGGGGTGAGGATGGTGGTGGGGGTGAGGGTGGGGGTGAGGATGGGGGTGGGGGTGAGGGTGGGGTTCGAGGATGGGGGTGAGGGTTGGGGTATGATTTGGCATGCAGGTGGGGGGGAAGCAGTGGTGAAGCTTCAACTTACCAGTATCCATTCCTCCGCCGACTCCTGCGAGGCCGTCAGGATGCAGGATGTTCAAGACTTCCTCCTCCCATGATGTGAATTGTGGGGGTTGAGGTGGGGGTCCTCCGCCAGTCTTCTGCACGGCGATGTTGTGCCTGGATACCATGGAACGCACCTTCCCCCGTAGGTCGTTCCATCGCTTCCTGATGTCTTCCCGATTTCTGGGGTGCTGTCCCACTGCGTTGACCCTGTCGACAATCCTCTGCCATAGCTCCGTCCTCCGGGCAATGCTGGTGTATTGTATCTGTGTGCCGAACAGCTGGGGCTCTACCCGAACGATTTCCTCCACCATGACCCTGAGTTCTTCGTCTGTGAAGCGGGGTTGTCTTTGGGGTGCCATGGGGTGGTGTGTATGATGTGTGGGGTGGAGTATGTGTAGTTAAGTGTGTTGAGTGTGGTGGTGTGTGTTGTTTTGTGTGTGGATAGTGTGTGGGTGATGGTGTTGAGTGGCTGTGGCTGTTAGTTTGTGGATGCTGGTGTCTCGCTCTGGCCTTCTTTCAGAATTTTTTCGCGTAGGGGTTTGTGGGTGATGTGGGTGGGTGTTTTATATTGTATTGTGTGTGTGGGAGTGGTGTGTGTATGTGTATCAGGTGTGTGGGATTCAAATCGTCCAATGTGGCTGAGTTTTGTTCGTTTGTGTGTATTCTGACCGCGGCGGTGTGTCCCGCCAATGGAATACCGCGTTTGAATGACCGCCGCGTGGATTCGTGGGTCGTAATGGCATGGGCGTATTTCTGTTGGCGTGGCGGTGGAGGTTTGGTCACCTCCACCTTTCCGCCGCCCGCTGGTCTGGCGGTCGGTTGTGGCTGTCGGATTTTCGGAGGTTTGGCTGCTGCAGGTCAGAATGACCGTGGCGGGTTACCGCGACCGCGGCGGGATTATGGAGGATTTCTGACCGGCGGTAGGCGCCTATTACCGCCGAGGTCAGAATGACCACCTTAATGTCTCCGCTAATTTTCCATGAACCTTTATCAATGGATGTAAGGTAGGATTTTGCAACAATGATGCAACACCACTGGACATTATACATATTAACATAAGGGTCACTAGGTACTTCATTGTTGTTTTGTAGAAATAGTTATAAGGCCACTCTTCCCTATTCTCTAGAGGGATATTTGTCCTGCCAAATGGATATATTTTCATAATTTTATTGTGCTCTCCTCCTTGGTCCTACAACCTTTCTATGATACCGTTTTACTCGTCTCAACCGCCTATGTGTGTTCAAAAATATACCCACACAATTACCAAATATGTAAATGCAAAATATTGATATCACTATACTAATAATCATATACGTATAGATACAGATAAGTAAATTTTCCTTCAATGTTCACACCCACTAGGGTTCAGCACCGCCGTGCTCTCCACTCTAGCAGTTAGGCTGCACTGGTTGGTCCATGAACAAGTTTTTCAAATACAGGACAATAGATGTTGGCTTGATCCTAGGTCCCTTATCTTCTCCTTTTCGAGTTTTAACTCCTGGTGAGTCTCAACTCCCAGTGAGTAAGTCGCGATACTTCAAAGTTCGTCTTCAGTATAGTTTGTCAGTTTCGTTCAGTGTCTCAGCAAAAATGAGGGCGGAGGCCAGCAATTTTCAACCAGATCAGTGATGTGCTTGGGTATTAAACAGAAAAGGGCACCTTTTTTTACCGCTGGGACTACAAACCGCACCAACCCTAATGGCTGGCCGCTTCCGTAGAACTGGTACTTGGTTTTTCTCGCCAGTCACAGAACTGTTAACTCCATTTACCCACTGCTTTTAACACAGATAATAGCGTTGCACAAGCTGCATCCCACTATGCTTGTGTTCTCGTTGAGACAATTGTTCTGACCAATGTACTGGTGTCGTTGCACAGGCTAGTCACCCGTGTTCCTGTTCATGCTGAAAATTTAGTCATCACAGTCATTTACAACCTCGTCGCCCAAAGTGTGCGTAACAACAGTGAGGATAGCTCGTTTTAATGCTGGTACATCAATGGCATCGGAAATGCCGGTGGCGGTGAAAGCGGGGAACTGTATTTCATGAAGGCAGGCGTGCCGTATTCTGCTGAGCAAAGGATTCCTTGGCCATTCAGAAGAGACCTCAGTTTGCAATTCCAAGCTAGGAGCTAGCAGGGTGATGTAAATGTAGCTTTTCGTAGGGGTCACCACCTTACGCACCTTCAAAATTCTGTTCATTTGGATGGGCGAGGACGCAGGTTGTATGGATGAGTTTGTTGATCTTCAAACAGCAACTCTTCGTCACTGGGCTGCTGTGTCACCTCAGGAGCAGAAGTAGCACTTGAAACCTGTGGAGGTGTTTCCTGTCTCCCTACTTCTCTGTAATCAGGAGACAATGGTAATTCTGCTGTTAGAGTACTTTGTAGTGGAATTGGTGCACGCTTACAGTGGCTAGCATGTATCCAGTTTTTCCTTCCTTCCACTTTCACCGCTGTCTGTGTTGCAAGCAGTACCTGGGCTGGCCCCCGCCACCTGGGCTGAAGACTGTTGGTTCTTTGAAAATTCTTTGTCATAAGCCAATCCCCTGGCTTAAAAGGGTGACCAGGGCCTTCAAGAGGAGTCGGTAGGCTGGCCTTGACCTGTTGGTGGATCAAACGCAAATCTTTAGTCAATTGTTTACAGTAATCTACAAACAAAGGATATTGCACTTCAGAAAGCTTCTTTGGTCGTGGTACCCCCCAGATATTGGCTGGCCTCCCCATGACAACTTCATAGGGGGATAATCGTGACTTGCTACTGGCAGTCATCCTGATGGACATTAATGCTAGGGGCAAAGCATCCGGCCATTTTAAGTTGGTCTCAGCACAAATCTTAGCTATTTTGCTCTTCAAGGTGTAATTATACCTTTCTACAAGGCCCGCTGATTGTGGGTGATTTGCAGCATGAAATCGATGTTTGATGTTAAGGGCGGTACAGACCTTCTCCATTACCTCATTAGCAAAATGACTGCCATTGTCACTCCAGACTAATCGTGGCAATGCGTATCTAGGAAAATATTCTTTTAGTAATATTTTGGCGGTAGAGGGGGCACCATTGTCTTTTAATGGGTAGGCCTCTATCCATTTTGAAAACATGCATACTACCACTAACACGTATTTCAGTTTGTTACACGGTTCCATGTGGATAAAATCCATCTGTATAGCTTCAAAGGGGAGATCAGGAGGGGCAAAGTGGCCAGGGGGCGTAGGGGTCCCTTTTCCTGCATTGTGCACTGCACACACCATACAACTTTTAACCAGATTATTAGCAGCTTTGGATATCAGAGGATTACTCCAAACATGGTCCAAAGTTGTCTTGATGCCTTGGGCACTGATGTGTGCAGGACTGTGGGCCATAGTAACCATAGCGTGTACATAACAATTAGGTAACATCCATCTTCTTCTGTCTGTGTCATCTGTGTAACAACCCTCACTGTCTAGTCTACCGTTCTTCTCCCACTGTTCCCTTTCCTCTGCTGTTGCTTCTGCTTGAATATCTCTCACACACTGCATGGTATTTTCTAATACTTCGTTCTGGGGCTCTCCCTTGATGCTACTCTCAACATATGCATTGTCAAATGGTGCTCGTGCTGTTGCTTTCGCTGTAGCATCTGCAAAAGCATTTCCTCGTCCTATATCATCAGTAATTTTTTTGTGGGCACTACACTTAATGATTACGACCTGACGGGGCAGGCTGAGAGCATTCAAAAGTGTCACAATCAAGTTGCCATGCTGAATGGTAGTGCCATGTGACGTGATAAAGCCTCTATTCGCCCAGAGTCGCCCAAAATTATGAGCTACTCCAAACGCATATTGGCTATCAGTGTAGATGTTAACACTAAGATGTTCACTTATTTCACAAGCTCTGGTGAGGGCAATTAATTCTGCAGCCTGTGCCGAATTTTGCGGGATTCTATGAGATTCAACCACTGTTTTGACTGTGGTGATGGCATAGGCTGCAGTGGTCGTACCATCTGGTAACTTGAAACAAGACCCATCTACAAACAGCTCTCCCTGTGGGTCAGATAGGGGAGTGTCTGTTAAGTCTACCCGTCCCTTGGTTTCTTCCTCAGTGGCAAAAATGCAATTATGATCAAATTCCACATTGTCCTGAGGGAGAGGTAGTAACGTAGCTGGGTTCAAGACATTGCACCGCTTCAAAGTAATATTTGGACTGAACAATGTTAATTCGTAACCCGTTAGACGAGCACTGGTGAGGTGCTGCGTCTGTGTCTTGTTTAACAAAATATCAACAGCATGAGGAACCATCACAGTGAGCGGATTGCCACCAACAAACCCTTCACTTTGTTTCACCGCAGCTGCTGCAGAAGCCACTCCTCTAAGACAAGTAGGCAAAGCTTGTGCCACAGTGTCCAAGGTGGAAGAGAAGTATGCACAAGGGCGTTGTCTCCCACCTTGATCCTGTGTCAAAACAGACAATGTACAGCCATGCTTTTCATGCACAAATAAAACAAATGGTTTGCTGTAATCCGGATTACCCAATACAGGAGCAGAGCACATCGCCTTTTTTAAATCTTGAAAAGCCTCCTCACATTTGTCAGTCCAAGGTACAGGAGAGGGCACATCTGAAAGTGTCAGAGCAGTCAATGGTTTTGCTATAAGTGAAAAATTTGGAATCCACTGTCTGCAAAAGGATGTAAATCCCAAAAATGCTCGGACTTCAGAAGGGGTGCGTGGTGCAGTCATTGTATGAACCAGTTTAATTCTGTCTGGATGTAATCTCCTTCCCTCCTTAGAGAGGTGTCCTAGATAGGTGACCTCCTCTCTACAATACTGCAATTTTGGAAGGGACACCTTATGGCCCAGAGGTGCTAAATGATGTAATAATGCAACAGTATCAGTCTTACATTGTGTCATGGAATCTGAGGCAATTAAAATATCATCAATGTACTGCAACAATGCAGAGCCTGAAGGTGGATTGAATTGGTCTAATTGACGTTTAAGACATTGACTATATATGCTCGGGGACTCAACAAATCCCTGAGGAATTCTTGTCATCGCGAATGATCTACCAAAAATCGCGAAGCTAAACAAATATTGAGATTCTTCGGCAATTGGAATGCTGAAGAAAGCATTCTTCAAATCGATTACGGTGAAAAAACACGCAGAGGGTGGAATCATGGTGAAAAGACTATTCATGTCTGGGACCACGGGAAACTGGGGAATTACTATTTTATTTATTTCTCGGAGATCAATAACTAATCGATATACTGTGTTATCAGTAACTGATTGCTCACCATCTAATCTATTAGCATCATTTTGTTTCTTTACAACAGGAAGGATTGGACTGTTACATGGGCTGCTCACTATTTCCTTTATGACACCTGCATGCACAAGATCAGATATGACTGCCTTGAGCCCTTTTTCGCTTGATTTAGGTCATTTGTATTGAGGAACACGAGGTAACCGGGCACCTGGTTTGATTTTTATTACAATAGGGTCGATATCCATAATGCCTACATCATTCTTGCCTTTGGCCCATAAGCGAGGGTCTATTTCCTTTAGCTCTGGGGGTAAGTCGTATTCCTGTGAGAACATGCACCGAGTTGGGGAAACACTATCCATAGTTACATAGACACCATCCATTGAACAGTGAATAACTGCATTTAATTTCTTTAACAAATCTAATGCAAACAAGTTTTCATTGCAACCTGATGTTAAAGAGAGTGGCGTGTGTACTGTAAATGGGCCTACAGTTACTCTCATAGGTGTTGAGATGGGGCTCACCACGGGGATCCCAGAAATCCCAATTGATGTGGTATGAAGCCCAGACAGGGGAGCCCCGGGGACTGCAGAATGTGCAATAGATGTTCTGGTGGCACCAGTATCTAGAAGAAACTTATGGCCCTCTCCTTCGATTTTTACATCAATGTAGGGACCATTCTGATCTACAGGAATACTTACTCGCCCCTGGCCCTGTCTGTGGCTGTCCTAATAATTGTAGGATTCAGAAAAGAAATCATCAGCATAATATTGTCGTTCAAATGCATTGTCAAAAATATTAGTGTTACGCGGGACCTGATTCTCATTCTGCGAATTCTGATCAGTTCTACCTCTTCCTCGTCCTCGTGCATTACCTGCCGCGTTCCCTCTATGAAGTGACATACTTTGTCTTCCTTCCAGTAATGGGCAAGTATCACGCCAATGTCCATCCTGCTTACAGTAGGCACATTGGTTGATATTTAATCGGCGGTCTTGGGGTGGTGCAGATGCACCTCGGCCTCGACCCCTTCCCCGTCCCCTTGGTGGGCCACCCCTTTGCTGAGGGGTTGTATCCCGCTGGAGGTATGCCTGCTGTAATAATACCTTTTTCTTCAATTCTTTTACTGACTTCTCATTCTTTTCTAATTCTTCCTTGTACCTGCTCTCATAGTATTGTGCCATCTGTAAAATCTCTGCCTGTCCCTTCGTCATCCACGAACTCTCTGTTGCTTTTAATTTTTGTGATATTTCAGGTAGAAGGCCATTAACAAAGCGTTCTACAAATAGTGTGACACCTGTTACGGTGGCGAGGTCTTGACCGCTAAAATCTATGAAAGCTTGTTCAATTCTAGTAAAATAATCTGGGACATCTTCACCTATTTTCTGTTTATAAGTGGCAAATTTTCCCCAATCCACAGTCTGAAGAGGTATAACAGTTTCTAACTTAGTCAATATCCGGTTAGGTAAATTTAAAATATCCTGATGCGGCAGGGTTCCTGGTGCCCTTTGTGCTTCCCGTGCTTCTAAACCCCCCCATGTATTTCCCAAAGTAGGTGCATCATCTACTCTTCTAATTTTATGCCAAACTTCAGGACCCAATAAAACACCAAAAAAATAGTCAATGTCTTTGAGTGTCATGGTTGTGGTGGAAATGGCAATTCTAAGGTCCTGATAGAATCCAGCTGGATTCTTTCGAGGGTCTGGCAAGTCTTTCTTTATAGCCATTACCTCCTCCCTTTTCCATGGTATATGGACAAATTGGGCCACCGGCACGGGAGCTGGTTGTCCGGCGGCAGCTGCTGCTGCAACTGCAGCTGCAGTGGGCATATCAGGGTGCACTTCCCTCATTGGGTACCCCTTGTCATATATATTGAGAACATCTTCCCTGGCTATGACACAAATGCGTACTCCCTCATTTATGCTGTTACTATCAAGAATACAAGCCACACTGTCCCGCCATAATTGGTATAATTCTTGTTCATAAGGGAGAGGGGTAGAATCTATAATACAAGACTTCCAATCCCTCTCCAATTTTTCAATCATATACTGTAGTGCTAATTGCTGTCCAAAATGTCACATCTGTTGTATTGTGTCCATAATATCGGTGTGGGTGTAAATAGGATGTGACATCCAGTTCTCTGACTGATTCTTGATAACCCGTTTTTCCCCATCCCCAATAGTGGAGCGGGTACTAGGGGGCGAAATCGACTTAATAGGTGTGCTCCATATGGGTGAAAGTGAGTGTGTGGCTGTGCACTGTCGGCGTTGTCCATTTGGGGTATTAGGGGCAGGGGACATTATTGGTAACCTTGCAGTGCTGGCTGGTAGTGGTGGGGCAGGTGGCGGAGGGATTAGGACTTGGGCTATTGGGGTAGCTTGGGCTAGAGGCTGTGGTGGTTGTGGCACATGCTGCTGTAGTGGTGCACCTGGATTTCCCAAATTGTGCCCTTGCCCTTGCTGCTGTTGCTGTGCCCCCATGATAGGTTGGGCTACTGCAGGGGGTGTGTAAGGTGGAGGTGCAGTAGGGCTATTATCTAATAGCTGTAGCATTACCTCATCTTCCTCTAATGCATGTTTGGTTTCTGTTGGCTTTGATACATAACTTCCCTCCACCTGGGCCCTATGGACTCTATCTTCAGATTCAATCCCTTTCTGGGTTTGGGAATGGTGATACAGGGCGGCCTTCTGCATGATGGTTCTCCTGTTTTCCCTCTCTATCAGTTTATCTGATTTAATTTTTCTTTTAGTGGCCTCCATTTCCCATTTTCTGTATACCTCAAACATATGTTGTCTAGCCTTTTTATGAAACAAACATTCCTGTAGGTAGGTTAGTTTCTTTAAATCAAAAGACCCATCCTCCGGCCACTGGAGGTCAGGACAATGTCTAGTATACCTGCGCCATATACTATTATACAAATTATTCTCTAAGCCATAATCCTTTAACATGTCCCACCCTGGTGTTCCCTCTTTTGGGATCGGTTGCTTTTTATCTAAACGTGGCACATGATTTCGGCGAAAACAAAGACATAACCCTTGCCAACATTTCTTATTTCCCATATCTAACCTTTTAAATTTTCAAAAGACAACACGTACCAAATTTCAAAATGCAACATGCACCAAAGAAACCCTTTTTCAAATGTGCACCAAAGAAAACCTTTTTCAAATGTGCACCAAAGAAAGAAAGAAAAACCCTTTTTCAAATATTTACCAACTTACAAATTGCTCCAGGCCTGGGCAAATTACTCAAACAAGAAAAACACGTGTAATACAAATTGTCAAATGGTACCTTGTACAAATGCAAATTTACCAAGAACTAATCATTCCCAAAAGTGATAAGTTATCCAAAAACAATTATTCTCTCAAATGCAAGTTAAAGCAGACAAGTAGCCAGCGAGGAACAGTCTTACCTGACTATCTGCTTTTTCCTGGATTTCTCTCCGGCCGCCCGTGTCAGACTAATCAGTCAAGATAAAAAACGATGTTTTCAGGGACTTCGCTGGGACATCATGAGAAAGCGGGGAGAGGCCTGCCCGGTGGATAAGATGCAGCTGCTTTTGAAACTAAGGCCCTCATTCTGACCCTGGCGGTTCTCTACCGCCAGGGCCAACGGGGGCGGGAGCACCGCCGACAGGCCGGCGGTGCTCCCTTGGTCATTCTGACCGCGGCGCTTTGGCCGCGGTCAGAACGGGAAAACCGGCGGTCTCCCGCCGGTTTTCCACTGACCCTTAGGATCCTCCAAGGCGGCGCAGCTCGCTGCGCCGCCGAGGGGATTCTGACCCCCCCTACCGCCATCCTGTTCATGGCGGGAAAGCCGCCATGAACAGGATGGCGGTAGGGGGGGTCGCGGGGCCCCTGGGGGCCCCTGCCGTGCCCATGCCCATGGCATGGGCACGGCAGGGGCCCCCTAACAGGGCCCAACTAGGCTTTTCAGTGTCTGCGATGCAGACACTGAAAAGCGCGACGGGTGCTGCTGCACCCATCGCACGCCTTCCACTCCGCCGGCTCGATTCCGAGCCGGCTTCCTTGTGGAAGGCGCTTTCCCGCTGGGCCGGCGGGCGATCTGAATCAGATCGCCCGCCGGCCCAGCGGGAAAGTCAGAATACCCCTCGCGGTCTATTGACCGCAGGGCGGTATTCAGGCGGCTTCCGACGGGCGGGCGGCAACCGCCGCCCGCCTAGGTCGGAATGACCACCTAAGTCTTTGTGCAGGGGCCCCTGGAATCTACACCTCCGGAACGGCGTCCCCCCACTGGCAGCACGTCTCTTGACAGAGCCACTGAAGATATCCACTGGAAGGTCCCTGTTCGGGCGCCAAATTGTCAAATGCACATATTTGCAGATACTTACAAATGCATTTACAAAGGAGTTTTTGACACGGAGAGCCGGAGTGAAAAATCAATGACCAAAGGTCTGTTTATTTTTGCTGCAGCAAAGAGGACAGGTTTACCACTGGCATCCCAGGCCCGAAGTAAAGTGTGCTAGCATGAAGCGTTTAACAGTGATATTTATACTCATACATCAAAGGATACATAAAATGTGTAAATAATGATATACGTCATACAGATATTTTAAGGAGTTAATCAGTTTCCACACACCGGTTCCATTCCCAGCTTTGTCCTTGCCTCCCCTCTGCAGCTGCCTGACTCCGTACATTCTTGAGACCCTTCAAAGGATTACGTGGTTCAAAGGTATAGATATCAGCCTTTCCCTCCCCAAAATACCACAGCCGAGGTCAGTTAGTTATTTTGAACACACAATTATAATGAGTACAGTGCCCCAGTTAGGGAAAGAAACCAGCTGCAAGCCTATGGTGTGGAACCAGGCTTATTTTACTTAAACAAATATACATAAGATAACATATGTGATAGACAGTGCGTTCAGAGACAACAAAAGCTCAAACTTACACGTGTAAAAGAAACGAAGCAATTCAAAATGGATTCTAACAGTGTAGACGTCACAGGGAGGGAGGAGGGAGACGAGGAGGTGGGGGTCACAGAGGTGGTAGTGACTGTTGGCATGTCTGCATCGGAATGTTGCTTGTGTGAATGTCTGCGTGATCTGTGGTGCTTATGTTTGGATGAGCTGCTCTTGGGTGTTGAGGTGTGTGCAGGCTGGTCTGATGGTGTGGGTGGGACAGGCAGAGGAACAGGAGACTGGGAGGAGGGAGTTAGTAGAGGGAGGCAGGAGACAGGGACAATGGCTGCCGTCAGTGCTGAGGCCAGAGCCTGGAACGATCGCTGATGGGCAGCCTGACCCGAATGAATGCCCTCCAGGTACGCATTGCTGCGATGAACCTCCCTCTCCACCCCCTGGATGGCATTCAAAAGGGTAGTCTGCCCAACAATGAGCGTTCGGAGGAGGTCAATGACCTCCTCACTGAGGGAAGCGGGGGTAACAGGGGCAGGGCCTGAGGTGCCTGGGGCGAAGGAGATGCCCGGCTTCCTGGCAGAGCGGGCACGGGGCGAACGCTGAGGGGCTGCTGGGAGGGCGGAGATGGTGCGCTGGGTGGCGGCTGTACCTGTAATGGCGGGGGGCACGGATGGTGCCACCCCCGCAAGGGAGCTCCCTTCCGAGGACGTGTCCGTGTCGCTGCAGGGTCCAGTCGTCCCCGTTGTGGAGCTCCCCTCGCCCTCCGTCTCACTGGTCCAGTCAGACTCTGTGGCATGGCCCTCCTGGGCATGTGAGATGCAGCTCCCTCCTGCCCCGATGCCACTTCTCCTCCGCCTGATGATGCTGATGCACACAAGCACAGAAAGACAAACAAAAAGGGGGGGGGAGAGAGAAATAAAGAGATTTTGAGTACATGGATCACCGGTACAGTTAGCGGACATGACAGACACAGATGCCCCCTGCACTAAGTTGCGCACTTGGGGTCCGCTACGCATTCCGTGGAACATGCCCTACACGCCTAGAGTTGACAACTGCACCCATGGATGACACTGCCCAGGGATGGCTGTACTGGCACACTACTGAGGGTGGTGGCTGGGGACACAGGGGCTTACGGGGGTGCCCAGCCTACAGATATCGCCCTGGCCTAGGGGGACCCACAGCCCTCCTCCCCCACCCAGACACCTCCACTGCGCGACAACAGAGTAGATTATGCTTGTACTCACCCCCTTGTGTCTGCTGTGCTGCCCTCACGCGCCCATCCAAATCAGGGTAGGCCACCGCCAGGATCCGGAACATCAGGGGGGTCAGTTGACGGCAGACACCCCGCCTACGTTGGGAGGCCATCCCCAGCAGAGACTCGGCGGTCTTCTTGGTCCCGCGGCGGATGTCCTCCCACCTCTTGCGGCAGTGGGTGCCCCGTCGATGGTGGACCCCCAGGGTCCGGACTTCCTTGGCGATGGCACGCCAAATCCCGATCTTCTCATGGGCGCGGACCTATGTGACACGTACAGGGAGGGAGAAATACCACGTTCAAGTTTGTCTGCATTTTCGTTGCCAGTGGCCCAACGCCCCCCATCCCCGCCAGGCCCAACATGCCCCCCATCCCCGCCAGGCCCCCCGCCAGGCCCAACATGCCCCCCATCCCCGCCAGGCCCCCCCGCCAGGCCCAACATGCCCCCCATCCCCGCCAGGCCCCCCCGCCAGGCCCAACATGCCCCCCATCCCCGCCAGGCCCCCCGCCATGCCCCCCGCCAGGCCCAACATGCCCCCCATCCCCGCCAGGCCCCCCGCCATGCCCCCCGCCAGGCCCAACATGCCACCCATCCCCGCCAGGCCCCCCGCCAGGCCCCCCGCCAGGCCCAACATGCCCCCCATCCCCGCCAGGCCCCCCCGCCAGGCCCAACATGCCCCCCATCCCCGCCAGGCCCCCGCCATGCCCCCCGCCAGGCCCAACATGCCCCCCATCCCCGCCAGGCCCCCCGCCAGGCCCAACATGCCCCCCATCCCCGCCAGGCCCCTCGCCAGGCCCCCCGCCAGGCCCAACATGCCCCCCATCCCCGCCAGGCCCCCCCGCCAGGCCCAACATGCCCCCCATCTCCGCCAGGCCCCCCGCCATGCCCCCCGCCAG
Source organism: Pleurodeles waltl (assembly GCF_031143425.1). Taxonomy (NCBI): domain Eukaryota; kingdom Metazoa; phylum Chordata; class Amphibia; order Caudata; family Salamandridae; genus Pleurodeles; species Pleurodeles waltl. The sequence goes on along the minus strand of NC_090451.1, from coordinate 271,640,003 downwards.
GCCCAACATGCCCCCCATCCCCGCCAGGCCCCCCGCCATGCCCCCCGCCAGGCCCAACATGCCCCCCATCCCCGCCAGGCCCCCCGCCAGGCCCCCCGCCAGGCCCAACATGCCCCCCATCCCCGCCAGGCCCCCCCGCCAGGCCCAACATGCCCCCCATCCCCGCCAGGCCCCCCGCCTTGCCCCCCGCCAGGCCCAACATGCCCCCCATCCCTGCCAGGCCCCCCGCCATGCCCCCCGCCAGGCCCAACATGCCCCCCATCCCCGCCAGGCCCCCCGCCAGGCCCAACATGCCCCCCATCCCCGCCAGGCCCCCCCGCTAGGCCCAACATGCCCCCCATCCCCGCCAGGCCCCCCGCCATGCCCCCCGCCAGGCCCAACATGCCCCCCATCCCCGCCAGGCCCCCCGCCAGGCCCAACATGCCCCCCATCCCCGCCAGGCCCCCCGCCAGGCCCAACATGCCCCCCATCCCCGGCAGGCCCCCCGCCAGGCCCCCAAGCCAGCCAGTGGCCCCAAATCCGTATTGAATTAAACTCACTTGTTGGTCTGGAGGACCGTAGAGTAGCGCATACTGGGGGAGGACCCCATCCACAAGTTTCTCCAACTCTTCTCCAGTGAAGGCAGGGGCCCTTTCCCCAGGCGCAGCAGCCATTGTCCCTTCCAGACCGAGGTCACAGCAACACTTGCAGTATAGGTCCTCTCCTGTGAAAGTTCAAGTCGCAAGTGAATAAGTAGATAGAAAATGGCGGTCACGTCCGCGGCGGTGCGTACCGCGGCGGTGCGTACCGCCACCGCCGGCGCCCTTCGCCATTGGCTCCTGAAACCCATAGGCTTCAATGTTAACCAATGCGGCTTCGCGCCGCGGTCTATGACCGCCGACCGCCGCGGTGTGCCACGCCAGCGCATTGACCTCACATCCCATTGTCACACTTCACAGGTCAGGCAGCCGCCATTTCGAGGGTCCACATGGCTCAATTTCAACTGCGTCACACAGGCCTAGGCCTTGCATAGCCACTCAGACACGCCATTCACTGCATAGAGAATCGTTTACTGTGCAAGCTGTGAGTACGTACCTGTGGGTTGCTTGACTGTGTGCTCCATGTTGTCCTTCCTAGGCACCGTCCGCTGGGTTTGGCGAGGAGACGGATGAATCCTCCCGTGTACAGGCCGCTGGTGGACCTGTCGACAATGGAAGCACGCCACATTATCCTGACCTACCGGCTTGACCGTGCCACTATACATGAACTGTGTGCCCAGCTGGAGCCCGACCTGATGTCCCCCATCCGCCAACCCACAGGGATTCCCCCTCTGGTGCAGGTCCTGTCAGTACTCCACTTCTTGGCAAGTGGGTCATTTCAGACAACAGTGGGAATTGCTTCTGGGATGTCTCAGCCCATGTTTTCGAAGGTGTTATCCAGAGTGTTGTCTGCCCTGATGAAATACATGAGGAGCTACATCCTTTTCCCTGAGGTGGGCGAATTGGCTGCAGTGAAGGGTGATTTCTATGCCCTTGGACATATTCCCAACGTCATTGGTGCCATTGATGGGACCCATGTGGCTTTGGTTCCCCCAAGAGACAGGGAGCAGGTGTACAGGAACAGAAAAAGTTACCATTCCATGAACATCCAGGTGGTGTGTTTGGCTGACCAGTACATCTCGCATGTAAATGCCAAATTCCCAGGGTCAGTGCATGACGCCTACATCCTAAGGAATAGCAGCATCCCTTACGTGATGGAACAGCTAGAGAGACACCGTGTATGGCTATTGGGGGACTCTGGGTACCCCAACCTGTCGTGGCTACTGACCCCAGTAAGGAATCCCCGGACCAGGGCAGAGGAACGGTACAATGAGGCCCATGGGCGTACTAGGAGGGTGATCGAACGCACCTTCGGCCTCCTAAAGGCCAGGTTTCGGTGCCTGCATATGACAGGTGGATCCCTAATGTACTCACCTAAGAAGGTGTGTCACATCATCGTGGCCTGCTGCATGCTTCACAACCTGGCTTTGCGCCGCCAGGTGCCTTTCCTGCAGGAGGATGGTCCAGATGGTGGTGTTGTGGCAGCTGTGGAACCTGTGGAGAGTGAAGAGGAGGAAGACGACGGGGCTGAAACAGACAACAGGGACAGAATCATTGCACAGTACTTCCAATAGGACACAGGTAACAATTCAAACATAATTTAGTAAATGTAAACTACTCTCCAGCATCTCTGCTGCCTGTCTATTTGCCCCAGTGTATGATGACTGAGTTGTGGCTTTTCCCTCCCTATTTCAGATCTGGGGTCCCCACTACGAGTCCTGTGCTTCGTTTCCCCATGGACTACAGCTTTGTGGCAGCTGTTTGTTGACTTCACTATGTACAAGGACATATTTGCACTGTCATGTCAATTACAATATTTAGAAATCACAGCCAGACTCCAGATAGTTTTGTGCAAAATAGGTGTTTATTTCAGTGCTCAAAATGGGATGGGTGGTTTCAAGTGGGTGGGGGCTATGGTGAAGGAATGTCCATGGCAGAGTCCAGAGTAACAGTCACACAGGTGCATTGTCCATAGGCCTGTGGAGAGATGGAGCATGGGCAGTTCAAGGATGGACAGGGTGACAATGTGGGACAGTGGGATGACATCAGGTGGTATCCTTTGCTGGCGGGGGTCTTGACATCCTACTTTGTCTTCTTGCGAGATCTCAGGGCCCTCTTGCGGGGTGGTTCTTCTCCTGCAGGAGGTGGGGGTCTGGTGGGCTGCTGTTTAGCGGGGGCCTCCTGTCCACTAGCGCCGGCGGAGGTGGTTGGCTGTTCTTGGTCCAGGCTAGTGGCAGGGGCCCTTTGTTGTTGTTGAGTGTCCGTCCTGGTGTTGATGAGTTCCTGCAGCAGCCCTACCATGGTAACCAGGGTGGAGGTGAGGGCTCTGATGTCCTCCCTGTACCCCCGATAGTGTTCCTCCTGCAGTACCTGGATCTCCTGGAACCGGGCCAGTACCGTCGCCATCGTCTCCTGGGAGCGGTTGTATGCTCCCATGATGGTGGTGAGGGCCTCGTGGAGAGTGGGTTCCCTGGGCCCGTCCCCCCCCTGTCGCACAGCTGCCCTCCGAGTTGCCCTGTTTCCCTGGGCCTCTGCCCCCTGGCCGGTGTGCCCACTACCACTGCCCCCAGGTCCCTGTTGTTGTTGGGGTGGTGGGTTATCCTGGGTGCCCTGTAGTGGTAGACACACCGCAGATTGACGCGCCCTGGAGACAGAGGCATGGGCCCGCTGGGTGGGAGCTGTGCTGGTGTTCCCAGAGGGGTTTGGGTCTGTAGTGGCCTGTGCCTGTGTGAGGGGAACCGACTGTCCAGAGGTCCCCGATGGTCCGGGCTGGTCATCAGTGTCCAGGTCGACAGAGCTGCTGTCATCGCTGATGGCCTCTTGGGTGGGGGGTGTGGAGAATTCTGGGCCCTCCGTGGCGGTGTGTTGGCGGTCGGGTCCTGCAGGGGTATAGAGGTATGGTTATAGTTTCAATGTGTGGCATATGGGTGTATCTGTGGGTTCCCGTGCCCCCAAGTGCTGGCATTCGTGTGTGGGGGCTTTGGTGAGGGTGGCTTGTGGGGGGGATGTGTATATGCATTGGGCATGCTTTGGTGATGGGTGTCCATGCTTAGTGGACGCATGCAGGCCTAGGTTTTGGGATGTGTGGGTTGTGATGGTGAGACATTGGCAGGGAATAGGTGTGCTGGGGGTGGGGGTGAGGATGGTGGTGGGGGTGAGGATGGTGGTGGGGGTGAGGGTGGGGGTGAGGATGGGGGTGGGGGTGAGGGTGGGGTTCGAGGATGGGGGTGAGGGTTGGGGTATGATTTGGCATGCAGGTGGGGGGGAAGCAGTATTGAAGCTTCAACTTACCAGAATCCATTCCTCCGCCGACTCCTGCGAGGCCGTCAGGATGCAGGATGTTCAAGACTTCCTCCTCCCATGTTGTAAATTGTGGGGGTTGAGGTGGGGGTCCTCCGCCAGTCTTCTGCACGGCGATGTTGTGCCTGGATACCATGGAACGCACCTTCCCCCGTAGGTCGTTCCATCGCTTCCTGATGTCTTCCCGATTTCTGGGGTGCTGTCCCACAGCGTTGACCCTGTCGACAATCCTCTGCCATAGCTCCGTCCTCCGGGCAATGCTGGTGTATTGGATCTGTGTGCCGAAGAGCTGGGGCTCTACCCGAACGATTTCCTCCACCATGACCCTGAGTTCTTCGTCTGAGAAGCGGGGGTGTCTTTGGGGTGCCATGGAGTGGTGTGTATGATGGGTGGGGTGGAGTATGTGTAGTTAAGTGTGTTGAGTGTGGTGGTGTGTGTTGTTTTGTGTGTGGATATTGTGTGGGTGATGGTGTAGTGTGCCTCTGTGTGATGGTGTTCTGTGATCGCTGATGTGTCTCTCAGTGCTTCTTTTAGGATTTTGGTCGAAGGGGTTTGTGGGTGATGTGGGTGTGTGTTTTATATTGTATTGTGTGTGTGGGAGTGGTGTGTGTATGTGTATCAGGTGTGTGGAATTCAAATCGTCCAATGTGGCTGAGTTTTGTTCGTTTGTGTGTATTCTGACCGCGGCGGTGTGTACCGCCAATGGAAAACCGCGTTTGAAAGACCGCCGCGTGGATTCGTGGGTCGTAATGGCATGGGCGTATTTCTGTTGGCGTGACGGTGGAGGTTTGGTCACCTCCACTTTTCCGCCAACCGCTGGTCTGGCGGTCTGTTGTGGCTGTCGGATTTTCGGAGGTTTGGCTGCTGCGGGTCAGAATGACCGTGGCGGGTTACCGCGACCGCGGCGGAATTATGGAGGATTTCTGACCGGCGGTAGGCGCCTTTTACCGCCGAGGTCAGAATGACCACCATAGTTTTGTGAAGCATGGTTGTATCTCTGCTCACACCTTGTACTTAGAATTTAAATAAGGTGTCAACTTCTAAGGCTGTAATGCATATGCTCTGCCTCCTTAAACGTTACAAAACAGAAACTAGTATGGCTTTTTAATTTGCATGCTAAACTTAGTGTACAGTTGTTTATATGGGCTTCTATATATTTCCCACTGTTGCGGAACATATATGAATCACAAGTACTGCCTGGAAATGGGGCTACAAGGTCTGTTATTGTACAAGATACATCACGCACAACCTGTATATTGAGTGATTGACTATTTTTGTGGGTTTCTAAAAATGAATTCATTGGCAGATGGTAAACAGATTGCAATATATGTACCATCAACACACCCTATGACATTGACAAAATGTGCCAGCGGATGAAATGATATTTTTGCATGCATTAAGTCCTGTTTAGATGCAGGAAAATAAATGTACTCATTAATTTTTAACAAAATAACATCAAGAAACCTATGGAAAAAAATGTGACAGTGCACTTTGGGTCACTCCCCCCTGCTGCTGCTATAACTCCCTGGTAACGTCCAGGCACTAAAAGGTGTAGACAATACAGTACCTGCATATGCAGTGGAATAGCATTGCTTCTATATGAGGAGGTCTCTAGGTGGGGATGTAAATCAGCATTGAATTCTAAAATGACCTGACTAATGAGCCTTTATTTATCAAATATCGCCTCCTCACTTTGATTGAACAGGTTTACCCTAACTCTAAAAATCCTCGCCTGTTTCCTCTTCTTTATACCTGCAAAAATCCTCATATTCCTCACTAAAGCATACATGCCATTATGAAAGGGTCTGATGCATGTTAGGACAGTTTTTATGGGTTTCACCTGATTGAAATTGGTGGTTGTAATTGCATTCCATAAAACTGCATTTGCGCCTAGCTGCAATTAGGAAATGCTTCATACATATAAATTGCAATTTGCAATTTGGAAATAGCTATTTGCGTTTCCCTATTTGGAATTAAAGAAATAGTGATTTCCAAAAAGAAGGAATCCCAATTTGGAACAGCCAAATTGCTTTCACGTGAACGGGGCTTTTGCATTCGCAAATAGCGATTCAAACCATTTGGGAAAGCAAAAACCTTTCATGCATCAAGCCCTAAGTGTGATAAGCACATGGCTGGGCTCGAAAGTGACACAGTGCATAAAAGAAAACGATGGATTGAAATGTGGCTAAGAGTAACTAACTAAGTCAAGAATTCCATCACTTTTTAGGTTATTTAATTGTGCATTGCCTTCTAAAACTGGCATCAGTTTCATGCATAATACACGTTTTTTGGTTTCTTGCCATTGCACACCCAATGTTGTCAGGGAGGGCAAAAACAATTATTTCTTCAGATTGGCCTGCAAACCTTCAAACTACTTATACTGGGTCATTCCTGAATGAGCTCATTCATGGGTATGTCGGTCAGCATAACCTAAGGATCTCTCTGTCATCTCTGTAGACTCCCAAGACTCAAATTAGTCCGGTAGTGACTTCTTCATATAGCTAAAGTTGGAATCTTTTCTGAATCTGCCATATGAAAAAACACTTTGGTAGTGGGCTATTCCTTCTGAACATCTGATAATGTGTTATATGTCAGAAATCAAGTAGCCTCATTCAAAATGAAGTTGTATTAAAGTTGTTGATTTTACATCTATTTTTGATCCAGTTTAAGTGTCCATAACACATTTCATATAGTCAATGCAGTCCAATTTAAACATTCAGTTTGTGTGTCTGCCTGTGGATGATAGGAGAAATAGTTAATTTCTTCCTGACACCCACAAGCACCTACATTATCTCAATATGTTTTAAAGTCTGTGTGATAATACATTCGCTTGGAGACAATTACTGCTTTCATATCATCATAGGAATGTCCCATACCTAGAAGAACGAAATCTTCCTGAATTATTTGGTGGGTATTCAGGCTCAGTGGTTTTCCAAAGTTTCTGCTGTTTTATTACACAATCTGGTAATAGAAGAGAGAATAATATATGACAAATTGTATCCTGGCATCTTGCGTACCACTGCAGTTCAATAAGGCAACCTAATGTGCCCTTTGTACTCTTGGTTACAGTCAAAGCTTACTGTACTTGTGTAGGTGTGTTACTTGAAGCATGGCACAGCAATAACACACAATAACATTCATGCTCATCAAATACATGCCCTGTAAAAAGAATCATGAAGTTACAGTTTCTCAAATGCAGGACATGTGCACAAAATGTGCATATGCCCTGTCAGTAATTTAGAATGTATAACCATGTATGTAGTCTAAATAGAGTTACATGACAATCAGCAGTTTTCAGCAGATGTCCCATGTTCACCAGTCTCTAAATAATGGCCCCAGTCTTTATTTACTTATAGGAACAATGTGGCATTCAAATAAGACACACTCAATGAAACCATTAGGCTTAGCACACTCTAGCACTAAGGTATGACCTTAAAGTAAGGCTTTCTAAATCAGATAGTCTGTGAACTCATGAAGAGTGATTGTGATGATTCAGTGGAGTCAGCATTCCCCCGGATCACTCTGGATATCAACAAACTCTGTTTCAAAGAGCCAGATAATGGACTTCAGGTGTTACTGTGAATGTTACAGCATAACTTCCTAGGCTATGACATGACTGCCCCTCTTGTCTGGTTCCCTACAATCATTTAATAAAAGAGGCTAGCTCACTGACCCTGAGCTAATACTAAGGCACCCATGTCAAAAGCAAACAATCCTATCATCCAGACCAAACCGGGGAATCTAACTAAGAGGGAAAAGAGTACTGGTGGCACCAACAAAGTTGAACAATGTTATTACTAACCCATTACACTGGTCCTCAGGACTTAAATGTTGCAAAGAGAGAGGGTACAGAAAACATTTCAGGGAAAGTTACAGCACATACTGAACTCTCAAACTTTGGCAAGGGGTTCTGGGAAATATGATGGGACCTCACAATTGGCATTTAAGGATGTTATAGGGGGTCTCAAAATGATGTTCTGAATATTCTGATAGTGGGGGGCAACCAATGAACTAATAGGCTCTAAATGGGTACAAGTGACAACCTATTTAGGGGTAAGTGGTCAGGTAACCTTCCAATCATGATTATTTAGGAATCCTTTGCCATTAGGAATAGTTCCAATGGTTCTAGTATCAGCATGACCATGGCTGTGGATCTCAGCCAATATAACACATCTCAGTGGTCTAGAGAAAGTGAGGAAATCATAAAGGTTCATAAATGATACAGGCTATCGCAACTTGAATTTGGCATCAGCCTTCAGGTCATATTTTCTGTCCACATCTGGGTCACACACCACAATGGTCACTACCATAATGGAGGGTAAACTCATTTGGCAGGTCCAGAGGGCAGTGCCAATTTACCATCAGAAGGGTGGTGTACCTCTACCATGTTCACAAGTTTCATGTAATGGAAAAGACAAACTTACTCCTCATGTTTGGTCCATTGCCATGGGCATCCTCATCTTCAAAGGTTCTTCCATATTGGAAAGCAGGCTATGGTTGTTCATTTAGGGCCATATGTACGAACACTTTTTCCCATAGACACAGAATGGGTAAAAACCTTTGCTACATCTGGCCCTTAGTGATTTATTGAGTAAGGTGAAGCCAGGTATGAACTTGTGGGAATAAGTATAAAAAGTTTGGAGTTCGTTTAGCAAACCCTATTAATGTTTTTCCAGGGTATTCCTAAAGTCCTTTATGTACTCTCAGTAGACCAATACTTTGAGAAAATGATTGTCTTCGCTAGATGCCAACGCTGGCACTCCTTGAGCCTCTGGAAGGTAGCAGGTATTCCAAAGAGATCTTGCAACTTCTGTAGTAGCCTGTAGAAACCCAGGGGCAGGTGACAGCAGTATGTTGTAAGTCTTGAATTCTTGTTGGTATTTGTCAATATCTGCTTAACAAGTTGAGTATAGAGAACCAGTAACTTCCATCCAAGCAGTCCAGGGAATCATTAACAGTACTCTATAGTTGTCGACCTTGTGTTTTGGCCCACACACATCCTCACATCTCCATTCTTATAGTGTGCCACAGCTAATTGAGAATATGTGGGGACTGCAAGACTCAGTGATGATGCCGCCAGATTTGAGTTCCTCTTTGTCAATCAATCGATTTGTAAAGAGCGGCTCATCACCCGGGGGGGGGGGGGGGGGCTTCCAGTTGGTTCCAGTATCTCCAACATCTGCTGAGGTATGGCCTTGTGATACCTTTTTGCATAGTGTGTTGCCTTTAAAAAGTATGTGGTGTTCCCTTCCTCCAAATTCTTCTACATCTTGTTCACATGTAGAAGATGACCGGGTTTTAGCAGACGGATTCCTTATTAAAGCATTCTTTTCAAATTCTTCAGTGAGAGTTTCACTTAAGTCCAATTTTCTTTTAGCAGATGATGACAACTTCTTTGGTGATTGCTCCACTTAGGGCCACCATGCCTTGAAATATACTTTGATAAATCCAGGTATCTCTTTATAAGGTGGAATGAGTGGTGGCAGAGTACGCAGTACATATTAGTAGAATGAAATATGTGTCAAAATAGTGTCTAAAAGGGACAACTGAAGAACTTTTGACTGATTAATTATGTTCATAGCAGTCTGTTATATAGAATAATTGTGATAAAATATGTTTGAGATTTGAGTAGGGAGGTTATGAATTATTTTCTTAACGGAAGACATCTGACTGTAGTTTGTTTGCCAACTTCCTGCTAATACAGCTAATGCTCAGTATCTTCTCTACAATGGATTTCACATGTAGATCTAAGATTGTAAAATCAACCTACTCTCTTCACATGTATTCTAATTTATGTCTATGTTTATAACTATCTAAATGCCGTTTTCTATCTCTTTTCAGGTATCCCGGAATGCATGTGCTTTATGATAATTTCAGAATTCTAGTGTTTCGAACCTGATTTTTTTCATTTATATGAGCATAAGTAAAATTGAAGTGTGACGAATAGTTGCAGGCAGAGGCCCACGGTAAATCCTCCAGATCCATGGAGGAGGCCGGATGTGGGCCACATCTCTTTTCACTTGATTGCCTGGATTCAGTCCAGCATCTATCAGCAGCCCTGGCACGTAGGTGAGTGATGTGAGCTCAGCTGCTGCTGTCCCTTCTGGCCAGTGAGATGGATGCAGCCATAATTGGGGTGTAGCCGACACCGGCGCATGTAATGGCCAAACCTCATTGATAATCTCACCAAGGCAATTGCATCCCGGACCGGATTGATGCGTTCATAAAGCCGTTTGCCTCTTCAAGCAGGCTGACACAATTAGAACAGCAGTTGCAGCCCCAGCCGGGCCAATGTAATCGCAAAGGCAGTTACAAGCCTGTTGCAATCACCAAGACAGTTGTACTCGGATAGATTTTTTACAGTTCCCACTAGGAACTTTCTGAGAGACCAGGGGATCTACTGCAGTGTGCATCACTGCTGGTTTTGCTCTCAGGCAGTTAGCTTTTGTCTGAATGCTCCTCCCTTTAGGAACATGCTGGGCTTCTCCTCCTGGATAGTCTCTCCTCCTGCAGGTTTAGACAGACTCCTTCCCTCCCTCAGCAGACTGCCAGGATTCTAGGCACAAGGTAAACCCTCAGCTCCTCTTGCAGAAACTGCATATTTCAGGTGATGTCTTCTCAACTCTGGGAGACTCGCCTGTCAGGCAGACACCAGCCTTGGTCACACAGCATTCCTTTGAGTACTCAGCAGAGCACTCGCGTCCTTGGCCATGAAGGATTTGGAAACAGAACAAAATGAGGTGGTTTTGGTCCCATTGTTGTACACATTTTCTAGTCAGGTGAAGTGAATCCACTGTCTCTAAACTCAGAACTGGTTTGAAGTGTGTTTCCTTCAGCATGTCCCAGGGAGGCTATCTTCAAACTGAAGCACTCACAACAAGGGGACACTGAAGAGTGAGGTTTCTGCACCTGACTGTTATCAGTCTCTCAGTAATCAGGGACTGACAAAAAAGCATTCCTCACCTAGATAGAAACTTCTTCATATTGTACAAAGGAAACTGCAGTCCCTCCCTCACCCCTTCATCAACCAAATGGTGGTGCCAAGAAAGAACGTATCAGCAACCCATTGCTAACAAAAGTCTTCGTGGAATTTTTAAAGGTCGCCTTGTTTCCATCCTCCTCACTTTAGTGTTCAGGTCTCAACCCTCCTGTCTCAGAGATACCGGCAGTGGACTTTCACTGTCTGGGGAAATTGTTCTCATCCTCAATGCTAAACCAGGACCATTCAAAATGGATCTCACTGGCTTTAGTTCTCATACTCATTCAGTCACAGATTCCTACTGCTGCACATTCATTGCATGCATATTACACATGAACATGAACTCGACATACACACAGGATGTTAGTGCAAAGTTCTGTACATTCGCAGAACAGCAGAATTTTATACAAGAGAGGCTGCAAGGCTGCACCCTCACTGACACAGTTAAAAAAGTCTGGTCACATTAACGATTTCAAAACATGCTATGCTGACGCCATCGCTTTATGTGCTATCCCTACTACAGGAACAGTAGTTGACTGTCCATTAAAAGGGTATCTTTGTTGAGCACCTTTAGGTCATAGGACAGGACCAGGAGCTCGCACAGTCAGGGGCAGGTATAGGCCTCTATAGTCACACTTAGGTTAGCGTGACGCGATGGTTAGCGTGACTCGATAGGCAAAACAAAATTCAGGATCCCAAATATGCACACAGTCAGACACTCAGAGCAGGGAACACTGCTGTATGCCATACATGGGGCATTACTGTCCCTAAAGCCTGTCATGTATGTAATATGCATTATAATCATACGTTTACACTATGATGCATGAAATAGGCATAGTCCATGACTGGCCAGTGGCTGTTGCCCATTGGATGTTTCAACTCTGGTTCTGCTTGTGGGGAGAAGGAAAGAAGTGAGACCAAGGGAGTAGCCAGAATATTAAAATACCCCCAAATTTGAAACAAAGCTCTGACAGCTCCAAGGACGCAATACAATTGAGCCCAAGCCTCCTTAGAAGAGCTCAATTGTCACTTCCATCCAAGCATCTTTCCATCATCGTTTCACCCTTCGTCTGTCTGCTGATATCCACCATTTCTCCTTTACAATATTTCATCCATTCATTCTTTCACCATTCCGTCCATCCATTGGCCATTCCGTACATCTATTCATCTGTTCACACTTCATCATCTACACATGCATCCATCCACACATCCATCATTTGACTTACTCATCCACCAATAAAGGCTTTCAGCCATCAAGTGTTCCTTTTGTTCATTCATTCACCCATCCATCTTTAGTCCATTCGTTCATTTATCATCCATCTATCTTCTCAGATTTCCATTTACTCTACCATCCTTTCATCCATCCATCTTCTCAGATTTCCATCGGTCCACCCATCCTCTCAGATTTCCATCTGTTCATCCATCCATACCATTTACTTTGGCATCCTTTCATCCACACAACTACACATCCTGTTACCCACTCATCCACCCACCCAGCCACCCATTCTCTCACCCACTCATCCACACATCTTTTCAGCTATCCTTTCAGCAATCACTCATCCATCGTTTTACATACTTGTACATCCTTTGACCCATTCATCAATCTATCCTTTCAACCATCCATACTTTCACCCCCTCATCCATTCACCCTCATGTATCCACTCGTCCACCCTCTCCCTTTTATTCCAACCAACCTTTTTTTTCCTCCTTTTAGTTAATTATGATCTCTTATCTACCAAGTTTCAGATAAGAAGCCCATAAAAACACCAACCCCTGCTGTACCTGATAAAGCGGGGGAGGGGGTCATTACGCCCCTGAATGAGACTGCTGCAGAGGTCGAACCCTCCAGTAGCCATGCTCCACTGGGAAGAAGGACCAACGCCACAGGCAGAGGATGCTGAGACAGTAGGGTACAGCCTGCTAGGCACACTCTAAGGACCATCAGAGCCAGCAGCAGCAGGCAATGACACGAGGTGACGTCAAAGTGCAGCACATGGTTCATATCCCTTCTGACCCTGGGTAATGTTTTGCTTGCACAGGTTGAACGCTTGACTTACAACAGAAAATGGAACAAGCGTTGATAACAGGCAGCAAATCATTAAGATGGCAGAAGATAACCCAGAAGTCCAGGCTATAAGAAGTTTACTGGATGATACCTTCACTGAGAGGGATCCTCCCTGTGAGAAACACTATCTCAGACATGGTGGACGCGGCTCCTCTCTATGGCCCTGCCAGCCATAGGAGCGTCTCCAATACACATGAAATCGTTGATCAATGTGGCGTCTCTGTAACTTCCTGAAGGAGACATTGAAAAGCAAGCAAGTCCTATTTTTATGAAACATTGTCCAACATGGTGAAAGAGACTCCTCAACCTCACTTGGCATACTTATGATCTTTTGCGCCACGTGAGAACATGTTGATCACTATAACGCTGTTCTCAATGTGGATCTGATGTTTTTCGGCTTGCATTAAGTTCGCCAAGTCACCTTTATAAGTCAGATATAGATTTCTCGTTGACATTATTGATCTCAATGGATTTATTGCTTGTGCTAATTTATGATGTTGACCTCTTTCTACAGTATTGTTTTTGCCAGGCAGCCATAGTGCCTCCGTAATGTCACAGGCCATCTTCGTACCAACTACAACAGTGGCCCAATTAGCGATCACGACACACACACTATATAGAAAGTTATTGCTCTTATGTAGTCTGTGAATATATGACATTTGGGGTTAATTTTGAAAATATTTGTTGGTATCTTTTTGTGTAGAAGTACTTTTAGGAATAATACTCTACTGCTGGTGGATGTGGGAGAGCATAGTGACATGAAAGAGCACAGAAAGGACAAAAGACCAGGTCATTTTGTACATAATTTGATTAATTTAAAAGGCTTACGTGAACTTCAAAGTATGTATTTTTCCAGTTGTTGAGAAACTTGGAAATATCAAAGAGGTAGAGAGTGGATGGAAAAATGCTCATGGTGTCCCTGAACTGTTAATTGTTCTGATGAATCAATGAGTTAGATGTGGTGAAACGTGCACATTCTTTTAGAGGTTTGGTAAAAATCGCTTTTCAAAATGGATTACAGAAATGACACACCAACAACAAAGGCTATTAGTGGATGTGTCTGTTATGTTTGTAATATTTTTGGGAAGAATTTGTTGGAATTAAGAAGACTTTTAGGTTACCTCACGTGGTAAAGGGATGAGCACAGCACAAAGCGGCTAGTGTACGGCGGCAACACCACGCAGCACTGGGCAGGTAGGTAAAATCATAGGAGCTAGCATTTAGGGCAAGTTTAGCAACACCATAGGTTAGTGGGGATTAGAAATAACATGCTCTCCTCTCCTTGCTACACTGTACCCCATACACTGATGATGACAAATATGGGAGGTCAGTAGGATTCAGTGACACATACCTGTTGGTTGTTGCTTCCCTGAGGTGTCTATCTTTTAATCTTGTCTCACCCCATTGTTTTCTTTGACTATATAGTGCCATATTTACCAATACTGGTTGATCAGTTAATTTAGACTGATTTCAGCCATTCCGAGCCTCCAGGACATTCTGGAGTCTCCTGAATGTCTATAGTGATGTATTCAGGGCCTGCTTTTAGGCGGTGCGAGCGGTGCGACCGCACCGGGTGCTGACCTGAGGGAGGCACTGTGTTTAGCAATAGCTTCCGAAACTTGAGAATTAAAAGCACCTGCTGAAAAGTACCTTGTGAGTTTAGCCTTCGAGAAACGATTAAAATGTCAAGATAACTCTTGTGATTAATGTTCATGCTAGAGACAGAGATGGGAGTTGTGCCTAGTGGCAGCATTGACTCAACATAAAGTGGCATAGAGGGTTAATATGCCTGCTGCAGAAAACAGAACTATGGGGCATATTTTAGAAAAGTGGCTCTGCACACAGTGCAGCCCCACTTTTCTTGCACCCTTTAGCACCCCCCAACACCATCATGTGTGCATCATATTTAAAATACAGCGCACAAAGGCGGTAGCTAGGGTGCTAGCGGCAGATTTTTTTATGCTAGTCCGGGCGCTTTGCAGGATTAGCATCAAAAATGTTTACGCTAATCTTGCAAAGCACCCAGAGGCCCATTGTAACCAAATGAAGCCTCCTTTTAATTCCTGCTCCGAGCAGGCGTTAAAAGCGCCGGAAAAAAATGACGTGTAATTTTTTTGGCCTCCCTAACGCAGGGATGCCCCCTTTGCATACATTATGTCTGGCGCAGGCATAATGTAGCACAAAGGGTTACAAAGTGGCACAATGCATGCATTGCGCCTCTTTGTAAATATGGCACAGCGTTTTTGGCCTTCTAACACCACATTATTGTAAAAGAAAATGACACTAATGTGGCATTAGAATGGCACTAGGGGCTCTTAAATATGCCCTTATGGCAGTGCTTAATTTGTGCTTGTTGTTTCCGGTGCAGAGCACCAGCACTTATTTTTTAGGGCCAGAGCTTATTTTTCTGCCTCAAGCATTTAATGTGAGAAAAAGATACATATGGGAAAGACGGAGGAAGAGAAAAACGAAAAAGCGTCACAATGGGAAAAAGCAGTAAGCTGAAGGGGCAGGGAGTGCCTGTAAATGGATTGAACAGGCCTGAGATGGTTTAAGGATTACTTTGCCTCTGTATTCCGTGTTCACACATTTATTTGCAGCAGCCGTGTGTTTAAGAGGAGGGCTTTGTGCACTGGCACCTTTTTATTTACAAATTAAGCACTGCCCTATGGGGCATATTTAAAAAAAGTTGCATTGCACACAGAGCTGTGACACTTTTCTTGCATCCCTTAGCGTCCCCCCTAATGCCACCCTGGGTGTGTCATATTTAAAATATGGCGCACCATGGCGGTAGTTAGGGGACTAGCGTCCGAATTTTTTATGCTAGTCCGGCGCTTTGCAGGATTAGCATCAAAAATGTTGACGCTAATCCTGCAAAGCACCCAGAGGCTCATTGTAACCAATGGAAGCCGCCTTTTAATGCCTGCTCTGAGCAGGTGTTAAAAGTGCCGGAAACAAATGACGCAAGGAAATCTGTCAGATTTCTTTGCGCCATTTGTTTTTGGCTTCCCTAACAGGGGAATGCCACCTTTGCATACTTTATGCCTGGCGCAGGCATAATGTAGCGCAAAGGGATACAAAGTGGCACACTGCATACATTTCACCACTTTGTAATTATTGCACGGCATTTTTGGCCTTCTGACGCCACATTAACGTTAAAAAATGACGCTAATGTGTCGTAGGAAGGGCGCTAAGGGGCTCTTAAATATGCCCCAATATTTTATGTGTCTAGCTGAGTGGATTAGTAAAGTCAGCGTTTACAAGTGCTTTAAAACACATGAATGTATGTGAAAGGGGAGCGATGTAGAAATGAGGGGCACATTTGCCGGGTGGTAGTGAGTGAAACCGAGGAGGAGATCATGGGGTGGGGGCGCCACATTAAACTGTCGCACAGGGTGCCACCAGTCCTAAAGCCGGCCCTGGATGTATTGATGAATGCATTTAGGGGATATTATCCACATAAACATTAAGCATTCCTTTAACTCCCTTTGTAGTTGGGTAGCACTCTGTACACCATGTTCTGTGAAGCTGGGGAAGCTAACAGTGCACGCCCAGAATGCTTGTTCTTCATCCCTTCTCTCTATGCATTCATGTTTGTTTCATGAGCTCCTTACAAGGGTACCCACAACCATGGAGTGACTGCAACATGTTTATTTGTAGAAAGCTAGCGAGGCTGCATGCACCCTGTGTATTGTTATTTCCAACGGGCCTAATTAAGTGCACAATGTATACTTAAAAAATCTTTCTGAACTGAAAAAAATGTAAACCCTAGTTCTCAAAGTGAGAGCAGTGTCTTCCCATGTTTTGCATATAACAGAGGCCACTAGACCCAGTGAGACACTGACCTCTTAGAGGTGATTTATAAACAAGAGCAAATGATCAAAAGGGATCCTTGGTGTCCCCACATGAAAACCTTTCCCTTAACAGCTTTTGTACCATTAATGCTGTATGCTCACTGCAGCAAAACCGGGGTACTCCAGAATTAGCGTTTCAGTTGTTTAGTTTTTATGTTCCCTTATCTAATCCACTGACGATTTTCATTGATCAGTACCTCTCACTATAGGAAAGGTTGGAGACTTTTGCCCTATAACAACCAGATTTGAATTGATCACCTCCTTACCGTGTCTACGCAAATCTTTCTGCATGATGGTGAGAAGCGCTCCACACCCCACTCCAAATCAAAGAATTAATACACCCATACTGCAGCCATTGCGAACATCTTGGGCTACAAAAGAGAGTATATCTGCAGAACATCAGCATATGAGGTAACTGACATGATCTGACCAATGTGCCAGAAGAGGGAGAGCCGTTGGTTGCCGGAGGGAGGGGGGGGGGGGGGGCGAGGGAGGGGGGGCACCAGTACCTATTTTGGGGTGTCCGCTCTTATTTCTCCACATGACACTTTTCCTGAGACCAACATAGAGGAAAAAGAACAAAAAGAAAAGAGTGAAGAAGAGAAATACAGAAAATCACCAAGGGAGAAAGCAGACACCTGTAAGAGTGAGATAACGAGCAGGGAGGGCCTCCCAGTGAAGTGAAGAGGCCTGAAGTGGATTCGGGACTGCGCACCCTTGCTATTCGCGCTCTGACATTTTATAGTGCCAGTCATGGGTGTGTGAGCAGCGCTTTGAGCACCGATACTTATAATTTTACAAATAAAGCACTGAACGCAACTCTGTATAAGTCTCAGCTTAGTGTACAAAAGTGTTCCCTGATGCATTTAAACTATTAATTTAAAGATTATAAATAACACTGTATTGATGAAAACATTCTAAACAAAATAAATAAATCATAAGGCAGGTTATCTTACAGTCTGGCTAGCATCCTCTGCTGACATGTGACAGTGACTCCTGGAACACTGGGCGCACTCCGGGCCTTCTTATTACAAGCTTCCTGGTTTATTGTTTAATTTGGCTGGCCTTTTCCTTTCGCTTCCCCAGCGGCAGAGCCTTACTGTTATTTCAGGTTATTCACTTCATCTTTGAAAACAGCTTGGTCAAACAAAAGGTTTAAAAAAAAATCCTTTTCAAGAGGGATCCGTCACTGCTCCATTGGTTTCAATGCTACAGATGTAGTATAGGTTAACAAGCATTCCTGGCCGTGTAATACATTTCCCTCTAGCGTGTAGCACGTGACATGTGAAAGCTCAGGTGACACGTGCCACAGAATGTCACAGATGTTTGACTTGCTGTTTCATTTCTGTCTGTGCCAAAAATGTCCAAGAACATTCCACGAGGTTATTTCAAGAGATCCACTTCCATTAGGGTAAAACTTTACAAATTAAAAAAAATAGAATGCAATTAATTGGAGATTGGACTGAAACCACAGGTGATTTATTAATGAGGTTGTTGCATTCGCCACTACACCGACCGTACCAATGGAATAAAAAGGTGGATTAAAGCCTATTTAACATATGAATACAACATTATTCTTTCTGCCATTACAATGTTGATTTTCCTTAGCATGCCACAAATCTGCCATAAACTCACTAGTGTTTTTCATGCCTTACAAATAAATGAGCATCCCTTTCTATCATTGAGGCAGTAGCCCCATACATGTATTTTTCTCCCAGACACTACTCCAGTCTACAAATTAAGGGTTTTCTTTCACAGGAAACAACTACCCCCCCACATGCCACATGTTGTCACAGATTTCCGACATGCTGTGTGCTATCGAGTTGAGTTAGAAATATAACACAGAGCACCAGCGGGTTATTTCCAAATGGATCCATTTTCACTTGAATAAAATATTAAGATTTAAAAACAAAAATTAAAAAAGAATATCTGGAGGTGGGACTTGAACACTGAATGCTAAAACACCTATTGCATTAACGACTACGCCAACCGTTAAACTATAATTTTAGTTTGGCTAATGGTCTTTTCAACATATAGATACAGCATAAGTCCTCCTTCTCTTACCACACCAATCAATCAATTAACCAATCATAGTATTTGTAAAGTGCGGCTTGTCACCTCGGGGAGAGGAAGGGGGGTATCCAGGCGCTCAGCGTTGTCACTGTGAGTCCGAGCTACTCCTTAAAGAGAGCCATGTCTTGAGTTTTTTCCTGAAGTCGAGGAGGGAGTGCGAGGTGCGGAGGTGGGTGGAGGGTTCTGAGGGGGTCGTTCCAGTTCTTGACAGGTAGGTAAGAGAAGGAGCGCCCTCTGCACCGGCTGCGTCAAATTCTTGAGTCATGGGCTAGGGCGAGGGTAGTTGAGCAGAGCTCCCTGGTTGGCTGGTGGAAGGAGAGTCTGCGGTTGATTACTTTGGGTCCGATGCTGCGGAGGGCTTTATAGGCGATGGTGAGAACTTTGAACTTGCACCTCTTGTGCACTGGCAGCCAGTATAGACCTCTGAGGTGGGGGGATGGTGGTGTGTGTTCTTCTGGGAAGGTCTAGGACGAGTCTCGCTGCTGCGTTCTGGATGGTCTGGAGACAGTAAAGGAGCTGGGTGTTGAGTCAGACTTATAGGGCATTTTCGTAGTCTAATCTGCTGGTGATGATGGCTTGGGTGGCCGTTTTTCAGGTTTCAGTGGGGATCCATTTGAAGATCTTCTGTAGCACGCAGAGGTTTTGGAAGCTGGAGAAGGTCACTGAGCTTATCTGCTGTTTGAAGATGATTTTGTTGTCTATGATGATGCCAAGGTTCTGGGCGTGGTCAGCCAGTGATGGGGGTTGTGCAAGCGTGGAGGCCACCATGAGTCCTCCCAGGGGGAGGAGTTGGTTCCGAAGATGATCACTTTTGTCTTGTCTGCGTTCAGTTTCAAGCAGTTGAATTTCATCCAATCGCGACGTGTTTTATGGCGGTGCTGAAGTTGTCCCTGGGGGTGGCGTGGTCTTTGCAAGGGAGAGTATTAGTTGGGTGTTGTCAGTGTAAGAGATGATTTTGAGTCCATGGGAGCAAACAATCTTGGCCAGCGGTGTCACATAATCATTGAAGAGGGTGGAGCTGAGAGAAGATTCTTGGGAGACTCTGCATATGTTGCTCTTAGGTACTGAGGTGAAGGGTGGGCGGTGGATCCTCTGAGTGCGGCCTGTGATGAAGGCATGGATCCATTTGAGGGTGTTGCCTCGAGGAGGGGCTGGATGTCGTCCTTTGCGGCGATCAGGGGGGTCTCGGGGCTGTGCTTGGAGCAGAAACCACATTGGGAGGGGTCAAGTAGATTTTGTTTTTCCACATGTTTGGAGAGCTGTTTGTTAATGGCTTTTTCCAGGACCTTGACTGGGAAAGGGAGCAAAGTGATGGGACAGTAATTTCTGAGTTTGCAGCAGTCGGCTGAAGGTTTCTTCAGGAGCGGCTTGACCTCTGCTTGTTTCCATGCTTCGGGGATGGTGGCAGTCCTGATGGAGGTGCTGAAGATGGGAGAGAGGATGCTGCTGATTTCCTTCTGTCGATTTTCTTTCACATGTTACAAACTCACAAGTGTACATAATGCCCTAAAAATAATCAACCCTCCCTCTCTTTCACTGTGGCACTGGCCCCACACAATTATTCTCCTCCCAGATTCATCCATTATAAACTATTCCACAAATTAAGGGTTTTCTTGTTCAGCAAACTTTTCTCCTCTCCTACAAGCCACAGCACATCATAGCTTTCTGACATGCATTATATGCCTAATCAGGTCAGAAACCTCACAGACTGAGTCAGTAGATGATTTCCAAAGCATCCTTTTTTACAATTAAATAAACATTAAAAAAACACCTTGATGTGGGATTAGAACCCCAGTCAAAAGACATCAAAGAACATTCCATTTTCCATGACACCACTTATTTTATTATATAAGAAGGGTGGCTAAACGTTTTTTAACATATTAATATTGCATTAGTCCTTCATCTAGTGCTACCCTGCATTTTCTCTACAAGTTCACATGTATTTTTCATGCCTCAAACCAAATACCATTTCTCTCTTTCACTGTGCCTCTAGCCCCACACATTTCGGCTTTTTCCAGACTCTTCCATTGTGAGGTATTCCTCAAATTAAGGGTTTACTTTCACAAAAACACTCTGAAGGGCTCTAAATGCAGCAGTATGAGGTTACAATGTTGCTGCTTGACAGAGTATGCCTCAAAAAAGCTATTACTTTTCCTCAGTGTCGGCTGTAGAAGTTGGCAGCTAAACATTTTCAATTAATTAAAAAAAAAGCTAATTAGAAAGATGATCGTTCTAGAATTCCAAACAATAAGCTAGTTCTTGACCCCTTAGGTGAATCAGCTTTTTAGTTCGTGTATTTACCCCAAATGATCTTTTATCCAATAGGCCAGCTGTAGTTCCTTTTCAATTTCGAGGTTTATAGTAATCCATTTATAGTCCTTCTAATGTTATGTGCCACCCATGGTTAGCTCCTGTTGATGTTAGTCTGTTTTTGAAAATATTGTGTCAAGGTAGATTATTTTACCACATCTACTATCCACTTCTATCTCCTTAAGCATTGAAAACCTGCACTTGTCATATGCAAGTCCTAGTCCTGGTAGAAGTGCTGACAGAAGCATGACCTTTAGACAGCTATTCTGCATTTTGCCACTGAGACAAGCTAAACAGAGGCATGGCCATGGATCAATGGTTGTGGGGTTCTAAGGGCTATAGTCCAACAACCTTCCAAATGCTTTTGTAGTTACTGTGTGAAATTGCAAGACCTAAGGATGATCCCATCAAAGACACTTTGTAAGAAAAACTGACACATACTGACTAGTGCTCAATTTATGACTGTGGCTGCTGGTGGGGAACACAGGCACACATTTTTGGGACACAGATGTATTTTTAATTAGCATTGGAACCAGAGAGAAAGGTGGAAAACAAGGACAGAAGGAGGAAGAAAAATACAAGAAAACAGTGACAAAGAAAGAAAGCAGGGAAGAACATCAACCTGCAAGAGTGAGATGAAAGAGCATGAAGTGTATGGTGGTGAATGAAACAGACATGAGGTCAATTCAAGTATGTACAGCCTTACAGTTCGGCAGCTGAAACATTCGGCTGTGCCAGCAGATGGGCTTCTGGCAAAACCTTGGCCTCCTGCACTTAGTTATTTTTTACAGATTGGTGCTGATGTCTATGTAACATTGGTAATTTGATAAAGTAACCATTGTTCTTGTAATATTATATACTATAATAATTTGTAACAATCAAAATATGCTTTACGATTGTGCATAAGACAGTCTATGTCTTGACCTGCTTACAATATGCATTCACTTTAGGCATTAGCCAATGAAACCTACCGGCACTGTGCACGTTCAGTGCAGCAAGTACACTATTTACAATGAGAGCAGAAGGTTTCCTATAACAAACATACTCTCAAGTGGCACAAACTTGTAAATGCCTATGTCTTCTCTGGCACACATTTTCTTTATTATCACCAGTCTTGCTTATGTGCACAAGGTCATATATTGTTCAGTAGGTTCATACGCCTAATGCTAAAAAATATATATATATGAAATGCCTTAATCATAGGAGAGTAGGTACAGGAGTCCACAAAGCCAGTGCTTTTAACTCGTGATGCATGTGACTTGATAATCACCAACTACATTTCCCATTGTGCAACATGATGTTACATCCTTTTCACTGCAGCACTCAATTTTAAACAGGCATAGTGTAAAAAATACCAGTTACAGTCCATGGTCTTAATAGTGCACTAATTTGTAGAGTTGTTGTTCTTATTATAATCATTTAACAATGATTATGACATCACATATTAAATCACTCATGACATAGTCAGTGACATCAATGATGTCCGCATAACCACTCACACACCCAAGCATACTCTACACAAACTCAAATTTTGAAATACGGCACACACATGGTGGCGTTAGGGCGGCCCTAAGGGGCACAAGAAAAGTTGCGATCCAATAGGTGAAGTGCCACTTTTCTTAAATATGCCCCTTAGTGATTTAATTCATTTGTGTTATTTATTGCATATATATTTCTATCACTCAATTATTTAATAGTTGTATATATTTATTGTGAAACTATTCCATGTAAAATATATCATTTATATTTAATAAAGTGTATTTCCAATATTTTTTTATTAATACATTATTTGTATGACGTTTCTTAAGCATGATACACATTTTTAATTTTAAGATATATATTGTGTATTTACTTTTGCAACAAACATTTTATTTGAAATTAAAAAATGTATCAATTATTAGATTAAAACACACATATAATGAAACATAATATTTTTTGATGATATACTGTGTATTTGCATTAGATATGTATGTGAGTGTGACGTTCCTTGCAAGATAATTTATGTTGCCATTTATATTACTACCATATAATAGTGAGTGTTGTGTGTGTATATACACACACACACACACACACACAGACATACATATATATATATATATATTTTATTTTTTACCTACTAGCTGCCGCCAGTAGGTAGGTATATTTAGGACCCATTGAAAAAGCATGTTTTACTTGCCTATATCTTTGGCACCGTTTGACGAATCTTCACAACATTTTCCCAAAAAAGTGTGGCCAAAAATCTTATTGTGCATTAAACTACATTTGGCAGAAAGGTAGCTTTTGGTCCAGAAAGAAGCCTGTTTGTTATTTGGCGTAAATCCGTTCAGTAGTTTTTGAAACATCAAAAGAAAACCAATTTTTTGTATATTTAGAGGTGTGAAGGCTTTGCAAATACTCCGGATCTCATGAAGACATCCAATTGGGTGCCAACGCTTCAAGTGTTGGTAGCTATTTTGAGACTCAGCTTCAGCGGTCTTACGCTCTTGCTTTTAATTTTTCCGCCAGGTTGACCAGGTCTCGGGGCCATAACAAAAAAAATAAGAGGGGGGCACATGGGGCCTGGCCCCCCTCCTACGACTTATAAAAGCCTGGTGACAACACCTCCCCGGGAGACTGCTTATTATGTATGCAGAAGGGCCCTGGGGACTGCCACGTCCCCGGGGAAACAGTTGTTAAATTAATGCAGGGGTCAGCAGTACCACTGTGCAGTCCTGGGAACCACAACCTCCCCTGGGCAAATATGCATTAATAAATGGGTGTGGGCCTGCGCAGCTCCCCGTACCTCGGGAACCAGCATCTCCCTGGGGCAACATCAGAAAATTAAAAATAGGGGGGGTACTACGGACCCTCCCAGGCCCCAGGGACCGCCACCTCCCCAGGGCTACCATAACATATGGGAAGAAGGTCTGTCGTGGACCGCCGACCCCGGGGAACAAGACCTTCCTGGGGCTAAATTCAAAGATGGAGCTGGACCTCATGGAGTCATAGATGGCCCTGGGGACTGCCACCACCCAGGGCTTGCTCCTGCTACCTCCCGAGGTGCCCACGTCAGGAGGTAGCTGTTTACATTTGCTTGGTGGGAGCTAACAGCTCCCATCAAGCGAAAGAAAGCGTAACGTCACTTTCTGCAAGCGGGAGCTGTCAAACAGCTCCCCCTTGCAGAAAGCAGAGTCTTCATCTGTTTCCCTGCGTGCAAATATGCATGCATGGAAAGAGATGCAAATATTGCTCCCGCAAGCAGGGAGCTCGTAATTAAAGCAGCTCCCTGCTTGCAGGAGCAGTGCCGGCTCCAGCAGGAATGCGAGGAACTGGTAGGGACCATGGGGGCCTTCAAACTTCTCCGTGGTCCTCTCCTGGCACCAAGCATCTTGCTTGTGTGCCACTTTGAAGTCATTCTATGGAGAGAGCATTGCAATAACAATAGCCTCTCCATAGAATGACTTCAAAGCGGCACACAAACAAGATGTTTGGTTTGAATGTTATAATGAGGTTTTGATGCATCACAGACCAGACTCACGTCTGGTTTACTGGTAAAGCTCTTGGACTGTCTCTCAGTAGATTGAAGGTTCAAATCTTGCTATCTCATGGCAGTGTGTCTGTTTATTTACTAGTGTTTTGACTGCTAAACATTCCTTGTGAAGGAACATTTATGTCTTTTCACCATCAAAATCTTTGGGTTAAATGTCATATCTATGTCTGGAACGTGCATAGTAAAGAGTCACCTGTGGCCTAGAGGTTAAGGTCTCAGGCCCTCACCCTGAAAGTTGAGGGTTCCATTCTAGGTGTGTCAGTAGTCACATTCTTGCTTTAATTACTTTTCATATTTAAGGTATACACTGAAATGTGTTTGCACTCTTTTTACTTGACAAATACATTTCTCTTTTCAATTTGTCAAATAAAATATCTCATTCTAAGTATATAATTTTATCAAAGTCTATAAAAACTCTCTGGGTAGGTATATGGGATTGGCTACAAGACCTGGCCACTGGTAAGGCCCTATGCCCAACCTCCGCTATGCACATCCAAAGGTTGAGCACAGCAGAGGTTGAATTAACATATAGTAATTAAAATGACTTTACATTAAAAAACATAGAAATTCACTGAGAAAACCAAAGGTTACAGGAACGTTATAATTAGGAAATAGAATTGAAAAAAACATAGAAATTCACTTGAAAAAACAAAGGTTACAATGACATTATAGTTAGGCTTACATTTGAAACGTACAAAACAATAGATCTTCAGCTGTTAGAGTTATCTCAAGTAACTATAACTTGTGCCCTAAGGTAACTATAACTCGCGCCCTCGCCATGTACTGCTAATTAACCCCAAAATTACAGCACTCATGACATCTTTGATAACATATTTGATAACGTCACTGTAACATCTGCAGTAAAATTATTGATGAGATAACTGTGCATGGCGGATGCGCATCCCATAGACGAAAGACCGCAGACAAACCGCTATCACCGCTATGAATCTTCACCTGCATCGATGGTCCCATAAGCAAAAGCAGCTGCGGCGGGACTCAAGCAACTTTTACCACCAAGCCAATCATGATGTGCCTTCCCGCAAACGTAACTGTGGTGGCCAAACCTTCACACCTGAGTTGGCAGATTGGGAAAGATAAAAGCACAAAACATGCTTTTTTTTGTTTTCTCTTTTCCTGCTGCCATTAACCCAATCATACAAGTCCTACAGTTGCTGCTTCTCCTGGACCGACATGAAAATCAACCCCGTTTTCGCCGGTACAGAAGGTAAGTCACTGTTTTACCTGTCTTCCTCGGAATTGTCGGTGTACATTAGCACTGGACCTGTGCATGTTTAAAAAATATCTGCAAGCAATAGTATAATGATCTGCAAAGCATATGTGTGTAATGTCATAGTTTGATACAAATATAAAAACACAGCTCAATATATTAGTGTGTCGGGGTTAGGTATGGTATTTCTGGGGAATGGGTTCTGTG
Organism: Pleurodeles waltl; assembly: GCF_031143425.1. Taxonomy (NCBI): domain Eukaryota; kingdom Metazoa; phylum Chordata; class Amphibia; order Caudata; family Salamandridae; genus Pleurodeles; species Pleurodeles waltl. The sequence continues at coordinate 271,613,880 of NC_090451.1, read as the reverse complement.
TAGGGTTAAGGCAGGACAAAAGCAAGTCTTACACAGTTTTATTATTTCTCAGATACTGTCTTCCAAGGTATACAGTTACTGTAACTGGTGTTTACTTCACACCATGTTTTAATTTTCTTTTCATTCTACTTTTCTTCCTTTAGGGGTGGATCACTGGCCATTCAGTACTTCCTCTCGATTGGGATGCCTCGGAGGAAAGAAAAAAATAAACTAATACAGGGACTCAGGTAAGTCTTTTTGCTGTGGGGGTTGTTTGCTTCCCCGAGGGGATATGGTGCTCATGAGGGGATGTTAAGGGACTACCAAAACTGTGTGTGCCCTTCCATTTGTGCAGCCATCACCATCTCTGTATAAGTAAAGTGTATTTCCCTGTGCTCCAGGACTGCCCCAGGCTCTGGCATGCAGCAGGGCCAAGCAGGACTTGGTTGCACCAAGCGCTGTGTCCGACCCTACTCCGTCCCACTCAACCCATCTCCCAACGATCCACAATGCCCTTGTATGACAGCCAGTACCTTTGACAGCCACTTTCCTCCAGGAACATGGCGAAATGTCTGGTTTCCTGGGTGACCTCCGGGCGTGGTGATCTTGGCAGCTTCACTGGTCCACAACTTCTCCTCCTCCATCTCTGTTCTCTGTCTCGCCTCTTCTGTTTTCTCTTGGTTGGCTCGAGGGAACCCCTCTCCTACTGCTAAAGTTGTATCTTCCTCCTTCGTTTCTCTCCGCACTGTCCTGACCGACTCGCTCCCCCTATGAATGGTCGCTCTGTTGATTGAAGGCGTGGTCTGAGGAGTGGTTCAAATGAAATCTAGATACTCTTTTGTTCCTCTGGGGCACCCTTTTAGGAGTTCTTCCATCGCTGCGGCATTCCTTGTTCCCAGTGTCTTCCTTGTCACAATTAGTAACACCCACCAATCTAGTATGAACTGCCGTCATGGCAATGGACATCTACAGAAAAAGTCACATAAATCAAAAATAGAAATGCGTCCATGCAGGTGTGTGCAATAATTTATGCAAGACTACCATAACCTTTACATAAACATGACACCTAAGTTGAACAACATAAACCCAATATAAAGTAATTATTGCACTACACAGTACTACAAGTGAGTGTACACAGAATGTATAACCAATGTTAGCTTAAAACTCCAAATGTGTCAGAGATGTTTGAAGGCCACATGTTTCCTTGGTATGTATAATTTCTGTCAAACATTAGATTAGATGTGTTTAACTCCAAAGTGTAATTTTCTCTGTGTAATACATACATGTATATTAGTAACACAGCATGTGAAAATAAACACACATGCATTCTCCAGGCAAAATAAGAGAAACATGTACAATGTTGCTATAAGTGCCCAGCAACTTGCTGAATGCTTGCACCAAAAATAGGATCTCCATCACAAATGTACAACACAAATGTATGCATTATAAAAATGATCTAAAAAATAAAACATGTGCTTGTCACAGTCAGAAATGAGGGTAAGTGCATGGCACATACATTAGCAGAAATAACATTATCAGCAAACAATTAGTAACAATAACAAAAATAATGCCAGGACAAAGCTATTTGAAAGAAAATAAAATCTTTATAGAAAACTGACATAATCCTCTCAAAATATACTCGAAATCAAGTGCATTTACAAACCTGCTACATAATTTTTAATAGTCCCAATCCTGAATTGCATGCCCAGACCTTGCCTGCTATTTACCCGTCCAAATACAACCTCCTTAGGAAGGGGTATCTGTTTAGCTGAGAGCAGGCACCTCAAGGATCTTTCTTGGGAGGTGTCTTTGGTTTGGGAGTGGTGGGCTTGGTTTTGGGAGGGGTGGGTTTGGATTTGTGAAGGGTTTTTAAAGGGGTGGTGTGAGATGTGGATGGGGCCAGGGCAAATAAAAGGTCTTCCTTTCGAAGGTTGGTAGCGTGGTTGGCAGGGAGTTGGGTTTGGAAGGTAGAGGTAGAGGGAGGGGCAGTGGGTGATGTGCATGTGTCTGTTGATGGTGCAGTTGCCTGTGGGTCTGGTGTATGTGGTGTAAGTTTTGGTTTGTGTTTCTTTCTGGGTGTCAGTTGTTTGGGTGAGCTTGTATACAGTGTGTGTTATGTCTAATGAATGTGTGTGTGTGTGTGTGGATGGGTGTGCTGTGGAGATGCTGTGTGTGGTTGTGGTGTCTGCAGATGTGCTGTTGCATATGTATGTGGTGGTAGTTGTGCATGTTTGTGTGGTGGTGGATGTGGTGTCTGCGGGTGTGGTGGTTGTGTAAGTTTGTATATTGGTGGGCGTGGTGTCTGCAGGTATGGTGGTGGTGGTTGTGCATGCCTGTGTGGTGGTGGGTGTGGTGTCTGCCAGTGTGGTGGCTGTGCATGTGGGTGTGATGGTGGGTGTGGGGTCTGTGGGTGTAGTGGTGGTGGCTGTGTATGTGGGCGTGGTGTTGGGTGTGGTCTCTGTGGGTATGCTTGTTGTGGTGTTCGGTGTGGTGTCTGTATGTTTGTGTATGTGTCTGTTTTTTGTGCTGTGTCTGAGTTTATGTGCTGCTTGTGTGTGTTGGAGTGGGTGCATGTGAAGGAGTGAGTGTGCTTTTGCTAGGGCTGGGAATAGCAATTTGGGAAGGGGAAGGGATAGACGTTGGGGCACAAGGTTAGGAAGGGTGGGAAGCTGAGGTCAGTGAGGAGGTCAAACGTAGGTATGTTAATGTGGGTGGTGGACAGCGATGCAGGTGGTAATGCCCCAGAAGGGTCTGTCACCACTAGGGACTGGTCTTCAGTGGAGGCCTCCGAAGATGATGAAGAATCGCCACAGTGCCAGTCCCCTCATCCTCTGTGCCATTGCACCCCTCAGTGTTGGTGGTGTCTGCACTGGAGCCACACTGGTCAGCTTATTCCCCGCTGACGTGGCCAATGTTACCTTCGCCTTGCCCAGATGATGCTGAGAACACAGATACAACAGTTTGAGTGAATCTATGTAAATAGAACTGAACATGAACCTTGCTCAGATCACATTTGTTAAGTCTACATATTTAACCAGCTTCAAGGCTCCCTAACTTGACTTCTTTATCATCAGTATCTCATGCATGTAGAGAAGAATTCTACAAACCATTTGCTCACAGTCTAGAAATTCCAATTGTTAGCTCCTATACCATGTATACACTTGTCTCTTAAACACGTTTATTTCTCTGCATGAACTGTTTCTTGCCTCTGATTGCTAGGGCTTTGTTGTTCAGAATTCTGAACTTATGTCCCCAAAACTCACAGTAATCAGAAATACATCTGTACATTGTGTTTAATGTTTACAAGGTCAAATAATCTGCATGATGTACATTCACCAAAAGTTACATAGGTATCAATGTGTGTCCACAAATACTGCAATGTTGTACCAAAATGTCTATGAACTGAAAGTGTTTCCTTTGTGTGACCATTTCACAATGGAAACACTTACTTCAAGTAACTAAGGTTAGTTATGCGCTATGTACATACCTATGCTTCTGAAGATATTTACTAAAATATTTTTGTGGTGGATGGACAAAATGGCCTTGATTCATTTCTAATCTACTTCAGTACAGCGCAAAAATGTATTCACATTTCCCGTGGTCCACACCTTTTTGGTGATGGCTTTCCAGATGTTGCTCTATTGATGGGAGTTGGCCTGTATGGATGAGGAAAAGTAACAAAAGAGGTTGTAAGTGATTTTGTTTGTCTGTAGTGGTGTGACACAATTTTGTTGCATCTCTCACATGCATTCCTAAAACAGTGAGTACAAATTATTTTAAGACATTTATACTTTCCTAAGAATACTAATTTTCAGTGATCTGTTGAGTTCCTGCAACACCTTCTGTCTCCTCATGTTACCAATCCAGCTCACAACTAAGTGTAGTAATGGGACATAGTTGTATGGATGATTGAGAGCCTGTATCATTCAGACTACAGCACAGGAAATACCTTTCCCCATGTGTAGCATCATTACATTTAAAACATACAGATACCCTTATTTAAAAATATGGGCTGTAATTTCACTTTACAGATAAGCATAAGACAACTCCATAACTTTAAAGATTCTTCTTGAATGTTACATTTCACTCTTTTTGCCATAGACTGTATGTTTTCAATTATACTAGTGGTACAGTGTCTACTGGCCACTGGAAAAGAGCATGCAGTTTGTCTAATGAAATGTGGAATTGTGAGTAACATGAACTTAAAATTCAGGTTATTCTAGCAGGTTACTTTTCATTTCATTGTACAGACATTTCTAAAATTGTCAAACAACATTCTGTACCCAGCTAAATCATTCAGCTCACTATACTCCAATCATAATTCTTCACTCATCAACAAAAAAGGACAAATTAGCTTGTGTACAAAGGAGGAACAAGTTACTTTGAGGAACATTTCCCACTCAAACATGTACCTGTTCCTCTGGGTTCCCATACCACTGGCTGTACAGGGACAGGACCTCCCTGGTTAGAAGTTCCAATTTCTCACGGGAGAAGGCAGGGCCTTCTCACCTGCTTTGCCTCAGCATCCTGGCTCCCAGAGGTTGGTAACAACAGCAAAAGTCGAGAAGGTGTTGTTGGCTGCAGTGTTAGGATTCAAGTGAGCATTTTTCCAGATGCTGCGTAGAAGTACACAGCCTACATGCTCCACAACAGAGAAAGACACAGCCGTTGGCTGTTGTGCATAGCCGTCACACACATTAGCCTATGGCAGTGTTCATCATGGAGTGTTACACCCACTATGCAGTCAATTTCCGCCGACAGCCTTCGGATAGCCAATGTCCTGACGGAAAAGTCAGGCACCCACCATTTTAGGACATGAAGCTGTGTATTTGTGTATTGTGTATCACCAGCGATTAAAACGGTGGCTAGTTTGTAAACCAATGTCAGATACGTGTGACTCTGCTTTTTCCCAAAATCTGACACATTTAAAAGTGAATTGCTACTGTTTTTGACATTGATAGTGCTGCAGTGTATGCTATATTTCAGTTGAATTTAATTGTACATTGTTTTAAAAAATAATGTGCAAATAATACATATGAAATGTATTGTTTGCGCATTATTAAAAAAATCTGACATGTAAAAAAATTGAGATTTGAAGTCGGAACACTTTGTAACAATTATGTGTACATATATTACATAATGAAATTACTAATGTTACCAAAGCATACGTTGTGTGTTGGACATGAAAGTATTGTGAGACCATTTAAAATCATAGTTTGTTTTCTTTACATGCAAACATATGGACCCAGGGATGGGTAGAAGAAGACAGCCTCAAGTCTTCAGACTGTTTCCGGACCTTGACACCATGGAGGAAAGGGACGTCATAAGGAAGTTCAGATTAAATAGGCAAACTATACTGGATACACATCTGCAGCTGAATCCTAATCTCCTGCCTCACAATTGGAGTACAACAGCAATAACACCAATAGTGAAACTCATGGCAGTGCATCATTTCGAGGCCACTGCATCTTTTCAGTACACTGTGGCAGTATCTGGAGGCATGTCACAACCAACGTTCAGTGGTGTGCTACAAGAAGTCATTGCTTCAATGATGAGGCACATCAACAACTTCATCCAGTTTCCAAAATATCAGGATTTGGCCAATGTGAAGAGAGATTTGTGTGCTTTGAGTGGCCTACCACATGTAGTTGGCGCAATTATTGGCACACATATTGCCTTGGTACCACCACACGCCAGGAAACAGGTCTACCACAATGGGAAGAACTTCCATTCCATCAATGTGCAAGTTGTTTGCTTACTGGATTTGTACATCTCAAGTGTGTGTGCCCACTTGCCATGGCCCACACATGATTCCTTTGTGTTACAGAACAGCTGCATACCCCTGCAAAAGTCACAACTAGGACCTGAGAGGATCTGGCTTGTTGGTAAGTACAATATCACTTGTGGATAATTTGCTTTAATCCTAGTTTTAAGAATGTACAATGGCTTGATATGATTTCAAACTATCAATTCATTTCTTCCATGTAGGAGAATCAGTGTATTCTAACTGAACATGGTTGATGGCACCACTGAGGAGTCCAACCACTCCAGGGAAAGTCTGCTTCAATGTGGCCCATGGAAGAACACAGAGGCCAATGGAGCGGGCTTTTGGGATCCTGAAGGCCAGATTTTGGTGTCTGGACAAGAGCTGTGGAGCCCTCCTCCACTCACCTGATAACGTGTGCCAAATCACAGTTGCCTGCTGCCTGGTTCAGAAACCATGAAGAGCCACCGGGTGAGAATGTTGAAATGCCCAATGAAGATGACAATGGTGAACAGGAGTGAATTGACCTATGTTAGATGTTGTTGACCCCTTGTTCATCTGAGTGTAAGTGTACCTTTACATATTGTAACATCCAATGTCATCTTGTGACATATGGAACATATCAGTCTGTGATGGTAATTTAGTAGTAATGGTCAATTCCGGAATACCCAAGGCAAAGATGTTTGAAGATCAAATTTCCCTACATTGAATATGTGTTTACTGATATAGATTACCTTTGGTTGTGCTACCTACTTCCTAGCTTATCATTTCAGTCAAATTTCTTATGTGAAATCATTCAATTCCCCATGTTATTCTGTTTTAGGGTAATTTACCATGTCATCTTCATTTGGACATTTCAAAGTTTCAAAGTTGTGACATTTGCAGTGATATGTTGCTGTTGGAAAGTATGCGGTGATCCTGGGACAGACACCCACTTGGGAAGCACAGATCTTGTACAGAGGCAATTTCCACTGTGATTAAATGGAAGTTCTTGAGATTGTAACATATTTGTTGTCTGTTGGATGTTGCCATCAAGGCAATATGTGCTGCTTAACTTGTTCTAACCACATCTATATGTCAAGCCATAGCATACTGATCTCACTTCACATTGGCTGAATCTTCAATGTGTGTTAAGTGTATGAATCTGTTGATGTGTCTCTTCAAAGTCAAAAGACCTTTTTGGAGCATACCACTGAATAGTGGTTGTGACATTCCACCAGATACTACCGCATGGTCGTGTGGCCTCAAATGTTGTTACTGCCATGATGTAAACTATTGGTGTTATTGATAGAGGATTTATGTTGTGAGGGCAGAATGTCTGGCTCCAGCTGAGGTCATGAATCAATAATAGTTTGCCTATTTACTATGATTTTATGAAATATTCTCTTTTTTCCATGGCGTAAAGGTTGTGGAGTATCAACTTCTAAATGACACAGACCTGTTTGGGTTATGCATGGTTTGTGAAAATCATCTTTGATTTTGTCAATGACTTGTTACCTACAAATGTAAGACACCAATACAATGTGATTTCATTGTTTCTTTTTCCATATGTTTAAAAAAAAATGGGAAACCCGTAACCAAGTTGGTATTCATTATTTGTTTTTGAGTCACATTGTTTGACAGGTTTAAAAAATGATGGTGTACAGAAGGCAGAAAATGAATTACCACAAAAAATACTACACCAGTATTTGACTTTGTTTTAGGTGCTTTTATTTTGAAAGAAAAAAACAGTGCAATATCTTTGAAACCAGAATGAAAAAGAACAAGAATAAAAAACTAAAGTCCATTATGGTGTTGATCACAAATGTTTTGGAGTCCAATGTACAAAATACAACTATCCTCAAAAAAAGGTAAACGTGTCCAGGTTATAGTTCACAGAGTGAATGTTAGACACACACTGAAGGAAATTAGGTTTGGTGTCTCTTGGAGGTGGTGGTTGAGGTCTTGACATCCTCTTCGGGTGTTCTGGATGAGCACCCCTCCTGGGGAATGGGTGCAGAAACTGGGGTAGGTGGAGCAGCTTCCTGTTGTGGCAGTGCCTCCCTGTCGGTGGCTGAAGATGATGTATATTGTCCTGATGTTGAAGGACCATAGAGAGGGGTAGAAGGTACAGGAAAACCCCTGCACATATGAGGATAAATATCAAACATCACCCCAGTCAAGGAGCACAAATTGGAGATGTGATTCTGCAGCTCAACAATGTGCTCCCTCTGCTCCTGCGTAATGTTCAGGATCTCTGTTAGGACCTGGCCCGTCATGTCTTGGGACAATGATGCCAGTGGCCTCACTTTGGTGGCCTACTGATTCCCTCCCATGACTCCTACCTCTACCCCCACTACCCTGTGCCCTTGAGATGGGGCGGCCCATTCTGGGTCCTGGCCCAACTGGGGGTGGTTGTGGTGGTTGCTCAATAGTAGCCAGGACTAAGAGGCACAAGATGGAAGTTGTCCCATAGACTAAGTTGTTGTAGCAGCTGGGGTGAGAGGTGTGGGCCGAGTGTGACTCACTGGGGCTGTCTGCCCAGACAGACCAGGTGGACCAGGCTCATCATCATCCAGACTTACAAGAGTGGTGTCCTCACTGAAGGCTTGATCCTGGCCTGGAGTGGAGGTGTCTTTGGTTGCAGGCAGTGGTCCACTGGCCCAGGGTTTTGGACCTAATCTGAATTACAAACAAAATCACACTAAAGGTCTATATTGTACCTCAAATGTGTCTTCAGCTACCAATGAAGCAACCGAGGTAAAAATATGATTAATGGCATGTTTAGGCTTTTGTGTCATTTTTAACTTTTTACTCATGCAAGTTAAAATACACAGATGCAAACTTAAGTAACAATGATGGAGAGATTCCCTGAAATGTAAAATGTTATTTAGAAAGTGTACGTTACATGTACCAGACATGCAACTAAACAGCAGAGAGGAAATTTGAGAGCTGAGCCATTTCAGGGCCTAACAACCTCAAATACAAACTTTGGTACAACTTATTAGATTTAATGGCATTGATCATCATATTATCACTGCAAAGTAAATTGTATATCAATACTACTTATAATCAGGATGCCACAAAACATGATTAGAAATCTTTAAATTCACAAACTGATCTATGCAAGCAAGTAGATCAATTTAATATAGTGGCAAGAAAGTGAAAACATACTGGATCAACACAGCAGATTAAGTTGTATACATACTTGAAATGGTAAATGACAATTACATAAAGCTTTGGCTTTTGTACATATGTGGAAGGAAAGGGAGGTTGAGCTACATCACATTGCACTATTGTTTTACAGAGACAAAAACAGGGCATTGTGGTAGTTGTAGTCATTTTTAAACACTAATGCCAGTACTTGTGAAAACGTGAGTAACACCATACCTGTATAAATTACAACAGTGGAAATGAATACCCATTGACGATATGTACATACGTATGTGTGTAATGTCAATAGGTTAAGATACCACTAACAAGCACTATGGCGTCATGTGCACATGGATGGAGTTTGGAACCTGTGTTTTTGAAGTACAACAATCTACATTGAGATAAAGCAAGGGACTAGGCAAATGCAAGGGGTGATCCATGGAGAACAGCACACCATCTGACAATACATTTTGTTTATTGTTAAAGAGGGAGAAGCAACCATTATGCTACTAGGTTTGATAACACAAGATATTTTTGAAACTGAACTTTAAACATGTATGTTTTGATAGGTGTCTAGAAATATTCTGAACAGTTAACGTAAGGGCAAGGACTCCATTTGTGATTAGGTGACATACATAAGTGTAACTTACCAATCTCTACTCCACCAGGGATTCCTGTCAAGCCTTCAGGATGCATGATCTGCAAGACCCTCTCCTCCCAGGGAAAGAGTTTGAATGGGGACGGGCAAGGAGAACCACCACAAGACCTCTGGGTCTCCAGGTGATGCTTGGAGACCAGGGAACACACTCTACGGGCAGGTTGTTCCACTTCTTCCTAATTTCCTCCTTTGTGCGCAGATTGTTAACTACAGCATTCACTCTGTTGACTATTCTGGTCCACATTTCCCTTTTCTGAGATATTGTAGTATTTTGCACTTGTGCTTCAAACAATTGTGGCTCTACTCTAATAATTTAATTCACCATGACTGTCAATTCTCCCTGTGTAAAACATGGGTTCCTCCTCCTTGCCATAGTGATAAAAAATAAATATACTAGTGACAAATAATAACAAAACGAAAAAGTTAAAAAACAGATGGAGAATTGAAATAAAAAGAAAATCTCGCTGTTCAGTGGCAAGGACATCCTCAGATTGGTGGTCAGCAGTGGAATGGCAAAGGATCATGGTCTGAAATTAAGTGTGTTTTATAGCATGTTTTGCAGATGTTCACAATTGTCCAATATACATCAGGTGTGGGTTGCTAACAACCATCCAATAGCCACAGACAGGGTACAATGCTAAACGGGTCCTGCGATGGACTCCCGATATCATGGGACCAGCGCTGATACACCGTCAACATAGCTGTGTTATCAAAAAATGGTCGGTGGAATGTTGCCATTGTAAAGGCGACGGAATGATACACACTAGCATTGAAGTCCACCACGTCGGTTGCGGGATACAGGTAGAGTGACGAAGTACACTCTGTCGACAAGGACAGTGGTTGAGCAGCCGTTGATCTAAATACGGCGGTCGGAAAGCCGTCAGCTTGACGGAGTACTTGGGACCACCACAGGATAGCGATATTACGGTCAAGATCTAAATCAGGCCATAAGTATTGTAAGCAGAGTTATTAGTCAGAATCATCTTAGCATGACAATTCCTACTTAACATAGAAGTCTGTGTGCTCCAGGTACTAACTGTCAGAGTCACCAGATCCTCGGGTCTGTGCACGTTCCCAACACGTCCACCACCGAACAGCTTCAAGACTCTGATAGATAAATCACAGAGACTGAGAGAGTTCAAGAGGGGAAGAGGGGATTAGGAAGGGAACAGCTGGGAAGGAGACCTGTAGTAAGAAAAAGGTTAGAACACACAATATGAACATTATGGCCCTCATTCTGACCCTGGCGGTTTGTAACCGCCAGGGCAGAGGGCAGAGGAAGCACCGCCAACAGGCTGGCGGTGCTTCCGGGGCAAGTCTGACCGCAGCGGTAAAGCCGCGGTCAGAAAAGGGGAACCGGCGGTTTCCCGCCGGTTTTCCCCTGCCCCAGGGAATTCTCCATGGCGGCGCTGCATGCAGCGCCACCATGGGGATTCCGACCCCCTTCCCGCCAGCCTGTTCCTGGCGGTTTACACCGCCAGGAAGAGGCTGGCGGGAACGGGTGTTGTGGGGCCCCTGCAGTGCCCATGCCACTGGCATGGGCACTGCAGCGGCCCCCTAACAGGGCCCCATTAAGATTTTCAGTGTCTGCAAAGCAGACACTGAAAATCGCGACGGGTGCCACTGCACCCGTCGCACCCCAGCAAATCCACTGGCTCCATTCGGAGCCGGCTTCATCTTTGCTGGGGCTTTCCCGCTGGGCCGGCGGGCGATCTGCTTGAGATCGCCCACCGGCCCAGCGGGAAAGTTGTGATCACCGCCGCGGTCATTTGACCGCAGTGCGGTGTTTGGGCAGTTTCTGCCCGGCGGGCGCCACCCGCCAGGGTCGGAATGACCCCCTATATCTCCTGAAATCAATACTAGACTATGATTCTAAGCCTCGTCACTCTGAAAACATGAACAATCTAAGAGTTATGTTTTAAAATAACTAAGTTTCAAGATGGCCGGATACCTGTAGGGGAATCAAGATGAATTAAATGAAAACTTTCTTATTCAAGTACTTTCCGTTACATGAGAATCAGAAAAAAATATTCTGACTAAATTTTAAACCAGTCATATAAATCCTGTTTTGAGAATGTATACTAGGACCATACAATATTGCATCTAGAAACTCTGGCCTTCTGTGTACTCTTAAAATGTTTCAACACAAATTGCGCATATTGCAGATATATATACATATATATAGTAAACACCAAAAAAGGATTGTGCATCATGAATATCACAATATGGATTCAGGAAACAAATCACATAACTTGCAAACTCGAATATTACATAATAGATATCTTAGAATAGTGGCATACAATAAACAACATGAATTAAACTCGAGGAGAGAATTATGCATCTTGCCAATTCGAGAGTTACCATGTAAAATACTAAGAAATGGTAGCACGCAAGGAATATCAAAGTCAAATCATCATTAATCGAATCAGGCGTCTTGTTGATTCGTAAAACACAATGTAAATGTCAAGGAATAACAGCTCACAATAAAAAACAAGATCAAAGTACAATGAAACGAATCGCGCTTCTTTTGCCGATTCTTAAGCCACCATGTAAATATCAAGAAATGGTAGCGTGCAATGAGCAACAAAGTTAAATGCTCATGAAACAAGTTGTGCGTCTTGCCAATTCGTAAAACATCATGTAAATGTCAAGAAATAGTAGCGTGCAATGGACAACAATGTTTAAACACCATAAAACGAATTGCGGATCTTGCTGATTCTTAAGCCACCATGTAAATGTCAAGAAATGGTAGCGCAATGAATAACAAAGTCAAACCTTTATGAAATAAATCACGCGTCTTGCCTATTTGTAAACTACCATATAAATGTCAAGAAATGGTAGCGCGCAAGTAATAACAAAGTCAAACCTTTATGAAATAAATTGCGTGTCTTGCCTATTTGTAAACTACCATATAAATGTCAAGAAATGGTAGCGCGCAAGTAATAACAAAGTCAAACCTTTATGAAATAAATCGCGCGTCTCGCCTATTTGTAAACTACCATATAAATGTCAAGAAATGGTAGCGCGCAGGTAATCTGTTACTCATTTAAGAATTTAAACTAAGAATAGGAAAATTCTCAATAACGGTGTCGGGACAGTCCAACCACCGTCTTACCGCCTGGAACAATGATCACCAATGAAGGATTAGGGCAGAAGACCGGAAGATCCAAATAGGCCGCCGGGACAGGAGCTCAGGAAGAAGCTGCTGCTCTGCACCGGGACCTCTGTATAGTGAGCACTGGGAGTTGGGCTGGCTCTCTTTTATAGAGTCTTGGCCCAGCCCAGAACCACGCCCAGGCATGTTGCAGGGAAAGTCTCTGGAAGGCCCTGGAAAGGGGCCACACCCTAACATACTCTGAAAACCTGCAGCAATACATTGTAAATGAACAGTATTTGTAAGCATATTAAAAATAAGTTTTCAGGATTGAACTCTGCAGTGCAAAAGGTTAAACCACAACATATCAGCACAATGCATAAATTACTTTGTTTTGAGAGTGCTGGGTTTTTGCATTTTTGTCACCAATAGAGCGCGTACTGCTCTGGTGTTGACACTAACATATGTACATTTGCTTGTTTTGCTTCAGAAGTGTGCTATCTGTAAAGTTCATACCTTGGTTATTTTAAGTGACTAGTCACTCTTTGGACAAGTTTTACATAGAGTGTACACTGTGCTTCATAAATACTTGTAAATACTAATTGGGGAGGGGCTATCGTGTAACAGCCATAGCTGCCAACTCTGGAGCTGGGAAACCAGGTTTGAGCCTTAACATCCTGTAATTCTGGGCAAATCACTTAATCCCCCAGTGCCTACCAAATAATGAATGTGTCCTTGTGTAGTGTAACTGGTGCTCATGTAAAGAACCTTTTAATCAAGTTTGCGCCATAAAAAAACTGCAAAAAAAAATATTCTGTGTTGTATTTCTCATGAGAGTTTCACTGTCTGCAAACAGTGTGGTACAGAGTTAACTCTCTCCATAGAGTAAACAGTGTTAACAGTACCCACTTTCTACTCATATTCACTTAATTTCTCAATGTAGATTAAGTGACGGTCAGAGGTTTGATACAGGTAAAGAGAGTCTGTAGTAGGGCATTAGTTATGTAGCAAGGCTTGAGTATCTGGAGGAACTTGGGAGCAGATTTACGAAAAGTGATGCTACACCCAGTGCATCTCCACTTTCCTAGCGCCCCACTACCATCACCATGTGTGTGCCATAGTTAAAATATGGTGCACCATGGCACAGGGTAAGGGACAAGAGCATCAGATTTGTTTTTTTACGCTATTGATGTACTGTTCAGGGTGAGCGCCAGAAGTTTGGGCCCATTATAAATAATGGTGTGCCCCCTGTGAACGCCTGCTCTGAGCAGGCGTTAAAAATGCCAAAAAAATGATGCAGAGAAATCTTTTACATTTCTTTGATCCATTTTTTCGGCCCCACTAACAGGGGTATGCCCCCCTTGTATACATTATGCCTGGCGCAGGCATAATGTGGCACAAGGAATTACAAAGTGGCGCAATGCATGCACTGCACCACTTTGTAAATCTGGCAATGTGGTGATCTTATGGTTTAAGGGGCTCTTAAATCTGCCTCTTAATTTTCCCTGAACAGTTGTATACACATTAAACACTGTGTACAGGGTAGGCTACCTTTTCATCTGTGGTTCATAGTTATCATGAACTTGGCTACCCATGAAGTGTATGGTATAGGGTCAATATTAAAAATAGCACAAGCTTGTTTTACCTATGGGGGTTGTATGTATCATAGCAGTCAAGACACTTCATATTATTCTGAGCTATTTTGCACTTCTATGGCTCTAATCGTATGCCCATTTAAAGGGCAATGTGTACAAAAGAAGCTTGGGTGATGTCGTCAGCAATGTCATCAATGATGTTATTTGAGATGTACTTGGGGTGCAAGATAGAGTTAGCTCTGCTAACTATAACTGGTGAATTTATGTGTTTTTCAGTTAAAAACATTATTGTTGTCACTGACAAATTTCCCTAATATTTTTCAGTGAATTTCTAAGGTTTAAAAAATAAAAAAAACAGATCTTTTTCTCACACCTAACAATAACCTTTCTTTGATCTTTGTTTTTTTCATTACATTTCTAGGGTTTTTAACATAAAGAAATGCTTAATTACAATGCGTAAACCCTCCGCTCTGCCCTTAGCCATGCATGGGTGTGGCTGCAGGGTCTGGCCTGTGGCCTACCCCCCACATGCAGCCAACTCTATGTTGTGCACGGCCTTTGTGCGGGGGGTTGGCCACAAGGCCTGGCTTGCAAGTAGGCTACCTTCTTGAAGAGGCCAAAGCTAGCCCCCAGGCACATTTGCACCCAGGCAGATGGGAAAATTAGCTAGTCAGGAGGCCTACACCCCAGAAGGCTAGTCACACCCCTAGGGTGGGCTACCTGGTCTGAACAGCTGAGGAAGGTTATTGTCATTTTTAAAAGTGGTAGAATAGATGGTCCTGGGTAGAAAAGGTGGAACCTCCCTCCCCCAAACTCCCACCACGGATGTCGTCGCTTTAGGGTTGGATTAGCCTCTGGGACTAGTAGCCCATTGACTTCGTTCACCCACATCTCTAATGTCCCTAGATCCAGGATTAAGAGGCACCCCTGGCACCAGAACCTCAGATCTGCTTGAATTGTGACAAAGGACAAAGAGATCCGTGACTGTGACTTCAGGACCTGCACAAAGCAAAGGCGTGATACTCTGCACCTGTGGCAACCGCCTTGCCACTGCATGACCACGACTCATCCTGGTCTAGATATCAGCAAGATATGGATGTTGGACCTAATCTGAATTACAAACAAAATTACTCTAAAGGTCTATATTGTACCTCAAATGTGTCTTCAGCTAAAAATGAAGCAACCTAGATAAAAATATGATTAATGGCATGTTTAGGCTTTTGTGTCATTTTAAACTTTTTACTCATGCAAGTAAATTGTGAGGTTCGCAAAGGATTCTGGGTAACAGAACCTGGACAGAGTTTCTTTGGATGGTACCTTACCTCCTTACCTCCTGTAGGCTGACTGGTAATACTGTTACAAAAAGGAAGACGTACATGGACGTAATTGCCAAGAAAGTGGTCCCTGCCCTGCCTCTGGCAGGCTATGACAGGCTAAGATGAGCGTCCTGCACAGTGGGGCAACCACTTTTCCTTTATGCGATTCCAGGCAAGTGTGCTGACAGCGACACCAGCTTTGCTCAAGGGAAATGGAGTCCGGCCCCCAACCTCTCTCACAACGAAAGTAAGCAATTTCTTGCTTTGTGTAAAATACTTTTGCATTTCAGTAGTAGCACCATGTCTATTCCATATTACATGTAATCCATGTAAACTGTTCTTGCATTGGTAATGCTGTTTTTGAGGTTCTACATTAAAAATCAATGTTCTGTAATCTGCTACTACACTGTTTAGATGTACAGCAGTATTAAACAAGTCAAACTACTCTCAACATGCTTTCGTTCATATCAAAAACAGATTCTAATTTATTTTGGGTTAGCAGCTGACACTTTAGTTTGAATTTCCAGCTATGTGTCCCATTGTGTTAAATATTTTCTTCACCATTGCAGACTTTCTCTTCATGTTACTTCTTTTTCATCTTAGGTCACAGCACCACGTGTATGGTGCTGTCAAGCATCTCCTACCACTGTCTGGAATGTGGGTTCAAGTCATCCAAAGTCATTTATCCCGATTCATCAGTTGCAACAAAGGCTTCCTGAGTCCGCACAGAGGCATCCAGTAGTACAAAAAATGTGCTTGCACCTTTGCAGCCAGCATATGAAGAATAACAGCAGGAGTATTTTTCAGTTTGCAGGAATTCTTCAAACAAGGGAAACATTAAATTATATCCACTTTCATTGAGGCATTTGAGCTTCTGGGGTAACATAAACTTTGTTTTATTTCTGTAGCGACACAGCTGAGATTGTAGCTGCACATCAGACCACGAGCAAATTACCAGAAGGTAGATTGAAGTTTGAAAGCATAGCTGCATACTGTGCTTTCTGCAAGTGTGAACTATGGACATCATCAGTCTGTATTACAGCTACTGAAAGGAGCAAACGAAGACATTCTTCCAGCAAACTGTCCTGCCCACATCCTACAGCACTGTACTGAACGAGCTATTGATGGCCTCTCTAATGACGTGGAATCGTTTATTTTAAAAGTCTGCAACCATTTATTTTCTTCAGTAAAATGAACAATAGAGCTAAGAGGTTTTTTGTTTGTGGACCTAGAGTGGCCGCCTTTGTTTTGGCATGTCCCAACATGGTGATTCACCTTAACCCAGCTATTGATAGACTCTTGTAGTGCTGGCCAGCATTAAAATTCTGTTTCCTTACTCTTGGTCAAGGAGGGATACCGAAAGCTAGATGTTTTTTTCTAGGACTTGATAGTGTGGAGACCACCATGCCGCAGGGCAAATAATCATGTCCAGGATATTTTAATTGTTTTAATACATCTAACTTGCAGCTGAAAAAGGACGAGCTGAGCTCCCCGGATGTTCTAGGCATCCTCAGAATATTGCAGAGCAATTTGAAGTACAGAGTGAAAAAATAGTTCTTTAGCTTCCTGCTACAGAACTACCTTCATGACTCTGATTTATCTCCAGTGAGTGCTTTTTAAAAATGTTCGGAGCGCTGTGTAACTTATTTGGAACAATGGTTTGATTTGTCAGACGGCTACTACCTGTCAGCACTAGAAGCATTCATTCTGCTTAAGGGAAATGGTAACTTTTAAGCAACTCTACAAAGCTGTTGCTGTGGGTAACCTTACCCATCATCTGGAACTTCAATACTTTTCAATGAATACAGTCTAATTGGTTCTGATTGTTGTGCTGTCGCCTGCAGTGCCTTATCACATGCACATAAATGGCAAAATGTTTGTTTGTGATTTACCTAACATTACAAAAGTGTTGTAATTGGTGTTTCCCTTGCCAAGCTATAATGCAGCAATGGAGATAATTTTTTCTCAACGGAAATTCACCTGACCTGGCACACGAAATAGGTCTGATGTTGAACTTGTTGAAGCAGAATTGCAGATCCATGTCAATATGAAACACTCATGCAGATTTGTATTTGTTTTCTCCTGGGAACAAAGGACTTCTGAAATCTGCCAGTTCTGTTAAAAGAAAAATACAAAAACTAATAGTGCTGGTACCTATAGGTGCTAATGCGCAACAACAAAAGCACTGCTTCAATTGTAAACATTCGTGTAAAAGGGGCAGAATGCTGTGACACTGCACCTTATATCAGCGATCAAATGTTTTTTTTTTGTATGAATGTTTGATACTTTTTTTTTTTTTTGAGAAGTTCTGTTACATACAAATGTGTGATTGATACTGTTAGTGTATATCTACTTCCTTGCTTAATATAAAGTTGCATGACCTCTGCCTATATTTCTGTAAAATTGACTCTTCGTCCCGAATTGTTATCCTGAATTCTGATCCGCTGTCCTGATTTGTTACACTCGCTGCCCAGAATTTGTCTTCATGCCAGATGGTAACTTAGTGCCTTTGATTTTATTCATGTGGCAATGCTGCCACCATGTGGTCAATCCTGTCCATTTATTAGCAGCTGAGTACATACTTTCTCATTGGTTTTCTGATGGTTCACAAGGCAGGTCAGAAACATACTAAGTCAATTTGGACTGAGAGATAACCTGGCATCTCAGATGTCTACCTTCTGACGCTCTTTAACTCCTGAAAGTAAAGACTCCAGATCATTATTTCTGAATGTGTTTTGCAAGGCACAGCCAAGTCGCTTGATACCGGTGTGGGCGAGGGACTTGGTCTGTGGCAGTTCTATTGAAGACATTTTCTGGTGCAGTCTCCTGACTCTGCTAAGCCTCCCAGTGCTGTCTTTAGAGGTAGGGAGACAGAGGGCATGGCCCTAAAAATCAGAGAGATTAAAAATATCGTCAGAGAAGATTATTTTAAATAATCCTATAAAGGCCGCCAAACTGGGATGGACCCTTAGATGGCTGTCACGGGACCAGCGCCACAAACAAGTTATTCTGGTGGGACCTGGTAACATGAGGCAATTTTGAATATAAATTCGGATGAATTACAGATACGACTAGTGTGCTGTAGGCTCACCTACTTGTAAAATGTAAGCAATTTCTTATGAGTTTTTTAGATTGGGGAAAAACTGTTAATTTATTGGCAAACATCTGCTTCTGCTCCCTCAATTCCACCCACACTGACACATTTGCTCATACACTGCCCTCTGTTCCCTGTCACTCCTGCTCACCAGTGGTGGCTGGTGAATTTTAGGATTGAGCCTGTGTTGCATGCGCTCGCGCATGCGTATCGCAGCGAGACGCTTTAGTTATTAGAAAAGGGCTCGGAGCCCTGTTGACGTCACGTCAGTGTGTTTGATTGGTTCGTGGGCTTGCCTAGTAAAATCTGCTTGCTTTCATTAGTGGAAGGCATGCACACGTCATGCCTTTTCCGGTGGTTAGCCCTCCTCCAGCGCAGCGACCAAGTACAGAAAACATGCGAGGCTCGCTGTTTTCTGTCAGATCGTGGACTACTTTTTCTCTATTTTCCTAGCACGATTTCGCTTGGAAGAAGTCGAGCGCTTACACAGTTAATTTCACTTTTTTACGTACATTAAAAGCACTTTTGCCATAGATGAAAAATCGGGTTAGGAGTTTACAAACCGATCAGCTCTAACATGGGCAAACGCGAGACCCGTTGCATTGCAAATGCTTGTTTAAAGTATTAGTGTGTAATCATTGCCCCAAAATCCATCCAAGCCAGCCAGTCTTCTCCTAGGAGAGTTCAGGGTTCTTCCATATGCCAGGGACACCATAGTGCCTTAATTCCGCTCCGTTTACCACTCGTGCCCCTGTATTCTAACAATTACCTCCAATATGCAAGAACCAGCATTTTGCCATTTGTTCCCCTACATGTCAAGCATTGCCTCCAGGATGCTCTAGTGGCCAGCGCGTGTTATTGGAAACAACCCTCATCCTAAGCCAAAGGCCAGGGCTGTCAACAAGCCATGGATTACTTTCAGGGCACCAGGACTGGCTTGGCGCTAACAAGCATAATTCAAACCTACTCTCATGCAGACACATATTCTCTCTTTGGCACGCACACACCCTCTCACTAACTCTGTCTATCTCTCGCTGTCCCTCAGACACTCACATTCACACCATTTTCCAACATTATCTGTGTTAGGAAAGTTTACACTGCTGCTGGCCCTTCTATACCTTCCTTACCTCTTAGCGAAGCTTAGTCAAATATGTTCTCTAGGCAATATTGACAAGGTTAAACAAATGACAATATCAATGCGTGTTTGGAAGCATGATGGAAATGAAATAGTGCAGTTCCATAAAATAGGTAAACGGGGCTTATGTTTGATTTTACCTGCAGCTCAAGCAGTGACATATACTTTCGTATTGGTACCTTAGTATTCGAAATGGATTAATTCGCGTTTGTAAAATATTAACATGCAGCATCGAAGTGATCTTATGTTATGTGTGATTCTTCAGGCAGGCCTGGCATTTTATACAGTAACACTCGCAAGTTCAGATCTCATGCCTTTAAGCACAATATTAAAAAATCTACAAGTCTCAGAATACAACAGGGTTGTGCTTGAAAAGCCACGACTGTCCGAAGGTGTCCTTTAAAGCAATGCTCCTCTTGCATCTATGTAAATAGTTTCAAATAAACAGTTTCAGTTTGCAGATTTTGCCCTTGCTACTTAGAAGCAAAGTTTAATCACTGAGGTTTTGAATGGGGAAGCATGACATTTTGTATGAAGCGGTTAGATTCCTAGATCTAATGGACAAACATTCACATTTCTCTAATACAGTGGTGTTTGCTAAAATCGTTACTTTGCACCACAGTGAGAGTCGCCATGTGATGTGGACCCTGTATCATAGTGGTAGAGCGGAACGGGGTAACAAATTTACCTGCGTTCGGATGCTCTTTAGGTCGATGAATCTTTTGACTAAGTGGGAACTCTCTGTACTCTTAATCGATCAATCACCTCAAATCGATAATCAATAACGAACATAAGCAACACCTTGAACGACATAACACTTAACAATTAATCCAGAATACATTTCGGCGAACTCTGGCCTTTCAGCCAGGAATAACCACACCAGTTTATTGCAAAGTTAGTGAATTTATTTCCCTATATTAACAAAGCTAGCACGATATAAATGTGTCTCAACACCAAATGATAAACATAAATGAACATTAATAGCTGTCCATATCGTCGAAACAAGTGTAATCTATGTAGCATTTGAATCACAAGGCATTCGATAGTGGCAATGCAAAGCACTAATACGATAATCTGCAATGGGCTAATTGCGTACATTTAGTCAGCATAACAAGATCTCAAATTGCATCGTGCGACATATGGAATCCTCATCTAATCTCAAATTAGCATCAGCATGTGGGACTTCATGCAAAAACAAATTTGGCAACATCAATTTAGAAAACTCCTGGCTAGGGTCCTTATCAAAATCAGCAGTTGGTTACCTAAAAGAAACACAATGCAATTTTACAATTTCCTTTCATAATTACCAATTCCAATCAGCAATCAATGAAGTCTTCGTCTCACAGGTACCGTTTCTCGATCAGCATAGAACGGGACAAAGGGGCAGGGGTGAATGGGGCAATTGCCTCACGGCGGCAAGATAGGAATACTACTTCATGGAAAGGGCAAATCAAAGTTAAAGTCTCTAGGGCAAGAATCATTAAAGTCTCTTTCTCTTCGATTAGAGAAAGCATCAAAGTCTCTCAAAATGGCGTCGCAGCAAAATGGGTCATAGTAGCTACGAAGTCAAAATGGCGGGATGTCCGAAGATAGAGAGAGAGCTTCCCCCTCGTGCACCTGGGTTTTATAGACAACAATTCAAGTCCTGTAGGGTCTCCATTGGAGGGTTCATAGGTTAGCTTCAAATTGACCAATCAAAAACGACAGTTCTCAAGCTTTTACTTAAGCATACATTATCCTTGGAGATGGGTACACAAGTTGCAACATTGTTTCTCAATTAGCTTACTCTCAGAGGCTCCATTGTCCGCACCTGCAAGCCGACCTTGAATTCAAGAGAAAATATGCCATGCTGGCACCAACTTTAAGATAAGCATGTGAGCAGTTTCTATGGAAAAGTACAGCTTCAAGCAGAAATACACGTTTAATAGCACAGTGAAAAAATACGAACATCTAAACCGTGAGACCAGGCGACTAGGCCAAAGCCTCCGCTAAAGTAATGCTAAGCTAAGGCATTTCAAATAAGCAAAATTGCAGCATACGTTTATGATTATGTCGGATTAGTGCAATTCTAATACACCACGTTATATAAAGCACGCGTATAAATGTCGGCAAACTACTCTGAGGGCACATTTTGTCCCCGTACAATCTTTATTAGTTCGGTTAATGTCACACATGATTATTTCAGCACTACGTTTATGCGTTAATAAATCAAAACCTTCATTTTCTGCTTCATCAATCCCTCCTCTGATGACTACTTGTCATCACACAAATTTAGCCCACAAATTTTATCCCATTAAAATTCTGTCAGCTCCCTTTTCCTTTTAGTTCCCCTAGTTTGCGCTTTGTATTCTTCTGCCATTCTTTTCATAATTTTCTCCTCCTTTCTTCTTTTAATTCTCTCCATAATCATTATTATCCCCCTTTTTATTCCCCAAATTCCAAATACACAAATTATCACTATTAATATCCCTTCTATTATTTTCAATAATATTCCATTCCAAATTCCCCCAATCCAATGTCCCACTGAAGCAAGTCCCTTTCCAACCTTTTCCCACACTCCTGGTTCCTTCAGTTCCTTCAAATCTGCACTTTCTTTTGTTAGATTAGCAAGCATAGTTTTAATCTTCACACTATTATCAGGTATATAGGTGCAGCAGTGACGTGCACCAATCATTTTGCAAACGCCTCCATCCTTTGCTAAAAGAATGTCTAAAGCAAGCCTATTTTGAAGAGTCATAGCTCTTTCCGCTGCAAGTTCAGCATCCATCAGGATTATAGCACCTGAAAACTTTGTCAGCATGTTATCCACTATAGTAGACAACTTTCTTATTTTGATGGAATTCAGCACAACTCCCAATGAAGGAATCATGGCTCCAAATATATCACCTACCACAGCAGCTGCGGTCTCTCTTTTCTGGATACGATGGGATCCAGGTGTCTTTTGAATCATCGATATGTCATCCAGTTGATAAACCTTTGGAAACACTATACCCAAATAACATCTTCCCCACCATCCCTTTGGAAGACGATAATAGGCATTATGCCCACAAATGTAATACACCCCTGGAATGACGGGGTCAAGTCCGTCCATCATGAATGTCCATTTGGCCTTAAAGATAAACGTATGTTTGCATTCACTCGCTCCTACAAAAATATTGTCATAGTAAGATTCACCTCGATATATACAAAACTTCCCTACATGCCAAGCATCTAAAGCTATTTTCCCTTGTGTCTTTATAGCAGCAAAATCATAATTATCTACCGAAGTCCTCTTATGCAGTTCTTTTTCTAATTTCGCCTTCATTTGAGCCCTTCTATCATCTGTGCGATCTAATAAGCTTATTTCTACAGCAGAGACGGAGCAAGTAAGGTTCTCCCTATGAGCATGAGCCGTTTCAAAAGGTTGCATTGGCTCGAAAAAGTCCCTCATGATTTTGTAATCCCAATATTTTGCAGTCTCGCTCAGCTGCGCTATTATAGGGACATAAGCAAAGGTAACATCATAATTTGAGCAAAAATACTGTATGTTAGATTGACCATAAAACCTAGACATTACTATACTACATGTAATCCCATATGTAAGAGGCATGTGGTGATAAGTCACCCCTTCCTTTACGGATGTTGGTATCTGGGTACACACATAACAATCTTTCGCATCCATAGTCTCAACATACTCTGTTAGCAAGCGATAGAAAACGTTATACGAAAGCTCCTTCTTATCATGCAAGAGCCTCTCATCCATTGCTAGTCTTTTCAATGGGGTTAGTTCAGTGACAGTAACAGGAACAATAGTAGAAGCAGCAATAGTCTCATTCTCACCCTTTCCATGCATTCCAAACACAATTGCCATTATTATTAGTACACATGTTAGTACCAAGCCTATACACACGTATTTACAATATTTCTTTCTATTGTTTTGCATAGCGTACCCAGGCATGATCTGTATAGAATCAGAAAGCTAGAAGCACTTATAAATGAAACTACTTAGCAATTCAGTTACAAAGCTTGAACAAGCACAATGTTCACACCGTCTTCTTCAAAAGGCCAGTCACTTATCGGTTAGCAGCATTTGTCTCAATTCGGTTTAGCAATGTCTCAGCTGGTTGTTTGTCTCACGTTAGATTGCAGCAAGCAATGCCATTTACTACCGTTTCAATCAACAGAGTCTATGAAACTTTTCTTTTCTATTGGTATCTCTTCTTCTTCTTCGTTGTCGATGCTTAGAGATACAAACTCATCAGTCCAATCATCATTGACTGCATATGCCCATTCAGGACCGGAATACCTCTTGTTTGGTATCCTTTTCCTTTTCAATTTTGCTTCTCTCTTTGATTCTGCTTCGCTGGCACTCTCCTCCTTCGCCAAGTCTTTTTCTTCACTTGACGATTGTTCCACGACGGTCACTTCCTTTCTTTTCTCTTTCACTTTCGGCCTTCCTCCTTCGTTCAAACCTTCTTTACCCTTTTCTTTTATCGGTGAGATACTTAATCTTCTTTTTGCACCGTGTCCATTTGATGGACCTGCGATCTTTTCTGTAGAGGTTTGAGCTTTTTCGTTCTGCTCTTCTTTGTCCCCACCTTCAGGGGAATCAGTCACGTTTTCCTTCTCTTTTTCTGTATCGTCTGTTTCTGGGAAAGGCCCCTTCTGCTCAGGCTCTCCTGTCTTCTCACTCTCTTCGAGCCCTTCGTCGCCGTTACTTTCTTCAGGCTCTGTATCACTTTCAGCTGCTTCAGGTTCCTTGTCACCTTCAGCTGCTTCAGGCTTTTTGCTACCCTCAGCGGCTTCAGGCTCTTTGTCACCTGCAGCTTCGTCGTCGCTGTCTGAACTTTCTCCTTGGTCTTCCCCAAGTGAGTCGGACTCTTCGTTCTCCAATAATATCTCCTTTTCTTCTGCTGTTGCTTGTTCGCTTTCAGTTCGCTTTTGTTCTGTCTCAGCACTCGGCACCGTTTTATCAGGCACTGGTAATTTCAGCGCTTCAACTTCCTCATCTGTGGGACACAGCACCTTCTTTGTATGACTGGCGTGAATCCAGTTGGGAACCCCCGCGCACTTCACAGCAGTAGTTGTTGTCAGGATCACTTGGAAAGGGCCTTTCCAACGGGGTTCCAGACACGACTTCCTCACGTGCTTCTTTATCACGACCCAGTCACCGGCTTTCAGTGCGTGTCCTGGACCTTGGATCGGTGGCAAGGTGGTCGCCTCCACCTGGTGAGAGAAAGAGCGAACCACGTCAGCCAGACCTTTGCAGTAGTCTAACACCATATCATCTGTAATATTCAAAAGCATGTTTGCGGGAACTGCAGGAAGTCTCATAGCCCTGCCCATGAGAATTTCGTGCGGAGAGAATCCAGTTTTTCTATCCGGAGTGTTTCTCATTGACATTAGCACTAAGGGCAATGCGTCAGGCCATTTCAAATTTGTCGATGCACATATTTTTGCCATTCTCGATTTCAGCGTACCATTCATCTGCTCCACCAGTCCTGATGCTTCAGGGCGATAGCTACAGTGCAGCTTTTGCTCAATGTTCAGTGCTTCGCAAAGTAACTTCATTACCTCATTGTTGAAGTGACTTCCCCTATCTGATTCTAAAGAGATCGGGAATCCAAAACGTGGTATCAACTCCCTCAACAATAGCTTGGCAACTGTAAGGCTGTCATTTCTACGTGTGGGGTATGCCTCAATCCAGTGACTAAAAATGCACACAATCACCAACACATATTTCAAACCTCCATGCACAGGCATCTCAATGAAGTCCATCTGCATACGACTAAAAGGACCGCTTGCCCTACCAATGTGGCTCGCGTTCACAACTGTTCCCTTTCCTGGGTTCATCTGTTGGCAAGTGACACATCAATGGCAAACTGCTTCTGCAGCTTGGCGAAATCTGGGGTTAAACCAATCAGTTTTGAACAATCTTATCATGGCATCTCTCCCTAGGTGAGCTTGCCCATGATAGAACCGCGCAAGCTGTGATAAGAGACTATTTGGCAGAACGAATTTTCCCTCATGTGAAACCCATAGCTCGTCTTGTCTCTTTATACATTGTGATTTAATCCAGGAATCTCTTTCATCCTCCCTGACATTACTTTGTAGTGCTTTTAGTTCCTCTATTGAATCTACAACCTTCAAGGCAAATGCTTCCGCTGGTTCGAGTTCTGGTTCACTTATTGTATTCCAATCATCCCTTAACAATATACAGTTCAAGGCACAAAATCTTGCGACTTGATCTGCATAGGCGTTTCCCAGAGACACATAGTCCTGTCCTTTCGTGTGAGCACTGCACTTTACCACTGCAACTTCAGCTGGCACTTGAATGGCGTGTAACAATTCCCTTATTCTTTCCCCATTTTTCACTGGGGATCCTGAAGAAGTCAGGAAACCTCTCTGTGACCACAGCTGTCCAAAGTCATGCACAATCCCAAACCCGTATTGGCTATCAGTGTAAATGGTGACTTTCATCAATGCAGACAATTGACATGCTCTAGTAAGGGCTACAAGTTCTGCTACTTGTGCAGAATAGACTCCTTGGAGCCATCCCGCTTCCAAGACCCCTGTCACAGTACATACAGCATATCCTGCTTTCAAAATTCCCACCCCATCTCTTAGACATGAACCATCAACAAAAAGAATTTGGTCATTTGCATCAAGTTTTGTATCCTTGATGTCCGGTCGGGGTTTTGTGCAAAATTCAGTCACCTGAAGGCAGTCATGCTCGACGTCTTCAGCGTTCTCAATTTCAGCATTTTCTCCAGGAAGCAAGGTAGCTGGATTCAACGTAGTGCACCTTTTCAGCTGCACATTCGGTGAGCCCAGAATAGTCGTTTCATACCTTGTGAGTCTTGCTCCAGTCATGTGCTGCGTTCGGGAGCGGGTCAAAAGTATCTCAACTGAGTGAGGGACCATGACTGTTACTGGGTGTCCCATCACTATTCCTTCACTCTGAGTGAGGCTGATACCAACTGCTGCTACGGCGCGCAAACACCCTGGGAGTGCTGCTGCAACCGGATCCAGAGTAGCTGAAAAATACGCTACTGGTCTGTTTACGCCACCATGGGCTTGAGTCAAGACAGACAAAGAACATGCATCACGTTCATGACAAAACAATGTGAAAGGCTTCGTGTAATCAGGCATACCTAAAGCTGGAGCCCTGCACATGCATTCTTTCAGTTCAACAAAAGCATCCATCTCATCCCCTTTCAGTTCAATCTGATCCAAGGCATCCTTCTGGGTCAATTTCAGTAAAGGCTTTGCTAGAGACGAGAAGTTGGGAATCCACTGGCGACAGTATCCCACCATTCCCAAAAACTTCCTCACCTCCTTCCTTGTCTTTGGTGGACTCATTTGAAGTACACTGGTAATTCTTTCCTTCATTATTTTCCGTGACCCTTTCTCTATCTGGTGACCCAAGTATTTCACTTTCTTCTGACAGAACTGCAGTTTGGAAGGAGACACTTTATGTCCATTCTCTCCCAAATGGTTCAACAGAGCAATGGTATCGGCTGTGCAGCCACTTTCTGTCTTTGATGCAACCAGTAAGTCATCAATGTACTGTACTAGGGTTGACTCGAATGGCAACTCTAACTCTTCCAAATCTTTCTTTAGGACTTGATTGAATATCGACGGTGACTCAGAGAACCCTTGAGGAATTCGACACCAACTGTATACTCTGTCTAGGAATTTGAAACAAAAGAGGAATTGGCTGTCCTCATGAAGAGGCACAGAAAAGAATGCTTGTGACAAATCGATGACTGAGAACCATTCAGCTTCACAAGGGATCTGAAACATTATCACAGCTGGATTCGGTACAACAGGGCAGCACTTGATTATGGTGTCATTTATTTTCCTCAAATCCTGTACAAGTCGGACTTTCCCACTTGGCTTTATTAGTCCCATTATCGGTGAATTACATGGGCTGCTTAATACTTCTTTCAGTACTCCCTGCTTCACGAATTCGTCAATAAGTTGGGCAACTTTCATGAGGGTATCTTGTGGCATGTGGTATTGTGGGGTCTGGGGAAAGATCGCATTGGGCTTTATCATCACTTTTACTGGTTCTACTCCTTTCATCAATCCCACCTCTTTCCCTGTCATGTCCCACACTTTCTTTCCGACTGTTTCCCGTAATTCTGCTGGGATATCTTCTTCAGTTATCATTGGTAAAAGACAAATCAGAGGATACTCTTCGTCAACTGTTTCTATCTCATCACCCCCTTCACTGTCTCCTTCTTCCCCATCACTGCTCGTCTGTATTGTTATTCCCTCGTTCGAGCACATTATCGAACAACCCAACTTGCACAATAGGTCTCTTCCTAACAGTGCAATCGGGCTTGAGTCACATACTACAAACTGATGTACCCCTTGATAGTTACCAATGTTGACTGGTATCGGATCTGTTATTCGGTTCGTCAGATGCCTGTTTGCTACTCCCACCACTTGAACTGTCCTCCCTGAGAGTGGCAAATTTGGTACTTCACTGCTCTTAACAGTTGAACGTGTGGCTCCCGTGTCAACCAGGAATGAGACACGATGACCCATTACTCTTCCTTCTACGTACGGACCCCTATGATCAACTTCTAGGGATGCCGCAAGCACACAATCTCCTTCCTCTTCCGAGCTTTCAATCTCCCATACATTGTTTATTCCACTCTCACTGTGTAATGGGAACTGTTGTACTGTGCTGTTTGTGCTCATTACCTGACCCGTTACCTGTGGAGGAACCATCATTTGCTGCTGACTCATTGGTGCCAAAGGTATTTGCATTTGCTGATTAGGTACCAAAGGTAACTGCTGTTGCATCGGCTGCATTTGCGTCATCTGCACACGGGGCATCTGCATCTGCTGCGGCTGCATAGGTTGTAATCCCTGCAATTGATTTATGGTCTGAAAATTTGGGTTTGGACCTCTCATTTTCGGTCCTCTCATTGTCTGAAATACATTGACATCATTGTTTTGCTGACCAACACTTACACCTGCACCTGCACCTTCCTGCACCACCATCGGACACTCGCGTTTCCAGTGACCTACGTTTCCGCACGCGTGACACGGCATCACTTTCTTCATTGCCTGCACACCTGTCACAACAGTGTTCAAATCCGGACCATTATTCACAAAACCTCCTCTACCTCTGCCTCTGCCCTGTGGCTGAAACGCCATGTTTCCTTGCAACTGCGGCTGCTGTTGCTGAAACACCATGCCTCCCTGCAACTGCGGTTGCTGTTGCGGCACCTGCTGTTGGAACCCTTGCATCCCTGGCAACCCTTGCAGTCCTTGCAGACCTTGTAAGCCTGTCTGAGCCGCCTTAAGCTGCATCATCATCACCTTCTCTTTCAGCTTTTTCTGTTTCACCTCAATTTCGTCGCTACAGTATTTCGCATAAGTCAAGACTTCATCAATCGGTTTCGACTGCCAGCAGATCAAATGCGATTTTATCATCTGACTTATCTCTGGTCTCAGCCCTTCCACAAATCTGAACACAAAATGAAGCATATCTTTCGCCTCGATTGCTTCCGTGCCACTGTAATTCTTGAACGCCTTCAACAACCTCTCATAGTAACTATGAATCGATTCTTTAGCCTCTTGGGCAGTTCGATCAATCTTCTGCCAATCCACATTTTTCGCGGCAACCTTCGTCTTCAAATGCTCAATCACCTTATAGTACAGACACATCACCATAGGTGATGGTGCACCCGTCTCTCTGTCTCTCTCTGGTTCACTTGTCGGCCAACCTACAGCTCTTTTGCAATCCTCCCACAAATCTGCCGGAACCACAATCTCGAATAGAGTGTTCAGGTCTTCCCAGAGACATTTTGCAAGCTTCACAAACCTATCAGTCTGTTGATACCATTCAATCGGCTTCTCTCTCAGTTTGGGAAAATAATTCGTAAAAGACTGAATATCGCTCCTGTGCCATGGTACATGTACTAATTTTCCCCCTGCTGTCTCCCTCATTGGTAACATAGTTACTGTATCACTACTCTGTGGTCTTTTCTCATTGTGCTCTGTGGCACTGTCCCTCCTCTTATCCTTCCTCTTTACCCATCTGCTTTCCCACTCGTCTAAGCACCTCCACACTTGGGCACTCTGCAACAATTCTCTAAGGTGTGCCTTCATGCCTGCTGATCTCATGTGTTCAAAATCTGTGGTCCCAAAATCCAACCTATAGCTCTTGCTCAAGTGTTTCGTCTTGCCTATGTCAATCCCGTTCCTGTCTGCTACTTCCTGCAAACTCTTATGTACCTTGTTTACCTCTTTCGTGATCTTTGGACATAGATACCTCAATTCCTCTTCCGTGTAGGACTCCAACCTGTTCACACCCATATTTCCTTCCACCAATTCTTGTGCTTCCATGTTCAGCCTCATCCTGCTCAAGTAATCGTCTCCTTTCCCACTGTCTGAACTTTGTGTGGAATTTAGACTGTTGAACCACTGTGTCAGCTGTTGCGCATTTACCCCCATCAGTGTAGCATTCACATCGACTGCCATCGATGGTTGCGGCAACTTTTCAGTGTTCGATGTTAATGGTATTATCAGTGGGGGGCTCGACCTCACCAGTGTTGACTGAGCACATATGGGACTAAACTCCATCAGGGACCCAGACCCAGTTGGCTGAGCCGCTATCGGAGTTATCCCTGGAATGTTTTCTATGCACCTTCTTTCTGTCCCATTCTGCAGCATTTGTCCCTGACTGCTCATACCTAAGTTAGGCTGACTATACAAAGGTACCACTGGACCTACAGTAATGGGCAGTGATATTGCATCTGGATTCTGTCCATTTCCCATATTCTGAGGCATGTTCATCCCCATATTATGGGCCATCATTGCCGGCATGCCCATCTGACTCCCCGTCATTTGAGCATGAACATTTCCTCCCTGCATCTGCTTTTGAGGCATCATAAACTGAGTTGATTCAGCTTGTGCCATTGTTGGGTTGTAACCATTCTGTACGCCCCTTACGGTTGGATCTAGAATCATTCCTCTACTGTTATCACTGCTGTAGTACCCTGGCATCTGCGGCTGATAATGTTCTGCTGGTTTCAACACGGGCACATCTGGATACATTCTCCTGACCTGCGGTATCTGTGGGGTGAGCAGTAAGCTCGGATCCTTAGATCCCGATGGTACTCCTATATTCTGCGTTTCACTGTTCTGTACCGATGCCGGAGGGGCAGAACTGGTACTTGGACCTTGTCCATTCTCTGCATAAGGTGGTGGACGGTCGTTCAACAACTCCATTATCAATTCCTCATCCTCTAACTCCTCTTCTTTTCTCAACTTTTCCTCGTCCTCTCTGTCCTTGGAACACTTCCTGTCTGTCTTACAGGTAGCTTTCTTACCTGTCTCCTCTTCATCCTTAGTAATTGCGGGGAACAATTTTATTCCCTGCAATACATCTGACCTCCACACCTTCTGCGCATTATCCCACCTAGCATCCGCTAGTGTCTTTTCTACCTTCCTCATCCTTGTTTCAAACTTGTTTTTCTGTTGCTGTCTAGCCATGAGTTCCCAGATTGCTAGAGCCTCAAACTGTGCTGGCCTTGGAGGTACTTTCATGTCATACATCGTGAATCTCAAATTCTCTAGGACCCTTATATTGAATGTCCCATGTATCGGAAATGCTACGCTCCCATGTTTCTCTGTCCACTTGTGCCATTGTTTTAGCCAAAGGCACGGAGCTACCCCTTTTTCCTCCATTACAATGTAAGCTGGTGTACCCTCGGGCGGCGTTTCCTCTCCTACGCTCGCTTTAATGTAAGTCTCCCCCTTCATCGCACTCCTAAATGCTTTAAGGAATTTCATTTTCTCGTCTTTTAATTCACAAAGTTTATAATCAATAGATCACTGTTATTCCACAAGATTTGTAATCAATAGGTGACTTTAATTCCCGGAATACTCTTCACCTGCCTTTCCCCTTCCAATCAAGTGCCACGGACTGCGTCCAATCCGTGCGCGACCCTTCTCTCCAACCAACCTATCCCAGCGCGGCTCTTAGTGACGTCACACTCACACACACTGCGGCTGACAAAGCCTCGCGGCTAATCCTCCTTCACTCAGTTCCTCCCGTAACAACTTTTTGCATGTATCGCGAGCTACCAAAGACTAAAACAGATCTGTCGGTTTACTACAGGAAGGGTAACATAATCGCTTCAGGACCTTAGGGACTTTTCACTAACCTCGGCCACTATTCGATCTCTTTCACCAGCCTCGGCCGCTATTCGGTCTTTCTCAGTCCCCACATTCGCAAGCAAATCTGACCCGCAGACCTACTCTCAACTTGTCAATGATCTGTTCTAGTGCACTTAGAATCTTGTCAAAGCCCGAAGTCGAAGTTCCTATCACTCCCTAACACACGTACCCACTCGTTGACCATGCCCGATCAACCTACTAAACCGCCCAGACCACAACATGGATCAACATACTCTGGAGTCTCTTGACCTCGCAGGGCCCGCCTCAACAACAACAACCACGTGGACCTTTTTATGCACCAAGCGCCAGACGCACATGAAGTTCGACGACTTCCCTACTCTCACACTCGGAGCCGTACCTCCGATATCTCTATGAAGTTCGACGACTTCTCTACTTCTACACTCGGAGTCGCACCTCCGCTATCCTTAAAAAAATCCTCGCAACCTTTTCACACACCCTGCGGCAATAAGCTGTGCAAGCGCAAAACCCTAACTTCACTCATACCATCACTAGTACTGCCAACGCTGTTTCCACATCTCCTTTCTCTCCATTCGCAAGCTTCGAGATCCCGGGAAAGTCGCGGTGGACTTAGCCTATCATCATCTTGTCAATTATTTTCATCCAAGAAAATCTAATTCAACTTCTCGAATGAGGCCTCAAAATGCGTAACCGTTAATTCAACACCATGTACTCTACTGATACAGGGTCCCAAAAGACATAACCGTCCTCTGCTACCATCTACTGGTGGAGCGGAACGGGGTAACAAATTTACCTGCGTTCGGATGCTCTTTAGGTCGATGAATCTTTTGACTAAGTGGGAACTCTCTGTACTCTTAATCGATCAATCACCTTAAATCGATAATCAATAACGAACATAAGCAACACCTTGAACGACATAACACTTAACAATTAATCCAGAATACATTTCGGCGAACCCTGGCCTTTCAGCCAGGAATAACCACACCAGTTTATTGCAAAGTTAGTGAATTTATTTCCCTATATTAACAAAGCTAGCACGATATAAATGTGTCTCAACACCAAATGATAAACATAAATGAACATTAATAGCTGTCCATATCGTCGAAACAAGTGTAATCTATGTAGCATTTGAATCACAAGGCATTCGATAGTGGCAATGCAAAGCACTAATACGATAATCTGCAATGGGCTAATTGCGTACATTTAGTCAGCATAACAAGATCTCAAATTGCATCGTGCGACATATGGAATCCTCATCTAATCTCAAATTAGCATCAGCATGTGGGACTTCATGCAAAAACAAATTTGGCAACATCAATTTAGAAAACTCCTGGCTAGGGTCCTTATCAAAATCAGCAGTTGGTTACCTAAAAGAAACACAATGCAATTTTACAATTTCCTTTCATAATTACCAATTCCAATCAGCAATCAATGAAGTCTTCGTCTCACAGGTACCGTTTCTCGATCAGCATAGAACGGGACAAAGGGGCAGGGGTGAATGGGGCAATTGCCTCACGGCGGCAAGATAGGAATACTACTTCATGCAAAGGGCAAATCAAAGTTAAAGTCTCTAGGGCAAGAATCATTAAAGTCTCTTTCTCTTCGATTAGAGAAAGCATCAAAGTCTCTCAAAATGGCGTCGCAGCAAAATGGGTCATAGTAGCTACGAAGTCAAAATGGCGGGATGTCCGAAGATAGAGAGAGAGCTTCCCCCTCGTGCACCTGGGTTTTATAGACAACAATTCAAGTCCTGTAGGGTCTCCATTGGAGGGTTCATAGGTTAGCTTCAAATTGACCAATCAAAAACGACAGTTCTCAAGCTTTTACTTAAGCATACATTATCCTTGGAGATGGGTACACAAGTTGCAACATTGTTTCTCGATTAGCTTACTCTCAGAGGCTCCATTGTCCGCACCTGCAAGCCGACCTTGAATTCAAGAGAAAATATGCCATGCTGGCACCAACTTTAAGATAAGCATGTGAGCAGTTTCTATGGAAAAGTACAGCTTCAAGCAGAAATACACGTTTAATAGCACAGTGAAAAAATACGAACATCTAAACCGTGAGACCAGGCGACTAGGCCAAAGCCTCCGCTAAAGTAATGCTAAGCTAAGGCATTTCAAATAAGCAAAATCGTAGCATACGTTTATGATTATGTCGGATTAGTGCAATTCTAATACACCACGTTATATAAAGCACGCGTATAAATGTCGGCAAACTACTCTGAGGGCACATTTTGTCCCCGTACAATCTTTATTAGTTCGGTTAATGTCACACATGATTATTTCAGCACTACGTTTATGCGTTAATAAATCAAAACCTTCATTTTCTGCTTCATCAATAGCACCACCTACAATCTCCATCCCTCTAGTGGTCACAATGTGTTGCAGAAGAAACTGGACTCTGAAATTAGAGAATGAAAGGAAAGCCTCACCGCTGGTGTCTCGGATCTCCTACGTTCTCTACCTATTCCCTGCAAATCCCACCACATGCTTTCAGTCAACATTCTCATTACTGCTCCTTCTACTCCCCTCGTGTGCCATTCCCTATCATTTCCTCACCTACTGCTCCCACTCCACTCCCTACAATCTGTAATCCTCACCATCACCCTTTTATAGTCTACCAATCCTTCTCTTCCTATTCCATTTGGTTTCTTCCCTTCCATTTTCTGTGCTTCATTCCACACCCTCTCTCCTGATCCCTCCCCGCCACTTACCCTTCTTCCTTTACCATCATCCCAAATCTCTAACATCCTTTTGCCTCCCCATCTACCCCCTCCTTTATCTTCCCTTCCCAATCCTTATTTCCCCCTACTTTTTCATAAATTTCCCTATGCTTCCCATTTCCTTAACTTTCCTTCTTCCTCACCCTTTCCCTACGAACCAGTTGCCACCTTTCAAACTACCCTTTTTAATTTCCCCCTCACCCTTCTCTGCCATTCCACTCTCCACCCTCGCTTCTGTCTCCTAGCCTCTACTCCCCTACCATTCCCTTGCTCACCCTTCCCCTCCTTAGCGTGCCATTTACCCTGCCCTTCCACTGCATCCCCTACCCTACCATTCTCTACTCTTACTATCCTCCCTTTCCCTCTTCAACCTACATTCCACATTCCGATCTCCTACTATTCCTTATTTTCCCTTCCCTTCCATTCACCCTTTCTTTCTTCCCCTTTCTCTCTTTTCTGCGTTCCACTTTCTTACCCTCCTCTTCCTTTCCTTTCTTATCTTTTCTTTTCTTTCCCATTACCTCTGCAGGACTTCATTCCTCGTAATCCTTTGCATTCCATTGGTTCTTTCACCTCCTTCCCCCACTTCCTTAACACTTCCTCTTCCTTTCTCTTGCCTTCTTTAATTACATTCACCTTCCTACCACTCCCTTTCCCCTCTCCTTCACTTCCAGAGACTTGCCTTCCCTCTGGTATGGGTAGGGCATTTTCCTGATTGTGATCCTGGTGATGGAATCCTTGAATGTCAGGGTGAACTAGCTCATCTGACGGCATCTGGGGGATCATAAATAGTGACTACATCCCAAGGTTGCGGACAGAATCTTCCAGCAGTGGGGAGAACTCCGGAAAGATCTTTTCACCACCATCGAAAGCTCAATGTCAGAGTTTTTGTGTGTTGAGAGTTTCCACCTCGCTAAGGGATACATTCTGGCTGGAATGGAACCGAATGGAATGAAATAAGTTGTACTTTTCAGTAACCTTTGCCCCAGCTGGAATATAACTTAATTCTTCAAAGACTGTCCTCTGCATCATGGGCTAACCATGCTTCCTTGAATTGCTTTGCTCCTTTTCTGGCTTTTTTGCTTTGATTCTTAACACAGCTTGCCACCACCCAGAGATAATGATGGGGATGATTTCACCCCTTATTATGATTTAGGTCTGTTGCTGTGTACTTACTTATTTCTGTCTCTGTGTTCTTTGTCCTACATTCCAATTGTTTGGTGACTACGTAATGAAAGACCTAGATGCTCATTACTTCTCTACACAGTGCTGTTTTATTAACTATCACTTCACTGGTATATGCAGTTGACTTGTGTCTCGGGCCCGCCCATGCCACAGAGGCCTAAGTAAGTAAGTCATCTGTTCTTCACAGTGTTTGCATAGCCTGTTATATTGAAAGCGACCTGTGTTACAAGTAGTGTTTCTCACTATTTATTGTTGTATGCCTCTGGGACCTCATGCATAAATGTTATTATGACAATGACAAATTTTATTATGATAATGACATTTTTTTACATGGAACTATCAGAGGCAAGTGGGCTTGATACAATCCATGATACAGAACTGAACTCACCATTTGGACCTGGATTTGCAGTGGTAATTTGACGAGAAACTGAGGTGTTGGGCCTACACCTGCCCTCCATTGAGGCTAAGACAAATATCCCTACAGAAATGTTATAGCCAGGGCCAGCCACCTCTGAGCCCTTGCTCCTTTTCATTGAAGCCCTCATAGGCACTTTAATGGACACCTTTTTGAAGCCCTGTTCTTGTGCACTGGTGAAAAGGCAGGTGGCCAGATGTCACAGACTAGCACCTGGTAACCGTGATTTTCCCACTAAACAGCCTACTCCAGAGTCTGGTTGTTCAGGTTTCAACCATCAAAGTGAACCCCAATATATTCCATGTGACTCCCTCAGATAGGGAGTCTAGGGGATTAAGGCATTCAAAAAATGAATGTTGCGACAAATGGGGTTTCTGGTTGGCTAGGGTGTGCGCCTAAGTCAGGCAGAACCCACCACTCTAGTCGGGGAAAGTAAGTTACACCCCAAAGATAACCTGTGCTCACACCCTAGTAGATTTGCACAGAGGTTTATTCCCAGAGATTATGTGTAAAGTGTTTGCGCAACACACTCACACCAGTGATACAATAAATACATAACAAAAGAGATTCCACACAGGAATATAACAAATATGCTTTTTGTATTGCATATATAATTAGACCAAAATCACATAATCATAAATACTGTGCATAGCATATCCCTGAACTAGTACTCATTATCTTGGTGAGGCAAGAGTAACATTGTCAGGTAGCACAACATCACAACATCGGGGCATGAAACATTACAGCACAACCCATACATAACAAAGTGTCATCAGGATCGTATGAAAATATACTTCTAAATTATACACATACCTCATTAGACCAGTAATGACATAGATCAGTAAGTACTTCACCAAATAGTCAAAGATCACACATCACAATGAGTTCAAAAGATGTAAAAGCTATCTAGGTTGCATCTATCATGAAACAGAATTCTGTGCATTTCTGCAGTCACCTTTGGTAGCATTCGTTATCCTGAATAAGGTATGGCAAAAACAACATCCATCCATATATTAGTGCTGGGAATGCCACAGATAATGAACAAAACACGTAAATCACCCAATATCATTCTTACACATAGGGTGCAGTGCCCCTGCACTCCTATCAGGTGGTATGTGGGATTGACGCCCCAAACGTAGGGCATAGCAGCACCTGTATGATTATTACTGTCAATATGGTAACCTCTTGGTCTCCCAAGAGTGACAAGGATTTTTTAAAGGGGGGTATGGGGCCTCCGTTGAGGACTCACACCACCAGGAGAAAACAAGAATGGGATAGATTTTTCCAGGTGCACCCAGCTGCAGAAGCACACATCACCAGCCTTAGCGAGAAAACCTCTCCTGGTCTGTCCTGCATACAGGACAACTCGCCAGGCCACTGCCTGTTATCACGCAGGGCAGGAGAGATGAACTGTCGGGGCCAGCTTCCGCCCACAATCTCAGTCAGTGAGTGTGAGTGGCGCCCAATACTCAGGGGTGGCCATGCAGCTCACTCAGTTGTGTCCGCTGAGCCTTGATGGCTGGTATGGTGGTGGGCCTCGGGATCGGGGCCCACGGTGACATATGCTCTTGTATCCAGCATGCTGGGTAAGTGTAAATGCTGTCTTTCCGGCGCGGGCATGGAGCTCACAACACTCCGGGGCGCTCCTGGAGGATTTTCCTTTGGTGACTGGGTGCTCCCGCCGGTCTCTTCACACCAGGCCACCAGTGGGATGATGGAAGCACTTCATCCGCACAGGAGAGAGAGATTAAGTGCTCAACACGCGCTATGTGCACAATCCCACCTTTGCCATGCACTCACATGGAAATAAGGCACTCATCACCTATTTGGGCGTAAATTAAGTGCTCATCACGCACTGCTATGGAGGAGGCAGGCAAGGGGCTGAAGTCAGCAAACCCCACTCGCAAATTGGAAAGACAAAGGCCAGGCCACCAAGCCATGGGAAAACACCTAGATAGGGGCCTGAAGGGGGAGTAGGCTAGCTCATCAAAGCAAGTAGTGGTGGTTCCTCTAGACAGTCCAGCAA
Organism: Pleurodeles waltl; assembly: GCF_031143425.1. Classification (NCBI taxonomy): domain Eukaryota; kingdom Metazoa; phylum Chordata; class Amphibia; order Caudata; family Salamandridae; genus Pleurodeles; species Pleurodeles waltl. The sequence goes on along the minus strand of NC_090451.1, from coordinate 271,575,600 downwards.
TGCCTATGTAGTCCAGGGTCAGCGAACAGACTGGCAGCGGGGCAACAAGCAGAAAAGCATTTCATGTGAGTCCTTTAAGCATCTCAGTAATCAGGCAGGAAGCCAACAAACAGGAAAGCAGTCCAGATGAGTCATTTTGCAGCTCAGCAATCCTTCTGACAGAGGTTCAGTCCCAGTTCCAAAAGTGCTATCAAAACCATGGGGCACAACCCCCGTACTTATACTCAAAAATGTCTTTGTTCAGGGGATAACTTCAAAGGGACCCTTTCAAGTAAAGCACAACATCCTTCAACCCAGCCCTGTCTCTAGACATTAGTAGGCTGTAATCAGTCCATTGTGTGAGGGCAGGACACAGCCTATTGACATGTAAGGTGTGAACAACCCTCCCTCTCCCCAGCCCAGGATGGCTATCAGTATGCAAATGGCTCTTCTGTCACACCCAGACCTTCCTGTGTTTTGGCTGTCTGGAACATATGAACCCAGTAGAGCTGTCACTCTGCCCCAGACGTGAATTGGAGTTAGGCTGCAAAGCACTACAGTTATAAGCACAGAGATATGCCCACTTTCTAAAAGTGGCATTTCTAAAATAGTAATGAAAAATCCACCAACACCAGTAGGCATGATTTTTTACTACCATTCCAAACATACCAAACATGCCCACCCTATTCCTCACAGATCAGAAATTATCACATAGACATACATGAGGGAATTCCCAATGCAAACCCATGAGAGGAGCAGCACTCACAGAAGTAAAAAACTAAAGAGGATGTTTGTCACGACTGGGACATGTAACACATACAAATATATGTCCACCTTTTACATACACAGCACCCTGCCCATAGGGCTATCCAGGGCCTACCTTAGGGATGATTTAGGTGTAGTACAAAGGGAGTTCAGGCCTTGGAAAGTAGTTTGACTTGCCAAGTCAATGTGGCAGTAAACTGTGCATGCAGACACTGCAGTGGCAGGCATGAGACAAGTTTGAAAGGCTATTTCTGTGAGTGGTGCAATCTGCGCTGTAGGCCCACTAGCAGCATTTAATTTACAGGCCCTGGGTATATGGTATAACACTTTACAAGGGACTTACAGGTAAACAGAATAATTCAAACAGGTGTAAGTCAATTATACGTTTTAGGAGAGAGATTAGCACTGATTAGCAGTAGTAAAGTGCCCCGGGTCCTAAAGCCAACAAAAAGAAGGTCAGAAAAATAGGAGGAGAAAGGCAAACAGTTTGGGCCTAACCCTCCAGAAAGGGCCATTTCCAACAAATGTTCTCTTCGGCTAGTCCAGAACTGAGATTGTTCAATGCAGATTGTTTATTGTTTAGATATACACATGCCCTCTGCGACCTGCCCAGCAAGATCTTGTTAGCGGTCTTGGAAACTCAAAAGGTCTCACTGGCTCATACCATTCAATGTGGCAAAGATGCGTCCAAATATGTGATGTACACTGGCCTTGATACTAATGATTGTCTAGGAAAGGTGGTTGGTACCAGTGTAGTGCTCCACTGCCATGGGTGAATGCGCTTCAGAGGATTCTCTGCAGACGGCTAGGGTTCTCTCTTTGATATGCCTTTCAGGTTTGTACCCTGAATATCGACCGCAAGGTATCAATGGGACACAGTATTGAGCACAAAATGTAAAACAAATTGACATGTAAGTCTACATCTTCTGTACCTAACTGCACATATATGTGCCTACGTGGTGTACGTATGTAGATGTGGATTTAGAAATAATAGATCTATACTTCCCTATATACATTTACCTTTCAACATTGTGTCCCTCGATATTTTGTCATTGATATTATTCTACCATAATATTCTGAGGTCAGATTTCAGTAGTAAAACCTCTAGTTTTTTTTACCCCTGTCAAACAGTTTGATCACCAGTTTAGGAAATGCTGAGGTTAATCTAGCAGGCTGGTGTATAGACAATGTGAGACTCCTAGGCATCTGCTGCAATCATTTCACTTCTTTTGAGGCCTGGGACATGGAAAGAATGTAAGTGAAAGGTAGTGAAGCAAAATAGTTGATGGAAGGAGAGGGAAGGAGAAGTGGAGGGGAAGCAACTTGGTGATAATGGGGTTGGAAAGGAAACATATGGGAAGACTAAAAGAAGAGACAGGGAAAGGAGTGGAGAAAAGGGAAGGAAAAATTAATGAAGGGGAAGAGAGTTCAGAAGGGAAGAGAATTACTGGCAATGTGGGATACAGGATGGAAGGGAATGGAAAGAAGGGGCAAAGTGGGAAATGAGGAGAGAGAGAGAGGGGTAAGGTAAAGGAGGGTGTGTAAATTGGATTGGTTGAAAGGATGTGGAACAAAGGGAAGGAAAGGGGATAGAGTGGGGAAAGGAGGGTGAAAGGATGGGTTGCTAAGGAGGGGAAAGGGCACTGAAGGAAATGGTAAGGAATGGCAGGGCAGGAGAGAGAGAGGTGGGAGTAGTTATGGTGGTAAAGAAGTGTACGAAAGCTAGGAAGAGGTGTGAAGAACAGAGCTTAGGAGAAAGTGAAAGGTGGGGAATAGAATGGAGGGGACAGAAGGGGGATTGTCAGATAGGGAGGGGAAGCAAGGGTTGGAGGGGTTATTGGTTGGAAGAATAGTGGTGACAGAAAAAGTGTGTTTGGAGTTGGAAGGATTCAGAGTGGTTGGTAGAGTATATATTTTACCATGTATGGCAGTTGTGGATTTTAAAGTTAGTTGTCAGTTTGGTTTTCAGATCATGTGTTTTCAATTTAATTTCCAGGTTAATTTTAATTTTGTTTAATCACTCACCTTTGCCTCCTTGCCCCTATGATCTGACATCCTCTTTTGTGGGGTCATTTCAGCCCCTTGTGGCCTCTATCTGCAGCTCCACACAATAGCCCTCCCAACAACTGTCCTGGTGTCCAAAGATGCAGCTTCCTGGTTAGCAGCCTTTTATACATAGTATGTGTCACAATAGAGACTCTTTCACACGTCATTATTACACCCCCATTCTGTGGATGATGCCATGTATTTCCAGAGAGAGAGGGAGCAGGTCAGGGCATTGATACATTCCAATTTCTTGATGAGGTCACTTATCAAGTAATGCACATGAAGACAGGTCTCTGGTCCCTGACATTGTATGTTCGATGTGGTCTTTATTTCTCTCTTTCGCCTGCTGTGGCAGAACTCCCGTCTGTAGCTTAGGTGTTGTGGCAGTCAGTGCACGGCCTGTGATTTCACAAGTGTTCCATTCTCAGGCTCTGCTTCTGCTGTGAAGGGACGGCGGCTGTCAAATATGTTTTGTTTTTCTCACTCCTTCTTTGGTGCAAAGTATATATTCACCATAAAGTCCGTCCTCGCAATTTGTCAGAATGTTGTTCCCCCTTTTGTATATAAAAGGAAACTCCCGGGCAACATGCACAGGGGGGAGGGGAGGAATAACCATTTATTTAATTTAATTAAAAAAACAACCACTTACCTTCCCTCGCTGCCACGCCGCTCCTCCCCTTTGTCACGGGGGCTGGTAGGCACAGGCTCCCAACCTGCCCTGCCGCCAATCCTCACGCTGCTCAGAGCAGCGTCGAGATTGGCTGGGAGCGCACAGCCAGAGAGCTCCCAGGCCGACTGCGAGCCTGTGCAAACCTCTCTATCCCGGCAACTGTGTTGCTGGGCTGGAGAGAGCCTACTGAGCATGTATGTTTGGCCGGCTCAAGACGGTGCACTCCCCCTTACTGCTCATCACCCTGTAGCCCCGCCCCCTTTACCAGAAATCGATAATAAACCAAGTTGTTTTTTTTTATAAACCATTTTTATTAGTTTTATGTGAAACATGAAACAGCTTGACAGGCCAATGAGTCATTGATATAAACAGCACAGATAACATGGTACAACATCGAGCATCACATGGTTCTCTACTGCACTTACAGGAACCACTGTCTCCAATGCCAGATCGCCTCTGTCCCCTCACTGTACATCCAGACCTCTTGCCCCATTCCAGCTCCCCCACACCTTGGTATATTTGGCCAGTCGCCCTCGTACCTCACTGACCAATTTTTCCTGTTGCGCGCACCAATCCATTCCCTGACGCCATTTTGTGACCGAGGGAGCGGTCTCGGCCTTCCAGTTCGCCGCAATGTCCCGCTTAGCCACCAAACAGGCCATCCCCACAAATGCTCTCTGCGCTCTGCTGGACCCCACCCCATCAAGGACGCCCTAAGAGAGCCAGCAAGGGAGCTGTGTCAATCTCCCCCCGTATAACTCACGAGGTTTCCCCCAGTACCGCCTTCCAATAACTGGCGATCCGAGGGCAGGTCCATACCATATGAAAGAAGTCTGCCCTGGTGCTTGCACAATGAGGACAATCCGCTTGGGCCGCAGCTCTGTTACGCATCTGGTCAGGCGTGAGGTATGCTGTGTGAAGGAAGTATATCTGCACCACTCTGAGTCTGGAAGCTGTAGTTAGGGACCGTGGGGCCATCAACGCCTCCCTCCAGTCTCCCTCATCATTCGGTCCCACCCATTTCTCCCATCATTCTCGGAGTTTGTCAGGCACCTGGGTGGTGTTACTAATCAGTGAGCGGTAAATGCGTGACACCCCACCTACCTAGTGCACCCATCATAACCTTAGCCTCCACGGTGCTGAATTCAGGGAGTTCCGCACCGGTCTGAATGTGAGCCTGCAACACATGTCTAAGCTGTAGGAACTTGTGTAATTGGGACTTATGTAGTTCAAAGCGCTCCTGAAGCTCTTGAAACGATCGCATGCAGGAGCCAATCCAGACGTCCCCCAGCTGGGAGATACCTATGAGGTCCCATTTATTGAAGCCACACAGCGCGGAGACCTCTCCAAGCCACCGCCCCGCCACAGCGGAGTCTGCTGGGTGAGGCGATCCCACCACCCCGTTTTCCGCTGTGCGGTTCTCCACCCCACCAACACCACCCGAGTCACCTCCGGAATACTTCGCAGCAGGGGGTCCCCGTACAACCTCCCAAGCAATCCAGAGAAGCCCATCGTCAAACTACTACTTCGAACTCAGCAGTGTTCCCGACACCGGGCAACAGGAGGCCAACAAGCCCGGGTCAGCTTAGTCGCCTCTGGAGTCGATGGTGGTATTTCTCTGCCTGGTGTCTGCCTGCTAGCCACCCATTGCGTAAGCCATTGCATCTGTGCCACTAGATAGTAGACCTTGAAATCCGAGACTGCTAGCCCTCCCTCCGTCAGAGGGTGATGCAGGGTGGCCAAGGCCACTCTGCATCAGCCCGATCCCCAGATAAAGCCTGATATAATCTTATGTCGCGAAAGTAGGAGGCCAGAATCCAAAGCAGGAGTGTTGTAAAGAAGTATAGCAGGCGGGCTGCGCCACCATCTTCAGCAGGGCTACCCTGCCTGCAACCAAGAGTGGCAATGTCACCCAGAAAGTGGTGCTGGCCTTGAGGGACATGATCGCTCTACCTATATTTTCCTCCAACAGGTCATCTGGAGCATGGTATACTCGGATTCCTCCTTGGTATTGAAAGGAATCAGGCTCCCACATCAAGGGTCCTGAGTCCTCCGGGGGCTGCCTCGAGTCATGTACTGGGAACAGGCAAGACTTGTGCAATTTAACCTTAAGCCCAAATAGGGACCCATAGTGGTCCAACATATCACGGAGTCCCCTCAGGTCATCCCGGAGGAGCAAGCCATCTGCATACAGTGCTATATGATGGGTGTGCCCTCCAGCTTTGAGGCTGCTCTAGATGGTTCCCATGTGGGCCGAGCATTCTAGGGGCGCCATTGCCAGAGCAACGAGCAATGGTGAGAGGGGCAGCCCTGCCTGGTCCCTCTCTCTATTACCCATCTCTCCGAAATCGATCGTCCAGTGCGGACTCTAGCAGTCGGGCTAGCATAGAGCAGGCACATCCATGCTATAAAGCTCCCTCCCCGGCCCATTCGTTCCATTATGCTGTAGAGGAATTGCCGCTCCAGGCTGTCAAAGGCTTTTTCGATATCTATCGCTAATATCGATGCTCTCCCTCCCTCCCGGGTATTAGCCCCCTGGGATTACGCACAACCTTCGGATGTTATGGGCTGTGTTGCATCCCAGAATAAAGCCAGCCTGGTCCCTGTAGATGAGGGATGACATATGCGGCAAAAGGCTTGTGGCCAAAAGTTTGCTCAATATCTTATAGTCCGTATTCAGCATTGATAACAACTGGTAGGCCTGCTAAACATGAGGTTCTTTCGCAGGTTTGAATAAGGGGACTAATAGCGCTTCCCAAGAGGACTACAGGAGGAGACCTACAGTTCTGGCTGTGTTATACAATTCTATTAATTTAGGGACCAGTGTCTCCGAGTATGCAGCATAAAATTCCATGTGTAGTTCACCTGTGTCAGGCATTTTTTTCCGGGCCTTGGCCTCCATAGCTGCTTTCACCTCTTGGATGCTGATCGCCTCCCTGAGGGCATCTGCATCCTCCTGGGTTAGAGTTGGAAGTCGCAGAGGGCTCAGAAACTCAGCTTGCTGGGCCACAGAGGGTTCCATAACCCCGCTGTATAGTTTAAAATAATAGTTGTGGAATTCACTGTTAATATCATCCTGACGGTACAACCTGCTTCGTCGTCGGCCATTAATTCCACAATTACCCACCAGCGTTTGGCTGGGTTTGCCACACCAGGAGGGGGCCAGCGCAGTTGCGTTTGGTGTGTGCCCGTATTATATGGTTGCGATAATCAAAGCACCACAGCCTCTCTACCTTCGCCATCACCTCCTCCTGTGCCACAAGTAGCTCCGGTTGGACTTCCGGATGCGCAGGGTGAAGCTTCTCAGTTAATATGAGGGCCTTCTCTGCCTCCAAGGTCTCCTGGGGCAGCATCGATTGGATTCCTACTGCCTCTGAAATGCACCGTCGCCTAAGCCCCACCTTGAAGGTATCCCATTCAGATAGAGAGGACTCTGCTTTTCACGTGTTGTCCTCAAAATATTGTGTTATGCCGGCTCTGATCATGTCTCTAAAGAGAGGATCATACAAGAAGTCAGGGCTCAGATGCCACGTCATTATCGGGGGCATCCCCTCTCCCATTACAATCCCATTAGCAGGGGATTGTAATTAGAAATGGTACGGGACAAATATTCAGTACCGGACACCAGCGCATGTACGTCTGGGGTGCAGAAAAGGGCATCCAGTCGCATGTGGAGATCGTGGAGGCTGGTGAAAAATTAATAATCTCAATCCTGCTGGTGTTGCTGCCTCCTGGAGTCAAGCAGACCCCTCTCCCACTACCAGCCCGCAAACACCTGGGACACTCGCATGGCCACTGCCTCCCGAAGAGGGTGGTGGGATCGGTCCAACTCCAGGTCTGCAACACAATTATAGTCACCAGCTAGAAAGACAAATCACATCAAGTGTGGGGTGAGTTTTCAGGAAAGCTCTTCAAAGAACTCCTGTTGGCCAGCATTCGGGCCGTAAATGCTGCCCAGGACAATATCACGCCCGTCTAGTCTTCCTGTCATGATAATGTAACGACCCACAGGTCAATAATCCGGCCAGTATGCTGGAATGGGACTTCTGCTCTAATCCATATTAGAACACCACATGCGTAGGGCAAATGGGTCGTATAATAGAGCTGTCTCCTCCACCTGCGCTGCATTGCCAACCCCTCCGCTGCGGTTAAGTGTGTTTCCTGCAAGAGTGCAATCTGTACCCCTCTGCGCTGTAGGTATGAGTGCACCTTGTATCTCTTAGCCATACAGCATATCCATCAGATGTTCCAAGTGATAATTTTATAGCTTACGGGGGGTTGCCATGGAACTGTGTTGTAAAAGTGATCTATGCTCATATGCATGGGTGGAAGCTCATCTGAGTTTCCCGCCCCGTCATCCTCATTATTAGAGCCTAGTGCCCTCTCGATACACCACAACATTCCCTCCTCAAAAACAAGTAAGAAGAACTTTTTGAACTCCTCCTTCCCAGGACAAGCAGGATATCCCTCCTCATCCAAACAAGTGTATCTTGATCAACCAATTGTGGGAGCGTCCGCTTCACGTCTGACCCAAACTGTCAACTGACTGAGGGCTGCTATCTTGGGCCGCCGCACCTCCTCGCACTTTGCCCCAGGTCCCTGCTCTTTGCATTGCTCCCAGCCTGGGCAGGCGCCTCGGGTTGTGCTCGCCTTCCCGCTGCATCCTTTGTCACCTCTTCAGCTGCCAGGTGTCACAGGGGTGGTTGCTGTGATAATTTGCAGTGGGTCTCCCACTTCGCCGCCATTTTGTTCTGTTCGCAGCACGCCACACCCGGACATCAAACAGCCTCCCGGGGCTGCAGCAATGGCAAACTCACCTCGGTTCTGGTGGCTGTAGGGTGAGTGCGCCTGTCCAGGGGCACTGGGGGGCAATGGGGCTGAAAGTCTTGAGCTTGCAGCCCCCTGAGGTTTTCACACGAAGTACCAGCAAACCATATTTCACATAATTTTGTGCAATTTCCCTCTCTCTTCTTACCGCAAAAGCAAGTGGATGTCACTGAATTTAATAACTAAATAAACTTCATCAACATCAAGAAACTTAGGGGTCATTACAACTCTGGCGGTCTTTGACTGCCAGGTTTGTTTCGGCGGATTTCACCACCAACAGGCTGGTGGTGAAATCCGGGAGCCGCGGTCGCACCGCTGGGACCGGCGGTTTTCTGCCATTTTAGTCCCGGCGGAAGTAATCCTCCAGGGCAGCACTCCTTGCAGCACTGCCCAGGGGATTACGAGTCCGCCTCCCGCCAGCCTTTTCATGGTGGTTTGAATTGCCATGAAAAGTCTGGCGGAAAGGGGAGTCGCGGGGCCCCTGGGGGCCCCTGCACTGCCCATGCCACTGGCATGGACAGTGCAGGGGCCCCCTGCCACGGCCCGTGCAGCTTTTCGCTGTCTGCTATGCAGACAGTGAAAAGCGCGACATGTGCAACTGCACCCGTCGCACAGCTGCAACACTGCCAGTGTTTCCGCCCGCCGGCCCAGCGGGGATCTCCTGATGGCCGCGGCGGGAGTGCGGCCGCATTGGTGGCTGCCCGGCGGTCCAACCTTGGCGGGTGGTAAGGTTGTAATGACCCCCTTAATTCTTAAAAGTAGGCTTCTGTGGAATGGGCTGTCCCTAGGTGCCAGGCAACTGAGTATACCATTGAAGTGAGTGTTGACAAAGTAGCACTGGGTGGAGACGTAATGACGTACATTACGCACCAAACAATTTGAACTGCAGAGCAAAGAGCAGATAGGCGGAAGTAAGTGAGAACAGAGTAACATCCCTAGATGATGCAGGCTGCATACATTGCTGATTCCAGTTTTCCCCTTTGTGTAATTTTGGCAAAGTAAAAGTACTGGTCACACTTTTAAAAGTAACTCTGACCAGAAATGTTGGATCATTTGTAGGTCTTTCTTTTTGCCCACCATGTATATATCTAGAAATATACAAAACACTGAAATTTGAATGTTAAGATGACCTACACAACCATAACTCCAATAATGCACTGCTCCTTACCTGACACAACCTGACTCAACAGCCCATATGATAGCCCAAGTGGTGTCACTGAAAATAGTAGTAATATTGTAGAATGTGACTAAAAACATCATACATCATTTTACTGCAATTTATATAACACAACGGAGTACCACCACTGGCTATGGTACCAGAATATCGTTGTTAGAAAATCGGCTGACCTGGATGTTTTGTCCTACATATCATTAACAAAAATATCACCTTATTGGAGTGAATAATACAAAATCTATACCCAATCAGATAATGGTTCAGCACACAAAATTTCGGTCACAATATTTGTCAGACAAATGTTCTGTATACTATATTCTCACGCATACTATAATTTGTCTTATGCGCAATTTGAAATACTCAAGAAAGTTCTGGATAGTACTACTCACCATTACTATCCAGTACCACTTAACATTTCCATAAAGGTAGAGCCTTTGCATATCAGACCGCAAGCCCAGGAAGCCTCTTCCAGTTCAAATTTAAACAATTGCCAATTATTTACAATCAGCAAAATCCCCCAAAACCTAGTTTTTACTCCGTAGGATTTGTATTGGTTCCTCCCTGTTCTTCTGCACCAGGACACCTTTTTTTAAAAAAATAGTGAGATAAAAAGTCTAAATTAAACAGATCGGGGGATCGAATATCGATCCTGAAGAAAGCCAACTAACCCTAAGGGGCAAGATGTATTGACTGAAACATGTTGACCTGCAGATGCTGGGGTTACTAAGGCTCTCAAATATAGTCTACACTAGATTATAACCTTGTCAAGGGGCCCTTCTACTGAACCAGCATTAGGGTGCTGTAGACAATTTTATTCTTCATTTGGATCAATAACATAACAACAAAGTGTTTTCTTGGGTCCAACGGCGAGCTCGTCCAGGTACAGGAGGTATCTGGAAGAGGACACTGTGATGAAGCATGCCCCTAGTACACGTAGTGGGAGGGAGTTCCTTTTAAAAACACTTAGAGGTGTCCTTACCAGTGAGGATGAGAGAGATAAACGAATGATGACCTGGGAGTCTCCTCTATTTTGAAGTATGTAACAACAGTACTGACCTCAGTATACCTACCACCAACACTACAGAGGGTCACAATGAACAAGCTTAATGAGGCTTTGATGCAGCTCCCTGCTAGACTGCTATGGGTGTGAGGAGACCGTAATCTTGTCCTCAATAAAAGAATATGCACACCACAGTGAGAGCAAGGGCACACAGCAGGAAGCTTGTAAGGGACTGCCTCTTTTTGAATGATCACCCCCAAGTGTTTGGGCTGATGCTTCTTGTTTTTCGACTCTGAAAGTGCACTGAGGCCTGCTAAAGAGACCTCAGCGCCAGTGCGCTGTCCCCTAAAGTCACAAACAGTTAGGAGCGCACCTGCCTAACATCCCAGCAAATAATCTGCCCCATTGCATCATGATAAATGTAGTTTCCTCAAAAAACGAACTCAGTTACTTTTAAATATTTCACCTCTAAGTAGGTGCAGCCTTTGCTGTGCATCTCTGGACACATGTGTTTCTGGGTTAATCCCTTCTTCAGCAGAGAACAAATTTGCGGGGTGCTGGAAATGCTGCCATTAATCATCCGGTTTCAATACCTCTTCACTGGCATGCAGTGCCTGCTCCAGAGCTCGTCAGCCCAGTGGCTCAAGGGAGCCTTTTTAAAGTCACAAACAGTTAGGAGCGCACCTGCCTAACATCCCAGCAAATAATCTGCCCCATTGCATCATGATAAATGTAGTTTCCTCAAAAAACGAACTCAGTTACTTTTCAGCGCTGTCCCCTAAAGGTCTATGTTTCATTGGCCTACACCCAATTAGCATGGTTAACTTATTTATGAGTCAGTAATACATGGTACCTGGGTACCCATGTCCTGCCAGTTAAAGTGTCCACCATGGACTGTCCACATATTGTGCCACCCTGAGTGTGACTAATTAAAATGTGTCTTCCAGCCTGCCACTACAGCCTGAAAGAGCAGCTTTAAGTTGCTAACTCAACTTATCACTTATCCTAAAGACAAAGTTCAGACCTCCTTTTTTAAAATATATGTGACCCCTAAGGTAGCCTATCAAGTCGTAAGACAGGGTGCTGTATATTAAAAAGTGGGGCATTACTTTAATATGTCCTAAGAGAGAAAAACTCAAATTGTTGCTTCTACTATAGAAAGGCTTGTAGCCCCATTGGTGAGTACAGGGTTACATGCTGACAACTCCACTCAGCTGTGCTACCTTTTGACTAGGTACTATTAATGTTGGTACTTCAAGTTATATAAATAATCATCACACTAAACTTGACTTGATGCTCAAGTTGAATTTAATGCAAATATGGCTATATGTAAATTTTAGCAAGTTGCTACTCTGTTACTCAGGTTTTCCAGTGGCCATTCGCAGATGGGGGCCTCAAGACAGCCATCTGCCTTCCTGGGGAGAAGTGTGAATGACTCCCAGGATGGTAATGATAGAGACTTGCAGTTGGAAGAGGTGTCACCTCTCACCGGCAGGAAGCCACACAGAATGTGAGCCCAAAAGGAGAGCTTCAAAGTGGAAGCCACCTTCGAAGCGCAAATGGTGACTGCACACAAGAGGGACTACTCTTTTGTTCAGGTTGACGGGCTGGGTTTGGTGATAGAGAGGAGAAAATAGTTGCCAAACCAGTTTTCACGTGGGCATGTAGCCCTCAGGTAGCCAAAGCTCTAGGGTAGGCAACTAAATTCTCTACACTAACAGAAAGGTTCAGCCATCTTGGGATTGGGCAGAATAGTGCACTCTGAGATAGCTTGCTGCCACACATTCCAGGAAGCCATCATAAGGCAGGAAGGGACCTGGTAGTCCAGTGGCTAGCACCCGTCACATCCCAAGGGCACTTTCTGAACACAAATATTGCACCTGTGGCACCCAGACCTCAGATCATGTCTGGACTAGAGAGGGGACTGCCCTGCAGTTTCCTTGGCCTGGCAAGAGAGGCTGCACCAAACTCTGGACTGCACCTGCTGATCCTTGGGCTAGCAAAGAGAGGACTGTGCCTGTGGTGTCTGGTTCGTGGAAAGTCACACCAGAGCCCCAGACAGAAGAGGTAAACTCAGGTATGCAGTTGTCTGACTCCCTGTTCCAGCACCAAGGCCACAGAAGTCTGCCTTGGCTAGTCAGTAGCCAAAATTGATTGATCACAATTGACCGCCGATGTGCAGCACAGGAGCTCAGGAGTCCCAGTGCTCAAAAGTTGCATCCAAGTATACTGGACCTGGGAGAGTTGTCGGAGTGCAGTTTGGTTGCCCAAGATGCATAATAGCCTTCACCAAAGGGAATCACTGGTTTAGCTGTGCCCGGAGGCCAGTATTCCAAGGAGTAGCCCCAGGAATCCCCGTTGATCGCACAGCATCCTCATCATCTTAGCGCATCTTCAGCATCCCGGATCCCTTGCATCAGAACTACCTCAATGAAGTCTAGGGTGGATCGCCCATAAAACCTAGATCTGGACTGGTGACTGCTTTGGTTTGGTGAGAAGGTAAATATCCTACAACTTCTTACTGGCACCCATAACCTCCACCCTGCTGAAGCTGGTCACCCAAACCGGGCAGGAATAGATAAACACAACTTTACAAAAGTTTTACAAAGTTTCAAAACTTTACGTTTACAAAGCAGTGATGTACTATTTACCTAAAACTGTATATTTCCAGAATCCTCCAGTGGATTATGTTCATTTTGGTGTCTACAAATTAATAAAAAAATAAGATCTATTTATATAAATTGGTGTCAGACTTCTTTTCTGTTGTTTAACTTTATTCTTTCTTTGTTGTGATATTTCTAAATGTTTTACCCTTGTTCTTTTGTTTTAGCCTTACAGTTAGAAGCCACAACTACCCAGGGTTAAGCCTGACTGGACCCAAGGTGAAATTGTGAGTGTATTACACAGTTATGTCTCACTATCACACTGTATATATAGTACATCACATATCCTCACAAAGCTGATCCATAAAACAACAGTATCAGGATGGTAGCTCACCTTGTTCAAAGGTCAATGAGAAAACACTTAAGCATGGCTTTGATCACCCTAGATGCAGAAAAGAGCCTTTAAAAAGATGCACCAATGGGGAAAGTAATAGGGAGATTTGGTGTGGGGGGCTGTTTAATAAAAATGGTCATGGCATTCTACCAATCCCCTAAAACTAGAATTCTGATGAATGGAGTGAATGCTGAGTGGTTTGTTGTTTTTGCATGAGTGGTTTGGCCTCGGCAGGAAAACGAGACGGGGATGCCCACTCTCCCCCTCCTATTTATAGTAGTCATCGAGTCTTTGGTCCTATGGCAGTTCACACAACAGAAAGCCATACAGTTTAGGACAGAACATTGCACCTCGTTCGCAGATTACACAATGTTTAAATTAACTGACCTACCCAGCCGATTTCCAGACCTCATATTTATTCTGCAGGAATTCTTTGAATATCCTGCCACAAATTAAATGCTGAAAATACATTTTCTTATTGTTTAATTTAGAGGAAATAGGAGTATTTAAACAGAACAACCCCATTCAGACCCATTTAAAGGTCTATGAGCGTATTTTGCATACCAATTGCCAAAACTTTATACCACAATTGATGGGTGACATCTGAAATGATGGAAGTACGCATATGGCCAGGCTGGCGGACCTTAAACTTCCTTCAATGCTGTTTTACATATCCCAAGTACATGTGAAGTATATTGAGAGAGAGGTATTCAGGTCCCTCCAGAGGTGGATATTGGAGTTTGGCTGGCTGGCAAAACCACCAATATTATCAGTGAAATTGTTGAAGCCGCAAGTTCAGGATGGAAGGTTTGAGTTTTCCCTACATTCATACCTACTGTATAGGGGCTCAGTTGTACTGACTGCAAGAATGGCCCAGCAGGCACACAGTCAAGCACTGTTTGCTTTTGGATCAGAGGGTGACTGGGAGAGCCTTCTGGGCATAATTTAGATACCTTAGAGCAGAAGGCGTAAGAGCAGCTATTACTGTGAAATCACCAGTATGTTCCTACCTGTCTGTGGTTTAGTAATGGTGTCAAGAGAATTTATGATTATCTATTCCTATACACAACCATACACTTTATCCTTGATTTCACACCAGCCTGCAACAGGTGACCATATTCAAGATGGAGAGATAGAGACTGTAGAATGCTATGCGCCCAGTAAGCAAGTTTCAGGTCCAGCTCTCCTGTACTGCTGCATCGCTCTGCTTCCTCCCCATTTTCTGAGTTCTTTCTCCTGCTTTTCCCTCATATTTAACTGCTTTCGCCTTCTTTCTCCCTGTTTTCTGACTACTTTCTCCTGCTCTTTCCTCGTTTTTCACAGCTTGCTTCTTACTTTACCTCACTTTCTCCTGCTTGTCCCTCATTTTTTACTGCTTTCTCCATCCTTTTCCCCATTTTCTGAGTGCCTTCTCCTGCTTTTTCCTCATTCTCCTCTGCTTGCTCCTTGTTTTTCCCCCACTTTCACTGCCTCACCTTGTGTTTCCCTCATTAGCCGCTCCCACTCGTGAACCATTTTCACACCTCCTAAAAAGCACCGCCCACCATCTCCCAGCACCCCTCTCTCCTCCCAGGACCTACTTACCGGAGGTCGCAGCACAGCTGTGTAGTGGAAGTGTGCAGCGGGCATGCCACTGGTGCACCAAAGGCAAGCTCCTTTGTGCCCTCTGTGCCCGTCTGAGCCTGGACCATGCCGAGCTCCAGGAACCCTGGTTCTTCCACCCCACGCAGCTACACCGCTGCATACCTCTGAGCCCTGGGCGCATTGACAAGAACTGCTGCCACACATTTCCACCCACCACCAGAAGACCGTTTTCCTAGAGCACAGCCAATTCACCTGCAATACCAAAGCAACCAACAATGCTGGAGGCACCGCAAACACAACTGCACCCACCACGCTGACCGAGACTGCCATGGCACAACTCCAGTGCATTCTACTCAACGCACAATCTCTCGGCAAACATACCACAGAGATCTGGGCACGATCTCATCCCTCACCCCAGACGTCATCTTCCTCACAGAGACCTGACTGAACCCTGCCTTTGCACCTGACATCGTCATTGCCACACCCAAAGGCTAAAGATAACACATTGGGAACGAGTCAACAAACACAGCGGTGGAATTGCCATCATCTAGAAGGACACCATCCGCTGCACAACCTCCTAAGATGACCCAACCCTGATATTGGAGCATTTCAGTTTCCAACATACATACAAAAAAAGCCCCATCAGATGCACCCTCACATACAGATTACCATGATCATGTCCCAGCTTCTGCAATGCCATCCCTGATTTCATTGCCTCGATCACCATCGACGTTGAGCACTATTTCTTCCTAGGAGATCTTAACTTCGACCTCGACAACCCTGATGACACCAACTCGAGCGAACTCCTTGAAAGCATGAGCAACACAGGCCTCCTACAACTCATCAGCAACCCCACCCACATGCTCAACCCCATTTTTACTTCCAGCAACAGTCAAGTACAACCACGCCTCACAGCTCACCTGGGCTGACCACTACAGTGTCCACTTCACCATCTCAAGATCTACCAATACAGGCACCACAGAACAGTGGAACAACGCTGTCAACTCCCACCTCGCAGACACATCACCTGACCCAGATAAGTCTGCGAAGAACTTCTCCAAGTGGATCACAAAATGCACCAACACAATCGCCCCCGCCAAGCCAACCACACCCAAAGTACAGGCCTGATGAGTCAGCTGGTTCACCATGGAGCTGAAATCCTCCAAACACAACTGCTGGCAACTAGAAAGAAAGTGGCATACTAGCAAAAAGACAGAGGACCATACCACCGTCAAAACAGCACTCAGCCAGTGCCACAGCCTCCTGAGAGAAACAAAGAAGAACACTCTAGAAGATCACATAGAAGTCACACAAAACACAGCAAGGAGCTCTTCACCATAATGAAGGAGTTTAGCAACCATGCAGGCACTGGGAACAATATCACCCCCTCCCAAGAACTGTGTGACACCCTGACAGGCTTCTTCTATGACAAGATCTCAGCCATTTACCAGAACTTCAAACTCCTGCCACTGACAGCATCAGCCTACTCACACTCATGAACACAAACCCTGAGCACCTGCTCACCTGTTGGGATCCTCTCACAACTGAAGCCACAATCTCCATCATGAACTCCATACACTCTGGAGTACCCACGGACCCATGTCCCCACCACATCTTCAACGTCGGTAGCAAGATGATTGGCGACAAGCTCAAAAAAGTCCTGAACGCCTCCATCACCACAGCCTCCTATCATGAGAACTGGAAACATGCTGAAATGAGACCCTCCTGAAGAATCATCTTCTGACCCAACAGATATGAAGAACGACCAGCCCATCTCCCTGCTCCCCTTCCGGCAAAGGTTCTGGAAAAGGCAATCAACCAGCAATTCACCAAACACTTGGAACACTACAACCTCCAGGACCCCTCTCAAACCAGATTACAAGCCAACCACAGCACCAAGGCAGCCCTGATCGCAGCCACCAATAACATCAGGTCCTCCTAAACTGTGGTGAAGCAGCAGCCCTCATCCTCCTGGACCTGTCAGTCGCCTTCGGCACCATCTCCTACCACATCTTGATCAACAGACTCCACCAAATCGGAATACAGGAAGATGCCCTCAAATGGATCACCTCAGACCTCACCAGAAGAACACAGAGAATCCATCTCCCACCATTCACCTCGGAACCCAAGAAGATCATCTGCGGTATCCCACAGGGATCGTCAGTCAGACCCACCCTCTTCAACATGTTCATGACCCCCCTTGCAAACACTCAAATCATACAGACTCAACATCATCTCCTATGCCAACAACACCCAGCTCATCCTCTCGCTGTCTGGAGACCCCTCAACCACCAGAACAAACTTCCACAGATGTATGATGTAGTAGATGGAAGAATGCACCTCTAAAGGTAGCAACCTTCAGCTCTGGGGCCTTCTTAAACTCCATATTTAATAAGCTTTAAATTGAATAATACGACTGTGCCAAAGAAGGTAGGTAACCACAGGTGAACTTTTCTCACACACCTATGCTTATGGACAACCACACACTTATTGCAACATGGTTTGATCAGTCTCTGTCATACAAGCACAACGCCACAAGACTTCCAACAAAGACTGCACTCTCACAATTCCTTAGGTCAGCCAATGAGGGGAAGCAGCATTCCCTACCTTGTCACAGAGTAGGACGGGATCAGAGTGACTTCTAATCCACCCACTCAGTGAAGACGAGTCAATGATAGACACTGGGTCCTGGGCACTTCATGGCTGAAAACTGAAGCGCTTAGGTAGAAGGCTTTCACTAAAGCTCCCCTAATTCATGAAGGGGAGGGCCTTGAGGATCTTTATCTAGCTGAGCTGAGGAGGTTGTGCCCACAGGAGCTGTGACATCCTCACCCCAGCAAAGGACAGTTCAGGCTGCTAGGAACCTGCACATTTAGCACATGTCTGTCTTGTGGCTGCCTCACTTAAAAATAAAGTTCCATCAGGCTGACCTTTGCTGAGACTGACAGACACACATTATGTCCAAACGGTGTTGTGGTGTCAGAGCACTTAACATCGCACAGAAAGGCACAATAAATCATACATGTGTAAATCAATGTACGGGAAATGCTACATAAGACAATGAGGTTTACAACTTATAAGGTATAGAAATCACATATTATACATACTTGAGAAAATAATATGTTAAGGGTGAAAGGTCAGGAGAAACACAAAGTCAGGGTATAATCCTACTGCGGTAATTGTGGTTGTGGTAGTAATTAAATTATCTCAGTGTCAGAAGCAGGACCCATTTTACTGTCTAAATAAAAAACAAAATGTTGATCTGTATGTTACGAAATGTGCTTTTTAGGGGCACGTTATTCCTATATTCTATTTTATGAGTCACAACTGTGACTGGATAAAACACGGACACCCCCTAGAGCTGTGTTAACCACTAAGGTTATCTTACTGCAATTGTAATGCACTCAAAATTGCTGGGCACAGAATGCACTCTACAGCGGGTGTCTTAACCCTTTAACACATCTTAAAATGAGGCTCTTAGTGACCAATTAGGTAATCTAGAACAGATTTACTGTCACATGTGTCCATGTTGCCAATTTCTTTGCAGCATAATTTCCTTTTTCAAGTAAATGTATAAGCTGACTGTCAGACTCTGCTTTTGAAGCACCGACCCTCGTGACTCCACCCTCCTCTCCTCTGCTACACCTTGAGCCCCAATTTATGGGTTTCTAGAGTAAATCCTTCCAATTACGGCACTGATCTGAACACCATCCGACCCTAACTCTTGCAAAATCGGGGAGCAATTGAAAAGTGTATAAACCTCTGAGATAGCTCTGCCATACAAAATAGGTGGACTGATCCATTGCGTACACTGAAATCATGCCAGATTCAATTAGCCATAGAAAGGTCTTTCGTGAGGCAAAGGTAGCCACGATAAACTGCCAGATTCCTGTATCTTTTGTTAAAACGAACTGGAATGCACCTGGTAAGTAACTATAACCTTTCTGTTTTACAAAGTACTAAAATCAGATTTTAACTTTCAGAGAGCCACGTGCCAGTACTAGATTCGACAATGCATGCCATTTGATGGGGGTACACTGGAACATGATGGCACTAGTGGGTCTATATTATCTAAACTTGCTTTTTTGATTTTAATATGTCAGTTTAAATATCCATAACTCTGATCCCAGTTTCTGCTCAAGCCTCCAAAAACACATATACACCCATTGTCAGTGTAGTTACATTGTCGTGCCCACGCAATGACATCTCCAGCCCTCCTACATCTGCTCCAGGGACAAAAAGTACGATTTGAAAAAATGAGACACGGGTGTAGTCATGAGTGACCTTCCAGCGTGCGGAACACTCCGTCCTCGGTGCAGCTTCCATGCTTTTCTCTTTTATTATCCACAAAGGCCATGCCAGCATGGAAGAGCGACCAGAAGATCAAGGAATCCATGTTTGTTCAATCTAAAACACCGTAAGCAACAAAACGAGTGAAAAAGTGCCCTGGGAACCAGCCTCAAACTTGACTGTGTCAGTCTTCTTTGCGAGTGGTAGGCCCCTCGTTGAGACCTTAATAAAGTGAAGTTAGGGTGACCACCTCACTCCATGTCATTCAGAGACATTATTTCACCTATAAATCATCGTTTATCAGGTGAGCCAGTCTAATTAGTTCAATGGAGGTTTACTCAAACTGCAACACCTAGAGGTGGGGAAGCCAACAAATGAACAAGAGGTGCGAAGGCCAGAACTGAGCCAAGTGTCTGCCTTGGCTCTAAAAGCCGGTGCAAGAGATGAGCCCTGAAAATGGTTGTCATGTAAATCATCCAAAAAACATTGTGTAAAAAACATCCAAGAAACTCTCCTCAAAATATGAACAAGCGTATTCTTTAATATATAAAAGTTTGACCTTAATAAGGGCCTGATTTACGTTTGGTGGACGAGTTACAATGTAACAACGGTGACGGATATCCTGTCCGTCGAAATATCAATCCCATTATATCCTATGGGATTTCTTAAAATTTGGGGGACGGGATATCCGTCACCGTTGTGACTGAGTAACCCATCCTCCGAAATCTAAATCAGGCCCTAAGTCTTTTATATCACAATACTGGGAGGTAGTTATTAAAAGTGATTGTTTTCAAACATGAGCGTAGAACCTTTCCAACCCCCTCCTCCGCCCCAGCAGCAATGTCATTAGTGGCCTAAGAAGCAAGTCAGTTGTCATCTGCGCTAGATACATGGCCCAGATTCTTTTAGCTAGAGCAACATTATAGTGTACTAAATCAAACACAGTACATTTTTGTACAGCTCTTATTCTGAATTCATATATTTGAAGGTGTTTTCATTTGTGATACTGAAGTGAAAGGAGGAACAGTGAAACAAAATATTTGCCTAACATCATACAATTTGGTTAAGCAGGAAGCTTGGTTTAATCCTAGGTTTTCTAGTGTCGGCTATTTTTCACTCCTTTTTATCTCAAATATTAATGCTTTGATTTTAACTGTTTACCATAAGAGTAGGCAGTGGCAGCAAGAAGTCACATTTAAGTTCAACTAGTTTTGGGCTCGAGGTTCAAAAAGGACCTCAAGCTGAGCTATAGCCAGGAATCAGGCTGGAGCCTGGCTCAAGCTTTCAGTGACTCGTCCACCTCTAGCAACGCTAAGAATATATCAGACTGACACAAAAGCCCAGGACTAGAGACTGTGACTCAAATGACAGAGTCAGATGATCACCCTATATAGAGTCCACCTCACCCTCAGGTCACATCTATGGTGCAGAAAGGGGTAGAGATGTCAATCAGGGCAATGGAGCCCAACAGGAAAATGGGCCATTCTGTCTCGTATATTGCCCTCAGTGCCAATTTATCCTGCCTTCTAATGTCAAAATCACAGTGGGTCCTACCATCTAATAACTAATCTTCTCTGATGGTCTTTCACATTTATCGGGTCGAGAGAGATGTATGGTAGGTCAGACTGTACTAGCCTCACCTGTCTCAATGTTATACGAACTCATGGTGACATGTATGATCACGGTTTTAATTAATGAATGATTGTGTCCTTTCATCCTAGACTGAATCCACATTTCCGAGCCCTCTATGTCTCTCTGGCTCTTCATTTCAGCTCAGTTTATTGCTAATATTTTCCACAGCATGATACTTGGAGCTTTGCCACATTTCCAATGTTTCACTAGGCACTGCCTGGCCAGCACAGTAGGTTAAAACATTTACTGCAAATGTTTTTTGTTTCTGGGTTTGGCATGAAGTCCAGCAGCCTACCTTCAGCTTCAAAATGTCTTTCCTACCTTTGACCCCATGGGTGACTTCCACCACCTCTTCCCAGTAAGATACTATCTGGATCACTCCCAAGTCATTTGGTAGAAACTTGCATCTCGCTATCCATATCTTGGACAGAAGCATCCTGAATTGTGGTATACTGTGCCTTACTTACTCGGGTAAAAGTATGTTTTATGAAGAACTGAATTAACTTGAAGAGTGCATTTCTTGATTCCTTGGAGGTACGTGTCAGTAATAGTCTCCACTCTTCTTCACTAATCTCTAGTCCCATATCTGTTGACTACTTGCCCTTCAGATCCATCAGTGTCTTTTTCAGAGTTCCCATTAGGACGCTTTACAGTCTTGCTACTCCTTTCCAGCCTGGGCACAAGGAGAACAACTCACCTAGCACAAGGTGTAAGGGTGATTTCTGTCTACTGAGCCCCAAGCTCCGTGAAACTTAACCGCTATGTTCCCATACGCTAAGTTTTGACCTTCTGGCAGTGTAGTATCCCATATTAATTCTGGAACAGGTGTAAGTACTCCAGCACCATATAAATCCTTTAATGATGTTACTTTTGTCCCTGTCTAAATCATCAGTGTATGCTGTTGGTCTGAAATTGATAATACGTCGAGCTCTTTTATTGGAAAGTCAAGACCACACACACCTGACATCTGATCGGGATACCCATCCCAAGTCTATTTTGTCATCTTAGGTGGCTGAGGCAGTTGTTTCAGGAGTTTAGGCCCCAGTAGCATGGTGATTCCTGCATTCCTGTCAAAGTACAGTAATGTATAGTTTTTCTTTGGGGACTGTGTCTTGGCGATCCCCCTCACTAACCGTTACATCTGAGCAGCTGCCCAATAAAGATGAAACACCCGGGAGCCAAGACAAGACCAGTGGCACCCGGCACTCTATATTAGGTCGGTCAGAATTGAAGACAATTCTTTAAAGAAGGACCCATCGGAGGTCCCAAGGATTGTGGCACAGTAATCATTCCACTGTGTCTGGTTTAGTGGGGAAGATGCAGGATTTTGACCAGTTGAACTCTAGCCAAGATACCACCCGAAACCTCGTTATTCTAGTAATGGTAAACGTTTACCAAGTACACCATACATCCTTCATATACAATAAGATATAATTTGCATATAATGGGATTAAGTGCCTCCTGTCCCCAATCGGTACTGTCTCCACCTTCACACCTCGTCATTTTAGTGAGGGGCTTCATACCCACTGCAAACAGTACCCACCATAACAGGCACCCTTGTATTGTGCCACCCTCAATGAGTTTCGGTTTTAATATCGTTTTGCACGTATGCACTCTCCCTGTTGGCTGTGGATAGAGCTGGGAGATTAAGCTCATTATGCAATACCTAAGCCCATCTGCTACAATATTGCAAACATTCAGGATCAATTAACAGAATGAAATTGTTTCTGTTGTCATTAAAGCTAAGTGCAGGAGTGTCAAAGGAGCTGCTTCCAGAACATGGAACAAACACTAATATTTGGTGAGGTACTACACTCTTGTGAGTGAAAGACCGATTGCGGAAGGCCTAGTGTTCTGCTAGCTGCAATTTTTTAAAGATTTTATCATTAATATTCAACATTGACAGAGTTCTCTAAGCGTAGCAGGGCCCGACTGGGAACCTAAAACAACCCTGGGAATTTTGTCAGACCAGTCCCCTGCTCGGTGGCGGTGCAAGCGCGAAGCACTGCTTCTTTTGTTATTGGGGGCTGATATTGCAGGACCGCTGCGAAACCGGACCCCAGTAACAAAACTGGCCCGCACCACTGCAAAACCGGCCCCCACCCTTCCTGCCTACCGGGGAAATGCCCAATGCCCGCTACGGCCAGTCCGGCCCTGAACCATAGGCGCTGGAATTAGGGGTGCTGGAGTTCAGAAGATGGATGAGCAATAAAGATCTCTTTAAATTGTGTTTTTATCTTATTGCGTTTGGCATGTGTTCAAAGGCAGAGGTCAATTGTCAGGCAGTGTCTTCTGACAAATTGCTGCTTACTCTTTTAACTTGAAGCTCATTTTTTGTAATTCTGAAGCGTGATAAAAACAACGTTTTATAATAGGATCTAAACAAATCAAGACACTATAATTGTTGATTAGCAAACCTGATTTTCACACATTATCATTTGTGCAATATATAGTTTTATCAGGAAAACTGCATGTTAGTGCAAATATTGTTATACTTTCAATGGGAAATATGCTGTCTGTAAATAACAATGTGCTATCACACCATGGTTTAGTTACACATTTGTGCTTCAAACTGCACCACCGGCTACATACCACAACCTTACCCCTCGCCTGCTAAATTGACATGATTCATTTGCTATAATAGCTTTTTGTGTGGCTCTTGGATTTTTCACAATCCCTATGACTTCAGTGATGTAAGATTGATGGCAGTGCCCCACTCTTAAAGTTGTTCCATCACCACTGTCCATAAGACCTTCCCTGTAAAAGGTGCTGACTGAGTTGGGCATGTAAACTATCAGCTCTTTCTGGGGAGAACAGGCAGTACTCACTTCGCTAAAGCTGCTGTAAACATTACAACCAGTTTGAGGTCTATAAGTTGCATAACATTCTACTGAGGCCACCCATGCTGAGGGTCTTATCACTACCCAAATCAGTTATTGCTTTTTTTACCTCTTAAGCTTGTAGTGGTTCCTCCAGTGCTCCTGCTTATGTCTAAGACATGGTTGCAAAGCCAGCTACATCAAGAGCATGTAGTAGCTCTTGTTCATTTACCCCTTCTTTCACTATAAAGATCTGTATAACACTTAAAAAATGACTGGTTGGTCTCCTCTTGGGTGTAAGCAATCATTTCAGTCCCAATTCAAATGCTGGGGATGGGATCCAATCCAGGGGTGTAACAAAGGCCCTGCAGCCCCTGCGGTGAGAGCTCCCGAGTGAGTCCGGAGAAGGGAACCCTCCATGTGCTTTGCAGGGGGGGTATCAAGTTTCGTTACGCCACTGGTCCAATCCCTATTTAAGCTAATCAACAGCCTTCAGGCCTTTTCTCTTCGTGTCTGCTTCCTAACCACGTAGGCCTCGTAATCTAAGCATCACAGTGTCTCCAATAATAAGATATGTTGATCCCTAACCAAAGCAGCTGTCCACTTTTCATGGGTCACACTCAGTGCTCATCTTTAGCTGCCCAGGCTGTGATTTCAAATTAGAAAGCTCTTTCTCTACGTCTTTACTTGTACTGTAAGGTCTGTTGCAGAGGCCCCATATCACTACCTTAAAGGCCTCACACTCAGTCAATGGGTCAGTCCCTCAGCCACTTTTCTTGTCAAAATAGTCTTTTATCTCATCATCTATTATATTGGTAAATGTTGCGTCAGCTAAAGGTTGCATGTGCAGGTGCCATGTATATATATTGGCCATCATCTTACCCCACTTAATACTCATTAATGGAAGGTTGTGATCAGATATGGGTTAGCACAAGAAATCTGTCTGTGTTACTGATGGATATATAGGTGGCATTGCGCAATGACTGGGATGTCCGCACAGTGGGAGG
Source organism: Pleurodeles waltl (assembly GCF_031143425.1). NCBI lineage: Eukaryota > Metazoa > Chordata > Amphibia > Caudata > Salamandridae > Pleurodeles > Pleurodeles waltl. The sequence continues at coordinate 271,550,810 of NC_090451.1, read as the reverse complement.
AGAATGAAGCAGGGCTTGGATCTATGTAAATTCACATTGTAGACCCCATTGTAATCCCCACCTAGTATCAAGTGCGGGTACCCGGCCAGTACATACGATGCCAGCATGTATAACTGATGCGGATCAATGTTCAGAGCATGGGCACTGGCTAATAGCACAGCCTCGCCATCTAGTCGACCAGCTAACAGAGCATACTGCCTGCCCTTTGCTGTTTATATGTGGCTATGTGTATTCTGAATGAGATTCCTGCTGCTACCAAGACAGCTACTCCCCTGGCAGCATGAGAACATAGGGGCGTCAATGTGATCCCTTAAAGTTTCGTCTTCTGAAACCTACTACCCTTCACCTAGGTAAGACACGTTTCTTTTAAGAAATCCCTTACACTTTGCATCTTTTAGGTGCCAGCGAATCTCACAGTACTTGGTGGCATTGTTCATGACAGGGATATTTCAAGTCAGAAACGTATACTGTTGGCATGCAGAAGCCATATGTATATATGTGTCAGGTTTCTCTCATCTCTTCACCTCTGCAGATAATAGTATTTAACCTGCCAGTAGATGGCGATCCTCTAGGGCCTCAACAAATCCACACAACGAAACATCCCCGACAACTCTTCCCCAGGATAATGAGAACTAACTCTCATCCAGCAGTAATATTTTAGGCATCAGCCATGTGCCATTCTACCTCCCCAGTGAGGACGCTGTGAGTCCCGGTGGTGGGGTGAGGAGGGTGGGGAATGGGGAGTGAGAAGTGTGGGCTGGCAAGGGAAGTACTTGAGAGGAAGCATCAACTACAAAGCTCCACTCCTACCATCAGATGGCGTGTAGTTCTCAACTGTTCATAACATGAATAGAGAGAAGAGACCATGTACTATCAGTCAATAACTGTCCGGAGCCTGTTGTCTTGAGGTATGTCACGTGCAGACCTGGTTGTGACACTGAGCAGTTCAGTCTCGCCCCGAGGAAACATTGTCATCCATGGATGCCACACCCAAGTCGCTAGTACATTTTGTTGATCTTCTCTCCTGCTGCTCAAAAACCACTGCTATCATATCCACCTCTGTCTGATTTTCCTCTTTCAGTGTTTTATTCCATTCCCTGTTTCAGATCAAAGTTGGTCATTTTTTAAAGCCATCTTGCTCCCCAAACTATGTTCCTTGCCCGTGGAGAAGCTTCCTTAGGGTCATCAAACAAAAATGAATGTCCATTACCAATATTTTTATTTTGGCAGCGAACAGCAATAGACATCACAGGCCAATATCATATTGTTTCGTAATTGCCGCTTACTTCCCCTGAGGAGGCGTTGAAGTACTGTTTTGCTGGTAGCACGCTACCCCAAAACACAAGATTAGTGGTGAATGCACTGGTTATTACTTCTTGTGGTCATATTGAATAGTCCTCTGCTCCCAGGAAACTGTTCCTCCATTTCCTTTGTGGTTGATGATATAAACAAGAGTAAGGTGTGATCATTAGTGAGAGTTCATGCAAACAGAAGAAGTGATGAGTACATAGGCTAGAGGAAGTTAGATACTGTTTGAATGCAAGGAATGATTATGCAGAAGGACAGTTTGGTATTTATAAGGATTAGTATGGCCAGTTTGCAGAAATACAGTAGAGTAAGGCGGATAGGCAGGCAACTGTGTAGGCTGCACATAGGCGCATTAACGCATTCAGGGGACGGAGAGTGACCAAAGGGTCCTTCAATATAAATAAACTAGAGAGAGAGCAGTCGATAGATTTCATCCAAGGTCAATTGTCATAAAGGGCTTCAGGAATATAGCATGTGGATTTTTTGAGACAGCATGCAATATGAGTTTTTAGAAACCCCTGATCTGACCTCCAAGACTTCTACACAGGACATCTTCAGACACATTTGTTTTTGCAGGGATTCCGTGGCTGACTTAATTTCCACTAGAAGGCTTTCATTGTCTATGACCCGATCCTGCAATTACCTTTGGTCATCTTTTAACTGGTTTACTTCCGAAGCCACAGTCAATTATGTTTTCTACTGCTTCCCTGTCAGCTGCTAGTGCCTTGAGGATTTTGTCCAATTTATCGCTGGGCGGGCCCAGGGTTATATTGGGCTCAGCCAGTATATCACTGGTGGAAGCAGTGCATCCTCCAGATCGCACTCTTTTTCAGACCTCTGACACTTGGCAGGCCTGTATTTACTCAGTGTTGCCCTTGAGTGCTGTGGTACCTTGTGCTGGAGTTCCAGTCTGCAACTGTAATTCTTTTGTTGGTTCCATGCATTAGGAGCCCCTGAAGCTATGCATTCAGTCAAGTACCCAGCAAAACAAGGTGGGATGAGCATTCTTGTTATAGCCAGTGCAGTGACTGTGATACCACATGGGCACGGGAATGCTGTCAGTCCATGTCAGTGGATCACACCTCTAATGCTTGAAAGGGGATAGTTAGACTACAACACAGTGGGAGCTGCAGGTCTGAGACAAATCTTTCACAGGTCTCTTAGGTTCTGGCTCCATCTTCTGCCTTCCATCTTTTGTGCTCAGCATCCCTCAGCTGCTCTTTGTATCAATATCCTTGCAGCACTGGCATCACCCCCATGTCTCCCTGCCATGGTGACCCCCCCGCAGACTCTCTGGACTGTCACTCACAGTGTTCCTTCTCAGGCAGGCAAGCTGCCACAATAATTTTTCAGTACTTTACTCGATGTGTAGCTGCAGTAGATCAGCTGCTGATACACTCCAGAAGACATTTGGTCCCCCAGTGTGGTGCTTTCTAGGGTCACCGTGCTGCTTCACGTGCTCCAACTATCTCAGGGCGCCTACTCTGTCAGTGTCAGCCACACCTCCGCAATACCTCCCCAGCTCTCAGATCATCCATGGATGAGAGCTATTGTCATTTGATCTTCTCATCAGTGCTGGCTCTCGTTAAGGATGGATTCCTCGCTCTTCAATGTGCTTTGCTTCACCAATCTGCTCCTTACAATGAGCTGAAGCCTGTCAGAGCCTTAGATCTGTTTTTTCCATCTATTTGGATCTCCATCAATCTAGGTTCAGAAATGTTCTTCTCACATCTAATGATAGCGGTTTGGTTTCTATAGTGATGATCAGTGAAATTAAATTGCTGTGCATTTCTTGGAATTAATGCAGTTCAGGGCGTGTGGCGAGAAGTTCTCCCGAGAGACATCTTATGTCATGCTCATCTGGCCATGCCCTGATAAGCCTATATTTTTTAAAGGTGAAAGAGTAGTATTGATCGATAAAATGAGTGTAATCATTGAAAATGACTGTGATTTTTTAGGGCAGAATGAATAAATTTTTAGAAATGAAAATGGCAATCTGATATTCGGGAAGAAAAGACTTTGTCGACTTCAAAAAGGTAAAGCTGATATTTGGGGGTCAAATGTGCATATTTTCAGAAAATGAAATTCGCTCACACTTCCGCCATGCACAGTTTTCTCCTCAATAACTTTGCTGCAAATATCACATTAATATTATCAATGATGTTATCAAAGATGTTATGAGTGTTGTAATATGTGGGGTAATTAGCAATGCATGGTGAAGGTGCGAGTTATAGTTACCTTAGGGCACAAATTATAGTTGCTTCAGCTAACCATAACTATAAGTGCTGAATTTCTATGGTTTTGCGTGAATAAATTCAGAACCTTACTATAACGTCCCTCTAACCTTTGATTTTTTCAATGAATTTCTATGTTTTTTTTAATTCTATTACCTAACTTTAACGTCCCTGCAACTTTTGATTTTTTTCTGTGAATTTCTAAAAATGTTTAAATATTAAGTAACTTTAATTACTTTACATTAATCTAACCACCGCTGCACATGGTCTTTGGCCGCGTGCAGCAGAGGTTCGTCACCGGGCCCTCTGTCACTCCCCCAACAAGTACCAATCCTGGCCGTGCATACAAATATCATAACACCCTTGTCTTTGTCCTGGGGTCCCCCTGGGATCCCGCCATGGGCCAAAAAGTGTACATTTAAAAAAATGTTGTGCACAATCAATAGATCAGCAGACTTTGCTGAAATTTGTTTTAAAAAAAGTGCAGTCTCCTGTGCTTCTTATTAATTTTGCCCCCAGGTGGGCCAGGTGCCAGCGGCCTGGCAAATATAATAAATAAGAATGGGGGCACAAAGGGCCTTCCTCCTAGTGCCTTTAAAAGCACTGGAGACCACCACCTCTCGGTGCTACATTTTATAAATATACAGGGGTGCGCGGACTCCCCTGGGCCCCGGGGATCACCACCTCCCCAGGACTACATGAAAAAGTGTTTTAGGGGGGGGGCACATACCTTCCTGGTCCCTGGGAGCCACCACCTGCCTGGATCTACATTTAATAAATATATGGGGAATGGGGCTAAACGGATCACCCTTAGCCACGGGTACCACCACCTACCCGAGGCTACCTAAAAAACAAAAAAATGTTGAAAGGTCACACAAATCCCTCCCATGGCCCTGGGAACCACCGACTCCCAGAGGCAACAAATGAAAACTAGTTAGAGGACGCTGCAGGGACCCCCCTAGGCCCGGGTACCACCACCTCCCTGAAGCTACATACAAAAATATTTAGGGGGGCGCACTCAGACCCCCACCTGGGTCCTGGAGACCACACCTCCCTACGGTTACATTTAATAAATATATGGGGTGGCCGTGCAGACCTCCCCCTCCCTTCCCAGGACCCGGGAACCACCACCTCCCGGGGGCTACCTAATAAAAATTGTTGGGGAGGCACACGGACCATGATGTTCTGTACTGGTGGCTTTTTATTACTACTGAATCATTTCTGGCTGGTGCCTGTATCTAAAAGATCAGTCTTATGTATGTAAGTTCTGTCTATCATGTGAGGTAGCTCTACTCTCGGGCCAGAGATTCTGAGGTCAGTGTAATTGATATTTTTCCTATCCTTCCTCTTGCAAGCCAATACTCAGTCATATTATGTGGTAGATAATCTACTGACAGGGTTCACAATGGGAAAATGAAAGGAAGCAAGATGTGTTGTACTTTTTGATAAATAGTAGGTGTAGAATAGGTAAACTCATGAATACAGAACATCATATTATTGAACATGCTGCAACTATGTTTGCAAAAGACGTCTGCTTCTGTTTAGAGAAGCATATCGTCCCAAAGCAGAGCTTAATTTGAGCCGGTGGTTTCCGGTAAGGGGGAGTGGCACTTGTTTTTGAGGGCCAGCACTTATTTTTCTGCCTCAAGCATTTACTGCGAGCAAAAGACACATATGGAAAAGATAGAGTAAAAGAAAAACGAAAAAGTGTCACAAAAGGAGAAAGAAGAAAGCTGCAAGAGTGAGCTGAAGGGGCAGGGAGTGGCTGTAAATGTATTAAGAGAGGCCCGAGATGGCTTTAGAATTATGCTACCTCAGTATTCCGTGCTCAAACATTTAATTGAAGCAGCCGCGTATTTCAGAGGACAGCTTTGGGCACCAGCAAGGTTTTATTTACAAATTAAGTACTGTGCAAAAGTTGGTTAGACAGCCAGATTGAAGAGAGTTTTGTATTTAGACAAGAGCTGGAAGTGAATGTGGGACAAATATATGCCTGAATTCTCTTCTCATATTTGGTCGTCAGACGGCCCTTAATTAACAAGTGACGACGCCATTCTAATGGTGGGATGAGTGCAATCTTATAAGTTGATGGCAGATGACACCTTTATGACACATTGAGGATCGCAAGCTGGGTATTCTCTACCTCACGCACGCTTTTGGAAACCCAGGTGTGATATGCTATTAACAATATTACTAACATTGACGCCAATACTATTCTGCAACAGTTTTCAATAAGCATACTGGATCTACCTCATATCCTCGAGCCTCACTCCCGCCCTGCCAAAGCTGCGTGGACAAGCTTCACTTTACCTGATCTATATGACTTATGATTTTTCGGAGGTTTCCTCTCAGTTTCAAAGACCACTAGGATATGTACCTCAAAATGGCAAAAAGAGCTATTACCTGAAGCGCTTCTAACCTCTATACTCACCCTATGTCATGCCTACCGCAGGTCCTACCCCGCATAGCACAGCCTTCCTTGCACCCCTGAAGCATGTCTTCTGAGCGCTACTTGTCTGCAGTGACACTGAATCTCAGTACCATTGGCAATGCAAACCACATCCCAGCAGGCACTGCGGCTCGGGGGCGTGGGGGAAATTGATGACCACTCCTTCGGGCACAAGACACTGACAGCAGATCTGACGAATATCAAGAATGAGTGCCTCGGTCACTGCCATCAAGGCAGAACGATAATGTCATTCAAAGTGGGGCGTTTTGGGTGGTGCCCAGTCTGTGGTGGAGCAGTTAGACCAAGGCGTAACCTGCAGCCCTTAATATGTGCAGGGGCTGACCACAGCGTACACCGAGACCCGTGCTTCTTTTCCCTTATTAGACTTTTGCCCAAAGCAAGAGAGATAAAGGCAAAAAAGGGAGAAAAGGAGGAAGAAACAAGAAGATGGAAGAGAAAGACAGGAAATGAGTGACAAAGAGAGAAATTAGGGGTTAAAAATACACAGGAGAGGGATAGAGACAAGAGGTGGCGTAGACGGAATAAAGAAGCATGAGGTGGAATTGAGAATAATCAGCCTTAGTATTCAGCAGCTGCCTAACAATTGTGGGGCCTCCTCGCTTGCGTTTTCACAAATTAAGCGCTGATACCCCGAATGCCAGTGGCTACTCAACATATCTTGCACAGAGTTCACAAACATTTGCGCTGTACCACACACAGTCCCACACACTTTGATTCAAAGCTGGGGTTTTAAATCACACAATTTTAAGAAGAGAGCACAAGGTGTCAGCAGGAAGTTGGAACAGCGCCTGCAGGCCAAACGTATTTATTTATAAGTGTATTAAGTTTCCGCATTAAAAGTCAAGAAGCCTTGTTTTATTCATTTAGTTCCCGTTGCCCTCGGCTTTAAAAGCATCGGGTGCCCATAATTATTCATTAAAGCGCTGGTAATTGCTTGCAGTGTGCTGGGCGGTGTGCACTGTGCAGGACATCCTTGTCAGAAAGAAAAGGATTCTTTTTGGCTGACTGGCTGCTTTCTCCTAAGTAATCTGACGATTGAACAAAGTGCTAAGATTAGTTCTTCAGGATGTAATTTACTGAATAAATACACTGTATTCTACTCCCCGGATTATAGCGGCAAACTGCTATCTGCAAAATTAAATGTAAAAGCTTTGCCTTGCAATGTAGATTTTCCAAATAATTTATGATGGAAAGTCTTAACTTTATTAAAGACACAGAGGCGAGTATTATGCTTACTTTTCCTGCTTTAATTTCAATAGCAGCAGTCAAGAATATTAACCAGTCCCAGATGGTTAGCAGGACAAGCTACCAATGGGAAATAAAAAGTTACAACAGGCCAATCAGAACGCGATGCAAATAAAGAAATACCAAACTTGACTGCAAGCAGCCCTCTTTTCTTCTGCGAGAAAGTCATTAGTATGACTTAAACAATGGAAAAATACAAGCAATTATACAAACAGCTAAAATTAGAGAAAACAAAAACAGAGTCCGGCTTGAGGAGAGGAAGATGGTAATGGTTCATAGTTAGCGCTGGAGGAGTAATTTTCTGACCCATGAAGGAAGATCAGCACCGGGTTCTATCCTGATGTAGTCGCTTATGCGTTTGTAGAGAATAAAGGAAGAGAAGAAGAAACAAAATTATAGTGGATGAGTGGTGGGATAATACTCGCCTCCATGTCTTTAATAAAATTAAGACTTTCCATCATAAATTATTTGGAAAATGTCAAGATCGGAGGCTCCTATCATGCTTGTTTAAAGCATATCAATTACCACTGAAGAAGCAGTATTAATAGGTTTACAATAGAAAGTACGAAAGGTAGAATAATTTGACCAATCTGCTGATCTCAGAATGTCTTCCAAGTGGGAACCAGCCGAAAAAGCTTTGGACACCATAGCACATCGGGAAGAATGGGCTCCAAATTTGGAGATATCAACTATCACAAGGGACATAATCCATTTGACTCAACGAGCCAAGGTGGGGGAAGAAACTGGTTTAAAGCGTTTTCTAAAGGAAATTAAAAGTTGGGTGGCCAAAGACATTCTGAGATCAATAGTCTTCTGTTCATAAATTTTTAGACAGTTACCCACACATAGTTTAGGATGATTGGGAAAGAAAGGGTAAAACACGGAGGAGATATTGTTTTTTGTACGTCTAGAAACATTCAACAGGACACCAGTAGGGGTAAAATGTCGAGCAGAAACATCCAGAGCTCTATCAGAGCTCTATCATCAGAAAGACGTTTGATAGAGACTTAACCCCAATAACTTTGTCAATTTAGCAGGAAGCATTTTGAGAGACAACAGCTCATTATCTTGCCAAGATAAAAACATTTGGAAAACAAGGTTAACGTCCCACAAAACAGTATATTTGGGTAGAGAAGGGTTGGAAAATTTTACTCCCTTTAACAGCCGGCAAGTGAGAGGATGTTCTCCAACTGGTTTACCGTTAATGAAGGGATGATGAAGAGAGACAGGTGAACGAGACAGGTTGATAGTCCTGTAAGAATTACCAGAGCTAGCTTGAGAAGCGAGAAAATTAGCTATTAAGCTTAAATCTGCTGAAAAGGGATTACAAGATTTTCCCATAAACCAGCAGGACCAGATTGACCAAGCGGGCTTGTAAGCTTTATATGTATCAGGGGCCCAGGAATTGTTGATATAGGCTGAAGCTTCGAACGTAATTCCTGGATAGGAGGAAGAAGACCTGACACCTTCCAGGCTGAGAGAAGAAGGGATTGGTTGAGGATCAGGTTGTGGGGAAGACCTTGGGGGTTGAGAAGTATCGATGGAAAGGAGGGAAGAAGGACCAGGAATTCTACTGATAATTCGAGAAGGGGAGGGAACCAGACTTGGGACTGCCAAAATGGGACTATTAAAACTACTGTGGCCTTTTGGCAACATACTTGTGCAAGCACTCTGTTGATCATGATGAAAGGAGGGAAGGCATAATTTGTTGAGTTTGACCAGTTTTGGAGGAAAGCATTTGTTGCAAGAGCTTGGGGATCCGTTCTCCAACTGAAGAATTGAGGAAGTTGAGTATTTAGGCGAGATGCAAAAAGATCTATTTGGAAGGGGCCCCATTTGCGGTAGATCTGATTGAAGAAGGAAGAATGAAGTTTCCAGTCTCTGTAATCTGAGAGATGACGAGAGTAGCCGTCTGCAACTGAATTGAGAGAACCTGGCAGATATTCTGCTTGAACTGAGATTTTGCGATGAAGGCAGATTTCCCAGAAGCTTTTGGCCAATTCGGCTTTGGATCTGGTACCGCCGAGATGATTTATGTATCTGACAGCTGTGAGGTTGTCAATGCGGAGAAGGACCGAGCATTGCACATTGTTTTTGGTGAAGCTTCTGATCGCAAAGGAGCCTGCAAGCATCTCTAAACAATTGATGTGCAATGAAGACTCCATCTTGCGCTCCAACCTGTTCGGCTTGCATCGGATTCTAAGACAAGATCTGGGGCTGATGCAAAGATAGTCCTTCCGTTCCAGGCTTCCAGATGGTCTAATCACCATTGAAGTTCTGTATGGGATTCTTGATCGAGGAGGATGGAATCTGAATAAGCAAGACCCTTGCGCAGGTGTTGAATTTTTAATCTTTGGAGAGCTCGATAATGAAGGGGACCAGGAAAGATCGCTTGAATCGAGGAAGAAAGAAGACCTACAATCCTTGCAAAAGACCGTAGGGAGAGAGAAGTCCACCGTAAAGATTGGATTATTTCTGATTTGATGGATTTTATTTTTGAATCTGGAAGTTGAAGGGTGCCTTGAGGGGAATTTACTAGAAATTCTAGAAATTCTATGGTTTGAGACAGTGTTAGAACAGATTTGTTGATGTTGATTATGAAACCCAGTTCTGATAGAAAAGAAGTAGTGAAAGAAAGTTGAGAACGAAGCATGCTCAAGTTTTGATGCATGAGAAGGATGTTTTCTAGATAAATGATTAATTGGAAACCCTGTGCTCTGAGATGAGCTACCACTGGTTTCATTAACTTGGTGAAGCACCAAGGAGCTGAGGAAAGGCCAAATGGAAGACAAGAAAATTGATAGATTTGGTGTTGCCATTGAAACTGCGGAAACTTCCTGTGAGAGTGATGAATGGGTACAGTTAGATAGACGTCTTGAAGGTCTAGACAAACCATCCAATTGTTTAAAAGGAGAGAGTCTCTGAGATGCAGAATCGTCTCTATTTTGAAGTGGCAATAAACCATGAATTGATTGAAGTGTTTGAGATTTTTAACTGGTCTGAACTTTTTGTTTTTCCTTATCACCAGAAAAATGGAACTTAGAAAATGTGACTGGTATGGCTGAACCAGTTGAATAGCATGTTTGGGACTGGATTTCTGAAGAAAACAGGTCTGTCAGGTCTCTGGAAACGTTTAGAGGAGGAGGGCAAAATAATTGATAAAGGGTTTCATAAAACTCTATTGAATAACCTTTGACCGTGTTGAGGATCCAAGGGTCTGAAGTAAACTCCTTCCACCTGTGGAGAAAGAATTTTAGACGACCCCTATGGAAAGATGGCCAGAAAATGGGCTTACATGTGGGAGGATAGGTTTTGGAGTTACGTTGGTTTCTACCCTGGAAGCCTCTGGTTCTTTGAGGATAGAGTTGTGGCCTGAAATCTTGTTGTTGAGAGTTAAAGGAGCCTCTGTAGCCTTGATATCTGGCATAACGGCTGGTAAAGCGACTCCTTCCTCTACCAGCCCTGGCAAAAACACGAGCATTAAAAACCTTTTTAAGCGACTGTTGCGCTTTATCAAGGGACGCAAAAGTTGTAACGTATTTGCTTAGTTCCTTGATGAAGGAATCGACAAACAACAGGCCATCAGCTTTGGGGCCTAGGTCCATAACAGCGAGGTTAGCTAACTTAGGGTCCAATTTGAGAAGAAGTCCCTTTCGCTGTTCGTGAGTCATAGCGGAGTTTGCATTCCCTAGGAGACAGAACGCTCGTTGAATCCAAAGAGAGAGATCTTCAGGATCGACTGAATCATTATTTAATCTGGCCGATTCCGCCATGTCAAAAATGCGGGCTAAAGGACCCACAATATCTAAAACTTTGTCCTGACAGACTGACCAGGCTCTATCAACCCCTTTGCGCGGGTCTTTTCCAAATTTGGAGAAAAAGGTTATCATGGAGGTATCAATGGAGGGGGTAGAAGTAATGTGGAGAGGCAGAGAAGGTCTAGGGCATTCGGATCCAAGTTTAGCACGCACCTGTTTATCAAGAGGGAGGCATAGTTTGGCTCTGATGTAATTTGCGACATGATCTGATGGCAGCCACTAAGTGGATTTAGGATGGTGAATTAATTGGGAATCGAACATAGGCATCCCATCAGCATCTAGAAGAGGAGCAGAGGAATTGAGGTCTCCTGACGTTAATTTAACCTTTTTGGTAGGAGGACCAATCCAAAAATCAGAATTACTGATATTGTCCAAGTCTTTATCGGTATCTAAATCATCCATGTCGTCATCGGTATCTTTTATTTTATTATTCACAATCTTATGGGTTCCGAGTATGTGTTTAGATTTTGCTTTACTCTTAGTACCCATAGAGCTTTTCCCCTCCTTGTTAGGAGGCCTGTGAGGAACGTTGTCCTCCATCCTGTGTGAGGTAGACTCAAAGTCCAAAAGCACAGAAAGATTAGTCTGGATGTCATTAGAAGCCTCCGTGGCTTTGCGCTTTCTGCTTTCCCCCGCAGACAGGGCCATTTGTGATTGTGACAGACAGGATGAAACAGAATTTTCTAATTGTTTAGAAATTTTTGACATGGAGGCAGAAACAGCCTTTGCCACTGAGGATTGTATAAATGTATTCAAGGTTTCTGAGAAAACTTAATTATTATCATTATCTTCCTCAAAAAACCAAGTAAAAATCCATTTGGAGAAAGGGAGTAATTTTCACTGGTAAAAACAGGGTTAATTTTGAAGAGGGAGGAACCTAGATAAGAGGCGTGTAGGAAAGGAAACTTCCTTGCCAACCAGAACATGAGGCAGAGCAAGGACGCGCCTCCAGGAAGTTGCAGCAACGTGAGGCAGATAAAAATATCTCCAAGTGTGAGGGAAGGCTAAAAAAAATTGCGCGCACTGCAGCGACATGCGCAATTAAATAAAGAAGGCCAAAGTGCTGAAAGCGGACATAAACGAAGGCGCGGTAAGTGCGAGGCAAACGGCTGCGTCGACCGTAGAGGAGAAAAAGGGGGTGGGGGGAAAGACAATAAACCTTGAAGGAGAAAGTCTTAAGAACGCTGTAAAAGCACAGTAAAAGCTTTAAAATATTAAACAATTAAACTGTAAACGTTAGGAATGCAAGGAACACAATAAAGATATACTTATCTTGACTGTGAGCAGCAAGAAAAGAGGGCTGCTTGCAGTCAAGTTTGGTATTTCTTTATGTGCATCGCGTTCTATTGGCCTGTTGTAACTCTTTATTTCCCATTGGTAGCTTGTTCTGCTAACCATCTGCAATTGGTTAATATTCTTGACTGCTGCTGCTATTGAAATTAAAGCAGGAAAAGTAAGCATAATAGGAGCCTCCAGTCTTGACATAAAATTTAACAGAGAAAGTTCAGGTAGGTCGGCTCTTGTAATCAGAGCTTTTTCAGTTTTCACATTTAGGCAAACATTGCTTGTTGATAGGAATTCAATTTCATATTAGATAAATGTGGGCGCACATGTATGGCATGTGCAGAATACTGAGGCAGTAATCCTAAAGCCACGTCAGGCCTCTTTAACCCAATTACAGCCGCACCCTGCCCCTTCAGCTCACTCTTGCAGCTTTCAGCTTTCTGCCTTTGTGATGCTTTTTTGTTTTTCTCTTCCTCTGTCTTCCCTTATGTGTCTGTTGCTCGCAGTAAATGCTTGAGGCAGAAAAAAAAGTGCTGGTGCTCCGCATCAGAAACCCCTGACTCAAATTATGCACTGGGCATGTGGCAAAGAACAGTGCTAGTTAACTTGAAGCACTGGGGTGTCTAGAGCATTGATACCCAGTGCAAGACTAATTCACCCAGCCCTTGAAAAAATGCTTCTCCCAGAGTAGCATTAACGGGTGGTTAGAGTTTTTAGGGTTCAGGAATGGGTAGCATAAAAGGATAGTAAGGAGTTGTTAGGATTCAGGGGAGGGTGGTAATAAGGGAAAGTGGTGTCTTTTGATTCAGGGTAGGGTAGCTCTATTGAGTAGTAAGTATTTTCTGGGGGTCAGGAAAAGGTAGCAATAAGAAGAAGTATTGAGTTTTAAGTTCAGGGAAGGGTAATGTGGATTCAGGCTAGGGTAGCATTAATGAGTACTGAGGCATTTTAGAGTTCAAGGAAGGGTAGTGCTAAGGAGATGTAACGTTTTTTGGGGCTCAGGGATGGATATCTGAAAACATAGCAAGGGATTTTTAGGATTCAGGAAAGGATGGCGTTAGGGGGTAGTAAGGTGTCGGTAGGGTCCAGGGTTTAGTAACAATCAGAGGTAGTTAGAGACTTTTAGAGTGCAGGGAAGTATAGAATTATGTGGTAGTAAGGGTTTCATAACGCTTAGGGAAGGGAAGGGAAGGGAAGTGCAGGCGCGGCCCGTCCTTTAGGGTGGAGGGGCCACGTCACCCCACCTTTTGCCCCTCATTAAGAGTGTCTGTCGGGCTGAACAAAGGTCAGACTCCTGGCTGCCTGAGATGAACTTTGCTGGGCAGAAGAGGTCACAGCTCCTATGGCCGGCAAAGGTGCCTCGAGGCCCTCCCCTGGGTGACGAGGAAAGTGTTACCCATTGACTTCGATCTGGGCACTTCAGGTTTAAGTCCTGAAGCGCCCAGGGTGAGTGTCAATCAGTGACACTTCGTAACAGAGTGGGGAGGGGTCAGAAGTCTCACTGACCCCATCCCACTCTGTGACGAGGCTGGGACTGCTGCCTTCCCTCAGCCAATGAGGGAAGGCAGCAGTCCCAACCCTCCTGGGACCTTGAGGCTGAAGGTAAGTGTGTGTGTGATGTTTTAAAATGAATGTTTGGTGCGTGCGTGTATGTTTGAATGTTAGGAGTGTTTTTAATGGATGTGCGTGAGTGTGAAAAAATGAGTGTGTGTGATCTTTTAAAATGTATGTTTGGTGCATGCGTGCATGTTTGAATGTTATGAGTGTTGTTAATATATGTGCGTACGTGCGTTTGTGTGTGAAAGAATGAGTGTGTGTGAACTTTTAAAATGAATGTTTGGTGCGTGTGTGCATGTTTGAAGGTTATGAGTGTTTTTAATGGATGTGCGTGCCTTTGTTTGTGTGTGAAAGAATGAATGTGTTTGAACTTTTAAAATGAATGTTTGGTCCGTGCATGTTTGAATATTATGAGTGTTGTTAATGGATGTGTGTGCGAGCGTGTCTGTGTGTGAAAGAATGAGTGTGTGAGTGTGTGTGCTTCCCACCCGCTCCGCTCCTTCCTAAAGCTGGCGGCCGCCACTGGGGAAGTGTTATGCTGTTTTACAGTACAGTTAGATATGTCAGATGTAATATAAATCGACTTTGAAGATCGTCATAGGTAATAATTGTCATGGGTAATGATGATGGACACAGCATTATTAGCTTGACTATTTCAAGACGAGTGTCTGGGATGCTAGGATGTGGGCGTCTCCAGGAGCCCTTCTGCCACCCGTGACCCGAGGATACTGCTGCGTGGCCTTGTGCCTGGTACAGATGTGTGTCTGCTGAACGTTTATTCATCAAGCATTGATGATGGAGACTTGGCTCCAGGTCGTCTCAGACTACGGGCCCACATATGGGGACCATTATGATCTGGCCAGGGACTATAATTGCATACTGAACCGATAAACTAATAGTTATCCATCTCTGACTACATGCATGACACGTGTTCAGGTTTCCTGGCAAGGTTTTGTATGATTTGAAACTATGTTTCAAAAAGGGAAGGAGGGGTTTGAGGAATAGAAATCCCAGAGATTAGTCGTGAGTAGGGTGCAACATTGAAAATACCCCCAAGCCTCAAAAGTTTAAATATGTAAAAAAGTTGCCTGTTTAGAGGCACAAAATGTATTAATAATTGTTATTGACTATATTTAATCTTACAAATGTATTATTAAACTTTACAATGTCACTGGTTTAACTGTCAATTCATCAGTGCTTAACCTTTATTATAATATGTTAGAAATTATTCTTTATCTTTTTTCAGTTTTTGTATTCCTGGCAATTCAAAAATGCTCATGGTAAAACAAATGTAAATTGATATTTTTCTGCTCACCTCCTGTTTACAATCAGGAAAATAAGCATCCGCATCTACTGTGTCACGCCATGAGACTGAAAAGTTTAATTATGAATTTGGAAAGTTAAATAAAGTCAGTAACACTGATTTGTTCTACTTCCATTTATCTACATGAGGTTGGATTGTTTCTTCCTTTCTGCAGGGGCGAATAAAGGTGTAAGGAACACCACAATAGGAAGCTGTCAGACCACTGGCCCCCTGCTGGGGGGGGTGCTAAGAAGGCAGGCGCGTCTCAACCCAGCACCCTTCCCAAAACCGGCCCTGGGTGCTCCGAATGATCCCACATTTAGGAGTGAGCTCCGGATTGAAGTGTTGTAATATTTTGAGCTTAGTGATGGCGTGGGACGTGCAGAGGGTTGAAGTGGGAAGGCTGGAATGAGGGGGGGTGAAAGAAGTTACCCTTTTGGCTACGGGCACTTTAAGAATGTTAGGAAAGGGTATTACTACAGCGGAAGCCAGGATTGCTCGTTTCCTCTTGGTGGCATTATGAGAACGCTTTTGATTGAAGAAAAAACTGTGATCGCTGAAGCTACCGGATATCCTAGAATAACTCCAGCAAAGGGCAAAGTCCCCATACAGCGAGGATGACAAGCCCAGCAGGCTTTTTCTATCCATTTACATAAACTCTCTGCATGAGAAGGTAATAGAGTAATAGTGCGCCCCCAGTCTGGCACAAACACGTTTTTCTCCAGATATTTGAAAGGACTTTACTGGCAGCAGGAGATGCCTCCACTTAGTGCTATGGAGGTGGTTTTGGACTCCTGTGGGATTCCGGGATTAACGGGAGAGCATTTTAATTAATGTTCCATTAGCATTTCAGTCTTACTTCCCTGCAGAATCGTGCCACCACTTCTTAATACAGTTAAGCATTGACAATCACTCCCTTGCGATGAGTTACATCACTCAGGCTCCATTAAACTAACCAATTCGGGCTACTTCTAGGCTATCCCTGTGCCTAAGTGCTATACTCAGTGTGCACAAACCCCAGTCCATGACAAAGATGATTGGAGGCATACGTGGATGGCAGAATTAACAGACAGCAATGTTGAACAGTCAGCTACTGGGATGTCTCCTTTTTCTGTGTGCATGGACATCACCAAAAATATCACCTTTAGGTCAGTCTTTCTCTAAATCAGTTCCTCCAGTACAAGAATATTTAACTGAATTGATAAAAGTAAAAAAAAAAAAAAGTACAGAAAGCCTTAGAAAAAGTTACATCTAGATACAAATTGTATGCTGATTGTAAAAGGAACCTGGCACTGAAACATATTGTGGGTGAGAAAGTATGGCTATTCACTTAAAATGTACATTTAAAAACACCTCTAAGCTACAAGTAAAAGTATTTGCTTTATTTACTGTTCTACGATTGTGAATCCAGTTACTGTACTTTTGAAATCGCCCAAGCCCTGAACATTTACCTAGTATACCATACCTTTGTTGAAACCGTGTTCTGCGCAAACATTTCTTTTGTTCAGATGAATGCAGAAAAAAGCATATGAAGTACATAAGATTTTGGATGTAAGGAATGTCAGACAATAAGTGTAGTGCTTAGTATGGAAAGGGTTTGGCCATTAATCATTAGATTGGGCTTCTAACCCTCATGCTCCATGTTTGTTACATGAATTTTATGCCAAGAATCTAGGCAAACAGGAGCACTACCATAGTGCCACCTGCCTTTTTTTAAGGGGCGAGGAGGGAGGACATTGTCATGATCTGTGGTACAGGATCACATTTCTATGCTCAGTGGGTGCATGAGTCCAGTACAGCAGACTCATTAGCGCTTCTTTCTCCTGGGGACGCACAGGTTGGAAGTTCTCCCAGAACACCAGCCTCACTTGGCGAAAGGCTTTGTGTCTTTGATGCAGCTTTTGGTCAACCACATATGTACTCTTACATATATACCATGTATTTCACCCCTGAGAAATAGGTTGGCTACCATTGGCTACAATACACGGCTAACTCAATACTGGAGATATGAGATTTTTTTTTTAAATGATGGATTGTGGACACTCGTGCATTTGATTATTGGAGATGAGAAAGGCAAAAAACTATGATATTGGAGTATAAATGGAGCTACAAAACTAGAAAGTGCTATTTAAAGGACTTCGTTGTATATGGTATGTGGTATTGTAAATGGAAAAAAATATACTTTGATGCATTTGTAAAGGAAGGCTTGTGTCAATATGTGAGAAAACGCAAAACACTTGAAATAATTCTCCTCAAAAGAAATTGTTTATACCTAAAGTAAGCAGGTTGCCAGTGGGATTTACTGGCTTGTTGGGTATGTAATACAAGGCCTTTTATTCTGAAACAAATCCAGGATTCTTTATATATTGTACCATCGTTGTGTTGACCTTGTTGATGATGTTATTTTATTTAAAAACTTGTAAAAAATTGGAAACATAGCAATAACAATAATGAAAGCATTAGTTGCAACTGGAAGCGATGTTGTGCCATCTCATCTGGACCCGCCACATTGTGGGGCTGGCCTGGTATGCAGGTACTGACAGATACTCAGAGCACACTGGCATTCCAATCCATAGGACTCCATGGGGCTCACCATTCCAAGCCAAAGTCAGAAAACTGCATGAAAGCTATACGATTCCCTCCTGTACTATATGCAGATGCTGTGTGTGTTTTGTTCTCAGTGAAATAAAAACGTTATATTAAAAAAAGTTACACGATTTGCTTTGCTATTAACAAAAACAAAGAGTATTTATCAAGTGGGTGTGTAGACAAGGCCCATCCCTGGATAACTGATTGAGGAGTGTGCAGGAGTGGACGACGGCGGAGGAGGTGTGCATGAAAATGACCAGGAAAGATACATTGTAAGGCAACCTAACTGTCGATGTTATGGGCAGGACCTAATGTTTCTGATGGATCAGATGCCTGCACTGAATGAATGAATAGTTTATTGTACAGATAATAAAATCCCATACAATTAAAACTAAAAAAAGTCAATGATACATTTACATAAAATACAAAAAGCGCCAGCTGCGCATACAAGCAAATAAATCAGATATTAAATACGTACCAAAATACTCAATAATTTATATATGCTAACACCAGTAAAAACATTCCCACAATAGTATTGCTTCACCTACAATTAAGATATAACCGGGCCACCACAAACAGGAACCCCACATTCTGCATAATTAACAAGGTACACACTGTAATCAAGGCCCTGAAAGTGCATAAGTTCATCGAATGATCATAAGTTAGCTACCAACAGAGATCAAAACCCATAGTGCAAGGTTTAAGCTCAGCAACTTCACAAACTTAATTCAAACCCAAAAGGGGCAAGAACGGGGATAAATTTCAAACACCATTTTCCATTGCTCGCAGTGCCCCTAAATTTGGTCTGAGCAGCTCTAATGAATTTGGCTAATAAAACATTCAACATTGAGTTCATAGGATCCAAAGACATAATAATAGCCCATCGACAGAAGCAGATCCCTAATTACTCTGAAGCAGAGATCTAGGCTCCTTGAGCAGGGCTGGACACAAACAAACCACGTGTTCAATGGTTTCTTCCCAACAGCCACAACCCCTATACATCAGACCCTCTTCCAGAGTTGACCTCCTTGTGGGTAGATGTTTCAGAAAAACCCAATCACCCATCCTTAGAGTCATAAATGCCTCTATGGTTGGTCGTGTTAAAGGACGACATGGAGCTTTGCTTATCTTTACTACTGTGCTTTATTGAAGAGGATAATAGAGTGGTGAATAAGTCTTTCTTTGTTTTCCTTATTGTGTTTCCTGTTTAACTTCGGTTGCTTTTCTCTGATTTTTCAACTCTTCTTTGTTCTTTTCTTCTCTTTCAGGGCTCGTCCTGGAAGCGCATGCATGCGAAAAGAACAAGAGAGGAACTGGTAAGTAAGTTGTATTTTGTCTGTCTCTTTCCTTCTCTACCTCTTCTTCTCCTTTCGTCATCTGTTTTCCGTCTCTCTTTCTCTCTTTCTCTCCTCTTGTTTTCTATTTCGTTGTTGCTGGGTATTCTGTTTCTATCTCTTTTATCTCTTTCTTTACTAAATCTCTGTATCCCTTCTCTTCTGCTACACTGACTCTTCCTTCCTTCCCGTAGACTGTGCTACCCTCTTTTGGCTTCCTCTATTATTTGAGTAATCTCTCTTTATATGGTTCTTTACACTCCCCCTGCTGCTCTTCGTGTCCTTGTCTTACTGTTGTCCTTATTCTCGGAGTACCCTATTTTAGGGTCTTGGCCTGTAGTAATTCTCTACCTGGATGCATTCTTTTTATCCCAAACTGTCTAGAAGTGCGTATCTTGTCTCCCCTATTGGTTTTACCTGCCACCAACTCCCTTTTACTTAATACTCTCTCTCCTCCTGTCCTCTCGCCACCCTGGTTCCCCTCAGTCCTATAGATTCACACACCTGGTCTTGCCACGCTTCTCCAGAAGCATGGCAGGGTTTCTCGCTCCGCCTCCCGGGGCCGCTGTATACTCCGTTTCTCCGTCACTCCTCTCGCCTTCTTTTCCGCTGAAAACCACCTGGACTCCCACGACGCCGCTCTCCTCTGTCTCCTTATTGCACGCCACTCTCCCTTGAAACGCCGCCTTTTCTTCGTTCTCAGGTCCCGCGGTGTAACTTCCTGAATGGAGCATCACGGCCAGCCGAGGCTCCGGATTGGTCCACATTTCATGAGGTTCCTGGTTATCCGGGGCAGCAGCAGCACAAGTCGGTGTTGTGTGCAGGCTGATTTCGATCGGCCCGTCACAGCCTCTTTCAGATGAAACCCGTATGAGCAAGAAAGATAGCCATCTGGAGTACCTGGCTTAAATGAGATAATTACCGACCAGGCATGCTTATGTTTGGCAAGGAGGGATCGATCTGAGTGATAAGCGCATAGCTGTATGATCTTTTTGACACCCAGTTTAAAAAGAGGATGGGGGAGGTTACTTGCTGAGAGGTCCTCAGCTTTCAATCACCATTTGCAATCAGACAGAAAGTGGGAGTGAGACCCCTTGGCTTGGGACGAACTAATTTCCAGCCACAGAGCTGACTTCAAACTACCTTCCTTTGCCTGGCGTAACTTATGACAAAGCTTCAGGAGAGCACCAGATACTACTGCCTGCTGATCCAAAAGCCCAAATTCTAACAGCACCTGCACAGGAGGAGCAAAATGCGGTACATGAAAGACCCTCTTGTAAATCTTGTTGACCATCCTATTTAACAAACATGAGCCTTTGCCCAGCAAAATTTCCTGACCATAAAACAATGAAGTTGTAATCTTTGCTCTAATAACTTCCATTAGTGGGAGGAGTTTCGGCCCCTTAAGAGCTTTAAATAATTTAGAAAAAGCCACCTGCAGAGCCACAGATTTAAGTTCAATCTCCCTATTATGCCTAACAAAACTACCAGTAGAATCAAGATGCACCCCTAGATATATATAAGACTGATCTGAAACAAGTTTACTACTCTTAGAGTACCAGCTGATTAGCAACTGCTTTTTCCTGCCGAAGGAGACCACTTTGGTTTTGAGAAGAATAACTTCTAATTGATTCTCAAGCGTATAAGATGCAAGTTGTTTAAGCAGTCGTTGAAGGCCAATCTTGGTATGGCTAAACATTGCCAGGTCATCAGCACAGAGCAAGTGGCTGAGCCTAAGACCACTGATATTGGGGGGTGAGAATTAACAGCATCGAGAGCCGATGACAAATCTGCAATAAACAGATTAAAAGGCAGGGGCACAAGCACGCAACCCTGCTTCACACCACGACCAGTGGAAATTTTCCTGGAAAGGGTACAACCATCTCCTAATTTAATACGTACCCATGTATCTGGGTGTAGTTCTATAATGGCACCCAGAAGCACTGATGGAATTCCTCAGTTTTGTAAATTAGCCCACAGGGCGGTTCTGGGAATCCGATCGAATGCTGCCTTAAAATCAACAAAACAATAATGCAACACAGAGCCTGATAAAATTTCCCTGTCCATCAAAATAGATAGGGCTAATAAGTTCATAGATGTACCCAAAGCAGAAGAGAACCCTGTTTGCACAATGGGGATTAATCACTTCAATTCTGCCCAGGCATGAAGATCTTGCAACAGATGACTAGATGCCAGCACTCTGTCTGCTGCTACCTGAATGATACTAGCAGGCACTATGATCTTCTCCATGTTCCGAGGCACACCTTCAAACCTCAACAAAACCTTTGGCATGTGTATACATTAAATGCTGAAGCAAATGAACATGGTTCCCATAGGGTTGTATGTTTGAATATCATATACAGAAATATTGATTTCTAAATGTTGCATTTTAGATATCATTTACAAAAATGTCCCTTTGGGTGTACACTTATTTAATTAACTCCAATGGGGACATATTTTTGTAGACAGTATTTACGACATATTTTAACTTAAAAGACTGTGCAAGCTTCCCTCGGACTGAACAAGTACAGCACTGGAAGAAGAAATTAAAGCTTTCAACCCAAATGGGACACGTACCATAAATGCACAACTGGACACACTTTAGGCTAGGAGAGCACATTGAGTGCATGGTTGGCTAACTCTTTGAGCCCATTAAAAACTAATAATAGCAAAACAAATAAGTTCCATGACAAGATCAAATTAGTATTACAAAGATGCCCTTCAATTCATTCTGCACACTTGTAAACTTTAAAGTATTTATAATGAATCTAGCCTTTTTGCAATTGAACTCAATATTAGTGGTGGATGGGAATTAAGGGCTTGAAACGTATGTTGTTTGCAAAATACTACACAATTTGATTGAAGAGGAGAGCCTGGATTAGGAGCCCTGATATCATTGTAAACACTTTGTCAACCACACACATTTCCCCGGGAAAAAGTCACTTACAGTTATTCTGGGTCCTTTCATTAGTTTTAATAGATCTAGAAAGAATCAACTGGCATCAATTAGATGTTTTAGATATAGAGATGAACCCCACATGCACCACAGCTATATTGTACCATGTGCAATTAAATTCTCATTTCATATTACCATGAAAACATAAACTGTTGAAAACATAATTTTGCTTATCTTAGATTACAGTATGCAGGAAAACAAATTCCTTTATGAAATCATCTGTAGAAGTGGTTTAAATACAACACTGTTGTCAAATCAATACACTTGTCTGCAGCTCTCATCACTTTAAATAAAAGAAATGAGACACCACATTGAAGCATGAAAAATATAACGATTCACTATTTTGAAAGAAATCGTCTACACAACTTCTACAGGTAAATGTCATGATGAAGGTTATATAGTCACCCAAGAGCAGGAAGAATCATTTGCAATAAACACGAGCTGTCTTTTGAGTAAATAAAAGTCTAGCCCGAAAAAAACATTAAAAAGACAAGACGCTTACATTCTAGGCAACAGGCATTACAACAAGCATTTGCAATGCAATAGGTCTCACTTTAGCAAGAATTAGAGCTATTGGCATTGTAAATGATAATGACAACCTCACATTTGGGACCTTATAAATACTTAGCCATGCAGCACATTAAACCTTTATCAGAAATTAATTGTGTTTGTGCATCCTTCAGACACTTGGCTTTAGACTGTAATGGTCTGAACAGCCCCTACAGAGCACCACAGTAAAAATAGCATTTGGAAGAAACATGGTCATGTAACCATATATTCAGACCCTAGAGGGCATAATCACATAAAAAAGAATGATAAAGAACATTGCAGTGTAACCATATAATCAGCCCCTTGAAGGCATAGTGTATCACATATTTTCAGGCCTAGAAAGCCTTTTTAGTATCATTAAACTGTGGAGTCAATGGCGCAAGAGTGCAGTGCCGCAGATCATTACTAGAGCACCCTGTAGATTCAACAGCAGAAGGTGCAGTACCACTGATTATGACTAGATATCCCTGTAGAGTCAACAGCAGAAGGTGCAGTACCACTGGCCATGGCCAGATGTCCCTGTGGAGCCAAAAGCACTCAGAGTACAGTGTCACAGAACATAGCCTGAACTTCTTCAGATGTCAGAAGCTCAGTATGACCCCCCAAACCTGGAAACGTCTGGAGAGGTACCAGGTCTTCGGTGAAAAGGATAAAATATTTACCCAATGGCGCACATTGAACCTTTATCAGAAATAAACTGCGTTTGTGCATTCCTTCATACCCTTGGCATTAGACTGTAATGGTTTGAACAGCCGTAACCATATAGTCAGCTCCTAGAGGGCATAATCAAATGAAAAAGAATGACAAAGAACATTGCAGTGTGGAAGAGGTTATGATTTTTGGGCCCCCTCCAACCCAGTGTGACCCACAATATGGTTTGGACAGAAGAAGGAGCACAATGTTCTGAATGTTTTGGAGGTGGTCCCATTCCCCTAGGACCACCACAGGGTGAGTTATGGCCAGAAATGTGATGTAAAAGGAATGCCTGCAAAGCATTATAGGATGAATCTTTCCTGAGTACAGTGAATATTGTAGTATCGGCTCTCCCGCTGTGTAGGGAGAGCTGCTGTTGAGGATTCATTCGTGGGTTGATTTCATGCTATATATAAGTTACAACAAAAATGTACAAAACACACACATGGCACAACTACTTGTAATTACTGATTATGTAAAGTAAGGACCAAGTGAAGGGCAAACGTGGAAAACGAAACCACACGCGTGAACACGAGTGCAGACTGACAAACACAAGAAGCAGGAAACAAAAAAAAAGTAGCCCATGCAAACAACAGAAAAACATTCCAGGCGTGATTTAAACTGTACTTAGCCGGTGCTCCTCAGCAAAGTACAGGAAGTGATATATCAGCTGCCAAACCAGTTAGGAGGCAGCAAAACTAGAGCGACACTGCCTTCAACCTATGGTAAGTGCAGGCAGTGGCATGCGGACTAATACTCCAACCAACAGGTCTTGCAGACAGCGCATGCGTGCTGTCTAACCTCAATCTAAAAAGAGAGACATTTTACACAGGCAGCCTGAGGAGACAACAGGCTAGGAGTATGTCACGGGCTCAGAGGGTGGTTTCACTCTGACTCTGTCTGCTTCAGCCCAAGTTTTCCATTTCACGGTTTGAATTTGGAATAGCCGGTTGTGTCGATGTGAGTAAGGTGGAGGGAGAGTCTATGTGACTTTATATATACCTGCAGGATTTGTATCCACTTGAGACGGTAACTTCCATGAATGTCCCATCAGAATTACAGGCGCATGAGGGCATCAGAGCTGTGGTGTGATGGACTGCAGTCATACCACTACACTTTTGTGAGGTGCAAATATTTTCTCTTGTACTACTATTCTTGTAATTTCACCCTTGTGGTGAAACTACACCAACAATTAGGCACTGGCATAGCTGATATGTCTTGCCTTATTCAGATGCTGAAAACACAAATGCCTCCCACAAATATGTCAGCATCACTTTGGGGGTGATTCTAAGCTTGGCGGGCGGCGGTAGCCGCCCGCCAAGCGGGAACCGCCAGAAGACCGTACTGCGGTCAAAAGACCGCGGCGGTCATTCTGGGTTTCCCACTGGGCTGGCGGGCGACCGCCGAAAGTCCGCCCGCCAGCTCAGCGGGAAACACCCTTCCCACGAGGACGCCGGCTCAGAATGGAGCCGGCGGAGTGGGAAGGTGCGACGGGTGCAGTTGCACCCGTCGCGAATTTCAGTGTCTGCAAAGCAGACACTGAAATTCTTTGTGGGGCCCTCTTACGGGGGCCCCTGCAGTGCCCATGCCATTGGCATGGGCACTGCAGGGGCCCCCAGGGGCCCCACGGCACCCCATACCGCCATCCTGTTCCTGGCGGGCGAACCTCCAGGAACAGGATGGCGGTATGCGGTGTCAGAATCCCCATGGCGGCGCAGCAAGCTGCGCCGCCATGGCGGATTCCCATGGGCAGCGGAAAGTCGGCGGTATACCGCCGGCTTTCCGCTTCTGGCCGCGGCTGTACTGCCGCGGTCAGAATGCCCGGCGGTGCACCGCCAGCCTGTTGGCGGTGCTACCGCCAACCTCCGCCCTGGCGGTATTTACCGCCAGGGTCAGAATGACCCCCTTTTTGTCTTACAAGTGATAGAGATCAAATTTTAGAAATAAATTAGTGGCATAGAAGTTAGCATATGGTAACAAATTAACCTGGATTGAAAAGCCTAACAGAGAAAATAACGAGTTGTAAAACGTACACATTTGAATTTTTGTGAGCCATATGGCCACCATTCGTATTGTGCACCACGTTTTAACATGCAAGTAGGCATTTTACTAAATGAAAGTACTCAAATGAATTAAAGTTGAGAATGTTTTATGACTATGAAAATTAAGAATTGAAGTGTTAAAAAGAATCTGAATCAATCATACTTACATTGTTCAAAATAATTTTATGATAAATTACGTATATGCAGAAAAATAAATGCACGTTTACATTAGTTCTAACATGTTATGAATACTGTTTGCAATTAAATAATTTGCTTCACGTATATAAATTGTAAGGTGTGAAAAAGGTTTATGAATATATTAAATGTATTAATGTGTAATAAGGCTTCCTTAACTTGACTAAGCCTGAAGAAGACATTCATTTGATTGTAGCAATGGAAAACAACTTGCTTATTCTGTCCCCTCTGACTTGAATTATTTTCTTAGGTTGCTAATGTGAAAGTTGAATGTTCTATAGTAGTGTAGGCAAGAGACATGTTTTAGATGCAATAATGTAACACCATTTGTTCTACCTGTCGAACAGAACAGGAAACCTGAGATTCCCATGTGAAATGAATTAGTTTAGTCCATTGTTTCCCAACCTTTTGGACCCCCACTTTATCATTACTGGAACCCAGGGACTCCCACTTAATCATTATTGAAATCCGGGGACCCCCCACTGAGTCATTAGTTAAAGCTGGGGACCTAATCTGTTAACATTATTTAATTTTCTAAGCGGTCGTGGACCCTCTGAGGAGGCTTCATGGACCCCCATGGTGGCCCCCGGACCACAGGTTGGGAACCACTGGTTTAGTTTGCTGGGAGTCATGAAAAAGGAACTACAAGTAACAAATTATTAGAAGATGTAATATTTTGGCGGAATTATATGTAGTCGCAGTAGCCACAGTATGAACAATGGACTATTGCTGAGAAGATTTCTATAAGTTGCAAACTTGATGGTGTCATCGCTTACCACTGAAAGCTGAAATCAACGCCTGAAGTGTGCCCACCTGATATTGTATTTTGATGATTTACTGATGTCACCATCATCTGTTTTGAATGCTAATAATCATGCACATATTGTATTGTTGCTAATCTATATTATTTTTCTAGAGTGTCTAACAGTGTTGATGTTTAATAGGTTGAATCTTTTCACATGTTTTGGTCAGCCTATGGTTTTCATGTATGTTTATAACTTAGGTTTGGGCCTCATATATGTGACATTGATTTTGGGATTGTAATAAAACTTGAAACTTTATGTGGTCTCGAGTTTGATTTAGTGTTAAATTGTTATGATGTTTAGAATTGTCTATGGTACAATCTAATTGATTTGGGATTGAATATATCGGACTACTACACTCTTCGCCAAGTCCAAAGATACAGTCAGAGGGTGAGATTGGGTGTGGTGTCTCACTCAAGTGCAGCTGGTGGTGTTGAGGCTGGAACTGAAGAGTAGACATTTTCCGGGGCCCCAGCGTGCTCCAGCAGCTTTGGTAGCGGAGCTATGGCTTTGTCTTGTGAGGAGGAGAGCCAGAATTTGCCCACATTGCAAGTTGTTCTTGGTGTAATGTGAAGGTTGATGAAATGTAAACATTGTGTTACAAGTGTAGGATACGTGTTCTGAGTAGGGTTTGTACTTGGAATGCTTAGTCAAATCACGGTGGTGTGATGTATGAAGTGAAGTAGGGAGTTTGCGTACTCCAAGGTAATTGAGCAGGGAGTTTTCATGCTCAAAGTGTGGGAGTGGGGCATTGGTGTACTCCAAGTGAATGCTGCGCTTTGTGCTCAAAAAATGCCCACATGGTTGTTGTTGTAATGGGTTGTGCGAGGCCTAAGACTCTGGAGTATTGTACAAGTGTTTGTAGAACTTGGTTAATTTATTGTCTGCAGATAAGGTGTTGGTTGATTGAGCGCTGTTGTCAATACTAGTATTATTTTCCCATGACTGTGTGTTGTTGGTTAGTATTAGTTGAATCCTGAGTGTACATGGAGAATCCGTATAAATCAGAGTGTGGTTTGTGGGTCAAATCTTACTTGCGTTTGTGATAAAGCCCCAGTCAGAAGAGTAGCTGTCTGTGCAAAAGGCCGCAGTCGAAATTTTTGTACAGCTTTTAAAGCTCTTGAGTCCTACCCGTAGTGAGCAGACAGCTTTGGGGTTTTTTGTGCTCACAATATTTGCATTTAGGTTTTGCATGAGAGGTGTGTGAGAGGGATCTGAAGTGAGTGACAGCAGCAGAACAGAGTGAGGGAAACATAATTTGGTCCACGCTGGGTTCGGTCGGTTGGTGAGAAAAGCTTTGCACAGATTGATGAACAAGACTGCTCTGCTATAGGTTGAGAACACCTAGAGAATAGGATTGTGGTATTGAAAATGATTTCCTGGTTCGTAGATTTTGTGTTTGTGGATTAGATTTGTGTAAAAATGAAGTTTTTCAAAGCTTTAAAGAGCACAGTGAGAGGAGATGTTTTTATTCAAGTTATTGAGGGTGAGCCTACTTCACCTGAGGGTACACCAGCATTTGAGGGAATAGAGGAGAGGGGAGTTTTAGCATGTCTTTGGGTAAATCAGTGGTGCAAAATAACTGAGAAGGAAGGCACCTTAGATTTTCCTAGTTATGGAACCTTTAATTTGAGAATTCTGGAGAATCTGAGAAGGGTGTTGCATGAGTTAATGCCCCTTCCTAGACCTACACAACATTGCTATTTGGGAATTAGCTGCAAAACAAAAAGAGGATCAAAAATTCAAAAGGAGAATGAGGAAAGCAGGGAAGACACTAGTGGAAGCTAGGTGGGATGCATAGCAGGGAATGTGGGGAACAGATATATTGCATGCAGTGGGGCTATTTCCAGCAATTACACATGAAAATGAGGGAAGTGGTAAGGCTAGAGAAAAAAAAATCTGAGGAAGATTTAGAAGACAAATTGGGTGAAAATAAGAGAGTAGCAGTTGTCGAGAGTGATTCAGATGATTAATTTATAACTCACTTGTTGCAGAATTGCCCCCCCACAGTATAATGCAGTTGAATCAGTAAGTCAGAGGGGGTCATTCTGACCCTGGCGGTAAATACCGCCAGGGCCGGGGTCGGCGGTAGCACCGCCAACAGGCTGGCGGTGCTCCGCCGGTCATTCTGACCGCGGCGGTACAGCCGCGGCCAGAAGCGGAAAGCCGGCGGTGTACCGCCGACTTTAGGCTGCCCATGGGAATTCACCATGGCGGCGCAGCTTGCTGCGCCACCATGGGGATTCTGACACCCCATACCGCCATCCTGTTCCTGGCGGGTCGCCCGCCAGGAACAGGATGGTGGTATGGGGTGTCGTGGGGCCCCTGGGGGCCCCTGCAGTGCCCATGCCAATGGCATGGGCACTGCAGGGGCCCCCGTAAGAGGGCCCCACAAAGAATTTCAGTGTCTGCTTTGCAGACACTGAAATTCGCGACGGGTGCAACTGCACCCGTCGCACCTTCCCACTCCGCCGGCTCCATTCGGAGCCGGCTTCCTCGTGGGAAGGGTGTTTCCCACTGGGCTGGCGGGCGGACTTTTGGCGGTTGCCCGCCAGCCCAGTGGGAAACCCAGAATGACAGCCGCGGTCTTTTGACCGCGGTACGGTCTTTTGACCGCGGTACGGTCTTCTGGCGGTTCCCGCTTGGCGGGCGGCTCCCGCCGCCCGCCAAGCTTAGAATCAGGCCCAGAATGTAGCCACAGCTTCAATCGCACAAAGCCACGTTCAGATAATTCCGAGCGTACCTACTTTAAATGTTGCACAGAGGCCAGCAATTTATCCAACAGTTCCAAATGTTAATACAGTTCAGAATGTTCCAGTTCCAGTTATGCCACAGCCAATTCAAAATGCAGGAATGACTCAGTTGGAGTCTACATCTAATGTACAGACACCTGCACAAGTCATGAACTAGAGAACATGCCAATGTATTCCCCGGTAATGACACCACTTAATATTACCCTAAATCAATCAAATCAAGCTTTTGGTACCGTATTAACTGGCCAAAGTAAAGGATTAATGCTCCCACAAGGTCAGACGAATTTGTCAGGACCAGAAGCATTAACAGTTCCTGTAACTATAGGCTCAGTAGCTCGTTGTATGCCCAGTGTAATACTGAGAGTGGTCCCCAGATTTCAAATCCAGTATCAGCAATGAATTCACCTTTTGGAACTAATGCAGAAATGAATGGAGAGACTGAGCACGACTGTGCCAGCCACGACCTCTATGAATTCTTTTGGTTCAAATCAGACACATAATGGAGTTGGTCCACTGATTGATTTGACATGCCCCCCATGCTCAATGGGATCATCTGTGATGGCTGAAGAGCAGATTGTGAGAGCCCCATGCAATGACCACAGTTTGCTCCCCAAAACAATGGTAAGAACATTAGCTTACAAGGACTGATAAAACAACAATTTACTGCATGGTTAGACAATCTAGGCGGAGCGTCAGATTCAGGAAATACAGCTGAGGGAGAAAGGACATTAAACATGGGTAGATTAAAATTGGAATTAAATGAAATGATTGAGAGAGCACTTGAATTAGACAGATTAGATTCTTACAATGAAAATGAGTTGTGCTTCATGTGCAAGTATGTGACTCTTAGAGCAGGGCATGCATACGAGAAATTGACTAATGTGGCTGGGACATATGAAACCAAAATTAATAAATCCAGACAGTTGAAGAAAAGTTACAGTTTAGAGCTTGATACGAGAGACATTGCAAACATGAGTTCACCTGGAATGAAATTTCACATTTAGGAGTTCATCCAGAGCATTCAAACATGGGGAACATTAGATAAATGGGAAGGCTGATGGGCAAAGAAAAGAGAGCAGAAGGAAAGTACGACTGCATCTTCAAATGATGTACAGCAGGCGAAAGGAGCTGTAAAAATGATGCCAATGAGAGAAATTCCTGGAAGGAATTTTGTTTGTGTCCCTTGGAGCGGAAGTGATATACGGTCATTTACAAATAATTACCCAAAGTTGAGAGAGAAACCAGTGGAATGGTACCAGCAAAGAGAGAGGTTTGTCAAACTTACCAAGTGTTTTGGGGAAGATCTGAACACTTTATTTCAGATTGTGGTTCCAGCAGATTTGTGGGTCAAGTATAAGAGGAGCACTGATTGGCCAACACATGAGCCGTCAAGAGATGCAGTAACAGGTGCGCTGTCTGGAGAGGTGATGAAAAATTATTACAAGATGATTGAGTTTCTGAAAACTAGAGTTTCCTATAAAGACATTGATTGGCAAATGATTGACAGGACATCCCAGGAAGCGAAGACGTCTGTTCATGCCTATTATGAGAGATTGCTGAAAGCATTCAGACAATACAGTGCACAAAGATTATTGAGCTGAGAGACATGATTAATTTTGTGTTTACATTTGTTCAGGGACTAAAGCCTGAAATTAGTAATATGATTAGGAATCATTTGATTTGTTGGCAAGGAAAGCCGAATAATGAGGTGTTGAACTACACAAAATACTGTAGTGAAGAGACTGATCTGAAGCAGAAATGGGTGAAGAAAAAGGCAATGGTGATGCAGATTAAGTCTACACAAGCAGCAGGTATGCATGGTCAGCAAGGTATGGTGAATGAAGGAGGGATACAGGGAACACAGCAGCAAGGAAATATGGTGCCTCACTATAGAGGTAGAGGTTGTGGTATTCAAGTAGCTCCAAATGCGAATGTGGCTGATGTTCAGAATATGAAGAAAATGCTTCCTTGTCATGCGTGCTGCAACGCCGGACATTGGAAACGGGAGTGAACCTTTAGTAATGTAAATAATTTGGTGCAAAGTGGTGGTGTTGCTCAAATGGTTGACAACAGTCAGTTTCAAAATCAGAGTGTTCAAATGCCCTGAAATGGCACAGCAACGGGTAATGGTTCCTCAGCAGAGCGTGAACCAAAGAACAAATGCAAATGTGAATCAGTTAATCACATATTAGCCACTGATTGACTTCAGTGATGATGAAGTGAGTGAAGAATGCATGAGTGACAGTTCAGAAGAGAAAGAATGTGTGTTGGCTGCCTCATTGGAGGTAGATCAGTGTGGTCCTTATGTGAATGCGAGTGTCAGGATTTTCCATTCCTGCTTGACACAGGAGCAACTTGTTCCCCTGTCAGATCTGCAGAAGTCCCTAACGTGCCCCTTTCAGGAAGAACAGTTTAGATTGTAGGAGTAGCAAATCAGCATTTGGTAAATCCCATTACAGAGCCCATTCCGGTTAAAATAGGAACATTGAAGGACTCGATTTGTGGTTTGTGATTCAAGTCCTGTGAGTCTGATAGGAAAAGACCTGCTGTGCAAAATAAAATGTTCCATCACTTGTACACATAAAGGGCTAGCAATTCAGACTAATAGTGAAGATGAAACTTCTAGTCAAACCGATGAGATGTATCCTCTCACTACATTTTTTCTTGCCATGACAATTAAAGACTTGCCGATGAATTGTAGGCGACAGTAACATTGAGAGTTTGGGATCTCTCTGGAAAATATATTAGACTTATTTGAGGTGTTGATACAGTCAAAATGACAGTAAAGCCAAATGCAGTTTTCCCCAGAACACCACAGTAACACATGACCCTAGAAATGATTGAAGGTATTACCCCAGTAGTTGCAGATTTTGTTGGGCAGTGGGTGTTAAAAGATGTGATGGGCTGCCCATATAATTCACCAATTATGGTCTGCGAAAGCCAAGTGATAAATATTGCATAGTTCAGGATTTGAGACAGGTGAACAAAATTGTAATATCCTGTTATCCCATGGTGCCAAATCCAGCAGTGATTTTTCTTTTCAAATTCCATGTGAATCAGAGTTGTTTTCAGTGATTGATTTGTCACAAGCGTTTTTCTTAGTGCCTTTGCAGGAGGACAGTGAGTTCCTATTTTGTTTCTGATTCGGCAACCGTGTGTATTCTTGGTGTCGTACTCCATAGGGATTTTCAGAATCACCATCCATTTTTAATCAGATTCTGAAGAAGAATTTAGAGTCCTTGAACATGCAATTTCATTCTACTTTAATGCAGTACATTGATGACCTGATGGTTGCGTCCAATACACCTGAAGCTTGTAAACAAGATACCATAGTATTGTTGAATCATTTGGTTGAAAACGGTCACAAGGTTTCCCCTGCTAAATTACAGTTTTGGCAGAAGTAAAGTATTTGGGTCATCAAATTGAGAGAGGTAAAAGGTAAGTGTCCAGAGAAAGAGTTGCAGCAATTGTGCAAATGAATCCTCAAGTTACACAGAGAGATGTCAGAATGTTTTTGGGCATGGTGAGCTACTGCTAACAATGCATCCTGAATTTTTCAGTAATGTCCAAGCCATTGCAGAAGTTAATACATAAGGAAGTCACAGATCTAATCCCCTTCAATGAAGAATGCATGAAAGCTTTCACTGATTTGAGAGAGAATTTGTGTAGACCTTTATCTTGGAATGTCTGACTACCTGAAAGGTTTTGTATAGTTTTGCAATGAACATGATGGCTGTGCTCTATCTGTTTTGATGCAGTCACATGGAGGAACAAAGAGGCCAGTGGCATCTTTTTCCACCACATTGGATCCTGTCGCTGCTCCGTTCCAATGCTGTTTGAAAGCCGTGACCAGTGCTGGTATGAGTATCACTCAATGCAAAGTCATTGTGAAGGGACACCCTTTAAATGTTTAAGTGCCACATACAGTCAAAATACTCCTAACCAGGCCCCAGGAGCAGAGATGCAATGATTCACATTTTGTAAGCAGACATGGTACACTCCCAGATATAGACTCGTTGCAGAAGCGGTCTGTCACAGATGTGCTACATACCAGCAAATGAATGTAGGGAAACGTACTGTGGTTAATTTGAGCCACATAGGCAGCTCTGGAGGTCCATTTAACAGAATGCAACTTGATTTCATTGGAGTGCCTGTCTGCAACGGATTGAAGTATGCATTGGTCATTGTGTGTATGTTTTTCTAAGTGGATCGGGGCTTATCCAACATGTAGGAATAATAGTCTCACTGTAGCCAAACTGCTGCTCTGGGAACTAATACCTAGGTATGGATTCCCGACTTCTTTGGAATCAGATTGAGGAACTCATTTTGATAATGAGGTCATAAAGTTGTTGTGTGCAGCACTGAACATTGAGAAAAATTTGCACTGCAGTTACAGACCAGAGGCATCTGGATTGGTGGAGCAAATGAATGTAAAACTGAAAGCTCAATTGGCAAAGATGTATGCCTCTACAGCATTGAAAGGGGCTGATGCATTGCCACTTGTCCTGATGAGCATGCATAGTACCATGGACTGTCTTCCCATGAAATTCTGATGGGTCGTGCAATGAGACTACCAGCAGTACCTGCACATAACAGATGACTTAGTGCTGGATTATTGCAAAAGTCTAGCTGATGTGGTTCACTCTTTGTCTCATCAGGTTGAAGCAGCAACAATTCAACCAGCTCAAGAACAGTGCCACAGCTGGAAGGCTGGCGAATGGGTGCTGGTTACAAAACATGTGCAGAAGACTTGCCTAGAGCCGAGGTGGAAAGGTCCATTTCAAGTCATCTTGATGACAATGACAGCTGTGAAGTGTGCTGGTCTTCCTAACTGGGTGCATGCAAGCCACACACACAAAGTACTATGTCCTCCTGAAAACACAGAGTCTGATCCTGCAAGAGCAAATGCAGATAAATAAGGTGTTCGACTTGACCAAGCTGTGAGCCAGTGAGAACCAGTGGCAGAAGCAGAAAATGTGCAAAGTTGTGAAGGCACAAGCAGTCTGCATGCAGATAAAGGCACAGACAAAAATACAAGCAGCCTGAATGCAGGCCAAGATGCAGGAGAACAAAGTCAAAGTCAAATGACTCCTGCCAGCACAGCAAATGTGGTGAATGCAATTGCACCTGAAAAAAGGAACTGTGAAAGGAGACAAATGGCCTGCAGCTACACCTGAACTAGTTGCTGATAAATTCCCATCAATAACAGAAGCAGTTGAAGAGTCAAATCAGAGTGAATATGAAAATGGTGCTGTAAGGAGAACGAAAAGGAAAAGTGTGCCAAGTTGCAGACACTCATCACCTGAACGGATTTATTTTGCCACAAATGAATGGGAGAAAAAGTTTATGGCCTTTTGATTTGAACGTGAGAATTCAATTGAACATTCTGGAGCTTGAAATTGCATTTGAACTGAGCTTTGAAATAACCTTGCCAATTGATCAATAAAGACATTACATTCTGGAAGTATTCATTAGTGATCATCAAACTGTATTCTAATGAAACAAACATTTGAACTACTTTGAAAGCTTTTAGTTAAATCTTGAAAATATTTCTTGAAGATCGAGAACTGTTATAAATAGTGCAAAGACTTTGATAGTCATCTTGTTTTTGATTTTTGCTCGATTTGCTTTTTATATTTTTATTTTCTTTTTCCCCCTGATTCTACAGAAGCCATGAATCCTGCACAGGGAAAACATAGTAGGTGTAAATATGCGTGTGTAGGTTTGATAACAGTATGTATGATTGCGTGCATTTTATTAATTGAAAGAATGCGTGTGTCAATGAAAGAAGAGGTGAAAAGCACAGCAATTCCAATACATAGAATGACATGGAATGACAACATCTAGGCAGGATAAGTTTTATAAGAATGAGGGATTGCTTCATTTAGATGACACAAAGGTAGATTTTTCTTCCAATGTATATTATAGCTTGCTGTATGAGTATGTGGCTACCATGAATGTGCTTGATTGTTATGTGTGTACACAAATTGCTTCATCCGTACAAGAAGGAATCACTTATCATAGCTTACCACTAATTTATAGGATTAGTGGCAGTCTATTATTAATACGTTTGTACAACCAGGAGTACATTCAGTATTTTTACTCAAACTTTGATCTAGTTTTCTCTTTTGTTCCCATTAATTAGCATTTGAGCAGCATTGCAAAGGCTAGAAATATAGATATAGTAAGAGGATTCTTTGAATCTACACTGACCTTTGGCATAGATAATCACACAGGAATAACCTGACGTATATTTCATAAGGTAGACAAGGAGTTCATTAATCAAGCAGATGATAGATGAAAAGTAATGAAGAAAGGGATAGATAAGGGTATAGTTAGGAAGAAGAAATCAGTTCATATCAGACCTGAGGCACAGGGACGCTTGGCTTTAGATTGGCAACATGTAGGAAAGCTTTGTGTATATTGACCGCAATCAAAGGCTGACAATAAGTTTCTAGGAATGAGTGAATTCAGACATGTGTTCCTGTTCAAGAGTGTATGGGATTTTACGCTAAATGGACAAGACTCCACTATACCTGGTGTTTATTACATCTGTGGTAAAAACGCTTACTACAAGTTGCCAAAAGGCTGGTATGGTACATGCTAATTGAGAGTGGTTTTCCCGAAAATCTACCAAGCGGAAAGCATTCACAATCCAGAAGGGATTGAGAGACCTAAAATGAAATTTTAAAAGAGGAGCAAGGGGTTCAGAGATTACAAGAGATATTTTTGGAGCTTTTATTCCATCAGTGGGTGTGATCTTGAATGACATAAATATAAGGAAGTTATCAACGATTGTAGATACAATGTCAACTGAGTTTTTCAGGTGTGCTGTTCCTAATGAACAAAGAAATGGTTGTGGCAAGGTCTATGATTCTTCAAAATTGTCTTGTGTTAGACATTCTTTTAGCAAAGGAGGGTGGAGTCTACAGAGTGTCGAAATCACAGCACTGTTGCACTTATATCACAAATAACTGCAAAGAGTTGAGGAGATACTTAGCTAATGTGACAAGTCTGAAAAATGACTTAAGTGACTGAAAAGAGATAAAAGGGAAGGATTCTCGAAGGTAGGATCTGGGTTTGGAGGTTCGGGAAATGGCTTTGTGAAGATAATCCTGAAACCTTTATTGATTGTGAGAGTGTGCATAATTTGTGCACTTGGATTTTACAAAACTTATATTTCTGGAGAACACAAAGAGCAAAGAGTAAACAGAGGAGGGAAGAAATGGAAATGAAAAATATGAGTGACAAGTATTATCAGACAATGAAGAAAACTGTCAAATTATCGCAAACCTAGACCTATGCATTATCAAACTACAAGGTTTTGATTTTGTCTCATTGTAAATGAGAAAAGTTATTTTGTGACGGCATAGATTGCCATGAGAGGAGAGACTGAGAGAAATAAAATGTTATTAATAAATTAGTGGCATAGAAGTTAGCATAAGGTTACGAATTAACCTGCATTTAAAATCATAACAGAGAAAATAACGAGTTGTAAAATGTAAAATGTGCACATTTTTTATTTTTGTGAGCCATGTGGCTACCATTCGTATTGTGCACCATGTTTTAACAAGAGGGAGTATGCATTTTATTAAATGAAAGTACTAAAATTAATTAATGTTAAGAATGTTTTATGAATATGAAGATTAATAGTTGAAGTGTTGAAAAGAATATGAATTAATCATACTTATATTGCTTAGATGAATTTTATGATTATAAATTACGTGTATGCAGAAAAATAAATGCACATTAAAATTAGTTCTAACGTGTTAGGAATAAATATTTCAAATTAAATAATTTGCTTTACATATATGAATTGTAAGGTGTGCAATAGGTTAATAAATGTATTACATGTATTAATGTGTGTTAAGGCTCCCTTAACTTGACTAGGCCTGAATAAGAAATTCATTTTATTGTAGTAATTGAAAATCAGTTGTTTATTCTGTCCCATCTGATTCCTAGGTTGCTAATGGGAATGTTGAATGTCCTATTGTAGTGTAGCCAAGAGACATGTTTTAGATGCAATAATGTAACATTATTTGTTATATCTGTAAAACAGAACAGGAAATCTGTGGTTCTCATGTGAAATGAACTAGTTTAGTTTTTTGTGAGTCATGAGAAAGGAACTGCAAGTAACAAATTATTAGAAGATGTAATATTTTGGTGGAATGATATGTAGTCACAGTATGAACAATGGACTGTTGCTGAGAAGATTTCTGAAAGTTGCAAACTTGATGGTGCCATCGCTAACTATTGGATGCTGAAATAGTCGCCTGAAGTGTGCCCACCTAAAGGGCCAATCAAATGGATATTGGTTATTCTAATTAGTGAGAAACTTGGAGGTTGGAGTGGAGTTCTTGCTAGCCCCTGCCAAAGTGAGTCTTCCCTTAGCTACACACCTGTTTCTATGCTGTTTAGAACTCTGTCAGAGGCTGCTTAAGTCTGCTGTCATACTCATTTCTCTAAGCCCTGATGAGCTTTCTAATCATAGTCATATTTGTCCAATGTAATTTCAGTGCTAAAAAGGCAAATTAATTCTGAACTGCTGATCTGTCCTATGTGCAGCTTGTGTTCTGCACTGTCCTGATGCTGCTGTCAACTGTCGCGAGGGCGCGAGTTATAGTTACCTTAGGGCGCGATTTATAGTAACTTGAAATAACTTCAACTATAACAGGTGAATTTCTATGGTTTTGTATGTTTAAAATGTGAACTTAACTATAACGTCCCCATAACCTTTGGTTTTTTAATTGAATTTCTATGTTTTTAAAAAATTCTACTTCCCAACCATAATGTCCCTGTAACCTTTGTATTTTTCAGTGAACTACTTATTTTTAAACGTAAAGTAATTTTCATGACTATACATTAATCCAACTACCACCGTGCAGCAGTCATTGGCCACAGGGCCTGCTACCCAACCTTGTGCTGCGCACGGCCTTCAGCCATGTACAGTAGGCGTTGGCCACAGGACCTGGCCCGCGGCCAGACCCTGCAGCTAACCCCTATAACCACCCAAACCCATGCTGCAGACAGCCTACGGTCATGCA
Source organism: Pleurodeles waltl (assembly GCF_031143425.1). Classification (NCBI taxonomy): domain Eukaryota; kingdom Metazoa; phylum Chordata; class Amphibia; order Caudata; family Salamandridae; genus Pleurodeles; species Pleurodeles waltl. Next base: position 271,512,633 of record NC_090451.1, on the reverse strand, counting down.
CAGTTGTGGTTGACTTCAGGCCTTGCATGTAACTCCTACAGCCACCCAACCTCATGCTGCACATGGCGTTTGGCCGTGCGCAGCAGAGGCTGGCCGCAGAACCTGGCCTGCATCCAGGCCCTGTGGCCTACCCTCATAATCACCTAATCCCACCATGCACAGCGGGTGATGTTCGCATGGCCTGGCCTGAGCCAGGTCCTGCACCCAACACCTATAACCACCCAAACCTGAGCTGCGCACATCCTTCGGCTGTGCACAGTGGAGGTTGGCTGCAGGCCCTGGCCCGTAGTCAAGCCCTGCAGACAACCCTCAATAACCACCCAACCGCTTTGGCTGTGTGCAGCGGGAGGATTGGGCGAGGGCCTGGCCGGTGACCAGTCGCTCTGGACAACACCCCTAACCCCCCAAACCCACGCTGCCCAAAGCCTTTGGCCTAGCACAGAGGTAATTGGCTGCAGGTCTGCATGTCCTCTCCCTCAGCAGATTTCGGCCCCAGCCTTCTAAAAAACGTTCGGGGAGAGGGTGGCTGCGTGGCCCCCCTCCCCAGGCTGATCCAGGGACCCTATCCATGGGGCCAGGCCTAAATATTTAATTTTCTTTTGGGGAGGAGGGCTCTGCAGCCACTCTGCCCAGGCTGATCTCGCCACGGCTACCCCATCCACCGGGGATCAGACTAAATATTTTTTGGAGGGGGAGGGGAGCCCCAGGACCCCACCCACAGGCAATTTTGGTCCTTGTTCCCAGGGGCCCCATCCCTGGAGGCCAGGCCTAAATATTTTTTTTGGGGTGAGGGGGACCTATGGCCAGGCCCTGCAGCCAACCCCTAACCCCACCCACCTTCGTGCTGCACACAGCCTTCAGCTATGTGCAATGGGAGTTGGCTGCAGGGCCCCAGTCACAATGTTGGGGACTGCGGGGGGAGCCTGATGGCCCCCACAGCCCCAGCCTGCTCCCCACTCCCTGTGGGAGCCGGCATTGCTGTCACAGACAGGGAGCTGCTAAAGCAGCTCCTTTCCCTTTGAGAGCAATGTTTCCTCTTCTTTATTGCCTGCATCTCATGGGCAGGGAATCAGAGGAAACCTTCACTTGCAGTGAGGGGGAGCTGTTTTTAATTTGTGCCCTGGGAACGTGGGGGGTCCCTTGGGCTCCGGGGGGAGGCCAGGCGCCCCCACATTAAATTTTAATTCCTGCCCCGGGGAGATAGCGGTTTATTGGGATGCATGGGGGGGGAGACCAGGAGCCCCCCGCAATGATTTACAAATTCTGCCCCAGGGAGGTGGCTATCCCCAGGGCTGCAGGGGGGGCCAGGTGGCCTACCCGTACACATAGGGCCTCATTATGACTTTGGCGTTTTTTTTCGGAAGACCGCCGCAGGGGTAGCTGCCAAAAGACTGCCATGTTGGCATTAATCAGACCGCCGGTTCTACCATGAAGGCAAACCACTGGTGGTGTGAACCGCTGCACTCACAAACCCACTTCAGACAGAACACACCACCACATTGGCCAGGTCCAGTACCTGACACATATACACACACAGCAGACACACCTACTCACTACACTATATAACATACCCCTACACAACCCACAATCCTTTGCAACTTAAATGACAATCTCATACACCGAGAGCAGGCAAAAATGGACAGATACCACCTTTATAGAATAGGCACACGTATACATCTCACTCAGCACACACCATACAACTGCATGAACAACACAATACACACATAACAAATACATGCAAACACCACAACCGACCTTCACATACAACTAAACACCCCCAGCCTACCAAGAACCCTACACTTCACCCTTGAACACACAACACCCGCCCACAACACAACCACCGCCATGTCCTGACAAAAGCACCCACACTTCACAGATGATCAGTTGAGGGTCATGGTCAATGAAATTGTCAGGGTAGAGCCACAACTGTTTGGAGCACAAGTCCAGCAAACATCCATTGCCAGGAAAATGGAGTTATGGCAGAGAATTGTTGACAAGGTCAACTCAGTAGGCAACTTCCACACACAAGGGAGGAAATCAGGAAGAGGTGGAATGACCTACGGGGGAAGGTGTGTTCCATTACATCACGCCACCAGATTGCAGTGCAGAAGACTGGCGGTGGGCCCCCACCTCCTCCCACAGAGTTCACATAGTGGGAGGAGAAGGTCTTGGATATCCTGCACCCAGAGGGCATGTCTGGAATACCCATAGGACTTGACTCTGGTAAGTAACTACCACTCCACTGGCACACATTCACCCTGTCCAGCATGCTTTCAAACCGCGCACACTCTCCCCAATTCACTCTATCTCCCACTACACCTCCCACCTAATCCCCTATTGCCCTCTCCTGCATGCCACATCACCACCCAGCCCCAATGCCCATCCAGCCCCTGGCAAGTGCACGGATAGTGTTGCCAATAACAATCACTATGACTCACACAATACACTAGCCCATCTACAGCAAAAACTGCTATGGGCACTTCACAGCACATCTCTTGCGTGTATGACTATTGCACTAGCTACACCAACAGTATGCTTCGACAGAGGACCACTACATGGCAATGAGAGCAATACTATGGCACTACACAATGGCAAACAAGGCCAAACACAGCCACAGCACTGTTGCCAAACCTAATGGCCACTCATCCAGATCAAAAAGCCTGAAATGGACTGATCACGGGCTTGAAAGTAAGAAGTAGTACCCCATGCACCAAATACACAGACAGGACAAGTTACCATGCATACACACATACCCTCCTCCCGCTGCAATGTACAGTCATCCCCACTCAAATCTAGCAAGCCAGATTTGCCACAAACTAGCAGGGCACACCTGCCATGTAATCCATCACACAGGACCTGAACCCACCCACCCAGAAAAACTTACCTAGCCTGATTGACACCTATCTCAATGGAGCATGGCACACATGTCACAATCCACTATCCAAAAACAATGTTTGCAGTGCTGCGTCTGTCATTGCCAGTGCTGAGAATCATGTCAAGCCACTGTAGGCATCAGACAAAGAAATAACCAATCACAAGTCCACCATTTAACTGTCACTCACTAAATTCACAGGTACCCCTGCCACTGCCACCATGGAGAGGATACCAGAGACAGCCACCCCTCCTCAAGATGAAGTCCCCAGTGAGGACAACACTTATAGATATCTGAACATTGATGACTTACCAGGCCCATCTGGGACACCTGGTCAGTCCACTACTCCCTGCCTCACCCTACCAGCATCAACCCCCCACCCTGTGGCATCAACATCATAGCCAACCCTGCAACGCATGATATGTGCATAAAATGGCAGCCGCCTGTCCCACTGCACAGGACAGTTGGAAGTGACCTAAGTCTGCTCACGTATGTCGTCATGGTGGTAGGCGGTCGCAACTTCTCATTGGTTAACATTGCTTCCTATGGGGAACTGGGGCCAATTGAGATCACCGCCGGTGGTGACGGTCCTGTACGTGCCAGCCATGTCCTCCATTTTCTGCAGCCTTGCTCCCCTGGCTCCTGATACTCTTGCAAGCAAGACCTCCACGACGTGAGCTGCTGTGTACTGTTTCTGGGAGCCATCATGCCACATCATGCAGGTGATACGGCCCCAGCCTTCAAGCTTGTGGATGGGGTCCTATCCCTGTAAAGGCAGCTGTATGGGGCACGAGAGGAACAGATGAGCCCACTGCCATAGTCATGTGTGACAGGTGTGTGTGTGATGGTGTAAGGGGTAAGTGTACTGAGGAGGGAGTACATACATGCAGGGGGCATGGAGTTGAGGCGTGTGAGTCGGGAGGAAGGGCATGTGTGGGCACTTGGTGAGTCAGATGTGTATTGTCCAATGCTGTTGGAATGAGGCATATGTACCTGACTTTCCCCTTCTGTCTGTGTCATCCACATAGCTGAACACCCTTCAGAATAAAGGGATCTGCCGTGCCATCGCCAAGCAAGTGCGGACCCTGGGGGTCCAGAGCCGGTGGAGCACCCATTGCCGAAAGGAGTGGGAGGACCTGAGACGCTGGGCCCAGAAGACCGCGGAGGCCCAACTGGGGATGTCCTCTCAACAAAGGAGGGGTGCCCGTTGGACCCTGAACCCCCCCTAATGGCTCGCATTTTGGTGGTGGCCTACCCTGAGGTGGATGTGCATTTGAAGGCAGCAGAGTAGTCACAAGGGAGTGAGTACTGACTGTATCTTGGCACTTGGCTAAGCTTAATAGGGATTAAGCGCCTCACTGCAGGCAAAGTGACATGGCTGTAATGACATCCTGTGTTTTGTCTATTAGAAATGGGTAATATGAACCCTTGCTAAGTATAAATAGTAGATGTGTCGGCATGGTGTATTGTCAGTGGATGTACATCTCCCATTCCTAGACTGTCAGGGAGTACGGATCCTCGGGGTTTGCACCTGTTCCGAATATGTCCACCTCTTGGCAGCTCCAAACTCTACTAGCCATTATAGCACAGAGTTAAAGAATGGCCAAGTGGGGGATGAGGCTTTAGGTTGGGAACAGCGGGGAAGGAGACCTGTGGAAGTAAAAGTTAAGAACACAATAGCCAGATTATTCACATTGACTTTCATAAGCTTTGCTCATAATATCTATATAGTGATAACATGAATGATCAAGAGCTTTCCTATATCATGACCTTATTAGCTCTGAGTAACTGGAAAATAAATAAGGATTATGCAAGCTTTCATATGAGAGTTTTGTAAAATACAATCTTATGCTCTGAACCTTGAACTGACTTTAGTTATTTCTTTGAATAGAAACTACTTAATAACAGTAATCAATAAACACGTTAGTTTTCAGGAATAAACTATATTAGACTCATGAATGATACTGCAAGGACACACTATAACAGTAATCAATGAACACATTGGTTTTCAGGAATAAACTGTGATAAGCTCATGAATGAACACATTGGTTTTCAGGAATAAACTGAGATAAACTCATGAATGATACTGCAAGGACACACACTGTCTAGACTTTCAAGATTCAATTGCTTAGGAATTATTATACACTGTGAATTTCAAACTGTGCATCAAGATTTCAATGTCTCGAAAAAGGTTAAATGCCAAGAATGACTCACGCACGCTGCCATTGATTCAACCATCAGGATTTAAATGTCAAAATACGATTGCGCACTCTGCCGATCTGAGTTGCAAGTTTTAATTGCCAAGAATGAATCACGCACACTGATGCCGATTCGACCATCAACGTTCAAATGTCAAAACATGATTGCACACACTGCCGATCTGAACTACAAGAGTTAAATGCCAAGAATGAATCGCGCACACTGCTGTCGATTCAACCATCAAGATTTAAATGCCAGGATATGATCGCGCACACTGCCGATCCGAACTGCAAGACTTGTCAAGGTTGACTCATTGCGTACCAGATTTATCTGCAGGATGGTCTTCCCGCTTGTAGGTCCTGCCTTGGCCGAGGTATGGGTGACCCTTTCTGGTAGCCACGGGCTGCTGACAAGGGAACGTCAGGGCGGTCCGTGCCTTCCAAAAGGAGTCCCTGAGGAAATACCCAAAGGAAAAAACCTCAAGGCTGGAACTCCCTAAAACAACAAAAAGGCACAGACAAGGTAAGATTTTAAATAACAAAAAATATGACTGGAAGGGCCAAAAAAAAGGGCATAAAAGCTGGAAAAACACAGAGCGTGATCACCACCAAAGGAAGTGTTGCAGCGCAAGGAGATCAAGTGTCTTAGACCTTACATACCCAAGAACAGGAAGTGACCTTCAGGAAGGGAAAAGACGCCATGTTAGTTTGGGAACAACTACCATAGGAATATAGATGAAGTCACCATGTTAGATAGGAGTCCTGATGCATGCAGGGAAGAGAAAGACATGCTGGGAAAAAGAGCAAAAAAACATGGCTCCACCCAACAAGAGACAGAGAATAAAAGGAAGCACAAAAACAGATGAGAAAAGAACAGATGAATCATTTTAGTGAAGGAATCCACAGTCACCATTATCACTCGGTTACCTGCAGAATGTGGTAAAGAACAGATAAAATCCATTGATATTGTGTGCCAAGTAGCGGTGGCACAGTTAATGGATGAAATAATCCTGCAGGCTTGGTATGAGGTGTCTTAGCTTGGGCACAGATGGGACAAGACGCCACATAACTCTCAGTATGTTTTTTAAGCGTAGGCCACCAGAAGAAACGGAGAAGTAGTTCTTGTGTGGCCTTAATTCCGCGATGACCTGCTATAGGGGAATCATGACACATTTGGAGTGCTCTCCTAAGAGCTCGCAGAGGCCTGAGAAAACCCCAGGGCCTCGTGCAAGGAAACGCACAAAAGAAAGGAGTGCGGCATAACCGGCGGCTCAGGAACTGAACCGTAGCCCCTGCAACCTGACTTGGAGCTTCCGAGTGCGACGCAGCAGGCCACAGCGCAACAAGAGTTAAATGCCAAGAATGAATCATGCACACTGCTGCCGATTCAACCATCAAGGTTTAAATGCCAGGATATGATCGTGCACACTGCCGATCCGGATTACAAGAGTTAAATGCCAAGAACGAATCGTGCACACTGCTGCAGATTCAACCATTAAGGTTTAAATGCCAAGATACGATCATGCACACTGCCGAGCTGAACTGCTAGAGTTAAATGCCAAGAAAACCATTGCACATGCGATTTAACCAAAAGGCCCAAAACTCGAGTATTTCAGAAAACGGAGTTGGGGGCCTAACCCGACCTCCGCCTTACCGTCCTGCTTGAAGATCACCAAGGAAATTAAGACAGGGCCTGGATATCCTAGGTAGGCCTCCGGAACAGGTGCTCAGGAAAATGCTCCTGGTCTGCACCGGGACCTCTGAATAGTGAGCACATGGAGCTGGGCTGGCTCCCTTAAATAGAGCCAGGCCCGCCCACGTGCCACACCCAGCCAGGCTGAAGGAAAGGTTTCTATAAAGGCTTAGAATAGGGAACACACCCTAACCACACCCTGTGATCCTGCAGCAAAGTCTTGAAAATGAGCAATACATTGCAAACAGCATTAATGACGTATCAATATGAATCTCTGCAATGCAAAAGGTTAACATACTGCATTAACACTTAATGCATGAATTATTATATCATATAAGGATTTGCATTTTGCATTATGTCGCCAGTAGAGCGCGCACTGTCCTGATGTTAACAAGACCTCTCCATGTCTGGAATTTGGAGATAGTCTAATAACATAGCAACATGTGTGGGACCATCCTGCCTATTCAATGGATGTGAGTATTAGTATCACTTTAAGCATAGAGTATGACCCATTCATCTGCATTTGTAGCTCTGAGGTGTCAGTCCATTCCCATCTGTGTATCATCCCTGTATATGCTACTGAGTGACTCTAGTTTTATCATAGGGACTAAATACATTGTGTACCGGTAATGGTATTGACTGAATGTGGGGCTGCCATTGCAGTTCCACAACAGATATGGCCTTCATGGGACTGGATTATTGATTTGATAGCTGTATTGCCACATATAGGTGATCTGCTGACTGTAGGGTATGTGAAGTTAGGCAAACCGGGATACTGATACATGTACAATTAATGAGGTCTGGTTGCAGACATCATGCATGCCCAGGTGCTATACTTGTGGGGATGTAACCGTTAAACCAATGGTATGGTACTAGAGGTGGTAAGTACCTTGGCCAGGTCTTGTATATTTCACCACGGTATGAATATGTGATGTATGACAATTCCCTAGCTATTGATATGCCACATTGCAGAGTAACTGCCTACATCATGTCCTAATGGTAAGTTGGGGGCACATCTGATGGGCTGGGACTTTTCTGCTTGCCTTGGCCAAGCTGAAGTGGCAGATTAGGAGAGGTTGGCCTATTGCATGACACATGGCATGTGGATGTGAATATATTGTTGCATTTAGTCTCACCAGGCTGGCTCATGTAGAAGTGAGATGTGTAAGTGGTGTACAGGCAGTCGTTTTGGTCAATGTGTGCCTAATGTGTCCTGACATTAACCGTCTGAGATGTGTGTTGTCTGGGCTCTGTGACAGGTATTTTCATTTCTGGAATGGTGTGTGGGTGGACTTGCCATGTTGCGCAGTCTAACAGGGGAAACTGTATGTGTTGTGGCATTGTAAATGGACCTTGATGTAATATGTGTATTCCTGAAGTACATCTGTTGCGACACTGCACTCAGTGATTGAGTATGGATGTGTTATATGTGATATATGGGTTTTTGTAGATGCAACTAGCAGTATGATCAGTTGTGATATGTGTGTTTTATGTCTGCTGATCTGGCTCTATGATTGAGTCAGACTATTCAAATGGCTATGACACAGACTCATAATCTAAACATAAGATGTCAACTGTTTGGGTGTCTGACTTGTAATGGCCAAATCAGAGTTGATTTCTATAATGGGATCACTGTACAGAGTGCTTGGTCTGGCATGTAAGTTGACAGGCAGGTGCTGTGAGGCTGTGATTGGAGTTGTCTTCAATGTAATGGATATGTTACAGAGGGCATGGTCTGATCAGGTGTTATAACTGTAGTGGCCTGAAGTGTTTTGTTTAATCAGGTGGACATCCAATGAGTGATAGGGGCATGGATGGGTCTGATGTGTATTCAGGCATACAATTGATACTGCATCCAGGGCATGCTGTGCCAGTAGAAATGGCTTTGGTAGTCATCATGTGGATGACTCCAGTTGTGCTGTCCAACTTAGATATTGAAGTAGGTGTGAGGGTTGGCATACAGGTGTGGGTAGTAGTGACTTGTTGTGACATGATGTAGGTAATGTGTATTGGCACCTGTGATGGCCTAGCCAGGATAAGTATTGTAACAGATGTGTTTGTTAACCAGCGTGTATGAGAGCTATATGTTAACCCAATTTCGTCCAATCTCTCACTCTCTCCTTCCCTCTCTCTCAATTTGGGTGCATCAGCATCATCAGGCAAAGGAGAAGGGACACAGGAGAGTGGGGAAGCAGCAGCCCAGGGGACTCAGGAAGCTGAAACCAGCAAGAGCGAAGGACCCAGTGGGACTGAGGGCCAGGGGAGTGCCATGGGGGAAACCGGATCTAACACCTCTTCTTCGGAATCCTCCTCCAGGGGAGACTCCCTGGTGGTGGTGAACCTATCTGGGACCACTGCAGCACCATCTTTGTCCACCATCCCCCTTACTTGCACCGCCCTCCCTGTAGCTCCCCACTCAGTTGCCCGTGCCTGCTCACCCAGGAGGGTGGGCATCTCCTTCACCGCAGGCACCTCTGCCCCTGCCCCAGTCAGCCCTGCTTCCCTGAGTGAGGAGGTTATTGACCTCCTGAGGTCCATCTCTGTGGGTCAGTCTACCATAGTGAATGCCATCCAGGGACTGGCAGCTCAGGTCCAACAGAGCAATGAGTTCCTGAAGGGCATTCACAGTGGCCTGGCTGGCCTCCAAAGATCCTCTACACTGATGGCAGCCAGTCTCCCTTTATCTACTATCCCCCCTCCACCTACCTCTTCTCCAAAATCATCCAAAGCACACATACACACAAGCATGCATCCACCTCAACAGACCACTGACAAGAACAAGCTCCACAAGACCCACCTCCGGCATGCACACAAACAACACCCACCTGCAGACACACCAACATCCACTACCTACACTGACTCCCCCAAGACCCCGTACATCACAGACACTACACCAGACACACCTGCAGTCACCACAGCATCATTCACAGATCCAGCCACAACAACTGTCTTACCCAAAGTCAACACAATATCAGACCGGCTGACATCCACTCCAGTCACCACATCCGCACCCACCACAACCACCGACACCCCTATATGCAGAACATCTACCAAACCTGCAGACACCACCCCAACAGACAGTCACCCATCCAGCATGGCATCTCTCTGCATCTCCTCCCCCCTCCTCCCAAGATACCTAAACTCCCGCACTCATCCACCCAACAAACACCCAGCACTCACAAGCATACCACGCAAACACTTGCACCCAAGACAACCACACCGACACATCTTACAACCACTCCCTCTCCCTCCACTCCCAAACCCCTGTGCCATGACTGCCCGGTGTGTCTAAGAAGCATTTCTGCTCTGAGCTATCCTTGTTCACTACTACTCTCCTACCCTGTGATACCCCCAAGCGTTCTTCATCCCTCTCCAAGTCCAGCCCTTCCTCCTGCAAGTCCTCCCCTGCCCCCCTGCTTGTGCCCATGCCCCACCCCCTGCCAAAAAGTCTACCCCTCCCAGGCCCAAGCACACCCCTCCCAAACCCAAACCCAAGCCCACCCCCCCCCACACACACCCAAATCCCTGAGGTTCCTGCCTGCACCCTTGATGCCCCTAACCTGTGAAGGTCATTTTGCAGTCAGGAGTCAAGTTGGGGCACTCCGAGGTGCCATTTGTGCCTTTGGCACTTTGGACTGGTGATTGGCATTTTAATTGTAAATATGTTTGTTTTTATATATATGTTTCTTACCTAATACATCTGGCCCAACATGTTGTTGGATTCGATGTTGACATACTTGTCCTACCTTTCTTTCAACGTGGTTGATTGGTGTTTGTGGTCTTTGGTTTGTGCGTGTGTGAGGTGTGTGTGATAGTTGTGCCAGCTGTTGTGTCTGGTTTACATGTATGTAGCAAAATTGTGCTTTGTTTGTGTAGAGATGTGTTATGGTGGTGTTGTGTGCCCTTCTGTGGTTGTTGTGTGTGCGTCCAAGTGTGTGACGGCTATGTCATATGCGTTGTGTGTGGTGTTAGTGTGTTGTGACGTATGCTTCGTTGTATGGCAGTGTGATTGTTTATATTGGTTGTCTGGTGTTGTTACATGTTGTTGGTAGTATGTGTTGTAATGTGGAGGTGTCCAATGACATAGCTTGGCAAAGCGTTTGTGTAGTTGAGGTTGTGATGTTGTTGTTTATATTGCTGCTGTTGTGTATGGTTGTGTGAGAATGCTGGTGCTGTATGTCTGCGGCATGGTGTCTGTATGGCACAAGTTTGTTGGCCGTGGATTGTGTAGTATGGGCCCTGGTGTGTATAGTATCAGTGTACGTGTGTGTATGTAGGTGTAAGTGTGTGTATGTGCATATGGGTGTGTGGTCATGTGTGTGTGTCGCCGTCACAAGCCATCCTGGATGTGTATGTTGTGTGTGCATGTGTCGTGTGGGATTTCCCAACAGTTTCAGGTAGATGTGTGTACTCACGGTTGTTGTCTTCATTGCAGTCGCTGGTTCTGGAGTCGCTATGCAAGGAGGAGCATTGGGAGGAATTTCAGTTCAGGTTCCATAGCGGCTGCAGTCAGGTATGTGTTCCAGAAGATGGGTGTTTCCTTTTATAGAGTTGGTTTCCGTCAGGGTTTTTGTGGTGGTGCGACCACGGTAGAAGCCTTGGCGGAGTGCAGCCTCATAATATGTCCGGTGGGAACATGGTCCCCACCGGCCTGGAGGTGCCTACCGCCATCCATGGTGGCATGTCCGCCTAGGAGGTACTGGCGGTTGTTCTGTTGGGTAGACTGCCATGGTCATAATTTGGTGGTCTTCACTGCTGGCCAATTGGCAGTACGACCGCCACCGCCAACGTGGGGGTCCTGGGACCGCCAAACTCGTAACTACCCCATAATCTTTTTAGCCCCCGGGAGGTGCGCCCCCGCATTAAAAATGACAATGATCCTGGGACTTGCCCACTCTGGGGTTTCAGAATTAACAAACACAGGGGACTGCACTTGGGTTTTTTTTGCCGCAAATTTGTTGCAAATTTGCAGAAATGTTTTTTTTTAAGAAGTGTTTTTTGCCTAGGGGTGTCCCTCTGGGACCCTACACCAGAGTCAAGGGTTCAGAGTGTCCCTACCCTGGCCTCTCTTCTTATTTTTGTACCTTTTTTTGTGGGACTTGACTGAAGCCAAGTCCAAGATGGCTGCCAACACTTTCTGATTGAAGTGTTGGCAGCCAATCAGAGCTCTGCAGCTCCATGCATGAGCTCTTATTATTCGCGCAGTCGTTGAGGAGGATCTGTGGCCCTAGATATGTACTTTCCCTTTAATATCTCACAAACTACTGAATGGATTTACACCAAATACCTGAAACTGTAATCTGCGTACCAACAGCTAAATTTTTGCCAAATTTGGTGTAATTCCATCCAGTGGTTTGAGCTGTCATCATGTTCAAAACTCCTATGGGAATTAACATGGGAAACACACTTTTTAAACCCCACCCCCTTTTTCTCATGCCCCGCTTGACGGATCACCCTGAAACTTTGCCAAACGGTGCCCGAGATATAGGCCAGTCAAAAAATGATTTTTCTATGGAAACATCGTCCTAATTATAACTACCTACTGGCGACTGCCTGTGCAGTGACCTCAAACAGCAGTAACCCTACGTGTTTCAGGTCTCCTTGGACCTTGGTCACAGGTGCAAACAAGTCCTTCTTTCCTGTTGTGACTACTTTTAAATGTTATATTGTCCATTCAATTGTTGTCTAATTCAGTGCATGCTGGTCCTAGTAGTGCACAATTCGGCTTTTCTTCCCTCCAATGGTAATGCTTTACATTTCAGTTTTTTTTTAAATGTTGAGCATGCAATTTACTAATAGTCACTTATATTCATTCTATATATATATATATATATATATATATTTATATATATAATTTTTTTTTTCTCATTTAGTTTCTTTGGAGATATTCTTTGCATCACAGAAGCGTAGAAGCGAAGTTTGTTTCTATCAATTAAGGTAATTGTTTCTTGTCTCTGTTACTTTTGTAGTACACTCCTGTGCAGAGCACTGCACTTCATTGTCGCTTTCAGCTCATATATCATACAAAGCATTATAAGTACAGAAAGATTTCTACAGGTACCTCAGCATTCTGCTCAGAACTTAGCACTTGAGGAAGAAGGTTTTAGATAGTTGAAACACATGGCATCTCATTGTATGACTGCAGCCTAGGCCCTAACTCAAATAATGGAGGAAAACTCTGAGGCAGGTTCTGATACCGAGGCTGCATAACAGGGAGAGGATCATAGATTTTAATCTGAAAATGATTTTTCCGGTGGTGGAGTTTTATCTGATAACAGCTTGTCTTCCAGATTCTGAAGAACATGGCCTGGGAAAATGTGATGGCCCTTCGTAAGCGCAGTCTATGCAGCAGAGAGACAGCAGTAGTGTAGCCCTAGCCAGAGTACAGGAAGGTACAGAACGAAGGCTCATTTGGCAGCTCTTTAATAGATTTCAGCCACAAATTCCCCCATTTGTGGCAAACGATGAATGTAGACTCAATATTGCATTTTTTGCCTATTGACTACTCCCACCTTTTTGTGGGTAAAGTGTTCTTTAACGGAAATGTCCACCAAACAAATGTGTTCCCTAAACAGTTTCTAAAGGAGCTTAGAGGCACTATCATGCCTTCTTTTTAGGGTTCACCTGTGAGCTCCCACTTCGAATGGGGAGTTAAAAACATTTCTGATCCTTATATTCCTCATGGGAATACTGCACAAATCCACAGTGCAGCCTCACTGATTGCCTTGTATGGTTTGTGCACCACCCAATTTTGCATCAGTCATTAGCAGATATTTTGTATTCTGTACCTTAGGCTGCATTTCAGTGATATCTCTGCTCCACTGTCCTGTGGCCATTCGAGAACATGACAAGTTATTCACAATTTGGCTTGTCATGGAACATTTGTCTGCCAAGTTTGCAGAGATATATACTCCTGGGAAGAATATAATGGTTGATGAGTCACTGGTCCAATACAAAGTGTGGCTGCTATTGAACTAGCACATAGTAAGCAAAGATCTTATTGTGGTATCAAGCTGTACATGTTGTGTCAGAGCTCAAGTGGCTATGTATACAGCCCGACAGCTTATATTAGTAATGATTTCAGTAAATATCTTCCAGGTCACCCTTTCATGTTAGGAATTAGTGAGAAGATTGTAGGAGAATGTGTCTGTGTGCAATCACTCCTTGATAATATCCTTTGTCACTCCTGACCTTTATGTGCACAGGATCTATACAGGAATCCAGCTTGTCAGTGAGCTCGGCAATGCTGGCATGGTGGCTTACTTTACAGAAGCTCATATGTAAGAAACACCAAAGAAAGCCAGAGCAATGTGTTGCATTACTGTGAACTGCTAGCTAGCTATCCAATTTTCAGATAGGTGGCAAGTATATGTGCTCACTACAGTTCATGACAAGAGATCTTTTCTGGCCACGGTTTGGGACCATTGACTGAAATCCTCAAACTCACCTATATACTTGATTAAACAAGTAGATGAGCAGAGTGGATAAAAATGACCAGGTACTTCAACCATATCATGTGCTTTGTAAAACTTGCATCTGGGATAGATAATTAGCTGTCCACCTGATCCAGTTGGCAACACACAATGACTATGTTGTATATCGTCAGACTAACACAGGAAGACTGGTGTGCTTCCTTGACTTTCAATTGGCCATTATTGGTAGTCTTACTGTAGTAGAAGTAGTAGCCTCTACTTCATTTGTTGTGGAATACGATGCAAGGTGGCAGGACCAACACTTTTCAGAATGCATTCCTGTAATAGAGAAATAGAGTAATCCACTTCACAGATACAAAGTTTGTACTTGGCAGGGAAAGAGGTAGGAGAGTTGTTTTTACTGTCAGCAAAGCCCATCTCAGCCAGGCTTGTGCTTTCCAACTTGATTCACTTTGTATTACACAAAGGTGGGAAACTGACTTAAGTGGATCCGACAGATTAATAGTTAGTATCTGCCTTTAGAAGGCTGTGCATGGCCCATTAATTGACTACCTATGCAGCCTTTCAAATTGTTCCATCTAATTTGAAAAATCTTTCCAATAGTTCTCAAAGAAATAAGTGCTTTTCTTCCTAAATTAGAAATGAGCCACTGAGTCTTTACTGACTTGAATAAATAAGTGTGCGTTGGTTATACTTGTGGTTGGGTTGTCACCTTCCCTTTCTGTAGAAACATGGCAAATGTTTTGTCCGCTGAAAAACAACTGATTACAATCAATGCACTGCGCATTACAGTGGACAGGACATCTTGGCATGGTACCCATCTGCCAAGCTCTAATGTGGTTCTGGACGTGCTGTTTATGGAATTTAGGAGAGTCTGCTCTACCATGTTTACCCTCATTTACAAATTAAGTTATGCTTAACCTGTCTGAGAGATGAGTCACAAAACATTCACAGATAACCCCTAACCTACTACCATGAAGTGGATGTGTTTGTATTTAGTGCAGTGAGTGGAGTAAATGCACATGAAAGGTAGTGGGATCCATTCAAGTCACCCTCCCCCTAACCCGCCCCCCCCCCCCCCGGATTCTCCTGGTATCTAGTTTTCAGAAATGTCTGAGTTTAGTAGCTTTCCCAGGATGGCTGCTGAGCCCAGGCTCAAACAAAGCAGCTGCCTATATTTCCTAAATTGGTCTATTTTCATAGTGAAACTTCAAATCTCCACATTGCCCTTTGGATCCTGTCGTATCATTGCCGATAGACCCAGCCACATAAATGGAGCACTGTTTTTATTGTGAGTAATGTGGAAACACAGAATAGTGGAACATTTTCTATAATCAATTTAATTTCTCATTCTTTTTGGTTTCTAAATGTAGGCCAGTTAGCAAGAAAGAGCACATATTGCACAATGCACTCGGACAGATATAATAGTATATTACTTTTGTAAGTCGGTGATAGGGGCAAAAATTCACCTTAAAAAATGTCTCCTCTTTGAAGTTTTTTTCCTATTTATTTTCAGTTTTTAATATTTCAGTGACTAGGGCATAGTTTAGAGTTCGGCAGCGGGTTACTCCATCACAAACGTGACAGACATCCTGTCTGCGGTATTACACGTGCCTTAGGATATAATGTACGTGTACAACAGCGGACTGGATATCCGCCACATTTGTGATGGAGTAACACCTCCTCCGAACTCCATATCCGGAAAACTTCCATGTGGCACAATGAGCACCAAAGATCAAAGGTGGATTATTTTTTACATGAAAATTAATAATTGTCCGAACCATGATAATTGGCAATTCTAGACAGAAGGGTTCTAAAAGCTGTGAATTAATAATTTTTATTACTGCCATTGTAACCTGTTTCAGTCATGTTTTCTGCCCATGCTAACAAATAACTAAAGAGGTGCCGTCTCTGAAGATTTGTGCCTCATTCACACTTTGCTCCTGTAGTGTCCTCCTGGACACACACGTTCCCTTCAGCATGTACTAGGTTACCAGCCACTCCCAGAGGGTTGGCCTTAGCACCCATCAAATACAACACCAGTCAGGTGACCCTGCAAATAAAAAAGCCCAAGTGCACATGTTTGTGGGTAGTTGAGCATGATATTACCCTGTGTCATCAATGTCCAGCATGTGGGCCTAGTGCCCATGACACAACATTGTCAACAAGGGGTCTGACTTCCACATGCTGTGCCACCTTGCACCTCACTCATTGTAAAAGACGAGAGAGGAAAGAGAATTTTCGTCTCCAGCATCCTGCTGTGACCTGCCGACACATGTTACTACGCCTGCAAAGTGGAAGGGATCTCTCTGGGACTCTGTTTCTTTTGTGAATGAAAATAAACATTTGTTTGGGAGTGTGCAATCATCCAGCGGACAACTCTCAATTCTTAAAAAACTTTTTTTTAAAAGCTAAATTGTTTAAATAAATGCAGACCACTTTCCCCTAAGGAAAACAGGCTGCATTTATAAAAAATGTTTATATTATTAAAGACACAGACATGGTGGTCTAATGAGCCCAGTAAGCCACCATCCCAGTGCCAGCATCCAATCACAGTGAGTCGCAATGTGTGATCTACCTCATTAATATAGATGAGGTACGTTGAATTGAAACCCACTCCAAATGGTGATTTGTGAACTGCCCTAATAGTACATAGGTCGTTGTCTCGAAATCAGAATCATTTTAAGAAAAGTTGGTGCACAACTTGCGACTTCTTTAGGCGAACTGATTCTTTATACATCTGGCTCAAAATATCCAGACAAATTTAGAAAAATTTAGAAATCTTTATTGACCAAAAAGACACCAAGATCCTCATGTTATGGGGGATTGGAGATATAAATTATTAAAGTTTTAAAGCACACAATGCCTGGAAAAAGTCAAGCAATATTGAAAAACAACAGTTCATGCTGGACCAGGTCGTAAGAGCAATTTCAGGCTGATAACAATGGAATGGTCGTTGGATATATCAAGCACATTGTACTGCTACAAAGGATGTACCTACAAACATGGTCTCCAGAGGCGGGAGAAGCTCTTCTGGTCAATCCAGCAGCCCCTTGCTCCTCAGGCAGGCTTCTGGTGACCAGGCCCGGTTTCCTGCAGGATCTAGTGCCCTTAAGTCTACTGGACATTCTTGGAGTCAGGTGTCCTTATGGAGGGCGCCTTTCACTTCACCCTTAGAGAGTATGGGCAGTGCATGGGCCCCCAGGAGGGCCCCGGAGCACCCCTTCCACCAGCCTTTCCCTGGCGGGGGAAACCACCAGGAAAAGGCTGGGGGAACACAGGTTCTTTATGTGGCGTCAGCGCTGCTTGCAGCGCTGCCCTGTCGGATAAGGAACTCCGCCATCGTCAGGTTATCTGGCGTTGGAAGCCTGCCGGTGGCGGAGTTCGCCTGTGGTGGTCTCCCTGTGAATAATATATGGCGGTCCAGACCGCCATGCCGGTGACGGTAATTTACGCCACCGCTGGCATGGCGGTCTGGACCGCCGTGTTCATAATGACTCCCTAAGTCTTCCAAGGTCCACAAATATTTTGAGATGTGATGGTGGATGTACCAGATGTATCCTTTGCACTAGCAAGAGATTGGTAAAATTCTACCACCCAGCCCTAACTATTTTTTCACAGTCTTACCACCTATTTTTGCAGCAGTTACTCTTTGCCTTACTAAAAGGTTACCCGGATCCCTCACTTTCAACATGGCAGGATCCAACTGCCACTAGGCAGGCATTTCTTTGGCATTTTTGCCACTCTCCTACATAACAGAGTAAAAACTGCCTTTCCCTCCTACTGTACTGTCTCGAAGGATCCTGGGGATGAACAGGAGAAACCCTTGTTAATATCTCCAAGTCAAAAGTCAAAAGAGGTATTGCTAAAGCTGCAGTGTGGTCAGACAACTGTTTCTGCTACTCCCAGATAGCTAAACCCTGCTAAGTGGACAGCAGTTAACATACATTGGCCTTTCCTGGGCCCGAAGCAAGCCACAGTCCTCTGATTCAGAGTTGTTAACTCTCCCAGACAGAAATGTGTATTAGAAGTCTGGAGGTTTGATGACTGGTAGAACAGTTTGTAAACCAGGTTTGGCTCAGGCACTCTATAGAACATATTATTATGATGTCACTGTTAAGTCCGTTATTCAAAAACTAAGTAGGGAAATAACTTTGAAATATTTTTGTAGCCCTTGCCTAAGCTGAGGTAAAAAAAATAAAGATTTTAATCCCAACTAGGCCTATTGGTAAAAAGCCTAGTTAGGCCTCTCCAGTGAAATAGATTTTGGAGTTTATTTTTTTGTGAGGGTACACTAACCGCAATATGTAGTGTGCCTTGTTTTGATATATTAGCACCTTTCCCTGTGGCCTTACAACATACACTTTGGGAGTAACTGATGACTAAATATAAATCGGCTTTCTTACATGACAAAAGCATTTTTTTCTGTCATGTATTCCCTGCAATCCATACAAGCTGCAGCCCACCTAGAGCTCAGTGGGGCTCCTGGCAGACATATATTTTTGTCATATCTGTGAGTGGAATAAAACACACACTGCAGCCCACATGTGACTTTTAACTTCTCACCCCATAAGTGCACCTTGGGGCCCATTTACAGTGGTTGTATGCGGACGTTAAATAGGCACATAGGGAGTTTCAATACAGAGCACATGATTTATGGTTAAGAACAGGCATTGTACTACTGTTTAGCAGTGGTAAAGTCCACGGAGTCCTAAAGCCAGGGACAAATAGGGTCTAGAAAAAGGCAAAACATCTGGGCTGACCATGCCTAAAAGGCAGATTTTTTCTATAGTTTTCCACAGTCAAATACATTTAAAAGCACTTCAATTCCAGTTAAGTTAGAGAAAACATGGCGAGGAAAATAAAATGCACGTTCAGTAGCTATATCTTCTTATTCACAAAAAATAGATTACAGTTATCCAAACAGTTGCTATGGACTACAGCAAAGTGCTGCTACAAGAAAAGAGAAAAAGCTTGTTGGAAACAGGGGAACACAATAATGTGAACAGGAAGAAAGCAATCCTACGAATAGATCTATGGACAGATTTCCTAACATTTTGCGTCATGAATGCTCCACTTTTTTGGCGCAACCGCAACACGAAATGTTAGCTGGGATTTACAAAGCCACACAAATTAGATTTGAATTGCTTTGAGTGGGATGTTTTATATACAGTAACACAAGGCAGCGATAGTGCTGCCTTATGTTACTTTTTAACGGGGAGGCATTCCAGTGGTAGAGCATAGGCGTTCCCATGCATTCACCCATGGATCTTGATTCAATCCCAGATTTAGTAAAGTGAGTAAACATGGGATTGTGCCAAAAAAGCTATGCCCCCGTGAAGCAGGTGTAACAAGGATGATTACTTTTATATTTCCTCATTACTTTCTCTTTTTGTGCGTGCTGCATTCTGAAGCACACGTAGAAAAAAGAAATTGCTACTAAGGATTGGTTTTGTGCAGAAAAGTATCCCTTCCTGCACAAAACAACCCTGCCTGTAACACAGAGAACCATGGTGCAATGGTGCACACACTGGCACTAGGCAGCACACAGTGCATCAGTGCTAGCAGACTGTAAAATGGTCCATATCTTAGTAGACTAAAGTAGCCTAAGTAGTAGTAGTATCTTAGTAGACATGTCACAATTCTGCTGTCAATCTCACACAACGCAGGACAGAAACGTTGCTTGCGGCCCTGTGCTGTGTGAAATGTTAGTAAATTTGCCCTTTAAGTTAAAAAAGACAATTCACACAAAAAATAATACACTTCTAGCAAGAATATATATTTTTTAAAAACACAGTTTGTAATATATTCTGCACAGTGGCATCATCTACATAAACTTGCATTTAACAAGCACAATGTGCTGCTCTTCTGCAACAACAAAAACAACAAACATTTGCAATGCAACGGGTCTCGCATTTGCTCATGTTCGAGCTGATAGCGTTGTAAACTCCTAACCCGACTTTTTACATATCGGTAAAAGTGCATTTATGTATGTAACCCGAAAAAGTGCAATTAACTATGTAAAGCGCTCGACTTCTGTCAAGCGAAATCGCGCTAGTAAATTAGAGAAAAAGTAGTCCACGAGCCGGACAGAAAACAGCGAGCCTCGCATGTTTTCTGTACTTGGTCGATGCGCTCGAGGAGGGCTAGCCACCGGAAAAGGCATGACGTATGCATGCCTTCAACTAATGAAAGCAAGCAGATTTTATTAGGCAAGCCCACAAACCAATGAAAAACACTGAGGTGACGTCGACAGGGCTCCGAGCCCTTTTCTAAACACTAAAGCGTCTCGTTGCGATAAGCATGCGCGAGCGCATGCAACGCAGGCCCGACCCTAAAAAGAGCCCTACAGTTCCAAAAGCCTGACGGAGAGAGAAGAATTTCCTGATGTACATACAGCTATCTCATCTAGGCACAAGTGGCATACTAAAACTTATGCCTCTCCCCCCCTACAAATTGCATGGAGGGTCCGCCCTCTGGACTTATTCGGGAGCTCTCAGGCCCAGGTTCTGTGCTGAGGGAGCACTCTTGAGCTCGGGGGCCGCATGCACCACGGGGACTGTGAATGCCTTTGTTACTCCACTTCTAGGCCCAGTAGCCATTCTGTAAACGAGGCGCCCAACAAACTGAAACTAAAAGAAAATGCAAGCCATCCTTTTGGTAAAAGAACAAAAGAAAATCCATGAAAGAATGCTTGCATGGGACAGTGAAAAAACAGCCATTGGTCAGTGAAAGAATATGCATTGCTTTTCACAGAGGCCCTCACCAAAATGTCAAGCAACATTGGCAAACCAAACAAAAAAGCATTGGCAAAGCCACAATAATAATTTAAAGTTAGTGAAAGGAGCCTGACACTGGAGTGAAACTATTTTAGAGCAACTATGCAAAGACATGATGCTGTCACAGTAAACGGACCAGTCACTGAAGTGGACTATCCCATTGCTCGATGTTGTATGTTGCGGCCAGAAGCAAAATCTAAATTTCAATGTAACAGGCCATTAGAATAGCCAAGGGTTTTGTGACATGTAAACATTGTGGGGGTCATTCTGACCCTGGCGGTACATGACCGCCATGGCAGAGGGCGGCGGAAGCACCGCCAACAGGCTGGCGGTGCTTCCTGGGCGATTCTGACCGCGGCGGTAAAGCCGCGGTCAGAAAAGGGGAGCCGGCGGTTTCCCGCCGGTTTCCCGCTGGCCCAGGGGATCCGCCATGGCGGCTCTGCTTGCAGCACCGCCATGGGGATTCCGACCGCCTTCCCGCCAGCCTGTTTCTGGCGGTGTCCACCGCCAGAACCAGGATGGCGGGAACGGGTGCCGTGGGGCCCCTGGGGGCCCCTGCACTGCCCATGCCACTGGCATGGGCAGTGCAGGGGCTCCCTAACAGGGCCCCACAAGGATTTTCACTGTCTGCTTTGCAGACAGTGAAAATCGCGACGGGTGCCACTGCACCCGTCGCACCCCTGCAACTCCGCCGGCTCCATTCCGAGCTGGCTTCATTGTTGAAGGGGCTTTCCCGCTGGGCCGGCCGGCGGTTTTCTGGCGGTCGCCCGCCGGCCCAGCGGGAAAGCCAGAATGGCCGCCGCGGTCTTTTGACCGCGGAGCGGTCTTTCGGCGGGAACCGCTTGGCGGGCGGCGACCGCCGACCGCCGCGGTCAGAATGACCGCCTGTATTTATAGGCAAGCTGGAGTTCTAATATTGTTGAGTACAACGTTATTTTTTCTTCTTTCCCATGTAGAGAAATGTTCTCTTCTCTTTGTGATTATTGTGGAATGTTGTTTTAATGAATAGCACATTCAAGAAACACCTGATTTTTCTTTTATGTTTCCCTGCGGAGGCGACCCGTGCAGGTTCGTCCTCTGCTTCTTAAGACTTGATCTAGTTTAATTGCCTGTTAATTGAATCATATGTATTCTAATTAGAAATAGCAGCTAACCTGCTTTTTGCCTTCTGTAAACATTTACCTTTTAATAAACCTTCATGCTTTGATTCTAAAATATTCTCTGTCCTTTTGGTGGAGCGTAATGTGTTTCACCTACTATAAAATGTATTCATTGTTGACCAGGTTCAGGTGTGGAGCACCAAGCTCCTTAAGGGATTAACACCCCTCACAGCCCATCCAGAAAAGCGCTCCATGGATCTCAAATTTGCATAAAGAAAAGCGCTGGCGCCCTTAACCTTTAGAAATTCTTATCTCTAGTTCCTAATAACCTATTTTAACGATTTATGAGTCTTTTTGCTCATTAGACTGTTCTTTAAGTTTTTACGTTGGTTTGAGAGCGTTATTGCATTGTGTTCTTTACTTTGAAATTGTTAGTAATGCTTAAACTTAATGCATGCTTTTCGGGGGAATGCCTGCTGTTTGTGCCATAGCTACCAGAGATTGAGCAGAAATTGTCTCATTACTGTGCCTTAATTTAACCTAAGAGGGTTTATTGAGGTGTTAGGAATACCCACTTCCAAAACTAATAACCCCATTCTTCACAATATTCGAGTAACAACATTCAAAATGATTTAATTCATGCAGTTATGAGATTTTAAAAGTCATCTTTGAAGACGTAAGAGCAGCCAGGTTCTACAGAGTCGTTGTTGACTCTTAATTGATATCAGTGGAATCAATCAGTTCTCTTTATTTCTGAGATACATAACATCACCTGGACATACAGTCCACCGTTTTGTAAAATTTGATGAATTGCCTAGAGCATACTGTTAACATCTTTAGAATCAGTGAAACCTGGTATTTTCTTATGTAATGGTCAGGTCTATGATGTATTGAAGGACATATGTCAAACATGTCTCACCTAAATTCATATATGTTCATAGCTGTGGGCATAAGTAAAATAAAATACTGACTGGTGCAGCACATTCATGTACAAAAGAAAAGTTATTATGGTACCCTTGAAAATACTTCTTGAAAAAATGTACTCTCAGTTTGCCATCAGTTAAAAGTTCTAAGAGATGACCAACATGAGAATGACCTCTGAGAAACAGCACAGACATTAAAAAAATATTCTGTGCTACATGGGCTAGTCACAAGAGGGCTAAATACTCAGTGACGCCACCGTGCTGGCGGTCCGCCCACCGTATTACGATGCATGCGGTTCAATAGTGCAAAGACTGCCGCTGTACCACCTGCATCACACACCGCTGCGATGGTGAGATGGGCCAATGAGACCATCGGAGCCAGTGTTTCCATCAGACTGATTATGATGTGCACTTCTGCCAACATGACTCTGGTGGCCCAACCACCACATAACAGCTGGCTGAAACGGAGGCATATAAGGCAAGAACTCACTTGCGGACAGCGTCACATGTACTGTGCTGCCATGAAGCCGAACACACGTCTTGCCGCTGCTGCTGATCAAAGAAGCCCAAAATCCACGCCACAGTGTTCGCAACCGACGGTAAGACAAAACACCTACCCATGTACCGAAACTCAACAACAGCTTGAGGTGCCGCTATTCACCTAATATGTGGATTATGCTCCATGAACCAAGTACACAAGAATGATTGACCCATACAGAGCCACATGACGCTCCCTTTGGGCAGATCACTGACACAGCACCAACACACTCCACAAAAACAGGTCTGCTCATTCCAGTTACAGGGACAGTGAAGTGTATGGAGCATTGTGTCACACAACAGCACCACCACATCAAGGTCATACATAATTAAATTGACACCCTCACATTGCTCACATGCCATGGACTATCGTAATAATGAGCACACATATGTATGGATGTGTCATTTAACCCAAACACCCCTTCCAAGCAACATCCCTGTGATGGACCCACACATATCACCCACATTGCAACACAATGGAAGGTCAAAGGAATCCACAATATTTTGTGCAACAAATATCCAAAGCTCACAAGGTCTTCAATACCTGCACATTAAGGATGGGGACATTAAAGGCACTCCAGGAAGGATGCTGACCTAGGACACATTTTACTTTGCATGTGCTCCCAAAACACTATTTGCACAGGAACTTGCCCTTCATGTATCTCAATAGTAGAGCAAAGTGAAATGCCAATCTGCTAAATGTGTAAGTAGAAGTCAAGAAAGCAAATACAACATCAACAGCATGGGTCACAAATTTAGATGAAGCAGCTGGAAGGTACACACATCAAAATGGACACATGGTCAGGAAAGTATAGGAAGGAAACACAATTGGACACCCTCCATGTGTGGACAAACAACACTCTAGCTTGCACACATGAGACAAATGTCCAATCTACATCAGGGGAACAAATTCCAACACAATACATACTGACATTGGCCAACCTAAGATGAAATACTTCTCATTTCAAACAAAACACAATGCAATGACACCCCAATTGGATTATCATCCACATATTTATACAGTGAACATCTACCCTTGTCCTGTGTGACACCAGCACTGCCCACAAAGTCAGATCTTACTAAACACAGCATATGGATCAGCAATCAGGGTGAAGCACACAAAACTGTACGCATACAACACAAATTACCCAGGAACAACAAAAAAGGTCAAAAAGTAATGGTTGGACAAATGTGTACCAATAAAAAAACAACCACTTGGGTTTATTGTGTAGAAAATATGAAGAACAAAGGCCATTGGCCAGTCCATATGGTAGTACTTGCACAGTATTGTGCTCCAGTGTGACTCCAATCATTGCCAGACAACCTCCACAGGAAGAGGTATCAAGTGGGCATGCAGGCACCTCAGGGATCATTCTTGAGTGGGGTGGGGTTGGATTTGGGGAGGATGGGTTTGGGAGGGGTGGGCTTTTTCTTAGGAGGGATGGGCTTCTCCTTCAGGGTGGGAGGGGTATTCGAGCTTGCAGGGGGGCAGGTGTAACAGGGGAGGACTTGGATGTGGAAGGGATGGGTTGGGATGTGGGTGGGATCCTCTTGGGTTTGAGAGGGGCAGTGGAGGTCACAGCAAAGGGCATGGTCAAAAGGGAAACTTTCCTTGGGAAAATGGGTAGGATCTTCAGAAGGGTTTGGGGTTTGAGAGGTTGAGGGAGTGGTTGTCCTGCCTGTGGGTGTTGATGCTCCTGGTGTGTGTGTGTGCCTGATGTACGCTTGGGTTTGGGTGGTGTCTGTTGCCTGAGGGTGTTTGCGTTTTTTTAGGAGTCTATGAGGTGGAGGTGCAGGGTGGTGTCTGTGTTTGTTGGTTTTGGGGTGGTGTCTGGAGGTATGGTTGTTGTGGTGTCTGTGTGTGTGGGTGTTGTGGTGGTATCTAGGGGTACAGTGTCTGGGGTGTGTGGGTGTTGTGTTGGTGTCTGTGCGTGTGGTGTTTTTGCTGTGTGGGTCCGCGGGGTGGTGGTGTTGTCTGTGGGAATGGTGGCTGTTGTGGTCTGCATGAGTGAGTCTTCACTGCTTGTGTGCCGGTGTGTCTTGTGGCTTTTTGTTTATGTGTGCTGCTTGTGTGCATTGAGGTGGGTGTGTGCGGAAATGTCTGCATGTTTGAGACAGGTAGGGAAATAGGAAATTCAGACTGGAAAGAGGTAGGTGGTGGGAAGAGAATTGTGTGTGTGGGGTGGATGGCTGCTATCAGTGAGGAGGCCAGAGCGTGACAAGATCTCTGTAGGCCAGGCCAGACATGGCATTAGGAATGCCTTCCAGACAGTCGCTGCTCGAGGGTCACAGAGTGGGCGGGGCAGCACGTGGGGAGCAGGGACACACATTACATTTAAACAAATATTTTAAAAACCCCACTTACCTCTGCTCCCGTGCCACACCGCTCCTCTGCTCCTCTGTCTCACTGGCACTGGCGTCTCCGTCTCGCTGGCGCTGCAGGCACAGGCTCCCAGATCCTCAACTCAGAGAAGCACCAGGATTGTCTGGGAGCGCCCAGCCAGGACGTTCCCAGGCAGATTGGGGACCGTGTGCAGGCTCTCTCCAGCCCGGCAACTGTGTTGCCGGGCTGGAGAGACCCTTCTGTGCATGTGTGTTTGGCTGGCCGAGACGGTTAGACAAACATACATGCACAGTGAGGAAAAGTACTGAGCACTCCCCCTCATTGCTCATCACCCCTGTGGCCCCGCCCCTTTTCCCCAAAAATGATTAAAAAACACAGTTTCTTATCATTTTTGGGGAAAAGTTGTTCAGCTTCCACTGCTGGCAGGGGGCAATGCTCCTCAGCCCTAATGGAGAAGCCGCTCCTGCTTCCAGGTACGCTACCATCTGCTGGAGCTGGCTGCACTGCACCTGGATGGCATTCAGAATGGCAGTCTGAACCACATAGACACTCCTCAGGAGGTCAATAGCCTCCTCACTCAGAGCAGCAGGGGGTGATGGGGGCAGGGGATTAGATGCCTGGGACAAAGGAGACACCACCCTCTTGGGTGAGCAGGCATGGCCAACTGGGTGGGGAGCAACATGGAGGGTGGAGATGAAACTGGGGGTGGTGGACAGGTATGGAACAGGAGCAGGTCCTGATGGATCCGCCACCACTAGGTTGTGGCCACTACAGGAAAACTCAGAAGAGGATGAGGTCGATCCTGCGTCCTCCGTGGCAGTCCCCTCAACCTCCAGGTCACTGGGTCCCTCCATGTCAGTCGTATCATGGAAGTACCGTGGCCAGCTGCTTCCCCTCTTGGTTCCACCCTGTCTCCTCTGCTTCCCTGGAATGATACTGAAACTTGACTTAAGTGGCAATGAAAGGGCTGCCATGGTGGGCACCAAAGTCTCTTTCTTGTGCATGTGTGGACATGTAGCCTACCAAGGATGACTCATGCCACTTTAGGGTGGGTGTGTGACATATACCCTTGTACCACAGAACACACTTTTGACCACATGTGTCAAATCTACACAGAAAGTATCCAGCACACAAAGGTATGTTTGATCTAATTTTTGGCATGTAACCAAGCTGCTGAGTCACATGTCATGGCCTCCCTAGAATCTACAAACTATAGGCCCTGTGGGTTTGTCACTTATGCACTACGGGATCCGCAGCTCTACAAGGAGTGGGCACAGTGCCAAAGTTGCATAGCCACAGTAACTCTACCTCAGCCTGGACAATGTCCCATACTGGGAAATAAATTTGATAGGCACTGGTCTCTACAGGCTACGCATCGAGAATATACACAACACTCACATTTCCATCACTTCCATGCATGACAGTAGATCATGTGGCCATCATCAATGTGGCTTCTGGCTGGTGTGGCACTCTGAAGGGTACAGTGAGTCATTATATGCCTCTCATATAAGTTGGGCAAGGCAAGATGTTGGCTGAATGATCTGTGATACTATACACATTGCTTACAAGATCCGCAAATAAATCAAATAGTATGCATACACTGCTAATGCTTTCATGCACATACATGTTGATTCACATTTACAACCATCATATCCATGGATATGTCATTCTATGCTGTGAAGTCTCCTTGTCTAGATATATGTATTCAACACAAGGATGATCTAGGTCTCAAAACACATCACACAACACAATGTGAATGTGCAATACATAGAGTATTTTTCTCTAATACCTGCACCATGTACATCTCATTTATGCCACACAAAATATGACAACAGGCACACAAAAAGGCTACCTGGCACACAAGGGCACATTGTAGCTTATGAGGAGGGAAAGGATGGTGTTTACCAGAGTCAACTGTGCCTATGAGCTTCTTACCTCCTCTGGTGAGCCATAGAGCTGACCATACAGGGAAAGGACCTCGTCCACGAGTTTATCCAACTCCTCTGGGGAGAAGGCAGGGGCCCTTTCTTCTGCTGGCCAGGGATGATTGCTCCCAGCGGTGACACACAGCAGCTGAAGTGGTGGAGATGTTGATGGCAGCTGTGTCAAGAGTCAAGTGAGTGAATTAGTATAACACGGTATACACGTGTGCCACATACACACTCATCACCGCCAATAGGCACAGCCATTGGCCTGCAACTGCCACAGGCAACAACGTAAGCCTATGGCTGTGTCAGCTGTGGTTGAAACTGCCTGCTGCTTGGACGACTCTGACTGACCGCTTCAGGGGTTCCTTATGATAAGGTGAAGTAGGTCAGGCATCTGCCATTTTAACAGTTGGAAATACAGTATCGGACCCTGTTAATTTGTCACAACACCAATATATGTGTTTTATCATCTAAAATATCCTAAAGCAGTCTTGTTGTGTAGGTTGTACTACTCAATCACAAGTTTAGTGTTTTGCTGAGCA
Organism: Pleurodeles waltl; assembly: GCF_031143425.1. Taxonomy (NCBI): domain Eukaryota; kingdom Metazoa; phylum Chordata; class Amphibia; order Caudata; family Salamandridae; genus Pleurodeles; species Pleurodeles waltl. The sequence goes on along the minus strand of NC_090451.1, from coordinate 271,484,284 downwards.
CAGATGGCGTATGAAGGCGGTGCATTGTCCACTGCCGCTGATGGTATCTTTGGCAGTCGGAACAGACTGTTTCATTTTGAGGGGCAATTGAGGAGCCTATAGTTGGGTGTTGCCCAAATCCATGTTGTGGACACGTGTTGACAACTATGGGGGTCACATTTGACCCTTGTGTAGTTGACAGCTGTGATGTGTATTGGGTGTAATGTATTTCCAGTCAGAAATGCTTTGGCACATGATTTTGGTACTATACATCATGTATGTTGTTGTGGACACAGTAAATAATGCTCAAAACCCATGTATTTTCACACTTAGGTACCCTGGGAGACAGAGGAGGTGACAACCTCCAGTGTACCATCCATTTGCCAGACCTTCAAACCATGGAAGAAGGTTACATCTTACAGCAGTACCTTCTGAATAGGCAAACATAAGTGAATTTATTCCGTTAGTTGGAGCCAGATCTGATGCCTGAAAACAATAATCCAACTTACATACCACACATTGTTCAACTTATGGCAGTATTGCACTTCCTGGCCACAGGGTCCTTCTAATATACAGTGGCCATATCGGGTGGTATGCCCCAACCTATGTTCAGTCATGTGTTAAGAGATGCCCTATGAGCAATGATGAAACACATTGACAGCTATATCAGGTTTCCCCAACGTGAGGATTTAGCCAATGTGAAGGCTGACTTCTATGGTTTTGCTCACCTCGCACATGTGGTGGGAGCCATTGATGGAACACATTGTTGCACTTATGTGTCATTCCTAAACAGCAGACTCAGCATATCCAAACGGTCCTTGGTTATTGATGCTGCTGAGAAATCCAACTATGCCAGGGGAAGACCACTTCAATGAGGCCCATGGATGCACATGGTGGGCAGTGAAGTGGTCTTTTTGGCTCCTGAAGGCCAGATTTGGCTGTCTGGACAAGATTGGTGGAGACATCCTCTACTCACTATGGCACGCTGCATGCTCCATAACATTGCTCTGCGGAGGAATATCCCTACATCCCAGAAGAAGGGGAGCCTGCAGTGCACCTGGTGAGAATCCTGAAATGCCTAATGAAGATGATAGTGGTGAAGAGGAAGCAGCTGACTTGTGACAAGATCTTATTGACAGCTTCTTCTCATGAGTGTAAGTATGTAATGTGATGTCATGACAGACTGTACAATGAACTGTAGTTGTGATGATGTGTGACGAGGTGGGTAGTAAATCCTTGGAAATAGTTAGGAGCTGATGCTCACGCCAAATCAGCCAAAGGCTGTTTGATGAGATAACTTTTGACACATCCACATCCTGATGATGTTGCTGTTTGTGTTAGATTTATTGTGATGTATTTTCTTTTCCAGATGCTTGCTATGTGACTTGTGACACATGTATGGTTTTGGGCCTATACTCCTTGTTTTGTTCTTTGTTGAAGTACCTTCTCCATGACATGTGGGCATTTCACAATTGTGACATGGCCGGTGTGTGATGCTGTTCGGACATATGAAGTGGACATGATTGCTCCAGGTAATGTAGGTCACAGACGTTGGGTGTAGGAGACCTGTGCCAAAATAGCTTGTACATTGATAGGATGAACGTCTAGAAGACTCCATTGGACTTGTTCCTTGTCATGTGGTAGCCCTGATGCATCATGTGTGTCATCATGTGGACCGGAAATATGTTTGCGTGGGCCAAAATCATGTTAGTTTCCCTTCACATTGGCTAAACACTCTTTTTGTATGACATGTAGGTAGCAGTTGATGTGTTTCATCATTGTTGGCCAAAGTGTCTGTGACACATCACTGCCATTTGTTTGTGTCATACCACCAGATGCCAAAGCACTGGACTGTAATGACCCTGTGATCAGAAACTGTTGTACTGCCATCTGTCCGAGTCTTGCATTATATGATGTCGGATTACTTTTGTGTGGTAGGCGATATGGCTCCAGCTGATGACATCGACCACTTTAGTGTTTGCCTATTCTACAGGGCACTGTCTGATATATCCATTCCTTCCATGGTCTGGAGGTTTGTCCCTGAAAATGTGATCATTTACCAAGTATGATTCACTTATGTATGATTTGCTATGTTTCAGACATATTGACAACCTATGCACTGAACAATGCAACTTTATTCTTTGACAAGACACTTGTATGTACATGTTTGCGTGTAATGGTTGCAATCCTGAGCTGGACACTGTGTACATGCAAAATATCCTTGCTTGCACAAGCACCTTGGATAATCATCGTATGGTTCACATGGTCTGACATATCTACATGGCTAAATGTGAACTGAAAGACATCAAACAATGAGTTTGTGACGGGGAATTTATTGAAATGCTACTAATTACAGAAAATATCTACAACAGAAATCAAAATAAATGTAAAGTGAAGGGCTCAAACAAGGTAAATTAAATTATTGGAGTAGATGCCACATCACTGGCAGTCCAAAGGCCAGATTACTCCTACCATTGAAAATGGAATGTGCTTCAGGATCAGTTCACTGAGTGTATGTGTGGCACACAAAGGGGGACATTAAGGAAGAAGTTTATTGCTGGCAGTGGTGGTTGCCTTCCCATCCGCACCTCCAGGATGCTTGCATGGATGTTCCCACTTGGGAGGCGTGGAGGATCAGCAACTTCAGAGGCAGGGGTCTCTGAGGGTGGATGTGCCTCTGGTAGGGCCTCCCTTCCTCTAGCTGCTGTAGCTGTAGTAGCACCTTATGTGCGTGCCCCACAGGAAGGGGAAGATTGTGGGGGAAAAACCCTGCTCAGGGTTGTATCGATGTCCCTCAGCACCCCTGTTAAGAAGGCCACGTTGGCATTGTGGGCCTCCAGATGTTCATCTTCCTATACATGTCCATCTGCAGGTGCTTCATTTACCAGAGTTCAGTCAACACTGGGCCCATCATGCCTTGGGACTCCTGATAGATCCCCAAGACGTCGCTGATTGTGTACTGGTCTACAGCAATGCCAGTGGCCTCACTTCCCCGGCTTACAGCATCTCTCTTATGTACCCTACCCCCATGAGCCTGTGCCGTTGGCGGAGTGTTGAGTTGCACTTCAGGATCCAAGTCTGGGGTGGCACGACATTGCAGAAACTGCGCTAGGTATACAGGTTGGTGGGTGCATCGTTGCCTGAGATGTTGATGCAACAGGGCTTGGGAGTTTTTGGGGCACAGTGAGACTTACTGTATCTGGCTGAACAGCTTGCCCAGATTGGCCAGGACCATCCTCCACGTCTACAAATCCAGGAATGTCACAATCACGGAGTGCTTCATCCAGGGAGGCAGTGGTTGTCTGTTCTGTGGCCTCCATGTGCCCAGTGGCAGCTCAACCTGTTGACGAATGAAGTACATTGTTAGTGGTTGAAGTGTGATATCTACCTCCAAAGGCTTTGTGTTACAGTAAGCAGAGACATTGGACATTCTTAAGTTTTAGGTTAGCCTGTTGTGCCATTTTACCATGGTACTGAAGAATTTGACATGACATGTATGAAGCTTGCCTAAACTATATGACTCTAGCAGCTGATGAGATGAGCAGATCAGTTGCACTTTGGATGATGGAATGTAAATTACATCTTACCAACAGTGAAGCCATCACAGTGGAGAGGCAACATATGCCTTTGACCATTTGGAGGCCCAGTTGAGTAAGATACAGGCAAACACAGAACTTTGTTGTATATGTAATTACAGTCATCATGTGTGCAGTGTTGCCTCGATGTGATTGCTGCCGATACCAATGTGGTGATGCAGCTTGGGCCTTAGAAATACTTGGTGTACTAACTTGGGGAGGTGTCATTCCTGACCTCAATAGTTTAATCTTGGGATAGCAGGTCAAGATGGAGCTGCGTGGACAAACACTTCCCTGATATGAGCATAATCTGTATATTGCTCACTCCCAGGTGAGTAAACTTCAATTGAGAGTTGGCACACAGGTGTGTTGGGGCAAGTGACCACTGGGCTGGTGGTTGGAATTACAGGCACAGAGCCTCCTGGGAGTTGCAGCCAGTTCACTCCCTCTAATTCACAAAGTAGACAAATATTGGGTATTACATCTCGGTAGGCAGACTGCATTTAGGTATTAGCATACATTTACATGTTGAGACATACAATGATTCCTGTGCTGAATCTTTGCTATAGGAAGGCTTACAGGCACCATTTTGACTTGTGGCATGTGAGGGGCCTTGGTAGCTGTGCTGCTGGACCCATCAATGCATGTTGGCAGTGTTACATCTCAGATACTCTGGGTATTGAATGTTAGTGAAGTACATAAACAACTCAGTGGCAAAAGCTGAGCTTTCTGCATGCAAGACATTGCATTTTTGCAAAGGGTTTCGTGTGATAACTTACCAGACTCCACCCCCCAGGTATACCTGTCAAGCCCTAAAAATGCAGGATGGCCAAGACCGTCTCCACCCTGGGAAAGAGTCTTAATGGGGCACTGGGATGGCCATCACCAGTCTTGTTGGCCTCCAACTGTTGCCTGCAGGACAAGGGGCGAGGGGGCTGCGCAGTACTCCTCCCCAGGTCAATCTTGGCCCTGGGGACCCCATCCCCAGGGGACCAGCATGTGACCTGGGTGCCCCCCCAGTCTCAATGTTGGGGACCCTGGTGGTATCCTGAAGGCCCCCACGGTCCCAACTGGCTACCCACCTCATGGGGTCACAGAGAGGGGACGAGAACAATGTTTCCTGTCTGCCTGCCTGTACGTCTGCGGGTAGGCAAACAGAGGAACCTCCACTCCGATGAAGGGAGAGCTGTTTGACACCTCTCCCTTAATCAGACCGGAGAGTTGGCTGAGCTTCAAGGCTGCCGCCAAGTCACAGCAAACAGCTATGTCCCGGGTGTGGGCAAATAGCTATGTCCCGGAACATAGCAGGAGCCGGCCCTGGGGGTGGTGGTCGCCAGGGCCATCAATGGATCCTTGAGGGGGGGCCACGCCTCCCCCCTCCAACATACATAGCCCCAGGGAGGTGGTGGTCCCCAGGGCAGCAGGGGGTCTAAAACGGACCCCTGTTCTCTTTTTTTTTACATCTGCCCGAAGAGGTGGTGGCCCCCAGGACTGCGCGGGGCTATACATCCCTACCATGCCAAATTCACTTAATACCCTGGGGAGGTGGTGGTCCCCCAGGCAGCAGGCGGCCACGTGCCCCCGCACACAATATAAAGAATGCCCCCGGCACGTGGTTTCCGCTGGTCAGCCCAGAGGGAAAGTGACAGCCGCATTGACGCTGCCTCATAATTGAGCTGGCGGCAATGCTGCCACCCTCAGGGGGCACTAGCACCTTCGTAATGTGCACTGTCTGCACTGTGCTGGGCAGGGGCCCCCAGTGGCCCCTGCACCTGTTCTCTGCCAGCCTTTTCATGCTGGCTTCACCGCCATGAAAAGGGGATCAGAGAACCAGGTTGTAAACAGCAGGGGCGTGGTGCATTCAGCGCCGCACTGACTAATAGCAACCTGCACCCGCCGTCAGCCCACGAACCTCATAATGTAGTGGTCAGACTGCCACAATTGCAGCGGTCTGACAACCACCGCCGAGGACCACCACACTTGTAATTAGGTCCATGATGTATAAGCGTTTTGCAAGGTATGGGAAACTGTATGCATTTATGCTTGCTACTGGTAATGTTTGTGATAATATCAGGGATATAAGATGTGACACCAGCCCACTAAACCATAAAACAGGCTCACAAACAGCCCATAAAAGACCCACACACTGACCTGTCACATCAGCCCTTTTGGCACTGTCAGTTTGCCTTACTGGCCAGTCCGACCCTGATTCCTGCCTGTCGCGAGTTCTGAAAGCAAGATCAAAGCCATTCATGACATCTTAGACCACCTCTGCTGCACATTCGACAGTCCTTAAACTAGAGAAAGGATTATAATAGGATTTCTGCAGCCCCTGCTGTTTTGTTAGTAAACAAGAGCTACAACTCCCTGACAGGTGTGCATATATACGGGGATGAATTGGACCATTCTTATGCTGGTGTCTACAAGAATATGTGAAAATCGTATTCAACAGACAACTAGAAAAAGATGTTTGTTGTAGTCCTTGACTTTATTTCCTTTTTCATGGTCTCCTTGTTTGAACAAAATGTACTAAAGATGGGATAAATCTTCATTTTCAAATAAATTATTTTATTTCAGTGGTTTTTATTTTTAGTAAAATAAAACTAAGATCTCCAAATTCTACATATAATTTCAGCGATTCCATTCTGTTAGTTTTATTTCTCATTATGAAAAGGCATAACCAAATTGTTCAGTGTTCTTTCCAAGCATTTATCGTTAGAATCCCACATTGCAGTCTGAATAAACTTAATGAATCTAAATCAGTAAATATGCTTTTCATCGCACTGTGTTTGCAATGCTGCTGTCTGCTCTAACAGCAGCTCTATACTTTCCAAGAAAGATTCTCACTAAGTTAATGAAAGCAAGATTATTGTCAGAATGAAATACAATAAGGGCAGGCATGCTACATCCAACAAAGCTCAGACGTGTAAACTAACTTTTTGTTTTCACAGCTTGTGCGAAAATAAAGATTTGCTTAATTACGACAGGACATCGTATGATGGGGAAGTTATTTTTCACAGGAAATGGGGGTCATCTGATGGACATTTCAGAGGAATGCCACACACTTCCTTTTTCTGTACCAACATGTCAATGTGCAGCCCATGGAATTGGTATCACTGATATATTATTAATCCATCAAATATCAAATTACACAAATATCATGACTTAAATATCGAGAAAATAATTTAGACTCTGTGTACCTAACTATAAAAATCACAAATAAAGAACACACAACTATTGTCAAAAATACCAATTTTTACATATATCGAAAAGAAAAATATTGTCACCTATGAATAAACATATCACATATCAAAAATATTGATTCACACAATATCAACGACAGTATTATCACCGAAATAACAAATGAATCCTTAAAAAATATATGAAAAAACACTTTAAACATAAAGCAATTACTTAAAATAAATCCCTAGCCTGTAATACACATCTGTAATTAAATAAAAATATATTGCATTAACTAAAAAAGGAAAGATTCACCCAAAAACCATGTACACCTAAAATATGTACAATAAAACTCCAAAAGCATGTTTTAGTAACTATAAACTGTTAAACAGAAACCTAAACAATAAATAAAACACATAAACAAACTCATACGTAAATTAAACAAAATATATATCATACTTCAAAAATAAAATATAAGTTAGCATTTATCAAACAAGGACTCAACTGATTAAAACAAATATTAAACTTTACTAAACCAACCAGCAAAATAACACGATAAAGAACTGTAGGCGTTAAAAAAATCAAACTAACAATGAAATTATCAATATAAAAGGCATACTACTCAAAACAACAAAATACTCCAAAAACGGGAAATGCTGCAAGAGTAGGAAACTTTGCCAGATTCTCGCAACAAACAATTAGAAAATAAATAAATACATCTCAAGTAATACTTACATTTAAACTACAAAGTAATTGTTATTAAACTTAAAAATATAAATCAACAAATAAATATTATCACACTGTAAAACATTTATATTGTTGCATAGACTAGCTAAAAGAAAACAAAACAACTTCCAGACCAACACACTGCCAGAAAATATCAACTATAACAAACCAGCAAGAAAATATAATAAAGCAAATAAACATAAACATTAAATTAAAAACAGTGACCAAAAATAAACCTAAACCTCGACAAACTAGAATCAAAATGCCATTTTAATTAAGCTAATTTATTTTCTCTTTCAACAGAAAAGAAAGCACCTGCTCCACGTTAAAATGAGCTCATAGGAAAAGTTGCAAAACTTGTGCAAAACATCTCAATAAAACATACAAGAAAGCAAAATACAGGTAACTTCATTTTTAACATATTAAGAGCAAACATGCAAAAGTTAAAATATAATACATATATTTATATTTTTAAACTTCTTACAGATACAGTGACAGAAGCCACCAAATTTATAATTTCACAGAAAGGAAAGCAATTATTTAATCACATGGGCTGCACCTACAGAAAAGATAGTGCATCATTAATACTATAAACTGGAAATGTTATAAATATTATTCGAATGCTTGCTATGGAAGGGCAATCACATAAGATAATGTTATAATTAGTGTATAAGAGCACAACTACCCCCAAATGTGATAGACTTAGAAGTTAGAGAAATCTTATAAGATATAAGAGAAGAAGGCAGTGGCTCCCAAGGAACCCTCAGGCACAGTCCTTATAGACAAACTGCCCAAAGTCCTCGCACACTTAACAAGCCAACTACAACTTAACCCCACTTTAAAACATTTAACTGCACACACTAAAAAAGCCAACAGTGATACCCCAGCTGCCGCTAGAAGATACCAGGCATACCTGACCATTAAAAAATTACACATAATGAAGAATCTTTCCTTTAACATTACAATCTGAATAAAGAAAAACAAATGAAAATATTCTCTACAGCAAACAACTTAATGAAACTTAGCTAATGTTAAACCTGAATGATGGATGGGACCTTCAAAATGTGTCTTAACCAATTCACTCAGATATACACCACATATGGTTAATAGCAATAAACCAATATCCCTTTCATATATACTTTACTACCAAAGCAAAATTGACACAAGTTCAGTCTAATGTAAAGGAAGATTGCACAATTGAACACCCTCCATGTGTAGACAAATACAACTCTAGCTTCCACACATGAGAGGAATGTACAATTCATATCTGGGGGACAAACCTAATATCATACGTGCGTACATTGGCCAACACAAGATTACATACTTACCATACCAAGCATAACACAATGAAATGACACCCCTATTGCATTAACAAACAAGTATCCATATAGTCAACATCTACCCTTGTCTTGGGTGACACCAGCACTGCACTGCCCACAAATTCAGATACTGCAAACAACAGTCTTGGATCAGCACTCAGTATTAAACACACTCAGCTGTAGGCATACAACACAGGATACTCAGGAACAGCAGAAAGGTAGAAAAGTAATGGCGGGACAAATGTGTACTCAAAAAACAACAACGTGGGTTTATTGAATTGAAATAAAGAAGATCCAAGGCCATTGGCCTATCCATATTGTCAATGCACATTACTGTGCCCACACTTGACTCCACTCTCTGCCAGGGAACCTCCATAGGTAGGGGCATCAAGTGGGTAGACAGGCACCTCAGGTATCTTCCTTAGGTAAGGTCAGATTTGGGATGGGTGGGTTCAGGTTTGTGGGCTTCTTTTTCTTTGGAGGGGTGGTCTTCTTCTTGGGGGAGGGGTATGTGTGCTTGCGGGGGCAGGTGTGACAGGGGAAGACTTGGATGTGGAAGGGATGGGTTGGGATGTGGGTGGGGTCTCTTGAGTTTGGGAGGGGCTTTGAAGGTAACAGAGGAAAGGGTAAGGTCAAAAAGGAAACTCTATTTGGGAAAACGGGTAGGGTCATCAGGAAAGGTTGGGGATTTGGAGGTTGAGTGAGTGGTCATGTGTGTGGGTGCAGATGCCGTGGGTTTGTGCGTGTGTAAGGTATGCTTCTGTTTGGGTGTGTCTGTTGCAGGTGTGAGTGTGGGTGTTTGTGTGTCTTGGGGGGCTGTGAGACAGAGGTGCTGGCTGATGTGAGAGTGGTAGATGTGTGTGTCTGTTGGGGTGGTGTCTGTGGCTATTCTGGATGTGGTGGATGTGTCTGTGTATGTTGGGGTGGTGTCTGCTGATATGGCTGATATGGTGGATGTGTCTGTAAGTGTTGTGCTGGTGTCTGGGGGTATGGTGTCTGAGATGTGCAGGTCTGTGGGTTGTGAGCTATTGTATGGGTGTATAGTGGGTGTGGAGGAAGTGTCACTGGCTGTTGTGGTGGTATCCGTGGGTGTGCTGGATGTGGTGTGTGGGTCGGTAGGGTTGGTGAGGTGTCTGGTAAAGTGGTGGCTAATGTGGTGTTTGTGGGTGAATGTATTGTGGTGTTTTTGTCGATGGGTGCTGCTTGCGTATGTTGAGGTGGGTGTGTGCAGATGTGTCTGTGTGCTTGGGACAGGTATCGGAACAGGGGATTTGGACTGGGAAGAGGGAGGTGGTGGGGAAAAATGTGTGGGTGACTGGCTGCCGTCAGTAAGGAGGCCAGAGCCTGAAAAGATCTCTGTAGGCCAGACTTGGCACTATCAAAGCCTTCCAAGAAAGCATTGGTCTGCTGAAGTTGGCTGGGCAACCCCAGGTTGGCATTCACAATGGCAGTCTGCCCCACAGAGATATGCCTCACGAGGTCAATAGCTTCTTCACTCAGGGCAGCAGGGTAAACAGGGGCTGGGGCTGAGGTGCCTGCAGCAAAGGAGACCCCCACCCTCTTGGATGAGCAGGCACGGCCAATTGCGTGGGGAGCAACAGGGAGGGTGACGCTAGAAGTGGGGGTGGCGGACCAAAATGGTACAGGAGTAGGTCCTGATGGGTCCGCAACCACTAGTGAGTGGTCACTGGAGGTAGAATGTACTGATGACGACGCTGATCCTGTCTCATTTATGGCACTCCCCTCACCCTCTGGGCCATTGGGTCCCTCTGTGTCAGTGGTGTCATGACTGGAGGTACCATGACTAGATGCTTCCCCACTTGGTTCTGCCCAGTCTCCCTCACTTGCCTGGGCTGATGCTGAAAATACAAAGAAGAAAAGGGTCACCACATGTTCCCGATCACGCTTGCACAACAGATGTGATTAGCAAACATTACCATGACATCACATAGGCCCAAGCAACACACTACATCAAAGTGCCTCCTACATGTACCATACTATATGCACGTATGCCACATGAACTACCAGCAGTTACCTACAGGAAAACCAGGATCTCAAACAACTACAATTGCATGGGTGATGCTGTGCAATAACAGTAACCATTGAACAAGTAGGAGACAACATCACCTTCAATGCTTTGCTTCATGGAGCATACCTCAGTTACCTGTTGGCATGCAATAGTAGGCCAACCCCAAGTTCATTCTCACAGATCCCACAAAAGGTTGTGCATACATCTATTTTCACATACACAATGACACTCCGAAAACCTGAGGTGTTGCTGACAGCAGTACAGTAGCCTGAAGAAGGTGACATGAAAATACACGTCTCACTGGAAACATATCAACAACGCACCCTTCACCATGTGTAATTTCTCCTAATAGAGTCATGGAGGTAGTACCAATGTTGCTCAGATATGCTACATATTTGGCATGGAAATGTACACTGTAGACAAAATGTGCAAATTGTCAGGAGATATGTCTCTAAAATCCACAATACAATGAATCACCAAGCCCCAGGGAAATCACCACTAATGTCTGGCACCCCTTACAATGACATGTTCTGATTACATCAGTAGACGTCATTAGTCCTTTGTATGTTGGAAGGGCCCAGAGATTTGCAAGTACTTGTAGAAGGTCCTCAACATGTTGCCCAATGGGAAACTACATCACAGTCTCCATGTTGGTCCTGCAAACCCAGATGTCCGTGGATGAATGGTTATACCCAACCACATGTGATTCCAACATAACTGCAAGTCACTCCATGATGCATGCCAAAAGTCAGGCAACAACCCTTCCCCATTACACATGTGCAGTGCACTTTGCCACATCAATGGCATGGAAATGCACATTGTGTGTAAATACTGCAGCCCTATTCACAATGTCCCTCATTGCTACTGCAGTTGTACATGCCAAATGACATGCTATGACGGGTGAGGGTATGTGGGAGCCAACAATCAATAGTGGCACACGCCTCTCTGGGCAACCACATGAAATGTAGCCCTATTGCAAATGTCCTATGCACATATATGTGAGAGAATATAGAAATCATCCCATAAACACAGGTCGACCATGCATTAAACAGCAGTCTACACATTTTGTCAAAAGAGAAAGGAACACATGGTAACATGTAGGAACAAGGAATGTTGGCAACAGTGATGACATATAAATCATGTCAATGGACATTCCCCACGTACTAAGGGAAAGTTTTGATCTGTAGCTGCACCCAAAGAACAGCGTATGCTCTGTCACATGCATGATGGCCACCTTCATATGACAGACAGTAGTGAGGATCCAGCACTCATCACACTCTGAAGACAAGTGGCCTCTGGGGGACAGATGCCAGTTTATTCATTTGAGCAGACACATGGCTGAGGATGACAATCCATAACTTTTTTTTTCTTTGGCCTGTACCACTGAGGAATAGTGGTCTGTAGGTTAGAATTTACACACACTTCAACAACAAACATTACTTAATTGATCATTGTACACAGCCATGTGTTGTTCCTGGACTTCAAACTGTTTCTGGTTTGTATCTAGTTGCGTCCTAGGTCCCTGGGCTAATAGGCAAGACACATCAGTATGTACCACATTATATGTCTACACTAACAGTTACCCATCTACGGTGTCACACATGGCCCAATCCTAATCATCAGGGGGAGATGTCAGAACCTAACACATCAACTTGGCAATGTGACAGGCAGGAATATGTCTTGTACTCACCCACTTGTGGCTGGTGTGCTCCCTCAGATGCCCACCAAGGTTTGAGTATGCAGCCGCCAGGATGCGGGACATTAGGGAGGTCATGGTCCAAAGAGCGCCCCGCCCACGTTGGGAGGACAGCCCCAGCTGGACCTCCGTGATCGTCCGGGCCAGCATCTGAGGTCCTCCCACCTCTTGCAACAGTGGGCGCTCTGGCTGCTTTCGAACCCCATGGTCTGCACTTTCTGGGCGATGGCTCTCCAAATCTACTTCTTCTGATGGGCGTTTACGTGTATGAATGCAAAGAGATAAATCAAGCTATTACAATCACAAGTTTTTGCCCAAATGGTTGTGTCACACACATCAGAAACACCAAGCAAAAAATGGCCAATTTGTCAAAACACCATAAGTGAAAAGCACACATGCCAATAAGTACAACTACACACTTTTGTATCAATCTGCAGACTAACCCACTACACTGCTCATGGCTCACAATGACTAAGCAAGCCTACTCACATCAGGTAGCCCACCAGGCTCCTGCAACATGTACTGTGATGTGAGCTACAATGAAACTCTACACACCAATGTGGCTTCTGAAGGGTAAACTCCTTAGACCTGACTGGACCAACACATTAACAGTCTGCAAAATTGACTCACTGCATACAGTCCCTACAGGCAACTTCAATAGTACAGACTTCATCCTTAAACTTGGGTGACATGAAGGGGCTGGCATGGTGGGTACACAAAGTATCTTCCCTGTGCATGTGTGGGTATGTGGCCAACCAAATGCAGACTCATGCCACTTCAGGGTGGTTTTCTGTGGTATGTACCTGTTGCACAGAACACTCATTTGGACATATGTGCCTAAACTACAGAGATGGCATCCAATATAGAAAGGTTTGCATTGTACAATGTCTGTTATGTCACAAAGCTACTGAGTCACATCTCATGGCCTCCCAGGAATCTACACACTGTCTGCACTGTGGGTATGTCACTTGTGCAATAATCCTGTACAGGGCAAATATGACTTCTTGTGAAGGTGACAAGCTATGGGAGTAAGGGACCTATCATGAGACAAAGACACACATTGACAATGATGCAAAATGCACACATGGACTAGTTCTAGCATTTATCTCTGTACCAATTCCCAATCTAGTCTATGGACTGAGGCTTTCAGGGCAAATGTTGCAACTAGAGCCTCGTAGTGGCCACATGCTAGGATCTGCTGGTGTACAGAGAGTGGGCACAGTGCTACAGTTGCATAGCTACAATGACTCTCCCACAGCCTGGACTATGTCCCATACTGGGAGATACATTTTACAGGCCCTAGTCTCTGCAGGCTGACCATACAGAACCTAACTCACACTCACATTTCCACCACTTGCAAGCATGTCAGTAAATCATGTGGCCATCAGCAATATGGCGTATGGCTTGTGTGGCAACCAGAAGGGCACAGTGAGTCATTATATGCCTTCCAGAAAACAGATCGGTTAGGCTTGATGTGGGGTGAAAGATCTGTGGCACAATACACATTTCTTACAAGATCCTCAAATGACTCAGACAAAATGCATACACAGCTCATGCTGCCATGTGCATACATGTAGTCTAACATTTACAACGATCATAAACAAAGAAATGTCAATGGAATGCAGTAAAGTCTCCTTGCCCAGTTATATGTATTCAACACAAGGTGGACCTACGACCCCAAAAAACATCACACAACACAATGTGAATGAACACAACATATAGTACTGGTCACCAATACCTACACCATGTACATTCCATTGACACCACACAGACTAAATCAACAGGTAAACAAGCAGTCTAACTGGCACACAGGGGCACACTGTAGCCTGTGAAGGGGAAAAGGATGGGGTTGAATAGAGTCAATTGTACCAATGAGGTACTTACCTGCTCATCTGGTGAGCCAAAGAACTGTCCATACAGAGGAAGGACCTCACTCTCAAGCCTCTCCAGTTCCTCTGGAGAGAAGCAGAGGCCCTTTTACCTTCTGGGTGTGGCATGATTACTCCCAGAGGAGGCACACAGCAGCTGAAGTGGTGGAGGTGTTGCTGGCAGCAGTGTAAGGAGTAACGTGACTGATTTTGCACAACATGGTGTACAAGTACGCCACATATGCGGTCATCGCCGATGACGGACACAACCATTGGGCCAACATGGCCACAGGCAACAATTTTAGCCTATGTCTCTGTCTGCTACGGTTGGAACTGCCTACCCTGTGGCCGAATTCCGCTGGCGGACACGGGCGGTTCCTGATATCCAGTAGAGTAGGTCAGGAATCTGCCATTTTGGCGGCTTGAAATGCGGTATATGGCCCTATAAAATGTGGCACAGCAACAATATAAGTTTCAAATCATTAGAAACATCCTAAATCTATCTTGTTGTGTAGGTTTGACTACACAACCACCAGTGTAGTGTGTTGCAGGGCACAGATGGCATATGACGGCGGCCCATGGTCCACCACCGCCAACTCTATTTTTGGCGGTCAAAAAATATAGTTAGATTTCAAAGGGCAAATGTGTAGCAGATAGTTGAGTGTTGACTGAATCCATGTTGTGGACACGTGTTGACAACCATGGGTCTCACATTTGATCCTTCTGTAGTTGCCAGCTGTGATATGTACTGGGTGTTATGTCTATCCAGTCAGAAATGCTTTGTCATGATATTGTTGGCATGCATCATGTATGTTGCCTTGGACACACTGACTAATGTTACAAATCATGTCTTGTCACACATAGGTACCCTGGGAGAGTGAGGATGTGGCAACCTCCTATCTACCGTCCACTGCCAGACCTTTAGACCATGGAGGAATGCCATGTCATCTAGTTATACTGTCTGAATAGGCAAACAATAGTGGACGTATGCCGCCAGTTGCAGCCAGAACTGGTGCCAGCTAACAGTAATCCAACCTGCATACCGCCGATTGTACAAGTCATGTCACTATTGCACTTCCTGGCCACGGGGTCTTTCCAACATACAGTGGCCCTATCTGCTGGTATGTCCCAATCTATGTTCAGTCTGGTGTCGAAGGATTTCATATCAGCAATGTTGAAACACATTGACAGCTATATCACGTTCCCCTCGCATGAGGATTTAGCCAATGTGAAGGCTCACTTCTATGGTTTTGCCCACGTCCCACATGTGGTAAGGGCCACTGATGGCAAACATGTTGGCTTGGTGCCACTGCAGGCCACTGAACAAGTCTATCCCAACAGAAAGAACGTCCATTACATCAACAAGCAAGTTGTCTTCTGGGTGGATTTCCACATCTCAAATGGGTATGCCCGTTATCCAGTCAGTTTCATAATGCGAAACAGCACCATACCCCAGCTGATGTCACAACTGCAACCAGAAAGGGCCAGGCTGGTTGGTAAGTCACAACTGTCCTGATTGTGTGTGAGCAATGTCAGGTGCTACTATCATGAAGTTACTCGTTGCACTTATGTCCTAATTGTTAACAGGGGACTCAGCATATCCAAACCATCCTTGGTTGCTGACTCCGCTGAGGAATTCTACTATGCCAGGGGAAGTCTGCTTTAATGAGGCCCATGGAAGAACACAGTGGCCAGTGGAACGGGCTTTTGGGCTCCTGAAGGCCAGATTTCACTATCTACACAAGATCTCCTCTACTCACCAAGGAAAGTGTGTTAGATCACTGTGGCATGCTGCGTGCTCCACAACATTGCTCTGCCAAGGAATATCCCATACATCCCAGAGGAGGGGGAGCCTGCAATGCCACCAGGTGAGAATCCTGGCATGCCAAATGAGAATGACAGAGTGAAGTGGAAGGAAATGACTTCCGAGAAGATCTGATCCACAGATACTTCTCATGTGTGTAAGTATGTCATATGATGTTATGACTGTGACTGTACAACGAACTGTAGTTGTGAGAATGTGTGGTGTTGAATATTTTGGAAACAGTTAGGGAGCTGATACTCTTCAATAATCACCAAAGGCTGATTGATTAGATAGCTATTGACACATCCCCACCTTGATGATGTTGCTTTGTTTGTGTCAGTTTCCTTGCAATGTACTTTTTTCCAGATGCTTGCTAGGTGACTTGTGTCATATGTATGGTTTCAAGCCTATACTCCTTGTTTTGTTAGTTGTACAGGTACCTTCACCATAACATCTTCATTTGGGCATTTCAGAGAAGGGACATTGGCAGGTATGTGATGCTGTTCTGACTTACGAAGTGGACATGGATTGTTCCAGGTAATGTAGGTCACAGAGTTTGGGGGTATGAGACCTGTGCCAAGTTTGAACAGGTTTTGGGTGGACGTTCAGAAGTGCCCATTGGACTTGTTTTGTGTGCTGTCAGGGGCCTCATGAATCATCATGTGTGCATAAAATATGTAGTTTTAGACCACGACCAAGTCATTTTCCCTTCCCATTGGCTAAACAATATATGACCTGTATATAGCTGTAGATGTGTTTCATCATTGTAGGCCACAGTGCCTGTGCCACAACGCTGACATATGTTTGTATCATACCACCAAATGCATGAGCATTGCGTTATAATGACCTTGTAATCAGGGAATGTTGTACTGCCATCTGTCTGTATCTTGGATTATGTGATGTTGAATTACTTTGGTGTGGTATGTGATAAGGCTCAAGCTGGTGACATCAATGACTTCAATGTTTGCCTATTCTACAGGACAATGTCTAAAATAATCTCTTCTGTAAATATGTTCATTTACTCAGTATTAGTAATTTATTTATGATTTCCAAAATTTCAGACAAGTTGACAGCCTATGTGCTGAACACTGTAATAACATTTTTAATTTGACACTTGTATGTATGTGTTTGTGTGGGATGATTCTAATCCAGAGCTGGACACTGTGTACATGCAATATATCCCATCTTGATCATCATTGTAAGGTTCACATAGTCTGAAATATCTACATGGCTAAATATGAAATCAAAATCAGCAGACAACGAGTCAGTGAAGGGTGATTTTATTGTGAAGCTCCACCTAACAGAAAATATACATGACGTGAATCAACAAAAATTCAAATTTGAAGGGGATAGACATGGTGAATGAAATCACTGGAGTAAATGCCACACCATTGAGAGTGCAAAGTCTACAGTACTCCTCCCATTGGTAATGGTAGGTGGTTTACGATCAGTCCAGAGTGAATGTGTGGCACACAAAGGAGGTCCTTAAGGAAGAGGTTTATTGCTGGCAGTGGTTGATGTCTTGCCATCCACACCTCCTGAATTCTCTGCTGGGCGTTCCCGATTGTGGGGGTGGATCAGCTGCTACAGATGCAGGGGTGTCTGTGGCCTGTTGTTCCTCTGGCAGGGCCTCCCTTCTTGTGGCTGGCGCCAATGTTGATGGGCCTGCTATTGATGCGCCAAAGGAAGGGGTATACAGGCTTTGAAAAGCCCTGCTCCGGGTGTTGTGTATGTCTCTCAACACCCCTGTTAGGGAAGCCATGTTGGAATTGTGGGCCTCCAACTGTTCACACATGTCCCTCTATAGCTGTTTGATTTCCTAGATCTTGGTCAACACCTGGCCGATCATGCCTTAGGACTCCTGATAGATCCCCAAGACGGGGGACAATAGGAACCACAGTGACCTCACCTTCCTGGCCCACAGCATCCTTCCCATGTACCCTACCCCAGTGGCCAGAGCCCCTGCCACAGGGTGCCCTCTCCAACTTGATTGTGGACTCTCAATGTCTGAAGTGTTGTGCTGCACCTCAGGATCCAGGAATGGGGGGCACAAGATGGTGGACACTGTGTTAAGCACACAGGTTGGGGAACAAATGGTTGCCTGGGATGTTGAAGCAGCAGGGCTGGGAGTTGACGCTGTGGGCACAGTGAGACTCACTGTTCCCATCTGACCAGGTTACCCAGATGGTCCAGAACTGTCTTCCACGTCTAGGTGTCTAGGAGTGTCATAGTCAGTGAGGGCTTCATCCAGTGGGAAGTGGTAGTCTGTTCCATGGCCGCTGTGTGCCCAGCAGCAGATCCACTTGTTGATGTAAAACATTCATTGTTACTAGTTGTATTGTGACATCTACCTCCAAAGGTTTTGTGTTACAGTAGGCAAAGACCTAGAACAAAGTTAAGTTGTAGTTAATCCAATTGTGCCAAGTAACCATGGTATTGGGTAATTTGACATGACATGTGTGAAGCATGTCAACCCAATTTGACTAAAGCAGCGGATGAGATGTGCAGATCAATTGCAATTTGGAAGATGACCTGAAAAAGACATTTTCTCACCAGTGCAGGCAACACAGTGGAGAGGAAACATATGGCTTTGACCACTTTGAGGCCTAGCTGAGTGGGATGCAGGCAGATCCACAACTTTTTTGTATATGTGACTGGAGTCATCATGTGCATAGTGCTGTTTCAATGTGTCCACTGCTGCTACCAATGTGGTGATGCAACTTGAGGCCTTGGGATATTCGTTGTATACACTGGGTAAGGTGTCATTCCTGTCCTCAAAAGTTTCATCTTGGGTTAGCAAATCAAGATGGAGCTAGGTAGACAGACACATCTCTGATTTGAGCATGATCTGTGCTTGATCACTCCCAGGTTGACAAACAGGGGTCTTTGGGCAAGAGAACACTGGGCTGGTGGTTGGAGTTACAGAAACGGGGCCTGCTGGGAATTTCAGTAAGGTCACTCTCTCTACTCACCAACACTTGACACAGGGTATCTCTAAACAGGACCAATTTGGCTTTGCAGTCAGGTCACTCCCTCTGCTTCCCAACATTAGACAAATGGTATCCTTTCAGGTGAGTAAACTTCATTTAAGAGTTCATTAACATATGTATTGGGGTAAGTGACCACTGGGCTGGTGTTTGGAGTTACTGATGCAAGGCCTACTGGGCGCTGCAATCAGTTCACTCTCTGTACTCCCCACACAAAACAAATGATATCCTCCCAAGGTGAGTATATTTCAAATGAGAGTTCACAAACAGGGGTATTTAGGCAAGTGATCATTGGGCTGGGGGTTGGAGTTAGTGGAACAGGGCTTATTGTGCTTTGCATTCAGATCACTCCCTCTACTACACACACACTTGACAACTGGTATCCACTCAGGTGAGTACACTTCAATTGAGGGTTCACAAACAGGGGTATTTGGGCAAGTGACCACTGGGCTGGTGTTTTGAGTTACTGAGACAAGGCCTACTGGGAGTTTCAGTCAGGTCACTCCCTCTACTATATACACTATACAAATCGTATCCTCCCAGGTGAGTACACTTCATTTGGGAGTTCACAAACTGAGGTATTTGTACACGTGAACACTTGGATGGTAGTTGGAGTTAGAGAAATGGAGCCTATTGGGCTTTGCATTTAGATCACTCTCTCTAATACACACACTATACAAATAGTATCCCCCAGGTGAGCACACTTCATTTGGGAGTTCACAAACAGGAGTATTTAGACATCTGGCCACTGGGCTGGTGGTTGAAGTTACTGAAACAGTGCCTCCTGGGAGTTGCAGTCAGTTCACTCTCTCTACTACACTCACTTGACAAATGCTATCCCCACATGTGTGTAGACATCATTTGAGAGTTGACAAACAGGGGTCTTTGGACAAGAGAAAACTGGGCTGGTGTTTGGAGTTACAGAAACCGGGTCTGCTGGAAGTTGCAGTCAGGTCACTCCCACTATTCCCCAAAGTATGAGGCTGGCCCTCTAAATAGTGTGCAAAGCTAGGCACACTGTGCAGGGGATCCAGGCAACCGCACACTGGTTTACAGAGATGAAAACTAGATAACCTAATGCTCTAATTCATAAGGTACCTTGGTCGATCAATTAGGCCAAT
The DNA here is from genome assembly GCF_031143425.1 of Pleurodeles waltl. NCBI lineage: Eukaryota > Metazoa > Chordata > Amphibia > Caudata > Salamandridae > Pleurodeles > Pleurodeles waltl. Next base: position 271,464,000 of record NC_090451.1, on the reverse strand, counting down.
CGTTGAGCAATGCAAAGCATTTGTTGTACTAACATTCAAAAGAACAACCAGAGACCAATTTATAAACATACTTCAGAATGTTATGTAATTTTTAAGACCAAGATCATAAAGATTGGTTAAGTACTGTTTGAGATATGAATTTTTGAAGTTTAATAAAAATAGTGTTTTTGTGCGTAATTATGCACCATAGGAATCAATGGAAGATCACGTTTAAAAATATATATATAAAATTGTACGGTTGGTTTACCAAGTTCTTCTTTTGCAGGTTGGTTGAGGTAGTTGATGGGCACACTGTGCCAGGTGGAGAAGTCCAGGGGGCTCCCTGTTCCGGCGGGAGCAGCGGTGAAAAGGTCTCTGGAGCTGGTGCAGCGACACTGCGGGGGAGCACTTGGAAAGCGCTGCACAGGTAGGTTTAAAGATGATCCCTTGGGGTCCCCTTGGAGTGTCGAGGTTGCAAGGGGACCCTTAGGGCATAGCAGGCTCTTCGGTGCAGGGCACAGGGCGGCCGGGTGCAGAGTGAATCGGTGAGCCAGGAGCTGTGCGTGAGGATGCCATCTGGAGCGGGAGGAAAGTCAGTTCAACGGTCATTTGCAGGACAACGGGGGCACTCTGGTGGGAGGTCTGGGGTGTTCCTGAAGTCCCTACAGTGGGGCTTCCTCCTGGGCCTTTTTCAGCCCTGGGAGGGGTGCTTTTCTTGGTGTCCAATGTTAGCTGATCAATACTCAGGGTATTCATTCAGTCTGACCACCGGAGGACGCAGTGCCATCAAACTTGGCACACTTGCAGGGTTAGTCCTCACGGTCGTCAGTGTGTTGTTGGGTCCAGCTGCAACCTTGGAAGTTAGTGGCTGGCTAGTGGAGTGACCCTCAATGGCTTGCTGGTTACTTGCTGCTGTAGAGTGGTACCTCCACTCTGGAGGGAGTTCTTTGGCAATTTTCAAAGCCTGGAGGTCCTCGGGGGTTCTTTAGAGTTTTTCTACTTGTCCAGCAGCTCCTCAGCAGCAATTGTCAGGTCCTGGTTGCAGCAGGCAGGGTTTGGTGCCTTTTCTATGTGCAGCAGGTCCGCACTTCTCTAGCCTTGGATCTTCTTGCTGCTGGGCTTCTTTTGTCCGTTGAATCTGATTTCTTGGTCTAGGGATGCCCACTAAATACTGTATTTAGTGGGAGTTTTACGGGGAACCTGGTAGTGACCAAAGGGTCATCTTCCTTAGGGTGGCTACATCCACTAAGTGACGGCTTTCTGTGGTGACGGGTCACTTCCCTATACCTGATTGGCTATTTTCCTTCCATCCAAGATGGAGGAAATTAAAATGGAGGGTCCACCTCACAGGCAACACCTTAGGGGTGGTGCATGCCAGGTGCGGCCACTTCTCCTACACTATGGCCCTCATTACAAGTATAGCGTCCAGTAGACGGTGGAGTGGGCAGTTGCCCCACTGCAGGTTCGGCGATGAAGACCGCCATATCACAAGTTCTGGGAAGTCACCTGCAGAACACAACCAAGTTACTGTTCGTACCGCCACTGCTCTACCTGGCCATGCAACTCCCAGACCAGCGACGGCGACCAAAATACCAACCGTAAGTACACCAGCCTAACACACACTGAAGGGAACAATGTTAGTACATACACACACACAACACGGGAAGCCACGGCCACACACACACACAAAGTCAAACAAACACACGTACCAACACACACACACACATACACACATGCATACACGCTAACACCCACAACTACCACACATACATGTGGAAGGAAAGCCAGGACAAGGTAGGTACCATCGACACCAATGGTGTTGTGTTGCAGATATATTAGAAATGGTAAAACCGTGTACACACAGACCCAAGGGCCAGTCCAAAAGACCACAGTGCCCCGAGCACACTGGGCACAAGGTAACGCCCCAACTTGACTCCTGACTGCAAAGTGCAAGCCTCCACAGGGCAGGGGCATCAATGGGGTATGCAGGCACCTCAGGGGTGATGAGGGGGTGTGGCGGGGGGCCTTGGGCTTGGAAGGAGGGGCCCTTTGGTCTGGGCTTGGGGGGTCCTTGGGGGTGGATTTGGATGGGGGGGTCCTAGGGCTTGCCCTGGGGGGGGGCTTAGGTGTGGGAGTGAGGCTTGGCTTTGGAAGTGGATGGAGTGGGCTTGGCCTTGGAAGTGGAGAGAGTGAGCTTGGCATTGGAAGTGGAGGATTGGGCTTGGCCGTGGAAGTGGAGGGAGCCGGCATGGGCTTGGGTTTGGCAGGAGGAGCAGTGGGCGTGACGAGCGGAAGTGGCAGGTGGTGGAGGGGCATGGCTAGGGGCAGTAGTGGACAGGAAGGCTGAAGGCAGGGGCCTTGGGAGGGTAGCAGAGCACTTGGGGGGGGACAGGGACTGGGTCAGTGGTGGGAAACAGGGAAAACTCTGTGAGAAACATTTTTTGGGGACACAAGGGGGGTCAAGGTAAGGACGTTTGGGAGCGGAGGGAGTGGGTATGGTTGTGAGGTGTGTACGGCAAGGTGCCTTGGGTACAGGTGAGTGGGTGGATGAAATGTGTGTGCTGGGGGACTGTTGGGTGGGTGAGTGCGGGCATTTAGATGTACTGGGAGGAGGTGTGGAAAAGATGCAGGGAGATGGCAGGGGGGACGTGTGAGTGCATGTTGGGGTGGTGTCTGCAGATAGGGTGGATGTGCTGCATGTGGGTGTGTTGACAGTTGTGGTGTCTGCACCAGTGGTGTATGGGGTGCATAAATGGGGGGTCAGATAATGTGGTGACGGTGGCAGTGAGGGCACATGTGGCAGGATTAGTGACTGGTGTGGTGCTGAATGCAGGTGTGGTGGTGTACTGACTGTGAAGGGGGAAGTGGTGGGGGGTCGGGCAGGGTGTGGATGTTGTCATGTCTGCATGTGTCTGTTGTGTGTGTGCATAGTGGTGGTGGCATTTGTGGTGCTTATGTATGTCCTTGCATACAGTGTCTGTTGATGTGGATGCATGTGGGTCAGTAGGTGTGCCTTGGATGGGTGAGGGAGAGGGACGTGGGTGTGTGAACAGGTAGCTGGAGGGGGGATGAAAGAAGAAGGGTCACTGGATGCCGTCAAGGAGGAGGCAAGAGCCTGAAACAATCTCTGAAGGCCAGACAAAGCACTGCAAATGCCTTCCAGGAACGCGTTGCATCTGGGATGCCAGTCCCTGGATGGCATTAATAATAGTTGTCTGCCCCACAGAGATGGACCTCAGGAGGTCAATAGCCTCCTCACTGAGGGCAGCAGGGCTGACTGGGGCAGGGGCAGAGGGGCCTGCAGCGAAGGAGATGCCCACCCTCTTGGGTGAGCTGGCACGGGCAACTGGGAGAGGAGCTACAGGGAAGGCGGAGCTGGTAAGGGGGGTGGCGGACAAGGATGGTGTCCGCCACCGCCATCTGAGGAGGAATCAGAAGATGATGGGGTCAATCTGGTCTCCCCTGTGGCACTCCCCTGGCCCTCCGTCCCACTGGTTCCCTTGGCTCTGCTGGTGTCAGCCTCCTGGATCCCGTGGGCTGCAGCTTCCCCACTCACCGGTGCCCCTCCTCCTTTGCCAGATGATGCTGATGCACACAAAGACAGAGGAGGACAGGGAGGGAGGGAGAGAGAGACAGGGTGCAATTGGTCAATGTCAACACAACAGTGACACAGGGTAGAACATCAGCATTCAATGCCATGTTACGATACGCCTTGTCCACCCCTGCATATCCTACAACTATAGAACACCATGGGGGAAACCACAATAATGCACATGTCAACCACTGATACAAACATGTACATGAGGAGTGGCATACTTACCACACCTGTCCAGTTCCTGCCCACAACCCATGGCTGTTGAGACAGGCATGTAAAGGACTGTACACCCAACAGAATCCTGCACGGCTAGTTGGCAGGCCTACTTGGCTATTGTCAAGTAGCACTGTGACCACTTGGTGCACCCTACTTCACTACACATGCAGTGCCTGCCAGCTGATTGAGGTCCCTGGATCCACCCCTGGCACAGTGGTTGGCAAGGACTAATCACAATAGCCTGACACCCCAGGTCCAATCATCCTGCTGCCATGAGCTGGCAAGTACATCTAGCTAGTAGGTGGCCACACAGTTTCAACACTGCAGGAGTCTGCCCCCTTACCACGGACTGCATGGCATTACCCACACCTGTGATGCCAATCCTGCCCAGATGGACACTACCCATAGTGGACATCATTGTGCCAAGCACCCACGCCAGAGCTACCCAATAGTTCCCACCTAGAGCCACCATGGCAACACGTGTTTCAAGTGAGAGTGAGTACTTACCCCCATGTGGCTGCTGTGCTGCCCTTAAGCGCCCATTCACCTCAGGGTAGGCCACCCCCAATATGCAGGCCATTATGGGGGTCAGGGTCCGATGGACACCCCTTTCTCATTGGGAGCACATTCCCTAGCTGGGCCTCCGCGGTCTTCCGACCCCAGCGTCTCAGGTCCTCCCACCGCTTTCTACAGTGGGTGCTCCGCTTGGCATGGACCCCGAGGGTCTGCACTTGCTTGGCAATGGCATGCCAAATCCCCTTCTTCTGATGGGCGCTGGCCTGCATGGGTTACACAGACAGAAGGACACAGTCATGTAGAGTGGCTTCCCTGGGACAGCAGTGGACAGCACACATCACGCTTCCACACCCACATGTCGTCACCCAACGTAGCCTTAGGCCCCTCACCCATGTCCATGCTCCGTACACACTGCCACCTATTAAAGCCCTCATCACCATGCGCCCAACTCACATACAGGACAATGAAATTAGGCTCATTTGCTGCTCTGGTGCCCCATACAACTGTCCATACAGGGGCAGGACCCCATCCACAAGCCGCTCCAACTCTTCTTGGGTGAAGGCTGGGGTCCTATCTCCTGCAGGAAGGTGGACCTTGGCTACCAGAGTCACAACACAGCAGCACATGCAGTGAAGGTCTTCAGTGTACTAGGTTTAGGAGTCAAGTGAGCATGAGCATGTGAAATGGCTGTCACATCAGCCGCAGACATCACCGTCACCCCTGGCTATGATCATCATTGGCTCCTGCCTCCAATAGGCAACAGTGTTAACCAATGGTGAGTTGCATGGCGGTCGTGACCCCCTATCGCCAAGACGTGTTACGCTGGTGGAATGATCTTACTTCCACCTGTCCCATGCATGCAATAAGTCAGCTGCCATTTTACATGTCCAATGTGTAATGTGTGTGAAAGTTAGTGCATCATGGGCGACATTTGCTGACCTGTGGCCACATCAAAACCGTTGACACAGTCTATGATGCACGACATAATACCATCAATCAATCAATCAATCATTGAATTTGTAGAGCGCTCTACGTACCCGTGAGGGTTTCAAGGCACGGGGGTGAGCTGATGTTACTGATCGAAGAGCCAGGTTTTTCAGGAGTCTTCTGAAGGTGAGTAGGTCTTGGGTGTGTCGCAGGTTGGTAGGGAGCGTGTTCCTGGTTTTGGCGGCGAGGTACGAGAAGGATCTGCCGCCGGAGGTTTTTCATTGGATGCGGGGGACGACGGCGAGGGCGAGGTTTGCGGAGCGGAGCGGAGCTGACAGGTGGGAGTGTAGAAGCTGAGTCTGTCGTTCAGGTAGGTTGGTCCGGTGTCGTGGAGTGCTTTGTGAGCGTGGGTGAGAAGCTTGAAAGTGATCCTCTTGTCCACAGGGAGCCAGTGAAGGTTTCTCAGGTAGTGGGAGATGTGGCTGCAGCAGGGTACCTCAAGGATCAGCCGGGCGGAGGCGTTTTGGATGCGTTGGAGGCATAGTAGGTCTTTTGCTTGGGTGCCTGTGTAGAGTGCGTTGCTGTAGTCTAGCCTGCTGCTGACGAGGGCCTGTGTCACCGTTCTTCTTGTTTCTATCGGGATCCACTTGAAGATCCTACGGAGCATGCAGAGTGTGTTGTAGCAGGAAGAGGAGACTGCGTTGACCTGTATAGACATGGTGAGGGAGGAGTCGAGGACGAAGCCCAGGTTGCGTGTGTGGTTGGTTGGTGTCGGTGGGGTTCCTAGTGCGGTAGGCCACCAGGAGTCGTCCCAGGCAGAGGGGGTGGGTCCTAGGATGAGGACCTCCGTCTTGCCGAATTGAGTTTCAGATGGCTGTTTTTCATCCATTCGGCAATGGATTCCATTCCCTCGTGGAGGTTGGTTTTGGCTGTGCGGGTCTTTGGTGAGTGAGAGGATGAGCTGGGTGTCGTCGGCGTAAGTGAGAATGTTGAGGTTGTGTTGTTGGGCTACTTGTGCGAAGGGGGCCATGTAGATGTTGAACAGCGTCAGGCTGAGGGATGAGCCTTGGGGGACGCCGCAGATGATGTCGGTGGCTTCGGAGCGGAAGGGGGGGAGGCGGACTCTCTGGGTTCTGCCGCAGAGGAATGAGATGATCCAGTCAAGGGCTTTTCCTTGGATTCCGATTTCGTGGAGGCGAGTTTTCAGGGTGCGGTGGCAGACTGTGTCAAAGGCGGCAGATAGGTCCAGGAGGATGAGGGCTGATGTTTCGCCGTTGTCCATTTGACGTCTGATGTCGTCTGTGGCGGCGAGAAGGGCGGTCTCAGTGCTGTGATTTCGTCTGAAGCCAGATTGAGGGAACCAGGATGTTGTTGTCTTCAAGGTGGCTGGTTAGTTGTGTGTTGACTATTTTTTCAATCACCTTCGCTGGGAAGGGGAGTAGGGAGATCAGTCGGAAGTTCTTGAGGTCGTTTGGGTCTGCTTTGGGCTTCTTGCGGAGGGCGCGGATTTCAGCGTGCTTCCAACTTTCCGGGAAAGTCGCTGTTTCGAAGGAGATGTTGATGACCTTCCGTAGTTGGGGGGCGATGGCCGTGTCGGCCTTGTTGTATACGTGGTGGGGGCAGGGGTCTGACGGAGATCCTGAGTGGATGGAGTTCATGATCTTGCGTGTCTCTGTGTCGTTGACGTTGGTCCAGGAGGTCAGGTGGTTTGCACAGGTGGAGCTTTCGGGGGTGGGGGCTGGCGTGGGAGTGGCATTGAAGCTGTTGTGGATGTCGGTGATCTTTCGGTGGCAGAAGGTGGACAGTGCGTTGCAGAGTTCTTGGGATGGAGGGATGTCGTTGACGTTGATGCTGGGGTTGGAGAGTTCTTTTACGATGCTGAAGAGCTCTTTGCTGTCATGTGCGTTGTTGTCCAGGCGGTCTTTGAAGTGGGATCGTTTGGCTTGTCTGATGAGTTGGTGGTGTCTGCGGGTGGTGTCCTTGTGGGATGTGAGGCTGTCAGGTGTGCGTTTGAGGAGCCTTTCCTTTTTTAGTTTTCAGCAGTCGCGCTTGGAGTTTAGGAGCTCGTCGGTGAACCAGCCGGATTTTCTTCTGGCTTGGTTGTTAGTGGGTTTCTTGAGTGGTGCGAGAATGTTGGCGCAGTCGTCGATCCACCGAGTGAGGTTGTGGGCGGCGGTGTCTGGGTCGGTGGGGTCGGAGGGTGGGTTCTGGGCGAGGGTGTTGGTAAGCTGGTCTTCTGAAACTTTGCTCCAGCATCGGTGGGGTGGTTGTTGGGTGCGATGGTGCTCGGTATGTTTCTTGTATGTGAAGTGGATGCAGTGGTGGTCAGTCCAGTGGAGTACGGTGGTGTGGTTGAAGGTGACGTGGGCGCTTGAGGAGAAGATGGGATCAAGCGTGTGACCGGCGATGTGGGTTGGTGTGTTTACGAGTTGTCTGAGGCCGTGGTTTGTGAGGTTGTCGATCAGAGTGGTGGAGTTGGTGTCGTTGTTGTTTTCCAGGTGGAAATTTAGGTCCCCGAGGAGGATGTAATCCGTTGAGGTGAGTGCATGGGTGTTGGTGAGATCGGCGATGGATTCGCTGAAGGGTGTTCGTGGTCCGGGAGGTCTGTAGATGAACTCTCTCCTGTTCCCAGGTACAATGTAAGGTTGAGGATGAGGACTGCACCGGTGTACAGGTCCTTAGACAACCTTGCCACCCTGGAGGAGCGTCCCATCATCCAAACCTATCGCCTGAACCGTGTGACGATCATGGAACTGGTGGCCCAGTTGGAGCCGGATTTGTTGCCTGCTATTCGCCATTCCAATGCCACACCTCCCACAGTGCAAGTGTTGTCAGTCCTCCACTACCTTCCCCCTGAGGTCGTTCCACCTCTTCCTGATGTCCTCCCATGTGCGTGGGTAGGTGCCGACTGTGTTGACCCTGTTGACGATCATGTGCCATAATTCTTTTTGGCTATCGATGTTTGCTGTACCTAGAGTCCCATGAGCTGTGGCTCTACTCTAATGATCTCTTCCACTATGACCCTCAACTCATTGTTGGTGAACAGTGGGTGCTTCGGGCAGGACATGTTGTGGGGTGGGTATGTGATGTGCGTGTCGGGTGCAGTGTAGGGTGTGTGGTGATGTGTGAGTGTTTGGCTGCGGGTGCTGGTGGGCTTGATTTTTGCAATGTGTGCTGTGTGATTTTTTTTTGTGTTTGAGTTGTGCTTCATGTCGAGTATGTCTGTGACTGCTCGTTGTTGTCGCAAGGGGTTGTGGGGGCGTGTGTGGGGGTGTTATAAGGTGGCGTGTGCAGGTGTGTGTGGTGTGTTTATGAGTTTCAGGTGTGGGATATTCGAACTGGCGAATGTGGTCTTGGCTACTATCAGCGGTGCCTTTTTGTTCTGCCGCAGTGCGAACAGCCAACGGTTTCCACCGTGCATGTTCCACTGTGCTGGAGGTTGCCTCTAAATAAGACAATCAGAATGGTCTTGGCGTGGCGGGCCACCAGTTGAATGGTCACTCTTTCACCGTGGGTTGGCCTGGTGGTGTTGGTTTCGTGTCTATTTTTGGGCGGGTTGTGTTTTGTGACTCATAATCCGGCGCCCACTATACCACCACCACTGGCGGTATGCTGGCTCCATTTCACAAGGCAGTCTTGCCCGAAGGCCGCCGAACTCGTAATGAGGCCCTTTGTTAGGTTTCTCACCTTTGCTCACACCAAAAGTGGGGGTTTTCTAAGGCAAGTGACCATCTGATGCTAGCAGCAGGTCTGGGGGTAGAGTTTCAAAGGAGGTTAGCCCTTTGAAGCTCGCCACCAGGGCAGTGCACCTTCCTGAGGGAGGAGGTGTTGGCACCTCCACCCAGGAAGGGCTCTGTTCTACAAACCAGGGATACAGATCTCTTCCCCCAAGGTTTGTAGATTGGGTGTCTGGAGGGGGCAGGCTGGATAGAACCAGTGAGCAACCATGCCAGGGTAGTTATCTTTTGCAGGGGCTACCTTTAAGGTGACCTCTGGCTACATTTAGGGATAAAACCAGTACTGGTACCAGTTTGGATTTATCATTCTGAGTTGTTTGATACCAAACAACCTAAGGTTCAGATTGGCCATCATGTAGCTGGGAAACTCGTATTGACCAGTGTCCAGCACGTGTATTAAAATGGTTGCTCGGTTCACTCACTATGTTCCAAATTTGGCAAGGACACAGTAGGGGCACATTGCTCACGAGGCTATGTCCTCACATATATTCTGGTGCACCCTGCCTTAGGGCTGGAAGGCCTGCCAGAGGGGTGTCTTATCCATAACGTATGCAGTATATGGTGGACAGGGCACACAGGCAGTGTGCAATGTCGAGTTTTGTCTTTTAGGATTGCACCAGGACACTCAGCCTGCAATAGCAGTGCTGGGTGCATCTGGATGCATGGCCCTAGAGGGTGACACAATCAGTGCTGAGGCCCTCAGGGACCCACCCTCAGCACCCGAGGCCCTAATTATCTAAGTACCATTTACTAGGGACTTATAGTGGCAGCTAAGGGTGTTGCCAATTACCTTTGCAATTTTTAGGGAAAGAACACTGGCACTGGGAACCTGGTTAGCAGGATTCCAGTGCACTCCAGTCCAAGATGCATCCAGAAGACAGGCAAAAAGTAGTGGGAGGGTACTGCAACTAAATGCCAGTTTCCCAAACCCAATACTTGACAACTGTTGTGTATTGCATATCTGGATGCAGGCTGCATTCAGGTTTGAGTACACATTTACATTTTGGGACATACCATGGATCCTGGAATATGTTTTTGTTATTGTGAGGTTCCCACGCACCATTTGGACATAATGCATGTAATGGGCCTTGGTAACTGTGATGTTGGGTCCAACAATACAGATTAACAGTGTTAACACTCAGATACTCTGAGTATTGAATGTTGGTGAGGTACATGAACATGAGAGTGGCAAAAGATGAGCTGTGGGCATGCATGACATTGCAGTTTTGTGACAGTTTTTGTGTTGTAACTTACCAGACTCCACTCCCTCAGGTATTCCTGTCAAGCCCCCAGGATGCCGGATGGCAAAGACCTTCTCCTCCCAGGGAAAAAGTTGTAATGGAGCAATGGGAGGGCCACCGTCAGTCTTCTTGGTACCTGGAGACCAGGAACGCACCTTACCCCTGGGGCCGTTCCACCTCTTCCTAATGTCCTCCTTTGTGCCCAGGATGGTGCCTAGAGCATTCACTCTGATGACAATCCTGTCCCACATTTCCATTTTCCTGCTGAGAGATGTATGCTGGACTTGTGCTCCAAACAATTGTGGCTCTCTCTTATGATTTCATCCACAATGACACTTACCTCTCCTTCAGAGAAACAAGGATTTTTTTACATGTGACATGGTACACAAAAAAAGAGGGTGACAGAGACTTACTTAACAGAGGAAATGCAATAGGGTGTGAATGGACAAAAGTGTGTGCAGGGTGTTCTATGGCATGGTGGAAACAGGGGTGCCTAATCTATGCAACAATCGATATGTACTGGTCGTGGTTCTTTGATTCTGTGGAAATGCAAAGGATTGTGGTCTGTTAAGGGGCATGTTTTATAGTATGCTTTGCAGGTACATCTAACTTGGTCAATGTGTTTCAGCTGCATTGTTTTTTAATTCATCCAATGTGCACTTGTCTGTTACTTTGCTGACTATGAACCGCAGTGGTCAACCGTCACAAGGGGAAAGCCACAGCGACTGTGTGATTGTAATATGCTCAGTGGCGCGGCACTGACGGCACTGGAGGTTGAACCACCTAGATGCAAGCTGCCCTGCTGCTGGCGGCCTGCCTTTTTTGCTTGGTGTTCCTGCCTGTATAACTCGTAATAAGGCAGTCTGGGGGACCGCTGGTAGAGAGGTCTTTTTAGGGCTGTCAACATGGCGGCCTGCCTGTCTAACCACCAAAGTTGTAATCAGGCCCTAAGTGTAGAATATTCCACTAACTGTGAGTTTGCCTTTGAAATAAAACAAATATAGTACTAGCCTGTGCTCCTGTCACAGAGGTAGCCAATCACTATAGCTTACTAATAGAAAGTCCTTTCCACCAACAAAATGAAGACAAAGTAGTCCCCTAATGGACTGCTTTGGAGACACTTGGGTTAGCAGAAGGTATCAGTCAGGACACAGACACCAAGCCAAATTCCAAATACCATGGTGGAATGTCTATGACATCACTCCGGCACAGGGAGCTAAAACAAACAACACAGCAAAAGGATGGCATAATGCCTTCCAATCCACACTAGTCAGAACTCAACCTACACATTATACAAATTTATCGAACATTACAAAAAGAGGAGCAAAGCTACCAACAACTAAGGATAGAGCAACCTGTTAGCCCAATTGGCCCTAAACTTGGTAAACAAACTAAAAGAATGTACAACATGCTACAAATTAAAGTCAAGCTCTTCACAAATAATAAAGGAGCAGATTACTTAGAAATAATAGCTAAAACCATACTATAAAATAAATATTAATCTACCAAGATACTCCAAAAAATACAACAAATTCCAAAGCAACACACCACATTCTTTTTTTAAAATATTATTATAAATATTTTATTACATCAGTGGAACAAATAAATAAAAAAAAAAGTTATTGAACACTGATATCATAAATATATACATATTATTCATTATCAAAACTGGAACAATACCTAACCAAACAACTTAAAAGCAAATTCAATTTATCACATCAACTAAATACAACACGTAATTCAAACAATTCCACATAATAATAACATAACAATATATGATGGCATTCCTCACCTATAGTAAAGGTAAGAAATAAAACTTACTGTTGTGTAACTGCAAAAATACTAATCCACAAAAAAATGAAGAAAACCAATCCAAAAACCCAAAAAGAAAATGCAAAAATATAAACAATCCAATCAATCCAATCAAAATCCCTCAAAGCTATCCAAACTCTGTGGGTTCATAAAAACATAAAAAGCATTTTCAAAAGATAGAACAGCTTCATGAAATTCGAAAAAAGGAAATCTAAGTAAAAAACATTGGTTTGTAATAAAACAAAACTGATATCCTTTTTAAAAAAATCCATTGTGAACTTCAAATTACTATATAAATCATTTGTAAACAAAAACCTGTAAAACAATGTTAAAGACCCACCTGCACATTACATTAGAGTCATATATATATATATATAGCATTTAGGGGGTTATTACAACTTTGGAGGAGGTGTTAATCCGTCCCAAAAGTGACGGTTAAGTGACGGATATACCACCAGTCGTATTACGAGTTCCATAGGATATAATGGACTCGTAATACGGCTGGTGGTATATCCGTCACTTTACCGTCACTTTTGGGACGGATTAACACCTCCTCCAAAGTTGTAATAACCCCCTTAATCATTAAAACATAAATAACATCACATAATTTAACATGACAGATTCATACATAACTATTACAATTTCAAAAAATGCAAAATGACTCACTAGTGCAAAACAGTAAGAAAAACACATCTAAATATACCAAAAACTCACAGACAACACAATACTCAAGTTTCAAACATGCATCTTTAAAAGTAAAAAAAATGGCTGCCAAATGAAACTTAAAAATAACTCTATCTCCCCATTGAAATGAATGGGAAATATTGTAAAAATGATTAATACATGTTAAACAATAAGTCAAAAATTATTCAAAAATGTTAAGCATCTTGAAAACCATTTTTAATAATTATGAAAAAAAATTAAAGTATATTTAAAATAATAGTATAACATCTGCACAATTATTTAATATATTCTAATAAAGAATATGTTGAAATAATGTTAAAACAGTGTATTTAAAAAAGATTAAAAATGTTTAGAAATTGTAATCAGTGTAAAATAACATTTGAAAATGTACATCAAGTATATATATATATATATATATATATATATATATATATATAAAAAATATGATTTACTTGTGTTTTTAAAAATTATTTTAATTTAAAAAAATAACAAAAATGTTTTTGTTTGACTTTATAATTTTTATTTTTACTTATATATATCTGTCAACATATAAAACTGTATATATAAATTAAAACTGTAAAAAAAAAAAAAATTGCACCAGCACCATTGCAATGCTCACTGTCTGCACAGTGCATGGGCAGTGCAGGGCCCCCATGACCTCCTGCCTCTGTTCTAACTTGGAGAAGGTATTCAACATTAAAGGGGGGCATTTACTATTCTCACTCAAAACTGAACCATTTTTACAGAAGGCATTGGACACTAAAGGGGTAACATTTACTATTCACACTCCAATCTAAGTCAACTTGGAGAAGTGTTGGATACTAAAGCGGTGACATTTACTGTTTCTACTCCAATCCAAACCAACTCGGGAAAGGCATTGGATACTAAAGGGGTAACACTTACTATTCCAACTCCAATGTAAACCAACTTTGTGAAGGTCTTGGACACTAAAGGGGCAACATTCAATATTTCCACTCCAATCTAAACCAAATTGTGGAAGGTGTTGCACACTAAAGGTGTGACATTTACTATTCCTACTACATTCTAAATCAACTTGGGGAAGGTGTTAGACTCCAAAGAGGTGACATTTACTATTCCCACACCAAACTAAACCAATTTCAGGGAATATAAACCAACTTGGGGAAGGAGCTGGACATTAAAAGGGTGACATTTACTATTCCCACTACAATCTAAACCAACTTGGAGAAGGTGTTGGACATTAACACTGTGAAATTTGCTAATTCCACTACAATCTAAACCAACTTGAGGAAGGTGTTGGACAATGACATTTACTATTCCAACTCCAATCTAAACCAACTTTGGGAAGGTGATGGACAATAAGTGGTGACATTTACTATTCCCACTCCAATCTAAACCAACTTGGAGAAGGCGTTGGACACTAAAGGTGTGATCTTTACTATTCCTACTCCAATCTAAATCAACCTGGGGAAGGTGTTGGACAATAAAGGGATGACATTTCCTATTACCACACCAAACTAAACCAATCTAATGGAAGGGGTTAGACACTAAAGTGGTAGCATTTATTATTCCCACTCCAATTTAAACCAACTGGGGGAAGGTGTTGGACACTAAAGGGATAACATCTATAACCCCCCCTCCAATCTAAACCAACTTAAGGAAGGTGTTGGACACTAAAGGGGTAACATTAAGAATTTCCAATCTACACCAACATGGGGAAGGTGTTTGGCACTAAAGGGGTGAAATGTACTATTCCCACTCCAATCTATACTAATTTGAGGGAAGGCATTGGACACTAAAGGAGTGACATTTACTATTCCCACTCTAATCTAAACCAACTTGGGGAATGTGCTGGTCACTAAAGGGTTGACATGTACTATTTCCACTCCAATCTAAACCAACTTGGAGAAGGTGCTGGATGCTAAAGGGTGAAATTTACTATTCCCACTCCAATCTATACTAATTTGAGGGAATGCTTTGGACATTAAATAGCTCAAATTCTAAAATTCCAGTTCTGAATAAACCTTTTTACCTGCAATATTATAAACAAAAAAATGTAAACACACAATAAATACTGCACATTGTCAAATTTTTGTAAACTACAGAAATAACAACGTTATATTAAAACACACTAATCTAAACTACTAACCTTTACACAAATACATCTTACTTTAAAATTAAAATTCATATTTAAATACTAATAAAAGATAAAACAGTATTAAAGATATTTAACATCATAAACTTTACAAAAATACAATTAAATAAAATTCAAAATACAACTTCAGCAAAAACAAAAAAAAATGTATTACATTTTTATATTGTGAAGTTTTTCAATTTTTTAAAACATTTCAAATGACTTTTTTATTAAAAAATTTCTACATCTAAAGCAATTTCCTAAAGATAATGTAATATTTTTAATTATATCTCAAGATAATCCCAAATATACAACCTTATTAAAAATGTAATAAATATTTATTACATTTTTAAACATGTATTATTTTATTTTCTATTAAAACATTAAAATGTATCTTATTTAATATAAAAAAATAAAATTAATTTACATATCTTTAAAATTATTACCTTAATATTCAAAATTAAAATATATATGTTTTTTAAATGCTCCCACCCTTATCCCCTAATAATCAAACATCCCACTACAAAAAAAAAAAAAACTAACACAATGGAAAATACAAATTTAAACAATTTGATAAGTAAACCATTTATCTAACCTAAAACCAAAATTACAAAATATAAACACATAGAATCAAAAAATATAATACATTACATACCAATTAAAACAACAAAACAATGTTATATGCAATAACATTTTCTACGTCAATATTTTTGTCGACGATATTAAAAACAACACTAAAACGATATTTATACCTTCGATATTGCTGTCCATGATATATTAGAAGTCCCAATGTGTTAACACAATATTTCTGTAGCACAATTGTTTTTTTAATATTTTGTCCAAACAGCCGAGATTGGAGCAAGGAGCCGGCATGGCTAGTCTTTTAGCATCTTATATAACGTAGATCTACAGGTGAGTGGTGTGCAGGTAAGGGCTCTCAAGACCTTCATTGGGGGTTGTGACCTTGAGATGATCCTTCAGTTAAGTACAGGGAGGCACAGTTTTTCATGCCTGCAAGTGTGGCTATTTTGGATATAATGGCTGTAAAGTGAGGTCTAGACAGAGGCCAGTAAGGCTGTAGACAAGGGCTCCTCTGGAAGTCCAAGTTTGGACTTTGAGGGCGGGAGCAGGGTTTTTCATAGACGGAAGTTTGCAAGCTTGCTCAGCAAACATGCCTATACTAAAACATTCTATGTGTAAACTGTATGTCGCAACTCAAAGCCCTTGTCAGGCCACACAGCCTTACATTTTTCTGAGTCTGATAAAATGAGCACAACTTAGTTGGGTTGTGATAACACCTGGTTCTAGTGCCCTGAGATGATGTACTTCATGGACAGTGTGCTGTATCTCTGTTTATTATGTTGCTTCCTTGTCGTTACAAATCGACGGGTCAAGAGTAATTTTTACCAAAATCGACTGTTCTGTTGAAATTTATGGGACTGAATGACTATTTTGGGGGTTTACAAAGGTATGTGGCCAGTGATTCTTTTCCACATTTAGAATGCAAAGTGAGGTTTCACTTTTTAAATGAGGGTCACTTGTGAGTCACCATCAAATACCTGCAAAGACCATTAACAAGCATTGTACCTGGAAGAGCACATACTTCTCCAATAAATTCAGTGTGGAATATATCTAGGCTCTTCAAAATCAAGTTTCTTGAATCACGTAATTGGCTCCTTAAATTGCATTTTATTTTAAAACCATAAAGGAAAACATAAGATTATGTGTGAAAAGCTTTGATGAAATAAAACTGAACTATTTTCAGGTCTAATTAAAGAAATACTCTGCTTGTGGGACAGAACATTTTTCAGGCACTGGGCTGGTTCCTTTCCTTTATTGAAAAAGCATTTAAAATGAGTTTACAGACCTGCCTTTTGTTTTGTGAATTGCTGATACAAAACTTTACAACTCTGCCTTTATGTGGGACCCCCATTGTGTGTGTGCTGAGGCAGAGTCTTTGTGATGTGTATGTGTGGTATGTAACAGCTCCTCCCCCTCATCCTGACAGAGGTGGCTCATCCTGACAACACCTATCACTGTTTTGTCACTGTCTGGGAGGAATACACAAAGACCAACTGCCAGCTACACCTAATCATGTGACCCAGGATACAAGGTTCAGGCACTAAATGGTTAGGGCAGGAAAACAGCAACTTTTTAAAAGTTGCATTTTCAGACTTGTGACTTAAAATCCACCTTTACCATTAAAGAAGATCTCAAATTACAATTCTTTAGAGACCCAATTGACAAGTATCTCTTATTAAATGTAATGAGGTAACCCAATGGAGAGGTAGACCTTGCAGTAGTGAAAAACAAATTTAAGGGTTTTCACTACCAGAACATGTAAAATTGAAGGGTACATGCCCCACTTTTGAATAAATGGCACCCTGCCCTCTGGGGGGCTGTGTGGGGGCCTACAGTGGGGTGACGTAGATGTATTAGAAGGGAAGGGTAAGGCCTGGCAAAAGATTTATTTTGCCAGGGTGAAAAGGCAGTGTAAACCTTGTGCACACATGATGCAATGGCAGGCCATGGCATGTTTGAAAGGCTACTTAGTTGGGTGGCACAGCAAGTGCTGCAGGCCATCTAGTAGCACTTAATTTACAGACACTGGGTACAGGCAGTACCACTTTACTAGGGACTTACAAGTAAATTAAATTTGCCAATTGGGTATAAGCCAATGTTATCATGTTTTAGGGGGAGACCACAAGCACTTTAGCACTGGTTAGTCCTAAACTCAGCAAAACTTAAGTCAGCAAAAACATGAGGATTAAAGGCAAAAGGTTGGGGAAACCATGCCAAAGATGTCAGGTACAACAAACTGCAAGTAAGGAAGTGATCTCAGTGTCAAGGGTGGTGTCCCACTTACCTATTTAGATAGAGGACCTGCATCTGTATCTATACATTATTTCATTTTGCCATCTACAGAAAAAAAAAAAAGATTTCGGTCCTTACTATGCCTCATCCCTATCATCCCAATCCTTTCAGATTACTATGAGCTCCCAAACATTCATCTCAAACTTTTCCTCTCCTTTTTAGCCGTGCCACACAACCACAACCACCACTTTAAAAAAATTAACTACTTCTCCATTCAAATCTATTCCTATCATTCCATCTCTAATCCAAATTCCCCTTATTAAATCCATTCATATGATCGATCCCTACCCCAAACTCTATTAAACACACATGGAATCAACAGCATAAACCTAACACAACTAATGTACAAAACAAAACTGAAATTCATTGTTACCTACTAACTACTAATCTTGGGTTTCAGAGTAGCATGCTACTCATTGAAAAAGCATTTCCTTCCCTCATCAGAGGCCATAAGCACCATATAAATACATTTACAATTTGATTTGTGTTTTTGATTCCCACTAAGGGTCCCCAATGTTATTGAAAATTAGCCCATTATCTTAAGCAATGACTACATCATTTAACTTCAGGTTGCCCAGTTCTCCTTAGTGCTACTTATTTATTTCATTATGAAGTTTTGCCTACTACAGACAAAGATCAAGGGCAACACAGTGCTTTACATAGAAGTGTTTACAGGCATAAAGTAAAATCATAAAATGACATTACAAAAAAGAACCAAATAAGTAGCAAGTGGCAAGATTAAAAGAAGTACCAAAACAGTTACAAAATGAAACTACAACACAATAAAAATCCTACTCCTACTCCACATTATACAATTAGAGAATATTTTAGTGACAAAAAATGATACCAAAATTGCAGCAATCCAATAAGAGGAACCAGATACATTAATTTTAAGTTTGCAATACATTTTAGTACCAAAAAGCACAAAGCGCCAACTGCAAGCAACTAGTTGCTCTAGATTGGGAACAGGGTAACTTTTGAGGCCAACTACAATGGAGCGCGGTTCAGATAGGATTCTCAGATGTGGTCCTGGTTGTCTTTATGTCATCAGCAATGCAAGATGCAGGACAGATCTTAAGTGGGGCTTGGTGACGGTGTGTTGGTGAAGTGTGGGGTTCCTGTGCAGTTATCAGTGAAGGAGAGAAAGCTCAGAGCAGGTGAAGTTCTAGGGCTGTGCTCAGGAAGGTCTCGACTTCAATTGGCTGTGGATCGGGGTCACTCTCAGTAAAGCCCTCTACATTGGAATAGGAAGCTTTTCCGAAAGTCAGATCTCCTTCAGTGGGGAAACCAGAAAGTTAGATCTGACCGGCGGCTCACCATCAACGAGTTCTGCTTGATAGCAGTCCTGGTTTCCTGCTGGTTCTTCAGAGGAAACGTTGGCAAAAAGATTCTATGTCCCAGCTTTTTCAGGCTGGGCAGGAGGAGTATACTTGCTAGCTATGGGTTCCAGGATTTCAGAAACAGCACTTGGGAGTCAAGACTTACTTCAGCAGAAGCTATCAGCAGGGACCAGGGCAGGTTTAGTTGAAGCTGGTCAGCTAGGCTCTTCAAGAAAGTGGGCTTCTTGCAGCTTTTGTGTTCCTGTAGCTTAATAAGGGGTCAGCCAACTGACCCTTGTAGTACACTTCTTTGTCCTGGTTCCAAATGGGAGCAGGTCCAGCTCTTAGGGTTCACCTCACTGGTCACAAGAACAGGAGCAGTCATTCTTCTGTCTTCTACAGGTCCAGTAGTGTTCTGAACAGTGTGGCGGGGAGACACATTTGTGCCCAGTGCCATCCTGTGGATGGGGGAAACTTCTGGCCACTCAGTACCCAATGGAGTAAAAGTTCCCAGAGGTGTCCATACCCACTTTTGCAGCGCTTCCCGTGTATTGTACTCTAAACTAGCCCACAGTATCCCTCGCTACCTAAAACAAACATGGCAGAACATTTCATCCTTTGTGCACTTCTTCCTGTGTCCACCCAGAGGTATGGATATGATAATGGGCAAACCCTCCATTGTGGTCACTCTAAGCCAGTTATGGGGTGGATCCCCCCCACAACACTGGGTTTGGAGACAGGCCGCCTATGAAGACAAAAGGGAGGTAGGCCAAGGTGTGATATATATCTGCCAATGACAGGGTAGGCATCTGTTGAAGCTCAGGAAGTGGCAGGACACAGCCCTCAGGTCATCCAGCTCAGACAGGACAACCATCTCCCCATGGCAAGGCTCTTTGTCAACTTTCTGGGAGCAATCCAGATCTCATTATAGAGGAGACATCAACAGTCAGATGACACTGAACACTGGTAGAAAGTCACATTTTGCTTTGGAAGGAAACTTTCTAAAAGTATGATTTTCAAAATAGTGATATAAAACACGAATTGAACATTAAGTTGGATTTTAAATTACTATTAAAATAGGTAATTGAATCATTTTGCTAGCTATTCCCAAACTGAAGTTAAGCGTGATACATTGTTATAATGTAACCCAGTGCTCTGCTATGACTGAGCCAGCCTTGCCACAGGAAAAATACAACTTTGGAGGTTTTGACTGCCAGAACATGTAAAACATTAAATATATAGGTCCTACTCTTTAAATACCAAGCACCCTGCCCTATGGGCATTGGGGCCTTCCATGGGGCTGACTTATAAGTACTAAAAATGAATGTTTATGCCTGGCAAAATGTTTATTTTTCCAGGTCAAATTGGAAATTTTAAAACTGCATCCCCAGACTGCAGGGGCAGTCCTTGAGACATACGTTGCCTTGTCACTTTAGTGGTGGCACAATGTATGCTGCAATCCACTAGTGACATTTAACTTACAGATCCTGGGTACAGTAGGGACTCATAGGTAAGGAAAATATCCCAGTTAGGAGTATAGCCAATTTCTACATGTTACATGTTTTAATGCTCAGAATACATACAATAAGCAGTGGACATCAGTGTTCCAGTGTGCAGAGTCCAAACATCAGAAGGAAAATTTAGCAAAAAAGGGGCTGATCATGCAAAAATGGGTATTTTTCTACATTCCCACTCAAGCAATAAAAAGGTAAGGGGCAATAGCCGTTCCCTTAGCAGTTCTTCTTGAATTTCAGTGGACATGATGTGGAAAAGTCCTCTGCCTTTGCAAAGTCAGTTTTAGCCTCACATTCTCCTGTCAAGTCCTCTCCCTATGGGGAGTTAGACCACCTCAACAGTTTTGCCTTTGTCAGTACTGCTACTTTGACTGTACCGTGGCCTGGTGGACGCGGTCTACAACTTGTCATCACCACGCTGAAAGATGTGAGCCTTATACAGCCCAATATAGTGGTACTAAATCAGCGCATGGACGGGGGCCTTCTTGTGATCCGTGGCCGCCTGGGGGAAGACTGCTGCTTCCCCCAGGCAGATGACCCCCGGCGGGCCTCCCCAACGTCTAGTGGCCGGATGGGCAAACCAAAGTCTGCTAGGACACCTGCGGTGACTATGGACACGGCAGATGCCCCAACTATGGGACTGGATTTAACCTCCCAGGCATTACAACAAATGGAAGCTACCCTACATAATCACACTTCGAAAGGGTACTGCAGGCCATATTGGACACCAAAACTACCTTGGAGGCAAAGATCGATGCTGTAACACTTGATGTTAACTTACTACAAGCCGACTATCGTACATTGACCAAGAGAGTCTCGGATACGGAGAAGGAAGTGGCTGAGTTAACCCCCACCATGAAGGAACTCCAAGAGAAGATGCTTCAATTAACTACAGAGGTGGACACGTTGCGGCGCAAGGCGGAGGATGCAGAGGGGAGATTGCGGCAGAACAACATCCGTCTGGTGGGATTTCCGGAACAGGCTTAGGACCGCAAAGCTGAATTGTTCCTGGAAAAATGGCTCACAGACACAGTACTGCCGGATAAGTGCCTAAATTGTTCTCGGTGGAACGAGCACATAGGGTGCCAGGCAGGCCGCCGCCGCCGGGAGCGCATCCTCGACCATTAATAGCCCGCCTACTCAATTACTGAGATAGAGATCTTGTGCTACAGTTGTTCTGTAAAGATGGTCTGCTGAGGTTCAAGAATGCATTAATATTTGCCTAACCAGACTTCACTGCCAAAGTTCAAAAGAAATGCAGCTCCTTCTATCAAGTGAAGCAACACCTTTGTGAGCATAACATCAAGTATGCCCTTCTGTTCCCTGCGAAACTACGTGTACAAGATGGTCCCAAAGCACACATTTTTGTCTCCTCGGAAAACGCATGGACCTGGCTCGATGCCAAAGGACTCGCCCAACCCGCGCAGCTGGAAGACACATGGTCGGCTCACAGGGGGAAATGTAAACGCCGGACACAGTTGGGGGCCAAGCCACCCCGGCACAGGCGGTGGAGGAACGTTCTCGTCTTCTGCGCGAGACCACACAGTTCGTGGCTAACCCCTTCTCTACACTACGAGATCCTGCGGACACTGACGCTGATCGGGGAGACCGCTGATTCTGAGGACTCCCCCCGGGGCCCGCTGCTCACTCCACACTCTGCGGATGATATTTGAACTAACCTTTTTACATTGATGGAAATCCTGTTACGAAGGGCCCTCTGTTAACTCCATAGCTGGACATAGGACGCCCTGCCGGGGCAGTGGCTGGGCAAAACCAGATCTCTGGGCTGTCTCCCAGGACCCCTTGGTGGAATCAGGGGGCGGCAGGACGCGAGCTGCTATCCTGATGGCCGGGAACACAGGTTTCGTGGTCTGGCTTTCACACTCCTGTGCCCTATTCCATATGGACCAGTTTTTCCCAATGCCTGCTCGCAGGATATGCTTTGTCTTTCTATGTACATTGTTAATGACTCATTATGTTGTTTTCCTGTTAATCTTACATGGGACGTTCCCTTTATTCTCCCATTGGTTTGTTTTGTTATTGCCACAAACCATGCTTAGAGAGAAGGATTGGGGGCACCATCATAGTTCTGGGGGTGCTGCAGCGCCCACGGAGGAGGCGTGGACAGGCCTTGTTTGGACGGATGCGGATCAGAATCCTCGAGTTCCACCACTGTCTCACATTACTACATGGACATGACTACACAGTCACAAGCACATACACCACGCTACAATGTGGTCACATGGAACGTAAGGGGTATGGCCACTCCGCGAAAGCGACAGCGCTTACATGCATACCTGAGGCGCCCCCGAGTGCATATCACTATGGTGCAGGAAACACAGTTATCGGAGTCCACCCTAGGGAGAACACGCTCTAGCTGGAAGGGTCAAATATTTGGTACCACCTCCTCATCATTCACTAGGGGCATGGCTATTTGGATTGCCCCCGGGGTACCCTCGTGGTCGACCACACACAAATAGACCCTAACCGCTGTTATGTAGTAACCAAGGGTTATCTCGACGGAGCACCATTGTCCCTTTTGGCACTATACACACCCAACACCAATCAAAAAAGTTTTTTGTATGCAATGAATATCTGGGCTACCCCGGGATCCTGCTGGGGAGAGCCTCTGGGGGGGGGGCGACTTCAACTGTGTCCTGGATGTTTATCTCGACTGCTCCTTCCCCCCACTACCGACTGCCCGAGTAGACATATCTCTGATGAGCTTGAGGCCTGGAGGGTGAAGAATGGCTTATGTGATATTTGGCGATTGGAACATCCGACGGAGCATGAACACTGCTTTTACTCCCCTGTTCATGACCTGCACACCAGGATAGACTTGATCCTTGCACCATCAACAGTGGTGCATCAGGTTCACGGCTTTGACTACTTGGCACGCACAGCGTCAGATCACTGCCCGTTACGCATGGTTTTAGGTTGGGGCCGCCCGAACGTACAGATACCTACATGGCGCTTACAGGTGGAGGCATTGGCTGACCCCCCCTCCCGTGAGGAGCTCACCCAATGCTTATCTACTTACTTCTCACACAATAACAACACAACAACACACCAGCAACAGAGTGGGATGCACATAAGGTGGTAATACGTGGACATTGCACGGCCGCTTCTGTGGGGATCCGGCGTGTCCTGGTTAAGGAGCTGACTGAACTGGAGTCCAAACTGCAGGCAGAAGGAGACTGCAGCATCCAGAGGTGAGGCACTGCCCGGTAAGCTTAGTTCCTTGAGGGCCAGTCATAGAGAAGCTGACACTAGATTGGGCAAACATGATTATAGGCATTACATGACACGACAATACGCAGAGGGGAATTGATCGGCCCGCTTGGTGGCTTGGCTGGTCCGAGACACCCCCCAGCATTCACCCATAGGGGCAATCAGGTTGGACTCTGGTGAGATAGTAAATACCCAAGTGGCGATTAATGAAACTTCTTATGCCTACCATCGGAAATTCCCCCCTCCCCGACAGGGTGAGTAGCTGGCTTCTTGGACTCTCTCCTCCTGAGGCGCCTGCAACCGGAGCAGGCAGATGCGCTTGATGGTCCCATCTGCCTGGAGGTGATATGTCTTGCACTGACCCAAATGGCCCGAAATAAGGCGCCTGGCACAGATGGCCTGCCGGTATAGTACTACGCGACTCAGGCGAGCCGCCTTTTGCAGCCCATGCTCAATGTGTTTAATGAAGCGCACGACCGGGGGCGACTACCAGGTTCGTTATGTGAGGCCCTCATAGCGGTGCTCCCGAAACCTGCCCGAGATCCTCTTGATGTCAGATCATATCACCCCCTCTCCCTGTTGAACACGGATTGTAAAGCACTGGGGAAAATTCTGGCCAATAGGCTCCTTCCATTTATTTCACAACTGATTCATGAAGATCAGTCTGGCTTTATACCGGGCAGAAACACTTTCCTGAACATCAGGAGACTGCTCTGAATATTGCCCGACAATAATTTGGGGTCCCACCGTCGTGGAGTGGCCATATCGTTAGACATAGAGAAGGCATTTGATACACTGAGCTGGGACTTCCTCATTAAATCGCTTGGCGCAATGGGATTTGGCAAGGGATATATAGCATGAATTATGACACTATACTCTAACCAATCGGCCCGAGTTAAGACGGGGTAAGTTATCTCAGACTCATTCCCCATACACAGGAGCACCAGGCAGGGGTGCCCGCTATCTCCCCTTCTGTTTGCCATAGCTATGGAGCCACTGGCCGCCAAGTTACGCACACATGCACGACAGTGGGGCATCCCGGAGCTGCACACACACCACATTATTTCCATTTATGCAGACAACGTCTTAATTTACTTGCAAGACCACGCGGTCTCTATGCCGGGTGTGATGGATACATTGGCTAACTTTGCGGACATTTCTGGCTTGCGAGTAAACTGGTCTAAATCCTGTATTTTTCCTTTGACTCCTGTCCCACCGGAGTTCCAATCGGAACTACCAGAGTACCACTTGCCGTGGTGTTATACCACCTTTAGGTATCTGGGAATACAGGTGTATCATTCAATGGGGGACATCAGGGAGGGCAATATAGATAGAGTTCTCCGCTCCGTACGGGGCTCGCTTCCCTTTTGGGGATCTCTTCCTTTGTCGCCCATGGGCAGAGTAGCTATTGCCAAAATGCCCATCCTTCCTCGATTATTATACTATTTTGCAGCGCTTCCGGTTGTTCTACCTTGCCTATTCTTTAAGTCCCTACAGAGTATAGCAACAGATTTATTACTGGGAAAAGACAGATGCCACGTAGCATTAACCACAACACAATACTCACTGGTTGATGGGGGCTTAGGTATGCCTAACTTTGAAATGTATAACGTGGCCACCCAGCTGCAATGGCCCGTCGGTTGGATAGGGGAATACCACACAGCAGAGAAAAAAGTGTTGATGGACACGCTTGCACCAACGCTATTACTGGCTTGGTTATTGGATAAGACATGCCCCACACCACGTGGTAACGTCATATTGGACGCTGCCAATACATGATGGCTGCGTTATGTCCATGGAAGGGGTCCCAATGCACCATACTCCTTTCATCCCACTGTCGCATCAGCCCAGAGTTCGGGACCTGCTGCACCACAACATGGCCCCATGGTGGTAAGCGGGTCTTGACAAAGTAGGTGATTTTTACTCAGATGCCACACTGTTAACGTTTGGCGAACTGACGGAGAACACGGGGATACATGCTGGCGCCTTTCTGACATATTGCACAATATGGCACTCACTGCGTATCACAGGAGATGACGAGCCCCCGACATCACAGATGGTCACGTTGATCCTCTCTATTGGTGGCACCAAGGGAGTGATATCACAGTTATATTCCATGTTATTGTCCATGACCCGCCCAAGTTTGGAACATGCAAGATCTCGCTGGGACGCAGCACTTCCTGCTTCCCTATTTCAATCGGCTTGGGCAGCAGTGCTTTCTACCTTTAAGAGTGTTTCTCAGAACCTGAGGCTCTTTTACACCCAATTTAACTATTTGCACCAATCCTACTTAGCCCCCTCCCCCATAAAACGCATGTTTCCTGCATCGGATCCCGTGTGTCCTTGAAGCGCGAAACCAATAGCGGATTTCTATCACATGGTGTGGGAGTGCCCTCCGTTGGCGATGGCTTGGCAACGCATCACTGAAACAGTGGCGGACATTACTGACCATGCCTTGAAGACAGACTCGGAGTCCTGCTTGCTTGGACTGCTTCGCCGCGCCAAGGGGGACATACAACTACATAGATTCATAGACCTGGCCTTCATAGCTTTTAAACGTTTAATAGCAACCCATTGGAAGGCTCCACATGCCCCTAGATACACCAGGGGGTTGCACGACTTGCTTCAATGGTCCTATGCAGAGGCCCAAACTCTGCGTCATTTACAGTTCAGAGGGCTGGCAAAGGGAGGCTTTGAAACTTGGGATGCCTTCATTGTACCCATCGAAGCTAAAAATTACACACATCCACCTTGAATCCCCTATAGCCTTTGCCACACTAGACAGACATATAATCCCCGTGCTTTTGGGGTTTCCAAAACCCTGTTGACGTGAATTCCTTGGCTTCCTTGGTGCAGGCCACTCTGCAACTACTGCATCCACCTGTATGATGTATGATGCTATTAGGTATTCCTCACCCGCCCCAATCAACTATAGAGTAGTCCATATCACTCTATCAGTAATGCTACTCAGCGCTGCTCGGCATACTCAGAGGGTTGCTATTACACGCTCATTCACCTTAGAGCGACGGCTCCTAGAATCAAAGTTGGCATCTACCCCTCGCATATTACACTGTAACACTAATTCTCGTTCTGTTGATAATTCAATTGTACTTTTATTTGATTATTATAACCCTTGTCTTTGTAACTATGGGCCATATGTACGAAAGCGTTTTCCCATAGACACAGAATGGGTAAAATCCTTTGGTACATCTGGCCCTATATCTCTAATTTGCTGCTACATGTGAGCGTTTTTGCTGAGTGTCTGTACCAAAATTAATAAAGGGATATAAAAAAAAAAAAGAGAAAGTGGATTGTTTATAGGGGTGAATGGTATCCCACCACAAGTCATAAGATCACTATTCTTGTTAGGTCTAGTAAAGATTTCAATAATTTAAACATGATAGCTATGGCATAGAGCAGACAGGCTTACCTTAACTCTTAGGGCCTGTTTTAGGGTTTGGCGGATGGGGTTACTCCATCACAAACGTGATGGATATCTCATCCGCCATATTACATACGATTCCATCGGTGCTTAATTTGTAAATAAAAACGTACTGGTGCTCAAAGCCCTCCTCTTAAACACGCGGCTGATGCAATTAAAGGTGCGAACACGGAATACTGCGGATGGGATAACTGTCATGTTTGTGACTGAGTGACCCATCCGCCACATTCTAAATCAGGCCCTTAGTCTTTTTTCACTTTATCTACATCCATTTAATTATGTTTATGTATTCAACTATTACCATTTTTCCATAACGAGGATTTTTTTTTTTTGGTTCAGTTCTTTTCTAACCACTACCCCATCTTCCTTGTCATGATCTGTGCAAACCTTGTAAGCCATCTTTGGACAACATCTTGACTTCATATAATTGGAGGCCAGCTTGTGTTATTGTATTGCTTCGGCGTGCTGACACTAATGAGGACTCGCAGAGTAATGCAACTCCACTATCGGTAGATAACGTTAAACTGACTGCTTAGCAATATTTTAGATCTGCTCTATCACTGTATGTATTATTATAATATAGAGTTAACTATTTTGCCAGATTTTTAAGTTATATGTGATATTCCTCCAAATCCGTACCTGATTCTACATACCGAAAGTAACTAGTTTGAAGGTAGTTACATTTACATTTTCTTAGTATAATGCCTCAGCAGCTGTTCAGCAATACCCTTTTCAGCAAGGGAATTTTCCCCTGGGGCAGCAGCATCAGCACCAGGAAGTTACAATTTAAGTCCAAAACAAATAGTGTGGGTGCACTACAAAAACAGCTTTCAATTATTGTTCCTGGCTTTAATGGTCCTTTCTCTATTTCTAGTCTCCCATTGCTTTAAGAACCTAGAAGGTATATGTTTCAAAGTTTACCAGCTACATCACAATTGTATCCAGTCTTTGGCTTGACAGTCTAAATCCCCCAGTCCCATTTCGTTGTATTTATTCATGTATTAATACATTTCTTCACATTGTTTCAGTGCAACTCTTTACTACCATTATAAGAATGTGTGTGGGGATACATGGCGCAGGATCCCCAACCTCCAAGGATGCCTTTGTACAAACAACCTTACTGTGAATAACTAATCTCTGACCTTTTAGAAAAAAGTATTCACCGTGGAGGTTGTCTGTCAGAATTTCGTATACACAAATGGCTGGCATAGATATTGTGCCCTAAATAGCATCCACAAAAATATTGCCCCACTGGGAATAGATCTTTTTTATAATTAACTAGAAAGGGGTGATATTTTTGTAGACAATGTTGAGGACGCGATATTTATGCCAGAGGACATCCTAGTACCACACCATAGTGGCCAGGCGCTGCAAAATGCATGAAAGGTGCTCTAAAACCACAAATAAAATAAACAGCCTGTATTCAATTTTAACTGATATAGAACGAGGCCAGACTTCATGTTTTAGCTCCAGTCCTCCATTTAACATGCTGAGGAACAATCAGCCCTTATCTTGAATATGGCTGCAAGTAACTTCTAAGTATGACAAGTTCCTTCTCCTTGTACAAATTAAAATTTGAAAATGTCGTTCCAGATTAACAAAGATGTATTTTTTAATGTTTAGATATGTAGAATGGAAAAAAGGCTCATTTTGGTCGTGCCTACATTTTTTAAAACAAGCAAGCCTAAACCAGAGGTTGAAGTAGAAGGGATCGGAGGAGCAAGAAGTGCCCATTCTTTTTTCCACTTTTTGTGAAAACGCAAACTCCCAGGGATGGTTAATTCTGATAGTTTAAATGCTTCAACTGAAGTGAGGGGCAGGGAGACCCTTGTAATGGTGAAACCGCATGGGGCCAGACCGCCAAACAAAACAAGTGTTTGCAAAGTCAATAGATCCCGCCTTTACAAGAGCTATTGACTTTGGCAATGTGTTTTTGCCATGTTGCAAACCAGTGTGGCTTCTGTTCAGCATGGCTAAATATTAGTGACATGGAGTGTCCTAGAGTGGACTGGCGCAGTTGAGTGTGGTACACAGGATTTGTTGGAGTAGACTGATGTAAAGTATCATAGAGTTGCGTAGAGAGGAGTAGAGTTCAGTGGTTCCGTGGCAAAGCATATAGAAGAGTGCAGTGCTGTGGAGTGGCATAGAGTGGAGTGGGGTGGAGTAAGGTGGAGTGGGTTTAGGAAGTGGGGTGGATTGAATTGGGTAGAGTTGGTTGGATTGAGGGGAATGGAGTGAAGTGGATTGGATTGGAGTGGGTGGATTGAAATGGGGTGAGGTGAATTGGACTGGGGTGGATTGGAGTGGGGTGAATTAGATTGGTTTGGAGTAAGTGGATTGTACTGGAGTGATAGGACTATGGTAGGGTGGAGTGGAATTGGGTGGGGTAGATTGGATTACAGTGGGGTAGTTTGTAGTAGGGTGAATTGGAGTGGTGTGGATAAGACTGGACTGGAGTGGGGTGGATAGGACTGGAAGATGGTGGATTTGAGGGGTGGATTGGACTAGAGTGGACTGAGTGGGGTGGACTGAACTGGGATGTGGTGGATTGGGGTACAGAAGGTTGGATTGGAGTACAGTGGGGTGGACTGGAGTGCAGTGGAATGGAGTGGGGTGGATTAGATTGGAGTGGGTGGATGAGACTGGAGTGGGGTGGATTGAAATGGGATGTGGTGGATGGATTGGTTTGGGCAAGGGTGGACTGGAGTGGTGTGGATTGGAGTGGGTGGAGTGGATTGGAGTGGGATGGAGTGGGGTGGATTAAAGTAGGGTGGGTTGCAATTTCATGGAGGTGGGTGGAGTGGAGAGGAGGTGGATTGGATTGAGTGGGTGGATTGGATTGGGGTGCATTGGGGTGGGTGGACTGGTTTGGCAGTGGATTGGTGTGGATTGGATTGAGGTGGATTGGGTGGGGTGGGATAGAGTGGGTGGCTTGAATTGAAGTGGGATAGATTGTATTTTGGCTTTATAGGAGTGGAGTAGAGTGTTGTGGATTGGATTGAGTGGGGTGCACTGGATTGGACTTGGGCAGGTTTTTTGATTGGAGTGGGGTGGGTGTATTGGAGTGGGTGGACTGTTTTGGATTGGAATGGGGTGGATTGGAGTGGGCAGATTGTTTTGGATAGGAGTGAGGCAGGTTGCTTTGGTGGGACAGATTGGAATGGGGCACATTGTTTTAAATTGGAGTGGTGCCCGGTGGAGTGGGGCAAGTTTTTTTGAACTGGAGTAGTGCGTGGTGGAGTGGGGCAGATTGATTTGGATTGGAGTGAAGCACACTGTAGTGGGGTGGATTTTTTGGGACTGGAGTGGGGCAGATTGTTGTGAATAGGAGTGGGGCAGATTGTTTTGGATTGGAGTGTTGGGTGGATTGTTTT
Source organism: Pleurodeles waltl (assembly GCF_031143425.1). Lineage (NCBI taxonomy): Eukaryota > Metazoa > Chordata > Amphibia > Caudata > Salamandridae > Pleurodeles > Pleurodeles waltl. Next base: position 271,433,426 of record NC_090451.1, on the reverse strand, counting down.
GGTGTGTTGGGCGGATTGTTTTGGATTGGAGTGTTGGGCAGATTGTTTTAGATTGGAGTGGGGCAGATTGGAGCGGGACATACTGGATAGTGGCATATTGTTTTGGATTGGAGTGGGCTGGATTGGGGTGGTGTGGGGTGAATTGGGATGGAGTTGTGGATCGGGGTGATGTGAATTGGATTGGATCGGGCATATTGGAGTAGGCATATTGAAGTGGGGAAAATTTGAAGTAGGCAGATTGGAGTGGTGCACATTGTTTTGAATTGGAGAGGTGCAGAGTAGAGTGGGGCAGATTGATTTGGATTGGAGTTAAGCACACTGTAGTGGGGCCAATTGTTTTGGACTGGAGTAGGGTAGATTGTTGTGGATTGGAGTTGGGCGGATTGTTTTGGATTGGAGTGTTGGGCGGATTGTTTTGGATTGGAGTGTTGGGCAGATTATTTTGGACTGGAGCTGGGCAGATTGGAGGGTGGCATATTATTTTGGAATGGAGTGGGGTGCATTGGGGTGGTATGGGGTGAATTAGATGGAATGGGTGGATTGGGGTGAGGTGAATTAGATTGGATCGGGTGGATTGGAGTGGGCATATTGAAGTGGGGAAAATTAGAGTGAGGCAAACTGTAAACTGTAAAAACAGATTGGAGCGGGGTGGATTCGATTAGGTGGAATGGAATGGGGCAGATTACAGTGGGGCAGATTGGTGTGGAGCACCATGGAGTTGACTGGGGTGGAGAGGGGCAGATTGTTTTGGATTGGAGTGGGGCAAACTGGAATGGTGAAGATTGTTTTGGCGTGGGGCACATTGGAGTTTGGATTGGAGTGGGGCAGATTAGAGTGAGGCAGATTGTTTAGAATTGAGTGGGGCAGATTGTTTTGGATTGGATTTGAGTGGGGCAGAATGGGGTTGGGAAGACTGGAGTGGGGTGGAGTGGGCTGCACTGCACAACTGTGTGTTAAAGCATCATTTCAGAAATTAAACATAAGAAAGGAACAATGTCACTTTGCAATATTTAGAACAAGCACCAACGAGCAAAAACAAAATAAAACATGAGCACAAAGTGAGAAAAGAAGACTTGGCAAAAGAAATCCTGCTGGTGTGTTTTTGCCACTCATATGTCTTCTGTTTGCGTGGCACTAAAAGTTAACAAAAATAACAAAATAGTACCTCAATCACGTAGGGCGCAGCAGATGGGCACAGATTAAGCTGAATCAGTCTGTGCTTGGTCCCTGCTTCACTGTAAGGAATGGACGTGACGTTTGCAGCGAGATGGTCAATTAGGAGGCTGCAAAGAAGAAGGGTACAGATTCCAACAAATGGTAAAGAACAGGCGGGCTCCAAACTCTTTTTTGTAAACAAAAGACTCTTGCAAGCAGGATGCATGTGCTAGAGCATGCACACGCAGGCTCGACCCTAAAAATAGCCCCTAAAAATAAACCTTCCCTGGAGGGTGCCTGCTTGCCTGAAAGAAATCTAAATGTGTGCAACGGGTTAATCTGCAAATGTAAAGGGTGCTTGGAAGCAGGTGCTGGCTTTAATTGATGGAATCACTTGAAGCTTCCAGATAAAACAGATCTATTATTTTGAGTGATGGTGCAAGAGTTACCAGCCGAGCTGTAAAGTGTGTGCTTTTAGGGGCCAGTTATATATTTAATAAAAATTGCATCTTGTACAGTCTGAGTATTATTAAAATTTATATTTGTCAAAAATTTTTATTTTGGAAGCACCTTTTGTCTTAATGTGTAGTGCAATTTAAAAATAATAACATATCTTCACAATGCTTTCTGTCACAGACTGAAAACCTCTTGGCGTTAAAAATGCAGAAGTCACAATTCTCCAAAGCACTAACTAAGATTTAACTCTGTGGCTTTCTGGTTACACACAGACTTCTGCAGTGCATTAACTAATCGAGGTTTCATAATGTACAGTACTGCATTTCATACTGATTAACTTGATTTGTAATTTGTTTTCATTTAAGTTGCACGTTATTTTAGTACGTTATTTTACCTGTAGTTACCAGAAGGTGAAAGACCAAAAAACATACGGATTATTTTATTTTTTTAGCCACACCTTTGACCCCCACCCACGTCTACTGACTCCATCCCCATTACATGCAGCTTTTTAGTTCCCATACTTTTTTAATGCACTTTGACTGCTCTCATAAACAAATATACTGTGTGTGTAATGTCTTTTGTGACGCACAGTATTTACGTTGCAAATTTGCTTGTTCTCTATGTGGTGCCATTTAGTTCTTACAAAAAGAGATGCCATTAAGACTTCCCAGCAGGACCGGACAGGCCTTTTATTTCCCAGAGCAGTTCCCCGGTGGGCCGGAGCACTTGGAGGACAGTTTTGAAAGCCAAGGGCTGTTTCTTTGCTCCCATAGGTGCAGCAGGCACAGGGAGGGAGAGAGAGAGAGAGGGAGAGAGAGAGAGAATGAGAATCGATGGAAAGAGAGAGAATGCGCAAGGAATCGAAGGGAGGGGTCCTGGGTTGAGCATACTTTTGCCAGGGCTGTTTTTAGTTGTCCTGTCAGGCCCTGCTTACTTGTGATCTTCATTATTACTTTCTCCATTTTTCCTCATCACATACCTAATACTCCTCCTCCTCCTCCCATGATTGGAACCATACGTGCAGATAGAGAGGCGGTGAATAGAAAGGAAGTGCTATGGCAGTAAGAGAAAGGCTATTACCACTTAAAAGGACGATGAACATCTATCTAAGAGGCTTTGCAATGGCAGGATGTGAAAACGTGAGATTGCTACTAACCAGCAAAGGGGAGGTTTTCAAGAATATTATCAGAGACCTCTCAATTAAACAATTTTGACCCCCCCATGGAAAAGACTGATGAGCATGTAATATGGACCATACAAAGAAGAGGGGACTGACATCTTCTTCAGGATCTCTGATCCCGATGTGATGACAGCGGTCTTGTTTGTGATCAGCCAGGATGGCGCTGAAGTCAGTGCCATCCTGCTGATTATAACCTTGTTTTCGGCCAGCCTTCTCATGCCGGTCTGACTGCCATAAAAAGGCTGGTGGAGAACAAGTTTAAGGGGGCCACAGGTGTGCCCCTACACTGTCCATGCCCTTGACTTGGGCAATGCAGGGGACCCCTGCCCAGCGCCCTTGAAATATGCAGACAGTGCACATTTCAAGGGTCAAAAAGAAAAAAGGGAGCACACTGCCTCACACTCCAGCAAAATGTTAGCCCCAATGCATCATGGTAAATGCAGTCACTTTGTTTTGTGTTGAAAAAGTAATCAAAAGTCTTTCACCTAAGTAGGTGCAGCAAGTGCTGTGCATCTCTGGACACGTGTTTCTAGGTTTAGCCCGTCATCAGCAGAGAGCAGCCAAGTCTGTGGGGTTGCTTGAAATGCCGCCAAAAGTCTTATCACATTTCAAGGGTGATGGTGCACCTTGTGTGTGGCAGCACTGCTGCAGGCTCAATTATGAATCAGAAGCAATGATGCCGCACCTTCTCCACTGAGCTGACCCCGCCCATCAGCCCAGTGAGAAAGTTGTAATATGGCCGGTGGGGAGGCCGCCAGCACTGTGGCGGTCTCCTCATTGGGAGTTTGGCGGTCAGTTGTTTCTGACTGCCAAACTCATAATTACCCCCAAAGTATCTGAGACAGGATGAGCCCATAGTAACAAGCAGAGGAGAACAGCATGTCAGGAGCCAGAAACCAGAAAGGAAAACGTGTGAAACAGAAACATACAGGAATTGCGGTATGGGGTCAGCAGAACACTGTATAGAAATCTGCATTGATCAACAACAGACAAGACAAAATATTATATCCCCATATTCTTGAAACAGAATAGGCCGCTGACATAGCACTCCAGATTTGAGGTGCAGCTTAACATTTACACTTGCGAGCCACATACACAGCAATGCTCAAAGGGTCAAATGAACCACACTCAGGATGCATCGTGCAGAGACAGCACAAACATACATCAACCTCATATAGGTTTGGACTGCAGGTTACCAGAGCAAAAACCTCACTCCCATAGTGAAAGGCAGCACAAATTCCACAACCAATGGGACTAGTAGACATACACAGTTATTTCCAAAAAATGAAATCACCTCTCTCCCACACACTACCAGTACTTTGGGAAGAGGCTGATACCCTGGTTAGGAAACGATCTACTTTTGCAGTTAATGTGACAGTTCTTCCAGCAACAGGAGTTGTGGGGAAACTCCAGATAGCAACAGTCACAGGGTCTGAGCCTGGAGCTGAAATCTGCTGATGAGACAACTAAAGTGCATTTCATGTTGCATGTGGTCCTATAATGTACACATTGGTCAGTATCCTAATAATAAATTCCAGTTTTGACGATCAGATCACTTAAGTAGGGAGCCTTGTCTAAGCTAATTGACAGTGATGATTCAGGCTTTCTCATTAAGCTATCTCAGATTTCAGGCAGAGCCCCTTTGGGTGCCTTAGGTAGTGCGTTCAAGTATAGGAAAGGGACATCTTTTCTATCTAGGGGGGAACTGGTTGTATAGCAGAATACTATAGTGAGAAATATTGTCTGACATAAGTTTTCTGTCCTAAATTTAATTTACACAAATGTCAGCTCATTGGGAGGTACATTTTTTAGGTATGGTATTAGAACAATGAGGCCTAAATATTGAATGACAAAAATATTGTGGCCCAAATATCGTTTACAATATATCGCCCAATTGGTGTTAGTAGAAGAAATTCTACACCAAGTAGAGCAATACTTTTAGGTTTAACTATTATTGAGACAAGTCAATATAACGAATATAGCCATACAATAAAAACTCTTAGGTATAATGATCTTAACCAAGGTAACAACCAGCATCTGACATGAAAAGGTCTCTCTTGTTTACACTGTGCTGTTGAATCACACAAACAAATGCTGAACATTGTCCCTTAACTCCAAGGACAAACGAGGTAAATGGAAATGGCGAGAGGGGGTGGAAAGGTGAGGGGCTTAAAGCAATAAAGCATCTCTAGTGTACGTTAAACAATATGGGCCCAGATTTACTAATGTTTCATGCAGCGTAGTGAGGCGATATTGTGGCAAATGATATTTATTTAACTATATTTATATTGGACAATATTCTGAATATGATATCCGGTTCTGTCTCCCACGGTACTACGTGATCTAAGGGCCAGCACCTCCAAAGGAAGAGTCTATGCAAGTTTTAGGTGGACACCATGGCCTAAAGAGGGTCATTTGTCCAGGATTCAACGGAGAATAGACTGAAGATAAAATAAAGATACATCCTGTTAAGGGGTGTCTATGTGAAGTGTTATTGAATACAGCACGATCACAGGAGGTTAAAAATCACACTTTCCAAAACAAAGGAAACAACGGAGATCCTTTACTAGGGGGAGTGCTTGGGTGTGTCCTTGCGAGGGAAGAAAGCCCGAGGGCACGTGCTTCTGTAGTAAGCTGATTACTGGAGTTTAGCCATTAACTCCGCCCTTGGAGTACATTCTTCTACAGTATTCTGACCTCGCGACCCAGGATCTAATCTCCGTGCAGAGGTCGAAGGCCATGCGCAGCGTCCACCTTACTGCCCACGTCTGGAAGGGAGGACATTCCATTTGGGGCAGAGGGCAACGCATATACTGGTATTGTGCACTGACAGAACAGGCAAGGTGCCTGCCTCCCTATGGCCGGAGACAACATACTGTATGTAGCCAAGCATGGCCTATCGAATTAGAATTTATCGTTTTACTACCTTTTAAATACCACTCTCTCTGCATAAACTTTGTAATGGACTTTAGGTCAATTCACAACTTATCTCCCAGTTTTCGTGACTGATTACAAGTCCTTGAAACAAGCACTATTACTCGTTGCTGTTTTCATTTTCTCCTTGCCTTGACATAGGCAATTTCTTGCATTTTATCTGGTATCCCGTTTGGTTAATTTCATTTATTAATCTATCGAAGAATGTGGAATTTAGTTACTGGATTTTTATAGCGCTTTTATACAAAGAGCTTTACACAATTAATGAAGCACTATGATACAGTTTTGACACGTTGACTATAAAAATATAGACAGTAAAGAAATAAGGCCAACAGGACAACCAACGTGAAAATAACACGCATTGGCAAAGCCAATAGGTCTCGCCTGTGCAAGAGCTATTGGAGTTGCCATTGTTTTAGCCATGTTGTTCACCAGCGTGGCTGCTGTTCAGCCTGGCTAAATGTTAGTGGCTTAGAGGAGAGGGGAGTGGAGTGTCGTAGAGTGGAATGGCAAATGGTAGAGTAGAGTGTTGTAGAATAGAGTGGCAGAGAGTGTTGTGCAATGGAGTGGCATAATGTGGAATCACGTAGAGTGGCATACACTGGAGTGGCATAGAGTAAAACGGAATGGTATAGAGTACACTGTCATAGAGTGTTCTAGAGTCTAGTGCGTATAATGCAGTGGCACTGAATTCAGCGGTGCACAATGCAGCATCATAGAATGCAGTGGTGAAGATTAGAGTGGTGCACAGTAGAGCACAGAGGTGCAGAGTGGAGTGGAGCAGAGTAGCGTAGTGCAGAGTAGAGTGCAATGGCATATAGTGCAGTGGCGTAGAGTAGAGTGTCGTAGAGTGCTTCAGGGTAGAGTGGCATGGAGTTGAGTGATGTTGAGGGCAGTGACTCAAGTGCATAGAGTGCAGAGTAGAGTCGAGTGGCATAGAGGGCAGTGGTGCAGAGTAGAGTAGCATAGAGCGCTGCAGAGTAGAGTATAGTGCCATAGAGTGTAGTGGCTTAGAGTGCAGTGGCATAGAGTGGTGCAGAGTAGAGTAGCATAGAGTGGTGCAGAGTAGAGTATAGTATAGTGCCATAGAGTGTAGTGGCATAGAGTGCAGTGGTGTAGAGTGGAGCAATGCACAGTATAGTGGCACAGAGTTCAGTGGCACAGAGCGCATTGGCGTAGAGTGGAGTAGAGTACAATGATGTAGAGTGCAGTGACACAGGGGGCAGTTGTGTAGAGTGCAGTGGTTAAGAGTATAGTGGCGTAGAGTGCAGTCGCATAGAGTGGAGTGGCGCATGAATGGAGTAGAGTGGTGTATAGAACAGTGGAACACAGTAGATTGTTTCAGAGTAGAGTGAAATGGCATTGAGTGGTGCAGGGCAGAGTGCAGTTGCATACAGTAGCTTAGAGTGTAGTGGCGTATAGTAAAGTGGTGTAGAGTGTAGTGATACAGAGTAGATTAGAGTGGCATACAGTGGACTGGCATAGAATGCAGTGGCATACAGTTGAGTGTTACAGAATAAAGTGAATTGGTGAGGAGTGTATTGGCGTACAGTGCAGTGGCACAGGAGTGCAGTGTTGCAAAGCGGCATAGATTACAGTGGCGAAGAGTGGAGTTGTGCAGAGAAGATTGGTGTGGCATAGACTGGAGTGGTGCAGAGTGCATTGGCAAAGAGTGCAGCAGTATAGATTAGAGTGGCGAAGAGTGCACTGGCATAGAGTAGAGTGGTACAGGGTAGAGTAGAGAGGTGCATGAAGTGGTGTAGAGTGCTGCGGTGGAGTGGAGTGGTACAGAGTGCAGTGGCATAGAGTGGTGTAAAGCAGTGTGGTGCAGAGTAGAGGGTAGTAGTGTGGAGTAGTGCAGAGTAAGGTGGAGTGGAGTGGCGTAGAGTGTGGAAATTGCATCACCTAGTTTAACGATTCATTTTGATCATATTAAAGTATTTGTTTCCAAGAATTCGGAAACAACAAAAATGTGCTTTATTTGTGCGTTCATAATTCTGATATATTTTGAACTACCTTCAGGGTTCATTTAAATGTTATTGTGTGCTAGAAAAAAATCTCTTTCCTACCCCAGTATCCAGCAAGATTGTCACATAAATCCTCCCACCTTAAAGGAAGAGAAAGAAAAGTAAACAAGTGCCCTTGTAATACAGTGCCTGAGATTTGACCTCGGTCTTTTAATGCACAGCAAATGTGATGAGATAAGAACAAGATTTAAAGGCCTGTTAACAGAAAGGGAGTTTGTGGAAGAATACAGAAAACAAGGTTTAGGCAACGGGAGGGATGAACTGAACCTGGAGAGCCTAAAGCAAATAAAGCCAGCAGATGGAAAGCCAGAAAGTGTAAGTTACAAACTGCAAAGCTGTGGTAATCAACATGCGGGATGCATTTCTAGGTCAACTTTCTGAAAGTCCCCAAGATGTCTTTAGCAAACCAGATAGCTGCGTTGTCTGGTATGCTGTGACCCAAAAAGGAAAATAAACATGATTAGGATAAAACATGCAACAGTTGTACAAATAAACCCCATGAATCTTAAAACTAAAAATACCTTCTCTCAAATATTTATGGGAGGCACAGTGGCGCTCTAACCTCCAAAACACCCGCTGCAGATTACCTTTCCATTGAAAAATACCAACTTGCAATTGTTTCCCAGTTCAAAAGGAACCAACAAGCATTGGCAAAGCCAATAGTTTTTGCTTTTGAGATCTATTGTCGTTCCTAATGCCTCTTTATGAAGTTGTACAGCATTTGCAAAAAACATTTCTTGCTAATGCGATCCAGCATGGCCAAAAAGGCAAAAAAATGTGTGACGAGGCGATGGCAGTGGTTGCATCATTTTGTAGGCACACGCTTGCACGATGACATATGTGTGTGCGCATCACCATGCATGCCTGTCCCAACAAAATTACAGAGGTGTTACTTTTTTTGTTTCCTCGTTCGAGATTAAACGGTAAATTAAAAAAAATAACAACAAAGTAACGTGAAAGAGCATTTTTTTTGTTAAAGCGAAGAAGACAGCAACAACTTACTGGCAGTTCCTCCCTTTCAAAGAAACTGTAAAAGAAAATGGTGTGGGTTGGGGTGCAGCAGAGGAATGGGCCAGGTGAGTGGTTGGGTTGGTTAATGTTAAAATAAAGGTACATGCAAGAGGAGGAGAAACACAGCACACGCGCAATTGACCTACATAAGGGAGGAAAGGAGAAACATATCAGGGAGAGAAAAACACAGGGATGAGGGGGAAATTCTATAGTAAATAACGTCCATAGTACATAATTCTGACATAAGCCCATTCTTCATTTGTGTGTCCAGCTGGCATAGGTTACATGCTTAATGTGTCCGCAGTAGATAACACCAGGCTGCCAGTAAACCACAGATGAGGCTGCTGGAAGATCCTCTCGCCCTTCTCCCTTCTCAAGCTGATACATTTACAGGGTGATAGGCCTCTCACTTGGAGAGTGTAGGTTTAGAAAATCAGAGTTGTGTGTTTAAATATCTTGCAATAAAGTGAAGGTCCAGTGTTGTTTTTCTTGTCAAAAGAAGAGAAATGTATGTACACTTAGGTCTATTAGTCAAGTAAAATGGAATAGCCAATAACCATGCATAAGTAGGGGTGGCAGTGACATACAACATGAATACTACTACCAACAGGGTCTACAACTGTCTTGAATTGCAATCCATCATCTTGGGACCACACACAAACACACACACACACACCCGGGAAGGCGGTGTCCCATCATCTCATACAAACTCAACAGTGCTAGCCGCACACTTCTAATGCACAGGAAGGAAGTGAGAGGTCTCAGTCACAAAACACTACACTCATTTTACAAGGGAGTGAACGAAACAGCCTCTCCAACAGGTGTGCAGGGAGCATCCTCCAAGAACCAGCTGGCACAATTCAGCAGCTGTTTCCTGGTCTTAAAAGGTTAACAGCAGTCATTCCTGGTGAAGAGAGGTACACATGGCGTGGGCTCTGAATTTTAGCACAGGGTGCACACTGTGAGAGGGTAACATATAACCCATGGTGGAGGGCCTCTCAGGAGACTCCTCACATACATTCCCTGGGCAGAAAGACTGCCGGATGGATCTTAAATGATGAAATCAGGAGAAGGGTAACAGGGGTGTATTGTATCAGAGGTATTTTACTCTGCACTCTTACATCGGATCAAAGACAGCTAGTCTATCAACAGTCTAAAGAATGATTTCGTTAGAGTATAGTAACGTACCGCGAAATGGCCACAAGGTAAGATTCTTGCCACTATGTCGAGTGCATAACTGTTTGCATGATGACTGACAGAGCCATATCTATTACTTTTGCCCATAAAATGAAATATAATCAAGCCGCTTTCTGAACGATCAATGTATGGACCTTTGATGCCCCGTCAAAGCTCTAGTCGATATTGGAATGCGTCCACTCGCCCAGCCCGTGCCACAACTCAACTATGTAAACTTTGTCTTGAGACAGGAGCCCTTCTTCATTTTTCTCAGCCTGGATCTTAACGAGGCCACCTTTGAAACTAAGAACTGATAACATTAAATACAGGAAAACAAGAAGAACGAAATTCTGTAAGAGCCAATGATGCTGAGTCATAAACTGTCTGTGTTTGATTAACTTCTAGGCTTGCCAATTTCTACATAATCTTCTGCGAGGCAAAGTTAAATTAAATTCAAGCAAACTAATTATGACACATAATGGTGACCATGTGATGTGACTGTCTGTTGCAATGAAAGTGTTCTGTGAAATTCTAAACCTTGTGACCAAAGGTTGCTTTGTTTATAAAGGTCACCAGAATCTGGAGATGGCAATATACGGCAATATCACCTACGTATTTTCTTTCATGTTAAATGTTTATTTTGGGGCAGTTAGATTGAAAAGGGATTTACTTCTAAAAAGGGAAGTGGTGATTGAAAACAGTAATAAAAATAATGTACTACACTGTTTGGTTGTCTGTAGAAAAAAGACAAGAAAGTACTTAAGTATGTATGTATGAATGTAAAACTTAGGATAAGTACATTCTGCCCATAGAAGGGAGACATTTCTGAAGATGCTCGCTTCGAAATGCGGTAATAATGGGCACTGACTGGTTTTAGATTTATGAAACAGTGGCAGTGGCATTGTGTAATTCTGTGACTGCGGTGTTTACCATATAATTATGGATTTACGGGACCTGCCAGATAATTTGCAGGTTTCTACAAAAAATGTTCTTTCTGTTTCAATTGAATAAAAATAAGATGTGCCGCAAAATGCCACCATATAATTTGCCTTTTCTTGCCACATAAGTTAGATAACCCTGCCAGATAATGTGCTCTTACACTGCTGCATAATTCTATTGGTCCTGGGCAAGTGGCATGGGGGTATTCCACTATGATGTAGTACATTATTTCACTAAAACGTAGAATGCTCATTTCCCTATCCTGTTGTGCAGCAGCATTTGAAACTTCAATGTTGTAAGCACAAGCTCTATAATGAATAGATAGTGTAGTTTTAACAAGGGATATGAAGCTGCAGAACTGCTGTCGACTTCTAAAAGTTTCCAGGATCGCTGGTCTTTATTAAATGTGTCTTATGCACCAATGTCATGAAAGCCGAAGGGTGAACTTGGGGTACCTGAGATAGCAAATCTGTTTTCAAGGATGCATTTAGAGAAGTTTGTGCTGGTTGCTGTTTCTAGATTTCCATCCAACGCTCCTGTTTTCCTCATACCGCCTGTCTTCTTGAGCCCCCCTTCTTACTATGCGTTGCCTTAAAATTCTGCTTCCCACCCTCCTTTTCTGACTCGCTCTGGACACCCCTCTTTCTTTTCGCATTCCTCCCTTCTATCCCTTCCTTTGTTCTTCCTTCTTAATCTTTCTCTGTGAGAACCCGTCTATGGGAGGGTGGCATAGGGCACGCATGGGCTACTGCCCCACAGCTGTGGTAATTCAGGTTATTTACCACTGATGTCCGGAGACCCGTCCCACTTCAGCACTGTAAACTGGGCCATGTACACCCGTACCACACCGGACTCTCAGGATAGCAAGGGGGAGCAGTTCGAGGCATCTCTTGTACCACACCGGACTCTCAGGATAGCAAGGGGGAGCAGTTCGAGGCATCTCTTGTACCACACCGGACTCTCAGGATAGCAAGGAGGAGCAGTTCGAGGCATCTCTTGAACCACACCGAACTCTCAGGATAGCAAGGGGGAGCAGTTCAAGGCATCTCATGTACCACACTGGACTCTCAGGATAGCAAGGGGGAGCAGTTTGAGGCATCTCTTGTACCACACCGGACTCTCGAGCAGTTCGAGGCATCTCTTGTACCACACCGGACTCTCGGGATAGCAAGGGGGAGCAGTTCGAGGCATCTCTTGTACCACACCGGACTCTCAGGATAGCAAGGAGGAGCAGTTCGAGGCATCTCTTGAACCACACCGAACTCTCAGGATAGCAAGGGGGAGCAGTTCAAGGCATCTCATGTACCACACTGGACTCTCAGGATAGCAAGGGGGAGCAGTTCGAGGCATCTCTTGTACCACACCGGACTCTCGAGCAGTTCGAGGCATCTCTTGTACCACACCGGACTCTCGGGATAGCAAGGGGGAGCAGTTCGAGGCATCTCTTGTACCACACCGGACTCTCAGGATAGCAAGGGGGAGCAGTTCGAGGCATCTCTTGAACCACACTGCACTCTCAGGATAGCAAGGGGGAGCAGTTCGAGGCATCTCTTGTACCACACCGGACTCTCAGGATAGCAAGGGAGAGCAGTTCAAGGCATCTCATGTACCACACTGGACTCTCAGGATAGCAAGGGGGAGCAGTTCGAGGCATCTCTTGTACCACACCGGAATCTCGAGCAGTTCGAGGCATCTCTTGTACCACACCGGACTCTCGGGATAGCAAGGGGGAGCAGTTCGAGGCATCTCTTGTACCACACTGCACTCTCAGGATAGCAAGGGGGAGCAGTTCGAGGCATCTCTTGTACCACACCGGACTCTCAGGATAGCAAGGGCGGGCAGTTCGAGGCATCTCTTGTACCACACTGGACTCTCGGGATAGCAAGGGGGAGCAGTTCGAGGCATCTCTTGTACCACACCGGACTCTCGGGATAGCAAGGGGGAGCAGTTAGAGGCATCTCTTGTACCACAATGGACTCTCGGGATAGCAAGGGGGAGCAGTTCGAGGCATCTCTTGTACCACACCGGACTCTCGGGATAGCAAGGGGGAGCAGTTCGAGGCCTCTCTTGTACCACACCGGACTCTCGGGATAGCAAGGGGGAGCAGTTCGAGGCCTCTCTTGTACCACACCGGACTCTCGGGATAGCAAGGGGGAGCAGTTCGAGGCATCTCTTGTACCACACCGGACTCTCGGGATAGCAAGGGGGAGCAGTTCGAGGCATCTCTTGTACCACACCGGACTCTCAGGATAGCAAGGGGGAGCAGTTCGAGGCATCTCTTGAACCACACCGGACTCTCAGGATAGCAAGGGGGAGCAGTTTGAGGCATCTCTTGTACCACACTGCACTCTCAGGATAGCAAGGGGGAGCAGTTCGAGGCATCACTTGTACCACACTGCACTGTCAGGATAGCAAGGGTGAGCAGTTCGAGGCATCTCTTGTACCACATTGCACTCTCAGGATAGCAAGGGGAGCAGTTCGAGGCATCTCTTGTACCACACCGGACTCTCGAGAAGTTCGAGGCATCTCTTGTACCACACTGCACTCTCAGGATAGCAAGGGGGAGCAGTTCGAGGCATCTCTTGTACCACATTGCACTCTCAGGATAGCAAGGGGAGCAGTTCGAGGTATCTCTTGTACCACACCTGACTCTCGGGATTGCAAGGGGAAGCAGTTCAAGGCATCTCTTGTACCACACCGGACTCTCAGGATCGCAAGGGGGAGCAGTTCGAGACATCTCATGTACCACACCGGACTCTCAGGATCGCAAGGGGGAGCAGTTCGAGGCATCTCTTGTACCACACTGGACTCTCAGGACAGCAAGGGGGAGCAGTTCAAGGCATCTATCGTATGTAGGATTGCAGGGTTAGAGACTCCCAGCTCAGTAGTCATGAAATAGCTGCAATAAGCGAATGTCCATAGAAGTACTTCAGTCACACAAAAGTGGGATACGATACACTGAGAAGAAGTAGCAGTACTCAGATGAGCATTGTGGGGTCTATAGAGTTCACTACATAATAAAACACAAGGTTCTCAATATGCACTGGTAAGGCACTATGACAATCCTGTAGTCTGTGATTTGAAAGTCATTCTGAACCCTCACATAGGCAGTTTGGTATGCAGATTTAAGATATTGCTCAAAGTCCCAGAAAGCAGCTCTGTGTAGCCAATTCACAGTCAGTGTTTTAGGTGTTTTTTCAGGTGTTTGTGTTTGCTGATCTTTGATGTGCACTTGGATTGTCCAGGTGTGTGTGTGCAGTTTTTTTTTGTATGGGGTGCGTAGCCACAATCCTGGTCACTGGAGCTCATTTTGTCAGACCCCTGTGCTTCAGCTTGTGATGGGTGCAGCAGCTTGGCGTAGCACACATAGCTCCAGCACTTGTGGTGAGGAATCCCTTGCCTCCGGTATAGGTACTTAGATGCAGCCCTCTGGTGCAGCGAAGGCAAAATCAACAAAAGTTGTCCATATTCCTTAGTGGTGGATGCTGAAAATGGAGCTCAGGTGAATATTTGTTGATGACTGTGGTGGTCTTTGGTTGAACAGGGAGGATAGGAGCCATTAGGCTATACACAGATCAGCTCCAGGCACATTTTCATGGGCAAATCGGTTCCTCTGGTCTCCCCCTCGCAGTGGCTGGGCTTCCCCTCTTCAGGCGTACAGCTGCTTGAGGTCAAGGGGTTCTTCTCCCCTCTCAGCAAACAGGGAGGCTGGTGCCTAGGTCTCAGGCAGACCCACAGCTTCTCCAGTAAAACCTGCAGTTTTAGGCAAGGTCCCACGCCTTGCGGTGACTGGCTATCACTGGTATCAGCCCTGGATCACAGCAGGTCTTTGAGTACTTTGCAAGGTATCTTAATTGTTGTCAGTGAAGCACCTTAAACTGGAACGAAGTGCAAATGTTTGGGTCCCACTTTTATACAGTGTTTTCAAACAGAGGATATGAATTCACCATCTAACGTTCAGATAATTATTCATGCAAGGTGATGCTCTCACTTCAGGTAGTGATGATGAAGATTCCAAGCATTAGTATCAATAACACGAGCACAATGAGTTTAAATCTCTGGACCTAGCTGTCATCAATCTTCCTAGATGGCTCACTCAAGGGAAGACCAAGTCCCAGTCACTGTGTATAAGCTTCTCTCAATCTACCAGTCAAATCTACTGACTCACCCCTCTTCATCTACCATTATCCGAATGGCAATGCTCAGGAAGGACTAATCTGCAATACCTTGCTAATTAGACCACATTGAACTCCTAATGGCAGCCCCGTATCTAGCCTTCCACGCTTCAGTGTCTCACTCCAGCTCAGTAAATCTGGCACAAACTTCCACTGTCTGTCCAGGCAGTATCAACGCCTCCATCTTGTGTTGTGCCATAACCGAGGACCATCAATAAAGGATCCTAATTGTTTCTAGCATACTTACTGTAAGACATTGCCTCCTTTTGCTTGGTCACCACCCATTTTTTTGTGGACTGAGGCTGCTGTTTTTTAAACTCTATGCACCGGGGCACTGCTGTTTCATTCTCCTACTGGTGACTATGTTCTGACACCCAATAAAAAATGGTAAAAATTGCTAATCCCCCAACTGGCATTTTTATCTTTTCTGTAAGGCCACAGTATATGCTGGTGGAAAGTATGCCAATGGCATAAAAAGTTAAATGTTACTGGTGGACTGCAGCAGCTATTGTGCCATTCTCTAGGCTGAGAAGGAACACATGGCGTCAGGCCTTTAATTGTAGCTTAGCTGCTGCAACTTTTAAACCTGCATGCAAACCTGTCAAACTAATCCTTTTTAATAAGATTGAACCTACTATTAAATATTAAAAAGTAACCTCCAAGTATGCCTTGCAGCCCACAAGGTAGGGTGCCTGGTATTTAAAAGCTGAACATGTAAGAATTTAATGTTAGCATGTTCCAAAAGTGTCTAGTTGCCAAAAGGTATTTTCACTGAACAGGGCTGTAGCTGTTCTATAGAGAAAACTAAAGTATGGTTTGAATGGCTTATTTGTGTCTTTGGTTTAGAATAAGCTACAAAAGTCATTCAGTCACTCTGTTTAATATTTATTACAAAATCCACTTCAGTTGTTAAGTCGGATTTTTGATAAATATATAGGAAAAGTAACTTTTAAAAAGTTACGCTTTTCCTGCTTGATGCCCAGCAGGCTAATTAGCATTAGAATGCCTGCAGCTGGCCTGTCAGAGCTGCTTTGATGACATTTCAAATACTGCTCTTGGAGCAGAGACAATGACTTGGGCCTGGCAGGATAGCTTTGAGAAAGAATGTGACATGGCGTAACCCAAGAAGGAGAATTCAAGAACTTTACTAACTTAAGAGGGACCAGGGGGAGACCTGCACTATTATAGTTTAGGGCTAATGAAGGCCTGGAGTATGGAGGTCTTTTCATCCCAAATACACTTTGGCCTTGTAGCTTTAGTTTCAACGTAAGTCCTGGAAACCTTTGAAGGTGACTAAGAGGCACCGCTTCAGAAAGTCAGAAAAGCTGGGACTTGAAATATTGTTGGACTTCCACAATCTCTGGAACTTCAGAGGGACCTTGCAACATAAGTATTTAATTTTTTAAAAACTGCATTGGTTACACCCTTAAAGTGCCCTTCTGGAAAATTCTGAGCTCAAGAAAAAAAAATAAAAAAAAAAAGAGTCCGAAGGAAAAGATCTTGACTAAGTGAAGGTGCAAAAAGTATTCGCCCAACAAGAGGACTTCATAAACAAAAGTGGTATATTAAGAGGGCCAATCATAAATGATTCAAGCCATAAAAGTGAGCATATAAATTACTCAATGGCATGTAACTACAGTTATTTATGAGACAAATTATTTAACGCAGTGTTTTAAGCATTGAATAATCCACGTTCTCTGCACTATCACTTTAAAATTGTTGTTGTTTTGTATATTGTGAACATGTAATCATACAAACAGGCTATGCATCACCATACAAATTTAAAAAAAAAAAATGTAAACAACTAGACAAATTAATTAAATATTAAGTCTTCCAATTAATTCTGTATAGCTGTATTCTCATATGTTAAATGAAGTCCCTGTAAGAGGTGGTCCTTAGGCACAGTGTTGCATAAGGATCTGAAAAATTGTCCCACTTTCCTTCAGAATTCTGTTCCTTTATGTAACTTTCAACAATATGTTTACATTTCCATGGCTCCTCAATAAAGTGTGTTGATGCATTTTGGCCACTTGGTTTCAGTGCATTGTTGTGGCAACAATACATTAATTCAGCATATCAGCGGATCAGTCAGTTGACTTTCCACAGAGCTAGTATGCTTCAGCATGGTTTCATGTTAATGGCCGCACCTTTAGCTAGTTTTAGGAGGTGACATACAGCTAACTAAGGCACACGCTGTTTACTGACGAGATGTTTATCCCGGATGCCTTTCCACCGACTTCAGGGACATCTCCCCACCTTTGACGAGGCTTTATACGTCTCCCTTTTTGCTCTTATGAGGCCTGAAACCAAGTGGTTGAAGCGCCACTATACTTTTTCTAGGCATTTTTCTCCTTAAAACTTTAAAGATTCATGGCTTCAGCCCAACTTATTGGATTTTGCAAATTTTTTGTCTCATTTTTCTTAATAAATTTATCTTTTAGAAATTGGTTGTGATTTTTATTGAGTTGTGTGTTGACTGTTATAGAGTTACTAAGGGGCATATGTATGAAAAAATGGCCTTGCGAATAGCAAATAGCGATTTTTAAGAATTCGCTATTTCCGAGTCGCAATTGGCCATGTAACAAAATTGCGATTCGGAATTAGCGATTTCTTAAAAATCGCTATTTGTGGTTTGCGAGGCCCAATTAACGAATCGCAATTTGCATTTTCGCAAATTGCGATTTTTTACCGATTCAGTAAAAATTTGCAAATTGCGAGAAGTTTTGAGAAAGCACACCTGGAGGAGCCTGATGACATCACAACCAGGAAGTAAGTCATCCCAGGCAGTTTCAGGTGCCACACCCAAACCAGCATCCAGGGAGAGAGCAGCCCAGCCACACAGAGCAGCACTCTGAAGGAGGCAGCACACCTGAGCAAGGATGGACACCTTAGCCCAAGGACAGGAGAAGGGAGAGAGAAAGATGAAGCTCAAATTCAGCGAGCAAGAGTTTGAGGTGCTGACAGAGAAGGTGGTCAGGAGCCACTGCAAAAAATGACTGTAGCTGCCAGTGGACTTATGTTTTCACTATGACGTAATAGTGCATTACTCAGGTCCTTCATTGTTTCTAGTTTTTCACTTAATCTTTTTTTGCAATTTGTCAAACGAACATTACCTGACTTAAAGTAATACATTTATTTCACTACAGGTACAGTTGTCAGAGAATTTGTGTCATTCATACTTACGTCTGAAATGGTTGTGTGTGATGTCAGCACACCTTTGCCCTCCCTCTGCTGCACTGGTCCTGTCTGCTGGCTGTAGGGGTGGTATGGGATCATCATCCTCATCAGATTCAGTATCACATATTTCTACAAGTATGCCCCTGGTGGTAGCTATATTGTGCAAAATAGCACAAGTAGCCACTATTCTACATGTCGTCTCTGGACTGTACTGTAGTGCCCCTCCACTTTTGTGGAGGCACCGGAAGTGACTCTTCAGCCGTCCAAATGTGCGCTCCGCCACATTGTGGGTTGCCCTGTGTGCTGCATTGTATCTCCGTTCAGCAGGTGTTGCAGGATTGAGGTAGGGCGTCATCATGTAGGTGCGCACTGCGTAGGCACTGTCTCCTGGAAGGGACAGAGGGTATGATAAGAAGTGAGCCATCTGACATCAGCACGCCATCAATGCGCCATTGTATAGAGGGACAATACCTAGTAGATATCCTTTTCCAAACTCCCCAGCTAGCAGTCTTGTGTGTATGCCGCTGTGGCGAAAGATGTACGAATCATGTGTGCTCCCTGGGTACGTGGCCACGAGATCAGTTATGATGTAGGAAGCATTGCAAATCACCTGTATATTCATTGAATGTTGGTATTTCCGGTTGCGGTACACATACTCTGTGGCTGATGGTGGACAGATTGCCACATGTGTCCCATCTATGGCACCTAGGACGTGGGGGAACTGTGCTATCTGGTAAAATTCAATTTTTGTCTGCTGTATTTCCTGTGGGGTGTGGGGTAATCTGATGTACTGGTGTAGTTTGCTCAGCATGGCGTTGATAAATGCATTGAAAAATCTGGAGAGGGTACTCTGTGAGACCCCTCCAGCTGCTGCTATGACCCATTGATAGCTCCCTGAGGCGAGTAGGTGGAGGGAGCATAATACCTGCACATGGGTGGGTATGCTGTGAGTCCTTAGTGTTCTGCGCTGCAGTATGGGTTGTAGCTCAGCTATCAGATCAAGTATCATGGCTGAGTTCAACCTATACCTCTCATATATTTCCTCCTCTGTCAGGTTAAAAAGTGTAATGCGCACTCTGAAAATGCGCTCCTGTCTCCTCCTCCCTCTCCTCAAACCTGCCAAGATCCTCATCCTCCTCGCCATGACGTAGAGTGCAGCCATTGTGGAAAAGAGTCTGAGGCATTCTGGGCCTCTTTATATAGGTTGCACCTGGTTACCACCTGGTTTCACTTAGTGGTATTTTGCATGTGCAAAATGCCATTCTGCGAAAAATCGCAATTTGCGATTTTTTGATGCATCTCTTTGCGACTTGGATTTTGCGACTCGCAATTTGCGCCTTGCAATTTCTTACTGGAAATACCGAATCGCAAAATGCGACTCGCAAAACCAGGTCGCAACGCAAAAAATCGCTATTTTTGCGATTTCTTATTTTTGGTCTGCGAATGCCTGTCATGCATCGCAGACCACGTTTTTGCACTTGCAAACGGCTGAATTTTGCGATTCGCACCATTTGCGAGTGCAATAATGTTTCATACATCTGGCCCTAAATGCTTTACACATTTTTCTAAGATTCTTGTTTCTATGCCATAACGTCCAGGGATTGGGCCTACGTTTAAAGTACTGAAACAGTGTGTTTAACCAATGGATTCTGGGGACTTATTACTTGAGCAGGATTCACATCTTTCCTAAGTAATAACCCATTTCTTACACATACACTCATAACCAACATGGAGTCCTGCTAGCAGGCAACATAAACAAAACACACACGCATGAACATCAGCACAGTGTCTTGGCATGACATATGAGTGGACTTTATATGAGCATTCTCGTACACATCACAGTTATTTCTGGAAAACAAGGAAAAGGCCTGGCCCCATACTAAAGATTCATAAATGGTATACTGCCACCACCGCTCAACGTGCACATTCCTGGGAAACATATGGTAATCTCGTCATTTAAATGAGCACGCTTTTGGTGCTTCTCATTACAGGAAGCTGGCTATCTATGTAGTGTACTAATGTAAGGGGACACTATGCAGATAGTCCAGGGCTACCCTTATTGGTTGACAGGGGTTAAAATAATAACCCTAAAAGTTCTCTTTTGTGGTATAGTGGGCGAGCAGTTAGGCTTATTAGAGGGCAGTGTTGAGCATTTATTGCACACACAGAGCCAGTAAGTGAGACATACACTCACTAAACAAATCCAACACCAATTTATAAAAATAAACACTTATTTTTATAGGAATTTAAAAACCAAGATCATCAAATACTTTGAGATATTCATTTTTATACTTTTCAAAAGTTGACAGTGCAATTTCTGGAGCTGTTATATTATCCTATTGAGAAACAACATATACTGCGTTCAGGCACTTAACAACGACCTACAGGACTGGTCTTCTGGAGTTAAGGTAAGTATGTGGCAGGGTCCAAAGCAACACCAACAGATCACTTGAAGAGGCTCTGAGGCGTCTGGGTGCACAGGTGCTTTTCAAGCCTCGGGGCCCTAATGTTATCCTATGAGGAAGAAATACACATTGCATATGGGTACTTGGCAACCATTTACAGGGCTGTTCTACTGGACTTGAGGTGAGTATGGGGCAAGGGCCATGGCCACACCAACGGGTCACCTCAGGGGGCTCTGAGGTATCCAGGTGCAGAGGTGTGTTATGGATTTGGGTGTCCCTTTCACTTCAATGAAGAACTGTCCAGTCGGAAAGAGGCTGCAAGCAGGGGCTGGGGGGCCAGTCCGGGGAACCCACAAGGGGGCTCGACCCTTAAGATCCTCAGGCATGTAGGGACACAGTTGGCCCACTTCTCCTCGGGCTGGGGGGCTTGGGTGCAGTGGTGTGTTTTGGCGTCAGGTTCTGGTGCAGGGGATACTCATGGTTGGAGGAGCCCTGCATAAAGAGGCTGCAGGTGGCATCTGGAAGTCCACTGTTGGCAAACCCAAGGTGGGCTTCCGCTCTGGAGGGTCTGGGGACCACACTGGAACCATTGGTGCACTTCAACTTGGGCTAGATGGCACGGGTGCAGTGGTGCTTTCCGGTGTCAGGTTTTTGGCAGTCCGGAGTCCTCAAAGTTCTTCTCTGGTGCCTGCAGGGTGCAGGGAAGTAGCTCCACTACTCCATAGGAGATCCTGACTACTTCTCAAAGTCCTGGCAGTCCACCCAGGGTTTTGAAGGCAGGATGAGTCATCTTTGGTGCAATTGTCGAGGACAGTGCACAGGCTGGTAACGTTGGGGCCATGTCAGTTGCTGCTCCTCAGTTATTGCTTTTCTCTGCTCTTTTGGTCCTTCTTCTGTAGTCCTGTGTATCTGAGGTCTTGGTATCAAGGGGTCCCCTTTATACTCAATTTAGGGGCGCTAAGGGGATTTAAGGGTAGTAGACAAAGGGATACTTATCCCTGGGGTCCCTACACCCCACTAAATTACCACTTCTTTTGGGGAGTGGGCATCAAACTGTGTCAGAATTCCTAATTCCACCACACAAAAGATGGGGGAATTCCTAATTTAGGCCCTCATTATGAACACAGCAGTTGTCGCCGCATAATAAACATTTTGCTGGGCTGGCAGGCGGAAACATTGTTTCTGCCTGCCGGTCCAGCAGAATGCCTGCCCGGGACATTACTGTCAATGCCTCTGTGCGGCACGTGCAGCTGCACCTGTCGCAGAGATCACTGCCCGTAAATCGGGCAGTGACCTGCGCTATGGGGCACTACACAGGGGCCCTTGCACTGCCCATGCCAAGTGCATGGGCAATGCAGGGGCCCCCAGAGGGGCACTGGAGCACCCCTTCCGCCAGCCTTTCCCTGGCGGGTTCGGCTGGGGGAAGTAGGGATCATTATCCGAAGGGCAGCAGCGCTGCCCTGTCGGATAATGAGTCCTTCCACTGCCAGGCTGCCTGTCGGAGGTGCTCATTATATGACGGTTCAGCCCGCCATGCCGGTGGCGGGCTTTTCAGCCGCCGCCAGCATGGCGGGCTGAACCGCCGGGGTTCGTAATGACCCCCTTAGTGTTTACTTCAGTCTAGTCACCCTAGAGGTGTGTCCAGCCTGGCAGTGCAACACGTCTTGTGCATAGTTAATTTTTCCACCTGTGTTGGTGCCAAATGAGCCTCAGGGCAGGGGGTTGCCTCCCCCAGGTCTGGGGGAAGCAGGGGTCTCATATCAAAGGTGGCAGGGTCTTTGGAGTTCCTAGCCTTGGTATGAAGATTTACTAGCTATCCTGTTGGCAGAGGTGATAACACCTCCTGCCAGAGCAGGCATTGTTTCTGACCTCATGAAGCAGAGGCTATCACCTCTAGGGGTTAGAAAGACGTCTGTGGTGGCAGGCTGGTCGAAATCAGTCAGCCATCACACTAGAGGACTAGGAGGTTTCAGTTGGCACCTCTAAGGTACCTTCTGAGTGCTGGAATCAGTACAGTATGGATTTATTAAGACAAGGAGTTTGATACAAAACACCACTATTTTCCGTGCAGCCATCATGTAGCTAGGTCACTTGCGCTGACAAGTGTCTAGTACATGCTTTAAGATAGCTGCCCGGTCAATTGCAATGTCTAGAAAACAACTATGTATTATGTATTACAATGCAACCTGCCTTAGGGCTCTTAACCCCTTCCCCGCCACGGACGTAATGGTTACGTCCATGGCAGCGCCCGTGTGGCGCCATGGACGTAACCATTACGTCCTGAATGCTGCCCTCGGGAGAAGCGCTAGCGCTCCTCCCGAGGGCCGCCCCCCCACCCCCCTAGGTCAGGGCTGACAGGGGAATCCCTTCCCCTTCAACCCCCGACCCCTCCCCCACCCCCCCTGTGACGTCAGCGCGCGAGCGCGCGCTGACAATCACACAACCTCCCCCATCGCGCTGGAAGCAGAGCTTCCAGCGCGATCGAAAGAGAAATGCTTTTGCATTTCTCTTTCGATCACGTGGGGGAGGCCCGGAGGGGCTTCAAAGGGAAGGAAATGTATTTCCTTCCCTTTGAAGTCTCTCCGAGGGTTTCAAAAGCCGGATTGCTTGCAATCCGGCTTTTGAAACCCCACTAGACACCAGGGATTTTTTTTTTTTTAGATGTAATTGACAGAAGGGAGCGACCCCTTGGGCAAGGGTCGCTCCCAGGGGGTCATTTTTTTTAAGGCCTTTTCTGCCCCCCCTGGGGGCAGTTCGGCCTAATAATAGGCCGATCTGCCCCCAGGGGGGGCAGAAACCTCTAGACACCAGGGATACTTTTTTTTTTTTTTTTTTTTGATTTGTTTTCTTTTGTGTTTTAGGTGTGGGATGCGACCCCTTAGGCAAGGGTCGCTCCCATAGGGGGGAAATTATATTTAGGCCATTTCTGCCCCCTTTGGGGGCAGATTGGCTTATTTTTATGAGGCCAATCTGCCCCCAAGGGGGGCAGAAACCACTAGACACCAGGGAGTTTTTTTTGTTTGTTTGTTTTTCACGTAAGGGGAGCGACCCCTTAGGCAAGGGTCGTTCCCATGGGGGGAAAATTTATTTTAGGCCATTTCTGCCCCCCATGGGGGCAGATCAGCCTATTTTTATTAGGCCGATCTGCCCCCACGGGGGGCAGAAACCACTAGGCACCAGGGATTTTTGTTGTTGTTGTGTTTTACAGATGGGGAGCGTCCCCTTAGGCAAGGGTCGCTCCCCTGGAGGGGCAAATTGTATTTAGGCCATTTCTGCCCGCTTTGGGGGCAGATCGGCCGATTTTAGGTCAATCTGCCCCCAAGGGGGGCAGAAACCACTAGGCACCAGGGATCTTTTTTTTGGGCCGTCACGCAAGGGGAGCGACCTTGTAGGCAAGGGTCGCTCCCCGGGGGGGGGGGTGAGGGGGGCAAATTTATTTTAGGCCATTTCTGCCCCCCCTGGGGGCAGATCGGCCTATTAGTATTAGGCCGATCTGCCCACAGGGGGGGCAGAAACCTCTAGGCGCCTGGGCAAATAGTTTTTTTGTGTTTTTTTTTTGTTTGTTTGTTTTTTTAGAGATGGGGAGCGACGCATTAGGCAAGGGTCGCTCCCCTGGGGGGCAAATTGTATTTAGACCATTTCTGCCCCCCTTGGGGGCAGATTGGCCGATTGTAGGTCAATCTGCCCCCAAGGGGGGCAGAAACCACTAGGCACCAGGGATCTTTTTTTTGCGCCGTCACGCAAGGGGAGCGACCTTGTAGGCAAGGGTCGCTCCCCGGGGGGGGGGCAAATTTATTTTAGGCCATTTCTGCCCCCCCTGGGGGCAGATCGGCCTATTGGTATTAGGCCGATCTGCCCACAGGGGGGGCAGAAACCTCTAGGCGCCTGGGCAAATAGTTTTTTTGTGGTTTTTTTTTTGTTTGTTTGTTTTTTTAGAGATGGGGAGCGACGCATTAGGCAAGGGTCGCTCCCCTGGGGGGCAAATTGTATTTAGACCATTTCTGCCCCCTTTAGGGGCAGATTGGCCGATTGTAGGTCAATCTGCCCCCAATGGGGGCAGAAACCACTAGGCACCAGGGATCTTTTTTTTGCGCCGTCACGCAAGGGGAGCGACCTTGCAGGCAAGGGTCGCTCCCCGGGGGCGGGTGGGGGGGAAAATTTATTTTAGGCCATTTCTGCCCCCCTGCGGGCAGATCGGCCTATTGGTATTAGGCCGATCTGCCCCCGGGGGGGGCAGAAACCTTTAGGCGCCAGGGCAAAACATTTTTTGTGTGGGTTTTGTTTTTGTTTGTTTGTTTTTTTAGAGATGGGGAGCGACGCATTAGGCAAGGGTCTCTCCCCTGGGGGGCAAATTGTATTTAGACCATTTCTGCCCCCTTTGGGGGCAGATTGGCCGATTGTAGGTCAATCTGCCCCCAATGGGGGCAGAAACCACTAGGCACCAGGGATCTTTTTTTTGCGCCGTCACACAAGGGCAGCGACCTTGCAGGCAAGGGTCGCTCCCCGGGGGGGTGGGGGGGCAAATTTATTTTAGGCCATTTCTGCCCCCCTGGGGGCAGATCGGCCTATTGGTATTAGGCCGATCTGCCCCCGGGGGGGGCAGAAACCTTTAGGCGCCAGGGCAATTTTTTTTTTGTGTGGGTTTTGTTTTTGTTTGTTTGTTTTTTTAGAGATGGGGAGCGACGCATTAGGCAAGGGTCGCTCCCCTGGGGGGCAAATTGTATTTAGACCATTTCTGCCCCCCTTGGAGGCAGATTGGCCGATTGTAGGTCAATCTGCCCCCAAGGGGGGCAGAAACCACTAGGCACCAGGGATCTTTTTTTTGCGCCGTCACGCAAGGGGAGCGACCTTGCAGGCAAGGGTCGCTCCCCGGGGGGGTTGGGGGGGCAAATTTATTTTAGGCCATTTCTGCCCCCCCTGGGGGCAGATCGGCCTATTGGTATTAGGCCGATCTGCCCCCGGGGGGGGGGGGCAGAAACCTCTAGGCGCCAGGGCAAATTGTTTTTTTTGTGGTTTTTTTTTGTTTGTTTGTTTGTTTTTGTAGAGATGGGGAGCGACCCATTAGGCAAGGGTCGCTCCCCTGGGGGGCAAATTGTATTTAGACCATTTCTGCCCCCCTTGGGGGCAGATTGGCCGATTGTAGGTCAATCTGCCCCCAAGGGGGGCAGAAACCACTAGGCACCGGGGATTTTTTTTTTGCCACCAATGTCACGCAAGGGGGGGCGACCCCATAGGCAAGGGTCGCTCCCGGGGGGGCAGGGGGGTTGGGGGGTGGGGGACAAATTTATTTTAGGCCATTTCTGCCCCCCCTGGGCCCGGCTGAGCTAGAGGCCAAAATCCAGAGGTAGGCACTGTTTTCTATGAAAAAATGTGATGTGTCCACGTTGTGTTTTGGGCCATTTCCTGTCGCGGGCGCTAGGCCTACCCACACCAGTGAGGTATCATTTTTATCGGGAGACTTGGGGGAACGCTAGGTGGAAGGAAATTTGTGGCTCCTCTCAGATTCCAGAACTTTCTGTCACTGAAATGTGAGGAAAACATGTTTTTTTAGCCAAAATTTGAGGTTTGCAAAGGATTCTGGGTAACAGAACCTGGTCAGAGCCCCACAATTCACCCCATCTTGGATTCCCCTGGGTTTCTAGTTTTCAAAAATGCGCTGGTTTGCTAGGTTTCCCCAGGTGCCGGCTGAGCTAGAGGCCAAAATCCACAGGTAGGCCCTGTTTTCTATGAAAAAATGTGATGTGTCCAGGTTGTGTTTTGGGCCATTTCCTGTCGCCGGCGCTAGGCCTACCCACACAAGTGAGGTATCATTTTTATCGGGAGACTTGGAGGAACGCTGGGTGGAAGGAAATGTGTGGCTCCTCTTAGATTCCAGAACTTTCTGTCACCGAAATGTGAGGAACATGTGTTTTATTAGCCAAATTTTGAGGTTTGCAAAGGATTCTGGGTAACAGAACCTGGTCCGAGCCCCGCAAGTCACCCCTCCTTGGATTCCCCTAGGTCTCTAGTTTTCAGAAATGCACAGGTTTGGTAGGTTTCCCTAGGTGCCGGCTGAGGTAGAGGCCAAACTCTACAGGTAGGCACTTCGCAAAAAACACCTCTGTTTTTTTCCAAAATTTAGGATGTGTCCACGTTGCGCTTTGGGGTGTTTCCTGTCGCCGGCACTAGGCCTACCCACACAAGTGAGGTATCATTTTTATCGGGAGACTTGGGGGAACGCTGGGTGGAAGGAAATTTGTAGCTCCTCTCAGATTCCAGAACTTTCTGCCACAGAAATGTGAGGAACATGTGTTTTTTTAGCCACATTTTGAGGTTTGCAAAGGATTCTGGGTAACAGAACCTGGTCCGAGCCCCGCAAGTCACCCCTCCTTGGATTCCCCTAGGTCTCTAGTTTTCAGAAATGCACAGGTTTGGTAGGTTTCCCTAGGTGCCGGCTGAGCTAGAGGCCAAAATCTACAGGTAGGCACTTCGCAAAAAACACCTCTGTTTTTTTCCAAAATTTAGGATGTGTCTACGTTGCGCTTTGGGGTGTTTCCTGTCGCCGGCGCTAGGCCTACCCACGCAAGTGAGGTATCATTTTTATCGGGAGACTTGGGGGAACGCTGGGTGGAAGGAAATTTGTAGCTCCTCTCAGATTCCAGAACTTTCTGCCACAGAAATGTGAGGAACATGTGTTTTTTTAGCCAAATTTTGAGGTTTGCAAAGGATTCTGGGTAACAGAACCTGGTCCGAGCCCCGCAAGTCACCCCTCCTTGGATTCCCCTAGGTCTCTAGTTTTCAGAAATGCACAGGTTTGGTAGGTTTCCCTAGGTGCCGGCTGAGCTAGAGGCCAAAATCTACAGGTAGGCACTTCGCAAAAAACACCTCTGTTTTTTTCCAAAATTTAGGATGTGTCCACGTTGCGCTTTGGGGTGTTTCCTGTCGCCGGCGCTAGGCCTACCCACGCAAGTGAGGTATCATTTTTATCGGGAGACTTGGGGAAACGCTGGGTGGAAGGAAATTTGTAGCTCCTCTCAGATTCCAGAACTTTCTGCCACAGAAATGTGAGGAACATGTGTTTTTTAGCCAAATTTTGAGGTTTGCAAAGGATTCTGGGTAACAGAACCTGGTCCGAGCCCCGCAAGTCACCCCTCCTTGGATTCCCCTAGGTCTCTAGTTTTCAGAAATGCACAGGTTTGGTAGGTTTCCCTAGGTGCCGGCTGAGCTAGAGGCCAAAATCTACAGGTAGGCACTTCGCAAAAAACACCTCTGTTTTTTTCCAAAATTTAGGATGTGTCCACGTTGCGCTTTGGGGTGTTTCCTGTCGCCGGCGCTAGGCCTACCCACGCAAGTGAGGTATCATTTTTATCGGGAGACTTGGGGGAACGCTGGGTGGAAGGAAATTTGTAGCTCCTCTCAGATTCCAGAACTTTCTGCCACAGAAATGTGAGGAACATGTGTTTTTTTAGCCAAATTTTGAGGTTTGCAAAGGATTCTGGGTAACAGAACCTGGTCCGAGCCCCGCAAGTCACCCCTCCTTGGATTCCCCTAGGTCTCTAGTTTTCAGAAATGCACAGGTTTGGTAGGTTTCCCTAGGTGCCGGCTGAGCTAGAGGCCAAAATCTACAGGTAGGTACTTCGCAAAAAACACCTCTGTTGTCTTCCAAAAATTCGGATGTGTCCACGTTGCGCTTTGGGGCGTTTCCTGTCGCGGGCGCTAGGCCTACCCACACAAGTGAGGTATCATTTTTATCGGGAGACTTGGGGGAACATAGATTAGCAAAACAAGTGTTATTGCCCCTTGTCTTTCTCTACATTTTTTCCTTCCAAATATAGGAGAGTGTGTAAAAAAGACATCTATTTGAGAAAAGCCCTGTAATTCACATGCTAGTATGGTCACCCCGGAATTCAGAGATGTGCAAATAACCACTGCTCCTCAACACCTTATCTTGTGCCCTTTTTGGAAATACAAAGGTTTTCTTGATAGCAATTTTTTACTCTTTATATTTCAGCAAATGAATGGCTGTATACCCGTTATAGAATGAAAACGCACGTCAGGGTGCAGCTCAGTTATTGGCTCTGGGTTCCTCGGGTTCTTGATGAACCTACAAGCCCTATATATCCCCGCAACCAGAGGAGTCCAGCAGACGTAACGGTATATTGCTTTCGATAATCTGACATTGCAGGGAAAAGTTACAGAGTAAAACGTAGAGAAACATTTATGTTTTTTTCACCTAAATTTCAATATTTTTCTTTTTCAGTTGTTATTTTCTGTAGGAAACCCTTGTAGGATCTACACAAATGACCCCTTGCTGAATTCAGCATTTTGTCTAGGTTTCAGAAATGTTTAGGTTTCTGGGATCCAGCATTGGTTTCATGCCCATTTCTGTCACTGACTGGAAGGAGGCTGAAAGCACAAAAAATTGCAAAAATGGGGTATGTCCCAGAAAAATGCCATTATTGTGTTGAAAAATTGGGTTTTCTGATTCAAGTCTGCCTGTTCCTAAAAGCTGGGAAGCTGCTGAGTTTAGCACCGCAAACCCTTTGTTGATGCCATTTTCAGGGGAAAAACGACAAGCCTTCTTCTGCAGCCACTTTTTCCAATTATTTTGAAAAAAACAAAATTTTCCCTGTATTTTGGCCATATTCTTGGCCTCTTTCAGGGGAACCCACAAAGTCTGGGTACCTCCAGAATCCCTAGGATGTTGGAAAAAAAAGGACGCAAATTTGGCTTGGTTAGCTTATGTGGACAAAAAGTTATGCGGGCCTAAGCGCGAACTGCCCCAAATAGGCAAAAAAAGGCCTGGCACAGGAGGGGGAAAAGGCCTGGCAGCGAAGTGGTTAAGACCTGCTGTAGGGGTGACATACATATAATGCATGCAGTGACTTTGGCATGGCACCCAGTGTGTGTGCCAACTTGAGTTTTTACTCAGGGTTTGCACCCGACACGCAGTCTGGTAACCCAGGATAGGGATGCACATGTATTTACCATGTAAGGGACATTCCATCCCAACATCATTTTGCATCTTTACATCATTTTTCTCCCTTTCCACCACTTCTTTTTCTCCCTTTCAGCTTCTCTTCCCACCATCTCTCTTCTTTACTTTCTGTTTACATTATCCTGTGTCCATCTTCAGTCCTTCCAACCCATCACCTTCTTCCTTTCTCTCTTCTCATCATTCTACCCTTTTCCTTGTGACTGTTTTCTCTTTTCCTCTTCCTGCTACTTTTAATCCATTGTGAAATGCTCCTTACCCATGCCCCTTTCCCCATTTCCTTTTCACTTCACTCCGTTCTTATGTTGTTTCGTCAGTTTTTTTCCTCTTCTCCAGTTCTAACCATATCATCTCACTTTCTCTTACCCCTCACTCCTTATCCTCCCTTTTTACTGTCTCTCTCCTTCCTCCCAAGCTCTAGCTTTTGCCTTTTTCCTTTACTCCCCCTTCTCTTTATCTCCTTTTTATTTGCCCCTCACTTGCTTTCCTCATTTCCTACCTATATGATCCTTTCTCCATCGTCCCTTCTCTTTTTCCGTCATCCTTTCTCCCTTGTCTTTCTCCTGTTTTTCTCGCTATGTTGAAGTTTATCTTCTTTCTTCCTAGTCTTTCTTTCACACCCATCCGTTTTCTTCTTTCCCTACATAGTCTTTTTCTCCCTATAGCCTCTCTCAGGTGGCTTCTTTCTTTCCTCATATTTACTCCTAAAGGTAGAAGCAAATAATGATTGATCTACTGTCCTTGAAGGATGAAAGATGAAGATTGAGATTGTGTAAAGTGGGAGAGTAATTAAAAGTGGCTAGCCCTAAACCACACAGAAGGAATACTGCAGAACAAAGGAACAGGAAAATCTGGAGACCATATATATCCGGTGAATAAAGACTGGATGGTAAATAGCTCCTCATTTGCTGTCAGGTTTCTATAGATCACAATAAAACAATTCTCAGCTACTTAGCCTAGCTTTACCACCCTCTGGCGCCGTCCTTTGTCCCAAAGGCTACATGACCTTCTCCTGTGATTTAATTTATGTCATATTATGTGAGGTCATCTCCTTTGATGTTATGCTTACGCTAAAGGATTACAATATAATTTGTTGTGATGTCATCATTATACAAATTAGCATGTTTACACGCTCAAATATCCTACCTCTTTTTTGTCAAGAATATTGGCAAATATGTGTTGTGATGAGCCATCAAATGCAATATACCTACTTATGCATATTACAAACTTTAACTCAAGTGACTTCTAAAGTAGACTTTAGGGCAAAGAAAAACAATGACTGAATAAGTAATTACTGTGGAGCTTCCAACTTCAACCATATGGGAAAAAGATCTACCACAAGTTAAGGATCATAATCTGGAAAAGAGACAGACTGTTAGTCTTGTCCTGCTGCAAGAGGCCAATGGTCACCGCAGTAAGAGATGGTCACACTCAACATCCCACTTTTGAAGAGGTAGTAGGACCGCAATCAACATGACCATTAAGAAACCGATTCAGCAAACTCTTTGACTCCGAGCTGTAGATGTATGGCAACAATAGAGAAAACAGAGTTGCTGAATGTTTCACAGTAACATTTACATGTCTTACGTGGTTGGACACAGCTCCCTGCTTGGTTCAGGTTCCAGGAAACCAGCTGGAGACTATTTGAAAAGTAGATTCTCAAGACCATCTTTGGTCTAAAGGGAAAATGAGTGGATTGGTTGAGGACATCAACAACTATAACATGAATCAGCTGGATGCACTGCCTTTTTTGTTGTTTATGGAGGAGCATTATGTCCTGAACGCTGTTGGAATAGTCGCCATTTTACAAGAGGCAGAAGACAAGCTCCACTGACTGTTTTCAACATGCCTACTGAATGGAAGGAAATCCCTGTGCACAGTAATTTTAGAAATAGAGTGTGTGAAATTTCCCTTTCTCAGCTACTTCCTGGTCACTTATGCGCTGGTCACCAGGACTATATCGAGAAACATCTAGCTACAAAGATTTTTATAAAGAACCCAGATGGTAGCATAAAACATACTGTTATAAATAAAATTCCTAATATAGTTATTTCCAATTGCACTTTAGAAGTAATTTGTGTATGAGCTGACAGCTAGTACTTCTCTTTAACATATAGAACTTAAAGTGGATCTACCAACAAAATAATTACAAACATGCTTTTTAGAAGGGGTAACTATCGGTTTATAAACTCGGCTTTGAAGTTGGTCAGATAAAACCTGCAGAAACAAACAATTATTACTGAGTGACTCCGGTACATGTTTCTTGTACAATGTAAAGGTACCAGATTAATCTATGTTGCCAAGGACGCAATTCTGTGGGTGTCTTTTGGTAGACAAGTCATTGGTTCATGAGTTTAATTTCCACTAAAATGAATTACAAATACAACCATCAGAATGCATTAAATTGCTCAAATAAAACCATGTCCGGCAGCACTACATACTTGGTGACCTGTAGTCATGATTCGGGTGCCGTTAAGCATAGGGCTGCTCTTTTACATATCTTTGTTTTCAAGTGTATCAGTCTAATTAATGGGAGGCAGACTGAAGCTCCCTCAATGCACGGAGTCAGAAACTCAAAATCTCATTGACATGGAGTCATCTCCCACACCTGCTCATTTAAAAAAAGACAATTAGCCAAATAATGTTTACGTTTTGCCTGCACAATGCTTGCACTGTGCTTGGAAATCTCTTGTAAAAACAACAACAAAAAACACAAAATAAAAGGCTTCAAGCCTTCCCATCATGTACCTATACTTAGCATTGGGTAGGTTCGTCACTCACTTTTCCTTACTTCTTATTGGTGAGCATGTTGCCTAGTTTCACTCTGCAGGTCTTCCTGCTCTTCTTTCTGTTCATGCCGTGGCATATTGCTTGGCCAAAGTACAGCTTCCGGTCACTCTGCATGGGCTGGTGGCCAGTGTCCTTCCCCTGGCTACGCAATTCGAAGGTATTTTCTTTTTGTTATATGCCGTCTACCACGCTGTACGAATGCATCTGCAATTGGTGGCTTTGCTAATACTTGTTTCCAGATGCCATCATCATATGATTTTAACAAACTTTCCTGTGGTATTTTGTACTATTTCCAGCTAGCTGGGAAGGGGAGCTTCAAAATCTCACTAGGATATCTAGTGTCCCAAAGTCTGATTAAATCATTAAAGGTCTTTTTGGTGACATACATCACTCCATGAAAATCAATATTAGTGGATGTAACATGCAGCACCCTTTGCAGGGTGGAAGCGATAAGACACTCAACTGAATATATGTATACAAAAGAACAGTGGCCGTGTATACGGTACCTGATACTTGCTTGACGAAGGCGGTTATGATGTCCGACAGGCTTATCATGATCGTGACTGTTGCTTAAAATACAGGATCAATATACATGAACTTGACTATCATATCTTCAGGATCCTTCTTCGCTCAGTAATGCTTTAAAAATATTTGATGAGATGAAATTATACCTAGCCTTGGGCCTTGAGGAAGTCTTGTTGACAAAACACGTGTTGGCTGTTGTATCTCTGGACTCATGATGGAGGTTACCGTATGTACCACTTGGATGAAAAAAAACGCTACCACATACTCATATTGAATTGGAACGTTTACTGATGCAACAAGAAGACATGGACCTTTGTGGTGTGCCTTGGTAGAATAGTGTGGGACTCAACTGAATATATTCTCTGCTGTAAAACAGCAATTTTCTTTTGCAGTTAAAAAAAAATCATACTTTGCAGGCAAACGCCTTCTTCGCAGCGTTTCCATTGATGAAGCCCGAGATAATGTGATGTTACAAATCTCTGGTGGTGGTTTTCATAGGATGGACAAGTCCGCGAGAAGTATGATCCTCTGCAGTGCAGACTAGATCGGGTTTAGGAGTTTGATTTTTGCGATGTGGTCTGCTCTCTACCAAACAAGAGTTTTCTTTGACGATCTCTGAAAGCACTTTGTTGTGTTCCTACAAATACAAAGCGTTTTTTTTTCTTTTTTGGAAGATAGGCATTCTTAAGGCATTCTTAAAACATTGTAGTCATAATATTCAGTATGAAGCACTATGTTAATGTAGAGGGTTTGAGGCAAAACGCCAAAGAAAAATATAATGAAAACATAAGCAAACATGTACCTCCATCACAGTCAAAGGGAGCCTTTTTTTCCTCTTCGTATTGCTCCATCTTTCTGTTACGCATTGTAACTGGGATACCCCTTGTAGCCACAGTTTTCCTTGAGGAATTAATATTAAATAATGTACCTCAACCTATATTCGCGTTCACAAAGTGATTTGAGACTTCTGATCTCCAGCAGCTAGGCACAGTAGGAAAGCTGCCCTAAATGATGCAGTGTTTTTTTAATAAATGCATCAAGTACAGCAGTACGTTTTCGCGGATTAATGAAGATGGATCCTTTGGGCTACTTGTAGTTTTATTAGAAGCACATGTGGGATGATTGATTCGGCATGGGGTTGTAAAAGAAAGCTTCAAAAGTGTTGGATAATTGGGATGCAGGACATATAGGTATGTTTTTCTTATTAACAATGATTTTTGCAGCAGGCTATATAACAGATGTATCAACGGATATCAATCTGGTGCTCCTAGGTGTTGGAGGTGCTTATGCTGTGCTTGGAAATCTCTTATAAATTAAAAAAGGGGGCTTTGAGTCTGCCCATCACTTACCTCTGGGTACGTCCAACGTCACCCTCATTTCCTTACTTCTTATTGGTCAGCACATCCTCTGGTTTCACTCGGTGGGTCTTCCTGCTGTTTTTTCCTATTACACAGGGGGGATTAATTGATTTGCCCAGGATTAAAACTTTTCTAGCTATTGCGTCAATAATTTTTGATTGTATTAAGGACACAGAGGTGAGGATTATGCTTTCTCTTTCTTTTACTGACAACACACCAATAAAAACAGTAAAAACTTTAAACTACATTTCCCGTGAACACTAAGCCATCCAATTAAGGCCCTTCTCTGTCGATATAAATAGCTTTAACACTAGAGTCTGTCCTCTTTCTTTGCCATAAACAACAAGATTAAGAGTCAATATAGAACTTGCAGAAAACCGGTCTGTCCATCGTACTCCTGGGACATGCCATTCGTTCGAAAACCACTTTGTTTGGCGACCTCAGCTGTAGAACAGACAAACGTAAATTTAAATCCAACATCATAACCGGGGAAATTCAGGAAGCATTATTATTCAGCCCTGCAGAAGGAGACAAGCAAAAACTAATAACTACATACAGGAAGTTGCCTCTGTATATACTATCTCAAAGTGAGAGATAGTGTGCACAGAGTCCAAGGGTTCCCCTTATAGGTTGATAGTAACGATAATAGATAATACTAGTGCTCTATTTGTGGTAGTGTGGTCACGTAGTAGGCTTATCATAGGGTGTTGTTAAGCATTTGTTGTACACACATATGCAATAAATTAGAACACACACTCAAAGACTTAGCTCCAGGCTAATATGTTTTTATATAGAAAAATATTATTTTCTTAATTTATTTTAGAACTACAAGATTCAGATATCAAGTAAGTTCATGAATTGTAAGGATCTTGGCATAGGTAAATATGGAACTTTGAAGAAAAACAGTAATGTATACAGTTTGGCATAAAATGGCAATAATCTATTTTAAAAGTGGACACTGCAAAATTCAACAGTTCCTGGGGGAGGTAAGTAAAGGTTAGTTTGTCAGGTAAGTAAAGCACTTACAAGTTTAGTCTCTGGGGCATAGGCAGCCCACTGTTGGGGGTTCAAGTCAACCCCAAACACCCAGCACCAGCAACACAGGGCCAGTCAGGTGCAGAGGTCAAAGAGGCGCCAAATTAACATAGGCACCTATGGAGACTAGGGGGGCTCTGGTTCCAGTCTGCTAGCAGGTAAGTACCTGCGTCCTCGGGGAGCAGACTAGGGGGGGTTTGTAGAGCACTGGGGTGGGTGGGGGGGGCAAACAGGCACACAAAATACACCCTCAGTGGCACAGGGCATGGGTCGGCTGGGTGCAGTGTGCAAACAAGACGTTGGGTTTGTGACTGAAATCAATGAAGCGGCCTGGGGGTCACTCTGGCGATGCAGGCAGGGCACAGGGGGGCTTCTCGGGCCAGCCACTGACTGGGCAACGATAAGGACCGCCTGCTGGTCACTCCTGCACTGGTAATTGGTTTCTCTCGGGCCTGGGGGCTGTGGGTGCAGTGTTTCTTCCAAGCGTCTGGTTCTTTGTTACCAGACAGTTGCGGTCAGGGGGAGCCTCTGGATTCTCTCTGCAGGCGTCGCTGTGGGGGTGCAGGGAGGTCATCTCAGGGTGTCCACATCGTGGGAGTCGCCTGGGGGTCCTCGCTGCAGTGTTGGTTTCTCTGGACACGAGCTGGAGGCGTCGGGTGCAGAGTGTTGGGGGCTCACGCTTCCGGAGTGAGGCTGGAGTCCCTTTAAAGACGGTTTCTTCTTTGTAGTTTAGACAGAACCGCTGTCCACAGGAGTTTCTTGGTCCTTTGGGTTGCAGAGCAGTCCTCTGAGTTGGCAGAGGTCGCTGGTCCCACCGGATGTATTACTGTTGCAGGTTCTTTGAGACTGGAGACACGCTGGTAGGGCTGGGGCCAAGTCAGTTGTTGTCTGTCTTCTCTGCAGGGCTTTCAGGTCAGCAGTCCTTCTTCTTCTTTAGGTCGTCAGGAAATCTCTTTTTCTGGGTTCAGGGTCGCCCCTAAATCAATTTAGAGGTGTGTTTAGGGCTGGAGGTCAGTAGCCAATAGCTATTGTCCCTGAGGATGGCTACACCCTCCTAGTGCCTCCTCCCTGTGGGGAGGGGGGCACATCCTAATCCTATTGGGGGAAATCCTCCAAAGCAAGATGGAGGATTTTCTAAGGCAGGGGTCACCTCAGCTGAGGACACCTTAGGGGCTATCCTGGCTGGAGGGTGACTCCTCCTTGTTTTTCTCATTATCTCCTCCGGACTTGCCGCCAAAAGTGGGAGCTGTGTCCGGGGGAAGGGCACTTCCACTAGCTGGAGTGCCCTGAGGCACTGTAACACCAGGCTTGAGCCTTTGAGGCTCATCACCAGGTGTTACAGTTCCTGCAGGGGCAGGTGTGAAGCACCTCCACCCAGGACAGGCTTTGTTCCTGGTCACAGAGTGCACAAAGGCACTCACCCCATGTGGCCAGAAAACCATCAAAATGTGGCAGGCTGGCAGAAACTGGTCAGCCTAGCACTAGTAGTTGGGCTGGTATGCAGGGGCCATCTCTAAGATGCCCTCTGTGTGCATTTATCAATAAATCCTACACTGACATCATTGTGGATTTATTGTGCTGAGAAGTTTGATACCAAACTTCCCAGAATTCAGTGTAGCAATTATGGAACTGTGGAGTTCGCGTTTGACAAACTCCCAGACCATAAACTCTTTATGCTACCCTGCACTTACAATGTCTAAGAATTGGCTTAGACACTGTAGGGGCATAGTGCTCATACAGCTATGCCCTCACCTGTAGTATAGTGCACCCTGCCTTAGGGCTGTAAGGCCTGCTAGAGTGGTGACTTACCTATGCCACAGGGAGTGGGTTGTGGGCATGGCACCCTGAGGGGGGTGCCATGTCCACTTAGTCTTTTTCTCCCCACCAGCACACACAAGCTGTGAGGCAGTGTGCATGTGCTGAGTGAGGGGTCCCCTGTGTGGCATAATACATGCTGCAGCCCTTAGAGACCGTCCCTGGCCACAGGGCCCTTGGTACCAGGGGTACCATTTACAAGGAACTTATCTGTGTGCCAGGGCTGTGCCAATTGTGGAGACAAAGGTACAGTTTTAGGGAAAGAACACTGGTGCTGGGGACTGGTTAGCAGGGTCCCAGAATGCATTCAATCATAACTAGCATCAACAAAAGGTTAGGGGGTAACCATGCCAACAGTGGCATTTTCCTACACTACACATATATGTATAGGGTTGGGTACTTTTATCAAATATTAACATTTATCTGATAACAGTTATATCATACAAAGCATGCATAGCATAATCTTATGGAGGGTGGGATGATCCTCGTCTCTGTGTCCTTAATAGAACTTAAAATTCTTGACGGGATAGCTAGAAAATGTTTTATTCTATGGCAGGTCCGGAGGCTTCGGATTATGCTAGTTTAAAGTCTACTCACCACTTCAGATACTACATCAATAGGTTTGCGATAAAATATTTTGAAGGTAGAATCATTTGACCAGTCTGCTGCTGCCATAATATACTCCAATCTAGTTCCTGTTGAAAATGCTGTAGAAGCCATAGCTCCTGTGACAGAAAGAGCTCCAAAGATGTTTACATCTATAACTGCTTCTGCCAATAACCATTTGACCCAACGAGCCAAAGTTGCTGCAGTGACTGATCGAAAAGGCTTCTGTAAATAAATTAATAATTGACCAGAAACATCCTGTCTGAATTCACAAGTACAATCCACATAAGCCTTTACACATTGACCAACACATGGCTTTTTATTATGTGGAAAAGACGGATATGAAATACACCTTGATGAAGTCTTAGTACGTCTGATAATGGAAAAGGATACTCCTTCTGGAGTAAATACTCTACCTGATAAATCCAAAGCCTTGACATCTGAAACTCTTCTACAGGAGAGTAAGCACATTAACATTGTAAGTTTTGCACGTCCTCATTAGAAAGCCAACCTCTAAGAAATTGAAGAGCGATATTAACATCCCATAAAGATGAATATGCCAGTTGAAGGGGTTTTACCATACGAATGCCCCTAAGAATCTTACAAATTAAAGGATGTTACCCCACAGGTCTACCCTGAATATGGGGATGACCAGCTGAAAGAGCTGAATGACAATTATTAATTGTCCTCTAAGCCAAAACTTGTGAAGCAAAGTCAGACAGAAAACTGGCTATGACATGAATCTCTGACCCCACAGGATCCAGACTCTTTTCACTGCACCAACATAACCATTTCCACCAGGCTTACTCATATCTTTTATGAGTGAAGGGAGCCTAAGACTGGAATAAGAAAAACAGCGCAGATTCCGAAACTCCAGGCACTTGCCATCATTTCCTGAAAGTCTCCAAACCATTAGGGACAATAGTCCCTGTAGAATCAGAGGATGTGAGATGCCTAACTGATCCTTGAGAAGATCCTCACACTCTGGCAGCATCATTGGAAAGTCACTTGAGAGGGCCAGCGCAGATGGAAACCAAGGCTGTGCTCTACAATACAGAGTCCCAAGATAACTTCCGCTTGATGTCAAAGTACTTGGGCCAGGACACACGGAATCGTGGCGAAGGGGGGTAATGCATATAGCAGATCCCCTAGCCAAGGCTGAAGGAATGCATCCGTCACCGCCGACTGAAGATCCAGCCTCCAGCTGAAATAACATGGAAACTGGTTGTTCAACAGGGAAGCAAACAAGCAAACAAGTTCCCGACCGCAGTTGAAGAGCATGGAAAATCTGCAGTTTGAGCTTCCAATAGCTGCCATCCTGAAGGAAGCGCGAGATCCAATCCACTGTGGTACTGGAATGACCCAGAATGTATTCCGCTATCACCAATATTTGTTGTTGCAGACAATAATGCCAAAAGTCCTTGCGATTTCTGCTAAAAAGCAAGATCTTGTCCCTCCTAGGCGATTGCTATATCTGACCGCAGACACATTGTCCATTCGGAGGAGGATGCTACATTGGACTTTGCAAAGGGAAAGCGATCTGATTGCAAACGCCCCTGCTAAATGTTCCAGACAATTTATGTGGTAGTTTAACTCCCCTAGGGACCAACAACGCCCCCATCTCCACTGAGTCGCAACGAGCTCCCCAGCCCCACCGGCTGGCATCAAACTCTATTATTACATCTGGGCTGGAGGTAAAAATCACTCTGCCATTCCAGGCATCCATGTGGGAGAGCCACCAAGATATCTCGGTCTTGGCTTCCTCCGTGAGCGAAACCAACTCTGAATACTGTAGACCTTTCTGAAGATGAAAAATCTTTAGTCTCTGAAGAGCCCTGTAATGGAGCGGCCCCAGAAAAATTGCTTGAATTGATGCAAGAAAGCGACATAATGTGCCAATGTCCTCAATTATATGGACAGGGAGGCAAGGGCGTTCCTCAGCTCTTTATTGATTGGAGCCCGTTTGCTTAGAGGGAGAAGTAACAGGGCTTTGACTGAGTCTATCTGAAAAACTAAGAACTCAATAGTCTGTGCTGGCACGATGTTGGATTTCTCTGAATTGATGATAAACCAGAGATCTGGTAACAACTGGACTGCCCAATTGAGATGACAAAGGATCGTGTCTTTGTCCTGAGCCACAATTCAGATCTCGTTGAGGTAGATAATGAGTCTCACTCCTCGTTCCCTCAGAAATTGTGCCACCGGGCAAAGAAGGTTGGTGAAACACCAAGGAGCTAAAGACAGCCCAAAGGGAAGAGGGGTGAACTCGAATCAGTGGGACCCCCATTGGAATTGAAGAAAATGTCTGTGAAGAGTGAAAACCGTCACTGAAAGGTACGCATCTTTGAGATCCAAGCGTATCATCCAACTGCCTTTTCTTAATAAATCTCGGAGAAGATGTATGCCCTCCATTTTGAAATAGTGGTAGTCAACCCATGAATTGAAGTGTTTGAGGTTGAACACCAGATGAGAACTGCCTCCTTTCCTTTGTACTAAGAAATTGTGCTTACGAACCCGTGAGAATGAGGCACAGTCTCAGTCTCTACCACCACCCCTTTCTGAATGAGCGCAAAAATCTCTTTCCTTGATAAATGCGCAAACTTAAAAGGATAAAACTAAGAGGAGGAGTGGAAACCCTCTGAATTGGAGAATTGGAACCTCTGGACAGTTTGTAACACCCACGGATCTTGTGTGATATTCTGCCAAGCAAAGAGGAACTGGTGAATTCTGCCCCCCAAAACTACTTCGGAGAAGGGAGTGATCCTTACCTGAGGGATTGGTGTCTTGAAAGGAACCTCCTCCACAGTACCCTCTGGAGGAAAGGCCACGTCCTCGGTAACGACTGGGGTAGAAGGTTGCAGAATGGTATGCACCTCCCCTGCCCCTTTGGGTGGCAATTCTTTAAGCCTTAAATCTACGGTCTGGAGCTTGCCCCTGAAGCGCCCGGCCCGGGAAAAATGTGTGTTATTAAAAACCTTTTTAATATTAGATTGAGCTTTGTCCAGTGTCGTGAACGTTGCAACATATTGGCCTAAATCCTTGACAAATTTGTCGCCAAAAAGCATGCCATTAGCTGACGACCCAGCTTTGTTATCTGCCAAGTCTGCCAGTTGGGGTCCAAGCAGATTAGGAAAGAGTGCCTTTGTTTGGTTGACATGGCGCAGTTTGTGTTGCTCAGAAGACAGCGCGCTGCGCCCATTCCAGCATGACATCGGAATCCAGAGGGGTATTTGTTTCTTTGGATTGGATAGCCAAATCCAAGATTTTTGTCAAAGGCCCTGACAAATCTAATAACTTATCTTGACAACCGCGCCAAGCACGGTCAAGTCCCTTTTAGAGGTCATGGTGAATTTTTTCAGGAACGTCGCCATGCTGGGTTCCATCTCTGGGGCATCCACTACCCTGCCGACCAATGAAGGTCGGAGCATTCCGACCGGAGAGTGTTGCGCATTTCTTTTTCAAAACTTTTGCGCAGCCCATCCTGCACACAATGGGCCACTTCAGCACTAGGCACCCACTCTGTGGGTCGTGGATGAATTATATCTTCAGGGGAGAAGAGGAGATTCCAACAACTCGAACTGTTACGTCAGGGGTGACATAACGAGATTTGATTTATTTTTGAGGGGGCAGAGTCTGTATGTGAGTTGTCCGACTCGGACTTAGAAGATGACTGATCTTGCAAATCAACTTGAGATTCAGAGGGCTTGGAGAAAGGACTTGCCAATCTTTCCTCCATTTGGTGCTCATCTGGCACTTCCTGCAGCTCCTGATACTCCGCCTCCTCATCGGCGTAATACGCCATGGTAATATTGCTGGCAGGTATAGAGAAGTTCGGGGGTGGAGAATCCTAGAGCAAGTGAAGTTGGATAGCAGGAAAAGAGCAGCAATATAGCTGTTTAGCCAGTCAGTATACTGTAAAGGTAGCCACCTGCTAATATTCACATCAAAGGATTAATTTCCCCCTGGCCAAGCCCTAGTAACGTTTATTACAGCCTCATCGGGCGACATGAAGAGGCCGAGTGCACTGAGGCGGAATACACGCGTTGATCCGATCATAAAACAAAAATCTTCAGATTTTGGTCAACGCACATGCACGTCAGGCATAATAGAAAGAGGACTGTGTCCTCTAAAGGAATAACACACGGAGAAAACCTCAGTCGGCCTCGCTCCCGCTCCACACCGGCAAGGACAAGGGCTTAGGGATCCCTGCGAAAGATAAAGAGCGCGTCATCGCGATAACAGCAAAAAGAGCACGCATGCTTGAAATAATCAAATTACACCATCAAATGGAAACTATCAGAT
This sequence comes from Pleurodeles waltl, assembly GCF_031143425.1. Taxonomy (NCBI): domain Eukaryota; kingdom Metazoa; phylum Chordata; class Amphibia; order Caudata; family Salamandridae; genus Pleurodeles; species Pleurodeles waltl. Next base: position 271,391,386 of record NC_090451.1, on the reverse strand, counting down.
CATGCACGAAAAACACTTATCTGGCTGCTGCAGCAGCAAAGAAAGAGGACGTACGCTAGTGTTAAAGCTATTTATATCAACAGAGAAGGGCCATGATTGGATGGCTTAGTGTTCATGGGATATTAATTTTAAAGTTTTTACTGTTTTCATTGGCTGCTGTGTTGTCAGTAAAAGAAAGAGAACGCATGATCTGAAGCCTCCGGTTCTGCCACAGAATCACAGGGTGTTGAGCCGTTGCTGAGACTCGAACCTGGTTCCCCAGTTCCAAGGGCAGCAGCTCTGCCTTCCTCATGCTTTAACTGTGTTAACTCACCACCCCTTATACTCTAAATCTATAGTCAGTGCCACTGGAATTATGTGATTGTATGGCTGTGGACATTTTTGCATAGTTACAGGTTTGCCGCATTTTCTACATAATCCATCATCTACTGCATAATCTGCAGATTTTAACAAAAAAAATGTTTCTATCTCAAATGTTACCAAAAGTGCAGCAAAACGTGTTGCCACGCAGTGAAAGGCCCGTTGCACAACTTGACTGGTCACCTTTTTGTTGCTTATTGCTACGTTTGGGTATTAAAATGGTACTAATGAGTTGCAACCAATGCCTAGTGTTATCAAGTTTAAAAATGTTGAAATAATGAAGTGATATTATAAAGTGTGCTGCACTATGCCGCATAATTTGTCTTTTCCTGCTGCACAGTTTATTAACCCTGACGCATAATTTGGCCCTCCCATGCCGCATAATCGCAGTGGCCCTGAGTGTAGCATTACAATCATAGACAAAGGCAATAGATGTCGCATAGGCGAAACCTATTGGCTTTGCCAATGCTTGTTAAACTTTTCGCTGTCCAAGGTGAATGGGATCGATGCAATTCTCAGCGCTCTCAAATTCCCCTTGTCCGTGCATGAGTAACTCATTCGGACCTATTTGCACTTTACATTTTGATGTCTTGTGGCTTATTATAATAACAAGTCTACAAGTCGCAGACGGCTAAAAATATGCACAGAAACATGCGCCCCGATATGAAAACTCGAGTGCATTTCAAGTAGAAAAGCAAAGTAAATTAAAACAACGCTTCTGTGCCTTCCGCTTTTTTCGAAGAAGAGAGACCTTACAAATTCCACAGGTTACGAAAACACCGGGCCACATACAGCTGAGCGATACCTTCCGGGTGGACTGGTCAATTACTTACAGACTGCAGCACGTTTACTTCCGAGGCAGCGCTGTGTGGTTTGTTCCGGTGAGCGGTGCTCGTATTTTTGGGGGGCGGGGCTCGTATTGCTAACCAATCGTACTCTTAACAAGGGTAGAACAGCAACCTAGTCCCTCCCAGGACCTTTCTTCAGTCTGTCAATCACATTAAACTAGCTTTCCGATTGCCTTTCCCTGCCTTCACTTATTTCAAGTCGATCAGTGTCTTTCATGCAATTAAGTCGGTAAAGAGTCCAAAGCAGTGCAGAAGAAATCGGATTTTTAGGATCTTTTCTCGGGAGGTAAGACTCAAGTACGGGATCCTTTCGCCTGGTTTGGGAAGGATTGCTGTGCACTTTTTTTTACGATTGTGGGTGCACCGAGTTACACCTCCTATGTTGATGGTGCGTGTTTTCCATCCTTCTGAACGCTCACCTCTCCTGTGTCTTTTCTTATCTGAACATTAGATGGATATTCGTCTTCTTTTGTGGCACCTTCCGAGGTTTTAAATTGCTCCCTAGTAATCTATGTGTGCACTAGTGTAAGCCAATTAGAGACGTTCGAAACCTTAAGGTTTTCCTTGCCGGGTGAGAGTAGTTTGTCTAGTTCGTATTCTGTCTTTTGTGTTCTGTTTTGTTGTGCCTAAAATGCAAGGCTGCGTCTTCCAGAATGTAAAGGAAACAGTCTGGGTACATGCTCACGGCTGAGAAGGTACAATTTCAGATTTATAATAAAAGTGTTCACCAAATATTTTATCAGTGTCGAGGTTAGTTGCGTTTCTTCTGCCGGCTGCATCTCTTCCAGTTAATGGTTGATTGTTTTATTTGCATTTACATAGCGCTTACTGTCCGTAAGAGGGAAAGGCAACTAGTGTTGGCTTTTGCCTTTTCTATTTTTTCCCTCCGTCATAACAATACGTTTTTAGTTTCCGATGTCGTTCAGTTCCTTGCCGATCTACCTCTCTTCATATTCTAATGTCTCTTTTTCGGGGCGCTGCTTCCCTCCCAGGTCTCTACTTGGGTGATGCACACTTCTGGATTTTGTTTATTCCTATTCCCTGGCTATGTGTCAACATGGATTCTCTTTCAGCGTTCTCTATTACTGTTGCCTTATACTAGTTGGTCGGATTTTTAGATCAAGCCTAGGTCAGGGAGCATGCACTGTCACATGACATATTGCAATCTACTTCTGTAGGCTTTCAGCACGGTCATCTCAAGCCCATCACTTTCATTCGTTCCTTGGCCTGCCTTTCAAAATTTCCTTGATTTCAAAGTAAATGCTTTCTGTTTGTGCCGTCTTGAGCCTGCTTTGTTACTGCCTTGGAGAGGGACCTTATTACAGGGATTAATGCACAATCGCCCATATACTTTAGTGTGGCACACTAGTTTTTTCTTTTGCCTTTCTGCGCACCATGTCCGTATGTTGTTTCTTTCTCTTCCTTGTTTTTGGGCATGCTGCTGTTTCTTTGTGGTGTCTGTGCCCAAAGGCTGGAAGGGGGATGGGAGAGCTTTTTTAATTTATTTTTTGGGAAGTCTCATATAGCGCAAACTCACTTGGAGGAGCTCTTTACAAGAGTACCCCTTATGTACAAGGTTAGCAGTTAAAAAATATACAAACTGGCTCATTTTAAACTGAAAAAACACAGAAATCTTCAACACAGCTCTTCAGGCACAGTGGGAGAGCCAATACTACAATATTTACTGCACTCGGGGAAACTTGCCCCATAATGCTTTGCGGGCATTTCTTTTACAAAACATTTTGGGAGCATAACTCAGCATGTACTGGTCCTAAGACAATGGGACAACCACCAAATTGTTCAGCATGATGCACTATTTCTGTCTAGGTCATCTCTGGGTCCCCACACTAGGTTGGGGGAGGGGGCAAAATAGTACCCTCTCCCACCATTCAGTGTCATTTTTAAGTTCTCATAGCTGGAACTTTTGTATTCTGGCTGGGCGTACTTTTTGTTTTTAAAGGCCTTGTTTGTAATACTATTTCAGAAGGCCTGAAAATGTGTACGGCACTATGTGCTCCTGGGACTATATATAGGGATACACTGCATTAAGTTCTGCCATTCTCTTTTCATTTGGTTATGCCCTCTAGGGGCTGACTATATGGTTATATGACCATGTTTCGGCCAAATGCTGTTTTTATTGTGGTGTCTTCTAGGGGCTGTTCTGAGCATTACAATTAAGATACTACAATATCTGCTGCACTCAGAAACTTGCCCCATAATGCTATGCTTGTCATTCCTTTTACAAAGCATTGTTGCCCATAACTCACTTTATGGTGGTCTTAGAACAATGGGGCCACCATCAAAATGTTCAGCACACCTATTCTGTCTAGGTCATCTCTGGGTCTCCACACTAAGCTGGGGGGACCCCAAAACAATAATATAAATACAGATAATAAATGATGGCAATATTTTCATTTTTTGCTGCAGATAGAGGAAGAAGATAAATGGAAGTGCTTTAGTTATATGCAGGGCCACTGGAATTATGTGGCAGAGAGGACCAAATTATGCTGCTGGGTTGATCAATTTATGTGCCAAGAAAATTCCAGTTCTGCATTTACAACACCAGTAGCTCTAACTCAAGCAAAATCGAGACCTGTTGCATTGCGAATGCTTGTTATTCAGTGCTACCGCTAGTGGTTGCTTGATTCCAGGGCCTAGGTCTCTTCCTGTGTTTTTTTTTATTGATTTTTATTTTTTCCCTTCTAGAAGATTGTACTTATTGCTCTTTTAGGGCCCTGATATTTAATTTTGCTAGTATATGCTTGTTTGCTGGTGCTTTTTGTGGTTGTTGCATTTTCTGCGTATGGCTAATCTTACAGTGCCCACTGCTGATTATGCTTGCTTCTGGGATTTAGTATTCCAGTGCTCCCTGGGAGTTAATTTTTCCATTCGCCTTGGTTGTTGCCCACTTTTCTCTTGATGGCTTTTCAGTTTTCAGAGTTACACTGTTTCTCATGTTTTTCTTAGTTGTGTTTTTGTTCTTCTGCTTTTCTCTTAACTCCATGGCCATTGGATTCTTTGGGCCCTGTCTCTCCCGCTTGTTATTTTCTACCCTCACCTTGGATTTATTTTTACGTACTGTCTTTGTTTTTTCTTGTTTTCCACAGAGATCCATTTTGCCTTCAACACTATCTCCTTAAAACACCTTTTTTTGTAATCTGCTTCTCTTTCAATACTCTTATAGGTCTATTGTGAAGATTCTGTTTCTGTACTTTTGTAGGTGTTCAAATTTTGGTCACCAGTATCTTGTATTAAGGCATGGATGGTCGTACTTGGGCACAAACAGGATTTGCACGTATATGTACTGTCCTCATCATGTTCTTCCTTCTTAAAATAATTTGAATACAGTGCTCTGGTAGAGTGGCCATTTGACAGGTACATGGCAAGAAAGTTCATAACTTTTTCCTGGAAGGGTGTTGGGTTTGTCTGAATGCTTTTTGCTGGCCACAGATTGAAAATGGGAAGGGTTGTGGGGGCCTCCCAGTATTGACAGTTAAGCTGTTGACCACCTTCCAGAAATATGTTGCTTAGGTACAACTATTTTGTTCATCCACCTCTGCTCCTTCCTGGAAAGTTTCAGGGTGAAATGTACACAGGAGGGTGGGTCTTAAAATACTTTTTCACCCCCTGCAATTGGAATGTTTAAATAGCGATACAGAGAAAATGGCTGAACAGAATTACACCAAATTTGTCAGAAAACTTGAACTTTAATCGTTGTGCCTTTTGTGATTGGTGTGACTGTTGAGCCTGTTTTAGAAAAACTGATGTTAGAAAATAGTGACATCTAGTGCCACGGGGATTCTGCAAGAGAAAATGTAAAAATAAAGCATTGTGACTGGCTGAAACTATGAGACCAAGACAAGTCCCATTGGATTGAGGGCTGTGTTTGGCTGTCTGCAACATAAAGAGAAATGTTGCAGCATAAAAGGATATATGAGGAGGCAGGGTAGGAATGGATGTCCTGGCTCCTGTGGGACCAGACTGTGGTGGGCGGGGTGCTAATATGTGATAGGGATCTATGGGTGCAGGGCCTGGTCAGATGCTGGAGCCTGCGGCCATTCTCACTTTGCATATGGCCATGTGTGGCAGGTGGTATGCCACAGACTTATTGTAATGAGATAGCACTTTGTTAAAAAAAAAAAAAACTTAGAAAATCACTGAAAAAATGAAGGTTAAAGTAGAGTTAAATGTAAGTGGTCTAATGATTAAAAAAAAACACATTTTTAAAACAAAAAAATGAAATTCACAAGTTATATGTAACTGACCTAAGTATAACTTGCATCGCTATTATAAATCATTGATGACATGAACTCTGTAGCGTTGCAGATTATACTTAGGTCAGTTATGTATAACTGGTATAGTCCAGTTTTTATTTAGTTTTGAAATTGTAGTTGTTTTTAATCATCAGCACACCTACATATAACTCCACCTTAACCTTTTATTTTTTTCAGTGACTCCTGACGGCAGATAAAGAAATTACAACAAAGGTGCCGAGTGCGCCGAAACACGTTGACAGTCTACTGCCAATAAATATCTTCTTAGCAGTTCACCACACGGAGTGTTGGAATTTCTTTATCTGGTGTAAGGAGTCGAGTTCGGAGTTGTAAGCAGTGCGCTGCGCTGAACCCAGCACCGCTGTTCGTCTGGAGCCCACAGGCAAATACACCTAGTGGTGAAGGGTGGGTGTGTGTGTGTGTGTGTGTGTGTGTATGTATGTGTGTATGTGTATGTGTATATATATATATATATATATATATATATATATATATATTTGAGTTCAGCCATAGAAAGTGAAACAGATTCATAAGATGGTAGAATGAATGGTGGACGGCACAATGAATGGTGGACGGCACAGCCTGCCAACAAAGCTATTGCTTATAGAGGAACTGAATTTCTTAAGGCGAGATCGCCGTCAAACTCTGCAACCGAAGGGACAAAATTACAGAACAGACAGAGGAGAAATAAGAGATGGAGGGAACACAGGAAATCCAGGAGGATAAACATCACTAAAGAAGCAACAACGGAAGACAAAATGGAGGTGCAGATAGCTAGGGCTACTGAAAATATGGCGATTAATTTATTGGCTGTTATCTTAAATGAAGCCGAAATCCAATTGCTTTTGTTGGGTCTATCATTTTGTCCTGAGAGTACTTTCAATTATAAACAAGAATTGACATTTTCAAACTAATATGTAAATTAAAGTTAACGAAAATGTATATGGAAAAACCCAGAAAGAGGGAGCACATCTCCAAGGCAATCACTTTGAGTCAAGATCAAGTACAGGGCCATTTACAGGTAGCTGACTTACGGTATATGCAAGATCTGGGGGAAGTATTAAATGAGAATTTGGAAAGCCAAGAATTAATGGATACATAGCAACTAGTTGAACATTTATCGTTAAGTGTTAGTGATAAAGCAGCAACACCCTTTGAACCCAGATCTACATTTGTACTGATGTCTTCACGTGGTGGTAATGACCTCTTCAATGAGAGGGTGGTGGAAGAGATGAAGAAGTTAAATCATACCACACAGTGAATGAACTGAAGACATAATTATCAGCAAGTGAGATACCAGAATCAAATGAAGAAATTACAATCGCAAAATGAGTTTGTGATCTGTAATTCCGATAAGGGTGGTAATATTGTATTAGGTCACTTGCTGATTATATGGAAGAGGCTTATAAGCACTGAAATGATAAGCAATGCTATAGGAGATGTTCCTTTCAGCATGTAAGGGATACTAATGCTAGATATTAAATCCAGTTGTCAGCATGGAAAAATGAATGTTTACTAACTCAAGATGAGTATTCTTGCGCAATGACTTTTCACAATTACCAGCCATGTAATTGATACCTAAAATCCAGAAGAATGTCTTGCCACCCCTTGGCAGGCCAGTCATTTTGGCACGAGATAGTACTTTTGAGAATACATCAAAATACGTTCACTTTTTCTTGCAGAAATATGTTCATACTTTGCTGTCATTTGTGCAAGATACCAATGATTTCTCAGAACAAATTTATGATATCCCATGGTATGAAGAATATTTGCTAATGACACTTCTAGTTACATTGATGTACACTAGTATTAATCATCATGACGGTCTTCAGGCTGTGGAGTATTATTTGAGAGGCAGACCGCTGAGGCTATAAAATTACAGTAAAATTATGTTCTCAATGATTAAGTGGTGCCTTGAAAATAATTTCTTTCATTTCAACAACGAGATATTCCAGCAGTTGCTTGGTGTGGCGATGGGTGCCTGCTTCTCCCCCAGCTATGCTTGTTTGCATAGAGGATGATGGGAGGAGTGGGTACTCATAGCTGACCATGGAGCGTTTTGGGATGAACATATAGTATGTTGGTTACGTTACATAGACAATTTATTCCTCATACGGAGAGGTACTCTTCCGACAGCTGGGGCATTTGTTGAAAGTATCAATAATAATTCAGTGAATTTACATTTTACAGCACAGATGAGTAAAAATCAGGTAGAATTTTTGGATGTACAGGTATTGATCAAGGACAGTAAAATTGAAATTGAAACTCAGCTATTTAGAAAGGTTACACTGGGGAATTCGGTATTACATGCCAACAGTTTTCACCCCCAACATCTCAAGGATAGCATCCCATATGGTGAAATGATAGGTCTGAGAAGAAATTGCATACGCAATGATGACTTGGTTAATTGTCAAAAGGAAACAAAAAGTAGATTCTTAGACCAGGGATATAACAAAGAAACTCTTGATCAGGCGATAACCAAAGCACATATGCAAAGTAGATAATCTGTCTTGTTTGGGGGGGAAAAAAGGTAAAAGCTACGGAGACTAATGGTAGATTAATTTTAACATGTAGCAAACAAGAGAGACAACTTAGGACAATTGTTAGAAAACACTGGTCTATGGTTCAAGGTGACCCAGTATGAGGTACTGCGTTCCCAAGGCACCCCCTATTACATTTAGAAAAGCCCTTTCAATAAGGGAAGCCCTAGTTAAAAGTAGTCCGTAAGTGGTGGACAAATAAAGTTGGTTATCTCCTAAAAGAGGGTTTTAGAAATGTATTTCCTGTAGAGCATGTAAATCTGGAGTTAATACCACATAATATACCACGCCATTCCATGAAAGACTGCAAAAAATAATGTTTTTTTTTAAACTCTAAAACTGAATGTGCAGTGTATTTATTGGAATGCAACTGTGGATTAAGATATGTTGGCAGCACCAAATTACAGGCCCATAAAAGGATCCTCCAACATTTAAGAGCTATTTCCTACAAAGACCCCACATACCCAGTAGTCAGACATTTGAATGAGTGTCATGATAGCAATCTCAGTTGCCTCTAGAGTACTATGTTATTGAAGCGGTCCCTAAGAGGAGGGAATCCGAATTGCCCACTCTGGTAATTGGAGACAAGGTATAATCTGAATTTAGATTGTAAAGCTCCAAATGGTTTAATTTGGGGGAAGAATTACACGTTTTTTATGACACTCATTTTTGGTGTTTTGGCAAGTTCATTAATAAAGAGGGTATATTTTACAGAGGATGTAATTAATAGGTGAAATTTGGGCTATTTTCCCTTCTTTAAATATTCTGGGTCCTTCTTTCGATATCTGGGTTTGTGAGGATATTCGGGTAATGGTTGTGAATGTTTGTTTTTATATCAGGAAATTGTTCTATAAGTCACAATGAGTTTGATCATATGCATGTTCATATTTATTAGGTGGGTGTGCAATACAGAACTAATTTGATACTCAGGGATTTACAATAGAATATATGTTATATCTGTTGAATCGATCTATGTATTATTGTGCAGTAAGCTATTGCCCATTATGGGCAAAAGTACTGTTGAATAATGAGGCATTGACGAGAGTAATATTGAGTATACAGGTGTGCCACATTGAGAACATTTTAAAATAGTTTGCCCATTAAGGGCGCTATGGGAGGTACAGAATAATGGGTTATTATAATTGCATATTCAGATATCTTCAATCTTTGCGCAGTTTGCACATTAATGTGTAATAGATTTTGACTTGCAAATATATATATATATATATATATATATAATATATTGACTTTTATTATTAGATTATAGATTATTAATTGTATTCTTCATAGCTTGCCTTTTAATTTAATCCAAGTTTTTATCAACATATATGCATTGTGACAACATTTTTTGTGAGTTTTGTACGAATTAATTGATAAATGCGATAGTTTGTCTTTCATGACCATTGATCACATGACCAGTTTTTAAATTAATGTTTGTAATGTAGTGTTTATGTGAACAAGGCCAGGCTTTGCCGGAACGTGTTATGGTGGACCTGCAGCAATAAAATGTGGAGAGAAGAAATTGGTGTCTGTGCCCAGTCGGTTTCGTTGGCGAGACGTGGGTATATAAAAAAGTCTCTCTGCCAATAAATAACATATTACACTGTGCACAACTGAATATATGGTTTATTGTATGGAACTTTTTCATATCTTATTTTATTTGTCATATAAGTGCCTTAAAGTAAAATCACATGGAAGAGGCCTTTTGACCTTTTTAGGAGCATTATTTCTTGTGTAAAGTCATTGTAAGGTGTAATGTGAGGTAGCAAAAAGTGTTTTCACGTTTTGCAGTACAGTAACAAATATCCAAATGAGAGAGCTGACTCATTTAGTGCGGCCGTCGACCCATTTCCGAGGGCTGGATTGCCTTTCCAGTGCGGCTGTGGGGAATAGGTGCACAACTCCACAAGAAAGGAAAATGCTTCTGGTGAGAACCTCAGACATTTTTCTTCAAATAAATAACAAAAGTAAAATCAAAAGTAGGACGCAAAGGAGGATTTTCTAGACTGTTAAACGCAATAGCACAGTAATCCCCCGAGTCGAATTTCAGCGCTAGAGTGTGTCTGATTGAAAAACAGTGTTGACGATTATTCGAACCGGTGACTGAATAACTTAACTTTAGCATTTAGAAATGGTCAGAACACACAATCTTGTTTAACCCTTTTTTTTTTGTTGTTGCTCATTGTGGGTTAGTTGATCCTCCCCTTTTTTTTTTTCTTTTTCTTTAACGCGGTTATCGATACAGTATTGTAAATGCACTCTAATCTATCAAGCTTCTTGTATCCGAAACGCCTTTCTTTGGGGGACCTCGCAGTCCCCCTGGGGGCATTTACGCAGATCTTCAGTGCTAATGCTAGCATAGATGCTACTCTTTCGAAGTAACACAATTGTTTCTAAAATTGAACTGTTTTTGTGCCATTAATTATGTTTTTGCATTGGCTCTTAAATTAGGCAATACTTTCCTCCAATATCCTGGTGACTGTTGTCTAAAGGAAATCTGCACTGCCTGGCCTGCACCAAACATGTACAATCTTCCCTCGTGCAAATTCCTCTGGCTACCTTAACAATAAGTTTTGGATCTTTGTTCTAGATGTTGGCTTTAAGACTCGTAACCATGTAATTTAATGACCACGGTTAGCTACTTAAATACAGCAATGCTTGCCAAGGTGTAGTCTAATGCGTGGGTGCAATCAGTAAGAACTAGGCATTTGGGATGTCTCATCAAAAGCGATTTCTTTCAACTTGAAAATGCTACTGATTGTTTGTTTTTTTACAATGGTTTTACAGATTCCAAATGTCTTGTTTCATGCTGCACATTACATGAGGTGTAAAACATGAGCAGTCGCCACCCAGACACAAATTTGCACTGTTCGTTTTGTAAACTCTGATCCTGGTCCCAAAAGAGCACCTTAAAGACTTTAGTCTTAATATCCATGGGATGGAATCTGCTGTTGACATAGGATAAATAATTAATTGACGCTTTTTTTGTACAAAAGTTGCCCAGCTCAAGAATAAGGTATGATCTGGTTATCACTTGGAGAAGCTATTCCTGCTGGATGTTCACCTGGCAGCGTATAATACAAGATTAAGGGAACCTCTGGATGTCGAAGCACAAGGCGAGGAGCTATTTGTTGACTTATATTGCTGTCAGCTAGTATTTTGTCAACATTGCTCTTTGTGACTAACTACAGCTCGGCCACATTTTTTGAATTTAAGTCGTAAGGCATGTTCAACGAAGCATGGGGTCTGTAACCCATTCATACAAGCTTTCGAATCTGGGGGTCACTATACTGCAGTTGAAATAACAGTTTCCAAAAATATTATATCCACCAAATCTCTTACCGAGTAGTTAAAATAAGTAAATATGGGGTTAAAAAGTGTAAGTCTTTACTTCTTTATTTATTTAGCTTGATGATATGGTGGTAGTTCATATTGTGTATGGGATAATTTTGTTAGTAGATATTTCAACCACGAAATTGTGACATACAGCTGATAATACCAAGTATTATACTCGGGCACAGTGCTCAACATTTGTGTGCAGTACAGTGCTAGTAGCCCAAAACGTAGTGGTCTTTGTTAATTACACCAGTTATTTCGTAGACTACAATGTAGCAGGGTTCAGCTGGGGCCTGGGTGCTCGGGGACTGTCAGAAGCCCGCTACCCATTTTTCCAGGGTAGATGCAGAACAGTGAGGAACAGGCACCCTGGGTCATGGATTAAGGGAACTACTACATGTAGTGGGTGCAAGAAAATTGATGTAGAGTTTCCCACCATGGTGTTGGGTGCATGACGACTGTGTGATTCACTACCAAGTGTAGTGATTGGTAGAGAGATGCACTAGCCAGGACCAAGGGTGAAAACAGTAAGTGACGGTGCACTGATACACAAAGTAGGTTAACAAAATAGAGCATGTAGACCAACCAAAATATTTTTATGTTTGTCTGCAAAGGTAACTAGAGTTAATGCAAGGCAGGTCAGTGAGGCTATTTATAGGGCCAGCCAAGGTACTACAGATTGCTCAGCTTCATCACCGTTTTCCCATGTCTGTAGCAGGGGATCTCATAGGTTCAGGCTCGCTCAGCAGCACCTGGAGCGTGGGGCGAATTTGGGTGTTTTCAGGGGAAAATGTGTGGAAGAAAATGAGATGCTAATAGTGTCCCAGTCCTAGTAAAAGAATAGTGTAAGTTGGAGGTTTGGGAAGTGGCAGTGATATTATGGGATTTTTTTGTGGGGGAGGAGGAGATTCTGGGATTGGGGATCGGAGGGATGGGGGTTAGGAGTCTGAATCCATAAGGGTAAAGTCTAGCATTTGGATAAGCTAAATACTGCTGAAGTGTGCCAGGACTTTTAAATATGTGGTTACTGACTGCAGACATGGGGTAATGTGTAGGCTGTATCTGTTTATATGGCTTTGCCTCAGTGGATGACCAATCTCCACCACTGGATATAGGTCAAGGCATACTATTGTGGCAGGGAAATGGAACTAACTTACTTTGTTGTTGCATCAATGTGCCATTGAACATAGGGCACCGGCTGTTTGTGTGTGGTTGCTCTAGCACATAATGGTACCAGTAGATTTTGAGTTTCTACTGCTGAGGGGTGTAGGTGACTGGAGAACCTACACAGCTCTTGGACATCCTAAATTCCAGGTCCCCCATCAAGATATGTGGGCATCTGCAGAAGGTGAGGGCTGTTGGTTGCTGTGACAGACAGTGGGTAAACAAAGAACCAGAGCAGTTTGCAGGAGGACACACTCGTCTCAGTCTTGCAAGGATACCAATCAGTCTCAGCAGACAGACCCAGGAAAGGTTGGTCTATTAGTAGCCGTGGGAAGTCACCTCGTACTCTTTAAAGATTTTGGGAGGTCACAATACCACCTAAGGCCACAGTCCAGCAGATAGAAAGCTCCTAGTCCTGTCCATCACTATGTTGAGTTCCAGGCAAGGCCTAGGTTCTCTGGGCCCTCTATAAAATAGATCGTCAATCAGTCCTGTATCTGACCAAGGAGGCTCCACACTAATGAGTGCCAAAGGCCCCAGAGATTGAACCTGATGCAGTACCAGAGTGCATGGATCCATCTTATCTACCATGGTCGACTGTCAAGCTAATCTCATCCCTGCCTAAGCTGGAGAAATAAGTCCTTGGTGGGACACCTTCCTTAGCCCTGCTGGCCTGCCAGAGCCAAGAGTGAATATGTGTTGGTCCTACCCTTGTGAAGTAATGCAGCCAGCCCGTGTTTAAAATGCACATATGTTTCTAATGAGACGAGAAGTTGTACTCTCCCATTAGAAATGTATGACCATTTAAACACTGTAGTCATTGATGCAACAGGTGAGATTATCCCGCTTAGGACACCAAGACTGTCTCATGGGGGTTCGCCCTTACAGTATCGATAAGCCCTAAACCATGGGTCCACACTGGTGACCAGAATTGTCTCTAAAGGACAAATTGCCATTCCCCTTGGACCCTGGCTGTGCTCTCACTGTTGTTTCTTGACAACAGTTGTGATAGATGTGTGTCTGTGGAGGAGCATCTGTTTGGCGTATTTAAAACCAGACGTACTGTGCTTTGCCATTGGTTCAACGGAGTTGTTTTGTTAGAGACAGGCTGTGGCCCTTCCCAGTTTTGTGTGCCTACTCCTATCAGCTGGTTTTGATGCTAGTGTTTAAAAACAGAGGTAAGGCAGACCCATAATATTGGGGGTGGTGATATATTTTGAACTTCTGACCCCAAAGGTGTGCGGAAAGTGTATTTTCAGGCATCATTGTTGAGGTGTGGGCAGGGAGTGAGGCAAAAAATGTGTGTTGTCTCACACTAGTACATTGCGCCAAATGCGCATTAGAGGTGGTGCATTGCATGGAAAGACTGGTAGTTTCAGACTATGAAACACCAGCAGTGCATCAGCAAGGCATCACATAGCTCTGTTGCCCTCCTCATAGAACAGTGTCCATTAGGGCCACAGTTTTGTGTGCGCAACCAAATGAACAATTCCACTCTAGGCATTTTCGAAAACCATGACACTGTCCGACAAGTCTGTCTTCACAATAGAAAAACCCATGTAACTCCAGTTTGTGTGCCTATGCAGGGTAAAAGACTAACAGAAAAGGTTTGCTCACATACACAATTAATAGTGTGTTTGCTACATTTGTCTTTGATTTTTGTCTCTGCTGCTCCTAAATTGACTTTTTATAGAACTTGTGCCGCGTGTATAGTTACTTTCTCCCCAGTGCTCCGCTATTGAATATTGGTAGGTTATTTATTTGGTGATGTTAACTTGACGTGCATTGCGCTGATTTGAACAAAGTTTCCTAGTGCGTGGTGTGCCACAGACTGTGTTTGTAACGTCCTTTCACTTTCGTAAATGAAAATTATTCAATAATGTTGCTGGACATCATTGAGGGCACTAGTGTAATAATTTCCCTGTGTCTAGGGGTCTTCACCTTTGACAATCTGCGCACAATTTAGTTGGAAAAGTATTTACATTGGACATAGAGAGAATCGTGTGATTCTTGTTTGAAAAGTGATGTCTCTTGGAGAAAATGTCCTATTATTCACTTTTGTATAGAGTTGGCCTCCGTTTTTAGGGCTTGCTTATCAGACAACTTTTAGCTGTCTGTACCAGAAAGCTTTTTGTGGACTATACCATCAAACATACAGTGGGCCCAGAGGGCCCTCCTTTCCTTATCATTGGTTGGATTTCTTGTCAATCTAATTTCCTTGCATCTTATTCAGTGGCGTGCATTCGTCTTCTAGTGTGTCCCTCCCCTGGAGCCAGTGCTTAATTTGTGCTTGTTGTTTCCGGTGCGGGCGCCAGCACTTATTTTTCTGCCTCAAGCATTTACTGTGAGCAAAAGACACACATGGGAAAGATGGAGGAAGAGAAAAACTAAAAAGCGTCACAATGGGAGAAAGCAGAAAGCTGCAAGAGTGAGTTGAAGGGGAAGGGAATGGCTGTAAACGAATTTGAGGAGGCCCGAGATGGCTTCAGGATTACGCTGCCTCAGAATTCCATGTTTGCACATTTAATTGCAGCAGCCACGTGTTTAAGAGGAGGGCTTTGGGCACTGGCATGTTTTATGTACAAATTAAGCACTGCCTGGAGCTTAGCCTTTTTACCACTGTTTTGACAGGCTGACTGTACCCTTCCAATGATGTCACTTTAGGAAGTACATTTTTGTCTTTGTTATGAAGTGCATGTGTATTCTTGTTATGTCTAGTGTGCTGGTTCCTTGCTGAAATACCCCTCCCTGTGCTTCTCCTCACCTCATCTTTTGCTTTTTGCAGTCAGAGCACATACTTGCCTTGTTTATGTTTTGGAGAGCGCTGCAGCTGCCATTTGCTGCTGGGTCCTCATCCAATCTCAACTGCCGCCCCCCCCCCCCCCCGCACCTCCCCCCACTCCCCGGCCTCGACCCCTTCGGTCTGTTAAACACTTTTGCTACTTTATTTATTTATTTTATTGAAGCAGCTGCCATTTGCTGCTGGCCTTCCTTTTTTTCCATTACTGATCCACGTGGTGCTCGTTACCTTAGATAGGTATGTGTGTGCGTTTATATATGTGTATGTATGTATGTATGTGTATATGTATGTGTGTGTATATATATATACACACACACACAATATGCTGGTGCTTACATATGTGGCGAGGCACATGCATCGCAGAAGAATGATAGAATGATGAGGCTGCAGTCAGTGGTCACGTCCTCACGCTTTGTGTCGGAAGACAGTACCTATTGGCTTTGCCAAATATTGTTAGGCACTGTGGTCCGTTACCTACCTGGGTTACCTGCCGTAGGGATCCGAGAAAGCAGTCTGACTGCAGAGACTCCTTTCTTCTGGTTTCTGTTGTTTTTGTTGGTGTTTCTGTGGTTGCTACATGGAGAAGTTATTCTGTATTAAGATTCCAAATGATTTTTGTGAATTAGTGTGTACAGAGGTTCTATCTATGAAGATTTTATATTTTTTTGTGTATGTGAAGAAGCGTGGCGAAGGATTAGTTAGTTTTTTTTCTGTCAGATAGAGATGATTTTCTATTCCTTGACTTTAGCGTAGTGCTTTTTATTTATGGATCACCATGCATGTCGCTTCCCTACAGTGCATCGTTGCGCACTTTCTGGAGTGTTAAGTTTATGGTAGTTTTGTCTCTGTGTTTCTAAGGTCTATGTTGATTTAGGTTATCTAAATATTTTTCCTATGTCACGATTTCAGATGCTCATTTGCATATTGTTCTTCGTAGGGACGTACCCCACTGTCTTTTGACATGTCTCCTCTTGGCAGACAAACACAACATAGATTTGTTTTCGCATTTGACTTTTTCAAAACACATGGTGGAAAAGTCTATCTTTTTTTCTTTTCAGAACTTTTTTTTCACGTAACTAATTGAGCCTTTTTAATTAATAATTTGACATTGGTTCGTAGCAATCAATGTTCGTAGTGGTAGTGATGTCATAATCAATATAATTGTTTTGTTGGCCAGCAGACTACAGTGTTGTTGATAGTATGGTTGTATTTGGCTTGTCATCAGTCTCCAGAGATGTCTGATGGAGCTGTACTGTGATTGTACATATCAGTCCTTGATGATGAGCAGTGTTACTTGTAGCATAGCAATACTCTAGCTGTACTCTCTTCAGATTTTGTATTGTAATAGTATTTATATAGCGCTTATGACCCCTGACGAGGCGTCAAATTGCTTTTCGGCGAGTAGCACGCTACTCAGGAGCCCAAGAGGAATTAGTAGTGGAGGAGTATAGAGAAATATGAGTTCAGTTTTAGTATTTTTACGAGTTAATTTGAGCAGAGAATATGTGAGTTTATTAGTTGGACTGAGTAGAGTAATTGAGAGATAAAGGAGGGAAGAATCCAGAAGTGTTAATTGGGAGTTTATAGTAATAGTATGAGGCTTGGGATGAGTAAAGGAGAGATGGAGGAGGGAAGAGTCTGTTTGAAAAGGTTAGGGAGATCATAATAGCAGGAGGGGTCTTGGATGAGTCAAGGTGAGATAAATGAGGGAGAATTTATTAGGGATTTTTGGGAGATCATGGTAGTAAAGTGAGGTTTGGGTGAGCTAGATGTGGAAGAGGAGGGAAGAGCTTAGGCAGGGTTCTTTTGGAGATGATAGTAGTAGAATGGGTTTGGGATGAGTCAGAGCGAGGATGGAGGATAGATTGATAGAGACAAGACATATGATGATGGTTAGACATAGTAAAGCTTACAAGGGTACATTTATATTATGTTTATTTATAATTGTATTCATATAGATATATTTTAGCCATTATTTTATTTTTATTTTATTCATTATTTTTCTTTTTTACTTTAATTTACGTATTTATAATTTGAGTTTTATAGATTTTATTTTATTTATTTTTATTTATACACATACATACATACATACATACACACACACTCACACACATATTTAATTGTGAGTAAATATACATTTGGTAAACAGGTTTAAAAGTTGAAAAGGAGACCCGGCACATCGAAGTATCTATTGTTATCCGAAAGATTATTTTCCCATATTTTTAAGTTGAGTCACAAATCGCATAATTCAACAACCAAGTCTTGTTAAAATCACTGTTCTTTATTAGTCCAGGTTAAAAATAAATAATCCATATCCAACGCATTTCATCTTAACGGACTTCTTCAGGGCTCATAGTCAAAGCGTGTAACGTGCTCCATAGCAGAACTCCATCTAGACGACGTACCAGCACAAAAAAAAAAAAAACGTTTAAAGAGTATGTGTGTAATTTACTCTTATGACATTGTAGTGATACACATTTCCTAATGAACTATACATCTCTTGGATATACACATGATCGGATTAAAAATATTTATCAACACAGGCATACGCAGTCCATTGCTGTTGTTTGTATGTGAGTATGGTGGTTATGAAGGAAAGAACCAACTCTTGAGTAGTCTTCCGAAGACAAGATAGTTATCCATGGATCTTATATTTGGGGTTAATGAATTCCATAGTTTGGCTGCTTGAACGGAGAAGGATATACACCTATAGTCTTTTTCTTGTATGGTGGTGTTTCTAAGGCGGGGTGCCAATTTTGAGCGGAGGTTTCTTTGTTAAATGTATTTGGTTATTTTGTTTCTGATAAAAAGTGGTCCTTTTCCATGTATAGCTTTGTGGGTGATACAAAGCAGTTGAAGGTGGATCTTCTGGCAACAGGTAACCAGTGTAGTGCTCTCAAGGCAGGGGAGATATGGGTTTGTGCCTTTACATTTAATAGTAGTCTGGAAGCAGAGTTCTGAATACATTGTAATTTTTTCATAATAGATAGAGATGATCCATAGTAGAGGCCATTGGCATAGTCCAGTTTGGATAGTACAAGCGAGATAGTAGCCTGCACCTTGTGTGGAAATCCGAGGTGGGGGAAGATGCATCGCAGAGTCTTCAAGATGATTAAGCTTGTTTGTGCTAATTTGTCTACTTGGGCATTCATAGTTAACTTGGAGTCCATGGTAATTCTGAGGTTTTTAACTTCCTTGGATAATTGAGGAGGTGGTCCGAGATAGTCCGGCCAGGCACACAGTGGGTCATACTTTTTCAGTCACCACATATGAGTATTTCAGTTTTGGAGGCATTTAGTTTGAGATGGCTCCAAGTCTTCCACTGATCAACAGCTCTGAGGCAACTGAAGATTTGTGAGTTTTCAATGTCTTTGAGACATTCCAATTTAAGTAGTATTTGTGTGTGATCTGCATAGTTATAGCATGTGAGTTGAAAATCATTGATCAGTTCTGGTAATGATGTCATGTAGATGTTGAAAAGCAAAGGTGAGATGATTGATCCTTGGGGGACCCCTGCTTTTGTGAGAGAGGGTTTGGATGAGAAGCGGGGAGAATAGATAATATTGGTTCTGTTTTGAAGGTGGGATGTAATCCAGTCGAGAGCAGCCCCTTCAATGCCAGCTTGGTGGAGTCTTTGAATGAGGGTGTTATGGTCAACCGTATCAAAGGCAGCCAAGAGGTCCAAGAGAAGTAGTGCTGCAACGCCATTGCGGTTGACTGTGTTTTTAAGATCATCCCAGATTGCTATGAGAGACGATTCATTGCCTCCTCCTGGGCGGAATCCAGTGTGGTAGTCTGAAAGTATGGAATTGTCTTCAATGAATTGTGACATCTGGGCAAATACTGCTCTTTCTCTCAGTTTGCCCAGGAAAGGGCCATTTGTGATTGGTCTGTAGTTGTTGGGGTCCTGCAGGTCTAGGTTTGTTTTCTTTAATAACAGACGTATGTATGCATTTTTCAGGTCTTCATGAAAAGTTCCTGTAGTTAAAGAGTTGTTGATGATTCTTCTTACAGGTGTGGCAGCAGACGTAGATAAAAGAATGTTCTTGAAGATGTGTGGTGGACAAGGGTCAGAAGGGCAACTGGAAGGCTTGCTTGCTTGCTTGCTTTGACCAAATTCATAAATTCACCTTGTGATATTTGTTTAAAGGACGGTAGAGGCTGGGTTGGTTTGTTCTTAGAAGGAATTTTAGGAAAGGGGTTGGCACTGAGGGTTTTCTTCTGCTTTAAATAGGAGTCCAATGTGTCTGCCTTGGTTGTGTAATGAGTTGCCAGTTTGAGAAATTTATAAAAATCTTTGGTTGTAGATTTAGCATTTTGTATTCTGCCTGAGTAGTACCTTTTTTTTTTTTTTAGCTTTTTTGATTGTTGATTCGTATACTCTGTTAAGTTTGTGTAGCTGCAGTTTGTCTTGAATGTTGTTTGTTTTGAGCCAGGTCTGCTGCAACCTTCTGATTTGTTGCTTTATCTTTTTAAGTTCTGTGTTTCTCCAAGGTGTTGGTTTTCTTTTGTCCTGTTTAGTTTTTCTGAGTACTATTATATCAAAAGCTTCCTGTAGCCACTTATAGAGTTCTAATCCTTAAGCCAATAGAAAGACCAACCCCAACAACCTATCACATCACCATATGCAACAACCAATAGAAACCTATGTAAGGGCCAAGTTAACCGAAGCCCCAGCACCTTACAATACTGCTTGTCGCGCACTCAGAAATTTGGGTTTTTCAAGTCCAAACAGGGATGCAGACACTTCCTAAACACAATTTAGATCACAGAAACCGATTAAGCAGTCTCCTAAACACACTCTTTTTTTAGCCACTGAGGTGTATGTAGCCTTTTTTACTTTAAAAAATAGGGGATTGTCTTTATTCAGTATTTTGCCACAAACTAAGAGGGAAATTTCAAACAGTCACAGCTAAAAAACAGCACTTTTAAAAGTCCAGGCTGCCTCAAACACAGAGAGTCTACAGTCTACAGTAAACAGGCACAGGTAGCAGTAGAAAACACTTTTAAACAAATAATAAGATTTCCCATAAGTGTGGGGCTCCTTTCCTAGGTCTCCTTGCAATCCTTGATCACTGGGCTGTATTAGGGCACAGGGAAAAAAATGGGCTCACAAAATGGAGGTTACTGTCTTGGGGTTCCCTCCACAAACTTAACAGGACCAGGGGAGGTGTGTGAGGGGGGCTCAGGTGGCCTGGGACTCAGAGAGCCAATCAGCTAAGCCCAGCCCCTGTGGGAAGGAAGGAGGGACCTGCTGCTCTATTCAGAATCTCCTTGGATACATACAGGCTGAATCCACACTTCCAAGCTAGCAGAGTCTACTTTCCAGGTAAGGGAGAGATTGTAAGAAATACTGCTGGTTGCGCACTCCGAAATTTGGCTTTTTCAAGGCAAAACAGGTGATGCAGACAGTTCCTAAAAACAATTTAAATCACAGAAACAGATTAAGCAGTCTCCTAAACACACTCTGGTTAGCCACTGAGGTGTATGTAGCCTTTTTTATTTACTTTAAAAAGAAGGGGGGCTTTATGCAGTCTTTTGCCACAATCTAGGAGGACATTTCAAACCGTCACGGCTAAAAAACAGCACTTTTAAAAGTCCAAGCTGCCTCAAACACAGAGAGTCTACAGTAAACAGGCACGGGTAGCAGTAGAAAACACTTTTAAACAAATAATAAGATTTCCCAGAAAAGTCTGGGGCTCCTTACCTAGGTTTTCTTGCAATCTTTGATCACAGGGCTGTATTATTTCACAGAGTAATAGCTGGGCTCACAAAATGGAGCTTTTGATGGTAAGCAGTCTGTATTATTGTGGCGAGTATAGCAGCATATTGGTAATTAATCCAGGCTTTTGAGGTAAGCAGTCTTGCAGTATTGTTGGGAGTATAGCAATGCTGCAAGTGTCTAGTCAGGCTTTCAAGGTTGATTAGTCTGTAGTATTGTAGTTAGTGCAATTGTATTCTGAATGCCCAGCCTGTTTTTTGATGATGAGCAGTGTATAGTGTTATGGATGGTGTCTCTGTTGTATGAATATTCTAGTCAGGCTTTTGAGGGTAAGACATCTACAGTGTTGTGAGCAGTATTGCTGCACAGTGATGGTTTTAGTTGTGTTTTTTGGTGTTGGTGTTCTGCAAGGTTGTCTGTGGTGTAGCTGAACTCTGACTGCCCCTTTGTGTTTTGGGCAAGGTTTTTACAGCATAGCTGCCAAATAGACCTTTCGCTAAGAATCTAAATAGAGTGGGCTTCGGGTCCAACCTGTCCAATCATTGGCTTTCTTCTACCAGCCTTTTTCAGCCATTGACTTGAGACTTTGTCAATCACATCTTGGCTCAGCCCTGTGGAGTATTCATCTCTCACCCAATGCTGTTGTGTATCATTCTGTCTTAGGTTCACCCTCAGGACAGCAGAAGATTTAGTGGACGCAGGAAGGCAGTTTTACTATGGTGTTGGAGAAAGTTTCAGTCCAGGTGAATTATTTATGCTCCTCAAGACCAAAGGCTAGTAATAATACTTGCACTGAACTGTATGAGGTACTCCTTTACAGCTGTAACCCTCTTTGTTCACTCCTACTGGCCTCCTATCACTTCTTCTTCACTAATGTGATAACAATCCACACATGAGCGCGTTAAACCCAGGCATTGGCTTTGTCAATGCTTATTTTAATGGTGAGCAGTTTGCTGTGTAGCTGTCCTGTGATTGCCCTCATCACTCTTTTGATAGTGAGCAGTCTGTAGTCTTGTGACCAACAAAACTGTAGTCTGTTGTACCCCTGCTTTTGAATGGGAGCAGTCTGCGATATTGTGGGCAGTGTGGACACCCAGTAATGATTGTCCTCACTCCTGATGAGGAGCAGATTTATTTATTTGGCTTGAACTATAAATTATGTTTGTAAAACCCTCAAACTCTAGGGTGCAATTCACTGCTTCACATGGTTTTGAATGTTAATTCTAAAGTTTGAATGCTCTACAGTATAAAAATGCTTTATTATTTTAGTGCAGTTAAACACCACCTTCAACTTGACTGTATTTTCCCAGCAGATGGTATTTCTGTCCCATTGACTGATTAACTAGCGATCTCAGTCTTTCTCGCTTTGTTTCCACTGCGTCTAAAAGTAACCTCTTCCGGTGTCTGGTCATCCAATACCACACATGACATTTGTCCCAGCAAGTAGACCCATACTTGGTCTCCATCTGGGCATTCAACACCAATAGTTGTCCGTTTCTGGGCGATTGATGGTGCATTTGGCCAGAGTCTAGGCCCCAGGGCTTGTTTTTTGCCATTCACAGATCCTCTCACTTAGTTCATATTTCTTCCCTGGGAGGTTTTGGAATTTTACTCCAGTGAAAGGCTGGTACAAATACTTTTCCAGGATATGCAGGGGAATTGATCATCTCCAGATATGGCTGGTGTGTTGTGGACATGTTTCCTTCAAGGATTGGAAATTATCCCCATGGAGGAAAAAAATAAATGTGTTTGTGCAGGTTATACTGTTCTGCCTGCATGGACCTCTTCAGTAAGAAGAACTCCATACAGAGGGAATACGTTTTTTTTTGTATTTGTTTTTTTTAAGTCACCTGCCCTTCTGCTAGGCTTGGTAGCCGGCACCTTATGCAATTTTTAAAGAATAATAATGGGTATGTTTATGAATTGGAAAAAGTATGAAAATGTGCACTGTAGACGTAAATTTATGGGTGCTGGTGCAGAGTTGCTATTTTTTGGTAAATAGGTCCCCCCATATGTTTGACTAAACATTTGCTTCCACTCCTTCAGAATACTTTTTAGTAGTCATTATAGAGGCAACTGCCTTCTTTTCCTTGAAAAAGCCCTGAGTTTTTTTTAACCTGTCTCTCTCGGGGCTGGAGGTTTTAGTAGGGGTGTGTGGAATTTGTGTAATTTGCGTTAATACTTCACACAAAATATTGAGAAAATGTTGTGCTGTAGTTTAGTGCAAAATGCTTTGACGCAAGACAAAAGCTGCTGCATCCAGCTGCTTGCGTTCTGGCTGACACAATTTTGCAGCGAGCTGCTGCGTAATTACGCGACATGGTAAATTTTTGAATTTTCACAAATGACACCGACATAATTTTAATTTCTCCCAGCTCTTGATATCTGCAGAAAAGTACACCCAGACGCAAAAAATGAACTGTTGACTTTAAAACGTTTGAGACTGCTCTATCCGTCTATAGTCTTCTATTCCCATAACTTCCCGCTTGCCATCACGAAATCTGGAATAGTGCCGAAAAGAGCACTCGAAGTATCTGTGAAAACACTCCATGTCCAAAAATACAAGCGGCGGTTTTGATGGGCGTACAGCCGCATTTTTTTTCTTCTTTTTTCTTTTTTCGCAGAAGCGCAGTTATCTCCACCCAATGGAAAGAAAACGGCAACATCTATTTTTGGTATGGTGGTGATTAATTCCACTGCTAGGATGTGCCGTTGCGGCCAGCGCTGCCGTTTTAAGAGCTGGGAAACCAGGTTCGAGTCTCTGCAACGGTTCAATGT
The DNA here is from genome assembly GCF_031143425.1 of Pleurodeles waltl. NCBI lineage: Eukaryota > Metazoa > Chordata > Amphibia > Caudata > Salamandridae > Pleurodeles > Pleurodeles waltl. Next base: position 271,367,564 of record NC_090451.1, on the reverse strand, counting down.
CCTGTGAAGCTGAGCAGGTCACTTAATCTCCCCGTGCGGAAAACATGAACGTGTCCTTGTGTGGTGTAACTGCTGCTCAGTGAAGCGCGCCAATACTTTCGGGTCAATTTCACGCACATAAAACTGTAACAAATAAGTTCCATATTCTCATCGGTCCCCATCCTGCCCTTTTCAAGCATCCTAAAGTCAAAATTTGCATTTACGCAGACGACAATACACCAAAGAGATGAGTTTTTCGCATTCCCTTGACAGGCCTTTAAAGGAACCTTAAATCATGCAACGCAAAACCGAGTGCTCGGGAACAATGCGGCACTAGTACATTGTTTTGATAACCGTCGAAAAAACCGGTTCTGTGCTTTGCTTTGTTCACGCCATCTCTTCCGAACCTGCTAAGTAAGAGGGTTAATCCGAGTCTTCCTGATTCGAGGCAAGCTGCTGTTGTTTTTACGGCAATTGCATTTTGAAACTCCAGAGAGGTGTTTATGTAATTTTTTTTACGTGTCGCAGCATATTTGTTTTACCTTTTGGTCAATATTAAGTAATTGGTAACAATATTGACACACGGGGAGCTGCCTCTCTTCAAGTGAGGCTTGAGAAGACTTTGAACTCTTCCCCTGGGGTTTGACACCCACTCTCAATACTTGCCGTCATAGAACTGCTGTTACTGCGTGACAGATGCTGCGGGCTCAAGGCTCATTTGCTAGCGCCTATCCCAGAATCTGCAGGTCAAATGAAATCTGGCCAACTACTGTGAGATACAGCCTGCAAGATCTGTTTCCCTCAATTTTGTTTGGATAGTAAAGTTTAAGCAGATTCGTTGAATGCCTTCGTTTGCATATGTGCCCGTGTCATTCACCTCAGAATGCCCACACTTTTTGTGAAAATGTGGTCTGTTGGCTGTCTTTTCAAACGGGAGGCCCGCATTATAATCGGGCCACTGGAATTAAGTGAATTTCCGTTGTTTCGGGATAAGTATGTACTCAGTGCTTTTGCCACATAATCCATCATCTGCATAGTTGGCAGATGTTACAAAGTGTTTCAGTTTAAAACGATCAAACGTCACTACAAATGCTGCGACACGTTTCCCTGAAGTGCTAGGCCCCTGATAAAAGTCCGCTGGTCACCTTTGAATTGCTTACTACTATTTGTGAGTGTTAAACTGTTACTAATGTTGTGGAATATTTGTCTAGACCGTGTTATCGTGTGTGAACAGGCCAAAATATTGCAGTAATACTGTGACAAAATGGGCCACTTCACAACACCTATTTTGTCTTTTCTTGCCGCATATTTGAGTTAACCCTGCCCCATAATGTGGCCCTCCCCGTCACATAATTCCAGTGGCCCCGATTACAACCCTCTCTACTCCATTGTGAGATCCTTGGGGAACCCAAACTTTCTTGCGCTGCAGTTCTTTTTCTCTGCATGCATTGAAACACCTTAGACATGGGCAGTCAGCAGTATTCATATGACCTGAAAGTGGCCTTTCTCGAATCTCTCAATGGAGAGATGGAAACATTCATCTGCTAATTCAGTGAAAGGCCGACATTGCGGAGGAAAATCTGCCCTCTTCAGTGCTTAATTTGTAAATAAAAAGGTGCCGGTGCCCAAAGCCCTCCTCTTAAACACGCGGCTGCTGCAATTAAATGTGGGAACATGGAATATTGAGGCGGCGTAATCCTGAAGCCGTCTCGGGCCTCTTCAATCCATATAAAGCCATTCCCTGCCCCATCAGCTCACTCTTGCAGCTTTCTACTTTCTCCCTTTGTGACGCTTTTTCGTTTTTCCCTTCATCCGTCTTTCCCTTATGTCTTTTGCTCGCAGCAAATGCTTGAGGCAGAAGAATAAGCCCCGGCCCTCAAAAATAAGTGCCCGTGCTAAGCACCGGAAACAACAAGCACAAATTAAGCACTGGTCCTGTTGTTCTTTATGAGTTGGCACTACCAGATTTCATCACCTCCACTATCATGATTGCCGCTTCAGAGTATCAAGTGTTGTCTCATTTCTGTGATTAAGGACTGGTCGTTCATGGCTCCTGACTATTTTCAGGAGTAAAATAGGCCTGCTCAGAATCTTTAAGCCTGTTTTAGTTTTAGAAATTCATGAGTAGAAGTTACTTAAGCCCGGAGTAACATATTACTTGAAAAGTTTTTTTGTTTTTTTTTAGGACTTTCGCTTCAGAGATTTTTTTTTTTTAAATACCGGGGCCTTAAAGTCCAACCCTTGCTTACTATTGGTTAGCTTCATCGTCGCTCTCATTCCCTTGCTACTCGGTTCCAGTGAGTAACTGTTTATTTCCCCTTTGTGTGGAGCAAGGACCATGTACATGGGTGGTGTGGTAGGCAACACAAAGATGGATTAAACCCAGATCTGTGAGTGGGGGTGCATGTTTGCATTGTTCAGCATTCCGTCCATCTTCTGTTATTTTAACTCCTGGGGGATACAAAGTCAGCACGTGCTCTAGCAAGTACCTGGATTGTACACAGTCATTTACAAACAGGTGCGTGCACGAGCAGGCACGTAGAAGAATTGTAGGGAAATGCATATAGGGGAACAGACACCTGCACATGTAGGAATATGCGCAGTCACATGCCTGAGTGTTGTGCACACGTGCCAAACTTGTGATTATTAACCGCTTTAGGAGCTAAAATTTCAAGAGAGGAAGCGCTGGGAAACCAAGGAGTCAGAAGATAAGATCTAATTTTACATATGCAGCTGTTTTAAAGCTATGAACATGGGATTCGAATAGTCAGGAAACCGAAAACAGTGTAAATATAGGAAACCGGCACAAAACTAAAAACAAAAATAAAGGTACTTTTGATGCAAGGAAAATAGACGTCGGGACTTTTTTCATCTCGGAGGCAAGCAGGATAGTGAGATAGTAATAATAAATAAAAACAGTGCCATAACATAGCAATCGCTGTGAGGCATCCTTGTCTGAGGTCAATATTTTATTAACATGTGTTCTGGTTTGACTTTTTGGTTTCTACCCAGGAAGCCGCTGTCGGTTCAGAGCCCTTTTCAAGCTGTGACAATGAGGACTGCTTAATTTTACAGAGTATGCACTGATGACTCAAAATAACTAGGGATGCAGACCAGGTTCTGGCCGAGCAATTCTAAGCAGTCACAAATGGTGTCCACTCAGGGGAATGCCAGATCAACAGCAGCAGGTGACCTAGCTAAGCCAAGCAAAGATTTTCCTAGACCTAAGCATCTTAAGTAGCAGAGTTCCTTCTGATTTTAACAGATCAGCAGCACCAACGATACCCGTGGGCCAAACACAGATAGGTGTAATCTGCCTAGGAACTGAAAAGCCTAAACACAATTTATACAAATTCTGACATATCTTCTGTGATTACGTTGAATGGGAGTAGTCCTACCAGAAGAGTTTTAGGTTTTTCCTGTAAAACTATAGGGTAGTTTAGAGTTGTGATGCGGGGAGGGGACAGAGTTAAGGCCAGAATAAAATATCCTGGGCAGAGAAGAGATGTATCAATCTCCATTTTCTGTGAATCTCGTGAGGGGGAATTTAAACATGTGGAAATTGCTTGGTCTGAGGATTCATTTTTGGGGACTCGGTTTCTTGGTTGCAGAGGTACATCAGAGGATGGCATGTTCTTTTAATGGACTGGCATGCTACTTGAATGTAACCCTTGCCCTCACTGCTGTCAAGGGAGGTATCACCCATAAGGAGCAATGGGTTCCCTTTTCAAAAGGCTGATGGTGAGCTAGCCTCCATTGTGAAGAAGAGTCACTTTAGGATGGGGGTGAAAGTAGAGCTTTGTTCTTAGATTGAGGACCCAGTGACCGGGTGTGCGAGTTCCTGTGCATTACATAGGAGGACACATCAAGGATGGGGACAGACACGCTAGCAAAAGAAGCTTGATGTGCGGGTTGGCATATTAAACGTACAGGTACAGAGAAGCAGATACATAACTCTGGAGGATACTGTATGAGAGACCCCTCCCACCCCACCATTTGGCACATCGGCATGGTGGCATCAGATTGGAAGACTCCTACACATCACACTGCATGGCGGAGGATGAAGATGTTGTGCTACTCCTTCCTGAGGGCACAGCCTGGGTTTGGGGCAAACAGTGAATGTCACAATGGTCCCTGCGCAGTGAAAATGTACACTGTCCAGTCCGTTCAATGCACAACCAATAACACCTGATCCTTCAAAGTTACACAAGTGCCAAGGTCTGGCGTGCTTTTGATATACTGAATAAATCATGTCACATACTGCTGGCTGGTCGGCTTTCTTGATGGTAGATGCAGACTAAGGGGGTTATTCTAACTTTGGAGGAGGTGTTAATCCGTCCCAAAAGTGACGGAAAAGTGACGGATTTACCACCAGCCGTATTACGAGTCCATTATATCATATGGAACTCGTAATACGGATGGTGGTATATCCGTCACTTTACCGTCACTTTTGGGACGGATTAACACTCCTCCAAAGTTAGAATAACCCCCTAAATTTTAACTGTTGGAAGCCAGTGGCTTCTTTGAAATCCCATATCCCTCTCTGTTAATTAAAAATGTGTTTGTATTTTGTGTTGAGTTGCGTATTTGTTTTGCTGACCTGACTTGTTGAGTCCAGCATGATTCTTCCTTCCTGTATAGCAAACAAACACTTTCAAACACTATACACATGCCTTTTTCAAAGTGAAATACTCTGCTAAAACAGTTTCCATTGATAAAGGAATGTGTATGGGTAAAATAAAGTGCTGCAATAATGCCTCAATTTCAATTTTTATGCTGCAAAATGTGCAAAGTTTTGTCTCAATATCATGGGGGTCTGCTCAGGTGTGTACTTGTTTTGGACGTTTGAGGATACGTCAAGCGACACCAAATTTATTGGCACAACAAAAAACACTTTTCCTATGGAAACTAAGGTCCTAGCTATAACTACATATTGGTGACCGCTTCTAGGCTCTATTTATCCTACGTATCTACGCTCATTATAATCTGGCAATGAGGTGGTGCTGCCCAGCAATCCTGGACGTGTCCTGCGGTTTGAAGAAGGAGCTTGGGCTGATGTTAGTGTTGGGTGTGTGATCAAGATGTATGAGTGTGAATGTGTCGTAATAAGTGTGTGTAGAGGTTTGTCTTGGATGGCATGAGATCGTGTTGATGTGTTGTGGTCTGTTCTGATGTGGTCAAGGGTTCTGTATCTAAAGGTGTACAGAACACAAAGACTTCTGAATGAATTATTTCTGAGCAAAAAGCTTATTAATTTAAATCGCTGTCTAGTATGATCCAGTCAACTTGAATATATTATCTTAGATAGTTTACAAGGATAATTTAATTTTGGGCATGAACGAAAAAAAGTAATTCACTATTATGTGCTCTAATATATTTTTTCATTACATCAATAGGAATATACATTACATCAATCTGAATATGTTTATAATATTTATAAGGCAACAAGAATACACATAATTAAACATAGGGTCACATATACACAATACACACCATATAAGACCTACAAGTAACATAAATGTTCCGTTTTTCAAGAGGCCTTACGTTGCTTGAAATGTCGTTCATTCCTGCATCATGGTCACAGAAATAAAAGTACCAGAAATAAAAAGACATCTAATTATATGATGGGCTGATGTGAGGGGGTTGTTGATATTTTGTTTGGTCTCAATACAGTAAACATCCAGGGTACCATCTTCATGACAATGATTATATGTAAGAACCCTTTAGAAAAAGGTAGAAAAAAGCCTTACTCGATATATACACAAGAATACAATGCGCCAATTGGTGAACTGTAGTAACTCAACTGTGCAACCTAAACCCGAAGACATGACTCTATTTGGTGTTCGGCAAGAAGATCATGCATACTCATTAAGTCATAATGCACATATGAATAGAAGCTTTGTCGAAGGCTGCATTAAAGTGTCTTGACCACTGGTAACACGACAACTAGTGCGTGTAGTTTGATACTGTTTCAATATTCGATCTTCCGGACTATCCACTCTATCCAATAGAGATTGAGCTTCTCAACAAAGGGCTTTCCTTTGTACCTACTCTAAAAATGAGTAGTTTTTTACAATCCAAATTGAAAATTGTAATTGTTTAGATTCATTTGCCTGAAATATTTTTTCTCTACATGAGAAAGTGATCCGCAGCTGGATGTGACTGGATTACATTGCCCTTCCACGTTTTTCCTGCTATTGTTGTTCATGCTATTCTTGGAAAAGTGATTGAAGAAAATACATAGGATAATGCACAATAAATGTAATGTTCATCTGCTATATTTTGATGTTGTTTTTTGAGTAAAAAATAGGAATTTTATTTCTTTAAGGTTAAGAATTCTATTAAAATGTGACCACTTCAGACTTAAACATGCTTCTACCCAGTGGGGATAATCAGACTTCTCAAACAGATCCAGCTCAGTTCAGATGTTTCGAAATGGCACATGAAAACTTGCTGGTTTGAGATTCTAAATGCTGCCTAGGTGCTGCATTTGTGATTTTCACAGCTAGTTCTGGAAGTTCTTTCAGTCTTAAATTTCCTGGTAAGGCGTGAATTACTTCTGGCAATGCTAGTTTGACTCTGCATTTGCAAAATCAGAAGTGGGACTTATGGGGCCAGATCTCGGATGGAGGGGAAATAGGGGTGTTAGGCAGTTTGCTATTGTCAAACATGGATGGTTTTGGAAGGGGTCCCTGATCTCAGGAACCTTGTGGCACTACTTAGGCCAAAGTAGTTACATACCAGTCAAGGGTCCTTATTGTTACAGGCAGATGTCAGGATGTGATGCGAATATCCGGTTTGGGTAGTGGTGATGGTTAGTAACTGGGGTAGACACACACAATGCAGTGTGGCACCAGAGGAAAAGAGTACCCAGGCTCAGCTTAGGAAGAGCGCCCTATGCAAACCCTTAAAAGGTACTGGTTTTACACCAGAGCTCTTGAGCCTCCCCTTCCCTATCGTAGTCTTGTGGTACCTCTCTCACATAGGAAACAGTGACAGACACTTGAAGCTGTGATTTTTGCCTTCATGCAAAATGTATTCTTTGGAATGGGCAGCGGCAGCCCCACTCCAATCTCAGTCAGGTTCCTGGTCTTTAAGGCTGCAGGTATTCATCATAGGGCTTGCCACAGCAGAGTCTCAGCAGTTGTTTCAGACATGTATGTAAGTGGTAATTCTATAACACGAACCTAGCCAAAAGACAGTGGAGTGCTGTGCAGAGTTATGATACGCATAAGGTCAAAGAGTAGGAGGCGAGTTAGCTGGTTTGTGAACTATTGATGCATTGTGATGTAGTGTTCTTTAAAGAGGTGCATCTTCAACCCTTTCCTAAATTGGGGGATCAGAGTTAGTGCGGCCTCTAAGCACACAAAGTATTGTATCTCTTTCCGGGTCTACCCAAAACTTTTAATGGAGCGTGTAACAGCAACCTGCCCCAGGTCTAAAACCTTTTCTCTAGACAGAGCTCTGTTTGAAGTAGTGAGTAGTTGAACTGATCTTCTGGCACAGGTCCATCTTGTATTTCGAATTCTTGACAGTTGATGCCACTCCAACTTGCCACTCCAGTCTTACAAAGTGCTTGAAAATGTGGTTCGACACAGTCAAGTAAATTTTTCTTGTGCTGTAGCCAGTCCCATGGTAACCACACATCCATAACACACAGAGTCTACCAGACTTCATGATGATGGTCAACATCCAGTAATACGTGCTAGAGCGATGTATGTTCACTCCAGGCAGACCTCGGCCAGTCGGTTTGTTGCTGGAGTTGCACACAGGATAGGGATGTGAGTTGGAGGCATATCTTTGTTACAGGTGAGAGCAGGGACCATGCCATTGTCCTTTTGTTTTATATTTGTTGCTTCGTGCAAGCTGCATGTGCTCTGTGCACACTTGCGTAAACATGAAGGATACACACAGCATTTTCTTGAGTGGTGAAGGGAGCATGCATTGCACCGTCTTGCAGGGACTCGGAGTGGTGGCATTTCAGGGCACCTGCCAATGCTGTTTGATTTCAGGTTCCTGAGCAGCAAAATATACAGAGATGGATGCAGAGTAAATAGGGAGTACAGTGGCACCAGTTTACAGCGCTAGGACTTTCAGCCCTATATCGAGTGAGATGCACTAATATCGTATGGGTTGATGATTTATGGTGTGTTGTATTATGAGGTGTGCACTGATGTTCAGTGTTGGGACATGCCGTGGTGTTGAAAGGTCAGGTGGATTGTGATACGTGTCGAGTTCTCGCAATATTTTGCACTTTGCAGTGTTGTGCTGTAGTGGTGGTGCTTGGGCTTCTGTAAAAAACAGCTTTCTCTTAAAGCCTGCTTCTTTGTCAATTGGTTAATTGGTCTCTGTGGTCTGCCTATGCCTGTTGTCCTGTCTGAAGCTACCTGTAAATTGGTGGCTGTCAAGTCTTCCTGTGTCTGTCTCTGTTTGCAAGAGTCTTCCCCAAACTCACTGTGGCTGTGTGTCTATCTCCCCCGAGTTTTACGTCTTTCCCTTTTTGTTGCTCAACTGTTTCTTGTGTTCATCCTACCCCTGTCTTTCCATAATTGCCAGGGCCCTGCTGTGTCTCCCTTAGTCTCCCAGTGTTTGTTGCATTGTGTTTACCTTGGTACTTGTGATGCTTGACCCCGTCTGTAAGTTTGGATGTTAATAGGGGCTGTTTCAGGAGTTGTTAGTGATTTGTGGGATTGATCGGATTGAGGTTACCATAAAAAAGAATAAATTCAACAGATGTGGCCTATTGTCTGGGCCAGGATGCCTACATCTCTTACCATTCCCAGCATTCAGCTCTCCTTGTGATCCTGGTCAGTAGATCAATTTCTGCTCTATCCTCTACTTTTCTAACTTTGATTCTGTCCAGACCAAACTAGTGGCTTCATCCTTATGATGAAGACACCCTTGAAGTCCTGCCTTTGAGTAGACCTTGCAAGAGGAATGCACCATTTCTAGTATTTGTACGTGCATGAATACCCTAGATTTTGCTTCTGCCTGTGAAATGCAGCTTCACTTTCTTCTTGAGCATCAACGTTATCCAGAAGGTGCAATTTGAATCTGTATGCTGTGAATCCAATGACTAATTCTAATTGGTTGAATAACTGCTGGTCAGAATGGCTGAAGGAGCCAGTCTGACTGGCAGTCCTTTGCCAAACGGAATTGGCTCCTTTGTTGAGATAATTTTGAATGGCTCCTCAGTGAGGATTCAAAATTGTAGGTTATTTTTATGGTGGTCTTTTAGAATGGCAGACATTTATCTTTTAGACCAGTAATTCAAGCACACCTCTTGCACAGATTTCATAGGTTCTATTCATGGAATCTATGTAGCATATGGTGCATAACCTGTAGTTGGAAAGGACACAGTGGGAACAGGATGGAGAGAAACAACGCTGACTATCTGCCTGATGAGCACTGAAACACATCACTGGATAAGGGGAAGCATTACAGATAGCATTCACATGGAAGATCAACACACATTTGCAAAGCCAATAGGCCGACCCTTTCCTTTTTTACCTGTTGTGTTTGCAAAGTCTTTCTGGCAGTGCTGTGTGGTATTAATAAGAATACGTGATTTGAGAGGGGCTATGCAATACAAAAGAAAATGCAGAATGGAGTTCAACACTGAGGTTGCGCACCCATGAATTCATTGCAAGGTCTTGCTCACTTTTCTCTATGCACCAAAGTAGTAGGCCACCAGCAGACGTTGTTAGTTAACTTTCTGTTCGTAGCCTTAATGTTTTGTAACTCTTCTTATGCTGTACCCTCTAGAAGGCCGAGAAATTATAACTGGAATAGCACAGCTGGTTGTACTCTAGCTTTTGTAGTATCTAAGTTACTTTCGGAAGCCTACGTGCATGTGTAGGTCAACAGTGTCTTCTTTTTTTAGCCTTGTTATGCATTCACCAGTAACTGTGTTTGATGTGCTCCAGTGCCATATTGGTATCTTTTTCCTACACTGGATCTTGAAACATAAAAACACACCTGGGTGGTTTTCCTCATCAGTTAAATCACTCTTTTTATTTTATTTAGTCTACCTCAAACATTTTCTGATCTGCAACAATGCTTGTTATTGCTCATCCGCAGACAGTCTTTCAAATTCTTCAACTCAAATTGTACTTCTTTTCGCATTTCTGATTTTAATTATGCTTAATCAGCAGAATAAATAGCCTTTTTAGTGAATAAAAGCAAGTTAACACCATGTGGAAATGTCAATCTATTGTACACCTGTTGGTGTTCCCATTTGACCGTCCATTAAATGCTATGGTCGCAGCTTCTGGTGTGTTCTCATTCTTTGTCTTTATTGTTGGTCTTTTACAAAACAAAATGCCAGTCTAAGATACCCCAGCACCTCTCTGAATAGAGGCCTGGGCTGCCTCTAACCCCAGCCATGTCATCTGCACTCATGGGTACTTGGACAGGTTCCTTATCTGTATTCTCTTGTTGATGGGGTTAAACTGTAAAAGTGTTGGGGGTTTCCATTATAAGTATTTTGTTGCGTCATTTGTGTCCCTCTCTCCTCTCTCCTCTCTCCTCTCTCTTTTTTGTCATAATTGAGAATAGTTGTAAACCTCCTAGCAACTCACATTTAGCACTATCACTTTGAAAACTCCCCAGTTCTTTTCTATTGGCTTGTAATTAGGTTATTCCTACTCTTCTTCTATCAGGTAACTAATGCACTGAGGTTGCCCTACATGGCAAGCATGCAGCAGATTGCAAACCAGCAATTGAGGAACCCAGTGGCACATAAACAGTAAGGCTGTGGTTTGCGAGTAACTCAGCATAGAAAAAGAAATGTTGGAGTGGGGCGATTTAAAGGTACGCAATACACCCTTCCTACTTCCTTGGACTTGGCAAGCTAATCAGTAGAGAAAACCTTTGGGCGAACTTGGGGACCAATAAAGGCACTGGACTTACATGTGAGTTTGACAATGGAGAGGTGTCATAACCACTTCTCCGTCATAGGGCCAGAGCTATTAGACTTCAGGGTACATTTTGAAGTGAAAATGTCAACTGTATTTGCTTCTTTCAGTCATGAATATACCTAGACGGACATCGGAGTACACCACATACATATTTGCTATCTCACATAGGGTAGGGTCCTGAAGAAGGTTGCAGATCTGTTCTTAGCTCATGGTTATAGCTGAAACATGTTGACTACCAGATATAGGAATTGATAATTTCGGGTACGTCCTTGTTTCCTTTTCTTTGTCTTACTAGGGCAGTTATAAAGTTCTGATTGGTGGTCCCTTAGGTAATTGTGTTCAGTATTTTCATGTGACTGGATCTAACCCACTCTGTGTGATTTAAATCCTCCTTGCAGTGACTTGGAAGCCCTCAGGAAGAGCTTTGACTGTTTGTAGCCCATTCGGACAGGTATAGTGACTGGTCCGAATCTCGAGGGAACCCATGGATGAACCATGCCATCACTGGTGGGTTAGGGGTCCATGTTTAAATAAATAATATCTCCGAGTAAATCATAAGGCTTTTGTTAATCTGTTTTTGTGCAGTTCACTCTATTATTTGGCTGGTGTTCTGGTAACTTGCCACCAGTGAGCCTTTACTGGTGAATGCTGACTCTGAGTAAAACTCTGCCTCTGTGACAATTACGTTGCCTTTAATGACCTGTTTGTGAGGGGTAACTGTGTGCAGCAGGGGGATGTTTGGCTGGAAGTTATTGCGGAGTACCAGGGAGCGTTGGGTATAAGTCTGTGGAGTTGACCCCCACGCTTCTGTTCGCCAGAAGTGACCATCCCTGGGATGTATTCAATTGGTGTTTTAGTACCAAATGAAATAAAATATTTTTTACGGTCCTGAAGTATTGCATTGTTCTACTCTGAATGTTGTCTGCTATGTGCCCCTTGCAAATGCTGGCATAAATGTTTACAAATATTTTGCATGCTGAACTCAAGATTGCGCTTGGACACGTTTGAGTGCCAAATATTTTGGACATCTTTGAGTTGTAGCCCTTCTTTCCTTTCTGTCCCCAGCATGCTTTTTATTGTACTCTTAAGAAGGGGCATTTTGTATTTAGGGTGGTTGATCTTGTCTAATCTTCTCCACTTGTGATGGAAATACTTGAAGTCACTGGGTATATGTCATATTGAGTGCCACTGTATTGGTTTGTAATTCCATTTACACAGTGCTTGCTACAACTGACAAGTTGATAAAGTGCTTTATGGCGGGTAGCAAGCTACTCCAGAAACCCACAGTCAGTAATGTTTCCAGCTGTTATTCGTTTTTCTTGATTATTGGGATTAGTTTTCTGCTCTCAGGGAACTGTTTCATTTTGTCCAGTTTCTTTGTGGAAGATCAAATTAAAAGAAGTTAATTGAGACCATTAGTGTGATCTATTGTAATGTAAAGTAAATGCAACGAGGGATGATGTTGGACATGGCCCTTTCTGCAGGTTTATACCCAAACTTTTTGCCTTCCTGTTTTTCTGACCTTCTTTTTGTGGCTTTAGGACTCTGGGCACTTTATCACTGCTGATCAGTGCTAAAGTGCATGTGATCTCCACTCTAAACTTGGTATGATTGGCATACACCTGATTGACACATTTAATTTACCTGTGAGTTCCTTCTACAATGGTATCCCTTATACCCATGGATTGTAAATTAAATGCGACTAGTGGGCCTGCAGCCCAGCATGCGCCACCCACGTAAGTAGCCTTTCAAACCTGTCCCAGGTCTGCCACTGCAGGGCCTGTGTGCGCAGTTTACTACCACATTGACTTGGCCTCTGAAGTTACTGGCCGAGCCTGGAACTCTCCTTTTACTACATATAGGTCAACCCCCAAGGTAGGACCTACGTAGCCCTATGGACAGGGTGCTGTCTAGATAAAAGTTAGGACATGTGCCTTGATTGTAGTGCATGTCCTGGTAGTGACAAACAGCCTATTTGTTTTTTCACTGCTGTGAGTTCTGCTCTTGTCAAGCTTCGTATAGGGAATTCCCTTATTTATGTTTGTGGTAATTTCTGATCTGTGAGGAGTAATGCGGGCATGTTTGGAATGGTAGAGAGAAATTAGTGTCAGTGGATTTTTTTATCACTATTGTGAAAATGCTACTTTTAGAAAGTGGGCATTTCACTGTGCTTAAGACTCATGTGCTTTGTAGCCTGACTATAATCCACGTCTAGGGTAGAGTGACACCTGGGCTTTGTGCATACTTCCCAGACAGCCATCACACAGGGAGGGTGAAGGTGTAACAGGATTACATCTGCATACTGAATGGTCATCCTGGGCTGGGAGAGTGCGCACTTACATTTGTATAGGCTGTGTCCTGCCCTCACACAAAGGGCTTGTTTACCCCCTACTGATGTCTGGAGCCAGAGCTGGGGTTAAAAGGGAGCGTTGCACACTTCTAAGGCTCTTTTGAAGTGCCCCCTAGATCAAAGGCATTTTGAGTATAAATAGAAGGGCTGTGACCCTGTGTTTTTAGACACTGTGTGGACTTGCAACCAGATGCTGATGGTTCTGCACACTGTCAGAAGGAACTGTTATGCTGCTAGGAGGAACCGCCATTAAGACTGACCTGTGACCTGGGTCACAAGAGGGACTGCAATTTCACCCCCAGAACCCTGATGTGCTGGCATGCTGCTGGTTCTCTTCTATGTGCCCCAGTGATCTCCCAGGAGCCAGCCTAGGATTTCTGTGGTTCCATTGCTGCCCCTGGTCCTGCAGCTATGGTGCGTGGTGAGCGCTATAATTTTTACTGGAGCACCTCATTGCTGTCTTCCTAGTGCATTTGGAGCTCTTTATTGTGCCTGGGAGCAGCATGGGAAACTGTGAGTAGCGTTTGCTGAGCGCTACATTCTTGTGACCAGGAGGAGTCAGTGTGGAGAGTGCTTCTGCTACCCGCCAAGGCTTTGTTTGCGTTTTAAGGCGACACGAAGAATGCCACGTTGTTCTCCCCCCACCCGCCGCAAGGAGGTGCCGGGACGAAAGAGAGATCGGTTGCCAGCAAGCACGCGCAACATAGTGCACCCAGGGCATAAGCAGGCACCCACTCCTGTTGTTGGAGTCCTGAGGGAGGCTGTGCTCCACTTATCTGCTTTGGCTCTCACCACTGGGGCCCAGGACATAGCAAGACATGCAGGGGGCAGCGAGCTGTTGAAGCTGTGCCACATGCAGCCAGTCTCCATGAGCGGGAGCAATGTGTGTGTTTCTCCTCTGCAGCCTAGGGTGACCACCTGGCATTGATGCAAATTCTGGACAGGACTGTAAAAAGTTCAGGACAAAGGGTCAAAATTCAGGACACAATTTTAAGAACAAATGTCAGTTTTAGAGTCACACTCAAGGGATGCCATGCCTCACTATGTTGTCAGTCAATTTATTTACTTTTTAACATAGCACTATTTATTCACTGTGGTCTTTTTGTGATTGCCTCCTGGTATGCTACATTCAGGTGTCGCATTACGTCCTTGTTCAGTAGTAAATTAATGCCCTTCAGTACTGCGGCAAGGCCACCACCCCTACCCAAATCTACCCAATCTTCCTTGAGGAGATAGTAACAGCTAATTTTTTATAATGTTTCTGAACGTTTTAAAACCCCTGGCAAACAGTTTGGGAAACATTAAGGTAATTAACCTTATTTAAGATTGAACAAAAACATCTGGCTTACCCCAACCACCCATGGACTTTCAATCTAAAAAAAAATATAAAGAAGCAGGGCAGATGGTGTGGCCGACAGTCTCACACCTAATGTCAGGATGTGAGGAAGCCACAACTTGTCTGTAGTCTCACAGCACTAGAGTGTATGCCTGGGACTCTACATTTATCTCACAAGTCTACTGTGCACTCTGACACTGCACCACTCTGCATTACTGCACTCTCTGCCACTCTATTGTATGCCACTCCACTCCACTCTATGCTACACTACCACATGCCACTCTATGCCACTGCACTCTGTGCCAATACACTCTAAACAACTGCACTGTACGCCACTGCCCTCTACTCTGCACCACTGTACTCTACGCCACTGCTCTCTGCGCCACTCTGCTCCACTCTACATCACTGCACTGATTCTACACTGCAACATTGCACTCTCCGCCACAGTACTGTACACCAATCTACTCTGTACTACTGCACTCAATGCCACTGCACTCTATGCTACTCTTCTCTGCTTCACTGCACTCTACAGCACTATACTCTACTCTGCACCACTCTACACTACTGCACTCTCTGCCACGAGTCTACTCTGCACTCTATGCCACTGCACCACTCTACACTACTGCACTCTCTGCCACTCTATTGTATGCCACTCTACTCCACTGCACTCTATGCCACTCTACTCTGTCCCACGCCACTCCATGCCACTGCACTCTGCGTCAATGCACTCTAAAAAACTGCACTGTACTCTGCAACACTGGGCTCTACGCCACTGCTCCTATGCCGCTCTACTCCATACCACTATGCCATTACCTTGTACCCATGAACAGCAGCCACTCTGATGCATAATATGGCTAAAACACATTGGCAAAGCCAATAACTCCTGCGCAGACGAGACCTATTGGCTTTGCCAGTGTTTGTTAGTACTATGAGGTACCTAGGCCCCTGGAAGAACTATGAATGTGTAAGCCCGTATTTTAAACATGCATTTGACGCTTTGTCAGGGATAGTAAGCGCTATATAAATACAATTACATCATAATATAGGCTGCTACAAAATGCGCAAATACATTTCGGTTAAATATTAAAAAGTGCTTCTCAAATACAGATTTGAATAATATACAGTTTATACCTGTGCTAACTTTTTTTTTAGAACACTCCATTAAAACCACACACTCCACAGCTCACCTTGGAACACCCTTAAGGTACATCTCTAAAAGAAAAAAATATTTGCCATTAGAAAGCTTTAAGTGACTCCTTTGTTTAAAGTCAATGCAGGTTTTCAAGCCCCTTTACATTTGCAGATTTACCAGTTTGCACATTTGCATTTCTTTAGGGGAGACACCCTGGCAAGAAGGCCTTTTCTTATCTGTCTGCCCCTCCTTCCCAGCACAGGAGACTCCCAGCCTTTCAATCCAGCTGGGAAACTAATCTACCCATAATTTCGCCCTGCCTTCTGTGTCCTTTTGGTGAAAGGCTAAAATAACGTTAAGGCTTTCATCACGGACAACGGATGGCATGGCGAAATTACGGACAGTCCGTGAAATTTACGGACGGGTGGTCACCCTACGGCGGCCCCCTGACAGCAGGAAAGAAGGAGGGAGATTTCCCCCAACGTGCGGAAGCCTGCAGTGACCCCAGAAGCTTTCTTCATTATTTCCCACAGGCCGGGGGCCTAGTGGGGTCTCCCCCTGCCGAGGTAGGAAGTGTGTTGCCCTTACCCCCTTTTCCCAGGGCAATACTGTTTGTAGTCGCACACGCACTGGGTAGTAGCTCGCAGGATGGGAGGGAATCCTCAACAGAGGTCCCGTTCCTGCTGCGTCCACCATTACCGTAATTACGGTAGTAAGAGTACAGGGTCACCTGTGCCCAACGTGGTGGGTGTTTATGTACTGCACCTCTTATGAAAGGAGCACTTGTGCATGGTGGCGTTCGTGTAGTAGGTGTTTGTAGTGATTCCTTGATATACTGCATTTCACCATCGTATTTTATGCCCTCCGTGTTTATGCTACAGTCCATGACCTGATGTTATATTACATGCATGTCAATTTCTTTGCCTTATTAGGGTAACAAATATATTACAGAATCTGCATTGTATACATAGGAAGGGTGGTTAGTCATGACATGGGTAGCCTATAAGTCTGTATCTTATGGCACTATGATGGTTTGACAATTCCCTAGTTGGTACATTAATTTTTGGCCTATGTTTTATATGCAACCAGATGCTGCTGGTTCTGCACACTGTTGGAAGGAACTGTTATGCTGCCAGGAGGAACCGCCATTAAGACTGACCAGTGGCCTGCTGGGTCACAAGAGGGACCACATCTTCACCCCCAGGACCCTATCCAGACAGAAACCCCATTTCAAAACAGATGAGTAGGAAGGGAAGCAGAAAGTAGACCTTGTTAGCTTGCAGTGAATGGTTCCACAGGTGTGTTTGTGATTTCAGGAGAGGTGTGGTCCGTTTGCAGAATTATACTGGATAGTGAGGTAGACAGGCATGTATCACAGTGGGCTATCCTTGGGCTGTAAGGCATGCAGAGGATGGAGGGTAATGAGATGGTGACTGGATGGAGGGAGGATAAATAATCAGTAGTTCTAATTCAAAATCCGATTTCATGCGGGGAAATAGGGGTGTAGTGAGACTGGGAGCTTTTGAGCCAGCATGTGTTAAGTGTAGAAAGAAGGGTTGAAGGTTATCACCTGTGGGCAGAGTCTGTAATGTTGCACCCCTAGTGGTTATGTTTGGCTGTCGCTGGTGTTGAACAGTTTGTATAACGTTACCCTTTTAATGTAATAAAATGTGGGACAAGCTGCGAGGACTTCAACTCTGAGCACATAGTCATGTCTATACTTAACCGGGACCCGTGTGCACTCCTGTGGGGTCGGTGGCAACCACTTAGTGCTCAAGGTGTTGTGAGTGTTCCCAGGACTTAAAACGTCCTCTTTTAAGTTGGTGATCTGTACGCAAGCATGTGGCGGAGAAGGCTTCTCGTCCGATAAGCCGAGGTTAGGTCCCAGCCTACTGTAATGCTTCAGGCGCACTGTGTGCATGACTCGACCCGCAGAGTGGACCCTGTGTGGAAATCGCGTCGAGGCAAGCGTATTATACCATGGTCAGCCGTGGCCCTCGCGGGCGCGTTTATTGCTCATGCATTCCAAGTATAGTGGATTGCAGAGGATTTTCTTTTGTGTTTTCTTGGGCTTGTTTTTAAACCGGCGATATGGTTGGTGAATAAATTTGGATGTAGGCCGGGGACTCCTAACGCCAATAAATAACAAGTGGCAATGGCACGGGGCAGTGCCAGGCGTGCTGTCACCATTACTGCTCGAGGAAGGAGGTGCATACATGTCTCTTTCCCCCCCCCCCCCCCCCCCCCCCTCCCCGCTACTGCTCTCAAATGGCTGTCGTGCCGGCCGAGCGCCGCAAGCGCTTGGACTGGTTAGGCCGCTTTCTCCATTGTTAACGTCCTAAACGCAGGGTGCGTTGACCTTTTAAGCTGCCGCTCTGCGAGTTTTGACTTCTTCATTTGTGTACTGGGAGTGCATTAAAGCACTGCGTTACCCTGAACGGCGACGATACAATACACAGAAGCATTCATCTCTGTCAGCTATTTGACAACCAATAGACTCGCAATGTAAATAACAGAAAAAGGAAGTGAAGGGAGACCGAAGGGTGACACTAAGGTCCAGATCTATCAAAGGTTCTTACCCATTGTATGTCTATGGGAAAATGTGTTCATGCATATGGCCCTAAGTATGCAATAATTCAGCTAACTACATACTAGAGTGAAGGCCGATTTTTTTTTTTTTTTTTTTTTTTTTTTTTTTAATGTACGGTGAGCAATGGGGCAGACTCACGCCGTTTTGTATTTGTGGTTGTGGTCCATACTCAAATCCAAAGTAAGGAAGTTGATTGTACAGTTTTCTCCATGCCCGAAAATTGACGGTATAAAATCTTAAGTAAAATGTATCTGTGTAATTTGTAGCATGCAGACACATACCGAACATCCTTAGACCGCTGCTTTCTGCCACTGTTAAGTCACCCATTTTTTTGTTCTGTTTCCGTAACTTCCTTCCCACTCTCCGTGCCTTGCCTTCGGCCAGGACCTACTTTTACTTGTTTCTTGCCTGCAGCAGTTTGTCTCTGATACACCTTTACCACCAGCAAACATCGCCTCGGTAACCTCATAACTGCGAAATCCAGTGTGAAGTATGAGTCCCTCCTGTGACAACTGTGCAGAATTCTGCGAAAAATAATAGGCTTGTACAGAGCATCAATGGAGTACTCCTTAAACGTTGCCAGTTTCGGTGCTCCACAGGTTTGAACTTTGACAGGACTGACTCGGGACTAGGGGTGTGCAAAGAAGGCTGAAGACCTCCTTCCAGGAGCTCATTTTAGCTCAATCTTAAAAGGCAGGTTGGGGGCAGGACTTGTTGGGGGGGGGGGGGGGGAGGTATACTTAACACGAGGTGCATCTTTGGTGTTTGGACACGTTAGCAATGTACGTTTCTGCATGTTGTCAGAAGACACCAAGCTGGCATGAAATGCAGCATTTTACTAGAAATATCGTGGAAAGGCAACATAAAAAATGTTTTATGTATCACGTTAGGCACCCTTTTCACTTACTTCGACAGTTGTTTTAGTTGTCATGCCAACAACTCATATCTGCAGTGTGTTGTATTCCAAAGCCAAGTTCTCATATTGTCACCAGGCCATTTATCGTAGCGGACAGGCTCTGCAAGTGTGGCATCTTGTTCTTGCTCCAGAAACGCTGGTGAAAAATGAGGGGAGTATGTATCAACTGCGTGTTTTAAGTGCAGCGTGAACCCTTACACTGCCCCATTCAACCTCCCCCTCCTCAGCAGTGAAGAGAGTCCACCTAGTAGCCCCCATCTCCCTCCGTGCTCACATAAGGACATGTATTGACCAGCCCAGCCCTTGCTAGAATCGCCCACGCTCTGCGCGTAAGTGATGATTTTCCTAACCAGAATATTTTTAATGGGATGTACTGTGAACTTACCAAATTCAGCACAGAGGTATTTTTTTTAATTGCATCAGTCGACGATGCTCCGGAATCCTGTGTTTAAATGTACTAGTGGACAGCAGATGGCATTGGAGGAGAGGGTTCTGTTAATTTCTGCGTTGGGCCGTGTGTCCTGTTTAGTTCAGGAGGTTGTTTTCTGGCAGACAAATGCGCTTCTTGTATGTCATTGTACATTGCTTGGAGGGTAGTCCAAGACTGTGTTTTACTTGGTCGATTTCTGGTACTCCGCCCAAAACTATCGTCCAAGAATGACCTCATGACTTGCATCAGGTTATTAAAGACAAACTGAACATTGCATTGCGTTTTAGGCTCTTGTATTCTTGGCCTGGTGTTTTCTCTTTCGTCATCCAAAAGCATATATCTTTCCAGTGGCACTTCCACGGTCTCTGCTCAACACACAGGTTTGACTGATTTCATGTTTTTATGTGGACACTATGGATATGTTTTGTCACTGCTTTAACCATTCAAGGTGTGTAGTGTCAACGTTTAATCGTGAACTGTCTGCATTGCCCTGTCTGAAGATCAGAACCCTCCGTGGAGAGCAGTCAATGGAAAGTATAGCAGTCCGATTCCACTGCATCACTAACACCCCTGCCCTCAATACAGATGTTCGAGCGACACACAGATGCAGTTAGATGCGCCATTTCACTATTCAGCAGTGCACCTGAGGAAGGGTTGGACATGATGGTGGACAAAGCCTCCACAACCAGACACATTGCAAGTGATTCCTTCCATTCTATCCCGTGGGGTGTTCATAGCTGACATTTTATATCTGTCCATTCGCCAACCTTCTGGGCAGGTTCCAGTTTGAGGTGTAGACGGGCAGTACCCACCTCCACTTGAATTGGGAGGAGATCCCGGATGTCACTGTAAATCAATTAAAACCGTTTCTGTTCCAACAAAATCTGTGCATAGGCAGCATGTGACTGAAAGTAGAGACAGACTACATTAAAGTAATGATATTGGGAGGCAAGAAGATACTGAATCAGCTCAGTTTTTGGGACTAGGGCGGTAACATCTGTCCTTGCCCAGTCAGGAGTGTATGAAATCATGGTTCAACTTAATTGCATGGATTCAAGGAGTTTTGACGAGATTTTTGTTGCAGTTCAAATTATTATCCTTTCTCATACGCATGAAGAATGAAAAATGAACCTGCTCTCTGTTTGGGCCCAGATTTGTGGTTGCTGGTTCAAAATGAAGCTGAAAGAGTGGTGTTGGAGCTTGAAAGAGTAATTGTTTCCCACTGCCTCAGGTTTTTGCGCCAACATCCTGTATGAAAGAGAATTGGATTAAGTCGGGTGCTTCACAACAAAAAACGTGTATCAACCCAGACCCCACCAGTTCCGGATGAGCAAACGCCGCAGATGTAACCCTAGATGGGCATTGTAGTCTGAGCACTGGACTTTTTTTTTCTTTTTTTTTTTTTTAAGTGGGAATATTGAAGACCGAGACTAGGTGGCCATTCGTTTCCAGTTCTGTGCCCAAGATATGGAAGGTCTTGAGCTATAATGTCGTCAAGTGAACAGAACCTACTGAAATCCTGGAAAAGGATTTTTCTTACGCCACCAGGAGCGCCTACACACCCTGTGGCCATGGTGCGCAGCTACAACAAATAAAGTTACCTAATGGTAAAACAGTGTCTTTCTTAACTTATCTCATAGCTGTGTTTTCTAAAACTGCTTCAGCACCACCAAGAGAATGTGGAGCGTTGATCTTACGCCCATGCCATGATACCCAAAGTACGGCCGGGGGCCCTCTTAACTTTTACCTTTATGCGCTTCCCTGGTCAGCAGCAGCACTGAGCTTTTAACTTGACTCAGCAGTATCATTACAAATATGTTAAATAAACGGGCAAGCTGGTATTTAAAGACTGATTGCAGTTAAAGAAAGGGAATGACTAGGGTGTCCTGCACAGCTTAACTTTAGGAACACCTTCAATCATAAAGACATGTTACAGCAAATGTGTAAAAACAAGATAAAGCCTCTAAAGAATTAATGAAGTGTATTTCATTAACATGCAGAACCGTCTCAACTTATTACAACAGGTTATATCAGTGCATTGAGAAGTTTTTTCTTTAAAGTGATAGTTTCCTAACGTGACTTTAGAAACATTCATACTGACAACAATGCCAAAGGTGAACTAAGAGGCGAATCAGTTATGCGCACTCTTTGGGTGACTGGGGTTGCCACTATACATGAACAGCATTATAGCTCGTTAAATCGACCATAGGAGATGTTTTTGTACTTTGCACATCCTGAAGTCATGTATTTGGATGCCTTCTTATATGCGTTAATGAAGAAAACTGAGGGAAAGTGAAATGAACAATTGCCTAGCACCAGCCATTTTGGTCAAGTGGGGATGCCACAATTGATCCCAGGTTTTCTGGTTCCACATTGTGGAATTCACTTCAGCCACTAGATGTACCTGTTTTGCTTCCCCTGCAACTACCTTAAACCATCTCCCACCCCTACTTTACCCCCCACAACCTTCCTGCTTGCATCAGTGCGGCCCTCCATTGCACCAGCGACCAAACGCTTTGGCCCTGAGAGTACCCTTGTCTCACTACATCATTTGGAGTTTCCAGGAGGAGGGTGGTATAAGTAGCCACCTCAACTTTATTGGGTGTGACATGTAGCACCTGTGACAAGTGTTGCCCAGAACATTGAGCATAACATGCACATTTTGGTGCCTAGTGGGCCAAAATCTCCGTCCAGGCATAGGAGGGGCCATAGATCAGTTTTTCAGTGGCTCAACATTTAGAATTGGAAAGTTAAGATGGAAGAAATCGATAAAAACAATTAAACAAAAGTTAAAGAAAAATAAAAAAAAATACCAAAACTTTATCTGTCTGTTCCTCACGACTGTAATGATCTACCATGTGATTGGACGATTATATAATTGGGCAACCTCCTTCAACCAGATATAAAATACCGGTATCTTCATATTGAGGACATAATGGTGTCCCTCTTTTGCTTGCTTAGTATTATTACTTCTTTATGTATGAATTGATCTCCTGAACTAATTTTACAGTTCTGTATCTTTCTAGTAACTTGCTAGTAATCAACGGTAAGCATATGTCTAGCACATTCAGGAGTAAATATATTTTGCTATGTTTTCATGAATGACTTGACCATTCTCTTGTGTTTTTTATTTCACCCAGAAGTGTTTTAACTTGTGAAACTATTTGATCCTATTTTCATGTTTCCTTTTGTGTGCTGCAGGATAGTTTGCTCTGAGGACCAAACACTTTGTCTACGTAGTTCTCCTTCCTGTGAAGCAATGGAACTGAAGACTGCTTTTCCTCACCCTGATTGAGAGGACGTTTATCCACGATGGAGAAGAAGCGAAGAAAGAAATGAAAGACTCTGTCCTATGCACACCTACAGGAAAACCATGAAATCTAGACATCTTGTTTGCCATCGAAGTGTTTGACACTATTACTTCCTATCGGCACGCTAATGCTACAAACATGAACTGCCTTCGAACACTTTAAACCCAGTGCGATTTAATTCTGTGGACTTGCAGGCATATTTCATGACCATGAGGTTTGCAAACACTTGGCTGCTCCTAAATGTGTTTTTAATGTGTGGCAAATTACATTTTGGCAATGAACTAGGGAATTCTTCTCAAGGAGTCCTGCCGTGCAAGGGCTGCGTACACCAGACATTGAAAGTGGAGTTCTCCTCCACTGTTGTACAGCATGGTAAGGATGAAAAAACTTCACTTTTTTTGCCTATGTTTTGTTGCTGTTATTGTTCTTCTTTTTAGGTCTGGCTACAGTGCATCCAGTACAATCCACCCCACTCCAGTCCAATCCACCGCTATCCATCCCCCTCCAGTCCAATCCACCCCACTCCACTCCAACCCACCCTGCTCCAGACCACCCCATTTGAATCTAACCCACCCCACTTTAATCTAACCCACCCCACTCCAATCTAACATACCCCAGTCTAGTCCAACCCAATTCACCCGACTCTACTCCCGTCCAGTCCAGTCCACCGTAATCCAGTCAACCACACTCCAAGCCACCCCACTGCAAAAAGTCCACTCCAAAAAGTCCACCGAACTCCAATGCAAACCAGCCAACACCAATCCAATTCACCCCACTCCAGTCCACCAAACTCCACTCTCGTCCAATCCACCACTGTCCACCCCAGTCAAATCACCCTACCCCATTCCAGTCCACCTCACTACAATCCAGTCCACCCCACCCCACCCCACTCCAGTCCAACTCACCTCACTCCAATTTAGTCCACCCCACTCCTAGTCCATCCCACTCAGTCCAATTCAGAACTCTCAGTCCACCTCATCACTGCCCTGTCCACTCCAATCCACTCCTCCAGGTCCACTCCACCACACTTAAGTCCACCCCACTTCAATCCACCCCATTAAGTCCACCCCACTGCAAATCCACCCACTCTACTCCAATCTACCCACTTCTCTGCAACCCACTCTACTCTAATCAACCCCACCCAGTTCAGTCTACCCCACTCCAATCCAGTCCACACCACTCTAGCTCACTCCAGGCTAGTCGACCCCATTCCAATAAAACCGGTCAACCCAACTCCAATCCAATAAATCCAGCCCCCCCCCACTCCAATCTAGTAAATCCTGTCCACCCAACTCCAGTCCAATAAATCCAGTTCACCCCACTCCAGTTCAATCAAATCTACCCACTCCACTGCACACCATCCCACTCCAATCCAGTCCATCCCACTCCAATCCACCCCATTCCAATCCAATCCACCCCAGTCCTATCACTCCAGTTCAGTCCATCCACCCCATTCCACCTCACATCAGTCCACTCAATCCACATCACTCCAATACACTCTAGTCCATTCAATCCACCCCACTCTACTCCAATGCAGTCCACCCACTCTACTCCAAACCAATCCACCCCACTCTACTCCAATGCAGTCCACCCACTCTACTCCAAACCAATCCTTCACTCTACAACACTGGAGTCTACAACACTATGCCACTGAACTCTTCTCAACTCTACAGCACTCTACTCCCTTACTCCACTCTAACACTGTACTCCAACAACTCCCCTCTATGACACTATTCTACTCTACGCCACTAACTTTTAGCCATGCTGAACGACAGCCGCACACTGGTGTACAATGTGGTAAAAACGCATTGCCAAGCCAATAACTCTTGTATAGGCGAGAACTATTGGCATTGAAATGCTTGTTTTTCAATGCATGTGGCCTGAAACCAGCAAACTCGTACAAATTATTACTGCATGCTGGCTGCAAGAAATGTCTATGTTGTTTTTGTTGTGATCATAATTCTTTTCTTTTCATGGCGAGGTCTTTGCCCTCTTTCTTTTTTTTCCTACACTCTCAAACTGTAGATCTGTTTTCTTTTTCCATTCACTGAACACAACATTGCATTTGCCTTCTTTGGTCGTATACCTTTATCTGTTCTTTATGGGGAGTTTAATGTTAACCTTCTCCCAATTAATGAGCACCTTTTGAGGCTTTGCACTGATCACTACATGCCGATAAGGCAGTTTACCCCTTAATTCCCATGGATAATTTGTATAATCCCCAATGCATCTTTTATTTGTTTTTGTGTAGTTAGATTTCAGTCTACTGCGGATATAATCCAGGTGGATGTCATCTAGTCATGGTGGGCAGTTGTCATTTGTGTCGAGCAAACATACTTAAGTCCATTAGCATGCATGTTAGTTTTTAAAACAGGTGTTTTGTTTTAAGGGCATTTTTGAATGATGAGAAGTTGTGTCTAATTCTTGCTGGCAAGTCACACCAGAGCTTCACATTAAACCCCCCCTCCCACCCCCCAAAAAAATTTAATATTATATATATATATATATATAAATATTATTTAACAAAGAATTCACCGCACTTCATGAAGTCCCAAAATAACATGTGTTTATTTCTGAATAAAACAACAATCTCCAAGACGTTTCAACTCACGGGAAGTCTTGTTCACGGTAAGTGAGTCTTTTTTTTTTACTTTCACCTTTTATAACAGATATCCATACTGCCCATTATGATGCATTCTGGATATTGTTGTCAGCCAATACATAATAAAAACCTCATTTATGTTAAAATAAATCTGTAAATGAACACCATCATGGAATGTGTACTTTCTTCAATTTTGCAGTCTTTTTTTTATTTTTTAAACACTTATTTCAAGTCATCCAATATATTAATGTCACTATGTACGTTTAGTCGAGGGCATTGTTCAATAATATGCTCATTCTATCTTCAAGAGAGGGCACAACATGATACTGTAAAATACAGGAATATATGCTATCTATAGTTCATTTGCTGACCCAATTAATATTATTTAATTATTATGCAAATCTAAGTTCTCTCTTAAGCTTAGTGCTACAGCATTCACTAACTACATTATTGCTCATATATTTTAATCATGCCCATTTTTAATCAAAAACAGTAATTTCAGTGTAGACTGAGTGCCATCACATACCCATATTTTTTGTGACCTCATTTCTTTCTTACCTAGCATATATATATTATTTATATATATATATATATATATATATATATATATATATATATATATATATATATATGATTAGCCATTGAAATGTCTTTTTATTAACAATTATGACTCATAAATGAACGAATATTTCCTCGTCCATATTTAATACACATGGTATTTTGTTACGAATCGGAATAATGTATCTGCTTTCAAGTCGCCGAAGTTTTAGGGTCCTATCACCCCCCTCGATCACTCTTATTGATTTGTGATAGGCTGAAGAATCGAATTCCTCTCCAATCCTCCCGTGTTTAATTCTTACTTACAGTAAGGAAAGCAAAGACATTGAAAAAATATTTTTAGAAAACATTGGAAAATACTAAAAAGTGATCGAGACATTGTACACAAGAAAGGCCTTAGACCACAAGTAACTTATAGAAGGTCACGATCATTGAGAGAGATGCTGGTGAAAAGTAATTACTTGGCACCAACAGTGAAAAATTGGCTGAACAGTGAAACTATGTGTTTTTATAAATGGAACAAGTTCAAGGTGTGTCAAATTACAAGAAACACAAAAACATTTACAGACTATAAAGGAAAGGAGATACACATCACTTAAAGAACCACGTGTAATAGCTAATATGTAGTATATATGATTGAATGTGAATGTAGCATAAGGTATATAGGCAGTACTATCTGTCCATTAAAGAAAAGAATTCTCAAACACACTAGAGCTATAACTAATCAGGATCAGAGTTACGCTGTTGCCAAATATTTTATAAAACATCATACAAAGGATTGGAGAGGAATTCGATTCTTTGGCCTATCACAAATCAATAAGAGTGAACGAGGGGGCAATAGGACCCTAAAACTTCGGTGACTTGAAAGCAGATACATTATTCAGCTTCGTACCAAAATACTGTGTGGATTAAATATGGATGAGGAATTATTCATTAATTTATGAGTCATAATTGTTAATAAAATAACATTTCGAGGCCTAATCCTATTATATATATATATATATATATATATATATATATATATACACATATGCCATGTAATGAAAGAAATGAGGTCACAAAAAATATGGGTATCTGATGACACTCAGCCTACACTGAAATTACTGGTTTGGATTAAATATGGTTGTGATTAAAATATTTGAGCAATAATGTAGTTATTGAATGCTGTAGCACTAAGCTTAAGAGATAACATAAATTTGTGTAATAATTAAATAATATTAATTGGGTCACCAAATGAACTATAGATAGCATATATTTCTGTATTTCATAGTGTGTTGTGCCCTTTCTTGACGATAGAATGAGCATATTATTGAATAATGCCCTCGACTAAACATACATAGTGACATTAATATATTGGATGACTTGAAATAAATGTTTTAAAAAAAGACTGCAAAATTGAAGAAGGTACACATTGCATGATGTAGTTCATTTACAGATTTATTTTAACATAAATGAGGTATTTATTATATATTGGTTGACTACAATAGCCAGCATGCATCATAATGGGCAGTATGAATATCTGTTATAAAAGGTGAAAGTAAGAAAGGACTCACTTATCGTGAACAAGACTCCCTGTGAGTTGAAACACATTCGTGATTGTTGCTTTATTCTGAAATAAACACACGTTATTTTGGGACTTAATGGAGTGCGGTGAATTCTTCATTAAATAATATTTACAAGAGTGGTCTCCTCCGTCACCTGGCACCGCCCAAAGATTCTATCGACCACATTGTTATATATATATATATATATATATATATATATATATATATATATATATATATATATATATATTCACTTACAAAACAAATGTTACAGGGATGTTAGATTTAGGTTATGCATTTACTTGCACAAAACCATAGAAATTCAGCAGTTATAATAGTTATTTCAAGTAACTATTACTCGCGCCCTCCCCATGCACCTCTTTTTCTTCATTAATTAAACTTCTAATGTTTCAGTGATATTTTTATTGACGTTCGAAAAGTTGTCAGAAGTGCTGTAATATCTTAGGCAATTAGCAGTGCATGGTGAGGGCGAGAGTTATAGTTACCTTAGGGCGCGAGTTATAGTAACTTGAAAAAACTCTAACTATAACTGCTAAATTTCTATGGTTTTGTGCGAGTAAATTCAAAACCTAACTATAATGTCCCTGTAACCTTTGTATTTTTAGGTGAATTTCTAAGTTTAAAAAAAATTATATGTCCTTCTGAGTGTATGACTGTTATTGTGTGTCTGAGTAGGTGAATGAGTGTTGGTGCATCTCTCAGTGGGTGCATGAGTGTCTGTGAGTGGGTGCCTGAGGGTCTGAATGGGACCTTTGAGTTGATGTATGTGGGTGTCAGGAAGTCTGTGAGTGGGTGTATGAGTGAGGGAATGGGTTTCTGAGTGGGTGTATGAGTGCCAGTGCATCTGTCACTGGGTGCATGAGTGTCTGTTGGTTGATGAGTTGGTGTGCGAGTATGAGTGGGTGGGTGAATGGGTGTCTGGGTCTTTGAGTGGGTGTATGAGTGGCACTGTGTCAGTGAGTGAGTGCATGAATGTCAGTGGGTCTCTAAGTGGGTGTACAAGTGTCTGAGTTTGAGTGGGTGTGTGAGTGTCTGAGTGGGCCTGACAGTGTTTGTATTAGTGTATGAGTGAATATATATTTTTAGTATATTTTTTATAGCCAGGGTTCGTGACTCTGTTGCGATGTTACAAGGGTGGGTCGTGCTGAGAGCTGAAACGGAGTCATGACTCTGCACTTGTGGCCAAACAAGAGCACTTGTAACTTTTTAAAACTAATAAAGCATCCCTTAGGCACCCAAGAACAATCTCTATGGGGGTCAGATTACCTCTACCCTGACCCCTTCTGTTGTTTTCTGCCTCAACTTCCATCCCCTGGGACCGTGGCCCGGTTAATGAAATGGTGGCCGCAACTTTCTGCACAGGTTGTGACCAGCCAATCATATTACTGCTTCTGGCACGTGGAGTTGCGAAGCTCCGCACAGGAGCCACGACAGATCTGCATCCCTATCTATGCAAATTTGTTTTCCACTTCATTACAAGAAAAACACTGAAAGGATTCATACTAAATCCCCAAAAGGTTGCTTTCTGGACCAGAACCTAGCTTTCTGCCAAATGTGGTGTAATTCCATCCAGTGGTTCGGGCTCTATCGCTGTTCAAAATCCATATGGAAAAAGCCATTATGTAGCTAGGTAACTAGTGTTGACCAGTGACCCTGTTTACAACCCAGGACCCAGGTACTGGGGTACCATCTACTAGGGAACTTATATAGGTCCTAAATTGTGTGCCAATTGTGTACAATTAGGCCTATTACTTTGTTTTTAGAGAAGGAGCACTGGCACTAGGGGACCTGTTCTTCAGTCAAAAAAACCTCAGTACCAGTGAGCAAAAAGTAGGTGTGACCATGTTTAAGCTTTGTATGTGGACAATATGTTTTCCTAACCATAACTAAGCTTTAACGTTTGTTTTATTTTATTGAATATATATATATATATATATATATATGTGTGTGTGTATATATTTTTTGTGTGTGTTGAGGATTAGGGCTTAAGGGTGTTTTCAGGGCTCAGGTGGGTGAGGGTAAAAAATGGTAATGGTGATTTCAGGGTTTAGGGGTGGGTAAGGGGATAGGGCATTAAGGGTGTTAATGTTTACGGGTGGGTGAGGGTGGGGTTAATAAGGGAATAGGATGGTACATTGTTAAACATGGGGGTGTCAATTAAAAAAAATAATATATAGGAGTGAGGAGTGTGTGTGTGTATATATATGTGTGTGTGTGTGTGTATATATATATATATGTGTGTGTGTGTGCACATACATATACATTTCGTAAGGGTATGCGCGAAAAATGTATTGCGTGGTAAAAGCATGTATGCAAAATACATTTGTTGTAATGTCATACAACCCCCAGAAACGAGCTCTATTGACTTTGCAAATACTTGTTTCCTTTCTATTCCATCTTGCAGCTGCATTAAAACCACTTTTCATGGGGCTGCTCGAATAGTAGTGAGCCTGGTGGTAATAGAAATCCCATAATCCTGTCTCTAGATTACTAGAGCCATTAAGACCTTTTTAAAATCTTCTTGGGTGCTTTAATTATTACTCAATGTAATGAGCATAACCGGTTGTACGACGGAATGCCGACTGACAAAACAACGGGTGCCTAAACAACGAGGTCGGAACACCGACCTCGTTGTTACTACTAATGCCTTTACCACGAATGCCTTAACCACGATATTTCGTGGTAAAGGCATTCCTGGTAAAGTCATTAGTAACAGGCACCCATTGATCCTGCATGCCTCACCCCACCCCCTCAACCCCACCCCAAAACCTAAAACCCCGAGCCCCCACCCCCTCCCCAAAACCAAAAACGCCCCACCCCAAAACCTAAAACCCCGACCCCCAACCCCCTCCCCCTCCCCAAAACCTAAAACGCCCCAACCCCACCCCACCCCAAAACCTAAAACCCCCGACCCCACACCCCCTCCCCAAAACCAAAAACGCCCCACCCCACCCCAAAACCTAAAACCCCGGCCCCCCACCCCCTCCCCAAAACCAAAAACGCCCCAACCCCACCCCAAAACCTAAAACCCCCGACCCCCCACCCCCTCCCCAAAACCTAAAAACCCCACTTACCTGAGTCGTCGCCTCGTCATCTGCGTCGTCCTCCTCAGCCAATTCCCTTGTTTGTACCTTAACCATGCATGTTCGTTGTTCAGGACATGCGTGGTTAAGGCACAAAATAACGAAGTCGTGGTTAAAGAAAGCGTTGTTCCGTAAAAAAGTCGGCATAAAGGATGTTTCCCGCATAACCTGGTGTTCTGCAACTTGTATCCCGTTTTTTTGTGTAGACATCCAGGTTAACTTTTATCTAGTTATGAATCTGTGATGTGGCATTCCGTATAGACTCAGAACAACTAATTTAAGGTGCAACAGTCCATCTTTTAGCAGCATTGTTTTTAGGGTTGGAGTTGATTAAGAGGAATTTGATTTTGTCTTCTGCGTAGGTTGGCTTTCCCTCTGGCCATCCTGCTTTGAATTCTTAAAAGGCAGACCTTTAAGTGAACAATGGCAGTAGTGGTGTTGTTGGGTATATAAATCAGAGTGTGGTGCACATTAATCGCTTGTAATTTGTAGAAGGCTGGCCCTCTATGTAGTGTGCAAAGCTAAGCACACTGTGCCGGGGGTCCAGGCCCCCACACGTTGGTTTTCAGGGGTAAACACTAGATCACCTAATGCTCTAATATTTAAGGTAGCTTGGTCGAGCAGTTAGGCCAGTCTTGGAGAAGTGCAAAGCATTTGTTGTACTCGCAGTATCAATCATGCAACTCACACACTCAGAGGAATAACTCGAGACCAATTTATAAAAATACTTCAGATTTTTCTGTAATTTTCAAGACCAAGATTATCAAAATTGGTTAAGTACTTTTTGAGATATGACTTTTTGTCGTATTAAAAGTTCCATTATATCCTATGAAACGTGTAACACGGTGGACAGGATATCAGTCACATTTGGGACAAAGTAATCCCCTCCGCCAAGGTCATAATCAGGCCCTAAGTGTTCAGGTATGTGACTGTACCCATAGGTTTTCTTGTTTGTGAAAAACATACCTAATGTAAAAAAATATTATTTAGGATGACTCTGCAAAAGAAGTTATTTTAGTGAGTTAGACTTTATGGAGCATTCATCTTGGGCAAAGCATTCTCTTGGCAGTAGTTGCCATCATAACTCACCTTCAGGGCAAATGAACCAGAATAGTTTAACTGCAAAAGGTTTTAAGGGATTGGGATTTGATAAACTGGGAGTGATTAGTCTTGCTTCTCTATTGTAGGAAGCTGGCCCTTTATGTGGCATGTCAATACAGTGTAAAGGATATAGGGGTTTTCCAATGAATGGACAGGGCTTGCTATGCAATCGCAAAGTGCTCTGTGTGCAGGTAGGGTGGTTGAGGAGCTTTAGGATTAACACAGAGGAGTGCAAGACATTCGCAAATACACACAATATTCAATAAATGAGACACACGACTCAAAATGGAGATCCACACCAATTTATAAAAATACCAAGTCTCTTTATATGTGCTTAGGTATCAGAGAAAAATCGTTCAGGTAAGTACATTTTTAAACAGGAATTCTTTTCACTTTAAAAAGTGGACACTGCACTTTCTGAGGTTGGCCAACGCTATCCTGCAGGAGGAAAACAGAGCTGTTTGCAGAACAGGTAGAGTACAGTAACTTAAAAGACCAATCTCCAGGACTTAAGGTAAATAGTGGGCAAGGTCCAAGGCTGCACCAGTAGTACACCACCAGCAGCACGGGGCAGCCGTGTGCAGGGTGCAAAAGCAGCGCTGGGTGCCCAATGGGTTTCAATGGAGATGGGTCACTGAGAAAAGAGACTGTATATTCTGGCCAAGAGGCCAGTCCGGCTTAACCAGCATCGGGGCTCAGGCCTTATGATGCTTGAGCACAGGTAGGTGCCTTTAGTCCTTTTACCCACGGCTCAGGGGGTGATGGGTGCAGAGGGGTCTTTAGGTGTTGGGTTTACCTTACTGGAGTGGTCACGGTGGAGGAGGGCTGTGTGCAGATGTTGCGTGTGCCTCGGGGAGTCCACGAGGGGTGAACCCACGATGGACTCGTACTCTGGAGGGCTGGTGAACCTTGTTGGCACTGGTGGTCTACTTCAACTCTGGTCGGAGATGGCAGGTGCAGAAGCAACGTCTGTGTTTGGTCTTGGCAGTTCCAGAGGCTTCAGAGTCCTTTCTTTGGGGTTTGCTGGCCAACAGGGCCGTTTTTCACCGCCTTGAGTCTTTTTCAAAGGCAGGCAGTCCTCCTGGGTTTCTGGAGTCATAGCTGCAGGACAAGTCGACTTTGGTGCAGATTTCGATGAGGGATGTAGACAGGCCAGCGGGGTTAGTACTAGGTCAGCTGCTTCTTTTCTCCTCTTCTACTTTTGTGGCTCTTCAGTGTCCTTTGTCATCTTAGGTTGTCAGGATCTGCTTCTCTGGTGCCAGGGGCTCCCCTAAATACTTAATTTAGGGATGTTAGGGGTGTGCAGGGTAGTAGCCAATAGGCTACTAACCCTTGGGGTCACTGTGCCCCCTATATGCCCCTTGATGTGGGAAGTGGGCTTAACCCTGTCCCATACTTCCTAAGTATGACATCACAAACATAGCTACATTTGAAATTTCATATCCACCTCACAGTAGCCAACTGTAGGGGTGGTACTAGCCCAGAGGTGGCACGCCTATCTGACTAGCCAATTTTCCCTCCTGTCTAGGTGCCAAGTAGGCTCTAGACAGGAGGTGGGTGGCTTCCTCTCCTGTGGGGGGCCAGATCCGCATTTCAAAGGTGGCAACCCTTTGAGGCTTGCCCCCTTAGGAAGGTTAATCAGAAGATCACCCTGTGGGAGGGGGCGTTACACCCTGTTCCCCGACAAGCTTTTGTTCTGGACCTCCTGAGAGCAGAAGGCTCTCAAACTAGGGAGCTAGAACTGTGTCTAGGGTGGCAGGCTGGCAGAAACCAGTCAGCAAGCACACCTGAGGCTGGTAGGGTTTCGGGGGGCACCTCTAAGGTGCCCTCTGGGTGCATGTATTGATAAATCCATAATTTGAATCAGTGGGGGCTTCTCAAATCATTATGTTTGATACGAAACATCCCTATCTTCAGTGAAGCCATCGTGTAGCTGGGGAACTCGTATTGACTAGTGTCCAGCACATGCATTTAAAGTGCACTTGCAGATATGCCCTCACATGTAATATAATGCATCCTGCTTTAGAGCTGTAAGGCCTCCTGTTGGGGTGACTTGCATATATTCCATGCAGTGTTAGAGGATGTGGCACACAGGCTGTGTGTGCCAGGTCATGTTTTCACTTTTGTCTGCACCAAGACACGCAGCCTGCAATGGCAGCCTGTCTTGTTCTTGGTGAGGGGTCGCTTAGGGTGGCATAGCTCATGCTGCAGCCCTTAGGGACAGTCTTTAGCACCTCAGGCCCTAGGCACCAGGGATACCATTTACTAGGGACTTACAGAGGGTGATAAAGGATTTGTTGAGGAAACAATTGTACCATTTAGGAAAAGAGATCTGGCACTGGGGACCTGGTTCACAGGTTCCAGTGCACTTTCAGTCGAAATCCTATCTGATACCAGGCAAAATTTGTGTGTGTGGGAGGTAAACATGTCAAAAGGAGGCACATTTTCCTACATCAATGTTTCCGTAAGGGAATTCAAGCCTGACCTCCTTCACACCAGTTGGAATTTAAGCTTTCATCTAAGGTTCAGCAGTTCATGCACAGTGTCATGTGCTCATAATAAAGTTCTTTAGTTGGCCTAGGGCAGTGGTTATTAACCTGAGATCCAGGTACCCTTGTGTGTTTGCAATGCTTACTCAAGGAGTACTCAACTACTTAGAAAATTAAATATATCAACAGTTTAATAAAGTGTAAAACTTAAGTTAGTATCCTCAGATTGATTTGTGGAAGCAGATAGGGCAGTCCTTTCTCTCAAGAAATATTGGAATACATTAATCGATTGGGCTTCCTCTGCTGGGTCTTTTTGGACATGTTTGATCTTCATTAAATCTGTTATACCTAGGTGGGAATAATCATCAGTCTTCTAAAGAAGATGTCTCTTTACTAGCCCTTTACTACGTCCTACTCTGGCATGCATAACATAATATGATATTTGCAAAAGAGCATCGGGGCTCCTGCCTCATGTGTCATGGAGGACCCTCTGGAAATATACAGAAATGCAGAATTCAGCCATATAGTGGGTCCTGTTTGAGCCAGGAATCCAGTACATATTCTGTCCAGATTCCTATTATATTAGCATTGTAGGCATAACCACTATGCTATGCTGATTTGGTTAATCTGCCGAAAGCCCTTTCGTGAATCTAAATTTGTTGGCCTTTTTCATCACGGACATGTCGGAGAACAGCTGGAGAGCTGTCAACAGGCACCTGAAAGTCTCCACAGAAAGCCTCCCTGCATGTAAAGGTTGAACTGAAGGAAGTCTTTGCCCTCAAGTCCTGTCTTGTGTCTGTGAAAGGAAGGCTGCGCTACATGTCTCTCACAACATGTTTACTGTCATTTATGAATCAACAGGAGTCTAAGTCATTCTCATTTGTTGTTCTTTTTGTGAATTGATTATGGACCTAATTGTTAGCCAGGGGTGTGGCACTCTGCTGTTCACTTGATGGGAATCCAGAAATCAATGAGTCTAATTGGGTGGACATATGCCGCCAATAAATGACAGCGCAAAAACTCTAGTCTGCTGTCTCTGCACTTCCTTGCATTTTCCCAGCATAGACCATTTTAAGCAAGTTCACAATTGCACAGTTTGTGGATGGGCGGGTATCCTTTTTTTCTCGGAGGGCACATTTATTTTGAACTGGAGGGCTTTGTTCTTGTGTATCTTTACTCTTTCCCCTCTGCTTCCCATATTACTCTCAAAGTTGAGGACATCTAAAGGATGAGGTGATGGATGCTTCCTGCAGGCCAGATGGATTAGATTTTCAGACTCTGTCTAGCGGCAAAGCCTCCTCAGTTGAGACCTGTCATTGGCGTGTGCAATTTCGGAATGTGTTCCGGTTGTTTACCTGTGCCCTGTATAGTTATTTATTAGAAGTGATTATTACTGCCTAAACGTTCCTTATTCAGTGTATCAAGAAATGGTATATTTGGTTAAATACACTCTGAACAGCAGCAGCACTTAATACAGAGTGATTAAATCTTGAGCCGTAAACCCAAAGACCCATAACACACCACCAAACCTCTTACCCTCCGGGTGTATTTGAAGACGTGACCTTCACAGAAACTTTGATTAAGTGTACTTGCTCTTCCTGAACTGTCAGGAAAATGCAACATCTGCCTCCTCTCAGAAGGAAGTAACTGAGAGAACCTCAGCAGCATAAATAAGAAGCCTAATGCCGCTTACTCCAATACTTCAACAATTCCCCTCCACCGTGGTCACGTGGCAGTTTATCTGGCACGTTGTCAATCAATGATTTATCCGCAAAATAGCAGAAATACGTTTTTAAGTTCCTAACAGTAGATAGTCAACAGTGATAAATCCTAGAAATAGTGTTAGAAAGTTCCAAAAACCTGGAGCTGCGGGGGAGAAACAATTAGTCAAGGATTGGAGGGGCTTTGTTTGGGCTTGGGGGTAGTGAGTTTAGGCAGATCTGGACTTTCAGTCCAATCTACCCTCTCCCATCGAGCATAGCAGCCTTGCTTTGAGGGTCTGGTCTAGGGGCAGCAGTGCTTGCTAAAGCGAATCTAGGTACCTTTCAAGCCGTTCAGTGCATTGCCCTTTCGAGGTCATGGCAGTGCATGAGCTATTCCACATGTAGTCTGCTAACCCATTACTACGGATTTCATCTCCAACATTGATGCTCAGTTTTTACCTCTGTGCTGTGCATGACAGACCCCCCCCCCCTTCCCTGAGCTGTGCCCAGACCATTCCAAGAGTCCGGTGAAAGTGGAATTAAAAACTCTGAGGGCACTAATTACCAGTCAACGTATGCATACCTATGTATACGTTAGTGTACTTGACACTAGAAAGTATTTGTGATTCACATGCTATTATGAGGGAAATTGCCATAGAGTTGAGTGTTGGGGCCCTGGTAGACCTCGTAATGGTAGTTAAGCAGCTTGTAATTTCTTCTAGAAGGTTCTGTTTCATCACTGGTTCTCTTGGGTAACCGTTCAGTATCATGCTAATTTTGGGAAGCCACTAAAATACCCCTGGAGCTTCTTCGGGTCGCTTCAGATGCAATAGTTCTTGGCTGGATGAACCCTCAACTGTCAGGTGTACCAATTAAAAAAGGGCAAAAGACGTAGAAAGCGTTATATTATGTGTTTTATCCGCTACCAACTGCTTACACAAGCCTAAGTACGTTTCGTGTGAATTTGCAAATTACTAAGTTTCATTTAGAGAAATAGGTTCAGTAGCGTTTTTGAAACCCCTCCTTCAGCTGCAACCCAGTGTTAAGTGGTACATTGCAAGTATTCCCAGTGGTTTGCCGGGACATAGAAAGCAAGGCACAAAACCTGACCGAAGCACAGGTTAAAGAAACTTAATCAGTGCCCATCCGCTGCTCCCAATGTGATGGTACTAATTCTTCCTCCCTCCCCCTTGCCATGCTGCCTGGTCCCCCCCTAGCGCGTTTTTAAAGCACAAATAATCAAGCCATGAACAATCTAATATCCCCTCTTCTAATTATATTTGCAGCCCCCCACCCCCGATAGTCCCTAGGAAATGCAGTGCATCAATAAATCACTTGTGAGAAAGTCACGTTCCACTCCTTATTCCCTGCATAGTTCTCACTTTTAATTTTGTACAGAAAAAAACAGCAGGTGGGAGCTCTGTTGCTGTCGTTGTCCACAATCTACCCTACTCTACCCCAATGTTCCCCACTCCACTCTACTCCGATCTACCTTACTCCAATATAACAGTCTAATTAACTCCATTCTACCCCAATCTACCCAACCCCACTTTTCCCCAGTCCCACTCCAATCGAACCCCTCTCCACTCTACCCCAATCTACCCCACCCTAATATATCTGCTCTAACCCACTCCACCCCATTCCACCTGAAGTGGAGTGATTCTACCCTAATCTACTCCACTTCATCTCTACCCCACTCCACTCTATCCCAATCTGCCCCACTCCATTCTATCCCACTCCATCTACCCCAGTTTACTCCACTCCATCCCACTCCATTCTACCCCAATCTGCCCCACTCTACCCTACCCCAATTCACCACACTCCTGACTATCCAATTTACCCCCCCAGTCTACCCCACTCCACTACAATCTACCCCACTGTAATCCACCTCAACGCAATCTACATAACCCAAGCTACCCAATTCTACCCCACTCCACCACACTTCACTCTCCACCTCTCTACCCCGCTCCAATTTACACCACTGAAAGCTACTCCAATCTAGCCTGTTATACAAACTCTATCCTTCTCCATTCTACCCTATTCTACCCCACTTCACTCTACCCCTAGACCCCACCCCACTCACTCAACTCTATCCCAGTCAACCTCACTGCACTCTACCCTAATCTACCACACTCCACTGTACCCCAATCTACCCCACTCCCCCACTTCACTACAATCTGCACCAACCTACCCCTCTCCAAAGTACTCAACTCTTCCCCACTCTACCCTATCCCAGTCTACTCTACCCCAATCTATCCTACTCTATCCCATTCCATTCTACCCCACTCTACCCAGCTCTACCCCACTCCTCCCTACCCCAATCTGTCCCTTTACTCCAACCTAATCTACCCCATCCCAATATACACCACTCCATTCTACTCCACTCCGACCTTCCCCACTCCACCTCAATCTAGCCCTGTCTACCCACCCCACCACACTGCACCCTACCCCAATCTACATCACTCCAGTCTACCCTAATTTACACCACTCCAGTCTTCCCCAATCCAGCCTAATCCAGTCCACCCCACCCAAATTTACCCCACTCCAATCCACTACAATCTACACTACGACAATCGACTATAGTCTACCCCAATCTACCCCACTCTAATCTGTCCAACACCACTACAATGTACCCCACTCCAATCTGCTCTACCCACTCTACCCCACTTCACTCTACCCCATTTTACTCCACTGCAATCTACTCCTATCTAAACCACTTCAAACTACCCCACCCCACTCTACCCCGCCCCACTCCAATCTAGCCCACCCTTATGTCACTCTACCCCAATCTCCCACACTCTATCCCACCCCAATCTACCACACTCTATCCCACTCCATTCTGCCCCAAACGATCACACTCCAGTCTACACTAATCCACCCCACCCTACCTCACCCCAACCCATCCCACTAACTTTAGCCATACTGAACAGCAGCCACATTGGTGCACAGCATGGCTAAACCTCATTGCCAAAGGCAGTAGCTCTCACACAGGAGAAACCTATTGACTTTGGCAATGTTTGTTACTATTTGCTGACAGAGTGCGATTTAAATTAGATGGGCAGAATTATTGCTTTTATTTTAGGCGAATCCGCTCACCTTAATCTAAGCTCTGCCGATTGGGTTTCTGCTCTCCTCCTTTAGTAATGGCAAGAAGTCCTCTAACACCAGATCTCTCAGTTTCAGCTTTGAACAACCTTTCAAGGCTGTTTTTGTTTGTTTCTTAAACGTGCAAGGCTTAGAAGTGTGGCAGGGAAGAACCTGCATCTTGAACTGTGGGTTTGTTGTTACCAGAGTACGGCTTTTGTCATTTTCATTCTGCTGTGTTTCATGATTCAGGCCCCTGGTTGCTGAAGGAAATTAGGAAATGAGGAGCCCTATGTTAGGAAGTGCAGTAGTGTAATATAATATGTTTGATGGCTATGCTGGGGACACGCCCATCTCTGCCTCCGTCTTGAGTTGTGAATTGGGTTAGTCTGGGGTCCCCTAGAAGGATACAGACTGTG
This sequence comes from Pleurodeles waltl, assembly GCF_031143425.1. NCBI lineage: Eukaryota > Metazoa > Chordata > Amphibia > Caudata > Salamandridae > Pleurodeles > Pleurodeles waltl. The sequence goes on along the minus strand of NC_090451.1, from coordinate 271,327,997 downwards.
CCGCTATTTGGAGATCCACGTGGCAGGTTACTATAAAAAAAAATGTAGGCATGAAATATTTTGTTTTTTCGGGAGATGCTTAGGGTTTGAGTATGCGTCTTTAAATGGAAGATCTTGCTAGTAAACCGTTGTAAGAAAACAGGAAGGCTTTCATTTAAAATGCACAGCTGCTCAGAGTGGTTTCAGCCTCTGCCCTGTACACCAGACTGTCAACTATCAACAACCCCGTCTCCGACTACAAAAAGTCTACTTAGTGATTTAACATTGAGAGGCTAAACACAAACGCACTCTAACCCAGTTATTATCCCATTGCCCTCGAGCAGACAGAAGGGCTGAAGCGTGATCTCTTTACGTCAGCGAGGGGTACATTTATGGAGTGTTAACCATGGATTGAGGAGAGGCTGCTCAGACAGGGAAGAGACCAGTTAATGAAAACACCACAATGCAGTTGGCGGGAGGCCTGCTTTCTGAGCCATAAAACTACCAGTTGACAGCTACTTCAGTGTTGGTCATTTTGAGTCACCCATCCGGATTTTATCTGCCGCCTGTAGGCTCCACATAGACCCACCCCGCTGTTTCTTGGTATCTTACTTTCCTCTTTCCCATTTAGGTGTAGCAGGCACAAATCTGAGCCATTAATTTGATGGGCAATTACGGCATTTTACCCAGTTTGATTTCGTTTACAGCCTCGCAGGAGCACACGTTTAATCTTTTGGCTGAAATCAGGATTTTTTGTGTGTGTGATTCGTGTGACCTTACTGTTAGTAGCGGCTGGGTGGGGTGGAATAAGGCACCCGTTTAGAGCATTTTTGTTTGCCCAAGGAAAGGGTGGATCGTGATGTTATTTCCTCCTCTACATGTGCTATGCCTCAGCCCACCCCCTGTGTTAGTGCCGTGGCCCGCCCCATACAGAGATGTCCTTTTGACTCGATTACTTTTGACTGCAGTGGCTGTGCCCACAGTTTTCGCTGTATTATCATCCAGAGATGTGTGCAGCATGAAGGAGGATTCCCCATGAAGCTTCATATGAACAGATGGAAGCTGGTCTGCACCCGTACAGTAATTTGTCTTAAGTCTACTTGGCCCTAGTGCTTCACACCTAACAGTGGGCTCCTGCAGGCTGTTAAGGAAGTCCTTATCACAAGCCCACCCCTCCACCGGAGGTCACATTACTGATTGGAAAATCGGAGGTAAAATGCTGATAGTTCTTTGGCATTTCTCGTACTTGGAGCTGGAAATAAATTGCAAATAAGGATCATCAGCGGCATGTTGACATTATTAGTATTTTCTAAACTTGTGGTTCAAATTTCTGTTGCACGACAAACTGTTCATGATGTCTGGTGAGCTACCAATTCAGCTGCAGTTCAGTCACTGTAATTTCTTATTACAGAGGTCAAAGTCTGGTCCCAGTTTCTCTCCGTCTTTCTCGGACCGCTATGTAATGCCTTCTCTCATTGCACCATTAGAATGCTCCTTCAAGCCTCTCATGAAGGTTCACTTTAGTGCTGCTTCTTGTATCAGTTGAAGGTTGTGTTAGGGCTGCTCCGCGCATACCAAAGGGGGCTTCTCCACACCACTACTGAAGGCCTCCTTCACACCTCTCATGAAGGTTCACTTTAGTGCTGCTTCTTGTATCGGTTGAAGGTTGCGTTTGAGCTTCTCTGCGTAAACCAAAGGGGGCTTCTCCACACCATTACTGAAGGCCTCCTTCACGCCTCTCATGAAGGTTCACTTTAGTGCTGCTTCTTGTATCGGTTGAAGGTTGTGTTAGGGCTGCTCCGCGTATACCAAAGGGGGCTTCTCCACACCATTACTGAAGGCCTCCTTCACGCCTCTCATGAAGGTTCATTTGAGTGCTGCTTCGTGTATCAGTTGAAGATCTCCATTAGGGCTGCTCCGCATAATCCTCGCGGGATGGCTCCACCTATGATAAGGGCGTGGTACTCTACACCACCACTAGAGGCCCCCTTCATGCCTCTCAACAAGATTCATTTGAGTGTTGCTTCATGCATCGGTTGAAGTTTGGCGTTAGGGCTGCTCCTCACATTCCAAGAAGGGCTGCTCGGCTCATTGCTGGCAACCTTAATTCACCCAATCTGCCTGAAACATTTTTTTTCAGCTTCTCTTGAAGTAGAACCAGACTGAGTATCCCATTAAACCTGAGAAAGACCTTGATACTAGGATGAAATTAATCTGCTTGCCTTGCGCTTGTGACCTGCTATACTCTGGTCAGCTGCTTTTCCATTGCCTATTTATCCAAGCACAACTATTCCAGCCATTAAGGTGTCTTTGTTGAATTCTCTGTGGTAATTCAATTGTTTACTTCACTGTGGGATTTCTCCAGTGGCATCTCTTTACACCCTCCTACGCAGATGAGAATCAGTGTTCTGATGTACTGTGCATTAAGTAAGAAATAGCCAAATTGCGTGCAACAGTTACTGGTTGTGCTGTAATTTTTTTTTATTTTCTTTTTCAGAGTATATTGTAGCGTTCACTGGGTATTTCTCAGCAAAAGCCAGGAGCAGCTTCATTTCTAGTGCTCTGAGAAGTAGTGGAGTGGAAGACTGGAGAATCGTTCCGCGCAGCAACCCTGCCACTGACTATCCCAGCGACTTTGAAGTTGTTGAGCTTAAAGAGAACCCAAAGGTTGGCCTGCTGACACTGGAAGATCACCCCAACATCAAGCGTGTCACTCCGCAACGGAAGGTTTTCCGCTCGCTGAAATATGTGGAGCGTAAGTGCAACGTCTTGTAGTAACAGATCACCACTGTGTCTCGTTGTTTTGGTGTGAAGCTATTAAATGCTATGTTTGTGTTTGTTGAGGACTTGGATGTAATTGCTTTTAAATGACATCTAACAAGTGTTAGGATGAACATGGAATTGGAGTGCATCGAACATACAGATGGTAATCTCTCCAAAATTGTACAGTATTTGATTCTTTGAATAAATCAAGAGATTCAGTTTCCATTGCTGCAGCCCTTTTTATGGGAAGTAAAGGTAGTAGTCCTAGTAAGAAACATTGTCTGAGCATTAGAAGAGCTTAGCGCTGTGAAGATTCAAACCAAATAGGCCGTGGTGCCAGGGTTACACGGAAAATGGGTTGGTCAATTGGACCCGAAGATGGTTGGAAGCCTGTGTCTTATGGGGCTTGTGCTGAATACAATGCATTACACAGCTGATCATCGCAATGATGTCTTCTTGTTAATGGAAGCGATGCGTTGTCCTTCTTGGTAGGTCAGTGCTGTGTGAATATCATCCAGCTGATGAGGTCAGTTACCTAGATGCATCTTTTGAACAGACTGATTGTTCTTTTTATTAATACTCCCCTTATTTTTTTAGCTCAAGGTCCAGCCTTCTGTCTTGTGTGGCCTTTGCACCCTCAGACCCTTCTACTTTAGTCCTGTCATTAGCTCTGTTTATTCTTCTCCTTTCTTTCTTTAATTTCTGCCTTTCCCCATCCTTCCCATACTGAGCCCTACACCTGTATTTCCTTCATGACATTATTGTGTCTCACACTGTGCGCTGTTTTCTAGTGGGATTCGTCTTTGTTTACAACACTGTACCCTCATAAAGAAGTACCATCATTGTATAGAATGCCGTGTCACAATAGGAAAAAACTTTATTCTCCCTGCTCTACTTACTCAAAATGTAATTATTACTATATTTTCCAGCCTTGCAATTTATATTTAGGTTAATTTGTTTTTGCTACTTTTTTTTTTTAACGTTTGTGGATATCATTCCCCTTTGTTCCACTTGGCTTTGTCCTTTCTCTGGAGCACGGCCTCTTTGTCATCCTTTTGAATGGCTGACTTGTATCCTTGCACTGCTTACATTTAGGGAAATATTTTTTTTGTTAATTTTATCAAGCACTCCATGACAGTGCATACGTTTTCTAGTGCTCACCCTCTTATGCTTCTCCTGTGCTGAAAACCCACCAAAGCTGTGTGTTGCTCTGTCACTTGTGTGCTGCTCGTTCCCAAATTCTTGGACACCCACCCATGCCAAACTGCACCACTTCATTGCTCGTATTGCCCTTTCCCTCGAGTACTGCTTCTTCTCTCACCCACCTGGCTTTTTTTAAAATTTTATCTTTGCTTCCCCAGCCACTCCTTTGTTGCCACCAAACTCTTTGGGGCATTTTTGATTTTTTTAAGTCTAAGCCTACAAAGATATATTGGGGAATGCTGATATCTTCCCTAGGAGTGCATTCATCCATTTCTCACCATCGGCTTTGTGTTTTGTAACTCACATTTGCCTGCTTTCTATTTGCTGGCTTTATTTGTTTTAGGCTATCCAGCATGTCGTCATCCCTTCCATAGTGCTTACCACCTCTCTGACTGGCTCTTGTATTCCTTCCAAGTGCTTGCTTTCTGGGCACCTTTTTTTTTTTCATGAGGCACTCCACAAGAGTACCTGTGTTTTCTGTTGTGCCCCTTGTTTGCTAGTTGAGTGAGAAGGAAACATGCTGTATTTCTTTGAAAATGATTCTTACTTCCCTATCTTTCTGCTTGACTGATTATACTTATCTCTGCCACTGCCAGTTAATCAATCTTGCATTCCTGTGAGGAATGATGTTCTGTCAACAAGCTTATTTTGGCTAATGCGCTTTACTAATAACATAACTTAAACAATCCTTTTCCTCAATTTCATGCCCATGCCATAGGCACTGGAGTTAGGGGAGTAGGGGAAGCTGAAGGACCCCTAAATTAACCATGCTGGAGTTCAGAAGTTAATGAGCAATAAACAGGCCTTTAGATTTAGTTTGTTTCTTGTTACATTAGCTGTGCATTCAAAGACAGAAGCTGAATGTTACGCTCTGTCTTCTGAGGGAGGTTGGGGTATACTTTTTTCTCTGACTGCAAAGTGACAGGATTTGTGTAACAATCCTGTTTGGTTCTGGAGGTGTGAAAGGAAAGGCTGTAGGATGTTATGTTTTTTTAGCACATAACAAAATGTAAATGCCACTAAATAGACTGTAGAAATATTTCAGAATAAATCAGAATTGGGAAACAATTGAAGCACCTTTTTTACGGGCGAGCTCAAAGTGCACCGTTCCATGTTGTCATCTCTTTTTGGGCTTCAAACCACGCCCATGTCATGTCAGTGTCTTTCATTGGTTCATGGGCATGCCTTTTAAAATCTGCTTGCTTTCATCAGTGGAAGGCATGCATATGTCATGCCTTTTCTGGTGGTTAGCCCTCCCCGAGCGCAGCGACCAAGTACTGAAAACATACGAGGCTCGCTGTTTTCCATCTGGTTTGTGGATTACTTTTTCTCTTTTTTCGCAGCGCGATGTCGCTGGGCAGAAGTCTGGCGCCTTGCATGATATCGACCCTGTTACATAGTTAATTGCACTTTTGCTGGTTACGTAGATAATTTCACTTTTGCCGATAGGTTTCACTACGAGTGAACTGTTATTTCTGTTTGTGTGTTTGCGTTTAACTGATGGCGGCCATCAGCTCGCTTATGTGAACCTTTTTTACTTTTCAGTTTATATGACAAGAAAAGTCCAGTTAGTTATGTGAAACTGTTTTATTTTCAATTTATGTGGCAAGAAAAGTCCGGTTAGAAGTTTACAAAACTAATTGCTTGAGCTCAAGCAAACGTGAGACCGTTTGCATTGCAAATGCTTATGATAATTCTGAAGTGTGGTGGAAACAAATACTTCCATAGATCAAATTAATACACTAGGCGATGCCAATTTCCATACATCCTAGTTTGTACGCTGTATACTTTTATCTTTAAAAAAATTTATGTCTGTGCATATGTAATGGTAATTTCAATAGAAAAAATGTTGTCTGTAGTGACAGTGCGCTACCACACCATGCATACTCCTCTCTGTGCCACTGTATGTCACTCCACTCCACGTCTCTCCATTCTGTGACACTCTATTATGTTGCTCTCCTCGGCTCCACTCCACTTTAGGGCACTCCTTTCTGCGACACTCCACTACAATTAACCCCAGTCCAGGCCACTCTGCAACTCCACTCTATGCCCCTCCACAACATTAAACTCCACTCCAGGCCACTCCACAACATTCTACTCCACTCTCAGACAGTCCACTGCAGTTCAAGCCACTGCACTCAACACCAGTCTGATCCACATCACTCTCCTCTTTGCCACTAACTTTTTGCCATGCTTTACAGCAGCCAGGCTGGTGTACATCATGGCTAAAACAACTTGGTAAAGCAATAGCTCTTACATAAGTAAGACCTATTGGATTTGGCAATGCTTGTTGTTGTTTTTTATTCATATTTTTGGAGGTCCCAACAGTTAGCATTGGCAGCCGGATGCTCTGCTACAAGAAAGCACTCTTTTGCACATTGATATTATTTTGTAGGTAAACCCATGCATGGTGATCCATGAATGCGGTCACATACGTGATAATGCAGCCATTCTTCCCTTGTGGGACTCGGACCCCTAGGGGTCAGTGAAGCCTACTTTGGGGTTCCGCAACTGCTTAGAAAATTACAGATTTATAAACTGTTTGTAAAGAAAAAGACGACAAAGGTAAAATTTAACATTTTTAGAACATTCTGAAAATGTGAAGGAATTAGAAATAGGAGGTTAAAATTAAGTTATGGTCCTAACTAAGATTGACTCGTCGGACCAGATGAAGTGCATCAAACAGAATATGGAATGGAAAATGAGGGGCCTCAATTGAATTTAGAAACACTCCAAACTTCCCATTAAAATAAAGTTTTGTAAACATTTGTCTGTGAAATAAATCAAATATTTTATCGTTTGTTTGTTTGATGAATGCTTGTTTCTGTAGTTTTTTGTGTATTGTTTTGTTTTCAAATCCTCAAGAAATGCTTATTCTGATGTTCCCTGCTTCCAGTAATGACTCAGTGGGGTATCCTAGTTTCCAATAATGATTAAGTGGGGAGCCCCCAGAAGTCACAATGTTAAAAACCACTGTCCTAATGTATGTGTTCACACGTCTTCATGCATGCTCTTGCATACGTCCTAGTGCATGCGATGCATACTTGTGAGTACAGCATGACGTGACGGGCAACATTGTTTTTAAAATGTTTTTTTATTGATTTATTCATTGCCAATAAGTCTGCAAGGCAACACGTATGGCCTTTCCCAATGCTTGTTTTCAACTTGGCTTACCAGCCTGTGGCAAAACTCTGTTGGCTTGTGGCTATACCCACCAAAGGGCCTCATTCCACACCAGACTGTTTGGTCTCTATATTTAGAAATGGCTCTTATTGGAATTTCTCCTAAAATACATTTTGCTTAAGGGGCCTTCAAGAATGGCACCAGATTGCTTTCCCGTGATTGTTCATTTCCATTATGTGTTTTTTACGGCTAAGGATGAGAAACATGGCGCATACATTGAGCTAAATGTTTTTCCAGTGTAGTGGATTAGTTTGTTTAGCGTTTTTCCCAAGTTCCTAATTTCTGAATAGCGTGTACCTTTTTTTCAAATATAACATGGTCTTCATTGCTAGAGTTTTCGCTTTTATGCTTGCTCCATATTACTGTTTTAGCCCGAGTTAAAGCCTCTGGTCTTCTCACGGGCATAGTGTCGTTACACACGCGTTTCACAACGCCATCATATTACGTTATATCATATGAACTATAAAGCCAGTCTCAGCACCGGAAGTTGTTAAAAAAACAAGTTTAAGATGAATTCAAAATCTCACTGAAGCAAATAAATGTCTGCAACGTCTTGCATGGGAAGGGAGTGGTGGGGGTCGCAGTGATCCCCGATTATCCCTAAATGACCAACCCGCCATGAGTCATGATGTCTTGAATGCATGACCGTCTGTTCGCATATGAAAGCAGTGGTGAGGTAAAGGAGCGGTTTCTCCGTTCGTGCGAGAGCTCACCTGAGGGCACACACAGTTGTGTTAAGGGTCATTCAGGCCCAAACGGAGACGAGAGGCCTCATTAGGTAGGTAGCCTTTAAGCTTTCTGTTTGTTCCTGGTTCTGCTGCGAGTCCTTCATTCTGTTTTAGAATTCTGGACCATCAAGACATACAGTTTGCCTGATTAACTTTCATTTAATTATGCAAAGTTTTGCCAAAGTGTGCGAAATTACGCGAAGTCTGCTATTTTTGTGCTGTTCTTTTGGGCAAGAACGCACATTTCTGTCAGTTTATGGGACGAGAGAGCATTTAAACAAAGCATCGGGGAAAGCACATTCCTTGGTAAATTTTTCCTGTGGATGAGGCACAGTTACACTAAGTGGTGTAGTTTTGGGAACCTCTCATAATAAGCGTAACACAAAATGACACCAGCGTAATGTAAATTTCTCCCAGGGTTATGAAATGGTGCACTGAAAGTGTGTTGCAAATGTTTTTTGGTAGCTTGAATTTTGAGGGGGGAGACTTCCTTCCCTAGATGTTCATAAGTTGTATTCTCTTAAAGATGTGTTAATGGATTGATGCAGAAAGTTGAAAAGCTATTCAGGTTTGTGTTAGTTGTATCCCCCTGCGCTGCATGATAAGATTCCTGGCACATAGTGCAGGGTGTACTTTAGTGTGCAGTGTGGTGAGTTAGTTTACCCGGCAGCAGTGTGGGTGGGTTAGGTGTACTTAGTAGACAGTTCGGTGTGGGGCGCCTGCATTCATAGGATGCAGTGTTGTGGGTTAGAGTTCATAGGATACAGCATGATGAGTTGTTTTTGCTATAATAAGTTTCAAGTTTGGTGATCATTTCTTAGAGTAGAGCTTTATAGCTCATTACAGCTTCCAATGTGGGATTCATTGAGAAAATCTGAGTATTCAGATTTTACCTAAAATGTACTTTGGCGCAGCGGTAGGGTGATGAAGGAAAGGAGTTATGCCAAATGTAAGACGGACCAATAGGACAGGAGAGTATGAGTGGAAATTGGGACAGAGGCAGAAACTGGTATAGACTGTCATCCATCCCAGTTGCAGAAACCTTCTGGGGTGCAAGTGAGTGATATAATTGAGGTTTCATCAAATGTAGAGCTTTTTCTCACATTAACATGCCAGGCTTCTGATGTCTGAGAGCGCGCCTAGTTGCAGCAGACGCGGCTCACATAGCGTGCAACGTGGCTTGATCTCTCTGCACATTTTATTATAGTTCCCCTTTTTGCTTTTTCTTCTTTGTTATGCACCTTGCCCCGGTCCCTCTTTCTCCTGTTGTGTTTTTATCCCCAACGCTCTGCACCCCTTTGCCCCCAAAAGAGCTTTTACGCAATCAGCGCTTCAAGAGCCTTAAGCTCTCTAGTGCAGAGTGCCTAGAGCCAGTGTACGCTGCAGTCTGGCCGGAAGGGAGGCTGTAAGGATGCTAGAGGAGGAGGTTAACCAGGGGTGAAATAGGAACAGAGGAAGAGATAAGGGCAGAGGTGATTTGATAGATATTGCAAAGAGTTTATGTATTCAGTGCCTAGAAACAAATTGCAACATGCTGACACTTCTTAAAGACTTCTAGAAAGAAGGTAGTATGTGACTTAATGTCAAGAGACAGCTGTTGAGGATGTACAGTGAACCAGGGCACACCCTCGCAGGGTAAGTAGTGTCAACGTATGAGCGTGACAACAACAGGACATTTTTTCAATTAGCACCAAAAAAGGGCTCTAGGACGGACTGGAGGCACTCCCGAACAGAAGAGGCATTCACTAGCTATATCAGCATTAACTCTCTTTTTGCAAAAATTATCGCAGTCACTCACAGCATAGTTCATTCTTCTTATTCTGGAAAGTTTACAACAATTTAGCAGATCACCTCGGCTTCTTCAGTTCTTTGGTCCAGTTCCTGGGACACTTGGACATGTAGGCGACAATCAAAAAGTAGCATGACGTTTCAGCACAACACAGACTGAGTGTGAAAGATCATTCACTTAAGTGCTGTCATCGGTACCAGCGAAGATTAGTTAGTTCCTCTCATAGACAAGTAGTATCCGCCTAGCAGCAGAGGAAAAAAAGACAGCAAGAACATGTAGAGTGCACAAAAGCGGGGCCAAAATTGATGATTGAAGGTAATAGCAGACCTAAGGCAGAACCTGCGACAAGACAGCCGTTGAGGTTCCTAAAAGAAAAACCATAAAGGATGTATATGAAGTTGCAATACTCCATCTGATAGAAGCACTAGCCTTTGAAACCATACTTGACATCCTGGACTCAGATGCATTAATAGAGTCCCCTAGGCCTGGGGATATTGAGCTGTAAAAAGCACCCTGTCAAGCAGATTAAGCTTCATAATCTCCAGGAAGATACCTCACCTCTAGAAGCTAGAGAACTGTAATGAAACTGTATTTCGGTGAACCAAGAATTTCACTCCAGCCAGATCCACTTCACCACAAACATCATTGAAAACAAAATGCATGTGAAACAGTCGAAGGGTCGACCGTCCACAGCTGGGGCCTAATCCAGTAAAATTGCACCTTACCCCAGGAGGCACAGTAGATATTAAAAGGATTGTTTTGTTGAGTGCAGTTAGACAAAGGGGATTGAGAATACACAATCTGTGCTCCGACAAAGGCCTCATATGCAACATATCATAAGGGAAATCAGATGACCTTAATTCTACAGCGGCAAAGGCGAGCCAGAAGGCCACAAATTCACAAAAGGAATTGGGCTAAATCAGACTGCTGTAAAACTATCGATCTTTGAAATGGTCTAGAAACAAGGCAGTCACATTAACTACCCACCCAGCTAGAAGGAACCCAAGAAGAACAAAAGAACCATGCTGCTAATTCAAACAAAATAAGTAGTCCAATAAGAAATGACAAACGGCAAGAAAAAACGCTTGTGTAACTACTGCAGGCTACTACTCCTACTACTCTAGATCATCAGAGCGGTACCGAAATCAAGGGATGAAGGTGGCACCCTAGCTAACAGAGATATGTTGCCTAATAATCGAAGCCCGAATAAACCACACAAGTTAAAACCTCTAAGCTACCAGGTTCCGAAGAGCAGCTTAAGATCCAAAGCTGTAGATGCCCTCACTATGGAAAACACTGCAACCAAACCAGTGAAATTGCTTGAAAGGAAGACATTCTCTAGGAGACTTTGACCATGAATATAACGAAACAACAGATCTAAAATGAGAAAGCAGTGTCTAATAGTACAGAGTTTGAAAAAAGGACCAGAATGTGCACTGAAAGTGGTATTGCAGATGGATCAGAGGCAAAGCTCTCTTAGGAAGAAACGCCTTCTTCCCCAGGGAAAACCACAGCAAAGGCTATAAAACCCTGTCTCAGTTGGGGCAATAGAAACAACACCCAAAACAGGCAAGTTTGCAATGAGTTGGATAGAACTCATATCTGACCCACCAAATGTATTAGCTGTACGTGGTGATGTTCTAAACTCTTGGCTAAGCGACACTATACATTTTGCGATCTACAGTACTTATAGAAACTATGCAAAAGGAGGGGGAACGTCAGCAGTGAACCAAGTACATAGGTGCTTAATAGAAGAAGTAGGAGAAGGAACAGTCCAAATAAACTACCTCCAAACAGTAAGGAGACTCATAGGGATTGATGTAGATACAAGTAATGATGGGGTCCTTGTGGGCACTGAGAAGTCAGATATCTTAGACCCCACTTACAAATCCCCCATCCAGAAACCTGCATTGCCATTAACATGAGTAACAAAGTACAGCCCCTAGAACACGTTTTCTCAAGGGGAAAAAGTGACGGAGAAATTTTATACTGATGACGTGTTTAGTACGATCATAATTGGGAACACACTTTGCATCAGAAAACTAACAAACTCTAAAACTGGAAGAAACTAGACCCCAAGAAGTAGGAAAGGGGCAAGAAAGGACAAACATCGCAACAATACCCACCTGCCATGAAAATCAACACAAAAAAAGAAAGCACCATGATAAATAAAGGGACAGACTAGACGGACTAGCAACCAGCCATGTAACTTCACGGGTCACCTTGCTGACGTGAGACAAGAAAGCTACAAACCGATCATGGAACATGGTTGTTAGTCCTTTAAAAGTTTGGTGACCCGGAACTAAGTGATTTCCTATCCCCTTATGAAATATTGTCCTTACCGGAAACACGGACAACACTTTATTGGGAGATCCAAGGCTAAATTAACCACTGAAAAGTGCTACACAAAACAAGGGATCAAGAAACAATGGAGGTTGCCACTTAGCATGCTGGATTGAAAACTACAACTAAACAATAAATTGGGATATTTAGCACAACAGTTTCGCAATGTGCAGCATCCATTTTCTTGACAAATGTATTTTGAAAAAAAACACATGTATATCTTACAGATACGGAAGGACGATTACATAACACTTTTAAGACACATTTGGAGAAGCAATGAAGAAACGAGTATAGCCAAAACCATTCATCCTCCTATGCCCCGACTTCAACAGCAAGGTGGTTTAATAGGGAAATGACTGGCACTGAAAACCATGTTTGGCATCCCCTCACTCACTATAGCTTTGAGAAACCCAGAATAATGGGAAATTGATTAAAAGCCTTCTGCACAAGAAAGGGTCTGATCACCACCCAAATTCACGCAGGAACAACACATTCCCACTTAAAATGCAAGAGGAGCACCAATAGTAATTGACTACATCCTCCTAGGCACAGAATATTGGTACGAGCTCAGAGTGAAATCAAGTGGAGGTTAGAGAACGACTACAGCCCCCTAGATTTGGAAATCAAAACAAATATAGCAGACCAGCCACATGGCACACATTAATTGGGGAACATATGGAAATTCGATTTTAAAATAAAGAGGGCCCATTGGAAGCAGGATGGAGAACTCAACAAGCATTGGCAAAGCCAATATATCTCACCTATGTAAGAACTATTGGCTTTGCCAATGTGTTCTAGCCTTGTTGTACACCAGCCTTGTTGCTGTTCAGCTTGGCTAAAAATTAGTGGCATGAAGGAGAGTGGCGTGGAATGACGTAGAGTGGCAGTGAATGTTGTGTATTGGATTGGCATAGTGTGGCGTCGCGTAGAGGGACATACACTGGAGTGGCATAGATTGGACTGGTGTAAAGTGCATTGGCGCAGAGAGTTGCAGAGTATAGTGACAAAGAGTGCAGTGGCACTGAATTCAGTGGCGTACAATGCTGCATCATAGAACTCAGTGGCGTAGATTCGAGTGGAGTGGCGCAGCACATTGCAGTAGTGTAGAGTGGTGAAGAGTGGAGTGGCATAGAGTTGAGTGATGCAGGGGGCAGTGGTGCAGAGTACAGTCAAATGGTGTAGTATGCAGTGTAGAGGCCTGTGGCATAGAGTACAGTGGCATAAAGTGAGGAGTACAGTCAGGTGGCATGCTGTGGCGTAGTGGTGCAGAGTAGATTAGCATAGGGTGGTGCAGAGTAGAGTAGAGTATAGTGCCGTAGACTGCAGTGACGTAGATTGGAGTAGAGTGGCGTAGTGTCAGTGACACAGAGTACAGTGATGCAGAATAGAGTGCAGTGGCATAGAGTGCAGTTGTATAGCATGTGTTGGCATAGAGTACAGTGGTTAAGAGTAGAGTGGCATAGAGTGCTGTGGCATGGAGTAGAGTGCAGCGACGCAGAGTAGATTGTTTCAGAGTAGAGTAAAGTGGTTTGGATCGGTGCAGGGTAGAGAGCAGTTGCGTAAGGTGGCATAGAGTGTAATGGCGTTAAGTGGTGTAGGGTGCAGTGGCATGGAGTGTTTTGGTGCAGAGTAGATTAGAGTGGCGTACAGTGAATTGGCGTAGAGTGAAGTGGCAGAGTTGAGTGTTAGAGTAAAGTGCATTGGAGTAGAGTGTATTGGCTTAGAGTGCTATGTTGCAGAGGGGCGTAGTGTAGATTAGAGTTGTGCAGAATAGATTGGTGTGGCTTAGACTGGAGTGGTGTAGAGTGCAGTGGTGAAGAGTGGAGTGGTACAGGGTAGAGTAGAGAGGCGTAGTGTGAAGTGGTTTAAAGTGCAGTGGCGTGACATGGTGTAGAGTGGAGTATTCATGGTGGGGTCGCACACTGCCATTCTGATAGCACATTTTCAATTGAAATGACCATTACATTTCACAAATGTACTGTTTTACTAATAAAACTATATAGTGCACGGACAAAAATGTGTGGCTATTGCATCACCTACTGTAATGATTTGTTTTGATGATACTGAAGTATTTGTTTCCAGCACACTTCTAAAATAACATAAAATGTGCTTCATTTGTGTTCCACAATCTGATATATTCTGAAATATTTACACAGTTCATTTAAATGTTTTTGCGCACTAGAAGAAAACTCTTAGCTACCCCCAGTATCCAGCAAGAGTGTCACATAAATCCTTTCAATTTGAAGTCCGAGAAAGAAAAATAAACAAGTGCCCTCTGATAACAGCGCCCGACATTTGACCTTGGTCTTTGAAAGCACAGCAAATGTGATGAGATAAGAATAAGATTTACAGGCTTGGTTACAGAAAGGGAGCACTCACTCAGAAGGATACTGTAAATTGGGTTTGGGCAAAGAAAGGTACGAACTCAAGCTGGACAGCCGAAAACATAGCCAGCAAATGAAAAGCAGGTAACTGAGTTACAAACCACAATGCCAATACCAAGCAACGGGCAGAATGAATTCCTAGGTCAGATTTCTGATTGTCCCCAGGATGTCTTTAGCAAACGGTAGGCTGTGTCCCAAAAATGGAAGAAGGGAAAACTGAACCAGCAACAGAAGCCATATATCTAGCCTAACAAACCAGATTGACACACACAGATTCTTGCTGAAAAACTATAAGAGCCTATTATCTTCAATAAAACAGGTGACTACAGAATAAGCTGCATAATGAAAACGAACCACCTCACCTGGGTCGATGAAGATTGAAAGCATATAAACGACAGTCTCAAGTGACATGTTCGAACATGGACTCATACAGGATAAAATTAAGTCAGAAAGAGTTATTAAGCATGAATTGAGAAGAATAAAGAATAACAATTGTAGGTGATCGGTAATGATCAATAAAAAGCAACAAGGGAGAAGGACTCGAACACTTTCATGAGTAAATAGGGGAAGGGCTAGGTGCCAAAACAAACAGAATTTCATTTCATAATACTTAACTTCCACCATTTAAAGACCATAAAAGTTTTACATAAATAAGTAAGAACAATTGCTGACATAAAAACAGTAGGTGCACGATACACAGTTCAGGAACATACAATGTTAAAAATACTAAATACATAAAGGCTTATTGAGATGCTTCCTATTTGCAGCAATGATAAATAAAGTATAGTGCTGGGACATCTAGTAAATAGCATCTGGCATCAGAAACCCACGTGGCTTTTAGGACGTGTCCTTGCCCCTCCTTGGCAATTTGCTTGAGCGAATTCTCCAAGCCCAAGATAACATTCTGAAGACTGCAAACACAATATGTGTCATATCTCGGAATCCTTCTTATTTCCCAGTATTGTAATGTACCCATTAGCTTGCATACTGGGACGATCAATCTCTGTCGGTGGAAGGCGTAGATTAGACCAAAAAAACACACAAAAAAAGCAAAAGTGTTCACCTCTCTCTAGGTATAATGGACAAAACTGGCAATTTGGAGAGAGAGAGAGAGGCCCTTTTTGTCCCATTTGCTTGTAAAAGCTTCCAAAAGAAGGGTGCAAAATCTGAGCTTTATGTAAAGACTTAGATTGAGAGGGGCAGATCCTGTCCAGAAAAGGCTCAAAGCTGAAGTAACTTTTGTGGGGGCAAAGAGTGTTGGTGATACTCTCCACCTTTTGCTCATTCCAGGTTTGCTGCAAAACGAATTCCCAAAAGGCTTGCTTTAGCTTAGTTAGGGTACCTTTCTTTAGAGTGGCAAGTTAATTCCAAATTTTCTCCATCTTAATGGCTTCACTTAGGTATTTAATTTGGTTTAGCCACAAGGTCGGTGCCGATCTATCAATATTGATTAATTCCACCAGGGCTTCCATGTACTGCGCCAGTTCCAGTGTAGCCCACAGACGCACCCAGTATGTCATGGGTTTTAGAAGTACTACATGATCGATTCTATTTAATGCATGATCAATACGTAAAGGTGTGAGGGTAGTGCTTGGGGCAGCTTGAACAGTGATCTGATGAATTTGTTTCCAGTTTATGTAAGCAAAGACATGTCAACACCACCCCAAAGCTCTGCCCCATAAATGGCCCCTGCAATGGCAGTGGCCCTGTAGACTTCTAAAGCAGTTGATACTGCACCGCTGGATGTGGCCTTATATTTTCTGCTTATGGTTGATGCCCAGTGGTGGAGGATGCTCCTGCATTTTCTTACCTGTGGACCCCAGGAAAAATTATCAGCAGGCCTAACGCCCAGGTAGTGAAAACACTTTACTTGTTCCAGAGGCACCCCCTCAAACCTCATCCTGCCCCTAAAGGGTTGGAGAGGATTCAGCGCAATAAACTTGGATTTAGATTTTTACCTCTAGGCCCCTTGCTGCTCAAAAAAATAAAAAAGCTGTCCAGCAAGGATTGGAGGCCAGGTGGGGCTCTAGATATGAGAAGTGTGTTGTTTGCAAACATGAGTATTGGGCAGCTGATCCCTGCAGATTCAGAAGCATCATGTCTGCACTGAGCCATCCACTCTACTGCTCCATTGATATACAGGCTGAACAGCGTGGAAGCCAACATGCATCCTTGTCTGATTCCACAATTTATGTTTATCCTGGGTGTGAGGTCCCCACCAGAGTTCCACCTGACGTGTGTATCCGTTAGTATTTAGGATCTTTAGAAACCCTAAAAGATCCGCAGGGATGCGCAAGAGTCAAGTACCCTCAAGAGATAGTCTCTTGGCATCAGATCAAATGCCGCTCTCACATCTATGAAGGCGACATAGAGATTAAAGCTTTATGGTGATGTACTTCAAACAGGTCGTGCTGAATCGAAAGTGAAAAAGTGGGCTGACCTTGGACCTGAATCCTGATTGGCACTCTGAAAGTATTTGCTTACATTACATCCAAGATTGGAGACTTTCTAAGACCTGCTTGCAAAAAAATGTTTTGACTATTGCCAATCAGGCTAATTGGCCTGTAATTGGATGGGATATCTCTCCTCCCCGTCTTGTAAATAAGGTCTATGATAGCTCCCTTCCAGGGGTGGGGGGGGATCGGGAGATCTCCTCCCTTCTCGCAATGGCATTTCTCAAGGTATTCAAATACGGAACCCAAATTTCGGGCTGTGACTAAAGATCACCAGGGATATCATCGGGCCAGGCGCCTTTTGCCTCTTCATTTACTTCAGGGCCTGGGCCGTTTCCCCTAGCCCAAAGCCCAAATGGGCTCTGGGGCTGTCCCCGTTCTCATGTACTGTGGGAGCTAGTGGAGCAACTGTGTTCGTCCACCATTACTCATGCCCTTGTATACCTGGTTGTCTATTATGTAGTCAGTCAATGTCTGGGTTGTGTCATTAGAGCCTCTGTAACTAGTGCCACCTTTATGTACTGGATTGTCAATTGAGTGGCCAGGCATCGTCTGGGTTACATCATTGGACCACACCCTGCATAATTCACCAGAATAGGCTACCCATGCTCTGTTTGGACCACCGCTTCAAGATGGTTATCTGTAGTTCGAGACCCAGTGGCTATCAACTTACAACATTCCTTAGTGTTCCCCTTCTGTAGGGAGTCTGCAAGTTCTTCCCATTGATCTTTCTCCCAGTTCCTTTTAGCTTGGGTCAGGGAGGCCTTTTTCTCTCTTCTGGCGTCTCTTATCACCCTACGGGCACCTTTTTTTTTATTTTTATTTTTTTACTGCTTCTAGAAGTGTTGTTTTTGATTGTCTGCATTCACACTTGTACCATCCCAGGAGGTCTGTTAGATAGTGACCCCATCTACCCTCCTTTTTAAATTTGGAGTGTTAATTACCAAAATGTATCGTACTCAATTCTGTCCACTCCAAAGGAGCCAGTTTCTCCACAAATCAGATGTAGATTTGGGTTTGAGCTTTGGGATTGTCTGTCATTGCTGTCCATTTTACGTTCCTTCTGTTGTTGCTTTTCTCGAGTGAGCTTCTAGTATCATTGGATGGAAGTTTTATACTCGGTATCGGCCTTAATTAAAAATTAGCTCTCAGTACGTCGAGATCGCTGTCTGATCTGAGAACAACCTCTGGCGGTCATAAAAGGTCAAAGTATGCTATCCAGAAAGATGTAGTCAATGTTAATTGTACAAAAGCCTCTCTTAAAAGTTGGATGAGGTGGGATGTCTGAGGGTTTTAAAGCCATTCACGACCTTTAACCAGTGTTTTTCTAGTATGTCAACAAGTTGTGCGGAAACCTTAGACTGGCTATTTTCGGGGCCAAGTGGGGCAAAGTAGATGCCCTGTAATCACAAATTGGATCCATCTAGTTCAAGGTCATATAGACTGCGGGAGTTTGGGTATTGCAATCTCCTGCAATAAATATAGAGTGACTATGTTGTGACTGCTCAGTCATGCTTAGGAGATGATCTACGGTACCTGATTGCAGATTTGGGGGAAAAAAAACGTAGTATATATTTATATTGTCAATGTACCTGGCCCTCAAGGCGTAGCCTGATTTGATTGCTATACCCAGCAAGTCTCTACAATTCGATGGCATTCTCTTTTTTGTGTCAAACAAGTCCATCCTCAGCCAGATCAGCACCCCACCGGATGGCCTCCCCACAGGTGATGGTCCAGCATTGCTGGTGAATGATATATACCCAGATCTAAAGACTGATTCTATCGCCCACTTCTCTTTTAATAGGATGATATGTTGTTGATCAATGAATGTACCCTGTTCTGGGACCCCAAGCTTGGATCTGACCCC
This sequence comes from Pleurodeles waltl, assembly GCF_031143425.1. Taxonomy (NCBI): domain Eukaryota; kingdom Metazoa; phylum Chordata; class Amphibia; order Caudata; family Salamandridae; genus Pleurodeles; species Pleurodeles waltl. The sequence goes on along the minus strand of NC_090451.1, from coordinate 271,309,305 downwards.
TGCTGCATTCCAGGACAACAATTTGAGACCATCAGATTCACATGGTGTTGCTCCAAGTTCACACACTAGTGAACAAACAGGCTTGAGGCAGACGTGTCAGAAGAAAACTGGATCATCTTCTTCACAAGAGTCTTCGACTCATCAAACATTTAGCATCAAAAACAAAATGAGACTCTTTCATGAACCTTCCTAAATACACAACCATACAACAGGTGGGACTTTGTCACTGAAGAAAACGTAAAGAAGGCCACGGGGAAACCTCATAAGAGCAAAAACCTAAAGTCCAGGTGTGATTCCTCACTACCTCTGTGGTCTTCAAATGGTGGGCCCACCTTCTTTAAGATTCCAGCACTCAGACTAGTGTCATCCTACCACTAAAGAGCCTCTCTTCCTAGGCAGAGCCTTAACTAGCAATATTAACTGGAATGGCAATTTTCAGTTGCAAATTAGATATTCAGAAGCACCACTAACGGCAGTCCTCCAGCTTGCCCTGCACACAGGAAAACGGATTCTTCGCACATCTCAAGTTGTTCTAGCAAAGGCGGGAAGCCAAATAACCTAGAAAGTATGGAGCAGAATGTTGGGGCTTCATAAATGCACAGCTAAAATAGTTCCCCACAAGAGGAAATTCTGGAATAGACTTCTAATGCTCCTACCAGGCTTTCCCATCATTGCATTAAAATCAGACGTCTGATACAGCGCCTTCCTGAACAGATGTAGAATATAGCTGATAAAATATGGGTTGAACCACTGGAAGTCTACTGGAGTCCAAATATCTGATAATGCCTGAAAGGGAGTTTTTCCATGACTTCTGAATGTAACTGTGTGAGCACGTGGGAAAAGGAAGCATCATTGCTTGGACTAGAGCCCATAGTGCCAGGTCTGAGACTTGTACCACTCAAAAATGCTAGCTACACAGATTACCATCATTCAACTGGAAAGGACGCTAAATTATCTTATATAACTTCAAGATAGCAAGTTTATCTGGGTTATTTGATGCCTCAGAAAATGTCCCTCCCTATCTGATATGAGAGAGAAGCCCCTGACAAAGGAGGCCTTTGCCTTGGTCAAAATAGATCTCTCACTTGAGGGCACATCTGTAGAAAAGAAACCCGGTCTAGTGTGAGAATGCATCTGCAGTCAGAAAGTTCTGCTTCTTTTCACCCTGAACTTCCCAACGTACAACACGAGAAAACCGGGAGCACCAGCTGAAGAGCAAAGAATTACATTTTCTTCCTGCTCTGTGACGTCAGGCTCCAGTTGGGTGTTTTGCAAGCAAAATGATCGCCAATAAAGAGATAAAACACTTGCTAGTTCTAAGAGTACAGATTGATTCAGGAGAAAATACCGTAGTTACGATAGCAATAAAACTGACCTGAAGTACCCCATGAGTTATAAGGAAACAGCTGGACAACAAGAGGCAACACCCATTAGAAGGAATGGCATAGTAAACTGACTAACCAGAAACCTCGGAAATGACTTAAGCACAATCATTTGGGCTGATTCTCACTGCCTCCCATACCTAATCGGCACAATAGTCCTTTCACGTACCATGGAGGGGAGACCTGTTCAGAGAGAAGCCATAGAAGTACACAAAATATAACTACCATTGTAGAATCACCCCAGAAACCCAAAGCCCACTTTACCAAAATTGCACTAGAGCTTACTTCGCAGACATTGCTATAACTTTCAATCACATTTCTTAATATTAAAAATGTAATTATGTTATTGATTGTGCTGGAAGCACCTAAATAAACAAAGCAGACTGTAAAGTGAACCTTTTCACCTGGATCCTCGGTTTCAACTGGTCAGTCTCTGTAGGATACAGTGCAGTGGCTTGGTGACAAAATGATAGAAATGAATGTGGGAATTGCTTCCCTCCAGTGGTGTACAGGCTCTAGGGTAGAGTACAAGTTGTATTTCTATCACCATGGCAGCGAAAGCTACATTGTTCTAAAACCAGATCTAAAAACAACAAAAAAACACCACCAGAAGCACAGTCTTTCGGCTATAGCCACATGAGGTATTTTTAGGTCTGAATAGAGGCTGCTTTAACTGTGTAGAATAGCTCATGTCATCAGCGTTTAAAAAAAAAAAAAAAAAGTCCAGTAAGAAATACAGAAGGAGAGAGGTATTTGTGGTAGATCCCTTCAGCAATCGGTTTTTCGCATGTTTTTCATGGTGCGCAATTGTTTGGATGGACTATCCATCAACGCTGTGGCGTTTAGTGGATATTTACATTGACCCATTTGTGTTCTCATTAAGTTTCGTTACGGGGTCTCGAGTAGCCATTTTGGTAGAATAGAATCTATCTATGCTACACGATGGATTTACTTTGCTGACACAAAAATATTTGAATTGCTGGTTCATGGCTGTTTTGTTTTGCAAAAGTTAGAAAGCCGGTGCTGTTTGCTAATCACCCTTGCCATATTCAATATTGACTTTACAGCTTTTTTGTTCATAAAGATGTGCATGCACTTAGGCGTCGTAAAGATGCACTGCGAAACACACCAAGTCGCCACGTTTTACGAAACACTTCTCCTCAATAAAAGCAACAGATCTGTTGGATTTTGCAGCGGTTCTTTAAGGTGCAGTGAGAGCTAAGGCTCCCGTTAGCGAAAGATTTTGAGGATAATGTGATGAGCAGATGCAGTGTTAAGCCATTGCCGCCCTTTATCAACAAATTCCTGTAGCAAGTGTATAATATTTACCATTTGTATTCATACATTTACTAATCCGGTAAACGGGCACTAGCGGGATTCCCCGCTGTATCTTTTCCTTGCTGTGTAATTCTTGCTGGTGGGTTCCAGGTCATGTAGTAATGTAGAGTAGTATTGCTACTGAAAAGAAACAAATGCTAGTTTTTCATCACAAGTTATTAAAGGTAATGTTTGTTCTTTTGAACATAGTTAAGTCTCAGTACTTGCCATTTGAATGAATGTGTGGCATTCACGTTAGTTATTACAACAAATAGTTCCCAGTTCACCTCCCAGATTTTTTTCTTGTGGTATTTTAAAATTACACACATGAAATGTTTTACCAGCTTAGAAAAACACAAAAACTGGTTATGCATTAAAACCATATGTGTGTAATTTAGCATTAACAGAAATGCATATTCTTTCAGGAGCTTGATTCAAAACTTCACTAAATAAATGCTTACATCCACACGTTTCATAGTTGCTTCTTAATGGTTGAATGAATGGACAAGGGATTTTAATGAACGAATGAGGGATTTGTGTAGGAGCGCAGCAGATACTACTCGAGTGTCCCAACGCTAATGCGGAAGGCGAGGAGGGTACTCAAGCCTACAGCTTAACAGATGGGTTTTCAATAGCTTACGGAAGGCATCCTTCTCAGGGATACATGTGAGAGGGATGGAGCTCCTTCCAGTATTTGGCAGCCAGAACCGAGCGGGATGAGCCACCCCACGTCTTCTGTTTGATACGTGGGATTGTCAAGAGCCTTGCTGAGTGACACCATAAGGTTCTTTTAGGACAATAATGCACCGCCCTATTAGACAAATATTTGGGTCCAGTGTGATAATAGGTGGCATGAGCCACCGTCAGTGCTATAAACCTGATCCTCTTTTTAACTAGTAGCCAATGTAATTGGTTCCGGTAATGGGACAAGGAATTGTCAAGTAAAATGTCTTGTCCTTGGAGCAGAGCTGCCCACTCAGTGCAGTCAGGTGCCACGTGTGGTCTGCATCAGTCTCATAGGTGCATGCCTATATACTGAGTTGCGCTGTGAATACTAGGGGAGATGGAAACCGTTCCATAAGGTACCTTTGCAACTACATAGGAGTTTATGCTGACTAAATATACTAAAGAATATGCTGCCTTTCAAAGACACATGATGCTTAGGTGCCTCTTGTTCGTGCAGTTGAGAATGGTACGCAGTCATAAGCACCATATCACAATGTTCATTGGCTTAACATGGGCCTGAGGATGAGCTCTGGGATGAGACCTGCACCTCTAGAGCCAGCCCAGGCCTCTCAGACACAGATCTGGCAATTTCAGTGTTTGAAGTTTTGTTCAGCAGGGCCCGGCCTTCTGCTCTGGGGTCAAACCAGGGATCTTTTACCTTTTCAAATAAGCCACCTTCGCCTGAGTGCTAGGACTGATTTACCACTCCAGCGTCAACGAATCGCCACCTTCAGTATATGGTGGTATTTATTCTAACGATGTCACGCCTGCGGGGATCATACCACCTAGATACCTAATGTGTCTGCTGAGATATTGAGGCCCTATGGAATTCTTCCATTCTTTCATAGGGTTTCATAAATGGACTGAAAACCCCCTCCGAATCACTGCCTGATCTCTGTTTTTCATAACAACTGTTTTGCAGTGTCGCGTTGCACAAGTTGAAAAGCCCCGGAAACTGTATGCTTGTCAGGCAGGGGCCAGATCTCTCCTGTGTAATAACAGCCTGTGCGTACGATAAAGTAGAGAGCGCAACATTTTAGTTGCTTAAAGTAATCTCACACAATTATCTGCATTATTGTTCTTTGAACTTATGCTACTATTGTGGTGTAGACTGAACAGCCTCCCTGGGTGGCTCGGTGTAATAACACCCTGACAAGCCTTCTCTAAACCAAAACTCATTTAAAATGATGGACTGTGGCATACGTTTCTTACCACAAACTCCGTAGGTAAGAGGTGGGGGAGGTGGAATGGGGTGCGGGGGTGGTGTGGTTGGGCTGAAACAGGAGCTAAAGTGGCTCGGTGAATAGAACCGATTTCCTTCATGTTCAATTGACAGTTTTTTGTTTTCTCTGTCGTTGTCGGACTCCTACGGCAGCACGCGCTTACCTGCCTGAGCGCGTGAGACGCTGGCACAGGCTGCGTGAGTTAGGTTTCGTTGCAATGATGGCAGACTAACGTTATGGAGAAGGGGTTGGTGATGAGAGATTGGAAAGGATCCTGGAGGGACCACTGATTGAAAAGTGAAACGTGAGTGGGAGTGGGGGGATAGCAAGATAGATCACTCTCCACACTGCTCAATTCTTAGATTGCAGTAGTTTTGTTGGATCAGTTTTGATGTGCTGTAAAGAATATTTTCAAATTAGTTGTGAATAAAATTGTTTGAAAAGTGTGTATTAAAACAAAGTGTTAAAAACGAAATTAAAGACAGAACAAACCCCTGCAACATTTCTAAATAAATGTACAGGGGAGTGAGTGAAGCAAGTATCAGGGAAGTAGCAACACATGGGAGAACATAGGGATGTTAGGGAGAAGTGAGCACTCAAGTACATTTGGAAAGGAGATTCTAGGAGTGTCTCAAAAATCGCGAAGGAGAGCAGATTATGAAGACCTGGGCGCCCCCTTTTAAATAGAAGAAAATCGGAAAAGCCTGTTGAATTTGAAACAGAATCTGTGAAATGACAGTGCAAATGATACTTTCTAAACAAATGTATTAAACTCATTTGAGCTGAATTTTTTTCCCCCGATTAAATGATTCAAACTATGAACAAAGAATCATCAGAACAAGTTGTCTGAAATAGTGCTGAATCTCTATAACAAAAATAGAGGATGTTAGCCTCGACTTCTTACAACGCCAAGTATTGAGACACATGGGGCGAGATGCTATTTAGCTCAGAGAGTGAACTGTGTAACAAGCATCGGCAAAACCAATAGCCCTGGCTTCAGTGGTCTTCAAACTTTTTAATGCCGTGCCCCACCCCAGTTGTAAAATAAGAATCTTTGGCCCCCCCTCAGAATTTTTCACAATTATTTTAGAAAGATGGCAATGTTTAAATAAGTCTAAACCTATTTAAACATTGCAGTTAGGTATTGTTACCTTTTTAAAACTGCAATAACATGCTTCTGCTTAAAACAAAGGCATGTTATCTGTATAATATTTCTTCTGGCCAGAGTTTGGCGCCCCCCCTGGGATCACTTAAGGCCCCCCTAGGGGGGCCCGCCCCCCAGTTTGAAGCCCTCTGCCTGGCTTGAATTTTGAGCCGTGACTCAGACATTACGAAAGCCTCTCACACTAAAGTAACAAAACAAAAAACAATTGCTTTACAGAAAGACGTTCCGAGAGATAAATAACTGAATATTCGATGATTGACTGTACATCTGTGATGTAAATAGTCCCTTATGTATCACAATTAAAACACTCCATTGAAGGTGGACTAATAATGGACCAACCAGCCAATAGCATGAGATGAGATAGAAATACCCCTGTGGGCAGGGCCAAAAGCCCACGCTGTGTGGATTCTGAAGAAATTGGCACATTATCACTTGCAGACAGTTTAGCTGTCAAGCTAGGCCCAAGAAACATGCCCTCTGTCAGTAAAGGAGCGATCAATTATTAGTTTATTCAAGCACAAACAATGGAATCATAAGTAAAGCAATGCCACTAATGTACCTTAAGGTGTTGAACTAACATTGGATCAGTACCTCAAACTTGTTTTGCTTAAAAGATTGAATGATATGATAAAGCAATATGAACTCCTTTAGAGCATGCAACTGAGGCAACAGCACTAAAGGGACTACTAGCAAACACGAATCATTAAAACAAAATCAAAATTACAATCCCCAGAAATGTACATACACACCAGTAATAGTTTTGCCCCATTTGGCATTCCTACAACGGGATTGTTTGAGATTGGAATTTCTTAGAGCGACCCTTGTTGAGGTTTCTTTGTGTTAGTCAAGTTGATATTTGTCCAATGAAAATTATAGTCTTGCCAAAATTAGTTGTTTTTGGTCACTCACAGCAAAATTCACAGTACATGGGGAGCCAAAAAGGAATGGCTTCACTGGTTTCTTTCAAACTGTACATGTGACTGCAGCATTTATTAGGGGATTATCCATTATCTTTCTTTATAAACGTAGTAGTTGAACTTGTGAACATTTCTGGGCAGCACAAAGCACCCTAATCTGTGCCCCAAGTTTGGGGCGAGGGATGCGATGCACCCAACATCTACTGTCCATGGCCAAACCTCTCTGTGCTGCATAACACACAAACAGATTTTGAATTAGTTGAAACTGCCAGTAGGTGCATCGTAAGTCCAGATAATGGAGTTTCTGTAGCTAAGTTGAAATCCTTTGTTTGCTCCATTCAGGGAGGCAAGCAAGGGTTTCTTATGATCACCTATACAATAATTAAAAAAAACTGGAAGCTGAAAAACCATTTCCTACTAAGCTTAGTATTTAGATTCTTGTAAACTAAGTTCAGGGAAGACTAGCATATGATCAGTCCGCAAGGAAAAGCTTTCCCACGTTGTGTGGAGAAGTAAGGGTGAAGGCTTCTCTCCATATGAGAGCCTTGCGCAAGTAGAGCATTCCGAAGACGCTGTTGACTAGGAAGCTGAAGTTCTGACCTGAAAGTTGGCAATAGTAACGCAATACAAGTCTGTTTGATATTACTTTGCAAATACATACACTATTTTCAGACAACCGATCATAATATTCCACATACAGCATGACTCATCTCCTCATTAGGATTCCGCCTTTCAATATGTTATGTTTTTTTGGCCCTATGCTAAAATATTACTGCATATTGCAGCATTATAACCCATAGGGGTAAACACTATTCTTTTTAAAGTAGCTTAAGTCCAATTGCTAGCTACGGCATAATTTCTTCACATTTGTTTAGCATATTCAAACACTTTTATTCAGCTGAATGTCCCCAAATGTCCATTATGAGGTGGACATTTGCTTCCATCTACAATACACTGCAGACATGGCTACACTTTACACGTTTTTCGACTTAAGCTGCACCCTTAGGACAACACTTTCCGCAGTGCAAAATTACTACTATCAACCCTTTCGTAAAATACTTTGGGAGTTTTTAACTTTAACCAAAAACATTCCAGGACTGGAGTTAGAATAGTAAATAAATGTCTTGGAATATTTTGAGGAATGTTGCACCTTTCACACATATTTTATGACAGGAGTCAGAGTAGTAAATTTGACCTCGTAATGTCCGCCATGCTCACTGTTGCACTGAGGGCATATTTCAAGGCAAGAAACAAACTTGGTGGCTCTACAGACGAACATTTTGTGATTAATGCAGTACTCTACATGTGAAGTGGACTTCAAAGCTCCATATGCCCTTTTGGTTGGTAATCTGGAGTGTCACAGTTTGATATTTCATTTTCTTAAAAGTAGTCATGCTCTTGCTGTTTACTGGGACATTTGATGGGCATCTCAGCAGCAAGTGCTCCAGGATGTTATGTGCAAGGATGTTATGTAGGCTACTTCTCATGTTTTTTGCAGACACTAAGACCCTCATTACAACCCTGGCGGGCGGTGCTAAATTGGCAGTAATACCCCCAACCGGCCGGCGCTTAAAAAAAATGGGATCATGACCACGGTGGAAACTGCCAACACAGACAGCCACCTTAACACACCGACCGCCACGGCGGTAGCAACAAACATCGCGGCGGTCACCGCCAACAGACAGGCAGAAGACAATGTACCACCCACCCCATTACAACCCGCCAATCCACCAGCTTTTCCGGAGCGGTACCAACGCCATCAAAAGCATGGTGGAAACAGTACACAGAAGGGAAACCACCCACCTCTCGACAATCGACGAAGAACCAGGATGCCATCGAGCCCGAGCTGCAGGTCCTGCCCATGCTGGTGTACCTCCTCATACACGACGAATATCTAAGGCGGCGACGGCGACGACCACAGTGAGTACTGCACCTAGCACACAGGGGAGGAAAAAGAGAGTGACACACATACGCAACACCCCCACCCCCACCCTCACCCACAACACTATACACACAAACACATGCAACAACAGTACATCGACACCCCATTACCCCCTGGAAGAACGCAAGGACAAAAGGAATTGATTTAAATCAGTGATATTTTGAAATATGCAGATATACTTAACGAATATAGAAAAGCAGTATATACAAATATTTACAAAATGTACAGAAGACCGTACACTGTCCTTGGCAAATGTCCGTGGGCCACTGGGCCAAAAATCAGGGGCCAAGCCCACACTTGACTCCTGCCTCAATACAGAGGAAGGGGGGGCACCTCAGCCGGAAGATGGTGCAAAGCCACTGCTCCTCGATGGGGCTCCATGCCCACTGCTTGGTCCTGAGGGAGTGCAAAGCCACAGTCTCTCAAGTGGGTGCTTTGCCCACTGCTTGGTCCTCGGGAGTGCAAAACCACAGTCTCTCTAGTGGATGGCTTCTCCACTGGTTCTGGAGGGGGCTTTGTGCCCAGTCATACAGCAGCTGGGGTGTGGCAGTTCGCATTCCCTCACCTGGGTGTCTGAGGCACGAGATTTGCAGGGAACAGGTTGCATGATACTCCATGGAGGGAGGGCCAAACTCCATCCTGCGGCGACTAAGGCTGCAAACTGGTGGTAGTGCAGGTTCTGGTGGGGGTGCTGGTAGTGATGGAGGGAGGCTCCAGGCCCTCTACTGCAGCCTTGGACGGCTTTCCACTGGGGATGCTGCTGCTGTCAGTTGCTGTGGCAGCAGCGGGGCAGGCGGCGGTGCTTACGGCGGGGATGCTGGCGGTGTTGGCTGTGGTGCAGGTGCTGGTAGTGGTGGAGGGAGGCACCATCCAGCCTCCTGCAGCCTCAGACGGCTGCTCACTGGGGATGCTGCTGCTGACAGTTGTTGTGGCTGCGGCAGGGCAGGTGGCAGTGCTTGCTTCGGTACAGGTGGCAGGGCTGTCGGTTCTGATGTTGGCCACCAGACCCTCACCTGGAGCCCCCAAGGCCTGAAGTGCCTTGCCTTGGCTTTTCTGCCCCTTCCTCACCTTGGCAGATGCTGCTGAGACCTTGGCACTGGCAGCTGTAGTTCTGGAGGAGGCCTTGCTGGGTGGGTGCTTGCGTTTGTGTACTTTGGGAGGAGGGGTCACAGACACTCTGGGAGAGGACACAGGGGATGTGTGAGTGGTTGTCGGGGTGGTGACTGCTCGTGAAGGATGTATTGTGATGGGTGTGCTGGTGATGGAGGTAGTGGATGAAGATATAGTGCGTGCAGGTGTGAGCGTAGACGCTACTGGGAGGGAGGTGGACGATGAGGAGGAGGGGGACACAGTGGAGGCAGTGGATGTTGGTGTGTTTGTATGGGCATGGTTCTTGTGTTAGTGCCTGTGAGATGAAGTGTGGTGCTTATGTTTGCCTGAGCCACTTTTGTGTGGTGATTTGGGTGAATGCTGGTCTGAAGGCGTGCTTGGGGTAGGCTGTGGTTGAGGGGATTGGGTCTGGGTAGAGGAAGTTGGAGGGGGAAGGCTGGACACAGGGACAAGGGCTGCCATCAGTCCTGAGGCCAGAGCCTGAAATGCTCTCTGTTGGGCCGCCATGCCAGAGTGAGTGCCCTCCAGGTATGCATTTGTTTGTTGCAAATGTCTCTCGACACCCTGGATGACATCCAGAATGGTTGAGTGCCCAACAGTGATGGATCTCAGGAGGTCAATAGCCTCCTCACTGAGGGCAGCAGGGCTGACTGGGGCAGGGCTTGAGGTGCATGGGGCAAAGGAGATGCCCACCCTCGGGAAACACGCTGAGGGGCTGCTGGGAGGGTGGTAGAGGGGGTGGCGGCTGTACCTGTTGTTGGGGTGGGCACAGAGGTGTCCGCCACAGCCAGGGAGCTTCCATTGGAGGAGGAGTCATTGTCTGTGGTCTCCCCTCCTGTCCCCGTCGTGGTGCTCCCCTTGCCCTCCGCCCCACTGGTGCCTTCACCCTCGGTGGATTCGGCTTCCAGGGCCATGTGGGATGCAGCTCCCTCCATCACTGGTGCCTCTGCTCCTCCGCCAGATGATGCTAATGCACACAAGGACAGGGTGACAAAACAAAAATGGAGGGGAAGACACAGAGAATACACTTGGTCAGTGCCAGCAATAACACCACCGTTGGCCTACACTACACACAAGGATCAGCCCTATGCACTAGGCCATGCCCAACCCTTTATAGAGACAGTCACCAGTCCATGGGGTACATTGCCTAATGCCAGCTTCTACACACCAGATACCAACAGGACCCTGCCCAGTGGTAGATGGCCACTTACACATTGGGGTAGGAGTGCTCCAGAGCCTGCCCACAAAGGGACCTACTCTCCCATGACCGCCCTGGCCTAGGGGCACCCACAGCCCACATCCACCACCCAGCTACCTCCTAACGCACGCAAAGTCAGCTTTCAGAATCTGTACTCACCCCCTTGTGGCTGCTGTGATGCCCTCAAGCGCCCATCCAACTCAGGATAGGCCACCGCCAGGATGCGGAACATCAGAGGGGTCATGGTGCGACGGGGACCCCTTCCATGTTGGGAGGCCAGCCCCAGCTGGGCCTCTGCCGTCTTCTTTGACCATCAGCACAGGTCCTCCCATCTCCTGCGGCAGTGGGTGCTCCGCCTGTGAAAGACCCACAGGGTCCGCACCTCCTTGGCGATGGCACGCCAAATACCATTCTTCTGGTGGGCGCTGACCTGGAGGAATAAGACAGCAGAAAAGTAATTTACTCACCCTTCCGGACCGTCTTACTCATTGCGCACCAGTTCCCAACCATGCCCTGACACACATACACTGACCTGACCACCTTACATGCTGCACTCTGGCCAGGTGGTCTCAGCACCCTCCAACATGTGGCTTACATCCACAGCACTCCAAACATTCATGGCCCACGCATCAGGCTCAGTGTGCTCACCTATTTGTCTGGAGGACCGTAGAGTAATGTGTACTGGGGTAGGACCCCATCCACCAGTTGCTCCAACTCCTCCACATTGAAGGCAGGGGCCCTTTCCCCAGACACATGAGCCATTGTCGCTTCCAGACACAGGTCACAGCAGCACTTGCAGTGTTGGTCCTCTCCTGTTGAAGGTCAGGTAGCAAGTGAGTGAATAGTTACAAAATGGCGGTCAGGTCTGTGGCGGTGCGTACCGTCACTGCCGGCGTACATCGCCATTGGCTCCTGGAACCCATAGGGCCCAATGATAACCAATACGAAGTTGCGCAGCGGTCATCAACCGCCTACCGCAACGGCGCACAACGCCAGCGCATTTACCTCATTTCCACTTGCCCATCCTCACAGGTCAGGCAGCCGCCATTTCAGGAGGGCATAGGCCATGACACCTAACTGCATCCCAGCAGACATTGGCACATCAACTGACTCTCAAGTTCACATACTGCTTCTGTAAAGTAAATTAATCTACATTAGTGCAATCAATGTTTAAATATGAACCTCTGCTCACCGTTCTCTTCCATAGGCTTCAGCCGCTGAGGCAGAATATGAGATGGCGGCATCCTCCGGTGTACAGACCCCTGGTGGACCTAGCGACAATGGAGGACAGACACATTATCATCACATACAGACTTGATCGTGCCACAATCCTAGAAGTGTGTGCCCAATTGGAGCCAGACCTGATGTCAGCTATCCGCCAGCCCACAGGAATCCCCCTTCTAGTGCAGGTCCTGTCAGTGCTCCATTTCCTGGCAAGTGGTTCTTTCCATATAACAGTGGGCATGGCTTCGGGGATGTCTCAGCCAGTGTGCTCCAGCGTGTTGACCAGAGTGTTGTCTGCCCTGCTGAAACACATGCACAGCTACATCGTGTTCCCCCAGGTGGAGGATTTGACCACAGTGAAAGCTGACTTTTATGCCCTGGGACATATCCCCAATATCATTGATGGCACACATGTAGCATTTTACTCCCCCCCCCCTCCCCCCTCCCACCCCCAGGAGAAATGAACAGGTTTACAGGAATAGAAAAAGCTATCACTCGATGAATGTGCAGATGATGTGTTTGGCAGACCAGTACATCTCCCATGTGAATGCCAAATATCCTGGCTCTGTGCATGACGCCTTTATATTGAGGAATAGCAGCATCCCCAATGTGATGGGCCAACTCCAGAGGCACTGGGGGTGGCTAATAGGTGAGCCAAAGGTCCCCACTGAGTATATGTTGATGTCTGGGTATGGGATTGCCCCTAAGGGTTATTTTGTGTCTAGCAGTTGTCGCCCTATATTTACAGGTGACTCTGGTTACCCCAACCTCTCATGGCTACTGACCCCAGTGAGGAATGCCAGGACAAGGGCAGAGGAACGTTACAATGAGGCACATGGGCGTACAAGGAGGATTATAGAAAGGACCTTCGGCCTCCTGAAGGCCAGGTTCAGGTGCCTCCATCTGACAGGTGGTTCCCTGTACTACTCACCCAAGAAGGTGTGCCAGATCATCTTGGCATGCTGTACGTTGCACAACCTGACCGTGAGACGCCAGGTGGCTTTTCTGCAGGAGGATGTGCCTGGAGTTGGTCTTGTGGCAGCGGTGGAGCCTGTGGACAGTGGCGAAGAGGAGGCAGAGAAATAAGATGTGGACAACAGAACAAACATAATACAGCAGTACTTCCAGTGACACACAGGTAAGAGACTGTAACTCCACTTAACATTTCAGTAACCTGTTGGACATTGTACAAGGCAGCCTCTTACCCTATGTCTATGGCCACTGACTGTTCCCTTTGGATTCTCTACTTTCAGGTATCTGTGCCCCATTCTGGCTCCTGCTATATGTACTGCTGGCCAGCAAAGCTTATCCTGTAGCATATTTCACTGTACATATACATTGCAATGAGTTGATAATGTTGTACCAATACATTTGTGAATCATTAGACTGACTCCAGATTGGTATTTGTTTCAAGGATGTTTATTGATGTGCTAATAAGTATAGGGGTATGTGCAAGGAGCTGGGGAGATGGTGGAGGAAAGTCCATGGTAGAGTCCAGTCTCTTGGGATCACATGTGCATTGTTCAAGGGGGCATAGGAAGGGGAGCAATGGCAGTTCAAGGTGGACAGGGTAACAGAGTGGGACAGAAGGGTGACTATCAGGAGAGTCCTATTTACTGGCGGGGGTCTTGGCAATGTTCTCTGTCTCCTGCCTGGATCGCAGGGACCGTTTGCGGGGTGGTTCTCCTTCTGGAGAGGGTGGGGTGCTCGTGGACTGTTGGTCCTGTGGCGGGGCCTCCTGCCCACTAGCGCCGGCGGAGGTGGAAGGCTATTCCTCGGTTTGGATAGTGTCAGGCTCCCTTTGTTGTGCCACTGCCTCCCTCTTGATCTTGCCCATGTCAACCAGCACACCTGCAATGGTGACCAGGATGGTGTAGATTTTTGTGAGGGCATCCCTGATCCCCAGATACTGCCCCTCCTGCAGCCGCTGGGTCTCCTGCAACTTGGCCAGTATCTGGCCCATGGTCTCCTGGGAATAGTGGTATGCTCCCAGGATGTTTGAGAGTGCATCATGGAGAGTGGGTTCCCTGGGCCTGTCCTCCCCCTGTCGCACAGCAGTCCTCCCAGCTTCCCTGTTGTCCTGTGCCTCTGTCCCCTGAACCGTGTGCCCACTGCCACTGACCCCAGGTCCCTGATCGTCCTGTGTATGTGGGGTTGCTTGGGGTTCCTGCAGTGGTGGACACACTGCTGATTGACGTGTCCTGGGGACAGTGGCATGGGCTCGCTGGGTGGGTGCTGTGGTGGTGTTTCCTGATGGGGTGGGGCTCTGTGGTGGGTTGGGACTGTGGCAGGGGAACCGTCTGTCCAGAGGTCCCTGATGGGCCAGGTTGGTCATCCCGATCCAGGCGTGGTCGTGGGTAGTGTGGGTGTGTGTTTTATATTGGTTTGGGTGTGTGGGTGTGGTGTGTGTATGTGTGTCAGGTGTGTGTATTTTGAATTGTCCAGTGTGGTGTAGTTTTGTAAGTGTGTGTGTATTTTGGGGTCGGCGGTGTGTACCGCCAATGGTTTACCGCGGTTGAAAGACTGCTGCGGTGATTCGTGGGCCGTAATACTGTGGGTGTATTCCTGTTGGCGTAGCGGTGTGGGTTTTGCTATCGCCAGTTTATCACGGACCTTTGGTGTGGCGGACTTGTGTGGGTGTCTGTATAGTGGCGGATTTCTCTGTGTGGGTCATAATACCCTTGGCAGATTACCACCACGCTCACGGTATGTTGGCGACCGTCAGCACTGCGGTAGGTGGCATTTACCACCCGGGTTGTAATGAGGGCCTAAGTGTTCTTCTTTCTACCTCTTCTTCCCCACTTAATTTAGGCTTCTTTCTAATTTGTCCCACAGGTATGGAGGATGGGAAGGGGTTAATGTTGCAGAAGATACCCGTTACACAATGTGGTAACTTTTATCCTGGTAGTCCTTTGTCCACCATTTGTCCACATGGCCCATTCATCAACCCCTCTGTCTGCAGGGTCCTGTTTATTTTAATGTGGACAGAAATTAGGACTGAGTATTTGGTAACAGGCATGTGGTAACGGGCATGTGGTTTCCTCGCAGTCATGGCTTTGCTGCACCTGTGTTTTTGGCCCTACAAATCAATGAGGCTCATGCTGCAAAAAGCTCATTAGTACACCCCCCTCCTTTTCTACAGGACATATGAGGAGTATGGGGAAATTGGCTTTAAGGAGTGCCAATGCAAGGCACTTTGAAGGAAAGAACACTTTTGTAGCACATAATCACAATAAAAATCAGGGGTTAACTAATACTATTGAAGTCAGTTGACCTGAAAAACATCGACTTTCAGAGAGAGAGAGAGAGAGAGAGAGAGAGAGAGAGAGAGAGAGAGAGAGAGAGAGAGAAAAAAAAAAAAAAGGAAAGAAAGAAACAAAGAAAGACTGACTTCGTATTTTGTGTTTGTAAGGGCTAACTCATTTGGGACACCGTATGCATGATGCTTTCCTGTATGTCTCAGTGGTGGTCCCCTCCCTGAAACTATTTTCACCTGACTGATGGGTATGGAGGGTAGCTATCCCTTCTCAATGTTTCTGTGTAGATTACTCTTGCCAAACTTAAACTTCAGTTTCTTTATTTGCTGGCTTGACCATGCCAAACGGTTCTGAATGTCAACTTTCTGCTCCTAGAACCTTATAAAATCCACACATTGGCTATGGCTTTTTGCCTGACTACAAAAGTTAAATAAATGTTTCTCTTTTGAGCTTAGTATTTGTACCGCAGCTTCTCATTAAGGAGATCTTTCACACCAGTTCTGCAAAGATGCATTGCCAGGAACCAAATTTCTCCTGCTTCCTGTCCTCTCTCAGGCTGGGGCATAACTTGGATTCTTGGACTA
The DNA here is from genome assembly GCF_031143425.1 of Pleurodeles waltl. Taxonomy (NCBI): domain Eukaryota; kingdom Metazoa; phylum Chordata; class Amphibia; order Caudata; family Salamandridae; genus Pleurodeles; species Pleurodeles waltl. The sequence continues at coordinate 271,293,260 of NC_090451.1, read as the reverse complement.
CCTTACTGCTGCACCTTGGGAGATCAGGAGCTGCATTGTCATGAGAAGAATGAAGTGGGCAGAATCCAGTTGATCTGTGAGGGAGACTACTAAGGAACCAAAACCACTGGTGGTGAGGGCTTGTGATTGCTCATGAAGCAGCTAGCCTGGAAGCAAGATCAAGATAAAGAATAGACATCTGATCAACTTGGTCGTGGAACAGGGTTGCATTACTGGATTTGCTTTACTGAACCTGTTCAGCCTCCACTTCATATCATGAAGGTACACAAATCGGACCCTTCCCAATTCCAAAGGGTCCTTAAGTTCATGATCTCCCCCACACCCCCACTCTTTCCAGTGTGAGGTCTAGTTTCATTACCTGGAGTTGGCCTCACTTATTTCAGACCAGATTGCACAATCTCTCAAGCCTTTTACACTTCAGGCAATCATTTTTTTTTTTTTTGTTTAAGTTTAGCTGTTCTTTAACTATAAACTTAGGTTCCTAGGTTGAACTAGCCAAGTCAATGGAGCAAGTAGGGGACCCTCTCTTATGTGCACCCCAGCCACTGTAATATTGTTACTGCATCGGTTTGTGACAGTAGCACCGGAGACTGTCCAGTTTTCAGCTTGCAGCCAGAGACCATTGAAGGCGAAGTGTAGAAATTCCATAGCTAGGTAACCACTTTGTGTTTGTTGTTTTTGTCCAGCACCTCCGTCCCATTGACTAAGACTTTGTTAGCAAGCCAACAAGAAAAGTTGAAGAGTCCCGAAGTTTACCTGAGAGTAGGCTTGTAGTGTAACCTTGGTTATAGGGCTTACCTCATGCAAAATATTGCGGGTAAAAGCTATAAAAGCACTTGCATCTTTATGTCAGACACATATTGCTAGCATCTGTAGTTTTTCTTCCTCTACAATCATTTGGTTTAGATATTTCTGCATTGATGTATTATGGAACACGTGTCCTTATTTACAACATGGAATCAAACAATTAATCACACTATTTTTAAACTCTCATAGTTCATTTAAGGTACACCAGTGGCTGGACATTGAGTTTATTGCAGTATGTGAGATTCTACCCCGTCCCATCTACTATATCAAGAATTGGCTGAACATATTTGCTACCTTTTTGAAGAGTCAAGTTCCCAAGAGAGTAACTTGGTTATTCCTTTGTTTACGTTCAAAGCTACTGGTGGCCCTGCAGCACCTGTGGAAATGAGTACCAACGTGGAATATTGTTCCACAGCATCAAAGAAAGCCTTGCAGGGGTGTGGTAAAATGCTTATAGTGTTCATTGGTAACAGTCCAAACTAAAAGTGGAATATAACGTTTGTGCCTCAACACATTTAGGTGCAGTCCATTAATGGTCTGGACTTTGCAGAATACACCCTTAAATGTCGGATGGGGTGGAGGTGGTGGCAGAGCTTGATCCCACCCAGTTGAGCTACATTTTCTAATCCAATGCTGTTGTAAGGGTTGTACATAGAAATGTAGAAAAACGACCTGACAGCTTAACTGTCCGCAATGCTATAGGTAAGTTTGTCGAGACAATTTAGCAGTTATGTTGAGGAACCTTTCAACACATTTCTGTTAGTTCTATAAATCATTTTGTCCTTACTGTGTGATATATTTTGTAACCAGTTAATAATTTTGTATAAACTACTCACCTCAGAAATAATTATCAGTGGAATAAAATACACCTATTGTCCTTATCAGTTACCATCCCTAGAGATGATATTGCTTATAGCATATGGCGCCAGTTAACTGATGACTTTATTATTCTGCTTTTCTACTTATCTGCTGATGGCTGTAATAGAAGTCACTGATTAACAGAGCCAGGAAGTTTGTATAACTGTCAAGTGTTTGATATTAAGTGCACTATTGATTCTTTCTCGTCTCCAGTGTTTAACATTGCTCTTCTCTAGGGGATCTGTTCGAGTTCACAGAGGTTCTTTTTGTTCTCGCTTAATTTGCAAAAGATAGTAGCCAGTATGCATTATGTGTCACTTTACTGATGTATTGTGCAACATTCCCCTTCCCAAGTTTCTTAGAATATTTAGCCTCTTTTAAACTTCAAAGTATCATAACTCCAAGATCAGTATCCTTGTTGGGAGACTCTAGAGTGGCATTCCTTGTATATTTCCAACCAGGTATTCTGCTTTCAAAATGCATAACTTTTCACTTGCACTTGGTTGCACTGGACATTTACATTCTACCCTCCAAACTTTTTTTTAATCTGGTCATTTAATTGATTCTTTATGGGTAACATCTCTTCATCATATCTTCGTGTCACCTTCAAAATAATATGTGGTTCTCAGTCATAAGTCTATTCCAAAGTAGTTTGTTGAATCCAACCAGAAGTTAAAGTTACAGCACCCTGCCTTTCACAGTGTAACCTTCATGATTTCAGTTGACTGCCTGTCTTTACATTCTTACTGTCACTTGCTGCCTATCCCAGGCCTATCTCATGCGAAACAGAGGGCTGCTCAACTTGTTTAAGGGTCTAAAACATTACCAAAGTATATAAATTGCATCAAGCCACCAAATTCAATAACATTGTCTTGAGATCCATCTGAAACACCATGATGGGGGTGGATTACAGTGTGACTGTGAGGCACCTGATCTTTAGAGGCTGTGCTGTGTATTCTTTTCTCTAAGATCTGGGGTAATCAGCCGTTAATGGGTAATCCTTTGGTGAACTGCTCCGGCCTTTAATACTTATGAAGACATCAAAATTGCTAAAGAGACTTGGCTTCCTTAGATTAAAGAGGCCAATTAGTTAAGTTTATGGTAGGAAAAGTGATAGTTTAAGATTTGTAGCAAATATATAGCACTCATTAAAGCTCAATGTCTGACTTGAGCTGTAATTTAGAATATATGTGTCTTTCTTTGCACTGTGGAGTAATAGAACAGTTGGAGAAGTCCTCCGCATCACCACACTCTTCACCCACCAGCACACACTCCGTTGTACACCACACAGCCTTCCACAGAACACATACTTGTCCTCACCACCATCATATCACCATCCTACATCCACAAACACTTCATCCCTCTGCACACAATTCCCATACACCACAACCAAGCACTTCCCCACCATACTCCCACAACCAAATACAAACACATACATCCCCACCACAAATGGACGTCTCTCTTACCACCACCACCACACACCTCCCTCTATTACCCCATTATACACACTTCCCCTATCACCACACAAATTCACACACTTGACCCATCACTACATGCTTTCCCCCACCACCACACATTTCCTAACCCCACATCCTCGCTACCTGTGCCACAAATGCACTCTCCTCACCACCACAAATTTTCCAACCCCACCGGGCATGGTGCAAAGTTTCAGAGACCAACTGGACTGACACCCTCAACACCTCTAGCCCCGCCACCAGCTTCGAACAAGGAGTAAATACCTTCAACGCCTGGTTCACCAACTGCGCTGACAGCACAGACCTCGTCAAAAGCAGCATCCAGAGAAAATCCTGCAAAAAAGGTTAGCTGGTACACCCCTGAACTCAGAATAGCTAAACGAGACAACAACCAGCTGGAGAGGAAGTGGCATTCCAGCAAAGACCCCTCCGACAAGTCAAACCACTACTCAAAAAATCCACTGCAGACCCCACTGTATTCAAAAACTACAGGCCAATCTCCCTGCCCTCCTTCCCACCTAAGGTACTGGGAAAAACCATCAACAAGCAACTCATGACCTACCTAGAGCAGAACCAGCTACTCGAAGCCTCTCAATCTGGCTTCCGCAGCAATCACATTACCAAGACCGCCCTGATCCCAACCACGGACGAAATCCTTACCCCCCTCGACCGAGCAGAAACGGTTAACCTGATCTCCTCCACCTCACGGTTGACTTCACCACATCGGCATCCAGGGGGACGCACTCCGACAAATTGCCTCTTTCCTCACTGAAAGAACCCAGATGATTCACCTCTGAACTGAAAAACCTCATCTGCAGGGTCCCCAAGGATCATCCCTCAGCCCCACGCTTTTTAACACATACATCACCCTGGAAGCCAACATAGTCAGATCCCACGGCCTCATCATAATCTCCTATGCAGACAACACCCAACTCATCCCCTCGCTCACCAATGACCCCTTACCCACCACCAAAACCAACTTTCACAGATGCATGACAAGTGTTGCTGACTGGGTGAAAGAGAACTGCCTTTAGCTAAACACAGACAAGACTGAAGTTCTGATCTTTGACAAGACTCTTTGGTAACGACTCTTAGTGACCTTCAGAACTAGGAGCCAACCCATTCCCTCCGAACATGCCAGAAACCTCGAAATCATCAATGACCAAAAACTTACCATTGAGTCACAGATTAACATTGTCTCCCCGGCAAGCTTCTTAACTCTGCGCATGCTACGTAAGAATCATCAAGAGGCTACCCCAGCATTCGAGATGAACCGTGACACAGGCCCTCATCACCAGTCGACTTGACTACACCAATGCCCTCTACAAAGGAATCTCCTTGCAACTCCTACTAACACTTCGGACCATGCAGAACATCGCAGCCAGACTCATCGTCAAACTTCCCCGGCGATCTCATATCACACCACACCTCAGGCAACTCCACTGGCACCCTGTGCAGAAGAGGTGCATATTGCAGCTACTGACCCACGCACACAAAGCTTTACACAACCAAAGATCAACCATCGCCTGTAGTTTCACCAACCATTAAGACTACGCTATGCCTCTCTATTGCTTGCTCACACTCCGCGCATCCACCAAAGTGAAGGACGTGCTTTCTCCCACATAGCAGCAAAATCCTGGAACAGTCTCCCCATGCATCTCCGGACCATCACCTCCCCTGGAATTCCATGGAGCCCTCAAGACCTGGCTATTTGAATTAGCTGCTAAGATCTGCAAGTGCCTGTATACCCTCATGGGTGATTAGTTGTGCTTTACAAATCCGTTTGATTGATTGATTGACAGCCTTGCTCCATATGCCACAAATACACTCTCCCCACCACGCATGCACTCTCCTCCCCACCTCAGACATTCTTCACAACATACTCCTCCCCAAACACCACAAAAACACCTCCCACTCCCCCACCACTCCCATGACTTTGTTCTTTGTCTCTGTCTCTCTCACATATATATAGAGGGACCTTTTGGATTATACGAAAGAGCCAGTAATCTTGGCCCATAGGTGGTTGGAAAAAGGCCCTACACATGGTTCATGTTCTCACACCAGTAGTCTCCCCATAGCCTGGTGAAGTGACGAAAGCTACCTTCGACTAGGGGTGATGTTACACCTTTAGTATATCCCAGTCTAAAAACATGCAAGAGGGAGCAAAACACATTTATAGCCCATTCTATTGACCTCCAGATGTGAATTCACTGAGCAGTAATGAACAAAAGGAAGATGGGATGACATAGTTCACAATGCCATCAATATGCGATCAATGACATTCAGCCCAAGACATACAGTTTCAGGCCCTTGAGTAGCCCAGCCCCTTTCACTGCTGCAGATACTAGACCACTAAAGATAGAATGTGCAAATGAGAGTCTTATAAAATACTGACTTGTCCTTTTCATAATGGCCCTTTTTTATTTCTTTCAAAATATTTATTATTGAGCATTTTCCATTCAAATTGTGAACAACACAGACAGCACATGTAGCTGGAGGTCAGTATATTTTTACAAGAGGTATGTGTGTGGAATGACTGTCGACAGGACAAGTGGGGTATACTTGGGTATTTAGCAATGTTGCAGTAAGCAGGTATACTTCTGTAGTGTCCTCAACTATAAATACCGTAGGGCCTCTTAAATTGTGCATCACTTTGTTCCAGGAATTGTCCTTTGATAACCAAAAGAGTTATACAGCAGTAATCCACAGTGGAATAAATAGTAACCAGAAACCAACAATCCCAGACATCAATTTTAGTGAGACAGTGAAAGTATAGTCAGGCACAGAATAACAAATAGGGTAATCACAACATACAGTGAAAAGCATGGACACTATACCCTAGCTCCGTTCGGAGCTTCTAGAGAAAGAGGGCAAGCTCAGAAGGTGATTTGCTGCATTTGTCCTAATAATCGCTAAGGGGAGAAGCGTAAGGCTTATGTTGCAGGGTTGGACTCTCGGAAGGGAGGCTTCTCAAAGATATGTATTGGGGTGCAGCACCAGTAGAACAGCTAAATCTAGGAAAAAGAACATGGGGGGGTCATTACAAAACTGGTGGTACAAGACCGCCAGGGCTGTGATGACGGAAGCACCGCCAACAGGCTGGCGGTGGTTCTCAGGTCATTACGACCGCGGCGGAAGCGCCGCGGTCGCAACGCCTGGGCCGGCGGTTTTCCGCCACAATGGCCCCGGCGGTAGTAATCCACCAGGGCAGCGCTGCTAGCAGCGCTGCCCAGGGGATTACGAGTCCCCCTACCGCCAGCTCCTGGCGGTTTGAACCGCCTGGAAAAGGCTGGCGGTACGGGAAGTCGCAGGGCCCCTGAGGGCCCCTGCACTGCCCTAATAGGGCCCCGGGCAGCTTGTCATGGTCTGCATAGCAGACAGTGAAAAGCGCGATGGGTGCAACTGCACCCGTCGCACAGCCGCAACTGCACCCGTCGCACGGCCGCACCACAACGCCGGCTCCATTTAGAGCCGGCTCCTGTGTTGCGGCCGAGATCAGCGGGGATCTCCAAATGGCCGTGGCGGGGGTGTGGCCGCATTGGCGGAAGCCGCCCACCAAGGTCGTAATGAGGGCTATGGTCTTATATGTTTTAAGGTGCAGGAAAGGCCAAGGGCCCAGGTCTCCAAGCTGTGAAGATCACTGCGTCCTAATACCTGATGTAAGTGGTCTGCAACAGATGTCCAGAAGCGCTGTAAGGAGGGGCACGTCCAGAACATTTGTTACATGCCAACATGGGACAGACAGGTGGTTTCAAGGACACTTGGAGACTGCCCCAGGGAAGAAATAGTTAATCTTTTAAGGGGTTTGGTATGCTCTGTAAAAGATATAGAACTGTATTAGTTTAATAAGGCCATTGTGAGATCCAGTATACTGAGAAGAGAGTGATTGACTTCAGGAGGGCGCTCAAAAGTGCAAACTGGACCAGACTCCGATCAAGACCGCAAGATGTCTAGTGGCAATCACACGTGTACTTTTTTGCTCAGAGCAAAGACTGAGCGGGACCTCAGCCAAAGGGTATCAGACTTTAAGTTGTCTTAATTGGATACAGCCTTGCCCTGCTGGAAAACTACCAAGTCAGAAGATATCTTCTTTGACTAAGCCTTTATTCTAGGCTTAACCAGCCTCAGATTTGTCATGATTGGCCTCCTCTTATGTGTAAGTTCTGGTCTACAACACTCAGATGCTATGCTATTTATTGCCATTTTTTAACCTAAAAAGTTTAGGAATTCATATCGCTGGCTTCCCTTATTAGATTTTAATAAGGTTGTTGTTTTCTTATTGTTTTCTTAATTTTTAGAAATTGGTTGTTAGGTTTTCCTTGTGTTGTGTTTTGCATTTTTAATTGTTTTGTTACTGCTAAATACTTTGCACATTTTTGCTGAATTAAGCGTGTCTGCTCTGTGCAATATGCTGTAAGGCGTTTAGCCCAAGTTTACATTTTTGAAGCTGTGTTTTTAACTTGACAAGATTTTTTGAACTTATTAAACATTGTCAATGGGTTGTTGTTGCCGTAGTTGTTGTACAATGGGTAAACATTTGCATTTCTGCAGCCCTCACACCTGCAGTGAACGGATCGACGAATTTTCAAGGACTGGCAGTTTCAAAGTTTCTGGGCATTTTTCCTTTAGTTCCATTTATAGAGGAAATGAAATGTGCTCTATGAGAAGTTTGGATGAATTTCCTTTCCCTTAGGTGATTTATCAAGTGCCCTTGCCCTTTCCTTGTTCTTGCTCAACTGAAGCAAATCGATTTTAATTAATTTCTTCTTGTCTGGGCTGCTGATTTCAGTAGCAGTAAGAATCTGAAGCAGTGAATTGAATTATATAAACATAATTTGATTTGGAAGTCATAAAATCCAATGAGTTTTCTTAACTCAAAGGGTGTATGTAGCCTATAGAAAGGGATCAATGTGTCGTCTACTTTGAGGGGAGACATTTAGAACATCTGTCCTAATCTTCGCAAATGTGGAGAGCTGCAGCTGGCAAAATTGAAGTCTCAGAGAGCAGTAAGAATGAAGAATCTAAAATTGAAAGAAGCTATACGATAATTTGGGTTGCAAGTATTCGTTTGGACTTCCACTTCGAAAACTGTTGCGGTAGAACATTGAACCCAGCTCCATTATCCATAATGGTTGTTAGAAATTGTTTGGTGGTAAAGCTTTTCTCTGCACTGCTGCATCATTTCTCAGAATAGCGTTTCTCCATATGATGGATTTATTACATTTTATTTGAAGTTTTAGCTTCCACAATATAGATTATTCCCAATCTTAAGATTTTTTGTTGCTCTTCTTACAAGTGGGTTTGGCCTAAGATCACTATTCTGTTAATAAACGATTTTAAGGGTAAACAAATCAATTTGTCTTCCTTTATTCGTTACTTGCAACAGTTAAAGTGACCCTTTTTTTTTTTTTTTTTTTAGAACAGTGCAAGGCTTGATTAATTAGGTTTCAATAGAAGCCTTTGATACACTCCATATGAGCTTGGTTTAGTTTAGATTAATTGTTATTGCCTCACATGTAATGTCATTTGTGTCTTTTCTTCCCTAGCTGAACCATCCATTCCCTGCAACGAAACCAAGTGGTCCCAGAAATGGCAATCATCCCGTCCCCTCAGAAGGGCAAGCCTCTCCATTGGCCTTGGGTTTTGGCATGCAACTGGCAGACATTCAAGTCGACGCTTACTGCGAGCAATACCACGACAGGTGGCTCAAACACTACAAGCGGATGTCCTCTGGCAAATGGGATACACAGGTATGTGAATGTTGTTCTGACTGCTGCAGAGTTTGTCTGCTCATTTTATGTGGAAAATCGGTGTAGTGAGGAGATGGGTGTGGTCTCTTTTATAGTGTGTTGCCTCATTGGGTTGTTAATAGATCCATTATCTATGTCTCTGACCACCGCCAGTTTTGTTTCTTAGCTGCTGAATGAGTAGTGTCCATGGTGGTGTAGGAGTGAAATTCACATAATTGTTCTCGCCTAATGCTTCTACTTCAGATGTCCTGTGGTTAATCTTGGACCTAGTTAGCTTCCTTCCTTCGAGAGTGAATTCACTGCTGAGCATTCATTGATGGTGTTGCTTGTGCTTTATTTTTTGACGGTCTTAATCCTTCTCACCCTACCACGTTTTGCATGGAATTTTCCCTAAAAACATACTGGTGAGTCGAGCTGTTTTATGAAAATTAACCCAGTCTGAGGTGCATTGTCTTGCTGTTCCTCAAAGGAATTTGCCACAGCTCTTGCTGTTGGAAAGAAATAATTGGTCATTACCATTGTGAAGCTCAGGAATCTAGTTTCTCTTCAATCTTTTCAGTCTAATCTGAATTCCTAGAAATACACACACGGTTCTGTTGTTTTAAGTAAATCTGTCTACACTTGCTTTGGAAAATGTTTTCTTATCTTACACATGCATATACCAACACAAAAGTTGGCCTCCTACTTAATTTCTCCTTTTTCAAACAATGCATCCGGCTTTCTGGCAAAGTGCATGAGTTGGTGCCACACGAGGCTTCATTTGCGTTGCAGTTTTTAGTTGTGATACTGCACATTTGTTCCCGTAATGCCAAATTCTCCTTGTTTGTGAGACAAAGTTTGGAACTATACTGAAAGCTTGTTACAAGCAAATAAAAATAGTATAAACATGCTCGAAGGACAATGTATTATCATAAAACTCAATATTCAATCCAAGATCATACATTTGCCAATCATACCCTTGTATCAGAAGATGATCTTTTGAGAGTAGCTCCAACTCCCCCCCGCTTCTTCTGGTGACAACAAAGTTGTCAGTTATTTTGCGTTTGACTTTCAGAACTCTTCATTTTCTGTAAGGTTTCTTTGGTATCAATGCATGCTAAATTGTGTTTTTTAAATTTAGGACATTAACTTCATTTACTTACCTTGATGTTAAATAAGGGTTTATAATACATGATGAAATCAAAGGAGGGAACATTAAAACCAAACAGATAACACAATCTTTCATTGTATACAAATAAATATTGTAAATCAATGACGTTTAATTCACTGAGCAGTGGCTCAATCGATTGTAAAAATCCAGTACAGCTGACTTCCCCACCACCATATAGGTACCGCAAAATAGTACAAATGCCTCCTTTTTTCAGAGTGTGGCCCATTGAAGCCATCGGACAGAGGAGGAGGTAACTCTTAGTCAGGCTAGCTCAAAGGTACACCACCACAAAGAGACATAGGTACTGGAAACAACAAAATCAAGGCTCAACTGACAATTTACATAATCAGGAGGTATCCCTTGTAGCCACTCCCCAAGTCTTCCATTTATAGTAATCTCCAAACCCGTTTCACCTTTTCTTCATGTTATTGGGTCTGCATTCCTCGCACAGGAAATGCCACTGTGTGAGTGACCTGCACTTCCTTTGTTCTTCATCTTTTTTGGGCAAGAGCTTAGTTTTGGGTAGTGGTGCTGCAGGGCATTTAGACTATCCATAAAAATCCAACTTATTCCCCTCAACCTTACCTCAGTAGTCTGGTATGACATCACTTAAGATGATATCTGCTGATGATGGGAATTTGGTGAGGGGTGGGGTTTACACTCTAAAATACACTGAAAATATTTTAAACATTTTGAGCACTCCAGACCTTTAACAGTAGGTCACCAATTATCTAGTCCATAGGTTTGAGAATCACATCTGGGAAATCACTTCACTGTGATTGGGTGAGGGTTGTCTGAGGTTTAGTAAATCATGGGATGGATATGAGCTTGTGATTCATCTTTGTGCTGTGTGGCAACAGGTTGTGATTACATGAATTCATACCTTCCTTGAATAATCTCTGGAAATGAGAAGTCTGAGACCGAACCCTCTCAAATTGAAGACCAATAGGAGTCTTACCAAGCCCACCACTGCAATGGTAGCTGACCCTCTGGTTGACTAAGACATCTCTCATGAACTGTGTCAGCAGCTCCATCTTTGCTCAGAGCTGAGGGGCATTGGTTTCCGCTTACAGGACTGTGAAGAGATTTAAGATATTTTGCCAGGAGTTCAGACACTTCTGTAGTTTGGGTTCCTGCGATTGTATTTCCCATAGGATGATTTTAAACTTCATGCTATTTTTTTCGATATGACTGGAGAAAGGTTGATCACCGCCATAGAAACCACTCTCTTTTCTCTCAGTGGTGCTACAGTGTGGAAAATCTGCGCCTTCTCACAGTCTGACACAGTAATTCTCTATCTCTTCTTTCCATGGTGCTTTCTACAATGGCTCAGGATGCTGAAATGGATAGATGGTGTACCAAACATTCATAACTATTCCACATCCTGATAATCGCAGTGGCTGTGGTTTGTCAAGTCAGGCAACTTAAAGTTGTACCTGCCTTCTTGCATGCTTCTTTGTTCCATAGTGTCAGGGCACTCCCTGTTGCCAAGGGAGGGTACCCAATCTAGCTTTAGCAGATTGATCTACTTCTGTAGTGACAGCCCGATCTATGATGGATGTTGCTTCTGTTCTGTGTCAGCTACATGGCTGACAGAAATAATCTGTCTTTCCTTATTACTTTCCAGCAACATCCACATCCCCTAGCAACAGCAGTGGAGGAGTTAAGGGCCGGTGCTGTTTTCTTTAGGTCCAGTTAATGTTTTCTCAGTCCCATCCATCTACCAGAAGCCTCAAAGTACAGTCTTATCCATGCTCTCAAAGCAGCAATGTGTATTGTTAAGCATTTGTAATGTAATATGGCCTTGCTATCCACCGGGAGATGGGGAAAAAATATCCCTTCTCTAAAGTAATGAGACGTATATCTGAGCAAAAATGTAAAGCATGGGTACTCACAAACATTTTCCCGGGGGCCACAATGTTTGGTCCGTGATGTGATGGAGGGTCGCATTGCTGCCAGCGATCAGGGGTTGTGGGGGGCATTGGCAGCAAGGTGGGGTAGGAGAAGTAAAGCATATACATTTATCATCTGAGTTGCACAATGGGAAACCAAAAACGTGGGATTAATCTTGGCATCTGCACTGGGGTAAGAGAATGAATGTTTCAACATTAATGTTTGAAAACTATCACTTTTAAAAATAAAAATAAAAAAAAGCTTCTTAATGCACTGATGTAATCTGATGTACTACGGTGAAACTATTCTGTATGTTATTGATATACACTTTTTCAATTTTTATCAGACTATCTTATTTTTGCACTTTTGCTGCAAGATGTCTTTCAAAATGATGGTATTTCTAAATGTAAGCTGTACAGAACATTCTAGTTACTTCCTTTATTTTACTTAAAGTAACCCTTAGCTAAATGCTCACCTGTTTATTTAACATCTTTTAAATGTTCGTGGTGAGTCAAGTCAAGTACTGTGGTTGACCAGAGGAACACATGTAAAGGTCAGGAGACATTTTGGTTTAGACATCATACTGGAAAAGAAAACTCAATTCTGCAGAGTGCATCAGAGTGCATGCTGTGGGATGCTGTCACACTTAACTTCATAAAATGAGCAAGGAATGTGGATTAAGTGTGGTGGATTTATTGTGGTGGTATTGTTCGTTCTTCCTCAATGCTTGGTGGTCTTCTCGAAGTGTCATCACCACCACTTGTTTAACACAGTGTATGAAAGGAAACAAAGAAGAGGCGTTTCATAATTCTGACTCCGAAAGAAGACCGCAACGTTGAGTAATTTTCCCTGGGCAGAATCTTGCTGGTTTTTGTGACTATAAGTAGAAATTTAAAGATCCTGCCCAACACTGCAACAGGTTTTAGCTGTGGATAGTTGCATCAGGGCTGCACTGGAATCCAAAAGCAACCATGTAAAATGTTTAATTGCCAGCCTCCTATTGAGCTGCGTGAACCGGCCTGACCATCTTCAGCCTCATTAGGGAGAGTTGCCCACCACTCCCGTCTTGAAAGGTCTGGCGCTTATTAACTTGGCAATATTCCAGGTATAGTGGCTGAAATAATGTTGTTTTTACAGGCATTTCTGAATCGTGAAATATTCTGCTACTTCAGAAAATGGCATAGTCCCCAGGAGCATTATTTCTTTGCAGGAGCAAGTCATGTGTGTACATCTGAGGTAATACTGCTTGAGGGCACTCCACCTATTCAGTCCTGAAAGCAACCCACTGTCTAATCTTGGCAGGGTACTGCCCTCCTGCATTCTGGAGGTTTCCCTGGGTCCTGTATGTCATCCAGCCTTAAGGTAACATTACTAATGCAATAACTCGTCCTTCCCAAGCTTTAAAAAGTGAGGGGATAGGATCTTCCTCAAGGAGTCTTCCACAGGAAAAAAAATATGCAATTCTGTTTTTAACTCCTGCTGAATCATTTGTTTCCTATTCTAAACAGTTTTTATTGAGGTTTTTGCAAAGAACAATACAAAAGAATAAAACTGGTATGGAACAGCATTACAGAACACAGGTTGAAGTAAATGGTTAAGGTGTACACACATGTAAATACTCAATACAGCAAAAAGAAAAAACGGTAACTGGAAAGAAAATCAAACAGAAAATCAGCGAAACCTTAATATAGAAGTGTAACATAAAGATCAATATATTACAAATATAGACTTGACAATACAGTGGTACAGAAAAAATGTACCAACATCTCAATATAAAAGGGCGCAACTCAACAATAGAAGAAAAGGTAATATGGTAATGGTTCATGGAGGTTTGACAATAGCAAAGTAATTGTCTAAGGTTTTCCAGAGTAATCTGGATTGCGGTTTCCAAGGTGAGTTTTGTAGAGAAACATTATCTGCAATACTTAAGTAGAATATTCAGCCAGGATTTGAAAGAGGTATTTTTCCATTTAGTGAGCACAGCCTTACAAGCCGCAACCAGTAATATGGCTAATAAAAGAGAAACTTCAGTTGCTTTAAGTACTCCTGCTAAATCCTTTGTTAAACTCATGACCAGGTAATCACTAATGCCTGCTTCTGATATTTGGACTTTCAAATTAAACCCACATGTTTTGCACACCTCATTAATGCTGCATGAGTTGATGCTCTTCAGCCACACATATCCAGATCGGTAGGTGAGAGTAGGCGGCACTGCAGTACCTCCTTCCCACTTTGCTGCAGGTCATTCTCAGTAGTCTTATATTTAACCATAAATCTTTGTTTTCTCTCAATGAATGTACAGGTGCTAATGTCAGAGTGGCGGTCTTCGACACTGGCTTAAGTGAGAAGCATCCACACTTTAAAAATGTAAAGGAAAGAACCAACTGGACCAATGAGAAAACTTTGGATGATGGTAAGTTCTAAAAGCACGAAGAGGCAGTAGATAGATTCTTGTGATGGTCCATTCTACTTCTTAAGGTTTACAACGACTGAGCAAAAAACAAACTAACTTACTTTGTGACGGTGGGATGTTAATTGATGTCCAGTTTTAAAAAGTTTTAAAATGAAAGACAATAATGTTGGATTAATCTACGTCTTGCAGTTTAATGGAGTAAATTTGCCATTTGAATCGAGGACACTTCCTTTGTCACTCTGTCTCCCGATGCACGATTGGCCAACTTTCTTTGCCAAAATGGAAACAGAACAACCATCTGTCAGTTTAACTTGATACTGGCCAGAGCATATAGTATTTTTGTTTTCATTGACCTGAAGCATGGTGGCTGTATGGTGGCAAGAACTTAGACCTGGCAACGTGTTTGAGTTTGATGGTAGTTTTAATTTAAAGGTTTTTATGTTTTGTATCTGATGCATTGTAGGCATTTTAGTAACTTTTTACACACTTGGAGTTCTTTTGGCAAGGTCGTTCTACCAGTTGAAGCTGATAAAATATTTCAACCTAATGTGCTATAGATTTTGAGATGAAAGTACTGGAGTGCCCATGAGGACTGGACGTTCATTGGAAAGACTTCATTATTGTTGATGGGGAGACAGTTGAGGCATGAGATGAGATGTGACATCTCTATTGCTTCTTCCTAAACTGAGGATGAACCTCCTCCCAGTGACCACAATTTAATTCTGACCATTGACTAGTCACCGATGTCACACTCCACTTCTCTTTGTTAAACTTTGAAGTCGAGTTTTCAGGAATAAAGAAGTGAAACAACTCTGGTAGCAACATAGTATTTATCAAAGAATAATATGGTCGGGAGCACAGCTCAGTTCTATAACTGAAACCACGCTCAACTCAGATTTTACAAGCAGTGTCTTTTATAGACTTAATTCGTATATGCTTTCGTATCTCATTTCCGATTAACATATTAGCTCAATATAATGTTATCTACCTTCATTCTTGGCACAAGCAATAATTCTTAAACAACACATCTGACTACTTGTCACTAAAAATGAAGCTGTAGCACATATGATATACATATGCATCCTCTAACGAGGACAGTTTATTTTGCTCTCCCTTTTTTTTGCTCTCCCATTAATATATCCTTATCTTAATTTTAGAATAGTCACAGTAACTGGCAATTTACACTGTGGCTGAAAAGAGAATGTTGCAGGCCTCACTGAGCCCCTGAATTCCCCTCCTCGCCCCCAGGTCACCACAAGCACACACGTCCCTAACCTGTCAAATCAGGCATAATCACTGGTGTTATGGTAACACAAGTGGTCCTAAAACAAGCCCAAAGCAAAATGTACTTTCTACCTGTAGCGCCATTGGAGGCTTGTGGCATGCTGGCAGCGTGAGGTAGCTTACACTGAGAGGAAACGGCACAAGCTCCCTCTGCCAATTACAAGCACTAATTTAAGCACCAATAATTGCCCTATATGTTGTCAACTCTTCTATTCGCTTTTGCCCGATCAGTACTGGTCTTAATTAAGAAGCTGCAGTTGGACATTATCAGAGCTAAACCTAATTTACAAAACTTCAAATGGGAAAAGGATTTGATGTAGCCTGATTTATTTATTTGCAGGGTTTTTATGCAGCAAACTTGACAGATGGGTGTCTGAGAGCTCTACAGTGACAATGGGGACCGTTACATCAGGCATAAGTTCACAAGAAGAAGAAAAAAAGGCAACGTGCTATTTATATGGGTGTGTCAACATGGTAAAGATCCCTTCCGTAATCCTTGTATAGAGGTTGGACGTCTCTGGGTCTTGTTTGTACCCCTGAAAACCCAAGTATGAATTAAAATAAAAACAAATGGCTTTGGTAAACTTAAATGTAGGCCAGTTCAACGATGGCTAGCTAATCAGTCTTGTCCTCAAGCCGGTAAGAAGTGATGTTTACATGGGCTTGTCCCTTTTCATCCACTGTTTCCCTGCAGATGAGTAGTTGTTTATACACATACAATCTCCATGCTTCAAAAGGTATTTGTACTAACAAAAAATCATCCTATCCCATGGGGAAAAAAGCTAAAAAACGGCGGATCCTTGACTCAAGGAATACTTTTAATAAAAAAGAAGAAAGAACAAGCATCAGTTAACAGTCCTCTCTTCATGAAGGTGGCCTTCATGAATTTTAGAAACAAGTATTTGACTTCGGCAGCACTCGACCTGTAACCAGAAACCTTCAGTTATATTGAGCTCCTTCTAAAGTAATTTGAATTTACGTTTTCTGGCTGTGGCGGGAGAGATAGTGGTTGGAAAGTACAACCTATGCCAACTCTTCAAGGAAGCTGACGTCTCATCAAGTGACAACAAATCACCTCCCTCTTTCACCCTTTGCCTGCTGTGTCTTATCTACCTACGTCATGAAGAACAACTCTGAACAGATAAACAATTAATCATCTGACGTCACTGTAATTTAAGAAGGTTGCCACAGACCCACAACACAAAGCCAGAGGCGAAGAACTGCAGGCAGCAAGAGGCAAAAGAGGTGCTGTAGTGTAGTAGGACAGAAGGAAACCAGCACCAGTGATGAGAGATCAGATGATCATAAATACTCATCCCAATATTACAGTCCTTTGTAAACACAAGGTCTGATTCACAAAGGTTTCTACGTACAATGTTGTAAGAAATGTTCACTTCACTGAATGAAGGCTATCAGACTGTTATGAGGGCAAAGTGCATTTACAGTGATAGAAAATGTATCAGTATTGTAGATTGTCAAGAAAAGAAAATTGGGAGCAGGAAGGGGTTTTACAGGTAGGATGGCCATGCAAAATGCACTGAGCACCCACAAACCCATAGGTTAGTGGATATCCTCCAATATTTTGTAAGTAGTTTCCTACACTGAAAATGCATGTCAGAGGCCTCCAGTTAGGGGCAGATCTTTTCTGGAGGGAGCGATTTTTCCAGGGTGGAAAAGTGGAGGAACGCCCACATTGTTAATGGCCATGTAGTGGAAAAGGGCTTCTCCAACGAAGGAAAGAAAATAAAAAGTGTACCTTTGAAATGTAGATCTCTGCAAGACCTACTCCTGCAGCCTTTACACCCAGTAATAAATTTACAAGACTGTATTTTGTTTATTTTGAATACGTTTAGAAGTCTAACTGTCCTAGATAACCAGGAGTACTTAAGAGCATCTGTCAATCCCAATAAAGTTGTCAATATACACCAAATATGAGTGAACCTTGTACAAGTGGATTTATAATTGTTGCAGGCCCAACTTTGTGACTCTGACCGTACGTTTGTACTACATAATTTAAAACAGTTCAGGAGAGAGAGGTTGGAGTAGAGGAGCCATACTTTAATGAAACCCATGCTCCTAAAGTACGAAGGTGCAACTCATTTGTTAAGTTTCTTGCATACTTTACGTGTTCTTATCTGAAAAGAAAGTTCATGAAAATTGTGATATCTATGTAATAAGCAGGATCTGTTGGGAGGATAATGTACTTTACCGTCCCTTGAAGGGTCGCACAGGGTAAGCCACAGGACATGAACAACAAAGCAACCAGTTCAGTTTGGCTTTAGAACTTCTACTGCACAGCAGAGAAGTCTGGCTTCGACAGCATGAATTTATTTATTTATATATTTCTGTTTTAAATATATTAGTATGGGTGGCAAAAGGGCAGGAAATGGATGATGTAGATTAAGGAAGCTGAACGAATGCCCTGTATGTATCTGTGTAAATATGTATTGCATTTTGTTAGGATCATTTTGAAAACATGAGGGTGGCAAGAAAGCTAAATGGGTCTCTAGGCCAAACCTAAAAAAAGGATATAATGGCCACTGTGCTACAGTGACAGCTCCCGGTAGCAGAGATGTAGTATATTTTCGAGATCAGAATAGGCTGCCCAACTGTCCATCAGGGCTGATACATTTTTAGGAAACTGATACATTTTTACGTTGTACCAGGAGCTCTCTTCTAATAGCAGGAAGTCTGTTCTCTTTGCAGGAAGTACTCCTTTCATGATTATCATTTTTTTTCCAGCTTTATTTAGCATCCATATGGTGCACTCAAGCACCATAAAGTACTAAAGCAATTTAAAAGTGATACTGTTGAAACATTGTTCTGCTTTCCTACTTATCTCATATCAGAGCTTACAGAACCTCTCTGGAATGCACTTCTGAGTTCAAAGAAGACCTTTATTGTTGTTAATTCTTCCCCACCCACAAGTTCTTGAGAGACGAATTAATAGATTTCAAGCACAAAGTAGTCGCAGCAAGAAAACAAAATATATCACAGTAATTCTCAGTTGCAATGTACACAGCAGATATACATTATGTGATTATAGTAGCAAAGCATAAAAGTCAAAATTCATCCCCGTATGAGCAAGTAGGACCTATCTTCAGCTTCATCTTTCTGGGGTCTGCAAGTTGATGACTCCGGTCAACTGCGAGAAAGAGATTATCTACCCACACGGGAGACTGGCAACTGACGCCTAGTTCCAGCCTGAAGTCAAGCAGATTCTAATCTAACTCACTGTAGCCCAGAGTCATCCTTACAAAAGCGTGCCCTCTCCTCTCAGACTCGGGAAAACTACGCAAGCCTTTGGAGACTGGCCAGATCTCCTAGACTTCTCCTATTCCCAAGGCTGAGCAGAAAGGAGAACACCAAATGTACTCTCTCTTATCAGGTCTAGTCTGGTGTGAAGAAAACAGCTTGGTTCATCTTGTGGAAAAACACAGCTTGGAAGAATACAGACATCTGCGATGTTTCAACTGCAATGTCTAACTCCACGTTAAAGCCAATAGGCAGCTAACCTAAATATCAAATGTAATGTCTAATATCATGTCAAAGCCAATAGGCAGCTAAGCTGTATACAGAATGTAATGTCTAATATCATGTCAAAGCCAATAGGCAGCTGAGCTGAATACAGCATGTCAAAGCCAATAGGCAGAATACAGAATGTAATGGCTAATGCCATGTCAAAGCCAATAGGCAGCTGAACTGAACAAAATATATAATGTGCTACTGGTGAACATTGAGCATTTAATATGCGCAGTGGTGAAACACAAAGTCATTGGTCAAACACAATTAATAGCATCACAAACATTGAGCAATAAAGATATATTACAACATAATAAATGTTAACAAGAAGTGGAATGTGACAGAGCACATTATCACATGAAACCTAATGATCAGAAACAAAATGGTGCTTATTTTAGTTTAGGTAAACAGGTGATCTTTTAGATACTTCTTTAAGGCAAGGTGGTTGGGCTCATCTATGGAGCTGGGAGACGAAAAGTTCCAGGTAGCATTCACAGCCCGATAAAGAATTGTTTTTGGACGAGACACACTTTAAATCAAGTAGTGTAAATTTGCAACACTTTTCAGCATTTGAGGCCTCTTAACACGCCATAGTTTGGTAAGAGTTTGGAAAGATGAGAAGGATTGTTTTAATGAATCGCTTGTATATTCTTCTTGGCATTGTTTGAATTGGATTGGTGCATTCATAGGCAGTTAATGGAGCTTGCGTATGGGTGTGGTACAGCTGTGTTTTCCTGAGTGGTGGCTATGTTTGCAGCTGAATGGAGAATAATGTTGAGTGGTGCAGGAGGTGAACTAAATGGCCTGGTAGGATTACATTTCTGAAGTCAGTTCCGTAGATAACTAGAGAACGAGCAGCTTTCAGAATGTATGGGGGAATGATATTTTGAATTTTTTTTGAAGCAGTGGAGGAAGAAATTGGTCGATTCATCCACCTTGTTGATATGAGGAGGTTAGAGCTGAGGTGAATATACAGGCAACCCAAGGGATTTCACTGTGTGAAAGTGTGAGGAAAGAAGCTATCACATTTCAGAAAGTCTGTTGTTGAGGGATCAAGTCTGCACTCATAAGAAGGTGAAAAGTGTAGGAACTGACTTCCGAGGCTGGCTTAGATTATACATGTCCTCAATAGACAATGTTTTGTAAATTTGTGCGTCAGTGACATATTGATGGAAGGGCACATCTGCATTTTCAAGAACCAGGTAACTGGTTCTAGACAAATGTTTAATACTGCATGTGCGAGGATTGAGGCCTGGGAAACATCACAAAGAATTTCAGCCATTCCTGAGATTTCTTCACTACTTGTTGTCTGTTGGTGAGAAAAGAGGACAACCAGCTCTGGAGCAATCCACTAATTCCCAATGCAATGATCCAGAGTCTCGTGGTCGACTGATTACCAAGCTGACAATACGTCTCGGAGTATGGCTAGGCTTTGTTTTGCTTTTGGAGGTGCCCTGGTGGTATTTTGTTATTTTGAAAGTAGTGCATTAATTAGAATGTGTTTATATAGTTTTTATCTGAAGCTTCTCACTCCACGCTTTTACATCATTTGTTTTTAAGGCTTGCCCCAAAGTAGCAAATTTGATATGCTTCTTGATTTTGGTTATTGTGAAACTCAGCTATGGTGCCGGTTGTAGGATATTTCTCGGCGCATCATTCATTGTTGCCTGTTTGTTGCTCTGTAACTTCCCAGCCTGTATTTTATTTTTCCTACCTTTTTTTTCTCCTCCTGTAATGCGTGCTCTGCCTCTTTTCTCTCTGCTGGGGCTAGTGGCGCGGTGAGCTGCAGAGTGTTGAGGGAGGGCAGTGACCTGGGGAGTTTTGTTTGTGTCTTAGTAGCCCGCATCTATCCTGTGATGTGCTTTTAATGTATGTAGTTACTGAGGCCCCCCTCTATGCCTCCACCTTTTTTTTTTTTTTTTCAATTTTTTCCTCTACAGGGGCTGCTCCCTCTTCCCACCACTACTAGTCACCATTCACAGCTCCATTGATCAAGCATTTCACTGTCTGCTACAGTTTCATTGCTCTAGGAAGTGCAGCCAGTGAAATGTGCTGCCTGACCGGTACACAGCAGGAAGGCCACATACCTATGGAGTCGGCCCTCATGGATCAAGGGTGGCCTCCAGCTTGTGTTGCATTTGTTCAATATATTGTTGTGGTTTAAAACGTAGTCCCTCCAATTTAAGAGGTTTATGCATCTTTATTGAACCCATAAGGCTAATGCAGAGCTGCACTGTTGAAGTGTTTGTTTGTGCAACCTTTCCGCTTGGCACTTAAGAACTCTAAACATAATTAAAGTATACGTACAGAATGGAACCATTACAAAATGGTTCTGACGCTGCCCCTCCTTTCTTCTATTGTTCAAACACTGAAAGTACACGATGCAGCTTAATAGAACACATCAGCATTTATAAAATACCACCATCAGTCATGCATTGTTTCTTCCTACAGGCCTAGGTCATGGAACATTTGTCGCAGGGGTCATAGCCAGCATGAGGGAATGTCAAGGATTTGCCCCCGATTCTGAGTTGCACATATTCCGCGTCTTCACAAACAATCAGGTATGATGTGATTTAAACTTGTTTTTCATTGCCTTTTAATTTATGTCTCGTCTGTGGGGTATTTTGGGGCTGGATAGGAAGTAACCTGCAATAAAATTGTTGGTGCCTGTGATATTTTATCCTGTGTACTGGTGGAGGGGGGGGGGGGGAGAATTAACAAACCAGAGCATACCCACTTTCAGACCCGGGTTACTAAAAAACAGAATCCCAAATAATGAACACATAATAACAACAAGCCAAAAGTATAAGAAACAAATATAGATCCCTATTCTCCAAAAGCATGATTCTGAAAAAACGTAATTATTTAAATCATTAATAAATTCATTAGTGAAAATTATTAAATAGAAATGTGTAATACAAAACAGTCCTATATAACCTGGGACAGGAAAAACAAATAAAATAACTCAGTCACACAATCTCAACCATACAATCTAAAATTCAACCTGGATGAACAATAAATTACCATAACATGTACAGAATAAGCATATAATACTCCCCCATTGGGACTGACATGTCCCAGAGAGAAAATCTAACTAATTTGTGAATCAATGAACATCAGAACATCATTAAAGTGACCAAAGAAGATATTCTGCATTATTGTTGAAAACGTCCTCCATTTTTTATATAATGTTTATATTCAAGGAAAATGTTCTTGTTGGTTACTGGAAAAATGTTCTTGATTGACCATAATTTTCAACAGAAGTGATGGAAGGGGAAAAAAAACTCCAATGAAGCGTCCTTATCCATGTCAAAAAGTGCGGATGCGCGTTTCGGTGAAAAATGGCCACAAGAGGTCACTCACCTTCTTCAGGGCACATATCATTCATGTATATATAGCCATCCCAGGGGAGACTATAAAAATCATCAACTAGATTCCTACAATATAGAAAAATTATTTATACGTATTGGCTTGAGAAGCAAGAGAAAAAATAATAATGTAAAAAAAGAAAAGACAGAAAAATGATAAAAAGAGAAAAAAACGGGACGGATTAGTCATTGTGAGGGCAGGCGCAAAGAAGTAACTCAAATGAACAATATTGTTTAACTAGCTTGTTGGTCTTTCACCTTCAAGTAGTTATGTATAATATAACGCACACACCTTAAATGACAAATGCAAGGTAAACTAATGGAGGGAAATGCATGCTTTTATGTTACGAAGTCTCAGTTGGCTAATGCTACCCCTGCAAAAAAAATAAAAGGGGTGGGGGGAAGAGGTGTGTGCGTTTTTTTTATAATCCTGTGAGGGCCCAGTCTGTGACTTGAAGCTCTATGAAAATGTAAATGATTATATTAAAAGTGCATTATTCACAGTGGTCAACAGGAAGTCCAACAGCACGCACTACAGTAGTGCTCCCAGACCTGTTTATTAATCCTTCAGCATTCTTGATTCCCCTGGGCTCACCATGCCTGTAAGTGATATGTAATGCACCCTGGTCATGATGTGACAATTGATGTGGAAAGGAGTGTCTTCTCTGTCCTTCCCACAGAGGATACACTGATCTGGACCGGTGGTGTTGGTGCTAATAAGATGGCGTAGCTGGCCCTGATGGGCTTGTAGCAGATGCTCCCTAGTGGCAACTAACGGAAGTCCTGAGCTGGTGGACTCACTTGGATGCTGAGTAAGCCACAGCAAGAGAGGAGGTGGCAGCTGCGGTAGCCTTGACCTGTGACATCTATTGTAGGGGGGCCCAGCTGAGGTACCGGTGGCACACAGACATATGAGGCAGCTGAAGCAGTGCCTCCAGATTATCAGGGGGTGAGCCTTTGGTGGGGTTGCCAGTCCATTTGATGGGCGCAAACTTTCTGGATACTCCTCCTACTGCCTTGGTGGTGAAGTGTGACAGTGGACTTCTGTTAGCCCTTCAATGTCTTAGGGCCTGATTCTAACTTTGGAGGACGGTGTTAAACCGTCCCAAAAGTGGCGGATATACCACCTACCGTATTACGAGTTCCATAGGATATAATGGACTCGTAATACGGTAGGTGGTATATCCGCCACTTTTGGGACGGTTTAACACCGTCCTCCAAAGTTAGAATCAGGCCCTTAGTCTCTTTTTGAGATGAACGCTTCTTTGACTTTGTCTGGAGTGTGAGTTGAGCGACCTCCAGGATTAGTAGGATGGCCCTTGATCAAAGACAGGCAGTTGTTGAGGACAACAGATCAAACTAAGATTGACCAGTTTCTGGCCACTGTGGTGGAGGGGAGATGAATACTGGTGGTAGCCTGTCAGGATAGCAGGAAGGGCCCTCTGGAGCTCAAATAATAGTGGAACACTAGAAGCTAAGATAGACACCATTTCTTTGGATGTCATCTTCCTGCAAGTGGACCTGTGAAAAGTGGCAGACATGTCCCTGCAAACTGAGCGAATGTGGCCTCATTGCAGGAGTAGATGAAAGCTCTTAAATCAATGGTGAGCACCCCTCCAGATCACACGACGATTGGCTGATGGGGTTGAGGATGCAGAGCTTTAGATGGTGCAACTTGCGCCTTGAGGAGTTCCCGGAGGGAGTAGAGCGGCCCCATCTGAAGGCATTTCTGGAACGGAACTGGGATTTAAACGTGCCTCCAGCTGGAGGGCCTCTCTGATTTATTTGTGCTAGAAAGAACACAGAGGGCTCTGGATCCCCCATGAACGATATTCACAAAAATATGAAATTCACATGAAAAGACAGGATCCTCTAGTTTGTTAGGAAAGTTGTTGACCCAAATATGATGTAAGTTCAGCAGTATATAAAGAAACAACACAGTCAAGAACTCAGCAAATAACTCAGCAAATAAGTAAACAATGGATTCTAGGTGGAGGCATCACCCAGAGATCTAAGTAGGAGGGGAAGAAGCAGTGGAGGTGGTAGGGGTGGTGGTTGGAAGACCCTGCACGTCTCACTCATGTGCAAAACCAGCCATGTAGCGCTCCTGTCATCAGGGAGCCACTATGGGACAGGTCTACGGAGGGCCCGCTTGCTCCGGATGCTCTCACACCATCACCCTCTCACTGTCCCATCCACATCTTCAGGCATGCTAAGGATGCTCAGCATGCCCATTCTCAGGATCGCTGAAGATCACTCTCATCACTCTGTCTCAGACCCTGACCCCTTTGGGCTGGGATAAGCCTGGCTCCTAAGGTTATCAATGGCATCCAGAACTTCTGTCCATAACAGGGCTATTGGTAGTCTTGAAACACCTTGAGCCTCCTCTCTGCAGAGCACCAGGTCCTCCGCTCTAGCTCAGCCCCTGACAGTCGCCTTCCATTTTGCCAGCACAGGATCAACTGATGACTTCTAAGTCATGGGAATTTGCTGCTTGGTCAACACCAGGGCCAAATCCAGGAAACTAGTCCCCACTTTCTTAGAGCCAGGGCATAGGAATAAACTCAAAAAGCACATCTCTAATGTGCACGGCCCAGCCCACTGTCTCGCCCATCCAGTGCATTACAGCATTCTGGAATATTTGTATGTGCATACCGGACCATGTCATGTGGCAGGGGTCTGCCTCCACTAGGGTGCAGCAGGGACAGCTCTTGGATTCTCCCTCATAAATCTCAGTCAACTTTTTAGGGCATATGCAGGTAACTGAATTGGATAGCTTTGAACCAAGTGTTCCTAGACACTCTCTGTGGGTAAGCCAGTATTTTTGCCCATCTCCTGTCTGATACCTTCCTGTCCTGTGTTCCTTCCCATTTCTGCTGGAGGTGTTGCAGGTTCTTCTGTGCCATCCTGTTAAATGCACCCTATAGCCACTTAACCATACACCTTTCATTTTCCAGGGCCAGTAAGTGTTGCCAAATGTAATGGGTCCGGGGTTCATCTCCACCCGCTCCTCAGAGGGCCGCAGCAGTCCAGATCAGTCCCTCATAGGTGAGGAACTGTCCAAGGGTGCAGGCCATGATTCTGTAAGAGGACCTCCAGAGACCTCAACATGGAGGCCTTGTAACAGTCACCTGTCGATACCAGACCTACCTCAGTCCACGTCGCCAGTTGCGCTGCTGTGAAGGCAGACGAGGGTTCCCCATGAGGTGGTCCCACCAGGGACAGCAAGTGGGTGTACACCGGGCAGCACCGTTTCCACCAGAGGCTACGCCTCCAACATTGAAGTGCTGTGCCCAAGAGACGTTATGTCCTCCCCTCTCAGATGTTTGCCATAGCAGATCGGCTAAAAGTGCTCCCTGGTTGGGCACTGTCTCCATGGGGTCTATCTCATGCAGGTTCATGCTGCCAAGCCAGAGCGTTATCCACTGCAGCTGAGATGCCAAATAATACAGCTCAAATTCAGGATTCCCTACTCCCCCTTCCTGGATAGGTCACCAAAATGTGTCCAGGGATATACCCTTTTTCGCCCACGTCCCAAAAAAGGTCCCTCGCCCCCGATTCTGAATGTTTGAACCATGAAACAGGAAGCAAAACCGGGAGGTTAGTAAAGTAGTAAAGCAACCGGGGGAGCATGATCATCTTGGCTAAAGCTATACGCTCCATGAAAGTTAGATGAAGCAAACGCTAAACGGCTTAACACCCCTTCATAGAGTGGAGGACTACTCCCACGTTACCTTTTCGCACGTCCTCTAAGTTATGGTAAATTTGGATACCTAGGTACCGGAACATGAAGGGGTAAACAGGTGAGTTCAGATGGACAAGCTTCCTGCCTGTCCGATACAGGCATCAATGGGAATACGCAAGTTTTTGCCAAGTTTACCCGTAAGCCAGAGACCTCACTAAACTTGTGTAAAAGCCATAACGCAGCTGCATGTCAGAGGCTACTTTGGACATGTATAACGATGGGTCATCTGTGTACAGCCATATCCGGTGTTCCAAGCCCTCAACTCAGATGCCCCTTCCCCTCCTCTGTAGCCTACACATTTCTGCTAGTGGTTCAGTAGCAAGAGAAGACAGGAGCGGTAAGAGTGGACAGCCCTGTCTGGTACCCGTACATACCTCTTAAGAGTCTGACACAGTCTGTCCTATTCGGACCCGTTCCAAAGGGTTGGTATGTAGGAGTCAAGCCCATTCCACCCAGGAGGACCCCAACTGCATGTGGTACATGACTACTTCAAGGTAGGGCCAACTGACAGTGTTGAAGGCATTTTCCAGGTCCACTGCCATTAGACCCGCTCCAGTTCTGTTGTCCTGTTCAGGACACCGAAAATAGGTGTTGTAGATTAAAGGAGGTGTTACGTTGTGGGATAAACTCACACTGGTCGAGATGCACCAGTGTCAGCATGTGAGGAAGGAGGCGCATACCTAATATTTTACTTAGCATCTTACAGTCCATGTTTAACATGGACAGGGGGTGAAATGCCATAGGGGGTGCCCCATGTTTGGTCGTCTTTGGAAGGAGAATGACCATTGCGTCTCTGGTGGTGGTCGGCAGTTCCTTTTCACACAGTGCCATATTACACATGTCTGCCAGCAGGGCCAAAGAGGCCTCCACGCTATCCCTCGGGGCATCAAGGTGCTTCCCCTATAACCCTGAACAATAGTCCCTGAAAGTTTTGTTTTTTTCAGCCTGAAAGGGCACTATTTGCCCATCAGTTTGCGTTGCACAAGTTATCAGGCCCCTCGCGTCTCAAGGCATACTAACGAGACCAGAAACTGCCCGCCCTACCCTCGCCTTCATGGGCCCTGGCTATATAGGCCTTATAATTGTGGCAACGGAGCTTCTCGAAGACAACATTGTAGGATTCCCTAGCCTCTGACAGGAGTTGTTTTGCACCAGGGTTAGTGCCCCACCCCACCCCTCTTACTCAGGTTGTGAATGGTTTCACCCAGTGTCACCAATTCTTGGTTCAGTCCCTGTCGGACACCCACTGTCGCTCCCATACAATGACCACGTATGACCCCTTCAAGACCTCCCATTCCATGAGGCAGTCACTAGCCGTGCCTAAATTATATGCAGAATAGTTTGAGACGGCCTCCAGTAGGCCCCCTCGATAGGGGTCGTATTTCAAGGCATAGGGGCAGAGACGCCACTTGGGGACTGCCAACCTGTGTGCGCCCAGCCAAATGCCCAACAGCAGTGGATTGTGGTCTGAGATAGTGCGGCCAAGGTATTCAGTGTGATAAACATACTGACAAAGGGGTTCCAAGCAGAGAACCCTGTCCACGTGGACATGGATAGCATAAGGTCTGGAATAGAAGGAGTAATCTCGCTCTCCATGATGGAGAGTTGTCCAGATGTCCTCAAATCCCAAGCTGGCAATCCAGTCCCAGAACCCCTCTGTGACCCAATGCGCCAGTGCCCCTGGAAGAGGTGGAATCCAGCGACCCAGTTCTATATCAGCCACACAATTAAAGTCCCCTCCTATAATCATGTCTTTGTCATGAAAAGGGCCTAGCTGGGATGACAGGTGGATAAGGAATGATAATTGGTCTTGGTTGGTATCATACACACAACCAAATATTAGGGGGCTACCATCTAACCTCTTATCGACTATGACCTATCTACCTTCCCTGTCTTTGCAGACCTGCACAGCCTCAAAGGAGATGCCAGTCTGCACTCAGATCTGAGCTCCCTGTGAGGATGTGGAGTACCCCGTGGCATACACCTGCCCCGCCAGCGCCTTATGAGACGCTGTACCTCCACCATGTGCCTCCTATAAAAGGGCTGTGTGTACAGCCCTGCATTTAAAGAATGTGTGGATGCGGCGTCGTCAGCCTGCATTTCCCATGCCCTTAATGCTCCAGGTCGAGTTTCAGCTCTGCGTGAGGAGTGGTCCCAGCCACGACACCCCCTCCCCACCCTCTGCCCACCGCACTGGGAGTATTTTCACACCAGCTCTGGAACTCATAAAGTAAACATACAAACCCCAACCTCCCTTACCCCAGAGCGGTCTGGCAGCCACCAGCCACCCAAACTTGGGCATGTTGAAAAGTAAATTGTGTAACACATGGCCATTAACCACTATCCGTGGATACGGGTGTATCTTCATGGGGTTTCCCAAGCCACAGAGACAGCAGGCATCCACAAACGCTCCAGTCCAGCACCCCAATATCTAGGCAGCTATGCCACTTATACTGTCACTGAAAGGTGAAGGGAGCAAGGGGAGTTCCTCCATGTCTCCCGAGTGTCATCTCCTTACGCAGCCTAGTTGATGTCTGCAGGGCAGGGTCCCCACGACTAACATACCCAGTCATGGCCAATAAAACAACTATGATGTCAACAGGGTTTAAATGTTAGTATTGTGCAACCCACCACCCAAGGGGGTGCCTCCCCACAGTCATCAATGAGCATCACACATTTGCAGTTTACAATTCAGTTATCTGCCGACTGTGGAGTTACCAGCAGCATATTCTGTTGGTCCAAAAGAGTGTCTTCTGAGGTGGAGACTACAGAGTTTTTGTCTGATTGAGTTCCTATATCTGAGTCTGTGTGGAGTTCATGGGAGAGGCCTGTCACCACCAGCAAGAACGATGCCCTGTCCTGTTCAGCCTATGCGCTTGTGGGACCCTACGCAGGGCTCACATTGTACCAGTCTTATCATCGTCTCCTCAGTAGTCTTCTGTGGCGGGGCTGCGTCCCCAGTGCTCCGCCACTCCCTTCTTTAACCCGATACTTGTCCAGCCACTTCCAGGTGTCGACAGAGCTCAGGAAAACGTGTGATGCCCCATCTAGCATGACCCACAGTTGGGCAGAGAACAGTAGTGAGTAACAGAGCCCAGCCTACACCCCAGCTCTTGTTTAACCGCTAAGAATGAAGCCCTTATTTGCATGTACTGCGGCTGTGAAGTTGGGAAACATAGTCACTGCTGCATTGTCCGTTTGGAAAGGGCCGTTCTCACAGTCTTTCTGAAGGAGGATATTTTAGTCCTGATAATGTAATGGCTTGGCACCACTGGTCGTTGATGGCGACCAGAGGCAGGGGGCTGCGCAGGCACCCTGTGTGCATGGTCAAGTGCAAATAAGGGAGTGAGCTCCATGGGCCAACTTGTCCCTCATCCATCTTTCCAAATAAGTAATTACGTCTGTCCCTTCTGCTCCTTTTGGCAGTCCTAAAAAATCTGCACATTGAGGCGGCTGTGGCTCCTGCATCCTCCGTTCTACTCTCCAGGATTTTCACTTGCTCAGTGAGGACCTTCCCTGCAGCCCCTAGGATTGTTGTGCCGACTCCAGCTCCCATCCAGCACCTCCGTTGCCTTGAACCGGTCAGTTAGTTTGCAGTGGTCTGCCTGCAGTAGGCCCATTTCCTCTGAGACACTGCAAATCTTCAACTGCAGGGAGGCTTTTGAGTCCGATGGCTGGCAGTATTTTATTAAGGGTCAGCTAGAGAGTAGAGGACACCTGTTTCATGCCGCTTCCGGATTGTGGATCTCCCTTTGCCATCGGTCTCTGCGAGGCTGGGGCTGCACCAGCGTCTCTCGCACTGGGTTTGCCAACCACCACTTCCCCCTAGGCAGCGCCTCCTGAGAGCTTGAGGGCACACCTTTTGAATAGGGTCCTCCTAGCCCAGGTCCATTCTTAAAGCCAGCCACAACTAGTCTCAGTGGCCCCTTTTGACATTCCAGTTACCATCCTCGGAGGAATATTATATAGGAGATAGCTTTTGCCAATTGCTCTGGGAAAGGCAGGGTCTTCATCACGCTTAGTGGCGATTCTGCCATCAACATCAGCGGAGATCAGTGGGAGGCCTCAGGCTCAAACCACATTTGTGGTCCGCTTGTCACCATGGTCATCAGTCTGCACAACAAGGCACAATCCAGTCCTCTGATGTCCAGGAGCCCCCGGTCGTGGTCTGGGGGACGTTTGGGAGCCCCTCTGTTCCTCTGGAGTGCTGATGGTCACCTGCTGGCACGTGCCTATATCCAGTGTTCCTCACGGACTTCAGCAGGGCATCCCATCCGTGGGCCCCACACTGCCACGTCTAGAAGCACATGTCATTAAGTCGACCCCCCCCCCCCCCACAACAGGGTGGTGGGTGGTGGTCCCACAAGGCTTTGGGGTCTCAGTCAGTGCCCATGACACATGACATCTCCCCCGTAGTGGCAGCACTCCCCAAAGGCAGGCCTCGTTCCCAGGGATGTCCAGGCCCAACAACAGAAGAGTTCTCAGAGTTCCACACAGCTGGGCCCATCTTTCAGCAGCAGTGAGTTCTTGGCAGATAGGGGGAGGGGGAAAGTGGCCCCTGATGATCGTCCAGGGGGATTGCAGGTTCATACCACACTCCAGTGCCACATAGACTACCCAGTGTCTGATTGCGGCGGCCCACTAATTCGGGTCCAAGCAACCTGGCACCACCTAGCTGTCTCCTCTGTATGGGGCCTGCACAGCCCTATGTCGGTGGCGGGTGTCGCTGCACTTGTCAGCTCCTCGCTGTTGGTCGGGCTGTGTTTGTCTTCTGCGCAGCTTGTCCCTTGATTGTTAGGTCCGGCAATCACCTCGCCTTGTCCACAGCCCCCAGCCGCCTGTCAGCCATCCTGCATCCTAGAGGGCTGGGGAGGGGCAGGCAGACTTCCGTCCTTCACCCAGTAGGGGGTCCAGCTCACAGCTTGTCTTCAGATATGTACAGTCCCTTCATTAGGTCCGACAGCAGGTACCTCAGCCTCACGTGAGTGGCCGGTGCTGTGCCCCCCCTCATACCCTTGTTGCTCTACGGTCGGCAATACTGGGAGATGCTGCACTGGATTGGGGGCACCTAGCCACTTCGCAGAGGTTTCTCTGAAGTGCCTTCAGAGTGGCTGCCCTTGGGCAGTATATGGCCCATCATCAGCCGCCAGAGGATTGAGTAGGTAAGGATGGGGTATAGAGTAGCTGTCTTCTAATGTGCCATGTCGGCCATCTTGCGTATCCACACTCCCCCGCCTCCCTCCTCCAGAAGATGGCTATTGCTTCTTGATTGAACAGTACTGAGTCTGCCTGAGGGGGAGACAGGAGCTGGGTGGGGTACTTGACTGACGAGTGGTGATGCAGGATACCAAACTCGACACCAAACATAGATCTGTTTGCAACAAAACAAAAACGCAAAATGCCAAAACTTTGTGTCCAGGTACCCACACCCTCAGTCCAAGGGCAATGCTCTTGGATCAGTTGGTCAGGGATATTTGCTTGGCTTTTCCCCCTCTCCCGCTCATTCCTTTTCTAGTCGTCAAACTGCGTCAAAACAAACTCAAACTCATACTTATATCACCAACGTGGGAACGTCAACCCTGGTACACAACACTATTAGATCTGTCAGTTGTACCACATATCAAACTCCCAAACAGACCAGATCTGTTAACACGAAACAAACAACTGATCAGGCACCCAGATCCCAAAATACTCAATCTAGCGATTTGGCTCCTGAAGTCATAGAGTTTGGATATCTACAACTACCAACTGAGTGTATGGAAGTAATTAAACAAGCAAGAAAACCCACTACCAGGCAGTGTTCGCAAACAAATGGTAAAGATCTGTGTATTACTGTCCATCTAAACAAAGTACCCCTCTTTCAGTATCAATACAAGACATTGTAAGTTATTTGCTTCATTTACAAAAGGCAAATTTAGCCTTTTCGTCCATTAAAATACATCTCACTGCAATCTCTGCGTACTTGCAAAATATACAACACAGCTCTTTATTTAGAGTCCCTGTAATCAAAGCCTTCATGGAAGGATTAAAACGCATCATTCCACCTAGAACGCCTCCAGTGCCTTTGTGGAATCTAAACATAGTGCTCACACGACTTATGGGTCCACCATTTGAACCTATGCACTCATGTCAGATTCAATACCTAACATGGAAAGTTGCCTTCCTAGTTGCAATTACTTCATTAAGAGGAGTTCGTGAAATCCAAGCTTTCACAATTCAAGAACCGTTCATACAAGTACACAAACATAAAGTTGTACTTCGAACTAACCCTAAATTTCTCTCAAAAGCTATATCACGGTTTCATATCAATCAAACAGTGGAACTACCAGTTTTCTTCCCACAGCCAGACTCTGTATCAGAAAGAGCCCTGCATACATTAGATATTAAAAGAGCCTTAATGTATTACATAGATAGAACAAAATAATTTAGGGAAACAAAACAGTTATTTGTGGCGTTCAAAAAACCACATACTGGTAACCCTATTTCAAAACCAGGGTTAGCTAGATGGATAGTAAAATGTATCCAAACATGTCACCTAAAAGCTAAAAGGCAGCTATTAGTTACACCTAAAGCACATTCCACCCGGAAAAAAGGAGCTACAATGGCTTTCTTAGGTAACATACCAATGGCTGAAATTTGTAAAGCAGACACTTGGTCAACACTGCATACATTTACCAAGCATTACTGTGTAGATGTGTTAGCAACACAGCAGGCCACAGTAGGACATGCTGTACTAAGAACACTATTTCAAACAACTTAAACTCCTACAGGCTGACCACCGCTTATGGGAGGTAAAACTGCTTTGTAATCTATGCATTGCATGTGTATCTGCAGCTACACATGCCATCGAACGGAAAATGTCACTTACCCAGTGTACATCTGTTCGTGACATATTCCGCTGCAGATTCACATGCACCCTTCCACCTCCCTGGGGAGCCTGTACCCGTTTAAGTTCAACATTCACTTGTATATATATATATATGTTCGATGGCATGTGTAGCTGCAGATACACATGCTGTGCATTATCCTGCCATCTAGTGTTGGGCTTGGAGTGTTACATGTTGTTTTTCTTCGAAGAAGTCTTTTCGAGTCACGAGACCGAGGGACTCCTCCCTTTCGGCTCCATTGCGCATAGGCGTCGACTCCATCTTAGATTGTTTTCTTTCCGCCATCGGGTTCGGACGTGTTCCTCTTTGCTCCGTATTTCGAATCGGGAAAGTTAGCTAAACATCGAAAATTCGACTGTATTGTTCACGCTCGGTACCGGTTTAGTGTTAGTATATGGACACCGATAGTAGAAGCGCTCCGGCGGCCCTTCGGGGCTTCCACTCCTTAGCGGGGCCTGGTCGGCCCGACCGCGACCATCATCGAAGCTAATGGACCGGACCCCCTTCCGCTTCTGGCCGAGGTGCCACGCGAAGTATCCTTATACAGACCATCACTTGGTCTGTAATCTGTGTCTATCACCGGAACACAGGGAGGATACTTGCGAGGCCTGTCGGGCATTTCGATCGAAAAAGACCCTACGCGATCGAAGAGCCAGAAGACTACAAATGGTGTCGACACCAAGAGAACAGATCGACGTCGAAGAGGAGGAAAGAATCTCCATCCAGGAAACGGAATCAGACGACTCTGAAAGTGAGCAACCGGCGGCAACGCAGAAAACTCTGAGTAAGACTGCCCCGTCCAAGACTCACACCAAGATAGTAAAGGCCATGGGGATGCCACCGCCAGCAGGCCATGGCTTAACCCAGCGAAAAAATGGTGACCAAACATCGGCACCGAAAAAGGCCACACAACTGCGGAAGACATCCGACTCCAGTCGAGATTCAGGCCCGAACCATCTCGGCACCGAGAGTTCGACACACCCAGGGTGAAGAAAGTTACCTCGAAACCGAAAAAGACTGTTTCGAAACCTTCGGTACCGAAAAAAGCAGCCTTGGAGCCGAAATTAGGCTCTTACACGGAAGAGCAAGGACTTTCCGGCCAAATGCATGAACATAGATTTGAGCAGGAAATAAGTATGGGGGAACCAGACCATACCCAAAGGAGGCTGCATATCCAGAAAGAGACTGGAAAAATACAAACTCTTCCTCCAATTAAAATTAAAAGAAAGCTGGCATTTCAGGAGTCAGAAATGCAGCCAAAGGCAAAGGTGGCAAGAGATAAAACACCACCACCAAGGTTTTCGCCACAGCCTTCTCCACTACATTCATCACAGCTGTCCCCAGTAACAACACCCCCAATGCAGTCACCGACACATACAGGGATGACACAGGATGACCCGGATGCATGGGACTTATATGATGCACTGGTATCCGACAACAGTCCTGATTGTTACCCAACAAGGCCGTCACCTCCAGTGGACAGTACTGCATACACGCAGGTACTATCAAGGGCAGCTACATTCCACAATGTAGCAATGCATTTGGAGCCAATAGAGGATGATTTCCTATTTAACACCTTCGCATCCACCCACAGTTCCTACCAAAGTCTGCCAATGCTCCCAGGCATGCTTAAGCACGCAAAACAGGTCTTCCAGGACCCAGTGAAGGGAAGGGCTATCACGCCTAGGGTGGAGAAAAAATACAAACCTCCCCCAACGGACCCTGTGTTTATAACACAGCAACTGACATCAGATTTGGTGGTCGTGGGAGCAGTAAGAAAGAGGGCAAACTCTCAATCATCAGGAGACGCACCACCGCCTGACAAAGAGAGTAGGAAGTTCGATGCAGCAGGCAAACGATTGGCAACACAGGCAGCCAATCAATGGCGGATCGCAAACTCGCAGGCCCTACTGGATCGCTACGACAGGGCACTCTGGGACGAGATGCAACACATTATACAGCACTTGCCCAAAGAACACCAGAAACGTGCCCAACAGGTTGTTGAAGAAGGACAAGCAATTTCCAACAACCAGATAAGATCCGCATTGGAGTCGGCAGACACAGCATCACGGACAGTCAACACTGCAGTAACCATTCGCAGGCATGCATGGTTCCGAAGCTCAGGGTTCAAACCCAAAATCCAGCAGGCTGTGTTAAACATGCCTTTTAACCAGGAACAATTGTTTGGGCCGGAGGTGGACACAGCAATTGAGAAATTAAAGAAGGACACAGACACGGCCAAAGCCATGGGCGCGCTCTACTTCCCACAAAGCAGAGGCACTTTTAGAAAGCCACAATTTAGAGGGGGGTTTCGTACGGAAACACCAGAGCCTTCCACCTCACAAACCAGACCCACTTATGAGGGGCAATACCAGAGAGGAGGGTTTCGAGGCTCATACAAGGGAGGACAATTCCCAAGAGCTAGAGGAAAATTCCAAAGCCCTAAAACAAGTCAAACCAAACAGTGACTTCAACGTCACAAACCTCCAACCCCCAACACTTAACACCAGTGGGGGGGAGACTTACTGCATACTACAAAAACTGGACAAACATAACTACGGACGCATGGGTCCTAGCCATTATCCAACATGGTTATTGCATAGAATTCATAAATTTCCCACCAGATGTGCCCCCAAGAGCACACAATATGTCCAAACAACACTTAGACCTGTTACAACTAGAAGTCCGAGCATTGTTACAAAAACAAGCAATAGAATTAGTACCCAACCATCAAAAAGGAACAGGTGTCTACTCAATATATTTCCTAATTCCAAAGAAGGACAAAGACTTATTTGCAACAAAAGAAAACGCAAAATGCCAAAACTTCGCATCCAAGTACCCACAGGCTCACTCTCAAGGCAATGCGTTCTGGATGAGTTGGTCAGGGATATTTGGATACGCTTTTCCCCCTCTCCCACTCCTTCCATATCTAGTAAACAAATTGAGTCAAAACAAACTCATACTAATAGCACCAACTTGGGCACGACAACCTTAGTACACAACACTACTAGACCTCTCAGTAGTGCCTCATATCAAACTGCCAAACAGACCAGATCTGTTAACTCAACACAAACAACAGATCAGACACCCAAATCCAGCATCGCTGAATCTAGCAATTTGGCTCCTGAAATATTAGAATTCGGACACCTAGACCTTACACAAGAATGTATGGAGGTCATAAAACAAGCTAGAAAACCAACCACAAGACATTGCTACGCAAATAAGTGGAAAAGATTTGTTTATTACTGCCATAATAATCAAATTCAACCATTACACGCATCTGCTAAAAATATCGTAAGCTACCTACTACACTTACAAAAGTCAAAGTTAGCTTTTTCATCCATTAAAATACATCTCACTGCAATTTCAGCTTATCTGCAAATTACGCACTCAACTTCATTATTCAGAATCCCAGTAATAAAAGCATTTATGGAAGGTCTGAAAAGAATTATCCCACCAAGAACACCACCAGTTCCTTCGTGGAACCTCAACATTGTATTAACACGACTCATGGGTCCACCTTTTGAACACATGCACTCATGTGAGATACAATACTTAACATGGAAAGTAGCATTTCTAATAGCTATCACATCTCTCAGAAGAGTAAGTGAAATACAAGCCTTTACCATACAAGAACCCTTTATTCAAATACACAAGCATAAAGTAGTTCTACGAACAAATCCAAAATTTTTACCTAAGGTCATATCACCGTTCCACTTAAATCAAACAGTGGAACTCCCAGTGTTCTTTCCAGAACCAGATTCTGTAGCTGAGAAAGCATTACATACACTAGACATCAAAAGGGCACTAATGTACTACATTGATAGAACAAAACAAATTCGCAAAACAAAACAATTGTTTGTTGCTTTCCAAAAACCTCATACAGGGAATCCAGTATCCAAACAAGGCATTGCCAGATGGATAGTTAAATGTATTCAAACCTGTTATATAAAAGCAAAAAGAGAACTGCCTATTACACCAAAGGCACACTCAACTAGAAAGAAAGGTGCTACCATGGCCTTTCTAGGAAACATACCAATGACGGAAATCTGTAAGGCAGCCACATGGTCTACGCCTCATACATTTACCAAGCATTACTGCGTGGATGTGTTAACAACACAGCAAGCCACAGTAGGACAAGCAGTATTACGGACTTTATTTCAAACAACTTCAACTCCTACAGGCTGAACCACCGCTTCTGGGGAGATAACTGCTTACTAGTCTATGCACAGTATGTGTATCTGCAGCTACACATGCCATCGAACGGAAAATGTCACTTACCCAGTGTACATCTGTTCGTGGCATGAGACGCTGCAGATTCACATGCGCCCTCCCACCTCCCTGGGAGCCTGTAGCCGTATTAAGTTGAGAAAAGGTCTTGAACATTTGTAAATTTGTAAATATATCACTTTTAACCATATTATGTACATACATATTTACTCCATTGCATGGGCACTATTACTATACACACAACTCCTACCTCACCCTCTGCGGGGAAAACAATCTAAGATGGAGTCGACGCCCATGCGCAATGGAGCCGAAAGGGATGGAGTCCCTCGATCTCGTGACTCGAAAAGACTTCTTCGAAGAAAAACAACTTGTAACACTCCGAGCCCAACACTAGATGGCGGGATGTGCACAGCATGTGAATCTGCAGCGTCTCATGCCACGAACAGATGTACACTGGGTAAGTGACATTTTCCATATATATATATATATCGACATCGCATTTCAGGACGCTGTGTCACCTGTATTAAGAAATAAAATTATCAACTGAATTCGAGCTTGTTGGATGCGAGTCTATTTTACCATGGAAAATCAACTGACGGGATCGGTGCAGCCGTCAGATGGCTAATTGTCCATCTGTTGAAGAATCATATATATATATATATATATATATATATATATATATATATATACATAATCTCACCTGCCTGTGGAAAAACAGTCTAACAAAGGAGTCAATGCCCATGCGCAGTATCACAAAGAGAAGGAGTCACTCGATCTCTTGACTTAAGACTTCTTTGAATAAAAACAACTTGCACCTCTCCGGACCCAACACTAGACGGCAGGAGTATGTAGAGCATGTGAATCTACAGCACTATATGGCATGAACAAATACTTGCAGGGTAAGTAACATTATCCTTCCTGAATATATATATATGCAACAAACACGGGTGATAAGGAGTTCTGTATCTCATTACAGGCAAAGCTTATTCCATATTTAGATGTGCCTTCAATTGTGTGTTGGATGGGCAGCTAGACAGGCAGCCACCTAAAATGGGCAGTAAGCTTGGTTTCACTTAAGCCTTGGCAGACATGATCAGAAATCTCCAATGTATATATGTAGGGAGAGAGCTACACCCCGGCCGTAGGGAATTCTCCTGTCATACCCTGGTTCATGACCCATACAGCTGGCTGGACCGGTTCCAGATAATGTTGATCCTCATGCAATGTTTACAGGGAGTGCAGTAGCATGGTCCTTATCAGATCATAGCCACTATTGAAAGAACTTGATATGTGCAGGGGAAGACCCCACATCTCCCTGAGGAGACTGCAATCAGAGGCTCTGCAGGATACAGTGGTTCATATAGAGCTAGATGAGGTATTAACTAACTTTTCTGTAGTAAGCAGAACACCACTGGAACAAGGTGGGATGAATAGGAGACTCTTACAGTAGTGCAGAGAGGGGAGTGTATAACTAGAGTACATGGTACATGCTGGCAACTGGAAATAGAATTTGGAGGCCAAGAAGGGAAACTACAGGGCATTGCTCCGAATTGTGGAGCAGGGGAAGTCAAGAAATTAGTAGCTAAACGTAGAGTAAACTCTGGTAAAGGTTGGACTGATCCACTCGCTGAGACTGCTGACAAATTCCACAGGGAATGGGACAAGATGGGTCAACTGTTAGCATGACTCCTGAAGAGAGGAAGACCCCTGACTGTGACATTAGCATTAATGAGATGGACGGTCTTGTCTACTCAGTTGTGTAGCAATGAGGCGCTCTGTGTACATTCAAACAAAAAAATGCATTAAACACATAGGATAGGCGGCTGCAAAATGTGCAAAACGATTTAGTGATCAAGAGAAAACAAGTGTTTCCAAAATATATATTCTAGTAATTAGCATTCACACTGTAACTAGTGCAAACATATATTTTTTAAGTGTTTGTTAAATGAATGCACTCAAAACACAGCTGGTAACACTTTCAAAATACCTCCCAAAACGAATAAATCTTTCACTATGAAGATTCAAGTGAGTCCATACATAAAGCCTATAATGACTTCCAAGAAACCTTTACATTTGCTGATTAACCAAATGCACCAGTTTCCATTTCTTTCAGATAGCAGCCACCCTGGCAAGAAGGCTTGTTTCTTCTTTAGTCCTGTGTCCCTGCACCAGCTTCACAGCATACGAGACCCCTGCCTTCCCTTTTAGGCAGGAGTGCTTCATTAACCATTCAGGGGCAGTTGTTTTTTTAATC
Source organism: Pleurodeles waltl (assembly GCF_031143425.1). Classification (NCBI taxonomy): domain Eukaryota; kingdom Metazoa; phylum Chordata; class Amphibia; order Caudata; family Salamandridae; genus Pleurodeles; species Pleurodeles waltl. The sequence continues at coordinate 271,253,624 of NC_090451.1, read as the reverse complement.
TTTAAGTATTGGAACTGTTGTTACAAAATATAAAAAGTATGGGCGCTGCTTTCCACACAGATCTCACCCACTTCATCCTCTGGTGCCCAAAGTCATATTGTGGATAAGGAACTGGATTTTTTTTGTTGACTTGACTCACCCCCATAAAACAAAAAACAAAACAAAAAGTACTTGGCCATGTATAAAAAGTTTTATCTTGAGTTGATGTTCATGTTCTGCAATACCACATCCAAGCTCTGTTATTATTGCATTCATCCTTCCTCATTTCTTCGTTTGTGCTGGAATTAAAAAGGTTAACTTCTTACCAGTGCTATGAAAAGAAGACGCACCTCTTTTTATGATATGAAAGGGCAGGTGTAAAGAAGAGGAGGAGGTTGGGGTTGTGTGTCACTGCTCCATTCTTTCCTCACTAAGGGATTGAAGGGAGGCCGGTAGAAGAGTGCTTTCCCTGGCTATGGTGATTAGCCTGTCTGAACCCTGAAAAAGTAAGCAGGGGCCTGGTTAATGACTGCACCATCTGATCTCCATTAATCAAGTGTCCACTAGAACAAAGTCTTGAGAATCTTAAGTTAGGGTGGGGAAAAAGTGTTACATATTCTCATCAGAGGAGCTAGGCTGCTTCGTTGGAAAGATGACGAGAATTGGTGGATGTAGGGGGAGGAGGAACCGGAAGAGTATGGAACGTCTGCTGCCCTGAATTTGTTAAAACTCCAGCTGTGTGTGCTATAAGATCCCTCCCTTGTCTCGTCTGTTGTTGACAGTCCGAGGCAGCCAGTTGCCAGTACCAGTCTTCAGTTATGTGAGGGCTACCTCAGAAAGAGGCAAACCGTGGATCTCTTTATAGTGGAAGCACCAAAAAGTCAATATCGTCCGTCTATCCAAAGCACCTTTCCCTCCCACGAAACTACATTGAGAAGACCATAACATATTTTGCTGCTTTATGCACATAAATGAGTTCTTTGAAATGTGTATGGGCTTGTGCCACAGTCACTCTGGTTTCCTTTAAACTATTGTTTTATGGTTTGAATCTCACACCAGAGTGAGTTTGGTTGGTTTAGCAGTATCATCTGTAGTTTAATTGTGGATCCTTTTCTATGTATCAGCTAATCATAGGTGTCTTGAGGATTCATAGTGTTAGATGGTTGTTGATTTATGTATTACTAAGTCAGGTTTGTGGTGCCTGGTTAACCAGCATGTGCATTGCCATGCATATGTTATGAGTGAGATAGCTGAAAGTCGTATGCACTGCTCAGAAGGAACATTAGCTGTATATTGCCATATCTGATATGTTGCATAAAGCTAGACAAATTCTCATAAGTATTCGGTCATCCGTAGTTTCTCAAGAAGGCAACATACGCTGAGGGAGTATTACACTTTTATAATATTTTCTTTGTATTTCTGTACAACTCTCAAGATGCCATCTCCACAGTTTTAGTAACAGTGGGTAGGATGCCTCACTTAAGGGGAGACACCAGAGTAAAACAGTGCAATCTATTATCCATAAAGGACATTTCTGAGTAAGATGGTTTATCTCAGGTGATGGAAGAATGCATGGGCCATGAGTTGAGAGCTACAGAAGAAGCAGCTTCTCAGTCAGTATTTCAATTCAGGGTCTTGTGTGCTGGCATATAAGAAAGACTGAGCAGCTTCAGGTAAACACAATTTTCTCTTACTTTTACCTGGAAGCATAAGAAATTGGTGGTATGGGTTAAAAGGAATTGGTAAAAGCCAGCCATTTGACTATCTGTAGTGTGAACAGGTCATATGCAAATGTAGGATATCGCTTCATGCTAAAAAGGTGCACACCCAGAAAATGAATCAAATTATCATTTTTCAGTTACCCCATTAGTCCAAGACCTACTACCAAATCGCCATTAGTGTGCCACAGTTCTGACTTGTTCAAAGCATTATCTGTCCCTGCATCAAATCTCAGTACTGTCACCAAAAAAGAACCTTTCTAAGCCTAGAAAGAAATGGTAACAATTGCAAAAACATTTAAGGCCAAAAAAAATCAGAAGGTATGTTTTTAACTTAGAAGAATAAGTCCTATTAAGCGTAGTTAATTTCTGTGAGTTCAGAGGGCAGTGTTTAAAAAGAGCAGCTGCTATATATAATTTTTTTTTTTTTTTAAGGAATAACTGAGAAACTCATGAAAGAGCACAGGCAAAAGATAATAAAGAAACAGAAGAATACAGGAATAAGGAGAATCTGGGATTGGGCTCAGTCTCATTTTTCAAGAAGAAAATAGATCAAGTTGTTTAGAGGAAACAGAGATCCGGTTGTGGCAAGCCTGTGTTTTTTGTTGCTGATTTAATAAAATAAAAAAATACAAGGTTAGAAAGGGAGGGGTATGGTCTTGGTGGAGCTAGTATAGATGTATAGGGATTTAAAATACTGGTTGGTTAAAAATAAAGAGGACAGATAAAAGGAATGTCAGTGACCCGGATCTGATGATACAGGACAAGCTTTCATTGATCCGAGGTACAAGCAACGCATTGGCTGGCCTGGTGCTGCAATGCATAACTGGCTTTGAGTTATAGCCACAAGTGATTAGCTGTCAAGGTTGCTGTTCAAGAGTAGGAATAGTTCAGTCTTGCTTCTCTCTCCTCTCGGTCTTTCCTTTTTGATTCCTCTTCTATACAGACAGTACCTTCCAACAGCGTAAGACATTGGCAGCGGTGAGAAAGTAGGTCTCTAATTGTTAGTAAATCTTTTGCCAAAACTCACAACTAAGGAGCATGCAGCTGTTACAAAGTGTCCAGCTCTTCTAAACTTATCTGAAGTACAACTTTGGTAGGAAAATGATAAATAAACTTTTTTTTTTTCTTTTTTTTAGGACTCCTCTGTCTAAAGTTTAAAGTCTCTCATCATTAAAGCAACAATAATGCAGTGCATATATCATATCATCCATCAGATAAAAAATAATGATTTTTATTCTTGTTACCTAAACAAGCCCTATTGCAATATCTTGTTTCCATTCTTAAGAAGAGTTTGATTTTTAGTTTCCTAGTTAAAGTTTTATAAACTAAAACAATACGTTGTCAGTTATTGCTTCATTAACTAACAGAGCTGTCCAGTATAAGATGCTCATAATTATATGAAAGGTATGCACTACAAATATATTTCCCATAGATTCTCTTTGCCTTGATACGAAACCCTGTATTCTCAGTTCCTAGTTAAATTCATAGGCGAAGAATGTGAATTTCATTGCATAACAAATTATTGAGTAAATGAGTGAGATAATTAAAGGCAAAACCTTTGCCTAGTATATCCCAAGAAAGAAAAATAACCGAGACCCTCTGATATTTCCAACCTGCAGTCTGTGTCCAAGTGCTGTAGCACACCCGCCCACCAATATCATTTACTCAGTCACTTGCTACCCCAGATGGATATACTTTTCTTAATTTATCTTCCACTGACTCTAGCCACCCATAACTGAGTTGATGTATTATAAATCTCTCCCATTCCAAAATTATTCTCACTTTCTTTAGTCATTCCATTGACTTAATTTGCACTTCCCAGAACTCATTGTGGAGGTCCAGAAACGACTACACTAGATTAAAATTGATCTGGTAGTTTTTAAATTCAAAGCCATGTACCATAACAACGTGTAGTAGCCACCTCAAACATTGCAACTCGGTTATATATATTTCCATACCTGAATTTGATAATCTTGCGTTACTCTTTGTAGTGACGTGCCAACACAAGTAGGACTTGTCTGTTGCCCCCAACATGAAATCACAGTCCATGTGTTTTCACCAAATGTTGTTAGAGGCATGGATAGTTTTTGCCTCTGGGTGCTAAGTGATTTCCATGTTGTGCACACCTGGTACTCAAATAACCTATCTAAGGAGACCTTAGAGTCACTGAAGCTTTCCCCTTCAACAAAATGCACAGACTTTCAGCCACTGTTAAAATGTCCAGCTCCTGCCTGAGGCTGTTTGAGTTTCTCCGTCCCAATACAAATTCTCCTGCTCCTCCAGAGGATATATGGATCAGGTGTATACCATCAGGACAGCAGTATTGTTTGTGTTTGGAAAAGTACCAGCATACTTATTCAATCTCTTGCAGTTCACAGTGGTCCCCTGAGTAGTGAACTTATTGTCACAGTGTTTCCTTGATGCTGTCAATTTGATGGCTGCAAACACCAAGATAGACTAAATTCTAGCCACCATCATGTGTTTGTACACCCCAAACGTGAAAACCTGGGTACCTCTTTTAATTCTTCAACACCCAGACCCAGGTTCACCATTTTGATACACAGTATAACTCCAGGTGTCCTCCATACGCCTCATGGATATGGAGGTTCTCCTGGAATAGTTGCAAAGGTGTGTTGACCATTTGTTTTACTTGATGACATTTGCAGTAATCTCACAATTAGCACCTTGCTACAGAGGCTATAAAAAAAGCTTTTTCCCATCTCATGTCCATGATCAGCGACCAGCTGTTGCCTCTCCATTTAGAGGGCTACAGCCTCTCCTAAAATGATGGAAAGCCCAGATCTTTAATTCTACCTTCTGTTCACCTCAGCTGCGAAACATAAACCAGGACCTGACATTTTGTAATATGTGTATGAACGTTTTGAATAGTGACAGGTGTGTCAAGCAGACTGCTGGGAGTAAATTCTTTGGATGTCAAAAAATTAGCATTGGCCTTGTTTTCTGTCCTTTCCTGTGCCATTCATATGCCTCCTAGTTGAGGTAAGCATCCAGGAAGGTTCGGGTTGAATATTGAAATCTTATTTTTATCATGATAACTCATGGCTCTAAGTGGGATGGGAAAAGTGGGGGCCCTAAAGAGGGTGTAGCCTAAACGTATTAAATGCATGGTTTACATAATAAAGGGCACGGTGTAATAGATATGAAGTGGAACCCTATGCGTGATAAGTAGATACATAGGACCGACACGAAGAAAGAAATGACTAAAATCAGGAAACTACTGTGGATGTGTATTTAACAGTTTTTCTGGCGTGCTTACATTTGGACAGTAGCAATAATCTTTGACAGAATGCATGAAAGGTTTAGTAACAACAGAAACCTTTCAGATGGAAAAGTCATCTGCTTGGTTAGAAATGTGTACCCCTGCCCTGAGTGCCCAACCGTTTGGTTGTCTGGTTCCCTACTGCTGATTCTTTTTTTTTTTTGTCATAGGCAAACACTGATCATGCATGTGCGTTGTGGCTTAGCCCTATCTAATGGATTGTGGCCTTGTCGGACTGGGAGGGTTACCCAAAGAGCTACCTTCATAGTGGTGGAAGGCTACCGCCCTCACCTGGAGCTAGGCAACACAAGCGCGGTGGTGGCAGCATACCGTGTAGAGATCAGCAGTAGTGAACCTTTTTACCCTGTGACACTATAGTGAAGCCTACAGGCTCGGTCACCTATTTAAAGGTTCTGCTTCTGTGCGCTTAACTCGACTTTGACCTATATCAGGTAGATGTGGAATGCTGCATGGCGCAGGAGTAGTGACTGTGTTTTTTTGTACGTATGCCTCTGAACAATGCAGTACAAGGATAGAGCTGTACTATCTATTATATATGTAGTTAGTGCATGTGCTGGGTGTATGTGGTGGTATGAAGTACAATACTTGAAGAGTGAAGAGTTGTGCAGTGCACACACATAGTGAATGTGTGTGCTGGCAGTGCGTGTGTTTTGAAATAACACACCCTGGTTAGGATAGAAAAGCTGAACAGTGCATGCAGACTGAGTGGGTGTGCTGAATGCATTTGTACATGTGAGGGTACCATGTATGGAGGTATTAGTGGTGAGCAGAAAGTTTGCTATGAAAGTACAGTGTGCTTGCAATGGTACATTGCATGGAGGACCCTGGGTTCCATTCGGTAGGTCCAGACCTGTCTGGTACAAAAATGAGGAATCCACCCCCCCCCCCCCCTCCCAAACAGATGTGTGTACTACTCCATTACTGTGGGCTTGGTGGGTAAACACTGGAGAGTAAAGGAACATACCTCCTTTGATTCAGCAATAGATCAAAAGGAAGAGACCTGGACACATCTCAGGAAAAGAGATGGGGCTAATAAGGGAATCCTAAGAGTAGGGCCGTAGGGAACTGGGATTTTGTTGCAGTTGTCCCCTCACTTTTTGCCCCCTCTAGCACTACTTGATACTGGTTTTCGACTCTGAAAGTGCACTGTGGTCTGCTAATCAGACCACAGTGACCGTACACTTTCCCCTAATTGTAACACAGTTGACATGGACTTTAGCACCCCTGTGAGTCCCTAGTAAATGTTACCCCTGATACCTAAGGCATGGGTGCTAAAGAGGGTCCCTAAGAGCTGCAGCATATCTTATGCCACCCAAAGAGACCAACACACTAATTCCCCACAGACTGTCATTGCAGACTGTGTGACATGGTGCAAACCATAGTTGAAAACAGGACATGGCACCAAAGACACTCCATGGGCGATATGCACGCCACCCCTACAGCAGGCCTTGAAGCCCTAACACAAGGTTCATTGTAGTATATGTGAGGACATATCTGCGTGAGCAGATATACCACTTAATGTCTAGTACCATTGCTAGATATTACATGTGAGCAGTGAAGCCACCTTAAGATATGTGCTAGGCACTGATCAAAACGAGTTACCCACCTACATAATAGCTTCACTGAAACCTATGGGGTTTGGTATAGAGCAAGTCTTGGATTTATTACAACATGCACCCAGAGGGCACCTTAGAGGTATTATCACTCCCTCCAGCAGGATGGCTAGTGAATCTGCATACCAAGGCCAGGGGCTTTAAAGTCCCTGACACTTTTGATATGCAACCCCAGCTTCCTCTAGACTTGGGAGAGGCAACCCCCAGCCCCAAGGCCATTTGGCACAAGGAAAGGTGGGACATTATCTATGCAAGTAGGCGTGTTGCTCTACCAGGCTAGCCACATCCCTAAGGTGGGCAGCCTTATGTGCTCCATGAAAGAAGGGTTCCAGCATCTTGTGTTTGGTGAAATTAGGAATTCTAGGACAGGGTTATGCCCACTCCCCACACAAAGTGGTAACATAGCTGGTGTAGTCACTTCAGGGATAAATAGCCAATTGACTATTACCCTACACTTCCCTAAACGTCCCTAAGTTGGCACCACAAGAACAGATTTGTCGGACAAAAGAAGGACCAAGAAAAGCCACAGAAGCGAGAGCTGTGGACTGCTGGTGGTCTTTGGCGCAAAACCCTGCATGCTTACCTGCTCCTGCCCTGACAGTCACAACAACCTTACTCGTCCTGGAGCTGTGCAACCTCCAAAAGCCTCGGAGGGTCTCCAGCACGCCACCAAGCATTCAGCATCTCCCTTAGAGTGATGTAGCCACTTCTCTGCAGCTTACAGGCACCAACTGTAACATCTAGTTCACCGTTCTGCTGCCCACCGGCTCCACCAGCCGCCCAGGAGGAGGTCTCCATGCTTGAGGAGGACAGACCCGTCTCTCAACCAAAAGAGAAGACACCAGGATCTACCGGAGACCTCCTGCACCAATATCTGGAGTAAAAGACCCCTTGCAGCAACCAAAGCTTGATTGAGTCCAGTTCGGACTCCAGCACTGCAACCTGAGACCAGCTGCGAGGGACATCAGCAACGCAGATGCCAGCGCTGAGTGGCCCAGCTGCCCTTGCACGTCCAACCGAGAACCATGAGCATTTTGGCACATGTGCACCCAACAACCAAAACCTGCCTGCACCTGAGCTCCACGGCTTGGGTCCATGACAGGAGGTGCTGTTCCCCTGCTCCCAGGACCCCCATTGACCGAGCTCCCCATTGGGAGCTTGCAGGCTTGTCCCCAAGTCCCTGTCTGCAGCCTGTTTCCAGGTGGCCTCCCTGTCTTCACAAACAATGTAGTAGACCGGGCACTGGACCCGCCCAGCCCCTCTGAACCCAACGCCCCAGGGCAGGTAAAACTGTACTGTTGGTGTTTCTAGTGACCTTGCTCCCCTAGCACCCTACAACCTAAAGGGGACCCCCGAGAATTGACTGCAAAGACCCTTTTGCAGTAAAAGTACTTTGAAAGTCTTTACCACATAAAAGTGCATTTGAGTGAACGGATTACTTACTTGCAACAATTGATATGCTGCCACAGTACTTAACTTCTTTGAAGTTTTTTTGGTGTTGAAACATTCTATAAAAAGTATCTATATTTTTCTAAACTTTGGTCTTGAGTTTCTTCTTGAGTGTGAGTCTCACTTATTGACTCTGTGTGTTCAACAAATGCTTAGCATTACCCTCTGATAAACCTAAACTGCTTGCCCGTTGTACCACAAAAGAGCGTTCTGGATTATTATTGAAACCCTGTAAACCAGTAAGGTTCTCCTGGATGATCTGGATAGTGTCCCCTTACAGTGGTGCACTACCAAGAAAGCCAGCTTCCTACATTGATGGATCAGTGGTGGATAGGAGACTTTACATTTGCTGATGCTCCTTGGCTATTAAGTGTTTCCACGAAGAAACCCACAGTTGGCTTTAGTCGAAAAAAATATTTTTGCAAATCTTCCTTTTTCCAAATGTTTTATCTGAACTGTTGGGGCCTTGTGTTAAGTTCTTCAGTCCAACTGTTTAGCAAATTTAAAAAGTTCCTAAATAGTTAGGTCCTTTAAGAACTGTTTAGATGTTTTTGGTAATTTTCTGAAAAAGTCCCAACTACTTCAAAAACATGTCAACCTCACCCCTTACCTTCCTCTTAGTATGAAGCAGCTAAAGGACTTCTGCAAGGCTTGCAAAATTGCCACTGGACCTTGACCCACAAAGGCACAACTTCAGGAGTTGTTTGCTGAGTTCGATAAGGCCCAGGCATTGAAAGAAAACACTGACAATATAGATGAGGATCCACTCAGTGAAGATGAGCCCAACAACAGTGCTCAAGGGAAGGATTCCCCTTCCATTACCCAAGAGGGATAGAAAAAAACAACAGGAACCACAACCCTAAAATTGTTCCAGGGGTTTGGCCAGGCCTCCCCAGGTCCACAGAAGAACTAGAGGATCCAGACATAGAACTGGAGACACTAGCCAGAAGGGTAGCCCTTGAGGCCAGACTCCTAGCCATAGAAAGAGAAAGGGCTAAAATGGGTCCACCCCTCATGAATGATGACAGCAACAATATAAATATGGCAGTAGAGGATTAGTTTTACCCTAAAATTCCCACAGGGATTTGCCCCAAATATGTTGAGGGTGATGATATAACCAAGTGGTTCACAGCCTTTGAACGGGCATGCAGAATGAAGAGGTTACAGGAGAGACACTGGGGCTTTCTACTCGGGGAGCTTTTCTCAGGCAAGTGCAGGGATAGACTCCTGACAATAGATGAGGAAAGTGCTGAGTCCTGTGATCTCATGAGGAAAACCCTGATTGAGGTCTTTGGAAACCAGTTAGTGTCGCCTGTGCTATCTTCATTGTGGCCCCTTACAATGGTACACTACATAGATAGCCAGCTTCCTAAGAGGGCCGGTGGTCCTAGATTAACCCTTTAATGTGCATATCACTATAGCAGACATCCAGGTGTAAACTCTGTTCACTCCTGTGAATTATGTTGTGGACAATCAGCTTCGGAGTTGTGCCTGCTGTGACAGGCTTCTTTCATGAAGGAATATTAAAGAAGCAGCACCACATCATAAAACTTCATGACCCAGACCATAAATTACATTTGGTGTCTGGAAAAGGACAATAACAAGGGAATGTTGCGTCTCCTAAAATGTGTCTTTTGCCAAGCAGTCATATGGGCTGTGTGAGGAGGGGAAGCTCTGCAAGACTTCTGCCTGTGACCAGGACTGGGGGCAAAGGCCTGCCAGCCTCCCTGCTGGATGAGGAGACATCACCCAGGATCACCTGCCCTAAAACTTGGAACACTATTGATTGCCTGCTTGCTAAGACCAGTATGCCCTGTGAGGAAGAGGAGAGCATTGGAAGGAGTATGTTCTGGTGGGGAGCCCTGCACAAGGATTCCCTGAATGAGGTGTGAGGCTGTGCACTGATCGGGGCTTTGCCAATGTGCAGTACCCGCTCTGTGTCCCTCATGTGCTGTTTTGTCCTGTGAGCTGTATTGGAAGTGCTGGGTCAGAAGCACCAAGTCAAGTGACCCCATATGCCAGAGGGGGTCACCAGTGAACTGAGTATGGGGCAGGTGCGCAGGACTTGTGACTACTGAGATTGGCAATCCCGTATGCCAGTAGGGGCCGCTGTAGTGAGTACAATTGCATAAGGAGAATCTGCACCTGGATCGTGATTACCGTGGCAATCCCATATGCCAGGAGGGACTGCTAGTACCACTTTGGCGGGTCACGCCCGCGCATCATAATCTGTACCTGACAAAGTCCCAAAGGTTCACTGAGAAGCCGCCAAGGGCATTGCATGCTTGTAGGAGCTCCGGTTGGGAGCCGGAGGGTTACACCAGCCCACCTCCCTAAAGCCCAGGGTGCTAGGGGGAAGAGCAACTTAACTTTTGAGTCCAAAAGTACGAGCAGCTTTGATCATAGGAAATCGGCCGGCAGCACTTCTTGACAGGAAGAGCCTGTGTTGCTGGGTGCTGCCGCATCCATCACAAGCGGCCCGACTTCGCCGTACAGTAGCTGGACTTGGGAGCGCCTGAGGAGAGGGCACTTGATGCACCGCTGAACACTGCCATACAGCTGGAGTGGGTAAAACTGAAACAGACCCTTTGGGGCCCTGGAGAACTTGCTGCAAATGGTGCTTCGGCAACATAGACACTTTTGACTAGACCATGGCCCTGATTACGACTTTGGCTGATGGGATTCTCCGTCACAAACGTGACAGATATCCCGCCAGCCGTTTTACAAGTTCCATAGGATATGATGGAACTTGTAATATGGCAGACGGGATATCTGTCATGCTTGTGGAGGATTATCCCATCTGCCAAAGTTGTTATCAGACTCAAAAGCTCAGTAGGGAGAACTCTTGAATATGGCCTCATAGTCTGCATTCCCTGATGTGGTCACCAGTGAATAGGGAATAACCCTGAACACATTACACGAAGGAGGGTGGGGTAGGGAGTTGCTGCCAACTACTAGAGCCCCACCCTCATAGGGGGTATGCACTACTGCATTTGAATGTTGCATCACTTTGCATGTGTAGACTTAGAAATACAATATTACTTTTTCTTACAAGCGCAAGTATTTGGCAGGACATTTATTTATTTGCACTGTTTGAGTTTTGTATTATGAGTCATGTTCACTGACCTTTATCTCCATCCACACTCAAACCCCCCACCTCCTCAAAGGAGCCTAGACTGCTTGACTACAGCTACCACGGAAAGTCAAGTGCAGAAGGGGGGTACATGGCTCAGTTGCTCAAGACCTGTAGTATGCCAGCTCTGGGACATCAGGTGTAACAGGCCTTAACTGCCACAGTTGGGCCCAAGCACCTCTGCATGCCCCTTGGCCCTCTGAAATGGGTTCTAACCACTCCTACAAATCATTTGCATTTACTGTTTTGTTTGCTGATAGCACGCCTTCAAGGGTCATTACTCTAGTGAGGGTTTTAAATGCCTACTTTGCAGGTTGATAACTGCCATTTTTAAGCAAAGCATAAGGGTAAATACTCCACCTTCCACTCTTCAAAGCCCTTCACCATCAACACCTTCTACTGTATATCTACCACATGCACTTAAGGGCTTAGCATGGGTGTCATGGGCCCTGTTACAACTAAGTTAGTTGGACCTGCTCTTTATCCCCCAACCCAATATGGCTAAATCCTTGGATTTCTATACACACAAGTACTCCGCCTGCTTTTCTGCCTGGATGATCCCTTTTTCTTGCATGCAACCTAACTGTGTAGCTGCTGTATGTCCACCTGAAAACAAAACGTATGAAAAAGAAAAGTACACGCAAGGTGCAGTGTTTTCTTTTTTTGGGGGGTGGGGGTAAAATAATGAATTCGATAACCTATCAATAACAGCACAAAACGTGTTCTCCAGTTACTTTCCAAAGTCACCTCACACTTTTACTTCTAATGAGAATCCCAATTCAATTTAAGGTCGAAATGGGATAAAGACTCCATCCCTTCACAGCAGCAGCAGAGCTCCATGACTGAACATTTTGACGTCACAGGCCTGCACAGATTGTCTCAAGCCCTAAGTTACATTGAGCCTGCAATGGGGAGTCCTGGCATAATATGAGGGAGAAAAATAGGTAACTTATTAGAGTTAATATTTCAGGGAGAACCAGGCCGTTTTTTGGTACACGGCTGAATCATTTTTAACTACTTAACAAGTGACCTCCTCAAGAAATTGGAATGTGTCAACGCCTTGCAGTCTCCCCTTTTAGCTTGGAAACACATGGTATCGCCCACAGAATGGTGATGTAATAATGGCATGTGGAACAATCTCCACTGTGACATGTCCTGTATATAAAAGACTGGTAATCGGGGAGCTGCAGCATTGGACACCAGGACACTAGTTAGGAGGACCACTGCTAGGAGGTGCGGATAGAGAGGCCAGAAGCCACATGGACTGACCAGACCCCACATAAGAGGAAGTCCACGTCAGGGGATGGAGGCAAGGGGACAAATGTGAGTGATGGAACAAAAGAAAGCTAAAACTGAAAGACTGAAAACTTATCTGAACCAAATTAGCAACTGACTTGAAAATCCACGTACTCCCTACATGTTAAAATATGTACCCTACCCATCACTCTAAACAGGCGCTGGAGGTAGGAATGCTGGCTTTGCTACAGCACCACCTGCCCCCAGCCCCCCCGCCCCCCCCACCCCATAATAACTATGCTGGTGTTCAGAACGTGAATGAGCAATACAGATGTCTTTACATTTTGTCTTTATCTTGCAGCATTTGCTGTGCGTTCAAGGACAAAGGTCAATGCCAGGCTATGTCTTCTAACAAATAGCTCTTTATTCTTTTAAATGAGGGGTTGGTGTTTACTTTTCATTCTCTGAACACAAAGTGAAAGAATATTGTAAAGTCAACTATGTGATAGTCAGCAATAGAACAGGGAGTGTGAAGGAAAAGCTGAAGTATGTAATTTATTTCTAAAACAGCTACATTTAAATACCTGCAAATAGACTGTACAAATATTTGGAAATATATCAGCATTTAAGCAGAAACGAGGTACATATCCTTGCAATTCTGAAATGTGATGGAAACAAACGTTTGTAATAGGATCAAACAAACCAAGACACTACTTATTGATGTGCAAAAGATAATTATGCGCTGGAACCTGATTTTCACACATTGTAATTTATGTGCTATATAGTTTTGCTAGCAATTTTAGTGGCTATTTCAATGAAAAATGTGTTGTCAACAAATGGCAGGGCGTTAGTATGGGTTAGTGATATTTATGTGACAGTGTGCTCAGACATGCCTCCTCCATACACACCTTTACCACTCTCCTGCTTGGGTGACTCAGGTGATGTAACATTGATGTCAGCACCCCCACTCTGAAAACTGTTCCAGCATCCCTGGATAAAGTCAGTTTAAAGCATTATTTTATTTGCACTACAACATCCGTGGTTCCTCTCAGCACTGAAGTGAGACATTTAGGGGAGGAAGGACACAGTGAGGGCATCTCAACGAACTGAGCAGAGGAGGAGGATGGAGGGTTGTGGAGGGAAATCTCGCTATCCCACTGTGGAAAGTAAAGATGATAGAGAAGAAAAGGTATTCATTAAGAATGTGACTTAAGAAAGACGAAGTCCCAGGACCCTCGTTGCTTGGTCTCGTTAATTGCCTTATTAAGCGGCAGGAATTGCTACTCTGCGAGAAGCTCCGTGAGGTCAGCAGTGTATGGCGCACTCTTTACCTCAGTCTCGCTCACCCACGATATCTCTCTCAATCTTGCACGCTCTCACACTTGTGCACTCTCGCTTTCTCTTTGCCAGGACTGGGCAGAGTCCTGGTCGGAGTTGGATGGGTCCAGTCTGGAATCATGTTGTAGGTGGGCTCCTGGCCAGAGCTCAGCCCTTCGTTTCCCAGGCCCGCCCAGCTTGTTGCAGAAGTGAGCAAGGGTCTGCCTCCTCACGAATGTCAGCATATGTCTGCGTGCCTTGGGTCCTATGGAAATACCAGAGCACAGCCGAAAGTATTTTTTTCTAACAATTATATACTGCCTACTGGTATGGACCAGTTTTTAGAGCTCGACTACTGGTGATTTTTAGCTATCTCTTTCCAGTGACGCTTTGTGTACTGTTATAACTTACAGAAGGCTTTGTCCGCTTACCATTGGTTGGCTTTCGTAGCTCTTTTGATTGCTTATTATTCAATGGCTTTCTCTCGTCTTATTGTATTTTCCCTCCCTAGTGCACAGCTTGTTAACTATCTATTAGTTTGTAGTTTTATCCTTCTAGTGCTTGCATTCTTTATTTTCTTTTTTTAAATTCATTATTACTAAGGAGGGCATGTATTTGCTTGCTCTGTCCCGCGTGTGCTTCTTCTCCATTTAAATCGCCACTCCCACCCTTGTTCATTCCTTTCACCCCCACTCCCAGATTTTTGTTTTTAAACTTTATTTTTTAACTCAGTCATCCTCCTAAAACCCCTGCTCTGAAATTTGTTACGGGGCATCTCCTTTCTTTTTAAGGATTTTTACCCATATTTTTTAAAATTTGTATTTACTGCTTCATGTTTGGCATATACGGTTTTGGAATCCTAAATTACAAATTAAGAAAAAATGTAAAATGGCAGCATCATAACGTGTGGCCATGCTTAGTGATGCATGCTCAAATACGACATCATGCTGCAGCAGCTTTTATCTACGCCATATATGCAGACAAGCTTTCTTTTGCCGATGTAGAACAGCAGCTGTAATAAGCAGAACAAAGCCAAAGGTCAGATAACCCCACTGGAAGGAGAGAAGTGAAGGAGCGTTCTCGTGGCTTTGCTAATGCTTTTTTAGAAATGTAGGCATTTGTCCCTGGCAAGAATTGGCACGCTTAAAGCCCTGGAATAGTGGAGTGATTTTTCTGAATGTTGTTGTAGGAAAATGCCTTTTTTGGATGGTTGCCCCCACACATTTTGCTCTAGATGCTGTTGGCTAGGACTCTGAAAGTGCACTGAATCCTGCTAACCAGGCCCCAGTGCCTGTGCTCCCTTCCTAAATTGATATATGTGGATTAGCATCCCCAATTGGAAAGCACTTTAACCCCCCCTTATAAGTCCCTAGTATATGGTACCAGTGGTACCCAGAGCATGGCCGTTAAAGAGCCTGAAGCACTGTTTGTGCCACCCTAAGTGACTTAAGTAAACTACTGACAGTAGACATGCCATTGCAGGCTGCAGAAGTGTAAACTGCTCAACCTCCACTGTGCCCACACCATGTGTGGCACATCGAAGCACTATCTTTAATAAATGCCATTCTTCCCTAAAGAAGGCCTCTTGAAGGCCAAGAGGCAGGGTGCATTATATTAAGGTATGGAAGTACAAGTACAGCTTATATGTCCCTATAGTGGCCTTTCACTTGAAGGCCACTGTAAGTGAATGGCAGTCTGTAGGATAACTTGGGGTGTCCCCTGGGGAAACTCAAAATAACCCATTTCGGAAGTACCATAATGAAGTTGGCTATGTTTGGTATCAAACAACGTGCCTTCTCACCCCTCACATAATCTTGTGTTGAATGCGCTGTGGCTTGGACCTAGAGAGAAACCTTAGAGGTTGTACACTGAATTGCCCCAGTTTTCCTGTGTTCTGGCTTTGAGCTCGCAGCTGCTCCAGTCCAGACAGGATTCTGACCCCTGGGCAGAAGTGTGAACACTCCCAGGAGTCCTGACAAAGGCCTCAATTGGAACGACGTCACACCTCTCTTCCTCTCAGGAAGGCTAGTGAAGTGGTACATCAAAGCAGTGAGGTTCAAACGGCACACCGCCTCTGATATGCAAGCATGCTGTCCCCCAGTGGAGGAGAAAGCCACCCCCTGCCCCAGCCACATTTGCACCCAGGCAGGTAGGAAAATTAGTTAGTCTGGAGGTGTACACCCTTAAAAGGTTAGCCACACCTCTAGGATAGGATGCCTGGTCTGTACAGCTGAGGAAGACTTCTGCCAACTTGAAAAGTGGAAAAATAGAGATATCTGGGTAGAAAAGCTACCACAATGCACTAGATGTGGTCACCTCAGTGGCTGATTAGATGCCGGGGGCTAGTAGCCCATTAGCTACTTGCACCCACACCCCCGACACCCCTAAATGTAGGATTTAAGGGTCACCCCTGGCATCAGAACCTGAGATCTACAGCAGCTTGCAAAGAAAGAACAAGAGAAGGCTTGCATCTACAAAAACAGGAACCTACACAAACCAAAGGTGTGATACTTTGAACCTGTGGCAAACGTCCTGGAACTGCTCGACTGTGACTTATGCTAGATCAAAGACAGATTTCCCCCAGGAAGTGGGAACCCTTTGTGAGCTTATGTCAAGACCATACTCCCTTGGACTAGTGTCACTAGTTGCCTTCCCACTGCTGATAAAAAGCACCTACTGTAACCAGAGAAGCACTGGGCATCGGGCCCTCCTAGGGATTGCCCAAAAGCAGGTGGTATAGTGCATTGTGGAGAAGTGTAGTACAGCTCTCCACCAAGTTACATCCGGCTACCATTTTTCCCAGGACCTCTGGAAGGGGCGATAGCTTCTACTCCTCCTTAACATTACCACGGCTTGTTGGTGGCCAGTTGGTCATAACAACCTTTACTCGACACTGCAACCAAAGAACACACCGTAACACCTGTATCTGACTTCACCAGTGGCTATGTTGTTGAGTTTTTGCATCTGTTTCATCGCCTGTACCATCACAGCAGTAAAGGCTGCAACCGCAGCTCCCGTTCAGCACTAAGGATAGCCAAACACACCTCTGCACGTGAGACAGCGGAGCTAGATCGAGTTTTTTCTGTCTGTTAAATCCTGGTCTAGGGGCCCAGACAAACTTAACCACCATTAGTCTCTCTCAAACTCGACCTGCAAGTGACCAAGTTTTACAAGTACTATTTTTTCAGCATCCGCGACTCCCGCATTCAGCAGCAAGGACAGCCAGGACACCTCTGAACCCGGGCCCCATGAGCAAGGGAAAATCTGTATGACTGTTGCAGCTTGGTCCTTAGACCCGCACATCCTTAACTACAAGTGGCTTTCTCTGAACTCACCCTGCAAGTGACCGAGTGTCACTAGTGATTTTCCACATTAACCGCAATGGTAAACGTTTGATAGCTTGAACTGTATTGAATTATTTTTCTCTTGAAATCCATAACTTTGGTTATACGTATCTGACTTACTTTGTTTTGGTGTCTAATTTTAAAATCTGCTTTATTTTTTATGAATTGGTGTCAGATGTCTTTCGAGTTGTCAATTGCTTATCGTCCATGTTGAAATGCTTAACACGTGTTCCTCTAGCAAAGCATGACTGCTCTTTGCCACGCTACCAGGACTGAGCTAAGGATTTATTATTGTGAATCCAAGGACCATCTTTGGGGTATTGTGAGATGGTTACATAGTGATGCCTAACCAGCCTCACTGCATAATACTCCACTTTTCTACAATTGTATTTCAATTTTTGCATTTTCCTCTCACAGACTGAAAAAGGTAGTGCAAGAGTAAGAAAGTTACACACTTGAGTAGTACCATCGGTACTCTGTCCTGTGCTTACTTTATTTATGAGAAATGAGTACGACCTAATTTCAACGAGTCAACACTCATATTTATTTTGCATACATACATCTGTATCATAGATTAGATTTTTTTTATTAAAAAAAAAAAACTTCTTGTTTTTTCTTACCAGGTCTCCTACACGTCTTGGTTCCTAGACGCCTTTAATTATGCCATATTGAAGAAGATTGATGTCTTGAACCTTAGCATCGGCGGACCAGATTTCATGGACCACCCATTTGTTGATAAGGTTTGTACTCAAATTCAAGTCAAGTAGTTCAATCAGCAGAGTTGCCGTTTTTCATCCACGTTCAGATACAACAAGAAAGATGTTGTCTTCAGTATTTTTTTGTTGTACTTTCTTCTTTTTCCCTCGAAAGATTAGATACAGGGGGCATGTGAGATGAATTTTAGTTCCCACACACATTTTATTACCCTTTTACTAGCCTCTTAAAGAGAGTAATGCAACTTTTAGGAGCTGACTGGAAAAACGTGAACAGATTAGTTGCTGTACAGTCAAGCAAAGATCAACTTTTTTGAACTGAAGTATTTGTAAGACGCTGCAGTCATGGACGCTTCAAGTTTAAGGTCTGTATTAGACGGCCCTGCTTCTGGATATCACCAGTAGGGTTACAGCCTCTCCGAGGTGGGTCGTAGAGGAAAGTCACCTCCAGGAAAAATCAGGTCTTCTGGAATGCAGTCCTTTAAATGTTTTTTGGGTTGCCCCAAAAACCAACTCAATAGTGTACGCTCTCTCTCTCAAAATCTGTGCTGAGGTGGAAGGAGAATGGCGGCCAGGCCAGCCTCTGAATTCTCAGTGCTGTTCAGAATAAGCCTATATGCTTAGTTTAGCTGCAAGAGCATATACATTTCACAGATGTTAAGGCTGAAAGTTCTTTTAGCTCCAGCTTTGTCATTTTGCGATCAATGGTACTGGACTTAGGCACCGATTTTTGAACCGCAACTAACGTGTGCACTAAGCGCTTCAGTTGCAACGCCCACTGTGCCTCGCTCTGCTCTGGTTGCCCACCTGCGTCTAGCACTGACCCGGATACGCTTTGTGGGTTTTTGACAGTATTGTTCTGTTCAGTTGTGGCTCCACTTACATATGGGGATTGTATATCGGGATTTTATATCAGGATTTTCTGGTGCATCAGCGGAGTACTCTGGCTGTTCAGGTCCATTGCAACCTTTTTACTTCACATTGAACTGGATTCAGAATATCTTAAATGACAACATTCATCTAGCTCCTGCTTTTTGAGTTGTGCAGTTTGCCAAAATCCAAAGACATTGCTGACACAGACCCTCCTATGCGATGTGTGTAACAGTTTAGAAATAAGACATTAAAAACAAAAAAGTACTACTTTATAGTGTCCTGAATGCCTTATTAAACCAGCGAATTGGAGTGAAAAACGTGTATAAAACTAAATATGTGTTATTGTAAAATGCTAGATGTGTGGAAGGCAGTGAATTTAGAAAAATCTCTTCAACATGTTAAGGTTTGAAAATGTGCCTGCTAGGCTGTTCGCGGGGGATTTACTTTCATGCTGCCCGCTGACAACAACACGTCCCGCTATATATACACATATTTATACAATATTGAATAGGGGCATGCCAGATAAGTATAAGTGTGTGTGTGTGTGTGTGTGTGTGTGTGTGTGTGTGTGTATATATATATATATATATATATATAATCTATTATTGTTAAGCATGTAATATGGTTGACTATTGACCTGAGTCCAAGGAGTTCTGGTAACGTCATAAATCAAAAGGCCGAGAGGCTCGTAAATGTCAACAGAACTCGGAGATGACCACCCAATGCCATTTTTTTTCAAGCTCTGAAATGTTTATTAAAATAGTAAGTGACATACTGTTCTCTATTCTTTAGCTGCATGCAGTGAAAGGAAGTTAACAATACTTCATTATCTAGTTAAGAATGCATAATTTTAGAATTATATATTTTAGGTTATTAAAAACACATCCTTTCTGTAGAAGGGATAGATTGTTGATGAAGATGCTCCCCAAGATGCAGCTAAAAATTGCAGTGAATTGGAATGTTCAGGATTTAATTTAACCTTTTACATAACACTATAGACAAAACAATGGAGGGTGCTCAAGGCCATTGAAACTGTGATTCCTTCGCGGCAGGGTTACTTCCTAGTCATGGATTTACCTATTTTGCCACGTAATTTAAAAAATATTTCCACAGACTGTCATTGAATGCTGCATAATTTGCATTTTACTGTTGCATAATTTAAGATAAGTCTTGCATAATTTTGTTCTCTGTTGTCACATAACCTTAGTGTCTACGAAACTGGTAAATCTCAGTGTGGTTTGGTGGCTGACATTAGAATAATGAAACCCATATTTCTGAGACCTGTGAAATATTTTCCATATTTTATGGTTAAATGTGAATGTAGGGTTTAAAAAAAACAAAACAACTTTACTTACTAGGGCTTCTGAGATTAGTAACCAACAATAAACCATTGCAAAACCAGACTTCATTGCATACAACATCAATGTTCAGTTGCATAAAAGAACAAGCAAGCCAGTGACATAGCATGATTATGGAAGAGTCCAGGCATGCGATGAAAGATTGTGTGGTATTTCCAAGGTCCTGTGTCTTGGATGGTCAATACAGTCATAAAACAGAGCGTAGGAGCATGTTAAAAAGAAAAAAAAAAAAAGGGATGGGATATTACATCAGTCTGAGGTGCCTGATTCCAGAGTGAGTAAGTACGCAGCGGATGTTATATATCTTTGATATTGTCAGTGTGGGGCTGTAATTGTGTGATCCTCACTAATTTTATCACAGTGGATCATGCTTTTCAGCCAGGCAGAGTATGTTGGGCAATGTCCACTGCCTCAGTGGAGCGCTAGGCCTAGTTTTGAATGCAAAGGCAGAGAATCTGCGGTGATTCTTGGGGATGTCCTGAACATAGCCCAAGAGTGTCAACAGAAGGGCAGGCTCTGTTGTGGCCCCTATCATAACAGAAATTAGAGAGAATATTTTGGCCCAGTAGCACCCAATGTGTGGGCATGTCTAGGTTAAATGTGCAAAATCAGCTTCTACGGCATGACATTTAGGGCATTTGGATGAGCATGCAGGATCAATCTTTGGGTTTGGTATATGCCCGGTGTAAGAATCTGAAGTGTAGTAGTTTGTTTGTGGTTAATAAAGATGAGCTTGGATTGAGCACAGGGGTAATAACAGACTTATGGGACAGTGGCTGCCCGAGGTCATTCTCCCAGGTGTCTCTAGTCCGCCTGTAACGTTCTGTCAGATTCAAAGATAATAAGAGTCAATGGGGGAAAGTCATCTGGAGCTAGAGGATTTGTTGGTATGTGTGAGCGTAAAGTATTGTGAAGTCGCCGACGGATAAAATGGTCCATATAAGAGGCACCATGGAAGCGAGCGTCATCAGCATGCATGAGCATCTGGAAAGCCATTGTAAGGCTTTTCATATGTGAAGAGGAGCCAGGGGTTGTTAATCAGGGGTAGTGCTGGTGAATAAAGTACGCCCCCTCATAATACACAGCGACGTTTCTGTCTTGTTCAGCTGGTGGTTGAGAGAGTTTGAATGTCTGTGGCTCCATAGGTATACCAGTTGGTAATATGGAGGATAGTGGGAGATCTTCAGCTTGATTCATATCTGGTCTCAGATAGGGGACCTTGGCATCCAGATGGTATCAGTGGTATAAAGAATGGCATTGTGCCACAAGGTAGTATAGTTGGGGGTCCGGGACGCTGAAGCCACCCTGTTCAGAAGGGAGAACCAGAATGTCCCTTAAAAGGCAGGGTTTTCACCCACCCATATGAGCCGTAGTAGGAGGCTACGCAGAGTGGTAAAAAAGTTTTTTGTCAGCTGTATAGGGATAGTAAGAAAGAGGTATAAGAAGCAAGTAAGGACAACCATTTTTATTAGTGCTATAGGCCCAACCATAGAAAGCGGTAGCTTAATCCAATGTTCCATCTGGGTGAAGAGTTTATCAATGGCAGAGCTATAGTTGAGTTGGAGGATCTGGTCTTTCTCTCTGTGTAGGTGTATGCCCACGTACTTGGTGGAGTAGACACTCCAAGTTAGGGGATACTCTATGGTGACAGGCCATGTGCATCAGTGAGAGGGAAGAGTTATGATTTTGCCCAGTTTATATGTAAACAAGAGAGGCCCCCAAAAATTAACATATCACAAATTATAGGTGGTAGATTATCAGCTGCAAGGGAGGCCCAGTCTGGCCAACGTCACCCTCAAGAAGGGCTACTCCAAGGAATCAAATGCCTTTTCAGCAGCTAAGAGGGCCACTGCTTCAGGGGTTTCAGGGGAGATCCTGTTTATTACTGCAAGTATCGGTCATATGTTTATTGAGGTTGATCTGTGAGGTACAAAGCCAGATTGTACGGTATAGGCCTGGGGTTCTGGAACCATTGAGGGCTTCTATAGACTGGATGATTTCTTCACAGGTGCTAGGCTTGCTTAAGAAACTGTTGCCCATCAGTAATCCACACCATCGCAATCTTCGCAAAGTATGTTGCAATCTCTTTTGAATTGCTGGATGTGTGGGAGGAGTAAAGTTGTTCATAATAGCTTAGGAGTTCTGCCATTATACGTGCATTATCTGAGACAGTTGTACTGGTAGGAGAATGTACCTTGGTGCTGTAGCCACTGAGGTGGTTGAGGCAAGTGGCCTTACTGGTGTGCGTCCAGGACATTCTCCTCCTCCATACCGTCTGGCAGTGGTGTGTTTTCCCAAATACGCTATTTCCCTGTAAGCCAAGTCACAGAATTTGGACATTAGGACAGAGGGTCGGTGTAATTGAGGGGAGAAGTGGGGTTGAGAGTCTTTGTGTTCGATGTCTTGCTGCTTGGACTCGATTCGAGCCAGCTGGGAACGTATGTCCAGCAATATGCCTACATGTTTGGAGATGCAGACACCTTGAATATAGGCTTTAAAGGCCTCCCAAGAGTGGCTTGTTACGAGACTGAACCAGTGTTGAGAGTAAAGTACTTGATGATGGAATCGTGCAACTCAGAGCAAAAGACTGTATCATGTAAGGTTTCATCTTGGAATTGCCATCTGTGTTCCAGACTGCCGCCATATGGTATTTGCAGTGCCATTCTGACCCGGCAGTAATCTGACAATGTATGTAGCAGGTGCATCATATCAGTTGTCCACTGCGTGGCATTTGCAGAGAGGAACCAATGATCGAGCGTCATCCATACGCCATGGGGTGCAGAGTAAAAAGTGTAATCGGAGGAAGAGGGGTGTCGCTTTCGCCAGATTGCATGAAGGGTGTAGGTATCAACAGTGTTGCTGAGGCCTCCAAGAGCATGTGGTTTGCTGTTTGCCTGTATGCTGGAGGAAACTACTGAAAGGCTCTGTACCATGATAAAGTCTCCGCCCATGAGCATTTGACCCACCTGTACCCAACCCCTGAGTGTGTAGATGTCTTGGTAAAATTCGGGTGCATCCATGTTTGGAGCATAGAAATTGTTCAACAGGGTTCATTTGGCAGCCAGAATGCCTTCTAGTAGGATGTATTGGCCCTCAAGGTCTAGGAAACTGGTTGTCTTATGCAGAAGAATGCATATATCCTTAAGTAGGAGCTGTAACAGGAGAGGGGAATTCCCCAAGAGGAGGCAAATGCATGCAAGTCCAGAGGTGGAAGGACAGTCTCTTGAAGGAAGGCAATTTTGACCCCTTGTTGAGAGCGATGACAAAGTAACTGCTTCCCCTTCCGCAGATTACTAAGGTTGTGTATGTTCCATGTAAGGAGGGTAAGTTCCAACACTTTTTCCTGGCTCTCACATCGTGTCATCTAAGACGATGTTATGAGAATGGCTACGCAACAGCCGCAAGAAAGGCAATCAATAAAAAACAATTAAAACCAAAGTAAACAAATTAGAAATACCCTCCCGACACCTGCACCAGATGATAACACATTAAGTGAATCCCAAGAACTGGCAAAACAAATAAACATCCCTTCAATCAACATTGTTGTGTCTAAAGGTAGAAGTTAAGAACACTGATTGCAGTGCAGTGGATTAGAGCAATGGGAGCAGTGTGCCTGAGCAAGGAAAAGATCAGGGCAGATATGACACTGGGTTTGGGTACCCTTGATGGGTCTGCCAGTGGAAGTCACTGGAAGTAAGGAAAGTATCCATCAGACAGGGCTTGTTTGTGCAGTAGAGGCGGCAGTTGGGAAGCGCTCCGGAGTATTCATCTAGAGGTGGAAGTGTTCACAGTGTGCTGTTTGCAAAAGTCTGAAACATTTGCCGGGGTGTCAAAAAGCAAGGTTTTCCATTACCTCGACCCGTAAACGTTCATGGTATAACATAGCGTACTTGAAGCCCAATTTACGCTTAGAGTTCTTGACATCTGAGTATTTGTGTTGTGCCTCCTGGACGGCAATAGTGAAGTCTGGGAATGTAGAAATAGAGGAGCTTTGGTTTTGCAATGGTCATTCTTGCTGGCTAGCCTGAGTGCAGTGTCTCTGTAATTGAGGAGTCATGCAATGATTGAGCATGGAGGACACCTGCTGGTGGTCTCGGGTTTAGTGATCATTGGACACGCTCCACTGCCAAGGTAGGTGTGAAACCACCTCAGTCAAAGAGGTCTGTAAGAAGCTGTTAGACAGATGTATCTGGACGCCCCTTAACAGTGGATTCCACAATACCCATAATGCAAATGTTAATTCTAAGGGAGCGTGTCTCGAGATTTCGGTTTTTGACAGGCTTGTCTTGACAATGCTTTCCAGCCTTTTCCAGCCTTTTCAGCAGGGTTGTTGCTCCATCCTCAAGCCCAGGGCCGCTCTCTTCAGCAGTGCCCAGTTTGGTGGTCTGTTGATCCAGGCGCTCACCCATACAATCTAGGCGACTTGTGAAGGTATCAAAATGTGTATTGATGGAGCAAAACTCGGGTCTGAGTTCAGCCATGATTGCGACTGTGCCACTTGTGGAGTCACAGCTAGCATCCCTGTCTGTGGCTTCGTCTATATTGGAGTGTGAGCGTTGATGCCGAGTGGGTTTAGGTTACTCAAAGAGCAATTTGCATTGTTTTGGGTCTCCACTGTGCATCCTGGAGACCAGTAGACAGGTATGGAAATGTTGATACAGACAGTGAGGCAGCATTTGTGCCACAGAGGCAACCAGGTGTAGAGGTAACCATCCAGTGTACCTGGCCCAAGGTGTGACCAATGATAGTTAAACCTTTGGGGGGTGGGGGAGTAATCTGCTTCCCAACTTGGGTGACTGGACTATTGCAGAGAATGGGTCGGTGTGCTCCAGAAGGTCTGAATAAGAGCAGTCTCGTATGCCCTTATGGGGTATTACACCACAGTCCCTTGTCTCACTGCTCTCAGGTATGCAGAGGGGGTGTGTGGGGGGATTTTCCCCAGTGAGGGTACGGTATGACCTGGTTTTGATTATATACACCAATGTGCAATGACTGCTTGCACCCAGTGCATGCCATGGGCTGCTTACTTGCTGCTATATCACTGACAATCATACATTAATGTAAAGTGCATCCATTCTATCTGTCGCTCCTCTTCCTGCCGTTACAAGTATAGACTCTGAGCTAAGAGTGCCTCTTAAATCACTCGTTATTAACACCACCATGCTTCCTCCTTGAGTCACAGTGCAATTCTATCCTATTCCAACTAAGTACCTTCTAACAGTGTAGCCTGCCAGCAGCACGCAGTGTGCTTCAGCACCTTGACAGGGCAATGAAACGTTATATGAATGCAATAATAATACATCACAGTTATTGGAAAGTGAGCAAATAAAATCTGAATCTGTTTCCCACACCCTAGCTCCAAGCTATGTACAGAATATTATGGTAGATAGCTGCTCCTTGCTTTTGTTTGTTCTCTGCTGCTTCAGTATCAGTCCACTAGACTGCTGTGGCGAATCTATGACTGAGTTGGAGTTACACTGACATTCCTTGTATAGCCTTTTTTTTTGTTACACTGACATTCCTTGTATAGCCTTTTTTTTGCTGATATGTTATGGAGTTCATGTAGTCCTCTGACTTGACCCACAAATGAATTCACCAAACCAGTGTGACATTCGCTGCTTCTGTTGGAAATCTTTATGTCCATGTTTTTGAATAGACTCAAATGCTATGCATACTTTGGCATTTAGTGTTACAGATTGAAGTTACTCTTTAACAAAACCATATACTTGTATCTGGGTTTCCACTTATGCCCCACACGTGAATCAGAATATTTTCAACTGTGCCAGGATTTGAACAGTCACCATTAATGCCCCATTTCACATTGAAGTTTCCTTGAAGATACCAGTAGGGAACTCCTTGCCTCCTTCAGAGCACGTCCCAGGTATTGGGATTTGCCAAGCTTTACTGTTGATTTGATACCACATTATGGTGGACTGTGTTATGGTCAAGTGACTTCTAGTTGGCTAGTCAGCAGATGCAGTGACGCTGATCTAACATCTGGACTGAAAAGAAGGGTTTTCATCACTGCCTTCATTACTCCAGTACCCGTGCTGTGTATATGAATGCCATTGTTTTTTCTTTCAAATTCTTTGTTGTGTGGATGAGGTGGTTGTTTTGTGGTTAGAGTTCAAAGTCATTGTGCCTCATCTCCTGGGATGACCCTACACCCTAAAGTAGCTTGGTGTTATTGTTGGATTTTTTGCCATCCTTTTTGAGAGAAGAATCAATCAAAAAAATTGTAGAGCGCACTACTCACCCGTGAGGGTCTCAAGGCGCTGGGGGGGAATCAAAGGGGGGCAGGGAGGGTCTCACAATCACTGACAACACAACTTGAAAATTATCTATGTGCCAGACAAAAGTTGCAAATCAAGTAACATGGAATGTCAAAGCCAATAAGTCTTGTCTTTGGAACCTTTTTGCTTTGCCTATTGTTTTTAGCCATGATGTATTGCATCCTTTGCAGCATGGCTAAAGAGAACAAACATTAATGAAATGCACGATACCGCAGCAGTAGCATCACTGTGTAGGTGTGTGCTGCTACAGAATGACAAAAGCATTTTTAATTTACTGAGTTGGACCAGAAAAAATTGTGCAAATCGTTTTTTTTTTTTTAAGCACCTTTGGGGGAGAAGGGTGGGGAAAGCAGCAGAAGGGGACAGGTATGGGGGGGGAGCAACATGGAGGGCAGAGTGAGGAGTAGAAGCAAAGAGCAAGAGAGAGGTAGGTTGTGGGTACGAAGAAACAAAACAGAGGGTGGGGTTGAGTAGGAGAAGTAACAGGAGAGAGGGAAAGATTGCGCAAGTCGGGAGGAGAAGCAGTGGGTGGGAGAGCGGGAGGGCTTGGTGGATGAATCAACACAGAGGGCAGGGGTGAGGAGGTGTAGGAATATAGGAGTAAAACATGTGTCTTAAGTAATCCGAAAGCTGTACTATCTGGAATGCTCAACCTAAACATTTTGCTTCTCAACATTGTTTTTTCCAGGAAAAGTCCAGCAACAATTTCAGCTTAATCAGCGATTGAAACCTACAACACTTAAATCTTCTACACATCCCCTTCCTTTACTCTCTTACTAAAATCCTGTCTCTTTAGTCAACAGTTAGCATATCTGTGTGTAATGCTCAGCACAGCTAAGGTGAACATTTTTTTTTCTCATTGGGCTCACTCAAAGTTTAGTCTTGTTCCTCTTTTTTTTTTTTTTTTTCTGGCACCATGAACTTCCCACCACTCGTAATTTCTGAATTTGTTCTAATTTGAATATGTGGCTGTCTGCCCTTGCTACCAACTCAAGCCATTGCCATCTATTTTGCAGCCACAAAACTTAGTCCACCAACACTTACCTTTGGCCAAAAAGGGGATTACTGCTGATCCTTCCAAAACTCTACTATTCTTACTTTCATCCTAGGCTTCCACTTTTAAACCCTATCAAAATCACTCAGCTTTACAGCCCTCACAAGTAGTGATATTGCACAATACTTCTACTCCACCTGTTGGGATCGCATGCTGTTCACAAAGCATCTATTGTTTATTCCTCACTCTAATATTGAAATCTGTGCATGTCCTTAAACCCTTTCTCCAAATTCAGCCCTACCTCTCCACCTTCAAAACTCTTTGCAGTAATGGAGAATCTCGTCATTCCTCCTTCTGCCCCTCTTTCACGCCAACACCATCCCTCTTTGCATAGAATCCACCACCATCCTCAGCTTGTTCAAATTAATCTTTGAACTGCAACTGCACCATTTTGGAGATGCTGTCAGGCATCAGAGCACAGGATAGTAGACCATGACAGTGTGTTCTAAATGTGTTACAAAGACCATCTCTAAACAGTCAGATGTTTTTCTTTAATCTCTACAACAAAATATCATCTTCATGTGTGGGTCTCCTAAAAATGAAATGTGCGAACTCTGACCTACATGTTTTTAATACTGTGATATATTGAACAACTTTTTAATTAAAAAAAAAATCACAGATTCAGCTTTAGCTTGAACATGATATTTTGAATTGTTTTGTATACCAGCACCCAATGGATTGGACCAGACATATCTAAGAAAAGTGGAAGCAGCATAAAAGCTACTGACTAGTAAGGTTGTAATGAGACATAGAAAGAGTACATAAAAGCAGGAAATTGAGGAATGGTTAAGGAATAGATACCGTAAGCTGGTTAACATATTTGAAAATATAAAAAATAAAGCATATTCTTCTTGGGCTATGTCGATAGTTCATTGGAGTGGAATGATTTTCTGTTTTGTATGATAAAGTTGGTTGTATCTCAAATGTCTTGTGAATGCCACTCCCTCTTTTTCCTCCCTTGTATATAGCTTTATATTTACAAAATCCTGATTAGTTCTCTTGTCATTTTTGTGTGTGCAGTATTAAACTCGATTGAAAGTAATGTATGTATGAGGAAGACCAAAGAGAAATGTTTTTATTGTGTGTGTGAAATCCTATTTTCCACATTGCCTTGACTTAACTAATACAGGAGCTCAGATAAAATACATTGTGTGCGTTGGCGTTGGTGTTTATTTGTTCTGAGCCCAAAAAAGACCCCCTCCCCCCCCCCCCCCCCAAAAAAAAAACAGAAAAGGCTACTGACAGTTGCTCAGCCAGTAGTTTTGTGATGTTTGGTTTACCTGCCATGGAGATGGAGTGACAGCAATTGTCGGATGCTTATAGAGTGTGAGGCTGGCCAGAGATATTCTACCAAGTAGTTTTTCTTAGGTGTGGAGTCCGGTATTCTAAGCTCTGATGTAGTTATCTTAATTTAAGATAATTGTGTGCTGCACAGAGAGATAATTTATGGCTTCTGTATTGCCCTGTCTTGTGCATTCCACTTTTATAGATTTACATGCCTGCCCAAATGTTGTCATTATCCAAAAAAGCAGCATCTATCAACTTTGATCCCAAGTTTGTTGAGGTGTGAATTTGGCCTACAGCATTCCACCAGGCAAACCTATTTTGCCAAGAGAAGATTCCTTGTTTATACAGAATGACATTCTTATGACTGCTGCTTCTGCAAATTCATTTTTGGTTGAAGCTATGTGTAGACCCTGCCTTCATTTCAGCTCTACGTGCAACAAGTATTTCTTGGAAAATATAAGCTGTGAAATACCAGCAGGAAACTTTATGAAAAACATTGGATTAGTAGTTACTTGCTTCACTTGCTAGTGATAACGTTTTTTTTTTTTTTAAAACATAACCTGCAGGTGTGGGAGCTGACTGCTAACAACGTGATCATGGTGTCTGCCATTGGCAATGATGGTCCATTATATGGGTAAGAAGTAGTCTTTTCATTAAACATGGAAAGTGAGCATTTGTCTTCAAGTCTGTAACAGTGTAAACCTTTCTGGATTATTTATAAATGTAAATAAATGTAGTGCCCTTGTAAGGCCGCTTACAAAGCGATAAAAATGCTCACATTTATGCAAAAGTGCCATTCTGTACTACGATTGAAATGTAATTTGTGTACTTTTATTTTTTTTCTAATCTCTGTTTTACTTATCAGTTTCATCACCCTAAAAGAATTGTTTTTCTGAGGTACTGGATTCTAATTTGGTGGCAATGTAAACCCTTCTTTTCAAAATGCCTGTGTCAAAGCATATTCTGTTTGTCGTGTTAACACGAACGTACTTCTGTTTGAGAAGTCACCTTTTTAAGTCCTACTGCTGTCTTTGATTATCACCCTTTACCAAGCAGGAGCCATGTCTGTTCACACCAAGAGCACATCAAGCAACACCTTATTTTTGCCTGTCTGAAGCAAAATCTGCTTTTCCAACATCTTAAATTGAATTTGCATTTATGAAATATTTACTGAACGTTCGATATTTATATTTTTTTTATTTTTTATTTTTTTTAAATGCTTTAAATTACCCGTAATATATAGTTGAGCTTCTGAATCGGGTCATATTTGTGTAAAAAGAATAGTGGTCTGCAGTGAAAATGTTCACTACAATTTACCTTTGAGGACTTTTTAGCATCATGATGGTTTGGGATACTGTTACACATGTATATTTTCTATCTAGCAAATTATTAAAAATGTCTATGAAACAAAAGGAATTGTTTTTCATCAGTGCGAAAAGAAATTCTAGATATCTCTCGTTCCATTGCATAGTCATTATTTGACTTACTACCTAGTGCTGTTTTTAGGTCGAGCATAGCAGCACGCCAGAGCTGGTCTTCTTGACATGTTGTAATGTATTCTGTGGGCTTTAATCATGTCCATCACTCTCATTCGTTCCTGGGCGTGCCTTTCAAAAATCCCTTGATGTTGTTGGTAAATGCTTTACGTTTTTCCCGCCTTGAGGCTGTTTAGTTACAGCGTTGCATCTTCCTTGTTTTTGGGCATCTTGCTGTTTCTTTGCGGCGTCTGCTGGATTTTTTATTTATTTTTTTGCAGTTTTATGTAGCGGGAACTTAACACAAAGGTATTGGAGTGCTTTTTATTTTTATTTTTATTTTTGCAGTTTTATATACCACTAACTCGATACAAAGGTATTACAGCACTTTACACGAGCTTTGGTTACATTACACAAGAGCACATTAATTTTTTATAGCAAGGGAAGACTTAGTGATTTGCCCAGAATCACATGATGTTCAGCTGGCACCGAGACACGAACCGTGTTCCCCACCTCCAAAGTCGGCAGCTCTGACTCTTACGCCACATCCTCTCACCTAGGGTTCTTTGTCTGGTGCAGGTTGGGGCAGTTTGGGAATAACTCCGTTTTTTTTATGTAGCGCTTGTTAAATCTGGTTCTGCCATTTCATAATGCTTCAAAGCAGGTGCCATTCTTAACAAAATTGCTATAATTAATTTGTATCGACCTAGCAGAGATGAAGAGGTGAAAAAGCTATGTCAGGATTGTAATCTGGGACATTGTCATTCTGTCAAGGCCTCTGCAGTGGTTGCAATAACCAACTGACTTGAGTGGAACTTAACAGTAGGCGATAGCACGTGCTCTTGATAACCTCCAGAGGGTCACCAGCCAAGCACATAGATTTGTGTTAGACAAGAAGGTTGCAAAAGATGTTGTCTTTAAAATGGTGGGAAAGGAGTTGTGACTTCAGACCCAAACACTTCACGTCCTCAAGCTTGATAGCAAAAAACATCTAGCCTTTAGATGTAAATTGGGCCTCTTCAAATAGAGTTCAGTTAGTAGAGGCAGACATTTTCCTAACCCTGCAGTACAAAGAAGCTAACATAAGGGTGCCACAGCGAGAGGCGCAACGTATCACAGGGCACAAAAGTGGAGCAAAAACGCCATCACTTTCTCCTCTCAGAATTCACTGATGTCATGGCTTTGACAGTCCTCTCCCTGCTACTGTGACCTTGTAGAGGCCACTTCTGGTAGTGCTGTCTAAAACAGAGCTTGAATAGCACTGCTTCCTGTTTGAAAAGGTTGCACCTCGAATACCCCCACAGTCGCTGTCACAGGCGGAGAGCGCTTCCCATAATCCTCTGGACTTCTGTGTATAATGATCCATGCATCGTGTTTCACAGTTCATTAATGTTTAACCTGCTCTCCTCTCTTCCAACCCCAGGCTTCATGTAAACACTCCACTAAGTTATAAGTTCCCTTGCATCATTTGATGTAAACTTTATGCATTATTTCTGATTGCTGTGGGTAACAAGTATATGGAAAATCAATATCAAGAAAATATCTTTCTGACCATATCAGGTGGCCCTTTTCTCACTCCTGCTTCTACTGGTGTTGCTCTGTGCTTCACCACGCCTCCCCGTGTGTATAGGAATATACGTGTTTGTTAATATGGGTACACATCCCAAGCACTACATCTCAAAGTCAATCCTGGACGATAACAGTTAAGACTCCATGGGCAGGAGATACTTTAAACAGGAGAACTGTTGTGTCACAAACTGTGGCCACCAGGACCAGCCACTGCTTGTACTTATGTAACCCAAATGTGTTGTTGTAACTTACGTCTTTTTGTGTGTAAGGCAACAAAGAAAGACTACAAATAAATGCTATAAGTCCAGATTTGTCGCTGGCACAACATTGATAAGTTACAGGGCCACTGTGAAAAGCCCCTAGACAATTGAAGTAGTGTATATCAAGTGGTTTTTATTTTTTACATAATTGCATCACACATTTTGTTCACATTACACATATTTGAAATTTGAGGTCCTGGCATGTCATTGAAGGTAGCCTGAATATGGGCTAAGGTAGCACACAGGCCTAATGTGTCCTCAGCAAAGATCAGTGTGGCAGCAAGGATTAAATGTTTGATTCCCAGAGGGGTTAGCTTGGCCTTTCATCATCCAGGGTGATATCACGTGAAAGAGACCTGTTGCCACTGAACTAACACACTGAACCCAGACCACCACAATCCCAGTTAGTGGGAACTTTCAGAACCCAGCAGAAGGGTTGCCACAGCTTCAGATGACACCATACAGAAGGCAGAAGTATGCAAAACAAATGGTGGGGCGATAATATAAATGTTTTATCTTGTGTCTATCTCTTGGTCCTTTCCTTGTCCTGGAGTCATATCTTGTCATGGGTCTGTGTGTGATGCCATGTGTTCCTCAGGATTTTGTATGTCCTCTGGAAACAGGAGAAGCTACTCAGTGAATGAGGTGATAAAATCACCCTGCTGGTGGGTCAATGCCACATACATGACTGATCACCTACCTTCTGTACTGATTACGTGGTACTAAATGCTTCAACACATGTATTTGCCTGCCTCGTGCTGTGCATCTGTATTCTCTTCACATAACCTGTTATCAGGGCCACTGGAATTATGCAGCAGATAGCGAGCAAAAGAATGTGGCAGAGTTGCCTGAATTATATGGCTAGAAAGTACACCTTATGCTGCTTAATGATGCACATTCAGTGGCAACATCATTTTGCTTTTTTGTTATTTAACACACATTAATGCAGTCTGAGCAATGATTTCTCCTCATTAGTACCAGTTTAACACATGACCACAAGTGTCCGCAACTAAAAAGTGACCAAATGACCTCTGCAAAGCATCTGCCTCTGTGCAGAATATGCCAGTCACAGAACTGCATCATTCCATTGGCCCTTCCTCTTGCTAACATTGTGAAGATGAATGCATCCTTACAACTTGCCAGAGGAGCTGAAAGTTGCACCACTCCTTGGCCCGGCTGTTCCGATAGAACATCCATTGACTTACTGGGCCAAATTAATTCTCACACGGTTTGTTCAGCTTGTAATGGCACAGACAAGCTAAAAATGATGGAGCAGAATGTGCCTCAACGTATCTCAGAATATTGTATTCGATATTATAGTTCACACACAGCTCCATGCCAGCTGGAATAGTCTGTTTGATTTCTCATTCACGGCTGTGCCACACAACCAAACTGTGTCAAAACCGGAAAGGGGACCAAGCATCAGCGCGATATAACACAAGGCACCGCACTGCGGTATCCACTGCCACCACAGTGACGTGGACAGTGGCCATCCTTGGCTGAATCAATGTCCACATCCTGGTCTGCAGGTATATTTTGAATGCAAACCTTTTCCCAGCCATTAATTAGGCACCATCAGATTTACTTGTCAAATGATTTCCCGGGAAGCAGGAAATTGGGCTTATGTGCCCCCATAGCACTCATTGTCTGATTCACGGTCATTTCCATGTATAGGTTCAACTTACTTGTGTAAATGACTTGATTTACAAAAGTGGAACATGAATTCAATTTACAAACACATAATATAACACCTGTATTATGTAACCGTAGGTTGGAGTAAATCTCTCATGGGTGTGGAGTCTATATTCCACGGTGGGAATGCTGTAGAACGTTGGTGGACACTGTCAAATGTATGAATTGGTGACTACTCACAAATATTATCAGCCTGGAAAAGTTAAGAGACTTACTGTTGTTACAAACACGAGTAAATCATTTCTTAGTAACAGAATGAGGGGAAACATCCCTAAAGTTTGTGGAGTTGTAGGACATGTGACTTCTCCAATGGGGAAAAAAGATTTCCCGGTGGAAAATGGGGGAAAAAGTTAGAAAAGGTAAATGTCTTAGTGGTCATTTTTTCTCATATAAAATTGTTTTCCATTAGCAGTTATGTATATGTAGCTGCTTACGAGTGTGAGTACTTCCGAAAAGTTCTGACAGTTGCAGGCTCCCAGGATTACTTCTGGAATTCTTCGAAAATTCCACAATCAGAATTGAAAATCTCCCCCTTAATGTAGGACTAAACTTAAGACTGTAGGATTTCTTAGTGAATGTGGCCCTTTGTGGGAAAAATACACACACACACACAAGTGTAGAGCATAACTGAAGGAGCCGTGACTCCAGGCCGGGTGGCAGCCGATGCCCCCTCCTCCTTGTGAATATTTATATAGCTTTTTCGCTTCTGTAATTCTAACTTGCTATTTAAAATGAAGCCGGTGATTTGTGGTTGGACAGTCTTTGTTTGCTTCTGTATGCAGACGTTTGGCCTAATTTGCTATTTGCATGTCTTTGCATTCTGGAAAATTCATCTCCTGGCTCTGCCTTCATAGAATCTTCGGTCTGGGTAACTTTTCACTTCATAATTCCTATGGACCTAAAGTATTTTCTTTTCAAATATTTTGAATACTGGATTTTTCTACTTGCTGGAAATTCTTGCTTTGGTCCTCTGTAGTTGTTCTCGCTCAGAGAGGAGACATGTCGGTGACCTCGTGAGCTAATAGAGTTAGTGGCCTATTTACAGAACTCTAGGTGATACAGGAAGCAGTGCACTGCTCAGCAGCTTTTTTATTTAGTTTTTATGTTGTGGTACTTGTTATAGGTGTACGTTGAGGTTATTAGAACACTTTATTGCATGTCATTATAGAACACGCATGTCCATTGAAGGACTGGGAAGGCAGGGTACCTGGCCAGGCTTGCAGGTTAACCACTTTGTAAATAAGTTCCATATAAATAATTTTTATGCAATTTATCTTATGTGGGTATCAAAAAACTCTGACATGGTTCTGGACCTATCTTGGATTCCCAAGAAAAACATACATTTGAATCCTTTTCATAGCTGAAAAAAATGAAACGCCAATGAACCAGCTCTGTAGGAGCCTCATTGGGCACCGCTGCTATACGCGAAAAACACTCTATCATCCAAAGCCAGGATTCCCTCTCTACTCTGAGTGGCCCAGAAGGCAAGGCCAAGAGTTTAAACTTTGAGTAGCCACCCCAACAGAAATAATTCTCACTTCAAAACCATCAGCCAGTGCACAAATGTATGCACTGAAAAGGTACCATCAATGCCCAGGAGATCTGTTCTGCAGAGTCCATGCCTGAGCCGAGAGCAGTCATGAGTCTATTGACCCAAGGTAGTGCCTTAAATAAATACAGAGTTCCAGCCCTTCTGTATTTCTATTTAAAACACTGACCCAAGGTCACAGATGTATCATCTCTGGAACCTATCCTGTCAGCCCATCTACCACTCAAGCTCTGTTTCACCAATCTGCACACATTTGACGCCTCCTGTTCAGTTAAGCTGCCTCTTCTGCTATTCTCTTTGTATACAGTCGGTGTTTTTAAAAGTTAGGCTGGTATTGCCATTGTAGAGGAATAATTCCGTTAAAAGTTTAACACACAGAAGAATATGGCTGCCCCCTTTTCTTTGCTCCTAACTCTTTTGACCCCCTCATTCTATGGGCTAAATGCTACAATGATGCCTTTTTGTGGCTTGTTTGGTGCTATAAAGGTTTAGGTAAACACTAGAAAGGGTTGCATCTCCAGGGTATCACAGCCAGTCTGTAGGAATGAGGCAGAAACACTCCTAAGATGACGGCCTTGTTGTGTCCTATCTCCTGCATTGACAGGACTGGGAGGGTTGCTGTGGCACTTGGCATACACCCACTACACTCCAAACCGGAACACATAGGTAAAAGGCATTGTCATTTACAATGCCAATAGCTCTAACTCTCACAAATGCGGGATCTATTGAATTGCAAATGCTTGTTACATTTATTTTGACGTCCCGTACAAAGAAAGCTAGTAAATATTTAGTTAGATGGTATTAGTAGCACTGTGAAATATGATGGTGACCTCTTTATTATTCTGTATTTTCATAAAGTACATCAGTAAGGGTCCTTGATAGTCTGGATTCAGAGAAAGCAGTCATCAACTGTTGGTTGTTCATATGTCAACTGATAATTTGCATTTCACATTACTCCTTCAGAGTACTGCTTGTATGGCATGCGTACACTAGGAACACATGAATGAGTTGGGTGAGGATTGATCTCACTCTCTTGAGCCTGCCCTTTTTTGTCTAGAGTTGGTCAGCTTCACTTGAATAGGGGTAAAATATCTCTAATGAGCATAATTTGCAGAAAGTAGCGATTTAAAAGGAAAGAAAGTAAAAAAAAGAAATAAAAAAAAGAAACTTGATACAAAAAGTTACTTAAAGTGACGAACAACTTTTCAACAGTTTTTACATTTCTTACTGTGTATTGAAGTTGAAAAGAAAGATTGAGGAAAAGTTTAGTCTAAAATCTAAATGAACCTTTGGAATCACATTTAAATGGAAAAATAACCCTAAGTCCATTTTAGTGTACTGTTCTACCTGCTGTAACGGAATATATTAGCTTTCCTTGCCATCATTAATACTTTATGGGTGGTTGATGGTTGAAGTGATGGCTGGAAGGTGGGCTGTCTGTGTTTGTGTGTGCTGTGTATGTGCACATCGAGTGAGAGACTATCACTGATGATCAGTAGTACCCACATATTTACATTTCAAGCAATCACTACTGGCCTTGCCACACAGGTTTACATAGAAAACAACTTATTAGTGAGTACACTACCTTGTTCAAAACATAGTCATGCCTCTTGTTTTTTAATGCTTGTTCTTTTTTGGGAAACAAATCTTGCTCACCATTGGGCCAGTAGCAATTAATCTATATTGTGCCCAGTAAGCAGAAACTAACAAACTGAACAAAGCTTTTACCTTGTGTTTAAGTAGTGAACCAACAGATTTAAGAAGTGTTGTTGTGTGCAATAGGCTCAGACAGAGTGGCATCCTGGACCTCTTTGAGGCAAGTGTTTGTGTGACATTTATCAAACTTGTTGTTTTAGCACTCTCAACAACCCTGCAGACCAGATGGATGTGATTGGAGTTGGCGGCATAGACTTTGAAGATAACATAGCACGCTTCTCCTCTCGGGGGATGACAACGTGGGTAAGTTATAAGCCCAGAGTCTCACTCTTTTAGTTTAGCCACACTTGTGATTCAGGTGATGATGAAAGCACCAGGCAATGGAAAAATCTCTCACAAGTAAGTCCATCAGATCTCACTTGCGCTGCATTGTAGAGTAACACAGCTGCAGTGTAGATTTCAAAATCTAGAAACATTTATGAGTTTGTTTATTTTGGATTATTTACCTGGCACTGCTGTGAGGCTTTTTCACGGCACAGCAGTTAGAATGCGGTCGAAACAGACATTGAACAGTCATATTACTGGAATACCAGTACACTAGTCCCATGCATACTGTGAAAAATACAGGGTGTGCTTTCATGTAAATGAGGTTACAGGTTATAAAAATTTAAATACATCTACATTGGTATAGTATGCACATTCCGGCTACAGTCAAGCCTATTGCTTGGAACTTTGTTGGAATATTTTTGTAAGCCTTTTTATGATCTTTGAATGGTCACATTTTGCTCTAAGGGTCTGGACAGTTATGTGGGGTGCCACAGCTGCCATCTTCCTACTTTGAAATTACCATAAGCTGTCGGAATGCACCTATTTGTGTTCAGCACCCTGCTGTTATAAGGGGCACAAGGTGGTAGAGTGATCTCCATTTTCAGAGCCACTTTGCTATGCCGTAATTTAAGCGGGTGGGACGCTTACAGAGGAGGATTTTAAAAATTTGTGTCAAAATTGTCGACTTCCTTCCAATTGTGATCTTTGTTTTTGAAACAATGAAATTTAGCCTGGGAAAAGCATTTCTGGGGTTGGGGGAGTGTAGTAGACAGGAGAAAATCACAAATTAACAGTAATGTCACTCTTGCTGTTGTCTGTTTATTATGGTATTTGGTTTCTTCTAGGAACTTCCTGGAGGCTATGGCAGGATGAAACCAGACATTGTTACCTATGGGTCGGGAGTGAGAGGCTCTGGCATGAAGGACGGCTGCCGCTCTCTCTCTGGAACCAGTGTGGCATCTCCTGTTGTGGCAGGTGCTGTCACTTTGCTAGTCAGGTGAGCATTGACTGTGTAGAGCTGCTGTAGGTCTTCAACTTGACTTCCTGTGATTCACTTCTGATGAATATGAAGGCAAGAGTCACAAGGTTAAAGTATGTGTTTTCGCAGAGGGAAGGTTGCTGGAAGTGTGTACCACTCAAGGTACAGAAGTAGATGGAAGACTGTACATATTTCTATATTTCACATTTTCTTGCTCTTTTCAAAATTAACAACAAAAATTACACATTATGTTACAGTGAAACCATGGAAAATGGGGGTTTGTTACCAGTGTCCATGTCAACTTTACTGTTATGGTATACTTAAGCCATGCATTACTCTTTATCCATGAGTAAAAGAACTACTGATGGCCTGGTATGCACACAAATGACTGTTCATGTGTAACTTACATTTTTAATGTTTTATCAATTTAGATTTCGAAACAGTGTTTGAAATGTCTCCAAATCAGTAATCATATGACTCCTAAAACTGTGCCTAACAGGCAGGTGTGTGTTGGTACTGTGCCAACTTAAGGGAAGACTTGATTGTTTTTTGTGTTACCTATATTAACATGGGGAATCAAGGCACTCTTTCACGTTTTCCCTTTTCTTTCTCTATATTGTCTTTCTCTCTTCTTTTAATCTGGTTTCCTCTATGTATAGGCCATGCTGAATGAGTTATTATGATTATCCCTAAGGTATGCTCTATGTTAATGTTTTTCCTTTCTGGAAGCCATCATTAAGAGAAGAGTGCATATTTTGGCATTCCTTTTAGAACGATTACAATCCATTATTACTACTTTTTATGCAACAAGCTTTTGATTATTCCTTCTCCTGCTCCAAGTTACTTGGTGCGATACTGCTTACCTGCAGTACTGCTACCATCCTTCTCTTCAGCTGGGATCAGCACCCTCATTGAAGGTATGCCCTATTGAAGGCCTTGAATTACTTTTGTCCATTCCTGATATTCTTTGATTAGCTTCAGTGTTTGCTGGAGACATTTAGGGCCTGAGTGTAATATGGCAGACGGGATATTTGTCATGTTTGTGACAGAGTAACCCCCTCTCCAAGGTCATAATTATGCCCTTAGTAATCATGCACATGCTTTTTGTCTCTCTGTAGCATCTCACCAAATATCAGCTCTTTATTCATATAGTTTGACAAACACACCTATCTACAGAACCAATTTGGAAGTCAGAGTAGCATACTAGTGACTGCTCATTCGTTTACCAGTTGAGAACAATTAACTGTAGTGAAGCTTGCTTGTAGTCTAGGGGATTGGTAGTGTGACAGCAATCTGATCACTTAACTGGAACTCTCAGTAGAATAAATAAGGCTTTTTTGTGATGGATAATTAAAACCACAATTTATCACCTTTTTATTCTCTTCTGGCGCCTGACTGGATCAGGAAAACTGCAATATCTCCTACATATCAATACATGATGCATTGGCCTCTTTCACAACTACGTCCCACCTCCAGATGTGATGATACAGAGTTGCTTATAGAGCCCAAACCAGCAAACTGAGGACCGTTCCTCTTTTTCCATGCAATCAATGCCGATCCGTTCCCAACTTTATTGAATTCTTTAAAACAAAAACTGGACATTGTGCACAGATGTCTTCACCCCAAAATAAGCTATACTGCATTTGCAGGAAATATGAGTTGGCCATGGACCCCCACCACGACTTCTTTTGGTGCTTCTGCACTTAGCCCTGAAACACATGTGCCTTGATGCATCAGAAGGCCATTAGAGAGTCAGAAGTCTAGTTGCACAAAAGGAGGGGATGTTCCAAGTTGCAAGGTTTTTCTCGTTGTGTTCTCAATTTTCAGGTAAGCCCAGGTCAAAGTCCAAGGACAAGTCCAGATACAAACATAAGTAAAAGCATGGTTTTCCATCCCCTCAGCTCTTCTACTTTCGGGATACATTGCATAGTCAGTGAGCCAAGGTCTCAACTTGCCATTTACATCCTATTCTGGGTTGATTCCTGGTCTTGAACTGATGTGCCCCAAGTTCCTTAGGTCATGGTTGACTATGCAGCGGTTTGAGGACTTCAAAGAGGCCATGCTGCAAGATTTAAAAACAATTCTGTTTCTTCTGATGTACCTTGGGCTGTATGGATCGGTTGGGGCCTCCAGCTGGGCTTCGGCAGGAGAGGTTCTTCACTGGTGCCGAATGACTGTTCTTCCTCGGCCAAGCCATCTGCTGGCACAAGGCTAAACCTCCACACCCTTAATGGTTCTTCTTTGTGTAGTGCTAGCCTCTGCTCCAGAGGCACCAATTGCGGAATCAGTCCTGACTCTCTCAACAGATCAAGAGCTAGCTTCAGTGCATTCTGTGTCACGCTGTCACTGAGGTGCAGCCTGGGTTTAAGGATGACTCCCCTATTGCTCCTCTGCCCTGAAATCACTACAGTGAGGATGACGATGATGATGAGACAGACACCCTACAACCCCACCCGTTACATTGATGCTAGACCCTAAGAATGCCAGCAGCTCGGACAAATCGCCTGAGACTTACCTGAATTTATCCGTGTGTGTGTGTCCCTGTTCTGCTTTCCCTCTTATCTCATAACCTAGCTTACAGAACCTCTCTGGAATGCACTTCTGAGTTTAAAGAAGACATTTATTGTTCTTAATTCTCCACCATGAGGTTCCTGAGAGACGAAATTAGTAGATTGGAAGCACACGTTCAAAAGTAGTCGCAGCAGTGAAAGCAAAATATATCAAAGTACTTCTCAGTTGCAATGCACACAGCAAATAGATGTGATTATATTATAGCATAACTTCAAAGCAAAGCAAAAAAAAAGTCAAAATTCATCACCGTATGGGCAAGGCTGTAGGGCCTATATTCAGCTTCATCTTTCTGGGGTCGGCAAGTAGATGACTCCGGTCAACTGCGAGAAAGAGATTTTCTACCCAAACGGGAGACAGGCAACTGACGTCTACATTCCTGTCTGAAGTCAAGCAGATTCAATCGACCCCTGCTGTAGCCCAGAGTCATCCTTAAAACAAACTCAGTGTGAGAACCGAAGAAACCTGGAGAGTGGCCAATTCTGCTGAGCTCCTCGTTCTCAGACTGGATTGCGATGTAAACACAAAATCTACGTGCTCTTATCAGCTAAGGTCTGGTGTGAAGAAAACAGCTTGGTCCATCTTGTGGAAAAACACAGCGTGGAAAAACACAGCTCATCTGCAATGTCTCAACTGCAATGTCTAACCCCACGTTAAAGCCAATGGGCAGCTAACCTAAATAGCAAATGTAATGTCTAATGTCATGTCAAAGCCAATAGGCAGCTAAACTGAATACAGCATGTAATGTGCTACTGGTGAACATTGAGCAACTAATATGCGCAGTGGTGAAACACAGTCATTGGTCAAACACAATTAATAGCATCACAGTCCCTACTGAGGAAAGTTCTTCCTTTGTGGTGGTGTGTAGGGCCTTGGAATTACAATTCCTCTCTGTTTGACCTGGCCCTTTCTTCAAGGTCACTCCAGATTTTTGCCTGCTTTTGCTGAACCTCTTTTATTGGCTTCTCCGACTCTTGCTAGTCGCAAATAGCTTGTGATTTGTTTCCCTTAAACATAGTAAAAATGGCATACACCCAGTTGACACATTTAATTTACTTGAAAGTCCTAGTAAATAGTACTACCTGCACCCAGGCTCTGTAAATTATAAGCTAAATGTGGGCTGCAGCACTCATTGTGTCACCCACTAAAGTAGCACTGTAAAACATGTCTGAGGCCTGCCACTGCAGCCTGTGCAGTTTTAAAAATGCTATTTCGACCTAGCAAAATAAACCTTTTGCTAGGCCTGAATTGACCTGTTGAATATTTATAGGTTGCCCCTAAGGTAGGCCCTAACTACTCCTAGGGCAGGGTGCATGGTGTTTAAGAGGTAGGATATGGGTATTTATGTTTTACATATCCTTACAGTGAAAAACTCCTAAAGTTGTTTTTCGCTATCTCTCCCATAGCACTGGGTTTCCTTATGACACCTAAGTGATCATTTTAGTTTTTGGAACAGATAGGGTAGTGTGTCTTCCATTCATTTGAACTGTAATTTAAAATTCCGAATGGTGAAGTCAGATTTTAAATTATTGTTCTGTAAATTTCAATTTTAGAAAGTTGCCATTTTTCAGCTTAAACCAAATATGCCTTTTTGCCAGGGTCAAATGATTGTGAATGGTTCTCCTGTGGTGTTTGTGTATTCCTTCCAGACATGGGGACAAAAGGGCCTTAGGTATGGGGCAAAGTGTTCTGCTCCTGGCCAGGATGTCCTAGGAGGTTGTGTTCAGGCCTTCCTGCCCTTCAAAGGATAGTCTCAGGGTTATGCCCACCCCTTCTGATTTTTAAGGGCTGTCCAACCTACCACTAAGAAATGCAGCTCATACCTAGACAGTTTGATGCCAAACACAGGAAAAAAGTTGAGACATCCCCCACCCACAACCTGGCACTGGGGTTAAACGTGGCACCTTCAGAATCTCTCCTCAGAACACTCCTGGACCTATGGAAGATTCAGAAGAAGGACTGCCCTGCTGCCTGAAGAAAGAAGACTGGACCTACTTGCCATGAACCCAAACACTCCAGAAGTGATCCCAAGGGTCACTTGGCTGACCTTTTGTTTGAGATACAGGGACACAATAAGCTTACAAAGGTCTTCCTGAAACTGCCCAGCTGACCAACACAAACTGGTTCCTGACTGAGCCCCAAGCGAGTCCTGATTCCCAAGAGGTGCCCCACCTGGTCCTTGACCCTTGACTGGCATTAAGAGTGTTCTCCTCTTGAACTCGAGCTGAAGATCAAGAGCTTATGGGCTCTTCGTGACCACAAAGCAAATTCTTTGTAACAAATGAAGACTATCCATGAGACACGCAAATCTCTAGTGAAGACTGCTCTTCCACATCAGCCACAATACTCCAAGTGAGTAGTGACTGCGCACATTTACTGCCAATGCAAATCTTCAGTGACACCTGGCTCTTCGCCCTACAACCTACCATCCACAATGACTAATCTGCTCCTCGCGACGATTATGATCTTCGTGTGGCTGTCATGAGGCTTTCTTGGGCCCACTTTGGTTCGCCGTT
Source organism: Pleurodeles waltl (assembly GCF_031143425.1). NCBI lineage: Eukaryota > Metazoa > Chordata > Amphibia > Caudata > Salamandridae > Pleurodeles > Pleurodeles waltl. The sequence continues at coordinate 271,210,362 of NC_090451.1, read as the reverse complement.
TTAGCTTAGTTTTACACACTTTATGCTTGCACAATATTATTCTGAGAAGATGCTGTTCATTTTGCTAGTTTTCAGAAAGCCTTTCACACAATGTATCTGTACACTCTGTTCAAGGCCAGGAACATAGAACAAGATATCCCAGTGCTTGCGTTGCATGTTCGAAGATAGCCTATAACATCTAGGGATATCATTGTATCAGAGCTGTGCCTCTAACACAGTTTGGTTTTGATTACATAAATGGTGCACTGCCCTACAGGGGTCAGAGGAACGAATGCTGTGTTCAACATGCTACTCTGCTGACACTAATCTTTCTTCTTGAAGAGAAGGATTGCCAACTTCACTCAACACTGGCTTCCTGGCTCAGCTCTCCAGGTGTGGGGGTCTCAGGCTTACCTCCTAGATCGGGCACAGGGTACGTCCGCTATGATCCCAGAGTGCAGGTAGTGATAGATATATAGATCTAATATGGCCATGTTTTAACTTTTTATTCTTTTCACCATGCTAGTAATGCCGGTTACACTGCTTTGTTTCATCGGCTCAATAATCACAAATCATTCTGTCTTTGCAAGAATATGATTATTTCAATAAATATTGGAAAACCTTTATTCGTATCTTTCTTTTGTTTGCCCTGGGCATGCATGAGTAAAACAATGAAAAGGGTAAGATCTGTTTCTGCTTCTTCATTGGGAGTCAGTCATGTTCAAGGTTGCCAAAATCATCTGTTACCCTGGGATGGTTGGCGTTCAGGTGAGGCACCGTGAGTTAGCTGGGATTTGGGTCAACTGTTCCTGATGGTGTAGATGGACTCAGTCCTCTCGTCCTGAAGTTCAGTTACCCTAATACGCAGTCCTACCTTTTAGTGGAAACCATACAACATGGTGCCACCAACGTTTATAGGTCAGGTATTTACTACCGGGTCTCCTGAGTAGTTCTTGTGTGTACCCAAGATCCCCTATTCACCTTAAAATGGAGACCTCCATGGTTTTGGTGATTAAATCCTCAGCATTATAGGAAGTAGCTATATTTGTCTGTAGGTTGTTAAAGTTTGAACATGTAAAATGGTACGCCACTATAATATGTTCCCGCTCTGAATTCCATTCATTAAAATGGTGAATGTTATTAATATTCTTGCTAATTTGCAGACCTGCTGTTCTAGCATACTTAACATTACATTGTATTGTACTGTACTAGTATTTATATAGCGCTTACTACCCCTGACAAGGTGTTATCATGGAACCTAAAAGGAATTAGTGGTGGATTAGTATAGGGAAATACGAGTACAGTTTTAGTATTATTATGAGTTAATTTGAGCCGCGGGTATGTGAGTTTGTTAGTTGGTTTGATTGGCGTAATGGAGGGGTGGAGGAGGGAAGAATCCAGAAGTGTTAATTGGGAGTTTATGGTAATAGGTTTTAGGCTTGGGATGAGTAAAGGGGTGATGGAGGAGGGAAGAGTCTGTGGAAAGGGTTACGGAGATCATAGTAGCAGGGTGAGATAAATGAGGGAGAATTTAGTAGGGTTGTTTGGGAGATCATGGTAGTAAAGTGAGGTTTGGGTGAGTTAGATGTGAAAGAGGTGGGAAGAGCTTAGGCGGGGTTATTTAGGAGATGAAAGTAGTAGAATGGATTTGGGATGAGTCAGAGTGGGACTGGAGGATAGATTGATAGAGATATGACATATTGTATAGACAAAGTGTGATATAAAATGAGAGCAGGGATTTATAAGTATCTAATCTAACAATTTATCTAGGAGTTATGCAATGACCTATGAACATGTTAAGCATAGAATAACATATATATACATATGCACACATATATGTACATACATATTTAAACCATGAATAAGTATACATTAGTTAAACAGGTTTAAAGAGTATGTGTGTAGTATATTGTTATGACATAGTAGCGATACATATTTTCTAAAGAGCCATATATAACTAGAATATACACATAATCAGATAAATATCAACATAAGCATATGTAGTCCATAGTTGTTTGAATATGGTGGTTATGAAGGAAAGAGCCAACTCTTGAGTAGATTTTTGAAGACAAGATAATTATCTGTGGCTCTTATAGTTGGGGGTAATGAATTCCATAGTTGGGCTGCTTGAACGGAAAAGAATGTACCACCTATATTTTTTTCTTGTATGGTTGTGTTCTAAGGCGTGGTGCCAATCTTGAGCGGAGGTTTCTTTGTTGAATGTATTTGGTTATTTTGTTTCTGTTAAAAAGTGGTCCTGTTCCATATATAGCTTTGTGGGTGATACAAAGCAGCTTGAAGGTGCATCTTCTGGCAACTGGTAACCAGTGTAGTGCGCTCAAGGCAGGGGAGATGTGGGCTTGTGGCTTTACATGTAATAGTAGCCTGGCTGCGCAGTTCTGAATACGTTGTAGTTTGTTCATAATAGATAGATAGAGATGATCCATGGTAGAGGCCATTGGCATAATCCAGTTTGGATAGTACAAGTAAGATAGTAGCTTGCACTTTGTGTGGAAATCCGAGGTGGGGGAAGATGCGTCGTAGAGTCTTCAAGGTGATGAAGCTTGTTCGTGCTAATTTGTCCACTTGGTCATTCATTGTTAGCTTGGAGTCCATGGTGATTCCAAGGTTTGTAACTTCCTTGGATAATTGAGGAGGTGGTCCGAGATTTTCAGGCCAGGCGCTCAGTGGGTCATCATTTTTCCAGTCACCACATATGAGTATTTCTGTTTTGGAGGCATTTAGTTTGAGATGGCTCCAAGTCATCCATTGATCAACGGCTCTGAGGCAACTGAAGATTTGTGAGTTTTCAATGTTTTTGGGGCATTCTAATTTAAGTAGTATTTGTGTGTCATCTGCATAGTTGTAGCATGTGAGATGAAAATCATTGATCAGTTCTGGTAATTATATCATGTAGATGTTGAAAAGCAAAGGTGAGATGATTGAACCTTGGGGACCCCTGCTTTTGTGAGGTCGGGTTTGGACGAGAAGGGGGCGAATAGATGATATTAGTTATTTTTTGAAGGTAGGATGTAATCCAGTTGAGAGCAGTCCCTTCTATGCCAGCTTTGTGGAGTCTTTGAATGAGGGTGTCATGGTCAACCGTATCAAAGGCAGCCGAGATGTCCAAGAGAAGTAGTGCAGCAACTTCTTTGCGGTCGACTGTGTTTTTAAGATCATCCCAGATTGCAATGAGTGCCGATTCAGTGCCTCTTCCTGTGCAGAATCCAGTTTGGAAGTCTGAAAGTATAGAATTGTCTTTAATGAATTGTGACATCTGGGCAAATGCTGCTCTTTCTATCAGTTTGCCCAGGAAAGGTCCATTTGTGATTGGTCTGTAGTTGTTGGGGTCTTGCAGGTCTAGGTTTTTGTTTTTTAATAACGGTTGTATGTATGCCTTTTTCAGGTCTACAGGAAAAGTTCCTGTAGTTAAAGAGTGGTTGATGATTCTTCTTACATATGTGGCAGCAGAAGTAAATAAAAGAATGTTCCTGAAGATGTGTGGTGGGCAAGGGTCAGAAGGGCACCCGGAAGGTCTGCTTGCTTTGACCAAATCCATAAGTTCACCTTGTGACATTTGTTTGAAGGACTGTAGAGGCTGGGTTGGTTTATTCTGAGAGGGTATTTTAGGAAAGGGGTCGGTACTGATGGTTTTCTTCTGTTGTGAATAGGAGTCCAATGTGTCTGCCTTGGTTGTGTAATGAGTTGCTAGTTTCTTTGCAAAATCTTGAGTAGTGGGATGACTTCCTTCCATGCATATAGGTTTTCGAAATTCATTGATAATTTTATAAAAATCTTTGGTTGCAGATTTAGCATTTTGAATTCTGTCTGAGTAGTACCCTTTTTTAGCTTTTTTGATTGATGATTTTTATATTCTGTTAAGTTTGTATAGCTGCAGTTTGTCCTGACTGTTTGTTTTGATCCAGGTCCGCTGCAACTTTCTGATTTGTTGCCTTATCTTTTTAAGGTCTGTGTTTCTCCAAGTTGTTGGTTTTCTTTTGTCATGTTTAGTTTTTCTGAGTGGTAGTAGGATATCAAAAGCTTCCTGTAGCCACTCATAAAGTTTTGGAACAGGAATAATTGTATCTGTGTTGGCTCTTAGTTGTGTTTCTAAGTCATCAAAATTGAGTTTGCTCCAAGGTCGATGGGTGCGTGTATGTAAGTAGTTGTGGGGTGTGTTGATTTGTGGAGTTTTATGTCAGAAAGTTATCAAATGGTGGTCTGACCATGTGATTGGCGTGTTGCTATGAACGATAACTAGTTCAGGCTTAGCAAAAATGACATCTAGGATGTGTCCAGCGATGTGTGTGGGATTGTGTACAATCTGGTGTAGCTTCAATGCGACTAGGCCAGTGGTGATAGCTTTTGAATGGGCTATATTGGGTTTGTCAAACCAAATGTGTTGGTCCCCAAAACTGCATTGGTTTAAGTATAATGTAATAAGGTTTGAGACTGTATCTAGAAAAGTGTCTGGGAATGTTGAGTTGTTAGGTGGAGGTCTGTAAAGGAGGAGAAAGTAACAGGAGGAAGTTGGAGTAGGGTGGCATCTGTTGAGGAGGGCTTTTCAACCTTGTATGGAAATGTTTTCTGTTTTACTGAGATTTATAGCCTGTTTTAATATAATAGCTAGTCCACCTCCTCTCTTGCCTATATGGTTTTGTGTGATGGTTTGATAGTCTGGAGGAAGGGCTTCATGCAACACTGGGGCCTTGTCATCTCCCAACCATGATTCTGTTAAGAATAGTAAGTCAGGTTGTGTGTCTGTGAGCAGGTCGTAGATGTGGTGCTTGTTTTCTGAGAGTGACCGAGCATTTATGAGCTGGCAGTTTAGAAAAAGTGTTGGTGTTAGTGGCGGTTGGCGGCTGTGTTATTTTGCTTAGGAGAAGTGTAAGCAGTATATTTTGAGCATGTAGCAGGTGTGTTGTTAGTTGTGATAACTGTGTGAGGGTCACAATAGTCTTGTTTTTCAATACAGTGTTCCTCTTCCAGCAGGTTTAGGAGACATTTTGTTGGGTCTGTGTGTGGGTGCTGGACTTGGTGGCTGAGAGAGACATGAAGAGTGTACTGTTTTTTGTAGGGTTGCCTTATGTAAAAGACAAGGGGATGCTATGTTGTTAAAAGTGGCATGTTGTTTATTTTGTTTGTGTCTGTTTAGTGTGGATGGAGTATGGGTTAGGGGTGGCGGAGGAGCATGTGGATCATGATGTAAGGCTCTAAATTGTGCAATGGAGGAGAGGCGGGTGAATAAATGTTGCTGTGTTGGGGTGCGTGTGGTAGATGTTTGTGAAGAGTGAGAATGTAGGGGTAAAGATTGGACGGAATTTGTATTCTTTGTGTAGTCATGAGGGTGGGAATGGGTGTGACGATAAGTATAATTAAGGTTTCTGTTGATTTGATGTGCTGATGTGTGTGGTCTGTATTGTTTTTGTGGAATAGTGAGAGGGGATATTGATGTTGTTTTTGGTGAGGTATTTGTATGTGAGTTAGTGCCGGTGAGTGATATTAGAGTATTACAGGGGGTGTTGATGTGTTTTGGAGATTAATGTATGAGGTGTGTAAGAGGGGATGGATGTGTGTCGGGAGTTTGTGTTAGTTGTGATGAATGGAAGAGGTAATATGTGTGGTGGAGTGGAGTGTGAGGATTGTATGGTTGAGCGTAATTGGTGAAGAGAGCGTTTGTAGATGGTGTGTTGGAAGGCTGGGTTTAGGAATTGTCATGATGAAAGGTGGTCTGTGTGGAGAAAATAGAGGATAGTGTTGTTGGTATGTATGAACAGGGAGTGTGTATCTGGAAGGCTGACAGCAATGTATAGTGTGGTTTTGTGTTGTTTGATGGCAGGTTGTGTTAGTGGGAATGGACAGAGTAGTGTTTGCTGTGAGAATGAGGGTGTTTTACTGTTGTGTTTGTGGTGGATATGTGTATAGGTGTTGTGTATGGGGTATCGTGTTGGATGATGGGACATTGCAATCTGTATTCGGTCAGTTTGTGATGCAAGAGTTGGATGTCTTTGCAGATGTTGTGTTTGCTTGTTGATGGATGTGTAGGGAGTAAGTTCCTTTCTGATAAATGGGAAATTGGGCAGCATTTCTGGCCTTAGGCCCTACCAGTCCTGAACAGGCCCAAACAGGCAGCTGTCCTTGTCCTCTCCACCCTTAGCTGAGATGCCCTAAGCCCTTGCTTAAATAGCCCTACTGGCCAATAGAAACCTAGTCCTAACCCTAACCAATCAGATTTGTAACCCTAACCCCCACAACCAATGGGAGACCCATCCCTAATCACCAATCATACCCCTAATCCTGCCAACCGATCACTAGCCCAGCCCTAAAAACCAGGAACCAATCAGAATCTCAGCCCTACTGCCAATCACAAGCCCAGCCCTAAAAACCAGGAACGAATCAGAATCTCAGCCCTACTGCCAATCACAAGCTTTACTCTAATCCCTAACCCAATAGAAAGACCAGCCCCCAACAACCTAACACAACACCATATGCAAGAACCAATAGAAACTTATATAAGGGCCAAGTTAACTGAAGCCCAGTCCCCGTGGGAAGGGAAGAGGTAACTGCTGCTCTATTCAGAATCTCCTTGGATACAGACAGGCTGAATCCACACTTCCAAGCTAGCAGTCTACTTTCCGGGTAAGGTAGAGATTGTAAAAAAAAAACACTGAAATACTGCTTGTCGCGTACTCTGAAATGTGACTTTTGTAAGGCAAAAAACAGGACAGTTTCTATACACAATTTAAATCAACAGAAACGATTAAGCAGTCTCCTGAACCCACTCTGCAAGATGTATGTAGCCTTTTTACATAGAAAACAGGGGGGTGGAGGGAGTGCTAAAAAAACAACAAAAAAAACAAACACTTTGAAATGCCAAGCTGCCTGAAACACTGGGAGTCTACAGTAAACTGGCACGGGTAGCAGTAAAAAACACTTTTAACAAAATATATTTCCCAGAAAAGTCTGGGCCTCCTTACCTAGGTCTTTTAGGAATCCTTGATCACTGGGCTATATTAGGGCATAGGCAAAATGCTTGTGCTGAGCATGCGCTACCTAATGAGGGTGGCGATGTCACCCTCCTGGTTGAGGCTCACAAAGCTTTTAAAACTGAAGTATTTTACTCATGGGTCACTTTTCCTGTAGTTGACGCTAATACACAAACATTTCACACATGCATTGAAGCTCCCTTACCAGGCCAATACAGAGCTTACAATGATTTAGAAAAAAGCATTTACGTATCTGGAACATCAATATTTGTTCCAAGGCACCCTACCACGTGTATTACAAAACATTAGACTGGGTCCCCTCAGCACTGATGGGACTACGTGGCCAGTCCTAGCCAGCTGCACACTATATCCTAACATACAACAGTTAAATGTAGGTGATATATGCCAACTAGTTACACTATACAGACGTTTGGCGCAGTTTGTTATGCATACACTAACAACTGGCCCAGTGAAGGCTGTTCAAGCTGTACAGCCACAGGTAGCTGTGCCTGTGATTAGTCCTGTAATTATCAATGCTAAAATAGGTAAAATACCCACCAGATGGGAGGAAATCCCCTTCTGGATTGCACAAAAAGCAAATCAGCTTGAAGCAATGTTTTTCTGTTTATGGGACCCCAGGATAAACATAGAATTCTCTCTATGTGCTTGCCACTTGGGATGGTTCCCCACCAGTGTGAACCTCCACATGCAGCTCCTCATGTGGACTTGTACTCGACAAGTTAAACTCATCAGCGGAACAAATCTGGTCCCTTCATTCAACTGGAGCTCTAAAGTGGTCAGACCCGACTTGTGACTTTATCCTGGTCCAGTACAACCAGATAACTGTGAGTGGTGCTTTGTGCCTTTTTGCATTTGGTACGATTTTTCCCTCAAGCTTTAAAAAATCATAACTCCGGTTCTACTAATTGGGGTTTTGCCTTTTTGGTATCATATAGTTATTTAAATTCTCTCTAGTTTTCTAAATTGGTTTGGGATTTTACCGGTGTGGTGTTTTCACTTTATTACTGTTTGAGTGCTGCATAAATACTTTACACATTGCCTCTAAGTTAAGCCTGACTGCTTTTGTGCCAAGCTTCCAGAGGTTAAGGCATAGGTTGATTTAATGATTTTTGTGTTTCACCCTGACAAGGATTGTAGTTTTTACCTAGGAGGGGGTTCTCATACCCCTTAACAAATGACCCAATTTCATACACCCATGGTGGAGATTAATGCTAACTCATTGACAGAAATTCTGTACCACAGGCCATTGACACCTGAGCAGTCGCTGATGTGGGACCCATATACCAATATAATCCAAATCCCATGTTTTGTTCCACTGGCGACCCGCCCCATTGTTCCACTTCACAGACTGGCTACGTGAGACCTATCTTTCCTCACAGCACCAGATTCTGGGAAAACTTGGATTTAGGCCTAGATGAGCAAGTTGAACCTTAATGTCTTTCATATTGCTCCTTCGGAGAGTGAATCCAAAAAGATTCATACTTTGGGCAAAAGAGTCTTTCATCTGTCAGTATGGCTCTATGGGCCTTGACCTCTGTGTGTCTCTTGGCTTGTTATACACCCCCTGTAAGGCACAAGGAGAAAGTTCTTGCCTGCACAGTTTGAGGATTTGATGAACTTTGCAGGACTGTACTTGATGGTCAAATATAGTTTTTTGGGGAGATGTCCAGGCTTCCCTGATGGAACTGTCTTTTGAACAACCAGGCACTTAGTTAAGAAAGCAGACTCATTGCCTCAAGTGGTTTAAGGACACTATAAAGTTTGTTCTTTGGGCCTTCTTTCTCCAGTTTCACCACCAATACCAGAGGTTTAGAAGCTACTCACTGGGGTCTTGCCTACAATCAGTAGGATATGTCTCATCCTGTTGAACAACCAGCTCATTCCTTTCATTCTCCAAAGGAAGGGGCACTTGTATTGGACACAAGCAGATGCTATAGTCCTCTTCTTCCTCCTCTCCTACTGCAGCTCAAGCCGCTTTAGTTTCCTTTTCAGTGGTCCTCTAGGCTGAAATGGGGCAAAATTATTTTTTGCCTACGCTGATGGCATGCAATAACTTTGAACCAATTTAATCTTCATACTGCTCTGTTTGATTACGTTCTCATGTTTTTTGGCTACTTTTACCCACTTTCCTTGAAACATTGATAGACCATGCTGATATACTCTTCAGAGGAGTTGAGCCATTGTTGTCAAGGATGTGATCGATGTGGTGCCTGGTGCACAGAGGGGGACAAGCTGCTACTTCTGGTACTTCTTGGTTCCCAAGAAGGATAGAGTGCTGAGGTCAGTGCTGGTCATAAGGCTTCTGAACACACTCAGGAAGGTCTTGTTCACAATGCTGACACTGGCCCAGATTCTGCTGGTGTTGGATCCCGCAGACTTCAAGTTGTGCTTGGATATGTTGATCTTAAAGTTCCCCAGGGGCGCTACTTTTGGTTTTGGTGGATATAGAACATTTCCAATTCACTGTCCTGTCCTTCAGCCTTGGCTCACCCATTCAGTTTATGTAGGTGGTGTCAATAGTCATGGCTCATCCTCAGAGATCGAGGATACATGTATTCCCTTATCTCTAACTGGCTGCTGAAGACTAGCTCACCTTAGCTAGCCTGGGACCACCTGCACAATCTGTTTTGTTGTTGTCTACCTGGGGGGTTCTTGACCAACAAATGGAAATCTCATCTTTGGCCCATCCAATGCATTCCTGTCATGAGTTATGTACATCTAGGCTATAATGGCAATGTTGCAGCATGAGCCTTTGTTCAGTTCCAGATGTTTTTGGAACTTCTTGGTCTCCTGACGTTGTGCATATGGCTAGTGCCTCATTAACGTTGGTATATGTGTGTCTTGCATAGAGCCTTTACCTTCAATGGGTGGAGCACTAGAGGTGCCTGTTTGACAACAGCTGGATCTCTGGCAAAGCAGCCCAGAACATTCTGTGGTGGTTTGCAAATATCAGTCTGCCAAGCAACAGCCCACTGTCCTTGCATTATCCGGACCAGCTGGAAGAAGGTGTGATCATAGGGATTTGGTCTTCAGTTGAACAGTGCCACCACGTCAACCAGTTGAAGCTGTGCATCGTGTGCCTGGTCCTCAGAGCCTTTCTGCCTTCCATCAAGGGCTGGTCTGTTCAAGTTCAGACAAACACAGCCATGTTGTACTGCAAAAAGGAAGACCGCATTTGGTCCTGTGGCTGTTGGAAGTTCTCGGGTTGTAGATCTGCCTGGGGCCTTTCTGGATTGCTTTAGCGGTCAGTAAGCTGTCAACGGATGTGCTCAGCAGACTTTGCTGTGCTGATCACGAATGGCACCAGCTCCCAGAGATAACTTAAAACATCTTCTCTAAGTGAGGCTCGCCTTTGAATGATCTGTTAGCAGCACCTGAGAACGATCACTGTCTGGTCTTTTTGTGCCTTGGAGGTCCCAATGCGACGCTCTTTAGGTGACACATTCTACCTTCAGTGGGACTGTAGCCACTTCTCTGCATTCCCATCTTGCGACTGATTCAGCATATCCTTAGAAGAGTCCAGAATAACTGAGCACGACCTATCCTAATAGTTCTTACCCTGGGCTTAGAGAGTCTGATGTGCTAACCTGCTGATTTTGATCATATGCTCTCCATTTCGGCTGCTTGGTTGAGAGAACATTCAGTCGCAACAACAGGGCAGGATTTTGCAACCAAACCTCTATAATCTACACCTCTGTGCATGCAAATTGAGCAAAATCAACGGAGAGGCTTTGAAGTTTTAACACAAGTGTTGGATGTTATTGTGACTGCTCACTGCTGTCCATCAAGGTAATTTGTTTTGAATATTGGTTGAATTGCATTGCATGGTGAGGGAAACGATGGGGTCATCCCTCTGCAGATAAACTATTCTGATGTTGTTCTGGCCTGGCAATAACAAAGAGCACTGGTGGCAACGCATTAACAAGCGCATCCCAAGTGGTACCCCAGTTGTGGGACATCCAGCCAACCTAGCAGAACACTATTTATTTTGGCTCTGCCCTAGTAGGCCCCTGCCACCTGGGATCAAGTTGCTGGAATTTAGGGATACCCCCAGTCCAGCTATGCCATAATTGCAAGATACCAGAAGCACACTATTGAAGTCCAATTCTCATAAAAGAAGTAACTGTAAGCCCATAATGAGTTCCGGTTGTGGTTTATTCTTCATACTTATCACATCACATATGACGTCCAGTATGTACAAGGAGCCCCACGTATTTCATCATATTGACTTTTTCAAGGCTGCAAGAATAGAATGCAAACAGCTCCACATTAACAGCTGGGGATAACAACAGGCTATGTAGAAAGAAGCTGCTGAGCACCTTCCTCATTCTCAATACCAAATAAGGTAGTGTCATGTCTCAAGGTGATTCTGTTCCACCGCAATCAGTGCTGGTGATGTAGAGTAACAAATTAAAAAACGAAAGCTGTCCAAACATGCGCATGCACATGTGTCCCTATTCCGTAATGTGAAAATCAAAATTGCACGTTGAAAATTCTGCGAAGTTTATATAAGCAAGAGGTTGTGATAGAAGTCAAAAGGCTCACAAGCGAGAACCAGTGATTAAAAAGAAAATTAGGTGACAGGAGAAACCATCAATAAATGTCCAACCCGCCAACATTCATGAACCGTTCCTGAGATGACCATCAGGTAAAACGGTCCCGGAGCGTGGGATACAATATGTTAAAAATCAAAAAGTAGGAGGTCAGTGTATCATGAATGCTAAGAGAACGGAAAGGGCCATTTAAAACAACTGAGGAACCTCCCATCCTGTAAAAATTTACAAATATATCTCAATATGAGAAGTGAGTGGGTCTTCCAATCCCACCAAAAAAGGACGGCTGCCTGTACATACTGGATGGCATATGTGATGTAAGAAGTATGAAGAGTAAACCATGACTGACACTCACTATGGGCTTTCAGTTGCTTCTTTTATGAGAATTGGACTTCTATTGTGTGCTTATGGTATCTTGCAATTGTTGTTTTGGCCTGGCAAGGTTTTGCTTTGGTCATTTTTAAACATTATTTGCCATCTCTTTAGGCCTTCCTTCGTATATCTGATCAGCCGACTTTAATGAAGTCACTCATGTGCGCCTTGAGACACTCAAATGGGTCTGTCTTACTACCTTTACCTTGGTGCACTGCGACATTATGTTGAGGGCATTGTCTGTCCAGCCTCCATGTTCTACCTTTTGTCCAGACAAGTTAGTACTTTAGAGTCTGACTGCATTTCTCTCTAAATTGACGACACCCTTTCATGTAGGAGAGTATGGCACACTCCCTTTAGTCTTCTCTTCAGAACATCCCTATAAGGAAAAAATGAGGGTTCTTTGGTTCAATCGTTAGTGGGACTTTAGTTTTTACTTAGATAGGACTGGGGCCGTCAACTTTTTTGGGGGATTTATTGATGCAGATAGAAAGGTCCATTGCAGAACACAATATATTTATGATACATTGTTCTCTGCATCAAGTTGTGCTATGCAGTGGCCAGAAAAAAACCTTCAGTGGCCCCTCAGGCGCTTTCGACCAGAGTAACAAACAGTGTTTGCTCAAGGCATTCCAGTATTTGATTTCTACCAAGCTGCTTAAACTGTCTTTCCATGCCTTCACCAGTCATTACTGTACTGACTCGCAGGTCTGCAGGGATGGCCAGTTCGACGCCTTGGTCCTGCAGGACTTCCTGGTGTAAAGTCCACTACTTAGACACAGCATCTTTGTGAGGGTACTGCTTTGGTAGCTCTTCAAAAGGTACAGAATTCAGGACTAGAAGTATCCATCAGAAGAACAATTTACTTACCTTCAGTTAGAGTCTTTCTGGTGGACACTATGTGTTATTGCTGATTCCTCACAACCCACCCTGCTCCCAGTTTTACTTTTCGTAGGTGATATAGTTCCAGGCTGGAAGTCATAGATTGTCAAGACGTTTGAGGTCTGTTGGTTTGAGTTGGAGGGCACCCAGACATTTTCTGAGATTAAATTGACGTCAGCCCAAAAAGGTGATTCCCATATGTAGCTCTGTACAATCGTTTCTGGTGGCACGGAGGAGTCCTGATGGAGGCTTATAGTGCCAACTGTTAGCCCATGTGGGTTAGTCAAGAGATTTCCAGATCCAATCCAGCACCTGAAGAGATTTGGAAGGGGAGGAATCTGCAGTTAGAGTATCCACCAGAAAGAGTATTACTTGCAGTTAAGTAACTTCTTCTTCTTATCCCCATGATGCTCAGTTTACCTCCAAACGTTGGTTAGAAACCATGTTCCCACCTATAGCTAATATACCTATGTAAGTGCAGTCCAAAGGTTTCTTCAGACTCCCCACTGTCTGACACTTGTTGGCTCCTGATTGGTCGATTCACAGAATTATATTTACATTCTAGCTTTCCAGCCATGGGCTCTTGCCTATAACTAGCCCAAAGTTTATCAATCTGTATCTAATAACCACAAGCTGTATATCATTAATTTCCTCTTACAGTACGGTTCGGAATCGTGAACTTGTGAATCCTGCTAGTATGAAACAGGCTCTCATCGCATCAGCATCTAGGCTTCCTGGAGTCAATATGTTTGAACAAGGCCATGGAAAGCTGGACCTTCTCCGAGCCTATCAGATCCTTAACAGCTACAAACCCCAAGCCAGGTCAGTGGGTTTAGTTTTCATTTGTTTCCTATTTATTTTCTGGTACGGGCATAATATGTTTTCCTTTTTGGAGTTTCATGTGAGTTAGCATACGTTAGTCTTATTTGATGTGATTTATCCTTGCAATAATTCCAAAATTCGTTTAGGTCTGCTCAGCGAAGATGTTTTACAAATGCCAAAGTAAATATTTCAATAGGGTTTGTTTCAGCACATATAACACACAACACATATAAGCAGTACAAAATAATTTGAGTAAAAATGGTAGTCCACTAGAACACTCAGTTGTTAATCTGTCCATAAAAAGCATGCAACTGTAGCATAAAACAAGTTCATTTAATAAAGACAATTGGAATCCACATTCTTAAAGTGCTCTAGAGTTAAAATCCACTGTTTCCCCCTCTTGGCAAATGACAGAATCTGTTCACTATACCTGGTAGAAGTATTTTATTAAGGAGTTTAAATTATGAATTAATGCCATGACGAGCTAGGATGGCATGTCTGCTATACCTCTGAGTATAAAAATAGCTTTTGTAAAAACTCAGCTAGTGTGTCAAAATAATATTTACTTATCCTTAAGTCTTTAATTAGGAATCTGAGCATGAGCTAATCACTGACGTTCCTTGTTTCTCTCTAATTATATTCCTTAAGACCAAATTCACGATTTAAGCTTTGAGAAACCCACTGTGTTCCCTTTTGTTTGAAGCTGGCTAGACCAGATCCAAAAGCTTGGCTCATTCTTCATAGCTAACAATTTGTGGTGCAATTGTTCTCTGTAATTAGAATATGCAGAGCATAAAATGGATAACAACAGACTCATTTAATGTGAAGTCCTCTTGAGCAATTGTCTTAGATATGGCAAAAAAAGATAATCAGGCCTGTACTGTTACGGACTTTAAGGAAGCCTGCTTCGAGGAGAATCCTGCATATGAGCTTCTGAATGGCTGATCACCTGTAATTATAGGGGGACATGCCTTGCTGGTTTAGTTAGAGTGAAGGCAGTCACTTTGTGTTTTTAATAAATTCACTTCAAGCCGATGTATTCCTTACATCTGCAGTGCAAGCACTGATTCTTTGGAAATCCTCTCTGGTGATTTCTTTACAGCCGTCCATACTGTACCAGCAAATCAAAGGTATTTGGGGCCAAAACCTACAATTCAGTGAGTACAGTAAAATGTTACAGCTTGCACTGCCTGTTCAAGGTTCATAAAAGGCGATCTTCAGTGATGCATTCGCTATACCATACTTTTTCTTTAGATGTTGCTTTTTTTCTAGTTGTTTCTACTACCTTTCAGAATCTGTTATCGCTTGCTTTTTTAGGCATGCATTTGTACTTTTCGCCAGACTAACCTGTTCATCTTGAAATATGCAGACAATGTTGTGGTTTGTTTTATATCTAGCCTGAGTCCAAGCTATGTTGACCTGACAGAATGCCCCTACATGTGGCCTTATTGCTCCCAACCCATTTACTACGGAGGAATGCCAACAATTGTTAACGTTACAATCCTTAATGGAATGGGAGTCACTGGCAGGATTGTAGATAAGGTAAGATTGCATTTTTTGAGTCAAGAAAATACATTTTCATTCTCCTCTTTATTATTGTTAACCTTTGAGAAGTAAACCTGGACTGCATGTATGACTTCCCAAATGGGTGAGCACTCAGTAGGACACAGTACTGTTTGTAAGTTCAGTCCAGCATTGCTAGGCAAATGTTGTGTCAGAAGTGCTGCTATTGAACTCGTTGAGCATTTAAGTAGGAGTCAGAAAGCACGGCTGAAGAAACAATGTTAAGCAGTGAAGATGGTGGGGTGGTTACAAAAAGGATGTGCCCCAGGGTTTTTTTTCCTGTTGCTCAACTGGAACAAGCAAGCAACCTTATTGAAAACTACACCGACAATAACTCTTTTGGAATGTCCACAAATCTGCATAAATATTGTAGGACTTGTCCTTTCAAGAAGTACAGGGAGTGCAGAATTATTAGGCAAGTTGTATTTTTGAGGATTAATTTTATTATTGAACAACAACCATGTTCTCAATGAACCCAAAAAACTCATTAATATCAAAGCTGAATATTTTTGGAAGTAGTTTTTAGTTTGTTTTTAGTTTTAGCTATGTTAGGGGGATATCTGTGTGTGCAGGTGACTATTACTGTGCATAATTATTAGGCAACTTAACAAAAAAAAATATATACCCATTTCAATTATTTATTATTACCAGTGAAACCAATATAACATCTCAACATTCACAAATATACATTTCTGACATTCAAAAACAAAACAAAAACAAATCAGTGACCAATATAGCCACCTTTCTTTGCAAGGACACTCAAAAGCCTGCCATCCATGGATTCTGTCAGTGTTTTGATCTGTTCACCATCAACATTGCGTGCAGCAGCAACCACAGCCTCCCAGACACTGTTCAGAGAGGTGTACTGTTTTCCCTCCTTGTAAATCTCACATTTGATGATGGACCACAGGTTCTCAATGGGGTTCAGATCAGGTGAACAAGGAGGCCATGTCATTAGATTTCCTTCTTTTATACCCTTTCTTGCCAGCCACGCTGTGGAGTACTTGGACGCGTGTGATGGAGCATTGTCCTGCATGAAAATCATGTTTTTCTTGAAGGATGCAGACTTCTTCCTGTACCACTGCTTGAAGAAGGTGTCTTCCAGGAACTGGCAGTAGGACTGGGAGTTGAGCTTGACTCCATCCTCATCCCGAAAAGGCCCCACAAGCTCATCTTTGATGATACCAGCCCAAACCAGTACTCCACCTCCACCTTGCTGGCGTCTGAGTCGGACTGGAGCTCTCTGCCCTTTACCAATCCAGCCACGGGCCCATCCATCTGGCCCATCAAGACTCACTCTCATTTCATCAGTCCATAAAACCTTAGAAAAATCAGTCTTGAGATATTTCTTGGCCCAGTCTTGACGTTTCAGCTTGTGTGTCTTGTTCAGTGGTGGTCGTCTTTCAGCCTTTCTTACCTTGGCCATGTCTCTGAGTATTGCACACCTTGTGCTTTTGGGCACTCCAGTGATGTTGCAGCTCTGAAATATGGCCAAACTGGTGGCAAGTGGCATCGTGGCAGCTGCACGCTTGACTTTTCTCAGTTCATGGGCAGTTAGTTTGCGCCTTGGTTTTTCCACACGCTTCTTGCGACCCTGTTGACTATTTTGAATGAAACGCTTGATTGTTCGATGATCACGCTTCAGAAGCTTTGCAATTTTAAGAGTGCTGCATCCCTCTGCAAGATATCTCACTATTTTTGACTTTTCTGAGCCTGTCAAGTCCTTCTTTTGACCCATTTTGCCAAAGGAAAGGAAGTTGCCTAATAATTATGCACACCTGATATAGGGTGTTGATGTCATTAGACCACACCCCTTCTCATCACAGAGATGCACATCACCTAATATGCTTAATTGGTAGTAGGCTTTCGAGCCTATACAGCTTGGAGTAAGACAACATGCATAAAGAGGATGATGTGGTCAAAATACTCATTTGCCTAATAATTCTGCACTCCCTGTATGTTATTTTGAAAGCTTTGAAGATGTTCCAATGTCAAGTAAAACGAAACAATGCCTCACAGACTTGTTCTGGCTTTCTTTTTCAATGTTTATCATCAGATGTATGAATTAGTTTTTTTTTCCCCTCCTTTTTCAGTTTTGAGGTCAAATTACTTATGACATATTGTAAAATATGTCACGCTATTTGAAGTAAACTAGCATATCCCGGATCATTTTCACAATAAACAGTTTCGCTTTTACTTTTTTTTATTTGGCGCAATACTGCATTTTCGTCAGAATAAAGAAAAAACATTCTCAGCAGCAATACATTGTCGATGCTACATTGTTTCATCTGATTTGAGCAACCTGCATATCATTTTCCAATCTGGTACAACTAGTGGAGGCACCATATTTGTATTCACAACTACTACCCGAGCTTGTTAGCAATCCAGCTACACCTCAAGGTGTTTCTTCCTCTCATTCAGCACAGGGTAATTCAGAACGGACAACAAAACTGCCATATTTTACTTACAGAAGGAGGGTAGCACACATTCCCTGCAGTGGTCTGCTTTAGGTCACAGCATTTCATGGTGGGCAATACACCACATGGTCAATCTCCTCATACAGTGCACACCTGGGGTGGACAGTGACTTTGCAGACCTTTTCACCAGGATACATACATCAAACAAGTCCACGAGTGGAACTTCAGCCCACGTCCTACTCCCGTACCTCAGTTGTTAAGGGACCCCCAAATAGGTCTGGTGGCCACTGTCAAAAACGCAAAATGCCCAATGTTCACCTCAAGCCTACCCAACCCACAGACCATGGGCAATGCACTATGGATGAACTTGTCAGGGGTATTTGCTTATGTTTTCCCACTTCTTCCATTTGTGGTTCGAAAGGTTTAACAAGCACCCCTAACTTTCATTTTAGTAGCCCTGACCTGGGCCAGTCAGCGCTGGTTCACCACCCTTCTCGACCCCTCTCTAGTGTCTCGCATAAAGCTGCCCAACCAGCCTGATCTTCTATCCCAAACTGAAGGCACACTCAGGCATCCTAACCCCATACAGCTGCACCTTGTGATTTGGCTCCCGAAATCCTAGAATTTGGGTACCTCTACCTGACTGCAGAATGCATGACTATTCTTAAAAAAGCCCACAGGCCCACAATCAGAGCCTGCTATGTGGCTAAGTGGAAACAGTTTGTACATTACTGTCTCTCTAAGCATATTGATCCTCTGAAATCAACAGTCCAAGTCATTATTTGATACCTGCTTCACTTGCAGAAGTCAAACCTGGCGTCTAGTTCTATCAGACCCTACTTGGCTATTGTTGCTGCTTATCTCCAGAAGAGAGAACACACTTTGCTTTTCAGGGTTCATGTTATCAAAGCCTTCATGGAAAGGCACAAAAAGATTATTCCATCAAAGGTGCCACCCGCTCCTGTGTGGAACCTCAACATTGTTCTTGCTAGACTAATGAGGCTCCTTTTGGACCACTACACTCTTGTCCCTTATGGTTTCTTTCTTGGTAGCCATCGCTTCTCTCAGGCATGTTAGTGAGATACAGACTCACTTTTTTGCTAGTACATTCAAGTGGCATGTAGTGCTGTAGATTTAAATGTGCCATCCTCCTCCCCAAATGCCTGTAGATGTTCCAGACATTTTTGCTCTTTCAACTTTGATCCTCAATCTTTCCTTTGCATGGTCCTCTTTTTGCATCTCTGTGCTCCACCTACACCCTCACCCTTTGTGTAGAAAAAAACAATCTAACAATGGAGTTGATGCCTATATTCATTATCAGCAATAGGTCGAGTCACTTTGCCTTGGAACTCGAAAAGACTTCTTTGAAGATAAACAACTCTCACGCGTGTGAGCCCAATACTAGATGACAGGAGTATGCACAGCGTGTAAATCTACTGCACTACATGCTTCAAACAGATGTTTACAGGGTGACATTTTCCTTTTGCCGTTAGCCAATATATATATATATATTTTTTAATTTTATTTTAGATTGATGAGGTTCCGACAGCTTCCTGAACAATAATGTTTTGCAAAAACCATTACAAAACAAATGTTTGTTCTATTGTAGGGTCTGGAAGCACATCCGAGAGCTTTGAAACCAAAGAAAGGAAGAAGGAAGATATTTCATTGAAAGAACCAAGAAATCATCAAAGGTTACAGGTTTTTTGACCCAATTACAGAAGGATGTCGAAGGAAGAGCACAAAAATAAAGGGAAACGGCAAAGAGCATTGGTGCTCCAGAAGGGCTAATTTGACCACAATTGTCTGAGAATGAGAGGGGGAGTATGGAGTACACCTTTTGAGATTTTGACCCAACTACCACCCCAAATTCGCTATAGGGCAGCCAAAACATATATGCAGTCTTTGTCTACAGAAGGAGCACAAGTTGGACAGGTCCGTAGAGTTCCAGCCAAAGACCCTTAAAGCAAGTGAGAAACAGAAGTGGGCACATTACACCACCATGGCACAGTCCCAGTACAAGCAGGTGTCACTCAAATACCTGGGTTTGTAGACTGACGAGGAAAACCTGAAAGAAACTGACTTGCCGAAAGTGGAAGGCTATAATGTCCAAGAAATCATCAAGGTGGAGAAAGGAAAAACACCAAAAAGGTTGCTGAAGGACACAGACACCAAGAAAGGCCAGGTAAAACACCAAAGGTGCACTGCAGCCCAAGCTGAAATCTTTGGACTTGAAGCACATGAAAACAAACTAGACTCCATTATCTTTAAAGAACGATTGAAGTCAAGACCCAATGGCGTGAGACTAAAAGGTACCGGAGGCTGCAAGCACTCAGAACCAGTCTCAAAACCAGATGGTGAATCTGAAGATTGGAGGGAGAAAGAGCTCTGTAAAAGGGAGGTTTTTACACTGAACAGAAAGCCTGAGACGGTTAAGTTTAAAGAAAAGGCCCTTGACCTTGAAAGGAAGAAACAGCGCCTCAACACTAAAATGGAAGCCCTGATGAGGAGAATCAGGGAGTTGGACTCCTTGAAATTATACAGAATTTCTGTAAAAGCAGCAGCTGAAAGGCTCATTGAGCACAGTCTTACTGAGCTGGAGCCTTCGACCTTTCCAGAACCCCAGGGTGAGGTTGAGGAGGAATTATTTGAGTATGAACAAGATTCAAAGGATGCTCAATTTGAGCAGGAATCCGTCCTGCAAGATAATCTGTACACATACCTGAAGATTGGATTCACTCCTACCCATCCCATCTCACCCGATTACCTTATGCTATACAGTGCCTAAATAAAAACGACAGCAGACAATTTGAGGAGGGGCAGACTGAATGATGTCTTCTGGAAAAGCTCCTGCCCACCGAGAAGAGAAACCACTTTTTACCCAAGCTGAAATCTTTGGACTTGAAGCACATGAAAACAGACTAGACTCCATTACCTTAAAAGGACGATCGAATTCAAGACTCCATGGCTTGAGACCAAAATGTACTGTAGGCAGCAAGCCCTCAGAAGCAGTCTGAACAACAGAAGGTGAATCAGAAGATTGGAGGGAGGAAGCACTTTGTAAAAGGGAGGTTTTTACACTGAACAAAAAGCCTGAGACAGTTAATATTGAAGAAAAGGCCCTTGACCGTGAAAGGAAGAAACAGCACCTCAACACCAAAATGGAAGCCCTGATGAGGAGAATCAGGGAGTTTGATTCCTTGAAATTATACAATTTTTCTGTAAAAGCAGCAGCTGAAAGGCCCATTGAGCACAATCTTACTGATCTGGAGCCTTTTACCTCTGTAGAACCTCAGGAAGAGGTTGAGCAGGAATCATTTAAGTGCGAAGAAGGATCAGAGGATGCTCAATTTGAGCTGGAATCCCTTCTGTAGGATAATTTGTACACATACTCACCTGAAGATGGGGTTGACTCCTACCCATCCCATCTCACCCTGACGATTTTACGCTATACAGTGCCTTAATAAAAAGGGCAGCAGACACTTTGAGGAGGGGCAGAATGAATGATGTTGTCTTCTGGAAACACTCATGCCCACCGAGAAGAGAAACAAATTTTTACCCGTGCTGACCAGCGTCCTGTTTCAGGGACGGGAGATTTTCAGGGAGGCATCTGCACCAGCAACGGCAGTAACACCAAGGGTAGAAAAGAGGTACAGACCCAACTTACATCAAGGGCAGTGTGGTTGCAGGCTCCCTAATAATCACAACAGCATGCAAGAAAGCCAGCTCACCAACCACCACTGGCTCTCCTCCTTAGAAGGAGAGCAAGCTAGTGAACAATGATGGACCATAAGAGAGATCAGCAGCAGCACAGTGGAGTGCTACAAGTTAAGACACCCTCTGCCACTGTGCCCATCAGCAGAGGGCTGAATTTGAAGATTTCATGCAGCATCCGCCAGAGGAATACAAGAGGGGGAAGACAATAATTTAGGGAGGTAAGAACATTGCCAACACCTGCCTAAAGTCCTCATTTAGTGCAGCGGATACAGGCAGCACTCAGCTGTGTGCAACCACAGCTCTGAAGAGACTCACCTTTCCAAGAGTCTTTGGGTTCAAGGAGGTGCAAGCCTCAGTGAGAAAATGTCCCTTTCACCACAAAAGGCCTGCAAGGCATCATAGTTGACGATGCATTGTAATGCATGGAAATAGACAATGAGACTACAAAAGCAATTAGGGCATCGCGATTTCAAGGACCTTTCTTGGGGGAAATTAAATCCAGAAAAAGAACACCCACAAGAGGAGGCATACAATCAACACCATCAGATGACTTCACACCACCAAGTGGCCCACCTTGTACATCATCATAGTGGCAGTATGATCTTTACTGTGCCTCACCTTTCGGGGGAGAACCAGAAGAACTACCCAAGCCGGGTTGGGGACCCTGCAGCAGGCGACTTCACAGCACAACCTCTCCTTACATGAAACACCTGTAGGAGGAAGAATCCAACGATTCACCCTGAAGTGAAAGAAAATCAACACAGTTGCATATGGAACCCAATCTAGCAAGGTTGCTGCATGTAGCTGGTAAAAAAAAAACAATAGTCAAACCACGAGCAAAGACCAGTAGAATAAAACACCTGTGACTGCTCAAGAAAGCAATATATTAGATACCATCAAAGGGAAAAAAAAACCAATGAGTGTACTCAGTTTATTTCCTCATCTCAAAACCAGACAAGGCACTCAGACCCATATTAGATCTAAGAGCACTGAACATGTCTATAAAGACACAAAAATTACAAAATGATGACACTACAGGATGTCATTTCACTTTTGGTATAAGAGGGCTATAATATGGCAAAAATAGACCTCTGAGATTCTTAACTGCACATACCAATGAACACTGGACACAGGTGGTTCCCACGTTTTGTTGTAGGCAAGGTACATTACCTGTTCCAAGCCCTATGTTTTGGAACAAAGTCTGCTCCAAGGGTTTTCACATAGTCCCTCACAGTAGTGGTGGCATATTTGCAGAGAAGGAGAATACGTGTTTACCCATATTTAGACGATTGGCTGGTAAAGATGAAATAGTTCACACAGTGACATTGTAATTTGGTAGAGACATTCCACAAACTAGGTTTCTCTCTGAACTTACAGAAATCATCTCCAATTCCTGAAAGGGAGAAGACATTCCTAGGAGTGAGACTAAAATCAGTGGAATTCAGATCCTGCCCTGTAACAAAGTAGCAAGCTCGTCTGTACCAGAAGTGTCAACTACCGACAGTGAGAACAGTCCAACTCTTAAAACAGCCTTCCTGATTGCTGTCATGTCTCTATGGAGAGTTAGTGATCTGTAGGCCTTTAGAACACACAAAGCCTTACCTACAAGTACACAGTGTTAATGAAAACAAACACAATTTATCCTAAGGGTGGTAACACACTTCCATGTTAACTAAGCAATAGCGTTACCTGTGTTCATCCAGCAGTCTAAAATGCAAGCGGAGAGGGACCTCCGTACACTGGATGTTTGAAAAGCACTTACAAAAAACAAAACCAATCATGATGGGGAACTAATGTAGTTTCCCTCTATTTCATCCAAATAAGCCAGGGTTCCTCTAGTTGTTTGTGGAACTATTTCGAGATGGCTACTCCAGACAATGCAGATTTATTAAAAAACAACAAGAGAGACATTGGGAGAAGCGCCAAGGGCACAGTCAGCAAAGAAAATGGGAGCAACACTCCTTAATTAATAATGTGTCTGTAAATGACCTATGCAGGGCAGCCCATGGCCTTCTGTGTGCACCTTCACAAAACATTACTATGTAGATATTGAAGCTAACAAAGAGGCTAAGGTAGGACAAAGGGTCCTAAAACACCCGTTTTCAAGTACATACTCTGGTCAACCCAGGTGACCAGAATGAAACTTCCCAAATGAAAAGGATACTGCTACAAAATCAGTGCACAGCATTTGAATCCAGAAAAGTTTGACGCTGCAAAACAAAATGGTTACTTTCCAGTAGTAGTAGATGTTGATGCAATATACACACCACCATGCAAATGAGGGAACACCCTCTGATGAAAGCGCTGGTGCTATATGTGCATCAGCGCTGTCTCTATTACCGAAGGGGCCACACAAGCGTCTGCAACCCCTCCTGTAATACCAGAGTGTCCTGGGGGCACACAAAGAACGCTCCGACACCTGTTGTGTCCCTGGGGCACTTTGTATAATACAGTCCCAGATGTCTCAAATTACGTCTAGCTTAAGAAAGTCATGTCGACAGACAACAAAACATGCTGTGTTCGCTCAACTTGATTTGTATTTTGCCACCTGTTGGAAGGGTACTAACACAAAATCTTGATTTATCCTTTAAAGCATTAATTTTGGGAAACCCCTAACATTCATAAGAACAGAATTCTTTATGATCCTAAATTTGATACATCTAGATATAGTCTGTCAATCAGCTAGTGAACAGTAACCATATTTTCACTCCTTTTATGACTTTGCACACAAACCATTTGTCGCTAAATGAGAAGGCACATTACGTTTTCCAGACAATATCTAATAGCATTTTTACCAACTGGGGCACATTTAAGAGAATTACCAGAAAATGAGTTGCTTCAAATTGGACCGCTTGCTACCTCTCCACAAACCCTTTGATCCACAATTCATAACATCATTCAAAATTAGAAAAGGGAGCTAAAGTGTGGAATGCCTTCCGCTGTTTTCGAACAAATGTTTTGTCTGTTTAAAAAAACTAGAATTAATATGTAAACACTTTGTATCTCGCAGCATAGTTTCTTGAGGTTTACCTGGTCAACATGCAAAGTATTCACTTAGAACTTCTAATAAAAGAAATGACTGCTGGAGATGCAACAGCCCTGAAGGCAGTTTGCGCACAAATGTTTTTGGACTGGAGAGAACTTACATGCTGGTGTGTAGAAGTAGCTGAAATAATTCATTTGTCTATTTCTCGAGACATTTGTTAATCAGTTTATCAGTCAGTTATTTTCTTCAGTGGCCTCACCTTGCAGCCTAGGTGTGACAAACCTCGAAAAGGATGGACTGTCAGTAGCCTAGTGGTCGCAAAAGAAAGTAATATAAAAAAATGTGAGCTCTACCTCCTACCTGAGAATAGAAACCTGGATTACTAACATGTTGCAATAAACCCTCTCAAAAACCAACCAAGTTCACAATGCGAAATGATTACCAAACTATTCAACAGATCAGGATGATCTCCTAGATCACTGTCTAAAACCAACTTTTTCTTTTTTGTAGCTGTCTTTTAGACATTCTTGGACAAAAAGAAAAGGAAATATGTACCACATTCTCTGACAGATTAACTTAAATCAATTCATATTAAGTCTTAAATTTATCATTTCATAATTCTGTTTTGTGCCTTGAGTAGACCTAACATTAATGGTAGGTGTATGAAGCAGGCTCCTTATGTGCTATATCAATGACTAGATATAGTGTAAAGTGTTCCCTTATGAGTGGCAGGGGCTTAGGGGCTTAGTAAGCAATCCCAATGTGCTCTGTTGGGGGTAGTGTGGTAGAGTAGCCTTAGGCTTAACACAGAGGAGTGCAAGACATCTACAAATACACACAATAGTCAGTAAATGTGGTGCACGATTCAAGAATGAGATCCACACCAATTTATAAAAACAGCAAGTATCTTTATATATGTTTAGGCATCAGAGAAAAATCGGTCAGGTAAGCACGTTTTTAAATATAAATTCTTTTCACTTTAAAAAGTGGGCACTTAGTGTAATTTCTGAGTTCTGCAATATTATCTAATGGAAGGAAGAACAATTTCTGCAAACAGGTATAGTACGACTGCTTACAAGACCAATCTCCAGGAGTTAAGGTGAATGGTGGGCAAGGTCCAAGGCAGCACCAGCAGTACACCACCAGCGGCACGAGGGTGGCTGGGTGCAGGGTGCAAAACAGTATTGTGTGCCCAATGCGTTTCAGTGGAGATCGGTCCCTGTGGAAAAGGCTGAAGCTCTGGCTATGTGGCTAGGAAGCTGGTCGGGCTGAACCAACAGCAGGGCTCAGGCCTCACAATGCTTAAGTACAGAGCGACCCCTTTGGTCCTCTTCTTCATAGCCTGGGGTGATGGGAGGGCGGGTGCAGAGTTGTCTTCAGGTGTCCGGTTTTTGTTACCGGAGCTGTCACAGTAGAGGGAGGCCTGCATGCAGAGGCTGCAGGCGTTGTCGGGCGGTCCAGGAGGAGCGAAACCACAATGGACTCGAACTCCAGAGGTCTGGAGGACCTTATTGAGGCCGGTGACCCACTTCAACTCGGGACGAAGGCGATGGCTGCAGTGATGGTTTCAGGTGTTGGAGGTTCGAGAGGCCTCTGAGTCCTTTATTTGGAGTTTGTTGGAGAAAAGGTATGCTGTTCGCAGGAGGTCTTGGGTCCTTATCGAAGGCAGGCAGTCCTCCTGGGTTTCTTGAATCAACAGCTGCAGGAATAGTTGACTTTGGTGCAGTTTCTGACGAGGGATGCAGGCAGGCAGGGTTGGCACTAGGTCAGTGGCTGCTTCTCTTCTTTCTGCTTTTGCAGCTCTTCAGTGTCCTTGGTCTTCTTACGTCATCAGGATCTACTTCTCTGGTGCCAGGGGCTCCCTCAAATACTGAGTTTAGGAGCATTAGGGTAAAGTAGGGTAGTAGCCAATGGACTACTGACCCTTGGGGTCACTATACCCCTTATATGACCACTTCCTATGGGAAGTGGACATAACCATGTCCCAGAATTCCTAGGTATGCCATCACAAAGATGGCTACCTCTGAAAAATCGTGTTCACCTCAGATTAGCCCACCTTAGGGTTGGTACTAGCCTGAGATGGGCATGCCTACCTGACTAGCTAATATCCCTCCCTGTCCAGGTGCCAAAGGGGTCTCTGGACAAGGGAGCCGGCTTCCTCTTCAGTGAGGGAGAGCCATATTCACATTTAACAGGCGTCAGTCCTTTGAGACTTGGTGCTTTGGGAAGGCAAATCCGGAGGACATCCTGTGGGGAGGGGTGTTACACCCCCTTGCCTGGCAGGCTTTTGTTCTGGGCCTCCCGAGAGCAGAGGACTCTCACCCTA
Organism: Pleurodeles waltl; assembly: GCF_031143425.1. Classification (NCBI taxonomy): domain Eukaryota; kingdom Metazoa; phylum Chordata; class Amphibia; order Caudata; family Salamandridae; genus Pleurodeles; species Pleurodeles waltl. Next base: position 271,183,738 of record NC_090451.1, on the reverse strand, counting down.
GGAGGTCAGAACAGGGTCTTGGGTGGCAGGCTTGTAGAAACCAGTCAGCAAGCACACCAGAGGCTAGTAGGTTTTCAGGGGGCCCTCTCTAAGGTGCCCTCTGGGTGAATGGATTAATAAATCCATCACTGCAGTCAGTTTGGGTTTATCAATTCGAGATCTACATTTTCAGTGAAGCCATCATGTAGCTGGGGAACTAGTTTTCAACAGTTTCCAGTACATGGTTTAAAATGGCTTATCTGGTCACTTGCACTGGCAGTAATGGAACTGACCAGTACAGGGGCATATCTACTTATGCAGGTATGCCCTCACATGTAATATTAAGCACCTTGTCTTAGGGCTGTCAGGCCTACAGTAGGGATGACTTACAAATATTACATGCAGTGATAGGGGACATGGCACATGGCACATTTTTGCCTAAACCAAGACACGCAGGCTGCATTGGCAGTCTGGCATGTGCCTGGTGAAGGGTCCCTCAGGGTGGCAATTTGTGCTGCAGCCCTTAGAGACCCTTTTTAGTACTTGAGACCAAGGTACCAGGGGAACCATTTACTAGGGACTAAAAGAGGGTGCTAAAGGGTTTGCCAATTGGGTAAACAATTGTACAGTTTAGGGAAAGAGATCTGGCTCTGGGAACCTGGTTAGCAGGAACTCAGTGCACTTTCAGCCGAAATCACATCATGTACCAGGCAAAAAGCGGGTAACCATGACAAAAAGAGGAATCTTTCCTACACAAGGCTACGTAGCACCTTATTGTTAACATGTAGAATAATATATTCAGGATGTACAGACTTGCTTATTGTATATTGCATTATGCTGTTTTGATAACGTTGATATTGGGGAAAAAATGACATTCATCCCAGATGAAAACGTTTTTTTTTTTTTGTTCTTTTAGCCTGACTGGCAACCCTACCTACCCCAGAACGGAGACAACATTGAGGTGGCATTCTCCTACTCTCCTGTGTTGTGGCCTTGGTCGGGCTATCTGGCCATTTCTATCTCTGTAGCCAAGAAGGCGGCGATGTGGGAAGGTATTGCCCAGGGTCACGTCATGATCACTGTAGCATCTCCAGAGGAAGGTGAAGTAAGTTTGCATGTTGAAACTGTCCATGTATGTTTTTTTATCTTTCTTTGTAAGGATGCTACATTTAGTTCTGAAACTTGGTAACATCCTACTAAGGTCGAGATGGATCACTGCTCTGCCTCCTTGGTGAACTGAGCCAGCTGCCAGATTTCCACCTACAATGATTTGTAAACCTTCTGAGAACAATATCATTGGGTGTCAGAGCTGGCACACTCAGTAGATTTAGAACACTACACGAAACATGCTTGGATTTGACTGTGACTTTCAGGGAAATAAAGTCTGTTCCGATTCAGTTTAGCAAGGATTATGATACCTGAAGTCACAACAAACCAACATCCACAATGTTCTTGCAACACCATCATACCTTTACAGACCAATCAGCTCCCCAGTCTCTGGCACCACCTGTTCTAGGTGGCCTATTAGCACTACTTGTGTATCTTCTTAAGAAACTAAATATAATAGTGTTTCAGTCATTCAGGACTTGATTGTACATTTTTAATCCATTAAGGGCATCCGTATTAATCCCTCAACCTGTAGCCGGTAGTCCCTGCTGTACAAACTCTAGTTACGTCTTTTCTTCTTTACTAAATATTTTCTTTAAAAGTTTAATCACAAATTTGATTATTGTTTTATCTCATACTTTATCCAAAATGTTGCAGTTGATCACGGTCGATCACACTCATGCATAGTAGTGTTTGTTTAGTGCATTTGTGTTACTCTTGCTTCATCAGGAACCATCAAGTTACGTTTCTAAAATGAAAATGTTGCAAAAACATTTCAGTATGAAGGCAGCTACATGGTCATAGAAAGTAGATTCATGCTCAATAATGACCAAAGCATTATGATTTAGTGCTCCAACCACACACTTGTAGTGTAACAGTGACATAGGAATTCTTAAATGACAAACATTTGTATTTCCTATTGTGAGCGCTGTTCTTTGTACCCAGTAATCCTTTGATATTGATGCACTTTAGAAGAGCCTTTATAATATAACCCTCTTTATTTTGCAGCCGGGAAGGCTTTTTGATAAATTACCATAACAAATTTATTGTCCTGATCATCTTGCTTTTTGACTGAGTTAATCTGAGCTGATGAAGTATGTTATGACTTGAGCGCGGGCCTAGTGTCCCAGCTTAAAACCTGTTCTACTTGGCTATTAGCAAATGTATCCCACTGGCTATAATTAATAGGTTATTTTTTTACTTGCAGTCTAAAAATGGTGCCGAGCAGTTCTCGACCGTGAAGCTCCCTGTCAAAGTAAAGATCATTCCTACACCCCCTCGAAGCAAGAGAGTCCTCTGGGATCAATACCATAATCTCCGCTACCCACCAGGCTACTTTCCTAGGGACAATCTCAGGATGAAGAATGACCCTTTGGACTGGTTAGTGTTTAAACTTTGACTTGGTTCAGAATCTAGAATGGTTATTGAAAGTTATGTTGGTGATTAGGTATTCAGTGGTGATTTTGGAAGCTCGAAGCGGGAATAAGTATAACAGACGGAAAGCAGCACTTTTACTTTGCTATATAATCACCCTGGTAGATTGGAATACATATTTCAGTAACACAGGGACTGCTTTTTGGTTTACAACCTTAACAGAATGTATTTGTATTGTGTGCTTGTGAAGGGCTAATCTTGCACATAAGAATTAGTAAGAGTCTAGCCAGGATTTCTGAGCTTCCCTTAACTTGAACTAACCAATTTTCTTGTGAATAGGAGTGATCAGCGAATTTCACAGCGTTGCAGTTGACGGAAAAAAAAAGCAATGTCCCTAGTTCCTAGCACTGACCCTAGTGTGAGTTTTTTTACCCTTATGAACACACATCAACATTTGATTTTGGGATAGTAGGTGGCTGTTGCCAGCCAAACCATTTGGTAGCAGGGGCCAGGTATGTTATCTAGCCATTTATGGACTAAGGCTGTGTTAAACTTGGTGCGTTCAAACATAGGAAGCCAGTACAGTGAGGCGAACACACAGTTACTGTGGGCCAGTCATGGTAGGTCCTGTCAGCATGGCAGCTGCATTTTGGATGATGCAGTCTATAATGAGGTTTTCAGGAGGCTTGAGTGGATTGTGGTACTGGAGCTCACTCTAGATAATATGAAAGTATGGACAATCCTGACATTATATTAAAAAGTTAAAAATTTAAAACCATTATCAAAACACAAAAAAAGAAAGAGCATACGCCCGTTGCTACTGTGATTACGTAGTTCATATTAAGACTAGAGTCACTCTTAACGGCACTTTTTTATTTGGTTGTGTAGCAAAAACAAAAAACAGGCATCCATGTACATCATAGTATAGAACAAGCAGTGCAGACACAGCAAATGACATTCTGGATATTGTGCATTCCCAGTCATTCCCCAAGATTTAAGGAACTAGTCAGCCACATTCCCCAGACTTTGGAATTTTTTTGCAGCCATCCACGTGACCTATATACACATTCTTCCACTCTGGTAGACCAGTCATTCCATGTGGCCATTTCTGCACTGAATGAGCCTTAGCTGACCACCAGTGTAAATATCGCGTTTTGTGATCGGGAGACCCCTTGCTGACCACCCTGCTCATCAACCAAACTCAGAAGTGCCATTTTAGGATCAAATGTGACCATTCTACCCACCACCTCAGTAAGGGTCAAGAGAACTTGTGCCCAGTATCTTTGTATGACTGGATACATCCACACTGTATGGTAATAGATGCCATGCTCCTTTTTACACCTGAGGCAAGCAAGGTCAAGGCCTTTTTTCATCTTACCCTATCTGGTTGGGCTGTAGTAACTCAGTGCAGGTATTTCATCTGGATGAGTCTCCGCCTCATTGATTCATCCAAGACTCGGGCCATCCTTGTCTCTGTAAAGCCCGCATCATCAAGCATGCTAGATCTGTTTCTTAGTGCCACAAGGGGATCAGGGTTATTGGCCACCAATGTGCAATTTAATCTAGAGGTACTCTTGTTTTCTATGACAAACAATATAATTTGTGCTTCCAAAAGATTATTTCTGAATGTTTTTAATATCTTTGCGGTGGGACTCTCAACACATGGCACAATTGAAGACATCAGTAGAATTGAGAGTGATGCTTGTTGTAAGGAAATGCCTCCTTGGCATGGTTACCCCCTGACTTTTTGCCTTTGCTGATGCTATGTTTTGAATTGAAAGTGTGCTGAGGCCTGCTAACCAGGCCCCAGCACCAGTGTTCTTTCCCTAACCTGTACTTTTGATTCCACAATTGGCACACCCTGGCATCCAGGTAAGTCCCTTGTAACTGGTACCCCTGGTACCAAGGGCCCTGATGCCAGGGAAGGTCTCTAAGGGCTGCAGCATATCTTATGCCACCCTGGGGACCCCTCACTCAGCACACACACTGCTTGCCAGCTTGTGTGTGCTGGTGAGAACAAAACGAGTAAGTCGACATGGCACTCCCCTCAGGGTGCCATGCCAACCTCACACTGCCTATGCAGTATAGATAAGTCACCCCTCTAGTAGGCCTTACAGCCCTAAGGCAGGGTGCACTATACCATAGGTGAGGGCACCAGTGCATGAGCACTGTGCCCCTACAGTGTCTAAGCCAAACCTTAGACATTGTAAGTGCAGGGTAGCCATAAGAGTATATGGTCTGGGAGTCTGTCAAACACGGACTCCACAGCACCATAATGGCTACACTGAAAACTGGGAAGTTTGGTATCAAACTTCTCAGCACAATAAATGCACACTGATGCCAGTATACATTTTATTGTGAAATACACCCCAGAGGGCACCTTAGAGGTGCCCCCTGAAACCTTAACCGACTATCTGTGTAGGCTGACTGGTTCCAGCAGCCTGCCACAACCGAAACATGTTGCTGGCCCCATGGGGAGAGTGCCTTTTTCACTCTGAGGCCAGTAACAAAGCCTGCACTGGGTGGAGATGCTAACACCTCCCCCAGGCAGGAGCTGTAACACCTGGCGGTGAGCCTCAAAGGCTCACCCCTTTGTTCCAGCACCGCAGGACACTCCAGCTATTGGAGTTGCCCGCCCCCTCCGGCCACGGCCCCCACTTTTGGCGGCAAGGCCGGAGGAAATAATGAGAATAACAAGGAGGAGTCACTGGCCAGTCAGGACAGCCCCTAAGGTGTCCTAAGCTGAAGTGACTCTAACTTTTAGAAATCCTCCATCTTGCAGATGGAGGATTCCCCAATAGGATTAGGGATGTGACCCCCTCCCCTTGGGAGGAGGCACAAAGAGGGTGTACCCACCCTCGGGGCTAGTAGCCATTGGCTACTAACCCCCCAGACCTAAACACGCCCTTAAATTTAGTATTTAAGGGCTTCCCTGAACCTAAGAATTTAGATTCCTGCAACTTACAAGAAGAAGAGGACTGCTGAGCTGAAAGACCCCTGCAGAGGAAGAGAAGAAGACACCAACTGCTTTGGCCCCAGACCTACCGGCCTGTCTCCTGCCTTCCAAAGAAACCTGCTCCAGCGACGCTTTCCCAAGGACCAGCGACCTCTGAATCCTCAGAGGACTGCCCTGCTTCAAGAAAGACCAGAAACTCCTGAGGACAGCGGCACTGCTCCAAAAGAACTGCAACTTTGTTTCAGAGGAGCAGATTTAAAGACCCCTGCAATCCCCGCAAGAAGCGTGAGACTTGCAACACTGCACCCGGTGACCCCGACTCGACTGGTGGAGAAACAACGCTACAAGGAGGACCCTCCGGCGACTCCAAGACTGTGAGTAACCAAAGTTGTCCCCCTTGAGCCCCCACAGCAACGCCTGCAGAGGGAATCCCGAGGCTCCCCCTGACCGCGACTGCCTGACTGTGAAATCCCGGCGGCTGGAAAAGACCCTGCACCCGCAGTCCCCAGCACCTGAAAGAACGGAACTTCAGTGCAGGAGTGACCCCCAGGAGGCCCTCTCCCTTGCCCAGGTGGTGGCTACCCCGAGGAGCCCCCCCCCCTTGCCTGCCTGCACCGCTGAAGAGACCCCTTGGTCTCTCATTGAAAACCATTGAAAACCCGACGCATGTTTGCACACTGCACCCGGCCGCCCCCGCGCTGCTGAGGGTGTACTTTTTGTGCTGACTTGTGTCCCCCCTGGTGCCCTACAAAACCCCCCTGGTCTGCCCTCCGAAGACGCGGGTACTTACCTGCTGGCAGACTGGAACCGGGGCACCCCCTTCTCTCCATTGAAGCCTATGTGTTTTGGGCCCCTCTTTCACCTCTGCACCTGACCGGCCCTGAGCTGCTGGTGTGGTAACTTTGGGGTTGCTCTGAACCCCCAATGGTGGGCTACCTTGGACCCAAACCTGAGACTTGTAAGTGATTTACTTACCTGCTAAAACTAACAATAACTTACCTCCCCCAGGAACTGTGAAAATTGCACTGTGTCCACTTTTAAAACAGCTATTTGTGTTTTATGTGAAAAGTATATATGCTACTGTAATTATTCAAAGTTCCTAAAGTACTTACCTGCAATACCTTTCAAATGAGATATTACATGTAGAATTTGAACCTGTGGTTCTTAAAATAAACTAAGAAAAGATATGTTTCTATAACAAAACCTATTGGCCTGGATTTGTCTCTGAGTGTGTGTTCCTCATTTATTGCCTGTGTGTATGTACAACAAATGCTTAACACTACTCCTTTGATAAGCCTACTGCTCGACCACACTACCACAAAATAGAGCATTAGTATTATCTCTTTTTGCCACTATCTTACCTCTAAGGGGAACCCTTGGACTCTGTGCATACTATTCCTTACTTTGGAATAGTGCATACAGAGCCAACTTCCTACACTTGTCATATGTCTCTACCAGGTGTGCGAAGGGTTGTATATTATCTCTATCCCAAATATCCCTAAGATTGTAAACATCTATAAGGTCCACGGTTAAAAGCCAGCTTCTGTCACCAAATGCTTAATCCAGGTGCCTTCCCATATGGATGTTTGTGGTGTCAAAACCCCCTCTATCTAATCCATTGTGTTTATTGTCAACATACTGTGGTTATTTTGATGGCCAGGACCAGGGACAGCCGTACGTGGCAACCATAACGTAGTCATGGTACGCTGTATTGCTCAATGCATTCCGGCTCAGAGGCCACCGTTGAGTCCCCTTATTCTGAGAATAGCTAGTCGTTCACAGCAACTGTGGGACCAGCCCAATAAGACAGTTCGATGCCCACCAATTCTATTCCTCCTTCATAATGGGGCATGACGGATTTCAACAATGTAGTTTGGGGTTGCTTACCAGCTTATAGAAATTGTGTCATGAATGATTACAAGGTTCAGAAAAGGATGGAAGCATCTCATATGGTAAGTTTTGAATGGTGTGCAATAGTCATAGGAGTGTAATCATTCTAAACAACACCCCTCTTCTTGCTATGTTGCTGTTTAACATAAGTTAGTTATGCCACATACAGATGTCTGTAGTTGATACTCAGCCTTGTAGGCTGTCAATATTGTCTTCAAGATATTTGCTGGAATTTAAAACAATTTGTGTGTGGTTAGTGTATTTAAAAAGTGTAAACTAATATCTCTGAGACCAGCCCAAAAGTAGAACACAGAAGCTAAAGGGAGTAGGAGGTGGCATGCTTCATCATCTGGCAGCTCCTCGTTGGGCCGGCACTGCAATGCCCAGTGGGCCCCTGCAAAAGGGCTCTTTGTCGGACTTCTTTTTCTCACTGTGCTGCACACGATGCACTGTTAATGGTGGAGAGCTTAATGTAAAAAGTGTAGATTGGAGTGTAAGTGATTTAAAACAACTAAGGTGTGTGTGTATATATATATATATATATATATATATGTTCGATGGCATGTGTAGCGGCAGATACACATGCTATGCACAGGTCCTGCCATTTAGTGTTGGGCTCGAAGTGTTACAAGTTGTTTTTCTTCAAAGAAGTCTTTTCGAGTCACGGGATCGAGTGACTCTTCCTCTTCGGCTCTATTGTGCATGGACATCGACTCCATCTTAGATTGTTTTCTTTCCGCCATCGGGTTCGGACGTGTTTCTTTTAGCTCCAGTAGTTCAAGTCGGAAAAGTACTACAAACTCTCTAAATTCGTCGGTATTGTTTTCGATCGCGTACCATCTATCATCGACACTTCAGTACCGGCGGACACAGCTCTCTACTTGCCCTTCCGGGCATCCGCGCCCAACTCGGGCCTGGTTCGGCCCGACCAAAGCCTCGTCTAAGCCTCATGGACCGGAAACCCGTTCCGATTCTGCCCTCGGTGCCACGCCAAGTTCCTGTATACGGACCAACCTCTTGTCTGTAACCTGTGTCTATCTCCAGACCACCGAGAGGATACTTGCGAGGCCTGCAGATCTTTCCACTCGAAGAAGACTCTACGAGACCGAAGAGCGCAAAGGTTGGAAAGGGCGTCGAGAAGCACTGAAAGTCTCGACGTAGAAGAGGAGGAGATGATGCACACCGCAGTCTCCGTTCGGGGGTCCTACTCCGAGCACTAGTCTGACAACGACAGATCAATCACGGCAGGACAGCACGAGGACGCCTGCCCCGTCCAAGCCCAAACACAAGGCCTCGGGGATGCCAATGCCGGAAGGCCATGGCTCCACCCATAAAAAGTTTGCTGGTGACCAAGCAACAACTTCGGCACCGAGAAAGGCCACGCCACCGAAGCCTTCGGACTCGAGCCGAAGCACAGGCTCCGAAATAGTCAAGCACCGACCCATCGAGTCGACGCTTCAAAAATCCCTTTCGGAGCCGAGGCCAACGTCTACTCCAGGCCTTTCGATCCCGAGGAAACCGGCTTTGGAGCCGAAAAGACCCATATATACAGAGGAGCATGGACTTTCCAAACAATTGAAAGAAAGCCATAGATTTGCGTAGGAACTTACGCAAATGGAGGAATTGATGAAAAACAGGCCAGAATTCAAATTCATAAAGACACTGGCAAGATCCTCACTGCACCTCCTCTAAAAACAAAGAGGAAGCTGGCCTTTAAAGGACATTTGGACACTGACCAGCCACCGGCTAAAGTGCCAAAACCCAGACAAAAATCTCCACCTCCTCAGTTTTCACCTCACCAGTCTCCTCCTCATTCTCCTCAACTAACTGTCTCTTCACCTATTACCCCCACTGCACAGTCTCCAGTACACTCTGCAGGGTCACATCAAGATGATGTCGACCATGGGACCTTTGATGATCCCATTTCTGACAACAGTCCAGAGTGCTATCTGTCAAAGCCATCACCCCCAGAGTACAGCACCTCATGCACTCAGGTTCTAGCTAGGGCAGCGTCATACCATAACGTAGCCATGCACATAGAACCTCTTGAGGATGATTTTCTATTTAATACGCTGTCCTCAACTCACACTACGTACCAGTCTCTACCCATGCTTCCTGGCATGCTATAACATGCACATCAAATCTTTCAGGAACCAGTTAAGGCAAGAGCAATCACTCCTAGGGTAGAAAAAAAATATAAGCCGCCTCCTTCTGACCCAGCTTTTATTACCCAACAGCTACCCCCAGATTCCGTAGTGGTCAGCGCAGCAAGGAAAAGGGCTAACTCCCAGTCGCCTGGCGACGCACCGTCACCAGATAAAGAAAGCAAAAAATGTGATGCTGCTGGTAAAAGAGTAGCATCACAAGCGGCTAATCAATGGAGAATAGCCAATTCCCAAGCGCTAATGGCTAGATACGATAGGGCCCACTGGGATGAGATGAAAGACATCATCCAGCATCTCCCCAAGGATCAACAGAAAAGAGCCCAGCAAATAGTTGAGGAAGGGCAGGCCATTACCAATAATTTAATCAGGTCAGCTTTAGACTCCGCAGACACAGCCGCAAGAACTATCAATACAGCGGTCACCATTAGACGACACGCATGGCTTCGGTCGTCAGGCTTTAAACCTTAAATCCAGCAAACTGTCCTTAACATGCCATTTAATGAAAAACAGCTGTTTGGCACACAGGTTGATACAGCCATTGAAAAAATGAATAAGGACGCCAACACTGCTAAAGCTATGGGAGCGCTTTACTCAACACAGTACATAGGCTCATTTCGAAAGCCTCAATATAGGGGAGGTTTTAGAGCCCAAACATCTGTGGCATCTACCTCACAATCCAAGCCGTCTTACCAGCCACAGTACCAAAGAGGGGGATTTCGAGGAACCTACATGGGACAATTTCCCAGAACTGGGGGAAAATATCAGCCCTCAAAGCTAATCACACACACAAAGCAGTGACTTGCTCCACATCTTCCCTCACCACACTTCCCCTGTGGGAGGAAGACTGCAAAAGTTCCACACACACTGGTTACCCATCACAACAGACAATTGGATCTTATCCATTATCCAACATGGTTACTGCATATAATTTGCACAAATTCCTCCAGATATACCTCCAAAACCACACAAACTCTCCTCCCAGCACATTTCAATGTTGCAAGCAGAGGTACAATCATTATTACTCAAACAAGCCATAGAACGTGTACCACATCATCATATAGGAACAGGGGTTTACTCCCTGTATTTCCTCATTCCCAAAAAAGATGGAACATTGAGACCAATACTAGATCTCATAACTCTCCTTCTTTACGTCCTATCAGAACACTTTCACATGGTAACACTACAGGATGTAGTCCCACTGTTACAACAAGATTTTATGGCAACACTGGATCTCAAAGATGTGTATTTTCACATACCCATCCATCCAGCGCACAGAAAATATCTCAGGTTTGTAATACAAGGAAAACATTACCAGTTCAAGGTGTTACCTTTCGGGATAACAACAGCTCCCAGAGTATTTACAAAATGCCTTGCCGTAGTCGCAGCCCACATAAGAAGGCAACATATCTATGTCTTTCCATATCTCGACGACTGGCTAATAAAATCCAACAGTCAAACACAGTGTCAACACCATACACGTTATGTAATACAGACCCTACACACACTAGGGTTCTCAATAAACTACCAAAAATCTCACTTACAACCAGCTCAGGTTCAACAGTATTTAGGAGCCACATTAAATACCCAAACAGCACCTGCAAGCTCAAGTCCACAAAGGGTACAATCATTCCACAATATATTACCACGAATCCAGCCAAACCAACAGTACACAGTCAAATTTGTCATGAAACTGTTGGGCATGATGGCATCATGCATCGCCATTGTCCCCAATGCTAGACTAAACATGCGGCCCTTACAACAGTGCCTTGCAAAACAATGGTCACAGGCACATGGTCAACTTCAAGATCTAGTGTTGATAGATAGACCGCCAAACACACATCTCGCTTCAGTGGTGGAATTCCACATATTTAAACAAAGGGCGGCCATTTCAAGACCCTGTGCCTCAAGCCACACTTACAACAGATGCATCAATGATTGGATGGAGAGCACACCTCAACAATCACAACATTCAGGGACAGTGGGACAACAAACACAAACAACTTCACTTAAACCACTTAGAATTGCTAGCTGTATTCCTAGCACTCAAAGCCTTTCAACCTCTTCTCGTTCACAAACACATTCTCATCAAAACAGACAATATGACTACAATGTACTACCTAAACAAACAGGGAGGGACCCACTCATCACAACTTTGTCTTCTAGCACAAAAAATATGGCATAAGGCAATTCACAACAACATTCACCCTGTAGCATAGTACATTCCAGGGATTCACAATCAATTAGCAGATGTTCTCAGCCGGCATCATCAGCAAACACACGAGTGGGAAATTCACCCCCAGGTACTTCACAAGTACTTTCGCCGATGGGGAACGCCAGACATAGATCTATTCGCCACCAGCCAGAACTCAAAATGCCAAAACTTTGCATCCAGGTTCCCACACCCTCTATCCAAGGGCAATGCTCCATGGATCAACTGGTCAGGGATATTTGCTTACGCTTTCCCTCTCTCCCGCTCTTTCCATTTCTGGTCAACAAACTATGTCAAAACAAACTCAAACTCATAGCGCCAACGTGGGCACATCAACCATGGTACACGACATTGTTAGACCTATCACTAGTACCACACATCAAGCTGCCAAACTGGCCGGATCTGTTGACACAAAACAAACAACTGATCAGGCTCCCAAATCCAGTAATACTCAATCTAGCCATCTGGCTCCTGAAGTCTTAGAGTTTGGATATCTACATCTTCCACCAGAATGTATGGAAGTAATTAAACAAGCAAGAAAACCCACTACCAGGCAGTGCTATGCAAACAAATGGAAAAGGTTTGTCTTTTACTGCCAATCCAAACACATAACACCTCTTTCCGCATCCATACAAGACATTGTAGGTTACTTACTTCATCTACAAAAAGCAAATTTAGCTTTTTCATCCATTAAAATACATCTCACAGCTATTTCATCCTATTTACAAAATATACAAAACAAGTCTCTATTTAGAGTCCCTGTCATCCAAGCCTTCATGGAAGGGCTAAAACGTATCATACCTCCTAGAACACCACTAGTGCCTTCATGGAATCTCAATATTGTACTCACAAGGCTCATGTGTCCGCCATTTGAACCCATGCACTTGTGTCAGATTCAATATCTAACGTGGAAAGTAGCATTCCTCGTTGCAATCACTTCATTACGAAGAGTTAGTGAAATACAAGCATTCACTATTGAACAACCCTTTATACAAGTACACAAACATTAAGTTGTACTTCGCCCAAACCCAAAATTCCTACCTAAAGTCATCTCACCGTTTCATATAAATCAAACAGTGGAACTTTCAGTCTTCTTCCCACAGCCAGACTCAGTAACAGAAAGAGCACTCCATACATGAGACATTAAAAGAGCTTTAATGTATTAATGTATTACATTGACAGAACAAAATCATTTAGAAAAACTAAACAGTTATTTGTCGCATTCCAAAACACCCATACTGGTAATCCTATCTCAAAACAAGGACTAGCCAGATGGATCGTAAAGTGCATCCAAACCTTTTACCTAAAAGCTAAAAGACAGCTATTAGTAACACCAAAGGCACACTCCACCAGAAAGAAAGGAGCAACAATGGCATTTGTAGGAAATATACCAATGACAGAAATCTGTAAAGCAGCCACTTGGTCAACACCCCATACATTCACCAAGCATTACTGTGTAGATGTGTTAGCAACACAACAAGCCACAGTAGGACAGGCTGTACTAAGAACACTATTTCAAACAACTTCAACTCCTACAGGCTGACCACCGCTTATGGGAGGAAAACTGCTTTGTAGTCTGTGCATAGCATGTGTATCTGCAGCTACACATGCCATTTAACGGAAAATGTCACTTACCCAGTGTACATCTGTTCGTGGCATGTTCCGCTGCATATTCACATGCGCCCTCCCTCCTCCCACGGGAGCCTGTAGCCGTTTAAGTTACACTTGAATTTGTACATATGTATATATATCTCTATTCGATTTGCATGGACATCTGTTTCTTTACACTCTATCACTCCTACCTTACCCTCTGCGGGAAAACAATCCAAGATGGAGTCGATGCCCATGCGCAATGGAGCCGAAGAGGAGGAGTCACTCGATCCCGTGACTCGAAAAGACTTCTTCGAAGAAAAACAGCTTGTAACACTCCGAGACCAACACTAGATGGCAGGACCTGTGCATAGCATGTGAATCTGCAGCGGAACATGCCACGAACAGATGTACACTGGGTAAGTGACATTTTCCATATATATACAACATGTTTCTTGTCCTGTTTTGTCTATGTAGATCTACGCAATTCATCAGCACCTTAATACCTTAATCTGCATATAGTCGGATCTAGACTCAATTCGAAATGGCTACCCCAATCGTAAATCACCAGCTGTGTGTTTATGAAATATGTCTACCTCTTTGTATTTGAAGGGATAGTCCAAAAACATAAAACCGACCTACAGAGATAAGAAAAAAATAATATAAACACATCATGGGAATTTTCCATATCAGATACTGTAGGAAAGTGCCATCTTTCTGGCATAGTTACCCCCAATTATTGCCTGATGTCAGTGTGCTTGGACTGTAGTTCACTGGGATCCTGCTAACCAGAACCACAGTGAAAGTGCTCTCTCTCCCCTACATTTAGTTGTTTGCTACTTTTCACTCGCACAATTGGCTTACTGATGTACCCATGTAAGTCCCTAGTAAATGGTACTTAGGTACCCAGGACATTGGTACACCAGGGGTCCCCTATGGGCTGCAACATGTATTATGCCATCCATTAGAGCCCATGCAAACTGTGACTGCAGGCCTGCCTTTGCTGCCTGCATGAAAGGGTGCATGAACCCTTTCACTGCCAAACCTAACCACTGCACTTAGACATTATAAGTCACCCTTCTGCTAGGCCCTTCAGCCCAAGGGCATGGTGCATATCTCCAGGTGTGGGGGTGCCACCAGACTGCTTTGAAGGGCACATTTGATGCCCTTCTTGCATAATCCATTTTGCACCAGTTCAGGAACCCCCGATTCCTGCTCTGGCGCTCAACTACACAAAGGATACCAGAGTCCGTCCCCCCCATCCAGCTCCTCCACTAGGGAGGTGCCCAGAGCTCTGCCAGGTGGCCACTTGATTCTGCCATCTTGAAAATAAGATGTGCAGAGGCCCCCAGGAGCATCTGGTTGGTTAGGCCAAGTAGGAAACGTCGCTGACCCCCCTCTGATAGGTGGGTGACTGCAGAGAGTGACCAACCCCCTTTCAGAGTTATTTAAGGACTCCCTAGCGGGTGGGTCCTCAGAGTCATCAAGCAAGCCTCTACAAGTAACTCTCTGCAAGACATCTTCTACCCCTGGCCTCTGAAACTGCTGCTGGTCTTTGCCTTGAACTGAACAAGTCTCCCTCTGGTAGGAAGGCTACCACTGCAACATTGTTTCCCTGGATCCTGCAAGAATTCAGCAACATCCAAGGCTGTGCATCCTCCAGGGTCACAAGGACTCTGTTTGCACCAGGAACCATGAAGGAATCTCCCTTGGAGTGAAGGAGTTACTCCGCTGCACCAGCAGGCACCTCAAGGCATCGTCAACCGGTTGGTGGGATCTGTTATCTCTGGACATCTGAAGATCCTGCTTCACAGGTGGTGAGTCTGTGGCCTCCTCTGGGTCCTGAATGTCTTCTATCCAAGTTGGGAGACTGTAGACCCTTGCTCCTGCCACTGGACTGGCACCCCTGTGCACCGCAACTGTTGCATTTGCTAAGACTTGTTGACTCTTCCTCCGGGAGATCTTCAGCCTCCAAGAAGCCCCGGCTCTCAGCACTCGGCAAACCGATCAGCTCTTGTCCTGCAACACCTGTGATGTGAGACTTCTGTTTTGCTGGGCTGGTAAGGCCTTTTTGTGACTCCCCGTGTCTAGCACCTGCGGGTCACTTGTGGGGGCTCACTCGACTTCTGTTGGCCTTCCTGTGTGCTGAGGGTCAGCTTTGATTCCCCCTCATGGGTTAAGTCTCCTGGACCTTGCTGGTCCCTACAATTCTGCAAACTCCTCTTCTGCTTCTATTTGCACTTGTCAGTGCTTGTTTATGACCTAGCTGGTCACTGACCCTCCTACAGTCCACTGACCCTCAGGGAGAGCTCGTAGGTGACTCCTGGGGTCTTCATAGACTCCTGGACCCCGCAGCTGGACTTCTTCCATTCACTTTCAGGAACTTTATCTTCAGGAGAGTGGGCATTCCCACCTGCTCACCTGGGCACTTCCTTTGGTGCTGGATTTAGTTCCCTTCCTTTGCAGGTCCTCCATGTCTGGAATCCGTCCCTGGGTTCCACCGGCCTGGTCCACGGGTCGTGACAGCAGCTGGACAATCCACAGTCTTCAGAAAGATTTCCTTCTCTCTGCACCTGTGTCCCTGGTGTAGGTACTCCTGTCTTCTGGGTATCCTGTGGTAGGGGCACACTCCATCCATCCTCTTGCCTGCTGGTTTCCTCAGGGTCTACTGGGAAGGGTCCTGAATTCCACAAACTCCAGCCACTACACTCTGTGTTAGCCTATAATAAAAACTGGGTGGGTAACTGACTTTCTCCTAGTTGCTGGCTTCACCTACTGTACTTACCTCTGGCCTTCCTATCTGGCCCCAGCCCCTAGCTAACCACCACACTTACGTTGGCTGGAGTCCCACTTTCACACTCCACTTTTTTAGTATATGGTTTGGCCCTCCCCTAGGGCCCTGTATATTTCTATGCTATTTCTGCTGGTTATTTTGAGTGTATAATTGTATGTAATATCTCCAAAGGGAGCTATACCAACATCAGTTTAGTACTAGTGCTGTAATAAAGTATCCTTTATTTTTGCAACACTTGTGTGGTTCTTTCTTGTGACTGTTATTGCCCGACAGCTGTGGTATTGCAAGTGCTTTACATTCCTCCTTGATAAGCTTTAGCTGCTCACTTCGTCTACCCCTAGAGAGCTTCTGCTATCTGGACATCTATCAGTAAGAGTTGCCTGGACTCAGTATCGGGTGCCACACCATAAACTGAGCCAGCATTCTACAGATACCAATATTATTTTTCACATGTGGAAAAAGATCGCCGTTCATCAGTTCAGAGCATCCCACTTTTTAGTGCAATACCAGTGTACTGCCCATCACGCAACTACTGACCACACTAGTTCATATGTGCTCAAACCAGTTTCACCTCTTAAAATTTGGCCTTATTTGATATAAAATTTAACTCAAAATAAAGGTTCAAGATTTCCTTACCCAATGCCTATTGGAATTAGGCCCCTTATGACATGTGGGATCGCTAAGCCACTCAATGAAGATTTTTTTTTAATGAAATGACCAAAGGTTGGGCATGTTGGTAAAGCTTGCAGTCTCAAGACAGTGCCCCGCCTTAAAGCCAGGAGAGATACTCACAGTAGCCGCTTGTGGGCACTGCCATTATCCTAACCAGTCTCCCCGGTCGCAAAGGTACCTAAGTGGGAAGGAAAGCAATATTTCTACCTAGAAGTATATGGGTCACATGGCACGTAACTGGTATGATCATGTGACTACATAAAGACGTCCATTCTTAATGCTAATTGGGATGCGTGGCACATAGCTGACGGGATCACATGACTACAGGGAGATGTGAGATCTCCGTGACGGGTTTGATAATAACCAGACCATTGCAATGCCATATTGGAGATATTAATGTGTTTAAACTTATGGGAAGGTGAGGATGTACTAGAGATCGTAAACTGTTTAAGCATGCAAAATGGGGCATGGTATCTCATCAATCAGAGGGTCCATTTCCCAAAAGTGTAAATTATAGCTATGTGGGTATTGTACAATGTCTGAAAACAGATGTATTTTACTTGCATAGGTAATGTCTAGACCAAAAGTACCACATCAGTGTTTAGAACTGGTGAATGTTAAACCTTGAAAACCTACTAGTTTCTTCACATTGAATTACATAAGCGTAAGATATCCAGGAACAATGGGTACAATTCCTCTTATACAGAACATTTTTGTGTTAATTCACTCAAGGGGATGTCATAATTTAACCCTTTTATGTGGGTTTTTAGTTGGAACACCCATCTCTGTTCTCTTAATAAAAGAGTGTGATTTGTCAGTTTGTGTCACTGCTTCCAAGATGATCCACTCCATGTCATCGGGTGTGGTTCATCTCCAGAAAGTGCACACTCATTCTTTTTGTGCCTTTTTTGCATCTGATCCCACTCCTGTGTTCATTGATGCGTGTGTTTACTGCCCTGGTAGTCATCCATGCGTATCTTAATTTGCAGACACACTTGATCAGGTATATGCAATTTTTTGTATTGCAGTTTGTGTTTTGTTAAATGACCAATTCTTTCCATTGTCCAGTCTAATATCATGTGTATATTTATTCAGGCTGAAAACATTGCAATTGCCATAGGACATGACCTGTGTCTGATGGTAGTCCCCATATACGTGGTTTACTTTTTGTCTTTGCCAGTGATCTAGCATGCACCAGCATACCTCATCGATTTTTGGTGCTTTTAAATGCTAAACGGGGACTATCAAACTTAAGTGATCCATGTATGAAGCTGGCTGTCCATATAGTTCTCCAAAATGAAGTGTACTGTGCAGAGAGTCCAGGCATCTCTTATCAGTGAACAGACGCGTGCTTTAACAATCCCAAGATGCCCTTTTTGTGGTAGTGTGGTCAAGCAGCATTAGGCTTATCAGAGGGGATGTTAAGCACTTGTTGCACACACAGCCAATAAATGAGACATACATTCAATAAGGAAATCAAAGACCAATTTAGAAAAATAAGACAGTATTTTATATATATTTGAGACACCAGATCTTCAGGATCAGGTAACTACTTTAGGGGTTTTTAGATTTGTACAAAAAAACAGTAGTAAGTCACAGTTGTCAAATTTGAGGCATGAGCCTTGAATGAGGTAATGTTATCCTATGGGCACAAACATTCACTGCATAGGTATACTTGCAAACGATTGTAGAAGATCTCCTTTGGGGGTTAAGGTGCTTAGGTCCATGAAACCACCAGCAGTTCAGCTCACACTGTCCTGGGGAGTCTGGGAGCATAGGTGCTGGTTGTTTTGGTAACCTTAAGTGCTGCGCGGCTGAGCTGTCAAAGTTTAAAGGGACCTGTCATACAACAGGGTCTGCAAGGGGGGGGACTTAAGGACAGGTCTGGATGAACCCATCAGGGGACCCTTAGACCAAGGGAACACCGGCACAAAATGTGGACTCTGCCAGTGGGGCTCTGGTGCAGAGGTGTTGACTTGTGGGCCACTTGGAGAAAGAGGCTCTCATGGTTCTCATCAATACCTGCAGAAGAAGGGAAAGAAAAGCAGCAAGACAACATCTGGTGCGGAGCTGATCTCTTTTGAAGTCCCTCTTCGTGCAGGTTAGTTTTTGCGGCGGTGGTGTTCGAACTGAACACAAACAAGCCTTTGTGCTTGCAACAGGCCTCAGTCCCTTGAGTATTGGTGCAAAGAGCCTCCAGAGTGGATCAACGTCTTGAAGACTGGCTGAGTTGACGGAGCTGACCTCTTGGACACTCGATGACCTCCTCCTGGGCAGCTGCTGCATTGGCATATCCAGTGGACAGCAGTTTGCTGGACCAGGCTGTGTGGTTTGTGCCTGCAGGTTGCAGGGGAGTGGTTCCTTCACTCCAAGGAAGATGCTGGCCGGTTGGGGAAGTGCATGTGGCCCTCTGAGGCTTTTGGAGGATGCACAGCTGCAGGACGGGTTGGAACTTTGTGATTGTTCGGACAAGAGCCTGTAGGCAGGGTTTGTCCTTCTTCTTTAGTTGGTCGAGCCTCAGTTCCTGGTGTCAGGGGGCCACCTAACTACTGAATTTAGAGGTGTTTAGAGGCATGTAGGGTAGTAGCCAATGGACTACTTATGCCTAGGGTAACAACATCCCCTATATGACCATATCCTGTGGGGAGTGGGCAAAACCCTGTCCCAGAGTTCCTAGTTCTGCCAAACACAAGATGGTGGAACCTTTCCTTCAGACCTAGGACGATCACTGCTGAAAAGCAAAAGACTATTGCAGTTTGTGAGTGTCTTAAAGGTCTTCATTTTCAAAAAGCCACAACTGATATTGATGGCAAGTCCCAAGAAGGGTTATTATCTGTCAGACATGTTCGTTGTAAATCTCAGGTAGGGATTTAGAGAGTTGACCCAAGTTACAAATTCTTCAGAGTGACTGTTCGCCTTTCTATACTATGAGGATATCATCAATGTATTGCCACCATAATTAGATGTTTTTTTTTGTTAAACTGTCTTTATTGGCGTTTTTATGGTACATTGTAATATATATTTCAAAATAACATATGGGTTGACATATCTCGCCGTGTGCTACATGGGACTAATTCTTCAACAAAACGCGTCTTACAGTGGCGTCATCTCCACAAGTGGTAGGGGTACCCCTCTTGAGCAAACCCTTTCATAGCATGATGGCACAAGTGCCAAATAACTAGTGTGCACAAGAAATACAAAATATAACAACAATACCGTGTGTCCTATCTAACTCAGCCTAGCCAATGTGCCCTGGGATGCACAAACAAAGGGGTTGATCTACTTCCACCTGTATACCCTGCTCCTCTGTGCTCGTCTACCCCAAGGTCACTCCCTCCCACCCCCCACACATGGAAGAGATGCAGTGCCCTGAGACGTGCGCTACAGGTTGTGAGTGGCAGGCCTCTGGCGAGGAACCATATGAGGGGGTCCCAAATATAATCAAAGCTTCTTCTTGATTCTGCCAATTTATCTGTTAGGCGTTCCACGGAGAGGCTGTGCCATAATCTAGTGTGCCACAGTGCTATAGGGTGCAGTTCTGGTTTCTTCCAGTATGATGCTAAAGCCGTCTTCGCAGCACCCAATGCTAGCCACATAATGGAGTGGTCTCCTACTGTTTGGTACTTCATGTCTGGGGCTCATATACCTAGCAAAATGTGTGCTGGTGATGTTTGGATGGGATAACCCCAAATTTTCTTTATTTGTGACAAGATTTCCTCCCAGTAGGGGCAAATAGTTGGGCAGTCCCATTTGATATGTCTGAAGTCTCCCAGCATTCCACAACGTCTCCAGCATCTATCGGACGAGTAGGGATACATTTTTTAAAGTTTTTCTGGGTAGAGTTACCAATTGTAAAGCAGTTTATAGTGTGCTTCTCTTGCCCCCATAGAGCGATTGTATTTGGAGAAGTAGGAAAAGTAGGTTCCATTGAGCGTCCTCTATTGTGGAACCCAATACCTGCTCCCAAAAAGTAATATTGTGAGGAGTGAAAGTGCACCAGACCAGTGGCAGTAGCTTGTACAACGTGAAAATGCTTCCCCTCACTACCCCTCATTGTTGTACACATTTTTAAATCGTAAGGAGGTCCCTGGTAGCCGCATGTGAGTTTGTGTAACCCAGTGTTTCAATTGAGTGTAATGGAAGTGTTCAGATGGGGGCAGCTGAAAGTCCCTGCAGCAGTTCTCAAACGTGAGTATGTTTTCACCATTGAACAAGTCCGCAATCCGGAGACCCTACCCTCCTTTGATCTATCGAAAGGTCCTGGGGGGAAGGCTACGTTACGGGGGATGGGAGTGTGCGGTGAGGAAAAAGTCGTTACCTCGTAGTCCCTTGTTACTGTGTCCCTTACTTTAAATGTGGTGTCTGTAGGGGTACTGAGGTTGCCATTCTTTGGTCGCTCTGTTCTAGGTTTCCACAGTATGTCACATACAGTCTAGCCCATCACTGCCCTGTCCATGTGCAGCCACAATTTTCTGATTCGCAGAGTGACCACTTGATAATGATGCGGAGTTGGGCCACTTAGTAGTAAAGTAGAATGTATTTCTTCGTTTTGTGACTGCCTTGAATTTTGCCTCGATTTCTGTGCTTTTTTGCCCCTTGTGCGCTCCCCGATCCCTGCCGCTGCCTCCCTGCGGCCCCGCCCCCCTCGCGCCCCCATTTGCCGCTCCCTCCCGCCTCCCAGCTGCTCCTCCCTCCCCCCTCCCTTCTTAATGGCTGGCGCTGCGCGTCGCGAGTGAGCGAACTCTGACCTGTTTCAGGTCCTGAGCTGGCCCCCCCACGACCGCAGCACCAACCTCCTGCCTCTGTCCCACGACCACGCTGCCGTTTGCGTGTTCGAGGCCCTCCTCCACCCGCAGGCATCCTCCTGCGCCTCATCCCTGGTGGCTAGTGGGCTCACTTGACCCGTGTGCCGCTTCCGCCGTCCCGTAAGTTGTTTTTCGTTTTTTCTGCGCCTCGCCGCCGGCGCTTCTGCCCCCATTGTGCCCCCCTGATTGCTGTCTCCCCGATCGTGTATTGTGCCAGTATTGTATTTCTTATTGTGTATTTCTTCGTTTTGTGACTGCCTTGAATTTTGCCTCGATTTCTGTGCTTTTTTGCCCTTTGTGCGCTCCCCGATCCCTGCCTCCCTGCGGCCCCGCCCCCCTCGCGCCCCCATTTGCCGCTCCCTCCCACCTCCCAGCTGCTCCTCCCTCCCCCCTCCCTTCTTAATGGCTGGCGCTGCGCGTCCGCGCCGCTGGCGCGCCAGAGGCGCGCCAGGGGCAAGCCCGTCTGCGCCCGTCCGCGCCTGGACCGCGCCCAGCGCCACCCCCCCCTGGTCCTCGCGCCCCCCGCGTCCGCTACTCAGCCAACGAACCCCGCGCTTTCAACACCGGCTCCTCCACGGAGTGCTTCCTGGCGTCCCCGAAGCACACTAAAGGACCTTTTTCCTGCCACTCCTGCAACTTCTCCTGCATCAGAACGACAAAACAAACAATAGAATCACTCAACCCCAACCACCTGAACTGCATCCTCATCAACACCCGCTCCGCACGAAAACACGCCATCGAGCTCTGGGATTTGCTCGACTCCACTGCACCCGACGTGGCCTTCCTGACCGAAACCTGGTGGAACGACTCCTCGGCTCCGGACATCGCCATCGCCATACCGGACGGTTACAAAATCACCAGAAGAGACCGAACCAACGGAATCGGCGGCGGAATAGCCATCGCTCACAAAGCTACCCTCAAAATCCACACCCACACTGACGACACCCTCAAGACAGCCGAACACCTCCACTTCCAGATCCACACAGACCCCAACACAACCCTCAGAGGAACCCTCATATACCGCCCTCCAGGACCAAGAGCCCCCTTCAGCGACACCATCGCCGACCTCGCAAGCACCCACGCCCTCGCTTCCCCGGATTACATCCTCCTGGGAGACCTAAACTACCACATGGAAAATAACAACGACGTCAACACCGCAGCACTGACCTCCAACCTCCTCAACCTCGGACTCCGCCAGCTGGTCAACACTCCCACCCACATCGCTGGACACACCCTCGACCCCCTCTTCACCTCAAGCAACCACATCTCTTTCAGCCACACCTCCGAACTCCACTGGACCGACCATCACTGCGTCCATTTCTCCTATAAGAAAATTACCGAGCAGCACCGCATCCATCTACCCCCCTACCGCCGCTGGGGCAAAGTCACCCAAGACCAACTGACCAGCACCCTCGTTAAAAACCCTCCACCCGACGCGACCGACCCGAGCACAGCCGCCATCAACCTCCATCAATGGATCCTCGACTGCGGCAACACCTTAGCCCCACTCAAGAAGCCCACCGCCAACCAAGGAAAGAAAAAACCAGCCTGGTTCACAGACGAACTGACCACCTCCAAAAGCCGTTGTCAGAAGCTCAAAAGAAATGGATCCTAGAACGCACGCCCGACAACCTCGCCTCCCTCAAAGACGCAAACCGTGAACACCACCAACGGATCCGCGTCGCCAAGCACGCCCACTTCACCGAACGCATCAACAACAACGCCCACGACTGCAAAGATCTCTTCGGCATCGTGAAAGAACTCTCAAATCCAAAAGCCAACGCCAACGACATCCCGCCCTCCCAGAAACTCTGCGACGACCTCTCCACCTTCTTCCACCAGAAAATCGCTACCATCCACAACAGCTTCAACACCGACCCACCGCCAGATCCCCCCCGACGTCTCCAACCGCGACTGCCGCCTCACCGCCTGGACCCACGTGGACGACACCATCCACTCAGGCTCCCCCACGGACCCATGCCCTCATCATGTTTTCAACACAGCCAACGCCACCATCGCCCCCAAACTCCGCAAGATCATCAATCTCTCCTTCACTTCCGCCACCTTCCCGGACAGCTGGAAACACGCTGAAATCCAACCCCTCCTCAAGAAACCCAAGGCCGACCCCAACGATCTCAAAAACTTCCGTCCGATCTCTCTCCTCCCTTTTCCAGCAAAAGTCATTGAGAAGATCTTCAACACACAACTCACCCACTTCCTCGAAGACAACTCCATCCTGGACCCCTCACAATCCGGATTCAGACGAAACCACAGCACGGAGACTGCTCTCCTCGCCGCCACAGATGACATCAGACATCAAATGGACAACGGCGAAACCTCGGCCCTCATCCTCCTCGACCTATCAGCCGCTTTTGACACAGTCTGCCACCGCACCCTACTGACCCGCCTCCAGGAAGCCGGCATCCAAGACAAAGCCCTCCACTGGATCTCATCCTTTCTCTCCGACAGAACTCAGAGAGTCCGACTCTCCCCCTTTCGCTCCAAAGCCACCAACCTCATCTGCGGCGTCCCCCAAGGATCCTCCCTCAGCCCTACTTTGTTCAACGTCTACATGGCCCCCCTCGCAAAACTGGCCCGCCAGCATCACCTCAGCATCATCTCCTACGCCGACGACACCCAGCTCATCCTCTCCCTGACCAAAGACCCACTCACCGCCAAAACAAACCTCCACGAAGGACTAAAATCCATCGCCGAATGGATGAACAACAGTCGCCTGAAACTCAATTCCGACAAGACGGAAATCCTCATCCTCGGGCGCTCTCCTTCGGCCTGGAACGACTCATGGTGGCCCGCCGACCTCGGACCCCCACCCACCCCTGCCAGCCATGCAAGAAACCTCGGCTTCATCCTGGACTCTGCACTCACCATGTCCAAACAGGTCAGCTCCGTCTCCTCCTCCTGTTTCAACACCCTCCGCATGCCCCGCAGAATCTTCAAGTGGATTCCAACAGAGACCAGAAAGATGGTGACCCAAGCCCTCGTCAGCAGCAGACTTGACTACGGCAACGCACTCTACACAGGCATCCCAACCAAAGACATCAAACGACTCCAGCGTATCCAAAATGCCTCCGCCCGACTGATCCTCGACATACCCCGCCGATGTCACATCTCCCCTCACCTGAGGGAACTCCACTGGCTCCCGGTGGAGAAGAGGATCACCTTTAAACTCCTCACCCACGCTCACAAGGCACTTCACAACGCCGGACCCTCCTACCTCAACTCCAGACTCAATTTCTACGCTCCCACACGTCAACTTCGATCCGCCAACCTCGCCCTCGCCGTCGTCCCCCGAATCCAGCGCAAGACCTGCGGCGGCAGATCCTTCTCCTTCCTCGCCGCCAAGTCCTGGAACTCTCTCCCCACATCTCTACGCCAGACCCAGGACCTCCTCGCCTTCAGGAGACTCCTCAAAACCTGGCTCTTCGACCGCTAACTGCAGCACACCTCCACCCCCCCCCCCCCCTTCCCCCCAGCGCCTCGAAACCCTGACGGGTACATAGCGCGCTTTATAAATATCGTGATTGATTGATTGATTAGAAGGTCTGGTAGTGCCAAGCCTCCTTTCTCCTTGGACCGTGTGAGCAGTGTATTAAAAAGTCTGGCCCTGTTTTCCTGCCATATGAATCGGTAATCATTGTACGAGCCTCTGTAAAAAAAAAAAAAAAAAAAAAAGTATTTGGGGATATTGATAGGCAGACTTTGGAACAGATATAAAATACGGGGTAGTACTGTCATCTTGATGGTATTGATATCTCCTAGCCAGGTAAGCCAAAGAGGCGACTGGAGGAAGTTGGCTCTGTATATACTATCTCAAAGTGGGAGATAATGTGCGCAGAGTCCAAGGCTTCCCCTTTGAGGTTGATAGTGGCAAAATTAGATAATGCTAATGCTCTATTTTGTGGTAGTGTGGTCGAGCAGTAGGCTTATCAGAGGGTAGTGTTAAGCATTTGTTGTACACACACAGGCAATAAATGAGAACACACACTCAAAGACTTAACTCCAGGCCAATAGGTTTTTCTGTGAAAAAAATATCCTTTTCTTAATTTATTTTAGAATCACAAGATTCAAATTTAGGTAAGTATATAAATTGTAAGGTAATTCACACAGGTAAGTATAGAACTTTGATTTAAAACAGTAGTACACACAGTTTTGGTTAAAATGGCAAATAGCTATTTTAAAAGTGGACACTGCAAAAATCAGCAGTCTCTGGGGGAGGTAAGTATTGATTAGTCCCTCAGGTAAGTAAAGCACTTAAAAAGTCAGTCTCCTGGGCATAGGCAGACCACCGTTGGTGGTTCAAGGCAACCCCAAAGCCACAGCCCCTGCAACACAGGGCTGGTCAGGTGCAGAGGTCCAAGGAGGGCCCAAACAACATAGGCGCCTATGGAGAACAGGGGTGCTCCGGTTCCAGTCTGCTAGCAAGTAAGTACCTGCGTCCTCGGGGAGCGGACCGGTGGGGTTTGTAGAGCACTGGGGTGGGGGGGACACAAGCACACAACACACCCTCAGCGGCACAGTGCAGCCGGGTGCAGTGTGCAAAGTAGGTGTTGGGCTTGCCGTAGAAAACAAGGGAGGGACCTGGGGGTTACTCAGGCGATGCAGGCAGGGCACAGGGGGGCTTCTCTGGCCAGCCACAGACTGGGCTAGGATGAGGGCTGCCTGCTGGTCACTCCTTCACTGGTAGGTGGTTCCTCTCGGTCGTGGGGGCTGCGGGTTCTGTGCTTGGTCCAGGCGTTAGGTTCCTTTGTTACCAGGTGGTCGCAGTCAGGGGGAGCCTCTGGATCCTCTCTGCAGGCGTCGCTGTGGGGGTGCAGGGAGGTCGACTCAGGGTGTCCACATTGGAGTCGCCTGGGAGTCCTCTGCAGTGTTGGTTTCTCCAAACTCGAGCCGGGGACATCGGGTGCAGAGTGTGAAGACTCACACTTCTGGCGGGAAGTTAGAGTCTCTTTAAAGTTGCTTGCTTTGTTGCTGTTTCTGGACAGAGCCGCTGTCCTTGGGAGGTTCTTGGTCCTTTAGGTGCAGGTCAGTCCTCGGAGTCCTCAGAGGCCGCTGGTCCAGCTGGATGCGTCGCTGTGCAGGTTCTTTGAGTCTGGAGACATGACGGTGGGGCTGGGGCCAAGTCAGTTGCCTCCGTCGTCTCTGCTGGGCTTTCAGGTCAGCAGTCCTTCTTTCTTCAGGTTGCAGTAATCTGATTTTCTGGGTTCAGGGTCGCCCCTAAATACTCAATTTAGGGGTGTGTTTAGGTCTGGGGGGCAGTAGCCAATGGCTTCTGTCCTTGAGGGTGACTGCACCCTCCTTGTGCCTCCTCCCTGTGGGGAGGAGGGCACATCCTAATCCTATTGGGGGGAATCCTCCAAAACAAGATGGAGGATTTCCTAAAGCAGGGGTCACCTCAGCTCAGGATACCTTAGGGGCTGTCCTGACTGGAGGGTGACTCCTCCTTGTTGTTCTCATTATCTCCTCCGGACTTGCCTCCAGAAGTGGGGGCTGTGTCAGGGGGGGTGGGCATCTCCACTAGCTGGAGTGCCCTGGGGCATTATAACACAAAGCCTGAGCCTTTGAGGCTCACTGCCAGGTGTTACAGTTCACGCAGGGGGAGGTGTGAAGCACCTCCACCAAGTGGAGGCTTTGTTTCTGGCCTCACAGCTGGCACAGACCGGTCAGTCCTGCACCGGATCTGTGTTGCCCTTTCCATTAGATGGATTACTCGTCGTAAGTTATCATGCGTTTATCAATCTTTAATGAATCCCATTTGGTTGGGGTGTATCAGGTCTGGCATCATGTCCTCAAGCCTCTTGGCCAGGATTTTAGAGTATAGCTTTGCGTCTAGATTTAGTAGGGCAATAAGTCTATAAGATGCACAGGATTTAGGGTTTTTCCCTACTTTGGGAATAAGTGTAATTAGGGCTTCTCCCATGGTGGGGGACAGTGTATGTTCTGTTCTAACGTGATTTAATAATTCAGTGAGGTGCTGTGTTAGCTCAGCGCTGAAGGTTTTGTAGAAATGGGCATTGAACCCGTCTGGACCCGGTGTTTTGTGTAGAGGGAGAGAGTCAATGGCCGTCTGCAATTCGTCCGTTGTAAAGGGAGCAATCAAGGTGTCATTGGTTTCTTGGGATACCTGCAGAAGGTTTGATTGTTGGAGGTAAGTGCCCTGTGTTAGGGCTTCTGGTCTGTCCGATTTGTACAGTTGGGTATAAAAATCTCTCAAGGCCCATGCCTTTTCTTTTTCCGAGTAATGTTCCCCTGACTCGGCTCGTATTTGGGCTATGTAATCCCTAGCTTGTTTGGCGTATAACTGTCTTGCCAGCTTGAGTCTTAGCATTGTGATTTCTGCTCTATTCATGTATATGGATTGCAGTTTACTTTAATGGCATCACCTTCTTCTGTGAAAGCCAAGTGGGGGAATGTTTTTGGGCCTGTTCTGCCACTGTCAATTCGTTTTCTAGGTTTCGTCTTTCATTGGCCTTTAATTGGTGTAGAGAAGTCAGTAAAAAAAAATGCATTTACCCCTTATGACTGCCTTGAATGCATCCCAATTAGTGAGGGGGGAGGTGTCATTTGGGTCATTATGCTAAAAGAAATCTCCAATTGCCTTCCGCAGTTTGTCCCGAAGCGTTGGGTCACGGGTTAAAACGTTAGGGAGGTACCATCTACGAAATTTAGAGTGCGTGGCGGGCCAGTCAAGTCCAGTCTCCACGGGGGCATGATCAGATATGATAATTGGGTAGATAGTTGCTGCTCTAAGTGCTTGTCGAAGGGATTGGCTCATGAATATATAGTCGATCCGTGAGTAGGTTCTGTGTGAGTGGGAGAAGAAAGTATAGTCCCTCACCTTGGGGTTGAGCATACGCCATGCGTGGATAAGACCCAGTTTGTTGAGGGCCGTTTTAACAGTCTTGGCAAAGGAGCTTGTTTGCGCTCTCTGGGGGTGGGTTGTGTCTTGGGTGCTGTCCCATATCAGATTGAAATCGCCCAATAAAAGAATATCCCCCTCTGCGTAACCCTCCAACTTCTCTGAGTTTGTCCACTGTTGGGTGCATATAAAGTGGCCACTGTACATACCCTTCCTCCAAGATTGCCCATGACCATTAAGTATCTGCCCTCTTTGTCTGGTTTTGTGCCCTGTATCTGGAAATGGGTGGATTTGTGGAACATCAGGGCAACCTTGCAATGTTGTTTTGTTGTTGAGGCCATGTATACCTGCAGGTAATGTTTGTGGTGTAATCGATGTCCCGCCCCCTTCTTAAGATGTGTTTCTTGCAGGGTAATAATATCAAAATGGTGGTCATCAAAATATTTCCCTAACTGCGATCTCTTGTTGGGGGAGTTCAGTCCCTTGACTTTCCATGATAAGAGTTCAAGAATCCTGCTAGTCTAGTTGGCATTGCCATAATTGGGTTTGCCCATTCCCCTGGTTGCTCTGTGATCTCCTCCAACCCTCGCCTCCCTCTCCATGGCTCTGTTGGTATCGCGCATCCCCGGCTATGCCTATCCATGCCAAGTAAGGACACAAAAAAATAATAAAAAACATGTAAAAACATCATAACAATTATAAACGTATTGACACGTTGTTGCTGGTACTCAACCTTTTTGAGATCCTTGTGGTGGGAGTGAATACAAATCCACTCTCGTCCCCCACAGAGACTACATGATGAAACCTTATGAGCGTCAGTTGTGAGCCTCGCTTATCTTCTTTGCTCATGGAAAGGTATCTTGACCAAACACCCTAAAACTTATATACCTCTGGACGAGTTCTCTTGGTAAACTTTATTGGGGGCTCCTCCCCCCCACCCAGAATCCGATGGGAGTTCTTGTGCGATCCACGACTAGGCAACTCGTTTGTCCAGTATCAGTTCCTGTTCTCGTCCCTGGTGGGATCCTTTATTTCCTGTGGATCCTTTTCCCCCTTTTCGGTTGCTTCCACGATTCTGTGGAGATAGATAGCTCCCCTCACCTTTGTGTTTCGCCTGGTTTCTCAACCAACTCTGCTGTACATCTCTCCTGTAGGCCCAGTGAGACTGCAGCCTCATCGAAGTCCGTGAAATGATGATGTTTATTATTGAGCTCAAAAGCTAAGCCGATTGGAAATGTCCATATGTACCTGACATTTTTCTTTCGCAATGCGTCCATGATTGGTCAGAATTGAGCCTTTGTTTCAGCGTTGCTGGAGCAATATCCTGAAATAATAAGCATACTGCCCCCTGGAATGACAGAGTCCTACTACCTCGCCTGCTGGAGGATTCATTCATTTACCTTGATTGAACTCAGTTTTTCAAGGATATCCCCAGGCCTCTTCCCCTCGCTTGCGGTGCGGATCCCTACCTTGTGTACTCGCTCCAACTGGACCTCCGGGTGCTCAGTGCCTAGGGCAGTGAAAAGGAGACCAATCACGAAGGCCTCAAGATCTGGACCTTCACAGCCTTCCTCCAGCCCCCGCACTTGGATGTTGTCTCTACGGGAGCGGTTTTCCAAATCTTCGCACTTGAGGAGTGATAGATGGAGTTGTGCCCTTAGTTGGGTGACCTCGCCCTGCAAAGGATCCATTTGTTGTTTCATTTCTTTGACCTTTGCTTCGAGATCCAATGTGTGCGGGTCCCCACTGAGTCCATATCAGCTTGAAGGGAGGACAGTCGGGTGTTGATTTTAATTTTAAAAAGTATCAAGGGTGGCCTTTATATCAGCCGTCAGTTGTTCGCGGAGTTCAGTTTTGAATGCGTGGAGCGATGTTAGGAGGTCTTCCTTCGTTAGTGTCATCTCTCCTTTCTGTGGTGGTGCAGGTCCACCTAGTCTGGGTGTGGCGGGTGCAAAGTAATTGGAGACCCTGTTAGATTGTGGCTTCCGTCGTGACATATGTGCCACCCCAGATCATCACTGCCTTCTTGCTCCCCACTCCACCTTTAGAAGTGGCGCTTGCTTTTGTATCTTCTGCCCCAGCCACTCATGTTTGTCTTGTGTAGCAGGCTCTGCTTGTTCCATTCTCGTTTCAGGAGAGAGGATGAGTTATACAGCGCTGTGTTTCGGGGAGTCCGCAAAGCGTCTCATGGTTTTCCCCGGTACCTCGCTGATGGGCGCCATTTTAAAGTCAGGCAGCTGCAACGGTGAGCCCCGTCCTGGCCAAATTCGGGGCCTCACCATCGCTTTTCACCCCTCACCAACGGGATGAGGGAGATCCACTCTGACGCTCAGTTCATGGGCCCCAGGATGCCGTTCATCGCCCGGGGGAGGGTTGGGCCCCGTCCGCTCCAATCACTGGCTGCACCGCTGCTTCCCGCTACTATAGTCCTCCCGGGTTGGGCTTCATGACCGTTTCCAGTTATGGAAGTGGGCCGCTTTGCCCCCGCTTCGTACCTGCGTCTTCAGTCCTCTCAAAGCGCAGCAGGGACATGCTCAGCGGGCCGCTCCAGCCGCCATGCCGGCTCACCTTGCCCTGTCACTGAGGAACCCAATGCGGTCAGCACCCCGGCACGGCTCCCGAACCACATCGTGCCATGATCTCCTAGACTCCGCACACCACCCCAGGCGCAGATCAACTGACTGGCTCACATTTAGACACCACTATCCATGTGTCCAAGGATTTGAGCGGAGCCTCTGGGAATCACGCCCGGTCGGCCATGTTGGTTGGCCACGCCCCTTAGATTTTGTTTTTATAAGGCTTGGTGTCATACAAGATAAGTGTTTATTCAAAGAAGGACATGTACAGGCAGGCACATTTCTAAGAGGTGAACATTGTCTAAGCAAGTTAATGGTCAGTAGTTGCGTGATGGTTAGTACACTTTGTGTTGCACTAAAATGTGGGATGCTCTAAACTGATAAACAGTGATCTTGTTCCACATGTGAAAAATCATAATGGTATCTGATATGGAACATTTTCATTCTATGTTTATTTTATTTTTTCTTATCTCTGTAGGTCAGTTTTATGTTTTCTGACTACCTCTCCCGATACAAACAGGTAGATCAATTTGTGGCATACATCTGGTGATTTATGATTGTGGGTACACATTTCAAATTGAGCCTGGGTCCCACTATTTGCACGATAAATCTCATTTTGATACACCTAATCGCTAGAGTCCAGGGGTTCCCCTACTAATAGAAAGGAGCTTGCTCTAGCAATCCCAAGGTGCTCTTTTAGGGGGTAGAGTGGTCAAAAAGCCCTACACTTATCAGAGAGGAGTGTTAGACATCTGCAAGTACGAACTTAGTCAGTAAATGAGATACACAACTCAATAAGGAGATCCTCACAAATTTACAAAAATAACAAGTATCTTTATATAAATGTAGGCACCAGAATGATTACGATCAGGTAAATACATTTTACAGGATAAATCTTTACAGTTTTGAAAAGTCAACACTGCAATTTTTGGAAGCTGCAATGTAATCCATGGAGGAAAAAGAAATGCGGCAAACAGGTATAGTACAGCAACTTACGGGACCAATCTCCTGGACTTAAGGTAAGTATTAGGCAAGGGTCAGGACCACACCAACAGGTCACACTGGACGGCACTTGGGCGGGCAGCTGGTTGCAGAGGTGTAGTATGGTGTCGGGGGCCCAGTGTTAGTCAATGGGGATCGGTCCGGTTGAAAAGACACTGCAGGTTTGGACAGGGAGTCCAGTTGAGGAGAACCAACAAGTTGGTTCAAATCTTGAGATGCTCGGGGACGTGGGGCACCCTAGGTCCTCTTCTCCATGGGCCAGGGACGATGAGTGCAGAGGTGTTCTGAAGCATCGGCTTTTCTCCACTGGGAGCACTCATGGTTGAGGGGGGACTGCGGGCAGAGGCTGCAGGCGGCATCAAGGAGTCCACAGTAGGCAAATCCAAGGTGGGCTCTGTCTCTGGAGGGCTGGGGAACCACGTTGGCACCATTGTCCCACGTCAACTCGGGATAGGCGTCAAGGGAGCAGTGGTGCTTCCTGGTGTCTGATTTTTGCCATCCGGTGGCCTCTCAGTTCTCTAGGGGTGCCTGCAAGATACAGGGAAGTAGCTCCACTGCTCCAGGGGAGTTTGTGGGTCTTTGTTGAAGACAGGCAGTCCTCCCAGGCTTTTGGAGGCACAGCAGCTTGCAAGAATAGTTGACTTTGATGCAAATTGGCGGGAGAAGCAGATAAGCGGGCCGGGCTGTGACCGAATCACGTACCTTTTCCTCAGTCTTTGCATCTGCAGCTCTTGACTGTCCTGCTTCGTAAGTCAGCAGGAATCTAATTTTGTGGTGCCAGGGGCTCCCCTAAATACTGAATTTAGAGGCATTTCAGGAAGTGTAGGGTAGTAGCAAATGGGTTTTTTACCCCTGGGGTCACTACACCCTCAATATGACCACTTCCTGTGGGAAGTGGGCATATCCCTGTCTCAGAGTTCCTAAATCTGCCAACACCAAGATGGCAGATTTCTAAATGTGGTGTCAACATCATGCAGCTCACCTTAAGGGTGGGACTGACCCGAGGGGTGGACTCACCTCTCTGAATAATACATTTCTCTCCTGTCCAGGTGCCAAATGGTCCCTGGGGCAGTGGGTTCGGCATCTCTCCTATGAATGAAGCTAGATCTGCATACCAAGGGCGGTAGGCTTCTTAGAAGCCCCTGCCTAGGAATGCAGATTTGCAGGTCATCCTGTTGGGTGGGGTGTGTAAACACCTCTCCCAGAGCAGGCTTTGTTTCTCACTGCCCAAGAGCACTGGTAGTTGATAGGTTTTCAGGGGGCAGCTCTAAGGTGTCCTCTGGGTGCATGTATTCATAAATCCATCACTGACATCAGTGAGGGTTTATTGTTAGAAGTATGTTGATGCCAAAAATCCCTATTTTCAGTGAAGCCATCATGTAGCTGGGTAACTCGTATTGATCAGTGTCCAGCACATGTAATTAAAATGGCTTCCCTGTTCACTTACTATGTCTAGGAATCAACAAATACATATCAGGGGAATATCTGATTTTGAAGATATGCCCTCACATGTAATAAGATGCACCCTGCCTTAGGGCTGTAAGGCCTGCTGTTGGGGGTCACTTACATATATTGCACACAATGTTAGGGGACAGGGCACACAGGCTGTGTACCATATTGTGTTTTCACTTTTAGCGCACCAAGACACGCAGCCTGCAAGGGCAGTCTGCAAGTGTTACGCGAGGTTCCCTGAGGGTGGCACAATACATTCTGCAGCCATCGGGGACCCTTTTTGGTACCAATGCCCTAAGTCCCCGGGGTACCATTTACTAGGGACTTATAGGGGGGGCAAAAGGTATTGCCAATTGGAGAAAAAATGTACAGTTTTAGGTAAAGAAATCTGGCACTAGGGACCATGTTAGCAGGAACCCAGTGCACTTTCAGTGTAAATTGCATTAAATACCAGGCAAAAAGTGGGGGTGACCATGTCAAAAAAGGGTACTTTCCTACATTAAGGTGCTGATGAATTGCTGTAGATCTTCACAGACAAAACAGGGTACGAAACATGTTGACCAAACAAATGGAATATTCAGGAACATTATTTCCATTTTTATTCCATTTTGTTTTTATCCGTTAACGGGAACCCCCAGAATAAAACTATTTTCACTGGTGTACCCTATTAATTTTAATTCACTTCCTCTCCAAACTACACTTTTAACACTTAGCTCCCCCCCAATAATAGAGCGTAATTTGCTTGCAAGGGTCCGGACCAAGGAGGAGCTCCCCGATGATGAAGCTAGCCACCTCTTGATTTAGGGGAGGGCTTTTACTCCAATTAGAAAACATTCTCACCAACCACTGATATTCCTAGGCGCACAAATAGTGTTTTCCTGGTTCTGGATAGGAACAGAATGCTCTATGAATTCTGATGTCCCCAAGACCATACATATTAAATAACATCTTGACAGGATATAACCCTAGAGAAATTACAAAGTGTTAGGGGGTTTAGATAAAGTTTGACATTGCCGCTTGTGTTCTGTGCTTTTAAACCATGCCAGCCAGAGTTGTGCACCACACATCGAGAGCACCTATTCTTATTAATAGAATCTGGTGGTCTGCGGTGATTAATGCAGCTGAAAGATCAAATAACAGCAGAAAGTTAAAGACATGAATGACAGTCCTAGAATCAGTCTGGTAAATGTTTATCGAAATTTACCTTTTTTGAAAGTTCCTTTTCATTGAAAGATATTTTCTTAAGTGCAAGTCATTTTAGAGCAGGTTTAAGCACGTTTAATAGTGTAAATAACTTTCAATTGTTTACCTAGCTTTGGAGTGCAGGGATCAAAGGGAAATTGAAATGAACATGGGAGCAGTTATGCAAAACTGGGCATGTTCGAGAGGTATTTGCTCCTTGATCGTAATACATTGCAATCCAACTTGATATTAAACAGATGTTGTTCAACTCATTTGTAAATGCAAGCGTTTGATTAGTGCCAAATCTTTTTTTGCTTATGCTTCCAGTCATGAACCATTTTGTTTGAAATAGGTCTTTTCTAAACAATTGGTGTGACTTGATTGTTTTTTTTTTAACATAGGTTGTTACCTGTGATAGCCAGTCTAGTTGCAAAATCATGGTAAATTGCGTTTCCATTCTAGGACTGTACCATATTCAACTGTAGCTCATTACATCTGTTTATTTGGACTGTATTTTTATTGTATAAACTATCTATTACACATAACTAGTCTAGGAAGCTGGCTCTCTATATAGTGCACTAAAATGAAGTTCACTGCAGAGAGTCCAGTGGACCCCCAGTTGGTATTGCAGAAGCAGATAGCACTAATGCTCTATTTTGTGGTAGTTTGGGTGAGCAGTTAGGCTTATCAAAACAGTGCTAAGCATTTGTTGTACTCACAAGGGCAATAAATTAAACATAAATGAAAAATAACAATTCTTTATATATATGTTTCAAACCCAAGAACTTCTTAATCAGGTAAGTAGACGTTTAAGCAAAAATACTTTGTAGTTTCAAAAATAGACACCGTGCAGTTTTCAGAGTTCTCTCAATGTTATCCTAAGGAGGAAAACAATGTTCTGCAAACACAGGCTTAACAACAACTTACAAAGCCTATCTCAGGGTTTTAAGGTAAGTACTGGGCACTTGTTCGGGATCACACCAACAGATCACACCAGGCGACACTGGGGCAGCCAGGTGCAGAGGTACAGTAAGGTGTCTGGTGCCCAATGGTTTCCTATGGGAGTCTGGTCTTCGTGAAGACAGGTTTCAGGCTCTGGCTAGGAAGCCAGTCAGAGACAACAGGCAGGTAAGTAGTAGACCTGGGGTGCTCGGAGGCATTGGTGCACCTTTGGCCCTCTTCTCCTGCGTCCGTGGGCGACGGATGCGGGGATGTGTTTAGTTGGCGGGTTTTCACATCCGGGAGCACTCGCGGTCAGGCGGGCCTGTGTGTTGAGGCTGCAGGTGTCGTCGGGGGAGTCCGGCAAGGGTGGAACCAGGGCGGATTCAAGCTCTTAGGAGCTGGGGGATGTAGTTGGCACCAATGATCCACCTCAGCTGGGGCTAGGGGTCATGTTTGCAGTGGTTGCTGGAAATCCCTTCACAAGCCTGTGGGAGAGGGGGGCTGCAGGCATCTCGGGAGAGTCCAAGATTGGTGAGGCCACACTGGACCCAGCTGGGGACCCAATTAGCACCGTTGGTTGGCTTCACCTTGGGTTGTGGACGTCCGGCGCAGTGGTCACTTCTGGTGTTGGGGTTCTGGCATTCCAGGAGCTGCAGAGCCCTTTCTTTGGAGTTTCTTCTTGTAGAGCAAGTCCGCTGCCCACGGGAGAACTGAGTCTTTATTGCAGGCTGGACGAGTTGGCTTCTTGTGCAAGATCCTTCGAGGTCAGCAGGCAGGCCGGAGTGGCTTGTTCCAGGTCAGCTGCTTCTTCTTTTCCTCTTCTGCGAGTGCAACTCTTCTTTGTCTGGGTCTTCTTAGGTTGTCAAAATCTGAGTTCTGGTGTTCAGGGGTGCCACCTATATACTCAATTTAGGGGTGTTACAGGGGGTGTCAGGTGGTAGCCAATGTGCTGACCACCTTTAGGGTAACTACACCCTTCTTATGACCACTTCCCCTGAGAAGTGGGAATAACCTCAACCCTAGTGGCCTAATTCCTTCCAAACAAGATGGAGGAATGTAAAAAGTAATGTCCACTTCAGTACATCCACCTTAGGGGTGGCACTGGCACGAAGTGGGCACTCCTCCTAATTTAACAAATTTTCCCACCTGTGCTGCCACCAAACGTGGGGTCAGGACCAGGGGGGTTGGTCATCTCTGCCTTTTGGAAAGACCTGGGTCGTGTTACAAAGGCGGCAAGGCCTTTGAAGCTCGCCACCTTGTAATGTCCATCCTGCCTGGGAGAGGAGGTCATACCTCTGCCCAGTGCAGGCTTTTGTCTCAGGCCTTCAAGAGCTCTGGCTCTCACCTTGGTTGGCCAGAAATGTGTCTACGGTGGCTGAACTGGTCAAGACCAGTCAGTCAACACACTAGTAGTTTGTAGGTTTTCAGGGAGCACCTCTAAGGTGCCCTCTGTGTGCATTTCATTGTATAATAAATCCATCATTTGGGTCAGTGAAGGTTTATTATTCTGAGATGTTTGATACCAAACATCCCAGGATTCAGAGAAGCCATCATGTAGCTGGGGAACTCGTGATGACCAGTGTCCAGCACTTATGTCTCAGAATCGACAGAGACATAGCAGGGGCATATCTGCTTATGCAGATATGGCCTCACATGTGCCTGGATGCACCCTGCTTTAGGGTGACTTACACCTGGCACATGCAGTCTGTTAGGGGACCTGACACACAGGGGTGTGCGACAGGTCATGTTTTCAGTTTAGCCTGCACCACCACTTGCAGTCTGCAATGGCAGCAGTTGTGTGAGTTTGGTGGGAGATCCCTGAGGGTGGCACAATTTTTGCTGCAGCCCTCAGAGACTTTCCTTAGTACCCCAGGCCCTGGGTACCACAGGTACCATTTACTATAGACTTACAGTGGTAGCTAAAGAGTTTGCCAACTGTGCAAAACAACTGTGCAGTTTTGGGGAAAGAGATCTGGCAGTGGGGACCTGGTTAGAAGGGACCCAGTGCACTAACAGTCAAAATCACCCCAGAAACTATGCAAACATTGAGGGGGGGAGTGGTGACCATGTCAAAAGACGCACTCTCCTGCAACTAGGTATATCTGACTTGAAGTACTGTATGCAGATAAGTAGTTGGTTATTTTGCAGGAAATGGATGATGAAATGTTCAAACTTTACTTGTTAATGTTAGTGTATGTTAAATGTAATATGTTGTTGTGAAGCCTTCAAGAGTTCCTTTAATCTCTGCATTGTGCCTGTAGTAAATTGAGAGTAACCTTTTCTCCCTATTTACTGGTCACTGTTTTTTTCTGTTAGGAATGGAGACCACATCCATACTAATTTCCGTGACATGTACCAGCACTTGAGAAGTATGGGGTATTTTGTTGAGGTCCTAGGCTCCCCCATTACATGTTTTGATGCCAGTCAGTATGGTAAGCTGTCCCGTTCAATTTAATGTGATCTTTTATAGCATTGTTGAATATCTTTGTTGTTAACAACTGCAGTACTAAATAAAGAACACCTCGTAGGTGAACAAACATCCTTTCAAAACACAACAGTGCATCAGGTACAGAGATCTCATAGAGTACATTAGAATAAGGCATGCTTCAATGATGTACTTTAAAACTTTCACTGACAGCTAGTTTACTAAATAGATTCGATTGTTAGGTTCAGCAGCAATTTTATTTTGCCAAAGCCTTAAAAAAAGTATGTTCAATGGCATGTGTGGCTGTCGATACACATGCTTTGCATAAATCCGCCATCTTGTGTTGGGTCTGGAGTGTTACAAGTTGTTTTTGTTTGAAGAATCTTTTTGAATCACAGGATCGAGTGACTCCTCCCCTTCGTGATAAAGCACATGGAA
The DNA here is from genome assembly GCF_031143425.1 of Pleurodeles waltl. NCBI lineage: Eukaryota > Metazoa > Chordata > Amphibia > Caudata > Salamandridae > Pleurodeles > Pleurodeles waltl. The sequence continues at coordinate 271,145,303 of NC_090451.1, read as the reverse complement.
ATAAAGTCCATTGTTAGATTGTTTTCTCTCCGCCATGGGGTTTGGATGTGTGTTCCTCTCGCTCCAGTTTCTCTCAGCTCGGTACACTCAAAGCCGTTCTTTTCCGTCGTTCAGTCAGCCATGGTATTGTATTTCGATTGGGTTTTCAGTATATTCCGTGGTCGGTCTGAATTCCAGCTTGTGGAACCAACTCATGACCCTTTGGGGTGTACTCACCAATCTCAGGCCTACTTCTACATGTGGTGTCTGACTATGCAGGACTAATGGAACCTACTCCATTTCGGTTTTGCCCTCAATGTCATTCCCCACACCAGCCAATATCTGGTGTCTAATCTGTGTTTGTCCTCTGACCACAACATACAGAATTGCGATGCCTGCCGTTCCTTTCAATCAAAAAAGACGCTCCGGGACAGAAGAGGTTGTAGCTGGAAATGGCGGCCAAGAATCTGGAGGACACACCTGATATCTTCGGGGAAGAACACATGCAGGAGGAGCCAGATCAAGAGGAGGACTTCTCCATCGAGGACTCGGAGTCAGATGTACAATCCGACATCGAGTCAACCAGTGACTTCAGCACAACCTGTGAGTAGAATAACCCCTACTCTCCAAGCAAAAACTTTGAAAGGGCCCAACAAAGAGGTCACTGGACCACCACTGCCTTCAGGCCATGGCCAGATCCGAAAATCTCCTTCGGATGCCCCCCGTCCCCGTCCCCTCACCGCACTGGCGTGGCATTGAAGATACCCAGTACCAAAACATCCCCAGCATCGAACTCTGGTTCGACCGGTTCACATATAGCTTCGGGATCGAGCCCAACCATTGAACTGAGTGCTTCGGCATCAACCAAAAAGGCCTCAAACTCAGCTTCAGAGCTGACCCATTCGCATCGACCGAGAACTTTGGTGCAGAAAATTTCAGAACACACAACTCTGCCTCATAAGGACTCCAGTCAAACTTCCTACACTACTTCACCAGAGGAACCAATTTTACAGGTCATGGACACTCGTCAGCTCCACATTGTTGCTTCTCCCCAGTTCCATTAAAGTTAACCTTTGAAGATGCTGTGGACTCTTCTCCACCCCCAAAAAAGGCCCCCAAGGACAAGGCTCCAATTCGACCTCAGCCTTCTGCTCCTCGATCTCCAATTCTTTTTTCCACCACTCCGCCTTCACATTCTCCTACACCTCCTTATAAACCACAGTTTTTCACCACAAGGCTCACCCTCACCTCATGATGACGACTTAGGTGACGCACCTCATGATCTAGATCCATGGGATTCATTTGATCCAGATCCCATATTTCCAAATAATCCAGATCTATATCCTGCACGTCCATCACCACCTGAAGCTTCTACATTATATCAGCAGGTGATAGCAAGGGCAGAGGCATTCCACAATGTCCAATTAAACACTGACTCTGTTAAATAGGATTTCTTCTTTGACACACTTACAGGTACACACAAAGAAAGTTAATTCCTCCCCATGCTACCCGGCATGCTTCATCATGCTGATGACATTTTGAAAGAAGCCGTAAGGTCCAGAGTTATCACCCCTAGGGTTGATAAGAAATACAAACCAGCACCTACTGACCATCTGTTTATACGTGCTCAAATCCTCCCGACTCTATTATGGTCAGCACTGCACAAAAACCTGCTAATAGCCAGTTTACAAGAGATTCACCCCCTCCTAACAACGAAAGTAAGAAAATAGATGCAGCAGGAAAAAGAGTAGCAACACAAGCTGCCAATCATTGGCGTATCACCAATACCAAGCACTGTTAGCATGGTAGGATAGGGCCCACTGGGACGAAACGGAGGATATCCTTAAGTACCTCCCTCACAAAAGGGCACCAGAAATAGTGTAAGAAGGTCAGGCTATCACCAACAAATCCATTCGCACTGCGATAGATGCCGCAGATACAGTAGCATGTGGTATTAACACAAGCATCCTCATACACAGGCATGCTTGGCTTAGTTGTTCTGGATTCAAAACGGAAATACAGCAGACAGTACTCAACATGCCTTTCGATAGGGAACACCTATTTGGACAACACGTGGATACCACACTTGAAAAACTTGAAAAAAAAATCCTAGACAGTTAAAGCAATGGGGGCACTATTAAACTTGACACAACGTTGTAGTTTTTGTCGTCCACCTTTCAGGGGAGGCTTCAAGCTCTTTCCTTAAGGGGATCATACAGGAGCACAAATAACAAAGGCAGAGGTAAGGCATCCAACTCCAGAGGATCTGCCTTTAATACCAGTCAGTGACTACCTACTCCTTCAACCTCCTCACACCTCCCCAGTAAGTGGAAGACTAAAGACTTTTTCCCACAATGGTCCGATATCCATTGTCCGATAGCACCACAGACTAGTTCATCCTTTCAATTATCCAACATGATTATTGTCTGGAGCTCACTTCTGCCAGAACCTTACAACACTGTTAGCTACACACTCAGCTAACAGTGGATCTCCTTCACACTCCGGGGTTCACAATCAACTTTCAAAAATCCAATCTCCAGCATTTGCAGATACAACCTTATCTGGGAGCCATGCTTAATGCACAGTTAGGGTTAGCATATCCAAATCCAGCTTGAATTCAAACATTTCAAACCTTGATTTCCCAGTTACAGGAAGACCACACTTACACAGTGAAAACTGTGATGCGCCTATTAGAAACAATGGCGTCTTGCATTGCCGTCGCACCTCATGCCAGACTGCACATGCGTCCTCTACAAATAGTGTGTCTCATCAGTGGTCTCAGTAACAGGGTCATCTGGAAGATCTAGTCTTGTTGAACCGCCAGACTCACCGCTCTGTGCAGTGCTGGAATTTCACCAACCTCTCCAAGGAGTTGCCCTTTTTAGAACCTGTGCTTCATATCACTCTGACTAGGGACGCATTGCAGACAGGTTGGGGAGCTCACCTCCACAAACTCACAATACATGGTCTATGGGGTCCCAGTCACCAGTCTTTACATATCAAGTACCTGGAACTTCATAAGTCTTCCTAGCACTGAAGGCTTTTCTTCCAGACCTCTTGCACCAACTGGTTCTAGTTCGTACAGACAATATGGCAGCCATGTATTATCTGAAAAACCAAGGGGGGGCACGTTCATCTCAGCTGTTGCATCTTGCTCAAACAATATGGAAATGGCCAATTCATCACCACATTCACTTATCCCCCAGGCACGGACAACCAATTTGCAGCCCTGCTCATGAGGATGCAGCAGCAAGTCCACAAATAGGAACTCCACCCACAAGTCCTTCAACAGTACTTCCTAAAGTGTGGAACACCCCAAATAAATCTCTTTGCCAGCCCAGAAAATACAAAATGCCAAAACTTCACATCCAGATACTCACACCCTCAGTCCAAGGGCAATGCTCTATGGATGAATTGGTTAGGGATATTTGCTTACACTTTTCTTCCTCTCCCACTCATCCCATCTCTAGTTCACAAATTGAGGCAAACCTCTGTCACTGTGATACTTGTCGCTCCCACATGGGCACGTCAACCGTGGTTCACAACACTTCTGGGTCTATCACTAGTTCCACACAAGAAGCTCCCCAACAGGCCTGACCTTCTTTCTCACAATCAAGGACAGATAAGGCATCCCGACCCCCAAATCTCTCAACCTTGTGATATGGGTCCTGAAGTCATAGAGATTGGTTACTTAAACCTACTGCCAGAATGTATGGACATTCTGAGAGAAGCATGTAAACCTACAACTAGACATTGTTATGTTGCAAAATGGAAACATTTTGTATGTTACTGTCAACCTAAACACAATGACCCACTAAAAGCTTTGGTTCAAGACATTGTTATCTGCTACATTTACAAAAAGAAAAGTTAGCATATTCATCTATTCGTCTTCATCTAGCCGCAATAGCTGCATATCTCCAAAACAGACCGCACACCTCTCTATAAAGAATACCAGTTATTAAGGCTTACTTGGAAGGCCTTAATTGTCATTCCACCCAGAGTACTTCCAGCACCTGCCTGAACCTAAATGTTGTTCTTACTAGGCTCACGGGTCCACCTTTCGAGCCAGTGCATTTATGTCAGTTACTGTTCCTTTCATGGAAAGTGGCTTTCCTAGTGGCTATCTCTTCCCTAAGTCGTGTGAGTGCGCTTTAGGCTTTAACTTTAGAAGAACCATTCTTCCAAATTCATATGGATAGAGTAGTCCTTCAAACAAATCCTAAATTCCTTCCAAAAGTTGTCTCACAATTCCATATAAACCAGTCTTTTGAATTACCAGTTTTCCTTCTGCAATCAGACTTGGCAGCATAAAGAGCTCTTCACACACTAGATATTAAAAGGGCTCTCATGTATTATATTGACAGAACCAAACAGTTAAGGAAATCAAAACAACTGTCACATTTTCATTACCTAATAAGGGTAACCCAATATCAAAAAATGGTATCGCCAGATGGATAATCACATGTATTCAAACTCGCAATGATAAAGCCAAAAGACGGTTATCCATTACCCACATGGCACACTCCACTATGAAGAAAGGTGCTTCTGTGTCTTTTCTAGATAATATTTCCATAGCAGATGTATGTTTAGGTGCTACATGGTTTACACCATATACATTTACTAAGCATTATTGTGTAGATGTATTAGCACTCCAACAAGCCAAATTTTGCACTGAACACTTTTTCAGTCATAACACCTTTTTAGTCAACTGCAACTCCTACAGGCCAGCCACCGCTTATATCGAGGGACTGCTTTACAGTCTATGCAAAGCATGTGTCTCTACAGCCACACATGCCATGGAACAGAAAGTGTTGCCATGAACAGACGTCCACTGGGCAAGCAAGGCTTTACTTACTTATCAAACTGATTTATCATCTAAAGTCCATGTTGATCAGAGGTCAGACACTCTACATTTTGAATCTGGGATCATGTGTGTTTCACTATCAAAGTTTGTCCTATAGTGTAACTTTTAGTAATAAAGGCCCTGATTGGCCTTTGAAAATGTTACTTTTGATGGATACTTTCAGCTGAAGTTGCCTACCTTGTGGATTTCCTCAGTTGTCAGACTGGAACTGGAAACCTTTTCTGCACTAGACCTGTGTGATGGTAGGTGGTGCCAGCGGGCTTTGTAGCTACTCACTCCACACCAAGATGTGATAACACAAAGCTGCATATAGGTGCCTACCCCTATGCGCTACTGACATCATTCCTCTTTTTCAGCTCCCTGCGTCCCCGATTTGGAGTTAAGCTGCTACAGCTTTTAACACGTTATGTTGAAGTTTTCAGTCAAATTGAAAATATCAAACACTGTACAAAAGCATGTTTCTCCGTAAGATGACTGGTTTCTAACTGCATCATTTGCTGGAGCAGATGTTGGTCACAGACCTGCATGATATCTACCATTGGTATCTCAACATTAAACTGGGTTTGAGGCTATGCAACAATGCTCGCTGATGCATCCAAAGGCCTACAGTGAGGAAGAGGACAACCTCTGTCACTGAGCACAAGAAACCGAGGCAGTTCCGCTCCAAATTGTGATGCTGTTCCCAGACCAGTTCCAATTATTCATCTTACTGCAAGTCACAAGAACAAGTCAAAGATGAATGAAAAAAAATCCAAATGTAGTTCTTCGCCCTCTCAGAAGAGAGACTTCAAAGGCCCAAATCCAGATGTGATGCCAAATTAGGATGTCAATTAGATTCTGAAACCTATGCAACCAGAGGTTGCTGAGATAATCAACTCCACAAAAAATTGCAGTCTTCAAGTAGACCATGCTACAACTTTTCAAGATGATTGCTATCCCTACTGTTGCGCCTATGGCCCACCAGATCCGTCAGAGCCTCCAGTTGAATTTCTGCTCGTGGGTTCTTCCCCCAGTACTGATTGACCCTGTTAGACTACTGTGTTTCTTTATGTTTCTTCCTTGGTGTTGCGATCAGTGACTCCATTGGGGCCATCATCGGCTTCTGCTCTGACTGGTTCTGGTGCTGCAATTTTGATCTTCCCCTAGAGGTCGGTAGATTTTATTCTGGCTGCTTGCCATACTTTTACTAAGTCTGTATATTCTGTTTATTGGAAAAAGTTTGTTGCCAGATGTGAGCTAAAGCTGGTTGACCCTCTACAGGTGGTGTTCTGTTTGTTTTTAGCTTTGGCCTAGTAATGCTTTGGTGTGGGTACAAATAAGGGTTATATGTAAAGCCATTCAGTCTTTCTTTGTTTACAGAGTTAGCTTTCTTTATTTAATTTACCCATTGTTACGAGTTTGTTATAGGGGCTTGTTCACATGTTTCCTCCTGCTTCCTTCTTTACCCTACTATTGGACTTTTAACTTAATCTTGACCTTGATGTGTCCTCCTTTTGAGCTTCTCCACAGCTGTACACTTCAGCTTTTGACCATGTAGATGTTTTTTATTGCATAGCGGAATGGTTTGTCTTGAAAAATCTCTAAACGTTTGAAAGCTAGGTTTATGTCCCACGAACATCAATATTGTGGTTCTGGAGGTATTGATAGTCTCATTGCTTTGTGCAGCCTATAGACCAGAGCGTGCTTCCCCAAAGGCGCTCCTTTGGAGGGTAAGTTTCCCTCCGAAATTGCAGATTCACTGTTATTAATCATGCAATAGGCTAGTCCCTTGTCTAGTAACTCTCATAGAAAGTAGGTATATGCACTGCATCTGCCCTCACAGGGTCCATATTCTGTCCCAGACACCACTGGACCTTCTTTTCAAAGTCAAACCATACTGTTAAGTCATGGATCCTGACCAAGCCCTCCTGATGACGTATGAAGCCTGTTCAAAAGTTCCTGGGACATCCTGGCATCCCCTGTAGTCCACCACAGCATCAATCAAAGGGTCCTATCGAGCACAAACTGATGCGACCTGCCATGAGCATCCTTCATAATATTCAGACTTAGTGGAAGTAGGATTGAAAATCTGAAAAACATTCCTGAAGAACAGGTACCTGTTTATCTCTTTTCTGCACTGAGATGCGGCATTCACACAACTGCACTAACGGTGGACAGGGAACTTAGTGAGGTGCTGACTACACTCACACCGCACAACAGGAAAATAAACAACTGAGCTTTGGTGGAAAAGAAGTACAGAGGCCTGTCCATGCAGTCCCCTGACACACAGCAGGTGGTGGAGCCTTTGGGGCACATCTCGTTGGTCATACAAGAGAGATCCCAAAGACGTCACATTGCAACTCCGGCCTGTATCTGCTGGGTTAAGCCTTTTACCTCAAATCACAAAGGAAATACATAGCAGGGTAACAGTTATTTCCAGAACCATGCTCATTTATATTGTGTAACTAGGCAAGGTCAGCCCATTATATCTAAGGGGGTATCGAAGTCCTTGACTCACTGATCATGTAGGCCGAGCGTTTCTTGACAGAGTCCATTCTTTGCTAAGGCTTACGGGGAGTTAAATTACATATCCCTCCACCAGTATAAGCAGTAACTGCTTCTGATCATCATTGCCGATGGACGCCGGGAGGCTATCGGAGAGGTGGCACAGGAGGGGCAATTCCTTCTCCCCTTGGATGTGGATTTTTTTAGACACAATAGATGTCACTGCAGAAGGTGTCTTCTTGTGCTCTGGAGCCCCTAGACAGGCAAATGTGATCTGAGCCACTAGGCGTAGTTTGAACCACTGAATGGGGGAGGGCTGAGGACCCTCTAGACCCCTATAACTTCAGGGAACTCAGAAGGATGCTTGTAAGCCTAAGGCCAGAACAGTAGTTCTCCCACACCACCTCAGGGAAACTCAAGCAGGCATTCCTGAAATGATGGGTGAGTTCCATGGAGGAACTACTAAAGGATGAGTATCCTGGGAGTACCCCTAGTGAAGATGAAAGGTTTCCACAACTGGTAGACTTCGGTTACAGGAAGGAGTTGGGGTATTCTAACCAGGACAAGCACTCAGGTGAGGAAACTGGCCAAGCTGACCTGTGCTAAAAGAAGGAGACCCCAAATTCCCAGGACTTAGAGCAGTCAAGTAGAGGGGGGCTGTCAGGCCCAAACAACATGGCATGTTAGCATGTGTAGACCCAGAAGTTATATATCACTTTAGGTCAGCAGAATGGGTCAGAGTGTTGAAAGTCCAGTATGTAGGCACGAGGTAAATGAACCCCCTAGATAGAGTTGAGGACCCACCTCAAGACAGACTGCCCAAGACCATTCCAAGGGGGTGGTTAAAGTGTTGCCGACTCCTGAAATAGATAGGAAACTGGCATCCCGTTTCTTCCGACATATTGTTGCGGTGGGTGCAAATAGTGATATGCTTCCTAGGGAATACAAACTGCACCCTCTCGTCAGAGAGACATTGTTCTCTATTGATAAAATTAGATGCTAAACATGAAGAGTTAACTACCAAAGAGGCACCACCAATGGTGTTTGGTGGCCGGTTCGAAGATTCTTTTATCAAAGAACTGAGTAAATTTGTGATGACCTTCTCATCCTTGGATAAGGCACTGCAGTCAATGATAAGGGTATTTGGCCAGAAGGTTTTTAAAGTGGGACTGGTAGAGGAAGGTGGTGCTCAGCCGGCTGCCCTTATACCACAACCTCCCAAACATTTCAGGGTAGAAGGCTTTTTTTATTCCCAAGTCCAAAGAAAATTCAGAGGTCTTTTCCAAATCAGAGACAACTCCAAAGGTCAAAACACCAGAGGAAACTTCTGTAGAGTATCTGATGCCCCTGGAGGAAACTCCTGTAAGGTTTATCTTTTTTGTTCCACCCAAAAGTGACAGGCAGGCTAGGGCACTTCCTACCAAAATGGAGGAAGGTAACGGGGGGCTACAAGGTAGAATTTATTGGGACTTTATGAGGAGAAGACCCATTCTTCCTTTTTTCCGAGGAAGATTTCAATCTTATAGACCTAGAGGTGAATTCACTACAGACCAAATGAGCAATAATTGAAACAACAGTACTCCAAAAAGGGTTCCTAAGCAATATTTTCCTTTTCAAAAAGGACAAAGGATGTCAACCGGCAATACATTTTAGAGTTCAAAAAGTGGCTGGTATATCACCCCTTTGAAATGGAAGGCAATCATCTTCTCAAGACCTGCTACCAAACTGCTGGATGGTCAGGTTGCATTTGAAGGATACATACCTCGCAAATCTGATCTTTGTACCTCAGAGAAGATTCCTACAATTTATGTGGAGACTTCAGGTGTATGAGTTTACAGTACTTCGTTTCGGTCTTTCCTACACTCCATGATGCTTTACCAAGGAGCTAAGACCAGTTATGGAGCTGCTCCGATCGAGAGGGAATCAGGTTGATAGTCTACATGGATGATATATTGTTGAAGAACTAGAACATTGTATGGCTCAAAAAGGATCTAGTAATGGCAATGTCGCTGCTCCAGAATCTGGGTTTCATACTCAGTGCTTAAAATCCAAAATCAAACATACGCGGATTACAGGCTTCTTGGGATTCATCATAGACTTGGCACAGCTAGAACTAAAGCTACCCCAAGGGAAGATGCTGCTCATCCAGAAGGAACTGAGGATAGCCTAATTGAAAGATCAGACCTCTCTAAAGCATCTGGGTTTTTGGCATTGTCTTTCCAGGCAGTCTTCCTGTGTCCTCTCTGCTACCGGACATTGCAGAGGCTGAAGGCCTTCCATTTGAGGAAATGTCTTGCATACGTTGCAAAGGTGAAAGTGGCAACAGAAGCCAAAATGGAACTTCAGTGGTGGTTGAGCCATATGAAACTCTGGAACAGCGGAGCCTTATTTGGATCCCCACCAGATCTAGTAATAGAATTGGATGTGAGCCTGTCAGCATGGGGAGCCTGATGCTGGGAGACTACCACAAACGGCCTATGGTTCAAAGAGGAGAAGCAATTGCATATCATCTTCTTAGAGTTGCTAGCAGGATTATTTTCTTTGAGACATTGAGCAAGAAACAAAGTCCAGAGCTCCATCAATTGAAGATGGACAATTTATCAGCACTTCGATACATATATTGCCTGTGGGGGACAAGTTTGAGACTTTTGGCGGGTCAGGTCAGAGATTTTTAGCACTTTCGTCCATACAATAAGAATTGGACACTGCTTACTATCTACTACGGAAACTCAGTAGGATAGCGGATTAGAATTCCAAACACTGAAGGGCTTCAGTGTATTGAAACTAAATCCAAAGATGTTCAGAAAGATAATGAACAAATTACATCCATGCTGGATAGTTCTCTTTGCTTTTTGGCTTGACCATCAACTTCCACAACTCTTTAGCTGGAGATCAGACCCAATGATGATTTTGTTAAGACTAGAGCCAGAGCAGGGTATATGCATTCCCTTAATTCTCAGTGATAACAAGTCCCACACTACAAGTATGCAGGCAAAAGGGGACATTGGTGTTGGTGAGTCCGCCTCTAAGGAGGTGTCCTTTAAATCACAGCACTTTTTCTGCCACATATTGAAACCTGGTGAATCTCTTTCTCAAAACGTATTTAAAGGGTTGAAACATATCTTTTAACTCCAATGAGTGATTACCCTGAAATCTCTGAGTGCTCTGAGGTCCAGAGCCAAAAAATGAGTTGCAGATCAACAGATACTTATGTTACTTTTCTATTGAATTGTACTCCTTGTGTAGCTTCTTATAAATATCTCTGTTTCATTAGGAAGTCTCAACAGCACGTGTGAGCTGGTAGTTGTGAATGTATCCCATCCTCCTGGTTCAGGATATATCGCATACTAAATGGTGTCATACAAGAACCTAAAATGTTGGTACCTGGAACTTGTGTTACATAGGCTATTAAGGTGGCTGATGGCCTCCATGCCCCAGTATGTAGATCTGTGGAAAGGTGGCAAAATAAGGAAATTGCCTTAGTAGGGATTGAAATTGCAAGTATTCAAGCCCTACTATAGTAGTTACCCTGACATAATCAGAGAGACTATTATCAGAGCTCTCACATAATGTGATTGCTTCCATAATTTGTCAGTGTGCTATATGGCAGCAAAGGGACAAGTAGATTTTTTACAGGACAAGTAGATTTAAGAAGTAACCTGTCCCATTGACAAGTGAATATTTTATTAAATTCTACACCCCTGCTGCCTAAGCAGGTGGACACACTGGTTGAAGCCTGCACCACAGGGAGTTTTCTAAGAGACATAACTATTCCTCTTGGTACCCTTCCTAAGTTTATACATCCCACTCTCACTTCCCTGGACCTAGCTGATCTCCAGCTCCTTGCTGAATGCCCTATGCATCTGTATAAGCATAAATATAAAGCAAAAGATCCTGAGGAATATTGCCATTGCTGTTGGTCCTATGCTTTTTCTGTGCAGCTCCTCTTTCGATTTCTGGAATGCTGATTTGGGCTGGTGTTCCCCTCGGGTCTTATAGAAGGTTGCTGTGCCCCTACAGTTGGGACATCCTGAAAGTAGACTGTAAAATTTGATAGAGGCTCCACTTCCCCCTAGTAATCAACAGAAAGTGCAGTATGTAGGGCCACTGATACTTGATGCAATCATCTTTAGTGATTGCGTAAATTAACTGGAACAAGATCCAGCACTTTTCACTTGCAGCTGTTCTGGATCGGAATAATAAATGGCCAAACATTTTGAGAAGTGATCCATCTAATGTGCCAGGTGAATGCAGATGCTATACAAGAAGATGGGGCTATTGGGGAAGGGTGTTTTTTCAGTTTCCTTAAGTCCATACCTTATTTTTCTCAGGCAAACTTTCAAGCAATCTTGCAGGATGTCAAATGTTTCTTTCTGTTGGGTTCTGTCTTGGAGCATTTGGACATTGCTGCCTTGAAGATGACTCCACTGCCTGTATCATGTACTTCCAAGCAGTTTGTTTCACTCCCTGGACATTGTACTACAGTATTATGCAAAATATTTTATTAGGATGACCAGTTACTTAAAAAAAAAAAAAATGTTAATGAGTTGCATCAAATTATTAATATGCAAAAGTGGTAGCATTGGTGGGTGCCTACTTGTATCAGCAAGGGCTGGATATTTACTCCTACTTAAAACAATAACTGTCAAGAGCCTGTCTATCTTTTTAAGAGACTACAGTTCATTGAAGCACAACCAAATATCTGGTTGGGGATGCACCCACAACGCTGGAAAGTTTTTGATTTTAATCAAATATCACCCTCCCCTCCCCTGAATCTACAGTCTCTCTCGAAAGCAGAAGAAGGTCCTTAGTCCACGTCCTTAGTCCTTTAGTCCTACAGGCCTCTCAATCTAGGTGATGCGCTTGCTCCCTGCTAGATGCAAAAAACGCAGCTGGGTTTGGCTTCTCACAGGGATCTGTAGTGGAAACCACAGAAAGCCCTGCCTCTGTCTCACAGGTGTTTATGATAAAAGTGCCCTAATGGGGGTAACCTCATGGAGAGCCTTGAGTTTATCACCTGCTTTATCGCTCTCCACACCCCCCACAAAGCCCAGAAGGTTGTTAATTCTGGGTCATCCGAATATGTTGGGGCTGAAACTACCTGACAGAGCAATAATTCTCATGACATCACCAGAGTCAGGTTTCTTTACTTCAACAAGTGAGTGGCTTGCTCACATGTGCTGGCAGACAGTGGATCTGTGGTACTGTACACATTTGGCTCTCACCGGTACATATGCCCAGAGAAAAACATCACTTACAACGCAGTCACTGCAGCACTAGGCATTGACCAGACTGCATGGTAACAGCAGAGAAAGCGGTCTAGGTGCCCGGGCGGAACAGGAAAGAGCAGAGGAGAGAGAGGTAAGTGGGGCCGGGTTTGTGAGGTGGTGGCTTGGGGTACTTTTTAAGGACAGGACGAGGGTTCAGGGTAGTTTTTAGGACCGGGCACGCAGGGTATGAGGTTGTAGGTAGGTGTTAGGGTTCAGGGTGGGGTGGAGAGGTGGGGGTAGTTTTTAAGACAGGGCAGGGTAGGTTTTGGGGATCAGGGCAGGGGGTTGTGGTAGTTTTTAGGACCGCGCTGGGTAGGTTTTAGGGTTTAGGGCCGGGGCGGTCAGGGTAGTTTTTAGGACAGTGCGGGGTGGTTTTATGGAACAGGCGGTAGGGGGGGTCGGTATTTTTTTTAGGACTGGGCGGGGTAGGTTTTAGGGTTTAAGATGGGGGTAGTTTTTAGGGCAGGGTTCAGGGCAGGTGCGGTGGGGTAGGTTTTAGGGTTCAGAGTGAGGGTGGGGGGTTGGGTAGTTTATAGGGCATGGCCAGGTTACTTTTAGTGCTCACGGCATGGGGTGATGGTTAGGGCTCAGGACAGGTGTTGGAAGGGGCAGTTTTAAGAGCTTGGGCGGTGTGGAGTATGGTATCAGGTGCAAGGGGGCAGGGGAGAATTGACCACACATGTTCCTTTACCCAACATGCTTTTACAACTAAATTCGTTGTAAAGGCATGCATGGTAAAGGCATGTGTGGTAAAGACACGGTCGTTGTTCAGACCGCGTTGGAAGGACATGAGTTATATACGCATGCGTTGTTTCTTCATACATCCATGCCCAGAGCATCCAGTACAGTAGCAGACTTTCTGAGAATACTAACTTCCTTTGCGTTAGTCCTGACCCCAGCTAATGTTAGTATAGCAGTGTCACGGCAAACACATCTTCACAACTTGAGTTTAGACACTGAGATCATCCACAGCGCCATATCTCCCAGTGGACTCCTTCATACTACAGTTAGAAAGATTGTTGACTTCAGGAAATATTTCTGTACCACACCGATATTCCCATACGTACCAAACTAAAATTGGCTTTTCCTTTAAGCTTGGTGCACTTTCAGGGCCCATAGCACTATCTTCAGACATCTGAAACTCAACATGCATCATTACTTGAAGAACAAACTCAAAATATCAGGTGGGCATGGAACATTAAGAAACATGAACAGTCTCCACATAGAACCCCCCTGGTACACCATGGCATATTATCTATCCCTCCTCCTTTCTAGATTTCCTCCTATGATGTGGAACAGTGTTCTCAAAGGATGCAGGACTTTTATCTGTGCAGTGAAGAGCCAAGTTTTACATTTCTTTGCAAACAGTAGGTGAGGAGCAGTCAACCTCAGAGTTTCAGGGAGGGAGATCCAGTGCTTTGCGGCTAGGTAACTGAACAAACGACTGCCTATGCACATACGATGAGTTCCCGGAACACTGACGATCATGTGCTGACTACAACATAGAGAGAGTGTCCCAGTGTAATAAATGGTCATCTTATGCAAAGTATGGAGCCCAGTATTGTCTGCACTTTGTGTGTCATGCACATAGCTTTGAAAACAACCCTTTCTTGACTGGAAGAAAGTGGCAAGTAGTTAAGTGAGAGGGGACAGGGTGATGTGCAGAGGGGTTAAGAATAATGTGGGCTCTGGCATTCTGAATGACTTGCAGGTGTGAGGTGAAGTTTTGAGGAAGACCAAGACAGAGAGAATTGGTTTAGTAAATTCAAGAGTAAATGAGAGATTGTATGATAGTTGTACAGCACATGATCAGCAGAACTGGGATGATTTAGCATAGGGTTATAAGCAGTGAGAAATAGAAGATTTGGTTGATTTGCCTGGCTAAGCTAACCTCAAAATCAATGTTGAAGCCCAGGTTTTTGCCTATGGAACTGGTGTAATAAAAGGTCCGAGTTCCATCAGCCACAAAACATCGGAAAGCGGTCCATTTTTCAAATAACAGAATCTTTGTTTGGTCATTCAGCTTAAGACAACTGACTGTTTTCCATTTAGGGATCTCTCTTTAGTGGAAGCACAATTTCTGAAAGTAGAGATGATGATCTGAGTGTTGTCTGTGTTAGAAACAGTTTGAAAACCGAAGCATCAAACTAGAAAAGCAGGACAATTTGAGCAGACTTTAAATAGTCTGGCTTAAGGGGGAACCTTGACTAACCCTATGAAAATTATGTAGGTTGTTAGAATTGTAAGATTATAGTCTCACTCATTAAATGCAGTTGTAAAGGAAAGTTTTATATCAAGATAGAACTTTGTTGTGGATGCTGATGATGTGAAGATAGGAGATAAGAATTTTCTGAGACAGTGTTTCAAACATAGCGAAAAGTTTGAGAAGGATTAGTGTGGCATTTACTTAAGAACAAACTGATGGTCCTCCCTCTGCATTCATTACATCCTGAAAGTTACATGCTGTCTATATCTCAAACTCTGGGCTACCTTTACCTTTCTTTCTTACATACCTTTCTATCTAACCCACCCCAGTAATTTCTTTCCTTTCTCTGCTATCCTTATCAGACTTGTCTTTCTACTTTTTATATGCCTTTCTCTGTAGGAAACCACATGCTTTTTGCTCCTTCCTTCTAAGCTGTGGCCTTCACCAATTTAAGAGATGTCCTACATATGCATGTATTACAACGTCCCTTTTATGGAAAATTAGTCTGATTTGTAAAACCAATATGGCCTTATGATTTCATTGTGCCTGTTTAAATCTATCTGGTATTCTCATGTGAAATACTGATATGACCCTATTTTGAGACAAGTTAGATCATTCTGATATCTCCAACCTCTCCTGGTAATGTTTGAATTGCTTTAGCACTGGTTATAGTCCTAAAATATTAAACTTGTATACCCACTTATTGTTCTGCAACCTTCTTTGCTATTCTCTGGATTAAATTTGTGCTATGGAAAAACTGGAATAAAATATCTACACCTCGCATCTTAAGCCATGATTTTAAAACTGTGCATTGAGTATATTAGTGATGCCTAGCATGCTGTTACTGGCTTCCAAAGCAAATCCTGGATGAATAATTTGTGGTGTTGATTACTAAATCATCAGAATACTGCCCCTTTTAGCTGTTCCGTTAAGTTACTGCAGCCTTCTAATGAAGAATTTAGCCCACCGCTGAGCAGATGAAGGAGGAGTCCTGCAGTAGATATTCTGTGCATCCAAAAATTGCTGTCTTTGCATCTTGGAGAGGCAGTGACATTTGGCCTCTAGAGAGCCATTGCACCCTAACTACTCAGATTGGGCAATGCATGGTTTGGTTCTCCATTCCTTCTTTGCCAAGGTGAGTGTCCTGCTAAGACAGATAGGGAAAGGTGGTCTCTGTCATGCATGTGACCCTTTGTGGCTTAACCGATTTTGAACTTAATTGATTTGGGAGCCACTTTTTTTATAAACACTTTTATTAGTTTTGCATGACAACTTAACAATAAGTCACATCTGCACCTCATAGGCATATTAGTGTATAAATCCCATTTAGTTTGCATGGGTACATAATCACCACTGATTGTCATGTCACTCAGTTGTCGTCACACCGAAGGTGTAGCATTTGATCGGATATCCCTTGTCCCTGTCCACCTCCCCCACACCCTGGTATACTTAGCTGGGCACCCTCTTGCTTCATATACCAATTTTTCTTGCTGGGCACACCAGTCCACCCCTCGCTGCCATTGAGCAATTGCCAGTGCCATCTCCACTTTCCAGCCGGTTGTGATATCTCTTTGTGCTATCAGGCATGCCACCCCCAAGAAGGCCCGCTCCGCTCTGCTAGTCCCCACTCCCTCTAGGACATCCAACAGGATCGGCAGCGGGGCAGCCTCCACCTCCACCTGCAGGATTCTGGAGATTTCAGCTGTGACCGCTCACCAGTAGGTTGCTATGTGTGGGCAGACCGACACCATATGGTAGAAGTCTGCATTGGGGCCCGCACAGCGGGGCCAGTCCACGTGAGGTTGGAGACCCGCTTTGTGCATTTTATTAGGCGTGAGGTATGCTGTATGTAGATAATATGTTTGTACCACACGGAGGCGGGTGGTCATAGTTAAGAGCCTCGGGGCAGTCGAGGCATCCCGCCAATCCTCATCCTCTATTCGGCCCAGCCAGCCCTCCCGCTTCTCTCGAAGCTTATTGAATGGTTCCGCTGTGTTGGTGACCAGGGTGGGGTATTCTGAGACACCCCTCCCGTGCCTAAACCACCCATCAGGATTTTTGCTTCCACAGGACTAAACTCAGGGAGAGTCGTGCCAACCTGAATATGTACACTCAATGCAATCCTGAGTTGTAGATATTTATGAAACTGGGTCTTAATGAGCGAGTACTGCCGCTGAAGCTCCTGAAAGGACCGCATATGGGAGTCCACCCAAATGTCCCCCAAAAGTGAAATGCCTATATAGTCCCATTTCT
Organism: Pleurodeles waltl; assembly: GCF_031143425.1. Lineage (NCBI taxonomy): Eukaryota > Metazoa > Chordata > Amphibia > Caudata > Salamandridae > Pleurodeles > Pleurodeles waltl. Next base: position 271,128,247 of record NC_090451.1, on the reverse strand, counting down.
GGAACCCTTCCAGGGCCGTGACCTCGCCAAGGCATGCCCCCGCAATAGCGGGGTCTGCTGGGTGAACCTCCGCCACCATCCCGTTGCCCCCTGTGCCGCCCTCCACCCCAGCAGCACCCCCCTCATCACCTCTGGAATCGTGCGCGGCAGGGGGTTACCTTACAGTATCTAAAGCATTCTGGGAAAGCCCATTGTCAGGAGTTCATAGCTGGTACGCTGGATCCCACCAACCACCTCTCAGCCAGTCATTAATCACCAGCAAGTGCATGGCTAAGTAATAGAGATAGAGATTGAACATTCCCAACCCCCCTGCAAACTCATCCCCTTGACAAGTGCGGAATGCAAGTCGAGGGTGAGAAATGTACCATAGGAATTGTTGCGCCACTGCATCCATTTCTTTAAACCATCTCTTAGGTATCTGGTAGGTAAGGGAAATTCTGGAGAAGACAGTGGAACAGAGGTAGAACAATCATTTTATTTAGCGCTATTCTTCCCAAGACATTAAGGGGCAGAGTCTGCCATCTCTGGAGGTCTTTTCTGATCCTCTGAGAGGTGAGACATTATGCGATCAGGCCAATTCGGGCAGAAGGGCAACATTCACTCCCAGGTACCGGAAGTTATTACGCCATATAGGAATACTATTCTGCCAGTCATAGCAATCCCTTGCAGGATGTAAGGGGACTAGCATGGACTTGCTGGGGTTGAGTGTCAAGCCAGAGGCCTCAGAGAACAGCCCCAATATTTGCAAAGATCGGGGTCCGCTACTGGCTGGGTTAACCAGGTACAGGGGTACGTCATCCACGTACAACGCTATGCGGCCTTCGCGCCCTGTGGGCCAAGACCACCCGTCAATCAATGGGTCTTATCGTATAATCTTGGCAAGCAATTCCGTCTCTAGTGCAAAGAGAAGCAGGGACAGAGGGCACCCCTGGCGGGTTCCCCTGCAAATGGGAAAATTATCCGATACTACTCCATTCACCTTCACCCGAGCAGTTGGATTGAAATAAAGGAGCTTCACCAGTCCCCGATATTTAGGATCAATCCCAGCACTAGAAGCACTTGGGAAAGATACGTCCAATCCACTGTGTCGAACGCTTTTTTAAAGTCTATGAGAAGGAGCACCAGAGGAGAGGTCAGGGAGGCACGATAAGCCAGTGCTGCCTGTAGTCATCGAATGAAATGCCTAGTACTCCTAGTCGGCATAAAGCCACATTGATCCGGGTGTATCAGTGAGGGTAACACCCTCTTCAGCCTGGTGGCTAATATCGTAGATAGAATCTTAACTGCGGTGTTAAACAGTGAGATAGGGCGGTAGGCAGAACAATGCTGCGACGGAGGATGGGTCTTTGGGATTACCACAATGGTGGCTTGATCAAGACCCGGGGAAAACCACCCGCCACTTGTCTACTTACAAGCAAATTATGCTTCTTGCCCTCACCTAAACCACTCTGTGTAACTAGATCTATGCATTTACGTAGAAGTACTTATTGAGGAAAGAGTCATTGACAAATCTATTATATCAAAATAGTTTTTTAAAGAAAACGGATTAACACTTTTTAATGTTTGTGAGTGTTTTTTAACTGTGGAACACCCCCTTTATCTTTCACAGTATGCTTTGTTTCTCACACCTGCTCCCTCTATGCATAACCTTCCTTAACATTTTTTGTGTACAGCTGACTTCCCTCGAGCAATGGTGTAGTGGTAGCCTAGCAGTGGACAGACTGTTCACCTGGTTCTAGTGCCCATCAAAAATATCAAATATATCAGTATCTTTGCATGCAAATTATTCTGTTTCTTTCTACAGTCCTCAAATTGCATAATATCTCAAAAACCATCTTCCATTATTTCTAAATCTGGCATAAAAAAATTACTTTACTTAAAAATTCTGATAGTGAGCGCTACTTTTTTTCTTTCTAATGGTTCTATTCTTCTCTTGCATCCTCTGTCACCTCTCTCTGAATAAAACCTTCTCAAAGCTACAAGCATGTTTGCCTCAATCTCTGTGATTGTACTTCTGAAAATGTCCAACTCATATTAAAACACACAACCTCTGTTTCTTTCAAATTCATACCCCTGCAACCTAGCAATACATAACCTCCTTAATCTCATCTATAACCCCACCACTCATCTACATGACCTCACTTACCCACACTAATAATCATTCATAATTCCGATTTAATTTAAACTACCACAGAGAAACTGGAATGATGGTATGGAACAGGTTGCTTAAACGCACAAGGCTGATCCCAGTACTTATAATATCACTGGACAAAATACTAACCTTGAGCAGCAGCACCCAACTGCATACTTGGAGTTCTTTCCACATCTCACTGTTGTGTCTGCACTGCTTACTTCCTTTCTTTTTTTTTGGCGGGGCGGGTGTGGCTTGACCGCACATTTGTCTGCATGCCTATTGTAGTAGGCTTTGGCTCCACCAAGACTGGTGTTTCACTCTCATCTTTGCTACTAGCTATAAGGTGTTTTCCCCAACACGGATTGCAGTCTGCTTGGAAAGGCTTCTAAAATAACTGAAACAATCAGTTTGATATTTTGAGTTGTATGCGGTGCCTTCTCTGTAAATTAGTCCAGTACCGGTTTCAAAATGGACCTAGTCAAATGTGCAAACTATTTGCCCTTTTAACTGTCACACGTTGCTCTGGAGAACTTCTGGATGTTCCCTTTGCATCTTTTTGAGCGTAATATGGACTTACAGCTGACTTTTGAAGGCTACACCAGTTGTTAAAGTCTCTGAATCAGAGTTATAACCCTGAGCTGTAGGTAAGTTCTAGGAGTTCTATCTCTGCAGGAGGAGCTGATAGTCCCATAATAACATCTACCAGGAAGGTAGAGCTTCTTTCAGCAGACTAGTTTTTGATTATTTTTTTTTATTACTTTCAGCAAGATAGTACGATTTCTGATGTCTGGACACAGCTATTTCCAAAGCCGAGCTTCCAAAACCTGATTTGATATCTCTATGTTTTACAATGTCAGATTCGACTTCTCAGGGGCCTGTAGGGTGTGAAAAGCCCTGGAGGATATTTGAGACCCAATCCCTAGAGCGCTGTGAAGATCGTGCGTAGAAGATTAAATTGTGTTTTCTCCATCACTGGCTGCAGGTGAAGGTCCTTGAAGGCCAGAGAAAGGCCAGTTTAGCTGGTTGATATTGTATGCTTTGCAGCTTTGCAATGCTTTATTTATGGCTCCGGCATTGACAATGTTGCAGTGAGTGAATCTTCATAACTACAAATCCATTGTCAAAGCCATTGTGATGTCACCTGGAGCAGCAGAAGGATCCCTCCAAAAAGCATGCGATAAAAGCAGTATTTTCAACTACTGTTGCAATTTGTTGATCAAAATGTATGCTTGTCAATTCCTATTTCCTAAACTTTTTTAGGCATTTAGGGTTTGTTTGGCTAAAAGAATGTAAGCCTGTTACACTTTCAGGATCTGTACTGGCACAGGTAACTGCCCTTTGTTCAGTGATGCATTAGGCTATTATTGTTGTTTCTATTGTGGTTCTTTAAGGTATCACATAATATATGTATAGTTCAATATCATGTGCATACAGTTGAAACAGATGGTTGTGGAATGATAACTTCTGAAGCTATAGTCTCATATAAATATTCAACAGTAAAAAAGTCTGGGGCGATCCCTGCGGAATTCCACATGCAAGTTGCTTTGTTGTGCGAGGGAAGAGTTTATTTTAACTTGCTTTCTTCTGTTGGTAGAGAATGGTTCTAAGCATTGGACAGCTACGTTAGTTCCCTCCTGCACACTTTTACAGTAGATCCAGTAGAATTGTATTGTCCACTCTGTCTCATGCTGCGGATAGATCGAAAAAAATGATTTGAATTTGTCAGTTTTGTAACAAGAGAAATGATTGGACTTTATTGGATATTGGTTGTTGTGATCTCATGTTGCGTCTCCAGTATGAAGGTCGATTGCCTGTCTTTGTTCTTGAGTAAGGGGGTTGTAATTGCATGTTTTAAGACATTGGGGATTGTTCTTTGATCAAACAAAGCATTAATAATTCAATGTATTTCCACCTTCAGTGAGTGCAGGTATTTCTTTGTTGTAGCAGCGTGCATAAGTGTAGTTTTCAGCTTTTAATGATCAGAGTTTTGAACAGGAATATCAGTGAGGTTTCTGGGCTCTTCGAGATGTCTACATGAATCATGCGTATTTTCTCTAGCTTGGCAATTTCTATATGTATTAAATAGTATCCTGTTTTATTAGGATTCTTCTATTTTCCCCCAAACATTGTTGACAAGATCAGCCCGTGCTCTTAGTGTAAATCTAGCTACAGGTTGAAACAGTGTTGTTATAGGTTTTCTGTCATACAAATCAAGTTTCTTAATGTCTACATATCTAGAGATTAGGAGCATATCCTGTTTTGTATTTTTCTCTTTTCTGTTTTGCACTGGAGTAAATTTCTTCTCTGCTTAGTAATTTTCAAGATGTGTAACTAAGAAATGTGGTGACTTGCAGGTCATACGTTTCATTTAAAGTGAAACCAACTCTGCCTTCCATCACTCTGAGGTAGATAAATTGAGATCCATTAAACTGGGTAGGGTAATAGAAACATGCTTTAACAATGATTGAAGATAGCAGAAGTGCTATTAAGTTACTATAATCAATCAGTGCCCACCTGTTGAAACCATGGCGATCTGTTTAGTTGACTTTCGTCTGATTTTGTAAATCATTCTCTGCTTCCAGGGACCTTGTTAATAGTTGACAGTGAAGAAGAGTTCTTTCCAGAAGAAATAACAAAGCTGAGGAGGGATGTGGATAATGGACTCTCCCTGATGGTCTTCAGTGACTGGTACAATACTTCTGTGATGAGAAAGGTCAAATTCTACGATGAAAACACAAGGTGCCCTTTTGTAACAGTTCCACTGTTTTTTGTGTTTGATCTTAAGCATTCTGTATGTGCAGTGCCATTTATCGCTTCATTTTTTTCCCCCATAAATTAATATTTACATTTTTAGAAGCATACCCATTTCAATAGTTGCAAATAGTATGCATCAACTGTCAGTATAGAAATATTGTTTAGGTAAATGCCTAACCCTACAGATGTTCTTTTTATTTCATGGTAAGGATGGTGAATAAATAGAATTACTTCCCAGGAGAGTTATAGGTATGCAAAACCTAGGAAAACGACAACGGAACAACACAAATTAGGATTAAACCTGATGTTGTATGTGTTTGTGTGTAAAATGAACTTAACAGCTTGTGTTATCTGCAAACACCTGGGAAGGCCTATTAATGGACATATGCAATAATTGCCCTGTTATCTTTTGTTGGAAATCACCCCCAAACCTTTTGACTTTTATGCTCCACTTTTTGCTGAGTTCGTTTTTGTTAGCCTTAGGACTCTGTGTAATTTACCAGTGCTAAAGTGCTTGTGCTGTGTCCCTAAAACATGGGTAAACTGGCTTATACCTAATTGGCATATTTAATTTACTTGTAAGTCCCTTGTAGCGTGGTATACCATATGCACAGGGCCTGTAAATTAAATTCTACCAGTGGGCATGCAGCACTTATTTTGCTACCCACTTAAATTGCCTTCTAAAGCATTTCCCAGGCTTGCCATTGCAGCCCAAATGCTGTGTGACACTGCCTCGTCAAACTTGTCATTTAAACCCCTTTTGCCAAGCCTTAAACTCCTCTTTTATTACATGTGTCACCCAAAAGGTAGGCCCTAGGTAGCCCATAAGACAGGGTGCTGTGTAATTGAAAGGTAGTTCATGTACCTTTACGTTTTACATGTCCTAGTGAACAACTCCCAAATTTGCTTTTCACTATTTTGAGGCCTACCCCGCCCATAGGATAACATTGAGAATTCATTATTATATTTAATAACTGTAATCCTGAAATGAGAGAAGTTAGAAATGCCATGTTTGGTACCTATGAACTTGTAATGACAAACCCTCATTAATGGTAAAGTCAGATTTATAATTACCAAATCTAAAATGCCAACTTTAGAAAGTTAGCATTTTCTTGCCTTAGCCCTTTGTGCCTGCAGCCTATCTTGGAACACATGACTGGGTGTAGCTGACAGACTTAGTGAATTCCTTCCAGATAGTCACTCAATAGTGGGATTAGCTGAGCCTCAACGGCCCATTATCTGGCTTGATGAGAGGTGGAGCTAAGCACAGCCCCACTTTCACCTAAATAAGCTGTGTCCTGTGTCCTCACAATAGGCCAAATGACCCTGTATTGTCACTGCAGCCAGCTTGTAGCCATGGCAGGGGAGGCAGGAAACTCAGAGAACTTCAAACAAACTTTCTAGAAACGTCTCCTTTCTTCTAGGAGCAGGGCACCATGGTATAGAAATAGGACTCTCAAACCCCCTCTTCAGTTCACTACAGAACCTGCAGAAGGACTCTCAGAATACTTCCTGCTGCTGTGCAATCTGCCATACTGCTGTGTACCTGTGAAGACTGCTTTGCTGCCTAGAGCCTGCCTTGAACCCTCAGAGGCCAGCCCTGCTCTTGAGCCTTGCTTCTACACCTGTACTCAGGACTACCAGAAGTGACCCCCAATGGCTAGTTTGCTGGCCTCCTGTTCAGAGCCACAGGAACATATCAGGCTCCTACCATTTTGAACCCGCACCTGGACCCAGCCTGAGTTAGTCCTGAATCCCCAGGAGGTCTCCATACACTCCTGGACCCTTGTGGGGCTGAAGGCGACCAGATATTCGCGGTTAGCACGTGTATCTTTTAGGCACTATCCTGAACCTTCACCTTTAAAAATTCATAACTCCAGTTTTACTAATTGGATTTTTGTAGTTTTGGGGTCAAATAATTTATTAAAATGTACTCTATTGTCCTGAATTGGTTTGAGATATTTCTTGTGTTGTGTTTTCATGTTATAACTGTTTGTGTGCTGCATAAATACTTTACATATTGCCTCTAAGTTAAGCCTGACTGCATTTTGTGCTGAACTACCCACGGTTAAGCAAAGGCAAATTTACTGACTTTTTGTGTTTCTTCCTGTAAGGGGTTGTGGCTGTTGCTTGGCCAGGGCTCACGCCCCAACCCAATTTCTCACACCTTTATTTTATGCAGGGATTCTTTGTATGCTGCACAACCACTCAACGAAGACACTCAAAGAAGGCCACAGAAGTCTAACACAGGTTTAACGCAAAAACATGACAAGCAGCAAAAATATTCTATTAGCAAATTTGTTCTGTCAACAGACTAGCACTCCACCAGTTGAGCCATTGGAGCATACAATGCTAAAGTCACATACTTTTTGACCTTCTTGTATAAGTTTATAATACAATGCAGGAAGGGGAGGATAGGACATGTGGTTTGAACTGAAACTCAAGATAGCCGCTAACACACAGGTCCCTCACTCTTCTTGTGGGATGACTGTGAGGAGTCCATAAGGAGGAAATACACTGGTGAATGGTAACAGGTTGACTTCACAAAATCTGTGGCTTCTCAATTGTAAAGCTAGTTTCGAAACCAGGCTATGCTTAATTGAACAGCCAGGCTAAATGCGAAGTACAGAACCGTAGTATGTTTAACCTGCATGTTGATGTGCAATAATGCAGAGGTTATAGTAATACCTTCAGCTAGTATAAAACTTATTCTATAATCTATTCTTTTTTCACCTTGAGATGGAAACTTGCAAAACTGCAAAAAGTGCAAAACTTGCAACAAAGCGAATAACATTGAGTCTGATCATTCAGCATGAGGTTTACCATTGTTGATGCCTGAGAAGTTGCAGGGTAGAGCCACATAGAAGTGGCCCTGCTGCACACTGACACCAGTTCCTGTCATTCAAAGTTCAAGTTCACGTGCAAGCATAAGAAAAAGAAGAGTGGCCACCACCCTGACTACAGAAAGAAAGGGGCAAGGTTGTCAAGTTAAGTTGCACTTGCCCTGAAAGTGGTGTTGAGGGGCACGTGTGCGGGCCTTGTATGCAGTGTACGTAAACAGTTGGGACAGGAACTTGATCGGGAGGTGGCATCGTTGGCGTCCCTGCAGGCTGAGGATTCATCAGTAGAGGATGTACACCCTGGGGAGCTACAACTATGAAGACGAATAGAAGATATGGGACAGTCTTGATAAATAATGATCACACAATATAGACAGCGGTTACACAGGGAGGGTGACAGATCAGGGCGATTGCTCGCTTGGATCTTACGGAGAGAGCGTCCACCTCCAACGATCACCCACTTGATACCCAGCAGTGGCACTAGGGTCACTACTAGGGCGGGGTCCTGGGGGTGTTTTGTCAACACTTCTGCAATGTGTCCACAGTGGACACCCTATAAAACCAACTACGTACATTTCATTTCTGAGGGAAGTGGGCCTGCCCGGGCTGTCACGGCCAGCCATGGATGATCTAGATGCCCCTGTCACCTTGGAGGATCTGAGGGCAGTGGTGGGTCAGCTTTCGTGGACTAAGGCACCAGGAAGTGACTGGTTCCTCCCCGAATTTTGGCAAGCCTTCTCAGCAACAATAACGCAGAATCTCCTGGAGGTATTCTAGGAAGCATACGAAAAAGGGGTCCGACCCCCCACAATGCTAGAAGGGGGAATATGTATGTTCCCAAAACCAGGGGGAGATGTATCTGATCCATCTGCCTATAGGCCACTTACCATGATTAATGTAGGCGTTAAAATAGTCTGTAAGCCGCTGGCTAATGGCCTGGTACTTCACATGTCCCAGCTGGTTCATGAGGATCAATGCGGGTTCATCCCTGGCCAGAGTACAGGCAGGAATCTATGACGTTTAATGTACATCCTTTACGAAGTTAAGTCCAGAGACGTAGAAATGGCAATGGTATCACTAGACTTAGAAAAAGCCTTTAATATAGTGGATTGAGACTACTTGTTTTAGTTACTAGAGTTCGTGGGTATAGGCCCGTATTACCGGGGCTGGGTAAAAACTATTATACCCTAGCCCTGTTGCTAAGGTGCTTGTGGGTCGAACACGATCAGAAGCCTGGCCTTTGGGAAACTGGATGAGACAGGGCTATCCCTTTTCCCCTCTTCTTTTTGCCCGCGCCATAGAACCCTTGGCTGTGTGAGCGCACCATAGGCTTCGGGAGGGGACCATTCCAATAGGCACCATTAGTCACATTGTTTCCGTATACGCAGATGACGGGTTATTCTATATCACCTCCCGCGAGTGGCAGTGCCCATGCTCTTACGACTCTTAAGGAGGTTTGGGGATGTATCCGGACTCCGCTTGAACAGGAACAAATCTTTACTATTTCCATTGGCAAGCCTAACTGGTGTACCCTCGGGCCAACTCCTGCCGTTGGGACTCCTCTGGGAAACGAAACCCTTTCATTACCTGGGGATGCAAGTGGTACATACTGAAAAGCAACAACTCCAACTCAACATAGATCGGGTGCTGGACTCCCTAGAGCACTCAGTTGCCTTCTCAAACACATTGCTGCACTCAATGATGTGTAGGCTGCCCGTATCTAAAATGGTGATGTTGCCCAGGTGACTATATACATTGCAAAATATGCTTTGTCCCATCCCCAAGTGGATTTTTAAACAACTAAACTCAATGCTCGTTTCTTTGCCCTGGGCAGGGCGCCATAGTAGAGTAGCATTGACCACAATGACTAGACAATATGAAGATGGGTGCCTGGAGATATCAAACTTGATTCTGTATTATTGGGCCTCACATCTACAGCATGCGTCTATTTGGTTTGTAGACAGGGATAGCTAGGAAGGGCAGCTGCTAACGGGCTCAGTGGATGCTGAACAATTTCAGGCAATTCTTTATGGAGGGATGGGGGTGGCCAGGGATAGGCCCTATCTAGTCCGACACACTGCCAAAATATGTCAGGACTTTGTTGAGACTGCGCTAAAGAGGGCCTTGTTTCCAGGGAGCAGCCCCTATGCATACTGCAGCCGATTCATCATATGATGAACAATATGTCCTTTCAAGCATGGAGGAAGGGTGGCTGTGTCATGATGGGAGACTTATATCAGGGCTAGTACTTCATTACGTATGACCAAGAGTGTGAGGCCTTTGCACTAGGCCCAGGAAACTACCTACATTATGCTGGAATTGCAGAAGTGGCAAAAGGCAACATGCCCTCTTGCCCGACACACCACAAACCACCCACACAGTGGACATACTCCTGAACAGTGGGTCAGGGCGACACCTTATAACACTACTGTATAGAGCAATGAGAAGAGATGTGTCAGGGCCCCCAAGCTGAGCATGCGCCACATGGGACACAGATATACCTGCGACGCTGAGTGACAGGGACTGAGCTAACATCTGCAGCCTTACACATGCAGTGTCGAGCAACGCATGCTTCAAATTAGTGTACTATAACTTTCTTCACAGAACATATGTAACACCCAGGACACTGCAACACATAACACCTACTAGGCAAGCTAGATGCCCACGATGTAATGTGGACAGAGCGGACTTCATGCATTTAACATGGTACTGTCAGGCAGCGTAGGCGTTCTGGACACAGGTTGTGATGGACCTGAATAGAGCAACTCCCATACCTATTGACTGCACTCCCTTGCTATTCCATATTAAGAAACCCTAAAACTGCAGGATGGCTTACAAGATCCTCTAGCTGGCCCGGCGCCTCGTGGCTATCACATGGATAGGACAGAGAGCTCCAGTGATAGAACTCTCGCACAGGGATGTCCAGGTATGGGTGCTGGTGGAAGAGGTCCACCTGAGGTGAAGTAGACAGGATGAGAACCTGGCTGAGCATCTCCAGGCGGAGGGGTTTTTGTCTAGAACTTCTGGCCCCAGGCTAAGATGAAGTATCGGTGAACAATGACGAGTTATTCACTGACGAGGATGGGGACACAGACACTACTGGCTCTACGGGGCTCAAAATGGAGATTAGATGAGGTGGGGAAAACTGTAGTGTGAATGTTTTACAAGGTGTTGTACGCTGGATGAGATTGAGAAATATAAAAGTTTATGACCATACAAGCTATAGCCGCCGCTTCTCATAAGATTACCTGCACTGTGTATGGTGTCTCATTGACTGCTGCCAGTTGTTTTTATTTGAAAACTATAAATAAAGGTTTTTTTTTTAAAGAAGTTATGTTGCACTCCCTCAAGGTCCAGGGGCACAGAACAGATTAGTCCGTCATAATATGCCCTGAGGCTCCTGGGCCATCATCTATCCCACAGCAGATCAAGGCCTTCAAAGAGATCCTGCTGCAAATCTTTAGTGTTTCCAACTCCCTCTGGTGCGCCTTAAGGTCCGACAGAACCACAAGGGCCTCCAGTTGGGTTACCACTTATGGATCCTTTTTCCCCATCGCCATCTGTTCCCATAGGACTTCCTCTTTATACTGCTAATGCCTTAAACCTTGATTTACAAAATGCTGATGGGCTTGAGACCTCCCCTGAGACAGGACGTGGGTTGCCATTTGGGCCACCAACATAAGAAAATGCCTCATTTCCATTGGTGGTTTTGGGTGCCGCTGAAATACCTGAATTGCTAGGTACTTCAGCAGTAAGGCAATTGTTTTGACTGACATTTTGCCTGGGCCAGCAACATCAGAGCCCTTGCTTCCATTTACTGTGACCTTGCTGATACTTTGATGGTTCCCCAGGCATGCTCTTTCCCGCCTGTTAGTTGCAAGGTAGTAGGCCCGGGCCCTGTGACCCGGATTTTCTCATCAAGCACCCTTGTCCGGAAAGTCTTGTTCAGGCTTCGATCTGTAAGGTGAATCCTAATTAATTTCTGACCTGCCTCAAATGGACTGATGTCTTACCGGAGGGTCTTGAGGCCTTTATGGCTCAGATGATCCATGACAGATAGCACGTGGCAAACTAAGTCATTTGGGTAGATTTGGATACCATGGACTGCATTGGCATGGCAGTCTGTACAGGTGCTGTGCTTCAGAGACACGCCTTGACAAGATCAGCTGGTTTTGCCGGCAGTATCCAGGCATCACTGAAGGATATGCCCTTGGATGGGTCTCGTCTCTTCTCAGAGGAGGCAGACTCCACTCTAGAACGCTTCGAAGATAGCAGAGCTTCAGCGCTTTTTTTGGGGCTGTTACCCCCCTGCAAAACAGTATCCCCCACCAGTTCCAAAAATGTAGGCACTGACAGCTTTTCCAGCCAATGTTCCAGCAGAGAGCCAGTCCTTTTGGGACCATGAATGCGTAACTGGCAGGCAGCACATGGGCCAGTATGAGCACCAGTCCCCCAAAGCCTTTCTCTGCTTCAAAGGCCAACAAATTCAGTGGCGGCTGCTCCGCTAGGGCGAAGGAGCCTCGGCCCCCTGCCAGCAGCAACCGCGGCAAACCCTTTCACAAGGAAAGGATAATAAACCATGATTATTATCCTTTCCTTGTGAAAGGGGTGGGGCCTTGTGGGGTGACCTGGACAAGGGAAGTGCACTCCCCTCAGAGCACATGTGTGTTGTGTTTGGCCGGCCATCTCGAGCCGGCCAAACACACATGCGCAGTTGGTCGTCGCCATCCCGGCAATTGTGTTGCCGGGCTGGAGAGAGCTTGCACAGGCTCCCAGTCTGTCTGGGCGCTCCCAGCCAATCCTGGCGCTGCACTGAGCAGTGCTGGGATTGGCGCAGGACAGGCTGGGAGTCTGTGACTGGAGCCTGCAGAAGAGCAGCGCGATGGTGGTGGCGTGTCGAAGGAAGGCAAGTATATTTTTTTATTTATATTTTATTAATTCCCCCCAAGTTTCCCCCCCCCCCCCCCGCCCCCTTTATAACCTGTGAGCCACGACCGAACAAACTACTTTTGTTTGTCTTCAGCGGATCATGCCCAGTGTGCTTGTTGATGCATCATGTCCAACTTGCAAATTGGTCAAAAGAGCTATGCCCTGTCTTTTCTCTTCTCCCCGCCCAGTTGTTCTTCCGCACAAGAATGAATTTTGGAAGAGCATATGTTCATCTTTCTTCAGGTGATATGCCTGTAGCTTTCCAAGGGTGCCATAGAAACTGTACCAGACTACGAGAAAGACAGGGATTTTTTATATCTGTTTTTCCCACATTCTGAAAAAAGGAAGGAGTCCTCAGGCCTAGCTATGATATCTGTCTCTCCAGGACTTATGTTAGGCACTGCCGCTATGCTGGGATTGGCATCTTCTGTTACGGCAAATCTCCATCTCTGGAATAGATCACTTCCTGAGCGTTGTACCTCTAATTTGTAAGATGTTCAATTACAAAAAGATGAGCTGTTTCTTTATTGAGGGAATGTTCATATGCACTAGTTATTGCTACTCTTCAAGAAAAAAAGAACAGTCTGACTCCCAACCCTTCTATTCAAGGTGGAAGCAAAAGGGCAGGGAAACACAGGGCACAAAGGAATTTCAGAATTTTGTTCCCGCTCTAAGACGTATCTTAATTCAGTGATAGCTGTGCATAAACTGAAAAATCATGGAGCGCTTGATAAAATTGCAAAGTTTTTACCCCGGGTGGTGATGAAGGTTTTTTTATTCAGATTATTGAAAGGCAGAGAGGCAGTTTTACAGGCGCTTTAAAGATCTAGTTGCTATTACTTCAGAAGCCACTGACTGAGCCATCTTTATTAACAGGCATACACTGGTTCAGACTACATCCCTTCACCAGGTATCCACGATATGATCAAGGATTTGCCTTCTGGTGCCAAGAGTTGTTTCTCCAGCTATACTTGAAAGTTTTGGAAATGGCCAACTTGGTATGGTGGTGTTTAAGTCTCTGAATGCAATAATGGCAATACCTGTGTGACTAGACTCTCTATATAATGATGCTCAGGGCACATTGAAGGCTTGGATGAGACTATAAACACTGGTTTATACCAAAGCAAAATAAACTGCTTCTCTGAAGTAGAAGAAGGGTTATCTTGGAACGATGGGTCTTTACTGTTCCCACACAGCAAGAAAGTAAACACAGTAAAAAATACATTAAAGCATGTGAGTGGTGCTTGAATTAATCTCAGACACTGGTAAATCTGTTTTACTCTTGTTTTTTTAAAACTCCATTTAGCATAGCAGACATTCTGTCCATTATCATCACTTTGTTTTTCACACTGACTCTTCCTGTAGTTCCTTCTTGTGTCCTCCCAGATATCCGAATTCCTCTCCAGAGCTTGGAAGAGTATCAAAAGCACTTCTTAGAAGAATGTAGTTGGTGGTGGTGGTGGTGAGTGAAAGAATTTGAGGTCTCTTAATCCATGAATTATTGTTCCCAAAAGGCTCTGGGAAGTGGGCCAACTAGTACATCTTTACAGCCTGATTCAGTTTGTCTTGTCACAGACAGATATGGGACCTCAGATCTTGAAGGATATTGAAACTGGGGGACTGGATGACTGCTGTTGATCTCCGGGATGTAGACTTAAGTATGCCCATTATGTAGCAGCATGTTCTGTAAGGTTTACATTCAGAGATCACTCCTTTTAGTACAGCCTGAACTCTGCATTCAGGTTTTTAGGGGACAGTTTATACCTCTGTCTAGACAACTTTTTGTTGTAGGTACACTACTCTTATGACGACCTACAGAGTGTTTGCTTTATTTGTGGCACCTTAATCAATTTGGGATTTCCCCTCAACCAGGAAGTCTCCGTTTCTTTTAAGTTGGACTTCATTTCCTTAGAACAATGACAGACAGTCAAAGCAAGGGGCAGCATTGTGCTACATGAGATGGAGATCAGTTGAACAGTTATGACTAGATGTTGGCGCAAGAGCTCCAGAAAATAGTTAGGTGTGCCTCCATTTACTCTGCTCCCTGAGAGTCTTGGAAAAGTGAGGAATCCTGCAATGGTAATTCCAGAAGCCTTTATTTTGGTCTCACAGAAGGTAATCCCCCTTGGACAACAACTTTCTGCCACTTCTCCAGTATCAGAATCTAATTGTTTAGTGGGTAGAATATTCACATCTCCCTGCCAATGCCGAGCATAGAGGCCCGGTGCATATAGAGAATGAGTCTATGCACACTTAGACATCTCAGTAAAAACAACATTGTTTGTAGCTCAAAAGGAATCTGCTAGGAAATGAGACATGAGTAATTGACTAGAATTTTGATACAGGGCATTTGAGGTGCAATTGAATCCCCTGGGCTTCTTTGTACAATGTTTTATCTTTCGTATCGTTTTTTAGCTCCTACAGGGATCAAAGTAGATTGCTGTAAATACTACAGGGCAGACTTTCATTATATTTAAATACACCTCTTTAGATTTTGCCTACCAAAAGAGGTGATGAGGTGTGATTTTAATGGTCTTCTCCGCCTTCACCCGCCAATTTAGGATACTGCTCCGATTGAGACTTGAACCTAGTTTTAACCTTTTTTTTGCATTAACTTTGAGCCAGTCGCTTCCTTTGACTTGATCTTGCCGAATTGGAAGAAAGCTCTTTTTGGTAGTGATCACCTCATCCTGATTAATCTGCGTGCTTTCTCCCATCTCTGTACGAGTGTTATTGTCTTTTACGTGGATAAGATTGTTCTTCGGATGATTTTGTATTTAATTTCGAAGGTGTTACTGGAATTCATCTCAAATCAAGAAATTGTATCCCCCACCTCAAAAAGACTTTCAACCTAGAACTATCTCTTCAACTAAAAAAAACTCTAAATTCTCAAGATGTTTGTAGATTTCTGAAGTTTAATCTAATACTTTGGTGTTATACCGGGCAACAACGCTGTTGCATAATTGTTTATTTCTAAATCTTACAAAATCATAAAACTACAGACTTCTGGAACGTTGTGCTTATTCCACCAAAGCAAACACAGGGTAACAGGCCTTCCAAAGGCATGCCTGTATCACATACGTTTGCAGGGATCCCCAGTGGGCTACCACATACATAATTGTGAGCATTAGTTTCTGGGTATCTTCTTGGAAATATGTTGCTTTCAAGAAGCATGTTTTGTGCAGTTTATTTTCTTGTGACCTGGTTGACCATATCCTGCTTCCTAATTCCTCCCACTGCCACCTTCACTCTGTCTCACCCAACACTATGCTTTCAAGTTATTAGGTCAGTTGTTGTAGCTTCTTTGGATGGAGAGTAGTTTGACAGAGAATAATTACGTTTAACCCTCTCTTTCATTTTCTCACTATGTCAACCTAGCCAGTCAGTCAGCATCTTGTTTGCTACAGCCTTGCAAGTGTACAAAACCAAGTAGGAGCTGGCTGTGATTGCTGCTGCATAAATGCACGGGCCATTTTTAAGCATGCAAATGGGCACTTGAGTGTAAGGCACCAGCATGTTTTTTTTTTTTTTTGTGGAGGGGCGGGATTGGGCAGATATAAGGAGTTCTGTAAACTTTATTTCCAGTCCTGCCTGCTAGTGCAGGCCGTGCACAACCAGTTCTGAAGGTGTGGGATATCAAGGATGAAGATTACCAGTAACACTGGGAAAGTAATTCTTCCTCATTGTAACTTGTTCATGGAGCTAAAAATGGATTATTCAATTCTGTGCACAGGTGTCTTCAGTTGAGGTGCTTCTTCCTTAGTAATTAAAAGTGTGGCTACTTTGAGTGTTTTCTTGCACATTTACCTTCTCTCTACATGTAAACACTGTTAGCAAGAATTATTAACACTTATGGAGCTCTACATTTATAACATTCAGGCTCAGTGCAGAAACTGCAGTTTTTGGTGAAAATGCCTTTCTCCCATCCCACCCCCTGTGCTTTTATTTTGCTTGCCTCTGCAACCACATTGGGAGGACTGGAAGAGATGTTTCAGGGGGCAGGGTGGTTACAATCATGTTAATGGTGGGGGAGGATCACTGCACTGCTGATCATTGTTTTGCTCTTTGGGTAGTAGCCTGAAAGTCAACAGAATAAATGGGGAATTTAAGCTGCTGTGTTGTTGACTTTCATTTGCATTTGATTTGGTGGATTATGAATGCCTTTGGAATAAATTAATGGGTTCAAGATCTCTTTTCTCCAGGTCTGCTCGCAACCCCGCTCATTCCAAGTGGGCACATCTAGAGGAAGATCGTTCAGATCTTCTGTCTCAAAACATTGAGATTATGGATGGTCATAAAGCGGGCTGCTTCTTTGCCCTGAGTTTATTTGGTTTGCTTGTTGGCCAGTCTGTCCAAAGTACAGTAACTAAATTCCTTTTCTCCTAAAATTGATGGGGCTCATGGCCGCTGTCTGCTTTATGTCAGTGGCTTGGATTTGATGGATTATAGTCCTGTAGGACCCCAGAAAAAATTGATCAGTTTACACACTCACTATATTAAAAAATCATCCAACAGTAAATGCCGAGAAAATCATGGTCTTGATCTTTGGGGAAACCATGAAAAACGATCTTGGTAATTTGCGCTGAATACTGTGGAGAGAATTAATTCTTATAAATACTTAGACCTAACTTTCACCTCAGCTCTTAATTATTCTGAACATCTCCAGTTAGAATAAATAAGAGCCACAGTGACCCGTGGCAGTTTTGTTTGCTTCATCCTTGAGTATGGAGGCTTATCAATGGCACTTTTGCGATGGCATTTAAGATTAAAATCACTCTCATTGTAATTTGTGCCACAGAATTATTGAGTTGTGACCTAAGGGTTTTATGGTGTCCTACTGAAGTACATTCTTGGAAATGCACGTTGAGTCTCCCTCCAAATGCCTCTGTTCAGACCCTAAGGTGTGAGCTAGGGCTTGTCTTATGGCACGGTACAACAGGGAATACACTGTTAAGATTGGTCTCATCCATCTCTGTTGGGAACCAAGCAAAAATTACTTCAAGGCACTGGAAGGAAACATAAGTCCGAAAAGCCTGCCTTTAAATCAGTTTAAAATCCGAAAATGTGTATTAAAAACAGCATATTGGATATTGTTGGAGCCTTTGCTTTCTTGACAATCTGCTTTGCACATCTCATTAGAAAGATATAGGCGGTATCTGCATAAACTGTTTATTGATTTCACAAGACATTGTATTAAGTGGGATGAACATGTTTCCTTATATGTAAACAATTTATTAGCTTGTCAATTGAGGGTTGAGATCATCAAAGTAAGGCTTGGCATTAATCCATTGAAAACTAATGAGGGGTAAGGTCCATATGCTTTAAATGGGCAATTGTTCATATGCTGCTGCTTGACTGTTGATTGCTTTTTTATCTCTGATAGGTATGTTTCTAAACTTTTTATTTTTAAAGCCTGGCATCATGAATTGTTCAGCTACATTGGTTTTTATAGGTGGAAATGCACTATTAGGATATGGTGTTGAGATTAATTCATCTGTAAAAGCAATTCTTACAAAGAGATGTTAAGGGGTTTTGTTAATATCTAATTTTGTGGCATGTGTATAGACTTTTTGTCTAAATAAACCTAATTTACACAGTCATTTTAATGACTGCTTTTGGTCACCAGATTAGGCAGGTTCAATTCTTTTGTTTAAATATAATTTGCTCTGACCAATCTAAAGCCGTGAGGATTAGGTTTGATTCTTACAAACATACTAGTTGTGTATATCAAATATGATGCAGCTGTTTCCTCTCAAGCCTAAGTGTTAACTATAAGATCGATAAGCTATTCTGCTGAAGATCAAACAAAAAATCCATGAAGATGTGTTCAAGGTGGTATCGTGTTGTTCTGAAATGTATTGCTTTAATCATTTGTCATTAATCAGTGGTTAAAAGGACAAGGAAAGAAAACACAGTGGCAAGTTTGATGTAAACCGTTTTTTATATTTGTGGAAAGTCCTTCATAACATACTGCTCTAAAATGGACAGTGCTAGAAATTGCAGAAAAAGGAATGTTCTTAACGTGCCACCCTATCTCACATTGTATTACTGTGGCATTTTCTGTCATTAGGTAGCACTATTGTTGCATCAGTGAATGCTGAACAGCTAGAACAGACATCATTAAATGCCCACAAAAGCCAATGTACTCTTCAGGTCTAATAACGTACTTCCTTTAATCCCATGTAGGCAGTGGTGGATGCCGGACACTGGTGGTGCCAACATTCCAGCTCTGAATGATCTTCTCTCCGTTTGGAATATGGCCTTCAGTGATGGGCTTTATGAAGGAGATTTTACCCTGGCGAGTCATGACAGTAAGTGATGTACACTGCTTTTATTTTAATACATTTTTCTTTGTTTAGTACTGCAAAACTTCGTGTTTCTTCCCTCCATTCTCTCCTGTGAGCATCTAGACCCTTTCTATAGAGTTGTGAATGAATCAGTGGTCTGAGGAATACTTCTGACCGCAGGTTCCTCACCTTTGGAATATTCCCAGGCCAGACTAGATCCTCAGAATTTCAATAGCACTGTTCCTGCATGTCTGCAGGTGGCGTTGTGCAGCATATCACTAGCTTGATACCACTCTGCAGTGGTGCTTCCTTTAAGCACCACCCCTGGGTACTGACATTAGCTTTTCTTTACATGCCGTATAATACGGATCCGAAGTTCTGCTCCCAAAGTTAGTTGTTTTTTTCCAATGATTTCCTAAATTATCAGACAGTGTGCAAGGGAATTATGTCCCCCTAGAAACTACAGACTTCAAACCTTGATAAGACTGCAGGAAGCAGATGGAGCTCACAGACTTGTACAAGGTATTTCTTTGGTGCCTGGGTTCTGGTTACGACTCAGTCATGTGACAATGTTCCCTCAATCCTTCTGAAAGCAATCTAGAACTGGGAGGCAAAACTCTACATCAGTGAACACAAGAAAAGGTTCTGGTTGAAGCTTTGCTCTTGCTTCATGTCACAGGCCTAGTCTCGGTAATGAGGCCGTTCCTGTGTATGATCCACTTCAAGTTTGAAGCCCACAGATAAGTCCAAGCACAAACATAGACAAAGCTGGACTGTTTTGAAGCAGTGTTCCAGAGCGCAGCTGAGGTTGATAGATTTGCAGTTGTTCTCAATTGAGATAAACATTCTAACAAATGCTCCAGCCTATTCCGACTTCCCCATTTAATAATGCCCTCACTGAAGCTTTGAGGGCTACGTGGCCCAAGCCTTGTTCTGGTCTGCCAGGAAGCTGGCCAATGGCCTAGCAACATAGACCTGCTGCCAGTGATTTAGACATTCTAACTGAGCACTTGGCCGGCTGTTGGCACCAGTGTTGTGCTTAAAAAGCAAACATGGATGAGGTCAAACGTATTTTTATGCAATGTTCAAGCATTCCTTATTGATAAGTCTTTTGATGGCTCCAAACTCTTTGGGGGAGGAGGGGAGCAATCTACGGCTACAGAGATTTAAGGACAGCCAGGCTACTGCAAGCAAGGTTTACTGATGTCAGCAAAACCGTTTCCACATCAATTTAGGAAATTCAGAGGCTATTCCATGGTGCTCACCTGTAGAAAATGTCAACCATACCAACTCCTGGTACATCAGAAAATCCAGTCCTTTAGTGACTGCTGGCGCGGCACCTGTAGACACCGCACAAGGCAGCAGAGTCAACAGTCATCCAGTTCCTTCTCCCTTGACACAGTGGCTTCTAACCTGTTTTAGTTTGTCCTCAGCAGCTCATGTCAGGTTCATTTCAGGCTAGTGGGAGGCAGGGTGGAGGTAGGATTCAATATTTCTCCTCTGGCTGGATATCAATTACATCAGACAGTTGGGCCTTACATATCATTCTAAGTGGCTACACTCTACCCTTCATTTCGTCCCTGTCCTATCTTCCACAAAGAAACCAGAATGCATTCCAGAGGAGCCCTTGACCAACCTGATGCACTCTACATGGGTACCATTGTAGAAAGGTGCCTCTTTTTGACATGGTTACCCCCCTCCCCCCCCTCCCCCCCCACTCCTCCTCAACACACACACACACACTCACTTTTTGCCTGCTATATATTGTGATTATTGTGATTTCGACTGAAAGTGCACTGGGTTCCTGCTAACCAGGTCCCCAGTGCCAAAGCTCCTTCCAAAAACTGCACTGTTTCCCCAGTAGGCAGAACCTTTAGCTCTCTCTGCAAGTCCAGAGTAAAGGGTACCCCTAATACCTAGGGCCTGGGGTACTAAGGAGGCTCCATAAGGGCCGCAGCACGAATTGTGCCACCCAAAGGGACCCCTCACTAAACGCATGACAGACTGCCATTGGAGACTGCTTGCCTTGGTGCAGACAAAAGTGAAAACACAACATGGCACGCAGCCTGTGTGCCATATACCCTAACACTGCATGCAATATAGGTGAGTCACCCTTCTAGCGCAGGGTACATTATATTACATGTAAGGGCATATCAGCACGAGCAGATATACCCCGGCTATGTCTTTATTGAGTCATAGACATAGTGAGGGAACAGAGAAGCCATTTTAAATGAATGCGCCCTGGTCAATACTAGTTCCCCAGCTACATAGTGGCTTAACTGAAGATAGGGTTGTTTGGTATCAAACATCTTGTATTGGTGAAACCACACTGATGTCAGTGTTGGATTTACCAATACATTCACTCAGAGAGCATGTTAGAGGTGCCCCCTGAAACTCTACCAGCCTCTGGTGTGCTGGCTGACCAGTTTCTGTCAGCCTGCCACCCGAGACACCATTCCGGCCCTTAGGGTGAGAGCCTTCTGCTCTCAGGAGGCTCAGAGCAAAAGCTTGTCAGGGGAGAGGGTGTAACACCCCCTCCCACAGGATGAGCAGCTGATTAGCCTTCCTAAGGCGACAAGCCTCAAAGGACTGCTGCCTTTGAAACGCGGCTCTTGCTCCCCTCACAGAAGAGGAAGCCACCCCCTGTCCAGAGCCCATTTGGCACCTTGACAGGTGGGAAAATTAGCTAGTCAGGTAGGCCTGACACCCCCAGGCTAGTACCACCCCTAAGGAGTGCTACTACGAGGTGGACACGAAATTTCAGAGGTAGCCATCTTTGTGATCCTATATCTAGGAAATCTGGGACAGGGTTATGCCCACAGGAAGTGGTCATATAGGGGGCTTTATGACCCCAAGGGGTCAGTAGCCCATTGGCTACTACCCTCCACAACCTTAACACCCCAAAATTCAGTTTTTAGGGGAGCCCCTGGTACCAGAGAAGGAGAGCCTGATGACCTAAGAAGTCCAAGGGCCCTGAAGAGCCACAATATCAAAAGAGGAGAAAAGAAGCAGCTGACCTTGTACCAACCCCGTGGCCTGTCTGCATTCCTCGTCAAAGTCTGCACCAGAGTCGACTTGTCTTGCTGCTGTCACCCCAAAAACCCAGGAGAACTGTTGCTTCAAAAAAGACTCAAGACCTCCTGTGGACAGTGGACCTGTCCTCCAGCAATCTCCAAAGAAGGGACCCTGAAGCCTCTGGAACTGCCAAAAACCCCGACATCTGAAGTGCCCACTGCACCTGCCGTCTCTGACCAGAGTTGAAGTGGACCATTGGTGCCACCAAGGTTCCCCAGGCCTTCAGAGTCTGAGTCCCTTGTGGTTTCACCCCCTCCTGGACTCACCAGCGACGCCTGCAGCCTCTGCACGCAGCCCCCTCTCGAATGATACTGCTCTGATCAAAAAAACTTGAAACCTAAGGACATCCCTGCACCCATCAGCCCTGAGCCGCGGAGAGGAGGACCAAAGGTGCCTACCTGTGCCCAAGCATTGGGAGTCCTGAGCCCCATTGTTGGTTCCACCCAGCTGGCCTCCTTGCAGGAGCCTGCAGCCTCTTTCCGCAGTGACTACTCTCCATAGGAACCAATTCAGGTCCTATAGGTCCTCACAACACCCTCCCCGTGCCAGTTATAAAAGACTGATTCTAAAAATTCATCTACAATACTAGAAGCAATAAAATGTCTAAAATCCTAAAGGCAGTAAAATGTTCACCCCAACAAGCACAGCAAACAATTAAAAATTAGCCAATTAGAAGTAATCATTTTGGTTAAAAAAAAGGCCAAATTTAAAAGTAATTGGAGGGACAATTGATGTCATCCAACACATCAGTGGGAAGGGAGTCAAAGGAGGATCCCGCATCCGCAGACGACAGAACCATAAGAGCCTTGGTGATTTAATTGAAGGAACAGACATGATTCAAAGCCTCAGCCGCCTCTGAGGAAGTAGCATCCTGCTCCATGCTCGTAGTTGTTGAGCCAGACAATAAAATAATTGGAGCTGTGGCGTCTATATCCATGTAGCATGGCTCATAAAAGGCATCTTGAAGCAACAGTAGTTTCATAGGACACCTCCAGAAGTGAACCCTCAACAGGAACATCACAAGATCCATGTCAATAGACCATACAAATTGCTGTGCAGGACACACATCCAGGGCACACTCGAAAGGGCACCAAAGACAAAGGAACATATGCTGCACGCTGTAGAACCATACTGGCTGAAAGAACAAAGACCAGTTGTCGTTTAGTTCCTCTTGCAAAGATACTCCAAAGTGCTACATCATGCATTCACGACACAGCTGGACATATGGTAGTTCCACCACCATTTAGCTTTGAAATGGGCCATCCATTGCAGAGCAACAATAATAGCAATTACAGCAAATTTATGCCAATACCAGTGGTATTCCTCCAAAAACAAGACAGACGTATAGAAACAATGGTATCACTCCAAAAACAGCCTGGAAAGTGCTGACAAAACCAGTCTCAACCCCTTTTCAAAAGTGCACAACTCCCACAATGACTGGAGCATTACAAATGTGGCTCACAAGTTTACTAAAGTGCCTTGGGAAGTTACTATTTAAAATTGACTGTATCTCGGCGGATGACCTTGCCACTTGCAATTCGAATGTTTCACGGGTAGATGTAAAAGCCATGTATTTTTGAAACAATAGTGCTTTTAGTCTGCTCAGGTTGTCAAAATTAGCATTAAAGGTAGGAATGGAAGGCCACAAAGTTGCTACCCCAATCTCATGCGTGGGGGGGGGGGGTGGAGGGAAGGGGGAGGGAGGAATAACACATTACCACAGCAGGTCACAATTTGAGCAACCAAAATCACATACGGGACACCTGTTCTTATTCCACAGCTGCCTTGACCACTCAGTATTAAGTCATTTCATTCGCTAGTAACTGAAGCACTGGGCAATTCCAGGGATCAGAACTCCCTCCAAGTAACAACCTAAATTAGCCACTGAGACGTTACATACACCGTCCAATGCCCCCTGTTTACAAATCATTAAGTAGTTTAGAGAAGTTTCACTACCACTAAGAAACACTTCCTTGTCCCCTCTCATACATTTGTAATCAAAAGGCAGATTCCACACCTCATGTAACAACTCCCCCCCTAAAGCTTCAAACATACCTACCGGAAAATGTTTAAAACACAATGTGAACAGAAACGTTGATATTGGCAGGGGGATTACTCAATGTACTAACCACACTGCTGATGGTGTTTCAGCCACTGTAAAAGGCAACTTTTCTATATTAAGCATTGAGTATGTTGCATCCTTCTTTACCATTATCTGCTATGTGTGTGGTGAGATTGAAGGGCAAATATAGCTCATACGAGTTCACCTGCTTCAGGACAACCAATTTGATTCCAGAATCTGTATTGTCC
Source organism: Pleurodeles waltl (assembly GCF_031143425.1). Taxonomy (NCBI): domain Eukaryota; kingdom Metazoa; phylum Chordata; class Amphibia; order Caudata; family Salamandridae; genus Pleurodeles; species Pleurodeles waltl. The sequence continues at coordinate 271,103,918 of NC_090451.1, read as the reverse complement.
AATTCAACTGCAGCATAGATTTAAGCTGACTTTATCCATGTTGTAAAAGTGACATTTTGTATTTCAATTACAGATGACACAATATTGTTAAGTGTGTAAATGCGAGTGAACAAATGTACTCATCCCATTATCGAAAAATTATAATGCTTTCTCTAGGTTCGCCTGATCTATATGCCTTAAACAAGCAACAGCTTCCATTTGAGAAAGCTTTCATATTTTTTTGTATAATGCATACAAGAATCTTTTGGAGCATGGTGATCTAGGGCCGAAATCCTGCCAGTTCATGTTCTCAGAGCGGCAAGAGGTGTTCTTTTACAGCTGTCAAAGTGGACTGTTGCAAATATTGCTGACATTGCCCACGCTGTATGTAATAACAACCCCTGCATGTTGTGTGTCGATTTAACAAGGCTCTAACATACTTGCTTTAAAACCCTGTGTAGAATTTATAAAACATGCATGATAACCATTTGAGTCCATTGGCCACCACCTGTTGGGACCTGAAAGTGTAGAAATAAATGTTCAATTTCTGACCAGACCATTGAGCTGATCTTCTGTATAATTAACTAAACTTTGCCTATTGCCAAATTTAGCAATTGAAGGAATACTGGGCACATTCCTGTCCTTAACTTTTGCTAGCAAGTTGTCTGCTGAATAGTGTCAAAAATCAAGACATGTTTTAAAAAAGGCATCTATGCCCTGTACTTGCCAATCTTTTGTTCCCCAAACTGAATTGAAATCAATAGTTTATTTCCAATATCCATAGCCCTTCATGGCTTGTTGAGAAACTAATGAATTTGAATAAATTAATTTAATAGTGGTCAGCATATTTTTTCTCGCTTTTGTTGCTGTTAATTTGAAATAATATGATACAAGATCAGTAGTATCATGCTCAGAAAAATATGTGATTATGTCTGAATATGTTTAAGAACTCCCCACTGATGGAGTTGAACAGTGCTCCCATTGCGTGTAATTAAAAATTGTATGTGGGGTACTAGTTCTATGTAGGTAATGGTGTGCATAATGATGGTAACAAAACATTTCACCATAATTTGGGGCATTCATGCACATATCTTCACTTTCAAATAATGTATACTATTCTAGCTCAGAAAGCAGTGAATCGACTGATTTCACTTCCTAATCGTCAGACACAACAACAGGTGTAATGATATCATCCATAGACACTTTGAAAACAAACTGAATTTGAATAGTTTCTGCAGGACCAGATATATCATGTGGAATCTTAGCCCAAAAAATCCCACCAGGAATTGGAACAGAAGAAATGATCACTAGGGACAAGTCTCTTCACACTTTGTAGGAAGACAAATGAGGCTTCAATACCTCATTTACCAGTTCCACAGCAAGAACGTTCAAAAATATAATGCCCATTTATAAGCAAAAAGAAGACACTCTCAAGTCCAGTCCACAAGAAGAGAGCCAGCAAGGTAAGACTAATCCGCAAATAGGACCATGGACTGATCATATATGTGCTTTTTAAGCCAGTGAAAAAGCATGCATATACCTTGAAGCGAAGTGGTAGTTGAATCTGAAGAGAAGACCTCAATGTCGACAAAGTCCCTAGAAGCCATCTGTGTGAAGACAGGAGCCGCTGCAGGTAAAAGGGAACTGGTTTATGTCTATAAAGATGGTTCACCATAAACAACTCCATTGCTTTGAGATGGACTGTAGATTTACGTCTGGTACATTTATGGTGCTTGTAGCAGTTATTGGAATCATTTTTTTCTCTCCACTTCTGAATTTCCCTTGGGATGATAGGGGGAAGAATAATGCACAGCTACACCCAGGGTTCCCATGGTGAGCTTTGGAGGCAAAAGGAGGGCCCTGGTCCAAGTGGAATGCAGCTACTGAATATGTCCCAATGAAGACTTGCAAATCATTATTAACAGTGTGAGCATCAGCCGATCATTGTGGCCGCACCTGAAGGAATCTGGACCACGAATCTACAGCAAGTGAAACATATTTGTGTGCACCATCTGAATTTAAGGAACCACAGTGATCTAGGGACGCACACTGCATAGGCTTGTTTGAAACTAAGAGGGGTGTCTGCGGTGGAAGCTTAATGGTGGAGCCTTAAATTTGCTGGCAAATGTGACAACTAAGGACATATTGCTTTGTCTGCATGTACAGACCATGCCACCAATAGCGTTTTTATAATAAGGGAATAGTAGCAGCTACACCTACATGGGCAGAAGCAACACCCTGATGTGCTGCTTGAATTAATTATAGCCTGCAGTCTTGGTTGGGGATCACACGATCACCCACCCCTGGAACTTTTTCTTAAGGAATATTTTGGGCACTTAAATGGTAGCACTATTTTGCTAGGTATGCTTTTGGTAAGTTGGTGCTGTCAGCCAAGGAGTTAGCAGCCAGTATTTCATCATCCACCCTCGTTTGGGAACGAATAATCACAGCCACAGCTACAGTTGCAGTAACTTAACAACTGCAGACTTGGTGGCTTCATCAGCCAGTGAATTCTCTACAATTTGTATTCCAACAAATTGATGGCCCAATATATGTATTAAATGAGCTTGTGGCAGATTTCTGCCACTTTTCCCCAAAGTACTTCATGCTTGATTGTGTTTCCTTTGGGGTCTCTGCATCCATTGAGGCACCAGTAAGGCAGATTTTCATTGAAAGACTGGACACAATAATACACATCACATACTAAAGTGTCAGAAAATCGGGATCCCTATGCTCCAGTGGCAAAATCAGTGCCCTCAGTTCAGCTAGCTTTGCAAAGCAATCCCCACAGGACTGCGTGAAGGTTTGTTGCGGGTGCAATTCTCCATCCCACATCACTCCATGGACAGCTGCAAAAGCAGCAGAGTCCTGATGCTTAATCCCTACAGCAGGTTGAGCTGAGCTATTAATGGAAATAATATATTTATACTGATCAAGAGGCATAATGTTAGTGGGCATGGGGTGCTCCAGTTCATACTGGAGAAGCACTTGAGTTTGCAGTTTTAGGTCAAATACATAGTCTACATCGGTGGCAGTCAAGGAAATGCTGCATTATATCCATCTAGGGTGTAAGGCATTTGCATTTGGACGCTGCTCTTTGTGACAGCCTCTAAGGCTGGCACTGAAGTTATGACAATGATGTGTTTTCCCTGAGCCAGTGGAATTTCCTTAATGACCGCCATCTGAACCGCAGTCAGTAGTTTTTCAGTGGATGCCAAACACATTTCAGCATTGGAAGATCAGTGTGATTTATATGCAATCAGCACTGACACCTTCATTGAATGTGACATAGTTTAACCCCTTCGCTGCCAGGCCTTTTCCCCCTCCTGTGCCAGGCCTTTTTTTGCCTATTTGGGGCAGTTCGCGCTTAGGCCCTCATAACTTTTTGTCCACATAAGCTAACCAAGCCAAATTTGTATCCTTTTTTTCCAACATCCTAGGGATTCTAGAGGTACCCAGACTTTGTGGGTTCCCTTGAAGGAGGCCAAGAAATTGGCCAAAATACAGTGAAAATTTCGTTTTTTTCAAAAAAATTGGAAAAAGTGGCTGCAGAAGAAGGCTTGTGGATTTCCCCCTGAAAATGGCATCAACAAAGGGTTTGCAGTGCTAAACTCAGCAGCTTCCTAGCTTTCAGGAACAGGCAGACTTGAATCAGAAAACCCAATTTTTCAACACAATTTTGGCATTTTACTGGGGCATACCCCATTTTTGCAATTTTTTGTGCTTTCAGCCTCCTTCCAGTCAGTGACAGGAATGGGCATGAAACCAATGCTGGATCCCAGAAACCTAACCATTTCTAAAAAGTAGACAAAATTCTGAATTCAGCAAGGGGTCATTTGTGTAGATCCTACAAGGGTTTCCTACAGAAAATAACAGCTGAAAAAGAAAAATATTGAAATTGAGGTAAAAAAACATAAATTTTTCTCTACGTTTTACTCTGTAACTTTTCCCTGCAATGTCAGATTATGGAAAGCAATATACTGTTACGTCTGCTGGACTCCTCTGGTTGCGGGGATATATAGGGCTTGTAGGTTCATCAAGAACCCGAGGAACCCAGAGCCAATAAATGAGCTGCACCCTGCAGTGCGTTTTCATTCTATACCGGGTATACAGCAATTCATTTACTGAAATATAAAGAGTAAAAAATTGCTATCAAGAAAACCTTTGCATTTCCAAAAAGGGCACAAGATAAGGTGCTGAGGAGCAGTGGTTATTTGCACATCTCTGAATTCCGGGGTGACCATACTAGCATGTGAATTATAGGGAATTTCTCAAATAGATGTCTTTTTTACACACTCTCCTATATTTGGAAGGAAAAAATGTAGAGAAAGACAAGGGGCAATAACACTTGTTTTGCTAATCTATGTTCCCCCAAGTCTCCCGATAAAAATGATACCTCACTTGTGTGGGTAGGCCTAGCGCCCGCGACAGGAAACGCCCCAAAACGCAACGTGGACACATCCCATTTTTTTTAAAGAAAACAGAGGTGTTTTTTGCGAAGTGTCTACCTGTAGATTTTGGCCTCTAGCTCAGCCGGCACCTAGGGAAACCTACCAAACCTGTGCATTTCTGAAAACTAGAGACCTAGGGGAATCCAAGGAGGGGTGACTTGCGAGGCTCGGACCAGGTTTTGTTACCCAGAATCCTTTGCAAACCTCAAAATTTGGCTAAAAAAACACATGTTCCTCACATTTCTGTGGCAGAAAGTTCTGGAATCTGAGAGGAGCCACAAATTTCCTTCCACCCAGCGTTCCCCCAAGTCTCCCGATAAAAATGATACCTCACTTGTGTGGGTAGGCCTAGCGCCGGCGACAGGAAACACCCCAAAGCGCAACGTGGACACATCAAAAAATTTGGAAGAAAACAGAGGTGTTTTTTGCGATGTGCCTACCTGTAGATTTTGGCCTCTAGCTCAGCCGGCACCTAGGGAAACCTACCAAACCTGTGCATTTCTGAAAACTAGAGACCTAGGGGAATCCAAGGAGGGGTGACTTGCGGGGCTCGGACCAGGTTCTGTTACCCAGAATCCTTTGCAAACCTCAAAATTTGGCTAAAAAAACACATGTTCCTCACATTTCTGTGGCAGAAAGTTCTGGAATCTAGGAGGAGGCACAAATTTCCTTCCACCCAGCGTTCCCCCAAGTCTCCCGATAAAAATGATACCTCACTTGCGTGGGTAGGCCTAGCGCCCGTGACAGGAAACACCCCAAAGCGCAACGTGGACACATCAAAAATTTTGGAAGAAAACAGAGGTGTTTTTTGCGAAGTGTCTACCTGTAGATTTTGGCCTCTAGCTCAGCCGGCACCTAGGGAAACCTACCAAACCTGTGCATTTCTGAAAACTAGAGACCTAGGGGAATCCAAGATGGGGTGACTTGCGGGGCTCGGACCAGGTTCTGTTACCCAGAATCCTTTGCAAACCTCTAAATTTGGCTAAAAAAAACACATGTTCCTCACATTTCTGTGGCAGAAAGTTCTGGAATCTGGGAGGAGCTACGAACTTCCTGCCACCCAGCGTTCCCCCAAGTCTCCCGATAAAAATGATACCTCACTTGCGTGGGTAGGCCTAGCGCCCGCGACAGGAAACACCCCAAAGCGCAACGTGGACACATCCAAAATTTTGGAAGAAAACAGAGGTGTTTTTTGCGAAGTGCCTACCTGTAGATTTTGGCCTCTAGCTCAGCCGGCACCTAGGGAAACCTACCAAACCTGTGCATTTCTGAAAACTAGAGACCTAGGGGAATCCAAGGAGGGGTGACTTGCGGTGCTCGGACCAGGTTCTGTTACCCAGAATCCTTTGCAAACCTCAAAATTTGGCTAAACAAACACATGTTCCTCACATTTCTGTGGCAGAAAGTTCTGGAATCTGAGAGGAGCCACAAATTTCCTTCCACCCAGCGTTCCCCCAAGTCTCCCGATAAAAATGATACCTCACTTGTGTGGGTAGGCCTAGCGCCCGCGACAGGAAACACCCCAAAGCGCAACGTGGACACATCCAAAATTTTGGAAGAAAACAGAGGTGTTTTTTGCGAAGTGCCTACCTGTAGATTTTGGCCTCTAGCTCAGCCGGCACCTAGGAAAACCTACCAAAGCTGTGCATTTCTGAAAACTAGAGACCTAGGGGAATCCAAGATGGGGTGACTTGCGGGGCTCGGACCAGGTTCTGTTACCCAGAATCCTTTGCAAACCTCAAAATGTGGCTAAAAAAACACATGTTCCTCATATTTCTGTGGCAGAAAGTTCTGGAATCTGGGAGGAGCTACGAATTTCCTGCCACCCAGCGTTCCCCCAAGTCTCCCGATAAAAATGATACCTCACTTGTGTGGGTAGGCCTAGCGCCCGCGACAGGAGACACACCAAAGCGCAACGTGGACACATCCAAAATTTTCGAAGAAAACAGAGGTGTTTTTTGCGAAGTGCCTACCTGTAGATTTTGGCCTCTAGCTCAGCCGGCACCTAGGGAAACCTACCAAACCTGTGCATTTCTGAAAACTAGAGACCTAGGGGAATCCAAGATGGGGTGACTTGCGGGGCTCGGACCAGGTTCTGTTACCCAGAATCCTTTGCAAACCTCAAAATTTGGCTAAAAAAACACATGTTCCTCACATTTCTGTGGCAGAAAGTTCTGGAATCTGAGAGGAGCTACGAATTTCCTGCCACCCAGCGTTCCCCCAAGTCTCCCGATAGAAATGATACCTCACTTGTGTGGGTAGGCCTAGCGCCCGCGACAGGAGACACACCAAAGCGCAACGTGGACACATCCAAAATTTTGGAAGAAAACAGAGGTGTTTTTTGCGAAGTGCCTACCTGTAGATTTTGGCCTCTAGCTCAGCCGGCACCTAGGGAAACCTACCAAACCTGTGCATTTCTGAAAACTAGAGACCTAGGGGAATCCAAGATGGGGTGACTTGCGGGGCTCGGACCAGGTTCTGTTACCCAGAATCCTTTGCAAACCTCAAAATTTGGCTAAAAAAACACATGTTCCTCACATTTCTGTGGCAGAAAGTTCTGGAATCTGGGAGGAGCTACGAATTTCCTGCCACCCAGCGTTCCCCCAAGTCTCCCGATAAAAATGATACCTCACTTGTGTGGGTAGGCCTAGCGCCCGCGACAGGAAACACCCCAAAGCGCAACGTGGACACATCCAAAATTTTGGAAGAAAACAGAGGTGTTTTTTGCAAAGTGCCTACCTGTAGATTTTGGCCTCTAGCTCAGCCGGCACCTAGGGAAACCTACCAAACCTGTGCATTTCTGAAAACTAGAGACCTAGGGGAATCCAAGGAGGGGTGACTTGCGGGGCTCGGACCAGGTTCTGTTACCCAGAATCCTTTGCAAACCTCAAAATTTGGCTAAAAAAACACATGTTCCTCACATTTCTGTGGCAGAAAGTTCTGGAATCTGAGAGGAGCCACAAATTTCCTTCCACCCAGCATTCCCCTAAGTCTCTCGATAAAAATGGTACCTCACTTCTGTGGGTAGGCCTAGCGCCCACGAAAGGAAATGGCCCAAAACACAACGTGGACAGAACATATTTTTTCACATAAAACAGAGGCGTTTTTTGCAAAGTGCCTTCCTGTGGAGTTTGGCCTCTAGCTCAGCCGGCCCCGGGAGGGGGGGGGGCAGAAATGCCCTAAAATAAATTTGACCCCCCCAAGCCCCCCCTGCCCGGGAACAACCCCTGCCTACGGGGTCGCTCCCCCTGCATGACATTGGCGCCAAAAAACAAATCCCAGGTGCCTAGTGGTTTCTGCCCCCTTGGGGGCAGATTGACCTAAAATCGGCCAATCTGCCCCCGGGGGGGCAGAAATGGCCTAAATACAATTTGCTCCCCATCTCGAAAAAAACAAACAAACAAAAAAAAAAAAACACAACAAAAAAAATTGCCCTGGCGCCTAGGGGGTTCTGCCACCCCCGGGGGCAGTTCGGCCTAATAATAGGCCGATGTGCCCCCGGGGGGGGGCAGAAATGGCCTAAAATAAATTTGCACCCCCGCCCCCGGGAGCGACCCTTGCCTACGGGATCGCTCCCCCTGCGTGACATTGGCGCCAAAAAACAAATCCCAGGTGCCTAGTGGTTTCTGCCCCCTTGGGGGCAGATTGACCTAAAATCGGCCAATCTGCCCCCAGGGGGGCAGAAATGGTCTAAATACAATTTGCCCCCCAGGGGAGCGACCCTTGCCTGATGGGTCGCTCCCCATCTCTAAAAAAAATAAAAAAAAATAAACACAAAATAAAAAATTGCCCTGGCGCCTAGAGGGTTCTGCCCCCCCCGGGGGCAGTTCGGCCTAATAATAGGCCGATGTGCCCCCAGGGGGGGCAGAAATGGCCTAAAATAAATTTGCCCCCCCAGCCCCCACCCCCGGGACGACCCTTGCCTACGGGGTCGCTCCCCCTGCGTGACATTGGCGCCAAAAAACAAATCCCCGGTGCCTAGTGGTTTCTGCCCCCTTGGGGGCAGATTGACCTAAAATCGGCCAATCTGCCCACGGGGGGGGGGCAGAAATGGCCTAAATACAATTTGCCCCCCAGGGGAGCGACCCTTGCCTGATGGGTCGCTCCCCATCTCGAAAAAAACAAACAAAAAAAAAAAAAAATTGCCCTGGTGCCCTGAGGGTTCTGCCCCCAGGGGGGGCAGAAATGGCCTAAAATAAATTTGCCACCCCCGCCCACGGGACGACCCTTGCCTACGGGGGCTCCCCATCTCGAAAAAAACTAACAAACAAAAAAAAAAACACAACAAAAAAAATTGCCCTGAGGGTTCTGCCCCCCCCCCCCTGGGGGCAGTTCGGCCTAATAATAGGCTGAACTGTCCCCAGGGGGGGCAGAAATGGCCTAAAATAAATTTGCCCCCCCCACCCCCGCCCCCGGGAGCGATCCTTGCCTACGGGGTCGCTCCCCCTGCGTGACATTGGCGCCAAAAAACAAATCCCAGGTGTCTAGTGGTTTCTGCCCCCTTGGGGGCAGATTGAACTAAAATCGGCCAATCTGCCCCAAGGGGGGCAGAAATGGCCTAAATACAATTTGCCCCCCAGGGGAGCGACCCTTGCCTGATGGGTCGCTCCCCATCTCGAAAAAAACAAACAAACAAAAAAAAAAACACAACAAAAAAATTTGCCCTGGTGCCCTGAGGGTTCTGCCCTTCCCCCTGGGGGCAGTTCGGCCTAATAATAGGCCGAACTGTCCCCATGGGGGGCAGAAATGGCCTAAAATAAATTTGCCCCCCCCCCGCCAGCCCCCACCCCCGCCCCCGGGAGCGACCCTTGCCTACGGGGTCGCTCCCCCTGCGTGACATTGGCGCCAAAAAACAAATCCCAGGCGCCTAGTGGTTTCTGCCCCCTTGGGGGCTGATTGACCTAAAATCGGCCAATCTGCCCCCGGGGGGGCAGAAATGGCCTAAATACAATTTGCTCCCCATCTCGAAAAAAAACAAACAAACAAAAAAAAAAAAACACAACAAAAAAAATTGCCCTGGCGCCTAGGGGGTTCTGCCACCCCCGGGGGCAGTTCGGCCTAATAATAGGCCGATGTGCCCCCGGGGGGGGGCAGAAATGGCCTAAAATAAATTTGCACCCCCGCCCCCGGGAGCGACCCTTGCCTACGGGATCGCTCCCCCTGCGTGACATTGGCGCCAAAAAACAAATCCCAGGTGCCTAGTGGTTTCTGCCCCCTTGGGGGCAGATTGACCTAAAATCGGCCAATCTGCCCCCAGGGGGGCAGAAATGGTCTAAATACAATTTGCCCCCCAGGGGAGCGACCCTTGCCTGATGGGTCGCTCCCCATCTCTAAAAAAAATAAAAAAAAATAAACACAAAATAAAAAATTGCCCTGGCGCCTAGAGGGTTCTGCCCCCCCCGGGGGCAGTTCGGCCTAATAATAGGCCGATGTGCCCCCAGGGGGGGCAGAAATGGCCTAAAATAAATTTGCCCCCCCAGCCCCCACCCCCGGGACGACCCTTGCCTACGGGGTCGCTCCCCCTGCGTGACATTGGCGCCAAAAAACAAATCCCCGGTGCCTAGTGGTTTCTGCCCCCTTGGGGGCAGATTGACCTAAAATCGGCCAATCTGCCCACGGGGGGGGGGGCAGAAATGGCCTAAATACAATTTGCCCCCCAGGGGAGCGACCCTTGCCTGATGGGTCGCTCCCCATCTCGAAAAAAACAAACAAAAAAAAAAAAAAATTGCCCTGGTGCCCTGAGGGTTCTGCCCCCAGGGGGGGCAGAAATGGCCTAAAATAAATTTGCCACCCCCGCCCACGGGACGACCCTTGCCTACGGGGGCTCCCCATCTCGAAAAAAACTAACAAACAAAAAAAAAAAACACAACAAAAAAAATTGCCCTGAGGGTTCTGCCCCCCCCCCCCTGGGGGCAGTTCGGCCTAATAATAGGCTGAACTGTCCCCAGGGGGGGCAGAAATGGCCTAAAATAAATTTGCCCCCCCCACCCCCGCCCCCGGGAGCGATCCTTGCCTACGGGGTCGCTCCCCCTGCGTGACATTGGCGCCAAAAAACAAATCCCAGGTGTCTAGTGGTTTCTGCCCCCTTGGGGGCAGATTGAACTAAAATCGGCCAATCTGCCCCAAGGGGGGCAGAAATGGCCTAAATACAATTTGCCCCCCAGGGGAGCGACCCTTGCCTGATGGGTCGCTCCCCATCTCGAAAAAAACAAACAAACAAAAAAAAAAACACAACAAAAAAATTTGCCCTGGTGCCCTGAGGGTTCTGCCCTTCCCCCTGGGGGCAGTTCGGCCTAATAATAGGCCGAACTGTCCCCATGGGGGGCAGAAATGGCCTAAAATAAATTTGCCCCCCCCCCGCCAGCCCCCACCCCCGCCCCCGGGAGCGACCCTTGCCTACGGGGTCGCTCCCCCTGCGTGACATTGGCGCCAAAAAACAAATCCCAGGCGCCTAGTGGTTTCTGCCCCCTTGGGGGCTGATTGACCTAAAATCGGCCAATCTGCCCCCAGGGGGGCAGAAATGGCCTAAATACAATTTGCCCCCCAGGGGGGCGACCCTTGCCTGATGGGTCGCTCCCCATCTCGAAAAAAACAAACAAACAAAAAAAAAACACAACAAAAAAAATTACCCTGGTGCCCTGAGGGTTCTGCCCCCCCCCCCCCCCCCCGGGGGCAGTTCGGCCTAATAATAGGCCAAACTGTCCCCAGGGGGGGCAGAAATGGCCTAAAATAAATTTGCCCCCCCCAGCCCCCACCCCCGCCCCCGGGAGCGACCCTTGCCTACGGGGTCGCTCCCCCTGCGTGATATTGGCGCCAAAAAACAAATCCCAGGTGTCTAGTGGTTTCTGCCCCCTTGGGGGCAGATAGACCTAAAATCGGCCAATCTGCCCCAAAGGGGGGCAGAAATGGCCTAAATACAATTTGCCCCCCAGGGGAGCGACCCTTGCCTGATGGGTCGCTCCCCATCTCGAAAAAAACAAACAAAAAAAAAAAAAAAAAAACACAACAAAAAAATTTGCCCTGGTGCCCTGAGGGTTCTGCCCCCCCCCCCTGGGGGCAGAAATGGCCTAAAATAAATTGCCCCCGCCCAGCCCCCACCCCCGCCCGCGACCCTTGCCTACGGGGTCGCTCCCCCTGCGTGACATTGGCACCAAAAAACAAATCCCCGGTGCCTAGTGGTTTCTGCCCCCAGGGGGGCAGAAATGGTCTAAATACAATGTGCCCCCCAGGGGAGCGACCCTTGCCTGATGGGTCGCTCCCCATCTCTAAAAAAAGAAACAAAAAAAAAAAAACACACTAAAAAAAAAAATTGCCCTGGCGCCTAGAGGGTTCTGCCCCCCCCCTGGGGGCAGTTCGGCCTAATAATAGGCTGAACTGCCCCCAGGGGGGGGCAGAAATGGCCTAAAATAAATTGCCCTCCCCCCAGGGAGCGACCCTTGCCTAAGGGGTCACTCCCTTTGCGTGAAATTCACGCAAAGAAAAAACTCCCTGGTGTCTAGTGGTTTCTACCCCCCTTGGGGGCAGATTGGCCTCATCAAAATAGGCCAATCTGCCCCCAAGGGGGGCAGAAATGGCCAAAATATAATTTTCCCCCAAGGGGAGCGACCCTTGCCTAAGGGGTCGCTCCCCACCAAAAAAAAAAAAAATGAAACATAAAAAAAAAAAAAAAAAATGGTCCCTGGTGCCTAGAGGTTTCTGCCCCCAGGGGGGGCAGAAAAGGCCTTCCCGAAAATATGCCCCCCCTGGGAGCGACCCTTGCCCAAGGGGTCGCTCCCTTTTGTCAATAACAATAAAAACAAAAAAAATCCCTGGTGTCTAGTGGTTTCTACCCCCCTTGGGGGCAGATTGGCCTCATCAAAATAGGCCAATCTGCCCCCAAGGGGGGCAGAAATGGCCAAAATATAATTTTCCCCCAAGGGGAGCGACCCTTGCCTAAGGGGTCGCTCCCCACCAAAAAAAAAAGAAATGAAACATTAAAAAAAAAAAATGGTCCCTGGTGCCTAGAGGTTTCTGCCCCCCCTGGGGGAAGATCGGCCTAATAAGGCCGATCTGCCCCCAGGGGGGCAGAAAAGGCCTTCTCAAAAAAATGCCCCCCCTGGGAGCGACCCTTGCCCAAGGGGTCGCTCCCTTTTGTCAGTTTCAATAAAAAAAAAAAAATCCCTGGTGTCTAGTGGGGTTTCAAAAGCCGGATTGCAAGCAATCTGGCTTTTGAAACCCTCGGAGGGACTTCAAAGGGAAGGAAATACTTTTCCTTCCCTTTGAAGCCCCTCCGTGCCTCCCAAGTGATTGAAAAAGAAATGCTTTTGCATTTCTTTTTCAATCGCGCTGGAAGCAGAGCTTCCAGCGCGACTAGGGAGGCCCCTGGGACAAATCAGCGCGCGCTCGCGTGCTGACGTCACGGGGGGTGGGGGTGGAAGGGGAAGGTCTTCCCCTTCCATCCCGACTTGGGGGGGGGGAGGGGGGTGCACGGGGGGCGCGCTAGCGCGCCCCCAAGTTCCCCTGTGCCATGGACGAGATGATCTCGTCCAAGGCACAGGGGAACTGTAGCCTTGGACGAGATCATCTCGTCCAAGGCACAGAACCGGTTAATCCACTGGCATCCAGAATTATCAAGATGACCAGATTTGTTTTGTTTTTACATGTGTAAAAGTTTTGCATCAAGTGTGTCAGTCTGTAATGATCTGAGTACCTGTGTGTTTTTTTTTTTAGTGTCCAATGTCTATTTGAAAAAAATGGGCGAATTAAGTCATAAAGTGGTTTTATGCGTTGTGCATAGTCAGGTATGTACGTTCTGCCAAAATTGAAAAATCCTAGCAAGGATTGTAGTTTTTTGATGGTATTTAGTGGTTATAATTGGTTACACTTCTTAAGGAAGTGTGGTGCCGGCTCTTTCCCTCATTTGAAAGCTCGTATCCCAAAAACAGATCACTGAGAAATGCTATTTTTGTTTTCTTAAAATTGAATCTGTAGCCATGTTCAGAAAATCTCAAAACAACGCGATCTACTCCGGCTAAACATGTGTCTAAGTCATCGTCCATCAGGTATATGTCATCAACATAGGGCAATGCTTCTGGATCAGTATCATGCAATTCTGATGTTAAACTGGCAGAGAACAGCCCTGGACTGAGCCTGTACCCTTGGGGAAGGTGGCATAATTGGCTCTGAAAGCCAAGCGCAAAAAAAGTGGTTAAATCCCTGCTTTCAGGTTCCGTTTAGGCAGAAAAATCCATTGAAAATATTCAACAGGTTTTGTATTTTTTGCAGACAATATTGTTCATTAGTGCTGTACTGTGTGAATTTTGTATTGTATTGTAAAGGTGTGTGTATGACTATTTAAATGTCTATAATCTAAGGCTATTGATTGATCCTGCTTAGCTACTAGGAACAAGGGGTAGTTCATTGGAGATTCACAGGATCCCTGGTATTCAAGCTGAGAGAGAATCTCCCTCACAGGAGCTTTTGCATCATGTTTTATGGGGTACTGTGGTTGCACTTTCAGGCTGGACTTTATGGGTATTTCCTGAAAGAGAGAGTCCCTATCCCAACCCACATTGTTGCGGTATAGTGCTGGGACTTGTGCAAGAGCCCAGTCTGTAGCATATGCTTGCTTTACTTGCTCTGGAACAAGGGGTAGAAACAATGGTAAAATCACATCTTTCCCTTTTGGGCTGGTTCGAACATACTTTGTTGTCCAATTTTTTCAGCCAAGAGAATGTCCTAGATTATGGTTAATCTTTCCCAGAAAATTACTTTAATTGGGCGCATTACGTCCCCCTCAATTTGTATGTTTAGTTTATAGACTCTGTCTGGAAGGGTGACCTTTCTGGGCTTTCAACTTCTATGCTGATATTAATTGCTCTCACATTCAGAAATTCTTGAAGATTCTGGCAAACTATTGTGACCTCTGCTGCACTGTTGAGCAGAGTCACTGCCCTAACCTGCCCTGCAGTAATGTTCTCAGTATGTGTGACATAGTTTGCTGAAATTCCTGCAACTACTTTCTTTTTGAATTGGGGTTTTTGTTGAGGAAGTTTCTCTTCCTCTTTTACAATGATGTTAGACAAGCATTGTGAATCCTTTTTTGGTATCACGTACTCCTCCTGTCTGCGTTCTGACTGCCTGATCGCTCGAACCGGTTGTCTGAGAGTCCTGAAAAGCACGAGAAGGGCGTGTATCAGTATAAGAGGGGCGGCTCTTCCCCTATGGTGAAGCGTTGCCCCCTCGCCAGCAGCAGCAGAGGCTGCAAAACATTTACTATAAAACAATAATAAACTACATTTATTATTGTTCTATAGGAAAAGGGGTGGGGCCATGGGGCCGTGACTGGGAAGAGGGGGGAGTGCACTGTACTCCCTCTCAGTGCACATGTATGTTTGGTCGGCCAAACACACATGCACACTGGGTTGTCTCCAACCCAGCAACGAAGGCACTGGTTTCCTGGTTTGGAGACAGCAGTTAGTGACTTTCACTCATGCCTCTGAGCGCCCGGGCTGGGCGCTCCGTCCAACCCTAACTCTGCTTTCATGCTGCAAGCAGAATGAAAGCAATGTTAGGGTTGGACGTAGGGAAGGCTGTGTGCCTGTGCCTGTAGTCCAGTCGAGGAGTGGAATGGAGCGGCGAGGCTCGGCGCAAAAAGTACGTTTTTTCACCATTAATTATTTTATATATATATATATATATATATATATATATATATATATTTTTTTTATTATTATTTTTTTTTATTTTTTTTTTCTGTATAAAACCATGAGCCACGCCACCCCTTTTCCCTCCCACGAGCCACCACTCCTGTATACTGATGCTCGTCCGGCTTTATGATATTATCACAGTTATGCAGATTATAATGTTTTTTAGAGTTCTTCGGCTGCGTAGATTCTCCCTGTTGGTCGAATTTGTGTGGTTTTTAGAAGACTCCTGTGCTTGGTATTATTCTTTTCAGGATTACCTTTAAGCTATGGCTTATTTGGCCTGCCCCAAAATTATTGCAACCTATATTTGTATTAGTTTCAGCAGTTATTTTTGGTAACTTGCGCTCCGTGTCTATTAAAGAAACATGTGCAAGACGTTGGTGTACCACCAGTGCTGCTGCTTCCCCTTTTATATTTCCTAAAGTAATTGAGGATACTGTGGTAAAATTACTAATTATTTAATCCCCCAAGTCCAGGGCAGGTGCAGCCCAGTATTCTTTTTGTATTTGTTTTAGCACCTCTGGTAAAACTGCAGGAGATGGTGTACAATGAGTTGTGGTATATATTGCAGCAAAAACTGTGCCCCAGTAGCACAGTCATCAGTAGAGGGTACCATCCCAAGTGGCAAGCACATTATGAGAATTCTATGTTTATCTTGTGGTCCTGTATGGGGAAACACTGCTTCCAGATGATTTGTTTTTTGAGGAATCCAAAATGGAATTTCCTCCCTTTTGGTGAGTACTTTACCCAGAATGGTGGTAATAGCCACTGGGTTAATTCCCAGTGTAGCCAATTGTTGGTGGACAGCTGAAGCAGCCCTTGCTGGGGCAGTATTCAGTGTTTTACATTATGAATTTTGCTAAGCATCTATGTAGTCTGACTAAAGTATTATATGATGGGCGCAGATCTGCTGCTGTTAAATTTTATATATATGTGGATATAGGGTATAGGCAGTTAGACATCATTACTGAGGAGAACCAATCTGTTTTCAACACCGTGTGTAGGGCGCCTTGGAACCAGTTTTGATGTTCCTGATATGTCAAAGGAATTTTTCAATAGTTATATGCTCTGTATTATTATATGCTCTGTATTATTGTGGATTGTTGGCTACTGTGTAGGTATCAAATGTATTTGTGTTGAGATCTACTGCAGGAAAATTGACCCATGAGTAAAATGTTTCAGTTTTGTATGCATTGTGTGCCTCAACCACGAACATAACCTCTCCAACCCCATCAGATAGCCCATTTAGAAGTAAATGCTGTGTGACAACATGTGTAAAATTTACTGGAATAACAACTGGATTCGCTATATTTAGAAAATGAAATTCATAGAAGGAAACATTAAGTTGGGTATCCTTTTAAATGTTCAAGCTTGAACAACCTGCAGTCACATATGGATTCTCCCTATAAAGCTGAGGATATTTTACTAACAACACGGACATCTCCATATAAAGGTGATTAGGGCACCTTAGCCATACAAGAGAAAACTACTTGGGAGAGCAATTAAATAAGTACCTGACCTTGATACTTTGGTGGCGCCATGTTATGCAGTTCCTACTTAGGTAATAGGACTGCATGTTTAGGATGGCAGAACGGCAAAGTTTGGGAGACTAAGTCTGTCCACACATTTAGTATTTGTTGGCCTAACTCCTGGCTACATGACAGTGCCTCACCCGAACCACCAAACCCATTGGGGTGCGAGATGATTATGGCAATCTGAACATGACACTCTGACTCCCCATGGAAGCTATGGAAACAGACCTTACCCCTCTCAGGCTGTTACTCATGGACCCCAAGGCGAGACAAAAAAGGTGCAAGATAAACTTTCAATACACTTACTGAAACAATCGCAATCTGGTATATAAGGAGTGAGCTGCGATAATTAGGCAGATGAAACAAAGCAAAGTAATCAGCATTACGAACATGGTGAAAAAGATAAACAGTCCACCATGATGTATGTGGTTCTAAATGTTCTAGAGGTTCCTACCTAACCCTGTGTCTATACTGAGAGTATAGTGGGTGTACCGTTCTGCCTGGCCTGATCTAAAGGATTAGATCCAGCCCCGTACCTTGAGATAGTCTGTTGTTGGCCTGTGGTGTAGATGGCAGTCCCCTCAGGAGGCTGGTAGGTTAGCGCCAGCCAAGCTGCATGTCACACAGTGTGCGTTTCAAGATAATCGTGGTCAGAATGCCCTGTGCCCTCTCTGGGCCATTTATATAATAAACCACACTGTGCTGGAAGCACAGTTCTGATACAGTGCTATGCCTAGGTGGTAGAAGCTGTCTCCTCAATGGGCAACACAAACCAACCTATCAAGTACAGTGTTCTTTAGCCTTGTACTGATTATATGTTGTGCAAATGCTGACTAAACAAGCAGCTTGTTCCTCGTTTTCCTAGATAAAAGCCAAATGATAAAAATATGTAAAAATCATCGCTAAAACCAACCTTACTAAAAGGAGTAAAATAAAGTAAAACAGGGGTGACCAGCACAGTTCCTTGAGGTCCTCACGACAAGCAATTTATTCTCACGTTAGTGAAAGCACACAAATAAATGTGCCCTTTGCAGGGTAGTGATAAATGGAGGATTTAATGTTTATTAACATCATTGTTCCAAATAGTATGTTTTATTGAGGCATGTTTATTATCACAAGAATGGAATAAACACACACTTGTTCCCCCACACATGGGGCAAACTGAAGTTTGATACAGTATGTACGTTTTTAAAATATTTCCAAATCTAATCATGGACATCTTTTATTTACATTAGCATTAGATGCTGAATTTTATTTTTCTTGTCATTTAAACTATGCTCTTGTGTTTCAGTGTACTACGCATCTGGATGCAGCATTGCCAGGTTCCCTCAAGATGGTGCAGTCATTGCACAAACTCTTAAGGACCAAGGTATGATAGCTTACCTCTTGTCGGCAAGGGCATATCTTAAGTGTGTGTTGATGCTGTTTTGGTGTAATATTTTCCTCTTCACTCTTTCTGTGATAGGTCTTGAAGTGTTGAAGCAGGAAACATCTGTTGTGGATAATGTCCCCATATTGGGTCTTTTCCAAGTACCTTCTGAAGGTGGAGGAAGAATAGTTTTGTATGGAGATTCAAACTGCTTGGATGATAGTCATCGCCAGAAAGGTATTCTGTAGTATTTTTCCCTTCACCCACTGGGGCCTCATCAAAGGCAATTAATCTTTCACACCATCTCCCAATCACCAATTACCTTGCAACTTGGACAGATACAGGCTTACTTTATCCTCTATATATTGTAAGATGTGTTCAAATCTAAGCCTGTGCAAAACATTTGTCTGCTGAAAGTTTCATGGTGCATGACATTTGCAAAATTCCACAAATTCTTCAGCTGTGAAATTTCACACAAGTTTTTTTTGTTTTTTTTTGGCATGTGACATTTTCTCTTCCAACCATTCTCCTTTCTTGTATTTCGCATGACTTTTAAAAAGGTGATACCACCAAATTTCATTTTGGGAAACTTTGACTACTTCTTGTGACATTTTGTGAAACTTAAGTTTTGTCCACACCAGCATATCAAACCACACAACTCATTTACCAAATCGAACATTATTAAAATTAAATCTGCAGTAGACCTGGTTTCATAGGCAGAAAAGCTTTAACATGGTCACAGTAGTAGCTTACGCGCATCATTTCAGAAAATGGAAACTCCAGCCAATCAACATACAGCACAGCTTTCACCGTTCCCTACATAGACTGCCATAGCTTGGTACACTTTTAACAAAGTTACATTTACATTTCATTTCTCAAATATCTACTTTCTATATTAAATTAATATTTTGATCACAACTGAAAAGGAATTTTGGATCATTTTTCTACCACTTCCCCCGGGCTGAGTTATGAAAGTCGATCTTTGTTTAAAATCAGGCCTGTTCATGGAAATCTTAGTATGGCCTATCTATTGACAAACAACTTTTGGCAACTGTTCATTGTGGGGACATATTTTTGCTTAATTTTAGTGGGTATTTATTTAAATTTTTAAGAACCAAGACTGGTTGGCTTGCAGTGCACACTTAGCTAATGTGTAAAAGTAAGTTCTACAGTGTAATATTGGGCGTAAACTTGGGCAGAGTTAGTATGACTCACTATGACCTGGATATGGATGCTCTTTAACGTGACTTCTGTTTTAGGTTCTTATTTTTTCCTGCAGAAGGTTCAGAAATGCATTAAGAAACCTTTTGAAAATGTATCAAGAAGCCAGGATAAAAAAAAGTTGAAAATGATTTTGAGGTGTTGTGAGGACAATTGATGTCTACCCTAGCATTGATGCTGGAGCTAACAATCTTTGTGACCTCAGAATCTTGGGCCACTTACCGTTTCTAGAAATGTTTATGGGTATTCCAAAATCTAGGAATAATCTATTCTAAAGTTGACTGGTTTACTGACTACCACTTGTATCTAATTGTTAGGCAGTATATCAGTGGTCTTTAAACTTTTTAATACCGCTGCCTCCTCAGTGAAAAATAAATGCCCCCACCCCAAAGGATTCTTCACCATTATTCTATTAAATTGGTAGTGTTTTAATAGGTCTACATTTATTTAAACATTGCAGGTAAATTCTGTTACTGTTGTAAAAATGCAATCAAATACATGATGCCAAACATACTATTCTGGTCAGGCAGGCCTTACTAACGTTTAAAAGTATTCACAGTGTAATTATTAGAATGAGGGTCGGGGTTCGAAGAGTATTTGGAGTCCCTACCCTTTTGACTCTTTCTCCCAGCTTGGATATACATGACACAACATGTTAATGATTTCCCATTACAGCGCGGTTTACTGCTGCTCATTTTTTCACCTAAATACAAAGCCCTTTTATTAGCATAATGCTTCGTTTAGCAAGGGCCACGCACCCCCCAGGGATCACTTGAGGGAACCCTGCAGTAGATGCATGAGGTATTTATCCTAGAAAGAAGATGGTAAACAACCTTGGACATACAAAAGACTTGTCTTTGAGTAGTTGATCACCCAGGAATATTTTGATTTGACTTTGTGTTCAATTGTGATTTCATACATATAGAACTGTGAGACCATCCTTGTGGACCGGTGTGGTTATGTCATAATTTACTACCAAACCTAATCCCCTCCATCATTGCATTGTTTATTTGAGACTTGTAAAGGAACATCCAGGATTCTGTATCCACCAGATATGCGCTCTTCCCATTGCGTTAATTTGGAGAGCCACCCAGTTAAACCAGCTGTTGTGTAATGGGCATAGGAAAGAAATCTTAGATCCAGCTACAAATAACTTGAAGTGGTATTCTATAAACACAGAATTTTCAGGGCAATAGGGAACTATCTAATTCCAGTGTAGTTAGAAGGGAGTAAAACCTCCATATCGAGACCATGGTTGTTCTATCTACCAGGAACAAGGTAAACCATTGTTTCCCAGTTTCTTTTATATAAGGTAGTGATCAACTGCGCTCCTTTGAAGTGCGTGCCCACACCATCAAAGATTAAAAAAGTTAGCAGTTCTCAAACATTGTCCTTGATTCTTAAGAGCTTTTTGTTGGTTTCCGGGGGTGCTGTTTCTGAGTGACAGTGTGGATTAAAGCATGACTAATACAGCACAAACTGGACTGATGGAAAGGCCCTGTAATTTTTTCTTTGGCACCTTTCCTGTTAGTTTACCGATTGCTGTTATTCTGATAATTGGGTGATAACTGCTCTGGTCCTTTGTAACAAAGCTGAGAAGTTCTTTTGTACAAGTGTGTCTCATCCTCTGACGAAGTGAAGCATTGCTGATTGTTTGTAAACAGGATGTAAAAACCTCTGGACGGGTGGATAAAATCCATTCTGGCGAGTCATTACTGTAGCAATCTGTCGGTTTGGGCATATTCCGCTCAAGACTGGGAGTTTGATATTTACCAGCTTGACAATAAACTTGTCCATTACTGATGAACAGTTTAGAACACCCTCAATCAATCAATCAATCAAATTTTTTTTATAAAGCGCGCTACTCACCTGTGAGGGTCTCAAGGCAGTTGGGTGGGGGATTAGAGGGGGGCAGGAGGGTCACTGTTCGAACAACCATAATTTGAGGTTCTTTCTGAAAAGCAGGAGGTCTTTGGTTTTGTGGAGGTTGGTGGGGAGGGAGTTCCAGGTTTTGGGGGCGAGGTAGGAGAAGGACCTGCCTCCTGTGGTGGTGCGTTGAATGCGGGGGACTGTGGCAAGCGTGAGGTTGGCTGATCGGTGATTGCGGGTGGGAGTGTGGAAGTTCACTCTTTCGTTGAGGTAGGCCGGGCCGGTGTTGTGGAGGGATTTGTGTGCGTGGATGAGGATCTTGAATGTGATTCTCTTGTTTATGGGGAGGCAGTGAAGGGATTTGAGGTGTGGTGAGATTCGTTCATGGCGGGGGAGGCCAAGGACGAGGCGTGCAGCTGTGTTCTGGATTCTCTGGAGTTTGCGTTTGAGTTTGAGTGTGGTGCCGGCGTAGAGGGCGTTACCGTAGTCTAGTCTGCTGCTGATGAGTGCATGGGTGACTGTCTTCCTGGTCTCTGGGGGAAATCCATGTGAAGGATTTTTTTAGAATTTGAAGTGTGTGGAAGCAGGAGGAGGTTAGAGCATTGATTTGCTGTGTCATGGAGAGGGATGGGTCCAGGATGATGCCAAGGCTGCGTGCGTGGTTTGCGGGGGTGGGTGCGGGGCCTAGGGCGGTGGGCCACCAGGAGTCGTCCCATATAGATTTGTTGGGGCCAAAGATGATGATCTCGGTTTTGTTGGAGTTAAGCTTGAGGTGGTTAGTTGTCATCCAGTTGGCGGTGTCGAGGAGAGCTGCGTGTAGGTTGGTTTTGGCGGTGGTGGGGTTGCGGGGGAGGGAGAGGATGAGTTGGGTATCATCTGCGTAGGAGAGGATAGTGATTCTGTGTGATCAGAGGATTTTGGCTAGAGGGAATCATGTAAATGTTGAAGAGTGTGGGGCTGAGGGAAGACCCTTGGAGGACTCTGCCGATGATCTTGGTAGCGGTGGAGTGGAAAGGTGGGAGGCGGACTCTCTGGGTCCGGTCAGTGAGGAAGGAGGTGAGCCAGTCTAAGGCTTTGTGGCGGATTCCTATGTTGTGGAGGCGTGTGCGGAGTGTGTGGTGGCAGACAGTGTCAAAGGCTGCGGAGAGGTCTAGGAGGATGAGTGCGACGGTCTCGCCTTTGTCGACTTTGGTCCTAATGTCGTCAGTGCATGCAATGAGGGCGGTTTCCGTTCTTGCGGAACCCGGATTGTGAGGGGTCAAGAGTGTTGTTTTCTTCGAGGTAGTGGAATAGGCGGATGTTGACTAGTTTCTCGGTGACCTTGGCGGGGAAAGGGAGGAGGGAGATGGGGCGATAGTTGGAGAGGATCTCTGGGTCGGCTTTGTTTTTTTTTTAGGAGAGCGGTGATTTCCGCGTGCTTCCAGGGGTCTGGGTTGGTGGCGGAGTCGAAGGAGGAGTTGATGATGTCGCAGAGTATGGGAGCAATGGTTGGGCTGGCTTTGTTGTAGATGCGATGTGGACAGGGGTCTGAGGGGGATCCGGAGTGGATGGAGTTCATGGTTTTTTCGGTTTCTTCGTGTGTGGTGGGGGCCCAGGTGGTGAGTGTGGTGGGGGGATCATGAGTGGGGGTTGAGTTGGGTGAGTGAGGGGTGTGTGTGGTGGGTGTGCGTGGTATGAAGCTGTTGTGGATGTCCAGGATTTTGTGGTGGAAGTGGGTGGAGAGGGCGTCACATAGGGGCTGTGTGTGTGAGGGGTCTATGTTGCTGGCTTTGGGTTTGGCTAGTTCATTAATGATGGTTAAGAGTTCTTTGCTGTTTTGAGAGTTGTTGTCAAGGCGTGTCTTGTAGTGGTCATATTCTAATCAAAAGCGGCAATTCCTCTCTCCATTCCATGCTAAAAAAGTATACTAGCTTCAAGCTCTTGCTTGAATACATTTTTGCTTTTAAGCATTGGTGAGCAGCCACTGTACATCAGATGAAAGATCCCTCTGATGTTACAGTAAAATCTTTCATACTAATGTCCTCATTCTTTTAATTACCCCACATCTGACCTATGATTTCCAAGTCGTAGCTGTCCACACCAGAACAAGATTTGTTTGCAGCTTCAAAAGCAAACCTGCTACACTTAAAGAAGCAGTTAAATTCCTGGTTTGCTCAATGTCCTGTTTGCCTCGCTAGGCCTGCAGCATACCTTAAAGCTCTGGATAGCTGTCCATGAGGTATGAATGGTATATAATCTAATGCACCATTTATCCCAAATTGACTTGTCTTGGTCATGAGAATCTGGGCAACGATTAGGAAGAAAAAGTCTGATATTGGGTCAAATTCTACAATAACCAGTTGGTGTAATCCACATACTTCTGTTTCTACCTGACCCCACCCCTTTTACACTCCATGGATTTCAGTCATGCATGGTGCTCCACTTGGTCCTCAGACGTGTTAAAGCAAACTGCTTTTTACTGCCAGGTTTGTTTTGACAGGCACTGCCAGTCAAAAACACACCTAAAAGGCATGCTTTTCTGAACTTAAAAGTAGGAGAAATAAATAATGTACAGTTGTATCCCTTTTGGAATTGTATATGACCAGCACGTTTTGTGTTGTCCACACATTTTAGAGCAGGTGGGAAAATAATTTTGACGGTTGAATTCAAAGCATTTAAACTCTGAATTAAAAGTTTAAATTGATGAACATTCATTGTATTTTGTGTTCTCTGCAGACTGCTTTTGGATGCTCGATTCTCTTCTACAGTACACCTCCTATGGGGTAATACCTGCCAGTTTAAGCCACTCTGAGAATAGGCAGCGTGCCCCAACCGGAGCAGATTTTACACTGCCCCTGAGGATGGAAGGTACATTTGTGGCTTCTTTAATAAAGTATAAAGAGAGATTTATGGTCTAAATGATAGTGGGATTGAACATATGGTTACAGTGTTCTTCAAGTTCTATTTTATTGAATTTAACATTGTTTACCTATGCACATTTCTGTATTCACAGTAATAATTTGAAATTGTTGTGAAAGCACATTGTGAATTATACGATTATTAAAACAAAAATATCCCTCTTCACTGCATGTTCTGATGTACTAAATGTAATAAGACGTCTAAGAAATTTGAAACCATACGTTTGAGGCATGTATGGCTGTAGATACACATGCTCTGCATAATCCTGGCATCTAGTATTGGACTCAGATATGTGCAAGATCCTCCTCTTTCTGGTAATGCGCGTGGTCATAGACTCCATTGTTAGTTTTTTTTTCCACCGTTGGTTACGGACGTGTGATCATGCGCCGGGTCGACACCATTGTGATGCACTCTTCTCGGTTTACATGGTTTGTACCTCCATTGTGCTCCTATTTCCCTCATGTTCGCCGACTCCTGAATCGACCAGGTGGTTTTCCATCGACCCTGGGCTCACGGGGGCCTTTGACCACTGGGTTCCCCTTTCATGTTCGCACAGTGATGGATTGAACGTCTTCCTGCTACTGCCCTCAGTGTCACACAAAATACCCTCTCCACCAGTTCTGTAATCTGTGTCTCTCCACCAAGCACAACAAGGCTGACTGTGACCCTTGCCACTCCTTCCTTTTGGAAAAAAAACCCTTCACAGCTCGTGGCTTGATGACTTGAAATTTCATGGAGTAGCAGAGTCAGTTCACCAGACCTTTTCAGTACCCAGGTCATTGAGGGAGAAACATCATGCTCAAGCATTGGCTGCGGACAAAGAGCCCTTTTCCCCTGACGACAGCTCCAGCTCCAACCTGGAAATCCAGGCTATTCACCAGTGCAGCCAGCCATGAGTACTAGACCCCTCCCCCCACCCTCGAGCAAACAGTTACTCCGGAGCACCAGAGACAGACCCCTGGGCAACCACTGCCTTCAGGCAATGGCCATGCATCTACAACAGTGTCTCAGTGGGCATAACTCAAAACCCAAAGTTAGAAAACCTCATGGAAAATAATGTTAACACAGGGCAGTATGCATAATCAAATTGGTATTCAGATCAGCATAAAAAGTAATAAACAGCAACCACATTTCTTATTGCCAAATTGTATAAGTGAATACAAAGTGCTTGTGAAAATCGTGCAGGTGAACGGCGCCAGTGAAAAACTAAGGTTGTATATAAAGAAGAAACAAAAATATAGATACAGACATATATACAAAACAGCAGATGGGTTGTCGTCGTAAAATATAACTCAGGTCTGTGTGCAAACCAGTTACTTGATAGATAATTAACACATTATTACTCAACAATAAAAGCCCCATTTCGCTGCATCAACAGTTGACGTTTCGACTGCTATTTATTTAAGAGTCATCATCAGGACAAAGAGAGGTGAGAACATAGTGCTGAAAAATAGAAACAGACAGGATTCATTCAGGCAAGAGAAAAGATACAGGTCCCTCAAACCAATCTTGGATCTCGGATCACGAAACAAATACATTCTTTCAGAGCACTTGTACATGGTCACTCTTCAGGATATCATCCCACTACTACAGCATGGCAAATTCACGTCCGCACTCGACCTCAAGGGCGCCTGCTTCCGCACTCCAGTCTATCCGCACATTGCTGATACCTGAGATTTTTAGTAAGCGGACAGCATTACCAGTTCAAAGTGCTCCCTTTCTGAGTCACTGCTGCACCAAAGGTCTTAACCAAGTTCCTTGCTGTGGTGGCCACTCACCTACGCAGACAAGGCATCTACGTCTTTCCCTATCTGGAATTTTGGCTCATCAAAAGTGCCTCCTGTCTAAAATGTCACAAACCCACTCAAGTCACAATCAACTTACTTCATAAACTAGGCTTTACGATCAGTGCTTCAAAATCCTATCTCAAACCCTGTCAGATCCAACCTTTTCTAGGGTTCGCTCTCAATTCAGAGATGGGGATAGCCTACCCAAATGCTGTCAGGATACAATCCTTTCAGGCAATTATTCCTCTCTTTCAACCAAATCAGCAGGTCATATTCAGGACAATTATGCGCCTCCTCGGCATGATGGCCTCATGCATCGCTATAGTACCCCATGCCAGGTTACTCACGTGTCCATTGCAGGAGTGAGTTGTGCACCAATGGTCTCAAGTGGAGGGTCAATGGGAAGCTCTAGTGTTGGTCGGCTGTGAAACTTAACACTCTTGGCAATGTAGAACCCCAACAACTTGTTAAAGGGACGGCCATTCCTAGACCCAGTTCCGCAGAGAACCATAACAGCAGATACCTCCCTTATGAGGGGATCATTTGCAGAATTTGACTCTCCAAGATCAGTGG
Source organism: Pleurodeles waltl (assembly GCF_031143425.1). Classification (NCBI taxonomy): domain Eukaryota; kingdom Metazoa; phylum Chordata; class Amphibia; order Caudata; family Salamandridae; genus Pleurodeles; species Pleurodeles waltl. Next base: position 271,077,551 of record NC_090451.1, on the reverse strand, counting down.
AGTCCCAGTCATAAATCACCTAGAGTTATTAGCTGTTCATAGTGCTGAAAACTTTCCTTCCTCACCTAATTAACAAGGTAGTCCGGTTCAAAAAGGACAACATGACAGCCATGTTTAATCTTCAGAAACAAGGGTGCACCAGATCCCCTCAGCTCTCTTACCTAGCCCAGACCATTTGATAATGATCTCGTCATCACAAGATCCACCTCTTAGTGGAATACTTGCCAGGAATGGACAACTACTTTGCCAACTTCCTCAGCAGGACGACAAGAGATAGATCTCTTTGCCACAGCAGAAAACACCAAATGTCCAAACTTCGCTTCAGGTTCCCACACCCATAATCCAAGGGAAATGCATCATGGATGAGTTGGTCAGGAATATTTGCTTACACATTTCCTCCTCTTCCTCTGCGTCCATTTGTGGTTCACAAACTTCAGCAGACATCTTTCACCCTGAACCTTGTGGCTCCCACGTGGGCATGGCAGTCATGGTTCACCACCCTCCTCAAGCTCTCAGTGGTCCCACACAAGACACTCCACAACAGGCAGGACCTTCTAACTCCGAACCATGGAGAGATCAGGCACCCAGATCCCAGGTCTCTCAACCTTGCAATCTGGCTTCTGAAGTCCCGGAGTTTGGAAACCTTAATCTATTCAGAATTCTCGTCATTAAAGCCTTCGTGGAAGGACTTAAAAGAGCCATTCCTTCTCGGGTCCCACCAGCCGTGACATGGAATCTTAACATTGTATTGACAAGTCTGATGGGCCCTTTATTTGAATCCCTCTACTCCTGACCCCTCCAGTTTCTAGTCCCCATTGCTTCCCTTAGATGTGTCAGTGATCTTCAGGCACTAACCTTGGAAGAACCGTTTTTCCAAATGCACAGAGATAGGGTTGTACTCAGTACCAACCCTGAGTTTTTCTCCCAAAGGTGGTTTCACACTTTCACCTCAGTCAATCTATTGATCTTCCGCTGTCTCCCTCAACCTGTTGTGAAACGGGCTCTCCATACATTAGATGGTAATTAGATGTTAAATGAGCCATCATGTATTATATTGACAGAACTAAATCTTTTAGAAAAACACAACAGCTTTTTGTTGCTTCTCAAAGACCTACGCAGGGAAAGCCATTTTTAAATTAGGCATTGCTAGATGGATTATTAAATGCATGCAGACATGAATACTAAAGCTAAAAGGTCCTTATCTATCCTTCCTAAAGCCCAATATACTGGGAATATTCCCATTGCTGATATTTGTAAAGCAGGTATATGGTATACACCACATACTTTTACAAGACTAAATTGTGTGGACATATTGGCTCGCCTAGAAGCCATTGTTGGTCAGTCAGTTCTATGTATACTTTTCTAAACATCTGCAGCTCCCACAGGCAAGCCACTGCTATTTTGGGAAGACTGCTTTACAGTCTATGCACAGCATATGTTTCTACAATTCCACATGCCTCAAAAGGATTATGTTACTGTAGGAAGATGGCCCTTTACGTAGTATGTGAATACCATGTAAAGGATCCAAGGGTTCCCCTGTGATATGCATTCCCAAAGTGCTCTATTTAGGGGTAACGTGGTTGAGTAGCCTTAGGCTTAACATAGAGGAGTGCAAGGCATCTACTAATACACACAGTTATCAGTAAATGAGATACACAGCTCAAGAAGGTGATGCACACCAATTTATAAAAATAGCAAGTATCTTTATAGATGTTTAGGTATTAGAAAAATCGTTCAGGTAAGTACTTTTTCAAACAGGAATTCTTTTCACTTTAAAAAGTGGACAGAGTGCAATTTCTGAGTTCTCCAATGTTATCCCATGGGAGGAAAAACAAGTTCTGCAAACAGATAAACAACCAGCAGAGGCCACTGACAGCTGTCAGTGTCCAAAACCACACCTTTATCTCTTAAATGACAAGGGAAGGTGATAACATACAGGCTTCTATGGGTTCAGTTTGCCTGACTGCTGTTTTAGAGTGGGGGGTTACTACATCCTGTGGCAAGCAAAATCCTTCCACTCTCTCGTCTGTAAGCTGAGGAGCCACCTTCTCAGGCTTAGCAGTCACCTGACTATTCAGGACTTCTTGTGGGTCAGGTAGGGCTTCACCAGTGCCAACTGTGGAGTTCATCCCTACTTGTCTTACTGGAACTTTGGTGAAAAGTTGCCCACCTTTCCTGCGCTTGGCCTTTTTTTTTTTCTTCTTCTCCCGGGGCTTGCTTGCTCTGCTTGCAGGAGCAGCACTTGCAGAATCTTTAGTTGAGAACTTGCACTGGACCAGTGCCTCACTTTGGCTCAGACCAACCTCTGGGTGATAATTTCCAAGGAAACAGTCAAGGGGGAGGTCTGTACTGACTACCACTCTTCTCCAACTAAGGGACCCAGCTATTTATAGGGGTACTAAAGCCACAGACCTAACAGTAACCTCCACTGGGCTAGCCCTTGCTCTGGCAGTCTCATCTGGGATATATTAGTTTGAGAGTACCAGTCTGTCATGCACAATAGTATGACTAGCACAGGTATCTTTCAGGGAGGTGGTTGGGATTCATTAACCAGTATGTGTTGGAAGTGTTCACCGCCCTCTGGAATCTCCAAGTCACCTGTTGGTCCCACATTCCTGTTAAAAATTATGAGAACCTCCTCATCTGAGGAGTCATCCTCTAAGACTACACTGGCAATCCCTAGGAGCACACAAGTGGGTTTGTCTTTAGGGCAGGAAGTGTCCATGGTTCGGTGCCCTGTCTGTTTACTGTCAAAGCACCAAGCATTTGTGGAACCCAAATTTTTACCCTGGTACCCACTTTTGTTTTGTGAAGTGTCTCGGGCCTACCCTCCTGGACAAATGTTTGAGGGCCTCCAGAGGACTCCTTACTTTTGTCTTTACCGCCAGAGTGATCTACCAGTTTCCTCAGGGGGTGGGCTGGGAGGGGGGGCTCTTTTTTTATGGTCACCCCCTCCATGTCTAGTTTTTACCCAGTGATCAGCCTTCTTTCTTAACTGTTGGGGAAAGACTGGCCCCAGGTCCACCAGATACTGATACAACTTTTCAGAAGTACAGTTACTTAACAGATTTTCCTTCATAAGCAAATTATAAAGCCCATCGTAATCATGCACCTTACTTCCCTTCAATTAACTACCTAGCGTTTCAACTGACATATCTACAAAATCTACCCAGGGCTGACTCGTGGTTTTCTGAGTCTCCCTGAACCTGATTCTATATTCCTCAATGGTGACTCTAAAACCCCCAATCGGGGTATCCTTCATGAGGTCATAGGATTCAGCATCTGCATCTCCAAGTGTCAGGAGTCTATCCCTGCACTTGCCTAAGAACAGTTCTCAATACTTCTGGCTGACCTTCCTGACTCTACTGGCTCTCTCAAATGCTGTGAGCCATTTGGTGATATCATCACCTTTTGAGTATTTTGGGACAATCCCTTTGGGAATTTTGAGGTCACAAGTTTCCTACCTAGTTTATGGTTTTGTTGCCACCAGAGATGGGTCCTAAGCCATCTCAGCTCTTTCTATAGCTAAGAGTTTAGCCTCTAGGGCTATCCTCTCGGCTAGCTTCTGAAGATCTGCTTCTTCAGTATCTAAATCTAAACTACTAGAAGTGTTCTCAGTGGAGGTATTGCCTGCGAGGGTAGAGGAGATGGTATCATCTTCACCTTTATCCACCTCTGCATTATCCTCCTCTTCCCCTGTGGGGGATTTCTACTTGCCCAGGCCTTATCATTCTCTGCCAGCAATTGCTACAGATGGACCTTTGTGCGTTAAGACCCTGTGGCAAGTTTCCATGCTCTACAGAGCTCCTTAAATTGGGGTACCTTAAGGTGCTGATAGGGTGCCAGGTTGAGTGTCTGGGAAGGCCCTTGCTCAGACATGGTGTTTAAAGTAGTTGGAAACTTTTTAAAGAACTTACAAAAATTGCTAAGTACTTTTCTAGCGGACCTAACTTACTTTATTTTAAATTCTAAACAGTTTTGCAAAGGGACTTAACCAAGGCCCTACAGCTATTGTACAACAATTTAGAAAAATTGGAAAAAACCTTTTTTTACTACCTAAGACCAATTTTAGGATCCCTCTGTTGAATCACTTATCAACCAAGAAGTACAGCAGATGTCAAGTCTTGTATCCCAACCTCTGCACCACCAATATAGGAAGCTGGCCCCAGGTGGTTTGTGAATACCATTTAAAAGTCTAGGGGCTCCCCAGTGAGTGCACAGGGCTTGCTATGCAATCCTAAAGTGCTCTATTTAGGGGTAGTATGGTTGAGCAGCTTTAGGCCTAATACAGAGGAATGCAAGACATGTGCAAATACACACAATAGTCAATAAATGAGACACACGACTCAAGGAGATCACACATTAAAAAAAAATAGGAAGTATCTTTATATATGTTTAGGCATCAGAGATAGTACGTTTTTTTAATAGGAATTCTTTTCACTTTAAAAATTGAACACTGTGCAATTTCTGAGTTCAGCAATGTTATCCTGTGGGAGGAAAAACAAGTTCTGCAAACAGTTAGAGTACAGCAACTTACAAGAACAATCTCCAGGAGGTAAGGTGAATAGTAGGCAAGGTCCAAGGTAGCACACCCTCAGCTGCACATTGGCAGCCAGGTGCAGAGTGCAAAACAGCCTTGGGTGCCCAATGCCTTCTAATGGAGATCGGTCACTGTGAAAAGAGGCTGCAGGCTCTGTCCAGGAAGCCAGTCAGGCTGAACCAACAGCAGGGCTTAGGCCTCATGATGCTCGGGCAAAGGTAGGCACCTCTTCTCCACGTCTCATGGGCGACGGGTGCAGAGGTGTCCTTAGGTGTCGTGTTTTCTTTACTGGAGCGGTTGCAGTGGTGGGGAGCGGTGTTTAGAGGCTGCAGGTGTCGTCAGGGCGTTCAGGAGGGGTGCAACCTCGATGGACTCAGATTCTGGAGGGCTGGGGAACCTTGTTGGCACCTGTGGTCCACTTCAACTCGGGTCAGCGACAGCAGTGCAGTGATGTCTTCAGGTGTCATGTTTTGGTGGTTCTGGAGGCTTCAGAGTCCCTTCTTTTGGGGTTTGCTTGTGAACAGGTCTGCTGTTCACAGGAGGTCTTGTGTCTTTTTTGGAAGCCGGCAGTCCTCACTGGTTTCTGGACTCACAGCTGCAGGTCGAGTCGACTTTGGTGCAGATTTCAACGAGAGATGCAGACAGGCCGACTGGGTTGATACCAGGTCAGCTGCTGCTTTTCTCCTTTTTTACTTTTGTAGCTCTTCACGGTCCTTGGTCTTCTTAAGTCATCAGGGTCTCCTTCTCTGGTGCCACCACAAAGACGGCTACATCTAAAATTTCATGTCCACCTCGTAGTAGCCTACCTTAGGGGGTAGTACTATCCTGGAGATGGCTAATTTTTCTGTCTGTCCAGGTGCCAAGTGGGCTCTGGACATTGGGGGATTGACTGCCTCTCCTGTGAGGGAAGCCAGATTTGCATTTAAAAGGCAGCAGCCCTTTGAGACTGGCCACCTTAGGAAGGCTAATCAGCAGGTCATCCTGTGAGAAGGCGTATAACACCCTCTTCCTAGACAGGCTTTTGTTCTGGACCTCCTGAGAGCAGAAAGGCTCTCAACCTAGGGGGCCCGAACCGTCTCAGGTGGCAGGCTGGCAGAAACCAGTCAGCAAGCACACCAGAGGCTGGTATATTTTTGGGGGCACCTCGTAGGTAAGTCCAACACTGGCATCAGTGTGGGTTCACCAATACGAGAAGTTTAATACCAAACATCCCTATCTTCAGTGAAGCCATGATGTAGCTGGGGATCTCGTATTGACCAGTGTCCAGCACATGCATTTAAAATGGCTTCCCTGGCCACTTACTATGTCTGAGAATTGACAAAGATATAGCAGGGGTATATCTGCTCCTTCAGATATGCCCTCACATGTAATATAGTGCACCCTGCCTTAGGGCTCTAAGGCCTGCTTTAGGGATGGTTTACATATATTGCATGCAGTGTCAGGGGACATGGCACACAGGCTGTGTGCCATGTCGTGTTTTCACTTTTGTGTGCACCAAGCCACTCAGCCTGCAATGGCAGCCTGTCATGTCCTTGGTGAGGGGTCCCTTAAGGTGCCACAATTCGTGCTGCAGCCTTTAGGGACCCTCTTTAGCACCTCAGGCCCTAGGTACCAGGGGTACCATTTACTAGGGACTTACAGAGGGTGCTAAAGGATGTGCCAATTGGGGAAACAGTTGTACAGTTTAGGGAGAAGGAACACTGGCACTGGGGACCTGGTTGGCAGGTACCCTATGAACTTCAGTCAAAGTTGAATCACATACCAGGCAAAAAGTGTGTGTGTGTGGGGGGCGGTGGGGAGGGAGAGGGAGGGGTATTGCAAGTTGCAGTCAATTTTAATGTTTTCCTTTCCTCATTGCATGGATAACTTTCTGTACTACATTTTGCTTCACATTTCATCCTCACCCGCCAGCTGGGATAACAATATAACTATTGTGTCAATGACCATGCGCCCTACCAGCAAGAGGAGGAGTCACAATACCTTGTGACTCAAAAGACTTTGTTTGAAGAAAAATAACCTGCACACTTTCGAGCACAGCATGTGAATCTACAGCACTGTATGCCATGAACATATGCTTACTAGGTGAGTAACATTCCCCTTATCAAAGTACTTTTACTTATAAGATGAAGAAAGTGCTTTGAACCTTTGTAATTTTTGATTCTGTGACGGTGTTTGTGGCTTCCATTACATACTGTTTTTTCAGGCAAATATTATAATGTAGTACAATAAACGACTTTACAGGCCAATCAGAAAAAGCAATCTAACCTATAATTGAATGCTTGCAGGAAACCACCTTCATCGCTATTCAAAAGTGCTTGAAGCTCATCTGGGAGACCCCAAGCCACGGCCTCTCCCAGCATGCCCTCACTTGTCTTGGGCAAAGCCCCAGCCTTTGAATGAAACTGCTCCCAGGTCAGTATGAGTGATCACTGTGAGCTGTTTAACCTCTTAGTTTGAAGTCTGGTTTGGAAAGGAGTGAATGAATGAATAAACATCTGCCATATAAACTTTGTGTCACCAAAACAATTTGTTCTGTAAGATTATGAAAGAATGTAACACTTATTTAATACCTTTTTGATGGAAGAAAATTACAGCATAAGGCTCTGCACAGTAATGCCGGTCATTTTTATTAGTTGCTTAGAGGTGTGCAAGTGTTTGAGCAAGGAGCGCAAATAAGTGTCTTTTCTCCCTTAAACCTGCCTCTAATGCAGGGTTTTTCAACGTGACTTTCATCAGTTCTTTAAAGATATACCATGACCTTTCCTCAGGCCTGTCTCTTATACTTGAATGTTCAACATTGACTGGGGTAAACAGTGTTTCAAAGATGTTATATTACCATGCAACTTACTTCAGCTTCAGGACCTTTAATACATATGGGTAACTCCAACACATAAATGTCACATTCTGGACCTAATAGTGACATCACTTAAAACAAACAGATATCTGCCCCCAATAGAGAGGTGTTGGTCAAACCACTATTTGGTTTTACAATGCTGTAACGAACTACACACATGCTAATCAACGAGTAAATCTGGACCTGCCCTTTGAAAAACTTAGTCAACTGTAGACAACCCCTTTGCTGAAACTGTTAACAGTTTCCTTGGAAACAACTGCCATACCAAACATTCCTATTTTCAGTAAAACCATCATGTAGCGTGGGAACTTGTATTGACTGGTGTTTAGCACATGTAGTTAAAATGGCTTCCCTGTCTACTCACTGTCTGAGAATCGACAAAAGCATAGCAGGGACATATCTGCTCCTACAGATATATCCTCACATGTAATATTGTAAGTGTGACATATATATATATTGCATGCAGTGTTGGGAGACGTGGCACATAGGCTGTGTGCCATTTCATGTTTCTCTTTTAGCTGCACCATAACTGGCAGCCTGCAGTGGCAGTCTGTATGTGCTAGGTCAGGGGTCCCTGTGGGTGGCACAATGCATGCTGTAGTCTTTGTGGAATTCTCTTTGGTACCCAGGCCCTAGGTACCAGGGGTACCGTTTACTAGGGACGACCAGGGGTGTCAAAGGTTTGGCCAATCAGTTGGAGAATAATTGCACAGTTTTAGGGAAAAAGTTCTGGTACTGGGGACCTGGTTAGCAGGAACCCAGTGCACTTTCAGTCAAAATTGCATCAAATACCAGGCAAAATGTCAGGGTAACCATTTCATAAGGGGGCACCTTCCTACACAAGACAAGCTATATATAACCATCCCAGCCAGATCCCTATTTAAGCTCATTCATACAATCATAGACTTGTTTATTGCAGGGACACCCTTGTCTTCTCTTGAAAAATGCAGGGACTTTCTCACTTTGAAATAACACTGAAACATTAACTTCAGAAGCCTCAGAAAACACAGAATATTTGAGAAACCTTTTCACTTGTATCACCAGAAAAGCTCCACAGAGTTGTGAAAGAACTCCGTTTGACCTGTTATTATAAAGCTGCTTTCCCCCCATATTTCATCAAAGGTAACTTTCACCTTTTAGAATCAGATTGCCGTCTCTGGCTAAATGCTTCCCTGGAATAACACATTTTTTCAAGCTATCTGAAAGCAGTCAAAATGTGCGCAATTGTACAGAAAATAAGATGAACCTAAACAGTCTAACCACCTTCAGACCAACCTCAAGGTTATGGTGGTTAACTAAGACCATTGAAAAATGTGTATTGCGCTATCTTACCTAACTGAAAACATTCTATTTGAGGAGAACGAGTTTGGCTTTTGTAGTGATTACAACACAGAACAGATAATTTTGAACATTATAAGATGACTTCCACTGGGTAATAGATGAAGGCAAGGGATGTTTTCCCATCTGCTTGATCTGATGGCAGCATTACATATGGTGATCACCTAAAGTGTACAGACATAAGAAGCTCCTCGGCATGCTAGAATGATGTTTGACCTTCAAAAATGAAGCCTTGAGTTGGTTCTCCACTTTTCAATATACTGCCAGTTGTGAGAATTGGCAGCCACTCCTCGGTCTAGTCTTGTGTGGCATGTGGAGTTCCCTGAGGCTCCATTCTCTTATCTGCTCTTGTCAGCTTATTCCTACAGCTGCTGAACACACATTGAGTAGAGACTGAAGGCAGTCCAAATGCATCATTACATCATTAGGTGGATGTCCCACAAATTTACTTAAAGATCGCATCGTCTGATGTCCTAAATCTTCGAACTTGTCTAGAAGAACTGCACATTTTAATGTCATATTAGCTCAGTTCTAACCTTACAGAAGGCTGAATTTGTCCTTTCTCCCACCAGCTCTAAATGCAAATTTAGCCAAAATCGACTTGAACAGCCACCCCCCCACTCCACCCACCCCCACACACACACACCCCCGGTCACATGAAGTGAAATCCTATTGGCTTCACCCTGGATTGCATACTGCTGCTTACACCTTATATAAGCAACTTGGCAAAAAATGCAAACATCGATCACAGTTTGTTTAAAAAAAAAATAATGAAAGTAAGCTAACCTCATTTCAACTGAAATCATCTGCATATGCCTTAATAATGTCCTGGCTTAAATGCCGGAATGGTGTTTACTCAGAATTTCTGGTTGTCTCTCATTTCAGTCAAATCAATACTTTACGCAACAGCAAGAGGAAATTTGACCTTATCTCCCTGGTCTTAAGAGCTTCAGTGATTGTCCTTAGTAGCCAGGATTAAATTAAAAATTAGCTGCTTAGCTTTCAAAGCCACCCTGTTTGACACACCTCTAGAATTTAAGAATTGCTGCTGCTCACAAACTCATAATTCTCTCTAAAACAGTTCTCCTCTGATGCTGTAAGGTTTTGCTGGAACTTCCCGCTGAGCAGTGGACTTAAATGTATTTAAATTGTATCTAAATTTACCTGTAACAAGCGTCAAACTATACTTGCAGATTCTACCTGCTAGAGCTAATAGCTTATCTTTTCTGACTTTCATCTGCTTTACTACTCATTCCTTTCTTTCTAAACTGTTACTATATATACACTTGACTTGAACACTTGGAGGGCCAGGAGGAAGACCGTGATGGTTGAAACGCGTCGCCCTAAACCTGTGATTCCTTGAGGTTTTGAATTGATATGGAATTCCTGACATAAATAAAGGACAGCAAACTGCATGGAGTGCCGTCGTTTGAATCTTATGTGAAGCATATTTCGAATGGCTCCTGTGCCCATTGTTTGAGCACCCACCTCTTCAGGCGAGCACAGGAAGAATAACAGGACACGCTTGGATACTATATATATATATGTTCGATGGCATGTGTAGCTGCAGATACACATGCTGTGCACAGTCCGCCGTCTGGTGTTGGGCTCGGAGTGTTACAAGTTGTTTTTCTTCGAAGAAGTCTTTTCGAGTCACGAGACCGAGGGACTCCTCCCACTTCGATTCCATTGCGCATGGGCGTCGACTCCATCTTAGATTGTTTTTTTTCCGCCATCGGGTTCGGATGTGTTCCTTTTCGCTCCGTGTTTCGGGTCGGAAAGTTAGTTAGAATCTCGGAAAAAAACGTCGGTATTGTTTGCGTTCGGTATCGGGTTAGTTAGAACAAATCGACACCGAATTTTGAAGAGCTCCGGTTGCCCTTCGGGGTTTTTTCGATCCCCCGTCGGGGCCTGGTCGGCCCGGCCACGTGCGACTTCAAGGCTCATGGAACGGACCCCATTCCGCTTCTGCCCAAAATGCCATCACAAGTATCCGTATACGAATCACCATCTGGTCTGTAACTTATGCTTGTCCCCCGAGCACAAGGAGGATACTTGTGAAGCCTGTCGAGCGTTTCGGTCGAGGAAGACGCTGAGAGACCGAAGAGCCAGGAGACTACAAATGGCGTCCACGCCGACAGGTCAAGATCGTTTCGAGGAGGAAGAAGAAGCTTTCTCCGTCCGCGAGTCGGATTCGGAAGAACTCGACGCCGAAGAAACAACCAAAACCGTGAGTAAGACGTCGAAAATCAAGACTCACGAGAAGTCTACAAAAGCCCAGGGGACGCCACCGCCAACAGGCCATGGCTTAACCCGAAAAATAGGTGACCCATCCAAGGCACCGAAAAAGGGCATGCTGGTGTCGAAGTCATCCGACTCCGGTCGAGATACCGCCACACAGCAACCTCGGAGCCGAGACAGCGGCTCCGAGAAACTTCGGCACAGAGACAGCGGCACCGAAGAATTTCGGCACCGAGACACCACGCCGAAAACAAAGAAGGTTTCTTCGGAGTCTAAAAAGACTTCCGAAAAGGTTTCGGTTCCGAAACACCCAGCCTCGGAGCCGAAAACTAGTTCCTATACAGAAGAACAAGGATTAACCTCCCAATTACATAGATTTGGAGAGGAGCTTCAAGCTGTAGAGCCTGACTACACACAAAGAAGGCTTCATATTCATGAGGACACAGGGAAGATAACCACTCTTCCCCCAATCAAAATAAAAAGGAAACTTGCCTTTCAACAAAAGGACAAGCAACCACAGGCAAAGGTGGCAAGGAAAACAACCCCACCACCGTCTCCACCACCATCAATACATGCATCACCAGCAACAACTCCACCACTGATGCACTCACCAGCTCATACCACAATGAGTCAGGATGATCCCGATGTATGGGACCTCTACGATGCTCCAGTGTCTGACAATAGCCCAGACTCTTATCCTACAAAACCGTCACCACCTGAGGACAGTACATCCTATACACAGGTGGTTGCAAGGGCAGCCGAGTTTCACAATGTCTCCTTACATTCGGAACCTATTGAGGATGACTTTCTCTTTAACACCCTATCCTCCACCCATAGCCAGTATCAATGCCTTCCCATGCTCCCAGGAATGCTAAGACATTCAAAACAAATTTTTCAGGATCCAGTTAAAGGCAGAGCCATAACTCCAAGGGTGGAGAAAAAATATAAGCCACCGCCCACAGATCCAGTATATATTACAACACAACTAACACCAGACTCAGTAGTTGTGGGGGCAGCTCGTAAGAGAGCCAACTCTCATACCTCAGGCGACGCACCACCTCCAGACAAGGAGAGCCGCAAATTTGATGCTGCGGGAAAAAGGGTTGCAGCACAAGCAGCAAATCAGTGGCGTATTGCCAATTCACAAGCACTTTTGGCAAGATACGACAGGGCTCATTGGGATGAAATGCAACATTTCATCGAACACTTACCCAAGGAGTTCCAAAAAAGAGCGCAACAGGTCGTGGAAGAGGGACAAAGTATCTCAAATAATCAGATACGGTCTTCCATGGATGCAGCAGATACAGCTGCAAGGACAATAAACACTGCAGTCACAATACGAAGGCACGCATGGCTGCGCACTTCTGGGTTCAAACCGGAGATCCAGCAGGCTGTGCTCAATATGCCGTTTAATGAACAGCAATTGTTTGGGCCGGAAGTAGACACTGCCATCGAAAAACTCAAAAAGGACACTGATGCAGCCAAAGCCATGGGCGCACTCTACTCCCCGCAGAGCAGAGGCACATTTCGGAAAACACCTTTTAGGGGAGGGTTTCAAGGTGAACCCACAGAAACCACAACCTCACAAACAAGGCCTACCTACCAGGGTCAATATCAGAGGGGAGGTTTTCGGGGGCAATTTAGAGGGGGCCAATTCCCAAAAAATAGAGGAAAATTCCAAGGCCCAAAAACCCCTCAAAATAAGCAGTGACTCACAAGTCACACAACCCCATCACATAACACCTGTGGGGGGAAGACTAAGCCAATTTTACAAACTTTGGGAGGAAATAACAACAGACACTTGGGTCTTAGCAATTATCCAGCATGGTTATTGCATAGAATTTCGCCAATTCCCTCCAAACGTCCCACCGAAAACACAAAATATGTCAAAACAACATATAGATCTTCTAGGACTAGAAGTTCAAGCATTGCTACAAAAGGACGCAATAGAATTAGTACCAATTCAACAAAAAAACACAGGAGTTTACTCACTGTACTTTCTAATACCCAAAAAGGACAAAACTCTGAGACCAATACTAGATCTCAGAACACTAAATACCTACATAAAATCAGACCACTTTCACATGGTCACATTACAAGACGTAATCCCACTGCTCAAACAGCAAGACTACATGACAACATTAGATCTAAAAGATGCGTATTTCCATATACCAATACATCCTTCACACAGGAAATACCTAAGGTTCGTATTCCAAGGAATACATTACAAATTCAAAGTGTTGCCATTCGGGATAACAACTGCGCCAAGAGTTTTTACAAAATGCCTGGCAGTAGTAGCTGCACATATCAGAAGGCAGCAAATACATGTGTTCCCGTACTTAGACGACTGGTTAATCAAAACCAACACGCTAAAACAGTGTTCACAGCACACAAAATATGTCATACAAACCCTTCACAGGCTAGGTTTCTCCATCAACTACGCGAAGTCACACCTTTTGCCGTGTCAAACGCAGCAATACTTAGGAGCGACAATCAACACAACAAAAGGGATTGCCACTCCAAGTCCACAACGGGTTCAAACATTTCACAAAGTAATACAGGCCATGTATCCAACACAAAAGATACAAGTCAGAATGGTAATGAAACTACTAGGCATGATGTCTTCATGCATAGCCATTGTCCCAAACGCAAGATTGCACATGCGACCCTTACAACAGTGCCTAGCATCACAATGGTCACAAGCACAGGGTCAACTTCTAGATCTGGTGTTGATAGACCGCCAAACATACATCTCGCTTCTATGGTGGAACAGTACAAATTTAAACCGAGGGCGGCCTTTCCAAGACCCAGTGCCACAATACGTCATAACAACAGATGCTTCCATGACAGGGTGGGGAGCACACCTCAATCAACACAGCATCCAAGGACAATGGGACATACATCAGAGACAGTTTCACATAAATCACTTGGAAATGTTAGCAGTATTTCTAGCGCTGAAAGCATTTCAACCCATAATAACCCAAAAATACATTCTTGTCAAAACAGACAACATGACAACAATGTATTATCTAAACAAACAAGGAGGGACACACTCAACACAGTTGTGCCTCCTAACACAGAAAATATGGCATTGGGCGATTCACAACCATATTCGCCTAATAGCACAATTTATTCCAGGGATTCAGAACCAGTTGGCAGACAATCTCTCTCGAGATCACCAACAAACCCACGAATGGGAAATTCACCCCCAAATACTAAACAATTACTTTCAAATTTGGGGAACGCCTCAAATAGATCTATTTGCAACAAAGGAAAACTCAAAATGCCAAAACTTCGCATCCAGGTACCCACAAGATCAATCCCAAGGCAATGCTCTATGGATGAACTGGTCAGGGATCTTTGCATACGCTTTTCCCCCTCTCCCTCTCATTCCATATGTAGTAAACAGGTTGAGTCAAAACAAACTCAAACTCATACTAATAGCACCAACATGGGCGAGGCAACCTTGGTACACGACACTACTAGACCTGTCAGTAGTACCTCATGTCAAACTACCCAACAAACCAGATCTGTTAACACAACACAAACAACAGATCAGACATCCAAATCCAGCATCTTTGAATCTAGCAATTTGGCTCCTGAAATCCTAGAATTCGGACACTTGCACCTCACACAAGAATGTATGGAGGTCATAAAACAAGCTAGGAAACCTACCACTAGACACTGCTACGCAAACAAGTGGAAAAGATTCGTGTATTACTGCCAGAATAATCAAATTCAGCCATTACACGCATCTCCAAAGGATATAGTAGGATATTTACTACATTTGCAAAAATCAAATCTCACTGCAATATCAGCTTACCTACAAATTACTCATTCAACTTCACTATTTTGAATACCAGTCATTAAAGCGTTTATGGAAGGCTTAAAGAGAATCATACCACCAAGAACACCACCTGTTCCTTCATGGAACCTCAACATTGTCTTAACAAGACTCATGGGTCCACCTTTCGAGCCCATGCATTCTTGTGAAATGCAATACTTAACGTGGAAAGTAGCATTTTTGATTGCCATCACATCTCTAAGAAGAGTGAGCGAGATTCAAGCATTTACCATACAAGAACCCTTTATTCAAATACATAAAAATAAAGTCGTTCTAAGAACAAATCCTAACTTTTTACCAAAGGTTATCTCACCGTTCCACTTAAATCAAACAGTAGAATTACCAGTGTTCTTCCCACAACCAGATTCTGTAGCTGAAAGAGCACTACATACATTAGACATCAAAAGAGCACTAATGTACTACATTGACAGAACGAAACTAATTAGAAAAACAAAACAACTATTTAATGCCTTTCAAAAACCTCATACAGGAAATCCAATTACAAAACAAGGCATTGCTAGGTGGATAGTTAAGTGTATTCAAACCTGCTATCTTAAAGCAAAGAGAGAGCTGCCTATTACACCAAAGGCACACTCAACCAGAAAGAAAGGGGCTACCATGGCCTTTCTAGGAAATATTCCAATGAATGAAATATGTAAGGCAGCAACATGGTCTACGCCTCATACATTTACCAAGCACTACTGTGTAGATGTGTTAACTGCACAACAAGCCACAGTAGGTCAGGCTGTACTAAGAACATTATTTCAAACTACTTCAACTCCTACAGGCTGAACCACCGCTTTTGGGGAGATAACTGCTTACTAGTCGGTGCACAGCATGTGTATCTGCAGCTACACATGCCATCGAACGGAAAATGTCACTTACCCAGTGTACATCTGTTCGTGGCATGAGTCGCTGCAGATTCACATGCGCCCACCCGCCTCCCCGGAAGCCTGTAGCCGTTTAGAAGTAGATCTTCAACATTTGTACATTTGTAAATATATTACTTTAACCTTTATTATGTACATACGTATTCATTCCATTGCATGGGCACTATTACTAACATACACAACTCCTACCTCACCCTCTGCGGGGAAAACAATCTAAGATGGAGTCGACGCCCATGCGCAATGGAATCGAAGTGGGAGGAGTCCCTCGGTCTCGTGACTCGAAAAGACTTCTTCGAAGAAAAACAACTTGTAACACTCCGAGCCCAACACCAGACGGCGGACTGTGCACAGCATGTGAATCTGCAGCGACTCATGCCACGAACAGATGTACACTGGGTAAGTGACATTTTCCATATATGCTCTTCGAAGAAGGTTTTCGAGTCACGAGATCGAGTGACTCCTCCTCTCGGTGACAGTATGCATGGGCATCGAGTCCTTTGTTAAATTATTTTCTTTCCACCGTCGGGTTCGGACGTGTTTCCTCTTGCTCCAGTAGATCGCGGTTCAGTACTATCTGAACTTCTCTCTTATTTTCTATAAACGCAGGTATAGTTCTCGATCGGGTTTTCCAATCTTACATTCGATCCCATTGTAATTGTCGGGGTCGATTACACGTCCCTTAGGGGCAACCTCGCCCTTCTTGGGCCTACTTCGACGCATTGTAGTCGAACAATGGTAGGGTGATGGGACGGACTCCATTTTGCTTTTGCCCTTGGTGTCACGCCAATTTTCCATACACATCTCCGCACTGGGTGTGCAATCTGTCTTTCTCCGGATCACAGAGAAGAGAACTGTGACGTTTGTATGTATATAAATATATATATATATGTTCGATGGCATGTGTAGCTGCAGATACACATGCTATGCATTGCTTCCGCCATCTAGTGTTGGGCTCGGAGTGTTACAAGTTGTTTTTCTTCGAAGAAGTCTTTTCGGAGTCACGGGATCGAGTGACTCCTCCTCTCGGTCATACTGCACATGGGCATCAACTCCTTTGTTAGATTGTTTTCTTTCTGCTGTCGGTTCAGACGTGTTTCCTCTCACTCCAAGATTTTGAATCGGAAACTCTAGATAACTTTCTTTCACCGTCGATATTTTTTCGATTACGTTTTCATTTATAGTCTAGCCAATAGTACAGTTGAAAATCAATTTTGGCCCTTCTGGGCGCGAGCACCCATCTCGGGCCTGTTCAGGCCTACCGCGTCAAAGCCTGATGAATCTGACTCCATTCCGATTCTGTCCACGCTGCCATGTGAAATTTCCATACACAGATCAACATCTGGTATGTAATCTGTGTGTCTCTCCCGATCACCGAGAAGAGGATTGTGAAGCCTGTCAATCGTTCCGATCCAAGAAGACACTACGTGACCGGAGAGCCAAGAGACTGGAAATGGCGTTGAAAAGTACGGAGTATATCGACACCCTTGAGGAAGAACAGGCGCAGATGGCAGTTTCCATTCAGGACACTGACTCTGAAGAAGACTCAGAGGAAGATAGCCAACTCATCACTGCCGGTCAGCACGTGAGTATGACCTCCCCTATGCCCACTCCTAAAAAGTCATCGAAGGCCTTGGGTTCACCGCCGCCAGAGAGCCATGGTTCGACCTGCAAGCAAGTCCACCAAAAGCTCAACTTCCAAACCGAGTCGGCGTCCACACTCTTAGGAGTCAAAACCTCAACATCCTGCCTCAGAGCCGAAACAACAGGCTGTATTTTCGGGCCCGAAAAAAAACTGCAAACTTCGGAGCCAAAAAAGTATTCTTACACAGAGGAACAAGGACATTCATGCCACCTGAAGCAGAGCTCCAAGCCATATGACGAACAGTCCTCTAAATCATCAAAACCATCAGAATACATTTCTGAGGACACTAAGATTCAACCCATTCTCGAAATCATGGATGAAAGACAATCAAGGATCCATATCCGTAAAGAGACAGGGAGGATCATTACTGCACCTCCTCCACAGACTAAAAGGAAGTTGGCTTTTCAGGAACATCTCAATACTACTCCACCACCAAAAAAGATTTTTAAACCAAAGGAGAAGCAATTACCTCTGCATACTTCTCCCCCTCATTCACCACAACTTTCCTTTTCACCACCACCCACTAGCCCATCACCTTTGCCTTCAGAAACTCACTCACAGACTTATTCTCATGGTGATACGGTTAATCCTTGGGATCTGTATGATCCAGATCCCTTACCAGCTAATGACCCAGACCTGTATCCTTCGAAACCTTCCCCACCAGAGGATACAACTGCATACATGCAGGTCATCTCTAGGGCAGCTGCGTACCACGGGGTACTCATGCACAGTGAGCCTTTAGAAGAGGATTTCCTTTTTAATACCTTATTCTCCACGCACTCACGTTATCAGTGCCTCCCACTGCTACCTGGCATGATCCAGCATGCAGATGCGATAATTAAGGAGCTGGTTAAAGCTAGGGTTTTAACATCACGCACAGATAAGAAATATAAGCCTGCACCTACAGATCCTGCTTACATTACACATCAGGTACCTCTAGACTCGGTGATTGTCAGTGCTGCCAGAAAAAGGGCCAATAGTCAGTCGTCAGGGCATGCCCCTCCCCCTGACAAAGAAAGCAGGAAATTTGATGCTGCTGGCAAGAGGGTAGCTACACAGGCAGCTAACCAATGGCGCATTGCAAACTCCCAAGCCTTGCTAACAAGGTATGATAGAGCTCACCGGGACGAGAGGCAGGAGGTATTACAACACCTGCCAAAAGAGCATCAGAAAAGGGCTCAACAAATTGTTGAGGAAGGTCAGGCGATAAGTAATAACCAGATAAGGTCTGCCCTTGATGCTGCAGTTACAGCAGCTAGAAGTGTGAATACTGTTGCAACCATACGCAGACACTCATGGTTACTTTCTTCTGGATCAAACCAGAAATACAGCAGGCAGTACTGAATATGCCTTTCAATAAAAAACACCTGTTTGGTCCTGACACCACAATAGAAAAACTTAGGAAAGACTCAGACACTGCTATAGCAATGGGAGCCCTATACACCACACCTTACAACGTGCTCCTTAAGTAAGCAGCAATTTAGAGGAGGATTCAAGCCCCAATCTACGGAGGCTTCTCCCTCCCAGCCTAAACAAGAACAACAACAACAGTACCAGAGAGGGGGATTTAGAGGCTCTTATAGAGGCCAACACTTCAGAGCCAGAGGCAAATTCCAAGCCTCACAAAAAGGTCACTACCCCATCAAAACAGTGACTTCATAAGCATGCCACAACCCCACACAGCTCCTGTGAGGGGCAGACTGCAGCAATTCCACTCCCAATGGCAAAATATCACCACAGACCAATGGGTACTCTCAATTATCCGCAATGGTTATTGCCTAGAATTGATTTCTGCCCCTCCATATATTCCTCCCCGTTCTCACAGGTTGTCCCCAGAACACAACGTTCTATTACAAGAAAAAGTACAATCGCTACTACTAAAAGAGTCAATAGAATTAGTTCCAAAATTTCAACACGAAACAGGGGTATACTCACTATACTTCCTCATTCCCAAAAAGGATGGCACTCACAGACCCATTCTAGATCTCAGACCACTAAATCTATATATCCTGTCAGAACACTTTCACATGGTAACTCTGCAGGACGTCATTCCACTACTACAAAAACAAGATTGCATGACCGCATTAAATCTCAAAGATGCGTATTTCCATATACCCATCCATCCAGCTCACAGAAAATACTTAAGGTTTGTGATAGCAGGAAAGCATTACCAATTCAAAGTACTGCCATTTCGCATAACAGCTCCAAGGGTATTCACAAAATGCCTAGCAGTAGTAGCAGCTTACCTAAGAAGACAACACATACTTGTCTTTCCTTATCTAGACGATTGGCTAATAAAATCAAGCAATTTTATACAATGTCAACAACAAACTCAATACACAATAGAAATCCTACATACATTAGGGTTCACTCTCAATTACCAAAAATCCCATCTTCAGCCAGCACAGGTGCAACCTTACATAGGTGCTATTCTCAATACACAAAAAGCCTTAGCTTATCCAAAGACACAAAAGGATACAAGCTTCCCAAAATCTCGTACCACAGATGCAGCCAAATCAACAATACACTGTAAGATTTACCATGAAACTATTGGGAATGATGGCATCCTGCATAGCAATAGTACCACATACAAGACTAAACATGAGAACACTACAAAAGTGCCTCCCACATCAATGGTCTCAAGCACAGGGTCAATTACAAGATCTAGTGTTGTTAGACAGCCAGACGCACAAGTCCCTTCAATGGTGGAATCGCTGCAATTTAATGAAGGGGCGGTCATTTCAGGACCCTGTGCCTCAGACCACAATAACAGATGCATCAATGATAGGTGGGGGAGCTCATCCCAACAGCCTTATTATACAAGGGGAATGGGATTCAAAACAACTAAATTATCACATAAACCGTTTAAAATTATTAGCTGTATTCCTTGCCCTAAAAGCGTTTTAACCACTTCTCAAACACAAAACTGTCTTGATAAAAACAGGCAATATGACAACCATGTATTGTCTAGGGAAACAAGGCGGGACACATTCATCTCAACTGTCCCTTCTACCCCAAACAATATGGAAATGGGCAATTGACAATCGCATTCATCTACTAGCAGAGTACATTCCAAGAGTACACAATCAGCTAGCGGATCTCCTAAGCAGAACACACAAACAGATACACGAATGGGAGATTCACTCTCAGGTACTTCAACAGTACTTTTAAAAGTGGGGGACACCAGAAATAGACCTATTCTCAACAAGCAAAAACGCAAAATGCCAAAACTTCGCATCCAGACACCCACACCCTCTATCCAAGGGCAAGGCTCAATGGATCAACTAGTCAGGGATATTTGCTTAGGCTTTTCCCCCTCTCCCACTACTTCTGTTTCTGGTCAACAAACTTTGTCAAACCTCTCTCACCATGATACTCATAGCCCCCACGTGGGCATGACAACATTGGTACACAACACTCCTAGAACTGTCAGTAGTACCTCACTACAAACTTCTAAACAGACCGGATTTGTTAACACAAAACAAAGGTCAAATCAGACATCCCAATCCCAGTGCTCTCAACTTAGCGATTTGGCTCCTGAAGTCATAGAATTTGAATACTTAAAACTTCCATTAGAATGTATGGAAATTCTCAAACAGGCATGCAAGCATACAACTAGACAATGCTATACTAACAAATAGAAACAATTTGTTTATTACTGTCAATCTAAAAATACTGACGTACTTACAGCATTAATACAAGATATTGTATGCTACCTACTTCATTTACAAAAGTCAAATTTAGTTTTCTCATCTTTTAAAATTAATCTTACTGCCCTATCAGCATATTTGCAGACTATACAACATACCTCTCTCTTTAGAGTTCCAGTTATCAAAGCCTTCATGGAAGGACTAAAACATATTATTCCACCTAGAACACCACCAGTTCCTGCTTGGAATCTCAATATTGCACTCACAAGACTATTGGGTCCACCTTTTGAACCCATGCATTCCTGTGAGATTCAATTTCTAACTTGGAAAGTTGCTTTCCTAGTAGCGATTACTTCATTAAGAAGAGTTAGTGAAATACAAGCATTCACTCTCGAGGAACCTTTTTTCCAAGTACACAAACATAAAGTTGCACTTAAAACTAATCGAAATTTTTTGCCAGAGGTTGTATCACCTTTTCATATAAACCAACAGTAGAATTGCCAGTCTTCTTCCCACAGCTAGATTCAACTGCAGAAAGAGTCCTCCACACTCCTGATCTTAAAAGAGCTCTAATATATTATGTGGATAGAGTAAAAGAGTTTAGAAAAACTAACCAGCTTTTTGTTGCTTTTCAACAACCGCGTAAAGGTAATCCAATCTTTAAACAAGGATTAGCTAGATGGATTGTTAAATGTATTCAAACATGCTACATTAAGGCAAAACTACAACTTTTAATAACATCTAAAGCACATTCCACTAGGAAAAAAGGTGCTTCTATGGCATTCTTGGGAACATACCAATGGCAGACATATGCAAAGCTGCCACATGGTCTACACCACATACATTTACAAAGCATTACTGTGTGGATGTACTTTCAAAGCAACAGGCCAATGTTGGTCAAGCTGTCCTAAAAACATTATTTCAAACAACTCCAACTCCTACAGGCTAGCCACTGCATTATTTTGGGGAGAACAACTGCTATTTAGTCTATGCATAGCATGTGTATCTGCAGCTACACATGCCATCAAACGGAAAATGTCACTTACCCAGTGTACATCTGCCTATGGCATGTAGTGCAGCAGATTCACATGCACCCTCCCTCCTCCCCAGAAGCCTGTGGTCATTGCAGGTTAATATTTGTACATATGTATATACATTTACATTTGCATGGACATCTGTTTTACTTATTACATTTATATTACATTTACATTATTACACTCTATAAGGAGTCGATGCCCATGCGCAGTATGACCGAGAAGAGGAGTCACTCGATCCCGTGACTCCGAAAATACTTCTCCAAAGAAAAACAACTTGTAACACTCCGAGCCCAACACTAGATGGCGGAAGCAATGCATAGCATGTGAATCTGCAGCACTACATGCCACAAACAGATGTACACTGGGTAAGTGACAATTTCCGTTCGATGGCATGTGTAGCTGCAGATACACATGCTTTGCATATATTGGAAAGCAGTCCCCTCCCAAAATAAGCGGTGGCTAGCCTGTAGGAGTTGGAGTAGTTTGAAATATTGTTTTAAGCACTGCTTGTCCAATGTTTGCTTGCTGGAAAGATAATACATCCACACAGTAGTGTTTAGTAAATGTGTGTGGTGTAGAACATGTGGAGGCTTTACATATATCTGCGATTGGTATATTTCCTAGGTATGCCATTAAAGCTCCTTTCTTTCTAGTGGAATGTGCTTTAGGAGTTACTCTTAGCTGTCTTTTATCTTTAATATATCAAGTTTGAATACACTTTACTATCTATCTGGCTAATCCTTGTTTTGAAATAGGGCGACCGTTGTGAGGTTGTTGAAAAGCCACAAAGAGTTGTTTAGACTTTCTGAAATGTTTTGTTATATCTATATAATACATGAGAGCTCTTTTAACATCAAGGGTATGAAGAGCTCTTTCAGCAACTGAATCTGGCTGTGGAAAAAAGACTGGCAATTCCACTGACTGGTTGATATAAAACGGTGAAACTACTTTTGGTAGGAAGTTTTGGTTTGTCCTAAAGACTATCTCGTTCTTGTGAATTTGAAAGAAAGGTTTGTCTAAAGTGAATGCTTGAATTTCACTAACTCTTCTTAAAGAAGTGATTGCTACTAAGAAGGCAACCTTCCATGACAAAAACTGAAGAGGGCAAGAATGCATGGGTTCAAATGGCGGGCCCATAAGTCTTGTGAGTACAGTGTTAAGATTCCAGGCAGGAGCTGGTTGAGCTCTAGGTGGAATAATTATTTTAAGGCCTTCCATAAAATCCTTTATAACAGGAATCCTAAACAGAGAAATGTGCGGTCTGTTTTGGAGGTAAGCAGCTATTGCTGTTAAATGGATCTTAATAGATGAGTATGCAAGATATGCTTTTTGTAAGTGTAGCAAATAACAGAAAATATCCTGTACTGAAGCTCTAAGGTTAATGTTTTGGGGCTGACAGTAATAGACAAAACGTTTCCATTTAGCTGCATAACACTGTCTAGTTGTAGGTTTGTGTCCTTCCTTTAAAATATTCATACATTCAAATGGAAGCTGTAAACAGCCAAATTCTATGACTTCAGGCGCCAAATCGCCAGGTTGAGCATACTGGGGTTAGGATGCCTGATTTGACCTTTGTTTTGAGTCAATAGGTCTGGTCTGTTTGGTAGTTTGTGATATGGTTCTACAGACAGATCCAACAGTGTTGTGTACCAGTGTTGGCGTGCCCACGTGGGAGCTATGAGTATCATTGTGAGGGAGGTGTGACGGATCTTGTTGACCGGAAATGGAATTAGTGGGAGAGGTGGAAAACCGTAAGCAAATATCCCCAACCAACTGATTCATACAGCATTGCCCTTGGATTTAGGGTGTGGGTACCTGGATGTGAACTTTTGGCATTTTGCGTTTTTGCTTGTGGTGAAGAGGTCTGTGTCTGGGGTTCTCCACATTTGGAAGTATTGTTGAATCGCCTGTGGGTGAATATCCCATTTGTGTACTTGTTGCTGCGTCCTGCTTAAGAGGTCCGCTAGTTGATTGTGGATCCCTGGAATATGCTTGGCTTGAATGTGATTGTGAATTGCCCATTTCCAAATTGTCTGTGCCAAGAGGGACAATTGAGATGAGTGTGTGCCCCTCTGTTTTTGCAGATAATACATTGTGGTCATGTTGTCTGTCCTTATTAGCACTGTCTTGTGTGTGATTTGTGTTTGAAAATCTTTGAGTGCAAGGAACACAGCTAGTAATTCCAAATGGTTTATGTGATAAGTTTGTTAGATTGAGTCCCATTCCCCTTGTATGGTGAGGTAGTTGAGATGGGCTCCCCAACCTATCATTGATGCATCCGTTTTGATTATGGTCTGTGGCACAGGGTTCTGAAAGGGCCACCCTTTTAATAAGTTGGTGTGATCCCACCGTTGCAGAGAGTGATAAGTTTGGCAGTCAACAACACTAGATCCTGAATGTGACCTTGTGCCTGAGACCATTGTTGAGAAAGACACTGCGGTAGTGGTCTCATGTGTAGGTGTGCAGTTGGGTATTATTGCTATGCATGAGGCCATCATTCCCAATAGTTTCATGACCAACAGGCAGGTTCTGTTGTCACAGGCCAAGGGAAGAGCTAGAAGCACCCCAGAGCCAAGTGTCAGTACTTCAAAGACTTTGTTGCACTATTGACCATTGAATAGTTGGTCATTCTTTCTCGACAGTAGTTTAAGGCAAATTTTTCATTTTTCTCTGACTTTGGTGGCTTGCAATGTGGAGTCAAGTCTAATGCCTCTCGTGGATGGTCTGAGTTACTTTCTCAGTTTGGCATAGGCTTCTGGTTCTGACGCTTTTCCTCTAGCGGAGCCCAGATCCCCCACTGGTCAAGCAGCTGTTGAGTCTGCAAGCATGTGATGCTCCTTTACACACAACAGAGTCCTCTTCCAGAGCTTTGTCACACTTTGGGTCCACACTAAAGAGCAGAATCACTAGAAGGGTCTAGTGGCAGCCTTGTTGGTGCCCCTTACAAACCTCCTCCACTACTGCTAAGATGTAGGGATTGTGCATTCTAAGGCATACATGGTGGATTCATCATATGCTTAGGACCTTGTGAAGAAAACCCTTTTTTTGCATAATCATCCCATTGTATGCTGAGTGTTATCACTGATGTTTTTTATTCTACCCACGGGGCACTGCTGTGAATCCTAAAGCATGGTAAAAGTGGCAAAACCTAAATTTGCATGTTTAAATTTCTAGTAGGAAAAATACTGCAGTGGCATAGAAAGTCAACTGTTGATTCCAGCACCTTTTGTGCCATGCACATGTCTGGCAAGGAAAAACATTGCTCACTTCTACGTCTTAACTTACTGCTGCAGCTTTTAAACATGCAGGCGAACCTGTCAAACTAACACCTTTAGACAGTCATTTATAGTCAGTAGGATTTGTAACTGACAAGGTAGGGTGCTTAATATTTAACTGATACATGCAAGAATTTAGTGTTGGCATATACCTGCAGTGCCAAGCCCCCAAAAGCTATAAAGCTATTGTAGGGAACTGTTTTATTTTTTGCAGTACCCCTCCATCTTTTGCCTGGTATTTGATGCAACTTTGACTGAAGTGCACTGGGTCCCTGCTAAAACACATCCCCCATGTCAGTGTTCTTTACCCCCAAACTGTTCAATTGGCAAACCTTTAGCACCCTCTGTAAGTCTCTAGTAAATGTTACCCTAGGCACATAGGGCATGAGGTACTAACGAGGGTTCCTAAGGGCTGCAGCACGAATAGTGCCACTCTAAGGGACCCCTCACCAAGCACATGACAGGCTGCCATTACAGGCTGTGTGTTGTGGTGCAGATTAAAGTGAGAACACAAAATGTTACAAATCCCAGTGTGCCATGTCCCCTAAAACTGCTTCCAATATATATGTCACCCCTACATCAAGCCTGATAGACCTTAGGCAGTGTGTATTATATTACATGTGAGGGCATATCTGCAAGAGCAGATATGCCCCTGCTATGTCTTTGTCAATTCTC
The DNA here is from genome assembly GCF_031143425.1 of Pleurodeles waltl. NCBI lineage: Eukaryota > Metazoa > Chordata > Amphibia > Caudata > Salamandridae > Pleurodeles > Pleurodeles waltl. The sequence continues at coordinate 271,051,565 of NC_090451.1, read as the reverse complement.
AGACATAGTAAGTGGCCAGGGAAGCCATTTTAAATGCATGTGCTGGACACTGGGCAATACCAGTTCCACAGCTACATGATGGCTTCACTGAAGATAGGGATAAGCCCACAGTGATTCCAGTGATGGATTTATCAATACATGCACCCAGAGGGCATCTTGGAGGTGCCCCCTGAAAACCTGCTTACCTCTGGTGTGCTTGATGACTGGTTTCTGCCAGCCTACCATCCGAGACACGGTTCTGGCCCCCTGGGGTGAGAGCTTTTCTCTCTCAAGAGGTCCAGAACAAAACCCTGTCCGGGAAGAGGGTGTATGACTCCCTTCCACAGGAAGACCGATTGATTAGCCTTCCTAAGGCCACAAGCCTCAAAGGGCTGCCGCCTTTAAAATGCAAATCTAGACTACCCCTTTCAGGAGAGGAAGCTGACTCCCGTGTCCAGAGCCCCTTTGCACCTGGACAGGCAGGATAATTAGCTAGTCAGGAAGCCTCTTTTCGCAGTGACCGATCTCCGTTGAAACGCATTGGGCACTTCACGCAGTTTTGCACCCTGCATCCAGCCGCCCCCGTGCTGCTGATGGTGTACTGCTGGTGCTCCTTGGACCTTGCCCATTAATCACCTTAAATAATGTAGATTGGTCTTGTAAGTCGCTGTACTCTACCTGGGTGCAGAACTTGTTTTTCCTCCCATAGGATAACATTGCAGAACTCAGAAATTGTGCGGTGTCCACTTTTTAAAGTAGAAAGAATTCCTATTTAAAAACATACTTACCTGAACAATTTTTCTCTGGTGCCTAAACATAAAGATACCTGCTATTTTTATAAATTTGCATGGATCTTCTTTATGAGTCATGTGTCACATTTATTGACTATTGTATGTATTTGTGGATATCTTGCACTCCTGTGTGTTAAGCCTAACGCTGTTAGACCACCCTATCTCCAAATAAAAAAAACACTTTGGGATTGCATAGCAAGCCCTGTCCACTCATTGGGGAACCCCTGGACCATTTACACGGTATTGATATACCACATAAAGGGTCAGCTTCCTAAAGCTATTTTCGTTGTGAAAGAATGTGGCAGTTCCCATGAGAAAAACTAAAATACAAAAATACTACTTGTGCTAACTTGGGTTTGGTATAAGCTACGGGATTGAGTTAACCACTTTTTTATATTACTACTAAAAGTCCAGTTCACTGTTGAATAAAGATTTTTAATTAACATTTGGGAAAAGTAACTTGCTGACTGACATCTAACCGCAGATTCCGCACCTTTTTAGTATTCCAAGGCATTAGACTTGATCTGGAAACACTTCAGCAGTACCTCTGCAAGCCAGTAAGTGGTGCTGTGTGGCGCTGCACTATGTTCTGCTCCAGAAACAGCATGTAGAGCCTTTGTAGTTATGACTCACGGGCATTGTCGTCAGTTCCTTTCTTTCCGCATCACCAGGCATGGATCTGGGGCTACCTCTCATCTCTTTGAGACCCTTCTTTTCCTAAAAAAAGAAATCTTAAAAGAATGTCACTCCCCAAACCCAGTTTTAAACCCTGCATGGATTGTCACAAACAAATGTCTGTGACAGCCCCTTATCAGGTTTGTATATGGTGCCTGGGGTTGAGTCTTGACTCCAAGGCTTGCAGTGATTGTGCGTCAATGAACCTGAAGGCCATATCAGAATGCAAGGCAAAACCATAAATCGCCAAGCACCAGAAGACTCCACTACAGCACGCTCGGCAAGTCAAAAGTTCAATCCCGGTCCTGCTATAGATCCAGGAGACATTCCAGGTGGTTGGTGTTAGTCTCAGTTGGGTAATTCGAAGAAAACATTACAAGAATTCTAAGGTGTGATTCAGTCTATTCCTGGGGCTCTAGCTCTCCTGAAAAAGTATGGAGGCAGCACCCATACTTCTCAATCTCTCTCCCGAAATTGATCAACATCGGAGCCTATGCTACAATTCGTTCCAGCACAACCAAAGTTTCCCGGGCTTTGCACCACTTCTAAAAAGATCAGAGAATTCTGCGAGGCCATGCTCCAACTTTTGGGATCCTTACTGAGTCCCTCTATTATACCTTCAGCCCAGAGTCACTTTATCTGGAGTACCACTGGTGGGTTTGCCCTCTGCACCAGTTGGACCCTCTGAGAGAACACAAGGCTGACCTCCAGCGTCAGTTCTGACTCCACCTCTGACACCAAGGTCCACCATGATTCCGGTACTTCAATGCAACACCAGTGCCGACTCAGTGTACCCCGGAAGACAAGGTACCTATTGTACTCTGAGTCCGATTTGGCGCCGGTTCGACCAATACAAGGCTCTGCTTCTTCCACCTGAGCCTTCCCAAAGGAGAACACAAACTACGTTCCCTGTATGGCATGGATCCGGACAACGATTGTGAGACGGGTGATGAAATTGGCCAGCTTTACCATGAAGACAATTGATACAATGGGTTACAAGAGGCTGGTGCACTTGATACTGCACCTGTTCCTGCCACTAAGGAGAGTGATTCCTATGCCATGATGATGTGGGCATCTGTCGTCCTTGACCTCCAACTCCACATCTTTGAGGTAAAGGCCACTGTTCTTAGAGAAGTCCTTCAGCTGCGGCAGCAATCCTCTGTGCCCTTCTTACATTTTAACAAGGCCTATATGGATATTTTGTTAGGGGAATGGGCCAAACCCTGCATTGGCCCCAGATCAAAAGCCAGATCACACAACACCACCGCCCTGTCCCAGGACACACTGCATTTTTATCTCAGCACCCGTTGCCTGAAAGCTTGGTGGTGAAGGTGCCTGCAAGCAAGACTAATCCCAACGTGTTCCGAGCTACTTCCCTCAGTAGGGAATAAAAATGGATAAGACATTCAGAAAGAGTGTCTTCTTGCTCCCCAGCTTGGCCCTTTGATCTGTAAATGCCAGCTGCCTAATCGTGCGCTGGTCCCATGACCTTTTGAATTGCTTGGCTCAGGTCCTCTCATGCGTATGTCATGGTGATAAGGATAACTGTCTTGAGGCAAGAAGCTGCAAAGAGCAGCTGTGAAGCAGCTCAAAGGCATTGCACATCAGAAACAGAAGGACCAGATTCAGGTCCCATTGTGGCCTGACAAAGGGAGAGGGAGGAAACGTTGAAAACCTTTAAAAAAAAAACACACATCAACTGTGGAAGTAACAATGAGGGCTGATCAGCAGTTGCAAAAAGCTGAAGGTAAACTTTACCCAGAGCAAAGCCTTGCCAGACCAAGGACAAAACAACCAACAAAATGTCAGATAACTTTGCCTGGAGTACCACACCAAACCACACATTTGTCCCAGCAGGCACATACAGATTTTGTCAAGGGATGGCTGGCTGCCAAGATGATATCAACAACCTCTGGAGAAAGGTCAGAGGGGTTCAGCTATCGCCACTCAATATCCAAGCATGGAGGCAAAGATTGCAAAGGCCTGGTTACAGAATCCTGCCCTGCTGCAGTAACAGCAGAACCGTCCGAGGAAGAGCCTGTTCGAAGGATAGATACTCAAGCCCAGGAATTTTGGTTACCATACTCCCTGTGCCCAATCCATGGTTCGGTCATTCCTGAACTTCTTGTGAACTCTAGGCAGGAGTGGTATTTGTGTAAAGGCATACAGGACTTCTGATTTCCACTTGAGGCGGAACATGTCTCCCAGCAAGAGACAACTTGGAAACTCTAACACTCAGAAGTGCTGACATTGCATGTTCTTGGCTGTGGTGAACAGATGAAGCAAAGGTTCTCCCCATTCGCAGAAGAAACCTTGCGCCACCTCCGGTGCTATTGCCACTTGTGATCCACTATGCACTGATGGATGACCTTGCCTGCACTAACATTCAGTCATTCTGCTAGGTGGTTCGCCCCCAGGAAAATTTCTTGGGTGTCTAGCCATTTCCAGAGGAGACTCCTGGCACAGGGTATTTGACCCTACCCCACTTGTTGCAGTACTTCATGGAGTTTGTATTTTCAGTGAGCACCTGTACCAGCCTTCCATTAATGGATGGAAGGAAGGCTTTCAATGGCGAGCGGATGGACTTCCGCTCTAGAATGTGGATGTAAAGCCAGTACACTGCTGGAGATCAGAGCTTCTGATATCCACCTCTCCCAGGTGGCCAATCCCAAGAGAGATGCATTGGTCAGCTCTGGTTGGGGAAGGGTGAGGGGGCTGCCGCTGACCCAATTGCAATCCAGTAACCACAACTGCAGATCTTTTGCAGTCTCCTCCAAAATCTGAACCTTGTTGGAAAGGTTCCCTTGATGTTGGGCCCACTGAGACTTCAGATTCCACATATGCCACCTGACATGCATGGATCAGCATGCAATCAATCCCAGGAGCCTCAAAGTCAACCTCACTAAAATCCAGGACCGAGGCTGATAGATCAGAATCATACCACGAATGTCCTGGACTTTCTTTCCCAGGGAAAAGGCAAGAACCTGAAATATATCCAAAATGGCTTGAATGAAGGGTGGCATCTGAGGAGTCTGGTGTGACTTTGATACATTAATATTGAGCCTTAAAGATGACTGGAGTTTTGCTGTAGTCTGGAGGTGGTTGATGACTGCCTAGGTGAGGCCATCCTCAACAGCTAGTCATGGAGGTAGAGGAAGATTTGCACGCCTGACCTTTGAAATTGTGCGGTCACCCCCACCATCACTTCCATGAACACCTGAGGGGCACTGGTAAGACCAAAAGGGAGCACAGTGAAATGAAAAAGCTCTCAAAACGAACAGCGTTTAGTGCTGATGGGCCTGCAGGACGAGTATATGAAAGTAGGTCTCCTGCAATCCACTTCCAGTCTCCTGGATGGAGGGCGGACCAGTCCTGGTCCAGTGTGAGCCTTTTTGGATTTTGCCTTCTGGAGGAAGGCGTTGAGAGGGTGTTGGTCTAAAATAGGGCTACTTTCTCTGTCCTTCCTGGGCGCCATTAAATAGTGGGAATAACAACCACCTCCTACTTCTGGTACAGGCACCCCCTCAATAATCCCTTTGGCCTAAAGGACTTGCTGTCAGCCGCAACGGGCTGGTGAAGGATGCAGGAGCAAGAGGATGAAAGGTTGGGCTCTTCCCTGCCAAACACTTTGCATGACCCCACTGTCCGATGTTACGGCCTGCCAAACAAGCAAAAATCACCAGATCCTGCCTCCCACTGGTTAACTGTGATTGCTGTGCTTCACTAAGGGCACATTAAAGGGGATTTGCTTGGGGGATGGTAGTGGACTGGACTGCCTGCTGACCTTGACTGTTGGGGCGAAGAGCACCCCAGCTTCACCCATGAAACTGCTGGGTGCCTTGTGGATACTTTCCATCAGGTGCGGGTGGGATGGTGGAAGGTGCGGTGGTGCAGAAAGGAAAGTTAGGGCACAGCCCTTCCAAACCCTTTTGCAGGACTCACCTGCCTGATGCAGTAGCCTGCCAATCCAGCAATGATAGTTGGATCCTGCCTTCCATGGGTGGCTATACTCCACTGCACGCATGCTAGAGGGGCTTAGCAGTTGAGAGTATGGGGGTACCTACAGGACCAGTATATGAAAGTAGGTATCCTGCAATCCATTTCCAGTCTCTGTGGTGGAGGGAAGACCAGACCTGGTCCAGTGGGAGCCTTTTTGTATTTCGCCTTCTGGAGAAAGACATTGAGAGGGTATTGGTCTAAAATAGGGCTCAATTCTCTGTCCTTCTTGGGTGCCATTAAGTAGCGGGAAGAACAACCACATCCTACTTCTGGTGCAGGCAACCTTTTGATAGACCCTTTGGACAAAAGGATTTGCACTTCCTGCTGCAAAGTGGAGAGATGGCCCTCCGTCATTCATTGGGGGATGGTGAAAGATGAAATGTTGGGCATTTCCCTGTCAACCAATTTGCAGGACCCTACTGTCCAATGTTATGGCCTGTCAAACCAGCAAAAATAACAAGATCCTGCCTCCCACCCGTTAACTGTGATTGCTGTGCTTCATTAAGGGCACATTAACCCCTAGGGTGGCCACTAGACACCAGGAATGTTTATTTTTTTGCATCAATTTCATGCAAAGGGAGCGACCCCTTAGGCAAGGGTCATTTCCTTGGGTGGGGGGGGGGGGATTAATTTTAGGCCATTTCTGACTCCCTTGGGGGCAGGTCGGCCTATTTTTATTAGGCCGATCTGCCTCCAAGGAGGCAGAAACTACTAGGCATCAGTGATTTTTTTTTCCGCCAAATTCACGCAAGGGGAGCAAATTTATTTAAGGCCATTTGTGCTCCCCTTGGGGGCAGATCGGCCTACTTCTATTAGGCTGATCTGCCCCCGGGGGGCAGAAACCACTTAGGCACCAGGGATTAGTGTGTGTTTTGTTTGGGGGAGCAGCGCCTTGGGCAAGGGTCATGCCCCATGGGGGCATATTACTGTTGGCCATATCTGCCCCCCTACGGGGCAGATCAGCCTATTTTTGGAAGGCTCATCTGCCCCCAAGGGGGGCAGAAAGCCCACCAGAGACCAGGGAAGATTTTTTTTTCAAAATAAGAGGGTGGGGGTATGGCCATACCACCACCCCAAATAAATAGGGCCAAAGTTGTTCTGCCCACCAGTGGGCAGATGGGGCAATTACCCCGATCCACACTCCGGTATGGGCATGGTTATGCCCCCACCCCAACTGAAGGGTGTAACAGTCTTTCAACTCCCCCGCAAACTAAAACATATCCCACGGCAAGCAAGTGGACATTTGATTATTTGGGGTTTTGGTTTTACATTTGGGCCATGAGAGCTTGGCTAACTCTCAAAATAGTCCCACTTTGAATGGTGAGGGCTGCACTTTTTTTTAACTTTGGGATGCTGCCATGTAGAAAAATCCACAAGACCGAGACACATCTGAAAACAACATCTGGGTAAGTCCAAGGTGGTGTGCTTCACATGCAGCCCGTACCATTTTCTTACCCACAATGCCTGCAAACCTCTAACTTTGCTGGAAATCACACCTTTTTCCCTATTTTTGTGTTGGCACCTTCCGGAATCTGCAGGAATCCACAAAATTCCTACCACCCAGCATTGTCTCAACTATAACGATAAAAATTCTGCTGCACTTGTCAGCCTAAAAATGATTTTTTTTCAAACTGCCCTTTTGGACCCTCAATTTCGACATGTTTTTGGCTCTTCCCTGTTACAAGCACTTAGCCCACCTACACAAGTGAGGTATCATTTTTACCGGGAGACTGAGGGGAACGTTGGGTGGTAGGAAATGTGTCCCGGTGCGGTGATCCCACACAGAAATGTGGGAAAAATTTGATTTTTTCTTTTAGCTAAATTTGAGGTTTGCTGAGGATTCTGGGTAAGAAAACATTGGGGGACCCATGCAAGTCGCACCTCCCTGGACTCCCTCGGGTGTCTAGTTTTCAGAAATGTCTTGGTTTGGTAGGGTTCCCTAGATGGTTGATGAGCCTAGGACCAAGAACACAGGTCCCCCCCCCCCCTGCAAAAACAGGATGTTTTGTATTTAATCATTTTGATGTGTCCAGACAGTGTTTTTGGGCATTTCCTGTTGCGAGCACAAGGCTTACCCACACAAGTGAGGTACCATTTTTATCAGGAGACTTGGGGGAACGCTGGGTGGAAGAAAATTTGTGGCTCCTCTCAGATTTCAGAACATTCTGTCACCGAAATGTGAGGAAAAAGTGTTTTTTTAGCCAAATTGTGAGGTTTGCAAAGGATTCTGGGTAACAGAACCTGGTGAGAGCCCCACAAGTCACCCCATCTTCAATTCCCCTAGGTCTCTAGTTTTAAAAAATGCACAGGTTTGGTAGGTTTCCCTAGGTGCTGACAGAGCTAGAGGCCAAAATCCACAGGTAGGCACTTTGCAAGTAACACCTCATTTTTCTTTGGAAAAATGTGATGTGGCCACGTTGTGTTTTGAGGCATTTCCTGTCGCAGGCGCTAGGCCTACCCACACAAGTGAGGTACCATTTGTATCAGGAGACTTGGGGAACATAGAATAGCAAAACAAGTGTTACTGCCCCTTGTCTTTCTCTACTTTTTTTCCTTCCAAATATAAGGCAGTGTGTAAAAAAGACGTCTATTTGAGAAATGCTATGTTATTCACATGCTAGTATGGGCACCCCGGAAGTCAGAGATGTGCAAATAACCACTGCTCTTCCAACACCTTATCTTGTGCCCATTTTTTAAATACAAAGGTTTTCTTGATACCTATTTTTCACTCTTTATATTTCAGCAAATGAATTGCTGTATACCCTGTATAGAATGAAAACCCACTGCAAGGGGCAGCTCATTTATTGGCTCTGGGTACCTAGGGTTCTTGATGAACCTTCAAGCCCTTTATATCCCCGCAACCAGAAGAGTCCAGCTGACGTAACGGTATATTGCTTTCAAAAATCTGACATCGCAGGAAAAAGATAGAGTAAAATGTAGAGAACAATGGCTGTTTTTTTCACCTCTATTTCAATATTTTTTTATTTGTTATTTTCTGTAGGAAACCCTTGTAGGATCTACACAAATTAACCATTTCTGGATTCAGAATTTTGTCTACTGGTCAGAAATGTTTAGGTTTCTGGGATCCAGCACTGGTTTCACACCCATTTCTTTCACTGACTGGGAGGAGGCTGAAAGCACAAAAAATCGTAAAAATGGGGTATGTCCCAGTAAAATGCCAAAATTGTGTTGAAAAATAGGGTTTTCTGATTCAAGTCTGCCTGTTCCTGGAAGCTGGTGATTTTAGCACCGCAAACCCTTTGTTGATGCCATTTTCAGGGAAAAAACCACAAGCCTTGTTCTGCAGCCCTTTTTTCCCATTTTTTTTTTAGAAAAAGGAAATGTTCACTGTATTTTAGCTAATTTCTTTGTCTCTTTCAGGGGAACCCACAAAGTCTGGGTACCTCTAGAATCCTTAGGATGTTGGAAAAAAGGACGCAAATTTGGCGTAGGTAGCTTATGTAGACAAAATGATATGAGGGCCTAAGCACACCCGCCCTAAATAGCCAAAAAAAGGCCTGGCACCTGAGGGGGAAAAGGCCTGGCAGCGAAGGGGTTAAAGCGAATTTGCGTGGGGGATGGTAGTGGACTGGACTGCCTGTTGACCTTGACTGTTGGGGCGAAGAGCACCCCAGCCTCACCCATGAAACTGCTGTATGCCTTGTGGAGGCTTTCCATCAGGCTGGAGTGGGATGGTGGAAGGTGCAGTGGTGCAGAAAGGAAAGTTAGGGCATAGCGCTTCTGCACCATTTGCAGGACTCACCTGTTTTATGTAATAGCGTGACAACCCATCAGTGATAGCCAGATCCTGCTTTCCTTGGGTGGTTGAGCTCCACTACAGGCATGCTAGAGGGGCTTAGCAGGTGGGAATGCGGGGGCGGGACAGTGGAGTGGGCAGCCATTTAACCTTGGCTCTAGATGCTTTAGGCACCATGGCTGTGACTGCAAAACTGCTGAGTCCCATGGTGGGATTGGACTGACCAGCGGGTATGGAGTACCACTGCCAAAGCCACTAAAGGAGTGGTTGGCTGACAAGTTGGAGCTGATAAGCTCAGGCAGCTTAAAGTGGCCCAGCTTTCCTTGGCCTGCTGGAGAGCGGAATCTGCCTTGTCCCTAAACAGGCGAGTCCCATTTAACATCATGTCCATGAGAGATGACTAGACATCGCCTGAAAAACCTGTGGACAGTAACAAAGTGTGATGGTGACTTACAACATTGTAGCCAGTGGCCCGTTCTATGGAATCTGTGGTGTCTAGACCACGGTGAACTTGGCCGCGGCATGGCTGTCCTTGTTCACCTGGATGAGGACAGGACGGATATCTTCAGAAAGACCTGGGACACCCGTGTCCTGAATATTAAACTTAATTAATTAATTAATTTAAAAATAGTATTGAGACAGGGTTGGGGTACCATGCCTCCTGGCCCTTATGGAGGGGAGGTCCCAGGGGACAGACCCTGGGGATAGAAATAATTTGCTGCACTGGTTCTGTGTGGGATTTCGACCACTCCCATTGGAACCGGTGACCTCTCCCCTTTTCGTCTCTCCCCTTCGTGTGATCCTGTGGGAGCCAGAATGGACCCCAGTGCCCCCAAAGGAAGGTCACACGTGGTTAGGGGGTGGTTGGCCAGGCCCGGCACTCAACCCCACACTGTGCATGGCTGAAGGCCTTGTGCTGCAGAGGTTGGCTGCCTACAAGCAGTTGAACACAGGCCCTGCAGCCAACCTCACATCATGCATGCAAGCGAGGGTTGGTTATAATATAAAGGTCTTACTTTAAGTTTAAAAAAAAAAACAGAAATTCACTGAAAAGACCATAGGTTAAAGTGCTGTTACAGATGATTGAGTGAAAATGTCAGTCAATAACGTCATGTTTTTAATACAAAAAACACAGAAAGTCACCAGTTTTATTTTTCTGACTTTACTATAACTTGCGCCCTTGCTGGCTTATAACCTCACATATCGCATCACTCATGACATGTACAGTAACACCATTGATGGTGTCTCTGATTACATCATCGAATTTACGGCTGTTCAAATTGCTCTATAAACCAGTATAAGATTTGAAGTATGAAATTATGTACTAAATGGTGCTGAATGCTGTAAATAGTAAATTACTATTCATACACACAGACTCTGTTAGATGAGTCAAGGCCCTCCTACACATAGCCTTTTCCCTTTACAGAACACTTTGTGTTAGCCAAGCCCATGAGGCAATCAACCAGGTATGAGTGGGCAAGCCAGGGCTGCACCCAGTCTTTGCCCAGTGAGCAACTTTTTATGAAGAACCCACTGTGTCCAGACAACCAAGTTCTAGTAAGTGGTCAAACCCCTACTATTCGCAGGCTTTGTCCTGTACTTATTGTTTCACGGAAAGCCAACTTCTCATGGGCTATCACTCACATATGCATGGTTAAATATCTATTGCAAACAGTGCATAACATCTTCATGGAGATCCCACTTCCTCTGTGCTCTCAAGGCTCCTTAGGTGGTGAAGGCCCTACCACACACACCCTTTGTTCTGTACTGAATCATTTGTGGAAAGCTGACATCTCGTGGGCAATCAACCACACATCGGTAGAAAAATACCTCTTGTGAACAGTGCAGAACTGCTCCACAGAGATCCCTTGCCCTGTGCACACCTAGGGCCATTTAGGTGGTGAAGCCCCTGCTACGCACAGACTTCGCCCTGTACCAGAGCATTTTGCAGCTAGCAAACCTCTTGGGATAACTACATGGTGTGTACAGTCTTTATACCTTTGAACAACTCTTCATGTACAGACCACTCCCTCGAGACACTCAAGGCTCACCTAAGGTGAATAACCACCTACTACATAAACCTTTGTCATGTAGCGAAGCTTTTACAGATAGCCAACCTCTTTTGGGCGTTCAGTGAGACATGAGTCGGCAAGTCTGCATGTCATCAGGGAATGCAATAAGATGGTGGCCAAGGGTCACTTTTGTGAATCCTGCTTTGACAACCTAGTTTTATTTTCATTTCTTGACAAAGGTCTAACCCTTCGGGACCTCTCCTGCATACTCATTAGTGATAGGGGTGATCCTTTAGTCAGTTATCCAAACCTACAATTTGGTTCTCTCCTAAGATCTGGGTCTAGGTCTGCTGATGCAAAAATGGCACAGTGGATTTGTGGTTTGGCCAGATCCTTTGGCATCATAATCTTGAGATAGACCTGAGGACTGTAAGCACACAGAATGACTTATATGAGCATTCTTGAAACCACAAGTACTGCAAGAAAACTGGTGTACTTTCTGATGTTGCTATTTCCACGTCACCCCTGGGTTTAGTACTTTAGTTTTTATTTTTTGTAATATTTAACATAGGCATTTACAACTCATTTGCACTGTGTCACGGCCAGTGAATGAGACGGTATAGATCTTAAATCAAGCATTGAATGAATGGGAAAGTGTTCTCTCATTCAGCTGGGAATTTTCCAAATTTATAATCCCTAGATATTCCTCAGATCGAGATTGAAGGGTAAACCATCAATGTATCTATAATTGATCCTATCAAGTCCGTTCAGTACCTTTTTGTACTGCACAAAACTCAGGAGATGTGATTTACATAAAACTTAAAAATAATCTATTCTTTGGAAAGGTCTAGTTTCATGCCAGGTTGGCATTTATTTCAGTAGGTCTTTTTCCTCCACTGGAGCACTTATGTTCCGCTGGAACCTAAAATTAAAAATACCTTGTATTGTATGTGTTTATTCACACAAACTGATTTTCATTGAAAATGTTTTTCATTAGTGTTAATCTGGGAATGTATGTATAATATTTGCAGAACGCTGATGTGTCAGACTGCTGCACAGTGCACGTTTTGTTTGTAATAGGTTTCAAAACGTAAGTCCTGTTGTTGATTTTTAACGGTAACTATGCCTAAATGAAACAATCTTGGAACTTCAAATGCTTCTTTCTTATTTCATTTTTCTAAAATAATTGCTTTTTGTTCATGAGTGCAACAGAATTCTAAATTAATAATACATTTTACTTTTTAACAGCAACATTATCTTCTCTTGAATGGAATAGAGTAGTGGTTTGTTTCCCATACTGTTTCCCATAATAGCATTATATTTCAAGCAATACCTAGTATTAAAAAAAAAAAACTTTTTCTTCGACAGTAAAAAATGGTTTAAAATACCCTGACATAGGCAATTATCATACCTTTTCTGCTTTGCAGTAATCTCTGGAAACATCAGAAGCTTTTGTCGATTGATCTGGACAAGGTGGTGTTGCCCAATGCTCGGCAGAGCCGTCCCCAAGTCAGACCTCTCTCGCCCGGAGAAAGCGGTGCTTGGGACATTCCAGGAGGTTAGTGTCCGAATGTACAGCTGTCTAAAACCGCAGTCATAACTTGTCACAAAATTACTTTTGTAGTGAACTCCTATAATGTTTTCATCAGTTGGGATAGCCGTGTACAAGATTTTGATTTACTTGAATGTTTTTCGAAGCTCGGAGGGAGTCAGTGATGCAGTGTAGATCCCTGCTGTATGGGGAAATGTTGCTTCCTTTCATGGCATCACCACAGTGAAAGGCTAAATTTGTTTTGAATAGAATTCACTGACTTTGTTTTATCCTTGTTGTTATAAGTGTTATAATACAAATTTGAGTGTGAGACTGGCATTAATACAGTTTCTGTGGAAGAAAATTATGTTGGTCATAATGAGATGGTGTTTTACTAACACTCTGCTATTTTTGCCCATGCAAGGTATCTAAAGTCACTACCGGTAAATGTATGTTATTCCCCAGAGCAAAAGAGTCATTTGGAATTACCTGTAGTTGCAGTAACGACAGCTTCCCAACTGTTGGAAGTGTTGTTTTTGCCCACCTGAAAGTATAAATTTAACTTTTACAAAACATTTCCAATAATGAACTATTTGCTGCCATTTTGTTAATGGTGCAGGACCTCTAGTGGTGCAGCAGATGTCCTGACATTATCTTGTAGCATCACATTCTCAACTATCACTCTTGCACTTAACCTTTAACATGGACTATAAGATGCTTTGTTATTAAGTCCTGCCTCAGTGTCCGCACTCCTGTATTTTTATAGCATGGCAGGACCAGGTTGTACATTAGCACCCTTTGTAACACTATTCTCTGCTGTGTGGCCTCCAGAAGCAGTAAGAAAACGTTGAAGGTTACACTTCAAGGAATGGAATTTTGATTGGAGTTCCTAGTTAACAGATGGATCAAGAATCTGCAAGTCTCCCCGACTTAGTGCTTCCTTACTGGTGGAAACAAAGTCAGCTGTTTAAAGTTAATGTCCTACAACTCTAATGCATCTTGTGTAAGCTTGGCCTCTTTCACAGAAGTATTGAGTTTCAAACTCTTAACTTCACTATTGTATGCTTTCTGCAATACATGGCAGTTAATCTGCTTTCTGTCCATCAATTGAAGTATCAACCAAGTTGAAAACTCGATTTACATTGATTTATTTACTAATGTTTCTGGCATCAACAGAAAAATTGCATCTTGTTCCCAGGAAAAATAGTAATTTTTATGCATTATTTTCTTTTAAAGGTATAATGCCCGGGCGCTACAATCAAGATGTGGGACAAACAATTCCCGTCTTTGCTTTCTTTGGGGCCATGCTGGTCTTGGCGTTTTTTGTGGTGCAATTCAATAAAGCAAAGAGCAAGCCAAAGAGACGGAAGCCAAGGGTCAAGCGACCACAGATCATCCAGCAGTTCCATCAACCAAAGGCACCTTCTGTGTGACTGACTGCAGGCACCTAAAAAGATGGAGAGTGAAGTTTGTTCTCTAAGGAGACCAGCTGGGTTTGGCTTGTACGACAGCCCTACAAGAGCAATCACTTCATGTGCATTGCTGGCAAACAGACTCGCGTGATGGAATGTAAATATCACCTTTTCAGCAACGATATCTCACCAAAGACGTCCTATTCTCTTTAATGAAGGTGTCATTCTCTACATATCCAGCGAGAAGTATTGATTTTTTTTAAAGAAAGGCAGAAGAAAAACACACAAAAAATTGAACCGAAATTTAATAAACTATTTTCTATATTTATTATTGAAAAGTGAAGTCACTTTACGGACTTTGCTACTTGGTCGTCAAAATGAAACTCTTTCCTGATTCGTGTCTGACATGTTTAGTCTTCGATGGAAGAAGCTTGAAATCCACCTTACATGAAGGGGCTCGAATTGATCTGGAAGGGAATTGGGCACAAATTTGTGAGACATAGACCAGTTTATTTTTTATAATGGTTAACTATCAGGAGTTTTTTGTAATTCTTCCGGTTATGATTTCACTATTGTTGGTGAAATACATTTTCAATAAATATTCATCATCTACATGAAGCTGAAATCTTGCATGGTGTAATATATGTTTTGTTTATACCCATGATGTTTTAAGCCAACTTAGGAAGATTTCTGGAGATCAGATGAATGTTGCTCTGGTGCTCATTTCAGACAGAGGCTTGGTCTGTTTTAAAAGATGGGTGGTGAGGGAATCTTCTAAGCTTGCTACATCACCCACTTATCATGTTCTTCTTCTTTGGACTTCCTACTAGAGTACTATACTGTGACCAAGAATCCTGTATTTAGCTTTCCCTTGGGCAAATCACTGTGGTTTATCCTAGGGCACATTATTGCAGTCTCTATGGAATGATTTATAAGAGATGAAATGGGCTTTACACATACATGCCACCGCCAGAGAAAAGTTATTTGATGCATGGGCGCTTAATGCTATAAATATTTATGTTTCAAAGTTTTGATTAGTGCTTACGTTTGCAGATGAGACATAGCTTGACTGATGTACGATTGGTGAAGAGACACTTGATCTTGATTTTTGTCATGGAAGAAGTTTTGAGCATTTTACGGAAGCTCACAATGTACTCTCTGCTCAAAGCGCAAATGTTAACTGAATTTCAAGTTGCAGCTAGCCAGCTTCCTGTAGTACAAGGCTTCCA
Source organism: Pleurodeles waltl (assembly GCF_031143425.1). Lineage (NCBI taxonomy): Eukaryota > Metazoa > Chordata > Amphibia > Caudata > Salamandridae > Pleurodeles > Pleurodeles waltl. Next base: position 271,036,180 of record NC_090451.1, on the reverse strand, counting down.
CCATCAACTTAATGGCTGCTTTGAAATTTCAGGTCGGTAATTAATTTAATTTATTTAACGTTATTGAAGGACTTGGGACTGATGAATCTGAGTGTGCACTAAGTACTCTAATGCGAGTTGGCTTTGTGCTAGCACAAAGCCAGCTCACATTATAGTTCTTGGCAAAATGATTGCTCTTCATTTATTGGCTTGGGGTGGTAATGGTGCAGTTGCAGACAATTTTATGTATGGTGACTACAGTGTTAAATATGTGTTTGAGGCATGTGTGGCTGTAAATAGAGAGGTTTAGCATAATCCTGTCTCCCAGTGTTGGGCTCGCGTGTGTGCGAGTTGTTTTTCTGTGAAGAAAGTCTCTCGGGTCACGAGGTGGAGTGATTACTCCTCTTGCTGTCAATGCACATTGTCATCGACTCCATTGTTAGATTATTTTCTTCTATCGTTGGATTTGGACATGTGCTCCTCTGCTCCGGTTAAACAATGTGGTTGCCTGTCTTTCTTAGGCTTTACCGTCTATATTGTTCTCGATTGCAGCTTTTTCTCTGTCTCCATCTTTTCATAGACGTCGACATCTTAGGGGCTACCCGAGTCGGCTGCGGCCCCCCATGGTCCTTTAACCTTCAGGATGGACTTCTCATCTTCAGCATCCCCTCCTCACCATGTCCATCCAGTAATGGAACGGATGCCTTTCCACTTCTGCCCTATCTGCCACACCGAGTACCCATGCACAGATCTCCAACAGGTATGTAACTTGTGCCTCACCCCTGAACATGATCAGGCTACCTGCAAGGCCTGCAATCCTTTTGGTCCAAGAAGACACTGCGAGATCATCAAGCTTAATGCCCCAAAATGCCCTGAAGCAGCGTTGAAAATTAATAGAACCTGAGGACCTTCAAGAGGAGGACAGGCCCAGGCATCTCTTGCAAACAAAGACAACTTATCCCCCTCTGACAGCTCTGGCTCCTACATAGAGATGCAGGATCTCACATCCGGTCAACCCATGAGTACTGTGCCCCCTCCACCCGACTACCACAGTAGCATACCAGTACAAAGGGCAGCTTACCTACGCCAGATCGGCCAAAATCCATCATTAGGTCACTAATGCCTTCGGGCTGTTGTGTAGCTATTTTAGTTGTAGCTTCATACACATTATTTTAGCAAACTAGGTCTGCCACTGTGCACTTGAACCTAGACATATTTTATTCAGCTTCGTTTTTATATTTTAATAATAACCACATTTGCGGTCTTGTTTTATTTTTCTCTATCTAGCTGTTCTTTGCCTAGGCCAGCACTGCGTTCTTAAACAAGACATTTCTTTCACTCAGTGCCTTTCTCAAGGCTGCAGTAAGATAGGTTGCCGGCAAACGTGGTACGCTTTGTCTCTAATGTTCACAGAAACATACACACTCTTACGTGGGAATCCTTTCTTGGAACATCAGCTGTTTTATTATAAAAACACTAGTTTGACCCATGTACGTTAGAGGGAGATTCCAGCCAGATTACCACAACTGTATGCTTATCGCTGAGTGCTTTGCTGCAGCTGCTTATGTTGACTACAGGCCTCTTGCTCAGGTATGAGGGATGATGTCTTCCCAGGGGATCCTAAAGGGCAGAATTAGAGCTTAATATGCCGTGATCTAACATAGCCCAGACAGGAGCTATTCTTAACGATCATAGTGAAAATATGGTAGCGTTATTTTTATGTTTCACTCTCCTTGTCACGATTTTAATCCTGTCATGCTTCATCATCCTAGTTATTGCAATGCATGCTTTATCATCTAAGATGAAGTTACTTCAATAAAACCTTATTGAACTATATTCTGCCTCTGATTGCCCTTGCATACGTGAGACTAATGTAACTGAGAGGAACGGATGAGATCTGATTGACCACGATTTCCCAGAGGAGTCAATTGTGTCATGTGCTCGGTTGCTCAATCATCCCTGCTCTTGGGTGGAGAGGAGACACTGCTTGTTAGCCGGAACAAAACCTGGATTAGGCCGACAGGTGTCACCTGTAGTGGGTTCAGACTCAATCCCCCACAGTGCAAGTGATTCTGCCACCCAAATCCATTAGGATAATGAGAGCGTATGCGTCAGAGCCATGGTCGATACCAACCAACTGCCTAAGACAAGCCCAGTTCCGGATTGGCGACCAAAATACAGCAAAGCCCACACATTCCTGAACTGACTCCTTCTGTGTCTGAGCCGCGCCAACCTTCGGAGACGAAACTCTTGTCGTCGAAACACTGGTCCACCTTGGCGTCAAAAGCACGTGCTTCGGTCCCAAAACCCTCGGCACCGAAAACCTTGCTATCTGAACCAAAATACTACACTTTCAGCAAAAAAACACACAGTTCTGAGCACTATCGCAGCACAGTTCCTTTTGCCGCTCCAATTATTGTGGAGGCTCAAAATCCTCCCTTGAGACCTCAATCTCCTACCAGAAACCCAGGCACAAACCACCTCGCCTAGGAGATACTACAGAGGCTCCTACATGGGTCACAATTCTAGGGATAGAGACAATGGTGGATTCGCAAAACCCTCCCACACAACCACCAAACCCTGACTTGCTAACCATCCCCCGACCACATAACACCTGTTGGGACTCCAACTGGTCTTTCCCGCCTGGCGGAACATCATCTCCAACCTCTTGGTGTTGGATTTTATCCAACATAGTTATTGTCTGGGGTTCACTTTCAAACCTCCAAACATTCCACCTCGCAAACACAAACTTTCACCAGCACATCAACAGTTGGTCAGAGAAGGTGGTCAGGCACTCCTCAAAAAAGGTGCAATAGAACCATTGCAGCTCCGCGAGCAGGGCACAGGAGTGAATTCAATCTACTTAGTTGTTCCTAAAAAGGACAGGTCAGTGAGACCTATCTTGGATCTCAGACTCCTAAATGAATACATTCTCTCAGAGCACCTTCACATATTTATTCTTCAAGATGTTATCCCATTATTGCAACAAGGCGACTTCATCGCCGCACTGGACATCAAGGATGCCTAGCTCCACTTTGCTATTCAACCAGCGTATCGCCGATACCGCAGGTTTTCAATAAAGGGGCAGCATTTTCAATTCAAAGTGCTTCCCTTCTTCACCAATTGTCTTGCAGTAGTGGCTGCTCACTTGCTCAGACAAAACATACTGACAAAATGACTGGCTCATCAAAAGCTCAACTCGTCAAAAGTGCTTCCAACACACTCAGGCCACCATAAACAGACTTCATCAACTAGGATTTACCATCAGTGCAGTCAAATCCTACTTCCAACCTCTTCAAATACAACTCAACGTGGGAGTCATCCTTGTCTTAACAGTGGGGGATAGCCCCAGTGCCAGCAGGATTCATTCCTTTCAGGTGCTCATTCCCTAGTTGCAGCCTTATCAGCAAGTAACAGGACAGTTATGCGTCTCCTTGGTGCGATGGCTTCATGCATAGACATAGTACCTCATACCAGGCTGAACATGTGTCTGTTGCAAGAGTGCTTAGCGTACCAATGTACTCAAGTGGAGGGTCAAATGGAAGATCTAGAGTTGGTCAGCTGTCAAGCTTGCCCCTCTGCATTGATGGACCAGCAACAATCTCTTAAAAGGACAGCCTTTCCTAGACCCAGTTCAGCAGAGAACCATAACAACAGACATCTCCCTCATGGGTTGGAGAATGCATTCACAAGATCTAACTGTCCAGGGACGCTGGACACCCAGCCAGAGACATTGCCATATCAATCACCTGGAGTTTCTAGCTGTTCACCTAGGGCTTAAAGCCTTCCTTCCTCACCTGATTGGCAAGGTAGTCCTGATCTAAACAGACAACATGACTGACATGTGTTATCTACAAAAGCAGAAGGAGCACCAGGTCCCCTCAGCTTTCTCAATTAGCCCAAACCATTTAAAGGGGGCTCTCGGTACCACATTAAGTTGTTAGCCTACTACCTCCCAGGAGTGGACAATTACTTTGCAGATCTCCTCAGCAGGAGGCACCAACAAGTCCATGTGTGGGAACTAACCTGCAAGTCCTCCTCCCATACTTCCAGCATTTGAATCAACCACAAATAGACCTTTTCGTCACAACAGAAAATTGGAGACTTTGCTTCCAGTTCCCACACTCGCAGACCAGAAACAATGCACTGTGGATGAGCTGGTCTGGAATATTTCCTTAAGAATTTCAACCACCCCCAATGCTTATGTGTGTAGTTCGCAAACTTCAGCAGACATATCTCACTTTTATTCTAGTGGCTCCACCATGGGCATGGCAACCATGGTTCTTCACACACCTAGAACTCTCAGTAGTTCCCTACAGGGTACTGCTGAACTGGCAGGACCTTCTCACGCAGAGCCATGGAGAAATTAGACACCCAGACCCCAGGTTTCTCAACCTTGTGACTGGGCTCCCGAAGTTTTAGAGTTTATTTTTTCATCATGAATCTTTACATGCTGTCCATTGTTCCACCATCTAGTGGTTGGAACCGGAATTCTTCACTGTTTTGTAGTCTTTCTTTTATTTTATTTTGTAATTATTTTTTTTGGTTGTTGGTGGGTGTCAATGGAACCGCCCTTTGGTGTCCACTTATGACGTCGTCCTACTCCCTCCGGATGTTCCCAGCTTTAGTCACCATCTTCAGATTCTTTTTTTCCGCCATTGGGTCTGGATGTTTGCAGAGACTCTCCAACACGAAAAAAAAATATTGGAATAAGTCAGAAGATTTTCGGTGCGAAGTTCGTGTAACCGAAACAGATCATCAACAGGGAGCTGTGAAAGAGGGACATTAGAGAGCACTTTTCTTTTCAAACGACGGAGCGGTTTCAATGCCCGTTCAGGGGGGCCCATGTTCGGAGTAATGGAGAAAAGTCAGTTCCAGTTTTGCAAAAATTGTCACCATAAGTACGCCCAAAAAGGTAAACATCTGGTGTGTAACCTCTGCCTTCTACTTGAACATCAGAGTGAGGATCGCATCGCCTGTGCCGTGTTTGTGCTGAAAACCTTGAAGGTAAGAGCGAGACAGACAATGGCCCACCACGCTTTGCAGGGCCAGAATTCCACACTGTCTCTCAGAGATTTTGGGCTGTTGAGTGACGAAAACACTACTGGGGAGCAGTAGGTGAAACTTTGGAGGGTGATTGGGAGCTGCGAAAGAGGGACGTTAGAGAGGTGGGAATATCTGGAAGAAGTCGGACAATGCCACAAGGGGACCCAAATGGTGATTCCGTTGACGCCCACCAACAAGCAAAAAATCAAGAAAAGAATGACTACAGAACAGTGGAGAATTCCAGACGCAACCACCAGATGGTGGAATAATGCACAGCTTATGAATTTGGAAAATTCTTCAAGCTGCAAAACTGCACCTGCAGGTAAGAAATGTACTTTACTTCAGTCTTCCACAGCCATGTATGGACATTCTTAATCAAAGAAGTATGCAAGCTCAATACTTGGGCCTGTTATGCTGCTAAGTGGTTAAAGGTTTGTTGATTATTGTCATTTCAAACACATTGATCCTTTAACAGCCAAGGTTCAAGATATTGTCTACTATTTTTTTCATTTACATGCCTCTGGTTTACCTTTTACATCTATAAAGCTACACCTAGTAGCAGTAGCCACATATCTACGAAACAGACAACATACTTCACTATTCAGGATTCCAGTCATCAAAGCCTCCCTGGAAGGACTTAAGAGTTATTTCTCATAGGGTGCACCATCTCCCACTTAGAATCTCAGTATTGAATTAACAAGAAAAATTGACCCTCCGTTTGAGACCCTCCACTCTTGCCCCCTCCAGTTTTTCTCCTGGAAGGTATAATTTCTAATTGCTATCACTTCACTCAGAATTGTCAGTGAGCTTCAGCCATTAACTTAAGAAGAACTCTTCTTACAACTACATAGAGATAGGGTGGTACTGTGTACCAATCCAAAATTTCTTCCAAAGGTGGTGCCTCAATGCCACCTCAATCTATTGAATTGCCAGTCTTTTTTCCCCCTGACCTGATTCAGTTGCGGAAAGAGCCCTACATACCTTAGACGTTAAGAGCCTTCATGTATTATATTGATAGAACCAAAACATTTAGGAAAACACAACTCATTGTTGCCTTTTCAGAACCTCACAAAGAAAGGGTTTTTTCTAAGTCCAGTATTGCCCGTTGAATTGTTCAATGTATCCAAACTTGTTATGCTAAAGCTACCTGTCCCTCCTAGAGTTCACTCCACTCATAAAAAAGGAGCTTTGATAGCTTTTCTGGATGCTACACCCATAGCTGACCAATGTAAAGCAGCTACATGGGCTGCACCACATACATTAACAAAACATTACTCTGTAGATGTGCTGGTCTGTCAACAAGCTAATGTCGGCCAAGCAATACTACGTACATTATTTCACACAACTGTAACACCCACAGGTTAGCTACCGCTTATGGAGGAGGATTGTTTTACAGTCTATGCTAAGCATGTGTATCTACAGCCACACATTCCTCGAACTGAAAATGTAGCTTACAATAAGCATCTGTTTTGTCCCATGTATTGCTGTAGATTCACATGTGCCGATCCTCCTCCCAGGACACCAGTTTGTTACAGTTACATTTATGGGTTACCACAAACATTTTGAGCATGGACATCTCACTATACTACGCTCTGGTTCACTTTCCATCCTCACCCGCCTTGGGGGGGAAACCAATCTAACAATGGAGTTGATGACCATGCACATTACCAACAAGAGGAGGAGCCACTTTAGCTCGCGACTCGAAAGACTAAATTTGAAGAAAAACAACTTGCACACATCCGAGCCCAACAGTAAATGGCAGGACTGTGCTAAGCATATGAATCTACAGCACTACAGGCCACAAACAGTTGCTTTCTGGGTAAGTAACATTACCCTTCCTAATTCACTGTGTGTATTGTTCTCTGGACGTTAATCAATTTGGCAACAGGAGAAAGAAACAACATCCAGCTAAAAAAAGCACTGCCACTTTCAGTAACTAAGGTGCTTTTCTCATAGAGACTTCTGGGCACAGATTATTCACCTTTTGAAAATTTACCAGGCATCAGACTGGATCTCAGTAGTACTGCTGCATATTGGTAGGTGGCCCCATACGACTCCATACTTCTCCAACGAAAATGCCATGTGGAGCCTATGTAGGTGCTACTCCTGCATCCTGATGTCAGTTCCTTTCTTTCTTTGCCACCAAAAGCTCATAGATCCTGATGTGTCATCTTTTTGAGACCCGTTCCTAGGTTAAAAAATGGTTTTTCACTGTGCAGTGGACATGTCCACTTCCAAAACATACGTTTTAAGCACCGTGGGAACTGTTGCAAACACATTTCCGTGACAGCTCCTCACTCGATTTACCTATGGTGCCTAGAGTTGAGCCTCGTCAATGAACATAAAGGCCATACAAGACAGCAAGACATTGCTAATGACCAGAAGTCTCCATGCCGTGACCAGTCCAAGTCAAAAGTTTGGTCTAGGTCCCGTTCAGGATCCAGAAGTTGCTGCAGTCATTCCAGGGGTCTGTATTACTCTCAATCCAGATCTTCAGGTAAGTCAAAGAAAAAGCACAAGAAATATAAGCAGGACTCTGTCTCCTTCCTGCCACTATTCTTCCACCTAGAAGGTGTGGGGACTGGCACTGTACAGCCTGATCTCGCTCCTGAAGTTGTTTGACCTCTGAGCCAATCCGGCAACTTGTTCCAGCACAACCAGAGTTTCCAGGTCTATCTGCACTCCTGATCAGATTGAATATTACTGTGAGGCCATGCTACGATTCTATGGATCCTTGCCATCTCCCTCTGGTACACTTGTGGGCCCCAGAGAGCTCAACCTATGTTACTGCACCAGCTTGGACCCTCGAAGCCCATAACAGGGTCACCTCCTGCTGCAATCTAGACCCCTCCTCTGGTGCCAAGGTACACACTAGTCACTGGCACATCGACACAGACTTTGTTGATGCCGTAAGACAAGGCCCTGATTGTCTTTTGACATTGAGTCCGTTCCAGTTTGAACCGATCATAGTTGAGCAGGGCTGCCATACAGGCTTCAGGTTTTCAACTTGATCTGCGTCCTCAGTAACAAACACACACCCTGCATTAATGCGGTGATGAGATTGGTCAAACTTATCAAAAGGAGAATAGGTATGACCTAGTGGCCTTGATACTTCCCCTGAGTCCCGTCTCCTCAACCCCTGGTCCTGCTACTGAGGAGCTTCCTTCACCATGATTATGCTTAGGACAGATTACGTCCTTGTCCTCCAGCTCCCCACCTTGGAAGTCAAGATCTATGTACTCGAGGAGGTTCTTCAGCCACAGCAGAAATCTACTGAGCTCCTTTTATCATTTAACAAGACCTTTACTGGTACTTTGTTGGGGGCATGGCCCAAACCTTGCGCGGGCTACCCGCTCAACTGCCATATCACACAAAGCCACTGTGCTGCCCTGGGCGACCCTGCATTCTAAGTTCCACACCCCTCACCTAAAAGCTTGGACAGCACATTCTGAATGACTCCCACCAATAGAGAGTCAAAACAGGTGGAGATGTTTTGGAGTGAGGGTTTTTTCATCCACCAGCATCATGCTCAAGTCAGTGAATCCCAGTTGTCTGCTGAGGCGCTATTCTCATGCCCTTTGGGACTCAGTGATTTAGTTCCGCCTATGTATCTCTGACTATCTCCGACCCAGTCCTCGCCCAGGTCACACAGAGCAGTTGTGATGCAGCCAAGTTCACAATTCATTGTGGCGTGGACACCAGTGATACCAGTGTTGTCATTCACCACCACACTTCGCTAGGGTCCGCCAGATTTTCAGGCACTGTACAGTTGTCCATGATGGGCATGCAGTTAGCAGGACTCACCTATTTGGGGTTAAATGCAGGCTCCACTGTGAGCTGTTCAAGGAGAGTAGGGCCACAGCAAGCTTCATGAGCTTTTCTGCACACAATCCAGACACATCGGCCCCACTGTCTATTCATGACTTTGGCAGACGTACCTCATACCATCAGCCAATCCAATACAACCAGTAGTTTCACTGGCATGGTTCCAGGTGTGCAGGCCCTAACACCAGACAAGTGAGTTCTGAATAATATGCAGCAGGGCTACATCATACCTTACTCTTCTGCACCCCCATACCTTTCGCCGTCCCTCCAGGGACTGACAGAGGGCTATCTTTCCATTTTGCAGGTGGAAGTGCAAGCCCTTTTGGCAAAAGGAGCTATTGAGAGGGTGCCCACACCAGAAGTGGGATGTGGTTGTTATTGTCACTACTTTCTGGTGCCAAAGAACAACAGAGGTCTTTGTCTGCTTTTAGACCTGTGCCCTCTCAGCACCTTCCCTTGGAAGTAAAAGGTCAAAATGTTCATGTAGGAAAGTACCTCTTTTACCATGGACACTACCTACCCACCCCCCCCCCCCCCTTCACACACACACACTTTTACCTGGTTTCTGGGTGCAATTTCAACTGAAAGTGCACTGAGTCCCTGATAAACAGGTCCCCAGTGCTAGATTTCTTTACCTAAAACTGCACAGTCGTTTTTCTCAATTGGCAAACCTTTAGCTACCACTGTAAGTCCCTAGTACATGGTACCCCTGGTACCTAGGCCATGGGGTACTAAAGGAAGGCTACTGAAAGCTGCAGCATGAATTGTTCCACCCTCCGTGACCCCCTCACTAAGTGTTCACAGTGCTGCTTTTCGCAGGCTGCGTGTCTTGGTGCTGTCCTAAAATGAAATCACAACATGGCACACAGCCTGTGAGCCCTGTCCCCTTTACACTGCATGCGATATATGTAGGTCACCCCTAAGGCAGGCCTTCCAGCCCTAAAGGCAGGGTGCATTATTACATGTGAGGGCATACCTGCATGAGCATATATGCCCCTGCTATGTCATTATGAATTCTCAGACATAGTAAGTGAAGCCATTTTAAGTACATGTGTTGGACACTGGTCATTATGTGTTCCTCAGCTACATGATGGCTTAAACTGGCAATAGGGATGTTTGGTATCAAACATCTCATATTAATAAACTCTCTCTGAATCCAGTGAAGGATTTACTAATACATGCACTCAGAGGTCACCTTAGATGTGTCCCCTGAAAACCTGCCAACTCCTAGTGTGGGCACTGACTGGTCAAAACCAGGACAGCTATCCTAGACAGAGTTCTGGCCACCTGAGATGAGAGCCAATGCTCTCGAGGGTTCAGAACAAAAGCCTGCTCTGGGCAGAGGTGTGTCCTTTTCTCCCAGGCAGGATGGACAGTCCAGGGGACAGGGTTCTTCAAAGGCCTTGCTGCCTTTGAAATTCGACCCAGGCCTCTCCAAATGGTGAAGTAGGCTGACCCCCAGTTCCTGACCACTTTTGGTGGCAGGACTGGCAGGAAAATTAAGTAAATTAGAAGGTGTGTCAACTTCATGCCAGTCCCACCCCTAGGGTGGATGAGCTGAAGCAGACACTACTTTTTAAATTCCTCCATCTTGCATGGAAGGAGTTAGGCCAGAAGGGTTAGGGCTATGCCACTTCTCAAATGAAGGGGCCATTGAAAGGGTGTAGTCATCCTAAAGGTGAGTAGCCTATTGGCTGCCACCTAGCACTCCCTGTAATGCCCCTAAATTCAGTATTTAGAGGGCACCCCTGAACTCTAGAATCACATTCCTGTGACCTAATAAGAACCGGACAAGTCGCACAGCAGAGAAGACTGAAGACACCAACTGACTTGGCCCCAGCCCTACCGGCCTGTCTGCAGCCTTCAAGGAAACCTGCACCCAGAAGACAACTGTCCTACATCCCAGCGACCTCCAAAGCCTTGGGAGGACTGCCTGCCTATGATAAAGACCAAGAACTTCTGTGGACGGTGGACCTGTCAGAAGAAACCATCTTTAATGAAGAGGAAGCCTGCCTGAGGAACTGTAAAACCCGACACCAGAAGTGGACACTGCACCCGATGCCCCTGGCCTGAGTCCAAGTGTCCCACAGTTCAGTGAAGGTTCCTCGACACTTCTGACCAAGAGTCTACTGTGGACTAACCCCTGCCTGACTCCCCGGTGACGCCTGCAACCTAAATCGGAGGACACCCCCTGACCGCGACCTGCCTGTTAAGCTGATTTGGACTCAAAAAGACACCCCTGCTCCCGTCTGTGTCCCTATGACCCCTGGCATCTCAACTTACCTGGACAGCTGTGGGTTGACCTGAGCCTGCAGCCCATTTCTGAAAGCGATCTCTGCCATTGAATAACATTGGGTGCCTAATGCTGTGTTGGCGCTCTGCACCCAGCTACTCCTGATGGTGTAAGTTTGGTGCTGCCTTGTGGCTCCCCCTTTTACTTACCTTAACTCCAGGAGATCGACCCCTGATGCCGTTTTTCTCACCTGTAAGCAACGGTTCAGCACACCCTTATCTCCATAGAATAGCATTGGGTGCCCAATGCTGTTTTGGCACTGCACCCAGCTGCCCCTGTGCCACTAAGGGTGTAAGTTTGGTGCTGCCTTGTGGCCCACCTGGTGCTCACCTCAACCCCCGGAGACCAACCTCTGACACCACTTGTACTTACCTGGGAGCAGCGTGTCTTCTTCCCTCACCGCCAGTCTCCACTGATTAACATTGGGCACCGACTTTGAACACTGGACCCAGCCGCCCCGTACCTCTGTGGGTGCATTTTGTGTACCAACCTGATCCTTGCCCGGCGCTAGTCTAAAACCATGAAGACTGGGACTGTAATTTCTGTACTTCTTTGAGAATGCATCCTTATTTTCCTCCGATAGGTTAACATTGAAGACTCTGCTGTTTCAAAAATCGACAGTGCAATTTTCAAAGTATTTTTAATCTAAAAACTGCTTACCTTGTAACAAGGTTCTTTGGTTCACAACATACATAAAAGCAACTGTTATTTTACTAAATTGGTCTTGGATTTCTTCTTTGAGTGTATGTCTCATTTATTGCCTCAGTGTACAACAACTGCTTAACACATACTCATTGATAAGCATAACTGCTTGCCCATACTACCACAAAAAGAGCACTAGAGCTATCTATTTCTGCCTCTGCAAACCTTTTGGGATCCACTGGACTCTCTGCCCAGTGTACTTCATTTTTGTGCACTATATAGAGAGCCATCTTCCTACAGTTCATATTGTCCCTGGTCTGGTCTGCCATTTATCCTAGAGCCTGAATGGTGGTATTGATTCTACAGGAAACCTATTTCCATATACCCATCCTGCAGACTCTGGTTCATGGTGGGACAGAAGCATTTTCAGTTTGCTGTGTTCCCCATCAGTCCTGCCAGTGCCCCTTTGGTGTTCACATCATTGTCAGCAGTGGCAGCAGCACATCTTTTGGAGGTCATAGGTGCCTGCCTTCCCCTACCTCAATGACTGGCTATTGAAGGTGGGCTAATCCCAGTCAGTCATCCACCACCTCCAGACTGAGGCAACCTCCTGTCTTCTGTGGGGTTCACTATCAATGTATCAAAGTCACACCTGACTCATCAGAGCCATTCTGGAAATAGTTCAGGTCTGTGCCTTTCCCCGGGAAAGAGTCCAGGACATTCAGGCTGTGAACCTCATCTTTCAGCCTTGTTCCTGGTTTTTAATAAGGTTGTCTCGAACGCTGCTGGGACTGATTGTCTCCTGCATCCTGCTGGTCAAGCACACCAGGTGACATATGTGGGCTCTGCAGTGGGATCTGAAGTCCGGGTGGGCCCAACATCAAGGAGACCTCTCCGACCATTCAGATTTCAAATAAGACTGAGCAAGATCTGCAGTGGTGGTTACTGGACCATGATTGGGTCAGCGTCTATTCCCTCTCCTGACTTCAACCAGAGCTCACAATAGTGAGTGGTGCATTGCTTTTGGGTTGTGGTGGGAATCTGGGCAAGGTGGCAATAGGAGTCCTCCATATCAGCCATTTGAAGAGGGCCATCTGCTTGGCAATTGAAAGCCTTCCTTCATCCATCAAGGGAGGCTGGTGCAGGTGCTCAGGCACAAAACCACTGTCTTTTGGTAAAGCAACAAACAGAGCAGGGTGAGGTCATGGTCCATGGCCCAGGAAGCCTTGTGCCTCGTGAAATGGCTGGACTACTAGCATATTCCTGATGGTAAACCACCTGACAGTCTCACCGAATGCCAGGGCAAACCATCTCAGCCATTGGCACCTAGCGGACCATGATTGCAAGTTGCACCTGGAGGTGGTGCGAAGTCTCTTCCATGAATGAGGAGGACCGGGGCTCAAACTGCTAACCGCAGCTGAGAACGCACAATGTTGGCAACTATGCTCGTTGGGATTTCCAATGCGTCTCTCGCTCAGATGCATGTTGCTTCTCAGGTGTAACTCGGGGCTCCTGTATGCCTTTCTGTTGATACTACTCCTGCCCCCCGTTCTCAAGAAGATCAGGAAGGATGGGGCCCAAGTTATCATAGCGGTCCTGGACTGGGCACGGAGAGTATGGTATCTAGAATTCCTGGGCATGAGCATCTGTCCTGCAATCAGGCTGCCCCTCAGGTAGGGTCTGCTGTCACAGCAGCAGGGCATTGTTCTGCACCAGGGCCTTTGAAATCTCCACTTTGTTGCTTGGAGATTGAGCAACAAAGAGCTGAACACATTCAACCATCCCCCGAACATGGTTGATGTCAAATTGGCAGTTAGGCGTCCCTTTGCAAAATCTGTATAGGCCTGCTGTCAAGACAAATGTGTGGTTTGGGATGGTACACAGTAAGTTGACTTCCTCCAGGCAAAGTCATCTGATGTTTAGTTTGCTTGTTTTGTCACTAACCTGGCAAGGCCTTACTCTGGGCACAGTTAAAGGGTCTTTTGGCATTTTTGCGGTTGGCAGGGCAGCCTTCTTGAAGTCTCCAGTTATGCACTTTTTGAAAAGTTTATAACCTTTATTTCGCCCATCTTTGTCATGCCATAGTGGGACCTTAACGTGGTCCTCTATTCTAATGTGTGCTTCCTTTAAGTCACTTTGGAGCTGTTCCTTGTGGCTCCTCACCCTCAAAACAGTGTTCCCGGTCTCCTTAACATCAGCACAACATGTGATTGAGCTTCAAGCTTTTTGTGTCAACCCACCATATACCACCACCTCCCCAGACAAACCGGTTGTGCAGACACTAGCATCTTTCTTGTCTAAAGTTGTGACTCCCTTCAATAGTGGTCAAAACATCAACATGCTGGTATTCAATGCTCCGCAAGGAGAGGAAACTCCATTGTTTGTATCCCAAGACAGTAGCAAACAGCACCGGACAATCAATCATAGTATTTATAAAGCGCGCTATGTACCCGTCAGGGTTTCGAGGCGCTGAGGGGGGGGGGGGGGGGAGGGGAGCGCTGCTGGTTTATCGGTCGAAGAGCCAGGTCTTGAGGAGCCTTCTGAATGCGAGGAGGTCCTGGGTCTGGCGAAGGGATGTGGGGAGAGAGTTCCAGGTCTTGGCGGCGAGGAAGGAGAAGGATCTGCCGCCGGATGTCTTGCGCTGGATTCGGGGTACGATGGCGAGGGCGAGGTTGGCGGATCGGAGTTGACGTGTTGGGGTGTAGAAGTGAAGTCTGGTGTTGAGGTAGGAGGGTCCGGTGTTGTGAAGTGCCTTGTGAGCGTGGGTCAGGAGTTTGAAGGTGATCCTCTTGTCTACCGGGAGCCAGTGGAGTTCCTTTAGGTGAGGGGAGATGTGACTTCGGCGGGGTATGTTGAGGATCAGTCGGGCGGAGGCATTTTGGATACGTTGGAGGCGTTTGATGTCTTTGGTTGGGATGCCTGTGTAGAGTGCGTTGCCGTAGTCAAGTCTGCTGCTGACGAGGGCCTGGGTCACCGTCTTTCTGGTTTCTGTTGGAATCCACTTGAAAATTCTGCGGAGCATTCGGAGGGTGTTGAAACAGGAGGAGGAGACGGCGCTGACCTGTTTGGACATGGTGAGGGCGGAGTCCAGGATGAAGCCGAGGTTTCTTGCGTGGCTGGCAGGGGTGGGTGGGGGTCCGAGGACGGAGGGCCACCATGAGTCGTTCCAGGCCGAGGGAGTGCGTCCGAGGATGAGGACTTCCGTCTTGTCGGAGTTGAGTTTCAGGCGACTGTTGTTCATCCAATCGGCGATAGATTTTAGTCCCTCGTGGAGGTTTGTTTTGGCGGTGAGCGGGTCTTTGGTCAGGGAGAGGACGAGCTGGGTATCGTCGGCGTAGGAGATGATGCTGAGATGATGTTGGCGGGCCAGTTGAGCGAGGGGGGCCATGTAGATGTTGAACAACGTGGGGCTGAGGGAGGATCCTTGGGGGACGCCGCAGATGAGGTTGGTGGCTTTGGAGCGGAAAGGGGAGAGACGGACTCTCTGCGTTCTGTCGGAGAGGAAGGATGAGATCCAGTGGAGGGCTTTATCTTGGATGCCGGCTTCCTGGAGGCGGGTCAGTAGGGTGCGGTGGCAGACGGTGTCAAAAGCGGCTGATAGGTCGAGGAGGATGAGGGCTGAGGTTTCGCCGTTGTCCATTTGATGTCTGATGTCATCTGTGGCGGCGAGGAGGGCGGTCTCAGTGCTGTGGTTTCGTCTGAATCCGGATTGTGAGGGGTCCAGGATGGAATTTTCTTCGAGGAAGTGGGTGAGCTGAGTGTTGACGATCTTCTCGATGACTTTCGCTGGAAAAGGGAGGAGAGAGATCGGACGGAAGTTTTTGAGGTCGTTTGGGTCAGCCTTGGGTTTTTTGAGGAGGGGTTGGATTTCTGCGTGTTTCCAGCTGTCCGGGAAGGTGGCAGAGGTGAAGGAGAGGTTGATGATCTTGCGGAGTTCGGGGGCGATGGTGGCGTTTGCTGTTCTCAGATCTTTGTGAGATTCCCTGGAGCGAAAAAAGGCAAGCCTGTGCAGAAGAGAACCATCTTCTGCTGGATCGTGCTCCACATTCAGATCTGATACATATTAGCTAAATAGCAGCCCCTGAAGGACTGCATGTTTGTTTTAGTAGGTCAAAAGCTGCTACCACAGTGTTGGCACGTGGAGTTCCTGTCATAGACATTTGCTGGGCAACTACATGGGTGTCCATTCACGAAGCACTATTGTCTGGATGGTCAAGTTCTACAAGAGGGGTTTGGTGCAGCTTACATCAAATTCACCCCTTCCAAGTTCAATTGCATGTTGTCCTGTTGGTTAGTCTGTCCCTCGCTCGGCAAGGCTTGCTTTGGGCTCATTAAATGTTATCTCTTGACCTTCCTGCAATTGCCTGATCAACCTTCCTTGTTTAAATCGCCAGTTGTGAAGAGGTTTCTGAAAGGATTGCAGCATCTGTTTCCCCCTTCTCCTTTTGTATACCCCCTATGGGACCTCAACCTCTTCTTTGCTTAATTAATGTCTGCTCCATGCGAGCCACTCCACAGCTGTTTCCTTCGCTCTTCGCATCAAAACTATGTTCCTAGTTTCCACTGCCATAGTCTTAGCATAGCGAGCGAGTGAGCTTTAGGCTCTGTGTGTTCATCCAACATACACCACCTACTTCCTCAATAAACCCTCAATAAACTGGTTCTGCAAACTTGGGTATCCTTTCTTCTGAAAGTTGTGATGCTGATCCAGGTCAGTAAAATCATCACTATGCAGGCGGTCTATACCCTACCTCACCGCTCTAAGAATGAGAGACTTCATCAGTTGGACCCAAAAGAGCACTCAGTTTCTAAATTGATTGTCCTAAAGAGCACCTGGTGGACGATCAGCTCTTTGTTGCATTCATTGGAGCGAAAAAAGGCAAGGCTGTACAGAAGCATACTATCTTGCTCTGTATCGTGCTCTGCCTTAAAATGTGCTTTCACATTAACTAAAACGCAGCCTTTGTAGGGATTACGTATGCATTTTGCCAGGACCCTGCTGCTACTATTGTGCTTGCATGCTGCCTCCCGGACCTAGATCTATGCCAGGTTGCTAAGTGGGCATCCCTCTGCACTTCACAAAGCACTATTGCCTGGACAGCCAACTCCTCTGAGAAGGGCACTTTGCCTGCTCAATCTTGCATTGCTTGAGTCTATTCACTGACCCACATCCAATAGGTACTGCTTTGGTATCTATTCAAAAGGTGAGGAGTCTGCGGCTAGAAGCCTTTATCACAAGTTACTTTGTTAATACTTTTTCTGGTACAGACTGTCTAGCCACAGATTCCCAAAAGACCCTCCCATCTTCTCCATACTGTACATTAGATGCAGTCCATTAGCAAAATCCCAAGTCTGGGAGTCTTCACAATGATCTCATCACTTTGCTTTTAGGGCTCTGCATCTAGCTGTGCGGACTATCTTGAAAGCAACTGACTGTGTGTGGGAGTGGGGTCTACATAGGATGTGCACACCATTTCAGGAGCAGAGCAGTGTCAGAGCCATAGAGTGCAACTTGCTGGCACGCAGAGGTACTGCTGGAAAGTATTTGGATCCAGTCTGACGCCTGAGACATATTCAAACAGCGGGGAATCTGCGGCTATATAGTCTCTACCAGAAAGAGCATTACCGAAGGTAAGTAACTTGTTCATTTATACCTTACAACTAAAACTATATGCTATGGGTTTATAATCAACATTCCTGGACGAGAGGGCAAACAAATATACCTGATAGAGATGTCTTGCTGCAGATTCCTTACCTTAGAATTATCCTAGATGTCAGACTGGATCCAGACGCTTTTTTCGTGAGCTCTACCCCTGCGCGCCAGTAGGTGGTGTTGATCGGATCTGCGTGCGTCGTCTGCACTAAAAATGACATCTGCAGCACTTGTATATGCACCATCCAGGCGTGCCAACATCCGTTTTTTTTTCTGTGTCAACCAGCTCAGATCCTGGAAGAACTACCCCTTCCATCTTTTTTGACTGAGCTTTTTTCAACGTTTTGTCTGTTTTTTTGAGGTTTTCTGCCTGGAGTGACAGGATGTCATCCAAGAAGTCTGGCTTCAAGCCCTACGGCACCTGTCACCGGCCAATGTCTGTCCCGCACCTTGTTTGCCTGTGGTGCCTCGGTGACCACAACCCGAAGTCATGCTCCAACTGCAGTGCGATGAACCCGAAGACATTGAGGGAGTGCTCCCTCTAGTTCATGGTGGCACGTCATGTGACTTCACGCTGGTCGAAGTCCCAGTCCAGAGGAAGGTCTCTGGAGCGGTCACAGAGTCCGAGGTCATCCTTCCATGCCAAATCTTGGGGACACTCGGGTAAGCTCAAGAAGAAGTCAAAGCGTGCTTCGACTTCTCTGTGTCCGTCCGCTGATGAGAGGCAGGAGCATCCAAATTCTAGGCCTGGCTCAACTGTTGAGTCTTGGCTGACTCTACTCTTCCCCCACGTTTCCAGGAGCTAGAGTGACCCCTGCCCAACTCAAGGAGTTTTATGATGCCATGTGTGCCATATTTGGACAGCCCGACCCCTCTGGCGTGTCTTTGGACCGACAGTGTCAGCAAAGGCCCATGCTGGTTCTGCACCGATGGCTCTGGTGCCAGTGGGGCCCCAAGGTTCCACTTCTGGATCCAGACCAATGTCTGTCCTGCCACCTCAATCTTCCCCTGTACTGGCCCTGATGCTGAGGCTACTAGTACCGCCGCTCACTGGTGATGCCATCCCCGTTTTGATCCGACTCCGATATGGAGCCAGAGGGGCGTCGCTCAACGCTGTATCTGGTACCCGTGGAAGCCTTGCTTCTCCGGTCAGATCCTGAGCCCTATTCCTATGAGTTTGGTCTCGGGAGGAATGGGTCACTGGACCCTTTGGAACTCCATCCTTATGAAGAAGAAATGGACTGGTGTGAGGAACTGGGTGAAGGCAGTGGCCTGCTTTTTCCCCTCTACTGTGGCTACAGAGGAGGGAGCATCTTACGCAATGGTGGTGTGGAGGGCTGTTTAGGTCCTCGACCTTCAGTTGCCCTCAGTGGCGGTCAAGACTAATGTCTTGACAGAGCGCTTCAGCTAGGAGTCTCCCTTTCTGCACCGTTTCTTCCATTTAATGAGCCTCTCATAGATGTCCTCTTGGGTACCTGGTCCAAACCCAACACAGGAGCTCCTGTGAACAGGTCAATCGCTTGTCGCCACCGCCCGGAGGACTTGAGTTCCCTCACACAACACCCCACCGCTGAGAGATTGGTGGTCCAGGCTTCCACCTCCCATGTCAACCCTGGCACGTTCGCTTCAGCTCCACTGGATAGGAAATCCAAGAGGCTGGAGACACTTAGAAAGAAGATATTTTCTTCCACCAGCCTAGCATTGTGGTCTGCGAACACTGCATGCCTCTTCGGCTGCTACTCCCACACTTTGTGGGATACGTTTGTGCAAATGCAGCCTACGGTCTTGGAGGATGCCCGAGCCATGCTCTTCCAAGCAGTAGCAGACGGGAGAGATGCAGCAAAGTTAAGCATCAGATGTGGACTCTACAGGACCGACTCACTAGGCAGAGCAGTTTCATAGAAGGTGGCCTTTAGCCGCAGTATCTGGTTGCGCACTACTGGCTTTTCCGGGGATGTCACGTCTTCTTAGATGGACATGCCCTTTGATGGCTTCTGCCTCCTTGGAGACAAAGCGGACCCGGGCTCGAGAGTTTTAAGGACTGTTGGGCTACGGGCTGGTCTTTGGGGTTATCTTTCACCAGTGCCATCCCCAGTCCGCTTTTCACCTCTTTCGTGGCCTTAGAAGGGGCAACCAACTGCTCCAGTTCCCACCCAGTCACCATGCTACCCTGCTGCTCATGCTTCCCTGCCCCTGTGTGGCTGAGGTCATGGGATCCACAAGCCTTGTGGATCAGAACCCAGAGGTCGGGTCAGTCCACCACCCCTCCGGCAGCCTCCATACACTCCTAATCTGCCCTTAAACCATCACAGGTACCCAGTTGATGGCAGGATACATCATCACCTGCCCCAGTGTCAGTTCATAACAGGACAGGTGGGTTTTGCAGTTGATCCAAAAGGGCTACTCCCTCCCCTTCCAGACTTATCCTACCCCTATGCCACCATCTCAAGACAGGCTGCTGAAGAGTCATCTTTTTCTTCTTACCAAAGAAGTTGTAGCTCCCTTGGCCAAGGGAGCTATAGAGAGGGTCCCGGCACCAGAAGTAGGTCCTGGCTGCTATTCCTGGCACCAGAAGTGGGTCCTGGTTGCCATTCCTGCTACATTCTGGTGCCGAAGGACAGCTGCCTTTGTCCTAACCTAGTCCTGTGGCCCCTCTACTACTTCTTCAAGAAGGAGAAATTCAAGATGCTCACCTTGGCTCAGTTTCTTTATGCCCAGGACCCAGGAGACTGGATGGTAGCATTGGACTTGCAGGATGCATATTTTCAGATCCTTACCCATCCTGGCCACAGGTGCTACCTGCGGTTCGTAGTCTGCCATGAGCATTTTTAGTTTGCTATGCTCCTTTTTGGCCTGACCAGCCCCCTTTGGGTGTTCACCAAGGTGATGGCGGTGGTTGCAGCTCATCTGCGGGGATCAGTGGTGCCAGTCTTCCCCCATCTCGATGACTGGCTTTGAAGGCGGGCTCGCCGCAGGCTGTCGTCTCCCACCTCCAGACTACATCGGACCGTCTGCATTCCTTGGTGTTCACTATAAACGTGCCAAAGTCAC
Source organism: Pleurodeles waltl (assembly GCF_031143425.1). Classification (NCBI taxonomy): domain Eukaryota; kingdom Metazoa; phylum Chordata; class Amphibia; order Caudata; family Salamandridae; genus Pleurodeles; species Pleurodeles waltl. The sequence continues at coordinate 271,015,691 of NC_090451.1, read as the reverse complement.
ACCTGATTCCCTCTCAGTGGCTCCCTTTTATCAGAGCTGTTCTGGACACAGTGCAGTTTCAGTCCTATTCTCCCAAACGGGTTTAGGATATTCAGGCTATGATACCAATGTTTCAGCCTCTATCCTGGATTTCGGTGAGACAGACTCTGAGACTTCTGGGACTTATGGCCTACTGCATCCTACTGGTGACAAATGCATCTTGGCATATGCAGACTCTTCAGTGGGATTTGAAGTTCCAGTGGCCACAGCATCAGGGGAATCACTCCAACATGGTCAAGATCTCAGAGGGAACTGTGAAAGATCTGCAGTGGTGGTTGACGAACCACGATTGGGCCAGAGGAAGATTCCTTTCTGTTCCCCAACCAGATCTCACAGTAGTGACAGATACATCACTCCTGGGGTGGGGCGGCCATCTGGGAGAGGTAGAGATCAGAGGACTGTACATCAATCTGCTGGAGTTGCGGACAATCTGACTAACTTTGAAGGCCTTCTTTTCTTCCATCTGGGTAGGCTAGCGCAGGTGTTCACAGCCAACACAACTGCCATGTGGTACTGCAACAAAGAGGGCGGGATGGGGTTGTGGACCCTATGTCAAGACCTCTGGACATGGCTTGGACATCAGGGCATTTCCCTGGTGGTTCAACAACTGGCGGTCTCTCCGAATAATGAGGTAGAGAAACTCAGTCACAGATGCTTAGCAGATCACGACTGGCATCTCCATCCAGAGGTGGCACAATGTCTCTTTCAGGGGTAGGGAGAGCCTTGGTTAAATCTGTTTGCCTCTACCGAAAACACGCAATGTCAGCAGTTTTGTGTGCTTGAGTTTCCGAGGCAGCTCTCGCTCTGTAAACCTTTCATCTAGAGTGGAGCTCAGGCTCCTGGACACCTTTCCACCCATACCACTCCAGCCCAGAGTTCTCAAGAAGATCAAGAATGACTGCCCCAACACATCCTTGTTGCTCCAGATTGGACACACAGAGTCTGGTATCCCGAGCTTCTGCGCATGGCAATCGATCCTCCGATCAGGGTGCCCCTTCCAGAGAATCTTCTGTTGCAGCAGCAGGGGAAGGTTCTCCACCTGAACTTGTCCACTCTCTGCCTTCTAGCGTGGAAGATGAACAGCAGAGGTTGACAGCTTTCGACCTTCCACCTGATGTCTGCGATGTTATGTTGGCAGCCAAGCGTTCCTCCACCAAGATAGTATACGCCTCCCTTAGGAAGAAGTTTGTGGCTTGGTGTTCTGACAGAAATGTTGACCTCCTTTCTGCTCCTCTTTCACAGGTTCTTCTGTTCTTTCTCTCTCTGCTCTGGGCTCTCTAAAAGGTTGTCTTTCCACTATCTCTGCATTCCTCAGATTACCTGATCAGCCCTCTGACGTTCTTAATGTGTGCTCCCTTTGATCTGCTTCACAGTCCCCTGTGTCTACTCACCATCAAAACAGACCTCCTTGTGGCTATAACATCTGCCTGACAAGTTAGTGAGCTGCAGGCCTTATCATCTAAGCTGCCCTATTTGTCCATTTATCATGACAAAGTGATGCTTCGAACATGGGCTTCCCTTTACCCAAAGGTGGCCTTGCCCTTTCATGTAGGCCAAACCATCACCTTGTCTACTTTCTCTGCTCCCCCTTATCCTTCCAAGGATGAGCAGCATCTCCATCTGGATCCCAAACGAGCGTTGTCATTCTACCTTGACCACACAGAGGAATTTTGGGTGGACGATCAATCCTTCCTGGGGTATGTTGGAGCCAAGAAGGGCCATGATGTGCAGATTAAAATCTGCAGCGCATTGACCAAGAAGCAACCTCCTGAAGGTTTGCGCCCTCTTCCACCAGAACCAAGGCTGTGACCACTGTGTTAGCATGCGGAGTTCCAGTCCTGGATATCTGCCAGGCAGCAACGTGAGCATCCCTGCACATGTTTACTAAACATTACTGCCTGGACAGTTAGCTCCGTCGTGATGGGCATTTTGCCTGTTTAGTTCTGCAGGAACATTAAAGGGTAGATGGAAAGACTACTCATCTGGCTACAGACAATAAAATCTAAGGAAGCTCCTCTTTCTGAGGAGGGTAGTGATGACTCTATTAAGACAGAAAACTCCTGAAAAGACAGAGTGCCTCCAGGATCACCTAAAAAGGTGAAGAAAACTCATCATGGGTCATCAGGTCAGTCTAAGTCATCAGAGGCTCACAAGTCAAAAAGGAGAAAATCTCCTTGGATTAGGTTCAATCTGAGCCTAGTACTCGTGTAAGGGTAGACTTACAGTTAAAAAAAAGTCATCCTCTACCTTTGACTGTGAAGCCACACAAAATACCTGCAAAACTACACCTTGAATTCTCATCAACGACGGCACCATCATCTACATCAATGACGACGACAGTGCCAATGTTAAGTACGATTACAACAATGTCGACTTTTGCTTGTGTGGCACATCGCTGATCATTTCCTCGTCTCTGATAGCATCACCAGCGATACTTTCAACAGGAATATTGTCAACAGCAGCACTGTTGACCAAGACATCATCGACGATTGCACTGTCAACGAGAAAGCCTCGTCGATCTAGGTACTGTCGACAATGGGAAAGCCATATCCAAAGATTTCAGTGAGACCACTGAGGCTGTTATCGACAACACTTTCAAAAAAAGAAATAATAGCGACAGAGCTACTGCAACCTGCCCACACATCGCCAAGTCAGGTCCCTCCACTTTCACGGGTACATCTCCTTGATGAAGAGAAGTCGGCTGATGACAGTCCTTTTGGGGCAGCACATTGTCATCTGAATTGCACATCAAATGTCAGGAAGATGACAATGAGAAGAAGTTGTATGAGGATCAATATTATCCACCCAGACTGGATCAAATCCTGAACATTACAGGGTCCAGTATCCAAGTTATGGTCGCCAAGAGAACCATAAGGATTCAATACAGATGCCACTTGCTCTGTTTTATAATCTTCAGAGCATGCTTCAAGATTATTACAGGAATTATCAGAGCCTGCGCCAGTTACTTCTCCATCACAGCCAGCAAGACCAATGCAGTTGCCACAGATGCAAACCCCTAAAATGGACATGCCACTTACCCTTACATCACCTGCAGCTCCAAAATGAATACCGGCTATGACCTTAGCAGAACCACCAGCATATGCTGCTCCTTCCTCTGACAAGGATAGGGAAGAAGGAGAGATTGCGGACATTTGACCTGTTACCAATAAATGGGACCTTATCCCAACACCATAGCCACCTGCACCACAACCAGTGGATTCTCCACTGGACAACATTAGAGGTTTTCACTGTCTGGTGGAAAGGGCAGCTAAAAGGTTCCAACTTCCTATAATGACAAAGTAGTTGGATTATTTCCTTTATGACTTTAAGGAAACTAACAAGAAATCGGTCAGGGCTATTCCTTTTGTTGACTTTATTTGGGAGGAAGGTATTTAAACCATGAAGAATCCAGCCACAGTATCAGCAATATTGCCTAGACTAGTTAAGAAGTATAAAGTACCGGATGATTCACCAGCATGCTTAATTGGTCACCCTAAACCTGACTGGCCCAACGTTGTTAAAGGAACCCTTCTGCACCCATTTCCACGCCATCAGACAGGGAAGGTCAACGCTTGGACAATATTGGAACCTCTTCTTCTCCCTGGCAGCCACGGCTGTTAGAACAACCAATTCACTATGATAGACTAATGTGGCCAGACGTTGACACATACATTGATCTCTTACCAGACGTAAGAGCTGAAGCCAAGAAGATATTGCAAGTAGGAGAGAGAATCTCCTTGGAGATGACTATGCTATTTATATGTCTTCAACTGGATTTTCACAGCTAGAGAGTGCAATTGTACTTTGGAGGCAAGGATGGCTGAAAGCAACATCATTCAGGCCAGAAATTCAAAGTAAAATCCTTGATATGCATATGATGGTGAAGCACTCTTTGTCAAGCATGTGGATGATGCTTTGCAAGTGAATAAGACAGACACAGATACTGCCAGATCACTAGATACATTACAAATAAGGAAGCAGCCCATTTGGGGAGCAAGAGCAAGAAGACGCGGTCTGTATTCCTACAAAGGGGGATACCGATTGTTCAGGCTGCAATACCAGCCTTTTCAAAATCAATGCAGACCAGTGTACCCCCAACAAAGGTTTAGCCATCCACCAGTAGCAGCATACACCAAACAAGTAACTATAGGAAGCAGCCTTCTCAAGGAATGAACACTACCTGAAAGCAATGATCCCTTAAGAGTGCCGGTTATCCCCTGCAATTCCCTGAGCTACATTGTGGGCAGAATCTCAAACTATCTGGGTGTTGGATTTGGTCACTTACGGACACACCTTAGAGTTCATCCAGAAGCCAGAAAATACCCCTCCCCCTGAAAGGAGCTCCCCTTTACCATCTGAGACTGCTGCTGCAAGAAATATCAACCATGCTCAGCAAGGGTGCAAAAGAAAAGTTTCTGGTTTCCCAGAGGAAAAAGAAGTCAGGAGAATGGCGCCCCATCTTAGATCTTCGAAAGCTCAACAAATATTTAACTAAGCAGTCCTTTCGCATGGTTAATCTGCAGGATAACCTGCATCTTCTCAATCATGGGGATCACATGACAGCACTATATGCCCAGGATGCTTACTTCCATATCCAAATCCACCCAAGCATTGCATGTTCCTAAGATTCAAGGTAGCCATCACTCTACCAGTTTAAAGTACTTCCTTTCGGACTGAAATCAACATCCTGTATCTTCACGAACTGCGTGGCTCCAGGGGCAGGTAATTTGAAGCAAAAAAAGGCTCACCGCTATTCCCCATACATAGACGATTGGTTGATAAATGCAGCCTCGACAGGCAGCAAAGGCTAAAACAGCTTGTCGCACATTTTTTTAGCAGCCTGTGCTTACTGTCAATGAGGAAAAGTAATCTCTCAAGCTCTCAACAACTTTCATGTTCTTGGGAGAGAATATAGACATGAATCAAACCAAGGCATTTTTCTGAAAGGAAAGGCAGATACGAATTCAGTGGTTAGTGTAAAAAATGCTCAAAGAGTCCATTTCAGTTTGCCTTCACAAGTTGCTACTCAGAATGATATCCTCTTGTAATCCACTAATTCTGAATTGCCACCTTTAGATGCAACGTTTGCAAGAGGAACTAGACAGACAATGGCTGCAAGTACAAGGGTTGTTCAGCATTGTCATTCAGATCACTCCAACCAGGATAACATCCTTGGAGTGATGGAGACAGAACACAAACCTGTCTAAGGGATTAACATTCCTGCCTCATATCCCTAACTTTGGTATCATCACACACGCAGCCCTGGAGGGATGGAGCACTGATCTGCAGAATTTAACAGTCAGTGGAAAGTGAAACCAACTTCAGATGAAAACGCACATAAACATGTTGGGGCTCAAAGCCATAGCATTGGCTCTGCAAGCTTTTGTGCCCAGGACAGAGAGATCTTCATTACTAATTTGTGGAGACAACACTACCAGTATGCATTATTTAAACAAGCAAGGAAGAAAAGATCACCATCTCTATCAAAACAAGCACAAGAGTTTTGCAGATAGGCACTGCAGCATCAGATAGCACTAAAAGCAGAACTTGTTCTGGGAACAACCAAGTCCTAGCAGACACATTCAGCAAGAGGAACACCAGCTGTCATGAATGGGAGCTCAACCAGGAGGTTCTATACTACATCTTTGATTGTTTGGGCAAACCAAACCTAGATCTGTTTGTGACTTGGGAAAATCGAGAATGGCAGTTTTACACAAATTGGCACCTGCAGCGGGGGTCGAGGATTTTTGCTTATGCTTTTCCCCCCAATATGTTGATCCCAAGGCTCCTCAAAAGGATGAGAAGGGAACATTATCCCATAATTCTGATTGCCCCCAGATGGCTTAGACAGTCCTCTTCACAGAGCTCCCGCTACTATCAGAACAGATCCATATTCAGTTGCAACCAATACCAACACTGTTGACAATGAACGACAACCCGACGTCCATACGTTTCTCTTTTTCTACTTCACTCAAGGACTTAGCAAACTATTGGTCTGGATCAGGGTGACTGAGCTTGGGGTCTGAGACTGGTATGGGAGCCTAGTCTTCTATCAGCAGAGTTGGTGACAGCACCACTATGGACGGAGCTGGCGTGGACCTTGATACAGGCCTGGTAGTCTGTCCCAATGGGGCAGAAGCGCTTCTGGTTAACAGACTAGTAAATCCCTTTGGGCCTGAAAGTGCACCAGGGGAAGCTGTGATTGCACTAAAAATCTGCATTACCTCCTTGAAGCCTTTGCATACATGTAAATGTAAATAGTAGGAGGACTGTTTGCAAAGACCCGTTTCATGCAGCCAGATTTTAGCATGCTGGGTGGTGAGGGTCGTGAGTCTTCTGGCCACTGCCAATTGTGCCCACTTATTAAAAGTCACTTTTCAAAAGTACTTTTGCAGACTGACTTCAAATTGAGTTGTTGGACTTCACAAAGCAGGGCACCCTTGCACAAGACCTCCTGTTTGATGATCCCTTTGTCAAAAAGATGAGCATATTCATGGGCAGTTTTAAAGCACTGGAGAAAGCACATCCATCTCTTCTAAGAGTTTTCGCTGCTAAGGTTTTCATCATGGCTGCCTAAGTAAAGGCCAGCTTGAGTGGAGAAAGTTTGTTTTGGAAGAGGCCTTAGGAGTCGGGTTGTATCTTCAGTAACAGGACAAAAGGAGAGACAGTCTGTCTTTCCACTAAAGAGCGCACGCAGGTCATGGCAGACCATGGGGAAGAACTTGAAGGCAACCAGATTCCTTGGCGCTTGTAGTTGAACACCCAGGTGACCCACTCATAGGGCCAGGCTGGCACTCTGTAGAAAACTGCCTAAGGATTTCACAGTATTCCATAATATTACAGTTGATGTGATGTCATCACTTCAACTCCTACAATAGTCTGAAACTGCCCTGTTGGCTACACCCCCAATTAGGTGGTAGTCTAGAAAGGTGGAATCCAAGCTGTAGAAATGGGAGAGAAATGGGGTAACTAAGTGCTTATCTAATAGAATAATTAATGTTAACATGGTCATATTATGGAAAAAGGGGTTATCAAAAGAGAGGTCAGACCCAAATGTGAGGAAATAAGCTGCTAAATACTCTATCAGCACTTGAAGATGGACGACATACATCTTTTCGGAAGGTACGATTGGATAGCATGTTTAGAGCTGAAGGACACCTATATAACGTTTCTGAGATGGGTTTCACATAAGAGATTTTTCCAGTTCTTGTGGAGTTACCTGAAAAAGTAGTTTCCTATTTTGCCAGTCCACCTCTCTTCAATCGCTTGCAGACATGGGTACCCGTAATGTGCGTGCCATAATTCAGAAGGTTGCCGGATCTGATCATAGAGTCAGACAACTGTTGTTGTTGGGCCTGCAATGCAAACTCGAATATGCTCCAGAACCCACATCTGGCGTTTAGTAAAGTGTGCCCCTAAAGTAAAATACCTGCCCTTGCATGGGCCAATGATTGTTGTTGTCTTTGAGAAATGTTTACTTGAGCCAATGCTTGTTTTAGAACTTGTGTAGGAATCTGGGGCATATGTCAACTTGTTGCCTAAGCTTGTGGCATCCTCATGCCTCAGACTGGGTGCGGGCAGGAACAGCAGCCTCATGACTCAGACTGGGTGTGGCCAGGTGACTCAGACTGGGTGTGGCCGGGGGCAGCAGGTTTTTAAAGCCACACCAGTCTTTAGGTGATTGCTTGCTGTCAGAGGTCTTCAGATGCAGATACTGATTCTCTGCTTCTCCTCGCTTGTTCCTGGATCAACTATATCACAGCCTAGTATCACGAATGCTGATCTTAGAAAAGAAGATATCAAGAAGATTAGAATAATCAAATGCAGTAAAGAGCTGCACATGCTTGAAAAGCTTCTTACCTGTTACCTTTGATAGTTGATTGCCGAATATTCAGATGGGCAGCACGCACTAGAAGGGCATGTTATCAGTGTCCTGGGTTACTTGAATAATTGCCGCCTGCCGAATAATAATGCTCGTTGTTAGCTTGCAATGACAGTACAGATTTAGGTGCGTGTTGGACAATTGTTATCTTAACAATGTACTATGAACACATTTTTTATAGTTGACTTTTATGTAGCATTTTTGTGATACTAATCATTGCCTGTGATAAAGAACACTCAGTGCTTGGCACATGCTAGTTTCAAAACGTGAATCAAAGGTCTGCTATTGCCATGTTCAATTGTCACTGTGATGTAACAGTGATAACACCAATTACATACAAAATTGAGCTTTAGTATATTAACCCTATGCTCTTAGTGTGGTTAAAACCCTGAACTGTGTTCTTACCGATACTAACACTCTGCGCTTCTTAGTCCCTGAATATTTGAGAAATCTAAATACTTAAGAATTGTTTTTTTTCTTTATCGCCTGTTATATGTCTATGATTGTGAGTGTGACTGTGTTTTAGAATATCACATCAAGACCCAATTAGTAAGACGTACACTGAATTTCTGGAACACTTTAGGTCGGTCTTCCAGTGGGGCCACATTAACTTGGGAACAAGGTGGGAATACATTTAGATAGTATAGAAGGCTTTGTATCTGCTTGCAGGTTCAATACTGTTTGTTTAAGATCTCCAGAGAGAGGGGAGAGCAATCAAAAGCGGGAAAGTGGACCCTGACAGGTACACCTAGTTTGTGGGAATTGGCAAAGAGTAGTTTTAGTGTATTGGCTACATGAAAAGTGTTATTTAACTAATGTTTAATTCATCATAGGAGATATCTGCTCTTCGTAGACCACTGCTTGCCATCCTGATCCTGCCAAGCGACATCCGCTTTTCTCTCTCTCTCATCCATACCCTTTTCCCCAGAACGTTCCCGTGCCGATCACATACAAGTAAGTGGGAGGCACGAAACGTCTAGGTGGAGTTGGGAACAAGCAAAGTGGGTCATCATTGTGTCTCCTTGGAATCAACAGGGTGGGGTTCTGCTGCGGATGTATCAACAAAGGAAAATGGTTGACCACGAACAAGCAATTCGAAGCAGCTGCTGTAGTTATTAGCAGGCTTTCTATGGAAATTTGCTGATAAGAAAGTTGTAAAAACGTAATTCTCCTGAAAATGAGCAAGATGTCAGCCGTGGGCTATGCCAACCACTTGAAGCATAGATACAGGACGCTCAGAGGTGGTGAATGAATTATAACATCAATGTCTCAAACAACAGATTTTCTTCATTGATAAATATTTGCTGGATGTGAACTCCAACTATGTACTGGGCTCCAGAGATTGGATATTAAATCTGAGGTTTGTAGAGGAATTTCAAAGGATGTAGGATCACAAACAGGCCTATTGAAGTCCTGTGAGAACAGGCAGATGCAGGGTTTGTTCAGCTGGAGACCAGACCCAGAGGTGGCAGGGACTGATGCTTTCATTCAGGAGTGGAGACAGAATCTGAATTATGACTTTGCTCCATTTATAAGTTTACTATGGAAATTGGTTCATGGCAGGAGGGCAAAAGACAAATTTATTCCACCTCTTCCAGTGTGGAATGTATAAGTCTGGATTCCCTGAAATTTAAACAAAGTCTCCTCTCACTCTCCCCTAGAGTCCAGGAGGACTGAGGGACGTCAATGGAAAAATGTACCCCTTGGTTGTGGATGGCTCACAGCTATGAATGGCATGAATGAGGCCACAATAGGGCAACACTCGTTGGTTTGCCTTCTCTGAAAAGGGCCCAGGCAGAAAACGCCTCTGTCTGACCACTACTCTTATTTAGGCTGTTTGTGTAGTGGCTGCATAATTAACTGCTACTTAAGAAGGAGCTCTCAGGGAAATAGAAAGTTACTATACATCATTTTTAGACCTGGCATCATTAGGATGGTCTTACCCAAGATTGTTTGCCTTTCACCTCCTGTTTTTGCTGTATCTTTTTGTTGGCCTTAGGACTCTGAGCACTTACCAGTGCTAAAGTGTATGTGCTTATCCCCTAAACATGGTAACATTGGTGTATCTACAACTGGTATATTTCATTTATTTATCAATCCCTTGTGAAGTGGTATACCATATACCCAATTAATTGCTACTAGTGGGCCTGCAGCATTGAGTGTGCCTCTTACTCAAGTAGCCCTGTAAACATGTCTCAGGCTTGCCACTGCGGAGCCTGTGTGTACAGTTTCACTGCCACTTCGACTTGGCATTTGGAACCTCTTGCCAAGCCATAAACCCCCTTTTTATGACAAATAAACCACCTCTTTGTAGGCTCTAGACCGCCTATAGGGCAGGGTACTATATAAGTAAAAGGCAGGACATGTACTTTTAAGTTTTACATGTCTTGGTAATGAAAAACTCAGTCGTTTTTCGAATTCCTTAATATACTTTTAAGCTGTAATTCCTGTTCAGAAAGGAGTAGCTACATGACTGCTGTGCTGTAAAAATTGCCACTTTGTGTGGACTGGCTGTTCAAAGGAACTGCTTCTCTGCTTTGCTGAGCTGCCCTGCTGATCTCTGCCCTACTGAGAACAATGATTGGACCCATCCTCCTGCACCAAGAGTGACTCCACGGGCTTGCCCCCTTTTCTCCTGTAGTCTCAGGGACATCAAAGACTGCCTACAGCTCTCCTGGTGCTGCTGGACCATCTGTGAGTCCTACCCTTACTTGAGGTGCCACCTTCAGAAGTGGGTTCTGCAGCTGATTTCTGCAGAAACCAATGCATCCCCTCGAGTGTAGGAGAAATTCCCATGCAATGCTTCCTCAACAGCAACGCAGTGTTCGACAGCTGATTCACAGCCTGCACGGTTCGACAACAACACATCTCAGTCACTTCACTAGAGTATGACACTGACGCAAGACCCGACTGGAAGGATCGGAACCAATGAATCGTGCCCTCAATGCTTTGCTCCATCAAAAGTACTGTTTCAGCTCACCCTCCCTGGGTTCTGTAGCCAGGCTACCCTCCATCCCAGTCAGCCTGAACTTTGGATTTGCATGGGCCCTTGCGACCTCAAGTAATGTTTTGACCGCTAGTAACTTCTAAGCACTATTTCACATTTAATCTTTAAAAATGTATATCTCAACTTCTACTGATTGGATTTTTGTTGTTTTGGTCTTGTATTACTCAGATAAATTGTCTCTATTGTTTCTAAACCTGTGTTGAGTCTTACTGTACTATTTTCATTGTGTTAATGTATGTGTGTTGTACAGATATTTTACACGTTGCCTCTTAAGTTAAGCTTGACTGCTTTGTGCCAGGTTTCCAGAAGTGAGCACAGGTTAATTTAGGTTATATATCAGACTTATTCTGACTAGGATTGTGGTCCCTACTTGGACAGGGTGCATACCTCTGCCAACTAAAGACCCAATTTTTAACTGTTATTTAATGTCAGAGGATTGCATAGTGCAGAGGCCCGTGGATGTGTCAAACCATTAATTTTCTCCAAAAGAATGTGACTTACAGTTGGTAACGCTTTTTGTGGTGGATATTCTAATTGTAAATTCCACACGTCTAGTATACCCCAAACGCCAGACTGGATATGGATATTTTTCTTAGTGTTTCTGCTGCCAGTAGCTGGGGTTAGTCGCCTCTGCTACGACTCCACAGTGCTCCAGAAGTGACAGGAAGCTGCACTGTCAGATCATTTCTTTCCACATCTTCTGATGTGGATCTGGACCTCCGTTCCCAACTTTGTCGGTCTTCTGGCAGTTTCAGATTTCTACGGCATTGTGCTAAGGAATGCTGTCCCTGTGAAAATGACTGGTTTTAGCTGTGCGGAGACTACAGAAAGATGATGGCGGACACAAATCTGCACAAGGTGTGTTTGCGCTCTAGCCATGAATCTACATCATGAGACAAGTGTGCCCTAATGCACCCAAATGTGATTCAGGAGCAACAGGTGTAGCTCTGCATCACCTAACATAAGATGTGGCAATGATCAGAGCACAGCCTCATGGCTCCTCCTGCATATAGTTCAATGCCCAGTTGCAGCTGTCTGGAGAGTCGAAGTCTTGACACAAGGGCAAAAGGCCAAGTAGAACTCAACTGCATCCTGCCACTTGAAGTGAAGAGAGGAGATGGAGGGTGCTAAGATGGACATCACACTTCTCGAATGTTTCTTGAATCTGACCAGGCCCTCAGTTGGTCCTAGCTCACCCTGAATTGCCATGGTCGCCTTGAAACCTGCAGCATATAGCGCCTTCAAAGAGGTGATGCTGCAGAGCTTCAATGTGATTCTGGCACCCTTTGGTCCCACAAAGCTGTGTGTGTCTCCAGTCTGCCCAAGCCCTCCCATGACAGTCTGGCCTTTTGGGCCCACTCCAACTCTGGTCATGGCCTTTAAACCAGCAGTGGGGTCCAGCTCTTCTGTACTGGTGCCCCCGAACCAACATCAGCCCATCCTAGGCCTATGTTGCACTACGAAAGTAGAGGTGCAACCAGCTGTTATGCAACCTGATGCTAATCTACAACCTTTCCCTGTATAGCAGTGTTATCAGATTCCTGAGGCTCTCTTTGGTTCTGATTCTGATCCAGTACAGAACACACCTAATGTCCTTCAGCACACTGAGGATGATGGAGCTAGGGACAACTTCTATGTTATACTGATGATGCCTTATATTTATACCTCAAAGATGCCAGTGAGCTTCAGACATCTCTGAAAGTGAGCTAGAGTCGCTGCCTGGGCCACCAAAAGAAGAAAATGCATAATTTGCAATGGTGGTTTGAAGGTTAGCTTAAGCTCTCGTCTTGCAATTCCTTGCTACAGAGACAGGCAAATGTGTTGACTGAGATTCTTCAACCAGTGCGGGTTTCATCTGAACTATTATTGCCTTTCAATGAAGTCCTTATGGCAACTTGGTCCAAGCCATGCTCAGTTCCTCTGAGCATGGCTTGGACCAAGTTGATTTATGGCTAGGCGACACAGACTCCTGGTGACCCAGACTTTCTCACCAAGCATGCTACACTGAAAAGCCTGATTGTTTAAAGAATAAAAAACAATGATGCAAATATTTTGTTCAGCTCATTTACCCCACTCAACTATTAAAGCAGTTTGTCTACTGGGAAAGGTACACCCATAGTTTGTGAGATATGGCCAGCGAGATCTTGTTGCAATCCTAGAGAAACTCTAGGCCTCTTTTGTTCCAACCTGGTTGTCACAGGATGTGCAACCGACTGTAATGGTGGGCATGCCCATTGATAGCTCCCGGGTATTTAGTGGAAAGGCTAAATCAGCGCTGGAACTCTTTAAAGATGGTCATACCACAGCTAGGTCCAATGGGCTGTTATTGTCAGCTTAGCAGTTCTTACAATACAGAACATTTAAGGGCTTCTCTAGGGGGCAAATTTACATTCAGCACCAGCCTTCCCAACCTGCAATGCAGCAACCAAACTAGCCCTTTTGATGCTGAGAGCATGACAACAGCCAAACCAGACCACACCAGCATGGACAGCAATCCTCCCATTCTTCCTCCTCTGTTGTAAAGCCCCGCATGCCCAGGTCTGGCTGGAAGGAAGCACAATATGGAATTTCCTCCAAAGCTGGAGATCTGTTGCATCAGACGGATGAGTCTTAAAAATTGTTCAAACGTTCTATGCTATTCTCTTTATTTCTTCCCCACCCTGTCTTACTCCTACGCCAAAATTACTTTCAGAGGAGTACTACCCAATCCTGGTGCAGGAAGTTTTTCTGCTAGTCAGAGATGCCATTCAGCAGATGCTGCCCTATTCCTGAGGGTGTGCTATTTGTGGTAATTTCTAGTCCCACAGGACAGTGGCTTCACTCCCATCATGGATCTATGCTTGTTGAATGCCTTTTTGAGGAAGGACACGTTCAAAATGCTCACTGTAGCTTTGGACCTTGGGAATTGGATGATGGGACTGTACTTGCTGGATGCGTATATCCATAAACACATCATGAAGTCCTACTGGCATTAACGGTGATTCAGGGTGGGCCAGGAACGCTTTGAGTTTACCATGCTTCTCTTCGGCTCAGCCTTACCTCAGTCCTTGGGGTGTCGATGGTAGTGGTCACTCCCCATTTTTGGAGGGCAAGATGCATATATTTACATACCTTGATGACTGGCTGCTCTAATCAGACTTAGAAGCAGTCAGTCATAGACCACCTCCCAATTATGACCATACTCCTTTCATCCTTTGCGTTTTCCATGAGTCTTGATGAGGATGGGTATGGGGCTTCTTGAACTCTCAGCCTTATGAATCCTCGTGGTCCTAAACTCCAGGTGGCATATGTGGGCCATGCAGGGCCTCTGTGACACTATCCAGGTCTCACAGAAGATGGCTCAGGTTTTTCTGTGATGTCAGACAAATGGCAACCTGACCTGTGGCAGGCCACTCTCCTTTCTCCACCCAGACTTCACAGTTCTGACTGATGCATCACTACCAGGCTGTGGGTAGGTTACCTGGAAGAGGTGGAGTTCAGGGGTCTTTCGTCTCCAACAGAAGGTTAGCTGTACATGAACCATTTGGAGCTTTGAGCAATCCATCGGACCCTGAGAGCCTTCCTACTGTCAGTCAAGGAGAGGGGATGGTGCGAGTCCTCACAGACAACCTAATCACTGTGTGTTACAGCAACAAGCAGGGTCTACTGGTTCTTGTGCCATAACGCCCTATACCTATGGAATGGCTGAACCAGAAGAACACCTTTCTGGTAGCCAACAAACTGGCAGGGTCTCTGAATGCTAGACCAGACGAGCTGAGCAGATGTCGGCTGGCTGATTAAGAGTAGGACCTCCACCCTGAAGTGGCAAGTGGAATCTTCAACCAGTGGAGTTTGCCCTGGTTAGATCATTTCTGCATCTTCAACATGCTATGACAATAATTTTGTGTGTTGAAAGTTCTTCCAAGACATTTACTGAGAGACTCCTTGTGATTGAAATGGAATTAAATATTTGTACACATTCCCACCTCTAATTTCCTCCTCAAGTTCTGAGGAGGGTCAGGACAAACCGGACACAAATCATCTTAATCACCCCAGACTAGGCCAGGATGGTGTGGTACCTCTAGGTGTGGAGCTTTAACAACACCAATTGAATGCTTGTTAACTTGCTGACTGAGGCGGTCAAAGTCATCCTTGTAGCCACATGTTCTTCCACAAAGCCTATCTACTTTGGGAGTTGGTCAAATGTGTTGGCTTGTACGAGGCCTGAAACAGAGACTTCTTACAAGCTAGACTTTCAGATGTTTTTGGTTGTTCTTTCATTAGCTCAGAAAGGACTTACAGAAGCAATCTGAAAGATAGTCAGGCCTTTATCTGTGTGTCAGTTTAACCATTCTCGTTTAAGTCCTTGGTTGACATACAGGTTTGACTTTTATGTTTTCCCCTCATTAGACTTGAATTGGGCCTAATGTTCCTCGGATCATTGACACAATATCGTGGTAAATAATATTATTGTTAAAAATATTGTTTACCACAATAATATGCTCCTATACGTATAGTGGTAAGTACCAAAATATTGGGAAAAAATATTGTTGACCCTAGTATCGTCCAAAAATACGCAAAAATATATATTTTTTAAAATAAATAGTATAAGGTAATAAATGTAAAGTACTTTAGCTCTACTCCACCCTTTGAACATTCTACCCATAATATCATCTTTCGCTGGGTCGCAACCAAAGAACTATTTACCATAAAAAGACACACAAGGCAACTTGCCCCCAATCTTGGTGGGCAACAAACCTTTTTGTATCAAAAACAACACAAAACTCAAAGTTCAAGACTGCAGCATTGCATCACTCTGTATCCAAAAATCTCTCTCGAAACATTCAAAACTCTGAAATTCCAACCATACCAGACGGTAACTCCTCAGAGTGGATTCCGCTAGTGACATCTCCACCAGCCCAATGATCATCATGCCCCCAGCTCCCAATTGCTTGCCGGGACCGCTGTCTTGTGCCGCTCTTCTCCTGGCGCCAAAGTGCGAAAATGTTGCCACTGTGAACAAGACAGGGAATCTGCAATAGCATTGTTCACCCCAGGAATGTGCCCTGCTTTAAATATGACATTTAACGATAAACATCTGAGCATGAAAAACCTCAATAAAGCCCTCTGTCTGTTCACCAGTTCTACCACCGTCATTTTGTCCACGTGAAAACCACAGTCCTGTTGGCAAGTTTGTCTCCCCAAACCGTCAAGGCCACCAACAGAGGAAAGAATTCCATAAAAGCAATACTCCTGCCTTGTTCAGCCAATGGGACAGCCACTGCTCCGTACACCACTACTCATCCAAAAAAAGATCAAAACCTCCTGGCTGGATCCGAAAACGTTTGTACCTGCCAGATCGTGTCCTCCTCCCAAAAAATCAATTGAATTGTGTTAAGAATGTCTCCCGCACTTCTCGCAGACTCACCAACACCCGAATCCTATGGTGCGGGGTGACGGAGGCACCTGGCATAGTTAAACCCAGGCGTCTGCAAAATGTTCTGCCTCCCCCTGACCACTCTACAAGCAAAATTGAGGAAACCCGAGAGCTGTTGTGCCATGCGCAAATCAATCTTATGCAAGGACCGGACCTGTTAAAAAAACTCAAAACTTTCGGCCACCTTACCAATCGGCAGTCGAGCCACCAACTCTTCGGTGTCCAGCTCAATCCCCAAAAATGTCAGCACACAACTGGGGCCCTCAATTTTTTTTTCAGGAGCCAAAGGAACCCTCTTTCAAAACTTGCCAATGCCTTCTTACAAGTGTCGGAGCCAGCCTTCCCCACAAAGACGAAATTGTCCGAATAATGTGTCACTTCCCGATGTCCACAAGCTTTCACAAAAACCCATTGGAGGAAAGTACTAAAAGCCTCGAAAAGCGCTCATGAAATTGCCCAATCGAAAAGCGCTCATGAGATTGCCCAATCTAGCTGCATGCCCAGTAATGCAAAATCCTCAGGATGGATAGGCAGGAACCGAAAAGCTGCTTTAATGTCGCATTTTGCTAATTCGGATCCCCTGCAGCACCCACAAACGAGACGAATGGCGTCGTCGACTGAAGGCTACACAACCATTATGTCTTCTTGCGTGATGAAGTCGTTCACCGATGCACCCTCCGGCCAGGACAAATGATGGATGAGACAAAACTCACCCTTAGTCTTCTTGGGAACCACACCCAGAGGTGAAATCATCAAAGTTTCCATAGGCCATTCGAAGAATGGACCTGCAATTCTGCCCTCCGCAACTTCTTTTGCCAGTTTATCTGCTACCACCCTAGGCATTTCTTTGGCAGACTGCAAATTGTCCACCCATCTCTTTAGTCTTGGCCCTTGATAACCTATCCAGAACCCTTCCTTGAAACCCCATTCCAACTTGCACGCTATGTCGCCATCTGGGTACATGCGCAACCATGGCAGTAATACCTCCAGCTTATGTGGCATAGGTGCTCTTCGGCACAGGAGCGCCTTGCACCCCTCTACCCCTGGCTGATCTCCACTGCTCTGTTGGACTAGTGAGTGAAAAGCACTGCATGACCGGTTTTCTTCCCCCACATTTGGAGCACTCATGTTTGAACTTACAATAATGTCTCAAGCAGAAACCCTTATTAAAGTTCCAACATGCCCCTGAGGTAGGTATCTGCGGTCACTGTACGTTACCTGCCCCCCTGGGCGTGAGGGGACTGAAAAGGCTTGTAAGCCACCGGTAGGCTGCTAGTGGCATCCACTTCATCCATAGCTCCGAATCTACATCCACCCAGGGTTTATCAAGGTTCTCGCTTATGTGAGCCTGAAACTCCTTGTCTTACCTCAGCCATGCGAAACCCCCAAAATGCATTTGGGCTTTCCGTATAATATCCATGTATTTAAAAAGCGCAATGGCCCTATCAGGAAATTTCTCACGATATATACTGGCATAGATCAAGAAGGCTGAGGTCCAATTGTCCATAGTTATCAGTACCCTAAGTCGCCTAGCTAACTCCCACTCCTTTTCTTTAGAGCCCACCTTCGCCTGTATGTCTTTATGGAGCAATTTGAAAACATCAACATACTCATGCCGCCAAATCCTCGTCTTTGTCTTGTCTGCCACATGGGATCCTAAAGACATCGCAAGGCCCATATAAGGAAGACTCCTTGTGCCCTTCACTGGCCTTGTCATTCCCCTCCTTACAGTCTCCTGTTGCCATTCCCCCAGCGTCAGCTGTAGTAGTCAGATCCCATACTGCTGTCTGTTTACAGTGCTCAAACTGTGCCGCACTAGCGCCAGGTGTATCATGTAATGATTGATCCCCCACTCCTATGGACTTGTGCGTTTTAGTCACAGCCGTACTTTGACCCTCTCCCCAAACACACCACCATTCCCCTTTGATGTCATCAGAACCTGGCGACCACGCTCCTCCTTGTGTGCTGCCTCTTGAACCATCCCACTGTCCCCATTCTCCTGTAGGACAGAAAGTGAAGAGTGGGTTGCGCCGCTCTTGAGCCCTTTCCCCCTCCATTTTCCCCGCTCACCTCGCTTTTGCGAATCTCCCCGTCCTCCCATTCGTTCAACTCATTCTCATTATCTAGTTCCACCACTACCTCTTGGTCCATCTCACGCTCTTCCTCATCACTCTTTGCATCCATCGCATCACCCCACTCGTCGTGAGCCCGTCCCCCATGGCGTCCGCCATACTTGCGACACGCACATTCTTGCGCTGTAGAGAAGGCTGTCGAAGACCCCTCTAGTGCTTCAGACCAACGTCCTGAGGCCGTGTTGTGCCGCGTTGGCGTCACATTCTTACTGCCAGTCTCCTTTATTGACTTGGGATCTCCACGCCTCGCATGGCCGTGTGTGCCACTCGTGCCCATCATGCAGCCGGACCCTGTGGCCGCACAAGCCCTTGGCCGTTCTTGCGGAACCCATATCCATCTACCCTGCTGTGCCCCAGGGCCTGAAATGCTCCCTGCCCCCCTCCTCTTGGGCTGCTGCTCCCTCCCTAAAGCTTCCTCCCTGTCCCTGCATAGCTGGGCCCACCTATCTTCCGCCTCTGCCACTGCCCTCCTCTGTTTCTTAATCCTGGGTTCTATGTCCACTGAGGGCCAATCTTGTGCCTTGGGCTGCCCTGCTGTCTTCGTGCCAGACATCCAGTCACTGTTTACACTGACCACCGGAAACTTTAGTTCTTAAAATCAATTAAGGCTTTAACACACACTGCCACTTATAGTGGACATTGTGGACATTGTTTTTTTTTTTTAATACGACCTTGTAGTTACATGTCGATCAGGTGCAGAAAACAGAAAAGCTTATGCTATCAGGAAGGAGAAACATTGCCAGCAACAGATCACATTCTTCCCATTATGGCACCTCATCATATAGTGGGAACTATTAGGGTACAACATTTCTTAAAAGAAGTTTGTCGTTCTCTTTCAGTGGTGGATTTGGCAAACTGGGTAGCAGAAGACACTTCTAAAGAAATTCGTGAGGGGTTGTACTTTCATGGTTCATTACTCTATTTTCCTACACCTGAATTGAGAACAAAGGCTATGCAGTGGTGTCATGAACATACCATTACCAGGTCACCCAGGTATCACAAAGACATATAAGAGCATCCTGAGGCATTTTTGATGGCCAAATCAAAAGAAAGATGTCAAAATGTATGTAAATACTATGATATATGTGGTCAAGCCAAAGTCATTCGATCCAAGCCGAGGGGCCTTCTCATGCCCTTCCCTACTCTAGAGCGAATGTGGGAAGACATTTTTGTTCATTTCATTGTAGGACTATCTGCACACAAAAGCTGCAATACCATTATAGTCGTAGTGAACAGACTTTCCAATATGACTCATTTTATTGCAAGCAAGGAAGTTGTTACATCCCCGCGGTTGACTCAGTTACTTTTGGGAATGTGGTTCGTTTGCATGGTGTTCCCAAGATGATTACTTCACACCGGGGAACACAGTTTACGTCGCAATTCTGGAAAGTCTGGTGTGCAGCCTTAGGTATCCAGCCCTGTTTGTAGTATTCATCCTCAAAGTGATGAACAAATAGAGAGAATTAACTAATTTATCAAACAGTTCTTTCACTGTTTTCTAAAAGACAACCTTTAGGCTTGGAAAGACACACTTTGGTTGGCTGAGTTTGCTTATAATATAGTCCCACATTCCTCCAGGGTTTATTCACCCTTTTTTGCTAGAGGAGGGCATCATCCTCATTACCTTCCTTTGTTAATACCATTTCCTCATGATGGATGGGGTTCCTCATGTTGCGACACACATCAAACATCTAACAAAAATAGATAAGAATATGCACAAATATGTTATAGCAGCTGAATTGTACAAAAGATTTGCAGATCAAAAAAGGCAACCAGGGCCAAAATATAAATAGGGAAGGGTGTATTGTTATCCACAAAAAAATCAGTAATTCAAACAACCATTTCAATTTCAGCCCAAGTTTGTGGGTCCTTGCAAGATCATAAAACAAGTCAATCCTGTCAGTTTTCAATTGCAGTTGCCTACGACTATGAAAATACATCCTGTTTTTCACAGATCTCTCTTGAAACCTGCACATGATAAAGCAAGGCCTCATCTACCTCCTAAATTTGTCAATGGTTCCCCCTAATATCAAGTCAAAATGATCAAAGGCATACGTAAGAGAAACAGTCATGTATGGTACTTGGTGTCATGGGTTGGATACAGACCTGAAAGGGACTCATAGGAATTGGCACTGTTACTGAAAATATAGAAAAAGGAGAAGACCCACTTTTGCTAATGCATGAATTAGGAGGAAGATGTGCAGAGTCGTACATGATCAGAGAAGAATACAGGCCCAGAATGCTCATGGCATCCCAATAGAGCTCAGGACAGGAGGTATGGAGGCAAGCCAAGGACAAACAGAAACATTTATTCAGAATGCAGCTGCACGCAGAAGGCCATAGAAAGCTTGAGTCATAACCTGATAACATACACACGCAGGGAGGGCACACATTCCAATCTACGTTTACAAGGGAAGATACACCATGGTGGTTCTAGAAAGGGAACATGATAAGCTTTGCTGTTGAAGGGCAGCAGCTGTGCAAGGGAGGCAAGACAGAAATGCTTCCAAATCTGAAGTTAGTCGAAGGAGACAGTACCAATAGGCTTTGGAATGTAAGATAAAAGACAGTGTGGTTTATTAACAAAATGAGCTCATGACAGATGTGTAACCTTCGCTTTTTTGCAAGTGCTTAAGTAGATGCTTTCTCAAGGATGAATGTGCTTCATGCCAATGTAGGTCGAGACACCCTGTACCAAGCAGGCGCTTCAATCAAAATGTATGATAAATGATAAGACTTCAAGGTGTTGTGAACATATAAAAAGGGCTGTTTGTAGTGACAGAGCTGAGTGCGGTATCAGTCACAGAGCTGTGCTGCCCTCCCGGCCGTTATTCATAAATGTTCATATTATTTGCCAAACAGAGTTGTGTCGTTCTTTTATTCCTGACCCTGTAACATCTGGCTTAGGCAGCCAGGAGCCATCCTTCTCTTCCCCGGACCGCAGCTGAAGGAAGCACCCCCTGCACTGCTTGAATAGAATACTGCGCGCAACAAAAACAGGTGAGCTCAACCTGCCTATTCAAGCAGGCAGTCGGGGATTCCAGATGTTTCTGTCCTAAAGGGTGGAGAGAGGTTGGGCTTCATACCTTATTACTTTTAATTGCATGATTCTTTTGGCAACTATAATATGACAAAATGCATGCATGATTTATGTGGGGTTTAAATGCAATATTATGTTGTTATGCTAAAAACAAACTGTGATTTCCCGGTTAGACCCGAAGACTAGTTAGGGGGTTAATGCAATGTTTTGATGGTATGGTATAAATGAATTGTGATTTCCCAGTCAGACCGGAAGACTAGCTAGTGCATTACCCAAGGGGCAGCCCGTGGAAGAGACATTCATTTGGGAATGCCTACCAGGCATCCCGGTTAGATCCGGAAGATCAGAGTAGAAATAGTGAGGTGGACCGAGTAACAAGTGTGCACACTTTGCCCTGACTGAGTCAGACGCCCGGTTCACCAAATTCCCAGATTTAGCAACATCTGGAAGGCGTCTCTGAGGGAGAGCGGCCAAGGCTGAGATATCAGTGGGAGTCTGAGCATAGACAGACCCTTGGTTGCAAACCTAAAAAGTGCAACAGGGACAAGTGAATGTATTTCATGAGTAATGAGTAAAAGAGAGGACGCAAATAGTACAGTGTTTTACAATCATAAGGGTCAGGTTATAGAGAAATGGCAGGTGTCCCCACCAGTTGTCACACAGTCAGATATAAGTGAGGAGGAGAGGGTGCAGATCTCTGCCATATTTTTGACATCCCAATAGATACCCTTAAAGCGTCCAGTAAGTGGGAAATAATTAGTGTAAATAAAAACACAGGGGGCCTGAATAAACAATCCCAAAGTAAGTAGAGGTTGATAATAAATCCCTATGAGTGAGGTTGATGATTCTCTGTGGCAGGAGACAGATACTATTGAGTTAAAATTTGTATTTAAATGGGCTCACAGGCAACCCCCATACCCATGCAACACGCCGCGGTTTGAAATAATAACACAATCACCCCTTATATTAGAGGCTCTTCTTGATGCATTTCTCACAGATATTCGTAATTTCACAGCCTTAAACAATGAATGGCTCAACACATCCCCGAACACCACAAGTAGTTATCTACATACATGACAACATTATAACACGCATTGCGTCAGGTACTAATCCACTCAGACCCCCCATAAATTCACCCACCCCAGACATCACCATAGAAGAGGTGTTACACAGATTGGCGATAAGTATGGCTGATGTTCACCAATACGGTCTCACAACCATATATGTGAAGTCAGGTAATACTGAGTAGGACTGTCTCTACACAACACAGTAATAGGTCAGTGACAGTGGTAAAGCTAAAATACGCACAAGACGAGAGACAAGAAGCTGAAAAGAGACACACAGTGTAGCAGTGAGACTGTAAGAAATACGCATAGGAAACACCCGTCCTGTGGGGATCATGGATACCCCTCTGGACCAAATGATAAAAACGTTGCCTTCAGATAAAAAAAGAATACTAAAATATTGTAAGCAGTGGCATAAAGGCACTGAGGGTCACGTTCAACCATGGCCAAAAGAAGGGACATTTGATAATGACATAGCTGAACATACACTGACTTACATTCGCTCAACATATAAGAAAAAGAAAAGACAGAAGAGGGAAGCTATTCTGTCACTATGGCGAGTATTTTGTCATGAAAAACAAAAGGAAAAGTCTATTGCGCCCGAAGAGGCAGTGGCACAAACACAAACAGAATCCCCAGGAGAGTCATTAGGGGAGCCCCCACCTTATGGTCTTTACCCTATCCTGCCAGCTGCAGGGTACCAAGATCCTGTTTGGGTTGAGCCAAAGGAGGAGAGGTTAGGTGCACAGGGAGCTGAGGCAGCCCCTGCTCCCGTCCCATCAGCTCCTTGAGCTGACCCAGAACAGAGTGAAAGAGACAGGCTAGTAAGTGAGTTGCAACACACGGTGAGACAGGTAGAGCAATCTAGGAGCCTTGCCCACCCTCCGGGGACAATGGACTACAGGGTACGTCATTCTTAGGCTTGGAGACACATCTACAGAAACACTGAGAGAGGCAGCAGAGGAGTGGATAGAAGAGGAAGAAGAATGGGAAGAAAGTGTAGAGACGCCACAGTACGAGGAGCCCACGGATGTCTCACAGGTCGTAACAGGGGGAGAAGATGATGAGGATTGGGACAGTGGGTTTAATAGGAGTGTGCATGAGCAAGGAGTTAACAGAAGGTTATACAATTTTCGTCCGCGCCCTACACAATAACTAGTAATGACAGCCAGAGATGGTGCAGATACAAAAAGACGGTCAATCCTCAAAACAAGGTCAGAATTGACACCTATAGAGATAATAGAGCAAGAGGAGGGTAGCTATTATTGTTACCCCTTCTCAAATGAACTGGCAAGGTGGACTAAAAGATAAGGAAGGAAGCCATGGCCCCGACAAGGGTCTTTTCAACCCTTTGATTTAGCGACTGCAGAAGATTGCATACGACAGGGACGGGGTGACCAAGGTTGGAATTACCCTTACATGCAAGAATGCCTTGCAGTTTGGGAAAAGTATGCCATAGACAAACCAACTAAAGTGACACGCAGTACTACCAGATCCAAGGTTAAGTCTCAGGTCAGGAAGCCCTCTGCCAATAACTCAGTTGCCTCTTATATTTAAGGGAGGGCAAGTGCCAACATACGTACCATGGCCACAAATGGGCAAAGAGAATTTAAAAAGAGCACTACCCCCGCTGTCTGAAGGTGCAGGGAAATGGATAGGATGTTTTGAAAAACACACTGCCAGGGTCAACCTTGCCTTAGGTGATGTCAAAATCCTGCTCAGCTCATTAGTGGGAGATGAATTAAACACAATTTTTGTTAGGGCAGGGTTCCCTCAAGTAACATTGATAAATACGCAGTTTGATGGGTCATCGTTTAACAATGTCCGCCAACATGTTTGGGATGCGCTCCGATGGACATATCCAGATAGGCCAGACATTGGAGCCCTTATGGCAGAAAGTATAAAGCCAACTGAGGATATTGCAGAATTCATAACTAGAATGAAAGAACGATGGGTGCAGGAGGTAGGATGTAACTGGGAAAACACAGGAGGAAATACAGTTTTGTTTTATAATGTATTAAAGCGAGGCCTTCCCACTGACATACAAGCAAATTTAGATGGAGTGGTGGGAATAGAGGCTAAACCATGGCCTGAAATACAAGCCCAAATAATACATTATTTTAAGCAAAAACAAGAAAAAGACAAGGAGAGGACAGAACAGGCAGAAAGGGCCGCAGCGAAGTTGGTGCAACAAAAACTTAAGAAGCCGAGTACAGAAGGGGCACTTGTGACTGCACCACCAATGTCTGTCACAATGCCAGTACAGGTACAGGCACCAGGAGGACAACCAGCAAGTGATACAAGGAAGGGACAGAGGAGTTTTACAGGAGAGAAAGGGACAACACAAAGGAGAAGATAGGGAAGCTATAGGGCAGGACAACAATGTTATTATTGTGGTAAGATGGGCCATTTTGCAAGAGAATGCAGAGCCAGGAAAAACGATGAAAGAGTGCAAGGTTGGAATACCCCACAGGGGCAGATGAGGCCTCAACAAATGCAATGGGTGCCCCAGCAGCAAGCAATGCAGGGACCCCCACAGGGCCCCCAAGCCCAGTGGGCTGCACCCCAAGGGCCAATGTCGCAAGGCGGGCCCCAAGGCGTCAACAACCGTACGGGAGGACAGGCACAGGTACAGGTGGGAGGGGTAACAGTGCAAGGAGGCAACCCCTTCCATGCATCACCCCAAATGTTCGGGGAACACCAACTCAAAATTATACTCAATGACAGAGCCCGCAGATGGCACTGTGTGTCCAATACTATCGGTAACCCGCAGGTCAGATGAGGAACTCATTGTGACGGTAGCCATAGAAGGTCGCCCCTATAGGTTTTTAATCGACACTGGGGCCACCAAATTGTGTATTAAGGAAGGAACACTACCACTTTCTTGCAACTCAATGGACACACAAGGGTTTTCTCGGGCTGTGAGCAGGGTTCCATTTACCAAATCAGTAAACATGATTGTGGGAGATAAACAAATTGAAGGACCACTACTGTACGCCCCAGAGTCAACAGTCAATCTTCTTGGGAGAGATTTAATGAGTAAACTGAACATGACCATCTCCTTCTTGGAGGATGGGTCAATGGTATGTTACACACCAGGTATCACACCGAGCAGGATATTGTCCCTCATAGCTCATGAGGAACTAAGACAACAGGTCAGAGCAGTTCCTGTCGATACAGAGGCTTTTTTGTGCGGTGTATATGCCTTGATAGCACACACACCAGCACTACAAGGGAAAACAGTGCAGTTACCAAAGGAACTGCTGTTCAGGCCTTACCAGTCTGTAGATCCTATTAAAGAACCTGAAATGATATTGGAAATATCTGCCCTTTAAATAAGATCAACATATGCTGTGTTGCTGGCAACTGACAGAAGACAGGAGATGTGGGCATCAATAATATTCACAGATCCTGGGGTTAAATTAAGAGATATATCAGATGAAGAAATATTTGATGATTGGCCACTAACTGAGACAGTTGTGTTTGAGATGGACATTGCCATTAGAGTGCAGCTACAATACAGAACAGTGTCCAGACATGCACAAGACCAAACAATAATTGAGAGAGATTTGGAAAAAGTCCCAAAGGTGTTGTGGACTAAGGGTCCATATGATGTGGGACTGATCAAAGGGGCTGAGCCTGTGAAGATTACCTTGAAACGTGGAGCAATTCTGCCCAGGATACGCCAGTACCCCTTGTCCAAGGAGGTAGAAGAGGGCATTCTCCCCGCAATACAAGCATTACTTGAGCAGGGAGTAATATATGAGAGGTCGACACCGTGCAACATTTCGATTTTCCCGATACGCAAGGCAAAGGGGGAACTTGGAGAATGTTTCAAGATTTCTGCTCCCTTAACGATGTAGTGATACCAGAATTTCCAGTGGTACCTGATCCATCAGTCATACTAACAAACATTCCTAAAGAAGCCACTTATTTCTCAGTGGTTGATCTCAAGAATGCGTTTTTCAGTATTCCACTGCATTCTGACAGCCAATATTTGACTGGATTCACGTTTAGACAGACCCAGTTCTGCTACTGGCGTTTTCCTCAAGGCTTCTGTGAGTCCCCAAGCATTTGTAACAGAACAGTGAAGAAGGATTTAGCTAACATAAACTGCAAGAGTACTCTGTTACAATACGTAGATGATATCATGGTTTGCAGTGCCACTGAAGACATATGTAGAGATGACACTATTGGTCTCCTCTGCATGCTTGCAGAAAAAGGTTACAAAGTGGACAAGAATACATTGCAGTAGGTGCGGACAGAGGTCCACTACTTGGGACAGATAATATCTAAAGAGGGGAGGAGGGTGACACCGGACATAGTAGAGAGTATTAGGAACATGTCTAAGCCCACAACCACAAAACAAATGCAGACGTTTTTAGGACTCTGCAATTATGTGAGGCAGTGGGTATTTGACTACGCCACTCTGACCGCACCACTTCTAACTGCG
Source organism: Pleurodeles waltl (assembly GCF_031143425.1). Taxonomy (NCBI): domain Eukaryota; kingdom Metazoa; phylum Chordata; class Amphibia; order Caudata; family Salamandridae; genus Pleurodeles; species Pleurodeles waltl. The sequence continues at coordinate 270,988,658 of NC_090451.1, read as the reverse complement.
TTAAAAGAGTCCCATGCAAACGCAAACAAAGTAGACTGGACTGATGAAAGGGAGACAGCCTTCCTGGAGCTAAAGAGAGCGACAGCAAATGCTCCAGTGTTAGGTACACCTGATTATAATAAAACTTTCTACCTCTTCTGTCATTGTAATGGAACGACGATGACAGCAGTATTAACTCAAAAGACATGTATGGGACACAAACCAATTGCCTACTACAGTGGGCTGCTAGATCCCGTCATGAAAGGGCATTATCCATGTAAGCAAGCTCTGGTTACAGCAGCTTTTGCAGTTCAAAAGAGCACCACCATAGTGATGGGACCACCTTTAACACTGTATGTAGAGCATGCAGTATTTGCTATCTTTTTTTGCAAAAGAGCAAAAGCACCCTTACAACTCAGAGCGTATCTGGATATGAAGTAATACTGTCAATACCATCCTTGCAGGTGGCACGGTGTGTCACAGTTAATTTAGTGACATTCTTTGCACACCCAGTTTCTGATGATGAACAAGTGCATGACTGGGCCACTTACACCCCAGAGAAAGAGAGTGGGATAGGAGAAGACCCCATCCCTGGGAGCATGCTGCTCTTGGTTGATGGGTCCTCTTTCATAGATCAGGAGACTGGGATTAGGCACTCAGAAGCAGCTGTTGTAAAAGTCGAGCAGCAGGGATCCTCTGACACCTTACAGATAGTGAGCCAAATACCACTTCCATCCCATTTTTCATCACAAGCTGCAGAATTAGTAGCTATTATTGAAGCGCTGCAACATGCTGAAGGACTAGAGGTTACCATTTATTCAGATTCAGTATATGTCACCACCACTGTGCATTCTAGCATTTACCGGTGGGAAAGGAGGGGATTTCTCAAATCTGATGGATCCCCTGTAATGCATAAAGATCTATTGGCGCAATTGATCAAGGCTTTAACTCTGCCATCTAAGGTAGCAGTTATAAAATGTGCAGCACACACCAATCAGCAAGACCTTGTCTCCAGGAGAAACGCCTTGGCAGACTGGGCAGCAAAAGAAGCAGCTAAAACGTCTCCAAATTATAGTGAACAGGGTGAACACACGTTAGGGATGATGGCAAGTAGGCAACAGAATGCTACCGAGTTACCACCCCCATACACAGAGACAGCACAATTACATTTATGCGAATCGCAAGAACAAGCACTACCTCATGAAAGGGAGCTGTGGGAGCAGCGAGGGTGTATACAGTCACCAACAGATTTTATCTATAGGCAAGAAAGCACAGGTAAGCCAGTGATGCCACAAGCCCTGCTGTATACATCCCTAGAGCAACTACACCTCCCTGCACATACTGCCAAGGAATATCTTCTTGCTACACTACAGACAGATTGGTTCATTCCACAATTATCTGAAATGATTACGATGTACATTGCAGAATGCGCAGTATGCCAACAATACAGCCCTAGGCCCACACTAAAAGTAACTACTTCAACCATACCGACAGGCCGAAAGGCCCATTAAAAAATGTACATATAGATTTTGTAGACATGATTGAGAGATGTAATAATTACAGATACCTTATCGTGGTGGTCTGCCCTTTTCAAGGTGGATCGAGGCAGGACCATGTGTACATAATGATGCCAAAGCAGCAGCCAACTTTTTGATAAGAGAGGTCATACTTAGATGGGGAATCACAGAAGCGATCCACTCAGATAATGGCACACGCTTCGTTAATGCAATGTTTCAGCACATCTCCACCTCTTTAGGAATAAAACATAAATTATCATCTGTTTATCATCCCCAAAGTAATGGTATATTGGAACGCCTTAACGGCCTGTTGAGGAACAACATTAGTAAATTATGTGTCACAATGCAGAAGAACTGGCTGTATTGCCTTCCCCTAGCCTTATATGCCCTCAGGAACCAACCAGGAAGTGATCATCACTTGACCCCTCACCAGATAGTAACAGGGCGTCCCATGCCAACTCCTTTAACAATAGCTCGACAGAGGACAGATGCTCAAAAGACAGCTGAGATTTTAGGACAGGAGATGAGTAGTTATTTATCTCAGTTATTGAAGTCTGTCAAGTTCTTCTCTAAACAGGGGGCAAGACAGGAGAAGTGCACCACCGCAGCCCAGCAGACCAGTCCAATTACTGTGGGTCAGCAAGTGTACATCTGCAATTTTGCACGACGATAGAGAAACAGCAAATTCGAGGGCCCCTACTCAGTTACCCAGAACACCCCCACAGCAGTGAAGGTGGAGGGCAGAAAGTCATGGATACACCTGTCAGACGTTCAATTATCCCCGGCTTCATGTCACACAATACCATCTTCACAGGAAGTTTTAGAGGAAGACAAAGACGAAGGACAGCGTCCTTCCCAAAAAGGCCAGCAGAGCTCCTATTCGACACTGCTAGTAGACAGTTATGTATTTGGATTTTTTTTTCTGTTCATGTTTTGTTATGCTAGCAATTACATTTCAATGGTATTTTAACCCACGCATGGCAATGTGTCAGTATACTAAGCGCTTGCAGAGAGAAGTATATAAGTATGAAAATGTATCCCATAATATTCATGGTAGGTTACTAGACAACATATGGTATCAGCACATGACAGAGATAGGCATGCAGACCACTAATGAATCATGTTTTGTTTGTTCCCTGATTCCGCATGCTAGTGACACAGACAGGCTGCACTCGTCAAAAGAGGTATCTCCAAATATTACTCAATGTTTATTACATTTGTATCTTTGCAGAATGAGAGCACAAATTCAACCCTTACAGATAAGACAGGGAGCGTTCCTAGTAAACACCACACAATATGAGGAGGAGTTAGCTGATATAACAGATGTCCTGACAGATCGCAAGGAGTTAATAGTGAAGTTAGAGAAAATGGCTGAGACAGGGATAATGAGGTACAAGAGTAAAAATTGAAAAATAGAATATTAGAGCAGGGATTCCCGGGAATATCACAACCTAAACTTTTCTGTACAAATTATTCAGCCACACATATGCCCCCAGACTGTCAGGAGAGGCCATATTTTTGAGTAAATGGATCAGTATACGTCCATGGTCAGTGGTACCATTGTGTAACATTTGGGTGTAGAGCTCTCTCTTTATGGATGGGAAATCAGAGTGACAATAGCACACAGCAGAAGTGTCAGGCTGTATGGGATGAAAACATATCTAGATTAACTTGGGTAGAAACGCCATCCACTCTTCGAGCAGGTAGAACACCAATTGTTTTCTTTTTATGTTTCAGAGGGAATGGAACAGTCCCGGTAGGGAGAAACATCAATTACATCACCACAAAGTACAATGCTGACATGCAATGGGGCAACTCCAGTCTGATGGACTACTATTAGCAATGCGGAGAATGGCTGTACTCGTGGCTTCCTTCTGGATGGAGAGGTCTTTGTTCCTTAGTTACTGTGCACACACCTTCCCTGGTGATTCCAGGGGTGGACATCTCGAAGTTACATGATCACCCCAGGAGCCGTCCAAAAACGTTGCTACATCATTGGAAGAAGAGATATGCAGATTATATGGATACTACAACCTGGGAAGACGTTCCACAAGAGCACAGGTTGTTCAATGATACAACTTCGGAAGCATCTTCCCATTTGTCTAAACAAAGGCAACTTCCCGCTGGCTGCAAATAACCCGATGGGAACTGATGAAGACCATTAACGCGACTGAAGATGGGTTCAATGCAGTCAAGGAAGAGATGCGGGCTGTGAGGGTGATGCTCATGCAACATAGGTATGTGCTAGACTTGATGACGGCTATGGAGGGTGGGGTTTGTGCCAAACTCGGAACTGCCTGTTGCACATACGTGCCAGCCAATGATGCAGACAATGGAACAATAACGGAGGCCATACAAACTCTACATAACCTACAGAAGAAGATAGCAGACGAGGGGGGTGCCCCCGACGAATGGTTTTCAGGGTGGTTTGTATGTATGCCATCCTGGTTGTCAGGACTGGTTGAGGGGTTGTTCCCGATACTTGTGGTGATCCTATTGATGTTTTGTATCTATCAAATAGTGGTAGGATTCTGCAAGGGGGTTCCCCAGAAGTTAGGTGGGATGTTCACTATTAGGGTAGCCAAGAAAGTGCAGGAGGACGAGGACAACATCTATACAATAATGAATGCATGTGGCAGGGAAGGTGAAGAAGTAGTTGAAGGTTCAACTAAAGTGGGGAATGTTACTGAAAATATAGAAAAAGGAGAAGGCCCACTTTTGCAAATGCATGAATTAGGAGGAAGATGTGCAGAGTCGTACATGATCAGAGAAGAATACAGGCCCAGAATGCTCATGGCATCCCAATAGAGCAGATTCAGAATGCAGCTGCACGTAGAAGGCCATAGAAAGCTTGAGTCATAACCTGATAACATACACACGCAGGGGGGGCACGCATTCCAATCCACGTTTACAAGGGAAGATACACCATGGTGGTTCTAGAAAGGGAACATGATAATCTTTGCTGTTGAAGGGCAGCAGCTGTGCAAGGGAGGCAAGACAGAAATTCTTCCAAGTCTGAAGTTAGTCGAAGGAGACAGTAACAATAAGCTTTGGAATGTAAGATAAAAGACAGTGTAGTTTATTGACAAAATGAGCTCCTGGCAGATGTGTAACCTTCGCTTTTTTGCAAGTGCGTAAGTAGATGCTTTCTCAAGGATAAATATGCTTCATGCCAATGTAGGTCGAGACACCCTGTACCAAGCAGGCGCTTCAATCAAAATGTATGATAAATGATAAGACTCAAGGTGTCGTGAACATATAAAAAGGGCTGTTTGTAGTGACAGAGCTGAGTGCGGTATCAGTCACAGAGCTGTGCTGCCCTCCCGGCCATTATTCATAAATGTTCATCGAATTTGCCAAACAGAGTTGTGTTGTTTTTTTATTCCTGACCCCGCAACAGCACATATTGTCAAGGCAACACGTTTGGTCCGTTTCTACCGATCATCCAGAATGGTGAACTCTGCACATTATGAGCTTAGAAGGAAGGGTACTGTCATGATTGGGGGTGCATAAGCCCATTCCACGTCTGAGGCCAGAAAAGAAAGTGTAAGTGTTTGTGGTAATGACATAAGTTTCTAGGAAAACCATGGTTGTATTGCAAGAAGGGACTCTGTTTAAAGATGGCTGCCACAGTTACTCGCAGAAAATAGGAAGTGCAGAGGACATGAAGAACCATGTTAATTGGTTCTCTATTTAATGGATCTGGAAACGCTGAGAGAGCATCTATTATTCAAGACTTTGGGACCTCTGGCAGCTTTGTTCTGTTTCCTAAGCCACCTGCATTCAGACTGTCATCGAGGGACTTAACTCAGGTTCTTTCCCTTCCCTTCAAAGCCGGTTTTCTGCTTGTGCGGCAAGAGAACTTTTATGAGCGTTCAGACGCTGTCTCTACGTGCAAGCTTTAGTGTCCTCCCAAACGTGGCACTTCGTTTGGCACTCTGGCGAAAGGATGAGACTGTAGACCATGCCGTTATTTTTTTCATCTGCCTCGCACTGCTCTTTGTAGGGGATTTCTTCCAATGCGCCGCTTGAGACATTCCAGAGCTACTAGCTATCCATTGACTGGTGCATGCTTATTTCATTCTATTTATGTACATGGGTTCACAAGCAGATCCGAGCTACCAGAGTTATTTAAGGAACTGAGTATTTACTGACTTTACCTAACTTTCCAATTAATGTTAGGTTTGTGAATTGCAAAAACAAATTGTTTCTTGTTACTTTCAGACCTTGAAGTCTTTAAGGAGACTTGTTCCTGAATTGACATTTGCTCTGATTGTTATAACTCTGATTTGAGTTTCAAGCTACTGTTTCCCCTCTGCATTTTGTTCCTTATTACTGGGAAGTGTTTGACCTCATGTGGACAATAGTTAACCAGTGGTGGTATTGATGAGTTGGTACTCAGCACATGAGCATTTAACTTCACAGTTGCTTATTTAGGTGAATACGTTATGGGACTGAATGATATGAGCAATTAACTATTGTTAAGTTGTTTAAATCCTTACGTTTGCCAGTTCCATTACAGGTCTCCTTTTCTGGTGTACCTACCCTGCCACTCTTCTGCTCCGTTTGGCCTCTGTGTCACTCTGGTGTATTGTGTGCAAAGATGGAGCTGCTGAAAGATGGGCCACTGAGAAGTACTGTTCCTGAGCTTTCTGGGCCCCGTCCCATTGCCCATTACAAGTCTACACCACCACTCCCTATTCACCTCAGTCTTCACAAAATCATCAAGGAACACCACAAACTGAGGATAGGAGGTGCACACACTCCTCCTCAAAAGAGTAAGATACATTTTACCAGCACACCTAAAGGTCATGGAGTGTAGCCTGTACTTCTTCATTCCCAAGAAGGATAAAACATTCTAACAGATCCAGTTTAACAGCTCTCAACAGCCTCATTAGATCTATCACTCCAAAATGACAATCCTGCAGGACATCATTCCGCTGTTCAACATAGGAGACTACCTGGCAACCTGTGTCCTCGAGGGCACCCACTTCCACATTCTTATATATCAGGCTTACCACCAGTGAAGTTCATTACTAATTCAAAGCACTTTATTTCGGGGTGACTGCAGCCCTCAGAGTGTTTACAAAATATCAAGCATCATGTCTATGCCACAGTTGTATTCATGTCTATCTACACATGGTCCACAGGCCACTAAAGGGGAAGCCATGTGCAATGCTGTGCCCACACAACAAACTATCCTCTGCTTCATGAGTTAGGTTTCACAGTCAGTGGAAAAAAAGCTATATCCTCAATACACCCAGGCTCTCCAGTGAGCCCCATTCAATGAAGTCACAGCCAAAGCTTACACAGCAATATGAGAGTGATGGCTATTTTAAAGCCTGCTTTCTTTTTACCAGGCATTGCATCCTCTGACAGAATAATAATGAAACTGTTGGGGAAATGTTAGTGTCCTGTAATGACTTCATCCCGAATGATCAAGTTACTTACCTTCAGTAATGCTCTTTCTGGTGGATATGCAGATTTAAGCAGCATTGGTTCTGTATGCCTGTAGGTGGTGTAATGGGTCTCTGCGTTGACTTTGTTCCACTCTGAAAGTGTTAACGGAGCCACATATAAATACTTTGCTAAGACATCTAAGTCTGTTTCTTTCTGGAATCCCTCCACATCCTCAAACACCGAGCTGGAGCACAACCATAATCAGAAGTACTAATGTCTCTGTTTGGGTTTTTTCTTTTATGAAAAAGAGACCACTCAAACATAACGGGGGGTTGGGGCTTACAGGAGGGCAGTCAGGAATCTGCAGTTAGAGTATCTATCAGAAAGAGAGTCATCAAAGGTAGATTACTTGTGCTTATGATGAATACTTCTAAATCAGATACCAAAGCTATACCTCCCAAGGTGGTGTGTCTGTGCAGTGAGTCAGACGAAAAGGTCCTGAAGGATCAAACTGGTGAAATGCCCACTCAGTCAGACCTGACTGTCAAGGCAGTAGTGCATTTTGAATGTGTGCACTGACACCAATGTTACGGCCTGACTGATGTCAAGGGCAGGCACCCCACGTTCCAGTGCAGTGATGGCAGCCTTAGTCCTGGTGGAATGGGCAGTTAACCCCTCCTGAGGTGCTTCTTGGCCAGTGCATAGCAGATTGTAATGTAGATCACTAGCCACCTTGACAAAGTATTTTTCTGCACTGCCTTGCTTTTCTTTGTCCCCGTAGAACCCTTTAAAGAGTTGATTGTCTTCCTGATGGTCTTTGATGCGATCAGCTTAAAAGCTCTTTTGAGGTCTACCCATTGGAGCCTCCCCTTCTTTCGAGGATGAGGAGGTGAACGTTGGGACAGTGATGGACTGCCCGATTATGACAAGCAGTCATGTCTTTTGGTAAAAAGGCCACCCTGGTCCTCAACACCATTTTGGGGGAAAGGGCTTTGTAGGGCAGCTGTAAAGACAGAGCTTGGAGTACATTCATTTGACGAGCTGAAATGACCATGACCAGAAACACAGTTGTGAGAGTTAGGAGATTTAGTTGACAGTTCTGCATTGGTTTGAATTGTGTGCACATCAGGAAAGTGAGGACCAAATTAAGATCCCACTGTGGCATCACAAAGGGTATGGAGGGAAACAAATGGGTCAAACGTTTTAGAAACCTCATCACAATAGGCGATTGGAACAAGGATCACTGGTCTGGTAAATGCTGTCCTTGCTGGGAGAGGGATAAAACAAATAAGATGTCTGACAGTTTGGTCTGTTGTGGGTCAGTATTGTGGGTTTGGCCACCTTGGCTCTCAAAGATCCTACCGGTTGGTTCACAACCAGGGAAATGCCCTTTCGATCCAGACAGCTCCAGAGACGTAGTGCTTCCTGGTACAGGACCCACGACGCCACCCCTTTCTTCTTGTTGCAGTATGGCATGGTGGTGGTGTTATTTGTGAGCACCTGAATCAGCCTTCCTCTGATGGACAGTAGGAAGATTTTCAGTGCCAGGGCGAATGGCCTGATCCTCAAACATGTTCATGTGGAGATAGGTCTCTGCCGGAAACCAGAGCCCACCTCTCCCAGATGACCTCCCCATCTCTCCAGTAATGCATCTGTCACCACCGTCTGCTGTGGGTAGAGCAGGGAGAGGTGTCTGACACCAGTCCAGTTGTGGTTGAGCTACCAATGCAGGTCTTTTGCAATCTCCCCCGAAACCTGAATGTAATCAGACAGGTTACCCTTGTACTGGACCCACTGAGACTTCAGGTTCCATTGCAGAGCCTGCATATGCTGCATGCCTTAGTCAAGCAGGATGCCAGGAGGCCCAGAAACCTCTGAGTCACTCTCACCGAGGCCCAGGATGGAGGCTGGATCACAGGGACCATAGGCCGAGGTTGTGAACTCCGTGTGGAGAAGGGAAGGCCCAAAACTGCACCGTATCTGTGTATTCTACTATGAAATTGAGCCTGAACGAAGGAATCAGGTGTGACTTTGCATGTTGCTTGTGAACCCCAACAATCTTAGGAGGTTCGCTTTCATCTGGAGGTGGTCCACAACTGACTTTGACAAACCTGCCTTCAACAGCAAATCCTTGAGGAAGAAAAGAACTGGAATCCCCAACCTCCGAAGGTGGCCTGCGATCACTGCCATCACTTTCGTGAACACCACAGGGGCACTGGTGAGGTCAAAGTGTAGCACCGCAAATTGCAATGCTTCCTGTCCATCTAGAGCCGCAAATAGCGTTGTTGCCTCAGAACACCAGATGGACCGTCACAAATGCACTAATCACCAGCAGGCTGGACTATGGCAACACTCCCTACGCTGTAATCTCCAAACAACTCCTACACAGACTCCAGACCATCCAGAACACAGCTACAAGACTCATATTCGACCTCCTTGCTCCACCCACATCACACCGCACGTCAGGAAGCTTCGCTGGCTCCCCATTCACAAGCACAGCCAATTCAAACGTTTTATGCAGATATGAAAAGCCGTACCCAACATTGGACCAGAATACCTGAACAGCTGCAACACTTTCACCTGCCCACCATACACCTATGCTCTGCCTCAGTCTCACTCGCAGACACTCCCGCACCCACAAAAGCAAAACTGGTGGTTGCTCATTCTCCTACATCAAACCCAAAACATGGAATAACCTTCCTCAACACATCAGAGCCTCCCCTCACTTCTCGAGTTCTACAAGAAGCTGAAGACCTGGCTCTTCATATAAGCATGCACTTACACATAGGTCCAAGCTCTTGGATCCCCTTTCTGGAGATTAGTGCACTATACAAATCAACATAACAAATTAAATGACCACCAAATGTACGCACTAAGTATGTGTACAGCAAGCCTATATACTCTAAACACAGTAGTTTACTCACAGGCTCTGTCAGCCTAATAAGTCAAGAACTTACTTTGCGCACTTGATTCAGAAGATGGCAAAAGAGTCACCATAAGAGGGGGTGCCACAGAGTGGCCACAAAAAGGGGTGCATGTTGGTACTTTTGATTGAACAACTGTTATGAGCTACAGCACACGTATGACCCCAGACACTTGAGCACTCAGAAAAAACTGACCGAATTCAGAACACAGAAAAAAACAAACATTTAAAGTGAGTAAGATATGCAACTATCTTGGAAGCAAGCAAGTAAGATATGCAAGTATCCTCGAACCAAACAAGCACGCAGCCATCACAAAATTGCCTCGTCGACACCTGCATGCTTGATAGTTGGATATCCTTTCATCTTTTTTACCGGACAACGCCGTCTGTAGGGGACCAATCTTGTCTGACATCTTCATTGTTTGGACTGCCACTTCTGAAGGTTTTTGAAGTTGGAATTATTGAGAGCTTTTTAGATTAGGTCTATGACCCTTGACTCTTTATCTTTGCCTCACCTGCACATAAGATGTCATCTAACAAATTTGATTCCAACAGGGTGAAAATATGTGAAGTGTTTCTCTATTCTTTCCTTAATGCAACCTTGTCAAAAGAATGAAGAGTAGTCATATTACATCAATTGTTATTTCGTTTGGTCCTAATGAAGGTGGATATTGAATTTGGAGACCCACCACGGAAACACATGTCAACCCTTTTTCGTCAGCTCACTACTGTTGGCAATACAAGGAGGAAAGAAATCATTGTGTCTCCTTGATGTTTGAACTTTGGGTCCACAGAAGGAACCTTGTTTTTTTAATCTTATGGGACTTGTCTGTTGCTTTCAGTAATTTTGGGATATTGTCTAGGGGCTACTTTGATTGTATTAGTTTGATTTGGTTTGGGTTTTGATTTAACAACCTCTTTAATACAGAGGAGTCTGTTTTTTGTATGAATATAAGTATGTATTTACTGAAATAAGAACATTTGAAGACTTTTTTTTGTTGGGTCTTAGGAGAGTTCGGTGTTTCTTGTCACCCTTTATACTATCACATGACATAGCCAGCCGTGCATGCCTGTGGGCACAGGGCCTAGCCCCAGGCCAGGCCCTGCGATCAACCGCATCCCACACAGTGTGATGGACATCGTCCTTTTGCTAAAAAAACATAGAAATTCACTGGAAAAAAAACAAAGGTTAAAGGGATGTTATGGGACTGTTATAGTTGGCAATTGTAATTATATCTTACTAACCACAGAAACTCATCAGTTATAGTTACCTCAAATGGCACCCTCGCCATGCACTGCTAATTACCTTCAATATTACATAATTCATGACATGTTCTATGACATCATTGATATCACTCCAACATCTGAAATTACATCATTGATAACAACACTGTGAATGGTGGGGGGAGGAGGAAGTTATAGTTAGGGCTCCCGTTATTATGGTATTTTATTTTTTGACATTTCCATCTGTATTTATCTATATTTATTTTTGGGCTATTTTATTGATATTTATTTATCTTTATTTTATGTCTTAAGAATAAATGCAGTTGTAAAATTGTATATTTCCCAATTTTTTTACTGATAAGCGTGCATTCATACTTTGATTCCTGTCAAGTTTTAGTAACTTAAGCAGACAAATATAACAAAACAGTGCACTGACCGGTAAATATAGCATTTATATACAAATATATGTTAACATATGCCTGTATTTAAGGGAATCTCACCGTGCTTTTAAAACCCCCTGGTGTCTATCTGCATAGCAGTTGGTTTGGAATTCATGAAGGATAAAAAAGTGTCACTCATAAGAAACACAATTTTCTGTATTTTTCTGCTTTTAAAAATAAATTCAGACAGGAAATAGATTGTTTTCTGTCTGTATTTATCTGTCAAAATCAGTAAAAATGGAAACCTGTAAGCCTTAGTTACAGTTAATTTAGTGCAAAAAAAATAGTTACTTGAAATAACTATACCAGGTGAATTTCAGTGGTTTTAAAACAGTATGTTTTAACTGGCATATATTTTCACCTAATTATTGGTTTTTATAGTGAAAAAAATGATATATGATTAGATTGTAATAACATTAGGTATGAACATACATTAGCATGTGTAGATGATCCTTTTTGGTGTTTGAATTGAATTGCTTGAGTAGTAGGTAAGCTATAAGGCATAATAACTTAGTGATATCTGTAGTCGCGATAATACCACAGTACATGGTGATGGCAAAACAGAATATGATTGGATAATCCAAACCGTTCCAAAATGAAACAATAGCCATCTTGATCATAGTACACTTTTTATGTGCTCTGTAAAAAAATGTACATACTCCACATAACTTATGTTGTACAGTACAGAAACAAATAAGGGACTCTAATACATTGTTTAGTGGTTGTGCAAATTCGTTTTATGTTTATTCCTTTAAAAAAATCTTTTGCAGAGTACCGTGGTACTACTGTGTAGTGTCTAGGAAGTACCACAGTACCAGTAAAATAAAATAAAAATGATTTCACAATATCAAATTATATTATACATATTATACTTTGTCTCTTACGAGAGCCTTTGTTTTTTTGGAGAAGAACATAAACATGGATGTGTTGGATAAGCTAGCATTTCAGGTTTAGAAGGAAGATATGGCTTCCATAGGTAGTACAATGGACTCTATCTGGATAATATAGTGCTGCTTTAGGACTCTTATTATTTAATTGAAAAGTAGAGGACATTCTTTGATGTTGCAGGAATATCTTGGTCACGTATGCAAGTTTTTTCAAACTTTGCAGCATTCACAGAAGACCTCTTCCATTTTTGTCTCTGACAAATGTTGGAAAACAAAAACGGGCAGGTTTATGAAAAAGTGGTGCAGTGCAGCATAGCAAGTCACTTTGCTGTGTTACACTGTGTCACTTGGAAAGGCAGGAATGTGCCTATTTAAGCAATACAGCTCATTCCTGTCCTTTCCTCCTGCGCTGGGGCACAATGGCCTGCCTAGTGCCAATGCAGGCACGCTTGCACCATGGAGGAAGGGTGTCTGAGTTGCATGCAGGATTGTTTTTGTGAAGGAAGGGTGACCTTCTTGTACAAAAACAATCGTGGGAGGTGTTTTCCTCTTTCTATGTGTGCTACACAATGTAGCACACTTAGAGGTAAAAACAAGGAGAAATAAATATATTTCTCCTTGTTGTGCCTCACTTGGGGAGGTTTTGGCACGTTCTCAGGTTTACCAGGGTTGGTATATTTGGGGATGCATCAAAATCCATGGGTGCTGCATGGGAACACCTATCGCAATGCCCATGGAATGCCTCCCTTGCACAGAGTAAGGCAACGCAGTGATTTGCGCTAACTGGCTTTGCGTGGCCTCATAGATATGGTTGCAAGAAATGTGTTACCGTTGCATCGCAGAAAGTTACGCACAGCGGTGCAAGGGGGTCATAAATATGCCCCAAAACGTGTGTTTGGAAACAGACATTAACTTGAAATGTTCTTCATTTCTATTTCTAGTCTCACTCCTGTTAGGTGTCCAATGTCATTTATACCACAATTTATGATCATAAAGTGCAGATGTAGATATCCACTAAGAGAGTAAACTAGACAGAATAATTGATGCCATCACAAACCTCTTTTCCCAATCAAGGTAATCACTACTCCTTTCAAACCTCATTTACCTACAAAATAGGCTGTAGGGCCCAAAAAAGTATGAATAAGAAACCAAATACGAACCACTTTGCTCCTGCACTCATATACAAGAAAAAGAAATTGTCACCAACAGAAACAAATATACTCAAGTAAGAAACAACTTTACAATCAAACGTTGTCAAAGCTAGCCAATGATTGGGTTAGATACATTTTGGGCTATATGTGTAGCACAATACTGCCAAATTCTGGATTGATTTGGCTAATTGGACTAGACTGCTGCTATGAAGTTGTACATTTACTACAGAACCTTCCAAAACACACATGTATGATCACATGATAATAAAAACCAATAGAGCACTGCATAACAAACAGAATAAATAAATAAAGCAGCATATGATTGGTTTCTCACACATACATACTTATAGAAACAGCCTAGTGTTACTACATAGATACTTTACATTACACGACAATGAAAACCAATACAAAATTAGATTATACTATACTATGAACAACTGTTCCATCATCTCATTGGTTGATATTTGTGAGGCTATAAACACAGAACGGTACTACCAAATTACAGCAAACACTCTTGCCATTGTGGTGACTGTTGAAGAGCAATACAAAAGCCCTAGTTCCATATACATATCACATTAATTTTGGATTACAACCATCATCAATGACATCAACATTCTTTCTGCATGAAACGCTATGCACCTTATTTTCATATTGTTTTCACACTAAAGTAGTGAAATAACTGACAATTCCTTATCTCTTTTGTTTTACAACTATAAGTAAAGAAAGCCAAATTGCCCATATATTTTACCTGTCAGATCTACTCACATTGAAAAAATGCCTCCAAAACAATCTTAGGACGAAAAAAATGAACCTTGCACAAAAGGGAGAGAAAACTGAAAAATATGCTACATACAGAAGAATGACGCCTCTTCAAAGAAAATGCTACTGCTAAGAATTCTGATAAAGGGGAAACATCCTTTACAACGTAGTTTTGCTAACGCAAGACTTTTACAACAACGCAAGAACAACGCAGGTGCTTGTACAACGGAAGGCATAATAACTCAGGTAAGTTACAACGCATTTTACTAGCACGCATGCTATTACAATGATTTTATTTATCACAAGATGCTTTTACAGTGAATGTATTTACAAAGCATCCGGTTACAATGGAAGACTTAATAGTTTGAAAAGGAAGGTAAGTTGGTTAATTAATAATATGTGTGTTATATATGTGTGTGTACATATATATTTATATACATTATATGTGTATATACTTGTGTATATATATATGTGTATATACGTATATATATGTGTGTAGCTATATATATATATATATATATATATATATATATACATTTTCTTCAGCAAAGTTAACCATCGCACTCCAGGAAGTTCTTATATCAGCCTTTTATTATTGTTTCATAAAACAGTGCTTCCACCACCCAACGCGTTTCAACCTCAAACAGGTCTTGATCACAGGTAAACATTGTCTCCCTCCACCACACTTCTATAGTTCCTTATCAATTAAGTAAGCTATTGCATTCTGGGACATGTAGTTTTTTAACATTAACCTATTCTCCATAGCTTTCCTTTATACCCATGTATTTGTTATTCTTAATAATTTCCCTTATGTAGTATTTTATTGAAATCTTTTAAGTCTTAATCCATTAACTTTACATGCTTCATTATAATGTAGTACTAAATTCATGTGATTTGTTATTTGTTGGCAAAATTGCTTTTCTAACAAAATGAAAAATGAAATCAAAGCTTAATTAAAGATATATGGACGAATGTCCATTATCATTGACATCTTGTCCTACAATGAGCACCCTTGATTTTGTTTCTGCCATCAAAATTATATCAAAGCAGTTTTCCTGCGTTCTTATATAGCCAACATAATTAATTAAATAATCTCCAATACTCTCCAT
Source organism: Pleurodeles waltl (assembly GCF_031143425.1). Lineage (NCBI taxonomy): Eukaryota > Metazoa > Chordata > Amphibia > Caudata > Salamandridae > Pleurodeles > Pleurodeles waltl. Next base: position 270,973,269 of record NC_090451.1, on the reverse strand, counting down.
ATAGCATGTTTCTATGCAAGTGTGGGAGTGGACGACATTGTTGTTCCCATATATGCCCACTGTGAATTAAAAACAGTGATTTTCATTCTTATAGGCACTGATATTTGCAATTTGTACGTATTATATCCTATTTTTTCATATATGATTTAGTCCAAGTTCATTCATAAGACATTGTTGAAAAGTCTTCCCACTACTTATATTGGTTAGTCACTTATTTTCTCATAAATGTACAAAAAGCTATTCATCGGTATTCAACCTAAATGGAGTCTTAGGTGGTCATTCTGACCTCAGCGGTAAAAGGTGCTTACCGCCAGTCAGAGACCGCCATAACACCGCCACGGTCATTCTGACCCGCAACTGGCAAACCGCCAAAAACCCGACATCAACAAAAGTCCGCCACAGCAACGGCCAGCGCAAAACTGGCGATGACCAAACCTCCACCGTCACGCCAACAGAAATACGCCCATGCCATTCCGACCCACAAATCCCCGCAGCGGTCTTTCAACCGCGGTATTCCATTGGCGGTACACACCGCCGCGCTCAAAATACACACACCTTTACAAAACACTACCACATTGGACAATTCAAAATACACACACCTGAGACACATACACACACCACTCCCACACACCCAATTAAATATAAAACACACACCCACATCACCCACAAACCCTTACGACCACAATTGCGACTGAAGGACAGAGAGAGACAGCACAGCATAGAGTAGACCATCACACAGAGGCAAATCACAACATCACCCACACAATTTCCACGCACAAAACACCATACACCACCACACTCACCACACAATACAACACATACACCACCCCATGGCACCCCAAAGACACCCCAGGTTCTCTGACGCCGAACTCAGGGTCATGGTGGAGGAAATAGTTTGTGTAGAGCCCCAGCTCTTCGGGGCACAGGTGCAGCACACCACCATTGCCAGGAAGATGGAGCTATGGAGCAGAATAGTGGACAGGGTCAACGCTGTGGGACAGCATCCACGCAATCGGGACGACATCAGGAAGCGGTGGAACGACCTACGGGGGAAGGTGCGTTCCATGGTATCAAGGCATAACATCGCGGTACAGCGGACTGGCGGCGGACCCCCACCTACTCCCCCAGAATTCACAGCATGGGAGGAGGAAGTCTTGCACATCCTGCATCCTGAGGGCCTCGCAGGAGTAGGCGGAGGAATGGACTCTGGTAAGTCAAATCTTCACTACTTCATTCCCCCCACCCCACCTGCATGCCAAATCATACCCCCACCCTCACCCCCACCCTCATCACACCAACTCCTTGCAAATGGCTCACCATCACAACCCACCCATCCCAAAACCTAGCCCTGCATGCCTCCCCAAAGCATGGACACCCATCACCAAAGCATGCCCACTGCACATACCCATCTCCCCCACAAGCCACCATCACAAAAGCCCCCACAAGGGAATGCCAGCACTGGGGTACACGGCCACCCACCCAATACACGAAATGGCACACACAGAAGCAATAACCATACTCTTATACCCCTGCAGGACCCGAACGCCACCACACCACCCAGGAAGGTCCAGAGATGTCAATCCCACCCCCAGAAGAGTCCCCCAGTGATGACAGCAGCTCTGTCTCCCTGGACCCAGATGACCAGCCCGGCCCATCGGGGACCTCGGGACAGTCGGTTCCCCACAGACAGCCACAGGCTACAGCAGACCTAACCCCCTCTGGGAACACCAGCACAGCTCCCACCCAGCGGGCCCATGCCTCTGTCTCCAGGACACGTCAATCAGTGGTGTGTCCACCACTACAGGGCCCCCAGGTTGACCCACCACCCCAACAACAACAGGGACCTGGGGGCAGTGGTAGTGGGCACACGGTCCAGGGGACAGAGGCCCAGGGAAACAGGGGAACTGGGAGGGCTGCTGTGCGAAAGGGGGGGGGACAGGCCCAGGGAACCGACTCTCCAAGAGGCCCTCTCCTCCATCATGGGAGCATACCACCGCTCCCAGGAGACGATGGCGACGGTACTGGTCCAGGAGATCCAGGTACTGCAGGAGGAACAGTACATGGGGTTCAGAGAGGAACTGAGAAACATTAGTTCCGCAATGGGGACCATCGTCGTGGCCCTTAACCAGATAGTCACCACATTGCGGGACCATGTGGCACCACAAACGGCCCCTGTCACTAGCCTGGACCAGGAACAGCCTACCACCTCCGCCAGTGCTAGTGGACAGGAGGCCCCCACACAACGACAGGCCACCAGAACCCCACCTCCTGCAGAAGAAGAACCACCCCGCAAGCGGTACCTGAGATCTCACAAGAAGACAGAGTAGGATGCCAAGACCCCCGCCAGCAAACGATACCCCCTGATGTCATCCCACTGTCCCACATTGTCACCCTGTCCAAACTTAAACTGCCCCTGCTCCATCCTTCCACAGGCATATGGACAATGCACCTATGAGACTGAAAACTGGACTCTGCCATGGACATTACTCCACCATCACCCATCACCGTTTTACAATCATGTCCCTAAATTTAGCACTTTAATAAAATCACTTATTGCACTTAAAAAATCTGGAGTCTGCTTGTATTTTGAACAAATGTATTAGACATAACGGTGCCAAAATGTTCAGTTACATTGTGATGACAACATACCACTGTCACACAGCTGTAGTCCATGGGCAAACAAAGCAGAGGTCACGCAGTGGGGCCCACAGCTCTAAAAACGGAAGGGAAAGTCACAACTCAGTTAACAGGAACTGGGGGAAACACAGACAGTAGAGAGGCAGGAGACTAAGTAAATGTAAAATGGCGGGGTTGATTCGTACCTGTGTGCTACTGAAAATACTGTTGTATCACTGTGTCCCTGTTGTCTGTGTCGTCCCCGTCGTCTTCCTCCTCTTCACTCTCCACAGCTGCTACAACACCACCATCTGGACCATCCTCCTGCAGGAAAGGCACCTGGCGTCGCAAAGCCAGGTTGTGAAGCATACAGCAGGCCACGATGATATGGCACACCTTCTTTGGTGAGTACATTAGGGATCCACCTGTCATATGCAGGCACCTAAACCTGGCCTTCAGGAGGCCGAAGGTCCGCTCGATCACCCTCCTAGTACGCCCATGGGCCTCATTGTACTGTTCCTCTGCCCTTGTCCTGGGATTCCTCACTGGGGTCAGTAGCCACGACAGGTTGGGGTAACCAGAGTCACCAATTAGCCACACACGGTGTCTCTGTAGCTGTTCCATCACGTAAGGGATGTTGCTATTTCGCATGATGTACGCGTCATGCACTGACCCAAGGAACTTTGCATTTACATGGGAGATGTACTGGTCAGCCAAACAGACCACCTGGACATTCATCGAATGATAACTTTTTCTGTTCCTGTACACCTGCTCACTTTCACTGGGGGGAACCAAAGCCACATGGGTCCCATCAATGGCACCAATGATGTTGGGGATATGGCCAAGGGCATAGAAATCACCCTTCACTGTAGCCAATTTGCCCACCTCAGGGAAAACAATGTATCTCCGCATGTATTTCATCAGGGCAGACAACACTCTGGACAAAACCTTAGAAAACATAGGCTGAGACATCCCTGATGATATGGCCACTGTTGTTTGGAATGATCCACTTGCCAAAAATGGAGTACTGACAGAACTTGCACCAGAGGGGGAATCCCTGTGGGTTGGCGAATGGGGGACATCAGGTCTGGCTCCAGCTGGGCACACAGTTCCTGTATAGTGGCTCGGTCAAGTCTGTATGTCAGTATGACATGTCTTTCTTCCATTGTCGACAGGTCCACCAGCGGTCTGTACACAGGAACATTCCTCCATTTCCTCGCAAGTCCCAGAGGACGGTGCCTAGGAAGGACAACATGGAGCACAGAGTCAAGCAACCCACAGGTACGTAACCACAGCTTGCACAGAGCACGAATCGCTATGCATTGAATGGCTTGTATGAGTGGCAATGCAAGGCCTAGGCCTGTGTGACGCAGTACAAATTAAGCCATGTGGGCCCTTGAAATGGCGGCTGCCAGACCTGTGAAGTGTGACAATGGGATGTGAGGTCAATGCGCTGGCGTGGCACACCGTGGCGGTAGGCGGTCGAAGACCGCGGAGCAAAACAGCATTGGTTAACATTGAACCCTATGGTTCTCAGGAGCCAATGACGATGTGCGCCGGCGATACGCACCGCTGCGGGCGTGACCGCCATCTTCTATCTGCTTAATCACTCGAGACCTGATCATCCACAGGAGAGGACCTATACTGCAAGTGCTGCTGTGACCTCGGTCTGGAAGATACAATGGCTGCTGCGACTGGGGAAAGGGCCCCTGCCTTCACATCTGAGGAATTGGAGAAACTTGTGGATAGGGTCCTCCCCCAGTATGCGCTCCTTTACGGTCCTCCAGACCAACAGGTAAGTACACTGGGACCATGCTTTGTGGGCAATGCCTGTGTTGAGTGGGGTGGATGAAAGATGGTGGGGAGGGGAGCGAATGAGGCATGCATCGCACGACAGATGAGAGCATCTGCCATATGGCAAGGTTGGGGAGGGGGGCCACTCACATCGACCATGCAGAAAATGATGTTTTTTTTTTTTTTCACCCTGTCCATGTCACATAGGTCAGCGCCCATCAGAAGATCGACATTTGGCGTGCCATCGCCAAAGACGTCCGGACCCTGGGGGTCCACAACAGACGGGGCACCCACTGCCGCAAGAGGTGGGAGGACATCCGCCGCGGGAGCAGAAAGACCGCCGAGGCTCTGCTGGGGATGGCCTCCCAACGTAGGAGGGGTGGCTCCCGTCAATTGACCCCCCTGATGTCCCGGATCCTGGCGGTGGCCTACCCCGATTTGGATGGGCGCGTGAGGACATCACAGCAGACACAAGGGGGTGAGTACCAGCACATTCTGCTATGTTAGCGCACAGTGGAGGTGTCTGGGTGGGGGAGGAGGGCTGTGGGTATCTCTAGGCCAGGGCGACTTCTGTAGGCTGGTCCCCTCCGTAAGGCATGGCCCTGTGCCCCCGCCCCCCACCTCTGTAGGGTGCTAAGTACAGCTATCCATGGCCCTGGGTCACCTATGTGTGCAGTTGTCGTCCATAGGCTTGTAGGCCAAGTCACAATAATTGAGTAGTGTACACTGAGTGCGCGGCGTAGTGCAGGGGGCTTCTGTGTCTGTCCTCTCCGCCAACGGTGTCGCCAATGCATGCACTCAACATGTCATTGTTTCTCCCCCCCCCCTTTTTTGTGGTCTTCCTGTTCATGTGTGCATTAGCATCATCAGGCGGAGAAGTGGCATCGGAGCACGAGGGAGCTGCATCTCACATGGCCCCGGAGGGCCATGCAACCGACTCCGAGTTCACCAGTGAGACGGAGGGCGAGGGGAGCTCCACAACGGGGACCCGTGGAGACGTCAGCGACACAGATACGTCCTCGGAAGGGAGTTCCATTGTGGTGGCGGCAACATCCGTGCCCACTGCTACAACAGGTACAGCCGCCACCGCGCACCAGCTCCGCCCTCCAAGCAGCCCCTCAGCGTTCGCCCCGTGCCCACTCGGCCAGAAAGGCGGGCATCTCCATCGCCACAGGCACCTCAGGCCCTGCCCCAGTTACCCCTGCTGCCCTCAGTGAGGAGATCATTAACCTCCTCCAGACGCTCATTGTTGGGCAGTCTACCCTTTTGAATGCCATCCAGGGGGTAGAAAGGGAGGTGCACCGGAGCAATGCATACCTGGAGGGCATTCATTCGGGTCAGGCTGCCCATCAGCGATCGTTCAACGCTCTGGCCTTAGCACTGACGACAGCCATTGTCCCTGTCTCCTGCCTCCCCCCTCCAATTTCCTCATCCCAGTCCCACTCCCCTGTTCCTCTGCCTATCCCAGCCACACCTACAGACCAGCCTGCACACACATCAACACCCAAGGGCAGCTCACCCAGACATAAGCACCACAGATCACACAAGCATTCACACATGCGACATCCACATGCAGACATGCCAACAGCCACTGCCTCCACTGTGTCCCCCTCCTCCTAGTCTCCCTCCTCCCTCCCTGTGACGTCTCCACTCACACCTGCATGCACACCACCATCAGCCAGTACGTCCATCACCAGCACACCCACCAGAACACTCCGCACACGTGCAGTCACCACCCCCACTGCCATTTACACGTCCCCTGTGTCCTCTCCCAGTGTGTCTGTCACCCCCTCTTCCAAACCACACAAACGCAGGCAGCCACCCACCCAACAGCCATCCACCTCACGACAGCCTCCGTCACAAGCACCTGCACCCAAAGACAGCACACTTGACTCTCCTACAACCACATCCTCTTCCTCCACTCCCATACCCACTGCACCTACCCTTCCCACTGCTCCTAAAAAGTTTTTCCTCTCCAAACTGAACCTCTTTGCATCACCTGACCCACCCCCTCCATCTCGGAAGAGTCCAAACAGCACCTCAGCCACCACAAGCCCTGCACCTACAAGGACCATAGTCCAGGGCTATTGGAGTCCACCAGCTTCTAGGGCAGCAACATCGGCCAGCAGCAAGGGGACAGCCAGCCCACCCCCTGGGAAAAAAACTACAAAAGGGAAGGGCCGGCGCGAGAGGCCAGAGACGGCAGCCCCCAAAGGCAATACCCTGGCACCGTCACCTGGCACATCCACAAAGGGAGGCAAGGGCCCCAGAGAATTGGCGAAGGAGGGAAAGGGCAGCAGGGCGGACATTTCCGGCAGCAGGCGAGCTGCCCAGGAGGGCCCCACCAGCCCCATTTCGGGTGTGAAGGAGGACACCCACGGGCCCAGGACTCCAGCACAGGAGGGCCCCGCAAGCGAAAGGTCGGATGGCGACTGAGCGGAAAATATTGGCCCGATCTGGTTCCCTGGGAACACATGTCAAGCACCGCTGAACAGGGCCCCGCCGTGACAAGCACCGCTGAACAGGGCCCCGCCGTGACAGGCACCGCTGAACAGGGCCCCGCCGTGGCAGGCACCGCTGAACAGGGCCCTGCCGTGACAAGCACCGCTGGACAGGGCCCCGCCGTGACAAGCACCGCTGAACAGGGCCCGCCGTGACAAGCACCGCCGAACTGGGCCCCGCCGTGGCAAGCACCGCTCCGCTGGGCCCTTCATCTCAAGCACCGCTCCGCTGGGCCCTTCATCTCAAGCACCGCTCCGCTGGGCCCATCATCTCAAGCACCGCTCCGCTGGGCCCTTCCTGTCAAGCACCGCTCCGCTGGGCCCTTCCTGTCAAGCACCGCTCCGCTGGGCCCTTCCTGTCAAGCACCGCTCCGCTGGGCCCTTCATCTCAAGCAACGCTCCGCTGGGCCCTTCCTGTCAAGCACCGCTCCGCTGGGCCCTTCCTGTCAAGCACCGCTCCGCTGGGCCCTTCATCTCAAGCACCGCTGGCCCATTGGCAGGGCCGGATCTGTGTCGGCCAGGGCTTCACGAAGCACTCTGGGCACCATGCCTCCTCCAGAACCAGTGGAGTCTGTAATCCACTTGATGGACTGTGGCTTTGCACTCCCCAGGATGGTACAGTGGGCAACCCACCCACTGTAGAGACTTGTGAGACTGTGGCTTTGCGCTCCCCAGGATGGTACAGTGGGCATGGAGGCCCCTCGTGGATCTGGCGTCGTGGACTGAACTGGCTGAGGTGCCCCCCTTCCCTTCCCCCTGAGGTGCCTGTCGTTTTACTATCTGATGCCCCTGCAGTGTTCTCTCCAATGGAATCGGGTCTCGTGTGTGGGCTTTGCCCATGTGTTTAGGCCCGTTGGCCCACGAACAATGGATGATAGCCAATATGGGCCGGACTTTTGACCTATGTATATATTGTTCATGATGTAATATATTTTATTTATATTTTCATATTTCACTTAACTTCAATTATGCTATATTATACTTCATTTTTAATGATCATTTTTTCTTTGCATTTTTCCGGGGGGGTTGGGGGGTGTCACTCTGACTTGTTGCTCTGCATTGATGTGTGTGTTGTAGTGGGTGAGGGTGGGGGTGGGTGTGTGGCGTATGTGTGTCCCCTTAATTTTTTCTCTCCCCCCTCCCCTGTGTCGTAGGTGCAGTACTCACCGTTGTCTTCTGCGCCGGCGTTCGTGCTCCTGGTAGAGGAGCAGGTAGACAATAGCTGGTAGGATGTGTCGTTCGGGTTCCATGCTGTCCAGATTCCTCGTTGGGTGTATGGAGGTGAGCGTTTTCCCGTTCGAAGTCTGTTTCCGCCGTGTTTTTATCGGCGGGGTTCCCGCCCCGGAAAAGGTGGCGGATTGGTAAGTTGTGATAGGGTGGGCGGTACATTGTCTGCCGCCTGTCTGTTGGCGGTGACCACCGCGCTGCTTGTCTGTACCGCCGTGGCGGTCGGAGTGGTAAAGTGGCGCGCTGTGTTGGCGGTTCCCACCAGGGTCGGAATTCCATTTTTTTGCCCGCCTGCCTGTTTGCGGGTTGGCCGCTGCTTTAACACCGACCGCCAGGGTTGGAATGACCCCCTTAGTCTTTAATTTAATAATGTATCTGGATTCCAGACAACATAATTTCAATGTTCAATTGCCCCCTCTTTCATTTTCGGGGACATGTGCTACTCCAAAGTAAAGAATCAAGGATGCTCATAGTAGGACAAGATGTCAATGATAATGGACATTGGTCCATATATCTTTAATTAAGCTATGATTTTATTTTTCATGTTGTTGTGTCTTAATAACACACCATGTAGAAATAATAGTTTCTAATATTAGAAAAGCTATTTCGCCAACAAATCACATGAATTTAGTACTAAATTATAATGAAGCATGTAAAGGGTTAATAGATTAAGACTTAAAAGATTTAAAAAAAATACTACATAAGGGCTGTGTTATGAAGAATAACACATAAATGGGTATAAAAGAAAGCTATGGAGAATAGGTTAATGTTCAAAAACTACATGTCCCAGAATTCAATATCTTAGTAAATTAACTAGGAACTATTTAAGTGTGGTGGAGGGAGACAATGTTTACCTGTGATCAAGACCTGTTTGAGGATGAAACGCGTTGGGTGGTGGAAGCACTGTTTTATGAAACAATAATAAAAGGCTGATATAAGAACTTCCTGGAGTGCAATGGTTAACTTTGCTGAAGAAATTTATAGGAGTTCTGGTCGCTAACTCCTCCATCGGCACCGGCAGCAAGAGCGTGCGATTTTGTATGCGGCCATTCAGTGACTAATGTATGTATTAATACCTCAACATTTTTTTAAATATTTATGATTTTGAGTCATGATGTAGAGGATAAAGGGGTTATATTTGGGGAGGTTTGTTATTGCTCAAGTACTTCACAAGTTTAGTTTAATACCTGAGTATTAAAATGTAAAATTTTACATATATTGTCAGAGTCACCAGATCCTCGGGGTCTGTGCACGTTCCCAACACTTCTACCACAAGACAGCTCCAATACTCTGATTAGATTTATCACAGAGTCTAAGAGAGTCCAAGTGGGGAAAGGGGGATTAGGACGGGAACAGCTGGGAAGGAGACCTGTAGGAAGCAAAAGGTTAAAACACAACATCAAAATTACATCTCATGAAATCAGTACCATGCTACAACTCTAAGCTTCGTCTTTTCCGAAAAACATGAACAACCCTAGAATAGTCCTAAAACTGACTAGGCTTTAGATGAGCGAATGCCTGAGGAGGAAACAGGAAAAGTTAAATAGGACTTTCAGATTCGAGTACTTTCTTTAGCATGAGAATCAGGAAACACTCTGAGCAATTTCTAAACAACCATATGAATCTCCTTTTAAGAATATATATCAGGAACACACAGCATTACATCTAGAACTCTGGTATTGTTGTGTTCATCTCAGAAAAAACATTGGGAAGTGAATAGCGAACATTGCAGATTTTTATATGAGTATTAAACACCATAAAGGATTGTGCACCATGAAATCACACAATGTAGATTCAAGGAATAAATCACGCAACGTGTCAACTTGAAATACTACCAAGAAAATGTCTTAGAATAGTAGCGCACAGTAATTTACATTATTTATACACGAGAAAAGAATTGCCGATTCAAATGCCACCATGCAAATGCCAAGAAATGGTAGCGCACAATGAATAACATGAAAAAACACTCAAGGAAAGAATCGCGCGTGTTGCCGATTCGAATGCCACCATGTAAATGCCAGAAAATGGTAGCGCACAATGAACAGCATGAATTACACACGAGAAGTGAATCGTGCGTTTCGCCGATTTGAATGCCACCATGTAAATGTCAAGAAAAGGTAGCGCGCGCGCAATGAACAACAAAGTTAAATGCTCATGAAACGAGTTGCACGTTTTGCCAACTCGTAAAACATCATGTAAATGTCAAGAAATATCTGCGCGCAATGAACAACAATGTAATAACAAAGTCAAATCTTTATGGAATAAATTGCGCGTCCTCCCTATTTGCAAACCACCATACAAATGTCAAAAAATGGCAGCACACAAGTAATCTGTTATTCATTTAAGAATTAAAATCAAGAATATGAAAATTCTCAATTACGGTGTTGGGAAATGTCCAAACACCGTCTTACCGCCTGGAAACAGTGATCACCAATGAGAGGTGAGTGCAGAAGACTGGAAAATCCAAATAGGCCGCCGGGACAGGAGCTCAGGAAGAAGCTGCTGCTCTGCACCGGGACCTCTGAATAGTGAGCACTGGAAGTTGGGCTGACTCTCTTTTATAGAGTCTTGGCCCAGCCTAGAACCACGCCCAGGCATGTTGCAGGGAAAGTCTCTAGAAGGCCCTGGAAAGGGACCACACCCTAACACACTCTGAATGTCTGCAGCAATACATTGCAAATGTACAGTATTTATAAGCACCTTAAAAATGAATCTTTTGAATGGAATTCTGCAATGCAAAAGGTTAAACAATAACATATCATCACAATGCATAAATTACATTATCTTGCGAGTGTTGTGTTTTTGCATTCTAGATCAGATGCGGAAACCCATGAATTACTTTCAGGGCCATAACCTTTCCATGAGATTAAGTACCATAGGTTACGCCCTCTCAGTTTAGAGTCCAACACTTTCTTGACTTCATATTCTTCTTCCCCCTGTACTAGAACAGGAGCTGGATGAGGGTGGACCTTTTGGACTGCCTTTTTTAAGAGGGAAGTATGGAACACTGGATGAATCCGTAATGATTTTGGCAATTGTAGTTTATAGGTCACAGGATTGATTTGCTGAAGAACAGTGTAAGGACCTATAAATTTGGGGTTGAACATGTGCTTCTTCTTGAAGTCTATATGTTTTGTGGAAAACCACACTTTGTCACCAGGTTGATACTGCGGTCCCTCACAATGTTTCTTGTCATAATGCTTTTTGTATTTTTTTTGGGCTTTTTCTAAATGTTGTTGAATCGATTTCTGAGTTTGATGAAAATGTTGAATGATTTCTGACACAGCTGGAGTGAGAGAACTTTCTTGAGGAATTGTGATGGGCAAGGTGTCAGGATGATAGCCAAACAAACCAAAGAAGGGTGTAACGCCAGTAGACGTGTGGAAGGAGTTGTTGTAGGCTAACTCAGCTAACCAGAGCATTGATGTCCATGAATTAAGTGCTTTTTCAGCGTAAGCACGTAGGTATTGCTTCAAAGTCTGATTTAGTCTCTCCGTTTGACCATCTGTTTGAGGATGGTGGCTAGTAGATAGGGTAGATGTCACTTGGAGTGTTTTACACCATGTCTTCCAGAAGTTGGAGGCAAATTGCGAACCCCGATCAGAGAGGATCACTTTTGGCAGTCCATGATAACGAACCACTCTATTCAGTAAGATAGGTGCCAGTTCACTAGAGGTGGGTAATTTCTTACAAGCAATGAAATGTCCATATTTCGTGAGACTATCTACTACCACCAGAATTACTGAATGCTGTTGAACCACTGGAAGACCTGTAATAAAGTCCAAAGAGATGTGTTCCCACGGACGACTTGGGTTTGGGAGTGGGTGTAACAACCCTTTCGGTTTTGAATGACTTGTTTTAGTGCGAGCACAGACTTCGCAGTTGTTTACCATTGTTTTTACATCCTTTGTTAAGGTAGGCCACCAAAAATAGCGTTGGATTAATTCAAGAGTTTTCAGGAGTACCAGGGTGACCTGCTGTAGGTATAACATGCAACCAATGAAACACTATCTTGCGAAGTTTGGTAGTGGGCACGAACAAACGAGCATTGTGAAAGGGTAATCCTTGCTTGATTGATCTTTTCGGATCTGCTTGAGCCCACGCCTGCCATTTTTCAACAGTGAATGAATTACGGATGTCTTCAAAGAAATCTTCTGTTTTTATGATACATAGGACCTTGTCAGGAGCAATGATAGCTCTGGAGGTTTGAACTGCAGGCAATGTGGTAGACTCTTGGCGGGACAAGGTGTCAGCTTTGCGATTATCTTTACCAGGCCGGAAGGTTATCACAAAATCAAACTCGGCAAAAAACAGCATCCAGCGTAATTGCAGAGGAGTCAAAAGTCTGGCAGACCTCATGAATTGAAGATTGCGATGATCAGTATATACTGTGACAGTATATTTAGCTCCCAACAAATGATGTCTCCATTCTTTAAAGGCGTCACGAATCACCAGAAGCTCTTTTTCAGCAATGACATAGTTCTGTTCGGCTTCGTTCAACTTCCGAGACATGTGAGCTACAGGATGAAGCTGACCAGTGTCTTTGTTTCGTTGTGACAAGACTGCTCCTATCGCCACATCTGAAGCATCAGCTTCCACTATGAAAGGTCGATCCGCATCTGGATGAGTCAAGACTGGGGCAGTGGAGAAAGCTTCTTTCAAAGTTGAAAAGGCTTGGCCTGCTTCTGGGGACCATGCAAATTTTTCTTTCTTTCTTAATAACTTAGTAATTGGAGCCACTGTCTGGGAGAAATGATTGATGAACCTCCGGTAAAAATTTGCAAAGCCCAGGAAACATTGTACATCACAAACAGTCTTTGGGATGGGCCATTCAGATACGGCTTTTACTTTCCTTTCTGCCATCACCATACCTTGAGGGGTAAGGATAACCCCTAAAAACTCAACTGTGGTAACATGAAACTCACACTTGGTTAGCTTGCAATATAAATGGTGTTTACGAAGGGCTGCCAACATTTTCTTGACATGTTGAACATGTTCATTCTCATTGTCTGAGTAGATCAAAATGTCATCAATGTAAACTATGGCAAAGATATCGAGGTACTCTCTAAGAACATCATTTAAGAAAAATTGAAATGCTGCTGGAGCATTGCACAGACCAAAAGGCATGACGGTGTATTCAAAAAGGCCATATCTTGTTTTGAATGCCGTTTTCCATTCGTCACCCTCTCTCATTCTGACCAAATGGTAAGCACCTCGAAGATCAAGCTTTGTGTAGATTTTTGCTTTCTTTACTTGTTCCAGTAAGACCGGAATTAGAGGCAAAGGATATTTGTTCTTGATGGTGATTTTATTCAAGCCCCTATAGGCGATACAAGTTTGAAGCTCTCCATTCGCTTTTGGAACAAAAAACAAAGGAGAAGCTGTGGGAGACTTAGAGGGGCGGATGAAACCATTCTCTAAGAATTGATCCAAATATTTTCGTAAATTTTGATTTTCATGTTCTGACAGGGCATACACACGACAGTTGGGAAGTATCCCCTCTGGGACTAGATCAATTTGACAGTCATAAGATCTATGAGGAGGTAAGTTCTCTGCTTCCTTCTCATCAAATACATCTTCATAAGACAAATACTGTTTGGGCAACTGAACTTCTTTCTCTGCGGTGGTAGCTATGTAAGAATGGCGAATTTCCGATTCTTGAGTCCTTTGGAGACAATGTTCTTTACATAGCACTGATGAGAACACAATCTTTCGTTCTGCCCAATTAATCTCTGGATTGTGATGAGTTAACCATGGCAAGCCAAGGATGATCCCATACTGGGGAGCATGGATCACGTCAAGGATGAGTTCCTCTTTATGTTTCTTTCTTTGATTTTTACCTCCACAAATTATTGTCAAGGGGACAGTCTGAAGAGTTATCGGACCTCCAGTCAAGAGTTTTCCATCAACTGCCTGGATGGTTTCTGGGGTCTTCTTTTCAATACATGGGATCCCCCATGCACAAACCAATTGGGCGTCAACAAAGTTTCCGGTAGCCCCAGAATCGACTAGAGCCTTCTTGAAATAGGTATTTTCCTTGACCTGAACTCTTATTCCCAATTTTAGATGTTTGGATTGTGAAGGATCCACGGTGACACCCAAGAGCAACCCTTCTCTGCAACTTGGGTGCTTTAGATTTCCCGACTCGACTGATGCATTGGTTGCAACTTTCTGAACTGGGCCTCGCTTGCTCTTTGTTTTGATTGGACAATCTTTGGCAAAATTACCTTTCCGCCCACAATGGAGACATTGCCCATTTTTTCTGCGTAGGTCCTTTTCATCTTTGGTCAAAGGTCTCCTGATGGTTCCAATTTCCATTGGTTCCACCGTTGTTTCTCTCGTAGTTCTTGAGTCTTTGTTATCGTGAGCATGCCAAGAATGTTGTTCAGTCTTTTTACGCGTTCCTTTTCGTTCATTTAAACGATGATCAAGCCTCAAGACAAGGTTTATTAAATCTTGACAGTTTGCAGGTTGTGGGTCGATTTGCGCTAAGATGTCTTAGCTCCTCTTTGAGTCCCCTGTAAAACAAGGCCGCTTGTTTTTCTTCGGGCCAGGATGTCTCAGCGACCAGCCAATTAAAGTTGGCTAAATATGACACTAAGTCCTGATTCCCTTGGCGTAAGTCTAATAATTCACGATCTGCTGACTGTGTTACAGTTCTACGATCGAAAACTCTCTCAAATTCACGAACAAAATTTTTCCAGTTGTACAACAAGGGACTATTTTTACGCACAAGAGGAATAGCCCAGGTAGCTGCATCTCCAGACAGATATGACAACAAGAAAGCTACTTTAGACTGGGCATCGGGGAAAGTATGTGGTCTGCAGGTGAAGTGAAGTTCCACTTGAACCAGAAAAGATTGCGCTTTCAAGGGATCACCTGAGAAGCGTTCTGGGGGAGCTAAAGGAATGGCTGAAGGAACATTGAGGGAAATTTTAGTTGGATTACCTCCAGAAGTCTGAGAAGAAGTACCTGGCCAAGACACACCTGTGGGACTTTGTTCTTTCTTCTCAACCTTATTCTGTAACTGACTCACCCTCTCAGCTAGACTATTTGTCAAATCCTTTGATGATACCACTTCTGACTGGAGCTGGGTGATAGCCTTGACTAGCTCGTCCAGTGTGGCCATGCTGAGAACATACACAAACCAGGAGGATAATAATTCGTGGGCTCACTATTCTGTCAGAGTCACCAGATCCTCGGGGTCTGTGCACGTTCCCAACACTTCTACCACAAGACAGCTCCAATACTCTGATTAGATTTATCACAGAGTCTAAGAGAGTCCAAGTGGGGAAAAGGGGATTAGGACGGGAACAGCTGGGAAGGAGACCTGTAGGAAGCAAAAGGTTAAAACACAACATCAAAATTACATCTCATGAAATCAGTACCATGCTACAACTCTAAGCTTCGTCTTTTCCGAAAAACATGAACAACCCTAGAATAGTCCTAAAACTGACTAGGCTTTAGATGAGCGAATGCCTGAGGAGGAAACAGGAAAAGTTAAATAGGACTTTCAGATTCGAGTACTTTCTTTAGCATGAGAAACAGGAAACACTCTGATCACTTTCTAAACAACCATATGAATCTCCTTTTAAGAATATTTATCAGGAACACACAGCATTACATCTAGAACTCTGGTATTGTTGTGTTCATCTCAGAAAAAACATTGGGAAGTGAATTGCGCACATTGCAGATTTTTATATGAGTATTAAACACCATAAAGGATTGTGCACCATGAAATCACACAATGTAGATTCAAGGAATAAATCACGCAACGTGTCAACTTGAAATGCTACCAAGAAAATGTCTTAGAATAGTAGCGCACAGTAATTTACATTATTTATACACGAGGAAAGAATTGCGCGTCTTGCCGATTCAAATGCCACCATACAAATGCCAAGAAATGGTAGCGCACAATGAATAACATGAAAAAACACTCAAGGAAAGAATCGCGCGTGTTGCCGATTCGAATGCCACCATGTAAATACCAGAAAATGGTAGCGCACAATGAACAGCATGAATTACACACGAGAAGTGAATCGCGCGTTTCGCCGATTCGAATGCCACCATGTAAATGTCAAGAAAAGGTAGCGCGCGCAATGAACAACAAAGTTAAATGCTCATGAAACGAGTTGCACGTCTTGCCAACTCGTAAAACATCATGTAAATGTCAAGAAATATCTGCGCGCAATAAACAACAATGTAATAACAAAGTCAAATCTTTATGGATTAAATTGCGCATCCTCCCTATTTGCAAACCACCATACAAATGTCAAAAAATGGCAGCACACAAGGAATCTGTTATTCATTTAAGAATTAAAATCAAGAATATGAAAATTCTCAATTACGGTGTTGGGAAATGTCCAAACACCGTCTTACCGCCTGGAAACAGTGATCACCAATGAGAGGTGAGTGCAGAAGACTGGAAAATCCAAATAGGCCGCCGGGACAGGAGCTCAGGAAGAAGCTGCTGCTCTGCACCAGGACCTCTGAATAGTGAGCACTGGAAGTTGGGCTGACTCTCTTTTATAGAGTCTTGGCCCAGCCTAGAACCACGCCCAGGCATGTTGCAGGGAAAGTCTCTAGAAGGCCCTGGAAAGGGACCACACCCTAACACACTCTGAATGTCTGCAGCAATACATTGCAAATGTACAGTATTTATAAGCACCTTAAAAATGAATCTTTTGGATGGAATTCTGCAATGCAAAAGGTTAAACAATAACATATCATCACAATGCATAAATTACATTATCTTGCGAGTGTTGGGTTTTTGCATTCTAGATGCCCGTAGAGCACGCACTGTCCTGGTGTTGACATATATATATATATATATATGTATATGTATATATATATATCTATATCTAGATATATATATCAAAAAATAAGAAGTAATACTCGCACACTCATGACTCAAGGTAAATCAAAAATTAGTTTAATACAAACACAACGCATTTCAGCTGACACAGCAGCCTTGGTCACGTGATAAATACCACCACTAAGCCTCCATTAAATACTGTCTCAACATGAACATAGAAATGAGACAATGGACAAATGATTCAAATACGAACCCATAAAACCCAACCTCCTAGCATATACAGATCTTCATATCATAAATAAGCAACTCTAATTTATATTACTGCACTTTCGCTTAAATCAATATGTGTTGCCTTTGAAAAAGGAAGAAAAAGAAAATCTGTGTAATTTGATGAAGTTAATATTCCCCCGGACCATCAAACTGAATAGGAAAATACTGTAAATTAAGGTCCTAATAAGAATAAGAACAAACAATACATCATCAGACACTATCAATCAGTATTCCTACCTAAATGGCTACAAAAATAATCATCACTATATTGCTATAATCAAAATATTCTTATCTGAAACTCTGCAAGGAGGATCACCTAACAATAACGTGACTAACAGAGAGAAAGATGACAATAGATTTCCATCCGACCCATCACATCTGAAAAAAGAATGACATATGTTTATAAATATAAATAAATAGATAAATACTTATCTCAATAAATACAATAATCAATAAATAAATACCTAGTACAAACACTGCAAATCCAATCAATCTTTAGGAAGAACACGTTGTTATCATATACAAATAAGTTATACTTTCAATAAATTTTAACAATTAGATAAAAGTCAGAACAGTTTCTACCAATTCATATTATACTGTCAAAATCTGTAAGTCCTACTAATTATCATATAAATGAGTGTTTAGTTCCTCCCCCATATTCAATCCATTCAGGGTCTTAGTCTCCAATTCTATAATGTATTTAGACTCTTTTTTTCTCAATATCAATTCTCTGTTGCCTCCCCTATAACATGGAGAAACATGTTCAATACCAAAATAAGATAACTTAGTACAGTCAGAATTGTGTCTTTCCTTAAAATGCCTCGCTATCAGATGATGCTCATCATTGGTTGTAATCGCACGCATATGTTCTAGAATTTGTTTCTTAACATTGTGTTTGGTACTGCCAACATACCATCTTAAACACAGGCATTCTAATATATAGATCACAAATGGAGTACTGCACGTTATAAATTGATTAATGTGTCTCACTTTCCCAGGTTGGCATACAGCATATTGTTTCCGCATAACGCTATTACGACAAACCTTGCAATGTCCACAAGGAAAGAAACCTTGTAAGTTATGTTGTCTCAATTGAGGAACTGTAGTTATATCATTCGATCTTAACATATCATGTAAACTACGTCCTTTCCTATAAGTAATCTGGGGTCTTTGTTGTATTATATCTCCAATGAAAGGATCACTTTTTAAAATTTTCCAATTTTTTTAAATAATATTATTGATCTGTCTCGTATCCTCATTGTATGTCATGATAAGTCTAGTCCCTTCCTCATCATCCTTTTCTGGTTTAATAGGGTTATCAAATAGAGTATCAGATCTTTTTATCCCCTTTGTCTTATCAATTGCTTTTTTGATTACCCATTCGGGATAACCACGCTGTTTAAATCTCTTAATCATCTCCACTTCAAAAGCTTCATCAGTACTACTAATTCTTTTAGCTCGTAACAATTCGCCATAAGGGATACTCCATTTTAAATTATCTGGATGACCACTGGAAGCATGTAATAAACTGTTACCTGCAGTACTCTTGCGAAACAGTTCAGTGGTGATCTTGTCTTCTCTGATCTTTATCAGAACATCCAAAAACTAAATTGAAGCTCTACTTATATTGTAAGTCAGACCAATATTCAAATCATTATCACTTAATTCACCAATGAACTGTATGGCCTCTTCTTCCGTCCCTTTCCAAATAATGAAAAGGTCATCAATGTATCTCAACCACAGAATTGCCTGGCTAGCTCCTGGGTATCGTTCCTCATCCTTAAAAATGGTCTCTTCCCACCAGCCTAAAAAAAGGCAGGCAAAACTGGGAGCGAAACATGATGTACCCATCGCTGTCCCAAGGATCTGTTGGTATAGGATCCCATTAAACAAGAAAAAATTATTAGTTAGACAATACCTTATCATGTCCATTATCAAATCCGTATGGGCTACGTATTTTAGAGATCTTGGGCCAAATGTAGCAAACTTTTGCGAGTCGCAAATGGCCCGAATCGCAATTTGCAACCCCGCAAAATCAGAAATGGGATGCAAAAATCCCATTTCCGACTCGCAAAATGTGACGCGAGCCATTACCGACTCGCAAAATTTGCTACCCCATTTTGCGACCCGCAAATAGGAAGTTGCAATTTGCGAGTCGCAAACCATATGCAATAGCAACTCGCAAATTGCGACTAGTCGCAAAAAGCCCATTTTGCACTTCCAATTTACCACTAACTCAGAGCAGGTGGTAACCATTACCAAAGTATAAAAGGAGACCCAGAAGGCATCTGGGTTACTCAAGATGGCAGAGATATACCTGATAGCAGTGAGGAGGAGAGCCCACGCTGCCCAGCAGAGGAGGAGGAGGAGGAGCCAGAGACAGGAGAAGATATACAGAACAAGGCAGACACTCTTCCAGCAAACTGAGGAGGAAATATATGATAAATATAGACTTAGCAGCGCAGCTATACTAGATTTAATAGAATTACTCAAACCACAGGTAGAACGCCAGACTGTGTGCGGCTGCGCCATCCCTACGCATGTGCAAGTGCTATGCTCACTGCACCTCTTGGCCTCGGGTAGCTATCAGGGGGTCATTGCTGTGGCAGGTGGGGTATCCCAAAGTGCACTCTCACGGTTCTTTAGGGCATTCCTAGATGCCTTACTCACACACATGTCCCGATACATATACCTACCCAGGAATGAGGCAGAAATCAACAGCACCAAGTTGGAATTTTACAGGATTGCCAACTTCCCCCATGTCATAGGGTGTGTAGACGGGACACATATACAAATATGCCCTCCTGCAAACCTGGAATATCTGTTCCGCAATAGGAAAGGTATGTGACGTCCATTATGTCTTCACTGACATGGTAGCTAAATTTCCAGGCAGTACTCATGACTCCTACATTTTTAGGCACAGTGGGATACACCAACGCCTGGAACGTGAGGAGTTTGGAGACGGATACCTCCTAGGTAGAGCTGAATACACCTTGCAGACATACACACAGGTCAATGTGCAAACCACCCATGCCTTGCTAACATTGTACTTTTTGTGCCAAACAGGTGACAGTGCATATGCACTACGACCATGGATACTAACTCCGTACCTAACACCCAGCAATGATTGCGAGAGGCGATACAACAGTGCACATAAGAGGACCAGGAACATCATCGAACGTACCTTTGGACTGCTGAAAGCAAGGTTCAGATTCCTCCACCGAAGTGGAGGTGCCCTCCAGTATACCCCAATAACCGCTTTCAAAATAGTTGTTGCATGCACTATACTGCACAACATTGCCACCAGACGTGGGCTACCTCTCACCCCTGAAGACCCAGATTCTGAGGATGAAGAGCAAGAGCTACCACATCGCCATCATGGGGATAGGAGCATCTCAAATCAAGGCAGACTGAGACGGGAACACATTGCAAACCAAAGAGTCCATGTGTTAAGTGGAAAGAACAAGTGATTTAATAAGTGCAAACAAAAAAACTATGTACAATAGGAACAGTTCAGGGGCTTCAATAGTCCACCTGGCATGGGACACATTGACGTCATGTGCCCCAACCCCAGGACTGTGTGGAGCTCAGACCCTACGGCGGGCTCGGCCAGCATGGCTGGTACTAGGGTGGTCAGCAGTGCCCTGCCTTGTGCTTCCACTGCGAAGCACCCTGGTGTCTCCGGCAGAGACACTGCTGACAGTGGAGCCCTCCTCACTGTCCTGTGGCGTGTCGCCTGTGCCCCTGGTCACCTGCCGTGCCTCCATGAGGTCTATAGCATGGCTGAGACGGCCCAGTCCCCGTGCCACGTCACTAGCAAAGTGGCCCATGTCCACCTGGAGGCTGACTGTGCGCCTAGACAGACCTGTTGTGTTCACAGCCAGTCTTACTATTGAGGAGGACATCCTGTCCAGGCGGTTCAGCAGCTGGCGGTCCCTGCGCCGTGCACTCTCAGTCTGCGTTAGCAGTCCTGCCACTAGTTGGCGCATGGAGAGTGCAAGGTCACCCATGTTGGAACTGATCACCTGCAACTCTGAATGTACCAGCTGCATACTGTTGCCATGATTGCGCTGCATGCGCCGCAATGCCCCACTAATCCTCCTTAATTCCTGTGTTTGCAGGCGCTGACACCGTAGGAGTGCGGCCTCGGTTTGTGATGTGAAGGCATCCCCTGACTCTGCCTGCCGCTCTGAGGATGGTGTTCCACGTTGCCTGCGACGCGGTGGAGGCCCTGTGATGTCTCCCGTGGCACTCTGGCTCGTACCTGGTGCAGGCTCACACACCACTACTACAACAGGTGTTTCCTGAGGGGACATGGTGTCGGTGGTGCAGGTCGCAGTGGTGGCTGGTCCTGTTCCCTCATGTGCCTGCTGGCTGACCAGTGGCCCCTGGCTGCTTGGGCTGGTGGGGTTGTCTTGTGGGAGACCTGTGGGACATAGGGAACACACTGTCAGTATCTACTATCTGTTATCAACTTCCTAATAAACTATTGCCTATGAACTGCCTACTTGACTACATTGCCCATAATGCATCATTCTGGTGTTTGCTACTCTGAAATGGAGCTATTTTGGTTGTGCATGCTCCTGTGTACAAGGTGGGTGGGGGTATGGCATTAATGAGGGTACAGCCATGTCACATGGTACTCATCGGTTGATGGTCCTGCCTCAGAGGTGTCCAGATCTCCCATCCCGCTTACAGCCTCAGGCTCTAGGGTCTCTTCTACCCTTTCCACCAGGGGTGTGGGTGGTGGTACTGTCAATGGTCCCCCTCCTGTGCCTCTCATCTCCCGGAGCCGCTCTGCCACCCTCTCCTTGGTCCGGGAGCGCAGGTCGTACCACTTTTTTTTCAATTCTTCCACACTCCAGTGGCTGACCCCCAGGGAGTTGACTTTGTCCTGGATCTCCTGCCAGAGTCTTCTCTTCTCTGTCTCTGCCACGGTGAGGGCTGCCCTACCAAACAACTGGTCATGGTGCTGACAGCACTCCTCAGTCAGCACCTCCAACTCTTTTTCAGCAAACTTAAGTTTCCTCTTCCTTGGGTTTTCAGCCATGGTTGCAGGAGCTCTGTTTGTTTGCTGTGCTGAAGTTGAAATGGGTGTGGTCCTCCCTCCTCCCAGGTGTATTTGTAAACTTCCTGGCTGTGATGTCATCATCATGTGCCAGGAAGTGTTTTCCAGAGTGTTCTGCAGCACCTGCATTCAATTTTCTGCACAGTCGCAATTTGCGACACCCACTCGCAAATTGCGTGTCCGTTTTTTGCGCGGTCGCAAAAAGCGACCTCGCAAACAGCAGACTCGCTATCTGCGGTGCGACTCCATGTGTGATTCGTAAACTGTCCTCGCATTTTCTACCTGCATTGCAGTTAGTGAGTTGGAAATTGCGAGTCGCAAAGAATCGCAATTTGCGAGTCGCTAATTGTTCCCTACCTACATCTGGCCCTAAGTACGTAGAAAGTGTCTACAGGCAGCAATACCCTTTTCATGATCAGTAATAGTATATGGAGAATTAACATCTAATGTCCAAAGTAAGAAGTCATCTTCCCATACAATACCTTCCAATTTTCCCAGGAAGTCCTTGGTATCCCGGACATATGATGGCAAGTTAACAACAAATTCTCTCAAAAAATGATCTACATATTTAGAAACATTTTCCAATACACTGCCACAGGAGGATACAATGGGTCTACCTGGGGGATTGGTTTCACTTTTGTGAATTTTTGGGAGGATATAAAACACTGGTAATTTAGGAAAATCTCTTTTAAGAAAGCAATATTCTTCCCTTAACAGTAAACCTCTATCTTTCCATTCCAACAATAGTTGCCAGATTTCTATGACACTATTGGTATATGCCTCTTTGGTAGTAACCTTATAAAACTGTGTATTGTTAAGTTGACGCACAGCCTCATCAATGTATTTCTGTTTGTCCATAAGTACTATATTCCCACCCTTGTCGGCGGGACAGATAACTGTTTCTTTTTCATCAGCCAACTTTTTAATCAATATCCTCTGAGATTGTGTCAAGTTTTGATTATGCCTGGGTTTGAACCATGTTTTATGTCGAAATTGAATTAAATCTTTAACCACCACATCATGAAATGTATCAATGTTATCATGGTTCATAACAGGACAAAATTTTGACTTAGGTTTAAAACCAGTAGGAACGGACAAATCATATGTGATATTCAATATTTATATGATAATTAGTAGGACTTACAGATTTTGACAGGATAATATGAATTGGTAGAAACTGTTCTGACTTTTATCTAATTGTTATAATTTATTGAAAGTATAACTTATTTGTATATGATAACAACGTGTTCTTCCTAAAGATTGATTGGATTTGCAGTGTTGGTACTAGGTATTTATTTATTGATTATTGTATTTATTGAGATATTTATTTATATTTATATTTATAAACATATGTAATTCTTTTTTCAGATGTGATGGGTCGGATGGAAATCTATTGTCATCATTCTCTCTATTAGTCACGTTATTGTTGGGTGATCCTCCTTGCAGAGTTTCAGATAAGAATATTTTGATTATAGCAATATAGTGATGATTATTTTTGCAGCCATTTAGGTAGGAATACTGATTGATAGTGTCTGATGATGTATTGTTTGTTTTTATTCTTATTAGGACCTACTTAATTTACAGTATTTTACCATTCAGTTTGATGGTCCGGGGGAATATTAACTTCATCAAATTACACTGTTTTTCGTTTTAATATCGATTTAAGCGAAAGTGCAGTAATATAAATTTGAGTTGCTTATTCATGATATGAAGATCTGTATATGCTAGGAGGTTGGGTTTTATGGGTTCGTATTTGAATCATTTGTCCATTGTCTCATTTCTATGTTCATGTTGAGACAGTATTTAATGGAGGCTTAGTGGTGATATTTATCACGTGACCAAGGCTGCTGTGTCAGCCGAAACGCGTTGTGTTTGTATTAAACTAATTTTTTATTTACTTTGAGTCCCGAGTGTGCGAGTATTACCTTCTTATTTTTTGATTTATGAATTACCGGCTTGCTCGTGCCGGTTCTCGCACCACCGCTCTTGGGCCGATGAAGTTCTATTTCGAGCTTTTGGATTTATATATATTTATATATATATATATTTATATATATATATGGTATTATAAAGTTAAATATACTTTCAGGGGATGGGTTGGTAATGAATTAGGGGTAATGGGTGTGTAAGTATGATAATACTCTAGTATTACAAATTATTACTGGAGTATTAAGATGTAGGATACCATTTTTATTTATTTATTAAGTTAAAAGCATATTAAAATAATTCTTATATGTTACACATACCTCTAGGGTCGGGATGTAAAGGATTTGAAGGTAATGGGTAGGGAAGTATTTAAGTACTCAGGCATCAAACTTTGATATCTGAGTAATAATACTTCAGTTAAAATTTGTATGTATTTGTATATATATATATATATATATATATATATATAGATATGCACATATAAAATATTAATGTATGCTATGCATAGTTTTAGTGGTGTGTTGTGAAATAGTTAGTGGCAATAGGTGAGAAGGTACATTAATACTCATATACAAAATTTTAATTTGTTTGAGTACCAATTTATTTGAAATATTTAAAGTGTTATTTTATATGCATAAATACATATGTATAATTATTAAATGCAACACTTACCTTTAGGGGCGGGTTGTAAGAGATTTAGGGGTATGGGTGGGTAGTGTATTAATACTCAAGTATTACAATTTAATACCTAGGTGGTAATTTTTTATTTCCTTTAAACACTTAAATATATATAAAAAATTGCATGTGTATATCATTATCAAACCTCACACATTCCTTTAGGTGTGCATTGTAAAAGATTTAGGAAGAATGGGTGGGAAATACTTAAGTACAAAAATTTGATACCAGAGTATTAATTATTTTTTTATAGATTTTATGCACGTTGTGGTTCATAGCACTACTCGGGAGGGGCTAGTCATTGTAGAAACATAATTGGTAAAAGGTACTTTTCTTTTTTAAGTAAAACATTTAATGCAATAAACTGCTGTTTTTGTAAAACATTTGCTTTTAAAACAAATAATGTTATTTGTTTAGTTAGGCAATATATATATATATTCAGGTGGAGTTATTTTTTAAATATATATATGTATATGGGAAATTCAATTTAGAACAAAGGTAGTGCACCACCACCAAAATATTTCAATGTCCAATTCCTTGATGTAATATTATGCAAATCTTCTGTTTATTCTTTTCTCTTTTCCAACAATACATAAATTCATAGCAGCAATAGCCAACGCGTTCTGTCCTTTAACATAGGACGTCTTCAGGGCTGTAATACAATACATATAACACACATTCAATAAACAAATAACAATTCTAAATATCCCCAAATACAATTTTACACATAAATACAATAGGCCACAACAACATTATCAGTAAATACATGACTTAAACACCCTATTCCAGAGGGGAAGAAACTAACAAAGGAAAAACTTCCATTAAAAAAAGAAACACTAGTGTCAAAATACCAAAAATACAAATACAAAAACATATGAAAAGAAAAATTATTATAACATCACCAAGAATTATTTCAAATATCAACAATTCCACATATATGAACAAACAACACAGAAACAAGAAATTATATATATATATAAAATATATATAAAATATTCATAAAACAAGCCCCCATAATTTTAAATATTTTTTGTTACACCCAAAACTGATACAACATAGTACATCCACCCATGATTGAATAATTTAAAATCAATTACCTTAAACCTATAAATACACGATTTTAGAAATACCACCCCCTATATATACATGGCAACTCATAATCAATTATTTAAACATACCCCCTTACACATACCTAGTCAATTGACTTTAAATTTGTTTATCATATCATTTTTCATGGGCCATTGGTACATCCAAGTTATGCATCTAATATAAGGAAAAGACACAGCGTCACATTTTCAAAAAATTCCTCATTTGCAAATACCTCCCATTCTTGGTTATGTTATTTTATCCAATAATATCATTATTAATAAATATACAAAGAAGGGACATAAATTATTGTTGATTTTCCTTTCTTCTTTTATCATCAAATAGTACTCCCTCCTGATTTTAACCAATAGCCAATAATTAATCTCTTGTCATCTACAATATTTCAAATTAAAAATCACCCCCCTTAATTCTTAAAACAACAGGTTCCCATGTGATTATAGACATTATTCATTAATTTATACCACCAATATACTCTTTAAAAAAGTCTCAGTACGATATTGTATAAACTTTTAAGCACATCTCTCTCGAGTACAACAATTGCAATAGCTGCTATTCTTCCACAAGTCGGGGGAATGACAATATTCAGTCGTTGGTGTACAGGACATGTAGCAAACCTAGCTACGTGGAACTAGTCAGAATTAAGTAGCCTGCCTTTCCATTGCTCACCGGTGCATATAATAGATGTCAAAACAGCCATAGCCTGGGAACACGATCACCTGTGGCGGAAGTTACCCTTCGTCAAATGCGGCTGTGATCACGGCAGCCATGTTAAAGAATGTCATTTACCAATATTTATCTATTCAACAAAATAGAAAAGAAAGAGCTAAGATTTTCTACAATCCATATTCTTTTAATGAACCTAAATCTTTAATTATAAACAGCAAGCCAATGTTTAGATGCCCTGTCATCGCCTATATCAAAAAGCGGTGTTTTTACAAATTCTTTTGTAATTATGACAATCAAACTTCATCACGATCTTAATGGCCATCAGAGACCAGCACATATTTACTTATGGTAGTTTAAAGTGAATAGTCGCATTAGCATGATGGCCATCTTAACAAGGCTCCCTTTTCACAAGTATTCCTCACTTTAATTAGAAATATAGGTGGAACTAACCCGATTTAAAAAGCCCGCCTCGCCATTGCTCACCAGTGCACATAACAGATCTCGTAACATGCACGATCCCGTATGCTGTAAGTAGTCATTCATCAAATTCGGCTATAATTCTGGCGGCCATCTTAAACTATGTCATTTGACAATGTTTTTCTATTCAAACAAAATGAAAAACCTGAGATTTTCTACAATTAATATTATTCTAATGGACCTAATTCTTGATTAGAAGTAACAATCCTCACAATCACCTATTGTATAATGATATACAAAATATGCAATTTATAAAAAGTAATGTAATTCATCATCCGTATTGTGACCCATTTCCACCGAACATAGATGGCATTTCCATACAGCCTCTTTCTGACATAAAGTTAACTCTGTTTCCTCTCCTCTGATCATGTGGTGCATAATCCACCCCATGAAACCAGATACAACTATCACCAGAATGGTGTTCCATTATATGCGGTGTTAGGGGATATTTGGTATCCTTATGGCACGGACATGCTTTTGTATCCGAGATTTTAAAGATCCTATAGTACTTCCTATGTAGATTTTATTACATGTACACCCTAAAATATATACCACGTATTTTGTTTTACAGTTGATGAAATGTCTAATTTCATATCTTCTTGCCGTATTGTAGCAAAAAAAATTTTTTTAATCTAAACCCAAAGTGCACATATTGCACTCATGGCAGATATATAATCCTCTTGGTGTTGTAGGTAACCACATTTGTTTCTTAGTCGTAGTAATGTAACTAGGACGTAGGTGATCTCTTACTGTTCTGCCTCTGCGATAGGTAACCTTGGGTAATTTGAATACACATCCCTTTATCCCGGTTGTTTCTGTAAGCAAGTGCCAGTGACGTCTTAAAATCTTATAAATTTCGTCACTCAACAATGAATATTGGGTCACAAAAGCCAATTGGGCGGGCTTTTTTCTATTGTTCTTTGTTTTTACACATAATGTGTCCTTTCTAGTCATTTGTTCAATCTGTTTTCCTGCCTTAGATAAACGTTTTTCATCATATCCTCTTTTCCTAAATCTCTGTTTCACATTATCAATCTAGGCAGCCAAGTTGTACCCAGTACTACAGTTACGCCTTATACGTACCATTTCAGCAAATGGGATATTACGAACAACTGTCTTGGGATGGGCACTAGTCGCATGTAAAATACTATTACATGCTGCAGCCTTTCTAAACATTGCACTCTGTATCCTGTTATTTTCCACAAAGAACTGAATGTCCAGAAAGTCTATTCTTTCCTTTCTGTATTGTATGCTCAGTTTGACATTGTAAGGATTGTCATTAAGAAAAGTATGATCTGTCAATAGTTCAACCGTCCCATTCCATATCCTAATGATATCATCAATATACCTCCCCCAAAATATTATAAAATCTGTCCAGCATTTTTTGAGAATATTGAATATATGGGAAATACCTTTTTGCACATTATTTTCCTCATAAGAAGTGTTATAATGTTTTTTTTTTTTTTAATGTAACGACTAATCATATTTATTCCAGCCTTTTTTGCTACTCTTAGCATAGTATATTGCTGGAAAAAAAATCTAAAAAACATTTATTTTTCTTCTTATGTACTGTTATACTTTTGTTATGCAGAATGTTTATTTTACTTTTAATTTTTCAGGTGAGGATCCATGTCATGTTGCTAGGAGGAGTAAAATAAAAATCCACGACTTGAAACATGAAGACATCTTCTGGTAGGATTTTTTTTTTATTCATTAAAAAAATATTTATTTAGAATTGCAAATTGTAAATGTGGTTTTGATTTATAACAGGCAAGTCATTTTCTATGTCAATAGAGAAAGTTAGTAATGTAATATGTAAGAAATGTTTTCTAGTACTCTGAAGTGCCCATAAGAGGAAATTGTTGTAGTTTTGTCAATAGTTTTTCACTCATTTTTTTTTTTTTTTTTTTTTTAAACATGTGGGCTCAGAGCACCAGAAAAGAACTGTGCTATTCTTTTTTTTGGAAGCTTTGTTCTTTTTTCAAATTTTCCAAAAAATGATAGAAGTTAGGATGACTTTTACCTATAGATTTATTAAAAGAGTTATGCCATCCCTCAACAACATTATGTTTTTTTGCTCCTCCTTCTAAGCAAGTGGAGTAGCAGTTCCACCACTCTTTGGGAAACCTTGGCTTCCTCCTACGACCCAACCTGCTTAGATTCCCAATCCAGGTTTCCTCAAAGTAATTTAAATTAAGTGCCAATCTTTCTTCATTTTCAACAAAATAATTAGATTTTATAATTGATGTGTAGAAGACATCTACACATTCAGGGGGGACAAAGCACAAAGCACTAGGTTTTTTAATTCATATTGAAGTTTACTGTCTGACACATAATCCTCCGCTAAGGTTGTTTTTAAAACATTTCTCCAATATGCCTGCGAAAAGTGAAAAAAAAACAACCTTGAATTTGGGTTTCTAGATAAAGCTTTGTAATGGTGTTTATCGTTTTTATTTCAAAATCAATTATGACTTTCCGAGGACTCTTATTGTTATTTTTAGATTTTATAGTTGACAAAAAGTCAGTATATGTAGAGGATTGTCTATCAGGTAACAAACCATATACTGACGACACAGTGGTATCATTAATATTTCCATGAATGGTATAAATTTGAATTAATGGATGGGGTATAGATTTAAAGGTCCCATCCATCATCCAAATTTCCATGTTTTCAAGGGTGGCCAAATTATGTATTAGGAGAATATTAGTATACGTTTTAGAGGGTCTTGATTATCATACAGAAGAAAAGGTTCATTAGTATATGTAATAGTAAGTTCAGGAGGAATGTTAATATCAGAGAAAGTTTTTGATGTTATCGCATGAGGATTCCTTGCCTGTTTTGTATGCTGTATCACGCGCCTTAGGTTAGGGACTGAAGGCACTTTAGTTACAACGTGCATAGGGATATTTTGTGGAATTTCCTGCAGAACTGAGGCTCAGGGTTAATTGGAGGTGAATGCCAAATACTTTATTTGTTCTAAATGTTTCCTAACGTTTATATCCATTGAAGAGGCAGAGTGGTTGTGCTCTGTTGACCTCTCTACCATGTCATTCAGAGTAACTGCTCTGCCTTTGCAATGGGTAGAATAGTATTCAACACACCTTCAATGAATCCTGGGCTCAGTCAACCTTTCATTGCAATAAATATAAATATAGCCACTGTACTTCAAAAATCTATTACCTTGTCTCGATCTTATATAATTAGCTCGATGACTGCAGTCACTTGTATTTGCAGCTGTGTAGAAGTAGAAAGAAATGTAAAAGAAATATATTAAAGTTTAAGAAACATTTTCTCATTTTCTTCTGCTTTCATTTACTACTGTTTGGTGAAAACTAATTACATTATTTCATTTTCCAGTTGTCTTTTTTCTTTATTTTGCACTGTTTACATTAATTGAATAAATAAGGCATTTCAAGATTGTGATTACATTTTTATTTGTACCACTTACTATTTCCTATAGTTTTTTATAACATTTTTATCTTAATTCACAATGGGACCAATTATAAATTTGATAGACAGGAAAACACATCCATGGAACTGCAGACAGGGTGGCCACCGTATTTGTGGTGAACACCTGACAGACCTATGAGGTGTTTCCTGTTAGGCTGGCAGGCGGACACTTTGCTTTCTGCCCACTGGCCTAGTGGGAAACAGGTGGTAGCATGGTCTCTAACGTATAATTGAGCCAGTGACAGTGTTATAACCTGCAGGGTTTATCACTACCTTCACTATATTCATTGTCTACACAATAGACAGTGAACATTACAATGGTGCTGGGCAGCCTGACCATTGCACTACCCATGTCTAGTGCATGGGTAGTTCAGGGGTCACCCTGTGGTCCCCTGTACCTGTTCTCCAACTGCTTTTTTCATAGCAGTGAAACCATCTCGAAAAGGCTTGTTCTAAACAAGGTCATAATCATTTGGTTTGCCCCGCATGCAGTGCTGTCCTATTAGAGTATGTTATCCACAACCATCAATCCGTTGGGTTTACCATTCCCAGCGGAGGTACTGAAAATCTGGCAGTTTGGCCACCATAGTCTTTGTGTGACTGTCAGACCTTGAAAGCAGGGGTCAAGACTGATTTGCATATGGCTGGGTCTAAACTGGAATGGCATGGCAAGCAAAAAAACTGATGGATTAAACCCTGATCTGTGACTGGGGGTGAATGTTTGATTTGTTCTGCATTCTGTCCATCATCTGCTGTTTTTGCATTTGTTTTTGCACTTGAAAGCAGCAGCAGTCCTGTCCAACACCGCTAAGCCAGTGGTCTTAAGACTGACAGCCTTGTAATTGGCCATTTACTGTTTGAGTGAAGAAGGCAAGTTGTCCTTATTACTTTTTTTAAAACATACCTTTAACAGTTGTAAATGTTAGATAAATGTTTAGAAGGAATTGTATTGAAATATAATTTGTTTACCTGTAGGTTCCATACTAGATATTTTTCAATTTATTGCAAATTGATATAGTTGTTTTTATTCTTCTTTGTTATTTATAGTCATACAGTACAAGAAAATAGTTTCATATAAGTATGTGACATATATGTCACTAAACAGTAAAAATTGCCTTTAATACTTAAAATAAATATGGTTTTCTGAGTATTTAACTGTTCCAGCTTTCTTCCTTCTCTTTGAAGTTATAGATGTTTTTCTTCTGTATTTTCTTGTTTACTCAGCTTATTAATTTTTGGATAATGAATGTAATACAGTTACCTATAGAACAGTATTTTGTAAAAAAAAACAATTTTGGGGGGTACAAGTTTCCTGTTTTACGTACACAGCACACTATCTACATTATCTTTATCTGTAGCCACTGGTTGCAGTAGCACTGAGATAAGTACTTACTCCATTAAGATTAGTAATTTTTCACCTGTCATTGTCTGGCACCTGCCCTGAGGGAAGTACCAGGTGGAGTTTGATTAGTAACTTTGCCCTCTACTTACTGTCCAGCACCTGACCGGAGGTAACTACCCGGCGGAGTTGGAATAGTAAGTTTGTTCCCCAGTCACTGTCCAGCACCTGCTCTGAAGTTATTACCCGGTGTTGTTGAAATAGTAACTTTGCCCCCAGTTACGGACCAGCACCTGCCCTGAGGGAAGCACCCGGCGGAGTTAGAATAGTAACTTTGCCCCCTACTCACTGTCCAGCACCTGCCCTGAGGTAAGTACCCGGTGGAGTTAGAATAGTAACTTTGCCCTTACTCACTGTCCAGCACTTGCCCCAAGGTAAATACCCAGCAGAGTTAGAATAGTAACTTCCCCCTGCTCACTGTCCAGCACCTGCCCTGAGGTAAGTACCCAGCAGAGTTAAAATAATAACTTTGCCCCCTAATCACTGTCCTGCACCTGCTCTGAGGTAAGTACCTGGCAGAGTTGGAATAGTAACTATCCCCCTACTCACTTGTCAGCACCTGCCCTGAGGTAAGTACCCGGCGGAGTTATAATAGTAACTTTACCCCCTACTTACTGTCTAGCACCTGCCCTGAGATAAGTACCCAGAGGAGTTGGAATAGTAACTTTGCCCCTACTCACTGTCCAGCACATGGCGGAGTTGGAATAGTAACTTTGCCCCTCACTCACTGTCCAGCACATGCCCTGAGGTAAGTACCCGGCGGAGTTGGAATAGTAACTTTGCCACCGACTCACTGTCCAGCACTTGTCCTGAGATATGTACCTTGAGATAGTAACTTTGCCCCCTACTCACTTTTCAGCACGTGCCCTGAGGTAAGTTCCCAGCACAGTTAGAATAGTAAAATTTCCCCTATACTCACTGTCCAGCAGCTGCCCTGAGATAAGTAAATGGCGGATTTAGAATAGTAATTTTGCCCCCTACTCACTTTCCAGCACCTACCCTGAGGTAAGTACCCGGCGGAGTTTGAATAGTAACTTTGCCTCCTACTCACTGTCC
Organism: Pleurodeles waltl; assembly: GCF_031143425.1. Lineage (NCBI taxonomy): Eukaryota > Metazoa > Chordata > Amphibia > Caudata > Salamandridae > Pleurodeles > Pleurodeles waltl. The sequence continues at coordinate 270,940,221 of NC_090451.1, read as the reverse complement.
AGCACCTGCCCTGAGAGTAAGTACCCAGCGGTGTTGGAATGGTAACTTTACCACATACTCAATGTCGAGCACCTGCTCTGAGATAAGTATCCGGCGGAATTAGAATCGTAACTTTGCCCCCTACTCACTGTCCAGCACCTGCCCTGAGGTAAGTACCTGGTGGAGTTAGAATAGTAACTTTGCCCTTACTCACTGTCCAGCACCTGCCCTAAGGTAAATACCCGGCAGAGTTAGAATAGTAACTTTCCCCCTACTCACTGTCCAGCACCTGCCCTGAGTTAAGTACCCAGCAGAGGTAAAATTGTAACTTTGCCCCCTAATCACTGTCCTGCACCTGCTCTGAGGTAAGTACCTGGCGGAGTTGGAATAGTAACTTTACCCCCTCCTCACTTTTCAGCACCTGCCCCGAGGTAAGTACCCGGTGGAGTTATAATAGTAACTTTACCCCCTACTTACTGTCCAGCACCTGCCCTCAGGTAAGTACCCAGAGGAGTTGAAATTGTAACTTTGCCCCTACTCACTGTCCAGCACATGCCCTGATGTAAGTACATGGCGGAGTTGGAATAGTAACTTTGCCCCTCAGTCACTGTCCAGCACCTGCCCTGAGGTAAGTACCCAGTGGATTTGGAATAGTAACTTTGCCCCCCACTCACTGTCCAGCATCTCCCCTGAGGTAAGTACCCAGCAGAGTTGGAATAATAACTTTGCCCCCGACTCACTGTCCAGCACCTGTCCTGAGATAAGTACCTTGAGATAGAAACTTTGCCCCGTACTCACTTTTCAGCACTTGCCCTGAGGTAAGTTCCACGGCACAGTTAGAATAGTAACTTTTCTCCCTTACTCAATGTCCAGCACCTGCCCTGAGATAAGTAACCGGCGGATTTAGAATAGTAATTTTGTCCCCTACTCACTGGCCAGCACCTGCCCTGAGGTAAGTACCCGCCAGTGTTAAAATAGTAACTTTGCCCCCTACACACTGTCCAGCACATGCCCAGATGTAATTACCTGGCGGGCGAGGTTGGAATAGTAACTTTGCCCCCAGTTACTGTCGAGCACCTGCCCTGATGTAAGTACTGGTGGAGTTAGAATAGTAACTTTGCCCCCCCACTCACTGTCCAGCATCTCCACTGAGGTAAGTACCTGGCAGAGTTGGAATAGTAACTTTGCTCCCTACTCACTGTCCAGCACCTGTTCTGAGGTAAGTACCCGGCGGAGTTAGAATAGTGACTTTGCCCCCTATTTACTTTTCAGCACCTGCCCTGAGGTAAGTACCCAGCGGAGTTAAAATAGTAACTTTGCCCCCTACTCACTGTCCTGCACATGATATGATGTAAGTACCCGGCGGAGTTGGAATAGTAACTTTACCCCCTAATCGCTGTCCAGCACCTGCTCTGAGGTAAGTACCTGACGGAGTTATAATAGTACTTTACTCCCTACTCACTTTTCAGCATCTGCCCTAAGGTAAATACCCAGTGGCATTAGAATAGTAACTTTGCCCTTACTCACTGTCCAGCACCTGCCCTGAGGTAAGTAACCGGCTGAATTAGAATAGTAACTTTGCCCCCTACTCACTGTCCAGCACCTGCCCTGAGGTAAGTACCCGGCAGAGTTAGAATAGTAATGTTGCCCTAACTCACTGCTCAGCACTTGCCCTGAGGTAAGTACCTGGCGGAGTTAGGATAGTAACTTTGCCCCCTACTCACTGTCCAGCACCTGCCCTGAGGTAAGTGCCCAGCGGAGTTAGAATAGTAACTTCCCCCTGCTCACTGTCCAGCACCTGCCCTGAGGTAAGTACCCAGCAGAGTTAAAATAATAACTTTGCCCCCTAATCACTGTCCTGCACCTGCTCTGAGGTAAGTACCTGGCAGAGTTGGAATAGTAACTATCCCCCTACTCACTTGTCAGCACCTGCCCTGAGGTAAGTACCCGGCGGAGTTATAATAGTAACTTTACCCCCTACTTACTGTCTAGCACCTGCCCTGAGATAAGTACCCAGAGGAGTTGGAATAGTAACTTTGCCCCTACTCACTGTCCAGCACATGGCGGAGTTGGAATAGTAACTTTGCCCCTCACTCACTGTCCAGCACATGCCCTGAGGTAAGTACCCGGCGGAGTTGGAATAGTAACTTTGCCACCGACTCACTGTCCAGCACTTGTCCTGAGATATGTACCTTGAGATAGTAACTTTGCCCCCTACTCACTTTTCAGCACGTGCCCTGAGGTAAGTTCCCAGCACAGTTAGAATAGTAAAATTTCCCCTATACTCACTGTCCAGCAGCTGCCCTGAGATAAGTAAATGGCGGATTTAGAATAGTAATTTTGCCCCCTACTCACTTTCCAGCACCTACCCTGAGGTAAGTACCCGGCGGAGTTTGAATAGTAACTTTGCCCCCTACTCACTGTCCAGCACCTGCCCTGAGAGTAAGTACCCAGCGGTGTTGGAATGGTAACTTTACCACATACTCAATGTCGAGCACCTGCTCTGAGATAAGTATCCGGCGGAATTAGAATCGTAACTTTGCCCCCTACTCACTGTCCAGCACCTGCCCTGAGGTAAGTACCTGGTGGAGTTAGAATAGTAACTTTGCCCTTACTCACTGTCCAGCACCTGCCCTAAGGTAAATACCCGGCAGAGTTAGAATAGTAACTTTCCCCCTACTCACTGTCCAGCACCTGCCCTGAGTTAAGTACCCAGCAGAGGTAAAATTGTAACTTTGCCCCCTAATCACTGTCCTGCACCTGCTCTGAGGTAAGTACCTGGCGGAGTTGGAATAGTAACTTTACCCCCTCCTCACTTTTCAGCACCTGCCCCGAGGTAAGTACCCGGTGGAGTTATAATAGTAACTTTACCCCCTACTTACTGTCCAGCACCTGCCCTCAGGTAAGTACCCAGAGGAGTTGAAATTGTAACTTTGCCCCTACTCACTGTCCAGCACATGCCCTGATGTAAGTACATGGCGGAGTTGGAATAGTAACTTTGCCCCTCAGTCACTGTCCAGCACCTGCCCTGAGGTAAGTACCCAGTGGATTTGGAATAGTAACTTTGCCCCCCACTCACTGTCCAGCATCTCCCCTGAGGTAAGTACCCAGCAGAGTTGGAATAATAACTTTGCCCCCGACTCACTGTCCAGCACCTGTCCTGAGATAAGTACCTTGAGATAGAAACTTTGCCCCGTACTCACTTTTCAGCACTTGCCCTGAGGTAAGTTCCACGGCACAGTTAGAATAGTAACTTTTCTCCCTTACTCAATGTCCAGCACCTGCCCTGAGATAAGTAACCGGCGGATTTAGAATAGTAATTTTGTCCCCTACTCACTGGCCAGCACCTGCCCTGAGGTAAGTACCCGCCAGTGTTAAAATAGTAACTTTGCCCCCTACACACTGTCCAGCACATGCCCAGATGTAATTACCTGGCGGGCGAGGTTGGAATAGTAACTTTGCCCCCAGTTACTGTCGAGCACCTGCCCTGATGTAAGTACTGGTGGAGTTAGAATAGTAACTTTGCCCCCCCACTCACTGTCCAGCATCTCCACTGAGGTAAGTACCTGGCAGAGTTGGAATAGTAACTTTGCTCCCTACTCACTGTCCAGCACCTGTTCTGAGGTAAGTACCCGGCGGAGTTAGAATAGTGACTTTGCCCCCTATTTACTTTTCAGCACCTGCCCTGAGGTAAGTACCCAGCGGAGTTAAAATAGTAACTTTGCCCCCTACTCACTGTCCTGCACATGATATGATGTAAGTACCCGGCGGAGTTGGAATAGTAACTTTACCCCCTAATCGCTGTCCAGCACCTGCTCTGAGGTAAGTACCTGACGGAGTTATAATAGTACTTTACTCCCTACTCACTTTTCAGCATCTGCCCTAAGGTAAATACCCAGTGGCATTAGAATAGTAACTTTGCCCTTACTCACTGTCCAGCACCTGCCCTGAGGTAAGTAACCGGCTGAATTAGAATAGTAACTTTGCCCCCTACTCACTGTCCAGCACCTGCCCTGAGGTAAGTACCCGGCAGAGTTAGAATAGTAATGTTGCCCTAACTCACTGCTCAGCACTTGCCCTGAGGTAAGTACCTGGCGGAGTTAGGATAGTAACTTTGCCCCCTACTCACTGTCCAGCACCTGCCCTGAGGTAAGTACCCAGCGGAGTTAGAATTGTAACTTTGCCCCTAGTTACTGTCCTGCACCTGCTCTGAGGTAAGTACCTGGCAGAGTTGGAATAGTAACTTTACCCCCTACTCACTTTTCAGCACCTGCCCTGAGGTAAGTGCCCAGCGGAGTTAGAATAGTAACTTTACCCCCTACTTACTGTCCAGCACCTGCCCTGATGTAAGTACACGGCGGAGTTGGAATAGTAACTTTGCCCCCAGTCACTGTCCAGCACCTGTCCTGAGATAAGTACCCAGAGTTAGTAACTTTGCCCCCTACTCACTTTTCAGCACCTGCCCTGAGGTAAGTTCCCAGCAGAGCTAGAATAGTAACTTTCCCCCCACTCACTGTCCAGCACCTGCCCTGAGATAAGTAACTGGCGGATTTAGAATAGTAATTTTGCCCCCTACTCACTGTCCAGCACCTGCCCTGAGGTACGTACCTGGCAGTGTTAGAATAGTAACTTTGCCCCCTACTCACTATCCAGCACATGCCCTGAGGTACTTACCTGGCGAGGTTGGAATAGTAACTTTACCCCCCAGTCACTGTCCAGCAACTGCCCTGAGTTAAGTACCCAGTGGAGTTAGAATAGTAACTTTGCCCTTACTCACTGTCCAGCACCTGCCCTGAGGTAAGTACCTGGCAGAGTTAGAATAGTAACTTTGCCCCCTACTCACTGTCCAGCACCTGCCCTGAGGTAAGTACCCAGCAGAGTTAAAATAGTAACTTTGCCCCCCTAACCACTGTCCAGCACCTGCCCTGAGGTAAGTACCTGGTGGAGTTGGAATAGTAACTTTGCCCTGTACTCACCGTCCAGCACATGCCCTGATGTAAGTACACGGCGGAGTTGGAATAGTAACTTTGCCCCCCAGTCACTGTCCAGCACCTGCCCTGGGGTAAGTACCCGGTGGAGTTGGAATACTAACTTTGCCCCCCACTCACTGTCCAGCATCTCCCCTGAGGTAAGTACCTGGCGGAGGTGGAATAGTAACTTTGCCCCATACTCACTGTCCAGCACCTGTCCTGAGGTAAGTACCTGGTGGAGTTAGAATAGTAACTTTGTGCCCTACTCACTTTTCAGCTCCTGCCCTGAGGTAGGTTCTGGGCACAGTTAGAATAGAAGCTTTTCCCTCCTACTCACTGTCCAGCACATGTGCCGAGGTAAGTACCCGGCGGAGTTGGAATAGTAACTTTTCCCCCATACTCACTGTCCAGCACCTGCCCTGAGGTAAGAACCCAGCGGAGTTAGGATAGTAACTTTGCCGTCTACTCACTTTTCAGCACCTGCCCTGAGGTAAGTACCCGGGGAGTTAGAATAGTAACTTTCCCCCCTACTCACTGTCCAGCTCCTGCCCTGAGGCAAGTACCCGGCGGAGTTAGAATTGTAACTTTGCCCCTATTTACTGTCCTGCACCTGCTCTGAGGTAAGTACCTGGCAGAGGTGGAATAGTAACTTTACCCCCTACTCACTTTTCAGCACCTGCCCTGAGGTAAGTGCCCAGCGGAGTTAGAATAGTAACTTTACCCCTACTTACTGTCCAGCACCTGCCCTGATGTAAGTACACAGCGGAGTTGGAATAGTAACTTTGCCCCCAGTCACTGTCCAGCACCTGTCCTGAGATAAGTACCCAGAGATAGTAACTTTGCCCCCTACTCACTTTTCAGCAACTGCCCTGAGGTAAGTTCCCGGCAGAGTAAGAATAGTAACTTTACCCCCTACTCACTGTCCAGCACCTGCCCTGAGAAAAGTAACCAGTGGATTTAGAATAGTAATTTTGTCCCCTACTCACTGGCCAGCACCTGCCCTGAGGTACGTACCTGGCAGTGTTAGAATAGTAACATTGCGCCCTACTCACTGTCTAGCACATGCCCTGATGTAATTACCTGGCGAGGTTGGAATGGTAACTTTACCCCACAGTCACTGTCCAGCACCTGGCTTGAGTTAAGTACCCTGTGGAGTTAGAATAGTAACTTTGCCCTTACTCACTGTCCAGCACTTGCCCTGAGGTAAGTACTCGGCAGAGTTAGAATAGTAACTTTGCCCCCTACTCACTGTCCAGCACCTGCCCTGAGGTAAGTACCCAGCAGAGTTAAATTAGTAACTTTGCCCCCCTAACCACTGTCCAGCACCTGCTCTGAGGTGCTGGACAGTGGTTAGGGGGGCCTGGACCTGGCGGAGTTGGAATAGTAACTTTGCCCCCTACTCACCATCCAGCACATGCCCTGATGTAAGTACACGGCGGAGTTGGAATAGTAACTTTGCCCCCCAGTCACTGTCCAGCACCTGCCCTGGGGTAAGTACCCAGTGGAGTTGGAATACTAACTTTGCCCCCCACTCACTGTCCAGCATCTCCCCTTAGGTAAGTACCTGGCGGAGTTGGAATAGTAACTTTGCCCCATACTCACTGTCCCGCACCTGTCCTGGGGTAAGTACCCGGTGGAGTTAGAATAGTAACTTTGCCCTTACTCACTGTCCAGCACCTGCCCTGAGGTAAGTACCCAGGGGAATTAGAATAGTAACTTTTCTCCCTACTCACTGTCCAGCTCCTGCCCTGAAGCAAGTACCTGGCGGTGTTAGAATTGTAACTTTGCTCCTATTTACTGTCCAGCACCTGCCCTGAGGTAAGTACCCGGCAGGGTTGGAATAGTAACTTTGCCCCCTACTCAGTGATTCCTGCACCTGCCCTGAGTTAAATACCAGGTGGCATTAGAACAGTAACTTTGCCCCCTACTCACTGTCCTGCACCTGCTCTGAGGTAAGTATCCAGCGGAGTTGGAATAGTAACTTTGCCCCCCACTCACTGTCCAGCATCTCCCCTGAGGTAAGTACCTGGCGGAGGTGGAATAGTAACTTTGCCCCATACTCACTTTTCAGCTCCTGCCCTGAGGTAAGTACCTGGTGGAGTTAGAATAGTAACTTTGCCCTTACTCACTGTCCAGCACCTGTCCTGAGGTAAGTACCTGGTGGAGTTAGAATAGTAACTTTGCCCCCTACTCACTTTTCAGCTCCTGCCCTGAGGTAAGTACCTGGTGGAGTTAGAATAGTAACTTTGCCCTTACTCACTGTCCAGCACCTGCCCTGAGGTAAGTACCCGGGGGAGTTAGAATAGAAGCCTTTCCCTCCTACTCACTGTCCAGCACATGTGCCAAGGTAAGTACCCGGCGGAGTTGGAATAGTAACTTTTCCGCCATACTCACTGAGGTAGGTACCCGTTGGAGTTGGAATAGTAACTTTGCCCCCCAGCCACTGTCCAGCACCTGCCCTGAGGTAAGTACCCAGCGGAGTTAGAATAGTAACTTTGCCCTCTACTCACTTTTCAGCACCTGCCCTGAGATAAGTACCCGGGGGAGTTAGAATAGTAACTTTTCCCCCTACTCACTGTCCAGCTCCTGCCCTGAGGCAAGTACCCGGCGGAGGTAGAATTGTAACTTTGCCCCTATTTACTGTCCAGCACCTGCCCTGAGGTAAGTACCCGGCAGGGTTGGAATAGTAACTTTGCCCCCTACTCAGTGATTCCTGCACCTGCCCTGAGTTAAATACCAGGTGGCGTTAGAACATTAACTTTGCCCCCTACTCACTGTCCTGCACCTGCTCTGAGGTAAGTATCCTGCGGAGTTGGAATAGTAACTTTGACCCTCACTCACTGTCCAGCATCTCCCCTGAGGTAAGCACCTGGCAGAGTTGGAATAATAACTTTACCCCTACTCACTGTCCAGCACCTGCCCTGAGGTAAGTACACGGCGGAGTTATAATAGTAACTTTACCCCTACTCAGTGTCCAGGACCTGCCCTGAGGTAAGTACCCGGTGGAGTTGGAATAGTAACTTTGCCCCCCCAGTCAGTGTCCTGCACCTCCACTGAGGTAAGTAGCCAGTGGAGTTGGAATAGTAACTTTACCCCCTACTCACTGTCCAGCACCTGCCCCGAGGTAAGTACCTAGTGGAGTTGGAATAGTAGCTTTGCTCCTCACTAACTGTCCAGCACCTGCCCTGAGGTAAGTACCTAGTGGATGTGGAATAGTAACTTTGCCCCCTTCTCACTGTCCAGCACCTGCCCTCAGGTAAGTACCTGGCAGAGTTAGAATAGTAAATTTGCCCCCCAGTCAATGTCCAGCACCTGCCCTAAGGTGTGTACCTGGCAGAGTTGGAATACTAACTTTGCCTCCCCACTCACTGCCCAGCACCTGCCTTGAGGTAACTACTCTGTGGAGTTGGAATAGTAATTTGGCCCTCCATTCACTGTCCAACGCCTGCCCTGAGGCAAGTATCTGTCGGAGTTGTAATACTAGCCTTTCCTCTCCAGTCACTATCCAGCACCTGCTCTGAGCTAAGTAACCTATACAGTTTTTATAGTAATTTTACCCATATGTCACTGTCCTAGAACTTCAGTAAAGTATGTACACATTACACTAGGTATAATATCTTTAAGTTAGTTACTGTGCTTCACCTTACTTAATATAAGTTCTAAATGAAGTTACAATAGGAATTTTTTGTTCAATGTCTAACATTACTTTCTGAATGTTTATTCATTTTTTCTTTTGTAATTATACTATTTAATTTTAACTGTTGCATTCAAAATTAAAAAACATAGCAACAAATTGTTACTATAGTTTATCAAATGGTTTATTTATTAAAAGAAACATTTGTCTATATTTTGTTACAATTTACAGTATTTTATTTTCACCTGAGTGTTCTACAGAGATGATTTCTTAAAATCGGTAATATTACCTTTGAATTTTAAATTACTCTGCAAAATAAAATAAAATCTTGGTAAATATATAATTTAAAATTAATTAGTACTTGTTTAAGGGATTACAGACTTCTAGTAAACTTACATGAACCAATAGGTGGCAGTGTTTAACTATTTTTCAAGATTTGTTCCTGAAGTTCTTGGAGTCGCGTGTGCTCACTTCAAATGACAGTGCACCACTGCTGACAAAAAGGTGGACAGCACTTTTTATAGTTTTTCTTAAATGCGAATTATAAATTAAGCTAAATTATGTTTTAGAATTGTTATCTTTTTTAGTTAATTTCCTTACTAAACATATATTTATTTTGATAGAGATCAAATTACTATTTGACATTCTGGTTAACGTTCCACAGCCATTTTGGTGGGGGGGAAACGGCAAAAGTAATTGAAATAGAAAATGGACTTATAAAAATATATACTCCACGTAAACAAAGAATGAACTCCTTCATATTACCAGTATATTTGCATGTAATTCACTGTAATTCCTTCTATTTTTAAAAAACGTTTTTGCTGAGTTTCATTTCTTAAGTAAACATTTGTAATCTTTTATGATTTTTTAAAAATATTACAAGTACATACATATCTATATTATTATATTAAACTGTGTCTCTCATTTCTCAGAAATCAATTCTAATATATTTATAACCTAATACTCAAATGTGCAATATATGCTTACGTTGTAATGGTGTGCGTGGTAACAACATGCGTTGTAATGGACATTTTAGTTCATGTAAATCAATGTGCATTGTTGTTGTATGGGTGGTAGTTATGCCCGTGGTAGTGTCTAATGCGTGGTTGGGGCTGCATCGTAAACTCATCCATGCTAAACGCAATCGTTGTTCCAGCATACTATTTCAAAAAATACTTCAGTAAGTAGTATAAAGGTATGTGCTAAACAATTGGCAAACAAACATCTAGCCACAGGTATGCATTCTAAACAATCATCTGATACACCTTAAAAAAAATATTCACTTGTACAAGAAGAGACAAGATGAGGAATATAAAAGCAAAGCACCACAAAACGTTTGTCCTCAACAACCTCCTTCAACCAGTTCCATTTATAAGGAAAACCAAGGACAAATTAAAACACAGACTATATATTCAACATATTGCAGGTACAGTGTTAGATACAAAATGAAAAATGTTCATCTAACTATGAATTGCAAAAAAATCCTAGACTGTTTAGTTGCGTATAAGATACATAACTCATGCAGGACCAAACTGAGTAGACACAGCTTCTGCAACATTTTCCAAGGCACTTGGAGGCAAACATCAAGCACTGAACCATACTTTCATGAGGCAAGTTACCATCAACATATTGTGTTCTCAGGCACAAATGAAGTACGGTGTTGTGAAGTAGGGCCAAAAAAAGAAAATGTTATCTAATGATGATTTGGCTGAGGAAAAAACTGAAACACATGTATATGAATGGAATTGCACTTCTATTTGAAACATACAAGAAACATCCATTGAGAAGCTAGGGCCATTACTGATGACATTTAGAAAACCAAGCCTACAAAAACTGAAATGCTGTGTTTGCCCTTTAGCAGCACGAATACGGACCACACGTAATATCCAGGGGGTACATTTCTGCTCAGACGAGCACAAGATTTCTCTATTTGGCAATGGTGTGCTTTTAACGCTTACTAACCCAGACCCTTTACTAGAAATCCTTCAGGAGGAACTGCGATCTTTTGAAAGAGTAGAGGGGTTCAAATGTAACTTAACAAACCTATCCACAGCTGAAATGGAGACAATGGCAGCTGCAACACTCTTTCTGTGGGCTAAGAAATCACCTATTTAGGCTTTGGGATAACTCCCTGCATTGCCGACCTCTATCAAGCAAATCCCCCCTCATAATTGAGATTTTCCTAGCCTTGGTGTCAGAAAGGCTAGATTTTATTAAAGACAAGGAGGCGAGTATTATGCTATTCTTTTCATGCTTTATTTTAAACAGCAGCCAAGAACTACAAATCCCAGAATCCCTGGGAAAAAAACTACAAAACTGCATCACAATGGGGTCCACCAATCACACGATGAGCCCCATAATAATTATCTTGACTACGAGCAACAAGCCCTCTTTTCTTGCGTAAGTCAGTCAATAGAACGATGCGAGAAAAACAACAGTAAACCATAAAGAGTCAAAAATGCTGAAAGGACGTCTATACAGAAAGCCTTGAAGAACGGATAAACTTGTGTAGATCCTGCTGGTTGAAGAAACTGTCCAGAAGGAGGAGCTGAAGGAAGCTGGTTAGACGGCAGCGTTGTTATTGGTTGCGGTTGAGGTAACTAGAATAAAAGAACAGGGAGGGTTAGAAGAGGCGGGATAATACTCGCCTCCTTGTCTTTAATAAAATCTAGCCCTTCTGACACCAAGGCTAGGAAAATCTCAATTTTATTACAAGACAGGAGGCTCATATTATGCTTGTTCAAAGCAATGAAACAACATTTTGCATAGGATGATCAACTGGTTTACAATAGAACGTTCTAAATGTATTGACGTTAGACCAATCTGCAGATCTAAGGATGTTCTGTAAACTAGCCCCCGCAAAAAAGGCCTTAGAAGCCGTAGCTCCTCTAACGGAATGGGCACCATAAATGTCAATAGGGACACCAGCCAAATTCATCAGCCACTTGAGCCAACGGGCTAAAGTGGGAGATGAGACAGGTTTATGGGGTTTTTGATAGGAAATCAGCAGTTGTGAAGAAGAGGCTGTCCTGAGATCTGCAGTTCGTGAAACGTAAATTTTTAAGCAATTAGCCACGCACAACTTATTTTGGGAGGGAAAAAAGGGATAGAGCACTGAAGACAAATTAGTCTTGGTACGCCTAGCCACATTGAAACACACACCGAAGGCAGAAAAATGAAAGGAGGAAACATCCAGAGCTTTAACATCAGAAACTCGTTTGATAGAGACCAAACAGAGGAGCATAGTAATTTTAGCAGATAAATATTTTAACAAAAGTTCTGAATTATCGGGCCAAGAAAGAAGAAGATGGAGGACGGAATTTACATCCCACATAGACTTATATTTGGGGTTTGGGGGTTTGGAAAAACGTATTCCTTTTAATAGGCGGCAAACTAAGGGATGCTCTCCCACTGGTCTATCCTCCACTCTGACGTGTTCTGAAGAAATTGCAGATCTATATGTATTGATGGTACGATACGCCTTGCCCTGAGAGGCTAAGGAAGCTAGGAAATTTACGATTAAGGTAACGTCAGCTGAAACGGGATTGGAATCCCTGTCCACACACCAGCTGCACCATACTGCCCAGGCCGCTCGATAAACCTTCGAGGTGCCCGGAGCCCAAGATTGTTGGATGAATTGGACAGCCTGTTGCGAAATTCCTGGGGTTCTACAGGAAGCCCCGAAACTCTCCAAGCTATGAGGGATAGGGAACCTTGTATTATGAGGTTGTGAGGATGTCCCTGGGGATCTAGTAGAAGGTCTGGGAAAGGGAAGATGAGAACTGGAAGATCTCACAAGAGTTCCAAAAGGGTCGGAAACCAGGGTTGGGACTGCCAGAATGAGGTGATTAACACTAGGGAGGAGCCCTGACGGCGGACATGTGCCAGGACCCGAGCAATAAAAAGGAAGGGGGGAAAGGCATACAGCAGGGAAGGAGGCCACAGTTGAAGAAAAGCGTTGGTAGCTAATGCTAAAGGATCTGGTCTCCAACTGAAGAATTTGGGAAGATGGGAGTTGAGTCTTGAGGCAAAGAGGTCTATGAACATTGTACCGAAGATAGAAGAAAGACGCTTGAATATAGAAGGGTGAAGTCGCCAATCGCTTGAGTCGTGGGAGTGCCTTGAGACCCAATCGGCCACCACATTGAGATTGCCTGGGAGATATTCCGCCCTGATCGAAATATTTTTGTGTAGACAAAACTCCCAAAGACTCTTGGCCAAGAGAGCTAACGGTTTGGAGCGAGTCCCGCCTAGACGATTTATTTAAGTTACTGCCGATAGATTGTCCATTCTGAGAAGAATGGAACATTTTACTCTGTCTTTGGTAAAGGACTGGATGGCAAAGGAACCTGCAAGCATCTCTAAACAGTTTATGTGCATTGACGACTCCTGAACGGACCATGGTCTGCCAGTTGAGTGTGGACCACATCTTGCGCCCCATCCTGTCAGACTTGCATCTGACTCTAAGACAAGATCTGGGGCGGCAGAGAAAATCGTTCTCCCGTTCCAGGCGTCTAAATGACTCATCCACCATGTGAGTTCTTCCCTGGAGTCCTCGTCGAGAACCACCTGATCCGAATATGACAGACCCTGTTGAAGATGTCGGATCTTGAGCCTCTGAAGGGCTCTGTAATGGAGAGGGCCTGGAAATATGGCCTGGATGGAAGAGGAAAGGAGGCCTACAAGACGAGCCAGTGCCCTGAGGGAAGTACAAGGTAGCGACAGGGCATGACAAATTTCTTTCTTTATCAAAGAAACTTTGTCCTGGGGAAGCTGGAGAATCGACTCGGCGGTGTTGACGAGGAATCCCAAGAACTCGAGAGTTTGGGAAGGAACAAGGGATGACTTTTGGAAGTTTATAAGGAATCCTAACTGAGAAAGGAGATCCTGACAAATCTTTAGATGGGCTGTTAGGGAAGACTGGTCTTGGGCCATCAATAGGAAGTCGTCGAGATAGACGATAAGGCGTATGCCTTGAGCCCTGAGAAAGGTCACCACTGGTTTGAGTATCTTGGTGAAGCACCAAGGGGCAGAAGAAAGACCGAAGGGAAGAGTTTTGAAGCGGAAGAAAGTATGTTCCCACTGGAATTGGAGAAATTTTCTGAATGAAGGATGCACCGGTACCGAGAGATAGACATCCTGGAGATCTATGCGAACTAACCAGTCGTTGTGAAGAAGGATATCCCTGAGATGGAGAATAGTTTCCATCTTGAAGTGATGATACACTACAAAGTTGTTGAACTCCTTCAAATTTATGACCCGGCGGTGTTTTTTGTTTTTCTTTTGAACTAAAAAGATATTGCTGAGAAACCCCGAAGCGTCGAAGGGCACTTCTTCGATCGCTTGCTTTGACAGTAAATCTTGTATCTCGACTTGAATGAGGCGAGATTGATCGTGAGAAAACAGAAGAGGGTGAGGAAGGAAGGGTTGAAAGGGAGTCTGGTAAAGTTCTATGCAATAGCCTTGGACGGCTTGGATTACCCAAGGATCGGAAGTTATTGACAACCAAGCGTTTAAACACAAAGCTAGTCTGCCTCCTACTGGAGGAAGGCCAGAACTGAAAGTTCTTACCTGCAAGTTGTTCTCCTTTGGCTCTATAACCCCTGTTGCGGCCACCGCGGAATCTGCGGGGGTAGAATTGGGGCTTGTATCCTTGATACACTTCAAGCTGGTTAGACTGGGTGTAGGAGCCTCTGTTGAGGGGTTGACCTCTTGCAGAGAAGCGGCCGGCAAAACGGCTCCTTCCTTTGCCGGCCCTTTCAAAAACCCGATTGGAAAATATTCTCTTCATTGAATAATGTGCTTTGTCCAGAGAATTAAAAGTAGAGACGTACTTGCCCATCTCTTTCATGAAAGAGTCTCCAAAAAGAAGACCATCAGCATTAAGGCCTTCCTCCTTAGAAGCCAGAGTGCTGAGTTTTGGATCAATCCTGAGGAGGAGGCTTTTCCGACGTTCCTGGGAAATGTAAGAGTTGGCGTTGCCCAACATACAGATTGCCCGTTGAGCCCAGTTGGAGAGGATATCGGGATCCACATGTGAGCCCTCCAACTTGGCGTCCTCAGCAAGGTCGAATATCCTGGTGAGGGGACCCACCAAATCTAGGAGCCTGTCTTGGCAATTTGACCAGGCGCGGTCAACTCCCTTCTTGGGGTCCTTGCCAAATTTTGTGAAGAAAAGGAGCATATTGGGATCAATGGCAGGGGTGTCTGTGACTTTACAGGGAAGGGAAGGTCTGGGACATTCGGATTTTAATTTATTTCTGGATTATTTATCCAGGGGGTGTCGGAGATAGAAAGAGACGTAATCCGAAACGTGATCAGAGGGGAACCATTCAGAGGAGTTGGGATGATGGATGGAAGTAGGGTCGAACAGAGGTTCGCCAACCAGGTCAACCAGGTCCTCGGGCACTAAGTGAGGGGAGTACTCATGAGGAGAAATATTTCGCCTTTTCTCCGGAGGCCCATCAAAATAATCATCATCTATAGTGTCTTGTAAGACATCATCATCCCCATCACTGTCCGTGTCCCGTAAATGAAGGATATTAAGGGGGGAGGAGGGGAGACCCGAAGATTTTGCCTCTCGGGTTGGAGGCCCAAATTTATGAGAAACGCCTTTAGAACTGTCCTTAGAATAGGACACATGTTTCTTGCCTCTCAAAAGAGGGTTTACTCTGGGTGCGTGAAGCATTTTTGAAATAGAGGCCTCCAAATTTTTTGAAACGTCCAACATAGACACTGAGACAGCGTGTTGGACTGAATCCTTAATAAAGGATTTTAAATTGTCCTTAATGGACTGGGTTTGATCGTCTTCTGACATGGTGGGAAGAAGAAACAATAGTTAAAATTAATAATAAGGGGAAAAAACAGGAAAAAATCCTGTTTGAACTAAAGAAATAATTGGGAAAGGGTTAACTGGACAGGGGAGGCTGGCCGGGGGTGTGAGGAGGGGTGTCACTAACCTCAAGAGAAAACGCGTTTGAAATAGCTAAGCGTGTGAGGGTCGAGCGAGTTCCTTGGAGAAAAATCAATAAATGAGAAGGCAGTCAAGCGTGTAAGCTGCACACGCTGTAGCCGCTCAATGAGGCGGAAAGGATTTAAAACAGACGCTCGTAAACTCAACCGAGCGTGAAGTAAGTTCAACACAAGCTCTCCTGGATGGGAGAATGCATGCTATAAAAATGACAGTCCTGCTCAGGGTGCTATACCTCTTCCAAAGCTTACCTATAGACTTAGACCGGGAATTCTTCCAACCTTACATACACTACTCAACCGTTTCATCTGGCAGAATGGTAGAGCCCGATTTCCCTTCAAAATACTGCACCTTCTGAAAGACTCTGGCAGCCTTGCCCTCCCAGACTTCAGCTCTATTACAGGACTGCTCAATTATGTTTTATCTCTAAATGGTCACTCCGTGAATCAGACAAGCACTGGTTGCATATGGAGGGGGCAGTAGTGCGGGGGTGCCTTGGCGGCGGTGATTTGTGATGTACTCTGAAAACCTAAATCAGATCGCCCCCCTTGGTTACATTAACATACTAACCAGGATGCCACTGAAAATATATTATGAGGTTACCAAATCAGCTGGTGGACTACTTTTCCCTCACCATATACACCAATACATTACAATCTGGTGTTCCCTCTTGTACTTCTGCCGGTCCCCTTCCATGCCTGGAGAACTGGGGGGTGCCTCACATTGCCTGATATCTTCCACAATTGGGACATATTGACTTTTGAACACTGTCAGAGAAAGTCTAACCTTCCCTGCACAAAGCATTTCCAATACCTGCATTAGGACACTGTGCACTCCAACCTGAGGTACACCTGGCAGCTAAGAGAGATCTGTTGTCAATCAAGCAGCTTGTTCGAAGGGGGGGCTCGACAAGAGGCACCATCTCCTTTCTTTACTCCTTGCTACTTGCTACATTCAACTCTTTTAGGCTGCAACATATAGCTTTCTGGAAACACATCTTGAAAGTCGAGGTCTCTAACGAGAGACAGTGTAAACTATGGAGAGATATATAAAATGTAACCTCTCAATGGGACTGAGGGAGGCCCACTTTAAGATTCTATATGACTGGTATCTATATCCTGCTACATTGAATGAAACCTTTCCAGCCACCTCTAACCTCTTCTGAAAGGGTTGTGGCCTACTGGGTGATTTTCGCCACATCTGGTGGGACTGCCCAAATAGTTGGCCATTTTGGCACACATCAAAGAGATACAGGGGTACCCAATCTCTCATACAATAGAATTTGCACTACTGGATCTACATGAGGCCACTCTCCAACAACAAACAAATTGTGACAGAGCCACAATGTGACTATGCCCAGGAGCAGCGAAAATGGCCATTGCATCAGCATAGAAGAAAACCAAGGCCCCAGCAATCACGCAACAGCATGCTCGTCTATGGCAGGCCCTCACTATGGAGAGAATGGGAGACATAGTCTCTGATGACTTCAAAAATTTTCAATTAACATGGGCCTATGAGTATCTTAATATCTCTAAGGGCTTGCCACTGACAACCTGCCCGACAGGTACAAGGGTGCTACACCTTTTCCAATTCTAGTCTCTAGAGTACGAATACTCCCGCCTCCTCCCAACTGGTTTACTACCTTTAGCACCTATCATGGGCTATTACCAGCTCCTTTCCCTGACCTCTACCAAACGCAAGTAGTGCCACGCAGAGACCTGAAGACCCCCTTAGAAAGCTGTGTCAAATATGGTGGTTGTTCTGTTTGTTTGTGTGGACTGTATTATTTGAGCTATTGTTGCAGCTTAAAATGCAGCCCCTGACTGTACTTACACTGTGTTTTACTGATTAGCAACTGACAGCTTTGGGGGGCAATTCTTTAGAAGATTGCTTGATTTTATGTATCTGTCTTTTCAAAGCACAAAAATCAATAAAAACAGTTTTGATAAAAAACATTGAAATGCAATGGAAATAGACGTCTGCCCATTTTGAGCCATTCTTAAGCTATAAGGACATTCTTTGGCTTGCCTCAAAAATCATGTGTAACACCACATTTCGTCACATTAAGATGTTTTCTACACATCATTTAACAATAAGGAAACTGGTGCGCACATTATACTTTGTGAAAATGTCATCATTGCAGTTAGAACAACTAAAGTTTGCATTATTGCACTGTAATGCAGCACAAGTCAACAGTGTAACGGACTACATGCAAACTAAATTCCAAGCATATTGTATTGTATTGCATATTACGGGAGTTTTTCTTACCCTTTTTCTTTTCTTTTTTTCTCTTCCTTGTAATTAATTGTTTCCCAAGCATCCACTAAAAAAAAATTAAAAACCTAACTAAACACTTAAATGCCCATTCTGAAAACAATGTTTGTCCATAGGTTGTTTTCACTCGGAATCAACCACGAAATACATTAATGGACTTGAACTATTAACATTTGGATATTGTAGAGTTTCAAGAGAAAATTGCAGAGCTGCCAAATAACATTTGCATTTGTTGCCAAAGAGCACATTATCACAAGCAAGGTAAAAGTATTGTTTTTATTGAGAAAAATGAGAGTGAGGACAAAATAGCGTGGAGAAATTTAACTCTTTTTATGGAAGAAAAACAAAAAAATATCAGAGGATCTGCAATTACTAATTAGGAAAAGTAGCTCATAACTGCATGCCTTCATGTGGGTTTCACAATAATGTAGAAATCTATCCAATTCCATCTGAATTAAGCCAAACTAGTTTTAGATTAAAGCATTTTAATTCAAATTGTACATCCTTTTCACCCTATCCTTAGATTGCAACCAAAATCTAGAACATTCCAGCCACATGAATTAGTACATTGACATCAAATGAAAAGTTGTTTTTCTTCTATCAGATTTCACAAAAACATAAAGACCGTTGGAACACAAAGTAAAATACAGAAATGTGTAGTGGTTTTGGTCAATAGAGTAACTACAATGGATGAAAACCAAAACATTTGGGAACAACTCATAATCATAGACAAATTTCAGACAGCTACAGCTTACCTTTGAAACAACAACATCACATTATGCTAAGAAATTTAGGACCGTGGACATGGTTTATTAATTAAAGATATTGACACAAAAACCCCTGCAGATTCATGTTCCTTGAATCCTGCAAATGTGGTCGATATTTCAACTACAAATTTCAGACAGTGCTTTAATACTTAACCAACAAAAATGAAAATCCCGTTCGAAAGGTGCTTGATTTCCTTTGGAGAAAAGAGTATCAAGCAAGAGGTGCACCACATATTCATACGCTTCTATGGCTCAAACATGGATATGACTCTGATGAATCTGTTCTAAATTTTATTGAACGTTATGTCCCTTGCAAGCCTAAGAAAGAGCACAATGAGAAACTCTTTGAACAAGTTTAAAACTATCAGTCACATCAATGTGGTAAGTACTGCTGAAGGAAATATCGGAACAAATCAAAACATTGCTCTTAATGTCAATTTGGAATTCCCAGACCAATGCTACAAAAATAAAGAGTAAACAATTTCATTTCATCTTTAAGACATACAGTTACAGGGAAATCACCAAAAACTACTTACAATCTAAGGAGATCACGATGCATCAGTGTCTAAAACTCTTTACTTTTACATATGTGGGATGGGAACATGGATGTACAGTTTGTTGCAGATAGCTCTACAGCAGTTGCATGTTATGTTACTTCCTACATTACTATAGGTGAAAAGACAGATATGAAGGAAGTATGAGAAACAATATCTGCAGAGCAGCTTTTAAATACAAGATTGTACACATTTAGCCTTAAAATGTTACCTCATAGAAGGGACAGTAGCTATGAAGCATGTAACTGTTTGAGTTCTTCAAGTTATACAGTAAATTGCATGCAATTGCATGGCTTAGTTTAGGATTGTCATCAGGACGTTGAAGAGTTTTGAAAAGCTTACCAGAAATTGAGTACCTTGTGAATTTTGATCTAACTGACAAAGACATTTTAAAAACAAACATGTAGCACACATATTATCCATACAGAAGTCCTTTGTGTAATAACAAGTGGTATTAACCAAAAGAAGATAAAAACAATAATGTTAATTATAACACATCCCCTAACCTACAAATTGTTGAATGATATATGAGGTAAGAATGAGGTTACATAACATTATCAAAAGACATGTGGCGTTAAACTGGAAAAGATAACATAACCAAGCTTATTATAACACGTAAGGTTATAGCGAGAAGGTTTTATCTCATGACATAGTCCTTGTGCCAAGTGGGAGGATTTTGGATTCTTCTTCTTGAGTACCTGTGGTTTGATGGGGGTGTGGTGTTGATACTTGTGTTGCTCTTTGTGGGGTGCTGCTTAACCAATCTGTCCATTGTCCATTATGACTACATTGTGTTTTACTTTTGCAATGCTCATAGGATCATAGAATTTGGAAATGTTTTCATCTCTTCTCATCAGTTTCCTGACATAGACCCAATCTCCTATTTCCCACTTTTGTGGTTTAGTTCCGTATTTGAAGTCATAATGTTCTTTGTATTTGTTTTGTTGTGATATGATTTTGTTCTTCCTTACTTTTGAATTGTATTCCACTTCCATTCCTCCCCCAAACCAACCGGGAAAACATTTAGTGCAAGGTTTCCTTCTTTTGAGTGATGAGAATAGAGATATCCCTGTAGGTTGGTTGGGGGTGGTGTGATATACCCAGAGCATGTCTTGTATTGCTTTTTCTACTCCAATGTGATTGATACAAGCAAGTTGGATACAATCTTTTATCATCCTCTTTACTCTTTCAACCATACCATAGGCTTTGGGGCAGTATAACCCCATCTTTGGATGGTTGATTCCTAGTTTTGTTAAAAAGTCTGTCATAGCCAAAGAAGTAAACTGTACTCCATTCTCTGTAATGATAGTAGAAGGTATACCTTCAGTTGTAAACGCATCCTTTAAAATTTTTATGAGTGAGTCTGTGGTAATTTGATCTATCATCCTTGTACTTGCCTAATCGGATTGATAGTCGACTAAAACAAATGCAAATCATTTTAATAGTCCTTTACAGTTGATGTGGCCAATTATGTCAAGAGCCAATTTTCCCACGGTTTATCAGGAACAGACACCCAAGATATGGAGCTTTTACGAATTACTTTGGATTTGTAACTATTTGAGCAAATGGTAAAAATGATTACTTTTGATTCTACAGCTGAATCCATGTCGGGAAACCAGTAATGTTCTCTTAGTCTAGCTTTAGTGAGGCTCCTGCCTAAACAGCCTTCATGTAAAAGCTTTATAACCGTTTCTTTTAATACTTCCTGGGGTATTATTTTATTGTTTCTCATTATTAAGTTATTGTTCATTTTGAGTTCCTGGTGTACTTCCCAAAATTGTTTTATTCCTTCGTGTAGTTCTTTGTTATTTTTAGGCCAACCTTGCAATATGTAGGTTTTTAAGTGTTGTAACACTGCATCCTTAGCAGTACAATCTTACCATTCTTTGTTAGTGATGGCTGAGGAGTTGATTTCTAAAATGGGATATTCAAAGGTTTCATATTCCTCTTCTTTGTTCAATGGAACTCTAGAAAGAAAGTCTACAGCTGTATTGAGGTTTTCTGGGACATATTCTATTTTGAACCAGAAGCTTTCTAAACATAACACCCACCTAGCTATATGTGGAGTACTGCTGGAAGCACCCTTGTTTGTAAATGTGTACGTAAGTGGTTTATGATCTGTGCGTATTTTGAATTGCAGTCCCCAGAAAAATCATTTAAAGTGTGTGGCTCCCCAGAAGCATGAGCTTCTTTTCCAACTACAGAGTAGTTCATTTCGGATTTATTGAGAGATCGTGAGGCAAATGCAATAATCCTTTCTTTGCCATTAATTCTTTGGGATAGAGTAGCCCCCAAACCTTTGTTGCTGGCATCCATAGTTGGTATGGTTTTTCTGCTGGGGTCGAAGCTATGGAGCCGTAAAAATGGCTTCTTTCAACCTTTCAAAAGATTCCTGATGTTCTTCCAACCATTTATATTGAGTGTGGTTCTTCAATAGTTCTCTCAGATTTGCTGTTATACTGGCAAAGTTGTAAACATATTTTGCCATGTATTCTGCCAAACCTAAGAATGATTTGAGATCATCTTTAGTCCCTGGGCTTCTTTTATTGCTTCAAGTAAGCATATTTTAGGCTAAAAACCATCTTTGGATATAGTATGGCTGAAGTAATCTACAGCACTGACTTCGATTTGGCACTTGTCCTTTTTTAGAGTTAGGCCTACTTCTTTGAGTCTAATGAGGACCTTACGTAATAGTTTATCGTGTTCCTCTACTGCGGAACCATATATAAAGACATCATCTTAGAAACGCATAGTTTTGGAGATCCCTTCTAGAATCTGCTGCATTCTTTTTTTAAATACTGCGGCCGCATATGCAAGACCGAAAGGCATCCTGCTGAACATGAATGTGTCCATAGGTGTGGTAAACGTTGTTAAGCCTCTAGATTCAGGGTGTAATTCTACTTGGTGGTAAGCCATAGACAAGTCGAGAACAGAAAAACATGAAACTTTTCCCATGGTGCTCAGCATTTCATGAATGCGAGATGTGAGGTACAGGGTGTCTCTCAATACATATGTTGTTGTTAAGATCACACCGATCAACACACAGCCTGATGCTGTCACCATGTGCATTCTTGGCTATTACAATTGGAGCCAACCAATCAGAACAGTCTATAGGTTTTATGACCCCTAAGTCTCTCAATCTGGGTACTTCTTTTTCTTAAGGACCGACCCCACATTAAGTTGGGCATTGGTCTTGTTTTGTGCACCACAGGCTTGTAGTTTGCCTTTTGTTTAATTTTGTGTTGGTATTGTTTTAGAAGTTCCAAATTTTCTGAAAATACATTCGGAAAATCGTTACATATCTGATCGCTTGTGGTAGATTGACTTACAACTAGTACTTCCTCAGGGTTGTTGGGATCCAATTTTAGTCCTAATTCTTTTTTGGTGTTGCCATCCTAGAAGATTTGATCCTTCTTGTACTATAGACACCTTGCCGATGGTAGATCGATTCTTCAAAGTGATGCATGTTTGTACCATGCCTCTGAGGGGAATCGGGTCTTTAGTATATCCAGTCGGTAAAATATCTGGGGTTATTAGAGTAGGGTTGATATTGTTGGTCATGGACTTGAAGTCGGAAATATTGATAAGGGTAAAGGGAGAACAAGAATCTGCGAACATTTTCACAGGTTTGTCATCTAGGTAAATTTCGCATTCTGGGTATTTTATTTGATTGCTTGTGCAATCTTCTTTTATTTGTAGAATTATTTTCTTTACGTTTTGTGATTTCTCCTCAGGTAAATTATTTTCATTTCCTTTCATGTTTTTAGCTATATCTCTGCATACTCTGGCGAAACAGCCTTTCTTGTTGCAATTCCTGCATGTGGCAGATTTGGCTTGACAGTTAAAGTAGTTACCTAATTGGTTACTGCTACCACAACGATAACACTTGGGTTTCTTGTATTCAAAATACATTTTTTGACGGTACTCATTTCTTGAATCATTCTTGAGTTTAACTTTACACATACTGCTTTCTAGTTCCTCTTCCATTATTTCAAAAATATGTTCAGTTATGATAGGGGTTTTTATTTCTTTCAAACACCTCCCTGTGTGCTCTATGGACTTAGCCACTTCTGTAGCATCTTATAAGTTTGGTTGTTTTTGCAACAATGTTTCTTGTATTTTTGAGTTGTTTGTACATCTAACCAGTTAATCTCTTATTAGTGAATCAGTAAGATTACCAAAATCACACAACTTGCTTAAGCCTCAGTGCACTTCTACATAACTTGTTATGCTTTCTCGTTTGCCGTGAACACTGCTGAAGAATTTGTGGCTCTTTTGTACGCTGTTGATTTTGTCCCCGTATTGATTTTGAAGTTTTAATAAAGTAATTTTGTATTCATCTATTTCGTTATCCACATTCTCAGGTCCAGGAAGTGTTTCAAAAACGTTCCTGCCATGGGATCCTAAATTGTGCAATAAGATGTGTTATTTTCTTACTGGGCTAAATTTTTCACCACCAGTGGCTATAAGGTAGGATTCGAAGATATGCACCCATTCGTCCCATGGTTCGTTGGGTTCCCCAAGCTCGTTTAGGAATGGTGGAGATTGTAACATGCTACTAGCTGCCATTGTAATAAGAGAATACTTTCCTGAAAACAGTGTAGAGATAACCGGGGAACGTAGGAACTATGATTTAGCCTAGATGCATTTCTCCCATCACATAAGCAATTGATAATAGCATAACGTACCTATCTGCTTAACAACTTTTATGAATAGTTTACCTGAGTAACAGTGTTTAATGTGCTGAATAACTTTTAAGTAATACAGCATTAACAAATAGATATGCATTAGATAAGAAGCACAATAATTCACCAGGATATGATGATAAGTTATGTAGAAACAATTAAAATGTACCTTTATTGTTATAAGAATTACACAAATGCAATGAATATAGAACTGGTACAATAATAAGCCATTAGGTGGCACTCTAGGATTAGAAAATGCCTGCATCGTATCTTGTGCTTCAGCAATTGGAATGTGATGGTTTCAATAAAAATAATTAGAAAGGTACGCTGGAAATATGGGAGGAAAGGGTGTCAACGTCTGTAAAAATTAAAGAAATGTTTCACAAAAGGAAAAATCTGCTCATACAATATTGAACAATAGTGTACTTGTCGCTGGGCCTATAAATACAGGAAAAGTAACCCGATGTTTATGGGAAGAAGTCGGTAGTGACAGGAAAAATACTAGAATTTAGTTATATTAAAAAATATTTAACAAGACGTGTTGTGGTGTGCGTGTCACCGAAAAGACATTCTTGACACCTGAGGCACACTGTGCGGTGAGCATATCACAGTAGAAGAGGTGAACAGAAGGAAAGTTAATAACCAAATCCTTAATCTGGAGTGGTGTGGACCTATATGGGAGGTATAGGATCCAAGACTGTCTTCTTCCAGAACTTCTTGACACAAAACTTGAATTCCCTTCACGGCAGGAGGCAGCAGGATCGCAGAGAAAGAAGCTGCAGAGTACCGATCGGAAAATGCAGGAGGAGGAACAGGAACACGGCAAGAGCCAGGAGATCGGAAAGCACATGAAGGTGAGAAAGGGGTACAGGGAGGTTTACAGTACCTTGATTGCCAGGCCGAAAGACAAAGGAGGGCGGAATCTCTGATATCCGTATCTGGAGAGAAACGAGGTGCAGGAACTCACAGAGAGTCGAAGTGGAGGGCACACAGAATGGAGAATTGTGGACAGGGTCAATGCCGTGGGACAGCACCCAAGAATTAGGGATGACCTCAGGAAGAGGTGGAACAACCTACGGGGGAAGATACGTTCCATTGCAGCAAAACACCAGCTCGCTGTACCGAGGACTGGCGGTGGACCCCTACCTCCTCCCCCACAACTAACAGCATGGGAGGAGCAAGTCTTGGCAATCCTGCATCCTGAGGGCCTGGCCGGAGTAGGACGAAGACTGGACTCTGGTAAGTCAACTCTCTACTACTACTACTACCCCCCTACCAGCATGCCATCACATACCCCCACCCTCACCCTCACTCCCATCACTCCACCACCCCACCATCACATCTCACTTATCCCAAAGCCAAGCCCTGCATGCTGTACCAATGCATGGACACCCCTCAAAGCCCTGCATGGACACTCATCACTAAAGCATGCACACCATAGAGAACTAACAATCCCACCATACACCAACATACAAAGCTGAAAGCTACCAAGGCAAATACAACCAAAGAGGGCAAGCCACGGATGCACAATATATTAGACACAGAAACCATAACACATCCTTTACATCCCCACAGGCATCCCAGCCAATGTCACCGGAGAGGAGGTACCAGCAATATCCAGTCCCCCAAATGAAGAGGCGCACAGTGATGATAGCAACACTGGTCTTCAGGATGTGGATGACCAACCTGGCCCTTCAGGGACTTCTGGACAGCCGGTTACCCAGGCCCAGTCACACACCACCACAGAGCCTCCCCCTTCAGGAAACACCACCACAGCACCTACCCAGTGTACCCACACCTCTGTCCCCAGGACACGTCAATCAGTAGTGTGTCCACCTCTACAGAGACCCCAGGCCCCACCTCGCCCACAAGGCAATCAGGGACCTGTGGTCAGTGGCAGTGGGCACATGGTTCAGGGGCAGAGGCACAGGACAACAGGGAAACTGGGAGGAGTTCAGTGCGCCAGGGGGCGGACAGGCCCAGGGAACCAACTCTCCAGGAGGCACTTACAGAGATCCTTGGAGCCTACCAACATTCCCAGGACACGATGGGCCAGATCCTGGACAAGTTGCAGGAGAACAGGGGGCTGCAGGAGGGACAGTACCAGGGGATCAGGGAGGACTTGCAGGCCATCAACAACATCCTGATCTCCATAGCAGGGGTGCTGGCAGACATGGCCAACATTATGAGAGAGGCAGTCACACAACAGCGGGCCGCTGCCACTAGCCAGACATCTGAACAGCCTTCCACCTCTGCTGCTGCTAGTGGCCAGGAGGCCCTCCACAGGACTTACAGGCCACCAGCATCCCTCCCCCTGCAGAAGGAGAACCACCCCACAAATGATCCAGACAGAAGCAACAGACACTTGCCAAGACCCCCGCTAGGAAATGAGACTCTCCTGATTGTCACCCTTGTGTCCCACTCAGTCACT
This sequence comes from Pleurodeles waltl, assembly GCF_031143425.1. NCBI lineage: Eukaryota > Metazoa > Chordata > Amphibia > Caudata > Salamandridae > Pleurodeles > Pleurodeles waltl. Next base: position 270,913,957 of record NC_090451.1, on the reverse strand, counting down.
CTGTCCATCTTGAATTGCCATTGCTCCCCTTATGTCCCCTTGGACAATGCACCTGTGTTACAAACAGACTGGAACAATACCCTGGACTTTCCTCCATCATCACCCCATTCCATTGCACTTGCCCCTCAATATTTTAGCGCACTTCAATAAACACCCTTGTAAAAAAATAAGTTTGGAGTATGTCATATTTTTCAATTATGTATTCATTAAAACAGGTACAAACATTGCAACTCAACTGTACAGAAAATGAGCATAGATTAATAACCTATAGCAGGCTGCAGTGATCACGCCACAAGTATATGTGAGGTCACCAAACATCTGCAAAATGAATTGCCAGAGGGAACAGTAAGTGGGCATAGAAGTGGGAAATATAAGCATGCCGGTGCCACAGAAATTCAAACAAATGTCAGATAAATGTGAACTAACACTGTCCTACCTGTGTGTCATTGGAAGTATTGTCTGATCACTGATGTTCTGTTGTTCTCATCCTCTGCCTCCTCATCCTCACTGTCCACAGGGTCCACTGCTGGCACAAGGGCATCCCCAGCCTCCTCCTCCCGCTGAAAAGGCACATGGCGTCTCAGGGCCAGGTTGTGCAACATGCAACATGCCACTACTATCTGGCAGACCTTCTTGGGTGAGTAGCACAGGGATCTACCTGTTAGATGGAGGCACCAGAACCTGGCCTTCAGGAGGCCAAAGGTTCTTTCAATTATCCTTCTGGTTCGCCCATGTGCCTCATTATAACGTTCTTCTGCCCTTGTCCTGGCATTCCTCACAGGGGTCAACAGCCAATATAGGTTTGGGTAACCAGAGTCACCTGAAAATATTGAGGAACAACATTTAGCCACACACTATCCCATATGACCCACTCAATACCCATACACCAACTTATACTGAGTGGCAACCAGGGCTCACCTATTAGCCACACCTTGTGTCTCTGTAGTTGCCTCATCACATTTTGGATGCTGCTATTCCTCAGGACAAAGGCATCATGCTCCGACCCAGGATACTTAGCATTGCCAAGCACACCATCTGTACATTCATAGAGTGGAAACCCTTACAATTTCTGGACACCTGCTCATTCTGACGGTTGGGACAAATGCAACATGTGTTCCATCAATCGTCCCAATTATGTTGGGGATATATTCCATTGCATGGAACTCGGCCTTCACTATGGCCAAATCTTCAACCTGGGGAAATACAATGTAGTAGCACATGTGTTTAATCAGGGCAGTCAACAATCTTGTCAGCACTATTGAGAACATTGGCAGTGACTTTCCTGCTGCCAAGCCCACTGTCACTTGGAAAGCACCAGTTGCCAGGAACTGGAGCACTGATAGAACTTGCACAAGAGGGGAGATCCCAGTGGGGTGACGGATTCCAGATATCAGGTCAGGCTCCAATTGGGCACACAGCTCTGTGATTGTGGCCTTGTCCAGTCTATAGGTTAGGATAATGTGCCTGTCCTCCATTGTTGCGAAGTCCACCAGGGGTCTGTACATGGGGGTTTGTCTCCATCTCCTATTCATCCGCAGCGGTAGGAATCTATGGGGAAAAAGAGTGAGGATCCGGTCACAAACTGAACAATGGAGCTATAACAGAACTTTGCATGCTGTTAACTTGTAATGGGTAAGTGTGACTTGTCCAGTATGTCCTAATTTCACCAGTGATGCAGCTATTTTCCAGGGCCTCCCCCCCCCTTGAAATGGCATCCGCCTGTCCTGTGTGGAGGGACAGGTGGAAGTGAGGTAATTCCGCTGATGTTGTGCACCGTGCAATTCCTCATTGGTTAACATTGGGCCCTATGGGTTACAGTGGCCAATGGCGATCTACGCCGGCAGTGACGGTATGCACCGCTGCCGACATGACTGCCATTTTCTATCTGATCCCTCCGTTGCTACCTGATCTTCCACAGGAGAGGATCTACACTGCATGTGCTGCTGTGACCTGTGTCTGAAACCTACCATGGCCTGTGTGACTGGGGAAAGGGCCCAGCCTTCACTTTGGAGGAGTTGGATAGACTGGTGGATGGGGTCCTACCCCAGTGCGGACTGCTGTATGGGCCTCCAGACCAACAGGTGAGTACACTGTGGACACAATGCATGTGGCATGAATGCATGGAGTGGTGTGTGTGAAGGCCTTGTGTAAGGGGGTGGGTGGATGTCCTCTGGGCGGCGTATAGGTTGTGTGCAGGACCATGTGTGTGTAAATGGTGATGTGAAAGGGTATGGTGGGCCAATAAGTGTAAAAGACAGGACTGTTTGTCTAATTCTATTTTCCTGTGTGTATTGCCTCTGCAGGTCTGCGCCCATAAAAAGAAGGGTATATGGTGTGTCATCACCAAGGAGGTGCAGACCCTGGGGGTCTATGGCAGGCGGAGCACACGCTGTCAGGATGGTCTCCCAATGAGGAAGGGGTGCCTGTCAAACCCTGACCCCCCTGATGGCCCGCATACTGGTGGTGGCCTATCCAGACCTGGATGGGTGCTTGAGGGCATCACAGCAGCCACAAGGGGGTGAGTACAGTGGTCATCATTACAGCTTACGCATGGTAGGGTGGTATTCGGGTGGTGGATGTGTGTCAGTGGGTGCACCTAGGCCAGGCCTGACATTGCTGCGTGGGTCCCCTGGTGGCTAGGGTTCAGAAGGGAAAATCTTGCTACCTAGCTCGTAGGCATGCTGCGGGGTCCCAGGTGTGCCGGTGTGTGCCTCACCCCATGCCTTGGCTGTAAACTATTTCTCTGGTAGTGTTATGGCATATTGCTTAGGCCTGTTCCCTGTGTGTGAGGATGGTCTGTGTGCCAATGGGGGTGTTGGTGCAGCCTTTGACCCAGTGTATCCTTTGTCTCTTCCACCCCCCTTTTTGTTTTGTCACCCTGTCCTTGTGTGCATTAGCATCATCTGGCGGAGGAGCAGAGGCACCAGCGACGGAGGGAGCTGCATCCCACAGGACCCAGGAGACAGAGTCCACCGATGCTGAGGGCACCAGTGGGAGAGAGGGCGAGGGGAGCACCACGGTGGAGACTGGAGTGGACAGTTCTGACACAGATACCTCCTCCGATGGAAGCTCCCTGGTGGTGGCGGACACTTCTGTGACCGCTACAGGTACCACTGCCACCTCCTGTACCATCACCGCCCTCCCAGCAGCCCCTCATTGAGTTGCCCATGCCCGCTCACCCAGGAGGGTGGGCATCTCCTTTGCCCAGGCACCTCAGTCCCTTCTCCTGTGAGCCCTGCTGCCCTGAGTGAGGAGGCTATTGACCTCCTGAGATCCATCTTTGTAGGGCAGTCAACCATTGTGAATGCCATCCAGGGGCTGGCAGCCCAGATGACAGACTAATGCATTCCTGGAGGGCATTCACACTGGATTGGCGGCGCAACAGAGATCGATGCGGGCTCTGGCCTTCGGTATGATGGCAGCCATTGTCCAACATCCTCTTTCCAGCATCCTCTTTCCAGTCCCATTCTCCTCAACCCCAACTCATTCCAAGCACACAGCCAGACGAGCATGCACACAAGACAACACACAAGAGTGGTACAGGCAAACACAAGCACCATACGTCATCCCACAGGCACTCACACAAACACCATCCAGATGCAGACACAATAAAATCCACTATTTCCACTGTCTGCCTCTCCTCCTCCTCCACCTCCCTCCCAGTTCCATCTACACTCACACCTGCATGCACTACATCATCATCCACTACCAGCATCATCACCACACAAAGCAGAACACACACCTCACTGGTAGACACCTTCACAACAGCCATGCATAGTCCCCTGTGTCCTCTCCCACTGTGTCTGTCCCCCTACTACTAAGGTACGCAAGCACTCAGACACCCAACAGCCATCCACCTCACAACAGCATACAGGCCATGCATCTGCATCCAAAAGCAGCAGACAGACATCTCCAACAACCACTCATTTTCCTCCACTCCCATTCCTTCTCCCTCTTCCCACCCCAATGTCCCTAAAAACATGTTCCTATCCACCATTGACCTCTTCTCTTCCCCTCCCCCTTCCTGTATGTATGGGCAGGTTTGGAAGAACCCAGCCAAGCACCTCAGCCACCCAGTCCACAGGCCCAGTCGTCATCACACCCACTCGAGGTGGAAAAGGATCCATGCCACATGTCCTGAAGGTTAAGGAGCCTGCACCCGGCAGCCTCAAGGGAAAGGAGCCTGCAGCAGCTGCCAGAAAGATTAAGGAGCCTTCCCCATCAGGCAAGAAGGGAAAGGAGCCTGCCCCAGCTGCCAGGAAGACAAAGGAGCCTGCACCCGCAGGCAGGAAGACTATGGGGCATGGGACAGGAACTATGACGGAGCCCCCACCACCAACCATGGTTGTGTAGCTGTCCGAGGTTGCAGGGGATGGGCAGGAGCCTCCCTCCCAGCAGCACCACCACCTCGACTGAGCAGTCATCCGAGGTTGCAGGGGATGGGCAGGAGCCTCCCCCCACCAGCAGCACCACCACCTCCACTGAGCAGCCGTCCGAGGTTGCAGGGGATGGGCAGGAGCCTTCCCCCACAAGCAGCACCACCACCACTGAGCAGCCGTCACCGCCGGCGGACGGCATGTACTCCTGACTCTATGGGCTGCTGTGCAGCCTGCCCCCTGTAAATCCAGTTGGTATGACACCCACCTGAGAGACTGTGACCTTGCACTCCCCAGGATCAAGAGCACAGGGCATGAAGCCTCCTCCAGAACAAATTGGTAAGACAACCTCATGCCCAACACTCCCCAGGATCAAGAGCACAGGGCACGATGCCCCCTCCTGAAACAGTGGTTAAGACACCCCCAATGCCCAACACTCCCCCGGATCAAGAGCACAGGGCACAATGCCCCCTCCAGAACCAGTGGCTTAGACACCCACATGCCCATTATTCCCCAGGATCAAGCACAGGGCATGTTGCCCCCTCCAGAACAAGTGGGCAAGTCACCCACTTGACAGACTGTGGCCTTGCACTCCCCAGGACCAAGCACAGGGCATGTTGCCCCCTCGGGACGTCTTGTTCCATCTTCCGGCTAAGGTGTACCCCGTCCCCGTCCTCTGTCCCCCTGATGTGTCTGCCTATTCACCAACTGATGCCCCTGCAGTGTTCTCTCCGTGTTGATGCAGGTGACATGTGTGACCTTGGATTTTGGGCTGTGGCCATGTGGCTTACGAACATGTGGACTGGGCTGTGTCCCTTTTTGTGTACATATGTATATATCTATCATCTTGCCTAACTTATTTTTCATGCTGTGTTTATCTCATTACATTCACTTTTTCGAAATCGTTTTGTTCTTGCATTATTCATCCGAGATATGGGGTTATATTGCTTTTGTAATGCAGCTGTTTGTGAGTATGGTGTTGGGGGGTGTGGTGAGTGTGTCACTCTTTTTTCCCTCCCCAATTCCTTGTGTGCTGGGCGTCTGTACTCACTGTTGTCGTCTTCGTCGGCGTTCGTGGTGGAGCAGAACGTAGAAGATCATGAGGAAGACATGCAGTTCAGGCTCCATGGCGGCATGGTTCTTCCGTGTGTCTCCATTGGTGAGTCCTTTGACTTTTGTGCTCTGTTTCCACCAGGCTTTTGATGTTGTTGGTACCGCCCTGGAAAATGTTGCGGTTTGCAGTGTCTTAATATGGTGGGCAGAACATTGACTTCGCCCTGGCTGTAGGTGGCTCCCGCTGTGGTGGCTGTTGTTTCCTGCCCTGGCGGTCGCTGTGGTACATTGGCTGTCTTCAGGAGATCTTTCCGCCATGGTCCTAATTTGGCAGTAGTTACCGCCAGCCTGTTGGCCGTATTACCGCCACTTTAACACCAACCGCCAGGATTGTAATGAGGGCCATAATGTCATAACAAGTGGTATTAACCAAAAGAAGAAAAACATAATAATGCTAATTAACTTGAAAACTTATCATGTTATGAAGTAGGTCAGTATTACTCATTTTGAAATAATGTACGAGAACATATAAACACTGGAAGATTTGAGGGATCAATGGATGTTTAATACATAATTGTAAACCTACTCTTATCAATCACCGTGAACTGACTTGTGAAGCTGGTTCTGTTATTTGGCATCTCTACAACTATTTAAACCATATCAGAAGTAAGAAGCTATTTGAGGCTCCTTTGAATCCAATGAGGATGCCATTAAAGTGTATAAAAATGAGATTGCAGTGCCCCAATTCCACGCCTATTTCGAAATACTAGAACAGGAAATTGCAGAGGACAATAAAATTAACAAAGAAATATTACACAATACTCCAGCACATAATAATACTTAAAATTCCAGAAGTTGAATATGCGATGGAGCAACTGAATAATGACGTTCAACATTTGGATTTCTTGGTATCTCAATTAAAGTCAGAACAAGTACAAATATACAAAGAGATAACCCAATATAGATCATAGAAATCAACATGGAAATAAATGATGTAATTGTGGAACGTTCAAGTCAAGTGGCCAGGGTGCCAGAGGAAAATGCTTTCTTATTAAGTAATAAATGGATATGTGCATAAAGCAACCAATTGTAATTTATCTTGTGTAGTTACAGCTCCTACAGGGATTGCAGCACATATCAAGAGAATAACTTTACATTGTCTACTATTACTGCCTTTTGAACATCATAATAATTGGAATATTTACAATTGAATACAGATACATTGCAAGAACTTAGAAGAGTTTTAAAGAAATTAACATTTTTGACCTAGATGAAGTCAACATGGTTTCAAACTTAGTCCCTCATTATGAACATGGCGGTAAACACCGCTCCGCCGGCGGTGGAAGTAACTACCACCAACACTCAGGCGGTCTTGGCTGCCAAATTATGAACCACCTGAAAAACAGGCAGCCTGAAAAACACTCACCACCAGCAAAGGAGTGCCGACAACGACAGCAGAGGCCACCCACAGGCCGACAGAAAGGCCCTACCCGCCCATTAAATAATGAAGCATTAGACCGCCGTCAGTTCCTGGGCGGGAACCACCACCACGCAAAGCCAGGTGGAAACAAACCAAATATAAGGAAACACTCACCGGAGGCTCACACAACACGCCGAAGCAGACATGGAGAGAGAGTTGCAAATCATGCCAGTCCTGCTCCTTGCCATATACCTCCACGACGAGACTGCCGCCACCGAAGACGACAAAGGTAAGTACCGCAACATACTAGAAAAGGGAGGAAAGGGCACAGTAACATACCCACTCACTCCACCCACCCCGCAATACACCCAGACCCCTCACAACAGCACAAGCCATACACCCCAGAGCAAGAGGTACTTACCCGACACAAGGCCAAGACAACCTGCCAAAAAAGTACCCACATGTGCACAACACCCCCCCACAAAGAAACAATGAACCACGGATCCAGAGTGTGCCAAAACCAACACTGGCCACATAAACTTTTTATTAAGCTCCAGGAGCAACAAACGTCCAACAGAAGGCCAATGGCCAGTCCAAGGTCCGATGGGCCCAAATGGCCCCATCTTGACTCCCACAAGTGCAAATGGTACTCTACCTTGAAGGGGCAACAATTGAGCATCCAAGCACCTCAGGGAACAGGGGCAGGGGGTGGTCAGGTGGTGGCTTATGACTGGGAGGGGGGGCTTGGCTTTATGTTTGGGATGTGGAGGGGGCTTGAGTCTGGCCTTTGAAGCTGGTGGAGCGGCACGGGGTCTCTTGCTCACAGGGGGGTAACACGGGAATTGGAAGGGCGGACAGGGGCGGGCTATGACGTGGGAGGAGTGGACAGAGCAAGGAGGTGGGCATGTTTAGGGACGAGAAGGTGTGGGCCAGTGGATTCAAATAGGTCAACATGGGATAGGAAACGATTTTTAGGGGCAATCAGGGTGGACCTGGAGGAATGTGTGGGAGTGGAGGTAGAGGGAGTGGTTGTGATAGGTGTAGGTGTGTGTGACGTGGGTGCAGGTGACTGTACAGTATGATGAGGTGTTGTGGATTTGTGTTGGGTGGGTGTCTTGTAATATTCGAGTGTCTTGGGAGGAGGGGGATAGACACAGTGGGACAAGACAGGTTGCCAGTGTAAATGTATGTTGTCTGTGTGTCTGCAAGTTTGGTGAGTGTGCTGCATGTGTCAACCAAAGTCGTCGTGTTGAGTGCAGGTGTGGTGTCTGGGGTGCATGAATGGATGTCTGATTTTGTGGTGGCTGCCAGAATGGGGTCAGCAACAGTGAATGAGGGTGCATGTAGAGGTGACAGACAGACAGGGAGGTGGAAGAGGTAGACACACTGAGGGAAGTGGATGTTGGTGTGTGTGCCTTTGTATGTTGGCTTTGTGTATGCCTGTGGTGGGAAGTGTGGTGCTTGTGTTTTCAGTGTGCTTCTTGTGTTTTGAGGTGTGTGCATGGCTGTCAAAATATGTGCTTAGGATGGGTGAAGGGAGTGGGGTGCTGGAAGGGGTAGAGGTGGTTGGAGGGGGGGACGGAATGACCAGGGAAACTGGCTGCCGTCAAAGAGGAGGCCAGAGCCTGAAACGAATTCTGTAGGCCAGACACGGCACCGTGAATGCCATCCAGGCAGGCATTGGTCTGCTGCACCTCTGATGCTAGCCCCTAGGGAGGTCAATAACCTCCTCCTTGAGGGAAGCAGGGCTGACTGGGGCAGGGGATGAGGTGCCTGGGGTGAAGGAGATGCCCACCATTATGGGTGAGCGGGCACGGGCAACTCGGTGGGGAACAAATGGGAGGGTGGTGATGGTATGGGGTGGCGGAAGATGATACAGAATGGGTGGGCCAACTAGGGTCCGGCACCACCAGGGAGCTCCCATCGGAGGAGGTATCAGAGTAACTGCCTCCAGTGGTAGTTGTTCCCCCGTGGTACTTCCCTCACCCTCCAACCCACTGGTCCCCTTGGCGTCGCTTGACTCTGCCTCTGTGGGCTGCTGCATCCCCACTCGCCGGCCACAGCTCCCTTGCCAGATGATGCTGATGTACACAGACAACACAAGAGAACAGGGATGGGAAGACGAAACAGGAGAGACACTTGTAAATAGCTGAATGGAGGTACATAGCTGGTTCACACATACTCCCACCCTGCAAACATTCCACCATGCAGTTCCTACTGCTATACAGATGGCTATGGCCCTGACTAGTAGCCACCACCCTGCTCTACAGCCATTTCCACCATCACAGAAGGACCTGAAGTACTGCAGGCCTGTCCATTGCAACCTAACTTCCCATGGGGGCCAATATGCAAAATGACATCAATCAGAGTCCCTGCCAATAGACAGCATACATACAACAGCACACTCACACATCCATCAAGGAGGCATACAATGGTTTCTGTACTCACCCCCTTGTGTCTGCTGTGCAGCCTTCAAGAGCCCATCCAGGTCCGGATACGCCACCGCCAGAATGCGGCGACAATGCCCATTTGATACAGCTGGCTATACGTCCCCTGTGGACCTGCAGTGGGTGCTCTGCCGGTTGTAGACCCCCAGGGTCCACACCTCCCTGGCAATGGCATGCCAGAGTCCCCTCTTCCGATGGGCACTGACCTATATGGGACACACAGAAAAAGTAACACAGAGGTCAGACAATGCCCATTTGATACTGTGGGATGGACACTCAACAACAGCATAACAGGACCTCACACACGCAGCATGTAATGAATCACATGACTGTACAGTGTCAAACATGCACACATGTTTACAGCCATCTACCACCATTACACACATCCATGCCCCCCAATCCACCTACTCACCTGTACCTCTGGTCGACCATAGAGCTTGGCGTACAGGGGTAGGACCCCGTCCACAAGCTTGTCCAGTTCCTCGGTGGTGAAGGCCGGGGCCATTTCCCCTGCCACACGTGCCATTTCCCGGACCAGAGTCAGGACACAATAGCATACTCAGTGGAGTACCTGCATGCACATAATCCAGGAGTCGGGTGAAGTTGGGGTGACCAGATGGCGAACGCTCCGCGGTGGTGTGCACCGTCACCGCCGGCGGCGATCATGATACGCTCATATTCCCCATTGACAACCATGTTAACCAATGAATGGTATCACGGCGGTGAACACCGCCTTACGCTATTACGACAACCGCTAGCAGTATGAGGTCACTCCCACTACAACATTTCTGGACTACAGGGGGCAGACATTTTGGCCATTACGACACAGTTATTAATTTCTCATTTGCCCCATGCAGGCCCTATTGTCCCCAACCCCCATAGGCATGAACAAATATACATTTACTCAACACAACAGTCCTGATGTATCATTGAGGACATGTCACTCCAGTTTAACATCCTACTATGCATATGTGTCATCGACTTGTATGCCAGCAGTGCTGAATATTTAACATGTTGGGCAGATGTCTGTGTGTTCCTCACATGTGTTCTCAAATCCTCCTAGGTACAGACCCATGTGGTGAGGGAGGGCCCCATCGGTGTACAGAGCACTTGTTGATTTAGGGGCCATGTTGGAGTGTCAAATCAGTATCAATTACAGACTCAACCGTGCTAATATTCATGAACTTTGTGCATTACTGGATCCAGCATGGAGACTGGCAAATCGGAATCACCATGCCATATCTACTGAAGTGCAAGTGCTCTCTGCACTCCATTTCCTGGCCACTGGGTCATTTTAGGTGACTGTAGGCATGGGTGCAGGTTTTTCACAGCCAATTTTTAGCATTACAGTGTCCAGATTCCTAAATGCATTTGTACGACATCTGCAGTCCTGTGTGAGGTTTCCCCAAAGTGCTGACCTCACAGCCATCAAGTCAGACTTCTATGCCTTTGCCAACATTCTCCATGTGATAGGTGCCATCGATGGAACCCACATAGCTCTCATCCCCCCAAGAGTAAATGAACAGGTGTACAGAAACAGGAAGAACTTTCACTACATGAACATTCCATTGGTGTGTACTGCAGACCAGTACATCTCACGTATGAATGCCATGTTCCCTGGATCAGTCCATGATTCCTTTGTGCTGAGGAACAGCAGTGTGCCACACATGATGGAACAACTACAAGGGGACAGAGGATGGATCATAGGTAAGTGTGTCTGACACTTTTTGGCACATAGCAGACAGGCAGGCTGTCTGCAACTGAAGGTTGTCAGTGACAGTCTGTTTTGCCCCCTTTTGCAGGTGATTCTGGCTACCCCAACATGTGTTGGCTCCTGACATCAGTGAGGAATCCTAGGACCGATGCAGAGAGGAGGCCCATGGACGTAATAGGAGGGTGATAGAGCGCACAATAGGTCTCCTGAAGGCTAGATTCCATTGCCTTCATATCTCTGGGAGATCCCTGGACTATGAGCCTGAGAAGGTGTGTAGAATAGTGGTGGCCTGCTGCATGCTGCACAGAGTGGCTGGGAGGAAATCTATTCCCCTCTTGGAGAAGGAGGGGGCTGTAAATCCAGACCAGCTTCCTCAGAGAGGGGATGATAGTGATGGTGATGATAAGGAGGGGGAAGATGTGCACTCCAGGAACCAACTGATCCAACTGTACTTCCAGCAACTATTTGATGCTGTGGTTGTGTGTGCTGCATACTGTCGGTATGCCTTATCCTCTGTGGGGGTGTTGGGTCTATAGACATTGTCACTGTGACCAGGTTTGCATGGGACATGAGACATTATGGACAACTTGTTAGACATTTCTGTTGGCACCACACCATGGTATGCGTGAGGTGCCAGTCCTGCAATAAAGAAACAAATAAATGATTTCAGTGACAATTGCATGCACACTTCGATTTGATTCAACATAATGACAGGAGACACTTACATTGGTGAACAGGTGTTTTATTTGGTGTCAGGGATGCTATGGTGCTCTTTACAGTGGTGGGAGTGGGCTACTACGTCCATATTGGCTACATGGTCTCAGCGATTGTTGGCAGTGGTAATATGTCCATCTATTATTTACAAGTTTTGGGGTTGCTATTGCACGGTGGGGATGGTTGTTCATTGGCACACTTGGCGGACAGTTCTTGTGAGAGTCACTTCTTAGAGGGGGCCTTGGTCTTGGCAGGTGTTCCAGTGCCATATCTGGGCCTAATAGACCATTTGGGTGCCTGATGTTGGCCTGTATGGGTTGAGGTGCTGGTCTCCTGTGTGTCCTCAGATATTGGCACAAGTTCAGTTGCTGCTGCTGCTGCTGCTGTTGTTGGCTGGTCTGTATCTTGGCCTGTAGTAGGGGCTTCCTGGTCTGTGGGGGTCTCAGGCTGGGTTGGGACAAGGTGCAGCAACGCACCTGCTATGGTGGCTCTGGTGGTATTGTGCAGTTTCCACTGCTCCGTGGTCTCTTGGTGTTGGGCTATCTGCAGCCTTTGACTCTGCTCCAGGGTGGCCACAATCTGTCCCATCCCATCCCATCCTGTCCTGGGTATGGTGGTATGCTCCCAGCACCTCAGAGATCACAACCTGGGCTTCAGCATCCATCCTCTGCCCCCCCCCGGGCTACTGATGCCCTCCCACTGGGCCTAGCCCCCTGTGCCTTTGTCTCCTGCACAGGTCTTGCGGTACCACTTGTACTGTGGCCATCGTCTTCTTGCCTGTTGGTAGATGGTGACTGTGGCCTCTGTCCTTGTGTTCCACCAGTCTGTGGCCTGGATACACAGGTGTGGGGCCAGTTGCCCTGGCCTGATGTTGGTGGGTAGGTGGTAGGGGTGTCAGTGGTGTCCTGGGTGGGGATGCTGGATGGTGACAGTCCAGGACTGTGTGAGGGGCCAGGGTTTTCCTCACTGTCAAGGGTTCCCTCTCCAGTGTCCTGGGTGGTGCCTCTGTCTCCATGTGGGGCACTGCCACTCCTTGTCCTGTCCGTCAGGGTGGCATAGGTGGTGGTGCCTGTTAGGGTGAATGGACATGTCTGTTTCAAATGCATAATCGGATGGGGTGCACAGGGTGGGCTGTTTTGTGCAGGTTTTCCACTTTTGGGCCATGCAGGGTGCCTTAGTGAGGTTGCCATTGCATTTTGCTTAGGATGTGGAGGTGCATTGTGGGTGGTGTAGTGCCTTTATGATTACTTGCAGAGGTAGGTGGCTGTGCACAGGGGGAGGTATGTAGGCCTGTTGGTGGAATTGTGGGCATGCAGGGTGACTGGATTTTCTGATTGTGGCCTGGGTGGGGTAGTGGTCCTGGTGGCTGTTGAAGTGGTGGGGTGGTGCATGCATTACAGGTATGATGGGTATGGGGTAGTTGTAGACGACTTACCCAAGTCCATTCCTCCAGTGAGACCAGTGAGGCCCTCAGGGTGCAGGGTGGCCAGTACCTTTTCCTCCCAGTCAGTGTAGTCGGTGGTGTTAGTAGAGGTCCTCCCCCAGTCTTCTGGACCGCAATGTTGTGCCAGGATGCCATGGACCTCACCTTCCCAAACAGGTAGTTCCATCTCTTGGGGATGTTGTCCCTCGTGCGTGGATAGTGTTGCACTGCGTTGACCTTGTTGACAGTGGTCTGCCATAACTCCATCTTCCTGGCGATGAGTGTGTGCTGGACCTGTGCCCCGATTAATTGCGGCTCGACCTTCAGTATCTCGTCCACCAGGGTACTTAGCTCCCTTTCTGTGAAGCGTGGGCGCTTGGGGGGTGCCATGGTGTGTGTTGTGAGTGGTGTTTTGTGTGGATCTAGGTGAAGGTGCTGATGTGTGGTTGGGTGTGTGAATCGTGTGTTGTGGCGTTCAGTGTCTGCTTGTGGAGTTCTCTATCTCAGTTGTCCTACTGGTGGTACAAAGGTTTGTGGGGTGTGTCTGTGAGTGATTTATAGTGTTGTGGATGTGTGTCAGGCGTGTGAGTTTCATACTTGCCAATGTGTGCAATTCGTACTGTTGGGTCCCATTGCTGGCCGTGGCGGTCTGTACCGCCAATGGTCGTTTGACTTCCACTGGCCGCTGCGGTGATTGGTGCATCATTATTTGGAGGGTGGGGCGTTTGTGTGCTTGGCGGTGGCGGTGTGGGATGTCCAGCATTTTCGCAAAGTCCTGGCGGTGACTGGTGGCAGGGAAATTTTGACGGATTCTGATTTTTGCATCTTTATATGGCGGGTTTCTGTTCACCTCCAATGGCGGGATTCTGCTCAGCGTCGCCACGGCGGGGAACGGTGTTTACCGTCATGTTAATAATGACCCTCTTAATATTGGCTTTTGCTCCTTTGCGCATACAAGAAGTATTGCAAACATCTTATGTGGTCCTCTTTGGAGATAAACGTTATTGTTTTTGGAGACTTATAACAATTTACACCAGTCAAGGGTCAACCGATTTTCAAAAACGTTTTACGGAGAATTCAGAATATTCTAGGGAGTATACGGAATGTAAACATTTGGCTGAATTTTTCATACACAGAATTAACTCAAAATATGAGAAAAGCTAATGATGAGGAATATGCTAAAATATTACAAGAAATTCACCTCGGAATTGTGGCAAAAGGAGCAAAGTTTATGCTAAATCAACAACGTACAAGCATCTTGTTTCCAATACTGCACTCATCTGCTGAAGTTATGCATGTTCCTCTATCACAATCACAGCCTGTGGTTTGCTTAATGCTAACTCTTCAAGGATGTGCAGTAATAAATAAAGCTATGCTAAGACCAGCAAACCAAGAAAGTTTACATCTCCCTTGCAAGGATAAAGTTGAGACTCTCACAATAAATATACCTATTCGCAATGATTTAGATACAAAAATGAAAAGTATGAAGAAATCAGCAGGAGTGGAGAAAGATTGATATTTGGGTAAAACCTGCCACATTATTTTACGTCACAATTTATATGTAAATAAGGACTGGTAAATGGATCAATGGGATTTGTTGTGGACTTTACCTTGTCTCAAAATAATGAAGAAATATGCTTTATTTTGGATAATGTGACTGCATTGGATATTCCAAAAAATATCTTGATGTATGGCAAGATTCTCACTTATCAAAGATTTATATTTTCAAAGAAAGCAGTTTCCCCTTTATTTGGCAAACACAGTTGGTTACAATATACAAATCACAAGGAGAATGTTTAGATTGTGCAACTATAAACATTGGCTCTACAGTATTCAAAGAGGGTATGGTATATGTTGCTCGTCTCATTTAAAAAAATCTGCAGGACTGGATATACTGGATTTAGGTGACACAAAAAGTAATGCAGAGATTAGCTGTGTGTGCAAATACAGTTATTTAAAAACACATAAGCCCCACATCTTGGTGGATATCCACTTTTTACAAAACAAAAGCTATTTTTCAAACAGAAAATTACATCAGCTTACAATTAACAACAAGCGTTGGAAGAACCAAAAAAGAAAAACTTAAACATATTGAAATTACTGATTATCAGTTTCAACATTAAATTGGAATTAATTACTGTAGCAATGTCATTGATTATTTGTTTCTAGACCTATCATTGGTGAAAGAAACAATACAGCAGCATGAACACTAACCTTTCTGCAAATGTTTGACAAATCTTTGTGAACACATTAGATCCCGCCAAGTCACAGCAAACAGCTATGTCCTGGGGGGGGTACCCTGGGACATAGCAGGAGCTGTTCCCGGGGGATAGCAGTCCCCAGGGCCATCAGTGGCTCCTCAAGGGAGGCCATGTGCCCCCCTCCAACATTAAATAGACTCAGGGAGGTGGTGGTCCCCGGGGCCATCAGCTAGCCCTGGGGGGTGTCAGTTCCCAGGGCCATCAGTGGATCCTCGAGGTGGGCCATGTGGCCCCCCTCCACTGTTATATAGACCTGGGAGGTGGTGGTCCCCAGGGACCCGGGGGTGATTAATGGACACCCTGTCAACACCAGGACAGTGCGCGCTCTACGGGCAGCATAACGCAAAATGACAAACCTTATGCAATGTAATAATTCATGCATTATGGGGCTCATTCCGAGTCCGGCGGGCGGTGGGCGCTGACCGCCGGGCGGAAACCGCCCAAAGACCGCACCGCGGTCAAATGACCGCGGGGTCATTTTGACTTTCCCGCTGGGCCGGCGGGCGATCTCCAGAAGATCGCCCGCCGGCCCAGCGGGAAAGCCCCTGCAACGAGGAAGCCGGCTCCGAATGGAGCCGGCAGAGTTGCAGGGGTGCGACGGGTGCAGTAGCACCTGTCGCAATTTTCACTGTCTGCATAGCAGACAGTGAAAATCATGGTGGGGCCCTGTTAGGGGGCCCCTGCACTGCCCATGCCAGGGGCCCCACGACACCCGTTCCCGCCATCCTGTTCCTGGCGGGTTTTACTGCCAGGAACAGGCTGGCGGGAAGGGGGTCGGAATCCCATGGAGGATTCCCTGGGCCAGGGGAAAACCGGCGGGAAACCGCCGGTTCCCCTTTTCTGACCGCGGCTTTACCGCCGCGGTCAGAATAGCCCTGGAAGCACCGCCAGCCTGTTGGCGGTGCTTCCGTTGCCCTCCACCCTGGCGGTTTCAAACCGCCAGGGTCGGAATGAGAGCCTATGTGTTGATATTGTATATTAACCTTTTGCATTGCAGGTATTTATCTTGAAATGTCATTAATGATGTTTATAATGTATTTTTCATTTTCAAGCCTTTCCTGCAGCCTGGCTGGGTGTGGCATGTGGGCGGGGCTTGGGTCTATTTAAGGGACCCAGCCCAGCTCCACGTGCTCACTATTCAGAGGTCCCGGTGCAGAGCAGCAGCGTTTTCCTGAACTCCTGTTCCGTAGGCCTACTTAGGCATTTACCTGGTCCTGTCCTCATTATTTCGCTGATCTTCATGCAGGGCGGTAAGGTGGAGGTCGGGGTAATACCTCGACTCAGTTTCTAGAAACTTTTGAGTTTTGGCCTTATGATTTACAGTGTGTGCGATCATTTCGAGGCATTTGAATCTTGATGGTTGAATCGGCAACAGCGTGTGTGATTCATTCTCGGCAATTAACCCTTGCAGTTCGGATCGGCAGAGTGAGCGATCATTTTGAGGCATTTGAATCTTGATGGTTGAATCGGCAACAGTGCATGCGATTTATTCTTGGCAATTAACCCTTGCAGTTTGGATCGGCAGAGTGCGCGATCATTTCGAGGCATTTAAATCTTGATGGTTGAATTGGCAACAGTGTGCGTGACTCATTCTTGGCAATTAACCTTTTGCAGTTTGGATCGGCAGAGTGCACGATCATTTCGAGGCATTTAAATCTTGATGGTTCAATCAGCAACAGTGTGCCCGATTCATTCTTAGCATTTAACCTTTTGCAGTTCGGATCGGCAGAGTGCGCGAACCTTTTGATGCATTTGAATCTTGATGTTTGAATCAGCAACAGTGTGCGCGTTTCATTCTTGGCAATTAATCTTTGCATTTCAGATCGGCAGAGCGCGCAAACATTCCAGGTATTTGAGTCTTGATGCACAGTCTGGCATTAAGGGGCAATTGAATCTTGAAAATCAGATCAAACAGAGTGTGATCTTTCTAGAACAAAAACAAGTTTAGCCAGTTTGCCTATTCTACAGTATCATTCATGAATCCTATAGCAGTTAATTCTTGGGAACAAATGTACTCATTGATTCTTGTTATGACGTAATTGCTATTCTAAGGACTAACTTGAGAAAGTTGAATGTTCAGAGTGTATGATTATAGAAAGGTCACTTATTGAAAAGTTCTTGATCTCTCATGTTATTAGAGCATAGATAATTAAAACAAAGTTCATGAAGATTAATGTGAATAACCTTGCTGTTGTGTTCTTAACTCTTGCTTCCACAGGTCTCCTTCCCCGCTGTTCCCAACCTTAAACCCCATCCCCCACTTGGCCATTCTTTAACTCTGTGCTATGATAGTTAGTAGAGTTTGGAGCTGCCAAGAGGTGGACATATTGGGAACAGGCGCAAACCCTGAGGATCCGGTCTCGCTGACACACCCTATGTCTTTTGAAATTTACCCAGGGCAGGTGGTGGTCCACAGGGCTGCGGGGAGGCCACGTGGCCCCCTGCATTTGATTTCGTTGAAGCCCCTGGGAGGTGGCTGTCCCTGGGGCTGTGGTGGGGGGGGGCAGGCAGATCCTGTGTTTCATCAGTTTCAATCCCCAGGGAGGTGGCAGTCGCTGGGGATGCGAGGCATCAGGTGGGCCCCTGCATTGAAAATATGAATTCCCCACAGACCTGGCCCACCCGGGGGCTTCAGTGAAACAAGCACAGGCTTGGTTTTCTATTGGAATTTTTGCCGATCTACCCCAACTCTCTGTGAAAATGTAAAAAAAATGCTTTTTGCTCTGGGGCAGGGTCCCTCTGAAGCCCCAGGACCAGAGCTAAGGGGTCAGGGTGTCCCTACCCTGGCCCCTTTTGTCTTTTGACATCTTTTTTCTGGGACTTGGCTAAAGCCATGCCCCCAACATGGCTTCTAAAACTTTGTTGTTGAACACCATGAGATCTGGAGGGTTCTAGGCACCTTTGTGTCCCTTTATATAAAAATTTGGATTTTCTTTAATTTCTCAAAAACTGCTGAACGGAATCACAAAAAGGTCGCATTCTGGACTAGGACCTAGCTATCTGCAAAATTTGGTGTAGTTCTGTCCAGAGGTTTGGGAACACCCAGTATAAGTCAAAATAAATTATGAAAAAAAGATGCAGAGAACTATGGGTAGTTCCCAAGTTTAGGTGGCAGTAGCTCTTGTATAGAGCACCCTACATCACCAGTGACACTCTGAATCTGCTCACGTCAAATGTCTGTTTTTCTAGCAATGTTTTTAAGCATAGGATTAGCCCAGTGCCATCCATGCCAAGCTAGAAAGGGACAAAATATTATGCAATTTCTACAGCAAAGTCTTGAAGCATAGGATTAGCACAATGCCGTCGATGCTGAACGGTAAATTGACAAAAGCCTTTTACCACTCCAGGCATAGTAGTACAGCTCTGGAGTGGTAAAATATCATCCAAGCCAACCTGGTATGAATAAAATATATATGCAGCAGTTCTTGTTGTTGTTATCTCAAGTAACTATAACTTGTGCCCTAGGATAACTATAACTCGTGGCTCTGCCATGCAAGTTTTCTTACCAATAATTTAACTGCAAATATTGAAGTGATATTATCAATCATGTCATCGAATATGTAATGCGTGATGTGATATGTGGGGTAATTAGCAGTGCATGGCAAAGGCACAACTTGTAGTTACCTTATGGCACGACTTATAGAGACTTGAGATAACTAGATAACTATAGCTGTTGAATTTATGTGGTTTTGTGTGTATAAAATCTGACCTAACTATAACATCCCTGTAACCTCAGATTTTTTCAGTGAATTTTTGAGGTTTCGTTTATCTTACTTCCTAACCATAATGTCTCTATAGCCTTTTTTTTTTCTTCAGTAAATTTCTATGTTTTTTAATGCTATTTCCTAGCTAGAACATCCCTGTAACCTGGGTGTGTGAGTGGTTCTGTGGGTGTGTACACTGGTGTGTGTGTGTGTGGGTGTGTGTGTGTGGTGGGTGTGTGTGTGTGTGTGAGTGGTAGTGTGGGTCTGTGAATTGTTGTGTAAGTGGCTGTGTTGGTGTGTGAGTGGCTGTGTGGGTGTGAGAGTGGTTGTGTGGGTGTGAGAGTGGTTGTGTGGGTCTGTGAGTGGGTTTGTGAGTCTGTGAATGGGTTTGTGAGTAGCTGTATGGGTGTGTGAGTGGTTGTGTGGGTGTGTAAGGTGGTGTGGGTGGCTGTGTGGGTCTATGAGTGGGTGTCTAGGTTGTTTTTTTTGGGTCTGTGAGCGGATGGATGAGTGGCTGTATGAGTGTGTGAATGGTTGTGAAGGTGTGTAAGTAGTTGTGTGAGCTGGTGTGCGGGTCTGTGAGTGGAGATGTGACTAGCTTTGTGGATCTGTGAGTGGGTGTGTGAGTGGGTGTGTAAGTGAGTATGTGAGTAATTTTTGTGAGTAGGTGTTTCGGTATGTGTTTGGATCTGTGAGTGGGTGTATGTTTTTTTTTTTTTTAATCAGGGTCTGGATCCCCTGATCCACACAAATCTGGAAGGATTCAGGTGGATCCAGATCCTCGCTCATTTTTGGACAATTTCTTGCCCATGAGGGGGTCTCTCTCTGACCCCTCTATCAGTCCCATTGTGTCAGGGTACCTTTACCCTGATCCCATTTATTACTTTTAAATTTTATTTTCCCATTTGGGAACCAAGTCCAAATGAACAAAATGGCGGCTGCAAATTTCTTCTCAGATTACGGCCAGCCAATCACAGCTTTGCTATTGGCACATGGATCTGTGAATCTGCCCAGATCCATGAAGGATCCTCCTCTTTAGATATACATAAAACTTTTTTACTTTAAGAACTCCAAAACCACTAAGCAGACTTACACCAACTTACTAAAAGAGATCTTTCTGGATCACAATCTAGCTTTCTGTCAAATTTGGTGTAATTCCGTTCAGCGGCTTGGGCTGTAGTTGTGTCTAAAAACCCCATGGGAAATTGCATGGGGAAAAATGCATTTTGTGATCCCTCTTTTTCTCATTTGACGGATCTCCCCAAAACTTTACAGACAGCACCTGAAGTGACTGGCAAAAGAGTTTTGAAAATTTCATGAAGATTTGTCTAATAGCAACAAAGTTATTAGCAACACAAAAACACTTTTCCTTTGGAAACAGGGTCCGAACTATATTTACCTACTGGCAAAAAAAATAAAAAAATAAAATATATATATATATATATATATATCTCTCAAAGCGGTCACCAGTGCTGGAGCGCCCTTACTGCCAGTGTGAGCGCTAGAGGTTTGACCGAACCTACATTAACATTTCCACATCAAAAATTGGGACTCTGCACTTCTGAAAGCTTTGTATAAGTCAAATTTTATTTCAGCAATATCACCTCAGGCCAACCGACGTGTTTCGACTCAAAAAGACTTGCTCCTTTTTCTCTGCTTATTTTTATACTATAATCAGCTACTAACAATCCTAAGGCATTCTGCGATCCTTGTGATATATGAATTAGATAACCATTGTTATACATCTAGATAGTCATGTGTTTTACGGGCAATCCTCCGTTTTGTGAACATTGAGATGAGAAAATCTAGAGTGTTCTCTCTTCTATTTTGTATAATTTATGTGTCACTCTAACACTGAAAGTTTTTGTTTTGTCTTATACTGGGTGCTCCCTTGTGTTTCGACAAAGCTAAACCTCTCTGAAGAGATGTAATGACGTTGAAACACGTGTCAGGGTTTGCTTTTGCTCATTCCAGGTTGGCTTGGATGGTTTTTTATCAGTCCAAAGCTGTAATATTGTGCCTGGTTTGGTGAAAGGCTTTTGTCATTTTAAAGCTCAGCAAGGATAGCATTGGGCTAATCCTGTGCATAAAGATTTTGCTGTACAAATGGCAAAAGGCTTTGTTGCTTTCTAGTTTGGTGTGGATGGCACTGTGTCAATCGCATTCTTAAAAACTTTGCTAGAAAAACAGACATTTGAGGTGAGCAAATCTTGAGTGTCACTGGTGTTACAGGGTGCTACTTACTGGAGCTGTTCTCCACCAAAATTTAGGAACTACCCAGATATATATATATATCTCAAAGTGGTCACCAGTGCTGGAGCGCTCTTACTGCTGGTGCGAGGATTAGAGGTTTGACCTAACCTACTTTAACATTTCCACATAAAAAAGTGGGATGCTGCACTCCTGGAAGCTTTGTATAAATCAAATTTTATTTCAGAATGAGCATCCCAAGCTAACCGACGTGTTTCGACTCAAATAGTCTTGCTCCTTTGTCTCTCTCTTTTCATACTCTAATCACCTACTAACAGTCCTAAGGCATTCTGGTATCAGTAGTCCTTAGTGATATATGCATTAGAAAACCTCTAACATACATCTGCATAGTCATATTGTTGTGTAATCATTTTAATTATAGTTTTATACATGTTATTTTAGCATACTAGGCCTGCCGCTGTGCACGTTAACCTAGATATATTTTATTCAGCTTAGTTTTTATTATTTTAACGTTAGCCACATTTGCGGTTTTGTTTTATTTTTCTCTATCTAGCTGTTCTTCGCCTAGGTCAGCACTACGTTCTTAAACAAGACATTTCTTTCACTCTGTGCTTTTCTCAAGGCTGCAGTAACATAGGTTGCCGGCAAAATTGGTACGCTTTGTGTCCAGTGTTCACAGAAACATACACACTCTTACATGGGGATCCTTTCTTGGAACATCAGCTGGTTTATTATATAAACACTACTTTGACCCATGTACGTTAGAGGGAGATTCCAGCCAGATGACCACAAATGTATGCTGATTGCTGAGTGCTTCACTGCAGCTTCTTATGTAGACTACAGGGCTCTTGCTCAGGTATGAGGGATGATGTCTTCCCAGGGGAAACCTGAAGGGCAGAATTAGAGCTTAACATGCTGTGCTCTAACATAGCTTAGGTAGGAACTATCCTCAAGGACCTTAGTGACATTGTGGTAGCATTATTCTTGTGTTTTACTCTCCTGGTCACAATTTTAATCCTATTGTGCTTCATTGTCCTAGTTATAGCAATACATGCTCTATTATCTAAGATGCAGTTACTTCAATAAAACCTTATTGAACCTTACTCTGCCTCTGATTGTCCTTGCATATGTGAGACTAATGTAACTGAGAGAAAAGATGAGATCTGAGTGACCATGATTCCCCTGAGGAGTCATTTATGTCATGCGCCCGGTTGCCCAATCATCCCAGCTGTTGGGTGGAGATGAGGCACTGCTAGTTAGCCGGAACAAACCCGGATTAGGCCGGGTGTCACATGGTGTGGAATCCAGTAGTCTCATTATGATAATGAGAACCTATGCAACAATATGTTTTACAGGCAATATATACTCTATACATTTCACTATACACCCTATTTTGGTGCATGTATTTTGTGAACAATGTCATCATTGCTTCATATAACTTGATATCAATGTCTTCTAGCTACTACGCTTTTACATCTCAGTAGTTATGCACGTGTTCCTGGAGCAATTATACATATTATGTCAGTTGTCCGTCTCTAACAATGCTATGAATCAGTCATGTTTGAGGGGCGGAGTCAAGATGGCAACAGACATAGGTGGTCATTACAACCCTGGTGGACGGTGTTAAAGCGGCGGTAAGATCGCCAACAGGCCGGTGGTAAAAAAATTGGAATTACGACCGTAGCTGAAACCGCCAACAAAGACAGCCACTTTAACACCCCGACCGCCACGGCGTTACAAATAAACAGCGCAGCGGTCACCGGCAACAGACAGGCGGTAGACAAAGTACCGCCCACTGTATCACAACCTACCAATCCGCCACCTTTTCCGGGGCAGATTCACCGCAGACAAAAACACGGCGGAAACAGGACTTCGAAGGGAAAACGCTCACCTCTACACACCCCATGAGGAACTCGGACGCTAAGGAACCAGAGCTGCAGATCCTGCCAGCCCTTATCTTCTTGCTCCTCTACCAGGAGCACGAACGCCGGGGGCGAGGACAACGGTGACTACTGCACCTACGACACAGGGGAGGGGGAGGGAAAAAACAGGGACACACACACGCAACACCCCCACCCTCTACAACACACACACCAGTACAGCATGATACATTACAGTTACACCCCCAACCCCCCCGGAAGAATGCAAAGACAAAAGGAAAGGAGTGTAACCATTGTAATATATTACAATCAAGTACGCAAAAATATATATATACACTATAAACAACATATACACCAAACTTAGTAGTCCAGGCAGTGCTCCAATGAAGTCCGTGGAACACTGGGCCCACACGGTATGGGCGAGGCCCACACAAGATCCCCGACCATGACGGAGAGAACACTGCAGGGGCATCAGAAAGCAAGAAAACAGGCACCTCAGGGGGAGGGAAAGGGGGGGCACCTCAGCCGGTTGAGTGCACGATGCCAAATCCACGAGAGGGCCACATGCCCACTGTTCCATTCTGGGGAGTGCAAAGCCACAGTCTCTCAAGTCTCTCCAGTGGGTGGGTTGACCACTGTTCCATCCTGGGGAGTGCAAAGCCACAGTCTCTCAAGTCTCTCCAGTGGGTGGGTTGCCCACTGTTCCATCCTGGGGAGTGCAAAGCCACAGTCTCTCAAGTCTGCCCATTGTTCCATCCTGGGGAGTGCAAAGCCACAGTCTCTCAAGTCTATACAGTGGGTGGGTTGCCCACTGTTCCATCCTGGGGAGTGCAAAGCCACAGTCTCTCAAGTGGATAACAGTCTCCACTGGTTCTGGAGGGGGCATTGTGCCCAGAGTGCTACATCCTGCTAAGGACAGAGGTAGTGGATGACAGTCTCCACTGGTTCTGGAGGCGGCATTGTGCCCAGAGTGCTTCATCCTGCTAAGGACAGAGGTAGTAGATGTGAATCTCCACTGGTTCTGGAGGAGGCATTATGCCCAGAGTGCTTCATCCTGCTCGTGACGGACTCAGTTGGGTCAGTGCCCTTGGCGCTCATGGGCCAGCGGTGCTTGAGGCGGCGGTGCCCTGTTCAGCGGTGCTTGAGGCGGCGGTGCCCTGTTCAGCGGTGCTTGAGGCGGCGGTGCCCTGTTCACCGGTGCTTGTGGCGGCGGTGCCCTGTTCAGCGGTGCTTCAGGCGGCGGTGCCCTGTTAAGCGGTGCTTGAGGCGGCGGTGCTCTGTTCAGTGGTGCTTGAGGCGGCGGTGCCCTGTTCAGCGGTGCTTGAGGCGGCGGTGCCCTGTTCAGCGGTGCTTGAGGCGGCGGTGCCCTGTTCAGCGGAGCTTGAGGCGGTGGGCTCCTTTGCAGTGACTCAGCTGCTGGTGGTCCTCTCTAGCTCAGCGGGGCTTGTGCTGGCGGTCCTCTCTGGCCCAGCGTGGCTTGTGCTGGCGGTCCTCTCTAGCCCAGCGGGGCTTGTGCTGGTGGTCCTCTCTGGCCCAGCAGGGCTTGTGCTGGCGGTCCTCTATGGCCCAGCGGGCTTGTGCTGGCGGTCCTCTCTGGCCCAGCGGGGCTTGTGCTGGCGGTCCTCTCTGGCTCAGTGGGGCTTGTGCTGGCGGTCCTCTCTGGCCCAGTGGGGCTTGTGCTGGCGGTCCTCTCTGGTGCTGGCTGTCCTCTCTAGCCCAGTGGGGCTTGTGCTGGCGGTCCTCTCTGGCCCAGCGGGGCTTGTGCTGGCGGTCCTCTCTAGCCCAGTGGGGCTTGTGCTAGCGGTCCTCTCTAGCCCAGCGGGGCTTGTGCTGGCGGTGCTCTCTGGCCCAGCGGGGCTTGTGCTGGCGGTCCTCTCTAGCCCAGCAGGGCTTGTGCTGGCGGTGGCCTCCTGGGCAGCAGGGCAGGTGCTGGCGGTGGCCTCTTGGGCAGCAGGGCAGGTGTTGGCGGTGGCCTCTTGGGCAGCAGGGATGATGGCGGTGGCCTCCTGGGCAGCAGGGTAGGTGCTGGCGGTGGCCTCTTGGGCAGCAGGGCAGGTGCTGGAGGTGGCCTCCTGGGCAGCGGGGATGATGGCGGTGACCTCCTGGGCAGCGGGGATGATGGTGGTCCTCTCTGCCGTGCTGCTCTTCCCAGACTTGCCAGGTTTCTTGTGGCCCTTCCCCACCTTGGAAGGTGTCGCAGTTGACTCCACACTCCCACCGGGAGCCCTGGGAGCGGATTTGGTGGCTTGAGTCTTTCCCCTCTCCCACCGGGCACTGGCCAACTTTTGATGTTTGACAGGTGGGGGACTGTCCGTGCTGTGGCTCCGTGCCACACTGGCTGCCCTGTTGGCCGGTGCACTCCAGATTCCAGTGACTACAGGCACCACTGGTCCCGGAGATGTTGTGGCTGAGGTGCTAGGTTGGGACCTGGAGAGTCGGGCCCTAGGAGACAGACGGGGTGGCGGAGGTGTGGGAAAGAGGTCAAGGTTGGACAGGAAAAGTCTTTTGGAGACACAGGGACGGGTAGCTGGAGGGGGTTTGGGAGTGGAGGAAGAGGTTGTGGTTGTAGGAGGTGTTCATTTGGTGACTTTGGGTGAAGGTGCATGCGCTGGAGGCTGTCGTGAGGTGGATGGCTGTTGGGTGGGTGTGTGCCTGTGTTTGTGTATCTTGGGAGGTGGAGTCACAGACACACTGGGAGAGGACACAGGGGACGTGTGTATGGTAGTGGGGGTGGTGACTGCACGTGAGCGGGGTGTGGTGGTGTGTGTGCTGGTGATGGCAGTAGTGGCTGTAGATTTAGTGCATACAAGTGCGAGTGGAGACGAGACTGGGAGGGAGGAGGGAGACGTGGAGGAGGGGGGGGACACAGTGGAGGCAGTGGATGTTGGTGTGTCTGCATGTGTGTGATGCTTGCGTGAGTGCCTGTGGGATGTGTGGTGCTTATGTTTGCCTGAGCTTCCCTTGTGTGTTGAGGTGTGTGCATGCTGGTCTGATGGTGTGCTTGGGAGAGGCTGGGGTACAGGGGATTGGGTCTGGGTGGAGGAAGTTGGAGGGGGAGGATAGAGACGGGGACAATGGCTGCCATCAATGCTGAGGCCAGAGTCTGAAAAGCTCGCTGTAGGGCCGCCTGACCAGAATGAATGCCCTCCAGGAATGCATTTGTTTGTTGCAAGTGCCTTTCTACACCCTGGATGGTATTCAAAATGGTAGACTGCCCAACAGTGAGGGACCTGAGGAGGTCAATGGCCTCCTCACTGAGGACAGCAGGGGTGACTGGGGCAGGGCCTGAGGTGCCTGGGGCGAAGGTGATGCCCACCCTCCTGCGTGAGTGGGCACGGGGCAAAGGCTGAGGGGCTGCTGGGAGGGCAGTGCTGGTAGGGGGTGGCAGCTGTGCCTGTAGATGCAGGGGCACAGATGTTGCCGCCACCACAAGGGAGCTCCCATCAGAGGATGAGTCCGTGTCACTGGTCTCAGCTCCTGTCCCCGCCGTGGAGCTCCCCTCGCCCTCCGTCCCACTGGTGAACTCCGAGTCCGTAGTGTCGCCTTCCAGGGCCATGTGGGATGCAGCTCCCTCCTGCTCCGGTGCCACTGCTCCTCCGCCTGATGATGCTAATGCACACAAGAACAGGGAGACCACAAAAAGGGGGGGGGGACGACAGAAGAAAGACATGTTGAGTGCATGCATTACCGCTACCGTTGGCGGACACGACAGACACAGAAGCCCCCTGCACTACGCTGCGCTCTTGGGCTCCACTGTTCAATCCCTGGGACATGGCCTACAAGGCTATGGATGACATCTGCACACATGGATGACACAGGGGCATGACTAGGTGTACTTTGCACTCTACAGAGGTGGGGTGGGGTGCCACATGGCCTGCCTTACGGTGGGACCTTGCCTACTAAACTCGCCCTGGCCTAGGAAAACCCACAGCCCACCTCCCCCACCCAGACACCTCCACTGCGCGCAAAATCAGCAGGATGAGAGTGTACTCACCCCCTTGTGGCTGCTGTGATGCCCTCAAGCGCCCATCCAACTCTGGGTACGCCACCGCCAGGATCCGGAACATCAGGGGGGTCATGGTGCGACGGGCACCCCTCCCCCATTGGGAGGCCATCCCCACCTGAGCCTCCACCGCCTTCTTGCTCCATCGGCGAATGTCCTCCCATCTTTTATGGCAGTGGGTGCTCCGTCTGTGGTAGACCCCTAGGTTCCGGACGTCCTTGGCGATGGCACGCCAAATATCTTTTTTCTGGTGGGCGCTGACCTCAATGAATTGTACAGGGGGAAGAGAAATGTTATTACCAACTGCACCGTCACAGTCATTGGCCCCCATCCCTACCCTTGCCATGTGGCACATGCATTCATCGTCATTTCATACTCGCCTCATTCCCCCCCCCCCATCTTTCAGCCACCCCACTACACACAGGCATAGCCCACACAGCATGCTCCCAGTGTACTCACCTGTTTGTCAGGAGGACCGTAGAGTAGCGTGTATTGGGGGAGGACCCCATCCACGAGTTTCTCCAACTCCTCCGATTTGAAGGCAGGGGCCCTTTCCCCAGACACTCGAGCCATTGTCTCTTCCAGACCGAGGTCACAGCAGCACTTGCAGTGTAGGTCCTCTCCTGTCGAAGATCAGGTATAGAGTGATTGAACAGATAGAAAATGGTGGTCAAGTCTGTGGCGGTGCGTACCGTCACCGCCGGCGTACATTGTCATTGGCTCCTGGGACCCACAGGGTCCAATGTTAACCAATGCAGCAATGCGACGCGGTCTTTGACCGCCTACCGCGACGGTGTACAATGCCAGCGCAGTTACCTCATATCCCATTGTCCCACTTTAGAGGTCAGGCAGCTGCCATTTCAGGAGCCCACATGGCTTAATTTTTAACTGCGTCACACATATCTAGGCCTAGCCTCAACAAACATACAGGCCACTTTTCAGATTAGGATTCGTGTTCTGTGTAAGCTGTGGGTATGTACCTCTGAGTTGGTTGACTTTGTGCTTGCTGTTGTCCTTCATAGGCACCATCCGCTGGGACATTTGAGGAGATGGTGGCATCCTCCGGTGTACAGCCCCCTGCAGGACCTGTCGACAATGGAGGAAAGACATGTGATCATCACCTACAAGCTTGACCGTGCCACAATCCATGAACTGTGTACCCATCTGAAGCCAGACCTGATGTCAGCTATCCGCCATCCCACAGGAATCCCCCCTCAAGTGCAGGTGCTGTCAGTACTCCATTTCCTTGCAAGTGGGTCATTTCAAACAACAGTGGCCATAGCATCAGGGATGTCCCAGCCTATGTTTTCCAACGTGTTGTCCAGAGTGTTGTCTGCCCTGCTGAAACACATGCGGAGCTACATCGTTTTCCCTCAGGTGGAGGATTTGCCCACAGTGAAAGGTGACTTCTATGCCCTGGGACATATCCCCAACATCATAGGTGCCATTGATGGGACACATGTGGCGTTGGTCCCCCCCGCAGGAGTGAACAGGTGTACAGAAACCGGAAGAGTTATCATTCCATGAATGTGCAGATGGTGTGTTTGGCCGACCAGTACATCTCCCATGTGCATGCCAAGTTT
The DNA here is from genome assembly GCF_031143425.1 of Pleurodeles waltl. NCBI lineage: Eukaryota > Metazoa > Chordata > Amphibia > Caudata > Salamandridae > Pleurodeles > Pleurodeles waltl. The sequence continues at coordinate 270,885,168 of NC_090451.1, read as the reverse complement.
CCTGGCTCAGTGCATGATGCCTACATCCCGCGGAATAGCAGCATCCCTTATGTGATGGGTCAACTCCAGAGGCACCGTGTGTGGCTATTAGGTGAGCACCTGGAAGCAAGACAGTGGGAATGGTTGTCTGGGTCTGGGGATATCCCTACAGGTTAGTGTGTGTCTAATAGTTGTCCCTCGCCATTTGCAGGTGACTCTGGTTACCCCAACCTGTCATGGCTACTGACCCCAGTGAGGAATCCCAGGACAAGGGCAGAGGAACGCTACAATGAGGCCCATGGGCGAACTCGGCGGATTATAGAACGGACCTTCGGCCTCCTGAAGGCCAGGTTCAGGTGCCTCCATATGACAGGTGGATCCCTATTGTACTCACCAAAGAAGGTGTGCCAGATCATCGTGGCCTGCTGTATGCTTCACAACTTGGATTTGCGACGACAGGTGCCTTTTCTGCAGGAGGATGGTCCAGATGGCGGTGTTGTTGCAGCTGTGGAGCCTGTGGACAGTGAAGACAAGGAAGCAGAAGAAGAGGACATGGACAACAGGAACTCAGTGATCCTGCAGTATTTCCAGTGAGACACAGGTAAGAGTACAGACCTGCCTACTACATGTACTTTAACACTACTACCTCTCTACTGTCTGTCGTTTTCACCCAGTGTATGGTCACTGAGTTGTCACTTTCCCTTACGATTTCACAGATGTGGGTCCCACTGTGTGACATCTGTTTTGTTTCCTCAAGGGCAAGAGCTGTGTGACATAGGTATGTTGACATCACAATTGAAAGAGCATTTTGTCACTGTAATTGCTAATACACCATTTCAAAATCACAGACTGACTCCAGATTGTTTTGTACTTAAAGGGTGTTTATTTAAGTGCTCAATATTGGGGGGGGGGTTGTGAAATGGTGAGGGGTGATGGCGGAGGAATGTCCATGGCAGAGTCCAGTCTATTAGTCTCACAGGTGCATTGCCCAAATGGGCATAGGAAGTGGAGCTGGGGCAGTTTGAACAGGGTGACAAATTGGGACAGAAAGATGACATTCAGGGTGGTCTCATTTCTTGGTGGGGGTCTTGGCATCGTTCTCTGTCTTTGTCCTGGATCTCCGGGACCGTTTGCGGGGTGGTTCTCCCTCTGCAGGGGGTTGGGTGCTGGTGCGGTGGTCCTGTGGCTGGGCGTCCTGTCCACTAGCGCCGGCGGGAGTGGTGGGCCGTTCATCGTCCATGCTAGTGTCAGGGGCCCCTTGTTGTGCCACAGTGTCCCTCCTGGTGTTGAGTACTTCCTTCAGCACCCCGCCGATGGTGCTAAGGGTGGAATTGATGGTTCTGAGTTCCTCCCTGAAGCCCAAATACTGTTCCTCCTTCAGGCGCTGGGTCTCCTGAAACTTGGCCAGTACCGTTCCCATCGTCTCCTGGGAGTGGTGGTAGGCTCCCATGATGGAGGAGAGGACCTCGTGGAGAGTGGGTTCCCTTGGCCTGTCCTCCCCCTGTCGCACAGCAGCCTTCCCAGTTCCCCTGGGTTCCTGGGCCTCTGTCCCCTGGACCGTGTGCCCACTACCACTGCCCCCAGGTCCCTGTTGTTGTTGGGGTGGTGGGTTAGCCTAGGTTCTCTGTAGTGGTGGATACACTGCTGCTTGACGTGTCCTGGGGATGGAGGTATGGGCCCGCTGAGTGGGTGCTGTGCTGGTGTTTCCAGAGGGAGGAAGCTCTGTAGTGGCCTGTGACTGGGTGAGGGGAACCGACTGTCCAGAGGTCTCCAATGGGCCGGGCTGGTCATCTAGATCCAGTTGGACAGAGGTGCTGTCATCACTGTGGGCCTCTTCTGTTGGTGGTGTGGACATGTGTGGACAGTCCTGTCCGGTGACATTGGGTAGGGGTCCTGCAGGGGTATAAAAGAATGTTTATTACATCTGTTTTTGGCATGGTGTACAATGGGTGGGTGACCGTGTACCCCAGTGCTTGCATTCCTGTGTGAGACCTTGTGTGATGATGGTTTAGGGGGGTGTATGGGTATGTGCAGTGGGCATGCTTTGGTGATGGGTGTCCATGCTTTTTTGTTGCATGCAGGGCTTGGTTTTGGGATGGGTGGTTTGTGATATTGGGACATTTGTGAGGAGTTGGAGTGATGGGGTGAGGGTGAGGGTGGGAGTATGTGATGGTATGCAGGTAGGGTGGGGGATGTAATAGTGAAGCTTTGACTTACCAGAGTCCATTCCTCCATCTACTCCTGCGAGGCCCTCAGGATGCAGAATCACCAAGACCTGCTCCTCCCATGTTGTTAGTTGTGGGGGAGGAGGTGGGGGTCCGCCGCCAGTCCGCTGAACCGCAAGATGGTGTCTTGAGACCACGGAACGCACCTTCCCCCGTATGTCGTTCCACCTCTGCCTGATGTCATCCCGATTTCTTGGGTGCTGTCCCACTGCGTTGACCCTGTCCACTATTCTTCGCCATAGCTCCATCTTCTTAGCTATGGAGGTGTGCTGCACCTGTGATCCGAATAGCTGTGGCTCTACCCGGACGATATCCGCCACCATGAACCTGAGCTCCTCCTCCGAGAACCTGGGGTGTCTTTGCCGTGCCATGGGGTGGTGTGGGTGATGTGTGGGGCGGTGTGTGTGGTGATATGTGTGCTGATATGTAGTGGTGTGTTGCGTGGGGTGCCTGGAAGTTCTGTTGGTAATGGTATTTTGTGCCTGTGGATGCTTGGTAGTAGTTTGTGGTGTCTCTCTCTCGCCTTCTGTCGGTAATTGTGGTCGTAGGGGTTTGTGGGTGATGTGGGTGTGTGTTTTATATTGTAGTGGGTGTGTGGGAGTGGTGTGTGTATGTGTATCAGGTGTGTGTATTTGTCCAATGTGGCTGTGTTTTGTAAGAGTGTGTGTATTTTGCACGTGGCAGTGTGTACCGCCAATGGAATACCGCGGTGGAAAGACCGCCGCGTGGATTCGTGTGTCGTGATAGTTTGGGCGTATTTCTGTTGGCGTGATGGTGGTGGTTTTGTTTTCGCCAGTTTATCACTGACCTTTGGTGTGGCGGACTTGTGTGGGTGTCTGAATTTTGACGGATTCCGTGCTGTGGGTCATAATATCTGTGGCGGATTTCCGCAGCCGCGGCGGTGTGTTGGCGGTCTTCTGCACGGCAGTAAGCGGCTTTTACCGCCAATGTTGTAATGACCCCCATAGTCGCCTAAGCCGGAGCTCCACAAGGGCCCTCGGGATATCATCCTTACATTGCTCTGAGAACGGGCGAGAGCGAGCTGCGTCCTGCCATACAGACCCGTGAGAGGGCCCTCGGATCTGCAGGTCGTGACGCTGTGGCTGTGCTTGGGATCGCGGCACCCCAGTAAACGTAGAGGCCTAGAGGCAGAGTGGCCCAAGGTGTCGGACCACGCCCGTGCGGCGGAGGCCGCTGAGGAAAAGGTGCAGTGCGTGGTGACCGACTGGCTGCTCCCACGCCCATTGATGAGGACCTGCGCGGCTGGGAGATGGTGAGTTGGTGAGAGGACGGCCTGCGAAGGCCCTGGGATGACACACGGCTGCGGCGAGACTGCGACTGTGTCCCATGATTGCCACACTGCTCCAGAGGAGCAACAGCACAAACTATCGGCGCCAGAGGAGGAGAAGAGGAAAGCACCTGCCTCGGTGGATGGAAGGTATGCTCGCGACAAGCTGACTGGAGAGCTAGAGAGGGGCCCTCCCTCTGGACTGTGAAATTTGGACCAGAGAAGACCTGGTGAGACCCCAGGGTAGCTCGGGCATGATAAAAGCAGAGTCAGGTGACACGCTTCATGGCCACAGGTGAGGTCGGTTGATGATATCTATGTGGCTGCGGAATGAGACTGGTTGAGGGTGCTGAGACGGCCCCTCTCCCCGATTGCCGATGTTTTCCTGGCAGTGGTGGTGAAGGGATGAGGCCCTATACCGGGCACTTGCCTCCCTACTTGCAGCGATCAGACTTGACCCTCTGGTGGATTGCCTCTTGGTTAGGGGGGAGCTTCATGCTGTACCCTGAGACTAAGGTGAACGACTGAGACGGAGGGTCGGTGACGGAGAGGTATCTTTGACTGGCCTTGCCTCTAGCCTGCACCTCTTGGTGCCACCACAGCTGGGCGGTGACCCATCCTAGGCAGTAGATTGTATGCACTGTTTGACCATCATTCAATTTTGATGCTGGGATTTATTTCAGCACTTGGAGTGCCTATGACCTCATGTAACTTGCCCTGGGTTGTGCTGGTCTGCGGCGCAGGAAGAGGTCCTGACACCGGCAGTGGTGCAGTGCTGACGGCCACCAGGTGCTGGTGGGGTGATCTCCTGAAAGGGCTTTGAGATTACAATTGATTTACCCGAGTCCAGACAGGACATTGTTGAGATGCTCCCTCTTTGGACCAGCAGAGCAAAGCCTCCCCCCAGGTAGATGTTTGTATGCTCCATGCCACCGCACAGGAGAGTATACACATTTAGCTCTGTGGCACTGAGTTGCACCCTTGCATTTAAGGGCGATCCTTGGGACGCTGCGCTGGCTCTCCTAACTGGCAGCGCCCCTCGCCCTCATTTGCAGTGCAATGATGGGCAATGCTAAAGGAACCAATAATCCAGTGCCTGACCCAGGTCAGCCCCTGCAGGACTGCACCGCAATGGACACTCTCACTCAACTGGAAAAAATACTTCAGTTGCACTCTGTTCAGTTTGACAAGGTCCTTCAGGTTATCCTGGAAATTAAAACTTCTTTGGAATCCAGAATCAACGCAATATCTGTGGAGGTTAACCTACTCAGGGTGGATCATCATAACCTGACAGAGTGGGTGGGTGTTCTGCTTTCCTACTTATCTCGTATCAGAGCTTACAGAACATATCAAGAATGCACTTCTGAGTTCAAAGAAGACCTTTATTGTTGTTAATTCTTCCCCACCCACAAGTTCGTAAGAGACAAATTAATAGATTTCAAGCACATGTTAAGTATCGCAGCAATGAAAACAAAATATATCACAGTACTTCTCAGTTGCAATGTACACAGCAGGTTATATTTATAAGATATTGAATGCAAAGCAAAACAAATACTTCACTGTGTGAGAAACTGTTTACAGCTTCATCTTCCTGGGGTCTGCAAGTTGATGACTCCGGTCAACTGCGAGAAAGAGATTATCTACCCACACGGGAGACTGGCAACTGGCACCAAGTTCCAGTCCGAAGTCAGGCAGAAAAGAATCTAATTCTCTGAAGCCCGAGCCATCCCTACAAAAGCGTGCCCCCTCCTCTCAGACTCGGGAAAACTACGCAAGCCTTTGGAGACTGTCCAGATCTCCTAGACTGCTCCTCTTCCCAGGCCTGAGCAGAAAGGAAAACACCAAATGTACTCTCTCTTATCAGGTCTAGTCTGGTGTGAGAAAAACATCTTGGTTCATCTTGTGCAAAAACACAGCTTGGAAAAATACAGCTTGGATTCTCAACTGCAATGTCTAACTGCACGTTAAAGGCAATAGGCAGCTAACCTAAATATCAAATGTAATGTCTAATGTCATGTCAAAGCCAATAGGCAGCTGAGCTGAATACAAAATGCAATGTCTAATATCATGTCAAAGCCAATAGGCAGCTGAGCTGAATATGAAGTCTAATATGTAATATCATGTCAAAGCCAATAGGCAGCTAAGCTGGATACAAAATGCAATGTCTAATATCATGTCAAAGTCAATAGGCAGCTGAACTGAATACAGCATGTCAAAGCCAATAGGCAGAATACAGAATGTAATGGCTAATGCAATGTCAAAGCCAATAGGCAGCTAAGCTGAATACAGAAAATAATGGCTAATGCCATGTCAAAGCCAATAGGCGGCTAAACTGATAATGTACTACTGGTGAACATTGAGCAACTAATATGCGCAGTGGTGAAACACAAAGTCATTGGTCAAACACAATATTAATAGCATCACAGTGGGGGGTGGAATCATCGCTCACCACCCTCCGCCCTACGGTTCAGGAACTGCAGGCCCAGATGACCCAGGTGTGGCTGGAGGTGGATGGCCTACACAGGCAGGCGGAAGGCGCAGAGAGGCGCTCACGCCAAAACAACATTAGACTGTTGGATTCCCTGAACGAGTGGAAGGCCCCAGCATGGAATTATTTATGGAAAAGTGGTTGATTGATAATGTGCTGGAAGGATACCCCTCACAGGGTACCCAGCAGACCCCCTCCACCCAGGTGCCACTTCCTGACCTATATTGTCCCACCTCATCAATTTTAGAGACCAAGATCTGATTCTTCAACTATCCTGCTCATATGGGTCAATGCGCCATGACAATGCCGAGATTACAGCTTACCTGGACTTCACCTCTGAGGTGCAGAGACAGCGTAGCTCATATGTTAAAGTGAAGCAATACCTGAGAGACCTGAATTTCAAATATGTGCTTCTGTTTCCAGCAAAACTATGGGTGATTGATGGCGAGGTGACACAAATGTTCACCACCCCAGAAGATGTGTGGGCCTGGTTACATGCCAAGAGGCTGATGCACTCCTTACAGGAGTCTCAGGATGAGGCAACTTGGCTGACCCCTCGAGATAACCAGTGCAGATGGAAACCAGGTAAAGTGAGGTCGTCCCGAGCTCAGGTGGCCAGGGAACACCAAGGAGCAATAATGGAAGCTTCGCAACTATCCAATGCCCCTTTCTCTGCCATCGCGGATAAGTTGCCAATTGATTCAGACACAGACACAGGGACTTCGACATCGTCCCAAAACTCACATCAAAGTTCAGAGCGGATGATCTCTGATAACAAGCACAACTTTATCGCCCTGACGCACTTTCCGAACTCGTCTGGGTTGACGACATCTGTATTGTAACTGGCCTGCCCTCTCTTAGCGCATTGCTTCCTCAAGGGCCTGGTTTCATCTCAATTTTGTTTCCCTGGGGCCCATAGCATAGACCTCTGTCTCAAATATATCTCCCTTCGCCTCCTCAAACCCCACCAGGGAGAGGGAGAGAAGAGAGGCTTACGGCCTCACCCGAATGTACACATGCATATTAGAGCGCTTAACGCAATGTTAGATAGCTTGGGGAGTTTTGGCATGGTAGTCGTTGAGGTTCAGGCCTGGGATCGGGGAGTTGGTAATCATGTTCTCACTGTTTTTAACATGCCTGGTGGACAGGGAAAATGCATAATTCTTGGAAGTGAAGGGGGGTTGGGAGAGGAGGGGAGTAGTGATGAGCACCACACTTTAGTTTTATGGCAGCCGACTACACTATACTAACCTGGAACATCCGGTGTATGGCCACTCCTATTAAAGGAAACAGGGTTTATACCTACCTTAGACGACGACAAATACACTTTGCGTATCTCCAGGAGACACACTTGACACATGGGGAACTGATTAAGCTTGAATTACAATGGAAGGGTCAAATTTAGGGTACTGGATACTCTGATTATACAAGAGGCACTCTTCTATGGGTAGCCCTGGAAGTACCCTTTGTTAAAAAAAGGGGTTCACGTGGACCGGGAGGGGCGGTATGTACTCCTAGAGGGCCAGTTAAATGGACACCCTATTATGCTGAAATAACTATATGGGTCCCACACTGCTCAAGGTGCTTTCCTAAACAACCTGTCCCCGTCCTTGCTACAAGATCGTGAGGCTCCTGGAATCTCGGGGGGAGACTTCAACTGTATACAGGATACTAGATCGCTCGATCTCTCCCCTCCTGAACACCTCCAGCTTACAAGCCACTAAATACTTTCAACACTGGTCTCAATCTATGCGCTTGTATGATGTATGGCGGCTAATCACCCGTAGGACAGGGAATATTTTTACTACACACCAGGACACCAAGTACACATGAGACTAGATTAAGTCTTCTATGACTCACTCTTCTGGCCTTGTATTCATGGTTCTGAATATTTAGGCAGAACTCTATCCGATCATAATCCTCTTAAAGTTACCTTTCAGTGGGGCAAATCTAAACTGCCCACCCCGCTGTGGAAGCTTCGAGCGGAAGATTTACAAAACGCAGCATATAAAGAGTCGACAGGTCCTAACATCTCTGGGTATTTTAAGGAAACTTCAGGCTCTGTAGGTGACCTAAGGGTGGAATGGACGCAATGAAAGTAGTTATGGAAGGCCACTGCAAGGCCACATCCTGGGGGGTGAAATATTCTCTTACACGCAGTATATTGGGCCTTGAAAATAATATTCGTAAGCTTGAGAAGGAGGCCATATACAACCCCCCACACGCCCGCTACTGATAGCCCAAGGGCGTCAATATTGGGAAGAGCTATAGCACCTCAGCAATATAGACTATCAAGCACACCTGACCCAACTGCACAAAGATGGAGACAAACTGGGACACACACTGGCATGGCTACTAGGCTCGGAAGCTACCAGGACTGTTGTGGGGGTGATTGGAGATAGTGAGAGTCAGGTGGTGAACACCCAGGAAGCAATCAATAACTCCTTTACTTTATACTATGAGAAACTGTACTCTGCATTGATTGTCCCTCCCATCTCATGCATCCTATCATTCATACAAAAACTAACTTTACCCAAATTAACACAGCTATAGATGCATGACTTACAACAACTGTTACAATTAGACAAAATAAACCTGGCAATTCAACAGGTAGCCAGGGGAAGGACTCTGGGATTAGATGGTTTCCCAGTTGAATACTATGCTACCTTTAGGGATACTCTCAAGCCTCGGCTGCTAGATATGTATAAGGCCTCTTATCAGCAAGGGGAACTACCACCTTCGCTGCGTAAAGCACTCATAGTAGTGTTACCTAAGCCGGGTAGGGATCCACTTTAGGTGAGCTTGTATCGAACTTTATCAATGCTACATGTGGATTATAAAGATCCTAAGCAAAACCCTAGAAAATAGACTGCTCCGGGTGATCTCTAAATTAATACACCCCGACCAAAGCGGATTTGTGCCACGCAGAGCCACATATCATATTACCGAACGGCCATGTCACATCATAGATGCAGTTTCCAGGGGGACGGACCACCCAGTGGCTGTCTCCCAGGAGTTTAAAAAGGCATTCAACACACTTATTTGGGCTTACCTGATGCAGGTCCTGGAACGATTTTGATTCAACCCCAGTTTTCTACGATGGGTAAGGTTTTGCACACTGCTCCACGGATGCAAGTTCACACCAGCAGCCAGGTATCTCACTCATTTTCCATTCAGAAAGGAACACAACAGGGTTGCTCTCTTTCCCCTGTGCTTTTTGCTTTGGCCATGGAGCCCTTGGCTGCGTGGTTGTGAGAGAGGGGGCCTGACTGGGGACTCCAGATGAGGGGACACTAGCATGTCACATCGCTCTATGCAGATGATGTTCTAATCTGTGTGTGTCGTATGGCAGATACCCTCCCAGCCCTTTTTGATTTATTAGACCGATTTAGTGAGGTAGCTGGCCTTAAAGTTAAGGAAGTCCTGTGCATTTCCATTATGTAAGACAGATGATATCACAGGATTGCCTCTCGACGGGGGACGACGTGTGGGCCCCTGGGACCTTCTGTTATTTAGGGATCAATATCTATCACTCTGAGATAGATTTAGCAGAGGGCAACTAGGGTAAGACCCTGACCTCCATTCCACGATCTCTGCCCTTTTGGACACGCTTGCGTAGAGCGGCTATTGTCAAGATGTTGGTTCTCCCATGACTTCTGCATCTGTTCATGGTGCTACCTGTTCCCCTTGGTAAAGTCTTCTTCTGAACCATAAACAGTCTATTAACAGCACTCATATGGGGACCGGGACGCCAGAGGGTATCTCTAGATGCACTCCAGTATCCTCTGATGGAGGGCGGCATGGCGGTGCCAGATATAGAGCGATACTACGCGGTGGCCCAGTTGCAGTGGCTGATGCTCTAGTTGGCTGGAGACCATACAATAGAGGGGGATATGGTTAGGACCTGAGTGGGTGACAGGAGGGTACTGGGGTGGCTCCTCCACTCTGACTCTCGCCAGACGGATCCACTACTACGAATGGCAAAGCTGGTCTGGATACGATAGATTCATTCACGGTGGAGGTTGCTGCCATACTCACCTCGACTTCCACTGTGGGATATACCCCAGCTGTGAGACCTTAGTCAGAAACATAACTTCAACACATGGAGGGAGGGTGGGCTTACCCATCTGGGCGATCTTTACGAAGAGGGTCAGATGCCTTCCCTCTCAAACCAGAGCGAGGTATGTGGACTGAGCATGGGACTGTTCCTTGCCTATGCAGCTATTTAAGCAGTGATTGTCAAGATCTAGCAGTCGGGCCTCTTAGAATCCTCACTACATCAAGGGCTACACTGTATACTAACACATGGCTCAGGGGGGAGGGCGGTCTCCAACTTATACACAGCGATGCGAGGGACACATGGTACACCACGTCCTCACAGCAAAGCCAGATGGGACGACTGCCTAGGAACTGGCCTGACAGATAAACAGTGGGAAATGGTGCTGGAGCGAGTGAGATATGTCTCACGGAACACTAGACTGAAATACTCACAGTTTAATTATGCCCATCAAACCTACTTAATGCCTTATTGCCTACATAAAATGTTCTCAGTGCCCAAGGTGCGGCTATGAGAATGCTACCTTTTTGCACATGACATGGAACTGCTTAGTGATACACACCGTATGGTCTTGAATACTACAACATGTATCAGAAATTATAGATGTACCACTCACCTTAGACCCACTCCTTTGTCTGCAAGGGATCACCAAGAGAAACAAACAGACCGAACATTATCTAAAATTTGTAGACTTTGCGCTCACATTGTTCAAATGGCTTATTCCAAAGTCTTGGAAGGCACCCCATCCCCCGCACTAGATATAGTATCTTGCTGTGCCATGGTGGAGGCTAAAACATTGGAGCAGGACCGAAACTTGCAGGGTGGAGGAGGGGTGGCTGCACTCTGGGACACCTATTTAATGAAACTTGTAGACAAAGTGGCCCCCCGGGAGAGTGGGGAAGCAAGTCCTCGCAGTTCACCCCAGAGAGATTTAGGGCCACCTACAACCCAACAACCTACCATCTAACAGTGCCTTTGTGTCATTCAGACCCCATACCATCCCCCCGCACAGTATCCCATGTTTTCCATGCTTCCATGGTCACAACTAGGTGAGGATGAGGGAATGCCCCCTGTATACTTTAGACATATGTACGGGTGCACTGATCACTAGTGATTTATCATTCACTTCCCACCATTTGACTCAGGTAGATACTTTTCTGGACCGAGGGTCCCTGTCGGACATGTTGGCATGTATGTCCTTTATCCCTGCAATACATCACACCAGACACGCTGTACAGTTAATAGCCCCACCAAGTTTCTCTTTCCTTTCCCATGGAAAGATCCTTTTCCTACCTTGCACCCAAAGCCTGGAACTCTCTCCCAACCCACCTCCGCAAGACCCAAAACCTACTTCTTTTCAGGAAGAGCCTCAAGACCTGGCTTTTCGAACAGTGATCCTCCCAGCCCCATCCCCCTCCCCGTCCCCCCCAGCGCCTTGAGACCCTCACGGGTGAGTAGCGTGCTTTATAAATCTCTTTGATTGATTGATGTATGTTATACAGGGGCTTTATAGCAAATTATGCCTGACAGCCATAGTATAGGGTTGCCTAAGACAACAAGAGATTGGGGTCACTGGTTGCAACGAGGATACACTAGGCACCCTACGCATAACTGCTCATAGCACTGTCATGTGTCACTGTTGAAGTTATGTGATTCTGATTTAAGTGATTATGATTTATTATCTTTCAGCCGATGTATAACTGTATATGTCCCTCCATAGGCGAGAGGCTGTGGTGTATATGGCAGTATTGACACTTACTTGCTCACTTGTTTTGTTGAAAATCAATAAAATATTTTTTTTTTTTAAGAATCAGTCATGTTGGCTCAGTTCCATACTATTCAACAAAATAATTTTTGCGTAAGCAAGTGTTTACGGGGCAGTTTAATCTCCTTATATCCTATTACAAACCCAATAATAATAAGAGTGTTTTGCATCTAGGAAGTGTCATTATCGCTGTGCTACACAACATCAGTCTCAGCATTGCCGCAATGTTTCTGCATCTCATTAAACATGCAAATATTACTTTCATGAATAGGCATCTGGTATGAAACGTCTGTGCTCAGTGCCTTAATGTCCAAGCTCAACAATATAAACCACAGGTTCAAGTTCTTAGGACATCTGCATCAAAAAGTGAAAAAAGAGAAAAATATATGAAAAATGCACCACCTTTTCACAGTCACTTGGTACAGCCCCCTTTATAGATGTGTGTATAGTTCCTCATCTGCATTTTGGCCTCATGGGGTCTTTGTTCTCAATATGACAATAAATATTAACTCCAACCAGTGGAGCTTCAAAGTTCTATTGCCACCTCTTTCATTCCTGGGTACACACGCTATCCCATAGTAGTGCATGGTTTTCCAATTGCTACTTAGTTAGTGTTTTGCTATAATGTAGCTTACGTATTTGTTCTGTATGGTTGTTATGTGTTCAAGGATCCTTTTTTTTAAAGCACATATTATGCTCCCCACATATTTCATCCACACTTACATTCTAGGACATATACCCACAAAGTTAGTGTCACAAGTGATTCTCTGCTTTATGTAGATCGTTCGACCTTTGTAGTCTTTTACTTCCTTCTTATTTAGGCCAATTCTGCATGGTATGCATTTCTGACATTTGATGACCCCATTCTTTGTTTATGAAGCCATGTTTGATGCGGTTTTGTAGAGAAATGTCTTTTCACCAATCTATCATGTAAGGACAGAACTTTCCTGTATGTTATATTGGGTCTTTTGCCTACTAAAAAACAAAGGTTAACGCACAGTTTTAGTTGGGGAATCATTCATATTTTCTCTCATAAACAAAACCATTAAACCATACAAACATTACAAGGTGTACAGTTAGACAAGACATTTTACTCTTGTGTGCCTATTTAAGAACATTAAAAGTATGCCATCTAAATAAACTCAGTTTGTATAATAACAGAAAGTCAAACTAAACACCCAATCAGAACAAAACAGTTTTATTCAGACCAGTGGTTAAGCATGTAATAGGACTGTAGCGTTTAAAGAAGCCACCCAGTGTAGAGGTGAGAAATTGTTATTTTGTACCAGTCTTGCATTGCTAACAATCACCGACTATAGGCCTTCTAAAATGTTGTTTTGACAATGTCGTCCTGTGTTTTGAAATGTAGTGTGATATCCTTCACCAGACGGCCCCTTTAAAGTTCTATATCACATCAATATACGCCCACTCGTAAGTATAAGTTTCCCTTGGCATGGTTGAATTCTGATTTCTAAGCTAAAGTAGAAAAAACAAGGACATGAGATTATGAACTGTAAAATATCTACATAATTTCAGCCATTCCTCTGATTTCTCTCTACCTTCTTCAGATGAAAGTCTGTTTCACATTCCGATTCAAAGCCGGACTGGCCATGCCAGGCATTGGACATTTCTCTGGGAGGCTGGAAGGATGGGGGGCACTTTTGTTACTGGGGGACTAGATTTGCTGCAGTGCGGCAGTTTTAAGAACACTGCAGAGTTCCTTGTATAGCCAACAGTTTTCAGGCAACAATAAAAGTGTCACAATAACCCTGGTGATTAATATACTTGCTGGAGAGATATCAGAATGTTGTTTAGTGGCAGGTTTGAATCATTAAAGGTAACACAGAGAGTTAATATGCCTGCTGCAAAGAACATGTACTATGCAGAATACAGAACAGTATTTTATGTGCAAAGCTGAGTGGGATACTGTCTTTGTCATAGTGATCCTTTTGTTACTGTGCAGTTCATATGCTACAATCATAATCTAGAACAGTGAGCTATGAACTGCCATCAAAGAGCTGCATGCAGCCTGCATTGAACAGTTTAGAAAATAATGTTTTTTTTGCAGTCTTTCATTAGCTTAGTTTTGCTGAAAAGTGTTTGTTTGGGTAGAAATAAATTGGTATTAGTAAACTCAGCCCTAACCACTGCATTACATTCTGAATCCTGTGTTTATGCTTCCCTACACCAAGCCCTTTTAAAAAAATGCCTACTAGTGTGGATAATGTAGTGTCTTATACATTTTCCAAACACTGATTTACACACATATGATTTATTGTCTCTGTGTGTGCGTGAGAAGTAAAGTGCTCTACGCTGGTTAGAGAGAAGCAAATGAAATATGCGTGAGAGAGGCACTGTTTTGAGGGTGATGGTGAGGGAATAATTGAAGACCCCCAATGTAGATTGCCATAATTGTGCTTGTATTAAAAAGCAAAACAATGAATATATACTGAAAAATGTGTTGTGGAATTCATCATTTTGCCGTTTTTTTCAAGATTGTCTTGCAAGGGTGATGGGGGAGAATCACCCAAAGCCCCATTGTAGTGGTCAGGCTCACTTGCTATGCACCCTGTGGGGGCTGGTCTGACATAATCTGCCAGGGCTTCTTTGGGTTACAAGCCCAGCCCTGTTCAGATTCATAGTATAAATCTTATTGAATAGTACGTTAGTATATGATTTTTTTCACATTTAATCTGTATTCAAAACCACTGTTGTATATTTTTTGTTAGTCACCTAAAGTCAAAATCTCTTTTTACACACAATGTTATCAATTCAAGTAAAAGGACTATGGACAGAGATTTTTATTTTTTTACAAGTCCCTGTTCCGTTTCTCCAACTCTCTATGCCCTTTATTTTGGAGCCTTTTTTACACCAAGTTATCTTTCCTAATTGTTGTCTTCCCTACAAGTTTAGAGCTAACGCTCCGGAGATAGAAAAATTAGAAACAGAATATGGTCTTCTGTCAAGATATTCATGAATATTGTCAAGCCCCAGATACAAACTAACCACCACTTTGCCATAAAGGTTACCATCTAAATTGGTTGGATGACTTTCTTCATCCAAATAATTTCTCTAGTGGAGATTCTCCAGGTTCCACAACATCTGAGTGGCATGCACACTTGTTATAGTGTTCAACATGGCAACCAGGAACACCAATTGATGCTCTTGCTTCTTTTTGCATTTTTAAAAGAAGGTCATATTCACTCTCTAAAAGGAAGGTAGTGGTGACGATAAAAGGAAAATTTATGTTTTGTGATCTTCAGAACCCAAAAATATTGTCTTATAGTATCCACTGGTGGTAAAAGCACTCAGCACAAACCTACCAACTCCTACCACCACACTTTTACCACTACAGTACTACCATCCCATAGCACCATTAGATAAGCTCCACTACCAACTCTAAAGCCATGTTACTAAGCAGGGATTGTATTATCACAAGGGTACCACACCACCACTTTGATCATCAAATCGCTGCTATTACATCAGTGCACTTCCACCCACCAGCACTTTACTACCACTGTTAGGCTTGTCAGCCTTGGGGTGGCCTTCAGCCAAACTTTTTGCCTTCCTCCTCTATTTTTCCTGATCTTGGTTTTACAGGCATTGGGACTCTGCGCACTTTACCACTGGTAACCAGTGCTAACGTGCAGGTGCTCAATCCTTGGAACATGGTAATATTGGCTTATCCCCAATTGCCATATTTGTTGTACTTATAAGTCCCTAGTAAAATGACACTACATGTTCTCCGGGTCTGTTATTGAAATGCTACTAGTGGAACTGCAGCACTGATTGTGCCACCCACTTAAATAGCCCTTTAAACATGTCTCAGGCCTGCCATTGCAGAGCCTGCGTGTGTAGTTTTACACTTCTGTTTCGACCTGGCAAAATAAACCCTTTGCCAGGCCCAAACCTTCCTTTTTAATACATATAGGTCACCCCTAGGGTGGGCCCTGGACAGCCCAGAGGGCAGTGTGCAATGTTTTTAAAAGGTAGGACATGTACTTTTAAGTTTTACAAGCCCTGGTTGTTAAATGTATTGTTCTCTACTGCAAGGCCTAGCTCTCCCATAGGATAATATTGGAGTTGCCTTATTACATTTTATAAGTGTAATTTTCAAATATGAAGGGATAACCTGTTCATGTTTGGTGTCTCTGAAATCACAATTTAAAATCCTAACTTATGGTGGAGACGGATTTTAGAGTGCAATTCTCAAAATGCTACTTTTAGAAAGTTGGCTTTTTCTTGCATTAGCCATTTCGTGCCTGCATCTTGTCTCTGGTCACATGACTGGGTGTAGCTGGTAGTTGATCTTTGTGTATTTCTCCTAGCTTCCACATGCAATAGGGAGCTTAGGTGTGCCTGGATGGGCCATCACTGGTGGCATGGAGCTGGGCATAGCTTCACTTACATCTGAATAGGCTGTGTCCTGCCTCCACAAAAAGGGCAGCATTCTCCCTGTAGTTAGTCTAGACCCAAGGCAGGGAATATGGGATGCCTGGGAAAGCTCTTGAAGCTTCTCCCCCAATTCAAAGGCACAACTGGGCATAAATACTGTACCTCAGACCGCATCTCTTCAGTACATTTGTGGACATATGGATACTCTGCCAGGAAGAAAGACCGCTTTGCTGCTGAATGACTGCTACTCTGCTGGACTCCTGTTTTGCTGTCCTGACCTGCTGCCTCTTACCTGGGTGAAATGGACTGGACCTGCATCTCTTGAACCCAGAGTGACTCCAAGGGCTAGTTAGTCCGACCCCCTGATCTGACGCCTTGGTGACATAACAAGTGTCCAACTACATTGCACCTGGACTCTGCCATCTGTGAGTCTATCCTGCCAGGTGGTGCCACCCCAGTCCTGGATTCTTGGAAGTAGGCTTAAGGTGCTTACTAGCCTCTGTGGATTCAGCAGTACTGACGCATCTCCTCTGCTGCTCAGCGCAAACCCATGTAGAACCAATGCATCACCGCTGCTGCATGGATTGGACTTGGGACAAAGAACTGTACTGCCTGGCAGTTCTTCAGAATCACATCATCACCCGACTGCACAATGCCTCCTTGGCGCAGGCCCACATATCTCTCGTCGGCAACAGCCTCGATGATGACAATGGATTCTGCATTGCAGCCTCCCAGCTCTTTGGATCCACTGTATCACCCAGCTGTGCATCACATCCTTGATGCAGCACTTTGCATTGCAAGCCCCATTGATGGAATCCTTGCCGACTATGCAGGCTCCCGCACCACAGCCTTGCTGCATTTTAGAATCGCTGCATCGCTTTGGCTGTGCAGTGTATCTTTGAAGCGGATCTATGCAACGCTCCTCAAACCAGGATTTAAGGTGCTTTTGTTCAGCTGGCCTAACTGGGTCCCTGTAGCTGGCCCACGCTCCATCGCAGTTGACCTGAACTTGTGACTTTTTCCCAGTCTGGCACAACCAGATAGCAACAGTTGGTGTTATATTTTTCCTGAAAACTTTTAACTTCAATATTTCTGGCTCTACTAATTGCGTTTTTGTCATTTTGGTCTTGTTGGTCTGTGTGCTATTTTTCGAACCTGGTGTGGGAATCTGTTTGTGCTGTGTTTTCACTGTTTTACTGTTTGAAGTGTTGCACAAACTCGTCACACACTGCCTCTAAGTTAAGCCTGACTGCTCTGTGTCAAGCAACTGAGGGGGCGAGCACAGGTTAATTTGGGATTTGCTTGTTCCTTACTCTTACAAGGATTGTGGTTCCTACTAACCAGGGCTCACACCCCAGTCAACCAACAATCCACATTCTTACAACCACCTTAAGTAATTCACTGCCCCAGCACTGCTCTAATGTCCACTGAACTGCAATCCCACTTCGCACTACTCCACAGCCACGGAAGACTACTTTCCCACCACTGCCCTATCTTACAGTTCAACAGAAAAAATTCTCCACTCTGTGTAACACCCCAACACCACTCTACAACCCCCACAGTCATGCCAACCTACTTAACTACCACCACACTTTGCTACCTACAATACCACAAACCATATCATGCACTATCACATGCTACCCACAATACTATATCATGCAGTGCTACAGTACCACCAAGGGGCTTTCACACCCATCCCTGTCACCACACTACTAGCCACAGTTGCACTACATCAGAGCATCACAATTACATCCATTACCGTAACCCTAGTACCACATCACTGATACTGTGCTAACTCCTCAAAGCAAACGTGCTATCACATCCAATCCTAGAACTACCCTCCTCCACCAAAGCACTGTCAGGCTTTTGAAGGCACACACTTGGCCCAGGACCACAGTACCATTCCAGCATTCCACTAAAACACTGGCACAGAAACTAGTGGCCGCCCCAGCACCACAGAATGAAACTGCAACCACATCACTGCACCAACATCTATGCCTCTTTACTGAAACAAATCAGCCCACAACATAGCACTACCAACACCAGTACTATCTGCACTATCAATTCCTGCAATAGTTTCCCCAATACTAAATCACTACTACTGCTTTCCACTAACAACAGAACACAGCCATGATCACAGATATACGTAACACACTTCTCATTGCTCAACTCATACATCTTTTCATATCCTTTCATATCCAATAGAAAGTCACCCCTGTTAATCTTCTCATTGCTCAACTCACACATCTTTTCATATCCTTTAAAAAGTCAACCCTGTTAATCATGTTTGCTATTTCTATGGCTGTGCATTTTTCAATTTTTTTCACCGTAGAGTGCAGTACAATATATACAGATAACCTTTTTATCTGCTAGTGAAGTGACACTTTTTCAGCATGTTCACGAACATTGCTATACTGCACCTCAGTTTTGTAACTCCAGCTTCTCTGTGCCCTAAACAGCCCAATGAGCAGAAGGACAAAGAAGGTAGTATGAACAGAGACTTGTGCTGTGCATTTTGAAACTTAAAAACTGCTTATATCCTCCACCCGTGAATGTTTAAATTGAACTCTTGGTCTCTGTGCTATCTGTAACTTTAAAACTGATGTTTTTTCCTACCTGTGACTGTTTAAATCTCTCTCCTAGTTTTCCCCTGTATTGGGGTAAGGCCTGTGTTAAAAAAAGTTTAAAAGGCAAGACCAAGTCTTAGAGGCTAATTGGAGTGCTTATAAGTGACTTTTTATTCTGTTTTATGGTTTAAGCTGTGTTTGGGAAGTATATGTATCATTGGCTAGAAACAGTGTTTTGATTAATTGCACGAAAAACAGTATCTGTAGTGGTTTGAAATGTGAGCATTACCTGCAAGGTTGACCAGGACCTGCAATTTTTGGTTTGAGCCTGTCTGTATCCAAGGAGATTCTGACTTGCAGAGCAGATCCAAGCCCCTTGCCCACCAGCCTGTGCCTAAAGTCACATGCCCTTTACATATGTTTCTTACTGGTTGTTGTATCTGTGCTCTGATCGGTTCCTAGGGCTAGGGTTTCTATTGGACTTAAGGTTAGAGTTCTGATAGGGTGATGGGTTCTGATTAGTTTGTAGGGCTAGCATTTCGATTGGAAATAGGGCATAGGGTTTAGGTTTGGATAGGTGGCTAGGGCTAGTGCTGCAATCGGGTAAAAGGTCCAGGTCTCACATTGGGCCTAGGGTGAGATGTCTGATTGGTTAGGTTTAGGGCTAAGGTTCTGATGGGTTAAGGGTAGGATTCCCATTGAGCAATAGGGCTATTTAAACCTAGGGTTCAGGGCATCTCAGCCCAGGCCTCAGGGATAAGTGCAGAAAGGACAAGGGCCACTGCCTGTTTGGGCCTGTTCGAGCTAGGTCAGGCCTACGGCCAGAAAGGCTACCTTTTTTGCCATTCACCAGCAACCACTTTTAGCCATCCACATCCACAAACAAAGTAACAATAACTCGGGAAATGCACACTACAACACAAAGTCTCATTACACATAACTTTAACCCAATCAGACACACTCTCCCTGTCCATACAAAACACCGCCTCTATCCCCTACTTGCTCCTAATGGACCCTTTTCTGTCACCACTAAACATATACACAGCCTTCCATCATATCATCCACCAACACCCTTCTCCTCTTTTTACCAAAACCACACAACCAAACAATTCTTAGACTCCGCTCCACCACACATAATAACCTTTTCTAGCGACCAAATCTAACACATACACTCATAATTATTGCCCATCCACTGTCACACACAACAAAAAACTATTTTCCAAAACACATTACCACCCTGTTTACCATTCAACTTTCACTCACCAACAGTATTTTACATACCAATCCTTCTCTCTATACCAATATCTCCTCTCAAACCCCCAAAAAAACACACACACACAGCAGCACATCGAAATCTCACACACAGACACACACACTTTCATCGTACTTTCTGTCACAAATTAGAAACTTACACCCACTCCTGCCTTCTTGACTACACAAATAATACACATCCTAAACCATCTTTACTGTCAAAGTTTCAATCTTCACCAAGACCTGCCACAAATACGCCAACACAACAACTCACATTCATTGGCCTCTCATCCATTGCACAATTTAGAGCCTTAAATATGACCCACCCACACGCTCCACCACCACCACCTCTAACCCATACACCTTCTACGAGACGCAAACAAAATAAACAACATGCCACTCTTTACAACTTCAAATCTCCATGTCTATTACACAACAAGGCTACTCTACAAAAACAATTCAGCTTTCTATCTCACTCTCAACCACAATTTCTACCACCGACACAAGCAGACCCAACAAAATGCCTTCTATGCCTGCTGGATGAGGAGTAAAATATAAATAAAAACACTAATGTAACCCTCATACAGTTAATACCAGCACTAATTCTGCACCTGCTACAAGTTTGAAATATACTGCTCATTCTTCTAGAAAAAAAGGCACACCACCACCAAAACATTGGCCCTCATTACAACCCTGGCGGTCGGTGTTAAAGCGGCGGTAAGACCCCCAACAGGCCGGCGGTAAAAAAAAAAGGAATTATGACTGTGGCGGAAACCGCCAACATAGACAGCCACTTTAACACTCCGACTGCCATGGCGGTACAAACAAACAGCATGGCGGTCACCGCCAACAGACAGGCGGAAGACAATGTACCGCCCACACTATTATGAGAGGCCAATCCGTCACCTTTCCAGGGCGGATTCAACACGAACAAAAACACGGCGGAAACAGGACTTGGAAGGGAAAATGCTCACCTCTACACACCCCACGAGGAACCAGGACGCCATGGAGCCGGAATTCCATATTCTACCTGCCATTCTCTTCCTGCTCCTCTACCAGGAGCACGACCAACGGTGCCGACCACCACGGTGAGTACTGCACCTACGACACAGGAGAGGGGAAGGGAAAAGAGAGTGACACACACACGCAACACGAAAACACACCCACACCCACCCCCACCCACAACAACATACACACTAATACATGTTGAAACATTACATTTACACCACCCAACCCCCCGGGAAGAACGCAAGGACAAAAGGAAATGAGTTGAATGATTGTAATGAGTAAAAATCCATTAGTCAAAAATATATATATATATACACTATTAACAAATATGTACACCAAGATTTCAAGTCCATGTACTGCACCTACATAGTCCGTGGACAACTGGGCCCAAAATGCATGGGCGAGGCCCACACAAGATACCCGATCCAAACGGAGAGAACACTGCTGGGGCATCAGATCGAAATAAAACGGGCACCTCGGGGGGAAGGGAAGGGGCGGGGGCACCTCAGCGGGATGAGTGCACAACGCCAGCTCCACTAGGGGGCTCCATGCCCATTGAGGTATCCTGAGGAGTGCAAAGCTACAGTCTCTCAAGTCTCTCCAGTGGGTGGTTTGCCCACTGCTTTATCCTGGGGAGTGCAAAGCCACAGTCTCTCAAGTCTCTCCAGTGGGTGGGTTGCCCACTTCTTTATCCTGGGAAGTGCAAAGCCACAGTCTCTCAAGTGGATGTCATTCTCCACTGGTTCTGGAGGGGGCTTTGTGCACAGAGTGCTTTACCCTGCCAAGGACAGAGGTAGTGGATGTCATTTTCCACTGGTTCAGGAGGGGGCTTTGTGCCCAGAGTGCTTCATCCAGCCAAGGACAGAGGTAGTGGATGCCTTTCTCCATTGGTTCTGGATGGGGCTTTGTGCCCAGAGTGCTTCATCCTGCCAAGGACAGAGGTAGTGGATGTCATTCTCCACTGGTTCTGGATGCAGCTTTGTGCCCAGAGTGCTTCATCCTGCCAAGGACAGAGGTAGTGGATGTCATTCTCCACTGGTTCTGGATGGGGCTTTGTGCCCAGAGTGCTTCATCCTGCCAAGGACAGAGGTAGTGGATGTCATTCTCCACTGGTTCTGGATGGGGCGTTGTGCCCAGAGTGCTTCATCCTGCCATGGACAGAGGTAGTGGATGTAATTCTCCACTAACGCTGGGCCAACATGGAAGCTGTCCAGGCCCCTGGAACTGAACACCAGCCACGTACGATTGACCATTGGGGATGGCAGCTATGTCTGCGGTAGTGCCACTGGCACAGGGTGTGGCGTGGCCGCTGGCGGCGCGGTGCTGGTGGGTGGCTCAATGAGCGTGCTGCTGGCGGCGGTGTCCTGGGAAGCGGTGCTGGTGGGTGGCTCAGTGAGCGTGCTGCTGGCGGCGGTGTCCTGGGCGGCGGTGCTGGTGGGTGGCTCAGTGAGTGTGCTGCTGGCGGCAGAATCCTGGGCAGCGGTGCTGGTGGATGGCTCAGTGAGCGTGCTGCTGGCGGCGGTGTCCTGGGCAGCGGTGCCGGTGGCGGCGATGCATGTGGCGGTGCCGGTGGGGGTCTTGTCCACCATGCAGGTTGGCGGTAACTTCCCTTTCTTTCTCTGGCCCTTCCACACCTTGGATGGTGGCGCAGCTGTCTTGCCACTCACAACTGTAGTCCTGGGAGAGCCCTTGGTGGCAGGTGTTTTGTCCTTCTTCCCCCGGGCTGTGGCCAACTTCTTTAGTTTTTGAGGTGGGGGAATGTCCTTGTGCTGGCTCCTTGGCACACTGGCTGCCCTGCTGCTTGGCGCACTCCAGAAGCCGGTTACTGCTGGCACCACTGTTCCCGGTGATGTGGTGGTTGAGGTGCCGGGTTGGGACCTGGACAGGCGGGCCCTAGGGGACAGAAGGGGTGGGGAGGTGTAGGGAAGAGGTCAAGGTTTGACAGGAAAAGTTTTTTAGACACACTGGGCCGGGTAGATGGAGGGGGTTTGGGAGTGGAGGAAGAGGTAGTGGTTGTAGGAGGTGTACGTTTGCTGACTTTGGGTGAAGGTGCATGGGCTGAAGGCTGTCGTGAGGTGGATGGCTGTTGGGTGGGTGTGTGACTGCGTTTGTATAGTTTGGGAGGAGGGCTCACAGACACACTGGGAGATGACACAGGGGATGTGTGAATGGTAGTGGGGGTGGTGAGTGCACGTGATCGGTGTGTGGTGATGGGCGTGCTGGTGATGGACGTAGTGGCTGAAGATGTAGTGCATGCAGGTGTGAGAGGAGACGTAACAGGGAGGGAGGAGGGAGACATGGAGGAGGGGGACACAGTGGAGGCAGTGGATGTTGGCATGTGTGCATGGGTATGATGCTTGTGTGAGTGCCTGTGGGATGTGTGGTGCTTATGTTTGCCAGAGCTACCCTTGTATGTTGAGGTGTGTGCATGCTGGTCTGATGGTGTGCTTGGGATAGGCCGAGGTACTGGGGATTGGGTCTGGGTGGAGGAAGTTGGAGGGGGGAGGCTGGACACAGGGACAATGGCTGCCATCAGTGCTGAGGCCAGAGTCTGAAAAGCTCGCTGTTGGGCTGCCTGACCAGAATGAATGCCCTCCAGGTATGCATTTGTCTGTTGCAACTGCCTCTCTACACCCTGGATGGCATTCAGAATGGTAGACTGCCCAACAATGAGGGATCTGAGGAGGTCAATGCCCTCCTCACTGAGGGCAGCAGGGCTGACAGGGGCAGGGGCTGAGGTGCCTGGGGCGAAGGAGATGCCCACCCTCCTGGGTGAGTGGCCACAAGACACACGCTGAGGGGCTGCTGGGAGGCCGGTGCTGGTAGGGGGGGTGGCGGCTGTACCTGTAGATGCCGTGGGCACAGAGGGTCCCTGTTCTGCTTTCCCTCTTATCTCATATCCGAGCTTACAGAACCTCTCTGGAATGCACTTCTGAGTTTAAAGAAGACATGTATTGTTATTATTTCTCCCCCACCCACAAGTTCCTGATAGATGAAATTAGTAGATTGGAAGCACACGTTCAAAAGTAGTCGCAGCAATGAAAGCAAAATACCTCAAAGTACTTCTCAGTTGCAATGTACACAGCAAATATAGGTGAAGACATTTATAGCATAACTTCAAAGCAAAGCATAAAAGTCAAATTCATCACCGTATGGGCAAGGCGGTAGGGCCTATACTCAGCTTCATCTTTTTAGGGTCTGCAAGTTGATGACTCCGGTCAACTGCGAGAAAGAGATTCTCTACCCAAACGGGAGACGGGCAACTGACGTCTAGTTCCAGTCTGACATCAAGCAGATTCAAATCTAACTCACTGTAGCCCAGAGTCATCCTTAAAAGCAAACTCAGTGTGAGAGCCAAAGAACCTTGGAGAGGGGCCAATTCTCCTGAGCTCCCCGTTCTCAGACTGGATTGCGAGGTAAACACAAAATCTACGTGCTCTTATCAGCTAAGGTCTGGTGTGAAGAAAACAGCTTGGTCCATCTTGTGGAAAAACACAGCTTGGAAAAACACAGCTCATCTACAATGTCTCAACTGCAATGTCTAACCCCACGCTAAAGCCAATAGGCGGCTAACCTAAATATCAAATGTAATGGCTAATGTCATGTCAAAGCCAATAGGCAGCTAGACTGAATACAGAATGTAATGGCTAATGTCATGTCAAAGCCAATAGGCAGCTAAACTGAATGCAGAATGTAATGTCTAATGCCATGTCAAAGCCAATAGGCAGCTGAACTGAATACAAAATGTAATGGCTAATGCCATGTCAAAGCCAATAGGCGGCGAAACTGAATACAGAATGTAATGGCTAACTCCATGTTAAAGCCAATAGGCAGCTAAACTGAACAAAACATATTGGGGGTCATTATAACCCTGGCGGACGGTGTTAAAGCGCGGTAAGACCGCCAACAGGCCGGTGGTAAAAATTTTGGAATTACGACCATGGCGGAAACCGCCAACAAAGACAGCCACTTTAACACTCCGACCGCCACGGTGGTACAAACAAACAGCATGGCGGTCACCGCCAACAGACAGGCGGAGGACAATGTACCACCCACACTATTATGACAGGCCAATCCGCCACCTTTTCCGGGGCGGATTCACCGCGGATAAAAACACGGCGTAAACAGGAATTTCGAAGGGAAAACGCTCACCTCTACACACTCCACGAGGAACGAGGACACCATGGAGCCGGAACTCCATATTCTTCCTGCAATAGTCTTCCTGCTCCTGTACCAGGAGCACCAGCGCCGGTGGCGAAGACCACGGTGAGTACTGCACCTACAACACAGAGGAGGGGGGAGGCAAAAAACAGGGGCACACACACGCAACACCCCCACCCCCACCCACTACAACATACACACCAATGCATATCTAAACATTACAGTTACACCCTCCAAGCCCCCCGGAAGAATGCAAAGACAGAAGGAAATGAGTGTAACCATTGAAATTTATCAAAATACAGTAAGCAAATATATACATATCTACACTATTAACAAAATATAAACCAAGATTAGTAGTCCAGGTATTGAACCATTCATAGTCCGTGGACCACTGGGCCCAAAATGCATGGGCGAGGCCCACACATGATACCAGATCAAAACAGAGAGAACCCTGCAGGGGCATCAGATAGAAATACAACAGGCACCTCAGGGGGAAGGGAAGGGGGGGCACCTCAGCCGGATGAGTGCACGACGCCAGATCCACGAGGGGGCTCCATGCCCACTGCTGCATCCTGGGGAGTGCAAAGCCACAGTCTCTCAAGTCTCTACAGTGGGTGGTTTGCCCACTGTACCATCCTGGGGAGTGCAAAGCCACAGTCTCTCAAGTCTCACAAGTGGGTGGTTTGCCCACTGTACCATCCTGGGGAGTGCAAAGCCACAGTCTCTCAAGTCTCTACAGTGGGTGGTTTGCCCACTGCTGCATCCTGGGGAGTGCAAAGCCACAGTCTCTCAAGTCTCTCCAGTGGGTGGTTTGCCCACTGGACCATCCTGGGGAGTGCAAAGCCACAGTCTCTCAAGTCTCACAAGTGGGTGGTTTGCCCACTGCTGCATCCTGGGGAGTGCAAAGCCACAGTCTCTCAAGTGGATGCATGTCTCCACTGGTTCTGGAGGGGGCTTTGTGCCCAGAGTGCTTCATCCTGCCAAGGACTGAGGTAGTGGATGCATGTCTCCACTGGTTCTGGAGGGGGACTGGTGCCCAGAGTGCTTCATCCTGGGAAGGACAGAGGTAGTGGATGCATGTCTCCACTGGTTCTGGAGGGGGCTTTGTGCCCAGAGTGCTTCATCCTGCCAAGGACAGACGGAGTGGATGCATGTCTCCACTGGTTCTGGAGGGGGACTGGTGCCCAGAGTGCTTCATCCTGGGAAGGACAGAGATAGTGGATGCATGTCTCCACTGGTTCTGGAGGGGGCTTTGTGCCCAGAGTGCTTCATCCTGCCAAGGACAGACGGAGTGGATGCATGTCTCCACTGGTTCTGGAGGGGGACTGGTGCCCAGAGTGCTTCATCCTGGGAAGGACAGAGGTAGTGGATGCATGTCTTCACTGGTTCTGGAGGGGGCTTTGTGCCCAGAGTGCTTCATCCTGCCAAGGACAGACGGAGTGGATGCATGTCTCCACTGGTTCTGGAGGGGGCTTTGTGCCCAGAGTGCTTCATCCTGCCAAGGACTGAGGTAATGGATGCATTTCTCCACTGGTTCTGGAGGGGGACTGGTGCCCAGAGTGCTTCATCCTGGGAAGGACAGAGGTAGTGGATGCATGTCTCCACTGGTTCTGGAGGGGGACTGGTGCCCAGAGTGCATCACTCACCCCGTGACGGTCCCTGTTGCGTCAGTGCCCCTGCCGCTCATGGGCTAGCGGTGCTTGAGTAGGTGGTGCTTGCCCTGTTCAGCTGTGCTTGCCCTGTTCAGCGGTGCTTGCCCTGTGCAGCGCTGCTTTATTTGGCGGTCCTTGCCCTGTTCAGCAATGCTTGCCCTGTGCAGCGGTGCTTGAGTTAGCGGTCCTTGCCCTTTTCAGCGGTGCTTGAGTTGGCGGTCCTTGCCCTGTTCAGCGGTGCTTGAGTTGGCGGTCCTTGCCCTGTTCAGCGGTGCTTGCCCTGCGCAGCGGTGCTTGAGTTGGTGGTCCTTGCCCTGTTCAGCAGTGCTTGAGTTGGCGGTCCTTGCCCTGTTCAGCGGTGCTTGCCTTGTTCAGCGGTGCTTGAGTTGGCGGTCCGTGCCTTGTTCAGCGGTGCTTGCCCTGTGCAGCGGTGCTTGAGTTGGCGGTCCTTGCCCTGTTCAGCTGTGCTTGCCCTGTGCAGCAGTGCTTGAGTTGGCGGTCCTTGCCCTGTTCAGCGGTCCTTGCCCTCTTCAGCGGTGCTTGCCTTGGCGGTCCTTGCCCTGTTCAGCGGTGCTTGAGTTGGCGGTCCTTGCCCTGTTCAGCGGTGCTTGCCCTGTTCAGCGGTGCTTGAGTTGGCGGTCCGTGCCTTGTTCAGCGGTGCTTGCCCTGTGCAGCGGTGCTTGAGTTGGCGGTCCTTGCCCTGTTCAGCGGTGCTTGCCCTGTGCAGCGGTGCTTGAGTTGGCGGTCCTTGCCCTGTTCAGCGGTCCTTGCCCTCTTCAGCAGTGCTTGCCTTGGCGGTCCTTGCCCTGTTCAGCGGTGCTTGAGTTGGCGGTCCTTGCCCTGTTCAGCGGTGCTTGCCCTGTTCAGCGGTGATTGAGTTGGCGGTCCTTGCCCTGTTCAGTGGTGCTTGCCCTGTTCAGCGGTGCTTGACTTTGCGGTCCTTCATTGCCCAGCTGGGCTGAGGCTGGTGGTCCTTCATTGGGCAGCTGGGCTGTGGCTGGCGGGGCAAAGTTCAGCGGTGCTTGACTTTGCCGTCCTTCATTGCCCAGCTGGGCTGTGGCTGGCGGGGCCCTCCTGGGCAACTGGGCTGTGGCTGGCGGGGCCCTCCTGGGCATCTGGGCTATGGCTTGCAGGGTCCTCCTGGGCAGCTGGGCTGTGGCTGGCGGGGCCCTCCTGGGCAGCGACGATGGGGCTGGCGGTTGCCTCCCGGGCAGCGACAATGGGGCTGGCGGGGCCCTCCTGGCCAGCGGGGATGATGGCGGTCTTCTCCGCCGTGCTGCTCCTCCCAGACTTGCCGGGTTTCTTC
This sequence comes from Pleurodeles waltl, assembly GCF_031143425.1. NCBI lineage: Eukaryota > Metazoa > Chordata > Amphibia > Caudata > Salamandridae > Pleurodeles > Pleurodeles waltl. The sequence goes on along the minus strand of NC_090451.1, from coordinate 270,857,026 downwards.
TGGCCCTTCCCCACCTTGGGTGGAGTCACAGCTGAGTCCACACTCCCCCCGGGACCCCTGGGTGCGGCTTGGGTGGCTGGAGTCTTCCCCCTCTCCCGCCGGGCACTGTCCAACTTCTGGTGCTTCACAGGGTGGGGACTGGCTGTGCTGTGGCTACATGCCACACTGGCTGTCCTGGTGGCCGGTGCACTCCACATACCTGTGACAACAGGCACCACTGGTCCCGTATATTTTGTGGCTGAGGTGCTAGTTCAGGACCTATGAGTTGGACGGGGGGTTGGTGACAAAATAGGTTAAGGGTGGACAGGAAAAGTTATTTGGAGACACTGGGACGGGTAGCTGGAGGGGGTTTGGGAGTGGAGGAAGAGGTGGTGGTTGTAGGAGGTGTAAGTTTTTTGGTTTTGGGTGAAGGTGCATGCACTGGAGGCTGTTGTGAGGTGGATGTATGTTGGGTGGGTGTGTGCCTGCGTTTGTGTATCTTGGGAGGGGGCGTCACAGACACACTGGGAGAGGACACAGGGGACGTGTGAAGGGTAGTGGGGGTGGTGACTGCACGTCAGCGGGGTGTGGTGGTGGGTGTGCTGGTGCGGGACGTAGTGGCTGTAGAGGTAGTGCATGCAGGTGTGAGTGTAGACGAGACTGGGAGGGAGGAGGGAGACGAGGAGAAGGGGGACACAGTGGAGGCAGTGGATGTTGGTGTGTCTGTATGTGTGTGATGCTTGTGTGAGTGCCTGTGGGATGTGTGGTGCTTATGTTTGCCTGAGCTTCCCTTGTGTGGTGAAGTGTGTGCAGGCTGGTCTGATGGTGTGCTTGGGATAGGCAGAGGTACAGGGGATTGGGTCTGGGTGGAGGAAGTTGGAGGGGGGAGGCTAGACACAGGGACAATGGCTGCCATCAGTGCTGAGGCCAGAGTTTGAAAGGTTCAGTGAAGGGCCGCCTCACCAGAATGAATGCCCTCCAGGAATGCATTGGTTTGTTGCAACTCCCTTTCTACACCCTGGATGGCATTCAAAATGGTAGACTGCCCAACAGTGAGTGACGTGAGGAGGTCAATGGCCTCCTCACTGAGGGCAGCAGAGGTGACAGGGGCAGGGGCTGAGGTGCCTGGGGCGAAGGTGATGCGCACCCTCCTGGGTGAGCGGGCACGGGGCGAAGGCTGAGGGGCTGCTGGGAGGGTGGCGCTGGTAGGGGGGTGGCGGCTGTACCTGTAGAAGTGGGGGGCACAGATGTTGCCGCCACCACAAGGGAGCTCCCATCGGAGGACGAGTCCGTGTCGCTGGTTTCAGCTCCTGTCACCGCCGGGGTGCTCCCCTCGCCCTCCGTCCCACTGGTGTATTCAGAGTCCATAGTGTGGCCCTCCATGGCCATGTGGGATGCAGCTCCCTCTTGCTCCGGTGCCACTGCTCCTCCGCCTGATGATGCTAATGCACACAAGAACAGGGAGACCGCAAAAAAAGGGGGGGGGGGGGAAACAGAAGAAAGACATGTTGAGTGCATGGCTTACCGCTACCGTTGGCGGACAAGACAGACACAGAAGCCCCCTGCACTACGTCGCGCTGTTGGACTCTACAGTGCAATTCCTGGGGAATGGCCTAGAAGGCTATGGATGACATCTGCACACATAGATGACACAGGTGCATGAATAGCTGTAGTTGGCACTCTACAGAGGAGGGGTGGGGGGCCACAGGGCCATGCCTTACGAAGGGCCCTAGCCTACGGAACTCACCCTGGCCTAGGGAAACCCACAGCCCTCCTCCCCCACCCAGACCCCTCCACTGCGCGCAAAGTCAGCTGAATGAGAGTGTACTCACCCCCTTGTGTCTGCTGTGATGCCCTCAAGCGCCCATCCAACTCCAGGTAGGCCACCGCCAGGATCTGGAAAATCAGGGGTGTCATGGTTCGACGGGCACCCCTCCCACGTTGGGAGGCCATCCCCAGCTGAGCCTCCGCCGTCTTCTTGCTCCAGCAGCGAATGTCCTCCCATCTTTTCCAGCAGTGGGTGCTCCGTCTGTGGTAGACCCCCAGGGTCCGGACGTCCTTGGCGATGGCACGCCAAATATCCTTCTTCTGGTGGGCGCTGACCTACATGAAATGTACAGGGGAAGAAGAGAAGTCATTACCAACTGCGCCGTCAAAGTGAGTGGCCCCCCTCCCTACCCTTGCCATGTGGCACATGCACCCACCGTCTTTCATTCACTCAGAACTCTGCCCCCTTCCTTCTTACAACCAGCCCTCTCCACACAGGCATAGCCCATACAACATGCTCCCTGTGTACTTACCTGTTGGTCTGGAGGACCGTAGAGTAGCGTGTACTGGGGGAGGACCCCATCGATGAGCTTCTCCAACTCCTCTGATGTGAAGGCAGGGGCCCTTTCCCCAGACGCACGAGCCATTGTCTCTTCCAGACCGAGGTCACAGCAGCACTTGCAGTATAGGTCCTCTCCTGTCGAAGATCAGGTATCGAGTGATTCAACAGATAGAAAATGGCGGTCACGTCTGCGGCGGTCACGTCCGCGGCGGTGCGTACCGTCACCGCCAGCGTACATCGTCATTGGCTCCTGGGACCCTTCAGGTCCAATGTTAACCAATGCAGCATTGCGCCGCGGTCTTCGACCGCCTACCGCGACGGTGTAGAACGCCAGCGCAGTTACCTCACATCCCATTGTCCCAGTTTAGAGGTCAGGCAGCCACCATTTCAGGGGCCCACATGGCCTAATTACCAACTGCGTCACACATAGCTAGGCCTACGCTCAACACACATACAGGCCACATTTTGAGATTGAATGGTGTTCTGTGTAGACAGTGGGTACATACCTCTGAGTTGTTTGACTCTGTGGTCGCTGTTGTCCTTCATAGGCACGGTCCGCTGGGACATGTGAGTAGATGGTGGACCTGTCGACAATGGAGGAAAGAAATTTGATAATCACCTACAGGTTTGACCGTGCCACAATCCAGGAACTGTGTGCACAGTTGGAGCCTGACCTGATGTCAGCAATCCGCCATCCCACAGGAATCCCCCCTCAAGTGCAGGTGCTATCAGTGCTCCATTTCCTTGCTAGTGGGTCTTTTCAAACAATTGTGGCCATGGCATCAGGGATGTCCCAGCCTATGTTTTCAAACGTATTGTCCAGAGTGTTGTCTGCCCTGCTGAAACACATGCGGAGCTACATCGTTTTCCCTCAGGTGGAGGATTTGCCTACAGTGAAAGGTGACTTCTATTCCCTTGGACATATCCCCAACATCATAGGTGCCATTGATGGGACACATGTGGCTTTGCCCCCCCCCCCCCCCACAGGAGTGAACAGGTGTACAGGAACCGGAAGAGTTGTCATTCCATGAATGTACAGATGGTATGTTTGGCCGACCAGTACATCTCCCATGTGAATGCCATGTGCCCTGGCTCAGTGCATGACGCCTACATCATGCGGAATAGCAGCATCCCTTATGTGATGGGTCAACTCCAGAGGCACCGTGTGTGGCTATTAGGTGACTCTGGTTACCCCAACCTGTTATGGCTACTGACCCCGGTGAGGAATCCCAGGACAAGGGCAGAGGAACGCTACAATGATGCCCATGGGCGAACTAGGAGGGTGATCGAGCGGACCTTCGGCCTCCTGAAGGCCAGGTTCAGGTGCCTCCATATGACAGGTGGATCCCTATTCTACTCACCAAAGAAGGTGTGCCAGATCATCGTGGCCTGCTGTATGCTTCATAACTTGGCTTTGCGACGACAGGTGCCTTTTCTGCAGGAGGATGGTCCAGATGGCGGTGTTGTGGCAGCTGTGGAGCCTGTGGACAGTGATGAGGAGGAAGCAGAGGAAGAAGACATGCAGAACAGGGACTCAGTCATCCAGCAATATTTCCGGTGAAACACAGGTGAGAATACATTCCTGCCTACTACATGTACTTTTACACTTCTACCTCTATCATGTCTGTCGATTTCACCCAGTGTATGGTCACTTTCCCTTACGGATTCACAGGTGTGGGTCCCAACGTGTATCATCTGCTTAGATTCCTCAGGGACTAGAGCTGTGTGACATAGGTATGTTGACATTACTATTTCCTGAACATTTTGTCACTGTAATTGCAAATACACTATTTCGAAATCACAGACAGACTCCAGATCTTTTGGTGCTTTAGGTGTGTTTAATTAAATACAAAATATTGGAGGGGGAAGTTAAATGGTGAGGAGTGATGGTGGAGGAATGTCCATGGCAGAGTCCAGTCTATTAGTCTCACAGGTGCATTGCCCATATGGGCATAGGAAGTGGAGTTGGGGCAGTTTCAATATGGACAGGGTGACAAAGTGGGACAGTGTGATGACAATCAGGGTGGTCTCATATCTTGGCGGGGGTCTTGGCATCGTGCTCTGTCTTGTTCCTGGATCTCAGGGACCGTTTGCGGGGTGGTTCTCTGTCTGCAGGGGGTGGGGTGCTGGTGTGGTGGTCCTGTGGCGGGGCGTCCTGTTCACTAGCGCCGGCGGAGGTGGTGGGCAGTTCATCGTCCATGCTAGTGTCAGGGGCCCCTTGTAGTGCCACAGTGTCCCTCCTGGTGTTGAGTACTTCCTTCAGCACCCCTACGATGGTACCCAGGGCAGAGCTGATGGTTCTGAGTTCCTCCCTGAACCCCAAATACTGTTCCTCCTGCATGCGCTGGGTCTCCTGAAACTTGGCCAGTACCGTTGCCATCGTCTCCTGGGAGTGGTGGTATGCTCCCATGATGGAGGAGAGGGCCTCGTGGAGAGTGGGTTCCCTTGGCCTGTCCGCCCCCTCTCGCACAGCAGCCCTCCCAGTTCCCCTGTGTTCCTGGGCCTCCGTCCCCTGGACCGTGTGCCCACTGCCACTGCCCCCAGGTCCCTGTTGTTGTTGGGGTGGTGGGTTATCCTGGGTTCCCTGTAGTGGTGGACACACAGCTGATTGACGTGTCCTGGGGATGGAGGTATGGGCCCGCTGGGTGGGTGCTGTGCTGGTGTTTCCTGAGGGGGGAAGGTCTGTGGTGGCCTGTGCCTGTGTGAGGGGAACCAACTGTCCCGAGGCCCACGATGGTCCGGGCTGGTCATCTAGATCCAGGTGGACAGAGGTGCTGTCATCACTGTGGGCCTCTTCTGTGGGTGGAGTGGAGATGTCTGGACTCTCCTGTCTGGTGACGTTGGGTAGTGGTCCTGCAGGGTTGGAAAGGCATGATTATTGCATCTGTGTGTGGCATGGTGTGCAATGGGTGGGTGAGCGTGTATCCCAGTGCTGGCATTCCTGTGTGGAGGCTTGTGTGATGATGGTTTAGGGGGGTGTATGGGTATGTGCATTGGGAATGCTTTAGTGATGGGGGACCATGCTTTGTTGTTGCATGCAGGGCTTGGTGTTGGGATGGGTGGTTTGTGATATTGGGACATTTGAGAGGAGTAGGAGTGATAGGGGTGGGGCAAGGGTGGGGGTATGTGATAGCCTGCAGGTAGGGTGGGGGATATGGTAGTTAAAGGTTTGACTTACCAGAGTCCATTAATCCACCGACTCCTGCGAGGCCCTCAGGATGCAGAATCGCCAAGACCTGCTCCTCCCATGTTGTTAGTTGTGGGTGAGGAGGTGGGGGTCCGCCGCCAGTCCGTGGAACCGCCTGGTGGTGTCTTGAGACCACGGAACGCACCTTCCCCCGTAGGTCGTTCCACCTCTTCCTAATGTCCTCCCGATTTCTTGGGTGTTGTCCCACTGCATTGACCCTGTCGACTATTCTTCACCATAGCTCCATCTTCCTTGCAATTGTGGTGTGCTGCACCTGTGATCCAAATAGCTGTGGCTCTACCCGGACGATTTCCTCCACCATGACCCTGAGCTCCTCCTCCGAGAACCTGGGGTGTCTTTGCCGTGCCATGGGGTGGTGTAGGTGATGTGTGGGGTGGTGTGTGTGGTGATATGTGTGGTGATATGTAGTGGTGTGTGGTGTTTTGTGCGTGGAAGTTGTGTGGGTGATGGTGTTGTGTGCCTGTGGATGCTAGTTTGTGGATGGTGGTGTCTCTCTCTGGCCTTCTCTCTGTAATAGTGATCGTAGGGGTTTGTGGGTGAAGTGGGTGTGTGTTTTATATTGTATTGGGTGTGTGGGAGTGGTGTGTGTATGTGTATCAGGTGTGTGTATTTCTAATTGTCCAATGTGGCTGTGTTTTGTAAGAGTGTGTGTATTTTGAGCGCAGCGGTGTGTACTGCCAATGAAATACCGCGGTTGAAAGACCACCGCGTGGATTCGTGTGTCGTGATAGTGTGGGCGTATTTCTGTTGGCGTGACGGAGGAGGTTTTTTTTTCACCAGTTTATCACTGACCTTTGGTGTGGCCGACTTGTGTGGGTGTCAGAATTTTGTTGCATTCGGAGATGTGGGTCATAATAGCTGTGGTGGAAGTTCGCGGCCACGGCGGTGTGTTGGCGGTCTTCTGCACGGCGGTAAGCGGCTTTTACCGCCAATGTTGAAATACCGCCATAATGTGCTACTGGTGAATATTGAGCAAGTAATATGTGCAGTGGTGAAACACAAAGTCATTGGTCAAACACAATTAATAGCATCACATTCCACCCTATGACCAATTAATTTTTGTTTCACATACCTCTTATTTCAAACAAAAACAAAAAACAACTAATATCAACAAAAAACATTATAAGCAAATCAGATTTGAATGATAAAAGCAATCACTATAAAGCAATGGAAGTGGATTAACATATTGATCTCATAAACTTTCACATCAGATACATCTACACGGAAAAGTGTCTCTAAAATAGCAATTTGATGTAGCATGAGTTCTACTCATGTAAAGGTACACGGTCCATCTGAAAGGTTTGCTGGAAGGTAAGTGAAAGTCAGAGTTCCACACGAAAAAACACAGACAGTTAACTGTTAAGGTTGCATAGTTCCGGTGGAAGAATGTAATCAAACAAGTTGAAATTTAACTGAGGGCGCCAGTTGCGCAAAATGGATCCATGATGCTTGCACTTTACTCAATCATGTTCAGGTTGGGGATTCGGTCCCTCCCCCGACCCCACACGCACACACCCGAAGGGAGACCACACAGCACACTCAGGGTCAGTGGTGAAACGTGGTAGGATCTGCAAAAGAAAAAAGTCTGACTTTTCTTGCAAATAACATTTGTCATCTGAAATGTGCCCTTCCTCTTCCTTTCCCTGTTTTATAAACAGCAGGATGCTTCTGGGGCCCTTTGTTATGATTTCTGCAGGTTTTGGAGGGTCACTTGGGGATTCAACCCACACCTCAGCACTGAGGTTTTTATCTGCTGCACCACAGCTTCCCTTTCCTTGCACTGTCAGAAGGGCTGGGGCAGACTCCTTCTTTACCAAACCTCCATTCACTGCACTTTTGACAAGTTGGGCCATGCTGTCTCCAGTTTGAATGAATGAATCAGATTCTTTTCTAGGTATCAGCATAGTTTTGATTTCTCCTTGGTAATCTGCAGCAATCATTCCCCCTAAAACCTGATCAATTTGCCATATCTGTCCTGGTAACTTTCCTCTCTCCAATTGATCTTTGACTATTTATGAGACAGATTGCTCTTGTGCGTGCTGCACAGTTTTTATCAAATCTAGGGGAATGTGCATCTCTCTCATCTCTGCCCACCTGTAAGTGGCTTTTTCTCCCAGCTGTCCATATTTCTGGTGCACCCACTTAGCCATCCCCACTAGGTCAGAATTCTGGATGGACACTGCAGACTCTGAATTTTTCTCATTAACATCTGCAAGGGAATTGAACCAGTTATGTACAAGCCATGTGGAAAACCAAACGGCTAAACCATTGGCAGTGAACCAAGAATCAGTGTAAAAATGACACATCTCAAGCAGCTCTTGCTTTAAAGTCTGACACACATTGTACAACACTGTTTCTTCTCCTGTGCTAGACAACAGCTTTTCAGTCAATGAATCATTAGTCAAACAAACATGCTTTTTATCCTCAGGGGACACGAATTCAAATGGTGCACTCAGTTTCACTGGTGACTCTTTTACATGTGGTACTCCCTGCACCCTCTCCACATCCTGAAAAGAGGCTTGTGACACCTGTTCATGTAGGGCTGCAGTGACTCTAGCCCTGTCTTGCAGGGCCACTCTTTTCTTCCCCTGTTCCTGATTTACATGTAAATTAGTGTTTCCCTCTTGCACTGCGCAGAAACCTAAAGTCTGAATTATTTCATTTGCCAAATTACAAGCGCGCAGCTGCTTATATTTTTTCCTAGTGACTTTATACCGAAGTGTTAAGATTTCACTCAGATGAGGGCTATACTGTTTCCAAAAATCAAACAAGCAAATGAAACTTGGTGTCTCTTGCTTAGTGCAAACAGTAAGAAACTCTAAAATCTTTTGTTTTACTTGTGCCAGTAACTGCACATTTTGTGACGGTCTGTAAATAACATTCTGAGCTGTGTTATCAGTATTATCAGTTAAGGAATGCACTTCAACTGCCAAAAACTGAGGGGTGTTTTGTTTTATGCCCGGTACACACGAGGCTCAGACTGGCTCACAGCTGTCTTAACCCCCTCATTACTGGAATGGGAAAAGCTAGATTCTTCTAAAACAGCAGTTTTATAGATTTCAGCATTATCTTGCATTAATGTGTTCTGGCTAATTTGCTCACGTAAATTCTTATTTTCATGTTCTAACTGCCTACATCTCTCCTGCATTTTTCTGTAAGCAGATACAAGCATCCAAACCTTTCTTTCAAGAACAAAAGGAACATCATTGCTTTCAAAAGGCACATTTTCTAAATATGCTTTATCACAGAAAGAAAACATGTTTCTCACAGCACCATCAGGCCATTTCACTTCACATGCATTTTCAAACATGGTCTGCCGTGCTTCTGTAATTCTCTAAACAACAAAAAACAATTACAATTTTAAATAGTGTACTAAGAAATCTCTAATTTCCCGACTCTGAAAACTGACGACTAAGCCATAATGTTCTGCTTTCCCTCTTATCTCATATCCGACCTTACAGAACCTCTCTGGAATGCACTTCTGAGTTTAAAGAAGACATTTATTGTTATTAATTCTCCCCCACCCACAAGTTCCTGAGAGATGAAATTAGTAGATTGGAAGCACACCTTCAAAAGTAGTCGCAGCAATGAAAGCAAAATACATCAAAGTACTTCTTAGTTGCAATGTACACAGCAAATATAGCTGAAGACATTTATAGCATAACTTCAAAGCAAAGCATAAAAGTCAAATTCATCACCGTATGGGCAAGGCAGTAGGGCCTATACTCAGCTTCATCTTTTTAGGGTCTGCAAGTTGATGACTCTGGTCAACTGCGAGAAAGAGATTCTCTACCCAAACGGGAGACGGGCAACTGACATCTAGTTCCAGTCTGAAGTCAAGCAGATTCAAATCTAACTCACTGTAGCCCAGAGTCATCATTAAAAGCAAACAGTGTGAGAGCCAAAGAACCTTGGAGAGGGGCCAATTCTCCTGAGCTCCCCATTCTGAGACTGGATTGCGAGGTAAACACAAAATCTACGTGCTCTTATCAGCTAAGGTCTGGTGTGAAGAAAACAGCTTGGTCCATCTTGTGGAAAAACACAGCTTGGAAAAACAGAGCTTATCTACAATGTCTCAACTGCAATGTCTAACCCCACGCTAAAGCCAATAGGCAGCTAACCTAAATATCAAATGTAATGTCTAATGTCATGTCAAAGCCAATAGGCAGCTAAGCTGAATACAGAATGTAATGGCTAATGTCATGTCAAAGCCAATAGGCAGCTAAACTGAATGCAGAATGTAATGTCTAATGCCATGTCAAAGCCACTAGGCAGCTGAACTGAATACAAAATGTAATGGCTAATGCCATGTCAAAGCCAATAGGCGGCTAAACTGAATACAGAATGTAATGGCTACCTCCATGTTAAAGCCAATAGGCAGCTAAACTGAACAAAACATATAGGCCCTCATTCTGACCTTGGCGGGCAGCGGAGGCCGCCCGCCAAAGTCCCGCCGTCAGGTTACCGTTCCGCGGTCGAAAGACCGCGGCGGTAATTCTGACATTCCCGCTGGGCTGGCGGGCGGCCGCCTTCAGGCCGCCCGCCAGCCCAGCGGGAAAGAGGCTTCCACGATGAAGCCGGCTCGGAATCGAGCCGGCGGAGTGGAAGCTGTGCGACGGGTGCAGTTGCACCCGTCGCGTATTTCACTGTCTGCCAAGCAGACAGTGAAATACTTGTAGGGGCCCTCTTACGGGGGCCCCTGCAATGCCCATGCCAGTGGCATGGGCACTGCAGGGGCCCCCAGGGGCCCCAGCGACCCCCCCTACCGCCATCCGGTTCCCGGCGGTCGGACCGCCGGGATCTGGATGGCGGTAGGGGGGGGTCGGAATCCCCTCGGCGGCGCAGCAAGCTGCGCCGCCTTGGAGGATTCAATGGGGCGGCGGTACACTGGCGGGAGACCGCCAGTGTTGCCGGTCCGACCGCGGCTTTACCGCCGCGGTCGGAATCCCCATTGGAGCACCGCCGGCCTGTCGGCGGTGCTCCCGCGGTCCTCCGCCCTGGCGGTCTTTGACCGCCAGGGTCAGAATGACCGCCATAATTTGCTACTGGTGAACTAATATGCGCAGTGGTGAAACACAAAGTCATTGGTCAAACACAATTCATAGCATCACAGTCCCGTCATTGCAAGGGAGCTCCCATCAGAGGAGGAGTCAGTGTCGCTGGTCTCAGCTCCTGTCCCCGCCGTGGAGCTCCCCTCGTCCTCTGTCCCACTGGTGAATTCCGAGTCCGTAGTCTCACCCTCCAGGGCCATGTCGGATGCAGCTCCCTCCTGCTCCCGTGGCACAGCTCCTCCGCCTGATGATGCTAATGCACACAAGAACATGGAGACCACAAAAAGGGGGGGAAAGAAAGTAGAAAGACATGTTCAGTGCATGCAATACCGCTACCTTTGGCGGACACTACAGACACAGCAGCCCTCTGCACTACGCCATGCACTTAGAGTTCCCTAATTAATCACAGGGCCATGGGGTACAAGGCCTATGCCCGATTAGTGCACACATGGAAGTCACAGGAGCCTGACTAGTGGTAGATGGCTCTTACCACTGGTGGAGATGGGGTGCCACTGAGCCTGCCTCACAAAGGGCCCTTGCCTGCAAAACTCACCGTGGCCTAGGGTAACCCACTGCCCACCTCGCCCACCCAGACACCTCCCATGCGAGCTGAATCAGCTGAATGAGATTGTACTCACCCCCTTGTGGCTGCTGTGATGCCCTCAAGCACCCATCCAACTCCGGATACGCCACCGCCAGGATCCAGAACATCAGGGGGGCCATGGTGCGACGGGCACCCCTTCCACATTGGGAGGCCATCCCCAGCTGGGCCTCCGCCGTCTTCTTGCTCCAGCGGCGAATGTCCTCCCATCTTTTACGGCAGTGGGTGCTCCCTCTGTGGTGGAGATCCAGGGTCCGGACTTCCTTGGCGATGGCACACCAAATATCCTTCTTCTGGTGGGTGCTGACCTAGAGGAATAGTACAGGGGAAAAGGAGAAAATATAACCGTCCGGACCATCACTGTCATTGGCCCACGTTCCCATCCTTGCCCTGACGCACATACACTCACCGTCGTTTCATGAACGCCTCATCCCCCCCCCCCATCTCTCATCCACACCACTCCAAACAGGCATTGCCCATACAGCATGCTCACAGTGTACTCACCTGTTTGTCTGGAGGACCGTAGAGTAGCGTGTACTGGGGGAGGACCCCATCCACTAGTTTCTCCAACTCCTCCGAAGTGAAGTCAGGGGCCCTTTCCCCAGACACTGTAGCCATTGTCGCTTCCTGACTGAGGTCACAGCAGCACTAGCAGTGTAGGCCCTCTCCTGTGGAAGATCAGGTATCAAGTGAGTGAACGGAGAGAAAATGGCGGTCACGTTCGCGGCGGTGCGTACCGTCACCGCCGGCGTACATCGTCATTGGCTCCTGCGACCCATAGGGTCCAATGTTAACCAATGCAGGATTGCGCCGCGGTCTTCGACCGCCTACCGCGATGGTGTACAGCGCCAGCACAGTTACCTCATATCCCATTGTCCCACCTTACAGGTCAGGCAGCCGCCATTTCAGGGGGCCACATGGCATTAATTTTAAATGCGTCACACATATCTAGGCCTTGCATACACACTAAGACAGGCACATAGCGGATTGACAAATGTGTGGAATAAAGTTGTGTTTTTGTACCTCAGTGTTGGCTGACCCTCTGCTCGCTGTTCTCATCCATAGAGCACTACCGCTGGGGCAGGTGAGGAGATGGCGGCATCCTCCGGTGACAGACCGCTGGTGGACCTGTCGACAATGGAAGAGCGACATGTAATTGTCACCTACAGACTTGACTGTGCCACAATCCATGAACTGTGTGCCCAGTTGGCGCCAGACCTGATGTCAGCTATCCGCCATCCCACAGGTATCCCCCCTCTACTGCAGGTCCTGTCAGTACTCCATTTCCTGGCAAGTGGGTCTTTTCAAACGACAGTGGCCATAGCATCAGGGATGTCCCAGCCAATGTTCTCCAACGTGTTGTCCAGAGTGTTGTCTGCCCTGCTGAAACACATGCGCAGCTACATAGTTTCCCTCAGGTGGAGGATTTGCCCACATTGAAAGGTGACTTCTATGCTTTGGGACATATCCCCAACATCATAGGTGCCATTGATGGGACACATGTGGCATTGGTCCCCCCACAGGAGTAAACAGGTGTACAGAAACCGGAAGAGTTACCATTCTATGAATGTGCAGATGGTGTGTTTGGCTGACCAGTACATCTCCCATGTGAATGCCAAGTTTCCTGGCTCAGTGCATGACGCTCACATTCTGAGGAACAGCAGCATCCCTTCTGCGATGGGGCAACTCCAGAGGCACCGTGTGTGGCTATTAGGTGAGGACATGGACTCTATACAGTGTGAATATTTGTCTGGGTCTGGTGTTGTCCGTAAGGGTTAGTGTGTGTCTAACAGTTCTCCCTCGACATTTGCAGTTGACTCTGGCTACCCCAACCTGTCATGGCTACTGACCCCAGTGAGGAATCTCAGGACAAGGGCAGAGGAACGCTACTATGAGGCAGATGGGCGAACTAGGAGGGTTATAGAGAGGACCTTCGGCCTCCTGAAGGCCAGGTTCAGGTGCCTCCATATGACAGGTGGTTCCCTATTCTACTCACCAAAGAAGGTGTGCCAGATCATCGTGGCCTGCTGTATGCTGCACAACTTGGCTTTGCGACGACAGGTGCCTTTTCTGCAGGAGGATGTCCTGAAGGAGGTGTTGTGGCAGCTGTGGAGCCTGTGGACAGTGAAGAAGATGAGGCATAAGAAGAGGACATAGACAATAGAAACACCGTGATTCATCAATACTTCCAGTGAGACACAGGTAAGAAGACATTACTGCCTCCTACATCTGATACACTTGTTCTACCTCTCATCTATCTGTCACTTTCACCCAGTGTATGGACCCTGATTTGTCACTTTCCCTTTCGATTTCACAGATGTGGGTCCCACTGTGTGACCTCTGCTATGTTTCCTCATGGACTAGAGCTGTGTGACATAGGTATGTTGACAATACAATGGACATTGCTATTTCCCTAAGTTATTGCAAATACACATTTGTGAAAGCAAAGTGCTAAATAGTGGGGGGTTGTAAAATGGTCAGGGGTGATGGTGGAGGAATGTCCATGGCAGAGTCCAGTCTATTAGTCTCACAGGTGCATTGTCCAAAGCGGCATAGGAGGTGGAGCTGGGGCAGTTTAAGGATGGACAGGGTGACAAAGTGGGACAGAAGGATGACAATCAGGGTGGTCTCATTTCTTGGCGGGGGTCTTGGCATTGTTCTCTGTCTTTGTCCTGGATCTCAGGGAACGCTTGCATGGTGGTTCTCCATCTGCAGGGGGTGGGGTGCTGGTGTCGTGGTCCTGTGGTGGTGCCTCCTGTCCACTAGCGCTGGCGGAGGTGGTGGGCAGTTCATCGTCCAGGCTAGTGTCAGGGGCCACTTGTTGTGCCACAGTGTCCCTCCTGGTGTTCACGAGTTCCTTCAGCACCCCTACAATGGTGCCCAGGGTGATATTGATGGATTTGAGTTCCTCCCTGAACCCCAAATACTGTTCCTCCTGCAGCCGCTGGGTCTCCTGAAACTTGGCCAGTACTGTTGCCATCGTCTCCTGGGAATGATGGTAGGCTCCCATCATGTTGGAGAGGGCCTCGTGGAGAGTGGGTTCCCTGGGCCTGTCCTCCCCCTGTCGCACAGTAGCCCTCCCAGTTCCCCTGTTTTCCTGGGCCTCTGTCCCCTGAACTGTGTGCCCACTACCACTGCCCCCAGGTCCCTGCTTTTCTTGGGTTTGTGGGTTAGCCTGGGTTCCCTGTAGTGGTGGACACACTGCTGCTTGGCGTGTCCTGGGGACAGAGGTATGGGCCCGCTGGGTGGGTGCTGTGCTGGATTTCCTGAGGGGGGAGGCTCTGTGGTGGCTTGTGCCAGTGTGAGGGGAACCGACTGTCCCGAGGTCCCAGATGGGCCGGGCTGGTCATCTAGATCCAGTTGGACAGAGCTGCTGTCATCACTGTGGGCCTCTTCTCTGTGTGGAGTGGACATGTCTGGAACCTCCTGTCCGGTGACGTTGGGTAGGGGTCCTGCAGGGGTGTAAAGGCATGATTATTGCATCTGTGTGTGCCATGGTGTGCAATGGGTGGGTGACCCTGTACCCCAGTGCTTGCATTCCTGTGTAGGACCTTGTGTGCTAATTGTTTAGGGGTCTGTGTGGGTATGTGTAGTGTACATGCTTTGGTGATGGGTGTCCATGGTTTGTTGTTGCATGCAGGGCTTGGTGTTGGGATGTGTGGTTTGTGATAGTGGGACATATGTGAGGAGTTGGAGTGATGGGGGTGAGGGCGAGGGTGGGGGTATGTGATAGTATGCAGGTGGGGTGGGCGATGTAATAGTTAAGATTTGACTTACCAGAGTCCATTCCTCCAGCTACTCCTGTGAGGCCCTCAGGATGCAGTATAGCCAAGACCTGCTCCTCCCATGTTGTTAGTTGTGGGGGAGGAGGTGGGGGTCCGCCGCCAGTCCTCTGAACCACAATGTGGTGTCTTGAGACCACAGAACGCACCTTCCTCCGTAGGTCGTTCCACCTCTTCCTGATGCCATTCTGTGTTCTTGGGTGCTGTCCCACTGCATTGACCCTGTCCACGATTCTGCACCATAGCTCCATCTTCCTAGCTATGACGGTGTGCTGCACTTGTGATCCGAATAGCTGTGGCTCTACCCGGATGATTTCCTCCACCATGACCCTGAGCTCCTCCTCAGAAAACCTGGGGTGTCTTTGCGGTGGCCATGGGGTGGTGTGGGTGATGTGTGAGGTGATGTGTGTTGTGATGTGTGGGGTGATGTTTAGGGGTGTGTGGGGTTTTGTGCGTGGATGTGTATGTGTGATGGTGTTGTGTGCCTCTGTATGCTGGTGTTGTCTGTGCTGTCTCTCTGGCCTTCGTCAAATTTTTGGTAGCAAGGGTTTGTGGGTGATGTGGGCGGGTGTTTTATATTGTATTGGGTGTGTGGGAGTGGTGTGTGTATGTCTATCAGGTGTGTGTATTTTGGATTGTCCAATGTGGTTGTGTTTTGTGAATATGTGTGTATTTTGAGCACGGCGGTGTGTACCGCCAATGGTTTACCGCGGTTGAAAGACCGCCGCGTGGATTCATGGGTCGTGATAGTGTGGGCATATTCCTGTTGGCGTGACGGTGGAGGTTTTGTTATCGCCAGTTTATCACTGACCTTTGGTGTGGCGGACTTGTGTGGGTGTCTAGATTTTGGCAGATTTCGAGCTGTGGGTCGTAATAGCTGTGGCAGAATTCTGCGGCCGCTGCAGTGTGTTGGCGGTCTTCTGCACGGCGGTAAGCGGGATTTACCGCCAATGTTGTAATGAGGGCCACAGTCTCTAAACTGCCTACTAATAAATGTTCAAGCACTCTCTGAAAACAAGCACCTCATCTACGACGTACTGACTGACACACAACCTGACTTACTCTTCACAACTGAATCATGGTTAGACGACATGGCTCCAGTGTTGCATGAAGCAGTTCCTCCAGGCTATTGAACTATCACACAAAATCATATAGGCAAAAGAGGAGGTGGACTAACCGTTATATTCGAGCAAACAATAAATCTCACCAAAACTGATGACATTCCCATACAATGTTGTGAGGCCCTCATCACCAGATTCAACCCTACACCAACTTCCGCCTGTAACGTCCTCCTCCTTTACACACCTCCACCTAGCAATGCAACATACCCAGACATGTTTCTAGACGCAGTTTCAAACCTTTTAACACTATACTCCAACCTGTGCATTCTTGGTCACCTAAACATCTGGTTTGACAAACCCAATTAGCCCCATCCAAAAACTATCATCACTGGCCTAGACACTTTGAACCTACATCAGCTCGTACACAAACCTACACACATCGCTAGACACATCCTAGATCTCCTTTTTGCAAATCCATAACTAGTTACCTTTCAAATAATTACTCCAGTAACATAATTGGACCACCATTTGGTAGCTTTCTAAGATAAAAAAACACACCAAGACCACCTTACATGCATCCACCTATTGACAATGGAAAAAACTCAATTGTTAATGCTTAGGAACACAACTAACACCCAACACAGATCTAGAAACTATGAATTCAGTTCAAAAACTTTGAGAGGCTACAGGAAGCTTTTGATTTCCTGTTACCACTAAGAACAACAAAACAGGACAAAAGAGAGAAATGCAGAGCTAAAAAAAGATAAAACAACAAATTAGAAGGCTGCAACAAACCTGGTTCAAACCAAACAGAAAGCAATACAAACTTCACCTACACAAATTTAAAAGAATATACAAATCAACAATCGAAAAAGCTAAAAAGAAAAGGTACTATTCAGATAGAATTCAAAATTGCTAAATGTGCAAATAAAGAATTCCTATAAATTCTCACCAAATTTCATAAACCTAAATGCACAGAAGGAACTCATCCCATTACTCAAGAATTCACGGACAAACTGGCAAATCATTATACAACTGAAGCGGACATGTTGGACTCCTATTTAAAACAAAGGAAATCTACCAACACCAACCCACTTCTAAAAAAAAACCCTCCAAGAGTAAGCTAACCCAGCCTCTGCATTCCTTCAGACAGATATCACAAAGTGAATGTATGGATCTGGTCAAAGCAAGCAGGCCTTCCGGCTGTACTTCTGACTAGTGTCCACCACAAATTTTCAAGAACATTCTTTTATCTACCTCTGCTGCCACACCTGTAAGAATCATCAATAACTCTTTAACTGTAGTGATTTTTCTAGAAGATCTAAAAAAAAGTCATGCATTACGCCCTTCATTAAAGAAAACAAACCTGGACCTGCTGCCCCCAAAAACTGCAGACCAATTACAAATGACCCATTCCTGGGCAAACTGACAGAAAGAGCAGCATTTGCCCAGATGTCTCTGTTCATTTAAGACAACTCCATACTTCCAGACTACCAAACTGGATTCTGCCCAGGTTAAGGCACAGAATCTGCCCTCACCCCCATCTGGGATGACCTTAAAAACACAGTAGACCGGAACAGAGTTGCTATACTACTTCTCTTGGACCGCTCAGCTGCCTTTGACACAGTTGCCAATGACACCCTAATCCAAAGACTCTATGAAGCTGGCATGAAGGGGACTAATCTCGGCTGGATCACATCCTACCTTCCAAACAAATGTCATCCATACTCCCCCTTTCTCATCCAAACCGTACTTCACAAAAGCAAGGCTCTATCATCTCACCCATGCTTTTCGACATATACATTAAGTCATTACCAACAAAGATCAATGAATTTCAGTTCACATGCTACAACTATGCAGATGACACACAAGTACTCCTTAAACTGGAAAGCCCTAAAGACATTCGAAACTCAAAAATCTTCAGTTGATCAGTGGATGACATGGAGCCATCTCAAAATGAATGCTTCGAAAACGAAAATATTCACATGCGGTGATTGGAAAAATTATGTATATATATTTCCACCCAAAGTCCACGCTACGATCTCTCTTATGCTGCCTAAACTTGATTACGCCAATAACCTCTGCCACAGATCCTCTTTACCAACTATGAAAAGACTACAACGGATACAGAACTCTCCTGCCAGACTACTCCTACATGCAAAGCCACAAGCCCACATCTCCCCTGCCTTGAGAGCCGTACATTGTTTACCGGTTGGCAGAAGATCCACCTTCAAGCACCTTTGTATCACCCACAAAGAAATGTATGGAACAGGATGCCTTTCATCAGGAATAAAATCACCACATACATTCAACAAAGGAACCTCTGTTCAAGATTAGCACTGCACCTCAAAACCCCACCATACAAGAAAAAGACCACAGGTGGTACATATTTCTCTGTTCTAGCAGCCAAAAACTGGAATTCATTACCCTCAAATATAACTTTTGGGTTCTGGAATAGCGCACTATTCGCCAAAAAGTGCTTCAACGCCTTGTCACGGGGTCATAAGCGCTATATAAATACAATTACAATTACAATTGTGTAGGGTTTGCCTATCGAGTACATGTATAGTTATAAAACTAAGTACACTGCTTTTTCATATAACTATTTATGACATTACCAATTATGTAAACCGAAAACAGCACAAGGACATTGCTTTTTAAAATGAAAACAATCAATGTTCCTTAAGAAGTGAAACGAAATAATGGATTCTGAGACGGGGCCATAGGACCATGTAAGGTCCTCCCTAGAGAAGAAAAGAACTGAAGACAGGTTTTGTGAACGAGTTCTAACAGCTGCCGAAGAGGGCGGCACACAAGACGGAATCTTTAATCCACTTTCGGAATAAATACTGTGTGAAAAAGTCTCAGTCTCGGGACCACGGCCTTTGAAATCCGCAAGTCCCAGAATGTGAGAACCAGGCAGGTGATCTATCTGCAATTAAGTGGATCAAATCCGTTTGCCAATCGAGGTCACATGACCGTCTCCCGCTGGACGCCTCCCAGACTTGCATTGACTTGCGATTTTTGGCTCTGGCTGTTAAATGTTTGCTTTGAAGTGAGAAGTCGCTTCGTTGGAGGTGTAATATTTACCGGGCCAAGAAATCACGTTGGTGCTGGGCCGAGGTTTTGGCTGCTTGTATTATGTGCCAAAATGCAATCTGTGTACTGTCAGATTATCACAGCGATGTACACAGGCACATACTCTTCACGCAAATAGAAAACATTCACACTTATTACATGCTGTCCAACCACGTTGACAGCGTTGGCGCTGCTATCAAAGTTACATCACCCAAGTCGCCAAGCAGGAGAGTGGTAAATATGTGGTATCGGGTCGGCAGCTGTGACGTTTGGAACCCACTGGCGCAAATATATCACTAAACCATGGTGTGTGGTAGCACATTGCCGTTTAGAGACAGAACATTTTCCGTTGAAATGACCGCTACATTTGCTGGTAAAACTGCAAAGTCAACAAAAGAGAGTTTGTGGAAATCTGTTCTCAGAGAATAATGATCATTTGCACGTCACTGAGGAGTGTCTTGACTTGTTTTGATCCTATTAAAAATGTTTGTTTCCATCACACTTCAGATTCACAGAAAAAACAATTCATTTGTGCTTTCTTAACTGCTGATACATTTTGAAATATTTGTGTAGTTCATTTGCAGGTTTTTCAAATGTATTTTTTATAGCAAAAACAGCATCCCTTTGCTCCCTGTACTATATCAAGATTTTCACATATTTCACTTTAAAAACATTATCTCACTTTATATTCAGAGAATGAAAAGTAAACAACGTCTATGTTAAGCAAAATAAGTAGCAATTTGCCAGCAGACCTGGCTTGGAATTTGACCTTTGTCTTTGAACGCTCAGCAAACAGACACAAAAAGGCATCTTTCTTGCTCATTCACCTACTGAACTCTACCATAGTTATTTCTGGGGCTGCTGCATCATCCCCATACCCACCTCCCTCCTGCGCCTATGTTTGGAGTGGTAGGTAAATGATATATTTTAACAAGTAGGGCAGTTGTGGATTTTCCTGTCAGTTCTCAGTTTGTTTTTCAGTTCCGTTTGCAAATTGATTTTCAGGTTAATTTTCTTTGTGTTTATTCACTCACCTTTGTCCCGTTGCCCCACCCCCTAACGTGGACGTCCTCTTCTGTGGGGTCTGGTCAGTCCGTGTAGCTTCTGGCCTCTTTATTCCCAACTACGGGCGCTTGTCCTCTCAACGAGTGTCCTCGTGTTCAGTGTTGCAGCTCCCTGGTTACCAGACGTTCACACGCAGGATATGTCACAATGGAGAATCTTTCGCGTGCCATTATTATTCACCATTTTGTGGGCCATACTATGTGTATCCAGGCTAGGGAGGGAGCAGCTCGAGAGACTGACGTATTCCAATTTCGTGATGAGGACTCTGATTAAGTAATTAAAACATATCGAGAAGAGTACCTCAAGACAACCTTGTGCTCCCTTACATGCTTCCTTAAATGTGGTGTCTATTTTTCTTTCCCACGTTTTGGCGTAACTCCCCTTTGCAGTTTCAGTGTAAGGTAAGTCTCATGACAGTAGGTGTAGGGCCTGTGATAATAAGGGTTCCATTCACATAGCTCTGCAATCAATGTTTTATCACTGAAGTCAGAGGGTTTGTGAGAAATCCAACTGCCGCACAAAGATCAAGTATAGCAAATGAGCCACACCAGTTCAGCGGGAGACTGATAAGGCCAGTGGTTTCATTTTGGATCCCACTGTTGCAAATATATTACTAAAACATGGTGTGGTAGCACACTGTCCTGTACAGAAAGCCATTTCCCCATTGAAATGACTACAAAATTCGCACGGACATGCAGTTTTATTGACAAAACTCTAAAGCACACTAACAATAATGTGGAAATCAAGTTTCAACAAATAGTTATAATTTGCACATCATTAAGTAATGTCTTGATTTACTTTTGTCCTATTAAAATGTCTGTTTCCACCACACTTTAGAATTGCAAAAAAGTGCTTCATTTGTGCTGTCCTATCTGCTATGTTTTGAAATATTTTTACAGTTCGTTTATAGGTATTTAAATGTTGTGTTGTAAAAAAAAAAACTGGCATTCATTCCTAAAGCGTTTCCTTTCAAACTCCCTGTGTCCCAGCAAGACTGTCAGTTCGCCTTAATAAATCCTGTAACTTTGCAGTCATCAAGAGAAAAGTAAACACCAATCTACAGCTTGAAAACAATAAGCAGCAATTTGTCTGAAGGTACAGCCTGACATTTGTCCTCTGTCTTTGAATGCACAGCAAATGTGACCAGATGAAAATACAATTAAAGGCATCTTTAATGCAAATGCTGCAGCACCACTACCTACAGTGCCTATGCCTGGACAGCGGTAGGAAACCTTTATGCTGCTGAAGCCCCAGCTACTACTATGAATGTAGGCTAAAAGCTCAGTATAAGTAGTGGTCTGAGAAATATTTCTCTGAAAAGTAAAACTGGCAAAATATGCTTTTTTATTCCACGGCAAATCGAAATTGATAAACTAGTTGACATGGTTGGAGATTGGGGCTCACTCAAAGAATAGCTTTTATTAATATTGGAGACAACTCTAGCCATGACAACTCCATAGGACAAATGATGGTTATTCATTATGTTTGAGAGTGACTGCTATGAATGTTCCTGGATTTATTTTGTTTGAATCTCTTTATTGGTATATTGCATATATGGATCTGTTATATCACACAATTACAATATCACTGTTTTAACCGGTGCAGATTGCGGCGTAAGACAGGACTTCTATGGTCGTGTGAGAGGTAGAGCGGAACGTTGAGTAACAATCAGTGAATAATTTCACCAGTGTTGTGTGGACAGGTTGCATAGACGTGGAATTGTATAAATAACAACATAAAATTTAAGAAAAATATGACACAGTCGAGCACAGAGACCCTTGATCTACAGAAACAAAAACAGTGCACCCCGGATGAACCGCAAAGCAGGAATGCACCTACGATGTTTCCCAGTCACATTGAGTACACTTCAGGAAACACCTTAGGCTAGAGTGTAGGCATAGGGAATGTCTGTCATAGTCTATTGAAGCAGTGCATTAGGGGCATGGCATGGAAATCCACAAGTTGCCAGAGTCCTCAATTTCATGTGCTTGCCCATACTGAAATTGCATGAGGAGGGTGTCCCAGTGTGTGACTATGAGGTATTTACGGAGTCCCAGACTGTCCTTCCTATGCAATGTCACGATTTCCGCTTGCGTCGAATTGAGCATGTAGTGGTGCCATGCTAGGTAGCTCAGAGGACTGGGCAATTTCCACCTGCGTGTTATAAGTTGTTTGGCCATAATGAACCCTAGATCCAGAAAGGAAGAGGACGCCTTTTGCATTTTTTTCCGACTATATAGTTCCAGCAAATATGCATCCTAGTTGTAAAGGTTCTTGCGCCCGTGCACTCTGATAAAGTGTTTGTTATAGGGAGCCAATAGTTGTGTAGTTGGGGAGAGGCCCAGAGCATATGTAGGAGGTCAGCATCCACCCAATCATAGCGCAGGCAAGCAGCATCAGTCCATAGAAGCGATTTATGTTGGCCGGAGTAAGATACGCCCTATGTACGATAAATAGCTGCATGAGTTTAAACCAGGCATTACGAGGACGTGTTTAGGGCCCTCAAGCACCGCCAGCTATTTTCTGTTGGTATAGGGAGTGGGCAGCGTCCATGTCCCAGTGGAGGCGCAATTGTGCTAGTGAAGGAGCTGTGTGGCTTCGCTATGTCTCAGCAAGCCAGCTTATGAGGCGTCACACCGCCCCATGACATGTAAATGTTGAATTGTGAAGTGCGTCATGGGTTCAGTAGAGAGGTCTCCCCAGTGCTGTACTAGTGTAACATGTAAGGAGTTATGCATGAGAAATTGCCTCTGGGTAGGTTTTTCTCCATGGTTAGTACCCCAGAAGGAATTAAAGCGCCATCCCTATATAGATCCCTGGTCGGGTGTAGTCCTGCGACATGTCCTGTGTGTAATTCCTATATTGACGTGGGTCTCGTTGGTCTGGGTGTTCCCAGAAGTGGCAATTCCGGGGCATATGAAGGGACATGTTTAATAATGGAGAGGCAGCATCTAAAACATCGGTGCGCCGTACGTTGTAACAAGGGGTCGGGTGTTTGCGAGTGTGTGCAAGGGTGAAACAAATGTAACAAAGAAGTTAAGGACCACCCAGGTAACAATGAAGCAGTGTCCGTCAAATGTATTTCCACAAACCACCCGGCGATCCACTGAATCTGAGCCTCTAAATAATATTGCTCAAAGTTGGGGACAGCCAGTCCCCCTCTATCTGTGAGGAGGTGGAGTTTGGCAAGCCCCACCCTACACCTTGAGCCATGTCAGATAAATTCTCACACCTGCACGTCAAAGTCTCTGAAGAAAACAGCTGGTATATAATGAGGCAGGTTTACACAAAAGTACAACAGTCTAGGTAGGACCACCATTTTTATCAATGCTACCCTCCTGGCTACCGACAGGGGTAAAGTGCACCAGAAAGCCATCTTTGCTTTAGTAGAGGAAACTGCACGTTTGACATTCCCATCAAGAGGTCTGTGGTAGTGGAATAGACTTGGACACCCAAATAGCGAAATGTAGGTTGTTGCCATTTCAGGGACGCCCCCAGGCCACTACTGCGCGAGACCTAATCCATTGGCAAGAATGGAAACATGCAAGACTTCGTCTATTTCACTCCGAGCCCACATATTGTAGCAAATTACTATGGTCCGCATGTAGCAGGGTCAGGTTGAGTGCCACTGCATTAATTTTACTGTCTTGGGAGATCCTCGTGGTTTCTGGCATCCATTCGCCAGGATCGTATCCAGCTTGTCACTGATGTCATGTTTTGATGGGGGTTCGCCGACAGCGTCTGCGGCATGTTCCATCCGGTCCCACGAAGTGCAGGGCACCGCAGGAGTCCCCTGTGTAGCGGTACAGAGACGGCCAATCTAGGGGGCATGATACAGTGTAGGTCACAAGTAGTGTTTGGGGTCCACGTATAGTACGCAGTACGGGCCTGTAATACGGGTCTTCAATGTCTGCTTATATGTCGTGATCTGGCAGATGTAGCCAGCCCCTGCTGCACCCTCTCTCTCTCCCAGGCAGTCATGAGGGCCTGTATTGACTAACTCCTGGTATGGGGAGGGATTCCAATTGCACACTGTCGTCCGGTAGCACTGCTGCCACCTGCTCGTGCACTTATAGTTGCGGGCTCCCACCTGTGGTGAGCCTGTGTAGGATGGCCTCCAGCCGTCACGGGTGCGCCACACAAAAAGCACCACAAGTGTCCTCCAGATCTCAGAATGCCAATCACTCCTGCCCTCTAGCCAGGATTATCATCCAGGTTGCTGCCTCCTATGTAAGTACGCCCTTCTCACGGGGGGGGGGGGGGGGGGGGGGAGGGGGGCTCGCGGATCAGTCCAGTGGGCCCTAGCTGAAGTTCACCAGATAGGGCCGGCTAGCCCGGGCTTGGGGCAGCACCAATAGCAGGGCGGCCAGGCCCACCGTAGCACCATCGCAGCCTGAGGGGGCCACCATCCCAGAAGTCCACCATACTCCCCATTGCCCTCTGCACCCCAGTCTCCCTTGGGATGGTCGCGGGGCGGTTCCGTGGGCAGCTTACACAGAGCTACCCGGCCGAGCATGGCCATGTCAGCGACCCAGGAACACAAGATGTTCCGGGACGTCGAGCCCACCAAATCCCAGATGGGCTCCCAATCCTGGTGCGGCAGCAGCAGCAGAGGCATAGCCGCCACCTCAGTGCGCCCGCACCCCACCAGCGGGCGTCGATGTAATGTAGCACCACGCCCTCTGCTTTTATGATGGGTGACAATTAATGGCAAAATTCCACCTCTTGAAAGGGAACAGTAGTAAAGCCTTTGTTTAATAAGGGTTGGAGGTGTGACCGAGCCTTCTATCAGCTCCTCTCTTTGATGGATATGGCATCTAAGATGTTTGCCAATTGGTGTTATTAAGATTAAGAGAGTGGTCTCTGGAAAGTTCTAGGATTGCTATTGAGCAACCTGAGTTCCCACAGTGCTCAGTAAACCATTGGTCACTGTTTTCTGTTGGGGCATATGGCCTAGAAATCCCTTAATGTTAGCAGTGCTTTTCTGTTCATACATTGATTTTCCGGCAGCCTTTGATTCCGTGGACAGGATTTATCTCTGAGCCAAATTGAAATAACTGAATATTCCCAATGGGTTGCTATTTAGCATTCAACTTTTGCTTACAGAAACGTCAGCTACGGTGGAGATGTCCTTGAATGTCTAACTGCATGAACAAATCCTGATCCGAAATTGTTTGAAGCAAGAGTGCCCTGTGGATTCTCTCCTATTCTGTTTGTTTATAGAAGATTTTTCTGCTACAGTCCCTTTCTCCCAGGTTTTGGTGACAGGCAGGTTGTGTTTGTAGACACCCTGGTGACGATGGATCAAACATCAGTCGTATTAAAAAGAAACATTAATTCTGTACTCCATTACTGTCAAATGAATACATGGTTATTAATATTGATACACCAAGTTATGTGCTATGGAAAAAAGGCAACCCTTTACCCGGTTGCTTGATGATAACATTCGATATGTGGTTGATAGCTACCAGTATATAGCTTTGACATTTTCAAGCAATTTATCAAGGGACAACCATTGGTGAAAGGTAAGAAGTGTAAGACCCTTCAGCCTTAGTTTGGTTCAGTAACTTTCACAGTGAGGTTTCACTTCACCCTTTACTGAAAGCACGTACTGGTAAGTTAACTATTTTCTTGTGTAGATGTGAGATTCTACTGCTTGACAGCATTAATTCCCAGAAATGTAAACAAAAGTTTTAAAAAGCGTCCTAGAGCTCCTTAAGTTGACTTTGTTTCATTCAATGAGACAAGAGCTTTGCTCCTGGTTGTACATTGCGAAATAACACTCTTTAAATATTTTTTTTGTGAGGGACTCTTAGGCCCTCATTACAACCCTGGCGGTCGGTGTTAAAGCGGTGGTAATACTGCCAACAGCCCGGCGGTAAAAAAAATGGGATCATGACCACCGCGGAAATCATCAACACAGACAGCCACTTTAACACTCCGACTGCCATGGCGGTAGCTACAAACTCTGCGGCGGTCACCGCCAACAGACAGGCGGAAGACAATGTACAGCCCACCCCATTACAACCCGCCTATCTGCCAGCTTTTCCGGGGCAGTACCAACGCCATCAAAAGCACGGCGGAAACAGTGTTTGGAAGGGAAACCACTCACCAGTCGACACTCAACGAAGAACTAGGACGCCATGGAGCCCGAGCTGCAGGTCCTGCCAATGCTGGTCTACCTCCTCATCTACCAGGAACACCAAAGACGGCAGCGACGACGACGGTGAGTACTGCACCTAGTAAACAGGGGAGGGGGGGAGGAAAAAGAAAGTGTCACACACACACAACACGCAACATTCCCACCCCGCCCCCAACACCATACACACAAACAGATCCAACAACATTACATAAACACCCCGTAAACCCCTGGAAGAACGCAAGGACAAAAGGAATTGAGTCAAACCAGTGATATTTTAGAAATAGGCAGATATACTATAGATTTTGAAAAACAGTATTTACAAAAATATACAATATGTACAGAAGGCCGTACATTGTCCTTCACAAATGTTCCTGGCCACTGGGCCAAAAATCATGGGCCAAGCCAACACTTGACTTCTGCCTCAATACGGAGAGAACACTGCAGGAGCATCAGGTCGAAAACACACAGGCACCTCAGGGGGATGAGGAAGGGGGGGCACCTCAGCCGGAAGATGGTACTACGCCACTGCTCCTGGAGGGGGCTACATGCCCACAGCGATGTCCTGGGGAGTGCAAAGCCACAGTCTCTGTAGTGGGTGGGTTTCCCACTGCTTGGTCCTGGGGAGTGCAAAGCCACAGTCTCTCAAGTGGGTGCTTTGACCACTGCTTGGTCCTGGGCAGTGCAAAGCCACAGTCTCTCAAGTGGGTGCTTAGCCCACTGCTTGATCCTGGGGAGTGCAAAGCCACAGTCTCTCAAGTAGGTGCTTTGCCCACTGCTTGCGCCTGGGGAGTGCAAAGCCACAGTCTCTCAAGTCTCTCAAGTGGGTGGTTTGCCCACTGCTTGCTCCTGGAGAGTGCAAAGCCACAGTCTCTTAAGTGGATGCCAACTTCCACTGGTTCTGGAGGGGGCTTGGTGCCCAGAGTGCTTCATCCTGCCAAGGATAGGGTGAGTGGATGCATATCTCCAGTGGTTCTGGAGGGGGCTTTGTGCCCAGAGTGCTTCATCCTGCCAAGGATAGGGTGAGTGGATGCATATCTCCAGTGGTTCTGGAGGGGGCTTTGTGCCCAGAATGCTTCATCCTTCCAAGGATAGGGTGAGTGGATGCATATCTCCACTGATTCTGGAGGGGGCTTGGTGCTCAGTGATGCAGTACTTGGGGTGTGCCAGTTCACATTCCCTCACCTGGGTGTCTGAGGCACGAGATTTGCAGGGAACAGGTAGCATGATAGTTCATGGAGGCAGGGCTAGACTCCATCCTGCGGCACCTAAGCCTGCTAAGTGGTGGTAGTGCCGGTGCTGGTGGGGGTGCTGCCAGTGGTGGTAGGCTCCAGCCTGTCTCCTGCAGCCTTGGACGGCCGCCCACTAGGGCTGCTGGTGCTGGTAGTGGTCCTACTGTCGGTGCATGTGGCGGTGCTTGCGGTGGGGCATCTGGCAGTGCTGGCCGTGGTGCAGGTGCTGGTGCTGCCAGTGGTGGAGAGAGGCTCCAGCCCTTCTCCTGCAGCCTCGGACGGCTGCCCACTAGGGATGCTGCTGCTGACAGTTGTGGTGGCAGTGGCAGTGCAGGTGGCGGTGCAGGTGGCGGTGCAGGTGGCAGTGCAGGTGGCGGTGCTTGCGGCAGGGCTGCTGGCGGTGCTGCACGCAGTGCAGGTGACGGGGTTGGCAGTTCTGCTGGTGGGCACCAGGGCTTCACCTGACTCCTCGGTCGGCTTAAGTGCCTTGCCTTTGGTTTTCTGCCCCTTCTCACCGTGGCAGATGCTGTTGTGTCCTTGGCTCTGTCAGCTGGAATTTTGGAGGAGGCCTTGCTGGGTGGATCGAGCTCCTTGCCCTTGCTGCATGCTGTCCCCTTCTTCACCTTGGCAGGTGGCGGAATGGTTTGGTCCTTTGCAGGGGTTGGTGACACACTGGCTGTCCTGACGGTTGCCCCCTTTGAGCCTCTGGGAGTTGCAGGTTCCACAGTGGACGGTGACTTGGTGGCTGAGGTGCTGGCCTGGGTTCTGGACACTCTGGCCCGAGGGGAATGACGGGGGGAGGGGTAGGGAACAGGTCAATGTTTGCCAGGAAAAGTTTTTTAGACACACTGGGGTGGGAAGAGGGAGAGGGTTTGGGAGTGGAGGAAGAGGGAGTGGTTGTAGGAGGTGTCTGTCTGCTGAGTTTGGGTGAAGGTGCATGGGCTGGATGCTGTTGTGAGGTGGATGGCTGTTGGGTGGGTGGGTGCTTGCGTTTGTGTACTTTGGGAGGAGGGTTCACAGACACACTGGGAGAGGACACAGGGGACGTGTGCATAGTTGTGGGGGTGGTGACTGCCAGTGAGAGGTGAGTAGTGATGGGCGTGCTGGTGATGGAGGTAGTGGATGAGGATGTAGTGCATGCAGGTGTGAGTGGAGACGATACTGGGAGAGAGGTGGACGAGGAGGAGGAGGGGGACACAGTGGAAGCAGTGGCTGTTGGTGTGTCTGCATGGGTATGGTGCTTGTGTGAGTTCCTGTGGGATGATGTGTGGTGCTTGTGTTTGCCTGAGCCACTTCTGTGTGTTGATTTGGGTGGTTGCTGGTCTGAGGGTGTGCTTGGGATAGGCTGGGCTTGAGGGGATTGGGACTGGGTAGAGGAAGTTGGAGGGGGGGAGGAAAGACACAGGGACAATGGCTGCCATCAGTGCTGAGGCCAGAGCCTGAAATGCTCTCTGTTGGGCTGCCATGCCAGAGTGAATGCCCTCCAGATGTGCATTTGTTTGTTGCAAATGCCTCTCAACACCCTGGATGGCATTCAGAATGGTTGACTGCCAACAGTGAGGGATCTCAGGAGGTCAATAGCCTACTCACTGAGGGGGCAGGGCCTGAGGTGCCTGGGGTGAAGGAGATGCCCACCCTCCTGGGTGAGCGGGTACAGGAAACACGCTGAGGGGCTGCTGGGAGGGAGGTGCTGGTAGGGGGGCTGGCGGCTGTACCTGTTGATGGTGTGGATACAGAGGTGTTCGCCACCGCCAGGGAGCTTCCATCAGAGGAGGAGTCGCTGTCTGTGTTCTCCCCTCCTGTCCCCGTCGTGGTGCTCCCCTCGCCCTCCGTCCCACTGGTGCCCTCACCGTCGGTGGATTCGGCCTCCAGGCCCATTTGGGATGCAACTTCCTCCATCGCCGGTGCCTCTGCTCCTTTGCCAGATGATGCTAATGCACATAAGGACAGGGTGACAAAACAAAAACAGGGGGGGAGAGACAGAGGATACACTTGGTCAATGCCAGCAACACCACTACCGTTGGCGTACACAACACACAGGGAGCAGCCCTATGCACTAGCCCATGCCCAACCAGATACTAAGATAGTCAACAGCCCATGGGGTACAATGCCTAATGCCATCAGCTGCACCCCAGAAACCCACAGGACCCTGCCCAGTAGTAGATGCCCACTAACACTATTGGGGTAGGTGTGCTTCAGAGCCTGCCCAACGAGGGACCTACCCTGCCATCTTTGCCCTGGCCTAGGGGCACCCATAGCCCCCACCCAGGTAACTCTTAACGCACGCAAAGCAGGAGTCAGATTCTGTACTCACCCCCTTGTGGCTGCTGTGATGCCTTCAAGCGCCCATCCAACTTCGGATAGGCCACCGCCAGGATGCAGAACATCAGGGGGGGTCATGGTGCGACGGGCCACCACTTCCTTATTGGGAGGTCAGCCCCAGCTGGGCCTCCGCCGTCTTCTTTGCCCAGCGGCGCAGGTGCTACTACCTCTTGCGGCAGTGGGTGCTCCCCCTGTCAACGACCCCCAGGGTCCGCACCTCCTTGGCGATGGC
Source organism: Pleurodeles waltl (assembly GCF_031143425.1). NCBI lineage: Eukaryota > Metazoa > Chordata > Amphibia > Caudata > Salamandridae > Pleurodeles > Pleurodeles waltl. Next base: position 270,826,947 of record NC_090451.1, on the reverse strand, counting down.
ACGCCAAATACCCTTTTTCTGGTGGGTGCTGACCTGCAGGGAAAAGACAGCAGAAAAGGGAATTAGTCACCCGTCCGGACCATCACACTCATGGCCCACCAGATCCCTCCCATCCCCTGACGCACATACATTGACCACCTTAAATGCTGCATTCTGGCCCGGACGCCTCTGCCCCCCCACTACATGTGGCTTACATACAGCACTCCCTATATTCATGGCCCACACATCATGCTCACAGTATACTCACCTGTTTTTCTGGAGGACCGTAGACTAATGTGTACCACCAGTTTCTCCAACTCCTCCGCAGTGAAGGCAGGGGCCCTTTCCCCAGACACATGAGCCATTGTCGCTTCCAGACACAGGTCACAGCAGCACTTGCAGTGTAGGTCCTCTCCCGTTGAAGGCCAGGTTGCAAGTGAGTGGATGGGTAGAAAATGGTGGTGACGTCCACGGTGGTGCGTACTGTCACTGCCGGTGTACATCGCCATTGGCTCCTGGAACCCATAGGGCCCAATGATAACCAATGCAAAGTTGCGCGGCGGTCATCGACCGCCAACCGCGACGGCACACAACGCCAGCGCAATTACTTCCTCACAGGTCAGGCATCCGCCATTTCAGGGGGCCACAGGGCATGGCACCTAACTGCGTCACAGCAGACATTGGCACAGCAACTGATTTTCGGATTCACATTTTGTTTCTGTAAAGTAAAGAAATCAGCATTAGTGCAATAGATGTGGGAATATGACCCTCTGCTCACCGTTCTCTTCCATAGGCTTCAACCGCTGAGGCTGAATATGAGATGGCGGCATCCTCTGGTGTACAGACCCCTGGTGGACCTTGCAACAATGGAGGACAGACACACTATCATTACCTACAGACTTGATCGTGCCACAATCCAGGAACTGTGTGCCCAATTGGAGCTAGACCTGATGTCAGCTATCTGACAGACCACTGGTATCCGCCCTCTAGTGCAGGTCCTGTCAGTGCTCCATTTCCTGGCAAGTGGTTCCTTCCAAACAACAGTGGCCATGGCATCAGGGATGTCTCAGCCAATGTTCTCTAACGTGTTGACAAGAGTGTTGTCAGCCCAGCTGAAGCACATGCGCAGCTACATTGTGTTCCCCCAGCTGGAGGATTTGGCCACAGTGAAAGCTGACTTTTATGTCCTGGGTCATATCCCCAACATCATTGGTGCTATTGATGGTACACATGTGGCATTTGTGTCCCCCCGGAGAAATGAGCAAGCTTTCAGTATTAGAAAAAGCTATCACTCTATGAATGTGCAGATGGTGTGTTTGGCGGACCAGTACATCTCCCATGTGAATGCCAAATACCCTGGCTCTGTGCATGACGCCTTTATCTTGAGAAATAGCAGCATCCTAATGTGATGGGCCAACTCCAGAGGCACCGAGTGTGGCTAATAGGTGAGCCCAAGGTCCCCACCCAGTATACATTGGTGTATGGGTATGGGGTTGTCCCTAAGGGTGAGTGTGTGGCTAACAGGTATCCCTCAATATTTGCAGGTGACTCTGTCTACCCCAACCTCTCATGGCTACTGACCCCAGTGAGGAATGCCAGGACAAGGGCAGAGGAACGTTACAATGAGGCACATGGGTGTACAAGGAGGATTATAGAAATGACCTTCGGCCTCCTGAAGGCCAGGTTCTGGTGCCTTCATCTGACAGGTGGATTCCTGTACTACTCACCCAAGAAGGTGTGCCAGATCATCGTTGCATGTTGCACAACCTGGCCTTGAGACGCCAGGTGCCTTTTCTGCAGGAGGATGTGCCTGAAGATGGTCTTGTGGCAGAGGTGGAGCCTGTGGACAGTGAGGAAGAGGAGGCAGAGGAAGAAGACGTTGACAACAGGAGCAACATAATTCAGCAATACTTCCAGTGACACACAGGTAAGACATTGTACGTTCACTTTACATTTCAGTTATCTGTTGGATATTGTACAAGGCAGCCTCTTACCCTATGTCTATGGCCACTGACTGTACCCTTTGGATTTTCAGATCCCTGTGCCCCACTGTGGCTCCTGCTATGTGTACTGCTGCCCATCCAAAGGTCATTCCAAAGTATATTTCATTGTACATTTGAGTTGCAATGCTTTGATAAAGTTTTACTAATACATTTGTGAATCATTTGACAGACTCCAGATTTGTATTTGTTCCAAGGGTGTTTATTTAAGTACTCATAAGTATAGGGGGATGTGCAATGGGCTGGACTGATGGTGGAGGAAAGTCCAGGGTAGAATCCAGTTTCTTGGTATCACAGGTGCATTGTCCAAGGGGGCATGGTAGGTGGAGCAATGCAGTTCATGGTGGACAGGGTGACAGAGTGGGACAGAAGGGTGACAATCAGGAGAGTCTTGGCAATGGTCTCTGGCTTCTGCTTGGATCGCAGGGACCGTTTGCTGGGTGGTTCTCCTTCTGCAGGGTGTGGGGTGCTGGTGGCCTGTTGTTCCTGTGGCGGTGCCTCCTGTCCACTAGCGCCGGCGGAGGTGGAAGGCTGTTCATCGGTTTGGCTAGTGTGAGGAGCCTGTTGTTGTGCCACTGCCTCCCTCATGGTCTTGGCCATGTCAGCCAGCACCCCTACAATGGTGACCAGGATGGTGTAGATGTTTGTCAGGTCATCCCTGATCCCCAGGTACTGTCCCTCCTGCAGCCGCTGAGTCTCCTGCAGCTTGGCCAGTATCTGGCCCATGGTCTCTTGGGAATGGTGTTATGCCCCCAGGATGCTGGTGAGTGCCTTGTGGAGAGTGGGTTCCCTGGGCCTGTCCTCCACCTGTCGCACAGCAGTCCTCCCAGTTTCCCTGTTGTCCTGTGCCTCCATCCCCTAAACCGTGTGCCAACTGCCACTGACCCCAGGTCCCTGATCGTCCTGTGTTTGTGGGGTTGCCTGGGGTCCCTGCAGTGGTGGACACACTGCTGATTGATGTGTTCTGGGGACAGTGGCATGGGCCAGCTGGGTGGGTGCAGTGCTGGTGTTTCCTGAGGGGGGCGGCTCTGTGGTGGTTGGGGACTGTGACAGGGGAACCGACTGTCCAGAGGTCCCTGATGGGCCAGGTTGGTCATCCTGATCCAGGCGTGCAGAGCTACTGTCGTCACTGTGGGCCTCTTCGGGGGGGGGGTGGGGCTGGATGTAGCTGGCACCTCCTGTCCGGTGACGTTGAGTAGGGGTCCTGTGGGGATGCAAATGCAGTGTTAATGTATCTGCGTGTGCCATCTTGTGCATGGGTGTGTTTCCCTGTATGGTTGTCATTTCCCTGTCAGCTTGGCCTTGTGTGAGTGGTGATTTTATGGGCTGGGTGAGTCTCTGTGATGGGCATGATGTGGTGGTGGGTGTCCATGCAGGTCGGGGGTCAATGCTTTGGTGTTGCATGTAGGGCTTGGTATTGGGATGGGTGGGTTGTGATGGTGGGGTATGTGTGAGGTGGTGGAGTGATGGGGGTAGGGGTAGGGGTTTGTGATGGAATCCAGGTAGGGTGGGGGATAAAGTAGTAAGGATTTGACTTACCAGAGTCCAGTCCTCCTGCTACTCCTGCAAGGCCCTCAGGATGCATGATCGCCAAGACTTGCTCCTCCCATGTTGTTAGTTGTGGGGGAGGAGGTGGGGGTCCACCGCCAGTCCTCTGTACAGCTCCCTGGTGTCTTGCAACCACGGAACGCACCTTCCCCGTAGGTCGTTCCACCTCTTCCTGATGTCATCCCTTGTTCTGGGGTGCTGTCCCATGGCGTTGACCCTGTCCACGATTCTCCGCCATTGCTCCATCTTCCTAGCAATGGACGTCTGCTGCACCTGTGATCCGAATAGCTGTGGCTCTACCCGGATGATATCCTCCACCGTGATCCTTAGCTCCTCCTCTGAAAACCTGGGGTGTCTTTGGGGTGCCATGGTTGTGGTGTGAGTATATGTGTGAGTGTGTGTGGGGTGATGTGTTGGGGTGTGTAGTGTGAGGTGCGTGGATGGTGTATGGGTGATGGTGTTCTGTGCCTCTGACTGAGTGGGTGCTCCTGTCTTGAGTCTCTCTCAGTTAGCAATTTCTTTTTTCTTCGTGGAAGGGGTTGTGGGTAATGTGGGTGTGTTTTATATTGGTGTGGGTGTGGTGTGTGTATGTGTGTCTGGTGTGTGTAGTATGAATTGTCCAATGTGGTGGTGTTTTGTAAATGTGTGGGTATTTTGAGCGTGGCGGTATGTACCGCCAATGGTTTACCGCGGTTGAAAGACCGCCGCAGTGATTCATGGGTTGTGATACTGTGGGCTTATTCCTGTTGGTGTAACGGTGTAGGTTTGGATATCGCCATTTTATCACTGACCTTTGGGCTGGTAGACTTGTGTGGGTGTCTGTATAGTGGCTGATTTCTCAGTGTGGGTCATAATACCCGTGGCTTATTACCACCGAAGGCACGGTATGTTGGTGGCCATCAGCACGGCGGTAGGCAGCATTTACCGCCAGGGTTGTAATGAGGGCCTTGAATTGCAAAACTGCCTGTGATATGTTTAAAAGACATGGGGTTAGATGTATCAAAGGGTTTTACCCATTTTGTGCCTATGGGTCTATGGGAAAATGCTTTAGTACATATGTGCTATGGTGAGAAATCCCTGGTCTACTTTTAGCAATCTGGGACAGCTGGTCATCTTCTTAGAGAGGGTTGTGATTACCCCAAGGGCCTCGAAAGTGACCAGGAAACTGCTTCTCAAAAAATGCCACAGAAAAAAGATTCAGAGTAAACTACTTTTATTTGGTGCTCTGGAAAAAAGTTGATCTAACAAGAACGTTTACCATGTCAATTACTTGCCTTTGTTTGTGAGCACAACATTGCAGGACACTGTGGGTTTATGACATGCAATAGGGCAGATGAAGGACGATGCATTTCCAATAACTTTATTTTCTATTGTTTTTAAAATTGTGCCATTTATATCTCCTTTTATCGTTTTAAAATATGGTTGTAATAAGCACATGTCAACCATCGAGCTGGAGGGGAAAAGGGTGTAGTACCTGCTCTGGTTAGCAAAGGGATGTTTTAGTGTTATAGGCTTTCTATTTTATCGGCTTCTAGAACTTGTCTCAATAAAACGAATACATAAAAATTTTGAATAACCCAAGCTGGGCCTCCCTCATGTATGTCTATAATCCCGCGTTGTAGGTTGCCATAGTAGACAGTATAGACATTTAAGTACCTGTCTTCCTTTGCCCCCAGCACATCTCTGCACTGCTACTTCATCTCTACCTCCCTGTACAAGCAAGTGCAGTCAGACTATTGTGTGGCTGGTTCAGATTAACAAATCTTTGATGTAGCAAATGGGTTCCATTCTGTTAGACCATCCTTAGGGTGGTTTTAGCCCATACTTTTTGCCTTTCACCGCCTGTTTTTTATTGAATTTTACCAAGATAGCATGGCCAACCTGGCCAGGAGATACAAATGGAATAAGGCAATAAACAACATAAAATGTGCACAGTAAACTCCCCCCCACCCCACCGTGCTCCCTGCTTCCTGGTGGCAATGCTTATATTTCTCAGTAGGCAGTAGTTCAATGCAGCTCTTAATGTCTACCTGTCTGGCCACCATAAATTTGAATCTCTTCTGCAATACATGTGTTAATAGTTCAAAATTAATCCCCCTTAGTCTGCCCACCTCTGCCAGATTTTGCAGTGTTTCTAGGGGCATCCCTTTGCCGGATACACAGCAATCTCCAATCACATGCACCAATCCAGGCCCCGCTTACATACTTCCAGAGAAGCAAGATTTTCGGCCTTCCATGCCTGTGTGATGTCTCTCTTTGCCAACATTAGCCCCAGAATCAGAGGTGTCCTTTTATATCTATTATCCCCAAGCCCATTGGTGACATGTAAAAGAGTCAGTTTCAGGTCTAATTGGATCGTCCAGGAGAGAACCTCGCCAAGACATGAGGTCCCCCCAATGCCAAAATCGATTTAATACTGTACAGCTCCAGACTGTGGGTATAAAAGTGCTGTCACCCACCCAGCATCCTAGGCACAATGGAGAACTCTACATTCCCATGAGCCATTGACGATATCTCTGCTAGTAAGCCCTATGTAGGTATTTTAGATGTATAGGTCATGCTCTTAAGGCATCAGCTGAGTCATCGTCTGTTGAAATCAGTCTTTCATGCGGTTCCAAGGGTGGTCAATGTGTGAGGGTTATGTATAACTAATGTACAATATATTTTAGTAATTTTATGATCTCCCAGATCTCCTAGGAGCAGTTTATCCTCTAGTGGATTAAATTTGGGAAGTTCCTCTAGGTGTCGAATGTAGGGGGCAATGGTGTGCTGGAGCTGCAGATAGAGATGGAATTTGCTACGATGCAAATAATATTCAAGCCGCAATTGCTGAAATGATTTAAAAACTGGCTCCCTCATTAAGACCCCTTAAGGGGAGATGCCTATAATATCCCATTTCCTAAAGCCTTCCAGCTGTGCCACCTGCTGCAGTAGAGTACCATGCCATAACGGGGTCAAATCGGTTAGTTGTTTCCGCCACCCCATTTGCCACAAGGAGCCCTTCCATATATTCAGGACAACTTGTGTTGAAGGTGGAAGAGAAACAATCTTCCCTCAACCATATAAGTAGCAAGCAGGGGAGCCGCGCCCATCGCCCATTTCACAGTCGCAAATGCTGGATCACCATTAAGGCTGTAGCACCAATCATTGATTATTGGTAATTGTGAAGCAGAGAAACAGGAGTATACATCAGCTGCCACAATACTCCCCCATGCATTGATTGGAAGCACCGAATTATGGGACCTCATTGCCTCGCACCCGACATCGTCTTCCTCACCGAGACCCGGCTCAACCCAACATCCACCCCAGACATTGCCACAGCGATCCCCGACGGATATAAAATCACTCAACAGTACCGCACCTACAAGCTGGGAGGAGGAACAGCCATCACCCACAACAAGAGTATACAATGCACCAGCACCACCTACAACACCATCGCCCCCATGGAACATCTCAACTTCAAGCTCCACATGGATGACAAAACAACCATCAGAGGCACCCTCGCATACCGATCCCCAGGCCAGCGCTCCAGCTTCTGCAACACCACTGCAGACTTCATTGCACCCCTAGCCTTAGACACCGATTACATCTTCCTTTATGACCTAAATTTCCACATCGACGAACCTAACGACAACAACACTGCACACCTCCTCGACAGAATGAGCAGCCTCGGATTGTCCCAGGTCATCCACGACCCTACACACACTGCAGGGCACACGCTGGACCCCATTTTTACCTCCAGCAACTGCGTCAAATTCAGCCATGATACAGAACTCACATGGACCAATCACTCCATTGTTTATTTTATCATCTCCAGTCCCCACATCTCTAACCCTAAGATGAGCAGCACCCCCCACCAGAGGTGGAACAAAATCTTGCAGACCAGCTGGGCGGACACCCTCAACACCTCCAACCCAGTACCACCACCAACCTCGAACAGGAAGTGAAAAACTTAAACGCCTGGATCACCAATTGCGCCAACAGCATTGTCCCCATCAAGAACAACATCCAGAGAAAATCCTCCAAATAGGCCAGCTGGTATACCCAAGAACTCAGAACAGCGAAACGAGACAGCAAACAGCTGGAGAGATGGCGCGCCAGCAAGTACACCTCCAAAAGAGCAGCCTTCAAGACCTCCCTCAACCTGTGCCACCGCCTGCTGAGGGCAACAAAGAAGACAGCCCTTGCCACACACATGAAAACCAGCACCAACAACACCAAGGAACTTTTCAACATCGTTAAGGAATTCTCCAACCCAGCTGCCAGACAAAGCAACATCAGACCCTCACAGGAGCTGTGTGACAACCGCACCCACTTCTTCCATGGCTTCCACAACAAGATCAAAACCATATACAGAAACTTCAAACCCACACCTACGGACTTCCTCAACAGATACGATACCACTGTAATTGACATGAACCACATACTGACCACCTGGAACAACCTCTACACCCAGGACATCCCATTCACTGTGAAATCCATCCACTTGGGAGCTCCCACAGACTTATGCCCACACTACATCTTCACCATTGGAAACCAAAGGATCAGCCAGGAACTCACCACCTCTATCAACACTGCAACATTTCCCGATCCCTGAAAACATGCCGAAGTCAGACCACTACATCAAAAAAACATCCGCCGACCCCAATGAACCCAAAATCTACTGGGCAATCTCGCTGCTCCTATTCCCAGCGAAGGTACTGGAAAAGACCATCAACAATCAACTCATGACATACCTGAAACAGAACCAACTACTCAATGCCTCCCAATCCGGCTTCCGTAGCAATCGAAGCACCAAAACTGCATTGATCACAGCCACCAACGTCATCCAAACCCTTTTCGACTGAGGACAAACAGCAGCTTTGATCCTCCTTCACCTCTTAGCAGCTTTTGACACCGTATCCCACCACATGCTCATCGAAAGACTTCACCACATCGGCATCCAAGGAACGCGCTTAGATGGATCACCTTCTTTCTCACCAGAAGAACCCAGAAGCTCTACTCCCCACCTTTCATCTCCGAACCCAAGGAGATCACCTGTGGTGTCCCCTAGGGCTCATCCCCCAGCCCCACACTCTTTAACACATATATGACCCCGCTGGCCAAGATCGTCAGATCCCTCAGTATCAACAAAATATCCTACACAGACGACACCCAACTCGTCCTCTCACTCACCGACGACCCCTCCACCACCAGAACCATTTCCAGAGATGCATGACAAGCTTTGTAGATTCGATGAAAAACTGCCTGCAGCTGAACACAGACAAGACGGAAGTACTGATCTTTGGCAACAGCAGCAACACATGGAAAGACTCGTGGTGCTAATTAGACCTAGGACCCACACGTACTCTCTCCAACCATGCCAGAAACCTCAGAATCATCATTGACAACAAGCTCACCATGAAATCACAGATCAACCCTGTCTCCTCTGCCTGCTTCCCCACTTTGTGCATGCTACGTAAGATCTTTAAGTGGCTACCTCTACATAGGAAATGCACTGACACAGGCCCTTATTACTAGCCGACTGGACTATGGCAATGTCCTCTACGTAGGAACCGCCACGCATCTCCAACAGAGACTTCAGACTATACAGAACGCCACAGCCAGACTCATCCTCGGCTTTTCCTGACAACCCACATCACACCCCACCTCAGGCAACTCCACTGGCTCCCTGTACAGAAGAGATGCCAATTCAAGCTGCTAACCTACGCACACAAGACTCTACATAACCAAGGACCCATGTACATTAACCACCGCGTGAACTTCCACCAACCATCAAGAAGATTACGCTCTGCCTCCCTTTCACTTGCCCATACTTGCCCATACTCCCTGCATCTACTGAAGCAGAAGTGGAGGACACTCCTCCTCTCATGTTGTTGAAAAAACCTAGAACAGCTTCCCCACACACCTCCGGACCATCACCTCACTTCCGGAATTCCGAAGGGACCTCAAGACCTGGCTGTTCGAACAAGCCTTGGGCACCTGCAAGCGCCTGGATACCCTATCGGGTGATTAGCCGACACTTTATAAATGCTGATTGATTAAGTGCAATGCAAGGGGTTCCTCCATTCCAAAGGAATCCAGTGAGGATATAGTTAATCTGTCTGAACCAGGACCTGGGAATAGCGTAATGGTGATTCTGCAACTGATAGAGTAGCTGGGGCAGGGAGACCATCTTAAACATAGCCTACTGTTCTGTTAATGACAACAGTAGAAGTACCCAGGTATTCACCTTCTCCTTCACCCGATCCATGGTTGGTTCCAGGTTTCGTGACCTTGACAATCTCGCATCTGCCTATATATAGACCCCCAAATATTTAAAGCTGTCATCCGCCAGAGGTAGACCTGCTACTCAGGTTGTATGTCCTGCACACCCATTTTTGGGGAAACAACAGTTTTCAAGTCATTCACATAGGCTGGACATTTCGCCAAATGTTTGCATAATTTGCATTAGCATTGGGCCCGTAACCTCGGAATCTATAATGAAGTACAAGATATCATCTGTATATAAGGCTATCCTATCCGAGCACTCAGGGCTCCACTCAAAACCTCGCACTTGGGCATCCATCTTGACCTAGACAGCCAGGGGCTCAACAACCAATGCAAGTTACATCGGAGACAGAGGGCACCCTTGACGTGTCTCCTGATGGATGGGAAATGAGTCTGATACATGACCCACAAATCTTAACTGTTGCCATAAGGTCTGTGTATAGCAACCAAACATAAAAAAGGAACCTGGGAATGAAGTTCAATTTCCAAAACAGGACAAACAGATAATTCCAACTTATGGAGTCAAATGCCCTGTCTACATCTCACAGGTGCACCGCTGCCAGCTGCCCCAGGCGATCCACGAAAGCATTCAAAATATGACGGATATTATATTTTCTGGCTCGGCCATGTATGATGCCCGCCTGGTCCAGGTGGCCAAATCTGGGATGTAAGGTAGTAGACTATTTGCTAACTCCTTGGCAAGAAGTTTCGCCTCCATATTCAGGAGGGAAATCGGGGGTAGGAGGAGTGTTTAAATGGTAGGCAACCCGGTTTGGGGAAGACCACAATTTCCACATGTCACCACCCTGGTGGAGGTATCGCAACATCCACAGCAGTGTAAATCACTGCTAAGAAATGCTTCCCAAGTTTAGGCATGAAGGTCTTGAAAACTCACTTGGGAGCCCATTAGGGCCTGGGGCTTTACCTGACTGAAGCCCAGATTGGGCCGTCGAGATCTCAGACTCTGAACTTATCTCATCTAGTTGGGCCTGTGCAGTATCTGAAAGTGTCTTGAGGGGCAAAGCATCCATAAACTCAGTCTCCTGTTCAATGGGGAATGTCTCCCGGCAGGCATATAGAGCACTAAAATATGTTGCAAAGCCATGGGCGATATCCTGGGGTTCCATCTACAGTGTCCCCTGTGGGTCGCACAGCCCATGAATTAATCTGCTCAACTTATCGCCCCATGGATAAATGCAGATTTCAGCCACTTGCCAGGTATGTTTGGCCTCATCTATGAGCAACTGTTGATACTGTTGATATTGTTGCCGAGCCAGTCCCAGTTGCCTCCGCACTACTCGTCCATCTGTCTGACGACTGAGATACTCTTAGTCTTGAATCTGTGTCTTCAGATCCATTAGGCCCTGCATTCTGCAACAACCCTCACCCGTGCAAAAACGAATATTTGTGCCACTGAGGGACAGTTTGAAGGCTTCCCATAGCATTACTGTGGATGATATTATGCCCTTGCTGAGGGCAAAATATTCCTTCAGGAATTGTGAGAGGTGCAGCATATAAGCAGGAAGTTGTAAATGCCAAGGCAACAGACACCAGCGGAATGCACGTCGCTGGGCTCCAAGTCGGAGTCTCACAGCCACAGGGGAGTGATCAGACTGTCCCCTGGCTAGGATGGCAGCATCTGAAACCCTGTGCATACATGAGGTGGGGATATGAAAATAGTTGAACTAGGATAGTGACCTGTGGGATGTGGAAAAATAGGTGAAACTTCACACACATGGATGGCGAGCTCTCTATATGTCAGTTAGGCCCAAGACTGACGTTAAGGTGGCAAGCCTAGAGCTGCTCAGTTCGGCCACATCCCCATGTACACTCCACCTGTTCACCTGTGGGTCTATGGCATTGTTCCAGTCCCCCGATCACTGACAAACCACCAGGAAGCTCTCCCCACAGGCCTACAAAATGATCAACAAAGGGCTGTTCCAAGACAGAGAGGGGCGTATATACAACAGAGTGTAATGGATTCAACGTACAGGGTATCTGTAACCACAGTTTATCTGCCCAGATGATTCGAACAGATCTTGACTGGCTAGAAGGGGATAATTCTCTGTATCGAAATGCATGTGCCCTTGGGTCTTCTTGTGAACTTGGAATCAAATACCTAATTATACCCATATCTGGCCAGACAGGGGGTTTTGGTACCAAAGAGATGGGTCTCCTGCAACATCAAGATATTCGTCCCTGAACATTTAGCGTACTTTAGGACTGCACAATGTTTATTCTTGTCCATAATCCCCTAGACATTCCTCAACACTACGTGGATATGGCCTAAGGGGCCGTCAGTTCCCGCAGTAGACACAGGCCCTCATTACAACCCTGGCAGTAAATCCCACTTTCCGCCGTGCAGAAGACTGCCAACAGACCGCTGCGGCCACGGAATTCCGCTACAGGTATTACGACCCACAGCTCGGAATCCGCCACAATACAGACACCCACACAAGTCCGCCACATCAAAGGTCAGTGATAAACTGGCGATAGCAAAACCTACACCGTCACACCAACAAGAATATGCCCACACTATCACGACCCACGAATCAACGCGGCGGTCATTCAACCACGGTAAACTATTGGCGGTATGTATGTGTGTGTGTATTTTGAGCCGCGCTCAAAATACACACACACTAACAAAACACAACCACATTGGACAAATCAAAATACACACACCTGACACACATACACACACCCACACACCCAATACAATATAAAGCACACACCCACATCACCCACAAACCCTTACAACCAAAAATTTGAAAGAAGCCCAAAGAGAGAGACTACCTAAAACAACACCAGCATCCACAGACACACAACACCATCACTTACACAACATCCACACACCTCAAACAACACACACCAACACATCCCCTCCCACATCACAACAGACACCGCCTCACACATCACCCACACCACATCATGGCACCTTAAAGACACCCCAGGTTCTCTGAGGAGGAGCTCAGGGTCATGGTGGAGGAAATCATCAAGGTAGAGCCACAGTTATTCGGATCACAGGTGCAGCAGACATCCATTACAAGGAAGATGGAGCTATGGCGCAGAATTGTCGACAGGTTCAACGCAGTGGGACAGCATTCAAGAACACAGGATGACATCAGGAAGAGGTGGAACGACCTACGGGGGAAGGTAACGTTCCGGGGTATCCAGACACCAGATTGCTGCACAGAGGACTGCCGGTGGACCCCCACCTCCTCCCCCACAACTAATAACATGGGAGGAGCAAGTCTTGGCAATACTGCATCCTGAGGGCCTCGAAAGGAGTAGCAGGAGGAATGGACTCTGGTAAGGCAAATCTTTACTACTTCATCCAACCCACCCCACCTGCATGCCATCACATACCGCCACCCTTACCCTCACACCCATCACCCCAACAACCCACAGATACCCCACTAACACAACCCACACATCCCAAAACAAAGCCCTGCAGGTAACACCAATGCATGGACACCCATCACCAAAGCATGTCCAGTAGAGAGACTCACTCATGCCCCAAAAACACCAATCACACATGGGCCACGGCAATAATGCAAGCACAGGAGTAGAGGGTCACTCACCCATTGTACAAGATGGCACACACAGATACAATAACTATGCATTTACACCCCAACAAGACCCCTACCCAACGTCACCGGACAGGAGGTGCCAGACATATCCAGTCCCCCCACAGAAGAGGCTCACAGTGTCGACAGCAGCACTGCATGCCTGGATCAAGATGACCAGCCCGGCCCATCAGGGACCTCGGGACAGTCGGTTCCCCTAACACTGTCACAAACCACCACTGAACTTCCCCCTTAGGAAACACCACCACAGCACCCACCCTGCGGGCCCATCCCTCTGTCCCCAGGACACTTCAATCAGCAGTGTGTCCACCACTACAGGGAACCCAGGCAACCCCACCAACACAGGACGATCAGGGACCTGGGGGCACTGGCAGTGGGCACACGGTTCAGGGGACAGAGGCACAGGATAACAGGGAAGCTGAGAGGACTGCTGTGCGACAGGGGGAGGACAGGCCTAGGAACCGACACTCCACGAGGCACTCTCCAGCATCATGGGAGCTTACCACCATTCCCAAGAGACCATGGGCACGGTACTGGCCAAGTTTCAGGAGACCCAGTGGCTGCAGGAGGAACACTACCTGGGGATCTGGGAGGACTTGAAGTCCATCAACACCACCCTGTTCACCATTGCAGGGGTGCTGGCAGACCTTCTCAACACCAGGAGGGACACAGTGGCACACCAACGGGCCCCTGACACTAGCCTGGACGATGAACAGCCCTCCACCTCCGCCGGCGCTAGTGGACAGGAGGCACCGCCACAGGAACAACAGGACACCAGCACCCCACCCCCTGCAGATTTAGAACCACCCCGCAAACGGTCCCTGAGATCTAGGAACAAGAAAGAGAACATTGCCAAGACCCCCGCCAGGAAATGAGACTCCCCTGAATGTCACCCTTCTGTCCCAGTATGTCATTGGACAATGCACCTGTGAAACTAATAGACTGGACTCTGCCATGGACATACCTCCACCATCACCCCAGCCCATTTTACAACCCCCTCCACGTATCTGCACAGAAATAAACACACTTCAATCACAAAGCAATCTGGAGTCAGTCTGTGCTTTCACAAATGTGTAATTGCAATGTCTATGGAATATAACAATGTCAATTTACTTTTTCACATACCAATGTAACACAGCTGTAGGCCAGCAGTAAGCATAGCAGAGGGCACAAAGTGGGACCCAGATCTGTGAAATGGGAAGTCAAAGTGACAAGTCAGTGTCCATACACTGAGTGATAATGACAGACTTATGCTAGCTCCAACAATAGTATGAGATGTGGGAAGCAGTTACATCTTCTTACCTGTGTCTCACGGGAAGTATTGCATGATGATGTTGTTTCGGTTGTCGATATCCTCTTCTTCTGCCTCCTCTTCTTCACTGTCCACAGGCTCCACATCTGCCACAAGACCACCATCTGGCCCATCCTCCTGCAGAAAAGACACCTGGTGTTGCAAAGCCAGGTTGTGCAGCATACAGCAGGCCACGATTATCTGGCACACCTTCTTCGGTGAGTAGTATGGGGATCCACCTGTCAGATGGAGGCACCGGAATCTGGCCTTCAGGAGGCCGAAGGTGCGTTCGATTATCCTCCTAGTTCACCCATGTGCCTCATTGTAGCGTTCATCTGCCCTTGTCCTGGGATTCCTCACTGGTGGTCAGTAGGCATGACAGGTTGGGGCAACCAGAGTCACCTGCAAATATAGAGGGACAACTGTTAGACACACACTAACCCCTAGGGACAACCCCATACCCAGACACCTATGTCAACTGTATTGGGACCTTGGTCTCACCTATTAGACACACACGGTGCCTCAAGAGTTGCCCCATCACATAAGGGATGCTGCTATTCCTCAAAATGTAAGCATCATGCACAGAGCCAGGATACTTGGCATTCACATGGGAGATGTACTAGTCTGCCAAAACACCTTCTGCACATTCATCGAATGGTAGCTTTTCCGGTTTCTGTACACCTGTTCACATTCCTGCAGGGGGGTAGAAATGCCACATGTGTCCCGTCAATGGCACCAATGATGTTGGGGATATGTCCCAGGGCATAGAAGTCACTTTTCACTGTGGCCAAATCCTACACCTGAGGGAAAACGATGTAGCTGCGCATGTGTTTCAGCTGGGCAGATAACACTCTGGACAACACGTTAGAGAACATTGGCTGGGACATCCCTGATACCATGGCCACTGTTGTTTGAAAAGATCCACTGGCCAGGAAATGGAGTACAGACAGAACCTGCACTAGAGGGGGGATTCCTGTGGGATGGCGGATAGCTGAAATCAGGTCTGGCTCCAACTGGGCACACAGTTCCAGTATTGTTGCACAATCAAGTCTGTATGTGATTATGATGTGTCTCTCTTCCATTGTCGACAGGTCCACCAGGGGTTTGTACACCGGAGGATGCCGCCATCTCATCACCTGCCCCAGCAGACGTGCCCTATGGAGGAGAACAGCGAGCAGAGGGTCATCCAACACTGAGGTATCACAATGTGTTATTTGCTGAAACGTTGGAAATTCGCAATGTGCCTGCATCAAACTGTATTCCCGGCCTAGATATGTGTGACGCAGTATTTATCCATCCCATGTGGCCCCCTGAAATGGCGGCTGCCTGATCTGTAAGGTGGGACAAGGGGAAATGAGGTAACTGCGCTGGCGTTGTACACCATCACGGTAGGCGGTCGAAGACCGCAGCGCTATTCTGCATTGGTTAACATTGGGCCCTATGGATCCCAGGAGCCAATGACGATGTACGCCGGCGGTGACGATACGCACCGCCCCAGACGTGACCGCCATTTTCTGTCTGTTCCCTCACTTGATACCTGACCTTCAACAGGAGAGGACCTACACTGCAAGTGCTGCTGTGACCTGTGTCTGGAAGCGACAATGGCTCGAGTGACTTGGGAAAGGGCCCCTGCCTTCACTTCGGAGGAGTTGGAGAAATTAGTGGATGGGGTCCTCCCCCAGTACACGCAACTGTATGGTCCTCCAGACAAACAGGTGAGTACACTGTGAGCATGCTGCATGGGCAATGGCTGTTTTGAGTGGTGTGGATGGAAGATACATGGGGTGGCTGAGGCCTGCATGTGCGGATGGTGAGTGAGTGTATGTGCGTCAGGGCATGGGTGGGAACTGGTGGGCAATGAGTATGATGGTCCGGATGGGTGAGTAATTTCCTTCCCCCCAGTACCATTCCTCTAGGTCAGCGCCCACCAGAAGAAGGCTGTTTGACGTGCCATTGCCAAGGACGTCCCCACCCTGGGGGTCTACCACAGACGGAGCACCCAGTGCCGTAAAAGATGGGAGGACCTGCGCAGCTGGAGCAAGAGGACGGTGGAGGTCCAGCTGGGGATGGCTTCCCAACGTGGAAGGGGTGCCCGTCGCACCATGACCCCCCTGATGTCCCAGATCCTGGCGTGGCCTATCCGGAGTTGGAAGGGCGCTTGAGGGCATCACAATAGCCACAAGGGGGTGAGTACACTCTCATTCAGCTGACTCTGCGCGCATTACTAGGTGTCTGGGTGGGGGAGGTGGGCAGTGGGTTCTCCTAGGCCAGGGTGAACTTGGTAGGCAAGGTCCCTAGTGAGGCAGGCTCTGTGGCACCCCAACCCCACTAGTGGTAAGAGCCATCTACACCTAGTCAGGCTCCTGTGACTTCCAGGTGTGCAGCAATTGGGCTTAGGCCTCGTACCCCATGGGCATGTGAATTTTCTCAGAACTGTTAGTGCATGGCGTAGTGCTGAGGGCTGCTCCCTGTATGTTGTGTCCACCAACGGTAGTGGTGTTGCATGCACTGAAAATGTTTTTCTTCTGCCCCCCCCTTTTTGTTGTCTCCCTGTTCTTGTGTGCAATAGCATCATCAGGCGTAGGAGCAGTGGCACAGGAGCAGGAGGGAGCTGCAACCCACTTGGCCCTGGAGGGTGAAGCAACGGAGTCTGAAGCCACCAGTGGGACGGAGGGCAAGGGGAGCTGCACAACGGGGACAGGAGCATACACCACTGACCGCGACTCCTCCTCTGATGTGAGCTCCCTTGTGGTGGCGGGCACCTCTGTGCCCACCGAATCAACAGGTACAGCTGCCACCCCCCCTACCAGCACCGCCCTCCCAGCAGCCCCTCAGTGTGTTTCCCAGGCCCGCTCACCCAGGAGGGTGGGCATCTCCTTCACCCCTGGCACCTCAGGCCCTGCCCCAGTCAGCCCTGCTGCCCTCAGTGAGGAGGCTATTGACCTCCTGTGATCCCTCACTGTTGGGCAATCTACCATTTTGAATGCCATCCAGGGTGTTGAGAGGCAATTGCAACAAACAAATGCATACCTGGAGGGCATTCATTCTGGGCAGGCGGCCCAACAGAGAGCATTTCAGGCTCTGGCCTCAGCACTGATGGCAGCCATTGTCCCTCTGTCCAGCCTACCCCCTCCAACTTCCACTACCCAGACCCAATCCCCTGTACCTCAGCCTATCCCAAGCACACCATCAGACCAGCATGCACACTCATCAACACACAAGAGTGGACATGGCAAACATAAGCACCACACATCCCACGAGCACTCACACGAGCACCATCCACATGCAGACACAGCAACAGCCACTGCCTCCACTGTGTCCCCCTCCTCCATGTCCTCCTCCTCCCTCCCTGTCTCGTCTCCACTCACACTTGCATGCACTACATCCTCAGCCACTACCTCCATCACCAGCACGCCCATCACCACACACCGCTCGCGTGCACTCACCACCCCCACTACCATTCACACATCCCCTGTGTCCTCTCCCAGTGTGTCTGTGAGCCCTCCTCCCAAAGTACACAAATGCAGGCACACACCCACCCAACAGCCATCCACCTCACAACAACCTCCGGCCCATGCACCTTCACCCAAATTCAGCAGACGTACACCTCCTACAAACACTACCTCTTCCTCCACTCCCAAACCCACTCCATCTTCCCGTCCCAGTGTGTCCAAAAAACTTTTCCTGGCAACCCTTGACCTATTCCCTTCACCTCCCCCCCATCCTTCCCCTAGGGCCAGGCTTTCCAGGTCCCAGCCCAGCACCTCAGCCACCAAATCCCCAGGCACAGTGGTGCCAGCAACTGTGGGGTCATCAAGTGCGCCACCCATCAGGGCTGCCAGTGTGCCAAGTAGCGAGGGCAAGGGCATTCCGCCATCTGCCAAGGTGAAGAAGGTGCCCATCTCCCGGAGGGAGAAGCCGCAGCTACCAGCCACCAAGGGCTCCGCAAAAACAAAAGGGGATAGTGGCAAGACACCTGCAGTACCATCAAAGGTGGGGAAGGGTCAAAAGCAGAAGAGCAGGTCAGGACAGGGCACGGTGGCATCGACTGCGGGACCAGTGTCACCCCTTCTGTCCACGACAACACCAACCTGTATGGCGGCGAACACCGCAAGCTGCCTCGCTACCAGCACCAACACCTGCCCCGCCACCTGCACCGCCACCTGCACCGCAACCTGCACAGCCACCGGCACGTCTATAGCCTCAGCGACAGTCCCCAGCATCTTCCCCAGTGGGCAGCCATCCGAGGCTGCAGGAGACGTCCTGCTGTGTCCCTCAGCAGGTGCTGACCCATGCACCACCGACAGCACCGCTGCCACAGACACCGCCGCAAGCACCGCCACCAGCCCCGCGACGTGCTCGGACAGTGGCACCACCGCTGACATGGCTACCATCCCCAGTGATCAGTCGTCCGAGGCTGGAGGAGAGTTCCTAGACCCTGGCCAGCTTTCATGAGGCATGACTTCCATCACTGTTTGCACCTGCAGGTGGAAGGCGAAGCTGCAGCAGTGTGGGGTATGTCGCTGCCTCCATGGTGTATCATGCTACCTGTTCCTCGGCAATCTCGTGGCACACACACCCAGTTGAGGAAATGGTACCGGCCACACTGCACGTGGAGCACTCTGGCCACCAGGCCCCCCTCCAGAACCAGTGGAGAGATACATCCACTACCTCTATCCTTGGCAGGATGAAGCACTCTGGGCACCAGGCCCCCTCCAGAACCAGTAGAGAGATACATCCACTACCTCTGTCCTTGGCAGGATGAAGCACTCTGGGCACCAGGCCCCCTCCAGAACCAGTGGAGAGATACATCCACTACCTCTGTCCTTGGCAGGATGAAGCACTCTGGGCACCAGGCCCCCTCCAGAACCAGTGGAGAGATACATCCACTACCTCAGTCCTTGGCAGGATGAAGCACTCTGGGCACCAGGCCCCCTCCAGAACCAGTGGAGAGATACATCCACTATCTCAGTCCTTGGCAGGATGAAGCACTCTGGGCACCAGGCCCCCTCCAGAACCAGTGGAGAGATACATCCACTATCTCAGTCCTTGGCAGGATAAAGCACTCTGGGCACCTGGCCCCCTCCAGAACCAGTGGAGACTGTTATCCACTTGAGAGACTGTGGCATTGCACTCCCCAGGACCAAGCAGTGGGCAAACCACCCACTGGAGAGACTTGAGAAACGGTGGCTTTGCACTCCCCAGGACCAAGCAGTGGGCAAACCACCCACTGGAGAGACTTGAGAGACTGAGGCTTTGCACTCCCCAGGATACAGCAATGGGCATGGAGCCCCCTTGTGCTGCAGTGGCGTCATGCGTTCATCTGGCTGAGGTGCCCACCCCCCGAGGTGCATGTTTATTTTCGATCTGATGCCCCAGCAGTGTTCTCTCCGTTTCCAGTCAGGTATCTTGTGTGGGCTTGGCCCATGCATTTTGGGCCCAGTGGTCCACGGACAATGATTGGTACACTATCCGGACTTGTGTAGTTGGTGTACATATTTGTATATATTGAATTTTGAATTTTGACTATTAGATATTTCATGATTACAATTGTTACAATCATTTCCTTTTGTCCTTGCGTTCTTCCAGAGGGTGAGGGGGTGTATATGTAATGTTGCTGCATGTGTTTGTGTGCATGTTGTTGTGGGTGAAGGTCGGGGTGGGGGTATTGCGTGTTGCGTGTGTGTGTCACTCTCTTTTCCCTCCCCCTTCCCCCGTGTTGTAGGTGCAGTACTCACCATGGCCATCGACGGCGCCTGTCCTGCTCCTGATAGAGCAGGAGGTAGAGCAGCATTGGTAACACCTGTAGTTCGGGCTCCATGACGTTCTGGTTCCTCGTTGGGTGTCGAGCGGTGAGTGTTTTCCGTTCCTCAGACTATTTCCACCGTGCTTTTGATGTCGTTGATACCGCCCTGGAAAAGGTGGCGGATTGGTGCCTTGTAATACAGTGGACGGTACTTTGTCCTCCGCCTGTCTGTTGGCGGTTACCGCCACGGAGTTTGTTTGTACCGCCGTGGCGGTCATAGTGTTAAAGTGGCTGTCTATGCTGGCGGTTTCTGCCATGGTCATGATTCAATTTGTTTTTCCGCCGGCCTGTTGCCGGTATTACCGCCGCTTTAACACTGACCGCCAGGGTTGTAATGAGGGCCATAATGTATTAGAGTTTACAAGTCTGTGCCACTGGGTGCAAAAGTGTATTAATGAGTGGTGGGTCTGTGCTTGTAAACACAGCATAACCAATTACTTTACTCAAACGTTTCCCTCCCAAATACCTCATTAAACAAGAAGTACCTATAGCGGATAACGAAAACATGAGGTCCCAACGGGGAACCCCACTGTCTACATCCAGTGGATCTTCAAACCCCATTAGGTGTAAAATGCTAGAAACCAGCCAACCCCCTTCTCCAGTGTTGGCGGATGGTCAACAAGCAACATAATGTAATTATACAGTGTTCCTATGTCAGTGCAATACATTGTTAGAGGAGAGATGTGTGCTCCCTGTGACCCCCTGTGATCTGACATTACAGGTCTCTGTCTTGTCTGCTACTCCGCCAAGAAGACCTGGATTTGTCACGTTGCTTTGCCAAAGTTTTTGTGGGGTGGTCTCTCCCATTGCCATACGACGATTCTGACTCAAGATGCGGCGGAATATGAGATTTCAAGGTCATTTTCTGATCAGTCCAGCAGGAGACCTCCTCTGGGGACTCAAACAAGTAAGTTTGTGAGTTAAATATGACTCTCAGATGTTCCAGATATAGAAGCATGTACTGCGCTTTACATCACAAAGGCATTGTTTGGCTGCTACATAGGACTGCCGTTATTGCTGAACCAACTTTTTCTAATTAAAAAATATCATAATGAGAGAAAATTGGTAGGTCATCTTATCTTGCAAGCATGCATGCCTGGGGATCGCATCCTTGTTTATGTAATTCAGGATTCAGGCAATTACTGGTCTAGGCCATGCTCCCGGAGGGAGTTTCTTGACCAGTACCCTATGGGTGCACACAACCACGAAGCAAGTGGAGTGGCCTTCTGCCGGTTTTATCGTGCAGAGCCGCCATTGAGTTAAGAAGGCATCCATGGATTGTCCATTACAGCCCTCCAGAAAGCCCACGAATCTCAAGGTATTTTGGTGGTCTTTCCCTCAGTGTCCCCCACCCCTATAGGGCTAATTCTTTAGGTCACTGCTTTAAGTTTGTTCACCTTCTGTTGGAGCATCCTAACTGAGTCCTCAACCCCCGAGACCGTTGTCTCGGCCTCGGTTATCTGTTCTACTGCCTGTCTAAGATCTTGGCAGAGCAGGTTGACATCGAAGCCAACTGCGCCAATGTTGGCGTCCAGCATGTCCCATAATTGCGTTATGGCCACCAAGAGCGGTGCTGTTGCACTGGGTTCTCCTCCAGCAGTATGCCCAGATTTTTTTTTGATCACCCGGTTTTTTGACTTTTTACTCTGGGTGAGCATCCCTACCGTGTGTCATTCACGGTAATCACACAGTGGACTGTGAGTGTTTACCGCCATTGTCCGCTGTTTAAGATAAGACCGCTGCAACACAGCAAGGGTAGGGGCACTCAACTGGTTACAAGCGAACACGGGTCACACATGTGTGCACACGTGGGCGGGCTGCATGTGGAAGACTACTGTTGTGTGCAGTCCCGTAACAGCACACAGGTAGCTTGGCGCCATGGAGACTCTGCAGGGATAGGTTTTCTCCTGGAATAGGCCTCCTAAGGGTAGTGTACACTATTAGGGAAAGTCAGTGTGCTTTACTGTTTTAACAATAGTGATACTCCATTATATACATAGAGAGGCAACAGCCTTAGAGTTTAGTTTCCCTTCTCCTTGGCCTAGGGACACCATTGACATCTTGAATTAGAGTGTAACCTGTGCAAGAGAAAACATTTGCAACTTCAAAAATTATATGTGTACATTTTGTGGGTCATTCAGAGTTTTCATATTTTCCTGGTTCAGCTCAGGATCAGAGACCCAGACCTGTTGTCACCCTGCTGTGCCCCGTAAGTAAATTTTCTCCAGCAGCGGGAACAAAAGCCGCCCTCACACAAAAGGTGCAAGTAGCACTACTCCTTGCTCCTGAGGAGGAAAGGGGTGGTTTGGAATGTATCAATCACCCAGCTGTCACGATGCACCAGGGCTGGGCCTGCCCGAGCACACTGAACACAGGAGAGTGCCCTGACAACTAAAGCTAAACCACCGGGGGGGGGGGGCTTTTAAATTCTAGTGGCAGTGATGTCAGCGAGGAGTGACCTTGGTGACCTTTGACCTAATTTTCCCTGAAGCGTGTGGGGCTCTGTTGCCGTTTGATCCATTGTCCCCTGGGGTGGACCAGGGCCCAGGGGATGGTGCAAGAAAGCTGAATTGATACTGCTGGGGGAAAGGACATGCATGCAGGCCCCTCTCCATGTTCCTACATCACCCTGGGTCCCCATCCCCCAGGCAGATTCATATTGCAGGGGCTGGCACCCCATCACCGACCTCCCAGCACTGCAAGTATCTGGGGAAGAGCTATAGCGCTTCCCCACTCAAAACCCGGAGGGGACCAGGACCCCATCCCTGGGCCCAATGATGGCAGCAGGAGGGTACTCCAACCCTACACTTCAGCCCGCTGGAGCAGGCAGATGCACAGACATGCTGCTAACTCCCACAGCAGCATGCAGTTGTGCTGCCGATGCGGGGAGCTGGCGAGGACAGGCGGGGTGGGAGGACTCCCCTTGTTGCCCTCCAACAAAGGCAATCTCTGGGGTACCTGGGTGGGACTGGGCACCCCCACCAAATAAACGCGTCACCAGGCCACATTTACAAGGAAAACAAGTGAAAATCTCAGCAGCTCTCCCCAGCACACTGGGAGAGCCGCTGTTAATATTCATTACACTCTGGAAACTCCCCCCATAATGCTTTGTGTGACATTCCTTTTTAAATGCATTTTGTCCATATCTCACTTGTGGCGGTCCTACCACCCTAGTTTTATGGGACCACCACCAAACTAATCAGCACCACAGGCTCTTTCCCCCTGGATCATCCTATGGGTCCCCACCCTAAGTTGGGGACCCCAATATCATCACCAGCCCTTGTTTTACCTACATTTACAGGTTTTTCCATACATGGAGCTTTTGCTCTACAGCCAAGAGTGATTCATCTTCTAGAGGCATTGTTTATAGTAACATTTTAGGAGATCTGAAGGCCCGAAAATATGTAATGCATGGGGCTCTCTAGGGGCTGAATGCATGGTTACCCTGTAAACCCTTTTAGTGTGATTATATTGGAATAATATTTCATTGGTTTATGCCCTCTAGGGGCTGAATGTATGGTTAAACTGCAATGTTATTTCCCATATTGTCTCAAGTGGTTACATTACAATGCTTTTTAAAAATGCTATTTTTATTGTGATGCCATCTGGGGGCTGTTCTGACCATTACAATCTAATACTAAGTATATGAAAGAACGCACAAATACAAAGTTTATTTCTGATAAATGTTTTATTGGGTTTTCCTGATGATTGAATATGTTTTATTGATCCATCATTATTGCAATTATGAAATTGATTCATGACAAAGTAATATCCTTATTGCACCATGACTGTTTGCACACACTTGATATGCTTGCATGACCCCTCTAGGGGGTCACCAGTGGTTGCGAAATGTAAGCTATAGTATGTTCCATCTACCAATGTATATTTGTAAATTATTGCATAGTATTTAGTGGTGTGTGCACTTCTCCTTTTCTAAAGAAAAAGTACTGACTGGAAAATAATTCATTGAGTGTCAATACTGCGTGCCAGTGACTGGTGATTCCTCCCCACACCACCTCCCTTCAGTAGGCTCTAGACTGCTCCCCCTTACTACCCTGTGAGAGTCAAGAGCTATAATAGGGTGTCTGGGTCCCACTGAGGAAAATTGCGAAACTATTATTTGTGCTAGCCACACAACTAATAGCCCAATTTCCAGCAGCCACATTATCTGGTGTTGATGCTGCTGGGCCACCACTTCCAGGAGACTGCACGGCACCTCTGAGCTGTTTGTATTGATCCATGGTGCTTTGTTTCGTGGCAGCGGGGTGTTTGACTGGTGGCTGGGAGGTTATTGTGTCCACAAGTCACAAGGCTCACTCTAGCATCAAACTGGACCTCCCAGTCACCCCGTGAGGAAGTGAGGGTTGTCACAAGCAGTTGACAACCAGGAGGAGAAACACTGTTAATGCTGATGGGTAAGATTGCAGGTAGCAAATCTGCAAAGGCTATTACTTCAAAAGAACAGCTGGCACCCTGCCACAAGCCGCACCGGGAACTAGTCTGTCCATACCACCATATCTGTGGTTCCCTTAGGGAGGCATGCATTGAGTACCTCACAGAGTTAGATGTTGCTTTGAAGACCGCTCAAGTCAAGGCCTGAAGAGGTGTCAGAATAATCTGTTCAGCGCCTGTTCCCATGTGCTCATTCAGCACTGTATCCAGATATGAATCTTTTAAGATTATTGCCAGATGCAGCCTCTTCGTGACCAGTATGAAGTAATTCACAAGGAATCCAGACTCATTAATTAGTGTCAAGTGTCCCTCGACGTTGTATGAATAGTCCCTGTGTAGCAACCCGAGGATCACAAAAGGCGGAGAGGCCTGGGGAAGAGGGATGTCTCCACCCATATCAATGGCACCTCAGTCTCACCCCCGATTTGTCAATGGCGAATGTAGGGCATGTAAACCTGAGAAGTACCAACATATATTACCCCCTGAGAAATGCACTTATGTCTCTGGGGGGGGGGGCAAGCCACTGAAATGGACCCTGCACATCTGGCTCTAGTCTTTTCATAGGGCCCTCAGAAACTCATGTTGACCCCACCGTACCGGCAGGCAGCAGCCACCGCCATCTCTGGGGACTCTCCAGTCTCATGGGTAGTCCTCAATGCGGTGAAGTGTTGCAAGCCCGGGCTCCTTAAAACACCTCCACACCTCCAGGTGTCGCACGCGATCTCCATGCAAAGCCCGGGAATGGGATCAGTCAGAGCTGAGTCCGAGGCAGCCGCGCCCTCATCCGCTACTTGGCCAGTAGAGCGAAGCATACACCCACAGTTAGGGGGGCAGAAGCTGTCCCACAGCTCCTCCGCCCCATCATTAATGGCAGTGCCGTCATCTTGGAGGCAATGCAGCTTGACACCCCTCCCAGCTCTAACCTCACAGGGTAGTCTGTCTTAGGACTCAACCACTGCTAAACAATGCTAAACTGCATGTGCTTATTCCCTAAACATGGTAATATTGGTGTTTGCACAATTGGCATATTTAATTTATTTGTAAGTCCCTTGTAAAGTGGTATAACATATACCCAGGGCCGTACATTAAATAGGCTTGCAGCACTGATTGTGCCACCCACTCAAGAAGCCCTGTAAACATTTTTCAGGCCTGACATTACAGAGCCTGTGTATTCAGTTTCACTGCCACTTCAACTTGGCCTTTAAAACCTCGTACAAAGCCTTAAACTCCCCATTTATTACATACAAGTCACCCCTAAGGTAGGCCCTGGGTAGTCCATTGGCAGGGTGCTATGCAAGTTAAAGGCAGGACATGTACTTATAAGTTTTACATGTCCTGGTAATAAAGAACTCCCAAAGTCATTTTTCATTACTGTGAGGCCTACTACTCTCATAGGCCAGCATTGGGAAGTTCTTAATATACATTTAAGCTGTAATTCCTGATCAAGTAGCTATATCATGTTTCATATTATTGGAAAGGTAATGATAAATCCTCTTTACTGGTGAAGTCAGATCTATTATTAATATTTTAGAACTGCCACTTTAGAAAGTGGGCATTTCTCTGCTTTCACTGCTCTATGTGCCTGAATGCTTGTCTCCAATACATGTCTGCATTGGGCTGTGTGACAGCTACATTTGTGTTTTCCCTCCAGACAGCCACAATACAGGACACTCAACTGCACCTGCATTCATCTGTATACTGATGGGTCTTCCTGGACAGGGAGGATGGGAAGGGTTCACCCTTACACTTCAAAGGGTAGTGGCTTGAGCCCCACTCAAAGAACTGATTTACCCCCAACTGATAGTCCGGATCCAGAGCTGGGATGAAAGGGGGACCTGTGCACGTCAAGAAGCTGCTGTGAAGTCACCCCTACCTCAAAGGAAATTTTGGGTATAAGTACTGGGGCTCTGGCCCCTGAAATCAGATCATTACTGGACTTATGAAGAACTCTGCTGGAGTAGAGACTGCTGTGCTGTAAGGATTGCTGCTCTGCCTGGACTGACTGTTCCAAGGAACTGTTTCTCTACTTTGCTGTGCTGCCCTGCTGAGCTCTGACCTGCTGTGGCCAAGGACTGGGCCCACCCTGCTGACCTAGAGTGACTCCAAGGGCTTGCTGGGTTGTCCAGGGACATCAGTGACTGCCTGCAACTCTTCTAGTGTTGCTGGACTCAGCCATCTCTGAGTCCTACCCTTGCCTGAGGTGCCCCTCTCCCGTCTTGGGCCTCAGAAGTGGGTTCTGCAGCTTGTTCCTTTTAAACCGGACGCATTGTCTCAAGTGCCTGTAAAATTCAACTGCATCACTCTTTGACACCGTTGCAGAGGCTGGTCGATGACATCGGAGTCACAGCCTGTGAGGCTCGACGACAATGGTAGGCGCAGCTCAACAACGCATTGCATTGACTTCATTAGAGCTCAACGACAACGCAGGACCCCCTTTGTGTGGCTCAGTGGTGGCGCAGCATATTCTCAACGTCAACTAAAGCTCCATCCAAAGTACTTTGTTAATGGGACCTGTCTGGGTCCTGTATCCAGCCTACGCTCCATTGCGGTTGGCCTGAACTTTGGATTTGCACCAGTCCCTCGTGACCTCAAGTAACCGTTTGACCGCTAGTGACTTCTAAGCACTATTTCACATTTAGGGGCTCATTCTGAGCCTGGCGGGCGGCGGGAGCCGCCCGCCTGGAGGGAGCCGCCAAATGACCGCACCGCGGTCAAAAGACCGCGGCGGCTATTCAGACATTTCCTCTGGGCCGGCGGGCGCTCTCCAAAAGAGCGCCCGCCGGCCCAGAGGAAATGCCCCTGCAACGAGGACGCCGGCTCAGAATTGAGCCGGCGTAGTTGCAGGGGTGCGACGGGTGCAGTTTGCACCCGTCGCGTATTTCAGTGTCTGCATTGCAGACACTGAAATACACAGTGGGGCCCTCTTACGGGCATGGGCACTGCAGGGGCCCCCAGGGGCCCCGCGGCACCCCCTACCGCCATCCTGTTCCTGGCGGGAGACCCGCCAGGAACAGGATGGCGGTAGGGGGTGTCAGAATCCCCATGGCGGCGGAGCACGCTCCGCCGCCATGGAGGATTCCCCCGAGCAGCGGGAAGTCGGCGGGAGACCGCCGACTTTCCGCTTCTGACCGCGGCTGAACCGCCGCGGTCAGAATGCTCGTGGGAGCACCGCCAGCCTGTTGGCGGTGCTCCTGTGGTAGGGTCAGAATGACCCCCTTAATGTTTAAAAATTAATATCTCAACTTCTACTGATTGGATTTTTTGTGGTTTTGGTCTTGTTCTACTCAGATAAATATTCTCTATTTTTCTAAACCTGTGTGGAGTCTTTTTGTGGTATTTTCACTGTGTTACTGTGTGTGTGTTGCACACATATTTCACACATTACCTCTTAGGTTTAGCCTGACTGTCCTACAGCAACCTACCAGAGGTACATTTAGCATGTGCATCTGACTTAACATGACTGCTGTCCCTTCTTGGACAGGGTGCATACATCTGCCAATCAGAGACCCAATTTCTAACATTGATGATCAGCAGTAAGGATAGGACTTGTGTTTGTGCAATACCATATAGTAACTCAGTGTTCATTACAACACTGGATTAAGTCCAATTTAAATCTAATCCCCCTGCTTGGCAAAACTTTTGGCTGTCTTATACTAATTGGCATTTTTTAATTTTCATTTTTCCCTGATATGACATCTTTTGATTTTTCCAAAGTCCTTTTTGCCCAAGTCCCATTTTCTCTGCTATGTCTGTGGTCCTGCCTGGAAATATGGAATTCGAGCTTGCCAACCTCTAGACCTCCACCGAGTCCTAGCTCAAGGGGTTCTGGCAGGGGAGAGGGTGTTTAACAAGGGAAGTGCAAAGAAGGCAGAGTGCTAAAGCCGTGAGAGCATGGGCAGAAGACCAGCCTGAAGGATAAGTGAATGATCAGGGTTCTATGTCTTAGGATGGATCAGAGGAGGACCTGACAGGGGATCCTGTATGCAGCCTACAGGGGTGAGGGGGGGAAGTAGCCTTCTCCCAGGACTGAAAGTCTGCTCTATAGCAGACAGCTGTGTGTCTTCAAGGAGCCGGTCCATAGAGGAGCTAACAGGAAGGAGGGAGGAGAGGAAACTCTGGCTAGAGCTTGCCAAGATGGAGAAGGGCATGGAGTCTTGCCCTTTCTAAGTTTGAAAAGGAGAAAGCTCTTGAGGAGAAGAGGATGGCCATGGATGAAAGGAAGATGGCCCGTCAGCTAAGCCTCAGAGAGCTGGATATTAGAGCCCTCCAAGTGGGGTCCAGCAACAACAGCAGTGGTGGCAGCATACCTGTAGTGTGGTGCCCAGTTATGTGGCGGTGGATGACATAAGCAAATGATTTGCAGCCTATAAAGGGGCTCTGAGAGTGCACAATGTCCCATAGGAGTTCTGGGGTGGTAGTCTATGGAGATATAGGCACACGGCAGGGAAGGACACACTCCTTACACTAGAGATAGAGGACCAGACATGCTGCACTACAGTGAAGGCCATCTTAGTCAACAGGTGTGAACTGACCCCTGAGAGGTATAGGCTCAGATTCAGGGGCAGCCATCACAAACGTGTGGATTTATTTAATTATGCCAGTGAGGTACTGAAGGGCTGGTTGATGACTGAACAGGGCTGTACAACTTGATTTTAAATGAGCCAATGCTTGATATTTGTTTTCCAGAGCTACGCCAATACCTGGTTGATAACAAGCTTACTGACTCCAGGAAGCTTGCTGAGGAGGCGACATCTGGGTCAGCACCTCAGTGTCGTAGAAGGTATCTAGGGAGACCCTCAAAAGGATGGTCAGGGTTCCCAACAGATGAAAGAGGAAGAGAGAAAAAGAATGAGTTCTCAAAGGGCCCCCAAAACTACTCACAGGGGAAAGAGTCTGGTTCTCATTCCCAATTCTTGCCACCAGAAGCAAAACTACCCTGACAAAAGTCAGCAGCCTAACACTCCCAAGTGCTATGAGTGTGGTGAGTATGGCCACTACAAGGGGGACCCAAAGTGTACAAAAAGAGCACACCCTCCCACCGAAGGTAGGAACCCAGGGGTGGCTAATGTAGTCCTGGGAGGAGGAGTTTTTTTTCCAGTTAATGGGGGTGTTTAGTGGGGTTACCCTAGGGTCCCTGGGTGACAGAGAGATGATTCCTAAGGTCCATGTGCCATCAAATACTACCAAGTATAGGTAATGGGTCTTCATCAATGGGAAAGGTATTGAGGCTGTGAAGGACACAGGTGTCAGTATGACTATGGTAAGTGTAGGAGGTTGGCCTGGTTTGTAGTGGGTACCTATAGTACTTACACCTTATACCAGGTCCAGTTATCCCTTATTAGTGAAATGTAGACAGTGTCTAGAAGCCAGGCTCTCTAGAGGTAGCTGTGGATGAGCAGCCAAGGCTTATCTAGGAGACATGCAAAGCTCATGCAATACCACTGTAGTCACACAGTACTCACACACATGAAAGAAAATACTCAGCATTACAAAAATAAAGGTACTTTATTTTGGTGACCCAAATACCAAAAATACCATAGAGACTGTACTCCCTTAGGAGGTAAGCAATACACAAATTATATATACTAGTATGCAGAAATAGGCATAAAAACAGTTACAAAACAGTGCAATTGGTGAAAATCTAGTTAGGGCCTAGAGGGAGCACGAACCATGTACTAAGAAAGTGGAATGTGAAAGTCGGTCCCCCACCTAGGCAAGTGTAGTGTGTAGAGGGGTGCTGGGAGTACTTGAAAACCCCAAATGTAAGTACTAGAACACACCCCAGTGACCAGGAAAGCAGGAGTAAATCACAGTAACTTTCCCAGAACACACAGAAACGAGAAGAAGAATTATGCAAGAACCAGAAGTGACTGCAAGACACCAACAGTGGATTCCTGGACAAGAAGACCTGTGGAAGAAGGGGATCAAGTCCAAGAAGCACAGAAGAGTCCAGGAGGAGCAGGAGTCCCTTCTAACCCGGATGAAGGTGCAAAAGGAGAACCACCAGTGTGAAAGAAAAGTCAGCACTGTACCCAAGAAGACGAAGTTGAGTTCCGGGAGGATGCAAGTTTTGTCCCAAGCCAAATGGAGGATTACAGTTGGGTTTGCGTCGCCGGAGTCCGCCAACAAGCCTTGGCACACGCAAAGCTTGTGGTTAGCGGAAAAAGGCACTGCCTGGGACCAGGAAGGACCATGTGGACTCTACCCAGGAAGGGGAGTCAAAGGGGGCTCTCAGCAACTCAGAGAGCCCACAGAAGGCCAGCAGGTCACAAAGGAGTCCCACAGCACAGGGAAAAGAAAGTTGCAGAAGAGGCCCACTCAGCACTACGACAAAGGCTCCCACGCCACCGGAGAACCACTCAGGAAGCTGTGCGTCACAAGACAGAGTACTGGGGGCCGGAGCTACAAGATGCATGAAGAACTTGGAGGAAGGATGCCAACAAGCCCTGGTAGTTGCAAAATACGCGGTCCAAGGCAGTACTGTCTTGCATGGGAAGGCAAGCTCTTACCTCCACCAAAGTTGGACAGTTGGAAGAGAGGACCATCAGGACCACTTCAGTCCACCACCCATGATGCAGGATCCACGCAGCTCAGCAGCAGAGAGGGTCCACGCAGCCGGTTGTCGTTGCAGTTGGTGCCTGCAGAAGCAGGGGAGTGACTCTGTCACCCCAAGGGAGATTCCTTCACTCTTCTGATGCAGGCTGAAGATGGGCTGTCTTCAGAGGATGCACAACCGGGAAACAGTTGCAGTTGCTGGCAGGAGCTGGAGATACAATGTTGCAGAAGATGTCTTGCTTCTTTATTGCAGCTTGTAGAGTTCCTGGAGGGTCCAGATGCAGTTTCTTCAGTGAGAAGTTGAAGTGGAGGATGCAGAGGATTCCTGCTGGAGTCTTGCAATCCGAATCTGAGGAACCACCCAAAGAAGAGACTCTAAATAGCCCTGAGAGGGGGATAGATCACCTAACCAGGTAAGCACCTATCAGGGGAGGGCTCTGACGTCACCTGCTGGCACTGGCCACTCAGATGCTCCCAGAGATCCCTGCCAACCTTGAATCCAAGATGGCAAAACCCAGGGACCCTCTGGAGGAGCTCTGAGCACCAGCCCTGGGGTAGTGATGGACAGGGGGGTGGTCACTCCCCTTTCCATTGTCCAGTTTCGCGCCAGAGCAGTGTAGACTGGTTTATGCAAGGAGGGCACCAAATGTAACCTTCAAAGCATTTCCAGTGGCTTGAGGAGGCTACCCCTCACCAGCCTGTAACACCTATTTCCAAAGGGAGCGTGTGTAACACCCCTCTCCCAAAAGAAATCCTTTGTTCTCCCTTCCTGCGTTTGAGCTTCTCAAGCAACAGGAGGGCAGAAACCTGTCTGTGAGTGGCAGCAGCTGGGGCTGCCTGGAAAACCTCTGAAGGCTGAAATGGCTATACCCGGGGCCCTCTAAGGAGCCTCCAGGGTGCATGGGATCATACAACCAATGCTTGCAAAAGCCTTGGGGTATGATTCCAACATGTTTGATACCAAACATGCCTATGTTTGGAGTCATCATTATGTGGCTGTACATAGGTAGTGACCTATGTCCATTACTCGTGTAAAATTGAATCCCCCGCACTCACATAGTCCGGAAAAATGGTCCTGGAAGTTGTAGGGGCACCTCTGCTAATGCAGGGGTGCCCTCACACACAGGTACTTTGAAGGGCTGGAGGGCCTGCTATAGGGGTGACTTATAAGTGACCTGGTGTAGTGTAAATGGCAGTGAAAGGGTACTTGGGCCTTTTCTCGCAGGCTGCAATGACAGTCCTGCAGAAGCCTTTGCATGGGCTCCCTATGGGTGGCAAAATATATGCTGCAGCCCATAGGGATCCCCTGGAACCCACAATGCCCTGGGTACCTAGGTAGCATATACTAGGGACTTATAAGGGGGCACCAGTATGCCAATTGTAGGTGAAATAATGTGATAACAGTAACCAACAACCAAAATTAAGGGAGAGAGAGCATAATCTCTGGTGTCCTGGTTAGCAGGATCCCAGTGACACAGTGAAACACACTGACATCAGGCAGAAAATAGAGGTAACCATGCCAAGAATAAGGAGTCAGCTGTTGTCCCCAGAGCAGTGATCCCCCATGCATTCTACCAAGTTATGGTGGCTGACAACAGAGAGGGCCAATATTCTGTGGCCATTGTTCCATTTGAGTAGGGGCATGTTGCAGGACTTCTGAAGGTTGCTGTGAGCCCTGCCATGACTGCGGACTGTTTGGTGGATAATGATCTTGAGTCCTCTATCTGGAAGGAAATTAAACTTGTAGGATAGTGCCTCTTTTGACATGGGCACCGTTCCCCCGCTTTTTGCCTGGTTTCTGGTGCAATTTCGACTGAAAATGGACTGGGTCCCTGCTAAACAGGTCCCCAGTGCCAGATCTCTTTCCCTAAAACTGGACAGTCATTTTTACCTTTAGTTGGCACTTTAAGCCCGTAGTAATTGGTAATTCTGGTACCTAGGTTATGGGGTACCCTGAGGGCTGCAGCACAGATTATGTCACCCTCAGGGATCCTCTCACCTAAGTGCACCCAGTACTGCCTTTGCAAGCTGTGTCTTGGTGCAGACCCAAAATGAAAACACGACATGGCACACAGCGTGGGTGCCCTGTCACCATACACTGCATGCAATATATGTAAGTCACCCCTCTGCAGGCTTTCCAACCCTAACGGCAGGTTGCATTATATTACATGTGAGGGCATACATGCATGAGCAGATATGCCCCTGTTATGTCTTTGTCACTTCTGAGACATAGTAAGTAAGCAGTGAAGCAATATCAAGTACATGTGCTGGATACTGGTCACTACGAGGTCCACAGCCACATGATGGCTTCACTGACCATAGGGATATTTGGTATATAACATCTAGTATTAATAAACCCTCACTGAATCAAATGATGGATTTATTCATACCCACACTCAGAGTGCCCCTTAAAGGTGCCCCCTGCAAAACCTACCAAATCCTAGCGTGGTCACTGGCTGGTCCAAACCAGTAGAGCCACCTTAGACAAAGTTCTGCTCCCCGAGGTGAGAGCCAATGCTCTCCAGGGCTCAGAACAAAGAGCTTCAAAGGTCTTGCCACCTTTGAAATGCAGCCCAGGCCTCTCCAAATGGTGGAGGAGATCGACCCCTAGTTCCTGACCCCACTTTTGGCGGCATGACTGATGGAAAAATTAAGTATATTAGTAGGAGTGCCCACTTCATGCCAGCCCTACCCCTAGGGTGGACGAGCTGAAGTGGAAACTACTTTTTAAATTCCTCCATCTTGCATGGAAGGAATTAGGCCAATAGGGTTGGGCTATGCCACTTCCCAAAGGAAGTGGTCATAGAAAGGGTGTAGTCATTCTAAAGGTGAGTAGCCCATTGGCTATCACCTGGCACTCCCTGTAACACCCCTAAATTCAGCATTTAAGGGGCACCCCTGAACCCTTTAATCAACCTGCAACCTAAGAAGAACCAGACCCATCGCCAACAGAGAAGATTGAAGACACAAATTGACTTGGCCCCAGCCCTACTGACCTTGGGAGGGCTACCTGCCTTCAAAAAAGACCAAAAATTCTCGTGGACAGTGGACTTGTACAGAAGAAACATTCTTCAAAGAAGAGGAAGCCTGCCTGAGAACCGTGAAACCCGACACCAGAAGTGACCACTGCATCTGACACCCCTGGCCCTAGTGCAAGTGGCCCATCTGTCCAGTGAAGGTTCCCCAGCGCTTTTGACCAAGAGTCCACCCTAGGCTGACCCCTGCCATACTCACCAGCGACACCTGCAGCCTAAATCCGAGGGCTCACCTTGACCACGACCTGCCTGGTAAGCTGATACCGATGCCTAAAGACTCCCTTGCACCCGGAGCCCCTGGGCCTTGGAGAGCTGAACTGTTGGTGGCCCTACAACACCTGGCATCTCAACTTACCTGGGGAGCTGTGGGTTGACCCCTCCCGGCCTCCTGGCCTAAGCCTGCAGCCCGTTACTGAAAGTGATCCCCGCCATTGAATAACATTGGGCGCCCAACGCTGTGTTAGCACTCTGCACCCGGCCGTCCCTGTGCTGCTGAGGGTGGAAGTTTGGTGCTGCCTTTTGACCCCCCCTTGTACTTAACTCACCACCAGGAGATCAACCCCTGACACTCTTCTTTACTCACCTGTAAGCAGCGCTGCAGCATATACTCCCTGTCTCCATTAGATAGCAACTCCTTGATAAGCCTACCTATTCACCCACACTACCACAAATAGATCTCTAGACCTATCTATTTCTTCCTGTGCGCATCTTTGGGGATTAACTAGACTCTCTGCACAGTGTACTTCATTTTATTACAGTATAGAGAGCCCGCTTTCTAGATTCATGGAACAATGGTGGGGTCTGTGACTTTGCATTTGCTGATAATACTTGGTCAATAGGTGACTACATGAGTAAATCCCCAAATTTCCTTTAGTTAAATTGCATTTTGAATTGGGTATTTGTCTAAATTCCTAAAAGTAACTGTTAGGGCCCTGGGTAGTTCACTGTAGCTTAACAGTAAAAACTTACTTCAGTTAGAACTGCAAAAACATGTGTTAGGATTTTTTTCTATAGCTCAAAAAGGTGGTGCCAGACAGAGATACAAACTTCATGTCTGGCTACCTGAAGCATATGTGGGCTGAGTGGAGTGACCTACAAGTTCATTACCCCATATCACCCCCACTGCAATGGTCTTGTTGAGAAGTTTACCATGACTCTCGAAGGCATGATTGTGGGCTCCCTGAAAAACCTAGAAGGAAATTGTATGTCCTACTTCCTTTCTTGCTTTTCACCTATAGGAAAGTGCCACAGAAGGGAGTGGGGATCTCCCCGTTTGAACTTTTGTTTGGGTGTCCTCTTAGGGGACCACTTTAGGAAGGATGGGAGAGACCTCCCAGAGAGCCTAAGCAGGACATAGTGGAGTAGGTGCTTGGTTTTCGTTCAAGGATGGCTGAGTACATGAAAAAAGCAAACAAAAACCTTGAGGCCAGCCAAAAGCTCCAGAAGCTCTGGTTTGACCAAAAAGCTGCACTAGTTGTATACCAACCTGGGTAGAAGCTATGGGTGCTTGAGCCTGTGACCCCTAGGGCCCTCCAATATAAGTGGAGTGGACCCTAGAAAAGAAAGGGAAATTCACCTATTTGGTTGACTTTGGCAGTTGCAGGAGTGGTTAATCTATGTAAATAGCCTGAAATACTTGCATGACAGAGCTGAGCTGACCATGCTCATGGTCACAGATGAGGGAAAGGAAAATGAGAGTGAGCCCCTCCCTGATCTCCTCTCCAGCATTCCCAAAGATGTCTCAGTTGACGGAGTTGTCTTTTCAGACACTGTCTCTGACCAACAGCAGACTGATCATGCCAATGCAGATGGTCTTACCAGGTTCTTCCACTTAGAAGAAGACTCCCCTGGGAAGGGTTAGCTTAATCCTTTTTTATGTGGGAGGGGGTCATGTAGGAAAGTGCCTCTTTTGACATGGTTACCCCCAACCCCCATCTGTTTCCCTGGTTTCTGGTGCAATTTTGACTGAAAGTGTACTGGGGTCCCTGATAAACAGGTCCCCAATGACAGATTTCTTTCCCTCTTTCTGACTGGATCCGTGCAAGAAGGTCCATGGCTGCGCTGGAGGGGAGTCAGGAAGAAATGGAGCCTGGAACAATGGCCCAGTAACTGCTAAAATGGGGAAGGGCAGAGGGCATGGGAAACCAGTCCCTGAGTGTACCCCCAGTGAGATGAATTGGGCACCTGTGGTGGCCGCCGTGGAGTCCACTGAGGAGAGCACTGCTCCCCTTGGGGACCTGCCTATATCTGCTAATTGGCATGTAAAAAGGAGGATCCACCAAGGAGGATTTCTGTAGGGCACAGAGGGAGCACCCAACCCTTGAGAACATGAAGAAACAGGCCGAAGCCCAAGCAGCAGGTGATGTCTCCGGGAGCTATCACATTTACTGGGAGGACAACCTCTTTTACAGTGAGCCTAAAGTTCCTGTGCATGGGACAACAAGGGCTCTTATGGTCCCTAGGGCTAGAGAGCCTTCCTACTGGATCTGGCTCAAAAGATTTCTCTGGCAGGACATTTGGATCAAGACAAGACTTTTGCAAGGTTTGTCTCCCACTTTTAATGGGCTAAGATCAGGACTTCCTCTGATACGTTCTGCAGGATCGGGAACAGGTTTCTGTGCCAGCTCCCCCTGCAACAGATCTTTTGACACTGCTGTGCATTCCACTTCTATGCTAATCTCTCCTGATGCCTTGTCATTGTCCTTATCTGCTTGTTTGTCTATGTTGCTCTTTTTGTACCTTTTTGTCCTTTTTGCTGTCTGTCTACCAGTTTCTTTCTTCGTGTCCTTTTCATCTCTATTGTTTTTGTGCCTTCTGTTTACCTTTGTGACCTTTGTCTGCCTTTTTTGCCTTTCTGCTGTTTGCCTCTTAGTCTCTTTGCTCATTTACTGTTGCCCTGTTCTTACCTCACTCTCATGCCCGCCTCCCACCAACTTCCCACTGGTTCCTTCCACCTGCCTCCTGTCCCCCAGCACCCCTCCCTCCCCCAGGACCTACTTAATGGAGGCCACAGCATGCTCGCGCAGTGGACATGCCCAGTGGGTGCACCGCTGGCACACCAAAGGCACACAGAAGTCTGTGCCCATCAGTGCATGGACCATGCCCAGTACCAGGAACCCTGGCCCTCCCGCCTTCCACAGATACCCGTCGAGGAACTCCAGAACCTGGACCCCGGATGCCATTACAGCAACTGCTGCACCTCCTCTTCTTGAGTAACCAAAGTACCCTTTACCTGCCTACAAAGTCGCTTCTCCTGCAATAGAGGACCGCCTGTCCACACATGACCACAAACAACCGGTATCCGCTTCAGTGCATACTGCTCCAAGCCCCTCCACAAACCATGACATCGCCAGCTCAACACCCAATGGTTACAAGACGATACACTGAGATCACTCCAACAAACACGGCAGAGGCATCACCATCATCGTCAAAGAAATCCTCCATTGTATTGACACAGATGACAACCCCACACCTCACATGGAACACTGCAGCTTCCAATTCATACCAACACCAAGACAACGAAAAGAGATACCCTCAAAAACAGACCCCAGGACCTTGACTGGCCTTCTGCGACACCACCTCCAACTTCATCGCCTCTCTAGCCATCGACTCCAATCACTACATTCTACTCAGCGACATCAACTTCCACATCGACAACCCCAACAATGCCAACACCACCACTGTCATGGAGAACATGTACAACATTGGCCTCACCCAACTGGTAACTGATCTCATTCACAAAGCCGGACACACACTCAACCCCATCTTCCCACTACCAACAGAGTCAAATGCAATCATGTTACAGAACTCACTTGGTCCAACCACTCCATCCTTTACTTCACCATCTCCTGCGGACAGCACACCATCACCAAACACCACAGGTCCACTCACCGCAACTGGGGCAAGGTAACAGAGACATAGTGGACTCCGGCCCTCAGCACCACCCAGCATGAAGTTTCATCAGACGTAAAACAGGCCATCCATGCTTCTCCACCTGGATCACCAAATGCACCAACAGAGCTGCCCAATAAACAAAACCTCAAGACAAGCCAGCTGGTACACTCCAGAGCCCAGAACCACCAAGCGCAACTGCCACTGACTCAAGAAATGTTAGCGCTGCACCAGGAACCCCTCTGACAGAGCTGCCCACAAAGCAGCCCTCAACAACTACCACCTGCGCATCAAAGAAGCCAAGATGACATCAGAACCCTCCTTGACCGTGGGGAGACTGCTGCTCTGATCCTCCTTGACCTCTCAGCTGCTTTCAACACTGTATCCCACTACAGCCTCATGAACAGGCTCTAAAACATTGGCATACAGGAGAACACCCTCAAATGCATCTCCTCCTTCCTTACAGGACACACAGAGCATTCAGGTGCCCCCTTCACCTACGAACCTAAGAAAATCATATGCAGCATACCCTAGGGATCATCGCTCAGCCCCACAACGTTCAACACCTTCATGACCCCCCTCGCAGACATCGTCAGATCCCAAGGCCAAGATCATATCATATGCAGACATCACACACCTCATCCTCTTGCTCACCGAAGACCCCACCATCACCTGAACAAACTTCTGCAACGCTCTGACTGAGGTAGCCAACTGGATGAGAGCCAACTGCCTTAAACTCAACTCGGACAAGACAGAAGTACTGATCTTTGGGAGAAACACATCCATCTGGGACCACAGCTGATGGCCAGCCAAACTCGTACCCAAACCGATGACAACAGACCACGCACACAACCTCGGCATCATCCTCGTCAGTGAACTGCCCATGAAGCAACAAATCAATGCTGCTACTTCCTCCTGCTTCCACACCCTCTGCATGCTCTGCAGGATCTTCAGATGGATCACAGTTGACACCAGAAAGACCTTCACCCAGGCCCTCATCACCAGTTACCTCAACTATGGCAAGGCTCTCTACTCTGGCATCGCCACCCAACTATACCAAAAACTCCAGACCCTACAGAACGCTTGTGAGAAGCTGGCCTGGTTTGTAGTGGGTACCAGAGGTACTTATACCTTATACCAGGTCCAGTGATCCACCTTAGTGAAATATAGGCAGTGTCTAGCAGCTTAGGCTGTCCAGAGGTAGCTGTAGCAGAGCAGCCAAGGCTGAACTATGAGACATGTAAAGCTCTTGCAATACCACTATAGTCACACAGTACTTACACACAATAAAAGACAATACTCAGTGTTAACGAAAATAAAGGTACTTTATTTTAGTGACACAAGGCCAAAAATATTTTAGAGGCAATACTCCTACTGGAGGTAAGTATTATACACAATATATACACTAGTAACCAAAATCAGGTAAGTACACAGTAAGAAAATAGTGCAAACAGTGAAAAACACAATAAGTTGCAATAGGCCTAGGTGCAACACAAACCATATGCTAAAATAGTGGAATGCGAATGACAAATTCCTCCCTAGGCAAGTGTAGTGTGTAGAGGGGTGCTGGGAGTGTAAGAAAACACCAAAGGTAAGTAAAATACCCCACCCCAGAGCACAGGAAAACAGGAGTAAAGTACAGCAAGTTTCCTCAGAAACCCCTAGAAGTCGTGGTGAAGGATTATGCAAGGAACCAACGATGGATTCCTGGACCTGAAGAGCTGTGGAGAGAGGAGACCAAGTCCAGAAGTCGATGAAGAGTCCAGAAAGAACAGGAGCCCCTGCCAACCTGGAAGAAGGTGCAGAAGTGGGTTCTCCATTTGGATGAAAAGTACAGAAATGCACCAAAGAAGATAGCTGTGGGTTCCTGCGTGGTGCAGGAGAAGTCCCACATCGAGTCATTGGATGCAGGCTGTTTACATCACTTGATTCCGCCAGCAAGCCTTGGTTCACGCAAGAACACGTTTCGCATCAAAGAGGAGCTGCCCGGACCCAGGAGGGACCTGGGGGTCTCAGCTCAGACTGAGGAGACAGATGGGGCTCTCAGCACTACAGAGTGCCCTCAGAAGACCAGGCAGTACCCACGGGAGTCCCAGAACATGGGGACAAAGGAGTTGCAAAGTGCGGTCGTCACAGCACTACACAAAGGGATCCCACGCCGCCGGAGAACAACTCTGGGAGCTGAGCGTCACAGGATTGAGTGCTGGGGACTTGGGCTACACTGTGCACGAAGAACGTTTGGAAGAAGTGCACAGAAGCCCAAGGAGCTTCAGAGGATGTGATGCACAGGGGTACTGTCTGGCCCGGGGAACTATGAGTACTGGGGTCCTGACTAGCAGGATCCCAGTGAGACAGTAAAAACACACTGACAAACAGGCCAAAAATGGGGTAACCATGCTAGAAGAAAGCAACCTTCCTACAACGCTCTAGCCAGACTCATCCTGGATCTCCCCAAACAGACCCACATCACCCCGCCTCAGAAACCTCCACTGGCTCCCCATTCAGAAGAGATGCCAGTTCAAGATCCTCCTGCATGCCTACAAAGCCTTAAACGATCAAAGACTGGCCCACATCAACCATTAACTGAACTTCCATTAACCCATGAGGCACCTGCGCTCCTTACAAGTCCTCTGCCACAGCGGTAGTCACTCCTTATCCTACATAACGGCAAAAGACCTGAATGACCTGTCCCCCTCACCTTCGAACAGGACCTTCCCCCACAGACTTAAGAAAGAAACTCAAGATCTGCCTTTTTGATGGAGACCTCACACACCAGCGCTCAGATACCCTCAGGGGAGACAGTGCTGCACTCTACAAATACTGATTGATTGATTGATTGATTGATTGATTGACAGGACCTGTGTGACCTGCCAGGCCAGTGGGAAGACAGGGAAGAAGATAAAAGCTCCCCTGGAACCACTACACCTCATTTGCACCCCCTTTGAAAAGGTAGGCATCAGCATTGTTTGGCCTATGGATTCCCTGAAAACTTCTGGTCCCAGGAAGAAATCTCCAGTGGGGTGATGGAGTCACTCCCCTGCTCAAGCAGGCACCTTCCAAGACAATGACTGATATCTTTGGACTCCGATAACAGCAACGAGCATGCTCCTAAGAACACAGAGGTTGGACCCCATCGACATAGACTGTCCTGAGGTCCTGCTGACGTAATTTGGAGGAGGTAAGACCTTGCCTTCCGTGAGAGCGATGGTACCCCTGTGTTCTGCATCTTCTTCACCTCCTGAGGCCTCTGTGCACTATTTGCAAAATTCCTTTGTGCACAGCCTGGCCCAGGTCCCCAGCACTCCATCATGCGACGCTCAACTAGCTGAGTTGTTTTCCGGTGGCATGGGATCTTCCTTTGTTGTTCTGCACCAACCACATTATGCACCTCCTTTGTCCCTGTGTCCTGGGACTCCCGTGGGTGCTGCCTGGCATCCTGAGGGCTCTCTAAAGTGCTGAGAGCCCCCTCTTCCTCCTCACAAAGAGTTGAGGCATCCAGGTCCCTCCTGGATCCAGCCATGCCATTTTGATGCAAAATGCATATTTGTCGTAACCAAGGCTTGTTGGCGACTTCCAACACGAAAACACATCTGCATCCATCTTGATGTTGTGGGACATCTTTTGCATCATGCAGGAACCTGCTGGCATGTTCCGAGGGTGCATTCCTGCAGTCTTCGACTAACCCGGGACTCTTCTTTTACACCCTCTTATGGGTTGGGAGGGGCTCCTGTCCATCCTGGACCTTCTTTCGACTTCTGGACTTGGTCCCCTTCTTTTGCAGATCTTCAGGTCCAGGAATCCAGCAGCTGTTCCTTGCAGACTTGGTTGGTAACTGCAATAATCCATATCACGAGGTGTAGTGTGTCCTAAGGAAACTTGCAGTACTTTACTCCTGCCTTTCTGGGCTCTGGAGTGGGGTAATTTACTTACCTTTACTGTATTCTTACTCTCCCAGTGATTCTGCACACACTACACTTGTCTAGGGAGGAATTTGTGATTCGCAGTCCACTTTCTTAGTATATGGTTTGTGTTGCCCCTAGACCTATTTTCTCCCATTGCTTTCTGCAGCATTTCCTATTGTTTGCATTTTCTATGACTATTTACTTGTCTAATTTTGGCGTTTAGTGTATATATTGTGTATAATACTTACCTCCAGAAGGAGTATTGTCTCTAAGATATTTTTGGTACTGTGTCACCCAAATAAATACCTTTATTTTTAGTAACACTGAGTATTGTCTTTACTTGTGTATAAGTACTGTGTAACTATAAGTGGTGTTGCATGAGCTTTGCATGTCTCCTAGTTTAGCCTAAGCTGCTCTGCTATAGCTACCTCTATCAGCCTAAGCTGGTAGAACACTACTACTTCACTAATAAGGGATAACTGGTCCTGGTATAAGGTGTAAGTACCCAAGGTACCCACTGCAAACCAGGCCAGCCTCCTACATTGGTGGTGCAGCGGTGGGATAAGTACTTGCAATTGCTTTACCACTTTTGTTACTGGTGCTTTTCACAAGAAAAGCTTGCTCCATTACTTAGAGCATGCATAGTATATACCTAGAAGTAATTTTCTAACTTTCTAAAAGTTATTTAAACTTTGCAAAAGCTTTACAAAGTCTTGAAAAGTTTTCTCTAAAAAGTTAGCTGTTATTCTACTAACTTTTTTCTCACTTTCCCAAACTTTCTTTTCTCTTTTAATATAGAAGTAATGTAGAAGTTACCCCTCGAGTTGTGAAAACAACATATGAAAGCCTTAACTTTAAAAGTTTGAGGGGTCTCTGTATTGAAAGAAGTTTCGGGATTGGGGAGAACCCCAATTAGGAGTTCCTCTTAAATCTTCTCCTCCAAGATGACCAGGGGCTCAGCACTGGTCCAGATCAGACAGGGGAAGAGGTAGAGGATGATTCCAACCAGGAAGGCTTAGAGGAGAAAACTGACAATCCTTGGGAGGGTCCTTCCACAGATCTATCTGTCAATAGACAACCTAGTATAACTGGTAGTGGGAAGGGTTCACACACATGTAGGGCTTCCTTCACCCCTAGAGGCCAGGTCACTAGAGTGGCCCCTGTTAGAGATAGGTCTGCCTCTGCACACTCTCATGTTACCTCTGTTTCAG
Source organism: Pleurodeles waltl (assembly GCF_031143425.1). Classification (NCBI taxonomy): domain Eukaryota; kingdom Metazoa; phylum Chordata; class Amphibia; order Caudata; family Salamandridae; genus Pleurodeles; species Pleurodeles waltl. The sequence goes on along the minus strand of NC_090451.1, from coordinate 270,783,420 downwards.
TGGCTTCACATAATTCTAACCCTGAGCACCAGTCCCTAAATAGGGAACTCAGAAAGCTGACGTTAGAGGAGGCCAGACTGAGGCTAATCCAGCAACAGTTGGCCTTAGACAGAGAATCCCTGACTGTGGAGAAAGAGAGGCAGGGTTTGGGGTTAGTTCCCCATGGTGGCAGCAGCAGTTTTAAAAATACAAATGTTAGGGACCCTTCATTTGATTCTAGAAATCTGCACAATGTTTTCCCTCCTTACAAGGATGGTGATGACATCTACAAGTGATTTGCTGCACTTGAGAGGGCCTGTAAAGTTCACAGGGTCCCTCATGTACAGTGGGCTGCTATTCTTTGGTTATCCTTCTCTGGCAAGGGGAGAGACAGACTCCTTATTTTTAGAGAGGATGATGAAGATAATTACCAAGTTCTTAAATGTATACTCTTGGATTGTCTCAGCTTAACCACTGAACAGTATAAACTTAAGTTCAGAGAGACCAGAAAGGAGTCATCACAGGACTGGACAGACTTTGTAGACTGTTCTGTGAAGGACCTAGAAAGTTGGTTAAATGGCAGTAAGGTGACTGACTATGAAAGCCTGAATAACTTGATTCTGAGAGAGCATATTTTGAATAATTGTGTGTCTGACGTATTGCATCAGTATCGTGTTGGCTCAGATCTGACCTCTCCCCAGGAATTGGGAAAGAAGGCAGACAAATGGGTCAGAACAAGGGTGAGCAGAAAAGGTAATACAGGGGGTTGAAAGGATGGCAAGAGGAAGGATGGTAAGGCACATGACAAGGGTGGGGACAAGGTAAAAAATCATCAGAGTCTTCATCAGGCCCACAAAAATCCTCTGGGGGTGGTGGGTCCAAATCCTATTCTCACAAAGATAAGAAACCTTGGTGTTACTTGTGTAGAGCCAAAGGCCATTGGGCAGCTGACAGTCATTGTCCAAAGAAAAACGCCAAACCTCCCACCACCACAATCCCAACTGCAACCACTAGTGCCCCTAGTAATAGCAGTGGTAGTGGGAAAAACACTACTAATAGCCAAACAAAGGGTGTAGCCGGGCTCACCATTGGTAATGTAGTTGGAGGTTGGTCTAGTTAGGGAGATCACTGAGGCTGTTTTAGTCTCTGATGGTGGCATTGACCTAGCCAATTTAGTTGCTTGTCCCCTTAATATGGATAAGTGCAAGCAGCTACCCCTGATTAATGGGGTTCAGGTTGAGGCCTACAGGGACACAGGTGCCAGTGTCACAATGGTGATGGAAAAACTGGTTGCCCCTGAGCAGCACCTACTTGGTCACCAGTACCAAGTGACAGACACCCATAGCAACACTGTAAGCCACCCTATGGCTGTTGTGAATCTCAACGGGGGGGGTTTACTGGTCCAAAGAAAGTTGTGGTAGCCACTGATTTACCTATAGAATGTCTGCTAGGCAATGATTTGAAGACTTCAGCTAGGCTGAAGTGGAGTTGGAGGCCCATGCAGCAATGCTGGACATTCCTTGGCATACCTTTGCTCTTACCAGGGCTCAGGCCAAGAAGCAAAGAGGACAGGGAAACTTGGATCCTGGAACAATGGACCAAGTGCTCCCAAAAACTAGGGTTAAGAAGGGCAAACCCTTGTCCACTATCCCTCCCTCCACAGATTATTCCCCTTTTGAGAAAGCAGAATTCTCTCCCTGTGCGGAACCTACACCAGAGGAGCTGAAAGCTGACACAGCTGAGCTTTTGGGTGCAGGGGGGCCTGCCAGGGAAGAGCTGAGTGTGGCACAGCAAACCTGTCCCACATTGGAGGGCCTCAGACAGCAAGCTGTCAAACAGCAAAATTGTGATGTCATTGAGACACACAGAGTTTATTGGGAGAATAATCTCCTTAATACTGAAGCAAGGGACCCTAAACCTGGTGCCACCAGAAGATTGGTCATCCCCCTTCAGTACAGGGAATTCCTCCTGACTCTGGCTCATGACATCCCTTTAGCTGGGCATTTAGGCCAGAGTAAAACATGGGATAGACTTGTTCCACATTTTCACAGGCCCCATATTTCAGAAGATACAAAGGAGTTTTGTCGCTCCTGTGTCACCTGCCAAGCCAGTGGCAAGACTGGCGGCACCCCAAAGGCCACCTTAATGCCACTGCCAGTGGTTGGGGTGCCCTTTGAAAGGGTAGGGGTTGATATTGTTGATGCCCTTGACCCTCCAACACCTTCTGGCAATAGATGTATCCTTCTGGTGGTGGACCATGTCACAAGGTATCCAGAAGCTATCCCCTTAAGGACCACTACAGCTCATGCAGTGGCAAAAGCCCTCCTGGGAATCTTTTCCAGGGTGGGTTTCCCTAAGGAAGTGGTGTCAGACAGAAGTAGTAACTTCATGTCTGCATACCTAAAAGCAATGTGGAAGGAGTGTGGTATTACCTACAAGTTCACCACCCCTTATCATCCACAAACTAATGGACTGGTTGAGAGGTTTAATAAAACTCTCAAAGGTATGATTATGGGACTCTCTGAAAAACTCAGAAGTAGATGGGATGTCCTATTACCATGCCTCTTTTTCACCTACAGGGAGGTACCTCAAAAAGGAGTGGGCTACAGCCCCTTTGAACTCCTATTTGGCCACCCTGTTATAGGTCCCCTTGCTCTTGTTAAGGAGGGTTGGGAACAACCTTTAAAAGCTCCAAACAACACATTGTGGATTATTTACTTGGCTTGAGAAGTAGAATGGCTGAGTACATGAAAAAGGCCAGCAAAAACCTTCAGGGCAGCCAAGAGCTCCTAAAGCAATGCTTTGACCAGAAGGCTGTCCTGACAGAGTACCACCCAGGGCAGAAGGTGTGGGTATTGGAGGCTGTGGCCCCAAGAGCACTCCAGGACAAATGGAGTGGACCCCATCTAATTGTAGAAAAGAAATGTGAGGTCACCTACCTGCTGGACCTGGGCACTGCCAGAAGCCCCATTAGGGTACTTCATGTCAATCGCCTAAAGCCTTACTATGACAGGGCTGACTTAACCCTGCTCATGGCTACAGATGAGGCACAGGAAGAAGAGACTGACCCTCTCCCTGATCTCTTCTCCAACACTGAAGCAGAAGGAAGACTGTAAAAATCTCCTTAATCAGTTTTCTGAACTCTTCTCCCTCACACCTGGTACAACTACTTGGCGTGAGCATACAATGGACACTGGAGACAGTTTACCTGTCAAAAGTAAAATTTATAGGCAACCTGACCATGTTAGAGACATAAAAGCTGAAGTTCAGAAAATGTTAGACTTTGGAGTTATTGAGCCTTCTGATAGCCCCCGGGCCAGCCCAGTGGTGCTTGTCCCCAAACCACATAGCAAAGAAGGAAAGAGAGAAACGCGGTTTTGTGTGGACTATATGGGTCTCAATACAGAAACCAAAACAGATGCTCACCCTATACCCAGGGCAGATGAGCTAATAGATACATTGGCATCTGCCAAGTATCTAAGCACTTTTGATTCGACTGCAGGGTATTGGCAGCTCAAAATGTCAGAAGATGCTAAAGCAAAAACTGCATTTTCAACCATAGGAGGGCATTATCAATCCACAGTTATGGACTTTTGTTTGAAAAATGCACCTGCCACTTTTCAGAGGCAGGTGAATACAGTCCTCCAAGGTTTGGAAGCTTTTAGTGCAGCATATTTGGACGATATTGCTGTCTTTAGCTCCACCTGGGAGGATCACCTGGTCCACCTCTGGAAAGTTTTGGAGGCCTAACTATAAAGGCTTCAAAGTGCCAGATATGGCATGGGAAAGTGGTTTATCTGGGCCACCTAGTAGGTGGAGAACTGATTGCACCACTATAGGAAAAGATTGAGACCATTATGGACTGAGCTCCCCCTACTACTCAGACCCAGGTCAGAGCCTTCTTAGGTCTCACTGGGTATTACAGGAGGTTCATTAAGAACTATGGCTCCATTGCAGCACCTCTTAATGACCGCACCAGTAAGAAAATGCCTAAAAAGGTATTGTGTACAGCTAGCTGTCAGAAAGCTTTTGAGGAGCTTACGCAGGCAATGTGCTCTGCACCTGCCTTAAAGAGCCCAAACTACTCCAGAAAATTCATTGTTTAAACACATGCTTCTGAATTAGGGCTAGGGGCTGTACTATCACAACTGAACTCAGAGGGCCAGGATCAACCTGTTGCTTTCATTAGCAGGAGGTTGACCCCTGGAGAAAAGCGTTGGTCTGCCATAGAGAGGGAGACCTTTGCTGTGGTCTGGGCACTGAAGAAGCTGAGACCCTACTTGTTTGGGACTCACTTCATTGTTCAGACAGACCACAAACCTCTATTATGGCTTAAACAAATGAAAGGTGAAAACCCTAAATTGTTTAGGTGGTCCATTTCCCTACAGGGGATGAACTATGCAGTGGAATATAGACTTGGGAGTACCCACTCCAATGCAGATGGACTCTCCAGATATTTCCACTTATACAATGAAGACTCATCTGGGCAAGGTTAACCTTATTGTCCCTCGTTTGGGGGGGTGGGGGTTGTGTAGGAAAGTACCATCTTCCTTGGCATGTTACTCTCATTTTTACCTGTATGTCAGTATGTTTTTGCCTGTCTCACTGGGATCCTGTTGGTCAGGACCCCAGTCTCATAGTTTATGGCCTAATGTGTGTGTCTGTAAAGTGCTTGACTGTGTCACTGAGGCTCTGCTAATCAGAAACTTAGTGCTTATGCACACTCTGCTTTTAAATTTTTCATTGTAGGCCAATGACTTAATTTACCAATTTCAATTGGCACACTGGGCCCCCTCTTATAAGTCCCTAGTATATGGTACCTATGTACCCAGGGCATTGGGGTTCCAGGAGATCCATATGGGCTGCAGCATTACTTTTGCCACCCATAGGGAGCTCAGACAAACCCTTGCACAGGCCTGCCATTGCAGCCTGCGTGAAATAACGCACACGTTATTTCACAGTCATTTTCACTGCACTTAAGGAACTTATAAGTCACCTAAATGTCTAACCTTCACTTGCTAAAGGTTAGGTGCAAAGTTAGTAAGTGTGAGGGCACCCTTGCACTAGCAAAGGTGCCCCCACATAGTTCAGGACCATTTCCCGGGACTTTGTGAGTGCGGGGATGCCATTACATGCATGCACTACATATAGGTCAATATCTATATGTAGCTTCACAATGGTAACTCCGAATATGGCCATGTTGAATGTCTAAGATCATGGAATTGTCCCCCCATTCCAAATCTGGTATTGGGGAGACAAATCCATGCATCCTGGAGCTCCACCATGGACCCCCAGAACTGTCAAACCAGCTATCTGAGGCTTGCACTGCAGCTACAGCTGCTGCCACCTCACTGACAGGGTTCTGCCCTCCTGGGGTCTGATCAGCTCAGTCCCAGGAAGGCAGAACAAAGCATTTCCTCTGAGAGTAGGGTGCTACACCCTCTCCCTTTGGAAATAGGTGTTGCAGGCTGGGGAGGGGTAGCCTCCACCAGCCTCTGGAAATGCTTTGAAGGGCACAGATGGTGCGCTCCTTGCATAAGCCAGTCTACACCGGTTCAGGGACCCCTTGTCCCCTACTCTGGCGTGAAACTGGACAAAGGAAATGGGAGTGACCACACCCCTGTCCATCACCACCCTATGGGTGGTGCCCAGAGCTCCTCCAGTGTGTCCCAGACTTCAGCCATCTTGCTTTGGAAGGTGTGAGGGCACTCTGGAGGGCTCTGAGTGGCCAGTGCCAGCAGGTGACGTCAGAGACCCCTACCATACCTGATAAGGTAGCCAATCCCCCTCTCAGCGTTATTTAGGGTCTCTCCCGTGGGTTCTCTCCAGATTCTGCTTGCAAGTTTCCTTCAGGAATCCTCTGCAACTACTACTTCACCCTCTGACCTTGGATCAACCGCAGCCTGCTCCAGGAACCACTGTGACAGCATCAAAGTATCGACAAGGGATAATTTTCCTCTGCAACTTCAGCTCCAGACAGCAACTGCAACAGTTTCCATGGTGTGCACGCTCTGGGGACTCCCTGTCTTCACCCTGCACCAGAAGGACCAAACAAATCTCCTGTGGGGTGACGGAGTCACTCCCCTGCTCAAGCAGGCACCTTCCAAGATGACAACCAGTTCCTTTGGACACAGAGGTTGGACCCTCATCGACATAGACTGTCCTGAGGTCCTGCTGATGTAATTTGGAAGAGGTAAGACCTTGCTTTCCCTGAGAGCGATGGTACCCCTGTGTTCTGCATCTTCTTCACTTCCTGAGGCCTCTGTGCACTATTTGCAAAATTCCTTCGTACACAGCCTGGCCCAGGTCCCCAGCACTCCGTCCTGCAATGCTCAACTCGCTGAGTTGTTCTCTGGCAGCGTGGGACCTTCCTTTGTTGTGCTGCACCAACCGCATTTTGCACCTCCTTTGTCCCCGTGTCCTGGGACTCCCCTGGGTGCTGCCTGGCATCCTGCGGGCTCTCTAAAGTGCTGAGAGACCCCTCTTCCTCCTCCCACAGAGTTGAGGCCCCCAGGGCCCTCCTGGGTCCAGCCAGTGCCATTTTTATGCAAAACGCATATTTGTCGTAACCAAGGCTTGTTGGCAATTACCAACATGAAATCATGTCTGCATCCATCTTCACGTCGCAGGACATCTTTTGCATCATGCAGGAACCCGCTGGCATCTTCCTAGGGTGCATTCCTGCAGTCTTCGACTAACCGGGGACTCTTCTTATACACCCTCTTCTGGGTTGGCAGGGGCTCCTGTCCATCCTGGAACTTCTTTTGACTTCTGGACTTGGTCCCCTTCTTTTGCAGGTCTTCAGGTCCAGGAATCTAGCAGTTGTTGCTTGCAGACTTGGTTGGTTACTGCAATAGTCCATATCACGAGGTGTAGTATATCCTAAGGAAACTTGCAGTACTTTACTCCTGCTTTTCTGGGCTCTGGGGTGGGGTAATTTACTTACCTTTACTGTAGTCTTACTCTCCCAGCAATTCTGTACACACTACACTTGTCTAGGGGGGGATTCGTGATTCGCATTCCACTTTCTTAGTATATGGTTTGTGTTGCCCCTAGACCTATTTTCTCCCATTGCATTCTACAACATTTCCTATTGTTTGCATTGTTCTATGACTATTTACTTGTCTAATTTTGGTGTCTAGAGTATATATTGTGTACAATACTTACCTCCAGAAGGAGTATTGTCTCTAAGATATTTTTGGTACTGTGTCACCCAATTAAATACCTTTATTTTTGGTAACACTGAGTATTGTCTTTACTTGTGTATAAGTACTGTGCAACTATAAGTGATATTGCATGAGCTTTGCATGTCTCCTAATTCAGCCTAAGCTGCTAGAACACTACTACTTCACTAATAAGGGATAACTGGACCCGGTATAAGGTGTACGTACCCAAGGTACTCACTACAAACCAGGCCAGCATCCTACACCATGATATGGGTGTGTAAGGTGGCATATTGTACGCCAGAAGCGCGCGCTGTCATTGCTCCTTGCGTCCGAGTGTAGCCTGGCCCACAAGTCTTCACTGTGATTCCTATTGATTGCCCATTTTAGCTTGTTAAGTGACTGTTTGTGGGCCTTAAGATTTCCAGAAGGTCTGGATTGCCAGGGCTGCCACTGAGATGCCTTATACTGGAGTTAATTTTTCTCTTTGGGTCTCATAGTGCTGTCCTGTGGGCATGTGCCAACATCATGTTCCATATCATTGGAATGATAATGATAAATCCTCTTTACTAGTGAAGTCCGATGTATTATTACTAATTTAGAAATGGCACTTTAAGAAAGTGAAAAGAACAGATGATGGACGGAATGCTGAACAGTGCAAACATTCTGTCAGAGTCACCAGATCCTCGGGGTCTGCGCACGTTCCCAACACGTCCACCACTAAACAGCTCCAAGACTCTGATAGATAAATCACAGAGGCTAAGAGAGTTCAAGAAGGGAAGAGGGGATTAGGAAGGGAAACAGCTGGGAAGGAGACCTGTAATAAGAAAAAGGTTAGAACACACAATATGAAAATTATATCTCCTGAAATCAATACTAGACTATGATTCTAAGCATAGTCATTCTGAAAACAGAACAATCTAAGAATTAAGTTTAAAATGACTACGTTTCAAGATGGGCAGATACCTGTAAGGGAATCAAGATGGATTAAATGAAAACTTTCTTATTCAAGTACTTTCCTTTACATGAGAATCAGAAAAACATTCTGACTACATTTTAAACCAGTCATATAAATCCTTTTTTGAGAATGCATACTAGGACCATACAATATTGCATCTCGAAACTCTGATCTTCTGTGTACTCTTAAAATGTTTCAACACAAATTGCGCTTATTGTAGATTTATATATATATATATATAGTAAACAACATAAAAGGATTGTGCACCTTGAATAACACAATATGGATTCAGGAAAACAAATCACATAACTTGTCAACTCGAATATTACATGATAAATATCTTAGAATAGTGGCATACAATAAACAACATGAATTAAACTCGAAGAGAGAATTGTGCGTCTTGCCGATTCGAGTGTCACCATGTAAAATGCCAAGAAATGGTAGTACGCAATGAATAACAAAGTCAAATCATCATTAAACGAATCGCGCATCTTGCCAATTCGTAAACCACAATGTAAATGGCAAGAAATAACAGCTCACAATGAATAACAAGATCAAAGTACAATGAAACGAACCACACGTCTTTTGCCGATTCTTAAGCCACCATGTAAATGTCAAGAAATGGTAGCGCACAATGAACAACAAAGTTAAAACACCATAAAACGAATCACACGTCTTGCCGATTCTTAATCCACCATGCAAATGTTAAGAAATGGTAGTGTGCAATGAATAACAAGATTAAATTATTATGAAACGAATCGCGCGTCTTGCCGATTCGCAAGTCACCCTGCAAATGTCACAAACTCTCAAGCGCATATTTCACACGCGCTAAGTACTCTGTCAAATCATAAAAGAACTAGGCCCAAGAACATGAGAGTTCTCGATACCGGCGTCAGGAGGCCAGCCCAACCACCGTCTTACCGCCCAGAGCAAGAATCTCCAAATGAAGAATGAAAGTCAGATGTCTGGAAGATCAAATAGGCCACCGGGACAGGAGCTCAGGAAGTAGCTGCTGCTCTGCACCGGGACCTCTGAATAGTGAGCACTTGGAGCTGGGCTGGCTCCTTTTTATAGAGTCTTGGCCCAGCCCACAACCACACCCAGGCATGTTGCAGGGAAAGTCTCTAGAAGGCCCTGGAAAGGGACCACACCCTAACACACTCTGAAAGCCTGAGGCAATACATTGCAAATGAACAGCATTTGTAAGCACATTAAAAATAAGTCTTCAGGATTGAACTCTGCAATGCAAAAGGTTAAACAACAACATATCAGCACAATTCATAAATTACGTTGTTTTGAGAGTGCTGGGTTTTTGCATTCTAGTCGCCAATAGAGAGTGAACCGCCCTGGTGTTGACAGTACTCCCCTCTCCCAGACGCGCTCTATGGCCTGGTTTGCCTGGATTAAGACGATGAAAGCATCTCACAAGTACTGGAGCATGAACATCAGATGTGGAAACCCATGAGTTACTTTCAGGACCATAACCTTTCCATGAGATTAAGTACCATATATTACGCCCTCGTAGTTTAGAATCCAACACTTTCTTAACTTCATATTCTTCTTCTCCCTGTACTAGAACAGGAGTTGGATGAGGGTGGACCTTTTGGACTGCCCTTTTCAATAGGGAAGTGTGGAACACTGGATGAATCCGTAAGGATCTGGGCAATTGTAGTTTATAGGTTACTGGTTTGATTTGCTGAAGGACTGTGTAAGGACCTATAAATTTGGGATTAAACATGTGCTTCTTCTTGATGTCTATATGTTTTGTGGAAAGCCACACTTTGTCACCTGGTAGATATTGCGGTCCCTCACAATGTTTCTTGTCATAATGCCTTTTATATCTTTGTTTGGCTTTTTCTAAATGCTTTTGAATCACATTTCTGGGTTTGATGCAAATGCTGAATGGTTTCTAACACAGCTGGAGAAAAAGAACTTTCTTGAGGAATTGTGATGGGCAGGGTGTCAGGATGATAGCCAAATAAACCAAAAAAGGGTGTAACGCCAATAGAAGTGTGGAATGAGTTATTGTAAGCTAACTCAGCTAACCAAAGCATAGATATCCAAGAATGAAGTGCCTTTTCAGCGTAGGCACGTAGGTATTGTTTCAAAGTCTGATTTAGTCTCTCCGTTTGACCATCTGTTGGAGGATGGTGACTAGTAGATAGCATAGATGTCACTTGGAGTGTTTTACACCATGTCTTCCAGAAATTAGAGGCAAATTGCGACCCCCGATCGGAGAGGATAACTTTTGGCAGTCCATGATAACGAACCACTCTGTTCAGTAAAATAGTTGCCAGTTCACTAGAAATGGGCAATTTTTTACAGGCAATGAAATGTCCATATTTCGTGAGACTATCTACTACTACCAGAATTACTGATTGCTGTTGAACCACTGGCAGACTGGTAATAAAGTCTAAAGAAATGTGCTCCCATGGACAACTTGGGGTTGGAAGTGGATGTAACAACCCTTTTGGTTTTGAATGACTTGTTTTAATGCGAGCACAAACTTCGCAGTTGTTTACCATTGCTTTTACATCTTTTGTTAGGGTAGGCCACCAAAAATAGCATTGGATCAGTTCAAGAGTTTTAGGAGTCCCTGGGTGACCTGCCGTCGGTATAACATGCAACCAATGAAACACTATCTTGTGAAGTTTGGTAGTGGATGCGAACGAACGAGCATCATGAAAGGGTAGTCCTTGCTTGATTGACCTTTTGGGATCTGCTTGGGCCCATGTTTGCCATTTTTCAACAGTGAAAGAGTTGTGAATTTCTTCAAAGAAATCTTCAGTTTTTATGATACATAGAACCTTGTCAGGAGCAATGATAGCTCTGGAGGCTTGAAATGCAGGCAAAGTGGTAGACTCTTGGTGGGACAAAGCATCAGCTTTGCGATTATCTTTACCAGGCCGGAAGGTTACTACAAAATCAAATTTTGCAAAAAACAGCATCCAGCGTAATTGCCGAGGGGTCAAAAGTCTGGCGGAACTCATGAATTGAAGATTACGATGATCAGTATATACTGTGGCAGTGTATTTGGCACCCAACAAATGATGTCTCCATTCTTTAAAGGCATCACGAATCGCCAGAAGCTCTTTTTCAGCAATGACATAGTTCTGTTCGGCTTAGTTCAACTTCCGAGACATATAAGCTACAGGATGAAGTTGACCAGTGTCTTTATTTCGTTGTGATAAGACGGCTCCTATTGCTACATCTGAAGCATCAGCTTCCACTATGAAAGGTCGATTCGCATCAGGATGAGTCAAGACTGGGGCAGTGGAGAAAGCTTTCTTCAAAGTCGAGAGGGCTTGATCAGCTTCTGGGGACCATTCAAACTTTTCTTTCTTTCTTAGTAGCTTAGTGATTGGAGCCACTGTCTGGGAGAAATGATTTATGAATCTCCGGTAAAAATTTGCAAACCCCAGGAAACATTGTACATCAAGAACAGTCTTTGGGGTGGGCCAATCAGATACGGCTTTTACTTTTTTTTCTGCCATCACCATACCTTGAGGGGGTAAGAATAACCCCTAAAAACTCAACTGTGATAACATGAAACTCACACTTGGTTAGTTTGCAATATAAATGGTGCTTTCGAAGGGCTGCAAGAATTTTCTTGACATGTTGGACATGTTCGTTTTCATTGTCAGAGTAGATCAAAATGTCATTGATGTAGACTATGGCAAATATGTCGAGGTACTCTCTAAGAACGTCATTCAAGAAAAATTTAAATGCTGCTGGAGCATTACACAGACCAAAAGGCATGACGGTGTATTCAAAAAGGCCATACCTTGTCTTGAACGCTATTTTCCATTCGTCACCCTCTCTCATTCTGACCAAATGATAAGCACCTCGAAGGTCAAACTTCGTGTAGATTTTTGCTCTCTTTACTTGTTCCAATAATACTGGAATTAGGGGCAAAGGATATTTATTCTTGATGCTGACTTTGTTCAAACCCCTATAGTCGATGCAAGCTCGAAGTTCTCCATTAGCTTTTGTAACAAAAAATAAAGGCGAGGCTGCAGGAGACTCCAGGGTGGAGGCCGGCTGAAGCACCGCCAACAGGCTGGCGGTGCTTCATTTTGTATTCCGACCGCGGCTGTGAAGCCGCGGTCGGCCAGCCGGGTCCAGCGGTTTTCCGCCGGATTTCCCCCGGCTGGGGGAATCCTCACAGCGCCGCCATGGGGATTCCGACCCCCTTCTCGCCAGCCTGTTTCTGGCGGTTTTCACCGCCAGAAAAAGGATGGCGGGAACGGGTGTCGTGGGGCCCCTGGGGGCCCCTGCACTGCCCATGCCACTGGCATGGGCAGTGCAGGGGCCCCCTAACAGGGCCCCATAAAGATTTTCACTGTCTGCTTAGCAGACAGTGAAAATCGCTACGGGTGCAACTGCACCCGTCGCACCCCTACAACTCCGCCGGCTCCATTCGGAGCCGGCTTCCTTGTTGCAGGGCCTTTCCCGCTGGGCCGGCGGGCGCTCTTTTGGCGGTCGCCAGCTGGCCCAGCGGGAAAGCCAGAATGGCATCCGCGGTCTTCTGACCGCGGAGTGGCCATTTGGCGGTTCCCGCCATGCGGGCGGCTCCCGCCGCCCGCCAGGATCAGAATGACCCTCTTAGAGGGGCGAATGAAGCCATTCTCCAAAAAATTGATCTAGGTATTTTCGTAAATGTTGATTTTCATGTTCTGACAGGGCATATACACGACAGTTGGGAAGTATCGCACCTGGGGCTAGATCAATTTGACAGTCATAAGATCTGTGAGGAGGTAGAGTCTCTGCTCCTTTCTCATCAAATACATCTTTGTAAGATGAATACTGTTTGCGCAGCTGAATTTCTTTCTCAGCGGCAGTAGCTATGTAAGAGTTACAAACTTTTGGTACTTGAATCTTTTGGAGACATTGTTCGTTACATAGCGCAGATGAGAACACGATTTTTCGTTCTACCCAATGATCTCTGGATTGTGATGAGTTAACCATGGCAAGCTGAGGATAATTCCATATTGGGGAGCATGGATCACGTTAAGAATGATTTTATCTTTATGTTTCTTTCTTTGATTCTTATCTTCACAAATCATTGACAAGGGGATAGTCTGAAGAGTTACTGGACCTCCAGTCAAGAGTTTTCCATCGACTGCCTGGATGATTTCTGGGGTCTTCTTTTCAATACATGGGATCCCCCATGCACAAACCAATTGGACATCAACAAAGTTCCCAGTAGCCCCAGAATCGACTAGAACTTTTTTTAAATAGATCTTTTTCTTGACCTGAACTCTTATTTCCAGTTTAAGATGTCTAGATTGTGAAGGGTCCACGTTGACACCCAAGAGCAACCCTTCTCTGCATCTTGGGTGTTTTAGTTTTTCCAACTCGACTGGTGCATTGGCTGCGACCTTCTGAACTGAACCTTGCTTGTTCTTTGGTTTGATTGGACAATCTTTGGCAAAATGATCCTTCCGCCCACAATAAAGACATTGTCCATTTTTTCTGCGTAAGTCCTTTTCATTTTGGTCAAAGTTCTTCTGATGGTTCCAATTTCCATTGGTTCCGGCGTTCTCTCTTTCGGAGTTCTTGAGTGTCTGTTATCATGAACACGTGAGCTGGGCTGGATCCTTTTTATAGAGTCTTGGCCCAGCCCACAACCACACCCAGGCATGTTGTAGGGAAAGTCTCTAGAAGGCCCTGGAAAGGGACCACACCCTAACACACTCTGAAAGCCTGCAGCAATACCTTGCAAATGAACAGCATTTGTAAGCACATTAAAAAATAAGTCTTCAGGATTGAACTCTGCAATGCAAAAGGTTAAATAACAACATATCAGCACAATGCATAAATTAAGTTCTTTTGAGAGTGCTGGGTTTTTGCATTCTAGTCGCCAATAGAGCGCGCACTGCCCTGGTGTTGGCACATTCACCCCTAGTCACACAGATCTGGGTTTAATCAATTGTTCTTTGCCCACCATGCCACCCCAGTTTGACCCAGCCATATGCAAATCAGTCTTGACCCTGTTCCCCAACGAAACAGTCCAGCCCGAACTGCCAAGCCAAGTGCTCCCTGGACCGCAAAAAATACTATGTTGGTGCACCACTTATTCAAATAGTAAAAGTACAGCAATGTCCAGTCTTTTGTATGTAATAAAGATGTGATGAATCTTTTCTTTATTTTCTTCCACTTGTTCTCAAAAACACATAGAATTTGTGGTAATGACAGCCAACAGCCACACTGCACACATAACAACAGTGTTGTATGCTTAAGATTTTAAAATTATCTACACATATAAAATACATCAATAACATTAGCTAGACATAGTTTAGACAAATGGATAGATGTGAGCCAAACCAACGACAAGGGGAAACTGACAAGGGATTTTACAACAATCATTAGTGTGAGTGACTGAAAAAATTACAATCACCCAAAGGATACCTGATACAGTCCGCCAGTGAATGAATACACGATTGTGACGAGTAACCTCTATGTGAACAGTTTGGTACATTCCATAGATACCACAGCTGGGCATACCTAATTCGTTTTCTGACCGGTTGCTTGTTTATCTAAATAGTCATAACCTTGAAATCTGTCATGGCATATCTAGTGTGACAAAAAGAACACAAACCCCTTGTCTCAAATGTGAGTACAAATTATTTGATCATAGTAGCAATCTAATTTTTCCTAAATATTCAGAAACATAGATAAGTCAACCTAAAATAAGAAGGCAAGCTAAATCTAAGGTAATTGAATCCAAGAACGAATTGATCATTCACCCTGTCTTGGGAGTGGCGAGCCCTCGCATGCTTGCACTTCATTCACCCCAAGGGCCTTACAGTCAGGGGCAGCCAGTGTCTGCCATTCAAACTATTCACTTACATGGCAGCTCATTCTCTTATTGCATTATTTTGAAAAATCACAATAGTTCATTAGTCCCAATGAGTTATCAAATACAGCAAAAAATCAACACGAATAAAACCAGTCATATGAGCAGTGTCAAGATTGAATTGGTAATTAATGAAAAACGTGTCGGCCATAAAGACTCCCGTCCGAGAGATACCTTGTGGTGTCCCTGGACTGCACTCAAGCATCCTGGGACTGGTTTTGGGTATCACCCCTCATCTCCCAGAACTGTGACTGGGGGTGAGTGTGTGAAAAGTTTCAGCACTCCCTCCATCATTCTTTTGTGGTGGTAAAGTTGCTCTTAGGGGGAAGGGTATGCCTAGACATGGGACCCGTGCTCACTGTGCCACTTGATTGAAGCTAGCCTGGCTGATGAAGGGTGATACCGTGAAGCCGTTCCCAGGATGATTGTTTCCGGTCCAGGGAGGACCTGGCCTGGCAGTTCCGGCTGGACTGTTTCCATGGGGAACAGGGTCAAGATTGATTTGCATATGGCAGGGTCCAAACTGGTGTGGCATGGAGAGCAAAAGAGCAATGGATTAAACCCAGATCTGTGACTGGGGGTGAGTGTTTGAAAAGTTTCAGCACTCCGTCCATCATCCTTTTGTTTTACTTTTAGAAAGTGGGTACTTCTCTGCTCTAACTGCTCAGTGTGCCTGACAGCCTAACTCCAATACATGTCTAGACTTGGCTGGGTGACAACTATATTTGTGCATTCCCCCCAGACCGCCAGAACACAGGACACTCAACTGCATCTGCATTCTCTGAATACTGATCGGCTTTCTGGGCAGGGTGGATGTGAATGGCTTACACTTACACTTCAAAGGGTAGTGGCCTGAGCCCCGCACAAAGGGCTGATTACTCGAACTGATAGACTGGAGCCAGGGCTCAGATGAAAGGGGGACCTATGCCCTTTAAGGAGCTGCTTTGAAGTCACCCCCACTTGAAAGGCACGTTTGGGTATACGTACTGGGAATCTGGCCACTTGAAATCAGATCACTACTTGACTTGGGAAAAACTGTGCTGGTGTATAGACAGCTGTGCTGAAAGGATTGCTACGCTACCTGGACTGACTGTTCCAAGGAACTGTTTCTCTGCTTTGCTGTGCTGCCCTGGTGCCTGCTAATCTCTGCCGTGCTGAAGACAAGGACTGGACCCATCCTGCTGACCCACAGTGACTCCAAGGGCTTGCTGGCTTGCCTCCTGTTCTCCTGCAGGCTCTGGGACATCAAAGACAGCCTTTAACTCTCCTGGTGCTGCTGGACTCTGCTACCTGTGAGTCTTGCCCTTTTCTGAGGTGCCCCTCTCCAGTTCTGGGCCTCAGAAGTGGGCTCTGCAGCTAATTCCTGCAATAACTTCTGCATAGCCTCGAGTGTGTGTAAAATGTTACTGCATCATCCTTCTACGCCAACACAGAGGCTGCTCGATAACATCGGATTCACAGCATGTGCAGCTCGATGACGACGCTTGGTGCAGCTCTACGATGACACATTGCATTGATTTCAACCAAGCTTGATGATGATGCGGGGTCCCCTGTGCGCAGTTCGATGCTAACTCAGTGGATCCTTGACGTCGGCCAAATCTCCATTCAAGGTACTTTGTTAGCGGGATCTGTCTGGGTCCTGTAGCTGGCCTACCCTCCATCGCAGTTGGCCTCAACTTTGGATTTGCACCCGATCCCTTGCGACCTCAAGTAACCTCTTGACGGCTAGCGACTTTTAAGCACTATTTTACATTTAGGCCCTCATTATGACATTTGCGGTAAATTCCACTTACTGCCATGCTGACTGCCGCCAACATTCCGCTGCAGTGGCGGATATCCGCCAACCATATTATGACACACATACCAATCCGTCACTATACAGCCACACACACAATTCAGCCAGCCCAAAGGTCAGTGATAAACTGGTGATATCCAAACCCACACCGTTACGCCAACAGAACTACACCCTCAACATTATGACCCACGAATCGTACATTCAATGGCGATAAACCATTGGCGGTGCATACCGCTGCGCTCAAAATACACACAACCTAACAAAACAACACTACATTGGTCAATTCAAACAACACACACCTGACACCTATGCACACACCACATCCACACACCCACACCACTGTAATACACACACCCACATTACCCACAACCCTTTATGACTACTAACCATTGCCAACAGAGAGAGAGAGATAGCAAGAGCACCCACACAACCAGAGCCACATACCACCATCACCTATATACCACCCACGCAGCTCACAACACACACCCCAACCCATCACCCTACACACCCTCACCACTCACATCACACTCATGGCACCACAACGACACCCCAGGTTCTCTGTGGAGGAGCTAAGGGTCATAGTGGAGGAAATCATCCGGGTAGAGTTAAAGCTATTTGGATCACAGGTGCAGCAGATATCCATTGTTAGGAAGATGGAGCTATGGTGGAGGATCATGGACAGGGACAACGCAGTGGGACAGCACCCCAGAACAAGGGATGACATCAGGAAGAGGTGGAACGACCTACGGGGAAAGGTACGTTCCATTGCAGCAAGACACCAACTAGCTGTACAGAGGACTGGCGGTGGACCCCCACCTCCTTCCCCACAACTAACAACATGGGAGGAGCAAGTCTTGGCAATCATGCATCCTGAGGGCCTGGCAGGAGTAGCAGGAGGACTGGACTCTGGCAAGTCAACTCTCTATTACTACCACCCCCCTACCTGCATGCCATCACATACCCCACCCTCACTCTCACTCCCATCACTCCACCACCTCCCACACGCCCCACCATCACAACCCACTCATCCCAATGCCAAGTCCTGCATGCAACACCAATGCATTGACGCCCCTCACAGACCTGCATGGACACCTATCACCACAGCATGCACACTAGAGAGAATCACCTGCCCCACCACATAACTCACACAAGGAAAAGCTGCCAGGGTAAATCCAACCAACCAAAATACATCAATTACATTAGCTAGACATAGTTTAGACAAATGGATAGACGTGAGCCAAACAAATGACAAGGGGAAACTGACCAGGGATTTTACAACAATCATTAATGTGAGTGAGTGAAAAAGTTACAATCACCCAAAGGATACCTGATACAGTCCGCCAGTGAATGAATACATGATTGTGACGAGTAACCTCTATGTGAACAGTTTGTGTGCATTCCATAGATACCACAGCTGGGCAGACCTAATTCGTTTTCTGACCGGTTGCTTGTTTATCTAAGTAGTCATAACCTTGAAATCTGACATGGCATATCTAGTGTGACGAAAAGAACACAAACCCCATGTCTCAAATGTAATTACAAATTATTTGGTCAACAAGGGATGACATCAGGAAGGGGTGGAACGACCTACGGGGGAAGGTATGTTCCATTGCAGCAAGACACCAACTAGCTGTACAGAGGACTGGCGATGGACCCCCACCTCCTCCAACCACAACTAACAACATGGGAGGAGCAAGTCTTGGCAATCATGCATCCTGAGGGCCTGGCAGGAGTAGCAGGAGGACTGGACTCTGGTAAGTCAACTCTCTATTACTACCACCCCCCTACCTGCATGCCATCACATACCCCACCCTCACTCTCACTCCCATCACTCCACCACCTCCCACACGCCTCACCATCACAACCCACTCATCCCAATGCCAAGCCCTGCATGCAACACCAATGCATGGACACCCCTCACAGACCTGCATGGACACCTATCGCCACAGCATGCACACTAGAGAGAATCACCTGCCCCACCACATAACTCACATAAGGAAAAGCTGCCAGGGCAAATCCAATCAAAGAGGGCAACACACCCATGCAGAATATGTTACACACAGAAACAATAACACTGCATTTACATCCCCACAGGTAACCCAGCCAATGTCACTGGCGAAGAGGTGCCAGCAACATCCAGTCCCCCCACAGAAGAGGCCCACAGTGATGACAGCAGCTCTGGTCGCCTGGATCTGGATGACCAACCTGGCCCATCTGGGATCCCCAGACAGTCGGTTACCCAGGCACACTCTCACACCACCACAGAGCATCCCCCCCAGGAAACTCCACCACAGCATCCACCCAGCGGGCCATTACTTCTCCCCAGGACACATCAATCAGCAGTGTGTCCACCACTACAGGGACTCCAGGGCACCCCACAAACACAGGACAATCAGGGACCTGAGGTCAGTGGCAGTGGGCACACGGTTCAGGGGACAGAGGCACAGGACAACAGGGAAGCTGGGAGGACTGCTGTGTGACAGGGGGAGGACAGGCCCAGGGAACCGACCATCCAGGAGGCACTCACCGCGATCCTGGGAGCATACCAACATTCCCAGGATACGCTGGGCCAGATTCTGGACAAATTGCAGGAGAACATGTGGCTGCAGGAGGGACAGTACCTGGGGATCAGGGAGGACTTGCAGGACACCAACACCATCCTGGTCTCCATTGCAGTGGTGCTGCCAGACATGGCCAACAGTATGAGGGAGGCAGTGGCACACCACCGGGCCCCTGACACTAGCCAAACCACTGAACAGCCCTTCACCTCTGCTGCAGCTAGTGAACAGAAGGTCCCGCTACAGGACCAACAGGCCACCAGCACCCCTCCCCCTGCAGAAGGAGAACCACCCCACAAACCTTCCCTGCGATCCAAGCAGAAGCCAGAGACTATTGCCAAGACCCCAGCCAGGAAACGAGACTCTCTTGATTGTCACCCTTGTGTCCCACTCTGTCACCCTGTCCACCTAGAACTGCCATTGCTCCCCATTCTATGCCCCATTGGACAATGTACCTGTGATACAAATAGACTGGACTCTAACCTGGACTTTCCTCCATTATCACCCCAGCCCATTCCACTACCCCCTCTTCTTCAGAGCACTGCAATAAACACACTTTGATAGAATACAATTATGGTGTATGTCAAATGTTTTCAAAATGTATTAGTTTAACCAGGTTCAAACATTGCAATTCAACTGTACAGTAATGGTTACATTGGAAAGACCTGTAGTTGGCTGCACTGAACATACCAGGAGCAATAGTGGGGCACCAACATCTGCAAAAAGAGATGCCAAGGGGTACAGTGAGTGGGCATAGAAGTAGGAATACACAGCCTGCCAGTGACAATGTCACACATCAAACTGTCAATAAAATGTGTACTAACACTGTCTTAACTGTGTCTCATTGGAAGTATTGACGAATAATTGCACTTCTGTTGTCCTAATCCTCTGCCTCCTCATCTTCACTGTCCACAGGATCCACTGATGCCACACGGCCATCTCCAGCCTCTTCCTCCTGCAGAAAAGGCACCTGGTG
Organism: Pleurodeles waltl; assembly: GCF_031143425.1. Lineage (NCBI taxonomy): Eukaryota > Metazoa > Chordata > Amphibia > Caudata > Salamandridae > Pleurodeles > Pleurodeles waltl. The sequence goes on along the minus strand of NC_090451.1, from coordinate 270,763,132 downwards.
ACACAAGGCAAGGTTGTGCAACATACAGCATGCCATGATGATCTGGCAGACCTTCTTGGGAGAGTAGCACAGTGATCCACCTGTTAGATGGAGGCAACAAAACCTGTCCTTCAGGAGGCCGAAGGACCTCTCTATAATTCTTCTGGTTTGCCCATGTGCCTCATTGTAGCGTTCTTCTGTCCTTGACCTGGCATTCCTCACAGGGGCCAGTAGCCATGAGAGGTTGGTGTAACCAGAGTTATCTGCAAATATCGAGGGACAACTGTTAGCCACAAACTCACCCTTAGAGCCCACACCATACCCATACACCAGCATCCACTGGGTGGGAACCAGGGCTCACCTATTAGCCACACCCTGTGCCTCTGGAGTTGGGCCATCCCATTTGGGATGCTGCTATTCCCCAGGATAAAGGCATCATGCACCGACCCAGGATACTTTGCATTGACGTGTGAGATGTACTGGTCCGCCAGGCACACCATCTGGACATTCATGGAGAGAAAATTCTTTCGATTTCTGAACACCTGTTCATTTTGCTGGGGGGACAAATGCAATATGCGTTCCATCTATTGCCCCAATGATGTTGGAGATATGTCCCACTGCATAGAAGCCAGCTTTCACTGTGGCCAAATCCTCCACCTGGGGAAAAACGATGTAACTCCACATGTGTTTAATCAGGGCAGACAACACTCTGGTCAGCACTATTGAGAACATTGGCTGTGACATTCCTGCTGCCAAGCCCACTGTCACTTGGAAAGAACCACTTGCCAGGAAATGGAGCACTGATAGCATTGCACAAGAGGGGGGATCCCGTGGGGTGACGAATAACAGATATTAGGTCAGGCTCCAATTGGGTGCACAGCTCTCTGATTGTGGCCCTGCCAAGTCTATAGGTGAGGATAATGTGCCTGTCCTCCATTGCTGCCAAGTCCACTGGGGATCTGTACACTGGGGATGTCTCCATCTCCTATTCATTCGCAGCTGTTGCAATCCAAGGTGCAAAAGAGTGAGCAGCTGGTCATTAGCTCTACATTCCAACCACTACAGTTCATTGCATATTGAGATTGTAACATTATTTTATTGGAGATGTCCAAATAGTGCATTTATGTACTGTGACTCAGTTAGGATCCAGGGCCTGCACCCTACACTGAAATGCCATTCGGAAGGACATGTGGAAATGAGGTAATTCCGCTGGCGTGTGTGCCATTGCGGTAGGCGGTCGAGAACAGCCGTGCAGCTCCTCATTGGTTATCATTGGGCCCTATGGGGTCCAGTGGCCAATGGTGATGTATGCCGGCGGTGACGTTACGCACCGCCACGGACGTGGCCGCCATTTTCTATCTGTGCACTCGCTTTCTACCTGACCTTCAACAGGAGAGGACCTACACTGCAAGTGCTGCTGTGACCTGTGTCTGGAACTGACCATGACTCGTGTTACTGGGGAAAGGGCCCCTGCCTTCACCTCAGCGGAGTTGGAGCGACTGGTGGATGGGGTCCTACCCCAGTACCGACTGCTGTATAGGCCTCCAGACCAACAGGTGAGTACACCGTGAGTACGATGCATGGGGCGTGAGTGCATGTGTCAACATCAGGGCAGTGCGTGCTCTACAGGCGACTGAAATGCAAAAATCCAGCACTTCCAAGATAACGTAATTCATGCATTGTGCTGATGTGCTGTTGTTGAACCTTTTGCATTGCAGAGTTTAATCCTGAAGACTTATATTCAAGGTGCTTATAAATACTGTTCATTTGCAATGTATTGCTGCAGGCTTTCAGAGTGTGTCAGGGTGTGGTCCCTTTCCAGGGCCTTCTAGAAGCTTCCTCTGCAGCATGACTGGGTGTGGTTGTGGGCTGGGCCACAACTCTATATAAGGGAGCCAGCCCAGCTCCACGTGCTCACTATTCAGAGGTCCCGGTGCAGAGCAGCAGCAACTTCCTGAGCTCCTGTTCCAGAGGCCTACTTTGATCTTCCAGGCTTTGCCCTTCACTTTGTTGGTGATTCTTGATCAGGGCGGTAAGACGGAGGTCGGGCTGGGCCCAGATCCCGTTCTCGAAGGCTTTGGAGTTCTTGGGCCTAATTTTCATGATAAATGATTTTACCTTGTGCGTGTGAATGTGCGCTTGTTTTTTTCTAGCATTTGCATGCTGCCATTCGAATCGACAAGACGCGCGATTCATTTCTTGTGCTTAACTCGTGATATTCATTGTGTGCTACCATTTCTTGGCATTCACATGGTGGCATTTCAATCAGCAAGAAGCGCAATTAATTTCTTGTGTTGAACTCGTGATATTCAGTGTGTACTACCATTTCATGGCATTTACATGGTGGTTTTCGAATCGGCAAGACGCCAGATTAATTTCTTGTGCTTAACTCATGATATTCATTGTACGCTACCATTTCATGGCATTTACAAGGTAGCATTCGAATCGGCAAGACCCGCGATTCATTTATTGTGCTAAATCCATGTTATTCATTGTGCGCTACCATTTCATGGCATTTACAATGTAGCATTCGAATTGGCAAGACACGCGATTTATTTCTTGTGCTTAACTCATGATATTCATTGTACGCTACCATTTCATGGTATTTACAAGGTAGCATTCGAATTGGCAAGACGCGCGATTCATTTCTTGTGCTTAATTTATGTTATTCATTGTGCGCTAACATTTCATGGCATTTACATGGTGGCATTTGAATCGGCAAGACGCGCAATTCATTTCTTGTGCTTAACTCATGATATTCATTGTGTGCTACCATTTCATGGCGTTTACATATTCTTTTGGAAATCAACAATGTGCGCAATCCATGTTTCTGCATTTAAAAACTAAGGGGGTCATTACAACCCTGGCGGTACAAGACCGCCATGGCTGAAATGACGGAAGCACCGCCAACAGGCTGGCGGTGCTTCCCTTGTCATTACGACCGCAGCGGGAGCGGTAGTAATCCGCCAGGGCAGCGCTGCTAGCAGCGCTGCCCAGGGGATTACGAGTTCCCCCACCGCCAGCCATTTCCTGGCGGTTTGAACCGCCAGGAAAAGGCTGGCGGTACGGGGAGTCGCGGGGTCCCTGGGGGCCCCTGGGGGCCCCTGCACTGCCCATGCCACTGGCATGTGGACAAGCCACCCACTTGAGAGACTGTGGCCTTGCAGTCCTGAGGTCCATACTAGCGGCAAAGGAGGTGCAGCAGTCAGGTCAACAATATTACTAAAAATAAGATCTAGTGTATGGCCTTTCAGGTGCGTGGGGCCACTTACGTGCTGGGTTAATTGAAATGCCGAGAGGGAGGTTACAAATAATTTGGCTGAGGGGCAGTCCAGTTTGTCAAGGTGAATATTAAAATCTCCTAAGATAGTTAAGTTAGAAAATGTACAAATATGGCTGGCTGCGATCTCAGGTAAAGTGTCCAGAAAGCAGGAAACAAGTCCAAGAGGCCGATAGAGCAAGATTCCCGAAAAAGTGAAGGTAGAGGACAGGTATAATGAAAACATCAGGCTCTCACAATCGGAAATATCAGAGGGTGAAATGGTACATTTAATAGTGGTTTTATGAATAATAGCTATTCCCCCACCCCTGGTGACAGGTTTATCCAGATGTAGCATAGAGTATGTAGAGGGCAAAGAGTTACAAATATCCACTGTGGAGTCATCGTCCAACCAGGTTTCCGTAAGGAATAACGCATCGGGCAGGAGTTCTTCCAGGAGAGTAAGAATGTTAAAGGAGTGGGCTGGAAGGGAGCGGCAGTTAAGCAACATCATTCTGCCAAGGTGAGGGAGGGGGAAGTCAGAGGGCATTGATTGCAGGACAGTCCACGAACAGTTTGGACATGGGAGGAGGGGAAGGGGTCTCATATTACTATAGAGGGAAGGACAAGGGTCAGTGGTTCTAAGTGCCTGCCACTGCGAGGAAGAATAAACTAACCTGTTGGGGGTGCAAAGGGCAGTATCTCTGGGCTCTGGGTGCTCCAGGGCGTGGACGGGCGCAGACGGGCTTGCCTTTGGCGCGTCCGCTGCGCGGCCGGCGCCCGTCCGTCATTAAATACTGACGTGCGGGAGACTCAGCCGGCTGCCAAAAATAAAACAACTAGACCGCACACCCAAAAGATGGCGGTCTCGAATGTCCCCACCCAGAAGAGGGGGAGACAGAGCAGCCAGTAGCCTCTAAACACGGGCTACGGCGCTCAGACCAGAAAAATTTAATGCACAGATAAAAATCTAATTAGAGAGCAGCCAAACATTAAAAAATTAAAAGTGCCATTAAAAATCAGGTCAGAAATTATGAGAAGCCTACTCGTAATTCCACCACTGCTGCACGGCCGGCGCCCGTCCGTCATTAAATACTGACGTGCGGGAGACTCAGCCAACTGTCAAAAATAAAACAACTAGACCGCACACCCAAAAGATGGTGGTCTCGAATGTCCCCACCTGGAAGAGGGGGAGACAGAGCAGCCGGTAGCCTCTAAACACGGGCTCTGGCGCTCAGACCAGAAAAATTAAATGCACAGATAAAAATCAAATTAGAGAGCAGCCAAACATTAAAACATTAAAAGTACCAATAAAAGATCAGGTCAGAAATTATGAGAAGCCTACTCGTAATTCCACCACTGCTTGTCAGGCATTGGATCTTCACAGTGTGAAAGGTTAAGGAACTGAAAACCTACTTACCTTAAAGTAGGGTTGAGACTCCCTCGGTGGCACATCTGGAATGGGGAAAAAACCTAGAAAGAGAAAACTGACAGCGATTAGAGAGAAAGGAGTAGAAAGGGCAAAGACAGAGAGAAAAGAGGAAAGTAACAATGGACTACTGCACGCTGGGGCAGAGCAGCGGATACAGTAGAAAGACCACAAAAAAGGAAAGGAAGAGGGAACCCAAAGCGAGAGGACAGGAGGAGGAAACAGCGACCCAACCAAAGATGGGATGAGACAAGGAAAACCCTGTTAGGCTAGAGGAGGAACAGGCGAAGCCGCGCAATCCATGGCCACAGACGGCCCAAAAAGTGGCAAGAGACCATCATGTTAACTCTAATAAAGGAATGGAGGAGATTGAGGAGGGAGGTAGAGGACGAAGACGACTGGACAGAGGGATAGTGGCTGCCACCGAGGGACAATGACTTGCTCACCGCAACTCAGGAGGGTTGTGGCTGCCCAGGTGAGTGGATAGGGATAGTCCACAAAGGGGACTGATGAAATTGTGTGTGTTTGACTTGTTTTCTCACTCAGCTATCTTCCCAAGGAAAAAGGGGTGAGGTAAAACCCAAATGGGATGTAGTGGGAAGGGCAGAAGAAGTCACTACCATAAAAGAGCTCTGGTGTTGGTGAAGGGAACGGGGCATCACCTGAAGAGCACAAGCGAATTGTGTATGTGATGAAATGACTCTTTTTGCATGTTCCCCATTACATGTTTGAACTGATGCTGCTGGTTTTTCGACTCTGAGAGTGCACTAAGGCCTGCTTTATAGGCCTCAGTCCTAATGTTCTCACCCTATAGAGAGTGCATGTCGAATTGGATACAACCAATTGGCAAGGACTGACTTACTTATAAGTCCCTAGTGTCTGGTGCACAGGGCATGCAAGGCAAACTGTCCACTCAGCACTGTTTGTGCCACCCTGGTGTGACAAAGTACAAAATGGCTCCCGTACTGGAAGGGCAGTGTTTTCACTGCCAGTTCGACTTTGCCATTCACACAAATGGCAAAACCTCCCTATCTCTAAGCAATATAAATATTAGTCTCCCCTAAGGAAGGCCTATAGAACCCTGTGGCAGGGAGCTGTTTTTTGTTAAGTAAGACACATATTTTTAATGTGTCTTAACAGCAACACTTCCAAATTGTCATTTTTCTTTGGATAACGTTAGTAGCCCAACTGGCTAACAGAGGGTTAGCGGCTGGCACCCCAACCGGGCTAAATTCCGAATTGGACTACCTAACTGGGTCAGGTAAGGTGTCAAATTAATCGTGGCACTAAGCTCGACCTGATTCCCAGGTTGAATTTAATATTACCATTAAAATTAGGCAACTTTTAGAAAGTTGCCACTCTGTTCTACAGGTAGCCAAGTGGCTGCGAAAAAGGCCCTAGCACACAGACAGCTTTCTGACCTCCTGGGGAGACATCTGAATGACTCCCTAGCCAAGAAATAAAGGCAGTTGCTGCAGAGTGAGGTGTCACCTACTCTTCCAGGAAGGCCACTCAGGGTGTTAATTAAAAGGGGAAATTCAAAGGTGAAGCTGCCTTTGTGAGAGAAGCAGCACCAACACCCCTGAGCAGGATGCCATTTCTTTCTCCAGAAAAAGTGGAGACTGTGTCAAGGACGGAAAACTCGTCCCCAAACCGGTTTTACTGTGGGCATGTAGCTCTCTGGTAGCCACACCTCCAGGGTGGGCTACTGAGCTCCTGGCGACTGAGGAATGGTTGTGCCACTTTAAAAGAGGAAAGAATGTGCCACTCTGGGATAGCCAGATGCCACACATCACAGGAACACCCCTGTCAACCGCACCACAACCGGACCATCCTTTTAGCATCCTGTGCCTGCATCCCTCAGCATCAGGACCACCTCTAAGACGGTTGTCCTATAAAGTTTGGATGTTGCTTTAAAAATGCTCTGGTGGCCAGGTAACTGTCCACAGTGTCCACTCTGGCCCAAAAGAACTCTGTCCTGCTGGAACTGGTCACCCAACCCAGGCCAGAGAAGCCGAACTAACTGTTTCAAACTTTTCAAAGGTTTGCAAAGTTTTTGTTGACCAATGCTTGTTTGCGGCTGCATACAAAAGTGATAATTTTTTCTACAATCTGTATCCCCGGAACCCTCAGGTGGATTTTGTCCATTTTCTTCATCAAGGTCTCTAAAAATTCATAAAAATATAGTCTATTATTATAAATTGGTGTCTTCTTTGTTTTGTGAGTCATTGCTTTCTTATTTTATTGTTTGATGATGTTAAATGCTTTACACGTAGATCCTTTGCTAAGCCTTGCTGCTTGCAGCCACAGCTATCCAGGCTTGAGCTTGAGGTTCAGTAAACGAGTCTGACTGGGCCCAGGATGATATTACTGAGTGTACTGCAGGATAAGGCCCCACAGCCATATCATATAGTACACCCAAATCTCCATAGTATATAAAGGAAATAAGAGAATCCAAGGCAGTAATCTCAGGGAAGTACCAGAAACAAAGGCAAGGTGTAGATTGGTGATGGGTCGGAGGGAATGTCATAAGAAAGGGGAGGAAGGAGAAGGAACGAGGCTGAACTCTCCAAAAATAGAAGGAAATGGTTTTAACTTTGCCTAATACCTGGGCGTTCTTCTGTTTTCCGTGGAATCGTGGTGGCTTCACTCTGCGGGACTTAAAGCAGAAGAAAAAGGATGAATATTGAAGATTACCCAGCCAGGAGCCACACTTAACATTGATGTAAGACACTAGCCTAAGAAGACTCAAGGACTTTTAGTATTGTTTTGGCAGTGGTTTTCACCAACCCACGGTCATAAGAATTGTTATCTGTGACTGTGAAGTCGTCACTAAAAACCATCATACATAAGCCTATTAAGCCTTACTTCTGCCCATCCCTCCACAGAGAGTCATAGTGAGTTTTGGATGAGTTCAAGCAGGTTTTCAGCTTGCAAGACAGTCTTCTCAGGTGCACGCAACTGTAGATTTTTCTTCCTCATCCTAGAGTCTGGTTCAGGCCCTGTATGAGGGTATACAAAAAGGTGTACACTGTTCCAAAAGAAAAAATATATAATAACTAGGGGAACATTAAAGTTCAGGAGCAAGAGCCCTCACACATCCAAGAGGATGTCATGCTTCATCATCGGGCAGCTCCTCGTCAGACCGGCATTGCAATGTCTGACGGGCTCCCCGTAAGGGGGCTCTTTGCCGGAGATCTTTTTAGGTAGCAGCCGTGGTAGCGGACACTACAAGACCTGGTGTTACGGTCAGGCGCTAATCCTGGCAGGAGAGTGATAAAAATGGTTCCCAGTCCTAATGGAGCGAGTCAGTTTAATTAATCAATAGAACAAGACCGGGACCAAGATTAAAAACAGAAGGAAAGTGTAAATTGAGAAATAATGCTCAACCACTTTCTGCATGGTGCTGGAGCTTGGGGAGATTATCGTCAGGCTCCTAAGGCATGGTCAACATGTTTCGCGTACAGTGGTCTAACAAGATCCTATGACACTTCTTCAGGACCAATACATAACAAGACTTCTCCTGTCTATATTACCGAAAGTTTGCAAAAATGTCAAACAAATCATGTAGTCACTTACATTGAAGTTCACTAATTGCCAAAAACCTTTAATGGTCACCCATCCCTTGATACATGGGGGGCCCCTTGGGAAGTAGCATGCCGAAAGCGGTCACTATTAGTGGATGAAGGCAGTCTGCAGGGGAACCTACCCTGACGAGCTCACCCGTATATACGTATATACGGGAGAGCACGTGGAAACCTTTAATGGTCGCCCATCCCTTGATACATGGGGGGTATATACGGGAGAGCACGTCAGGTTAGGTTCCCCTGCAGACTGCCGTCATCCACGTCAGGTTTTTGACAATTAGTGAACTTCAATGTAAGTGACTACATGATTTGTTTGACATTTTTGCAAACTTTCGGTAATATAGACAGGAGAAGTCTTGTTATGTATTGGTCCTGAAGAAGCGTCATAGGATCTTGTTAGACCACTGTACGCGAAACATGTTGACCATGCCCTAGGAGCCTGACGATAATCTCCCCAAGCTCCAGCACCATGCAGAAAGTGGTTGAGCATTATTTCTCAATTTACACTTTCCTTCTGTTTTTAATCTTGATCCCGGTCTTATTCTATTGATTAATTAAACTGACTCGCTCCATTAGGACTGGGAACCATTTTTATCACTCTCCTGCCAGGATTAGCGCCTGACCGTAACACCAGGTCTTGTAGTGTCCGCTACCACGGCTGCTACCTAAAAAGATCTCCGGCAAAGAGCACCCTTACGGGGAGCCCGTCAGACATTGCAGTGCCGGTCTGACGAGGAGCTACCCGATGATGAAGCATGACATCCTCTTGGATGTGTGAGGGCTCTTGCTCCTGAACTTTAATGTTCCCCTAGTTATTATATATTTTTTCTTTTGGAACAGTGTACACCTTTTTGTATGTTCAGTTATTTGGGAGACCGTACACTGGACCAATTAATCTCCCAGTCCCTCTCTTTGTTTATACCTGTATGAGGGTAGTCAATATTTCTGCATCTCAATTTTACTCTAATGAAGGCTAACTGCTATGCAATGCACGTTAGATATTTGCAAAAGGCATCAGATAGTCTTGGAAATCCAAAATATTATCTCCATCCGGCATTGCTTAGAATTCTTTAAGAGGCTTGAACTATATATTGAAGTTGTCTGCCCCTAGTGTCACATGTGGATTACCGAGATATCTGTGGTTGGTAATTTGTTAAGAGCTGATCTATGAAAACTGACATTGCAGAATCTTGACTAAGTTTACCTCCTCTAGAATAAATACTGAACAGTCCATTTATCTAGCTGACTGAAAATGTAGTATATGATGCTGGAGATCTTTATGTATGCTAGGAACAACCACCACTCAGCAATTTAAATTCACTTTCACCCACCCAATAACTCCCAGAGGCTCACTTTATGGAGCACTGGATGCTCAACACTACAACTGGTATACTCTTATTTAATAAAAAGGGTTAGAGATCATGATTGCTGAAAAATGAACATATCATCTTCAGTCCAAAGAACCTACCCTGCAATATTCCAGGACACAATCATCAAACTGGTTTCATTGTTCAATCAGGGCTAATGTTCCTTTATTAAAATGTAGGCACAATTTAGGCAATGTGCAATGTTGATAAGCTTCTCTGCTCTATGTTCCAAAATATTGTGTTACTCAGTCTCATTTGCATACATCTGGAATATGTCCTGATGGTGGTCTGGTACTTGAGCCAAGGGAAACACATAGGTATTGATGAGAAGTGGGACAAGGGAATACCCATTTGAAACTGCATTGCACTTTTCTGAGTGACAAGATAAATTCTCCTACATGCATCTGTTGATTCCAGTTACGAAGAATCGTCAAATCCTTTAAAAGGCAGATACCCTTGATCAGTCCTTCTACATAGTCATTAGGATGGTGCAATCAACAGCTTCATAGGCAGCTGTAACGTTAAATGATCAGTGCCACTTGTCACTCAGCAAGGGTGGGAAGGACGTCTTCTTTGATGTTTGCCAATGTTGTGTCAGTGTTTGAATCCAGTCTACAATTCATTCAGAATGAGGTTCTTTCTGCTTCAAGTACTCTTCTCTTTCCAAGATTTTACTTCTGTACATCGGGTGTTTGAGTGGGGTGATGATTGTATGTTTCAAGGAGCAAAAACAAACAAACTTTCCCCAAAAGAAAAGTCATACTAAATTTAACCACACAAAAACATTGCAGACATAAAAAACAGAGGGTTTCATTATGACCCCGGCGGTAGGTGATAAGGTGGTGGTAGTACCGTCAACAGGCTGGCGGTACATACCGCCACATTATGACATTGACGATTTGGCTGCAGCCAGCCTGCCAATGTACCATTACTACCGCCATGTTGGTAGCAGCCGTCGGGACGGAGATATCAATCTCCATCCCGGTGGCCGCTATAGTACCGCTGGCGGCATTTTGAGCCAGCCTACCGCCATGGTTTTAGTGGAATTAGCAACGCCACGAAAACCATGGTGGTAGGCCCTACCATTGACAGGGAATTCCTTCCCTGTCACTGGTAGGAGGCTCACCCACCCCCTCAAACACTCCCCAGATGCCCCCCACCCCTCCTCCATCCATGCTCCCCCTCTTCCGATCCCCCTCACCCCATACGTGCACACAACTGCAGATACACACCATGCATACACCCACTCACACTGGCATACACGCATTCATACTCGCATACATCCAGTCATGCTTGCACATATCCGTACACACATTTGCACTGACATGCAGTCATGCATTCACATTTCCATTCTTACACGCATTCACACACATGCATACACCCACGCAAAGAACACTACACACACAGACGCATTCACGCACACACTCACACATTCATGCACACAATCTCACACACACACACACACAACACCCCCCACCCCCCTCCCCTGTTGGAAGCCCAACTTACCTTCATCCAGCTGGTCTTCCGTCAAGGAACAGGACGGCGCGCTGCTAACGCCAGCAGCGCCTGCCAGCAGAACACCACCAGGCCATATCATGTGTCATGATACGGCTGGTGGCGGTCTACTGGTGTGGCGGTGCTGGCGGTAGCAGCGCCACCTTACCACCATCCGCCAGTATGACCAAGGCTGGATTTCCACCCTTCTTGTGGCGGAAGTCCGGCTGTGGTCATAATCTGGCGGACGGATGGTAACCGCAGCGACGGTCCTTTGGCAGCCATCACTGCGGCGGTAGGCGGTTTATACCACCAAAGTCATAATGTGGGCCAGAATCTCACTAAATCCATAAATGTGAAAGGCATACCTCTGACGAATACTTTTTCTGCAAACTTCCACCTCAGAAGCAAAACTCTTACCATGCGAGTGTTCAGATGCAGTAACAACCCTTGCCCACTGGTTCTGTCAGACATCTCCACATCACAACTTTGCTTACCTAAGTCAATAGGAACACCTTTAAAAATCACCAGGAACACCAAGCCCAGCAACAGGAACATCCAGAAATGCATTATCTTAATTCATCGGCACACCATCTTCCTCTAAATTGTCCTCGCTGCCCCAATAGACTGAGACCCTGCTCAGCTTCCAGCTTTTACTATCTTCTACTCTCACAGCCCTGCGAAAGACTTCCACAAGGGTGGGAGGGAGGGTCCACAAAACAACCTGTGCAGGCCTCAAACTGCAACCAAGCTGGACAATGGAGTTTGGGCCAGGGGCCGAAGTTTGGTGGGCTTGCACCAGTTTGGGACGGGTGGGATTTGTTTGCAGGCACTCCCATGACTGAGGAGAGATCTGCTCCACCCTTGCCTGAAGGAGGATGAAGCACTGCACAAGCACCACAACCAGTGCTTACCTCTGACTTGTGTCACAAATAAACATATATATATCGCCCTGAAGCTCTCGAGGTGGGCCATGGAATTGGTCTAAGGGGATGATATAACCTTTACCCTTCATATCCCAGATGTTACAAAGGACCGTAAATGGCTCAATTATACGTGTGTGGGATCTTTAGAGTCAGAGGTGCATTTGTAGGATGCAGAAGATGCACTCCAAAAGGTATTTGCCATGTTTTCGTTTTCATTTAGCTCAATGTTTTCGCTTGCTAGCCATTTAAATATTTCCAGTTTTTGCCAGCACCGACAGTGATTTGCATAATAGTCAAATATGTTTTTTGTGCATTTGTCTGCATCCATTGTCGACAGATTGCCTATAGACCACATGCGAAGCTCCCATTTAAAGCACACAGAAGTTTCCCCTAACCCCCCAGAACTCAGCAGTAACTTATTTCAGAGATATGCCCAATGTGAAGCTGCTGCCTGGCAGGAGGGGATGGCTCTTACTTTTCTTCTCAGAGCACCCCATCTTGCAAATAAAATCCCATGAATAAAACTGTTGTCCCTGGCACACATAACTCAAATTAAAGGAAATACAAATAATTTGTTATGCCAGTAGGTCTGAAGTATATGACACAAAAAACACAAACATGCTTCTGTCTAAGCATAAGGGCCATATGTTTGGAATAAATATTGTGACTTAAAATAATTATTCATTACATATACCTTTAATATACGGGGTTGCTTCCCAACAAACAGGTGTATTTAAAATTGGTACTAAAACCCTTTCTAATTTTAAGACATATCACAGGAAAATATAATTATTATTGGTGGGGATAAAAGGGTTTAGTGACTTTAAATTACTGTAGCCTGAAGACTTAGGTTAAACACAGAAAGATACAAATGAAAAAGGATAAAGAACAGATAGAAAAGAAATTGTAAAATAAAATATTGACTAGCAAGCCCTGACACTCAAGTGTACTTCTGTTTTTTGGTAGACCTGCACATGTGATCATTAGTATGCCGTCACTCACGAGGCAAGACAACCAGTTGGTGAGTAATTGCCCTATATTGTACCAAGGATTTATTATTTCTTAATTTTTTATATTATTAGGCTGTCTCGCCGGTTATAAGTGTCTTTTGGCTAATCTAAAAATGAAAATATTTGTCATCCATTGGGCTATGGGAGAGAAAGAGAGAGACTGTGGGAAAGTAGGCTCGGAAAAAGAAAGAGAAGCTGTGGGGGGGGGGGGGGGGGGGGGAGAAAGGAGCTACAAGAAAAACTGCATTCAAGACAATTTTTTGGTGTGAAACAGAAAAAAACACAGTGCCTGGTATAAACACTGAATTAGGGAAAAAAAGATTTTAGGGAAATACTGCAATTCACAAAAAGTAAACACTGGAAACAGGAAACCTACTTTCAATTCATGTATAACATTGTATTCTAAACTCCAGATTTAGTTAAGGAATAGATACAAGTTCGTTTACAGCCATTTGCATGTTTATGAGTGACATAGACGCTGTTCTTCCAGCCTCATAAAAATTGAAAAAAAAAGAGTAAAGGAACATGCATTGCCAAAGCCAATAGACCTCGCCAAGCCAGTGCGAAGGTTAGACATTTTTGTGTAATCAACAGAAAAAGCACTGCTGAGGGAGGGTGTTCTGATGGGAATGTCCCCTACATGGCAAATAAGCATGGACTCACTCCGTGAATGACCCACTGTATGTGAAACTGGTATCCTGATTATTTTTTTTAATTTTGACCCTGGTGCCACATTAATTTTACTTGTTCAGGGGTCTAGGACTGTCACTGGTAATGTAAAGTCCAGAATCTGTTCTGTGACTTGGAGGAGTGCCACAAGTGTGCCCTCATTGTGATCCTTGACTATTCTACATGCCCTGAGTGCACCACATAACGCAGTGGTGGCATAGTACAGAGTTTTGAGAATCAATGGTGGGTCCATACCTTTGTTTCTGTGGCTTGTAAAGTTCCAATGTTATGTGAACCCTAGAATCGTGCACTGACATCCCATGTGTGTGTTGAGTGCCTGTATATGCATTGAGCATGTAGCAAATGTATAGTAGTTGGACTTTGTATGTTGTGTAAGTGTGAATACTGGCTCCAGAGGGATCCATTTTGATACCCCTGGTTTAGCATGGCACACGCCAGAGGATGAGGTCAGCTTACCCCAGAGCATGGAAGTAATATTGCCTGCACTTCTGTTGCTAGAGGGTGGATAACCAGACTCTGAAGTAAAGGAGAATAGAGACAGGGCCACCTTGGGAAGAGGGCAACCTTTGGAAGTTCAGTGAGGACCTTGTTAGGAAAGGGCTGCTAATACGCTGTCCTTAAGCACTGCTCTTTGGTAGATGTTAGAGGTGGGGGGTGGGACTGTATATTCTGTTGTTCAATGTGAAGAGATTTCTTGGGAGAGTCTGCCCTTTTATGTTTCTTAACAGACGTCATTTGAAAGAGAACCAACCCACAATGGTTCAGAAACCATAGAATGATCCACACCCCTGTCATGAAATGTTTATAATAGAAAGAGTGGCTGTGTAACCAGGGCTCATGCCTGTCTGACAGTCAGACTCCCAGATGGGACATCACCTGAAGTCTGCACTTTCAATTAGAGCAGGTGGTCTGCTTAAAGTGCCTTGAAGCCTGCCTGCCTACTGAGAGGGAAGGAGTGTTAGGATGGGATTGCCCCTGCATGGCAAACCAGTATATTTCCTTGGCCTGTGTGCCCAACTGCATGTAAATATGATATCCTCACTTTTTAATTTTGGCCATGGTGTTACAATAATTTGAGTGTATGCACAGAGGCCTAGGCCAGTCCCTGAATGTGACGGGTGTTGACCTCTCCTGGGACCCAGTGAGAAGCATGAAAAGTATCCTTACTACTGACAGGTGAATAATATCCCTGTCAAGAGTATAGAGCAGTGGTGGCAGCAAGCCATAAGAAAAACCAGGCCTTTTTCTCTGGGTCACTCGGTTGAAGCCTACTGGCCTACGTGTGTAAAGTTCTGTTTCTATGTGCGTGCTCAGAGCATTGTGCTGACATCCAGAATGTATGTTAAGTGTCTTTGTGTGTACAGCAAGTATAACACATTAATGGTGTGAGTGAGTCAGAGTAATGGAGACAAGTGAGATCCATTTTGGGTACCCCTGTCCTGGCACAAGATGGGCAGTGAGTAATATTCTCGGAGGCAGCCAAAGTGTATTGCCTGCATTCCTCTAGCTAGAGGTAATAGACCCATACCCTGAAGAGAGGAATGAAGACAGGGCTGCTTTTAGAAATTCTATGATCCCTTGGGGTAACAAGCATTCTTGATTAGTCTTCCTGAGTACTACCATTTTGGGGGTTTGTAGGGGTCAATTGTGGGACTGAAGACTCTGTTGAGAAAGCTGAGGAATGGTCTAGGTGACTACTGCACTTTTGTCTTTCCTTGATTACTCCTTCATTTGGGCTGAGGATATCGAGGTGCAGAACCTTCACACATCTAATATGGGTGCCCAACATGGAGACAGCCCTGGTGGTATCTACGGGGAGAAGCCTCACTCTAAACAAAGGCTGTGTCAGGAGAGCCCTCACACACTCTATTGGTGTCATGCTTCATCATCGGGTCACACCCTGGTCCATAAAAACCAGGGTGGGCTCAACCATCTTTCAGGGAGCACTTTAGACCTAACAGGGAGATAACCTAGTGGCTACCCCGGTATCTCTTTATTTTGGGTACCACTAGTAGGATTAAAAAGTTAAAAGGTCAGATTATGTGGAGAGGGGTCACTGTCACTATACCCTAGAATAAATTTACATGTTTGAGCCCTTTCTCACAGCCCTCATAGGGTCCTGGGCTTTCATCAGGTGTGAGGTACAACTCCGTTGTTTCAAAATTTCTTATTACTGTTTTGAGCCACTCAATAATGTCTTGTCAGTCATTGGTTGTTAGTCACACGTATTGGACATGGACAAAACATGCAAAATTTGAGGCAGGCCTACTTCCCTGAACCTCTACTGCAGGCATTAAAGTGTGTGAGTGTCTTATATACAAATATTTAACATTCCCTCTGGACCAACAAGATGAGGCCATTAATTTCAAGCAATACCTTATATCTCAGGGTGGTAGAATATCTTGGTTGAGAGTAATTTACAAGAGAGAAAGTATCCTATGGTTCCCATTACACAAATATTTTCTCACTCCCCCTTTCCACACCAAAGATTGCGAATATTTGTTTTTTGAGTCCATAAGTGTAACGTACAGCTGTAGGGGTTAGTAATCAATTTACCAGAAACAGGTGGGGAGTTCTAGAAAATATTTCTGGTCCACCTCCAGTACCGTATAGATAACACACTAGGAAGTCCATGTCTTTTTTTCTTAATACTTCTATAATAAATAAGATTGCTCAATCATGTCAGAAAAGACACAATAGCACAAATCTTACTACAACTGTCTATGTTGACAGAGGGCATATACCCTAAGCTTTAGCAAACATAGTAGGATGGGACTCACTAGACATTCTGAAGAGAGAGCAGGTGAGAACCATACTACATGGAGCTTAGATGACGGAATATCTAAGGGCAAATGCAGCCCCAAATGGCCTAAGAGTGAAAAATGAACCTAGGACTTTCCTGGAAGATAAACAGTTTAGGAAGGGCTGATCCCTAATAGTGTGGAGGTGTCCTAAGGAGTAGCTTATTTTAATTATAAATACAGCAAAGCACCTTTCAGATGCTCTGGTTATGAAAAGCAAAGCCAGTCAAGACGTCTTGAAAACCCAACTCCAGATAGGAGTGTATAAGAAAAAATGGAGGAAGTCAATAAGGACATATCAGGATATAAGGACTTCCTGACACAGAGCAAAACCACAAAATTACAGGTAGATTTTAAGAAATTCGCCCATACAAAGGTGTGCCCCTACACTACAGAGGAATATAGAAAAGAACATAGGAAGAAAACACGTAACCATATGGACAACTAGGGAGAGAAGTGGACATCTAGTGAGGATTCAGATGACAGAAGCAGCAATAGCTCTAATGTGAGTGTTAAGAATTAACTAGACCAATGTAGTGTGTGGAAATATTTTAGGAGTTACCCCATCCAACATCCAGTACTCCAACCATCCGAAATGTATTTATGGCCCACACCTAATGGTCCACCCCAGGGATGACCCAAATGCCCTTCTTCCCTAAATCCTGACCTTTTTTAGGCTGTGGCAATTGGAACAGAAAGAAAGACAGACCAACGTGTAAGATGGGAAGAACAGAGTGGCATGACTACCAAGAACAAGACCCGTAACTAACAACTCCAACCCCAATCAGGGACAAGTCACACGTAGATTTGATAGTCAATTTAACACTGCATACCTTCACGGAAAATAAAATGGCTGTCCTAAATAAAGGGCTAGGCTTTGTCCCCACAAAAAAGCAGATAAATTCACACTGCAGTGTGAAGTGGCAGAATGTGTTAGGAAAATCCACCTAAATGCTTTTTCCCCTGAAAACCAGATGATTACTGAAGCATCAGGGTATACCACTCCGAAATGAAATCCTTTTTTACTCCTCCTCTCATCTCCATCTCACCTGAGATTTTAGTTTTTCAACAAGCAGTGAAAAAAAACTTTGAAGCTTTAGACACCAATGCTGTCCACTTCCATAACCTTTCCTAAAAAGAACAAAAGGCCATGACTGATTTCAAACTAGAGACAACATCATCATAAAACCAGCCGACAAGGGCGGGGCACTAGTGATCCAAACTAGAGATGACTACAGATTGGCGTGCCAGACCCTCCTTTCAGATAGAAGGAACACCACCATTCCGAGCTCTGATCCTACAAATATCTTACAAGCATAAATCAAAAGCCTAGTACAGGAAGCTGTAGATGACAATGGATTACAGACAAAGAAGCTACTTTCCTGATTAAAGCAGAGCCCAAGGTATCTTATTTCTATACTTTGCCTAATATGCATAATAATTAATTTCCAGTACCTGGATGCCCTATTGTATCAGGGATAAGATCAGTCTTGGAACCCCTCTCTATCTTTGTGGACTGGTTCTTAAGACCCCTTGTGACAGAAGTGCCCTGATCCATAAAAGATATGAAACATCTACTCATCATTCTTAATGAGATCAGTTACAACCTGGAGACTGAGTTGATCAGAGGGCTAGATGTGGTAGACGTCTATACCAGCATTCTCCAAGATGAGTCTTAGAGCCATTGAGGGTCTTTTAAGACAATGAACATGGGCGGCACCCAACTAGTTCACCATCTCATTAGCCACATTAGCCCTGAAAAATACTTATTTTACATTTGAAGACACTTTATGCAAGCAGAAACACAATACTTCAATGGGGACCCCCTTTACTCCTAGCATAGTGAGTCTCTATGCCCATAGTTTTTAAATTAACCACATTTGGGACAACAACCCATTCTATGATAAGATTAAATGTTGGCGTCAATACGTTCTTATTATATGGGAGGGGACACCAGAAAGAGCTAACACATTCCTGGATTTGATAAACTCAAGGAATGAGTTCCTAATATTCACCATGAGAGTTCACAAGTACGAACTAGTCTTTTTAGATTTTCTCATTACAGCATCACAGGGTACATCAACCATGAGGGTCTATTCAAAAACAACAAATAGGAATAGGTTTGACAGTACACACCCTAGAGCATTAAGGGTGAACCTCCCGTTGGGCAGTACCTACGCATTAGAAGGAATTGTTCTTACCTCAAGAATTTCAAGTCAGAGGCTAAAACCTTGACTGAAAAAGTAAAAATAGACAATATCCCAACACATTTGATATGCAGGGCAGAGCAATGAGCCAGTTACAACAATAGGTACAACCTGTTGAAAGGCAAAACAAACTAGGGAGGACAGCACACAAATAGCATGTGTAACCACATACACTAACGTTTCAAACAATATTGGGAATCCTCAATAGTAATAATCTTACATTGGAAAACCCCCTCTTTCCTTTGAAAGGAACACAAGACTAAGAAATATATTGGTACATACCAGGCCAAAGAATAATTATCAGAACAGCAGACAACACTTTGGAATCTTCCTCCAGGCACAGGTCATTTTCCCTGCAGCCAATGTACAGTATGTCTCCTAACAACACATACCAAGACCTTAGATCTTGGTCTAAGTTTTCCTTGGGAGCAATAAAGCCACACAAACTGTAACTCAAACAATGTGCTTAATATGATTCCCCTCCCATTGGTCTGAAATACACTGGGATGACTACAACATAAGTTTGGCTCTGGAAAATAGAACATCAGAGCACCAATAGGTGCCATAGGAATACAACCTGCATGACCAACCATTTCCCATCCAGGAGCCATAGTGAAGATGAAATTTGATAGACAGTATTCGAAAAGTTTAACTTGACTCAAGATATTATAAAGACTTCACTACCAAGGAACAGAAATGGGTCAATAGATTAAATACACACAGGCAGGGTCTAAATGGTGATATTCCATGAAATCCAATCAATCCTTTGAATAGCACCTGACATTCAAACTGCATAGGCCCATCTCATAGAGGATATGGAATGGGGACCCTTTTATTCACTAATAAGCATGTCTGTTACAAGAACCTGGTGACTCATGAGTCAGTATTTACTATCATTAGAGAAGCAGCCTCACTTAGGGACGCAAGTGTTCCCCTACCTATCCAAATATGGGTATTACTCTATCAGTGGTTTCTGGTAACATTTGGGGACAGTGGGACAAACAACCCCGCCCCACCCAGTTAACTGTATAATAGGGAGTACATAATCAAGGGGGCTAGGCACACTGTGCAGGGGGTCCAGGCAACCACACGTTGGTTTCCAGGGGCAAAAACTAGGTCACCTAATGCTCTAATGTTTGAGGTAGCTTGCTCAAACACTAATCTTAGAGAACTGAAAAGCATTTGTTGTACTCAGTATCAATCATGCATCCCACACAGTCGAAGGAATAACTTGAGACCAATTTATAAAAATGCTTCAGATTTTTATATGAATTTTAAGACCAAGATTATCAAAATTGGTTAGGAACTTTTTACGAAATGAATTTTTGAAGTCTTTCTCTGCGTAGTTACGCACATAGGAATCAATAGGCAATCACTTTCAAAAATGCAAATAAAATTGCACAGTTGGTTTTCCAGGTTCAGCTTTTGCAGGTTGGTCTAGGTTGTCGGTGGGCACACTGTGCCAGCCGGAGAGGGTCGGGCGGCTCCCAGTTCTGGCGGGAGCAACTTTGAAATGTCTCTTGAAGCAGGTGCAAGGCCACTGAGGGGGACTACTTGGAAAAGGGTGATTTGTGTAGAGTTAAAGGTGTTGCCTTGGGGTCCCCTTGTGGTGTCGAGGTTGCAAGGGGTGTGGACCCTGGGTGCACAGCTGGTTCCTTGTTGCAGGGTGCTGGGCGGCTGGGTGCAGAGCGAGTTGTTGATCCAGGAGCTGTGCGCAACAGAGCTTTTTGAGCTGGAGGTAAGTCTTATTGAGGGCTACTTACAGGTCAATTGGGGCACTCTGGTAGGAGGTCTGGGGTTTTCCTGAATTCCCTTGACTGGAGCTTCCTCCTGATCCTTTTATAGCTCTAGGAAAGCTGGTTTTCTTGTTGTCTCATATCAGCTGACCAGTACCAAGGGTATCGGTACTGTCCGTCCACCAGGGGTGCAGTGCCACCAAATGTGGCATACTTGCAGGGTTTGTCCTGGCGGTCATTGGTGTGTCGTCAGGTCCAGCTGCAACTCATGGTTTGGGAGCTATCAGCCAGTCAGTGAAGTGACCCTCATTGGGTTGCTGGTTCTTTGTTGGTTGCAGAGTGGTACCTCCACTTAGAAGGGAGATCTTTGGCGAATTGTGAAGCCTGGAGGTCCTCTGGGTTTCTTGAGGTCAGTCAAGTGTCCAGCTCATCCGCAGTAGTGATTGTTGGGTCCTGAGTGCAGCAGGCAGGGTTTGGCATGTTTTTCTTGTGCAGCATGTCGACAGTTATTGTGCCTTGAATCTTCTTTGGGCTAGTCTTCTTTGTCCTTTCGAATCTGATTATCTGGTCTGAATACTGAATTTAGTGGGCATTTTTTGGGGGGACCTGGTAGTGTCCAATGGGACACTTACCTTTGGGTGGCTACATCCAGTATAGTCACCACTTCCTGTGGGAAGGGTCACTGCACTAAACCTAATTGGCTATTTTCCTTCCATCCAAGATGAAGGAAAATGAGAGGGAGGGTGCACCTTGCAGGCAACACCTTAGGGGTGGTGCATGCCGGGTGAGGCCACTCCTCCTATCCTTCGTTAGGTTTCACGCCTTTGCTCCCGCCCAAGGTGAGTGTTTCCAAAGGGGGATGCCATCTTCTGATAGCAGCAGGCTTGGGAGTCAAGTTTCAAGGGCAGTAAGCTCTTTGAAGCTCATAGCCAGGAAAGGGCACATTCCTGAGGGAGGGAGTGTTAGCTCCTTCACCCAGGAAGGGCGTTGCATTACAAACCGGAGATGCAGGGCTCTTCCCCAAGGTTTGTATATTGGCTGTCTAGAGGTGGCAGCTGGATAGGGCCAGTCAGCAACCATGCGAGGATAGTTAGCTTTTGCCAGGGGCACCTCTAAGGTGACCCCTGGGTACATTTTAGGGTTAAATCCAGTGCTGGAACCAGTTGGATTTATCATTCTGAGTTGTTTGATACCAAACAACCCATGGTTCAGAGTGGCCATCATGTAGCTGGGAAACTCGTGTTTGACCAGTGTCCAGCACATGTACTTAAATGGCTGCTCTGTTCACTCACTATGTCCCAGGTGTGGCAAGGACGCATTGGGGACATATTGCTCATTTAGCTATGCCCTCACATATAATATGGGGCACCCTGGTTTAGGGCTGTAAGACCAGCCAGAGGGGTGTCTTACCCGTAGTAAGTAACCAGTGTATGGTGGACAGGGCACACAGGCAGTGTGCCATGTTGAGTTTGTTTTTTAGGTGTGCACCAGGACACTCAGCCTGCAATGGCAGTGCAAGGTGCATATGGACGCATGGCCCTAGAGGGTGGACCAATTAATGCTGCTGCCCTCAGGGGCCCACGCTTAGTACCCCATACCCTGGGCACCTAGGTACCCACTTACTAGGGACTTACAGTGGTAGTTAAGGGTGTATCCAATTGTGCCAATGCATCACAACAGATATAGGGAAAGAGCTCTGGCCCAGGGACCCTGGTTAGTAGGGGCCCTGGGCACTACAAGTTCTAGAACACATCAACATCAGGCAAAAGTGGGGGTTAACCATGTCAAAAAGATGCCCTCTCTCACACATACAATATTCGCCTTCATTTAGACCTTATTATTTTTTCTCAAGTTTTTTTTCTCAAAATTGAGTTGACCAAATAGATCTTGGGGTACCAACCTTTGATTTTATCCCAGCAGTCCCATAAATACAGTAGGATTTGAAACCACAGATCCCAAAATATCTGAGGGCATCATCACGCCAGTGGGTTATTCTGCCCAGTAACAAATGTGGTTCCTCCGTTTGTCCTATGAAGGTAAGGTTAGACTCTTGAAATATGTGAACATCAGGACAGTGTTTCCCTCTTCAATAATAATGATAACAAAAAATGTTTTCTGTGGGCGTTGTCATGCCAGTGAGTTATTCCGCCCCATAACATATAAGGTCCCTCTCATTGTCTAATGGAGGCAGGGTTATACTGTTGAAAATTGTGAACCAACTTGGCGCGCTGTGCTAGTTCTGCATGGAACTCACTCGAGCGGCACCGGCAGAATTGTGCACGTAGCATCCTAAGGTCATCAACCAGGGAAACATATGGATGTCCTACGCACCTGAGCTGGTGACATTGGCAACTTTGACAGTTCTTGGATATTCAAAGATTTTACCGCAGTGGGTCGGCTATGCTAAAGCACTGGTGGACCACGGAGGCTAGTGACTTTCCCCACTGATGGTTTCCCTGAGCACTGCAGAGGGGGCAGAGCTTCCCCATTGGTGGGCGGAAATATGATTTGGAATCCCTGGTGAAAGTTGAATTGACCCCGGAAAGCAGTGTTTCTCTTCCCTGCGGAGGGGGTGCGATGCCTGGAATGGTAAGAGGCTTTCCCCCTTTTGAGACAGAGATTGTGTTTGAGACATTGCTGCTTATGTCAGAGTGCTTTGCTGAGCGGGGTGTTTTTGTTCTCTCAAAATCCTGCTCTGTAACACAAGCCCAATACTAAGTTGCAACAGGGAAGTCTGCTGCAGACAGTCAAGACATTTGCCTGCAACGTTGTTTGAAGTGGCCCTCTACTGTACATTTTTTTAAGGATATTGGGGGCCAGAGACTCAAATATTTGCCTGAATCTCTGGCTTAGGTTACTGCCTGGCCTTGCTGTATTTAAAACACCTTCAAAATCAATTGTTGGGGGGCTGCTCTTGCTCACCCTAATATCAATAGCCCACAGGCCACTGGAAAAAAGAGACCTAAGTGTGACAAACTTACTGTCCGCCAGTCAAGCAGTTGAGGGGGGAAAATGCTACAGCAGCCACAGTAGTGGAGAGGAGGGGACCTCATCATATGTTCAGAGGCCTACCACCAAGAGTGGCAAACCACAAAGTCAGGATAAAGCCTCAGAAGGCATCTTCAGTCAAGAGTGTACTGGGGCTGCAGGGTCTCCACCTGTATCAGTTTCTTCATTATCTTCCCAGGGAACTCTAGATCACTATATTTCTCCTCTTCACCCAGTTGCCCATGTATTTGGGGAGAAACTGATACCAAGCGCCAATTATGGGCCATCAGAGGCTGTGACTGTTATCTTGGGAGAACCTCTATGAAGAGGTGTAGTACCTGCCACAGTCTCAACTGGATCTCATCTTCATCTTGAGCCTTGCCAGGGTGAATCTCAGAGAATGACAATCAGCGACTGTCTTTTTGGGCATCAGAAGTTGAGACAGGGCAATCTGGCATAAGCATTCACATCTTAGAGCAACAACCTCAACCGCAGATGCAGGCACATGCTCTATCAGAACCCCAAGACTTCTTTTCACTATCAGACTCTGGGAGTCTGTCAGACTCTGACTCAGAAGACCATGAATCAGAGAAGATCACTGAATGAGGTAGTCTTAAGGAGTGGCTGGCAGTCAGAGCCAAGGTGGCAGAGGGACATCGAACTCCTAACAGCAACAGTCAGGAGGATGGAGATGATTCCATCACAGCCACTCAAATAGAGGACCTGATAACACAAGTCTTTACACTCGGGTCCTTCCATCCTGCTATATCTGTATTGGCTCCGGAAGATGGACTGTGGTAGCCATATGGTACTGAGCTTTCTTGACAAATCCTTCTCCCCCGGTCTTGGAGGTAGATATTGATCCATCACAAGCTGGTGGTAGTAGAGCCCTGGCAACATCCATTGCCTCTAATACCTTCACTACTGACTCAGACTCCCCAACTCTAGCTGCTATTTATGAGCTCTTACAACATCACAGAGAGGAGTAGCAAAAGGACTGTCTTACACTTAAACCTGCTCACCTAAAGACACAAGTTGTCCTGAGGAAGTTATCTAGGAATATTTAGGATTATGGATCCTCTTAATTCACACCTCGGGAAAGTCGAGAAAACTCAGATGGATCTTCAGACTATGGTAAGGAAAGCTAAAAAGCAGTCCTCACAGCAAGAGTTTCAGCCAGTTACACTTTCATCAAGGACCTCGAGAACAGATTCTGTCGTAACAGTCTTAGGATACTCGGCACACAAGAAGATGCTGAAGGAGATGTACCCCCAGGCTATACAGTTTGCCTTTCCAGGGAGTGCTTCCCTGCCTTGAATGATTGGGACATGGATAGTATGATCCAGAGAGCGCATTGTTTTTCATTTCATTTACCCAGCGAGGGTTCATCGCCTCACCACCCACTGGCAATCTTGATTTATGATAATTTTCTGCTGAGGCAGTAGGTCTTCCAGGCAACATGTCCAAGGTCACTAAATAAAGCTCCTGGAGCCGAGTTCTTTGTCCAGTCGGACTTCTGCCATGAGACAGTGGTTAGGTGATGACACCTTAGACAGCATATACCTGCGTTCTAAAAACTCAGGGCTACCGTCTCGCTGCTGCAACCAGCTACCCTACGCATCAAGTATGAGGGCCAAGTGCATTTTTGCTTGACGCTTTTAAGATGGTAGAGCTACTGGTGAAATGGCAGTAAGTGAAAAGATTGCCTGTTGACACTGATTCCTCTTTCAGTTCTTCCCTCTAGGCCTTTTCCTGGAAATGGGAGCCACCTCAAGGACAGAGGGATAGACTCGCTGTCTTGTGGGCCTCCCTATTCTTTCTAGCCCTCTTTTTTGGTCTTCCTCTTGTTCCCTCTAGATCTGTTGGGCTATGGGTCTCTGGCTTGTATTCTGAGGGTCTCCATATTTTGGGCTAGGGACACCTTGGGGAGAGCTTTGCTTCTATGACTGTATGCCGGGCTGAATTTCTTGCTGAGTTGATGGGTGGCCCATGCCTCTGGCTCTAGTGGAGAGCTGGGAATTACAGCAGGGTGGGGTGGGGGGGAGATTTTTGCATGGGGTTGGGATTACAAAGGATTGGGTCTCACCCCTATAATGAGGAGTAAAAGATGGGTAGAGGGTGCTGGGGAAAAAAAAGCCAAACATGGAAGTTAGAAAGAGCTATACTCCTAATATTGAGAACAGGTCTGTGACAGGTAAGTACAAATGGATACGTAAGTATGCAAATTAAGTTTTTGTTTTTTCTTTTTATTTTGTCTTTTCTAATAAATGTCTCTCCTTAATGTCTGTTTCTATTTTCTGTATGTCTGTAGGGTATTTTCTTTCCTTTTGTCCTTCTCTGTTCCTTATCTTCTTTTTCTGTTTCAGGTTGGTGTCTCAGGGATCCAGCAGCTCGTCCACCGGGAGAGGGAGA
Source organism: Pleurodeles waltl (assembly GCF_031143425.1). Taxonomy (NCBI): domain Eukaryota; kingdom Metazoa; phylum Chordata; class Amphibia; order Caudata; family Salamandridae; genus Pleurodeles; species Pleurodeles waltl. The sequence goes on along the minus strand of NC_090451.1, from coordinate 270,737,247 downwards.
GAAAAATAAGAAGCCTGTTTTAAAAGGTACGGTTGAATTTATAGTAGGTATTGCTCTTTTCTTCCTCTCTGGCTCTTTCTTTCTCTATTTCTGTCTTGTTTCTTTTTGTGCATTTCCGTGCCCCTTTGTTATTCCGTGATTTGTTTAATTTCTTGGCGAATCTCTACTATTTTGTTGTCTGTAGACCTATCACTCTATCTTATTCTGGCTTCTGAAACGCCTTCGTTTATAGTATCTTGTCTCTCTCTTAAGTTAGTACCCTGTTTTCCCTTCACCCAGTGCCTTTTCTCTTTTGTCCTTTCAGTGGTTTAATAGGAATTTTAAATATAAGAAAAAAAAAGTGCAAACCAAACAGATAGTGCTCCCCACTTTCGTGACTTTCTTTGTCGTTCCCTTCCCTCCCCCGGCTTGTTGCACGTACCTGGTGGGGCCACGTTTCTCCTGGAACGTGGCCGGCTTCTTTGCATGGTCTCCCTCTTACTCTCCTTAAAGCTCTGTCCTCTTTGGTGCTCCCTGCTGCCCGTCTCCGATTCCCGTCTCTTCCTCCATGGTCGTCTCGCCTCCGTCGACTTTGTCTTCTTCTGTGTTTTTTCGTTGTCCTCCCATCTCCTTCTCCGTTGTTGGGTTTCCTCGCAGTATGTCCGCCTTCCCCTCTCCCGGCTGTGCTTTAACTTCCATTTCCCTGCGTTTTCTGGGTCCAAGAGGTTCCGTTCCCTACGTCGCTGAGCCGTCGCAACATAGGGGCTTGACCTCTATTCCGGCACCATGATTGGTGCCCCCGGGGTATGTCAGGACCGTCGCTGATCGACGCGCCCTGTCACAAGGTCACAGAGTTGAATGTGTTTTTTTTGTCTTTTCGCAAGGTGTGTCAGATTTTGGATTGATTATGATAATGGCTAATCGGGTGGCTAGTTATAACCAGCAGATACATATTCTCTTGTGGCACGTAAATGACATTAAAGCGCCCCACAAACATAAATTAATAAGAGAAAAGCATAAATATTTGTACCACCATATAGGCCCTCATTATGACCCTGACCGCCAGGGCCACAGTGGCAGTTTCACCGCCGACGGGCTAGCGGTGAAGGCCACCACATTATGAGTGTGGCGGATTGGCGTCTGCCAACCAACCACTGGCCCCCAGAGCGCTCAGACCGCCAGGGTAGTTGGACCCGCTGGGCCAGAGATGAGCATCTCTGACCCAGTGGTCCAATGAAGACCACCGGCGGTATTATGAGCCGGCTTTCCACCAGGGTTTCCGTGACAGTAGCACCGCCATGAAAACCCTGGTGGAAAGGCTACTGGTGACAGGGAATTTCTTCCCTGTCACCGGCAGACGACTCCCCTCCCCCAGCAAGCACAATACCCCCCCACCCCCCCTCCAAACGAGAACCCCCCACCCCACCTTCTGGTACAGCACCCCCCACCCCCCTCAGGTACAGCGCCCCCCACCTCCCCGCATACATGCACACGCACACAGACACCCACACGCACCCCACACACACACACTCATTCACCAACACTGATATACACGCATTCACTCACATGCATCCATACATGCATTCACTTCTACATCCATACACGCATTCACTTCATCATTTATACACGCATTCAACCACGCCTACACACACCCATGCACACATGCACACACTACACCCCCCACCCTCCCACCCCCATCCTCTGGCGGATGCTCGATTTACCTCATACGGCACAGAGGTCGTCCAGCAGGGAACGGGTGCTTCCACCGCTGTCAGCGCCCTGCCATCAGGACACCGACAGGCCGTATTACTGCTCATAATACGGCTGGTGGAGTCCTTTTGGAGGGGCAGAGCCAATGGTAGAACCATCCATGCGGCTCTGCATGCCAGAACGACTACTGCAGGATTTCCACCCAAAATATGGCAGAAATCCTGCAGTACTCATAATATGGTGGGCTAAAGACCTCCAGCATTGGCAGTCTGCTGGTGCCCGCGGCTTTGGCAGTCTTTCAAAAAGACCACAAAAGTCATAATGAAGGCCATAGTCTGCCTGCAGGAGACCCACCTTTCTAATACCCAGATTCCTTTGTTAGTTGATATGGGGTATCATATCCTTAGCACTACTTGCAACACGTCCACCGAAAGGGGACTAGCCCCATTAGCCCAGAATAAGAGCTGGGCTGTCTCTGGGGACAGCTTGGATCCAAACAGCCAATGGCTTATTGTGGGGTCACCAGGGAAACTGTCCGGCTTACGTTATGCATAGCCTACGGCTCTAAAGCTGATGACTCTAATTTTTAACGGTCTTCAGTTTGAGTTGAATCAATGGCCAGAACGTCTTGTATTGTCAGGTGACTTTAATGTTACTCTTCACTCACAGCTTAACTCTTCCTATTTAGGGACAAGGTCTACCTCTTTTAGCGGAACTACTCGTAGCAGAAAAAGCACTCAAAGGAGGCCTTGAAGAAATTCATGGTTTCTTATGTGCTCGTTAATGTCTGGCTACATTGCCTATTATCAAAGACAACAGTGCCCTTCTAGGAGGACAAAACCTCATTCATACACATTATAATTATGTCATAAAAACTGCATAGGTGAACATATAAACAACGCTTTTATTCAATTACATATATAGATATTAAAAACATGTCTCAGTTTCTTTGCCACAAAGGACAACCCATCTCAAAATAAAAAAAACAAAGGACAAACCAAATAGTGAGAAAAAGTGCTCGTGATGGATAGTAACCAAAAAGAGACTAACCAATATCCTAATTTTCCCCAATCACATAAAATAATAGAAGCCGTCGGATGGTTATCCTTTTACTGCATTGAATCAACTCCAAATCATCAAGGAATATATATCTCTGTCTTATGTCCTTCTGTAATACTTTATGCAGAAACCAATCCCGACTGGAATATGTACGTCGACGTTTCGACCCTTCTATAAGCTGGGCCAAATCACTGCTCCATAATGGGTCTTCTTCAGGACTAACTGATGGGAGTCCCCTATAATTTCTTTAAACCCTTCACTGTTTGGGAATTCCTACTCGCCGAGCAGATGAATCTTCAATCAAAAGGAGACTTGCCTATTTGTATTAGTTTCAAAGTTCTTCCATAGATACCGCTTTAGAGCATTCCTTCGAATCAATCTCTCTCTTAGTGTGTGTTCCTGCTTCTGAAGCGTATCCAATTGTTCTGCAAGCAAAAAGTCATTGCCGGCCTGAGAAGCCTTGGTTTACCCATTACTTGCTCCCCCATAATTCACTCTCTCAGATAGACATGTTCTATGCTAGTCACTCTTTGTTACCACTCCTCAGCTTCTTCCTGAATCTGAGGGTGATCTCTGACCATAACTCACTCTCTCTTTACTTTCGTCTAGAGGGCTTCTCTCAACCCTCTCGTCCCTGCCCTGGGACCTTTGATAGGAAACATATTCTTGATGAAGCTTTTATTCAGTCTATGGACAGGGTGGTGAGGATTTATCTGGATGAGATTAATGGCTCAACTTCTATTTTATTGGTATGGGATGACCTTAAACCTTCTGCAGAGGCCATACTTTAAAATATTTCTCATATTGGCAGAAAGAGCAAGGTCTGGTCAAGACTCACATATGCTCTTCCCTAGTCTATATGGAACACCTTCTGGTACGGAGTTTCTTTTGTCATTATAGGGATACGTTCGTATTTCTGCCTAATCAATTAGCAATTGCTCAAGCCACCAACAAGATTACTTTACAACGCAATTAATGGCCGAGCTAAACAACTGACCACCTTTGAAAACAGTGAAGAAATGGGGTAAACACTTTCCTTTAGGATTCGGGACAGGGCTACTGCTTGGATCATCAAGGCAATAATCAAGTGATAAGGGAAAGTAAGTGAGTGATAACGAGCATATCCAGGAGGAGTTCGACCAGTTATATCAAAAGCTGTATAGTGAGGATGGGGTTGCTTCCACACATGATATAGATTCATTTATCCGGAAATATCATCATTGGACTGATTCACAACGGTCCAGGTTAGAAGACCCGATCTCCCTATTTAAATTTGAGGCTGCTGTCAGCCAGCTATCAAGGGGGAAAACCTCCGACCCTGACAAAATTCCTCTTGAATTCTATGCTACATTCTCACATGTCCTGTCCTCTGCGATCTCCTTAATTCCTTTGAGTCACTGAGACAGATTTCTGGGACTTGGGTGGAAACTGATAATGTAATCTTCCCCGAGAAAGGGAAAGATGCCCTCCTGTGTGGCTCATACCATCCCATATCATTGATTAACAGTGACAGTAGAATTTATACCCGGGTGCTGGCCAACAGACTATCCTTGGTAATTTCTGATTTAGTAGATGAGAACCAGCAAGAGTTTATACCAGGCGTGACACTATTGTGCATGTTAATACGCCAATTACCGCTTTGGAAGTCTGGTCAGCTAACGGACGTCTGGCCAGAATGATAATTCTAGATGCAGAAAAGGCTTTTCAACGTGGGGCAGATAAGAGGAGTAGCCACTTGGATACGAAGGTAACTCCTGACAACATGAGGCATAAAAACATACTTGTGCATAGTGTTTTAAATGTCTCAAGGTTTAAAGCCTATCAGTTTAAATGTATTAACGATTTTTATTATACTCCCTATCATCTTTATATCATGAACCTGAGGGAGTATACTAAATGCTTTCAATGCTCTGCAGATCAGGCGGAAGCCGTGCACATCTTTGTCGTCTCTCCTTCTATTGTACAATATTGGCAGACAGTTTTGGTTTGGCAGGATTGATCTGAGCCCGGCATTGGCTACTTGCTCAGGCCCCAAATCCTATATTCTGGTGGCATGACTTTCTAAATACTGGCCTCCTCCAAATTCTGATAAGAGATAACGATGAGCGGAGAACTAAGCTAAGGAAAATCTGGGACCTATTGAGGGGACTGTTAATTGGCTCTCTGATTGGTCATGACTAAACATCAAAAAACCAAAAGTGCACAGTTCCAGCCCATAGACTAGTACAAATGTATACAGTTAAGTAATAGAGTCTATGAGTCTGCTCTTATTAGGACAAGAGCCCTCACTCACCAAATGGTGACATGCTTCATCATCAGGCTTTTGCTCCTCGTCAGGCTGGCACTGCAATGCCTGACGGTCCCCTTGTGGGGGCTCTTTGCTGGAGATCTTTTGAGTGTAAAGAATGCCGATAGCTGAGTGCTAGTATGTGGGATTGGTATGTGGGTATGTGAAAATAAAAATGGCTAGAGGTCTGGAAATATCGTATTTAATCAACCTAGACCCCTGTCATGATTAAAAACAGAGTGTGGGTAAGGATAAGTAATGTCTAGTCCACCCTCAGAAACAAAAAATCTGTCAGTCTTTGAATTGGGGGAATGTGGAGAGTTAGAGTACAGAACTAACTATACTTCTATCATCGGGGTCATGCAGTGCCGGCCTGACGAGGAGCAAAAGCCCGATGATGAAGCATGTCACAATTTTTTGGTATTATGATGGGAGTACCGTACACAGGAACAACTTTTCTCTAAACACTCCCGACATATTAGCCCTTCTTTGTTTGTATTCGACCATGACTAAACATCATCATAGCGCAGTGGTTCCCAACCTTTTGATTTCTGTGGACCCCCACTTTAACATTGATGGAATCCAGGGACCCCCACTGAATCATCATTGGAATCCGGGGACCCCCGCCTGAGTCATTACTGGAAGCTAGGGACGTAATTTGTCAATATTTGTTCATATTTTTTTGTTTTCTTAGTAGTTGCGGACCTCCTGAGAATACTTTGCAGACCCCCAGGGCTCCCCGGACCACAGGTTGGGAACCACTGCCATAGCGGGTTCTTTATCTTTCTTGTTTTGTGTCTGGCTTTGTTGGAGCGATGATCTAGATATACCTTGCATGCTATTGGAAGTCCCTGTATTCCATCTCTGAATTGTATATCAAACCTTCCTTTTGTTTATCTATAGTGATTTGGTTTATTTGTTCTTGTCAATAATGCCTATGTGGTTATAATGTACTTTGAATAAAAAAAGAAAACAAAATTGTGAACATCGGGACAATGTTCCTCTCTTCCCTAGTAATAACAAAAAATGTTTTTCTTTATTGAACATTTGGTGAAGATATATGACGTCACATTTGGGAAGACCACTGGGAATGCGCAACAAATCTATTCTGATCTTCCCAGAAACAACCACAGTGATTCGGAACTACAGGTACCAGCATCCCCAAGGGCACCATGACGCTTGCACGTCATCATGCCCAATGCATACGTGACCCCTACCTAGGCGCCAGGTCAGGAGACAGGGCCTTTAAAAACACAAGTTTTGCGCCTATTGTTTACCGATACAGGCGCGTATGGTGAACAAACTAGGTAACCAGCTTCGCTCAACACTTAAAGCGGTGAGAGAAATGTTATCTTCCATTATCCTTTTTTTATCCACGGATGCATTTGACAAACAGTCTGGCAGGTGAGAATGCATATTATTAACCTGCTCTAAAATGTTGCTAGAGTGTGACTTCAGGGATGCGTCCCACCAGCCACATATAAATTGACTGGAGACACCTCGGATGGTAAGAGCTATCACTTCGGATAAACGTGACTATTCACCATGGCGATCTATAGATCCAATGAGATGGGGATGTATGACCTCAATACATGTTTTTTTTTATCTTTGTGTGCCTCACAGAGCGATCACTGGTGTGAATGTGTTTATGAGGGAAATAATTCCCCTCCTTATTTAAAGCATGACTGTAGCCTGTATTCATGTGACTTTATAACATGCAGCCGTTATAACAATAGTATGGATAATTTCCTTGCACCTTTTCATAAAACCGACATGACAGTGCATGCATAAAAGGATGTAAAGCAAGCATTTGCAATACAAAGGGTCTCACGTTTGTTTGTGTTAGAGCTACTAGCGTTGTAAACTCCTAACCGGACTTTTCTTGCCTCATAAACCATGTACGTAACCGGAAAAAGTGCAATTAACTGTGTAACAGGGTCGATATTATGCAAAGCGCTCGACTTCTGCCAAGCGAGATCGCGCTGTGAAAATAGAGAAAAAGTAGTCCATGAACCGGACGGAAAACAGCGAGTCTCGTATGTTTTCTGTATTTGGTCGATGCGCTCGAGGAGGGCTAACCACCGGAAAAGGCATGACGTATGCGTGTCTTCCACTAATGAAATCAAGCAGATTCCAACAGGCAACCCCACGAACCAATGAAAGACACTGACGTGACGGGGCTCCGAGCCCTTTTTAATTCCTAAAGTGTCTCGCTAGCGAAACGCATGCACAATCGCATGCGACGCAGGCTCAACCCTAAAAATGATATCCATTTGCTCACCAATGTCTCGTGAATAAAGATAACTTTTCTGTGTTGTATTGTTCTGTTATATTTGATCCCGCAGCAGGACACAGTGGCATCCTCCAGATTACAGGCTCAGGCAAGTAGACCGGCCTCATATTTTGTCCATGCTCAATACATGTGACTAACAACAGATGACGTTATTGACTTGCTCAAAACAGTGCTAAGAATTTGTACCTCAGTCCTGATGAAAGCCTGGGACCCCAAGATTGCCGAAAGAAAGGAGTGATACATGTCAACTTATTCTAGGGGTATAGGGACTATAACCCCTCCCCACATAACCCAACCTTTTAACTTTTTAATCTTACCAGTGATACCCAAAACAAAGGGATACCGGGGTAACCACTAGGTATTTGAATATTTACTCCCTGTTAGGTTTAGAGCTTTATCTAAAGTGCTCCCTGGAAGATGGTTGAGCTTGCCCTAGTTTTTAGGAACTAAGGCGCGACCCGATGATGAAGCATGACACCAATACGATGTGTGAGGGTCCTATATAAAAATATTTAATATCCCCTCTGAACCAACCAGACGAGGCCATTCATTTTACGAAATACCTTAAATTTCAGGGTGGTAAGATACCTTGGTTGAGAGAAATTATCTCAACCCCCACAGGTAAAGCCAGGAGCCCCTGCATGCTCCAGGGCCCACAAATGGGGCCTGATGATCTGCAAAACTCAGTTTCAGCTTTTCGGAACAGAACAATAAATCTGGCTTGAACACAGCAGTACCTGCACAGTACAATGGCAGATAAGGTTAGCAGTGGTACACACTGACACCCTATCCTAAGGTCATCTGAGGGATTGTGTCTGGAAAAAGGGTTGGGGCTCCCAGGAACAAGGAAAGGGAGGTACATGTTGATTTTAAGGACCAGTTAGGGAAACTAGAAGGGAACTACTGAGATGGCTTTTACAAAGGGTATTATTATAGGAATCCAGGGAGGGTGTGCTGTATTGTCAGGATCTCTCAGCCTCTTAGCACAGGTATTCTCCAGACACACCCTGAGTTTGACCCCAAATTTTCTTTTTAGTATTTCCCAGACAGCTCACTCCTTTTCCTCCAATTTCAAGGCTGCCACTGTGCCCAGCTCCACTTATTCACTCAGTGGGTTGAGTCTACCTGAGATCCTGAACTTGCAGTTGGCTCTCCAGAATGCTTAGGTGGAGGAAGAGGAGAAGGTCAAGGAGACTGAGTGAGAGGAGTTGACACTAGCTCACCAGAAAAAAGAAGAGGTTGGAGAGACAGGATAGACTGAAGGGGTAATTTAGAAAGAAAGAGAGTCGAGGAGTAATGGAAAAAAACAGTAGAGAGTTGGTAGAATACGAAAAAGGAAAGCTAGGATGGCAGCACAGACAGCTACATCTGAGAAAAGCATTTTCACATCCAAATCTTCAAGAGTAATTGCCATGGTTTGTCAGGAGCTTGTGCATGTGTATATGGAAGGCCAAGATATTTTGGAATAGTGTATGAGTTTTAAGAAGTATGAGTTGCTTTACTTTAAACCTGAACTACTAAAGTGCAGGCACTCTCTATTCAGAGTACCTAATTGTTCCTGAGAAATGATGGTACTCTCCCAGAAAATGTATTGCAGCAGAGCTGAAAATGCGGGTACTCCCCTTTTCAAACCAAGAACTGCAGGTACTTAGTGCTGGACAATATCTGCCAATTTGAAACACTGCATAGAAGGAAGGGTATTCGTTGGAATAATTCCTGTAGCTGAAAAAATAAAGCATAAACAAATGAAGGAAGCTCTGATCTGATGGTTTGGACTGATGTAGCTTTAGAGATTCAAAGAGAGTGCATGGATTCATGGAATGAATGGGTGAGATGGATGGAGGCCAAGAATTTTCATGGCCTTAACCAGATGACGGAGACAGAGTGACTCAAGGAGGGGTGCTCTACCCCATTTAAGCGATGCCTGTCACATTTGACAAACAGGGATTCAGAGAAACTTGCAATGTTGGGTGACAAATGGTTTGCTAATGGGCTAATTAATGCCCGGATCAACATTGGTCAAAGCTAGAAGGTGAGAGGAGCTCCCATAAGACTGATTCCAAACTGGAGGGTAAGTGCCAGAGCGATTTCCAAGGGTCCATGGGCTGTCAAAAGCAGAGAAGGAATTGGGCTCAAAGTCAGCTGAAAAACTCTGCAACATCTGCACCCAAATTAGCTGGTATTTTGACTGTGTGTCAGGGCCATGTGGCACTCAAGCTGTTAGCAAAGGACATTTGGGAAAGGGAACCACCCTTTACAATGATGTCTTTATCATTCAATGCCTTTACCACACATTCTTTACCACGCATGCCTTTACCACTCAAATGCCCTCTGAGGGGAATTTTAGGGTGGGCAGTGGTAAAAGGTGGCATGGATATTTTAGAATTTAGGGATGGGTAGTGGTAAAGTGAGGTTAGGAGTACATTAAAAAGGGGGATGAGGTGGAAAGATTCCCACGCCCCTGCCCCCCAAATAATTATGTACATGTATTATATAGATATCGAGTGCAGGCCTTCTCATTTACTGGGAGAAGTTTGGTTGATTTTAAGGTGCTTTTGGCAGTAGCGCCCTCCTTGCACCACCAGCGTTTTGGAGCACACCGGAAAGCGCAAACTGTTGAATGATATTTAGAGGTCTGAGTGCCCCCGAAGCCAGTACCATTCATCAAAGGAGAAGAGGGTGGAGACAGTAGAAGGAGTTCGGCTCTGAGGGCTGTAGGACTCTCTTGGCGGGAACTGTCGCTCTGCCATTAGACCTTTCTCCTCTGGACTTCATGGATTTTCGGAGCTGGTTGCCACGGAGGTAATGAGTCCTGTGGTGGAGCCAGAGATAGTTATGATGGTTTTACTAAAGCAGTGTCCACTTTCAGCATTAAGTGCAGTTCCATACTACATTGTTTAAATATAACAAGCGGGGCACCTGCAGGGGAAATTTTGAAGAAATTTAGTTCTATTGGACATTTATGCAAAAGAAGTTTGAGATATAGGGTGCCTCCCATGAGCTGCACGAACAGTTGAGAAACGCTGGTTATATTTGTATGTTATTTTAGTGCACAGTGACTTTGACATTTGATTAATGAATATTGACTTTATGCTTAACTTGCTTAAGGACGATACTGCTAGTGGCCACAAGTTTATTTTTACGAAAGGACTTACTAATAAGGATTCATCCTTTCAATTGTGAAAGCCGCAGCTACATTGATTATTATTTTGAGGAACTGCAGGAAGGCAAAACGAGAGTATTTTTTTACTATGTTTGTCTTATTTAATTCACGCCCAGAGTATATATGATGATTGAAAAACTGCGCTCTTTCAGTGTGACAAAGGCTGATTAAACAGCCTAAACACGCCCTATGTTAAACGCTGCCTGAGTGAATTAAAAGAAATTACTCGAGCTTGAATGCAGGCCTTCTCATTTACTATGACAAGTTTGATTGATTTTAAAGCGCTTTTGGCTGTAGCGCCCTCCTTGCACCACCAGCGAGCTCAACCTGTTGGATGATGTCTATAAACATTTTTCCATGCCCTCAGCAATGGGGGCAGGAAACAGATCTAAATATTGCTCTCGCCTGCATTGGTAGCTGCTCCCTGTGGGAGGGTACAATGTGCGCCCGTTGTGTGTGGGGACCTGGCTGGAGCCATGGGATCCTTGGGGATCCTCTGCAGCCCCTAACAACACTATGATGGTGCCCTGGATGGGCACCAGAGCACCCACCTTTAAAGGGTGGTGGCCCTGGGGGATAGGGTCCCAGAGGGCAAAATTGTCAAGGGAAGGGGAGCCCTGTGCTCCATTCCTCCTGCAAAATGCTGCTTGGCCCCAGGGGCTGGGGTCCCAGGGACAGAAATCAGACAGGGGAGGGGGGCCACAAGCACCCCACCAAAATGTTGCCGGGTTCTGGGGGGTGGAGCCTCTGGGTCCGAAATTGGCCAGGAGAGGGGGGCTATGCACCACGCATTCCCCTCAAAATAATACCGGGACCCAGGACATAGGGTCCTCGTGGCTGAAATCCAATAGGGAGGGGGTCATGCCTGCCCCCTCTACCACAAAATAACATAGAGTCCCAGGAGATGGGGTCCCCAGGGCCAAAATCAACCCAGGGAGGGGAGCCACGTGTGCCCACTCTTCTTTATTTAAAAGAATGGCCCTGGTAGTGGGGGGTCCTAAGAACCTAACAAGGCTCGGCAAGCGGGCACCCCCACCCCCTTGATACAATGAAGGACATGGGGGATGGGGTCCCTGGCCCTGAAAAAGGCCCGGGGGGTGCATTACCCCCTCCCCCTAATACAAGGCTCGAGGGGATGGAATCCTCGGGCTGAAATTGGCCAGGGAAGGGGTGGCATGTATGCCGCTCCCCCTCAAAATGTTGCAGGGCCTCAAGAGATGTAGGCCCTCATTACAAACTACGCAGTCAGTGCTAAAGTGGCAGTAATACCACCAACAGGCCGGCGGGAACCACCACCAAATTATGACCATGGCGGAAAGATCTCCAAAATACAGCCAATGCACCACTATGACCGCCAGGGCGTAAACAACAGCCACCTCAGCGGTATCCACCTACAGCCAGGCGGAAGTCACCATATTAAGACCCTGCCACCTTTTCCGGGGCGGTACCAACAACATCAAAAGCCTGGTGGAAACAGAGCACAGAAGTGAAAGGACTCACCATTGGAGACACAGGAAAGAAATACGCCGCCATGGAACCCAAACTGCATGTATTTCCGATGATATTCTACGTTCTGCTCCACCACGAACACCAGTGCTGGTGGAGAAGACGACAGTGAGTACAGCCGCCTAGCACACAGGGTAGGGGAGAGGAAAAAGAGAGTGACACAAACGCACTACACACACCCCATACACACAACCAGATGCACAAGAAAACAAGTTAATCCCCCTAAATCAGCTGAATAATGTAAGGACAAAAAAATTACCAAAGTGAGTGTATTAGTATCAACACAGTAGAAAAATAACTTAGCTAATGTTACAGATATCTACAAATGTACAGAAAAAGGGACACTGCCCGGTCCTGAGTTCCTGAGTTTGCGTCGGCCACATGGCCACAGGGCAAAGTCTAAGGCCCCACTTGTCACCTGCATCAGTACAGAGAGAACACTGCAGGGGCATCAGTTGGCAAATAGGCAGGCACCTCAGGGGGAGGGGAGGGGCACCTCAGCAGGAGGCAGAAACAAGACCACTGGTTCTGGAGGGGGCAACATGCCCTGTGCTTGGTCCTGGGTAGTGCAAGGCCACAGTCTCTCGAGTGGGTGTCTTTCCCACTGGTTCTGGCGGGGGCAACATGCCCTGTGCTTAGTCCTGGGGAGTGATGGGCCACAGTCTCTCAAGTGGGTGTCTTGCCCACTGGTTCTGGAGTGGACAGGCCGCACAGCAGCCCATGGAGGCAGGATCACATAGCCTCCGCCGTGGTGGTGGTGGTAGGCTCCTGCACTTTCCTTGCATCCTCGGATGGATGTACTGTTGTGCTGCTGGTGGTGGTGGCGGTGGGAGGCTCCTGCACATCCCCACACCCTCGGATGGATGCACTGGGGTGCTGCTAGTGGTGGTGGTGGTGGGCGGCTCCTGCACATCTCCTGCACCCTTGGATGGATGCACAACCAAGCTTGGTGGTGGGGGCTCTGTGACAGCTGCTGGTGCAGGCTCCTGGTCCTTCTTGCCTGCTGGTGCGCAGGCTCCCTGCCTTTTCGGGTGGCAGGTGTAGGCTCCTTCACCTTCTTGCCTGCTGGGCAGGCTCCTTGTTCTTTTGGGTGGCAGGTGCAGGCTCCTTCACCTTCTTGCCTGTTGGTGCAGGCTCCTTGCCCTTTCGGGTGGCATGTGCAGGCTCCTGCCCTTATTGCCTGCTAGGGCAGGTTCCTTGCCCTTCTTGCCTGCTGGTGCAGGCTCCTTCCCCTTCAATATCCATGGCCTGGAATCCTTTCCACCACGAGTAGGTGTGGATGAAACTGGGCCCGTGGACTGTGTGGCTGAGGTGCTTGGCTGGGTTCGTGATAGCCTGGCCATACATGCAGGATGTGGGGAAGGAGAGAGGGGGAGGGAGGAGGTCAATGGTGGAAAGGAAAAGCTTCTTAGGGACATTGGGGTGGGCAGAAGGTGAAGGAATTGGAGTGGAGGATGAGGGAGTGGTTGTTGGAGGTGTCTGTCTGCTGGATTTGGGTGCAGGTGCATGGGTTGTATGCTGTTGTGAGGTGGATGGCTGTTGGGTGTCTGAGTGCTTGCATTTGTGTACTTTAGGAGGGAGGACAGGCACAGTGGATGAGGACAAAGTGGTGTATGCTGTTGTAGAGGTGTCTGCCAGTGAGGTGTGTGTTCTGCATGGTGTGGCGATGATGCTGGTAGTGGATGCTGATGTAGTGCATGCAGGTGTGAGTGTGGACATGACTGGGAGGGAGGTGGTGGAGGGGGAGACAGGTGAGGCAGTGGATGTTGTAGTGTCTGCAAATGGATGGTGTTCACCTGAGTGCTTGTGGGATGAAGTGTGGTGCTTGTGTATGCCTGTGCCACTCTTGGGTGTTGTCCTGTGTGCATGCTTGTCTGGCTGTGTGCTTGGGATGGGTTGGGGTAGAGGAGAATGGGACTGAGAAGAGGAAGTTGGAGGGGGAATGGTAGAAACAGGGACAATGGCTGCCATCAGAGAGGAGGCTAGAGCCTGGATCAATCTCTGTTGGGCTACCACTCCAGTGTGAATGCCCTCCAGAAATGTATTAGATTGTGGCATTTGGGCTGCCAGCCCCTCTATGGCATTCACAATGGTTGACTGCCCTACAGAGATGGATTTCAGGAGGTCAATACCCTCCTCACTCAGGGCAGCAGGGCTCAATGGGGCAGGGCCTGGGGCGAAGGAGATGCCCACCCTCCTGGGAGAGCGGACATGGGCAACTCGATGAGGGGCTGCTGGGAGGGTGGTGCTGGTACAGGGGTGGCGGCTGACCCTTTAGCTGGGGTGGTCACAGAAGTGTCCACCACCACCAGAGAGCTTCCATCGGAGGAGGTATCTGTGTTTGAATTGTCCCCTCGTTTTGCTTTACTTTTGACTGACCCAAGATATACAGTACACACTAAAAGGAGTTGAAAAGATTTTCTGGAATGCACTTCTTAATCAGAATAAGACATTTATTATAGCTTTTTGCAAGGTTCATGAAGGAAGGTTTGAATAGTAAAAACTGGACTTTCAAAATGTCTCTCCAACTCCTCTGAAGTGAAGGCTGGGGCCCTTTCCCCAGTCACACGGGCCACGGTAGGTTCCAGACACGTCACAGCAGCACATGCACTGTAGGTCCTCTCCTATGGAAGGTCAGGTAGCAAGTGAGGAATATGATAGAAAATGGTGGTCACGTCTGCAGCGGTGCATAACGTCACCGCTGGCATAGATCATCATTGGCCACTGTACCCCATAGGGCCCAATATTAACCAATGCGGGGTTGCACGGCGGTTCCCTCCGCCTCCCGCCACATTGCACAACGTCAGCGGAATTACCTCACTTCCACCTGTCCCTCCACACAGGACAGGCGGACGCCATTTCAGGGGGACACAGCCCTATGGATTCATGCTGCGTCACAGGAGTAATAGGCACATACTGGACAAATCACACTGACCCATTACAAGTTAACAGATTGCAGACTCCTGTTGCGGCTCCAATGTTAAGTTTGTGACAGCCTCCTCACTCTTGTGTCCCTTAGATACCTACCGCTGCGGATGACTAGGAAATGGAGATATACCCCGTGTACAGACCCCTGGTGGACTTGGCAACACTGGAGGATAGGCACATAATCCTCACCTGTAGACTGGACAGGGCCACAATCACAGAGCTGTGAGCCCTATTGGAGCCTGATCTGATATCTGATATCCATCACCCCAAAGGGATCCCCCTTCTTGTGCAAGTGCTATCTGTACTCCATTTCCTGTCAACTGGTTATTTCCAAGTGACAGTGGGCTTGGCAGCAGCAATGTCACAGCCAGTGTTCTAAATAGTGCTGACAAGAGTGTTTGCCTTGATAACACATGTGCAGCTACATGGTTTTCCCCCAGGTTGAGGGTTTGGCCACTGTGAAGGCCGAGTTATATGAAATGGGATATATCCCCAACATAATTGGGGCAATTGATGGTACACAAATTGCATTTGTCCCCCGCCAGAATGAACAGGTGTTCAGGATTCGTAAGAGTTTCCACTCCATGAATGTTCAGATAGTGTGTTTGGCGGACCAGTACATCTCCCAGGTCAATGCTAAGTATCCTGGGTCGGTGCATGATGCCTTTGTCTTGAGGAATAGCAGCATTCCAAATGTGATGGGCCAACTACAGAGGCACAGGGTGTGGCTAATAGGTGAGCCATGGTTCCCTCCCAGTATATGTTAGTGTATGGGTATGGTGTGGGCCATATAGGATAGTATGTGGCTAAATGTTGTCCCTCAGTGTTTGCAGGTGACTCTGGTTACCCAAACCTATCATGGCTGCTGACCCCTGTGAGGAATGCCAGGGCAAGGGCAGAAGAACTTCATAATGAGGCACATGGGCGAACCAGAAGGATAATTGAAAGGACCTTTGGCCTCCTGAAGGCCAGGTTCCGGTGCCTCCATCTAACTGGTGGATACCCTGTGCTACTCACCCAAGGCGGTCTGCCTGATAGTAGTGGCATGCTGCATGTTGCAGAACCTGGCCCTGAGACGCCATGTCTCTTTTCTGCAGGAGGAGGAGACTGGAGATGCCCGTGTGGCAGCAGTAGACCCTGTGTACAGTGAGGATGAGGAGGCAGAGGATGAAGACAACAGAACATTAGTTATACAACAGTACTTCCAATAACACACAGTGTAACTTTACATTTCAATGACTTTGGTTGTAATCTGCGTGGCAATGGCATGCTGATGTTTCCCACTTCTGTGCCCATTTACTTTTCCCTCTGGAAATTCATTTTGCAGATGTTGGTGACTTGACATATACTCCTGGTGTGATCACTACAGCCAGCTACAGGTCATTGATCTATGCTCAATCTCTGTACAGTTAATTTGCAATGTTTGTAGCTGTTTTAAATAATACATATTTGATATACATGTCATACTCCAAATTGATTTTTTCAAAGGGTGTTTATTGAAGTGCTAACATTGGTGGAAAGTGCAATGGGATGGGGTGATGATGGAGGAAAGTCTAGGGTATGGTTCCAGTCTGTTTGTAATACAGGTGCATTGTCCAAGACGACATAGGAAGGGGAGCAATGGCAGTTCGAGGTGGACAGGGTGACTGAATGGGACACAAGGGTGACAATCAGGAGAGTCTAATTTCCTGGTGGGGGTCTTGGCAAGTGTCTCTCGCTTCTGTCTGGATCGCAGGGAACATTTGCGTTGTTGGTTCACCTTCTGTAGGGGGACGGGTGCAGGTGGCCTGTGAGTCCTGTGGCAGGGCCTCCTGGCCACTAGTGGCAGCGGAAGTGGAAGGCTGTTCTGCTGTCTGGCTAGTGGCAGGGGCCCGCTGGTGTGAGACTGCCTCCCTCATAATGTTGGCCATGTCTGCCAGCACCCCTGCTATGGAGATCAGGGTGTTGTTGATGGCCTGCACGTCCTCCCTGATTCCCCTGGTACTGTCTCTTCTGCAGCTGCCTGTTCTTCTGCACGTTTTCCAGGATCTGGTCCATCGTGTCCTGGGAATGTTGATAGGTTCCCAGGATCTCAGAGAGTGCGTCCTGGACAGTCGGTTTCCTGGGCCTGTCCTCCCTCTGGCACACAGCAGTCCTCCCTGTGTCCCTGTTTGTCTGTGCCTCTGTCCACTGAACCGTGTGCCCACTGCCACTGACCCCAGGTCCCTGATTGTCTTGTGTGCGAGGGGTGGCCTGGGGTCCCTGTAGAGGTAGACACACGGCTTGTCGAGTGGGCTCTCATTATCCTAAATGAGACTACTGGATTTCTAGGCAGCAGGATCGTTCACGGTGTGGGGGACTGAGTCGGACCCACTTAGAAGGACCTCTGTCACCCTAAACCCGGTTTCGCTCCGGCTAACTAGCAGTGCCTCATTTCTCCAAAAGGGAAGAGATGATTGGGCAGCCGAGCGCATTACATCTTTGGAACATCTCAGGGAAGTTGTGGTCACTCAGATCCAAACCAACTCTCTCATTTACAGTATGATCTCATATACAAATGACAAAGGCAGTGTAAGTTTTATATAATGTTTTAATAAAACGACTGCATTTTAGATATTAAGGCGTGAGCCGCAATAACCAGAACCATACAACACAGTAGGATTGAAATAGTCACGAGGAGAGTGAAACATAAGAACAAGGCTATCATGGTGTTTAACAATTTCTACTCTCCCTTAGCTAGTTCTATTTCGAGCACAGCATGTTAAGCTTCTAACTTGCCTTTCTGAATCCCTTGGGAGACATCAGCCCTCATACCTGAGCACAGGCCTGTGATCTGGTTCAGCATCTGCAACGAGGCAGTCAGCGACTAGTTGTGGTTCCCTGGTCGGAATCTCCCTCTTGCGTGTATTGGGACAAGGAAGTGTTTTTATAACTAACATGTCAGCGTGATCACAAAATGTCCCTACGCAGGAATACCAAAGACTAAACTCCTACCACGTCTATCAGCAATGTACCAGACTGTATCCTTGACTGAAGCACAGAGTGAACAGGAATGTGTTATGGAGAACTCCAGTGCTGAAGTAGGCTAAACAGTGTGATATAAAAAATAAAACAAGACTGTAGAACTGGGTATTTGAAAAATAACGGTACGAAGCCGAATAAAAGCATCTAGAGCAAAGTGCACAGAGGCTCTAAGCTGCGAGCAAAGGAATAAAATACATCCAGGGCAAAATGCACAAAGGCCTAAAGCCTGAAGCTAATGCGCAAGAGATACGTAAAACTGACCACACTACACCCTCCCCTTGTCGGTAGCAAGTGGTTCCAATAATATAAAAGTATGCCCCAGATTTAAATAATACATCAAAATATATATTTCGACAAGATCAGAGGACAACAAAGTCATAAATTTGGGAAGCATGTGACGATAAAGCCAAATTCAACATAATGCCAATTTGAATGTCATCAAAACAAAAAAAACAAAAATCCAATTGTCAGACAGAAGCAATAGAAAGCAGGAGTTCCTCCACTTCGATATATGTCAATATCGGAAGATCCACGCCAAAAAGTATCATGGAGCAGGTGTGTTCCAAAGCCCCAAAACCATCCAGGGCCGCACCCCGTGCAGAGCCTATGAACGAGACAATACCATCTTCCTCCAGGAAGGGAATCTCATAAACTGCCTCACGAAGCAAACGCAACCGTAGTGCACAAGTCTGGGAATGAGCCCTAATCGGGAACATCAACAGATCAGTATCGACCACTGGGGGGCGCTGCAGTGAGAGGCAGAGAGCCAGTGCATGTTCAAACGAGCACCAAAGGCACCGAAACACGGGTTGCACACAATCCAAAACTGGCCGGAATGTCAGAGACCAGTCACACTCCAATTGTCCCAGGAGTGTCGCTCCAAAATGCTGCATCATGCGTTCATGACACAGCTGCGCTGACGGGAGTGCCAATATGGGATCTCGTCACGGTGGGACAGCCATTGCAGAAGAACAGCAGCAACAGCAAAACCCCAGCCAATAAAGCCAAAGTAATCGGTAAACCCCCAAAAATGCTTCAGAAAATAGAGTGAATAGCAGAAGGTATTAAACCGAATATGGAAGAGAAGGTGTGAGCAAAACCAACACCAAAGGCTTAAAAAAATTGTGCAATTCCAGCAGTGCTGGATGCATTAAATATACGTCCCACGAGTTCACCAAAGTGACTCAGAAAGTTAGTATTCAAAAGGGACTGTATTTCCGCCGATGACCTTGCCGCCTAAAGTGCGTAGGTCTAGCTAGCAGATGTAAGGGCCACATGCTTTTGAAACAATAGAGCTTTTAGTCAACTCAACTTGTCGAAATTCACCTTGGAAGTGGCAATATGAGGCCAGATGTCCGCTACCTCCCTAATTTGAGTGGTGGGAAACAACACATTCCCGCAGCATGTAATGGCCTTGGTGACAACGACTACGTAAACTATTCCGGCACGCATGCCACAACAGGGTTCACTGTTAAGAAGGACATAACTGCCGTTTGAAAGCACCTGGAAACTGTTTTTAATTACTGGGACTGGAACTCCCTTCAGATAACAAGCTAAGTTAGCAATCGAGGCATTACATGCCCCGTGCAAGGACAGCTGTTTACAAACCATGGAATGGCTGACAGAAGTTTCGCATTTGCTACCGCTAAGAAAAACCATTAATACATCTGTATAGAAAGGGAAGCTCCCACACCTCGTGTATGTAACTGTCTCCCAACCGTTCATATCTACCCACCGGAATGTGCTTTAAACAAGAAGTAAATTGCAGAGTGGAGATAGGCAGATTAATAACCCCATGAATCAACCACTCAGCTGATGGAATCTCAGCAACCGTGAAAGGCAGTTTCTCCAATTTCTCAATATTTAACATAACATATTTTGCTTCCTTTTTAGCCATCAGCTGTTGTTGACGAGTCAAATTAAAGGAAATAAATATCTCCCTGGCACGAATGTGCTGCCATGGAACGCGACCTGCCTTCAAGGTCTGTAGAGTCCAACCCAGCTGCATGATGGACCGCGTCTGACTCTGCCCATGATATAAAGAAGACATATCCGATTTAATAATGTCTATAGCAGAGGAAACGATGTTGTCAATTGTATAAACACGGTTTGAAAGGGTATGCATCCCATTATCCACAACAGACAAAGCCTGTATAAAATTTTCCTGATCAATTTGTCTCAACCGGGCCGCTGCCTCTTCTTGTGAAAGCTTCCAAATCTCATTATATACTTCATATAGAAAACGCTTCTTCCGCGGCATTCGTGGTCCTGACAAAAAATCTTGTAAGTCAGTATCATTAGACAGTAACGTGAGATGTGACTTAACTGCATCCAGCGTGGATGACTTCAACCATTGCTGACAAAGCTTCCCCACGCTGTATGTAGTAATGATATCAGCATGTTCTGGTGATATGTAGCGAGGGTCTGCCCTACTAGTCCTGAACCCCCCTGAAGAGGTGACAAAACACTGATGACACCCATTTAGTGTCTATGGGCCATAATAACCACCCGACCGGATGTATCAATGAAGTGTTAAGCATACCATTCTGGACCCAGTGTGTAAGCTCACTAAACGTGGCATTAACATATCGCTGCCAATTGTTCAATTTGGAAGGGACAGGAATACCAGGCAAATTCAAATTTCCAATCTTTGCTAAGCCCAAACAGCTAGTCTGTTGCACAGTGTCATTGAGGAAAATCATTTGGGCAGGAATAATACACGCCCTAAATAAACTGTCCCTGCCTCGCATTTGCCAATTTTTCGTTCCCCAGACACTTTTCAAGTCAACAGTCTTCGACCAATATTCATACCCTCAACTGAAAGTTTAGATACAAACAAATTTGAATACAGTAATTTAGTATCGGTCAATAACTTTTGCTTATTAGCATGCGGAGTAACTTTAAAATAGTAAGACTTAGCATTCTGTTGATTATGCCCAGAAAAATATGCAAATTTATCATAATACGTTTTAGAACTCCCCTGTGGAGGAGTCGGGCAATGTTCCCATTGCACATATTCAAATATCGATTGAGGGCTACTCGCTTTATGAATAAAGTGGTGTCCATAATAATTGTAGCAAAACATATCACCATGATTATCTCTAAATAGGTAAGCATCTTCATCGTCATAGACAGTATAATATTGTAATTCTGTTAGCATAGAATCTACTGTCTTCACATCCCAATCATCAGAAACAATGCCTGGTATAACGATATCATTCATTGATAACTTGAGTACATACAGTATTTGAATCAATTCAGTGGGACCATATATATCAAACAAAACTTTATCCCACACAATCCCATCCGGAATCGGTATTGCAGAAATGTTCACATAGGAGAAGTCTCTTCGAACCATATGAGACGAAAAATGTGGTTTCAACACCGTCTCCACGTGCTCAATGTCAGATCGTTCAGGAAGAAAATGACCATGTGTTACCAAAAAAAGGTAACCACAAATCCCAACCACAAGAAAACATTCATTACAGTCATAAAAAGCCACAAATAGTTCCAAGGAAAAACAAAATATGTGTGCTTAAGCCAACACAGCAGCTTACGTGGAGCCCGAGCTGAAGATAGAGAAGACGTGGAGTCTGACACGGCATCATCAGTGGAGTCTGACACGGCATCATCAGAGGCAGTTCGTGCAAAAGGTGCAACCGTGAACAAAGAAGCAGATGGTGGCTCTCGCCTTGGCACGCTATAAACCACATGTTAAGAAATATCATTAGAACGTACAGCAACTTGATCAAAAGATTCCAAATCAATCGTCGTCTGTGGAACAATCGCAAGATCAGCTTCCACCCTCCCCAAGTTCGGAGAGGAAATAACATCGGTGTAAATCACCTGCAGCGGGACTTCTTCCCCAGTAGTGAGAGGGATTCCGGAACTACTGGGTGTCCCTCTTGGTCTGCTGTGCAGAATCGGCCACATGTTGTAACTTGACATTATCAATGGAAACAAAGCGATTTCCTTTGGCCCTGTGCAGCGGTGGTAAAATTACAGTTCTCGTGCCGCTAATCCCTAACACAGGGACAGGCACCCGATAAGAAGGACCATGGGCCAGATGTAGGAAGCACTTTGCGAGTCGCAAACGGCAAAATTTGCCATTTGCGACTCGCAAATGCGTGTTTCCTATGCAGAAATGCATTTTGCGAGTCGTTACCGACTCGCAAAATGCATTTCCGAATCGCAAATAGGAAGGGGTGTTCCCTTCCTATTTGCGATTCGCAATGGTATGCAATTCCATTTGTGACCGCTTATGCGGTCGCAAATGGAGTCGCAGTTACCATCCACTTGAAGTGGATGGTAACCCATTCGCAAACGGGAAGGGGTCCCCATGGGACCCCTTCCCCTTTGTGAATGGACTCCAAAATATTTTTTCAGGGCAGGGAGTGGTCCAAGCGACCACTCCCTGCCCTGAAAAAACCGAAACAAAAGGTTTCGGATTTTTTGAAATGCAGCTCGTTTTCCCTTAGGGAAAACGGGCTACATTAAAAAAAAAAAAAAAAACTGCTTTATTGAAAAGCAGGTCGCTAACATGGAGGCCTGCTGACTACAGCAGGCCTCCATGTTAGCGAGTGCCTATACTCGCTATGGGGCAGCAATTTGCGACCCACCTCATGAATATTCATGAGGTGGGTCATTGCGACCCCATAGCGAGTTGCAGTCGGTGTCTGAGACACCGTACTGCATAGCAATTTGCGAGTTGCAAATTGCGAGTCGGAAGGACTCGCAATTTGCAACTCGCAAATTGCTTCCTTCCTACATCTGGCCCCATATTCTTTCTTTACTGTGACCTTTTCACGCACAAGATCCCCAATCCTAGGTATCCAACCAGTAGGCGTTACTGGCTCATCCTTAATTCCTGTGGAGGCAGCACTTGCAGAAGAGTTATCTTCACAGAATTGTTGTAAATCCTGCAAAACAGTGACACGATCATTTATGTCAAAGGGCGTATCTGCAGTCTCCACACCAGGACCATCTAGATCAGGAACATACATTTGTGTTCCAAACAGGCACTCATATGAAGTACGACCCCCCAGGGACCTTCTAGACAAGTTATTAAGTGATCTCTGTACTCCATACAGGTGGGCTAGCCAACTACGACCCGTACCTATAACTCTGGCCGTTAAGGATTGCTTTAAATCACGATTTAAACGCTCCACAACAGAATTTCCCTCGGGATGAAATGGAGATGAGAACTGGAGTTGGACCCCCAACAGTCATGGTGTCCCTGAATGCCTTAGAGGCAAAAGCAGGGCCCTGGTTCAAATGAAAAGCCGCAACTGCAAATGTATCGACAAAGATGCGCAAATCTTTAATAACAGTTTGAGCGTCAGCTGAGCGCTGTAGCCAGACCCACACATATCTGGAGCACGAATCTACAGCAACCGATATATATTTGTATGCACTATCTGGCGTCAGCGGACCACAATGATCCAAGTACATACACTGTAAAGGTTTATTTGAAATCAGAAGGGGCGTCTGCTGCGGGGGTCTAGCTGTCGAAGCTTTAATTTGTTGACAGACGTCCCAACAAAGGACATACTGCTTTGTCTCTTTATAGAGACCAGGCCACCAGTAACGAGCCTGTAAAAGTGAAATCGTGGCAGCCACACCAGCATGTGCAGATGCCGCCCCCTCATGTGCTGCAGATATCAATCGAGGTCTCTCAACTTTATTGGGCATCTCACGTACACCAACGCCTGGGAGTTTAACTACATTGTTCAGCATACCACCCATGCAGTAACTATATTTAGAAGGGAATCCTTTAGGAAATGGCGTGCCATCAGCCGTAGCCTTTATGGCAGCCAAAATCTCTGTGTCTGGTTTGGAACTCGAACGAGTTACTGCGGCCACAGTGGCAACCGCCACTGACGATTTTTGCGGCTTCATCAGCCAAAGTATTCCCAGCAACATGTATTCCAACGCGCTGGTGTCCAAGTGTATGCACAACATGGACTTTAGGAAGCGTTTCTTTCAGATCCGCAACCTTCCCCCACAGCAATTTGTGTTTAATGGTGTTACCTTTGGAATCTCTGTACCCATTCAACCTCCAGTAGTGCAAATATTCATTGAAAGACTGAACACAGTAGTAGGAGTCACAGACCAGCAAGGTAAGTATCGCCGGATCCGCGTGTTCTAAGGCTAACAATAAAGCCTTAAGCTCAGCCAACTGTGCCGTACAATCTCCCAAGGTCTGTGTATAAGTATGTCGGGGGCAGAACACTTCCCCCTCCATAGTGCCGCTCACCACCGCACATGCAGCAGAATACTGTTGTTTAGTCCCAACCGCTGGCTGCGCAGAGCCATCTGTATACATGACCACCTGATACTGGTCAACAGACAACGTGCCAGCGGGAACTGGGTACTCCATTTCATATTGTAGAAATTCTTGAGTCTGCAGTTTAGGGTCAATTATGTAATCTACATCAGTGACTGCCAAAGTCGTAGCCCATTGTATCCATCGCAGGTGTAAAGCTTTCGAATTAGGAACACTTGCTTTCGTAGAAGCCTCTAAGGCTGGAATAGGGGAAACAACAATAATGCGTTGGCCATGGGCAAGAGGTCTTTCTTTAATCACAGCCATCTGTATAGCAGTGAGTATTTTCTCAGTTTGTGCAAATCGTTGTTATGCAGCAGAATACAAGTGTGACTTGTATGCTATCGGAACTGTCTCACCCTCATTAAAGGTGACATACGTTAACCCAACGGCACCAGGTATTACCCTGATGACCAGATGCGTTTTATTGTCCTGAGTATGTAAATGTTTAATAGCTAAGAGATCAGTTTGTAGATCTCGAAGAATATGTGTATGCTCAATTGTCCAAAATCTACTTGAAAGATTTGGGCGAATCAACTCGTATAAGGGTTTTATATGTGTAGCATATTCAGGAATGTAAGTTCTGCCAAAATTCAGAAACCCCAATAATGACTGAAGCTTCTGAACCATATTAGGAGGCTGCAGTTGAGCACATTTGTCCAAAAAATGCGGCGCTAAGCTCTTGCCCTCATTAGACAACTCATACCCCAGGAAAATGACGCTGAGGAAGGCAATCTTCAATTTTTTTTTTTAATTAAACTTGTAGCCAATTTCAGCAAATCCCACAACAATGTGTGTTACACGCCTTAGATGTTGCAGAATCTCATTGTCTGTCAAATAAATGTCATCAACATATGATAAAGCTTCAGGGTCCAACTCGTGCAGAATTTCAGTAACACGAGCCGAAAATAGTCCTGGGCTATTCTTATGCCCCTGAGGCAGACGACAAAACTTTTTTTGAGAGCCAAACGCACTGAAGCAGGAATAGTCCTGACTTTCGGGCGCTATATTTTGGCAGAAAAATCCATTCGAGATATCTAATGTTGTTTTGTATTTTTTTACACACAATATTATTCATAAGCGCTGTGTGAATTCTGTATTGCATATGTGCATGAATGTCCATTTAAGTGTCTGTAATCCACCACTATCCTATATGAATGGTCCGGTTTAGCAACTGGGAATAAGGGATTATTCATCGGCGAGACACAGGGTTCAATTACTCCCTGGTACTCCAATTGTGTAAGAATTTTCCTAACCGATGCCCTTGCCTCAAATTTTATAGGATACTGCGGCTGCGGCTGAGGTTTGCCCTTTATCGGAATTACACGATAAGGTGATTGTCTATCCCACCCCACGTGATTTCTATATGGGGCGGGGCCTGTGCCAGAGCCCATGATGTACTATAGGACTCCGCTAGTTCTCTCGGAACAAGTGGTGAGAATGAAGGTGTAATAACCTCCTCCCCAACTGGACAGTCGCGAACAAAGTCAGGCGGCCAATCTTGTTCGGCCAGCAGAACGTCATACAATTTTACCATATGGTCCCAAAAGATGGCGTGTACAATGCGGTCAATGTCCCCTTCTAATTGCAAAGTTACTTTATATACTCTATCGGGATCAGAGACACGCATATCTGCCGTTTCGACTTGTATGAAGTCATCAGCTGCTTTCACCTACAGATGCTCTAGAAGACTCCGGCGAACTATTGTGACCTCTGCCGCGCTGTCTAACAGTGCTAACGCCCATGTCTTGTTCTTCAAGAGAACTCTCTTCGTGAGCGGCATGTCTAACTGAGACTGCTGCCACTTTCTTCTTTTTAAATTGTTGCTTTTGTTGGAGCGGTTTCTCTTCCTGTTAAATAGAAACCTCCGTTGAGCGTTGTGATTCCTGTCTCGGTTTCACGTACTCAGTTCTCCGCTCTGACCGCCCACCTCTCTCACTTCTCTTGTCCGAGGAGTCCTGAAAGGAACGAGATTGGTGTGTATCAGTATATTGATATCTATCAAGCGTCTTCAAATTATCCCTATTCCTGAGATTAAACCTATTCTGCGGGGTCTCCGGCTGCGGAGACTGTCCCCCATCTTTCTTAGGTGTCTGTTGTTTTTTCTCCCCGCGCTTCTTAGCACCCTCAGGCTGCTGTTGTTTACCATTATCTTTACTATTTTTACCCTGTAATTGGGGTTTTTGTGGTCTAGCCCCTAGGCTATCGCGACGATACTGGAATATGTTTCTGCTATTATACGCACTGCTAGCGCCACTGCCTCTCCCTTGAGATTACTCAAAATAATAGAAGAAACTGCGGCAAAATTGCCCATCAGCTGCATCCCTAAATCTAAGGCTGGGGCAGCCCCATATTCATCTTGAATTTGTTTTAGCACTTCCGGTAGATTAGCCAATGTTTGTGTACCATGTGCTGTAGTGTAGAGTGCGGCAAACACCGTGCCCCAGGTATTACAATGGTCCACAGTAGGAACCATTCCATACGGCAAACACATCGTCAATATTCTATGTTTATCCTGAGGTCCCGTATGGGGAAATACTGCTTCCAGCGTATACATTTTTTGCGTCAGCCAAAATGGAGTTTCCTCACGTTTAGCCGGTACTTTACCCATGACTGAGTGTACAGTGGCGGGATTGATACCCGGAACCACTGCCTGTGGGTGCGCCGGAGCAGCACGCGCTGCATTAGTATTTAGGCCCGTACTTATACTTTTTTAGCGCCGCATTTGCATCACTTTTTGACGCAAGAGTGGCGCAAACTTGCAAAATACAATTGTACAGCGCTAAAAAAGTATAACTACGGGCCTTAATGTCTGCATTACAAACTGAACCAGTCTTCTGTATGTAGTAGCTAAGTCTATATATAAACAACGAACGTCAGCCACTGCCAAGTAAGCAACCGCAGGATATGGTGTGTATGTAGCCAATAAAGGCCAGGTCGGACCATCATTACTCAGTGGACCTAACCTAACTTGTGCTACTGTGTGTGGGAGGGAGCCATCAAGCCAATTATGGTGTTCTTGATAAGATAAAGATATCTCTAAGTATGCATAAACCCTGTACTGTCCAGGGACATTCGCAACAGTGTAGTCATGAAAAGTGTTTGTACCCCCATCAACTGCTGGAAATATGACCCAAGAATAAAAAAGTTCTGTTCTATAGGCTGCATGGGCGTCCACCACAAAAGTGACCGGACCCCCCTGGTTCGTCAAACCATGTGCTAACAGATGTCCCGTGGGCGGTTGGCGCATATTAAGCGCTATGTTCACTACTTGAGGATTCGCCATTAAGAAAAAAATAACACCAGGGCAGAGAAGGCACACCAATAACGGGGTTTTCCCTTCAAAGTTCAAGCTTGAACAACCAACCACTAAGTAATAGGATGTACCTATCCCGTGGCGGCGGAAATCCTCAGCCCCACGGACGTCTCCGCTTACGGAACCGAGGAGTCAATATATATATGAGACCGAGAGAGTCAGGCGGACCAAAAAATTAGAGCCAGACCAATCGTTGGCGGTGCCATGTCGCGTGGGCTCTCATTATCCTAAATGAGACAACTGGATTTCTAGGCAGCAGGATTGTTCACGGTGTGGGGGACTGAGTCGGACCCACTTGGAAGGACCTCTGTCACCCTAAGCCGGTTTTGCTCCGGCTAACTAGCAGTGCCTCATTTCTCTAAAAGGGAAGAGATGATTGGGCAGCCGAGCGCATGACATCTTTGGAACTTCTCAGGGAAGTCGTGGTCACTCAGATCCAAACAACTCTCTTATTTACAGTATGATCTCATATACAAATGACAAAGGCAGTGTAAGTTTTATATAATTTTTTAATAAAACAACTGCATTTTAGATATTAAGGCGTGAGCCGCAATAACCAGAACCATACAACACAGTAGGATTGAAATAGTCACGAGGAGAGTGAAACATAAGAACAACGCTATCATGGTGTTTAACAATTTCTACTCTCCCTTAGCTAGTTCTATTTTGAGCACAGCATGTTAAGCTTCTAACTTACCTTTCTGAATCCCTTGGGAGACATCAGCCCTCATACCTGAGCACAGGCCTGTGATCTGGTTCAGCATCTGCAACGAGGCAGTCAGCGTCTAGTTGTGGTTCCCTGGTCGAAATCTACCTCTTGCGTGTATTGGGACAAGGAAGTGGTTTTATAACTAACATGTCAGCGTGATCACAAAATGTCCCTACGCATGAATGCCAAAGACTAAACTCCTACCACGTCTATCTGCAATGTACCAGACTGTATCCTTGACTGAAGCACAGAGTGAACAGGAATGTGTTATGGAGAACTCCGGTGCTGAAGTAGGCTAAACAGTGTGATATAAAAAAATGAAACAAGACCGTAGAACTGGCTATTTGAAAAATAACAGTACGAAGCCGAATAAAAGCATCTAGAGCAAAGTGCACAGAGGCTCTAAGCTGTGAGCAAAGGAATAAAATACATCCAGGGCAAAATGCACAAAGGCCTAAAGCCTGAAGCTAATGCGCAAGGGATATGTAAAATTGACCACACTACAGGCTGATTGACTTGTCCTGGGGACAGAGGTGTGGGTATGCTGGGTGGGTGCTGTGGCGGTTTTTCCTGATGGGGGAGGATCTGTGGTGGTGTGTGACTGGGCTTGGGTAACCGGCTGTCCAGTGGTCCCTAATGGGCCAGGTAGGTCGTCCAGATCCTAAAGACCTGAGTTAACATAATCTATGTGGGCCTCTTCTGTTGGGGGACCGGATACTGCTGGCACCTCCTCTCCACTGACATTGGCTGGGGTGCCTGTGAGGATATAAATGATGTGCTATGGTTAATGTGTCTAACATATTGTACATCCATGGCTTCCCCTCAATGGTTGGATTTGCCCTGCCAGCTTTGACTTCTGTATGTTAGTGTATGGTGAGATTGTTAGTTCTCGATGCTGTGCATGCTTTGGTGACGAGTGTCCATGCAGGGCTGTGAGGGTTGTCCATGCATTGGTACAGCATGCAGGCCTTCGCATTGGGATTAGGGAGATGTAATGGTGGGGTGTGTGGGATGTAGTGGAATGATGGGAGTGAGGGTGAAGGTGAGGGTATGTGATGGCATACAGGTAGGGAGGTGATTGTAGTAGAGAGTTGACCGACCAGAGTCCAGTCCTCATCCGACCCCGGCCAGGCCCTCCGGATGCAGTATTGTCAAGACTTGCTCCTCCCATGCTGTGAGTTGTGGGGGTCCACTGCCAGACCTCTGAATAGTGAGCTGGTGTCTTGTTGCTATGGAACGTACCTTCCCTCATAGGTCGTTCCACCTCTTCCTGATGTCATCCCTAGTTCTGGGGTGCTGTCCCACGGCGTTGACTCTGTCCACGATTCTCTGCCATAGCTCCATCTTCCTAGCTATAGATATCTGCTGCACCTGTGCTCCAAATAGCTGTGGCTCTACCCTGACAATTTCCTCCATCATGACCCTTAGCTCCTCCTCAATGAAATGGGGGTGCCTTTGTGATGCCATGGGTGCTATGTGAGGTGTGTTGGTGAGGGTGTGTTGGGTAATGTGTTGGGGTGTGTGATGTGGAGTGCGTGTGTGGTGTATAGGTATGAGTTGTGTGTGGCACTAGTTCTGTCAATGGTCTTTCTGTCTCTCTGGTGGCAATGCTTTGTAGTTGTAAAGGACTGTGGGTAATGTGGGAGTGAGTTTTATAGTGGTGTGGGTGTGGTGTGTGTGTATGGGTGTCAGGTGTGTGTTGTTGAAATTTTCCAATGTGGTGGTGTTTTGTATGTGGATGTCCATTGTGAACGTGGCGGTGTGTACCGCCAATAGTTTACCGCTGTTGAATGTCCGTCGTGGTGATTCGTGGGTCATAACGTGGTGGGCGTTGTTCTGTTGGCATAATGGTGTGGGTTTTGATACCACCAGTTTATCACTGACCTTTGGTCTGGCGGATTTGTGAATGTGGCTGTATTCTGTGGTATTGGTGTGTGTGTGTCATAATATGGTTAACGGATTTCCGCTGCCGTGGTGGTAAGTTGGCAGCCATCAGTGTGGTGGTTAGTGGGATTTACTGCCAATGTCATAATGAGGGCTGTAGTCCCCAGGGCTGAAGTCAGCCCAGGGAAGGGGGGCATGTGGCACTCTTCCCCCACAAAATATTGCTAGGCCCTGGGAGATGGAGTCCCCGGGGCCAAAATTGACCCAGGGAGGGGGCCACATGTGCCCCCCTTTCTTTTATTTAAAGGAGTGGCCCTGGGGGATGGGGTCTCAAGGGCTTAACAAGGCTCGGAGAGGGGGGCTCCACCCCTTTAATATAAAACAGACCCTTGGCCCAGGGAAGGGGGGGGGCATGTGTGCCCCATACCAGTTTATTTAAAAGAGTGGCCGGGGAGGGTGGGTTTCCCAGGGCGTAACAAGGTACAGGGAGTGGGGCACAAGGCAAAACCCCTTTATTTAAATAATTGGCTCCAGGGGATGTGGTTCCTGGGGCTGAAATCAGCCCAGGGAGTGGGGCCGTGCAAACCCATCCCCTTGTAAAAAAAAACAAACAAAAAAAAAAAAAGACCCAAGGGGCCCCAGGGCCAGGCTTTGTGGCCACCTCCCCGACGCACAGAACGGAAGGCCGTGCATGAAAGAGTTCAGATTTACATATGATAATTAAATATCACTTTAATTTGCAAAATCCCTAGAAAATCACTGAAAAAAATCAGAGTAAAGTAACATTATAGTTAGGTGTGATAATAAGATCTTTTTTTTTTTTTTTTTTTTTAAACCTTAGAAATTCAGTGGAAAACAACAAAAGTTATAGTAACGTTATAGTTGGATGAATTTGTCAGTGACAACATTAACCCCTTTGCTGCCAGGCCTTTTCCCCCTCCTGTGCCAGGCCTTTTTATGCCTGTTTAGAATAGTTCTTGCTTAGGCCCTCATAACTTTTTGTCCACATAAGCTACCCTCGCCAAATTTTGCGTCCTTTTTTTCCAACATCCTAGGGATCCTAGAGGTACCCAGACTTTGTGGGTTCCCCTAAAGAAGTCCAAGAAATTAGCCAAAATACAGTGAAAAGTTTGTTTAAAAAAAAAAAAAAAATGGGAAAAAAGGGCTGCAGAAGAAGGCTTGTGGTTTTTTCCCTGCAAATGGCATCAACAAAGGGTTTGCGGTGCTAAAGTCACCAGCTTCCCAGCTTTCTGGAACAGGCAGACTTGAATCAGAATACACAATTTTGGCATTTTACTGGGACATACCCCATTTCAACGATTGTTTGTGCTTTCAGCCTCCTTCCAGTCAGTGACAGAAATGGATGTGAAACCAATGCTGGATCCCAGAAACCTAAACATTTCTGAAAAGTAGACAAAACTCTGAATTCAGGAATGGGTAATGTGTGTGATTCCTACAAGGGTTTCCTGCAGAAAATAACAACTGAAATAAAAACATATTGAAGTTGAGGTAAACAAACAGCCATTTTTCTCTAAGTTTTACTCTGTAACTTTTTCCTGCAATGTCAGATTCTTGAAAGCAATATACTGTTACGTCCGCTGGACTCCTCTGGTTGCGGGGATATATAGGGCTTGTAGGTTCATCAAGAACCCTAAACCCCCAGAGCCAATAAATGAGCTGCACCTTGCAGTAGGTTTTCATTCTATACCGGGTATGAAGCAATTCATTTGCTGAAATATAAAGAGTCAAAAATAGGTATCAAGAAAACCTTTGTATTTCCAAAATTGGCACAAGATAAGGTGATGAGGAGCAGTGGTTATTTGCACATCTCTGAATTCTGGGGTGCCCATACTAGCATGTGAATTACAGGGCATTTCTCAAATAGACGTCTTTTTTTTACACACTGTCTTATATTTGGAAGGAAAAAATTTAGAGAAAGACAAGGGGCAATAACACTTGTTTTGCTATTCTATGTTCCCCCAAGTCTCCAGATAAAAATGGTACATCACTTGTGTGGGTAGGCCTATTGCCCGTGACAGGAAATGCCCCAAAACACAACGTGGACACATCACATTTTTCCACAGAAAACAGAGGTGTTTTTTGCAAAGTGCCTACCTGTGGATTTTGACCTCTAGCTCAGCCGACACCTAGGGAAACCTACCAAACCTGTGCATTTGTGAAAACTAGAGACCTAGGGGAATCTAGGATGGGGTGACTTGTGGGGCTCTCACCAGGTTCTGTTACCCAGAATCCTTTGCAAACCTCAAAATGTGGCTAAAAAAACACTTTTTCCTCACATTTCGGTGACAGAAAGTTATGGAATCTGAGAGGACCCCAAATTTCCTTCCACCCAGCGTTCCCCCAAGTCTCCCGATAAAAATGGTACCTCACTTGTGTGGGTAGGCCTAGTGCCCGCGACAGGAAATGCCCCAAAACACAAAGTGAACACATCACATTTTCTCAAAGAAAACAGAGGTGTTTTTTGCAAAGTGCCTACCTGTGGATTTTGGCCTCTAGCTCAGGCGCCACCTAGGGAAACCTACCAAACCTGTGCATTTTTGAAAACTAGAGACCTAGGGGAATCCAGGACGGGGTGACTTGTGGGGCTCTCACCAGGTTCTGTTACCCAGAACCCTTTGCAAACCTCAAAATTTGTCTAAAAAACACTTTTTCCTCACATTTCGGTGACAGAGAGTTCTGGAATCTGAGAGAAGCCACAAATTTCCTTCTACCCAGCATTCCACCAAGTCTCCCAATAAAAATGGTACCTCACTTGTGTGAGTAGGCCTTGTGGTCGCAACAGGAAGTGCCCCAAAACACTATCTGGACACATCAAAATGATCAAATAGAAAACTACCTGTTTTTGCGGGGGGCACCTGCGTTTTTGGTCCTGGGCTCAGCAGCCACCTAGGGAAACCTACCAAACCCAGACATTTCTGAAGACTAGACACCCGAGGGAGTCAAGGGAGTTGTGACTTGCGTGGATCCCCAATATTTTCTTACCCAGAATCCTCAGCAAACCGCAAATCTAGCTAAAAAATAAAAAAATTCCAACATTTCTGTGTCGGATCACTGCACCAGGACAAATTTCCTACCACCCAACGTTCCCCTCAGTCTCCTGGTAAAAGTGATACCTCAGTTGTGTAGGTGGGCCAAGTGTTTGTGACCGGGAAGAGCCAAAAACATGTTGAAATTGAGGGGGAACCTAAGTGGGTCCAAAAGGGCAGTTTGAAAAAAAACAATTTTAGGCTGACAAGTGCAGCTGAAATTTTATAGGTATATATGAGACAATGCTGGGTGGTAGGAATTGTGTGGACTACTGCAGATCCCAGAAGGTTCCATCCCCCAAAAAAATGTGGGAAAAATGTGTGCTTTCCAGCAAAGTTGGAGGTTTGCAGGGCATTGTTGGTAAGGAAATGGTGCGGGTGCATGTGAAGCACACCACCCTGGAATCAACTAGATGTTTAGTTTTCAGATGTGTCTAGGGCTTGTGGATTTTTCCACATGGCAGCATCCCAAAGCGAAAAAAAAGTTCAGCCCTCACCATTCCAAGTGGGACGATTTTGAGAGTTAGCAAGCTCTCATGGCCCAAACGTAAAACAAACAAAAAAAATAATCAAATGTCCTCTTGCTTGCCATGGGATAAGATGTTTTAGTGTGCGGGGGAGAGCTGAAAGACTGTTAGCCCCTTCAGTTCTGGTGGGGGCATAACCAGGCCCATACTGGTTGGTAGCCACCACCCCACTATTTTCTTTTATTTTTTTATCCCCCGGCATCTAGTAGACTTTCTGTTCACACGGGGTGTGGATCGGGGGTATTTGCCCTATCTGCCCACTGGTGGGCAGAACAACTTTGGCCCCATTTATTTGGGGTGCGGGTATGGCCATACCCCCAACCTCTTATTTTGAAAAAAAAATCTTCCCTTGTCTCTGGTGGGCTTTCTGCACCCCTTGGGGGCAGATGGGCCTTCCAAAATAGGCCAACAGTAATGTGCCCCCCATGGGGAGAGACCCTTGCCCAAGGGGCTGCCCCCTCCAAACAAAACCACACATACACACACACCAATCCATGGTATCTAGAGGTTTGTGCTCCAAAGGGGGCAGATTGGCCTTACAAAAATAGGCTGATATGCCCCAAAGGGGGGCAGAAATGGCCTAAATACAATTTGCCCCACAGGGGAGTGACCCTTGCCTAAGGGGTCACCCCCCAAACATAAAAAAAGAAAATAATATTAGGCCAATCTGCCCCTGGGGGGGCAGAAATGGCCTAGAAATAATTCCCCCCCCCGAGGAGCGGCCCTTGCCCAAGGGGCCACTCCACTTACTTGAAATAGCCCACAAAAAAAAATATTCCCTGGTGTCTAGTGGTTTCTGCCCCCTGGGGGCAGATCACAAGGCCTATCTGCCCGCAGGGGGTGCAGAAATGGCCTAATAAGGATTTGCCGCCCCCCCCCCAGGAGGGACCCTTGCCCAAGGGGTCGCTCCCCA
Source organism: Pleurodeles waltl (assembly GCF_031143425.1). Classification (NCBI taxonomy): domain Eukaryota; kingdom Metazoa; phylum Chordata; class Amphibia; order Caudata; family Salamandridae; genus Pleurodeles; species Pleurodeles waltl. The sequence continues at coordinate 270,702,598 of NC_090451.1, read as the reverse complement.
AACATAAAAAAATAAAAACAACAATAAAGAACATTTTCCCTGGTGTCTAGTGGATTTCTGAGCCCCTGGGGCAGATCGGCCTAATAACTTTAGGCCGATCTGCCCCCAGGGGGGGTAGAAACAGCCAATAAACAAATTGCCCCCCTGGAGAGCGGCCCTTGCCCAAGGGGCTGCTCTCCTTATTGAGTAAATAAAAAATTACAAAATTCCCTGGTGTCTAGTGGCATTTCTGCTGCCTGATCGCAAAAATCCTCAGAGAAGCCTGAAAGGAGAGGAAAGGCCTCTCCTCTCCTTCCAGGCTTCTCTGACCCCCCTCCACGTGATAGGAGGAGAAATGCTTTGCTGAGCTTCCAGCGCCAGAGGGAAGGTCTCTGAGGTCAGTGCGCTTACGTCGTCAGATGCCACGGGGGAGTTGCAGGGGGGGTGAAAGGGGAAGCGATTTCCCTTCCATCCCTGCCTAGTGAGGGGTGTGTCTGGCCATCAGGGGGAGCGGTAGTGCTCCCCCCGGGGGCCCCTAGCAGGACGAGGTGATCTCGTCTAAGGCACCGGGTAACCAGCGTCTTGGACGAGATCACCTCGTCCTGGGCACACGAGTGGTTAATGTTTAGAACTAAAAAGAACACAGAAATTTAGCAGCTATATTCAGCAGCGCTAACTAACTATAACTTGTGCCCATTGGTAAAGTAAGCATGTGTTACTTGCAACATTGACCCAATACCATACACTTCACGAGTAACCAAGTTTATCTTGATTATGACCCGCAGATGTAAGAGTAACTTATTCTACACAGAGTTTAATCTGTATACAACTGTTCAGGGAAAACCAAGTTTCTCCAGATACTCAAGCCCTGTTACATACCTAATACCCTACTACAGACCCTCATTACCTGTATCAAACCCTGATAGTCACTGAACCTACTTTGAGAGATGAAGTGGATATGAGTAGTTAACACTGTTTACCCTATGGAGGTTTTACCACACTGTTTGCAGACAGTGAAACTCTCATGAGAAATACACAGTATTAAAAAGTACTACTAAGCACAGTGTACACTCTATGCAAAACATGTTCAAAGAGCGAGTATTAATTTAAAATAACCAAGGTCTGAAGGTGCTCAAGATCACACTACCTGTAGCCTTCAGACTCTGGTGAAAACTTTACAGATAGCCCTTTTTCTGAAGCAAAACAAGCATATGTACATAGGTTAGTGCCTGGTGCACACAGTATTTTATGTTAAGTAGAGATTATCATGCTGAGACAATTCTGTCCAATAACTAAGACTGATTACAATACTTAGTATGTAGAATATTGGCCCTGATTGAAGCTTTTTCTGCAGCACTAAAAAACTTGTGTGGAACATAATAAACACAAGTCAACTGTCACCTGCACTAAGAGTTACTCCTGAAAACAAAAATGTATAAGGTGTTCAATACCTCCACACATTTGTAGAGCATTAGGAGCATATGTGTTTTGTAAACACTTACACTGATTAGCTGGACACAGGCTGTACAAAATTAGGTAAAAAACTAATATGGTAGTTACCCATCACTATGTAACTATAAAACAAACTTATACGGTCTTTGGATGGTGTCATCAGTGATGTCCTGAATGTTGTAATTTGAGATTTCATCAATGGCCATGAATTATGTCATAGAACGTCATGAGTGATACCATATGTGAAGTCATAAGCAATGTATGGCCGGGCGCAAGTTATCAAGTTATAGTTAGCGCTGCTAACTATAATTGGTGAATTTCTGTGCTTTTATTTTTAGCTCAAAACATTAATGTTGTCACTGACAAATTAACCAAACCATAATGTACTTTAATCTTTTTTTCAGTAAAAATATGTATATATATATCTATATATATATAGGTGTATTACTATCAGTAAATACACACATATATGTATATTTATATATGTATGTGTATATATATATATATATATATATATATTCACTGGGAAAAAAAAAGGTTACAGGGACGTTATAGTTGAGCTGACATTGTACCCACACAAAACCAGAAGTTATAGTTATACTAAAGGTAAGAAACCATAACCCATGACCTAAAGTTACTTAACAGCACTGGTTATAGTTTTTTCAGCTAAGTATAACTATCACTGTTGAATTTCTATGGTTTTGTGTGGGTAAAGCATTAACCTAACTATGACATCCTGTAACCTTTGTTTTTTTTCCAGTAAATTTCTATGGTTTTATTAATGTAAAGTAATATATAATTACCATACTCTCTAATACAACCACTGCCACACACGACCTTTGTGCAGCCAGCCCCACTACATGCACATTATCCGAAGGATTTTTTCCATTGGACTTTGGATCCGGGTATCCATCGCAAATTTACACTGGGGGTCTCACTGTCATTCAATCAATCAGTTTTCATAGAGCGCAACTACTCACGTGTGAAGGTCTCAAGGTGCTTGCGGGGAGGGGATGGGGGACAAGAGCCTCATCCGAAGAGCCACGACTAAGGCTCATTCCTGGAGATGGTGAGCGATGGGCTATATCTGAGGTGCATGGGTATGTGGTTCCAGCTTTTTGCTGCGAGGCGGGTGAAGGACTTTCCTCCAGCTGTGGTTTTCCGTGAGCCTGGTATGGTGGCCAGTGCCTGCTGAGCGGGAATAGAGGGTGGCCTAGGGACAGCTCGTCGGAGATCCAGGGTTTCTGACACTGGGCGTGGTCCAGGTGCAGACAAGAGCAGACAGGCTTGCATTTGGGGCGCCTTTGGCGCTCCAGCGTTGCGCCTGCTGTGTTGCCGCCATTAAGAAAGGTAGGGAGGCAGGGGGTTTGGCCAGCTGGGAGGCGGGAGGGAGGGAAAGGCGCTTCGCGGGGGTAGGGTGGCGGGTCTACAGGGGCAGTAGCGGTGCCGGAGAGAGAGGGCCTAGCGTGAGGAGAAAGGGTAGGAGAAAAGGAGTAGAAGGAGAAAAGGAGTAAAAAAAAGAGTACTAAGGAGTAAAAAGGACCAAAAAAGAGGAGAGAAAGATCGAGAGAGTTGAGATGCTTACTTATAGATGGCCACTGGGCCACCAGGGATGAGGCACAGGCAGGAGCCTAAGGGTGGAGGAGGGCCTCGAATTGAGAGTCCACAGGCTCTCAGTTCGATCCGGAGGCAGAGACAGCAGCAGCAACAGCAGCAGCAGGAGGAGCTGGGGAGGGCAACAGACTCTGACCAAAGGTCAGAGGAGACGCCCTATCGCAGCGCTGTGGCTGCCATTAAGAAAGAGAGGGAGGTGGGGATTCGGTCAGCTGGGAGGCGGGAGGGCAGGAAAGGTGCTGTGCAGGGGGGTGGGGCCACAGGAGCAGCCACGGCGCCAGAGGGAGAGGGCCAAGCTGGAGGAGAAAGGGTAGGAGAAAAGGAGTCGAAACGAGGAAAAGGAGTACAGAGGAGTAAAAGGAGCGCAGAGGAGTAAAAAGGAGGAAAAAGAGGAGAGAAAGAGTGATAGAGCAAAGATACTTACTTGTAGATGGCCACTGGGCCATGAGGGTAGAGGCGCAGGCACTCAGTTCGATCCGGTGGCAGGGACAGCAGCAGCAACGGCGCAGCAGGAGGAGCTGGGGAGGGCAACAGATTCTGACCAGATGTCAGAGGAGTCGCCCTCTCGCAGCACTGCGGCCGCCATTAAGAAGGGGAAGGAGGTGGGGTGCGGTCAAGTGGGAGGGCAGGAAAGGCGCTTCATGGGGGGAGGGCTGCACGGGCTGCAGTGGCATGGGAGGGAGCGGTCCGAGCGGGAGGAGAAAGGGTAGGAGAAAAGGAGGAAATGGAGAAAAGGAGGAAAATAAGTTTAAAAAAGGAGTAAAACTAGGAGAGAAAGAGTGGGCCGCAATTAAACTGTGGTCAGTGGAATGGCCAACAAAAAAAAATTTGACAATTTTTTTGCCCATGCGGGAGTGAAGAGCTTGCTATAAAGCACTAGTAACCCTGCACAGGTGAGGTGGACCCTTGGGCCGCCTCAAGGGACCGAAGAAGAATGCTGGGACCTGTAGTCCTTCTGCCTCCCTATGTCTCGCTGTCCCACACTGCGGGAGTGAAGAACTTGTTATAAAGCACAAGTAACCCTCACACAGGTGAGGTGGAGCCTTGGACCTAAGAAGAATGCAGGGACTTGCAATCCTCCTGATGTCTCGCTGTCCCACGCTGCAGTAGTGAAGAGCTTGCTATGAAGCACCAGTAATCCAGCACAGGTGAGGTGGACCCTTAGGCCGCCTCCAGGGACCCAAGAGGAATGCTGGGACCTGTAGTCCTCCTGCCTCCCGATGTTTCATTGTCCCACGCTGCGGGAGTGAAGAGTTTGCTATAATGCACCAGTAACCGAGCACAGGTGAAGTGGACCCTTGGGTCGCCTCTAGGGACCCAAGAAGAATGCTGGGACCTGTAGTTCTCCTGCCTCCCGAGGTATCACTGTCCTGTGCCGTGGGAGTGAAGAGGTTGCTATAAAGCACCAGTAACCCAGCACGGGTGAGGTAGAGTTTTCGACCCCCTCCAGGGACCCAAGAAGAATGCTAGGACCTATAGTTCTCCTGCCTCCCGATGTCTCGCTGTCCCACACTGAGGGAGTGAAGAACTTGCTTTAAAGCAGCAGTAACCCAGCAAAGGTGAGGTGGAGCCTTGTACCGCCTCCAGAGACATACACACAAATACATGCTGCAACATTGCATTTACACCCCCCCACCCCAGGAAGAATGCAAGGACAAAAGGAAATTAGTTGAACGATTGTAATCATGAAAAATCCAGTAGTCAAAGCTTAAAATACACTATATACAATTATGTACACCAACTACACAAGTCCGGATAGTGCACCAATTATTGCCCGTGGACCACTGGGCCCAAACTGCATGGACGAGGCCCACACATGATACCAGACTTCAAACGGAGAGAGCACTGCAGGGGCATCAGATTGAAATGAAACAGGCACTTCAGGGGGAAGAGAAGGGGGGGGCACCTCAGCTGGATGAGTGCACAATGCCACTGCTGCATGAGGGGGCTCCATGCCCACTGCTGTATCCTGGGGAGTGCAAAGCCACAGTCTCTCAAGTCTCTCCAGTGAGTGGTTTGCCCACTGCATTATCCTGGGGAGTGCAAAGCCACAGTCTCTCAAGTCTCTCCAGTGGGTGGTTTGCCCACTGCTTTATCCTGGGGAGAGTAAAGCCACAGTCTCTCAAGTCTCTCCAGTGAGTGGTTTGCCCACTGCATTATCCTGGGGAGTGCAAAGCCACAGTCTCTCAAGTGGATGCCTTTCTCCACTGGTTCTGGAGGGGGCTTTGTGTCCAGAGTGCTTCATCCTGCCAAGGACTGAGGTAGTGGATGTGATACTCCACTGGTTCTGGAGGGGGGCTTTTTGCCCAGAGTGCTACATCCTGCCAAGGACTGAGGTAGTGGATGTGATACTCCACTGGTTCTGGAGGGGCTTTGTGCCCAGAGTGCTTCATCCTACCAAGGACTGCGGTAGTAGATGCCTTTCTCCACTGAAGGTGGTGCATCATGGAAGCTGCCCAGGATCCTGGAACTGACCACCAGTCTCGGATGACTGACCACTGGGGATGGCAGCCATGTCTGCGGTGGTGCCACTGGCCACTGGCGGTGCTTGCGGAGGTGTCAGTCGCGGCGGTACTTGCGGCGGGCTCTGTGGCAGCGGTGCTTGCGGCGGGCTCCGTGGCATTGGTGCTGGTAGAGGGCTCTGTGGCATCGGTGCTGGCGGCAGTCTCTGGCATCGGTGCTGGCGGCGGGCTCTGTGGCGGCGGTGCTGGTGGAGGGCTCTGTTCTGTGGCGGCGGTGCTGGCAGCGGGCTCTGTGGCAGCGGTGCTGGCGGCGGGCTCTGTGGCGGCGGTGCTGGCGGCGGGCTCTGTGGCGGTGGTGGCGGCGGCGGGCTCTGTGGTGGTGGCGGCGGCGGGCTCTGTGGTGGCGGCGGCGGGCTCTGTGGCGGCAGTGCTGGCGGCGGGCTCTGTGGCGGCAGTGCTGGCGGCGGGCTCTGTGGCGGCAGTGCTGGTGGCGGGCTCTGTGGCGGCGGGCTCTGTGGCGGCGGGCTCTGTGGCGGCGGTGCTGGCGGCGGGCTCCGTGGCGGCGGTGCTGGTGGCGGGCTCCGTGGCGGCGGTGCTGGTGGCGGGCTCAGTGACTACAGTGCTGGTGGCAGGCTCAATGACAGCGGTGCAGGTGGCGGTCTTCTCTGCCGTACAGGTTGGCGTTGACGTGGACATAAGGAGTGACACTGGTCTCATTGTTGGTGCCACCATGCCCTCTCCTGACCTGCCCTTTGTTTTCTGGCCCTTCCCCCACCTTGGATGGTGGCGCAGCTGTCTTGCCACTATCCCCTTTCGTTTTCCCTGAGCCCTTGGTGGCAGCTGTCTTCAGCTTCTCCCTCCGGGATGTGGGCAACTTTTTTACTTTTGCAGGTGGTGGAATGTCCTTGCCCTCGCTCCGTGGCACACTGGCAGCCCTGATGCTTGGCACACTCCAATAGCCTGCAGTTGCTGGCACCACTGTGCCCGGTGATGTGGTGGCTGAGGTGCTGGGTTGGGACCTGGAAAGCCTGGCCCTAGGAGACGGACAGGGGCGGAGGTGTAGGGAAGAGGTCAATATTAGCCAGGAAAAGTTTTTTAGACACACTGGTATGGGTTGATGGAGGGGGTTTGGGAGTGGAGGAAGAGGTGGTTGTACGAGGTGTACGTTTGCTGAATTTGGGTGAAGGTGCATGGACTGGAGGCTGTTGTGAGGTGGATGGCTGTTGGGTGGGTGTGTGCCTGTGTTTGTGTACTTTGGGAGGAGGGCTCACAGACACACTGGGAGAGGACACTGGGGATGTGTGAATGGTAGTGGGGGTGGTGAGTGCATGTGAGCGGTGTGTGGTGATGGCCGTGCTGGTGATGGAGGTAGTGGCTGAAGATGTAGTACATGCAGGTGTGAGTGGAGACGAGACAGGGAGGGAGGAGGACGACGTGGAGGAGAGGGACACAGTGGAGGCAGTGGATGTTGGTATGTGTTAATGGGTATGATGCTTGTGTGAGTGCCTGTGGGATTGTGGTGCTTATGTTTGCCAGAGCCACCCTTGTGTGTTGAGGTGTGTGCATGCTGGTCTGATGGAGTGCTTGGGATAGGCTGAGGTACAGGGGATTGGGTCTTGGTGGAGGAAGATGAAGGGGGTTGGCCGGACACCGGGACAATGGTTGCCATCAGTGCTGAGGCCAGAGCTTGAAATGCTCTCTGTTTGGCTGCCTGGCCAAAATGAATGCCCTCCAGGTATGCATTTGTTTGTTGCAAATGCCTCTCGACACCCTGGATGGCATTCACAATGGTAGATTGCCCAACAGGGAGGGATCTCAGGAGGTCAATAGCCTCCTCACTGAGGGCAGCAGGGCTGACTGGGGCAGGGGCTGAGATGCCTTGGGCGAAGGAGATGCCCACCCTCCTGGGTGAGCGGCCACGGGACCCACGCTGAGGGGCTGCTGGGAGGGCAGTGCTGGTAGGGGGGGTGGCGGCTGTACCTGTTGATGGGGGGGCACAGAGGGGCCTGCCACCACAAGGGAGCTCCCATCAGAGGAGGAGTCGCTGTTGCTGCTGTCACCTCCTGTCCCCGCCGTGGAGCTCCCCTCGCCCTCCGTCCCACTGGTGGCTTCAGACTCCGTTGTCTCGCCCTCCAGGGCCAAGTGGGATGCAGCTCCCTCCTGCTCAGGTGCCACTGCTTCTCCGCCTGATGATGCTATTGTACACAAGAACAGGGAGACCACAAAAAGGGGGGGGGAGAGACAGAAGAAAGACATGTTCAGTGCATGCAATACCACTACTGTTGGCGGACACTACAGACACAGCAGCCCTCTGCACTACGCCATGCACTTATGGTTCCTAGATTAATCACATGCCCATGGGGTACAAGGCCTATGCCTGATTGCTGCACACACGGAAGTCACAGGAGCCTGACTAGGTGTAGATGGCTCTTACCACTGGTGGGGTTAGGGTGCCATATAGCCTGCCTCACAAAGGGTCCTTGCCTACAAAGCTCGCCCTGACCTAGGGTAACCCACTGCCCACCTCTCCCACCCAGACACCTCGTAATGCGCACAGAGTCAGATGGATGTGACGGTACTCACCCCCTTGTGGCTGCTGTGATGCCCTAGGCGCCCATTTAACTCCGGATACGCCACCGCCAGGATCCGGAACATCAGGGGGGCCAAGGTGTGACGGGCACCCCTCCCATGTTGGGAGGCCATCCCCAGCTGGGCCTCCGCCGTCTTCTTGCTCCTGCGGCAAATGTCCTCCCATCTTTTCTGGCAGTGGGTGCTCCGTCTGTGGGGGATCCCTAGGGTCCGGACGTCCTTGGCGATGGCACACCAAATATCCTTCTTCTGGTGGGCGCTGACCTAGAGGAATAGTACAGGGAAAAAGGAAAAACTTTAACCATCTGGACCGTCACAGTCATCTGCCCACGTTCCCACCCTTGCCCTGACTCACATATACTCATCGTCAGCTCATACAGGGCTCAGTCCCTCCCCCCCCATGTATCTTCCATCCACACCACTCCAAACAGGCATTGCCCATGCAGCATGCTCACAGTGTTCTCACCTGTTTGTCTGGAGGACCGTAGAGTAGCGTGTACTGGGGGAGGACAACATCCACTAACTTCTCCAACTCCTCCGAAGTGAAGGCAGGGGACCTTTCCTCAGACACATGAGCCATGGTCGTTTCCAGACTGAGGTCACAACAGCACTTGCAGTGTAGGTCCTCTCCTGTCGAAGGTCAGGTATCAAGTGAGTGAACAGACAGAAAATGACGGTCACGTCCGCAGCAGTGCGTACCGTCACCGCCGGCGTACATCGTCATTGGCTCCTCACACCCATAGGGTCCATTGTTAACCAATGCAGGATTGCGCTGTGGTCTTTGACCGCCTACCGTGACGGTGTATAACGCCAGCGCAGTTACCTCATATCCCCTTGTCCCACCTTACAGGTCAGGCAGCCGCCATTTCAGAGGGCCACATGGCATTAATTTTACCTGCGTCACACCTATCTAGGCCTTGCATACCCACAGTAACAAGCACATTACAGATTAACAAATGTGTGCTAATGACATTTTGTAATACTTCAGTGTTGGCTGACTCTCTGCTCGCTATTCTCTTCCATAGGGCACGTCCGCTGTGGCAGGTAATGGGATGGCGGCCTCCTCCGGTGTACAGACCACTGGTGGACCTGTTGACAATGGAAGAGAGACACATAATAGTCACCTACAGACTTGATTGTGCAACATTTCATGAACTGTGTGCCCAGTTGGAGCCAGACCTGATGTCAGCAATCCGCCATCCCACATGGATCCCCCTTCTATTGCAGGTCCTGTCAGTACTGCATTTCCTGCCAAGTGGGTCTTTTCAAAGTACAGTGGCCGTTGCATCAGGGATGTCCCAGCCTATGTTCTCAAACGTTATGTCCAGAGTGTTGTCTGCCCTGCTGAAACACATGCGCAACTACATCGTGTTCCCTCAGGTGGAGGATTTGCCTGCAGTGAAAGGTGACTTCTATGCCCTGGGACATATCCCCAACATCATAGGTGCCATTGATGGGACACATGTGGCCTTGGTATCCCCCGCAGGAGTGAAAAGGTGTTCAGAAACTGGAAGAGCTACCATTCAATGAATGTGCAGATGGTGTGTTTGGCCGACCAGTACATCTCCCATGTGAATGCTTTGTTTCCTGGATCTGTGCATGATGCTTACATTCTGAGGAATAGCAGCATCCCTTATGTGATGGGGCAACTCCAGAGGCACTGTGTGTGGCTAATAGGTGAGGACAAGGAACCTATACCCTCTGAATAGTTATCTGGGTCTGGGGTTGTCCCTAAGGGTTAGTGTGTGTCTAACAGTTGTCCCTCGACATTTGCAGGTGACTCTGGGTACCCCAACCTGTCATGGCTACTGACCCCAGTGAGAAATCCCAGGACAAGGGCAGAGGAACGCTACAAAGAGGCACATGGGCGAACTAGGAGGGTGATCGAACGGACCTTCGGCCTCCTGAAGGCCAGGTTCCGGTTCCTCCATATGACAGGTGGTGGTTCTCGCTACTACTCACCAAAGAAGGTGTGCCAGATCATCGTGGCCTGCTGTATGCTGCACAACCTGGCTTTGCGACGCCAGCTACCTTTTCTGCAGGAGGATGGTCCAGAATGAGGTCTTGTGGCAGCTGTGGAGCCTGTGGACAGTGAAGAAGAGGAGGCAGAAGAAGAGGACATCGACAACAGAAACAACGTTATCCAGCAATACTTCCAGTGAGACACAGGTAAGAAGATGCCACTGCCTCACACATCTCATATAATTGTTAGACCTATCATAAGTCTGTCACTTTCACCCAGTGTGTGGATCCTGACTTGTCACTTTGCCTTTCCATTTAACAGATGTGGGTCCCAGTGTGTGACATCTGCTATATTACATCATGGACTAGAGCGGTGTTACATCGGTATGTTGACAATACAATTGATATTGCTATATTCCATAGTTATTGCAAATACACATTTGTGAAAGCACAGACTAACTCCAGATTGTTTTGTGATTCAAGGGTGTTTATTTCAGTGCTAATTAGTGGAGGGGGTTGTAAAATGGGCAGGGGTGATGGTGGAGGAATGTCCATGGCAGAATCCAGTCTTTTTGTTTCACAGGTGCATTGTCCAAAGGGCCATAGGAAGTGGAGCTAGGGCAGTTGATGGATGGACAGAGTGACAAAGTGGGATAGAAGGATAACATTCAGGGGGGTGTCATTTCCTGGCGGGGGTCTTGACAATGTTCTCTGTCTTGTTCCTGGATCTCAGGGATCGTTTGCGGGGTGGTTCTCCATCTGCAGGGGGTGGGGTGCTGGTGTCGTGGTCCTGTGGCGGTGCCTCCTGTCCACTAGCGCCGGCGGAGGGGGTGGGCTGTTCATCATCCAGGCTAGCGTCAGGGGCCCCTTGTTGTGCCACAGTGTCCCTCCTGGTGTTCACAAGGTCCTTCAGCACCCCTACAATGGTGATCAGGGTGGTGTTGATGGACTTGAGTTCCTCCCTGATCCCCAGATACTGTTCCTCCTGCAGCCGATGGGTCTCCTGAAACTTGGCCAATACCGTTGCCATTGTCTCCCGGGAATTAAGGTACGCTCCCATGATGTTGGAGAGGGCCTCGTGGAGAGTGAGTTCCCTGGGCCTGTCCTCCCCCTGTCGCACAGCAGTCCTCCAAGTTCTCCTGTTTTCCTCTGCCTCTGTCTCCTGAACCGTGTGCCCACTGCCACTGCCCCCAGGTCCCTGATTTTCTTGGGGTGGTGGGTTTGCCTGGGTTCCCTGTAGTGGTGGACACACTGCTGCTTGACGTGTCTTGGGGACATTGGGATGGGCCCACTGGGTGGGTGCTGTGCTGGTGTTTCCTGAGGGGGGAGGCTCTGTGGTGGCATGTGCCAGTGTCAGGGGAACCGACTGTCCCGAGGCCCCAGATGGGCTGGGGTGGTCATCTTGATCCAGTTGGACAGAGCTGCTGTCATCACTGTGGGCCTCTTCTGTGAGGGGAGTGGACATGTCTGGAACCTCGTGTCCGGTGACGTTGGGTAGGGGTCCTGCAGTGGTGTAAAGGCATGATTATTGCATCTGTGTGTGCCACCGTGTGCAATGGGTGGGAGACCCTGTACTCCAGTGCTTGCATTCTTGTCTAGGACCTTGTGAGATAATTGGTTTGGTGTGTGTGTGGGTATCTATAGTGGACATGCTTTGGTGATGGGTGTCCATGCTTTGGTGTTGCATGCAGGGCTTGGTGTTGGGATGGGTGGGTTGTGATAGTGGGACATTTGTGAGGTGTTGGAGTGATGGGGGTGAGGGTGAGGGTGGGGTATGTGATAGCATGCAGGTAGGGTGGGGGATGTAATAGTTAAGATTTGACTTACCAGAGTCCATTCCTCCTGCTACTCCTGCGAGGCCCTCAGGATGCAGTATAGCCAAGATTTGTTCCTCCCATGTTGTTAGTTGTGGGGGAGGAGGTGGGGGTCCGCTGCCAGTCCTCTGAACTGCAATCTGGTGTCTTGAGACCACGGAACGCACCTTTCCCCGTAGGTCGTTCCACCTCTTCCTGATTTCATCCTGTGTTCTTGGATGCTGTCCCACTGTGTTGACCCTGTCTACGATTCTGCGCCATAGCTCCATCTTCCTTGCAATGGAGGTGTGCTGCACCTGTGATCCAAATAGCTGTGGCTCTACCCTGACGATTTCCTCCCGCATGACCCTGAGCTCCTCCTCAGAGAACCTGGGGTGTCATTGAGGTGCCATGATGTGGTGTTGGTGATGTGTGAGGTGGTGTTGGTTGTGATGTGTGTGGGGATGTGTTTGTGTGTGCTGTCTGAGGTGTATGGATGTTGTGTGAGTGATGGTGTTGTGTGCCTGTGGATGCTGGTGTTGTTTCTGGTGGTGTCTCTCTCTGGGCTTCTTTCTCAATTTTGGTTGTAAGGGTTTGTGGGCGTGTGTTTTATATTGGATTGGGTGTGTGGGAGTGTCCCTTAGGGGACAATGACTTGAATGGCTCACCCCACACCAGTGGTGATTATTTACCTCCAGCACCTCCTGTAACACTTCTGTATCCTCCACGGCGTCTTTGCCACTTTTTCATGTAGGGCCGCGGTTCCCGCTAGTCCCAACTGGGCCCTGTCTTGTATATACCATTTCCACATGACAGTTGGTTCTTGTGCATGCCCTATTCTGTGAGTTTTAGGTGAGCTCATCACCCACTGCATTATCGGGATCTCGGGCCTCAGAATCACATTATGCCCTATTGGTATCTGGTCAATATCCACAAAGGCCAAATAACACATCAATAGCTGTTTTTCAAATGGAGTATACCGCTTTCCAGTGTCGGGCAACCTTTTAGTCCAGAATGCCAGGGCCACCCTCTTCTTTCCCTGTTTTTGCCACATTCTCCGATTTGCGTATTATACCGGAACTGTCACATTCAGCTTAATGTCTCCCTCCTGTACCATCCACAAATCTAAAGCATGTTGTCTGGCCTCCTTTGCCAACTCGAAAGCGCATTGCTGGTGCCCTCCCCATTCAAACTCATGTTTCTTTTGAGTCACCTTGTACAAGGGGGAACAAATATGTCTCATATGACGGATATGCTGCCTCCAGAAGTTACAGTCCAATCAATCTCTGGGTTTCCTGCTTATTATAGGGTGTAGGAAATTCCTGTTTCTTTTGTCTCACCTGCGGCAACATCACCCTATGGGCCAGATGTAGGAAAGGTTTTGTACGTCGCGACGTGCAAAACCCACATCGCAATGCCCAATTCCCGTTTTGCGAGTCAGTAACCTGGTTACCGACTCGCAAAACGGGACTGCGAGTCACAATTAGGAAGGGGTGTTCCTTCCTAATTTCGAGTCCCAGCGCGATGCTGCATTGCTTTCTGACCGCAGTCGCAAAGCAATCGCAGTTACCACCAGTGTCACACTGGTGGTAACCCATTCGCAAAAGGGAAGGGGTCCCCATCGGACCCCTTCCCCTTTGTGAATGGCATGGAAAAAATGTTTTCAGAACAGGCAGTGGTCCTATGGACCACTGCCTGCTCTGAAAATATAAAACAAAAACATTTCATTTTTTCATTTTATAATGCATCTCGTTTTCCTTTAAGAAAAATGGGCTGCATTACATAAAAAAAACTGCTTTATTTAAAAGCAGTCATAGACATGGTGGTCTGCTGTCTCCAGCATGCCACCATCCCTGTGAGTGCTGCGAGTTGCAAGGGGGTTGCAAATAGCGACCCACCTCATTAATATTAATGAGGTGGGCCTTTGCGACCCTCTTGCGAGTCGCAGATGGTGTCAGGAACACCATCCTGCATCCTGAATTGCGACTCGCAATTTGTGAGTTGCAATTCAGGATTTTCTTACATCTGGCCCTATGTTCCTGATGCCATATAATTCCTAGAAATTTCACACTTTGGGAGGGTCCTTGCACCTTCTTTGGATTTATCTCCCACCCCTTACTTTGCACATGTTCCACAATACTGTCAAACTGAGTCTGCACTTGCTCTTGTGTTTCTCCCTGAATCATCACATCATCAATATAATGAGAAAGCTGCTCCCCTGGGGTGACGGTACTTCATCTGGGTATTTTACCACCAGCGGTGACAGATAGTGGAGCTATGCACATAGCCCATTGGGAGCTTTAAAAATGTATACTGCCTCCCTTGTCAATAGAATGCAAATTCCTTTTGAGTGTCATGTGCTAGTGGTATAGAAAAGAAGGCACTCGCAATGTGAATCGCCGCATACCAGGCCTCTTTATGTCTCTGTACTTTGAATCAAGGTGATCCCGTATCTGGGAAAGTGACAGTCAAAGGGGGTGTATGTTTATAAAACTCTTGATAATGAACTGTCATTCTCCAACTACCATCCAATTTGCGCACAGGCCACACAGGATTGTTCCAAGCAGTGGTGACTGGAGCCACCACCCCATCCCTATAGCAGATCCTGTATAGTTTTACCTATCTCCTCATGCCCTTCCAGGATCCGGTACTACTTTAGATGAACCTCCTTGGAGGCTGGGGAATCTTTACAAGAGGTATTTTTAAGTGACCCACCCTCACTGCTGCAGCTGAGATATATCTCTTTGACCTGAATTGATAGCACCCATCTTCCAAATATAGAGTCACCCATTTCAGAATATCGATTCCAAGAATGTATTAAAAAAGAGGCACTATCCAGACAGCGTACACCTTTTTGGCGTTCTCACGATTTCTATTAGAACCCTGGTTTGCACGGTGGATGTTTCTTTTCCACCGAATCCTGTAATGGTGTGAGACTGTTCTTTGAATGTTTTCTGATTTCCACATATCGAAGATGTCAACACCAGAGCAGTACGCCCTCTATTGGCGACAAAAATGCAAAAACCCAGCACTCTCAAAACAAAGTAATTTATGCATTGTGCTGATATGTTGTGGTTTAACCTTCTGCATCGCAGAGTTCAATCCTGAAAACTTATTTTTAATATGCTTACAAATACTGTTCCTCTGCAATGTATTGCTGTAGGTTTTCAGAGTGTGTTAGGGTGTGGCCCCTTTCCAGGGCCTTCCAGAGACTTTCCCTGCAACATGCCTGGGCGTGGTTCTGGGCTGGGCCAAGAAACTATAAAAGAGAGGCAGCCCAACTCTCAGTGCTCACTATTCAGAGGTCCCGGTGCAGAGCAGCAGCTTCTTCCTGAGCTCCTGTCCCGGCGGCCTATTTGGATCTTCCAGTCTTCTGCCCTTCATCCTTCATTGGTGATCATTGTTCCAGGCGGTAAGATGGTGGTTGGACTGTCCTGACACCGTTATTGCGAATTTTCATATTCTTGGTTTAATTCTTAAATGAGTAACCGATTACTTGCGTGCTACCATTTCTTGACATTTATATGGTAGTTTACAAATAGTCAAGACGCGTGATTTGTTTCATAAAGGTTTGACTTTGTTATTCATTGCGTGCTACCATTTCTTGACATTGGCATGGTGGCTTAAGAATCGGCAAGACACGCGATTCGTTTCATGAGGATTTAACTTTGTTGTTCATTGCGCGCTACCATTTCTTGACATTTACATGATGGCTTAAGAATCGGCAAAAGAAGAGCGATTCGTTTCATTGTACTTTGATCTTGTTATTTATTGTGAGCTGTTATTTCTTGACATTTACATCGTGTTTTACGAATCGGCAATATGCGCGATTCGATGAATGATGATTTGACTTTGATATTCATTGCGTGCTACCATTTCTTGGAATTTTACATGGTTAACACTCGAATCGGCAAGATGCATGATTCTCTCCTCGAGTTTATTTCATGTTGTTTATTGTATGCCACTATTCTAAGATATTTATTATGTAATATTCGAGTTGACAAGTTAGGTGATTTGATTCCTGAATCCATATTGTGTTATTCATGGTGCACAATCCTTTTATGGTGTTTACTATATATATATATATATATCTATATATATATATCTATATATATATATATATATATATATATATATATATATATCTACAATATGCACAATTTGTGTTGAAACATTTTAAGAGTACACAGAATGCCAGAGTTTATGGATGCAATATTGTATGGTCCTAGTATACATTCTCAAAACAGGATTTATATGACTGGTTTAAAATTTAGTCAGAATGTTTTTCTGATTCTCATGTAAAGGAAAGTACTTGAATAAGAAAGTTTTCATTTAATTCATCTTGATTCCCCTACAGGTATGCCGCCATCTTGAAACTTAGTCATTTTAAACTTAACTCTTAGATTGTTCATGTTTTCAGAGTGACTAGGCTTAGAATCATAGTCTAGTATTGATTTCAGGAGATATAATTTTCATATTGTGTGTTCTAACCTTTTTCTCACTACAGGTCTCCTTCCCAGCTGTTCCCTTCCTAATCCCCTCTTTCCCTCTTGAACTCTCTCAGTCTCTGTGATTTATCTATCAGAGTCTTGGAGCTGTTCAGTGGTGGACGTGTTGGGATCGTGCACAGACCCCGAGGATCTGGTGACTCTGACAGAAGAGGCCTTCACTTTGGTATCCTCTAGGGCCTGGACCTTCTGGACATTGCTGTTTTGCCAATAAATGTCTACATCAACACGGGGTCTGTTATCCTTGCAAGCCCTTCCCTGTACTGGAGTTTGGTCTACTTCCTACTCTGATTTCATCCTATTGACTTTTGCAAAGGTTAAATCTGGATATATGCTTTTATATCTGTGTGGAAACTCTTCCTCCCTCCTACTTTCCTCAATCAACCAATCAGTGTTAAAGTCTTCCTCTTCTGACACCTCAGGAGGGCTCTTCCGCTTTCTCTCCCTCTGTTGTTTCTGACTTCCCCTGAATCATCCACCTACTATCCTGTTTATTAACTTCCCTGCTCCCCTCTTCCCTGTCCAGCCATCGCTTCGGATACATCTCCCACAGACTCTTGGTTCATCTATCTGTTCTTTCTTCATGCCATCCTGCAACAATGCCATACACATATCTTTCTGGGATACCCTTTTCTTGTCTGTGTCACCCTCGGGCTGGGAGGCTCTTTCAGGTTTTATCCACTCTCCTAACTCTCCCAACTCACAAACTGCCTCAAGTACATTTTTAAGGGACTATCTAGCTAATTAATCAATAGAGTCATTATCACATGCTTGTAAGCTGGGGGAGCTAAACAAATTATTTTGTTTCACACTGAAACTGTCAGCGGGCCCTCCAATAAACTGTGAGCCTCATTCAGGAGAGTGGCAGTTTTCCTACCTTCTTCCTTGATCTCTGCATGGCATCTCTCAATGTGTACCAGGGTTTATCATTTGGTGGCCAGTCTGACTCTGTATGGTATGTTTGATTGCACCCCACTACCGCTATTTGTAACAGGCTAGTTTGAGTGTCATCCTGATTACCCTTAAACTGCGCCAGTATATTGGGGTCATTGCTAAGTGAGAAAAACTTTGGTGCGACTCCCACATCCACCATCACTTCAGAGGATCCTGTATCAAATAATCACACCATCAATGTAAGCAACATTTTCCCAGGTCTTTGATGAAACCTGTCCATGACAGCACTAATCTCTTGCTGAGAATAATCTTCTAGAGAGTGCATCACAACCCTGCCTTGTAGTTTCTGTTTCTATAATGGGCTGTGCACAGATGACCACCTGGTCTTCCAACTCCCCCTGACCACCATTTTGGCAACACTCTTCCCCAGAATATGAAACCTCTGAAGAATCCCAGGTATAACCATCCCATTCCTCAGGATTCCAGTCTGTCCCTGCCTTGGCAATAGCTAAATGAACCTTCCTTTTATTAACCTTACCCCTTCTCTTCTTATATATGTAATGTGCCACACGCACCACTGCTCTCTTAGGCAAAGTCTGATAAGTTTCCAATTTACCTTGCAACAGTTTATTTTAACACAATGACGTTGTAGAGGTATTTCCGGCTCTAACTGAGCACATGTTCTCATGCATTTTATGATAAGCACATGAGAGGATCCAGCCTTTTCACCCTAACTTGCTAAGCTCTTTCCCTTTTTCTATTGGCACTTTCTGCAAACAGGCCAATACATCTGCTGGCTCAGCATCTGCAGTTTTCACTGAAGCCAGCACAGCGAGACCACTTATGCACAAGCATACCGTAGAAGGCTATTTACCAACTCAGTATCTCACTTGTTAATTGGGAAGTTGCCTTCGTTTTTTTGCCAAACTTCTTTTATTTTAATATTGTATACTGCAAACTATGCTAAAATGTATTTTCACTTGAAATAATAGGACACAATTCCAAAAGAATTCAGGACTCTTAGTCTGAATAATGTATTTATTAAGGCACTTCCCAAACATCAAATAAAAGACACAACCACATGAGAATAAGTATATAACTCAAATACGGCAGAACATCTGTATATACAAGAATAAGTACATCAATTAGGTGACCAAGAGAAGGAATGTACAGGGCATCAACAGAGCATGTACACATGAACCAAATAATCAAGATTTAAAATACATCACAGATTGAGTTGCAGTCAACATCCTGGCCAGCACGTCTAACGAGACCTCAGGTCAGTCTGGCAGGAGTCTTGGTCAAGAGCACTAAATTACCCCTGGGCAACGTGTCAGTTCCACAGACGAGCTCCTGTCTGAGAGCCACGTTTTCCCCATCTTTTATACCTTAAAACAACTCAAGGAGAGAATTCTTGAAACCCCATCCCTTCTGTTATGTAATGAAAACTGGCTGTACTTGTCTTCATTGAAAACACTCACAGGAGCTGGCCAGACTCCCATGTTTGTTCCGAGACAGAGCAGTACATTCTTCTTGAAAAAAACAATCTCAACCTTGTGAACTTTATCAAATGCTCTTCCCAGATACCATGTTCAAGAAACTGCACAACTCTGTATGTGTGGGAAGGAAAACAACTTCTGTGAAGAAAAAACCCTTTGTTGCCCTGCAACTGCTGCAGGACACAAAATTAAGTCACCTAAACAAGATGGAGTCAATGGTCAAATCCACATAGAATCACACTATGGTATGGTTTTCACTTTGCTCAGCTGAAATTGCACCTCTGATGATTTGAAACTGACTGATGCTTGTTAAGCCTGAGCAATGTTTGATTTCTATATCACAATTAATTGTGTTAATGTTTTGTATTTTTCTTATTGAAAGCTTAGTTTTATTAATGTTAGTCCACCTGAACCTGTGCCGTCACCTTGGGCAACCTTTGGTGATTCAGTATCTTTAAAATTTTGTCTTCAGATTTGCCTACATGACTTTGGGCTTGAGTTTGTAATAAATCCCTTAACTCTATTCCTGACTGGAGTTTTCATTGTATGGCCAAATGGGTCCTACTGTTTAATTTAATTGGTTTGTATTGGAATTGAGTTGTATGGTTCTACCACACTATGTTACAGGGTCCAAAGTCTGGTCAACCTCCTGCTCAGGATGAAAATGCCTCAGCAGATCTGGTAGCAGAGGTATTGTTTGTCCCAAAAGGGGGGGGGGACCATTCAAGTGTGGTGTTAGGGAGATAGGACCAATCTTCTGCAATTGCACAGCTCAAATGTTGTCCCATAGTCTGTTCCAAAGACTGATAAGGTCCCAGCGTCGTGCCACCTACAAGTGACGGATGTTTGAGTATTATTAAGGTTTTGCTCTTGCATTTCTTTTGACCTTACAGTGAAATGTGATGTTGTGAAGTGTTTTGCAGAGTCATCGTACTCATTTGATTGTGGTGCCTTTTGCTAAAAAATGTCTTCGGTTTTTGTTGTTGATGGGTTGGTTGTGGCCTAAGATCCCAGGATAATGCACAAGTGTAGAAGACACTTAGTTGATTTATTTTCTGAAGAGAAGTACTTGTCATGAGACATCATTGCCAGTGCCAATAGTTTTTCTTGAGTGAGCGTGAGTTGTGGTTGGTATTCATTGAATCCTAAGTGCACAACGAGGGTCTGTATCAAGTGGAGTGAGAATCGCTGGTCAAGTTTCACTTGTTGTGTAATTGTGAAAGCTGCAGCAGGAAAGTGTACCTCCGTACATCTTTGAGCTGTTTGAGTTTCTATCCTGTAGTGTGCAGACGGATTGTGGGGTTTTGCTTGCAGTATTTTGCAGTAGAAGTGAGTGTGAACGATTGTGTGAGAGACAGTTGCCAAGCAACTGCAGCTGCAGAGAGAAGTGAGTGAATCATTTAGTGCTGCGCTGGTATAGGTCGGTTTGTGTAAAGCTGAGCTGGTTTTGGTGGACAGTGCTGGATTGCTATTGGTTGAGAACATCATTAGGAAATGATTGTGGGATTGAAATTACTTCTTGATTTAACCAAAAATTATTGTGATGAATTGAATTTGATTAAAAATTAAATTCTTGAAAGCCTTGAAAAGTGCGGGAACTCAAAGCAAGAGTAGGAAAATGGCAAATAAATATGAGAACAGAATGCAGAAAGCAAATAATACACTTGCAAAGGCTAGATAGTATGCTTAGCAGAAAATTTGAAGATCAGACATACTTGAATGAGTTAGAATGTATCCAGCTATTTCAAACGAAAGAAGGTGAAAACACTAAACCTAAGATCAGAAAGAAAACAGAGAAGACAGAACAGACAAAATAACCTGAGGATAAAAAGACAAAGACATATGAGAGTGATCCAGATGACAAATTCATACATCAGCTTTTGATGAATTATTTACCTCCTTATCATTCAGTTGAGATGGGAACAACAAGTGGAGCAGCACAAAATGTAAACAAGAATGTGCCAACAGCCCCAGTTGCACAAACGAGCCAAGTTGCCTCAGGCATGTCTGGAAGCAATGCCCACTCAATAAATGTTACGACAGTTCCTGATACAACAGCTACTTCAGCTGGGATATCATCAATTGATATGCAGAGATCAGTATATTCTAATAATTCAGAAATTGAGACATCTGCTTCTCTTATCAGACCATTAACTCTGACATGAATTGTAGATCCAAATAAAACAAGTCAGACAGGATTTACTCCTGATGCAAGGTTTCCTCAGGAACCCCACCTCCTTTTATGCCCGGAGCTCATCAGATTCAAAATGCACATTGCAGCACTCAACAAGAAGTAGTACTTTTTAACATGTCAGAGAGCATGTCACACTTTAATGCCCAAGTCAGCAGAATATGGGACAGTCAAGAGCATAAGTACCACAGAGAAATCATATCAGTTTGGAAGGTTTTACTGCACAACAGCTGACAGATTGGTTAAATACTTTGAATCCTCAAGGTGCAGAAGGTGAAACGAATTGCAATACAAGAACAGAAGTGACCCCAGAGAAAGATAGATCAGTGAATTTGCCCAGATTAAAATTAGAATGGAATGAAATGATTTTAGGCATGTTAGGCACAGCCCCATTGGAGACTTACACAGAAGGCAAACTGCGGTTTAAATGGAAAGACATTGCACAACGTGCTTGCCCGGCTTATGAGAGATTACCGGAAGTAGCAGAGAAATATGATGTGTATTTAGAGAAATCAAAACACTTAAAGAGAAGTTACAGTTTGGAGTTTAGCACCAAAGGCATATTTAACATGAGATCTCCTGGAATAAAATATGCATATTAAAGAATTGATTACATATATTCAGAAATGGGGAGCTGTAAATAAGTGGGAAGGCAGATGGGCAAAGAAACAAGATCAGAAGAAAGCAAAGCCAAATGTGCCTCTGGCAGGAGCAAACCAAGCTCGGGCACTGTGCAAATGATGCCCATGAGACAAATACCAAGTGGAGGTTATGTTTGTGTACCCTGAAGAAGGAGTGATATTTTGTTGTTCACCAATGATTACTCGAGATTGCAAGAGAAACCAGTGGAGTGGTAGAAGCAGACAGAGAGATTTGTGAAACTTTCAAAATGCCTGTGGGAGTATTTAAACACTTTGATATTGTGCTTCCGATTGATTTGTGGAATGAATGCAAAATAAATGTTGATTGGCCTCATTGTGAACCTCAAAGATATCCAGTTATGGGTGCACCATCTGAAAAAATGATGAATAAGTATTGTAACGTGATTGAGGGGACCCCGAAAGATATTGATTGGCAAAAAACTGACAGGACAGCTTAGGAGTCAAAGTATTCATGCCTACTACCAAAGACTGCTGCAAGCTTTCAAACAGCACAGGGGCACAGAAACAATAGTAGTAGAACATATGGGTCATTTTATGTGCAGGTTTGTGCAAGGATTGATGCCAAACATTAGTTAGAAGATTTAACAGCACCTGATTTGTTGGCAGAACAAACCAATTGATGAGATTCTGCGGTATGCGAAATACTGTAGCAATTAATTGGAATTGAAACAGAAAAAGTTGAAAGAAAATGTAATGGTGATGCAATTGAAGGTTGAACAGAAAGTTAGTCAGAGGCCACAGATGAAAGTAAACAGTGGTAGAATTCAAGGTGTGCCACAGCAAGTGACAAATGTTGTTCTGCCCAGAGGTAGAGGACATGGTGTTCATTAAGATCAGAGTGGAGGTGTTGTTGATGTTCATGCATTGAAGCAAACTAATCCGAGGCATGCTTGTGGAAATATTGGATATTGACAGAGGGAGTGCCCCTACAATAATGTGAATAATCAAATGCAGAATTTTGGAGTTGCTCATGCACAAGGCAATAAGAAGGTTAAAATCCAGAGAGTTCAAAGACCCCAAGTACAAAATGTGAATGTGTCCTCTGGACAACAGATACAGGTAACACAGGCCCCTATGGCTCAACTGCAAATGGCTGTTCCTCAGCCAAATCTGAACCAGGTCACAAATGAAAATGTGAATCAGATAGCGTCATAGTTTTCCCTGATGGACCTGAGTGATGAAGAACTTTCAAATGTTCTTAAAATAGTCCAGCTGACGAGGATTGCATGTTAGTTTCACCTTTAGAAGTAGATTATCGTGATCTCCATGTAAACGTCAGCGTTCAGGGACATGATGTGTCATTCTTGGCTGACACTGGAACTACACATTCCACTGTCAGAACAGAAGTGCCCCTTTCTGAAAGAGAATTCAGGTTACAGGAGCTGCAAAGAAGGAGTTAACCTACTCTGTAATAGAACATGTCCTTGCGAAAATAGATTAATTTGAAGATGAGCACCAATTGTGGTTTGCAATTCAAGTCCTGTAAGTTTACTTGGACGTAACCTACTGTGTAAGTTAAACTGCTATATTAGAAGTACACCCCAAGGAATTGAAGTTCAGAAAATTGTGAAGCAGTTCCCGAGGGTCACATTGTACCCAATGCTGACATTAATGATTTGCCTGAAGACTTAAAAGACACAGTGACACCTGAGTTTTGGGATTCTTCTGCAAAAGACATGGGACTCTCTAAAGGAGTTGAGCCTCTTAAAATAACACGAAAGCCAATTGCAGTGTATCCAAAAACACTTGCATATAATATGACACCATAGACAAATGCTTGAATTCTGCCCCTAATTAATAGTTTAATTGAACAAGGTATTTTGAAGGAGATTTTGGGAAGTCCATGTAACTATCACATTCTAGGATTGCGGAAGCCCAATGTAAAATACTGCATAGTTCAAGACCTGGGAAAAGTGAGCAAGATTGTCGTTTCATGCTGTCCAGTGGTACCAAATCCAGCAGTGATTTTACTCCAAATTCCCTGTGAAGCAGAATAGTTTACTGTAATTGATTTTTGCTAGGCTTTCTTCTCCATTCCCCTTCATTGTATTGTATTGTATTGTAATCGTATTTATATATCGCTTAATACCCCTGACGAGGCGTTGAAGTGCTTTTCGATGAGTAGCACGCTACTCTGGGACCCAACAAGAATTAGTGATGGATTAGTATTGGGAAATAATGAGTACAGTTTTAGTATTATTATGAGTTAATTTGAGCCGCGGATATGAGAGTTTGTTAGTTAGATTGACTAGAGTAATGGAGGGGTGGAGGAGGAAAGAAATCCAGAAGTGTTAATTGGGAGTATATCCTTCATTTACTCAACCCAAAGGCTTGGGATGAGTAAAGGGGGGCGGAGGAGGGAAGAGGATGTGGAAGGGTTAGGAGGAGCATAGTAGCAGGGTGAGATAAATGCGGGAGAATTTAGTAGGGTTGTGTGGGAGGTCACAGTAGTAGAGTGAGGTTTGGTGAGTTAGATATGGAAGCGGAGGGAAGAGCTTAGGCAGAGTTATTTAGGAGATGAAAGTAGTAGAAGGGATTTGGGATGAGTCAGAGTGAGAATGGAGGATAGTTTGATAGAGACATGACATATGATGATGAGTAGATAAGTGTGATAAGATGAGAGCAGGAATTCATAGATATCTAGTATAACAACCCACCCAGGAGCCATGCAACGATCCACGAACATGCCAAGCACAGAAACAACATATACACATACATATACATATATATATACACACACACACACACACACACATGAATGCAGACACATATGCACATACAATACATAATTAGAACCATGGGTAAAAAATACTTAGTCAAACAGAGTGTGTGTGTATTTTATTGTTATGACATAGTAGCGATACATATTTTCTAAAGAAACAATAGATAAATAAATAGAAATATACACATAATCTGAAAAATTATTTATCAACATAGGCATATGCGGTTCATGGTTGTTTGAATATGGTGGTTATGAAGGAAAGAGCCAACTCTTGAGTAGTTTTCTGAAGACAAGAAAGTTATCTGTGGCTCTTATAGTTGGGGGTAATGAATTCCATAATTTGGCTGCTTGGACGGAGAAGGATGTACCACCTATAGTCTTTTTCTTGCATGGTGGTGTTCTAAGGCTGGGGGCCAATCTTGAGCGGAGGGTTCTTTGTTGGATGTATTTGGTAATTTTCTTGCTGATAAAAAGTGGTCCTGTTCCATGTATAGCTTTGTGGGTGATACAAAGCAGCTTGAAAGTGCATCTTCTGGCAACGGGTAACCAGTGTAGTGCTCTCAAGGCAGGGGAGATGTGGGCTTGCGGCTTTACGTGTAATAGTAGCCTGGCTGCGGAATTTTGGATATGTTGTAGTTTTTTCAATACAGATAGAGATGATCCATGGTAGAGGCCATTGGCATAATTCAGTTTGGATAGTACAAGCGAGATAGTAGCTTGCACCTTGTGTGGAAATCCGAGGTGGGGGAAGATGCGTTGTAAAGTCTTCAAGGTGATGAAGCTTGTTCGTGCTAAATTGTCTACTTGGGCATTCATAGTTAACTTGGAATCCATGGTGATTCCTAGGTTTTTAACTTCCTTGGATAATTGAGGAGGTGGTCCGAGATTGTCAGGCCAGACGCACAGAGGGTCATAATTTTTCCAGTCACCACATATGAGTATTTCTGTTTTGGAGGTATTTAGTTTGAGATGGCTCCAGGTCATCCACTGATCAACGGCTCTGAGGCAACTGAAGATTTGTGAGTTTTCAATGTTTTTGGGGCCTTCTAATTTAAGTAGTATTTGTGTGTCATCTGCATAGTTGTAGCATGTGAGATGGAAATCATTGATCAGTTCTGGTAAAGATATCATGTAGATGTTGAAAAGCAAAGGTGAGATGATTGACCCTTGGGGGACCCCTGCTTTTGTGAGGTAGGGTTCGGACGAGAAGGGGGGCGAGTGGATGATATTCGATCTTTTTTGAAGATAGGAACTAATCCAGTCGAGAGCAATCCCTTGTATGCCGGCTTTGTGGAGTCTTTGAGTTAGGGTGTCATGGTCAACCGTATCAAAGGCAGCTGAGAGGTCCAAGAGAAGTAGTGCAGCAACTCCATTTTGGTCGACTGTGTTTTTAAAATCATCCCAGATTGCCATGAGTGCCGATTCAGTGCTTCTTCCTGGGCGGAATCCAGTTTGGAAGTCTGAAAGTATAGAATTGTCTTCAATGAATTGTGACATCTGGGTGAATGCTGCTCTTTCTATCAATTTGCCCAGGAAAGGTCCATTTGTGATTTGTCTGTAGTTGTTGGGGTCTTCCGGGTCTAGGTTTGTTTTCTTTAATAAAGGTTGTATGTATGCCTTTTTCAGGTCTACAGGAAAAGTTCCTGAAGTTAAAGAGTTGCTGATGATTCTTCTTACAGGTGTGGCAGCAGAAGTAGATAGAAGAATGTCTTTGAAGATTTGTGGTGGGCAAGGGTCAGAAGGGCAACCAGAAGGTCTGCTTGCTTTGACCAAATCCATAAATTCATCCTGGGATATTTGTTTGAAGGACTTTAGAGGTTGGGTTGGTTTATTCTTAAAGGGTATTTTAGGAAAGGGGTTGGTGCTGATGGTTTTCTTCTGTTTTAAATAGGAGTCCAATGTGTCTGCCTTGGTTGTGTAGTGAGTTGCCGATTTGTTTGTGAAATCTTGAGTAGTGGGATGACTTCCTTCCATGCATGTAGGTTTTCGAAATTCATTGAGAATTTTATTAAATTCCTTGGTTGTAGATTGAGCATTTTGAATTCTGTCTGAGTAGTATCTTTTTTTAGCTTTTTTGATTGATGATTTGTATATCCTGTTAAATTTGTGTAGCTGCAGTTTGTCTTGACTGTTGTTTGTTTTGAGCCAGGTCCGCTGCAACTTTCTAATTTGTTGCTTTATCTTTTTAAGTTCTGTGTTTCTCCAAGGTGTTGGTTTTCTTTTGTCGTGTTTAGTTTTTCTGAGTGGTATTAGGACATCAAAAGCTTCCTGTAGCCACTCATAAAGCTTTGGCACAGAATTAATTGTATCTAGATCTGTGTTTGCTGTTAGTTGTGTTT
Source organism: Pleurodeles waltl (assembly GCF_031143425.1). Classification (NCBI taxonomy): domain Eukaryota; kingdom Metazoa; phylum Chordata; class Amphibia; order Caudata; family Salamandridae; genus Pleurodeles; species Pleurodeles waltl. The sequence goes on along the minus strand of NC_090451.1, from coordinate 270,675,932 downwards.
CTAAGTGATCCAAATTGAGTTTGCTCCATGGTCGATAGGTGTATGTATGTAAGTAGTTGTGGGTGTGTTGATTTGTGGAGTTGTATGTCGGAAAGTTATCATATGGTGGTCTGACCAGGTGATTGGCGTGATGCTATGAATAGTAACTAGTTCAGGCTTAGCAAAAATGACATCTAGGATGTGACCAGCGATGTATGTGGGATTGTGTACAATCTGATGTAGGTTCAATGCGACTAGGCCAGTGGTGATAGATTTTGGATGGGTCATATTGGGTTTGTCAAACCAAATATTTAGATCCCCAAGAATGCATAGATTGGAGTATAGTGTAATAAGGTTTGAGACTGTGTCATGAGGAAAGCCAATTTCTCTTTGTGTTCAAATTCAGCAGTCATGTTTATCATGGTGCTCAACTCCTCAAGGGTATACATATCATAAATGTGTGTTGATTTTCACTGTAGTAATCTATATAGGTATGTGCTACTCACTTTCACAAGTATTGGCAAAAGTGTTTACAAATTACTACAACTACTATGATGCCCTGCTTTTGTCTCTGCAAAACAATAGTGCAATGTGATTGTAACCGGACGTCTCCGGACGCCGGTTTCCAGGACATTGTGCGGAACGGACGCGAGCCTGTGACGTCAGACGCCTTCGGCGTCTGGACGACAACCGAAAGAAAAGACGGACCAAAAGAGGACGAAGAGAGAGAGGAGACGGAAGTGGTGTCTCGACGTGCGCGACCGGAGGAGAAGGAGACGACAGAGAAGAAGGAACCCGCCGAAGGAACCAAGACCCCGAGAGAGAGAGGAGAGCCCCGGGGCTCTCCCGCCCCCGTCGGAGAGAAGCCGGGAGGCTGCCAAAGTGCCGGCCACGTCCCAGGAGGGGCGTGGTCACCTCAGGTACGTTCGTACCGCAACTGGGGGTTTGCTAGAGGGTGGTTGTTAGGGAAAAGGGGAGCCAAGGGAAAGGAAGGGAGGTCCTGCCGGGAAGGGGAGGCCATATAACAAAGGCCCCTAAAATAAAACCTAACCCCACAAAAACCACCCACCAGAGGATTTCTACAAGGAGGAGAAGGTCTGAGAACACCCATAGGGGGGAATCACAAACCAACGGGCAGTTAAACCCTTACTTCCCTTCACTTATACCTATCCCCCCCCCCCCTCACCGCCCTACTAACCCTATATACTTACTTTATATATATATCCCACTTACCTGTTTTGTTATCCTCCTTTCTATTTTCTTTGGAGAGCCGGGCCCCTGACGAAGAGGAGGACCGGAGACCTTCCCAAGGCTGGACCGCGTTACTCACGGACTACCACCAAAACCCTGAAAGAGAAAAACAAGGGGGAACTTTTTTTTTAATTATTTCTGGATTGCAAGTGCGTTATCCGTGTGAACAAAACAAGGGATAAAAAGCCACCCTTAAAAACCAAAACACGAATAAAATAACTAAAACCTACCTTCTGCGCCTGTTATCTTATTCCAATATCCCTTTTATGTGCTTCAGGGATAAAGAACCCATTACAGTGGTGTCAGAAGTGGGATATTGGAATAACTACAGGTAACCAAAGACGATGGAGGGCACACCCAGCCTATCGGAGATGATGCAGCAGCTAGCCGCAGGGCAGAGGCATCTGCAAGTAGTATGGGAAGAGCAGCAGAAGGAGGCTAAAGTGGAAAGGGAGGCCCTACAAAGCGCTCTGAAAAGTCAGGCCACTATCATGGCCAACAATCAGTTGGTCCATGAGACTGCAATCAAAAACCTCACGGACACTATTGCCACTACCCGGGTACATCCGAACGTACCCAGTTCGGTCCTGCAGCGATATCAGGAAGGCGAAGACCCGGATGCCTTTTTTACGAATTTCGAGCGGGTTGCTACTTCCGCCACCTGGCCCCCGGATAGGTGGGGCCAATACATCGCCCCGTTATTGACAGGAACTCTCCAAGCGGCTTATCAAGCGGTAAACCCCGGCGGAACGACACCCTATCAGGATATTAAGAAGAGTATCCTGGAGCGGGTGGGGTTTGATACAGAACATTATAGGGTCCGGTTTAGGAAAGCCAAGTGGGGACCCTCCGAGAATCCCCGGGCCCTATATTTTCGAATTAAGGACTTAGGACTCAAGTGGCTAGGTCCCATTGGGACCAATAGGGAGGATATCATTGAGGTTGTTCTCCTAGAACAATATCTAGATGCTCTACCCACCAATACCCGTAATTGGATCAAGCAACACCCAAGTCCAGACACTAACACCACTATTGAATTAGCCTGTGCCTTTCACCGCTCCCTCGAGTTCAAAATCCCTCCCGTACGGCCAACACTTAACCCCCTCCGACAGAACCTCGGACCCTCCCCATCCCTAGGGCGAAAACCAACCGAGGATCCGGGAAAATTACGAGGTCCAGAAAGACCCTATATGCAACAACCACAGTGTTTTAGCTGTGGAGAGTGGGGACATATCGCCCGGGTTTGCCCACTGAAGTCAGAAAAGTCAGAGCCGATGGAAATAGGAGTCACCAGGGGGAGAGTCTTCTATACAGGGGGAAAGGAAACCCGATACAAGAAGAGACTTGTTATCAATGGAAGAACCACAGTAGCGCTCATCGACTCAGGGTGCAGCCAATCTGTAATTCGTGCTGATTTATTGGAAAAACCCCTTTTTGCTTCAGGGCTTACAGTATCCATATGTTGTATTCATGGAGATACAAGAGAATACCCCCTAATCTGGACAACTTTGTCCTGGGATGGAAAAGAAGTCCCCATCAGGATGGGGGTGGTGGAACGATTAGTCGAAGAAGCTATCATAGGAACCGACTTCCCTGACTTTTCGGAACTTCTTGACAGTACAAAAGACTCTGAAAACATGAGCACGTGGTGGAAAAGAGCTCCTTTTTCTAGTACACCAATAACACCACCGGTGCTTAAATACCGACCCTCCCGAAAAGAAAAGAGAGAAACCCGAAGAGTCTTTGCCCAAGGAAACATGAGTCCAGATAGGGTAATTACAAAGGTCCTTACTCTTACTGACCTTCCCCCATTCCGTAGTTGTCAAAGGGAAGATCCGAGTTTGATCCATGCCTGGAAAAATGCCCGACCCCGGGAACCCCAAGACAAAAGCCCCTCTTTTACCATAATCAGAAACCTGTTGTACCGTGTCACTGGTAATAACCGAGAAGAAAAGAAGCAGCTATTAGTCCCCGAACCTTATAGACCCCAAGTCCTACACCTAGCCCATAGCCAGCCAGGGGGGGGTCACTATGGCAGGGAAAAAACGGAAGAATATCTGTTGAGGAAGTTTTACTGGCCGGGGGTCTTTTCACAGATTAGGAGGTTTTGTCAGCAATGTCCCAAATGCCAAATGATTGATCCTGGTCCCAAAAGAAGAGCCCCCTTACAACCGTTGCCCATTATAGACATCCCTTTTTCAAGAATAGGAATGGACATTGTAGGTCCTCTCCTACCTTCTTCTAGAGGATACCGTTATATACTGGTATTAGTGGATTATGCCACCAGATATCCAGAAGCCATCCCACTCAGCAGTATTAACTCCAAGAGCGTAGCTCATGCAATGATAGGGTTCTTCTCCCGAATAGGCTTTCCCCGAGAAATTTTAACAGACCAAGGTACCCAGTTCATGTCCAACTTGATGTCACAAATATGTCAACTTCTGGGGATCAAACAGTTACGGACAGCGGTTTATCATCCTCAAACGGATGGTTTGGTAGAAAGGTATAACCGCACTCTGAAAACTCTACTAAAGAAATCTATTTCAGAGACAGGTAAGGACTGGGATAGAAAACTCCCCTTAGTGTTATACGCTATCAGGACCCATGAACAAGCTTCCACGGGCCATAGTCCATTTGAATTATTGTTTGGACGACAGCCCAGGACCTTGTTAGATATGGCTGCCGAGTTGTGGGAGGAGGAGGACGGAGAAAAATCCCTCTTAGAATATACCCAGGAGTTAAAAACCAACATCCAAAATGTGTGGGAAAATGTAAGGGAGCATATGGAAAAGGCTCAAGAAAAGCAGAAAAGATATTACGACAGGAATACCCAATTAAGGACCTTTACCATAGGTGATAAGGTGTTAGTGCTTCTCCCTAGCTCAGACAACAAGTTGCTGGCAAAGTGGCAGGGACCTTATAAAGTGATAGGGGTAATAACCCCCGTGACCTATAAGATCCAGCTCACAGATAGTTCCAACCGGTCCCAGATCTTTCATGTCAATCTATTGAAAAAGTGGGAAGAGCCACAGGGAGAACCAACCAGGGGATGCCTAGTTAACACCGTTAAGGAGTTAGAGATAGGGTGGTGTCCCACTGAGCATCCTAGCGGAAACGAGGTGCCTCCCATAAATAGCGAAATCTCGATCCAACAGAGTGAGCAATTAAATCAGCTCCTCCATGTTCATGCCCATGTGTTCTCCTCGATACCAGGCAAGACCAAGCTGGTACATCATCAAATCATAACCCCACCTGGCAAGGTCATACGCTTACGACCATATCGTATCCCAGAAGCTAGAAAGATCCTGGTAGAAAACGAAATAGAAAAGATGTTAGACCTAGGCGTTATAGAGCCTTCCCAGAGTCCCTGGTGTTCCCCGGTGGTATTAGTGCCAAAACCAGATGGGTCCATACGTTTCTGTATTGACTTTAGACAAGTCAATTCTATATCCCAGTTTGATACCTATCCCCTTCCAAGGGTAGACGAACTCTTAGAGAAGTTGGGAAAAGCTAGGTACATGTCTACACTCGACTTGACCAAAGGCTATTGGCAGATTCCTTTGACGCCAGAAGATAAAGAGAAAACGGCCTTCTCTACCCCCTCTGGGTTATACCATTTTAAGGTTCTCCCTTTCGGGTTACATGGGGCACCCGCCACCTTCCAACGTCTCATCGACACCATTCTACGACCTCATACCAGATACGCTGCCGCGTATCTGGATGATATCGTTATCCACAGCGAGACTTGGGAGGACCACTTGACACATTTAACCAAAATCTTTACAGCGTTACGAGGGGCTGGGTTAACAGCCAATGCCTCCAAAAGCCGATTGGCGTTCAATGAGATCTCTTATCTAGGATATCATATAGGGAAAGGTATACTTAGACCACAAATGAGTAAAGTTGAAGCCATCCTACGGATAGAGGCACCCACAACGAAAAAGGAGGTCCGCTCATTCTTAGGCTTAGTAGGATACTACCGAAGATTTATACCCCATTATTCCACCGTGGCCGCTCCCCTAACCGATCTCCTGAGGAAAGGACAGAAAAAAAATATCACGAATTTAAACCCCGTACAATCCCATAGTTACCGTACCCTCCAAAGATACCTCACTACCCAACCGATTTTAAAATGTCCTGACTTCACTGTCCCCTTTCACCTCCAAACGGATGCCTCAGACGTGGGTCTGGGGGCCGTGCTTTTTCAGAAAGATGGGAAAGGTATTAGTCACCCCGTGGTCTTTATTAGCCGTAAACTGTTTCCCAGGGAGCGAAACTATCCCATTATTGAGCGAGAATGTCTCGCCATCAAGTGGGCACTTGAGAGCCTCCAATATTACCTCCTGGGAAGATCCTTTCTATTATATACGGACCACGCTCCCCTCACCTGGCTATCGAGGTATAAAGATACTAACAGTCGCATATTGAGATGGTTTATGGAGCTTCAACCTTTCTCCTTCCAGGTTTGCCATCTCCCTGGTGATCTTATGGGACAGGCTGACTATTTATCCCGGTTCCCGGGACCTTTGGGGCTCGAACAGCCCCATTCAAGGGAGGGGATGTGTAACCGGACGTCTCCGGACGCCGGTTTCCAGGACATTGTGCGGAACGGACGCGAGCCTGTGACGTCAGACGCCTTCGGCGTCTGGACGACAACCGAAAGAAAAGACGGACCAAAAGAGGACGAAGAGAGAGAGGAGACGGAAGTGGTGTCTCGACGTGCGCGACCGGAGGAGAAGGAGACGACAGAGAAGAAGGAACCCGCCGAAGGAACCAAGACCCCGAGAGAGAGAGGAGAGCCCCGGGGCTCTCCCGCCCCCGTCGGAGAGAAGCCGGGAGGCTGCCAAAGTGCCGGCCACGTCCCAGGAGGGGCGTGGTCACCTCAGGTACGTTCGTACCGCAACTGGGGGTTTGCTAGAGGGTGGTTGTTAGGGAAAAGGGGAGCCAAGGGAAAGGAAGGGAGGTCCTGCCGGGAAGGGGAGGCCATATAACAAAGGCCCCTAAAATAAAACCTAACCCCACAAAAACCACCCACCAGAGGATTTCTACAAGGAGGAGAAGGTCTGAGAACACCCATAGGGGGGAATCACAAACCAACGGGCAGTTAAACCCTTACTTCCCTTCACTTATACCTATCCCCCCCCCCCCTCACCGCCCTACTAACCCTATATACTTACTTTATATATATATCCCACTTACCTGTTTTGTTATCCTCCTTTCTATTTTCTTTGGAGAGCCGGGCCCCTGACGAAGAGGAGGACCGGAGACCTTCCCAAGGCTGGACCGCGTTACTCACGGACTACCACCAAAACCCTGAAAGAGAAAAACAAGGGGGAACTTTTTTTTTAATTATTTCTGGATTGCAAGTGCGTTATCCGTGTGAACAAAACAAGGGATAAAAAGCCACCCTTAAAAACCAAAACACGAATAAAATAACTAAAACCTACCTTCTGCGCCTGTTATCTTATTCCAATATCCCTTTTATGTGCTTCAGGGATAAAGAACCCATTACAGTGATGTAGCTCAACCTCTCTTTCCTTCCGCATATGCCCAAAATGTAAAGCTTTATGTAATTATCATTCACCATTTAATGGTATGTATTAAACATGTCACCTGCTGTGTTGATCCAGTTTGTTGTCACCTTCCTGTCACCAAATTTAATTAATCTACTTGCTTGCATAAATTATAGTTTGTGGATCCAAAGGTTTACAATCATGTTCTGTGGCATGCTGACTATAAGTAGTATTGATACACAATTTACTTAGCAGTGTTCATATGATGACCAATGCCATTTAATCCAATAGATTGTACCATGGTTTGCTTTTGAGGCTGCTAAGCCGTGAAATTGCTCAGCTCTCAAATCTCCTCTCTACTGTGTTGAGGTTTATGTCTGGTACATGTAATGTACACTTTCTAAATAACATTTTACATTTCAGGGCATCTCTCCATCACTGATACTGAAGTTTGCATCTGTGTACATTAACCTGCATGAGTAAAAAGTTAAAAATCACACACAGGCCGAAACATTCCATTAATTATATCATTTCATTTTTTATGTTGCTTCATTTGCAACTGAAAACAAATTTGAGGTAGAATAAAGACATTTAATGTCATTGTTTTGTAATTCATATTATGGCCAACACCCAGGACCAGTGGACCACTGTCTGCAACTGAAGACACCTCCACTCCAGGCCAGGATCAAGTCTTCAGTGAGGATATCACTCCTGCAAGTCTAGATGATGAGGGGATAGCTGACGGCCCCAGTGAGTCACTCGGCCCACACTTGCGCCTCCTGACGCAGCTGCTATAACACCTCCATTTGTGCCAGGTCCCGGTAGGTTGGGCCTCACTGCCTCAAAGGCACAGGATGATGGGTTATGGGTTATGGGTCATGGGAGGGAATCGGCGGGCCAGAAAAATAAAGCCACTGGCAGCATTATCGCCCAAATCACCATTGACCCAATCTAGGGAGAACTACAATAGTTCCAAGATGTGATGGACCAGGTCCTAACAGAGATGCAGGACCTTAAGCAGGTACAGAGGAAGCACATTGTTGAGCTGAAGAATCACAACTCCAATTTGTGCTCCTTGACTGGGGTGATATTTGACATTTATCATCATATGTGCGGGGCCTTTCCTGTACCATCTACTCTTGTCTGTGGTCCTGTAACATCATGACAAACTACACCTTCCTCAGCCACAGACAGGGAGACCCTGCCACAACAGGAAACTGCACCACCCACCCCAATCCCTTCAACTGTGCCCCTCCACCCCAGGAGGGGATGTTCTTCCAGACCACCAGGAGAGGATGGTAAGACCTCCACCACCACCTCCAAGAGATGCCATACCTAAGATCCTCAAGTGTGTGTTTACCATTCACTCTGTGGACTATTTCATGGGAACATTTGCCTTTTTTGAGGAGAGTTGTATTTTGTACATTGGACTCCAAGCAATTTATGCTCAACAACTATAGGCTCGTTTTATACTTTTTTTGCCCTGAATTTGCGTCACTCTTTGACGTAAAAGCGGCGCAAACTTTCAAAATATAATTGCATTTTGTATGTTTGCGCCACTTTCGCGTCAAAAAGTTATGCACATGCGGCTCAAAAAATATAAATAAGGGCTATAGTTTCATCCACCATGATGGACTTCAATTTTTTTTTATTCTTGTTCTTTTTCATTTTGGTTTCAAAGCTATCACAGTAATTTTTTTCAAAATAACTGCACATACAACAAATTTAAAGACTGGTGTAGTATTTATTGTGGTTATTCCTCTTCTATGTCTTCCGTACACCATAATTTTTGAAAGCTGTCAAACAATTTAATTAAAAAACAAATAACATATTCTGGCTTGGTTACGTGTTTTTCATTTGAAACAAAGATGGAAAAAGAAACAATTAAATCACAATGTATTGGTGCCATACATTTGTCGGTAGCAAGTCTTTGACAAAATCAAAGATGATTTTCACAAACCAAGAAGAACCCTAATGGTCTGTGCCTTTTAGAAGCTGACACTCCAGAATCTTGACACCATGGGAGAAAGGGGATATATTTCATAAAACCAAATTAAATAGGCAAACTATTTTTGATTCATGACCTCAGCTGGAGCCAGACATCCTGCCCTCACAATAGGAATCCTACATCAATAACACCAATAGTCTACATCATGGCAGTAACAACGATTTAGTCCACATGACCATATCAGGGCAATGTGGCAGTATCTGGTGCAACATCACAACCACCATTCAGTGGTGTGCTACAAAATGTTCTTTCAAATATGAGGAAACACATCAACAGCTTCCTACACTAAACACAAATTGAAGATTTAGTTAATGTGAAGGGAGACCAATATGCTATGGCTTGACATATGCATGTGGTTAGGGCAGGTTAAGCAGCACATATTGCCCTGGTGGCAACATCCAACAGAAAACATTTCTGATACAATCTCAAAAAGTTCCATTCAATCACAGTGTAAGTTGTCACTGTACAAAATCTGCCCATTCAAAGTGGGTGTCTGCTCCAGGATTAACCCATCTTCCCTTTGTACTTTCCAACAGCAACACATCACTGCAAATGTCACAACCTTAAAATGTTCAAATGAAGATGACATGGTGAAGGATCCTAAGACAGGATAACAAGTGAAAATGAATGATTTCACATAAGACATTTGACTCAAATGATACTTTAGGAGGACACACATACTTTCTTGACCTGACCATTCCTACCAAATTACCATCACTGACATATGTCCGGTATGTCACAAGTAGTTCTGAAATTGAATGTTACAATATGGAAAGGTACACTTACACTCAGGTGAAGAAGTGGTCAATAACATCTTGATGTAAGTCAATTCCTTCCTCTTCACCACTGTCATTTTTTTAGGGCATTTCAAAATCCTCACCTAGTGGTTCCTTTCTGTCTCCATCCTCTGCGATAATTGGGATGTTATATCGCAGGGTGATGTTGTGCAGCATGCAGCCATGATTTAGGAAACCTTATTGGGTGAGTAGAGGAGGTCTCCATTGATCTTGTCCAGATACTGAAATGCGGCCTTCAGGAGCCCAAAACCGCTCCACTGGCCTCTGTGTTCTTCCATGGGCCTCACTGATGTGAACTTTCCCTGGTGTTGTTGGACTCCTCAGTGTTGCAAACAACAATAGTGGGTTAGGATACACTCAGTGTCCTACATGGAAGCATTACATTGATAGATTAAAGTCATATCAAACCATTGTACATTCCTAAACTATGATTAAAGCAAATAATGCCCAAGTCATATTGTACTTACCAACAAGCCAGGCCCCCTCGGCCCAAAGTTGTGATATTTGCAGGGATATGTTTCTCTTCCGTAGTAGAAAGGAAACTTGTGTTGACCCTGGAAAGCAGGCACACACACTTAAGATGTACATATCCAGTAAGCAGACAACTGGCACATTAATGTAATAGACATGCTTCCGATTGCAGTAGACCAGTTCCCTGGCATGTGGTGGCACCAACACAATATGTGTGCCATCAATTGCTCCAACCACATATGGTAGACCATCCAAAACATTAACTTTTCCAATCATATTGGCCAAATCATGATGTTTTGGAAACTGGATGAAGCTGTTGATGTGTCTCATCATTGAAGCAAGGACTTCTTGTAGCACATCATCAAAAGAAGGCTGTGACATGCCTCCAGATACTTCCATAGTGTATTGAAAAACATCCAGTGACCCAGGAATGAAGTACTGGTATGAATGTCGCTATTGGTGTTATTTCTGTTGTATTCCTATTGTGAGGCAGGAGATCAGGCTCCAGCTGATGACCTACATCTAGTATAGTTTGGCTATTTAATCTGAATTTCTTAATTATGTGCCTTTCCTCCATGGTGGTGAAGTCTGGAAACAGCCTGAAGACGTTGAGGACGTCTTCTGCTACCAATCCCTGGGTTCATATGCCTGCATGTAATGAAAACAAACTATCACTTAAAATGATCACACAATATTTTCACACACACATTTTATGTTTTGGTTAAATTAGTGATCTTACTGTGTCATATATGTAAACATCATTTTAAAACATTTTTGCAGCTTTAAATCTAAATGTTTTTACATATCTGACATTGTTTTACAATGAATGTGTAAATTATGCATTTAAATTAAATGAATAGAGCCCCTAAGGCAAATAGGCGAAAGCGTGCCTGAGGCAAGTCCGTCTGCACCCGTCCACTCCCGACCGGGCCCAGGGACCCTGCCTTTTTTTCCTCAAGTAGGATCACTTACACTTACAGCTAGTTGTTTACACTTAACACTATCCCCTAACGCCTTGTTTGCGCTCTACTGATCCCTTCTCTCATATTCTACTTTGTAACCACTGTAGTTGATCTATGCCACTTGCTCAGCCTCCGCATAATGCAGCGCCTTACTCCCCTCGAACAGACTGGCACTTTTACCTTGTTGACTGCTGCTCCCTAGCAGCCCATAAGCTAGTTTTGTTTACCTTTTTGGGGAGATGTCAGCCCCAATTTCATACTGAGACATGGCTGTCAGAAGACTGTGGGCCTGACATTGCGGCAACCCTCCCTTCCAGGTAGAAGCTCTTTAGGCTTTATAGATAGGGGAAAACTGGGAGTGGACTTGCTATTATGTATACAGGGTCATTTAAATGCTCAATTTCTATTTCTAATTGTGAGAGTCTAGCCTTCTCTCTAACCCTGTACTCGACTTTCTCTTTTCACAGAGTTCTTTTGTATAGACCTCGAGGACCATGCATGCACTTCCTTCATTCCCTTCCAGAGGTAATCTCTTGCCTACCTTTGCAAAAACCGAACATCACCCTTCTCGAGGATTTCAACCTCAATTTAGACGATCATACCAGTGAGGAATCTACTTCAGGACCTGTCTTCCCTACAGCTATCCCAGGTAGTGACAGGCATCAGTCATGTGAAGGGTCACACGGCCAACTTAGTTTTTTAAGTAACATCAGTAACTTGCAGGTCCAAACTCCTCTCCCCTTGTTCTGATCTATTTCCTTATCCCTTTCAGTTTAACCCCATCTTTCCCTTCCCTGCCTGCGCTTTCAGTCAAACGTTTAGCACAGCCTTAGTCTAAACTCAACATCAATAGTTGGACAGTAGCTCTGGAAACCACGAAACCGGTTCTTCCGGATACCGTGGACTCAGCAGTCCACCTCTTTGATGACTGCTTGATGACATCTCTGAGTGCTGTTCTCCCAGCGAAGCTACATTCAGATGCCTTGTGAGCCCACCAATCTCCCTGGTTTTCAGCTGACTTTCTTCCTCTAAAGAAGGAATGAAAGTGCCTAGAAAGGAGATGGAGGAAGGCTTACGATGCTATCAGTAAAGTGGAATATAGAAATTCTATCTGCCGCTATCATGTGAAAATTAGAACCTCCCAAGCTGCCTATTATGAAAATCGCCAATTCTGCTATCTCCCCCAAAGCATTCCCCAAGATTTAAAAAAACATAATTGAGCCCCCCAACAGCCTGTTCTTCCTTAACAGCATCTACGGAACATTGTAATAGGCTGGCCTCATTTTTTCAGGAAACAAATAATGAATATCTATTCTGTTTTTCTTAATGACTCTAACATGATGATGATGATTGACCCTAGGGATCCCTCTGCAGATCCTTCAAAAGGTAGTTTCTCAGCCTACACCCCTCTCTCCACATGTTTGGTCAAGGATCTGTTAAAATCTGTGAAATTTGTCTCCCCATTGGACCCTACACCCTTGCATACCCTGTTTCAAGGGTCCCATATCATTGTCCAAGTACTGAAAGAAGTACTTACGTGGTCATTATCCCGGCCAGGCATTCCTGTGGGCTGGCGGGCGGAAACAATGTTTCCACCCGCCAGCCTACAGGCATGTTCTTAATACGGCGGGGATCCGGGTACGCTGCCGGTCAGTAGTTTCACCGCCAGCATGAACACATCGATTTCGACCGCTGTGTTCATAATGAGGGCCTTAATCTCTCACTAACCCTTGGGCTTGTTCATTAGCAAAGGAAAACGCTATAGTCAGCCGCTTCTTAAGAAAGCAACTTGGATCCGTCAAATTTGGGTAATTTCAGGCCTATTTTTCTGCTACCCGGAGTCTCCAAACTATTGAAGAAATTTGTTAGTTAGCATCTCTCGAGCTTTCTCAAATCATAGTCACTGTTACATCCCACCCAGATGGCCTTCTGCCTTTTACACAGCACAGAAACAGCATTACTGGCTGCGGTCGAGAATCTCAGAAGTATCCTGTATCAAGGGTAATTAGCAGTCATTATTCTGCTAGATCTAAGTGCTGCCTTTGACACCATAGACCACCCTACTCTCTTGCAGATGATTTCTAATGTTGAAGTCATGGAAAGAGCCTTCGCTTGGCTTGACTCCTTTCTGCAGAATCTCAATTTCCAGGTCCAGGATCAGTCTTTTCGTTCTGCCAGTTTTCCGTAATGCTGCGGGGTACCTCAGGGTTCTTCCCTGAGCGCTACCTTATTTAACATCTAGCTACACCCCCCTGGCTGAGATCGTCATGGGCTTTCATTAGTCTCCTTTGCTGACCACACTCAGCTGGTCATGCCAGTCTCCCATGTTGCAAATCTGAGTTATTTCTCCCATAACCGCATGCCTTCAGGGGTTAGTCAGCTGGATGTCAATTTGCAAATTGAAGCTTAATGAGGATAAAAAAGAGATTATGCTCTGGTCAACAAATGAAGTGATCCTATCTCGAGCTCCATTCCAGATTGGCTATGTGATCTGCCTAGTGCCAAAGAGTCAATAAAGAGCCTCAGTATACGGCTAGATATGGGATTGCCTATGGGTCAGCATGCAATGCAGTTTTCCGCCAGTTGCTATAGCACCCTGAAAGGGCTTCCAGTTACAGCCAAATGGATTGTCGTTCAGTTCCTGGTGCTATCCTGTCTTGAGAACGAGAATGCCTTGTTTCTAGGCTCCCCATGCTGTCACCAGGAAGCTGCAGACGGTACAAAATGCTGCCTCCCGCCTGGTGATGAACATCCCTAAACACATTTCAGTCTCTAAGGCCCTGAGAGACTTACATTGGCTCCCGGTGGAACAATGATTACAGTATAAGACTCTCTACATCATGCACATAGCGGCCAATAACAAAGGTATTATGTTCTCTCACTTGTCCATACCTTCCGGAGAAAACTCTTTGCTCTTCATCTGCCCACCTACTGAAGATCCCCAGAGTCTATAGGGTGCACTGGGGTGGTCGATCCACTTTTTACTTGGCACCCAGACTCTGGAACTCTCTGCCACTGGAACTGCGTCTTTTAGAGCAAGAACTTACCTGGCTTTTTGACTTTTGATCCTGTATCCTCCTCTGACCCTTCATTGCCTTGGGCAGTGCTTGGAGGCCTTCGAGTAGCCATGCGCTATATATTACTGCAAGAATAGAATATGCAACTTCTTTTGGAAAGTGAACTTAAGATAGCTGAACAAGACCATAAGCTCTCCTCGACCTGGCAAGCCCAGAGGAGGGTGGTGTCCATCAAAGGTAAATTACAAGCTATCTATACAAATAGGGCAGAATTGACACTGCTGAGGCTTCAGAAATCCCATTATGACAAGGGCAACAAGATAGGTACCCCCCTGGCAAGACAGCTTCGAGCCAAACAGGTCTGGGACTATATAGAGCAAGTCACAGACGAGCTTGGAGAACACCTCACTGAAGAGGGGAAAGCGATGGTATTGAGACGGTTTTACGACTGTCTTTATCACTCAGATCACCCTCCTGCCCACACTCAAGAGACCTATTTGCGAAATACCCAGCTGCCACAGGTCTCCAAGGAGACAAATGAAATGCTAGCAAAGCCATTTACAATGGAGGAGGTCCAGGCGGCTATTGACGCCCTCCCCCTGCATAAGGCCCCTGGCCCTGATGGCTTTACGGCCCACTTCTACAAATCTTTTGGTGCAGAACTGGCAGGACAGCTCGCTGCACTGTTTCATTATATACGAGGTGAAGGAGCGGTAGCCCCATCTATGGGGGAGGCTCTGATCACTCTAATACCCAAGGTGGGAAGGGACCCCCAGTTATGAGCCTCAGATAGACCCATTGCCCTGACAAATCTCGACGCCAAATTATACTCTAAAATCCTGGCGCAGAGGATGGAGGATGTGATGCCAGAGCTGATACATCCGGACAAATCGGGCTTTATCAAGGGGTGCCAAACGCATGATAATCTGCGAGGTGTCATCCATCTGATGGAAAAGGTTCATAGGAAAAAGGTCCCGCGCTTTTATTGGCGCTCGACGCTGAAAAAGCATTTTAATAGAGTCGAGTGGACGTTTTTGGTGGCAACCATGAGACATTTCGGATTTGGGGAACAATTTATAACAATGGTAATGAGCAATTATTCATGCCCCAGGTCCCGCATTTTGGTAAATGGGGTGATTTCAAAATTCTTTGATCTATCACGGAGCACGAGGCAGGGATGACCTTTGTCCCCTCTGCTTTTTGCTTTGAGTGTTGAGCCCTTGGCGGTGCGGGTGAGAGCTTGCCCTGCATTCCTGGGCCTTACATTTGGCTCCGACCACCATAAAATTTCCCTATTTGATGATGACATTAAATTATTCCTCACTGAACCCCGCACATCCCTTGTGGCAATTCAAGAGGAGTTAACACTCTTTGAGCAGGTGGCAGGTTTTAAAGTAAACAGGGGAAATCATATCTTCTCAACCTGTCGATGCCCGCAGGGGTAATGGCCCAGGTAGGTTCCTTGACCCCATTTATGCGGCCTAAAAAAGAAATCACATATTTGGGTATTCGACTTGTTCCCCAGATGTCTGATCTGTAGATCAAGTCATTACGAGAAGACTTTAAGAGGTGGTCTCCGCTATGGCTGACCTGGCTGGGGCGCATCAATAGCATTAAGGTGACAGTGCTCCCCAGATTCCTCTATCTCTTTCAGAGCCTCCTTGTTGATATTCCGCCGGATTTCTTTGCTGAGACCTGGACGATGTTCACGAGGTTCATTTGGCAGGGAACAAGAGCTAGATAATCAAAGAAAGTACTGGTGCGCTCCAAGGAAGAGGGTGGATTGCCGCTCCCTGACCTCCTTCAGTACTATAGAGCTGTATAGCTGCAAATATTGGCTGAGTGGTCCCTCCGAGAGTCAGAAAAGCTGTGGCTTCATATGGATAGGGCGGTGACGGGCAAGACTTTGTGGAATGTCTCCTGGAAGCCCAAGGGAGCACGTCCACAAAACGCATACATTAGCACACCCACCGCCACTACCCTTAAAGTGTGGGACAAGGTGACAAGAGCCTATGAGATTACATCCTTCCCCTTACCACATACCCCATCCATTTTAACAAGGCATTCCCCCCAAGGGAAGCTCCAGGGCCCTTTGGTAAGTGGAGGGAAGGGGGTTGCTTGCAAATTGCAGATTTATATCATGGGGACTAACTCCGTATGTTTAATAACTGTTGCAGAGATTTTCAGCTCCCACAGTCCGAACACCACCATTATACTCAGTTCGTGCATTGGGTCTCACAGCCACATGTGCAGAAGGCAGCCACAAGGGATTTGCTTACAATGGAGAGATTTGTGCAAAGGGGAGGAGTGACAAGGGGCAGTATTTCTACGCTGTATACTAAATTAGCTGCTGCACAGAGGGCGCCGACCCCTCAACACATACTCTTCTGGGAACAGGTGTTGGGCATCTCTCTCGGTGGGGGAGGACCGGTGGCGACATATATATATATCATGACATATCCAAGCATAATCGCTCAATGGGTGCCAGGGAAGCACACTATAAGCTGCTCTACAACTGGTACCTCTACCCAGAGAAGCTTAAGAAACTATATGCACAGGTGTCCTATAGATGTTGGCGTGGCTGTGGCATGTTGGGGGATTTTAGACACATTTGGTGGGACTGCCCAGCTATTCGCCCCTATTGGAACGAAATTCTATCACATCTTAAAGAGATGTTAGGATACCCCGTACTGACCGCGCAAGAGCATATTCTCTTGGGCCTTCGAGCCCATGAATTGCAGCACCAATCACAAGGGGACCGAGCCATTCTATGGCTGGCACTAGGGGCGGCGAAGACAACATTAGCGTCCTTCTGGAAAAGAGCAGACCCACCCCCTATAGCCCTGTGGTTCACCAGGCTGTGGAGGAGCCTCGCCAACGAGCGTCTGGCTGATAAAGGGGAGGGTTAGCACAGACGTTTTGATTGTATCTGGGATCCCCTGGTTAGGTTTCTCCCTAAGGGCTTACCCCTTACTGCATGTGGTCCCCGGCTTAGAGCATTGCACCTCTTCCATATATGGGAACCAGAAGCTGAGATTCGTTGAGTGGACTTGGAATGGCCCCATCTGGCTGAGAGAGGGGAGTCCGCAACCACTGACTTATTTTAGCTAATTCAGACCTATTCAGGGATTGATCATTTGTTGTGTGTTTAAAGTTGTTTTGTATTTGTTTTATTTACTCAAATAGATGGCTGTACTCACCATTTGTAGGGTAACACTGTTGCCCTCAATTTGTGTGCTCTTTCCTGAAAATGTAAGGCTTACTCTGGATGGGGAGGCGCTAACTGGGGATACGGACTACAGTGGGTAGCCCAATGTTTCATTCTCAACAGTTAACATAACCTGCGTTCCAGGTGCTCTCAAAAGGCAGCTATGTCCTCCTCTTTGTGAAAACTGCTGTGGGATGGGAGCCAGAATAGTTTATGTTGTTTCGGACTCTAAGATTGTTGCATGCTGCGGGAACATACTTTTTCCTCCCACAAGACAGAGGGAAGCAGCTGAGATTTGGCCCCATATCGCTACTTCAAATGTGAATTTTGACAAGCTGAGCAGACTCAAGGATTTATTTTCCCCAAAACATGTGGCGCTCACATCTGCACGTGAGGTGGCAAGGTCATCAGCAGACATACAGTACCAACTTTCCGAGACACTTTGGTGAGCTTGTGGGACGCATATTGAATGCATCCTATACTACTGGAATCGCAAATTTCTTGAAGGCTGTTGGTTCTGTCTTCGTTCACACCTTGTCCTCTATATTCAGTTTAATACCATCAGCCATCTACTCAATATTCTCCAGTATTTTCGGGGGGATTTCCAATAACTTTGGCAATAATAAGTGGCATCTTGCTATTGCTACATTTTCTGCACAATGGCTGTCCTGTCATGATGCCGTACTTTGGAGCATCACTCCTGGAGCAATTAGAGTGTGACTGGTGTTTGTCATTTAGACCGGTTTTGCATTGTGTGCAGCCCATGTTTCGGTGCCTCTGGTGCTCGTTCGAACATGCACTGAAAGTTTGTCTTTCTACGCAGCGCTTGCTTTCATCGGATGCTGATCTGTTGATGTTCTCACTGAGGGCTCATTACCAGACATGCGCGTTGAGGGTGTGTTTGCTAAGGGAAGCTGCTTATGAGTTGCCCTTCATGGAGGATGTGGCTCTAAACTCATTGTTGGGCACACCACGGAATGCTGCTGCCTTGGCTGGAGCTCAGGCTTTAGAACACTAAATGCTCCTTGGTTTTCCTTGGCGATGAATTTCCTGCTTTACCACCTGCCGAAGTGGAAGATTTCCTGTCTTCAGTTATCCCGGATTAGATTGGCAACTTCCAAAATGACTCTGACTCTTGAAATTCACCTTTTTGTTTACGCCAGAGTTAACATTTTTAAATTGTCCTTTTTTTATAGATGCTCAAGTGTCTTTTTAACTTGCCATTATTGACATTCTTACATATATGCCCAAGGTTGACTTTTAGAAGCTTTTGTATATAATTAGGCTTTGAACCTGCAAGGGAAGGGTGTTGTGTAGCCAGTTTAGTTATAGCTCCATACCTGTTATTTTAGCAAACTAGGCCTGCCGCTGTGCACTTTTACCTAGATATATTTTATTCAGCTTCGTTTATTATTTTAACAGTAACCACATTTGATGTCTTGTTTTTTTTCTCTGTCTAGTTGTTCTTTGCCTAGGTCAGCACTGCGTTCTTAAGTAAGACATTTCTTTCACTCTGTGCTTTTTTCAAGGCTGCAGTAAGATAGGTTGCTGGTAAATGTTGGAACACTTTGTCTCTAGTGTTCATAGAAATATACACATCCTTACGTAGGGACATATTTTCAGAACACCACCTGGTTTATCATAAAAACACTTCTCTATCCTATACACTTTAGAGGAAGATTCCAGCCAGATGACCACAACTATATGCTGATTGCTGATGCGATTTGAGTGACCATTATTTCCCTGAGGAGTCAGTTTTGTCATGCACTCGTCTGCCCAATCGTCCCTGCTCTTGGGTGGAGATGAGGCACGGCTAGTTAGCCAAAGCAAAACCCGGATTAGGCAGACAGGTGTCACCAGTAGTGGGTTCAGACTCAGTCCCCCACAGTGCAAGTGATTCTGCTGCCCAAATCCAGTAGTCTTGTTAGAATAATGAAAGCCTACACGACAAAGTCATTAGGTTCTGCAAAGTTAGAGAGTCGAATAAACACAGCTCTCACAAAATGATTTCCTAAGAATTGCCAACTTGATATGGGTTTGTAGTTTACTGGGTTGGATGGGTGTATGTTTTTCTATTTTGAGGAGAGGTCTAATTTAGAAGATTTTCAGCTCAGGTGGCATGAACTTAGTTCCAGGGACTTGTTTTTGGTAGGCCTGAGGCTGTGTTGTCACTGCCACATGAGTGGATGGCACAATATTTGCTGCATTGCATAGGTGACAGTTAACTTTCATTGTCCTTGGTGTAGTTTCTACACCACATACTATGGCTTTATAGAAGAGTTAAATATGCCTATCACATTTTATCAAAATACTACAAGTTTTAGAGGTCAGAGTACCTTCTCTAAACAGTGGACAGCTATGCCCCAGTGTGCAGACTCTAAAAACCAGCAATAATATTCGGCATAAAATGGGCATGACTATGCAAAAAGGGGCATTTTCCCAAAAACAATCCATGCATGTGATTGGGATGAAATGTGACTCCATCGAAGGGATGATCCTAAAGATGACAGCCTACCGCCCTCGCCCTTTGTAGAGCAGCCATGGCCCAAACCGCTTTGTAACTGCTTTTGTAAGCCACTCAGATAAATGATACTCATATTTCCTAGAACTCACTGGACACCAACTGCCTCTAAATGTGGCAACGCTGCACCAATAGTATCTTTGCCATATACCTGTCTCTTAATATCTCAAAATGACCTCCTGGGGACGTCTCGAAGAAACTACTGTGAAATACAGATACTACAGACTTAAAGGCTTTACCTTAGTTCCTTTTACTGAACTACCATCTCCTCGTCTGCTAAGTTTGAAAATTTGGATTTTAGTTTAATTTAATTATTCCTTTTTTTTTTTGTAATTATATAATCAACGCTTCTTCGACATGATAGATAATTGATCAAGCCATTTTCAACGATATCTAACGGCAATTGCACCTGATATCCTGGGTCTGTCTGCACGTTGCTCTGGCTGATTCTGCACATGAAGGATCATTTTCCTACTCTTTCACTGTCTGAGAATAGGCACTTCCTGACGTTTTGTGTATGTGCTATTTATTGGGTGCAGTATTTACAACATGCAGTAAATAACACACTTTTGGTATTTAACACATGCAAAAAATTCCAGTTCTGTGGTACTCTGTACAAACTCACCTGTGTTATTTAATGCAAATATTATTAACGGAGCCCCATGGAACTGGTATTTACCCAGAGCAAGTCTGGTGGTTTTGTACCATCAAACTTGTAATCAAGGCCTTAGTGTTAAACAATAATGCCCCTCCCTATGGTGTTCATTAATGACAGTTCTTCCTATAGTAGTTATGACAGAGTTTTTATTGTAAAGCCCTTTCCTCTTAGAACTATCCGAGAGGATAACTGTATAAACCCTCTTCCTAGTTGTCAAAAAGTGCAACATGGAAGACCTGACTCTCAAGTTACTGAGACAGAGTAGTCCGTGTTTGCATCAGGGAGATGTTGTGGGCTAGAAACTCAGAGCTCAATAACATAAAAATAACAAAGTAAATCAATGTCCAATCAATGCTTTTTCTTTGAAAAGGAAAATTATTTTAATGCACCCACAACTCAATACATAATATTCTCAAAATGCAACTATATGCAAGATTTAATGTGGAATTAAAAATAAGAACCTCTCCTTTAGGAGCCTCGCAGACTCACCAGGATGCAAATCTCATGCTCTAACGAAATATCACAGGAGCCATCTAGCCTATTAAATGTAGTTTGCTCCAATTAACTGTGAGGTACCATGTGACACTTTTCACACTAGCAGGTTTTAATCCTAAAAAAACAGCAATGTTCCTGGTTGGGCCCGTTGGAAAGCATGATGTTTTCCTTAATAACAAACCTTCTTAATGCATTTGTAATGGAGTTCACAATGTAAATTCACTTCCTATGGTATTTGTCAGATATTTGAAAATGTAAAGCCCCTTCCTATAGCGTTTGTCCTGGATTTGAACAATATAAAACACTCATTTCTATTGCACTTGTCAGAGAATTCGCCGTGTAAAAATCCCTTCCTGTTGCATTTGTTAGAGTTCACAATTTTTCAAAATGACAAACATCTTCTCATTTCATTTGTCACTGAATTCACATATTACAACTCCTCCCTGTGGTGTTTGTCAGGGATTTCACAATTAAAAATGTCTTCCTATTATATTTACCATAGCTTTAATAATACAAAACAGCTTCTGACTGTATTTGAGAAATCTGGTCCAGGAAGTCTAAGTGCAGTCAGCAGTTACTGGACCTCAGTTGTGCTAACAGGGGGTCTTTTTCATTTGTGTCCTAGACCCTTGGAACCTCAGTCTCTCAAACTGAGACCAGGCATCGCTTTTAGCACCTCAATTAGGGTAATTTTACACATCAGTCTGCGGTTAACTCAGGGAGATGAAGTGGGCTAGAAAATCGCAACGTCACGTAGAAATAATAAATGAATATCCTGAGAAATGCATTGTTAGAAAAGAAAAGTACTGTAATTAACACACCACTACATACTAGAAACAAAATTACAAAAAATTACAAGATTACAGGTAGAGTTTCAAATCAAAGTCTCACCTACAGTGGTCTTGCAAAATCTCAAGGTGCAAATTGTATACACCAAATAAATATCAAGGGGCAACTACGTCCATTCATCTATTTTTTGTTATCTATGTGGTACCAGGTGTCAATTTGCAGACTAACAAGCTCTAAGCGGGAACAACAGCAATGCTTTAAGGCCTATTGCAAGAAATTAAGGCCTGATTAGGATCATGGCGGTCCCTCTGTTGTTTTTCTATCGGATTTCACGTCCGCCACTTTGGCAGTCCACTCATTCAATTTAGATGTTGGTGGTCCCTTAGACCAGTGTTGTCCAACCTTTTTATCGCTGCAGACCGGTAAATGTTTGATAATTTTTCCGTGGCCCACTTGTCCCATTGTGTGACAAGCGGGCCACGGAAAAATGATCAAACATTTACCGCCCGCCACAGTGGGGCGGCCCGGTGCCGATTGATCCACGGACCGGCACCGGTCCGTGACCCGGGGGTTGGGGAACACTGCCTTAGACGAAAGATGTTGCAGATGAACTGCTGTCAGCGCCATAAATCTTCACCCGCAACGTCGGATCCACAGGCAAAAGCGGCTGGCTGCAGGACTCTAGCCACTTTTACCACCAAGCCACTAACGATGTGCCTTCCTGCCAATGTCACCGTGACGGTCAAACTTCCACACCTGAGTTGATACATTGGGCGAGGAAAAAAAGCACAAAACGTACCTTTTTAAAATTTCATTTCCTGCCACCATGAACCCGATCATACAAGTTCTGCCATTGCTGCTGCTCCTGGGTGAAGACAAAAGTCAATCCTATCGTCTCTGGAAAAGAAGGTAAGTCACTATAATGCCACTGCCTTTATAATTAAAAAATATGACACTTCCAATGTAATAGTCCAGGCAATCAGCAAGTTCTTCATTGCTGTATGGCATAAGCGAAACTGTTTTTTTAAAGTAAGATTGATGTATTTATGCCTAGAAGACAGTATTCATTAGGCTATTTATGGGCGAAGAGGATTTGAACAAATATTTATGAGTTTTGGGCTGGGACTTTGCAACATAATTTTTATAGTTTTTATTGCAGCATTTATATGACATCGACCAAAAGGTTTTAAGGTAATTTGATATTACTAAAGATATGAGGTTGTTCTTATTTTATTATATTTATTGTGATGGTTTTAGCCTTGTATGCTTTTATTTCTATTTATCATGTATGCTTTGATGGTTACTATGGACCGCATAAATCTTTGTTCTGAAGAATTCACTGTAATATCTGTCATCCTCGGAATTGTTGGTGTACATTAGCACTGGACTCGTACATGTTTAAAAAATATTTGCAAGCAATAGTACAATGATGTGCAATGCATATTCTTTATTTTTGTAAATTTATTTTTATTGACATTTTTGTACAACACAATTAACATAAGGACTGGAACTCCCTTCAGATAACAAGCCAAGTTCGTAGGCAGCTCCCACACCACATGGATGTAACTATCTCCCAGCCTTTCATGTCTGCCTACTGGAATGTGTTTTAAGCAGGACGTGAATTGAAGTGTTGGAATAGACAGATTTATGACCCAGTGTATGACCCACTCATCAGATGGTATTTCAGCCATAGTAAAAGGCAACTTTTCAAACTTTTCAATATTTAACATGACATAAGTCGCTTCTTTCTTAGCCATTAGTTGTTGTTGTTGCGTTTAAATTAAATGTGGAAAATATATCCTGTGCTCTAACGTGTTGCCAGGTAACAAGCCCTGCCTTCAGTGTTTGTAGTATGCAACCCAACTGCATAATGGACCTTAGTTGACTCTGTCCATGGTGTAACAAAGACATGTCACTTTGTATTATGTCTATTGCAGAAGAAACAATGGGGGTCATTCTAACTCTGACGGGCGGCGGAGGCCGCCCGCCAGAGTTCCCCCCTCCAGAACACCGCTCCGCGGTCAGAAGACCGCCGCGGTGATTCTGGGTTTCCCACTGGGCTGGAGGGCGACCGCCAAAAGGCCGCCCGCCAGCCCAGTGGAAACACCCCTCCATGAGGATGCCGGCTCCGAATGGAGCCGGCGGAGTGGAGGATGTGCGACGGGTGCAGTTGCACCCGTCGCGGATTTCAGTGTCTGCTCAGCAGACACTGAAATTCTTTGTGGGGCCCCCTTAAGGGGGCCCCTGCAGTGCCCATGCTATTGGCATGGGCACTGCAGGGGCCCCCAGGGGCCCCACGACACCCCATACCGCCATCCTGTTCCTGGCGGGCGAACCGCCAGGAACAGGATGGCGGTATGGGGTGTCAGAATCCCCATGGCGGCGCAGCAAGCTGCGCCGCCATGGAGGATTCTGCAGGACAGCGGAAAACCGGCGGGAGACCGCCGGTTTTCCTGTTCTGACCGCGGCCATACCGCCGCGGTCAGAATGTCCTGCGGAGCACCGCCAGCCTGTTGGCGGGTCAGAATCACCCCCCAATGTTTTTTAAGGTGTACATACGGTCAGACAGGGTATTAATCCCACTTTCTACAACAGCGATTGCCTTCTGTAAAAAATCCTATCTATTTGCCTTAACCGGGCAGCAGCTTCTTGTTGGGAAAGCTTCCAAATGTCATTATAGACTGCGTACAAGAAGCGCTTTCTGTGTTGTTTTCTGGGGCCTAACAGGAAATCCTGTAAGTCAGTGTTGTTAGACAGGAAACTGAGCTGTTCTCTAACAGCATTGAGTGAGGAACTCTTCAACCATTGCTGGCATAGTTTCCCTACATTGTATGTTGTCAAAAACCCGCATGTTCGGATTACACATTGCAAGGGTCCAGCCTACTTGTTCTAAAAAAAACCTGTGGAGTTTATGACACCTGTTGGTATCTATTGGCCACAATAACAACCCACTAGGATGTGACAGTGAAGCATTAAACATGCCATTCTGGACCCATTCATAGAGCTGATCTTCATTGCATTTATATATTTTTGCCATTTGTAAACTTTTGCAGGGACAGAAATATTGGGCTCGTTCAAATCCTTAATCTTTGCTAAGCCTAATCAGCTTGTCTGTTGTACAGTTTCATTTAAAAATATCATTTGACCAGGTATCAGGCATGCTTTAAAAAAAAATTCCTTCCCCCTTATTTGCCAATTTCATGTTCCCCACACGCTTTTTAAGTCATTTGATAATTCATAGCCTTCTATAGTCAACCGGGAAACAAAGGAATCCTAATAAATGAATTTCATATCTGTCAATAATATATGTACATTTTCCATCAATGGCAATTTGAAATAATATGACTCAGCATTTTTAACATTGTGCTCAGAAAAATATGCAAACTTTTCAGAATATGTTGAGAACTCCCTTGTGGTGGAGTTGGACCATGTTCCCATTGTGTATAGTTAAAAATAGTCTTTGGGTTACTTGCTCTGTGAATGAAATGGCGCCCATAATAATTATAGCAAAAGATTTCACCATAATTCTCTTTAGATTGATAAACATCTTCACTTTCAAATACAGTGCTATATTGCAATTCAGTCCTCATAGAATCAACTTGTTTCACATCCCAGTCATCAGAAACAACTTTGGGTATTATTCCATCATTAATTTAAAGTTTAAACATATATGGTATTTGAATGACCTTTGTGGGACCGTATATATCAAATGTGACTTTATCCCAAACAATCCCATCAGGAATTGGTATGGCGGAAATGTTCATGAAAGATAAGTGTCTGCGGACCTTGTGAGAAGAAAAATTGGGTTTTAGGACCTCATCCACCAGTTCAACTGTTGATCTTTCAGGAAAATGACCATGTATTAATAGAAAGAATATTATGACAAAGCCAATCCAAAGGAGGAAAGCTAACACAGTCAAGTAAAGCCACAGATAGTTCCATGGGAGAACAAAGTAATTTGTTTTAAGCCAGTTTATCATCTTATGTGTTTTTGCCAGGTCAGATGTAGAAGAGGCAAATGAGTCTGAGAAAGTGTCATTGATGTTGGCAAAGTATCCAGAGCCCGTTCGTGCAAGAACTGGAGCCGTATTTGTAGGAGGGGAACTCGTAGGGGTCTCCCGCGGTGGTTCCCAATAAATGACGCCATCCATCTGTGTTGAAGTTGTATGAAATCATTTAGTAATTTCTGTGTTGTTTGTTGTAACAGATGTTAGTGGAACTAATGCAAAAACATTTTCCACCCTCCCCAAGCTCAGAGAGGTGTCAGCGTTGCTGCTCAAAACATGTAGAGGGACATCTTGACCAGTAGTGAGAGAGATTTGGAAACTACTGGCTGCTCCACTGGTCTGCTGTGCAGGATCGGCCACCTGGTGTAACTTGACATTGTTGATAGATACAAAGCGATTTTCTATAGCACCAGCCAATGGTGGTAGAATGACAGTTCTGGTAATGTGTATTTCCAAGACTGGGACCGATGTATGATAAGAAGGACCAAACTCCTTTTTCACAGCAACTTTTTTACGTACTAGATCCCCAACTTTAAGATCCCAGCCGGTGGGTGTCATTGGTACTTCCTTAATTCGGGCGGAGGCAGCACTGGCAGGAGCGTTGTCGTGATTGAACTGTTTTAATTCCTGCAAGACAGTGACATGTTCATTTATGTCAAAAGGTGTTTTTGCTGCCTCCATGCCAGGACAATCAAGATCTGGAACTTACATTCGAGTTCCGAACAGGCACTCGTATGAAGTACGACCCCCCCAGGGACCTTCTAGACAGATTGTTCTCTGGACTCCATACAGGTGATGAAACCAATTGCCACCGTACCGAAGTCTGTGTCTATTAAGGACTGCTGTAAATCACAGTTTTGTCGTTCCATGACACTATTTCCCTCGGGATGAAATGGAGATGAGCAATGGAGTTGGACCCCTAACTAAGCCATGGCGTCCCTGAATGCCCTTGAGGCAAAAGCAGGGCCCTGGTCCGAGTGGAAAGCCGCAACCACATATGTGTCGATAAAGACTTGCAAATCTTTAATAACAGTCAGAGCGTCAGCCGAGCGTTGTGGCCACAGCCATAGAAATCTGAAGCAAGAGTCAACAGCGACTAAGATACACTTGTATGCACTGTCCGGTGTTAAGGGACCACAATGGTCCAAGTACACACATTGGAAAGGTTTGTTGGAAATTAGGAGAGGTGACTGTGGTGGGCGTTTGGCGGTGGAACCCTTAATTTGTTGGCAGATGTCACAACAAAGGACATACTGATTTGCCTGTTTGTATAGACCTGTCCACCAATAACGTGCTTGCAATAATGCTATTGTAGCTGCCAAACCAGCATGGGCAGATGCAATCCCCTCATGCGCTGCTTTATTCAACTCTGATCTCATGTCTTTGTTGGGAATTACTCAAACTCCCATGCATTGTATCTTTACTTTGGCATCAAGGAAGCCTCCCATTCGGTAGGAATATTTAGCAGGAAATGCTTTTGGATAGGGCGTGCCATATATCATCCGGTTTCGTTCCAGAACGGGTTACTGCAGCAACAGCAGCCGTAGCTACTGCTGATTTGGCTGCTTCATCAGCCAGTGTATGTCCAGAAACGTGTATTCCAACGCGCTGGTGACCAATTGTATGTACAACATGGACGTTTGGTAGCATTTCCTTCTGATCTGCTTCTTTCCCCACAGAAGTCTGTGTTTGATGGTTTTGCCTTTAGAATCTCCTAACCCATTCTGACCCCAGTAATGCAGGTATTCATTGAAGGACTGGACTCAGTAATACGAATCACAGACTATCTGTGTTAGCTGTGCAGGATCCTTATGTTCCAATGCCATCACCAGAGCCTTTATCTCTGCTAGCTGTGCTGTGCAATCCTCTGGGGATTGCGTGTATGTATGCTGGGGACAAAATTTATTATCCTCCATGTAGCCACTTATGACTGCGCAAGCAGCGGAGTATTGATGTTTTGTGCCAATTGCAGGTTGTGCCGAGCCATCGGTGTACATGACACTTTGATATTGATCAATTTGCTGGAACTTGGTGTTCTAGTTCATATTGCAAAAAAATCTTGGGTTTGTAACTTTTGGGTCAAAAATGTAGTGTCAACATCAGTGGCTGTCAAAGGCGTTGCCCATTGAATCCAACGTGAATGTAATGCTTTAGCGTTTGGAAGACTGGCTTTAGCAACAGCCTCAAGGGCTGGAATTGGCACTACGACGATAATGTGTTTCCCCTGGGCTAGTGTTCTTTCTTTAATGACAGCCACCTGAACAGCAGTGAGAATTTTCTCAGTGGGAGCAACGCGTTGTTCTGCTGCTGAATACAAATGTGATTTGTATGCAATCAGGACTGTCTCACCCTCATTGAAAGTTACATAGGTGAAACCAATGGCACCAGCAATTACTCTGATGACCAGATGTTTTTTGTTGTCCCTTATGTGTAAGTGTTGTGCTGCAAGCATGTCTGTTTGCAGTGCTCTGAGAATGTATGTGTTCGACTGTCCAGAATTTACTGGAATGACGTATTAAGTCATATAAAGGTTTTATGCGTGATGCGTAATCTGAAATGTAGGTTCTGCCAAAATTTAGAAAACCCAATAGTGATTGGAGTTTTTTAATGGAATTTGCAGTTGTAACTGTGTGCATTTTTCCAAGAATTGTGGCGCTAGGCTCTTTCCTTCACTTGATAGCTCATATCCTAAAAACAGGACGCTAAGGAAGGCTATTTTTGTTTTCTTGAAGTTGAATTTATAGTCAAATTCAGCAAATCCTACAACAATGCGGGCTACCCGTCTTAGATGTTGCAGTAATTCATCATCTGTGAGGGAGATATCATCTACATAAGACAATGCTTCAGGGTCAATGTTGTGCAATATTGAAGTCACACAAGCCTTTTTCAGGGAGCCTAGTGCGCTGAAACTTATTAAGTCTCTACTCTCAGGTGCTATATTTTGGCAGAAGAAACCACTGGAAATGTCCAGTGTTGTTTTGTATTTTTTGCGCACTATATTTTTCATGAGTGCTGTGCCATGTGAGTTTTGTATAGCGTATGTGCATGTATGACTATTTAAATGTCTGTAGTCTAAGACTATTCTGTACGAATGGTCCGGTTTAGCTACTGGGAATAAGGGATTATTCATTGGTGAGACACAGGGTTCAATTACACCTGGGTACTCCAGCTGTGTGAGGATTTCCCTCACGGGTGCTTTTGCATCATGTATTATTGGATATTGGGTTTGTGGTTGATTTTTAATAGGAAGTACATGATGGGGTGAATCATTCTCCCACCCTACATGGTTGTGATATAACTCGAGAGCCTGCGCCAATGCCCAATCTATGGCATAGGATTCTGCAAGCTCCTTGGGAACAAGGGGGGGAGAAAGAAGGTTTGACCAAATACGGACAAATTCAGGTGGCCAATCCCTCTCGGCCAGTAAAATGTCATATATATTTATGACGCGGTCCCAAAAGATTACATCAGTCACGCGCTCAATGTCTCCTTCTAACTGTAACGTTACTTTATACACCCTATCAGGCATGGAGACACGCATGTCCACGGTTTCAACTTGTAGGAAGTCATCAGTTGCTTTCACCTCCAGATACTCTTTAAGATTCCGGCGAACTATTGTGACCTCTGCTGCACTGTCTAATAGCGGTAATGCCCACTTATTGTTCTTCAATAGAGCCCTCTTGTTGAGTGGCATGTCGAAATGCAACTGCTGCCACTTTTTTCTTTTTGTATTGGGTTTTTTGTTGGGGAGGTTTCTCTTCTTTCTTAACAGAAACTTCTGTAGAGCGTTGTGATTCCTGTCTCGGTTTCATGTACTCAGTGCTTTGCTCTGACCGCCCACCTCTCTCACTGCGTTTTTCCAAGACTAAACAATTTCTGTTTTATAGGCTGGATGAGCCTCAACAACAAATGTAACTGGACCCCCCATGGCCGTTAGGCCGTATGCCAATAAATGTGCAGTGAGAGGTGGTCGCATATTGACTGCAATTGTTACCTGTTGTGGATTCGCCATGATGAATTGTTAATTTTGTTCAGAGATTAGCACACCAAATGGGAATTATCGTTTTAAGAGTTCAAGCTTGAACAACCTACAGCGTTAGTTAGGTACTCTCTACTTAGCTGAGGAGGAAAATCCTCAATACCAGGGACGTCTCTGTATATAGTACTGAGGTATCTTTGTATGTAGTGAGACAGAGATACTCAGGAGGACCCGAAAATTAGAGCCTGACCAAACAATGGTTAACGAGACTACTGGATTTGGGCGGCAGAATCACTTGCGCTGCGGGGGACTGAGTCTGAACCCACTACAGGTGACACGTGTCAGCCTAATCCGAGTTTTGCTCTGGCTAACCAGCAGTGCCTCATCTCCACCCAAGAGCAGGGACGATTGGGCAGCCGAGCGCATGACACACTTGATTTCTCAGGGAAATCATGGTCACTCAGATCGCACCCGTTTCTCTCAGTTACATTAGTCTCACATATACAAGGACAATCAGAGGCAGCATATATTTCAATAAGATTTTAATGAAGCAACTGCATCTTAGATCATAAAGCATGTACTGCAATAACCAGGATGATGAAGCATGACAGGATTAGAATAGTGATGACGAGAGTAAAGCATAAAAATAACGCTACCATATTGTCACTAGAATCATTAAACTAATTCCTACCTAGGCTATGTTAGAGCACAGCATGCTAAGCTGTAGTTCTGCCCTCAGGCTCCTCTGGGAAGACATCATCCCTCATACCTGAGCAAAAGGCCTGTAGTCTACATCAGTAGCTGTAGCGAAGCGCTCAGCAATCAGCATACAGTTGTGGTCATCTGGCTGGAATCTCCCTCTAACGTGTATGGGACAGAGAAGTGTTTTTATAGTAAAACAGTTGGTGTTATGAGAAAATGTCCCTACGTAAGGATGGGTATATTGCTATGAACACTAGAGACAAAGTGTTACCACTTTTACTGGCAACCTATCTTACTGCAGCCTTGAGAAAAGCACAGAGTGAAAGAAATGTCTTGTTTAAGAATGCAGTGCTGACCTAGGCAAAGAACAGCTAGATAGAGGAAAAATAAAACATGACCGCGAATGTGACTATTGTTAAAATAATAAACAAAACGGAATAAAATATATCTAGGTAAAAGTGTGCATCTGCAGGCCTAGTTTGCTAAAATTACGGGTATGGAGCTATGACTAAAATGGTCACACAACAACTTAATGTCAGAGCAATAGGTCTGCTTCAGACCAGGAAGAGATTAAGGGTCAGCTATCATATTCATCTGCGATGATCTAAAATTCACAGAGGACAAGAACAAATTAACTGCCTTGGTGCTTCTGGATTTATCAGCTGCATTTGACAGTGTTCGCCACCAAAAGCTACTGTGAAGACTCCATGATTTCAATCATGAAATCATTGATCAATGATTTGAATCAGTGAAAATACTCTTAATGGGATTGCTTCTTCTCTCACATACAGCCAAAGTGTAGTCAGTCCACCACCACCTTTCACATCACCTCTTTACACACAACACTATGGTGTTTCTCAGGGGTCCATCAAATCCCCTCCACTACCTAGCCCCCTTAACAAATCTGAATAAATCATTGACCCTCACCTGTTTCAACTATATAAATGGTACCCAGTCATTTCAAATGGATAGCCCCAAAGACATATAGCATTCAAAACTTGATGACTACCTTCATGTCATAAACACATGGATGATAAATAACCATATAAGACTGAGATTATGACCGCTGGACAATGGCAAATGTACAAGTCTACCGCCAATTAACCACAAGAACTTAAAGCCCCTGTAACAACATCAAGAGAAGTCTGAAACATAGCAGTAATTATGGATTAAAATCTATCCTGGATTCCACATTACAAACGTCATAAAGTGTACCATCTACACAATTAAAACACTAATGGCCCTCATTATAACTTTAGCGGTAACTGCCGCCTATTGCCACGGCGACAGCCGCCAACATACCGTCGTCGTGGCTACCATCTGCCCACCCGCATTATTACCCTGGACGGAATTCTGCCTGAAGGCTGGTGGAATACCGTTGACGGTCATGGCGGCGGACGGTGAAAAGGTGGCGCTGCTGTCAGCAGCAGCGCCACGACAGCAAAATACCGTATCATGCGCAATGATCAGGCCTGGCGGTGTTTTGCTGGCGGACGCTGCTGCTGACAGCAGCGCTGTGTCCCGTCTCCTGCCGGAGGACTCACTGTAAGCAGGTAAGCCAGGTTGTCCGACAGGAGAGGGGGTTGGGGAGTGGTTTGTGCATGTGTGAGGGTGCTGTGTGTGTGTGGGGGGTGTGTGTATGTTTTTTTATGCGTGCATGCGTGTGTGAGTCGCATTGAATACGTGCATGAATGAATGTGAGTGTATATGTCTGTTGTGTTGTGAATGCGTGTGTGCGACAATGTATGTTGGTGTGTTGTGGTGTTTGGGTGTGTATGCATGCATGGATGGATGTGGGAGGGCAGGAGAGGGAGGGGAGGGTGGGAGAGAACTCTGGGGAGGGAGGAGGGCAGGTGACACCCCTATCAGTGCCAGGAAAGGAATTCCCTGACACTTATAGTGCCTACCGCCATGGTTTTCGTGGTGGTACACTTGCCACGAAAACCATGGCGGTAGGTGGGGTCATAATCACGATGGTGGGTTTGTGATGGCCGCCGGGCTGGAGACCGAAGTCTCCAGCCCAGCGGCCGTTACCACCCTGGCGGCTGGAGTGGTACATTGGCGGTTGGGCTCAAGCCAAACCGCCAATGTCATAACCTTTCCCCAAATTACCGCCGACCGCCAGGGTCGTAATGAGGGCCTATGTTGTATCTTCCAATACCTTGCATACCAATATACATTGGAACCCTTCCTTGCACTCATAATCTTCAAGCTTGACTATGCGAACAGCCTATATCTTGGTGCGCCCGTGTTCATCATACGCAAAATACAACTCATCCAGAATGCTGCTGTAAAGCTTCTTCTCTTTCTTCATCCAAATGAATGCCAGTCCTGCAATCGCTCTACTGGCTACATATAGGCAGAAAGGCAATATTCAAGGCAATCGGCATTGCCCACAAAGCAGCCCAAGACAAATGGACCACTCTACTTACAAGTTAAATTCACGCAATGCAAAGCAAACAGAACACTGTGTTTCAGGCTTGCAACACTTGTCATCATATTGCTTTACCATAAAAAGTCAGTTGGAGGCATTGTTTTCTCAGTACAAGCCATCAAGCCTTGTAACTTATTACAAGCCAGCGTTAGAAGCACACAGGTAAATATAACACCTCCGAAGACAGTTGAAAACATGGCTATTTCCAAGACAACTGAACCACCCCACATCCAGAAAATAGTTACACTCTCATGCGCAATCCCCAGATTAAAACCCATAGATTGGAAACAACCTAACCAGCAAACTGGTTCGGCGTGTCATTGTATAGTTATGTACTTACATATTAAACAGTTATGGTCCACAATAATAGTAAGACCGTGGATAGCAGCAAATTGTAACTTAAACTTCTTACATTCACATATAACATTTCAGCTACGAGGGTTGTCCATTGTTTGACCTGTCAGCTTCAGGGTGGTCTTCCTCCACACTTTTTGCCTTACTCCTTCATTCTTGCTGGTCTCAGTTTTGCTGGTCTTATGCCTCTGAGTACTTTACCACTGCTGACCAGTACTAAAGTGCGTGTGCTCACTCCCTAAAACATGGTAACATTGTCTTACACCAATTTGTCACATTTAATTTACGTATAAGTCCCTAGCAAAGTGGTACTATGTGTACTCCAGGCCTGTAACTGAAATGCCACTAGTGCACCTGCAGCACTGATTGTGCAGCCCGCTTAAGTAGCTTGTCAAGCCTGTCTCAGGCATGCTATTGCAGCCTGTGAGTGCAGTGTTAAACTGCCCTTTCAACCTGGCAAAATGAATGTTTTGCCAGGCCTAAACCTTCCTTTGTAATAAATATAGGTCACCCCTAGGTTTGGCCCAACAAAGCCCTGAGGGAAGGGAGCAGTGTATTTAAAAAGTAGCATGCATACTTTTAACCTTTACATATCCTTGTAGTGAAAAACTCTTATATTCATTTTGCAGTACTGCACAGCCTACCTCTCACGTAGGATAGCATTGGGTTAGCTTATTACATTTAATAAATGCTATATTTAATTGAGAGCAGGTAGGAATATTGAGTTTAGTGTCTAACGTATTGCAATTTAGAACCCTCTTTAATGGTAAAATTATATTTTAAGTCACAATTCTGAAAATACCACTTTTAGAATGTTGAAATTGTCCTACGCACAGGATTTCCTAATAGCCCTAGGGATAGAAAACTGTAGAACCTTCTCTTACTTCAAAGTTGGTACCAACTATAAATATTGGACCCTCAGACGCAACTTAACAGTGCACCTCTGGACCTATGGATACTACAGAAGGACTGCTGTGCTGCTCCGCTGCCAGGACTGCTATTCTGCTGCCCTGCTACTCTGCTGCCCTGATACTCTGCTGCCCTACTGCCCTGCTGCCATGCTTGCTGAGAAGCAAGACTGGACCTGCGCCCTCTATCTCAGGCAGAAGAGACTCCAAGGGTCAGCTGACTGCCTTTCTGTTTTGAACTAAATGGAAATAACAAGTTTCAGAGGCCTGTTGACTGGATCTGCAACTGGATCTACTGGAGTCCTGCTAGCCTCTGCTGGAGTGAGTTTTTGGTCGCCCAAGAGATGCCCTTCAGGTCCTGGACCCTTGGTCTGGCATCACTTGAGCTCCCCCTTAAAGGAAAGGAGAAATTCTGAAGTTTTGGCCTGTTTGTATCAAGACAGGTGACTATTCAACCCACAGTGATCATTGGCGAAATCCGACACTTCATGTTACAGCTGAGACAGCACGTGGTGACCACCAATGTGAATCTCCTGCAAAGACCATCTGAGTCTCGCAACAGGATCTTTGCGCTAAAAGCGACGACTGTCCGTGACACTTGACCTGCTCTTGGTGCTACATTGACGACCATTTGCAAAGCTCTCCCTGCTCCTTGCAGCCCCCTCCATTGTGAACGGAATTCTTTGCACTGAACTTTAGAAGATAACTCTTTCAGCTGGACTAACCTGGTCCCTGTATCCGAACTGCGCTCTATCACAGTCAGTTGGAACTTGTTACTTTCAGCTGGTCTTGCATGACCAAATAACAGTGAGTTGTGATTTGTGCATGTAGGCCCTCTAGTTACCTTAAATCTTTAAAATTGCAAATCTCCATTTCTACTGATTGGATTTTTGTTGTTTGGGTCTCACATAATTTATTACATTTTACTCTTTTTTCCTAAATTTATGCAGGATTTTGCTTGTGTTGTGTTTTCCCTTTACTACTGCTTGAAGTGGTTTATAAATACATTACACATTGCTTCTAAGTGAAGCCTGACTGCTTTGTGCTAAGCTACCAGGAGGTTAAACACAGATTAATTAGGGGTTTGCTTGTGACTTCACCCTGACAGGAATTGTGGTCGCTACTTGAGAAGGGTGCCCCCCATCAACCAGTAACCCAAATTCATAAACCCATGACCATTACTGTGCAGTAAAAAACAAGCACATCACTAAATGAACACGCATGCAACACCTGAAGAGATCTGTCACACATGGCTTGACAATTCAGAGGACTTTAATATAGCCCACCACTGCAGGTCCCAAACATTAGTACCCTCTGACCACTTCTTTACATCTCACATGACACTCAGAAATGGGATGACAATAACAATGTCCATCCCAATAGATCTCTTCGGTCCTCTCTCCCTCGAACCAGGCTAGCTAATCACCACAACTATACACAAAATCTCAGATTGGACCACCCAGTGTCAGGTGTGTAACCCAGGCCCCTGCAGTGTAGGGGCACCTCTAAACCTTCAGGGACCCCAAAGCCTTTGGGGGGGTTTAGTCGAGGTCAATGAATATCTGTGAGATATAGGAGACTTAGGGGTTGCAGTACACATTCTGTAGGGGGCGCACATCAATTTGTGTTACGCCACTGCCCAATGCAGTAACCAGCTAAGCAGACTTTATCAGAAGGAACACCATAAAGAGACCTACAGAGCTGTATAAAGCTGCCAGCATACCAAAACCAATGAAACTGTGCTCAATCTCTCATACTTCATCATCCACCACACTGCTACTCGCTGAGTCCTATAACACGATAACGTACCTCGGTGATCATCATGCATGACAGGGAAACTCTTCCTACATAAGATCAAAACAAAGGCAACATCCTTCCAAGCATGCACCCTATGTGGTATACCATACTACCCATAAAGGCAAGCACTTCAGCATGCCACATTGGGGTAGTAAGCGCTATATACATCCTGCAATACAGCCTATCATATTACGGTTTAAGTAATCTTAGTCTAAAAAGGGACCGTTAATATCCTCCTGTAGCTTTCTGGAATCTTTGAATCAAGAGTAGGTTTTTGTGCCTCGGAGTCTCTATTGTCATCCATGTTCTCTTCTCTAACAACGGGTCATGTTGAATAACCTTCACTGGCATAAACTCCCCTCGTGAGCTACACACTTCTGTTACTAGAAAGTCACAGAAGAGAAAGCATCCAGCCTTTGTGAGAGCAATGTTGTTATGTTCCAATAAATGTGCACCTATTCCAGGCCCTGGAAGAGCCAGACTATATCACAACCCTCCAGTTTCACCCATTATGTTGAAATGGAAGCCAATAGGACAAATCCAGTTACCAGACTAGTGGGAAACATTATAATGCCACAAAGCCTAATCATCACTGTTGAGCCAGGAACCTAAAAGCACATAAAGAGTATGACCACTGTGGTAATAATAACTGCCGAAAGCAAAGCTGTTTTGATTGAATCTCGAGTAACACACACCTTTCCAAGAACCATTTTGATCTAGGAAAATATTGTGAAATTGTGAATCAATCTGAAAATCTAAGTTGTTGTACCTAGTAAAAATGTCCTATAGACTCTTCATTACTCTGGGCACTTACTAGAAGAACCAGCCAAGATAACCTATTTCTTTCTGACACACTACCAAGACCTGGAGCAGTAAGGACCAACAAAGTACCTGTGTTCAGTGCCTGCCTGACAGTTGGTCTTCCAATGACAGAAAAGCAAGCGGCCCTGAGTAAAAACAGCTGCCAGTGTAGGGGGTGTGGATTGGCGGTCGAGCAACATGGCGGCTTCCTCTTGCCCCTTACAGTGATACCCTGCATTTTTGCTCAAACCCATGAGCTAAATTGTCCTTACTCCCTAATGGTGCACATATTGTAGTAGGTGGTAATTTCAACCTCTCCAAGTGTTCTTACATTGGCTAGACAATCTGCATATAAATGTAGGCAGCCTTGTGCCCATAAAAACATGCGTAGCATGTGCATGTCCCATGGTTTGCCAAATGTTTGGAGGCTATATACTCCAACAGTCATCAACTCTTCTTTCTCGTCTCCACCACCCAACACATTCTCGCAGATCAATTACCTAAGGGGCTAGTTCCTATTGATTGCACTCCTCATTGTCTCCTTTGATAGAACTGATTCTTATTTTAGACCATGCTGCAATCACAGTTTCCTTACAAATTTACTCAATGCAAACTAAACGTCTCTCCTGGAGCATGAACTCTGAGGTACTTGAGTGGTCTGGGGATGCAGAGGGGCTACAGAAGGAAATAGATGATTTCATTATGCTTAACGCAGAATCGGTGTCTTCCCATAATTTTCTGGGATGCCCTAAAATGTACCATGAGAGGTAACATTATCAGCCATATGGCAAAAGAAACAATGAGATAAATGCGTCTTTAAGGTCCCTAACTAAAGGAGTTAAAGAAAAGGAAACAATATTTAAACTCACCAGAGTCCACACTATAAAATCATCTCTCAAAACTCTTGAGCACACATATAACAATGTGGTTAGCAAATGCGCTCACCTATGTGTTCAGACACAAAAAGGGAATACACTGTTTTATCTTACTAAAGCAGGAAACCTCTGGCTGCTTATTTGAAATTTTAAAAGAATGATACCATATATTTGCAATTAAACAGCCTTCCAGTGCCCTTAGATGATAAGGTTGCGTGAATGTACATTGAAGTAATTTTACACCACCACAAACTAAGGGATTGTTTTATAAGAATGTCCATGGTGCTTGACACAAACCACTCGGCTAGAATCAAACTCAATGGCTTTACCTCTCGTTTGCCTGCATCAGGGCACACGTCAAGGTTGTCCCTTATCCCCACTTTTGTTCTTATGAGCAAATGGCCCTCATATTTCCAAGCTCAATGATTCTCCGGATATCCTGGGTTTCATATTCAATGATACCTGTTTCAAACAAATTGCATACACAGATGACATCATGATTTCTTTGGTTGATCCTGACAACGCAATACCAGCCATCCTGGACATTATTAAAGTCTTCTCCAAGTACTCTGGCTATACTCTTAACAGAGATAAGACCAAGGTGCTTCCTCTTAATATACACTGTCTCCCTACTTGTGTGGGCGACTCGAGCTATCTTGGCAAAAAAATGTTGTAAAATATCTAGGCATATGGTTCAACTGTAATTTAGTAGACATGGGCCCTCACTGACCGCCGGACGGCCGCCAATGTGGCTGCACTCCCGCCGCAGCCATCAGGAGATCCCCGCCGGCCCAGTGGGGATCTCGGCCACAACACAGGAGCCGGCTCCAAATGGAGCCGGCGGTGTTGCGGCCGTGCGACGGGTGCAGTTGCACCCGTCGCGCTTTTCACTGCCTGCATAGCAGACAGTGAAAAGCTGCATGGGGCCATGGCAATGGGCCCCTGCACTGCCCATGCCAGTGGCATGGGCAGTGCAGGGGCCCCCAGGGGCCCCGTGACTCCCCGTACCACTAGCCTTTTACTGGCGGTTCAATCCGCCAGGAAAAGGCTGGCGGTAGGGGGACTCATAATCCCCTGGGCAGCGCTTCTAGCAGCGCTGCCCTGGTGGATTAAAACCGCCGGGACCAATGTGGCGGGGAGCCGCCGGTCCCGGCGGTGCGACCACGGAGCTTTCGCCGCGGTCGTAATCGCCAGGATTTCAATCTGCCACAGCAACCCTGGCAGTCGAAGACCACCACGTGTTGTAATGAGGGCCATGATGTCCTATAATGAGCATAAAAACCTCAGTAAAACAAAGGACCTATTATCCAACCGGATGCCTAAATATATCTCTTGGTGGGGCAGAATGGAATCTCTTAAAATGATGATAACTCTGTTAGTAAATTTCCTATCAAGTATGCTCGCCATACAC
This sequence comes from Pleurodeles waltl, assembly GCF_031143425.1. Lineage (NCBI taxonomy): Eukaryota > Metazoa > Chordata > Amphibia > Caudata > Salamandridae > Pleurodeles > Pleurodeles waltl. The sequence goes on along the minus strand of NC_090451.1, from coordinate 270,636,995 downwards.
CTCTCTCAGGTTTTTTTTTCTTCCCTCGATAAAATCACTTCTACATTTTTATGAAACAATAAGAAACCAAGGACTTCCCATAAGAAAATGTAGGTTGTACTTTAATGAAATAAAACTCCCCAATTGAGATGACTACCAGATAGTCTCTTTTTAGCTTCTCAGAGTTCCCAAAAGATACTGGCCCTCATTACAACCCTGGCGGTAAATCCCGCTTTCCGCCGTGCAGAAGACCGCCAACATACCGTTGCAGCAGCAGAATTCCGCCACAGGTATTACGACTCACAGCTCGGAATCCGCCACAATACAGACACCCCACAAGTCTGCCACACCAAAGGTCAGTGATAACCTGCCGATACCAAAACCTACACCGTCACGCCAACAGGAACATGCCCACACTATCACGACTCACGAATCAACGCGGCTGACTTTCCACCGCAGTATTTCATTGTCAGTACACACCGACGCACTCAAAATACACACACATTTACAAAACACAACCACATTGGACAATTCAAAATACACACACCTGACACACATACACACACCACACCCACACACCCAATCCAATATAAAACACACACCCACATCACCCACAAACCCTTACAACCAAAATTCTGAAAGATGGCCAGAGAGATGGGCTACCTAACACATCACCAGCATCCACAGACACACAACGACATCACTCATACAACATCCACGCACCTCAAACAACACACACCAACATATCCCCTCACACATCACAACAGACACCACCTCACACATCAACCACACCACATCATAGCACCTCAAAGACACCCCAGGTTTTCTGAGGAGGAGCTCAGGGTCATGGTGGAGGAAATCGTCCGGGTAGAGCCACAGCTATTCGGATCACAAGTACAGCAGACCTCCATTTGAAAGAAAATGGAGCTATGGCGGAGAATTGTCGACAGGGTCCATGCAGTGGGACAGCATCCAAGAACACGGGATGACATCAGAAAGAGGTGGAAGGACCTACGGAGGAAGGTACGTTCTGTGGTATCCAGACACTAGTTTGCTGTACAAAGGACTGGCGGTGGACCCCCACATCCTCCCCCACAACTAACAACATGGGAGGAGCAAGTCTTGGCGATCATGCATCCTGAGGGCCTCGCAGGAGTAGCAGGAGGACTGGACTATGGTAAGGCAAATCTTTACTACTTCATCCCCCCACCCCATCTGCATGCCATCACATACTCCCACCCTCACAGCCATCACCCCAACAACCCACAGATACCCCACTAACACAATCCACACATCCCAAGTTCAAGCCCTGCATGTAATACCAATGCATGGACACCCATTACCAAAGAATGTCCAGTAGAGGGACTCACTCATGCCCCAAAACCACCAATAACACAAGGGCCACAGCAATAATTCAAGCACAGGAGTAGAAGGTAACTCACCCATTGCACAAGATGGCAAACACAGATACAATAACTATGCATTTACACCCCAACAGGACCCATACCCAATGTCCCCGGACAGGAGTTGACAGACATATCCAGTCCCCCCACAGAAGAGGCCCACGTTGATGACAGCAGCTCTGCACGCCTGGATCAAGATGACCAGCCCAGCCCATTAGGGACCTCGGGACAGTCGGTTCCCCTGACACAGTCACAAACCACCACTGAACCTCCCCCCTCAGGAAACACCACCACAGCACCCACCCAGCGGGCCCATCCCTCTGTCGCCATGAAACGTCAATCAGCAGTGTGTCCACCACTACAGGGAACCCAGGCAACCCCACTAACACAGGACGATCAGGGACCTGGGGGAAGTGGGCACACGGTTCAGGGGACAGAGGCACAGGATAACAGGGAAGCTGGGAGGACAGCTGTGGGACTGGGGAGGACAGGCCCAAGTAACCCACTCTCCACGAGGCACTCTCCAACATCTTGGGAGCTTACCACCATTCCCAGGAGACCATGGGCAGGGTACTGGCAAAGTTTCAGGAGGCCCAGTGGCTGCAGGAGGAACACTACCTGGGGATAAGTGAGGACTTGAAGTTCATCAACACCACCCTGGTCACCATTGCAGGGGTGCTGGCAGACCTTCTCAACACCAGGAGGGACACAGTGGCACACCAATGGGCCCCTGACACTAGCCTGGACGATGAACAGCCCTCCACCTCTGCCGGCGCTAGTGGATAGGAGGCACCACCACAGGAACAACAGGACACCAGCACCCCACCCCCTGCAGATGGAGAACCACCCCGCAAACAGTCCCTGAGATCCAGGAACAAGACAGAGAACATTGCCAAGACCCCCGCCAGGAAATAAGACCCCCCTGAATGTCACCCTTCTGTCCCACTTTGTCACCCTGCCCACCTTAAACTGCCATTGCTACACTTTCTATGCCCCATTGGACAGTGCACCTGTGAAACAAATAGACTGGACTCTGCCATGGACATTCCTCCACCATCACCCCAGCCCATTCCACACACCCCTGAACTTATTTGCACAGAAATAAACACACTTGAATCACAAAACAATCTGGAGTCTGTCTGTGCTTTTACTAATGTGTAATTGCAAAACCTCTGGAATATAGCAATGTCAATGTAGTTGTTCAAATACCAATCTAACACAGCTGTAGGCCAGCAATAACCTAGCAGAGGGCACAAAGTGGGAGCCAGATCTGTGAAATGGAAAGGCAAAGTAACAAGTCAGGGTCCATACACTGAGTGAAAATGACAGACTTATGCTAGCTCCAACAAAAGTATGAGATGTGGGAAGCAGTTACATCTTCTTACCTATGTCTCACTGGAAGTATGACATTATGATGTTGTTTCGGTTGTCGACATCTTCTTCTTCTGCCTCCTCTTCTTCACTGTCCACAGGCTCCACAGCTGCCACAAGACCACCATCTGGCCCATCCTCCTGCAGAAAAGGCACCTGGCGTTGCAAAGCCAGGTTGTGCAGCATACAGCATGCCACGATGATCTGGCACACCTTCTTCGGTGAGTAGTATAGGGATCCACCTGTCAGAAGGGAGGCACCGGAATCTGGCCTTCAGGATGCCGAAGGTGCGTTCTATGATCCTCCTAGTTCACCCATGTACCTCATTGTAGCGTTCCTCTGCCCTTGCCTTGGGATTCCTCACTGGGGTCAGTAGCCATGACAGGTTGGGGTAACCAGAGTCACCTGCAAATGTCGAGGGACAAAAGTTAGACACACACTAACCCTTAGGGACAACCCCATATCCAGACACCTATGCCAATAGTGTTGGGACCTTGGCCTCCCCTATTAGCCACACACGGTGCCTCAGGAGTTGCCCCATCACATAAGGGATGCTGCTAGTCCTCAAAATCTAAGCGTCATGCACAGAGCCAGGATACTTGGCATTCACACGGGAGATGTACTGGTCTGCCAAACACACCATCTGCACATTCATAGAATGGTAGCTTTTCCGGTTTCTGTACACCTGTTCATTCCTGCAGGGGGGACAAATGCCACATGTGTACCATCAATGGCACCAATGATGTTGGGGATATGTCACAGGGCATTGAAGTCACCTTTCACTGTGGGCAAATCCTCCACTTGAGGGAAAACGATGTAGCTGCACATGTGTTTTAGCAGGGCAGATAACACTCTGGACAACACGTTAGAGAACATTAGCTGGGACATCCCTGATGCCATGGCCACTGTTGTTTGAAAAGACCCACTGGCCAGGAAATGGAGTACAGTCAGAACCTGCACTAGAAGGGGGATTCCTGTGGGATGGCGGATAGCTGAAATCAGGTCTAGCTCCAACTGGGCACACAGTTCCAGTATTGTTGCACGATCAAGTCTGTATGTGATAATGATGTGTCTCTCTTCCATTGTCGACAGATCCACCAGGGGTCTGTACACAGGAGGATGCCGCCATCTCATCACCTGCCCCAGCAGACGTGCCCTATGGAGGAGAACAGCGAGCAGAGGGCGATCCAACACTTAGGTATTACAATGTGTTATTTGCTAAAACGTTGGAAAATCGCAATATGCTGATATCTGTCAGTATTTCAGGCCTAGATAGGTGTGATGCAGTTTTTTTCCCTCCCATGCGGCCCCCAGAAATGGTGGCTGCTTGACCTGTAAGGTGGGACAAGGGGAAATGAGGTAACTGCGCTGGCGTTGTACACCGTCGTGGTAGGTGGTCGAAGACTGCAGTGCAATTCAGCATTGGTTAACATTGGACCCTATGGGTCTCAGGTGCCAATGACGATGTACGGTGGCGGTGACGGTACACACTGCCGCAGATGTGACCGCCATATTCTTACTGTTCACTCACTTGATACCTGACTTTCAACAGGAGAGGACCTACACTGCAAATGCTGCTGTGACCTGTGTCTGGAAGCGACAATGGCTACAGTGTCTGGGGAAAGGGCCCCTGCCTTCACTTTGGAGGAGTTGGAGAAACTGGTGGATGGGGTCCTCCCCAGTACACGCAACTGTACGGTCCTCCAAACAAACAGGTGAGTGCACTGTGAGCATGGTGGATGGCACCTGAGTATATGGAGTGTCGTGGATGGAAGAGGGTGGGGAGGGGGACAGGCCAGCATGTCAGGATTGTGTGTGTATGAATGGCAGGGCCAGTGTGGGAGGTGTTTGGCAATGCATGAGATGAAATGTACGGGCTAGAAACATCCATTTTTACTTCACTTTTCCTCTAGGTCAGCGCCCACCAGAAGAAGGGTATTTGGCGTGCCATCGCCAAGGACGTCCGGACCCTGGGGGTCTACCATGTACAGAGCACCCACTGCCGTAAAAGATGGGAGGACCTGCGCTGCTGGAGCAGGTCTGGGTGGGGAAGGTGGGCTGTGGGTTCCCCTAGGCCAGGCCGAACTTGGTAGGCAAGGTCCCTTGTTAGGCAGATTCTGTGGCACCCCAACCCCACTACTGGAAATAGCCATGTACACCTAGTCAGGCTCCTGTGGCTTCCAGGTGTGAAGCAATTGGCTTAGGCCTCATCCTCCATGGACAGGTGAATTTGCCAGGAACTGTTAGTGCATGGCTTAGTGCAGAGAGCTGCTCCCTGTGTGTTGTGCCCGCCAGCGGTAGCGGTGTTGCATGCACTGAACATGTGTTTCTTTTGTGTCCCCCCCCTTTTTGTTTTGTCTATCTGTTCTTGCGTGCAATAGCATCATCTGGCGGAGGAGCAGTGGCACCAGAGCAGGAGGGAGCTGCAACCCACTTGGCCCTGGAGGGTGAAGCAACGGAGTCTGAAGCCACCAGTGGGACGGAGGGCGAGGGGAGCTCCACGACAGGTACAGGAGCATACACTAGCGACAGCGACTCCTCCTCTGATGAGAGCTCCCTTGCGGTGGTGGACACCTCTGTTCCCACTGCATCAACCGGTACAGCCACCCTCCCCCTACCAGCACCGCCCTCCCAGCAGCCCCTCAGCGTGTGTCCCGTGGTCGCTCACCCAGGAGGGTGGGCATCTCCTTCGCCCCAGGTACCTCAGCCCCTGCCCCAGTCAGCCCTGCTACCCTCAGTGAGGAGGCTGTTGACCTCCTGAGATCCCTCACTGTTGGACATTTTCAATGCCATCCAGGGTGTTGTGAGCCATTTGCAACAAACAAATGCATACCTGGAGGGCATTCATTCTGGGCAGGCGGCCCAACAGAGACCATTTCAGGCTCTGGCCTCAGCACTGATGGCAGCCATTGTCCCTGTGTCCAGCCTCCCCCCTCCAACTTCCTCCACCCAGACCCAATCCCCTGTACTTCAGCCTATCCCAAGCACACCATCAGACCAGCATGCACACTCATCAACACACAAGAGTGGACATGGCAAACATAAGCACCACACATCCCACAAGCACTCACACAAGCACCATCCCCATGCAGACACAGCAACAACCACTGCCTCCACTGTGTCCCCCTCCTCCATGTCCTCCTCCTCCCTCACTGTCTCGTCTCCACTCACACCTGCATGCACTACATCCTCAGCCACTACCTCCATCACCAGCACACCCATCACCACACACCGCTCACATGCACTCACCACCCCCACTACCATTCACACATCCCCTGTGTCCTCTCCCAGTGTGTCTGTGACCCCTCCTCCCAAAGTACACCAACGTAGGCACACACCCACCCAACAGCCATCCACCTCACAACAGCCTCCGGCCCATGCACCTTCACCCAAATTCAGCAAACGTACACCTCCTACAACCACTACCTGTTCCTCCACTCCCAAACCCCCTCCATCTTCCCGTCCCAGTGTGTCTAAAAAACTTTTCCTGGCAAACTTTGACCTCTTCACTTCACCTCCCCCCCCCCGGCCTTTCCCTAAGGCCAGGCTTTCCAGGTCCCAGCCCAGCACCTCAGCCACCAAATCCCCAGGCACAGTGGTGCCAGCAACTGCGGGGTCATCGAGTGCGCCACCCTTCAGGGCTGCCAGTGTGCCACCTTGTGAGGCCAAGGACATTCCACCACCTGCCAAGGTGAAGAAGGTGCCCACATCCCGGAGGGAGAAGCCGCACCTACCAGCCACCAAAGGCTCCACCAAAACTAAACGGGACAGTGGCAAGACACCTGCGGCATCATCAAAGGTGGGGAAGGGACAAAAGCAGAAGAGCAGGTCGGGACAGGGCACGGTGGCACCGACTGAGGGACACCCCTTCTATCAACGACTACACCAACCTGTACGGCGGTGAACAACGCAACCTGCCCTGCCACCAGCACCACCACCTGCACCGCCACCAGCACTGCCACCTGCACAGCCACCTGCACTACCACCTGCATGTCTGCAGCCTCAGCAACAGTTCCGAGCATCTACCCCAGTGGCCAGCTGTCTGAGGCTGCAGGAGACATCCTGCTGTGTCCCGCAACAGGTGCTGACACATGCACCGCCGCAACAGACACCGCCACAAGCACCGCCACAGCCCCGCGACGTGCTTGGACAGTGGCACCACCGCTGACATGGCTACCATCCCCAGTGGTCAGCCGTCCAGGGCTGGAGGAGACTTCCTGGACCCTGCCCAGCTTCCATGAGGCATGACTTTCATCACTGTTTACACCTATAGGTGGAAGGCGAAGCCGCAGCAGGGTGGGGTATGTCCATGGCGTATCATGCTAGCTGTTCCTAGGCAATCTCGTGGCACACACACCCGTGTGAGGGAATGGGACCGGCCACAGTTCATGTGGAGCACTCTGGGCACAAGGCCCCCTCCAGACCCAGTGGAGAAAGACATCCACTACCTCAGTCCTTGGCAGGATGAAGCACTCTGGGCACAAAGCCCCCTCCAGAACCAGTGGAGAATCACATCCACTACCTCAGTCCTTGGCAGGATGAAGCACTCTGGGCACAAGGCTCCCTCCAGAACCAGTGGAGAATGTTATCCACTTGAGAGACTGTGGCTTTGCACTCCACATGATAAAGCAGTGGGCAAACCACCCACTGGAAAGACCTGAGAGACTGTGGCTTTGCACTCCCCAGGATACAGCAGTGGGCAAACCACCCATTGGAAAGACTTGAGAGACTGTGGCTTTGCACTCCCCAGGATACAGCAGTGGGCAAACCACCCACTGGAAAGACTTGAGAGACTGTGGCTTTGCACTCCCCAGGATAAAGCAATGGGCATGGAGCCCCCTCGTGCAGCAGTGGTGTGCGTTCATCTGGCTGAGGTGCCCCCCCCCCCTTCCCCCTGAGGTGCCTGTTTAATTTTGATCTGATGCCCCTGCAGTGTTCTCTCCGTTTCGAGTCAGGTATCTTGTGTGGGCTTCGCCCATACATTTTGGCACCACTGGTCCACGGACAATGATTGGTACACTATCCAGACTTGTGTAGTTGGTGTACATATTTGTATATACTGAATTTTGAACTTTCACTATCAGATTTTTAATGATTACAATTGTTACAATCATTTAATTTTGTCCTTGCGTTCTTCCAGGGGTTGTGGGGGGGTGTATATGTAATGTTGCTGCATGTACTTGTGTGTATGGTGTTGTGGGTGAGGGTGGGGGTATTGAGCGTTGCATGTGTGTGTCACTCTCTTTTCCCTCCCCCTCCCCTGTGTTGTATGTGCAATACTCACTGTGGTCATTGACAGCGTCTGTCCTGCTCCTGATAGAGCAGGAGGAAGACCAGCATGGGCAGGACCTGTAGCCCGGGCTCCATGGCGTTCTGGTTCCCCGTTGGGTGTCGAGAGGTGAGTGGTTTCCCTTCTGTGTACTGTTTCCGCCGTGCTTTTGATAGCATTGGGTCCGCCCCGGAAAAGGTGGTGGATAGGCCTGTTGTTATACGGTGGTCGGTACTTTGTCCTCCACCTGTCTATTGCTGGTTACCATCGCAGTGTTTGTTTCTACCGCCGTGGCGGTCGGATTGTTAAAGTGGCTGTCTATGTTGGCGGTTTCCACCATGGTTGTGATTCCATTTTTCTTCCGCCGGCCTGTTGGTATTACCGCTGCTTTACCACTGTCGGCCAGGGTTGTAATGAGGGCCACAGTCTCCAAGTATACATCCAGTGTGTGGTTAGTCATATAATAGCAAATACGTTACCCTTATTCCCTGACATCATTGATTTCAATGACTTTAGTGCTGATTGAGCACTCACGGTGCATCGTCTTAGATACGCAATAAACCTTAAAGTTATTAGACAAACATTTGGGAAGCGACTTTAATAAATCTGCTTCCATGTCCCTGTGGAATAATCAAAAAGCTGCTACATGTTTTTTGGCTTTGATCCGTTAGTTGTGGGAAGCTAAGAGCATCAACTTGGTTGACGATCTATACTTCAATTTTTAACCACCCTCTTTTGCTACTCTACAGCAAAAAAAATATATGTGATGGATAATCTTTACTTTTACAAGTTTCTGAAGATTGAGGTTACAATTTCTGAAATGGGTCCCGTGCAATTACTGCAGCTCCCGATCATTCTACATCAATGCATCCTGTTAGGTCATGATACTTCAAGAATTTACAAACTATTATGCACTCCATTAAAGATGACTCTTCTATCCATACTAGTAAAATGGTCCAAGTACTTACAGTCTCTGTCCTCTGACCCCTCCACCAAACAGGTATGGACCAAAACCAGCTACCATCACCATGTGTCACGAACTTATACCCTCTCTCACCCAAGCCAAACTTTTTGCCTTCATTTTCCTTTATTGGACTCCAGTCAAACTCTGTACAGTACACCTCTCAGACACCCAGACATTTGCTGGTCCTGAAAAAACACTGAGGGGATCCTGAACATATCTTCTCTAACTGCCCATGCCTAACCACTTTTTGGGAATCAATTCAGTCCTAACTATACAATATTTACAATATTTTTCTCCAAACGAGTGGGATGTGAGCGGGCGTGTGCACAAGAGCACCTCAACAAACATCCAGAAGCCAGGCTTTAAGCGAGTGGTTCAGATGCCTCATACTTCATCAGACTTCAAGATGCAAGGCCTTGCAAAAAGCAGTTCAGACAGCTGACACCTCGTCAGAATTCAAGATGCCAGGTTTTGCAAAGAGCGGTTCAGGAGGACCAGGCACACTGATAAACAGATCTGAAGACATCTTGCAAGACCTTTGGGCAGCAAGAGTAACACAACAGTTCCACATCTGGAATGATAGACAATGATGTTCTAGGGAAAAAATGCTAAATTAAGGATGTGTTTGCAAATACTATAGGTTAAACAATCAGAGCCTGCCTAATTCTGGAAAGATAAGGGCCCAATCACCTATTCAAAATCCTCTCTCATCACCTTCGTAGATAAGAGCATGTGCCGTGATCCAGAACACTCCTCACTTACAACCAAGGTTTACCAGATGACTCAATGTTACCAGGGACACCAGGTTGAAGACCTGGGCTTTCCTTTTACAAATCTGTTTTTTCAGGTGTAGCCAATTACAAGGGAAGATGGCTCAGTAACCTGAACCTTAGTTCCTAACAAATTAGGTATTTTATAGGTCATATGTTTGAATCTTGGCATGGCAGACCCAGCCTTCCATCCTACCAATGTCAGCAAACTAAGGGCCATATGTACACAAGCATTTTCCCATAGACACAGAATGGGTAAAACCATTTGATACATCTGGCCCTAAATACCATAAATGTTGTAGTAGCACATTTGTTATTTCCAGGGTATTCTATAAAAAAGACCAAGATATTATTATTAAATGAGCCAAGATTACAACTCAAAATGAATTAGGTTCTTAAGGAGAAGCCCAGCACTGATTAACGATATTCCTGATGAAATGTCACCTGGTTTCTTTGGATCTGATGTATCAAAGCATTTTCCCCATCCTGTGCCTATGGGAAAATATTTTGATACTTTTAGGACACTTATTTACAATACACTAGGACCCATATTTGCTATGATTTTCCGTGTGGTTGTGTTGCTTTTGTGGCTCAGCCCTGATGCAAAATTCTATTTGGCATTTAGTAAGCCACGCAAAATTAATTTGCACAGATTTTCATTGTTAAGTAAATACAAATTAATGCCGAACAGAGTGCTACCTTGCATTGCCCGGCATCAGGTAGGTGTTACATGGGTGGAGCATAGCTGTTTCGGTGCATCCAACCAAGTATTTTGATGCAAACCCAGATTTACAAAGACTTGCAAACCTGGGTTTGCTTCGAAATGTTGTGATACCCAATAGAGTTGTAGTGAGAAGAAATATCTTTAGGTGTACTCGTTACTTTCTCTTTCAATGTGTGCTGTATTCTACAGCACGTACAAAGGGCAAAGGCTCTAAGGATTGTTGTTGGGCAGGAGAAAAGCAATCATGCCCGTAAGCAGGAACCCTGGCACCATGGAACAAGTGTGCCAGCGCTGGCACTAGGCAGCCTTAAGTGCGCAGAAAGAGGTGAAAAGTACCAAACCTTAGTAGATATAGTGATGTTCAGCTCTCTTCTGTTCACAGAATATAGGGCAGTAACTTTGCTGGCTGCCCTTCGTTACGTGAAAAATCCCCTTAGATCCCTGTAGTAACACATAAGTATATCTATTTTAAAGTACTCGTGCACAAAATTAAAGAGAAATAAATGATTGGTGCTTTTTGTGACACGTCCTCTTAATAAATTAGTCACTAATAAAACTTTTTAAGAAACTTATTCTCTTTACATTGATTTAAAATTGCCTCTAAAACGGTACTCGAGATTACATGTCATTGTCTGGTCAACCAGCGAGAGCCCATTGTAATTATGCATGCATTTGCTAATTGGTTTGCATCGATTTGGAAGGGAGTTGGATGATCAAACAGGCCTTGCAGGGCTTGCCCTGATTATGCAGCAACATAGCTGACTGGAAGAAGGAAGCCCTGTGGGCAGCTGATAAACAGATACAGAGGGCGGGAAACGCAAACAATGGAAGAACCTAAACTTTCTGATGCATCTACACTTGATATAATCATCGTTTGCTCTGCGATATGTAAATCAAGGCTGTCTTCTTTCCCACACCTTGCTTATTGTACGCACTTTGTGAATCAAGTAATTGCGGCCGTGATACAGACATCATTTCGAACCGCATATTGCAGGCATCAGCGGAGCTGCCGAGTTTGGAACTGGGGAACCAGTTTCGAGTCCTATCGCTGGCTCAACATCCTGTGATTCTGGTCAAATCACTTAGTCTCACCTTGCCTACAAAAAGAGAATGTGAAATGTAACTGGTGCTCATGTATAACGCTCCAGTACCCTGGCACTGCTACCCCCCAAAGCAACCGTGGTACGTTTTGTCAGGCGAGCCCCCATAGGGAATATAATGAGGGAGCCTGAATGCTACAATGGGGCTTAGGGGGTTCTGCCCCTCAAGAAAATTTGTGAAAGAATGACAAAGCGGTGGATCCTACAAACACATTTCTCATGATATACTTAAGTGTATTAGTTTTTATAGCATAGTAAGTTCTAACCTTACAGTGCACCATGATACAGCAATCTTTATTGAGGCTCTTCAATGATTCCCTCACCATCACTCTTTAACAGTGCCTCTCATCTCTCTATAGCCCCTCTCTCACATGTATTTAATTTGTTTTATAGAGCCTCTCTGACCATCATAAGGTGTTTGAGCACTTTACATCAGAAAACACACACACAATGAAATTGTGTCAATCACTGTTTAGGAAATGTTACATAAAGTGTAGGATTCACGTCATCCATACTGGTAGGCTTATTTTAAGAGTGCTTGGTTGAGGTAAGCATAAACTCAGGATTCAGAATGTAACACAATGGGTAGGATTGACTTTACTAATGACAAAGGCTCCCGCAACTTTGGGGAGCTGTCCATCTGTCAGTGAGTCTGGGGCCTGAACCGAGTTTGCAGCGCAGGGCACGCAGCCTTCCAGGGAAGGCCAGCATGGATTGGCTGACCAAGGTGTGGCCCCATAAGCATTAGAGTGCTTCCAGGGTCCCTCTTGCTTTGCTCGGCAGCCCCGCTTATAAAAGGCACTGCGAGGTGGCAGGCGAGTATCTTTTCCTGCTTGCCACCTCAGACAGGATGGATGCCTGTTCCTCACCAGGGCCAATAGTAATGCCCCAATGTTTTTTGTCTTTCCTGCAGATTACCTCCTCACCAACAAGCTCTGTTACAGCAGCTCTGCATTCACAGCCCAGTTGATTACCTCCTGGGAGCTGCACATGCTTGAGAGCTTTTTTCAAAGACCTGGGGGTTTACTGCACCTAGTGGCGGCCCCAGTGGGCACGTTGGGGCTGTGTAGGTGAGGGGGCACATCGGGCATTGCGTTTTTGGGATGTTATTTGCACACATTTATGCAGATGTGAGCCAAGGGGTTCAAATCCCATAATTGGTGGCAAGGTCAACCTTTACAGCCAAACAGACGCGGCCCGTCTTTTAGGGCGGAGGGGCCATGTCCCCCCACCTTTTACCCCTCATGAAGAGTGTCTGTCAGGCTGAACAAAGGTCAGCCTGACAGACACTCTTCATTTTCAGCTTAGACAGCCAGGAGTGAGACATGCATGATTTGCGCAGACTCCTGGCTGCCCGAGCTGAACTTTGCTGGGCTGAGGAGGTCACAGCTCCTGTGGGCATGACCTCCTCGGCTCAGCAAAGGTGTCTCAAGGCCCTCCCCTGGGTGATGCGGAAAGCGTCACCCATTGACACCCGCCCTGGGCGCTTCAGGTTTAAGCCCTGGTTCTGCTTCTGGGTTTCTCTCATTCTCTTGGCAATTTAATCATCTGGCATTCCTATTCCTCTTTTTCCAGGTTGTGTTTTTATTGATGGGAGATTGTTAGGGATTAGGTATTAAACCCCAGGAACAATAGTTTTATTTAATCACTCATCTCATGTTGAGTTGTGATCTAGTTTTGGCAAGTGAGTGGGGAACCGCCTGCTTTTTTAAAAAATTTTTTTTACTTACTGTGAGGCTACAGGGCTGATTCGGCAAGGGGCTGTGTGTTGGTGGTGTTGAGATACCTTAGTTGGCTTGTCATACTGAAGGTTTCATGCAGTGCGTGGGTGGCATGCTTTTGCAGGAAGCCTTTGCTACACATGCCTGGGGGTGCAAAGAGAGGCTCCAAGTGCCATTGGGCTGAGGTTGATATGGAGGCGTCAATGTATAGAAGGGATGAAACAGATACAATTTAGGACCTGTTGTGGCTGCAGGCAACTTGGGGACAGCCTAGTGAACCGGTACAGCCAGCAGAGAGGCCTAAGATACCAGGAGTGGTACCTAGGGCAGCATTCCCCCAGTTAAGAAGTGGGGTGTTGGTCAGGGAACCCAGAATTGGTTGGTTGGGGGTGCCAAGGTTGCTCCGCAGACCCAGGTAGCAGGTAACACCGGTGATATTGTATCACAGGGAAGTGTATTCGCCGGGGTGGTCTGCAGCAAGTATCTCCAAAAGTCCAAGAACAGAGTTGCCAAGAAACAAGACTGATCATCTCTTTTTGCTCAAAGCCCCCTCCCCAGTTAATTGGCAGGCATTGGTTCCATGGTTCAATATGTATAACAATCCCACAGCAGCTCAGGTATTGTATGAAGGTTTCAAAGAGAGCTCTAAAATCTCAGCAGTGGGGTGTGTTGGTGTCCCCTACTGTAAGAATCAACAGTCACTATGATCTAATCATGGAGTCACCGAGGCTAGGATCCATAAGAAGATGAGTCTTAGTAGGATTGTAGTTCCCTTTGGGTAAGTCCTCCTTGTGAACTGTGTTTACTGTCCCCTTTGGGTAGTCCCCAAAGAGGAGCCTATGAAATACAGATTAATCTGTAACTGATCAGCACATAGGAGTCAGTCAGTGAATAAAGCTATTGATGGGGCTTTATGCTCAGTCAAGTACTCTTCTCTGGATCAGGTGATTCAGATGCTTCAGGAGCTGGGGCCAGGAACTCTTAGCAAAATCTGATATAAAGTTGACTTTCCACTTGCTCCTGGTACTCCCGGTAGACTTCCATTTGCTGGGTTTCCATTTCGAGGTCTCCTAGTTTGAAAAGTGCATGCCTATGGACTGCTCAGTCTCATGTGCCTATTTCAAGTGGGTTTTCAGGCAGAAGTTGGAGTGTCAGTGGACCTTGCACTACTTGGATGAGTTCTTGCTTTTGGCTCCCCCTGGGACGTGTGAGTGTGCAGGGGCTTGCAGTCTTTTGGGGAACTGATGGGAATTTTTAGGGGTACCTGTGGAGCAAGGTAAGACCTTTGAGCCTGTGTCGACCTTTGACAGCCTAGGGATTGAGTTGGAATCCATTGCCAGTGTCTTGAGGCTCCCCTTGGAGATGGTTAATGCTTTTTCCCAAGCCTTACAGGCATGCCTGGGGGGTAGGAAGATTACATTGCACCAATTGCAAGTGATGATGGGGCAGCTGAATTTCTCTTTGTGTATCATTCCCGTGGGCCGCCCCTTTTGCATGGTCAATTGTGAAGGCCATGTCTGGTCTGAAGGCGAAGCACCACCACACCAGGTTGTCATGTGAGGTCAGCCACACGATGTGAGGATCTGGGAAGCATTCCTGCAGGACTTCAATGGACAGTGGTTTGGCCCAGCCTACCCAGAACCAATGGGGAGATAGGTTTGTTCACAGATGCTGAGGGAAGTACAAGTTTTGGTGCTATTATGAGTTTAGCATGGTGTGCTTAGCATTGGCTAAGGGGTAGGGTACAATCTGGTCGCGTCATAAATATTGACCAGAACAGTTCCACAATCAGTCCCTAGTGTTCTGGTCAGATGACATGTCAATGGTGGTTTGCATTATTAAGCAGGCAGCAAGGTGTAAAATGACCCTAAGGCTTTTGAAGGAGATTGTGTTGCATTGTTTGAAACTGAATGTACTTTATAAAGCCAGGCATGTACTGAACGATGCAGCTGATTCTTTATCTCGTTTCGAGATGCAAGTTTTTAGGTACCAACACCCAGGAGCAGCAGGGTTAGCTACACCTTTCCCTGAGCAACTGTGGCAGCTTGGTGTCCCAGGCTACCAGACATTTTGGCAGTCAGTCTAGCACCTGGGACGAGGCGCTTGTTCTGTGAGAGCCACTCACCTGTATTCCAGGCGTTCCAATGGGGTGATGACAATTCCCCAATCTCGGTGTGGACTAACATGCCTGCAATGAAGAGTACATTGCCCTCTCGCAAGTCCTAAAGAATAAGGGGGTTTTGGGAACAGAAAAAGAGAAAATACCAGCTTCTGCTTCATGGACTGCAAAATCGAAATGCTGGACCCTGGACTGCATGTTGTGTTGGGCATCAGGACTCCTAATTTCTTTCAAAATATTGGGTTCTTAGTTTTTAGGATTCTGGGCTGCAAAAGAATTATTTCAATAACACATTGAATTTGCATGACATTTACAAAATGTCAGTTACTGTTCACACATTGTGCATATGTTTCCATAAGGCTGAATAAGTCTCTGTCTTTTTACAGTACTTTCAGTCTCTGAAGCAATGTCTAAACTCAAAAACAATCAGTTTGACTAAAGGACTTCTCTGTGTTCTGGCGTAATCTCTTGCCACAAATAGTTTTGATAAACTTGCTTTATTTCCGATCTCCTAATTCTCAGGGGAGAGCTTGTTACAGGAAATACGTCTTTCCTTCATGTCTTTTTAGTGGTATCTTGGATTCCCACCCAATCGATAAATCACAATAAAGACAGAGCTCTGTTTTGTTTCATTTAAGCGTTTAATCTTTCTTTACCCCGAAATGAAGTTACTTGCTTGAAATTTTCAGAAGAACCCAAACTGGGTTTTTTCACCTTTCATATTTTCTCTTTTTTACAGGAAATAAGGGATGATAGGCAGAAGACGGAAGAGGAGAGCTGGGACTCTTCAGAAAGCCGTCTGGATTGCGTGGATCACCAGAGCTCAACTGGAGGCTGTCCAGAGGATGAGAAATGCTGGAACTTGACTGGAAGCTGGTCAGAGAACGAGGAACACTGGAACTCAACTGGAGGCAGGCTGAAGGACAAGGAACTTGACTTGCACTGGAGCTCTACTGGAAGCAGGCTGGAGGACAAGGAACTTGACTTGCAGTGGAACTCCACTAGAAGCAGGCTGGGGGGCAAGGAACATGATTGGACTTGACTGGAAACAGGTGAGCAAAGCAGTAGGTACAAAGCCACGCAAGGTCTCAGACTCACAATCATCCTTAAATAAGTAAATGTGCACATGTGCTTTTTGGCAGTTGATTGCTTGTTAAGGAAATGAGCAATTATCCTCCTGACTGTGGCACAGGTTCAATGCAGATCACATTGTGAAGAGCACATGTTTTGGCAGTTACAGTTAGAGCAGGTGGAAAGGCAGTTGGTTGCTTGTTAAGAAAATGAGCAATTATCCTCCTGATTGTGGCACATGTGCAATACAGATCACATTGTAAAGAGCACATATTTTGAAAGTTACAGTTGGCACAAGTTTAGCAGGTGAAATACAATGTGATTAATCAACAAGTTATGACTAGTTATAATAAATGAGACATTTAACAATTATTGGTTATTGTAAACTTGATATTCAAGGATGTAATGAATATACCCAAATAAGTCTGAATGTTGCAAGCAACAGCACCATACTGTAATTGAGCTATTGGATGTGCTAGTGTACCCACAACAGCATTCCACATGAGGATGCATTTGGCATATATTGCAATTTTCTGGGGTGCGATGGAGCGCAGGACTGCTTCACTCCTAAGGCAGTTAGGGCATTCCTGGGGTTTCTAATGGATGAAGAATTGTCAGTTGCATATGCCAGGCACCTCACTGCTGTGTATCATTTTTTGCAAGGATGCTGGGGCACACACATGGGACTAAAGCCTTCCTTGTGCAGAGGGCATTGAGGGATTGGCAGCATCATTGATGTGGGGAAGCTAACAGCAATTGTGTCCACCCTTGGGAGCATTTGAAAGTTGCAGGTTGAGTTCCGCCTTTTTAGGGCAGGATTTACCCTTCGATATTATGGTGCCCTAATGGTAAGTGTATTGGTAGTCAAAAATAAGAGACACCTCGGGGGGGTTTGCAGTACACTGACAACCAGTGGCTAAATGGCTCTGTGGCGATCAATATTTCCCCACTTCAAGACCGACCAGATGGGTAGGGGCGATCACATCCTTTTGCATTTTCATAGGTGATTAATTTTGTCCACCGGGAAGTCTGGAGGTTTTTCTGGCACACTGATACTGGAGTACTGAGGGTCCCCTCCTAGTGTATGCAGATGGGACACCCCTGACCAGGTTTCAAGTGTTATATAAGATTACAATTGTTATAGAGCCTGCTGCTAATTCCCTCTTCTTTCTTTATTCTTCTGTCAATGCGGAGACGACAGAAGTTATGGAAGTGCTGGTGTTGGGCCATGCCTACCTTTATGCACATAAAGGACTTTTATTCCACAGGTGTCTTCGCTGCCAGGGCAAGGCATGCAGGATATTGGCTGACCTTTTGCAGTGTAGGTGGGCTGCATTTGGCCCATTTAAGGTCTGCATTGAACAAACTGTTGCAAAGGGGGGAATACGCTCCTTGCATTCACTATGGTGCATCTTAGCAGAAACAACTTAGTGGAGATCGGCAGGAAGCACTTGTTTGAGTTGATAATCTCTGAGGTCGGTCGGCTTGTGAGGAAATTTCCACAGGCCGTGTTACCGTGGTCCAACATCATACCCAGGTTACAATGGAGAGGTGGTGAGTCGGCCAGGGGACTCAACAAACCAGTGAAGCGAGTGAACAATAAGACTGGTAAGTTGTTCAGGTCACCTAGGCTGTTGGCTATACCTCATGGTTGCATAAAGGATGAGCGTTGTTTCTTGCAGGACGGGGTTCACTTGTCGAAGTTTGGTAATGCAATGTTCCTAGAGAACCTGCTGGCTTGGTTGATTCATCACCCTTGTTAGTGTATGGGACGGGCAGATAGTAGATGAACTATGCTGGCCAGTGTTGGGTGAGGTCATGATTGGTGGGACAGTTTAGGTCCATGTAAGGTGTCCTTTTCCTTTTATATCAAGATAACAGCGGTGTCACAGGACCCCAAAGAGTGCTGGCAGCGAGTTGAAAGGAGGTTGCAGGAGTGCAGGGGGTTCGGAGCGGTCGCTGGCTGCAGTCCTTACTGGCCAACCACCCGCGCAGGCGCACTGGGTGCAAGTTGGCACAGGCCCTCGGGGTGGGGAAAGAATAGGTTTAGGGGGTGCCCAAGGTAGGTATCCTAACAGGCAGATGGGCCACTTATACAGGAGTATCCCAGTATGGGAGTTAGGTGGGTGCCTGTTTTGAATTAATTCCTGCTCCACGATCATGGGTGAATCCCACGATCATAGAGCATGAATAAGTCCATTAGCCCACCAAGGATTTTTTGTGTTTTCTGTCTGTATTAACTAGTGTTTGGTTGGCTGTGTGTGTACTGGCATTTGGCTGGCGGTGTGTATAGACTGGCGATTGCCTGACTGTGTGTGTGGATTGGCCCTTGGCTGGCAGTGTGCTTGAACTGGGGATTTTGCTGGCGGTATGTGTTGACTGACTTCTGGTTGACCGTGTGTGTTGAATGGCTTTTTGCTGACAATTCATGTGGTTGCCATTGGGGAGGCGATCGGTAGCGTTTTATCAAGTTAACTGTGTTATTTCTTGTCATCATTTGCATTTGTGATTGTAATATTTTTTCTCCTTTTTATTCTAGTGCAAAGCTTTTGATTTCCTTTGCTGCGACTCCTGCCTGTGGTATCAGCACTGGTAAATCTGTAGGTTGTGTAGTTGCATGTGTTTGGTAAGAAAAGGTTTTTTTGTACCGTTTTCTCTAAATGTGTATTATTTCTCTGCAAGAATGTGTTTTTTGTGAATTGTGTAATAATAGCAACATATTTAGCTTATCTTTTTATTGTGTGTGAAATGCTCCTTGGATTTGTGCATGATGTGTATTGTGTTGTCTTTTGTGTAATATTCTTTTGTTTTTTCTTTCTAGTAGGATATCGTTGGTGCTTGCTGTGTCTGTGCAGAGTAGGTGCTGGTGAGTTTGGCTGTCACTGGCAAGTGAGTGGTTTAGTTTTTGAGTATATAGAGGGTGAAGTGATTACTTCAATTTACAGTGACCATATTCCCCTAGCTTTACAAGTCATGGTTCCCACGCAGCATCTGTTAACTGTTACTCAACCTTGTCTAGTATTAAATACTAAGGACAATGGGCATAGTGTGATCTGGCGTTCTGCTGACTTACCCCTGAATATGAATCAGGTACATCTTGATTGCATGGATCCAGGGGGCTGGGGGGGGGCGACTGCACGCTCCTCTGCAATAGTTTTTGCCATTGACACCTCTTTTATTTCTCACGTCTCTATTTAGGCTTAGACTATGTACAAAATACTATTGATGCAGCCCCATTCATGCTCTGGTGCTCGATATGGGCTAATAAAGGCGCTGAACTCAATTGAGCAATTATTAAGGATTCTCTGTAGAGCGATTTTGGGCTATCTATCCCGTGGTTGAAATATATTATGGATACTATGATAGCTTTGGGTTTCCTCTCATTTGTTTGATAATCCTCACTTAATTTAAAAAAGGACAAAGCCTGGGGTCAGGATTGTTTTGTTAAACATAGACAGGCTGCTCAGGAGGATGATGAGTTAATGAAGCCAACTGCAAGAGAGTACTGTATGATAGAGATGTTAATGGGGACTGTGCATATCTGCTGTATGTACAGAATGCATATGAGCAAATGTTATTGACCCGATTTACGGTCTGGTCTATATGTTGGCAGCTGTGTTTCCATCGAGGACAGTTCTCAACTTTTGATTTTTGCTTATTTTATGTGATGAGCAATCTTCTCAGTCATTATTGCACTTTGTCTTCTTCTGTAAATTGTATATGCCCCTTACAAGCCGTTACTTGCTACCCTTACTGTGAAAGAACAAGTTTACTAAATGTAGGGTTGCATTGATTTTCTTACAAAAGTTAAATGACTATGAAACTTATTCTGCTGTTGGCTGTGTTTTTAATTAAAAGGCACATTAGCTTTGAAAAGGACTATGCTGTTTTAGCTATTTGTATGTAGATTTGATGAAATATCATGATTAATCCTGATCCGGTTTGAGATTTTTATTGATTTTATCTGTACATATGTTTTATTTCTCTTATGTATTAATGAATGTTATCTTTTATGATCTATTTTTACGTGATCCTATAAAGATTATCAATCAATGAACCATTGAGTATATAGGTCTTTGTGATAAAGCCACACTTTGTTTATTACTTCCTTTACACACTGTTGGTTTTCGTTGACTTATTTATCAAGTTACTTTTATTAGTAAGGAATATGGCTAGCTGCAGGATTACCACTCAGCAGGTTGTTGGTATTCTTTTCAAATCTTCCTCTGACCATGATTATGAGACTGACTCTGCATCTGAGGCAGAGGCGGAAGTGCAAGATTCTGCCAGTGAATTTTCTGTCCAAGAGGAAGCCACTCTCAGTGCGGAGGAAGTGCCTCTTTTAGAGGAGGACACTGATGTGCTGATAGTGAAGCAAGAGGAATTTGGATTGCAGCCTGGGGCTGAAAGGCTTCCGATCGGAAGAGCTGAACTCTGAGTTGATCCAAACATGGTGCAGCTGGTGTTGCCTGCCTTTAGTGGTGCCACAGGGTGTAGAGTGAACCTTAAAAACGTTTTGACTATAAATTTCTTTCAGTTGTTTATGGACGATGTATTATTGGATAAGATTGTTGACCAGACAAATGTGTATGTTAAACAGTATTTGAGGGACAACAGTGCCAGACCTAAGCAACTCTCTAGAGCTAGCCGGTGGACTTCCACAAATCTGGATGAGTTGATGAGTTTCTTGGGTTTCACTTTTTTGATGGGCTTGATAAGGAAGCCATCACTGTCTTCATATTGGTCTACTAGTCCCTTGGTGGCAATGTCTATATTTCCTGCAACCATTATTCATGATCAGTATTTGCTTCTTCTTCAAATGCTGCATTTTGTTGATAATGCTTCAGCGTTGCCATAAGATCACCCTGATTGTGACTGTCCTTTTAAGATTTGTCCTGTCCTTGATCAATTTGTAGATCGATTTCAGAGATCCATCCATGTTCCAGGGAAAGAATTAGCTGGGGATGAGTCTTTGGTCCTGTTCAAGGGCTGTTTGGTGTTTAGGAAGTACATTGCTGGTAAGAGGGCACGGTATGGGAATTGAGATGTTTATGCTGTCTGAGAGTAGTACTGGATATTTCTATAAATTCCGGGTCTACACTTGTAGGGATTTCAATATTGACCACCCTGGTTGTCTGTCCACTTTTGTGTTAGTGATAAAATTGTGTGGGAACCTGATAGAGGACCTTTTAACTAAGGTCACCATTTATACGCAGATAACTTCTACACTGGTGTGCAATTGTTCAGGGAATTGTTCAAAGTGGACACTGTTGCTTGTGGCACAATATGCTCTAACCATGTTTGTAAAAATCTTGAGAGGGGACAGTGCAGTGCCTTGCATAATGATGAACTCCTAGCTGTGAAATTTTCAGACACGAGAGATGTCTATATGCTGACCACCATCCATAATGAAAGTACTTTACCTGTCGCTGTTTGGGGTCATGTTGTCGAAGGGCACAAATATGTGTGCATTGTAGACTACAATAAATACATGGGTGGTGTAGATAGAGTAGATCAGAAGTTGGAACCCTACACTGTTGCTCGTCAAGTTTACATTTGGTATAAGAAGTTGGCAATCAATTTATTCCACTTAGCAACCTTTAATGCTTTTGTTGTATTCAAGGATTGTTCTCCTGAGTCAAAGATGACATTTGTTCAGTTTCAGTGATAGGCAGACTTGTTTTAGTGGAACGGGCAAGTGTTACTAGAGTTAGAGTGGTGGAGGATGTGGGTAGATTGAAAGGCCACCACTTTGCTGATCACATTCCCCCACGCCCAAATAAGACTTTCCCAGTAGTAGATGTAGAGTCTGTATGCAAAGAGGTTTGTGGAAGAAGGGTCATGTGTACCGCCCCAAGTGCCCTTCTAAACCTGGGCTATGTGTGCCCATATGTTTTAAATTGTACCACATGCAGCTGAGTTCAGAGTTCACAGTTGACATTAGTTTGATGTATTAAGTCAGAGCTGGTTTACTTGTAGTTCTAGTTTTGCATCTACTACCAATCAGTTTGTGTTTTCTTTTTTTGTTAACAAAATGTGATGGTGGTGTGCGTGGACTGGAGCTTAGCTGGCGATGTGTGTGAATTGGTACTTGGCTGGCTGTGTGCGTGGACGGGTGCTTGGCTGGCAGTGTGTGAGTAGTGACATGCTGCTGGTCTTCACACACACACACACTGCTAGCCAAATGCCAGTCCACACACTCCGTCATCCGGTGTGATTGCTGTGTCAGGCATTTGAAAGTAATGGGCCCTTGAATGACACTGTCTCTTGATGCGAGTGTTGTAATGTGGTGTTTCTGCGTCTGGCGGTGTGAATGGTCTTGTGTGTGTCACATGCAAAAAGTGTGTGAATGGCCTGTAAAGCAGCAGGTGCCTTGTCGCAGTTTTGCAGCTCATGAGCTGCAAGTAATTGGTTATTTTTTTTTTTACTTTCAATTTTTAACAATGTATTTCATTTTTGTGAACCCTCTTGTTAAGAAAGTATACATTTTGAACCTTTCACTCACCCTCATGCCAAATCCAACTAGGATGTATATGTACTTGAGGAATAGATGGTTGTGGAGTAATATTTGTCGTTTCAGTCTTTCTCTGCCAAGGTGTACATTGTCTCCAGGGAAAATCTATCAACTCTAGATATGTTTGTAAGCTAAACACCCAGGGAAGTACAAGGTGGCTTGCCTCTTGTGAATCCCAACAAGTTTTCTTACCCACAA
Source organism: Pleurodeles waltl (assembly GCF_031143425.1). NCBI lineage: Eukaryota > Metazoa > Chordata > Amphibia > Caudata > Salamandridae > Pleurodeles > Pleurodeles waltl. Next base: position 270,613,792 of record NC_090451.1, on the reverse strand, counting down.
TGCCCTGCATGCCTCAAAATGACACTAAAATCACACATTTTCCTTGCATGTATGTGCCATACGTTTCCAGAAACAGAAATAAACCACCCATTTCCTACCACCCAGCATTTCCCTCAGTATTGCAATAAAAATGCTACCTCACATGTGTGAGTGGGCCAAGTGCCAGAGACAGGGAAGGACTCAAAACATGTTATAAAGACATCAAAATTATCCATCACAAAATGATCTGGCTTTGTAAGGGGGTAACCTGCGTTTCTGGTCCTCGGCTCGGTAGCCATCTAGGGAATCCTACAAACCCCAGACATTTGTTAAAACTAGACACCTGGGGGAGTACAGGGAGGTGTGGCTTGCGTGGATCCCCCAATGTTTTCTTATCCAAAATCTCCTGCAAAACTCAAATTTAGCTAAAAGAATCATATTTTCCTCACTGTTACGAGTGGGATTACCGTACCAGCACAAATTGTCCACCACCTAGCATTCCCCTCGATCTCCCGATAAAAATGATACCTTGTTTGTGTGGGTGCCCGAAGCAGAGTCAGCCTAAAAACGTATAAAAAGAATAAAAACCTGCCCTTTTGAACCCACTTTAGTCCCCCCTCAATCTCTAAAGGTTTTTGACCCTTCCCTGTTGCAGGCACTTGGCACACCCACGCAAGTGAGGTATTACTTTTATCGGGAGACCGAGGGGAACACTGGGTGGTAGGAAATTTGCACCAGCACAGTGTGCTACCATTTTCATTTGGAGACTTCGGTAAATGCTGGGTGGAAGGAAGTTTGTGGCTCAGATTCCAGAACTTATGAGGTTTGCAAGGGATTCTGGTTAACAGAACCTGGTGAGAGCCACACGTCACCCCATTCTGGATTCCCATTGGCATCTAGTTTTTAAAAATATACAGGTTTGCTGGATTTCCCTAGGGGCCAACTGAGCTAGGGGCCACAATCCACAGCTAGGCACATTGCAAAAAATGGTCAGATTTTAGAGGAAAATGTGATGTGTCCTCATTGCGTTTTGAGCCGTTTCCTGCTGTGGGCACTAGGCCTACTCACACAAGTGAGGTACCATTTTTATCGAGAGGCCAGGGGAAATCAGAATAGTAGAACATTTGCGCCTTCCAAATGTTAGACAGTGTAAGAGAGAAGTCATTTCGAGAAGTGCCCTCTAATTCACATGCTAATATGGGTACCCACAAAATTCAGAGAAGTGCATATAACCACTGCTTCTAAACTCTATATCTTGTGCCCATATTGTAAATATATAGGTTTCCGTGATACCTATTCTTCACTCTTTATATTTTACCAAATGAATTGCTGTATATCCGGTACACAATGAAAAACCATTGCAAGGTGAAGCTCAGTTATTGGCTCTGGGTACCTCAGGTTCTCGCAAAACCCACAAACTTTATATATCCTCTCAACCAAAAGGGTCTATCAGATGTAATGGTATATTGCTTTTGCAAATTGGCCATTGTGACAAAAAAACAAATAAAAACGTTGTTGCAAATGGTTTTGTTTTAGAGCAGTTAGAGCAAATTGTGCCACATCAACAGTGTCCACTTTGCAGAATTCTTTAAACAATTGTACACCAGTGTAGAATATATCTACATATAAATGTGACCTTTGTTAAAAAGTAATCTACCAAGGCCCAATAGATGAATCCCTACCAGTGTACACCCTGAAATTATAGCCCTATCCAGTTCTGCTCTCGGACAACATATACATCTCAATTCCATACCGTACCCTTGTGCTAGCAATGTACTCCCTAAACACCAGACAGCGCTTGAACAGGACCAAAGACTCATCCACAGCTATTTTTTCCCTGGAAAATGCACCTCTGAAAAGCAAACTACAAAATGATCAAGGACAGGCCAAATCTTGAAAAGATGTTCACAATCAGGGTGATCTCGTGGCAATGCTGAAGTATTAATAACCAACACTATGTAAAATAAGTAGTAAACAAACTAAGGCTTTATCAAAAAGAAATGAAAACTACTGGCATTTAGTAATCTGGAAAAAAAGTCAATCAGTACAAGGCACACAAAGACTTATATACTCAAAAACAATACCACTCACTTGCCAGAAACAGCTAGACTGAGGATCACCTGCATCTACTCTGCACAAACACAGCAAGTACCAGCGATATCCCACTAGAGAGGAACAACAAAAGAAAATTGCACACAGGCCAACACAATACACATCTTGCACAAATCCAAAGAGCTTTTGACACATAATAAAACAGAAGCTAAATATGCTACAATTTTTACACCATTAAAAAAAAACACATTCATGTAGGGCAATGAAACTCATTTAAAGTAAATAATACAAAAACGTTTTCTTATAAAACACATGCAACTACACGAACTGCAGATATACCAGTGCCAACACTGTTTTCTCAAACACACAAAACTATACAAACTGCAGATCTACCAGTGCCGAAACTGCAAGCATAAGTCGCCGTCAAAGAAATCAAAAGCTTTGCACTAGAATAAAATGTAGAAATAAAACAATAAAATCACAAATGCAAATGATGACAAGAAATAAAACAGCTAACATTATAAAACACAATGAAGTAAGTCCATAGGGGCAGATCAGCATCACAAACTTCTGATCTGCCCACAAGGGGGCACAAAGCAATGGCAGGAAATTGACACCCTAAAGGGGAAGGATCCTTACCTTAGCCAAACACCCTTTCACACACACACCACCATACAAATGCCAGCCACACGCAATTCTAGCCAGAAACCAGTCCACACACACCTCTGGCAAATTCCCCATTTCAAACACACCATCAGCCAAATGCCAGTCCACACACAGCCATCCAAATGCCAGTACACACACAGACAGCCAAACCCCAGTACACACAGACCATCAGTCAATCATCGGTTCACATACACAGGGATATGTATTCCCAGGTAACTAGTGGTTTTCCGTCCCCCTTCAGGGCAGATTGCACTAAGAAATGGCTGATCTGCCCCAAGGGGAGTGGGGGGGGGAATGGGAAAAACACTGCCCGAGTAATGGGGAGCAGCCCTTGCTCTAGTGGTTTTCTGCCCTCTTTGGTGGCTGATGGGCCTAAACATATGGTTGATCTGCCGCACCAGGGGGGCAGAAAATGGCCTAAACACTTCCCTACTAATGGGGAGAGACCGTTGCCCAAGGGGCCGCTCTTCACCATACATATAACATAATCCCTGGAGTCTAGTGGTTTTCTGTCCCCCCCCCCAACCCTGGGGTAGATCAGCCTAAAAATACATTGCAGATTTGCTACTGGGAGGGCAGAAAATGGCAAAAATATTGCCCTAGTGATTGGTAGCGACCTTTGACCACGGGGCCGCCCCTTGCAAGAAGAGAAAATTGCTGGTGGCTACTGGGTGCATTGCTACTGCACTATCGCGGTCCCACCGATAATCCCCCAGCAGGAATGCACTGCACAGAGACACTGGGGGAAAAAAATAACTATTTCCTTTTCCCCAGTGCCTCTCTGCCCTTCCCGATCCATCCCTGGAGGAAAACTTACCTTCTTCCTGGACACACTGAACCCATCCTCCTCACAGGCCCACTGAGGCTGAGGACATCTCCAGGCCTTCATCTGCAAGGAGTGGGTTAATACCCATTATTGCTCTCTTTTGGTTTCTAGTATGTTGCTTTGGAAAATGTGTTGTTTCAGGGCAAAGACTGAAGAGCGGGCACTTTCAAGTTGCAGCAGTAATTAAAAATGCTCACAAATGAAGATCATTCTACAGGCTTCTCCAACAGGTATCTTGTGAGCTACTGGGAGCTCTCTAGAGTTTTATTTGAGGCAGTTATTGCCAGTGGGGACCACAGGCACAGCACTTATGTTTCTGCATCCGATATTTACCAAGTGCAAGAGAGGGGAAAAACAGACAGATGGAAAGATGAAGCAAGAGAAAGTTGGCAAAACCGTCACAAAGGGAGAAAGAAAGAAGGGACTGACAAAAATGTGATAAAGGGGCAGGGAGTGTCTAGTAGTAGATTATAAAGGCATAGGGTGGATTTTAAAGTACCAGTCTTGGTAACAGGACTGGCCACTAGCATTTGAGCAGGGATTCAGCACAGGCACTTTATTTTACAAACTAAGCACTAAGCTCTCCAGCTACCTGTAAGTAGCGCTCCTGTGTGAAGCCCAGCCGACTAAATTAGAAGCTTTTGGTTGGATGAACTAAGAGTGTGCATTTGAGAGAAAAATGCATATAAACTGCTGTTTGGAGAAAAATGGCTGAATTTCCAAAGTATACACAGTATTTAAAGCTTATATATGAGTCATAAATAATGTGGTGCTAGGGAGACTTAATACTAATATTCTTACTGTGGTCATACGAGCATTGTAGCTATGGATGTTATGTATTAAACATGTAAAGGCATTCTCAATTGACAAAGTCTTTTTACGTTCCTGCTGGTAACCCTGCCTAGTCTACTGAGGTGATCACTGATCACCTCAGTGATCAGTGTGCATGGTGGCCACTAATGTAATAATATCTGATGTGGTCATTGCAACAACTCTGATAATATTAGTAGCTTAGGGTGCGCTTCATTGATCAAAAGTAGCTCTTTTAAAAAAAAAAGGTTGACAACCCCTGCTTTAGAAGATGGAGTAAAAACAAAACCCCCTTCATCATTCCTAAGCCTAGAATGACCTCAGGTCTTTTAGACAAGTTTTTTCTAACACAATATTTTTATTCAGGTCCTCACCTCCGTATTGTGACTTCGAGGCACAACTCCCAGGCATTCAGTAGTTCCAGCAGCAGACTCCTAAGGAAAACAATGGTCCCCCTGCAGTTATATATGTTTTATTACAGATATAGCAGTGGACAAGTGGTGGATATGTGGTGCCATGATGGTAATATTCTAGAGGCACAGACAGAGTGATTGGCCTGGCACAGGCTGATATAAACAAAAAACAAATTCATCTGGGGTTGGGCATGAGTGGCGTACAGTGTTGAAAACATACACGATGAAGCTAGAAAGCTTTGGTCTTTGTGAGCAAATGGGAAAGCCGGTGGGAGCAGAATTCAAAGAGCAAGATAGGCATTCTCATCTTCAGTCTGTAGAACCTAGTGATCATCATAATATTTTTTTTCTAATGGATACTTCTAACCACAGAATCTTCACCTTTAAATAATGAACAGACGCTAGACTGGAAACGTTACACAGCAGTGGTTTCTTGTGTTGCTAGGTGGCACATAAGCAGCAGCCCTGGGCCCTTATGTCAGTTCCTTTCTTTCAAAGCTTTTCAATACAGATCTGGAGCACCACTCCCAACTTTGTCCGTTTTTTCAATGACTTCTAAGCGATTTCACCAGAGTGCTATGGAACAATGTCCCCACCTAAAAAAAAACTGGTTTCAAGCCATGCTCAACTGCAGGAAACAAATGTTGGTCGTGGACCTACACAAGGTGTGTCTTTGGTATCTGGGCTCGGGCCATGACTCTAAGTCGTGAAATAGGTTCACCCTCCTCCACCCAAAGATGATCCAAGATAGGGAGGAGAAACTCTGTGTTGCTACACACATTTACATTTTCGGCCTTCTCATTAGTCTCCCTCTTGATACAAGTCATGTACGCGGACCCAGTCCCGAACTCCAGGCTGTCCTGCAACAGTTCAACTTCATGCTTGAGTTCCTTTGGTAAGTTCAAGTCGAAGGCAAGCATAAGAAAGTGAAAAGGGACTTGACTGCATCTTACCACTCTTACTCCAAAGAGAAGACACTAGGGCATTATGATTTTTGCCAAACCCCTTTAAGGTTCTGTCACAGAACTGATTTCTCGCTGGTCTGGCATGCCCGAATTTCCCAGGCTGCCATTGCCACCATAGTAGATCAAGACCTTCGAGGAGGCCATGGTGCACTTCTAGCTCTTCTGGTTCACCATCGGTCCTCATGGAAGCACAAGGGCTCACAGTCAGGTTGCCAACCCTCCATCTCAACATTTTTTGTTGCCCTGGGACCGATTGTCAGGTCCGTATCAACTCTGGTACAGAGTTCTGCTTCAGGCCCAAGAGCCACACCTGTCCTTGCTACACTGGCACCAGTGCTGACACCCCTGATGCTGGTAGTGGACCTATTGCCAATGTCAGACCACAAACCAACTTTGGCTTGAGTCTGATCGATGTTGCGCTACAAATTTTCAAAAGCACAACCAATCTTCGTGCAACCTGACTCTAACCCAATGCCCCAACCATGTCACACCTTTCAGCAGAGGCTCCATTACCTTTTTGGTTCTGACTCTGATGCTATGGCAGAGCAGAGGGCACCCCAAAACAAAGTTTGATTCACACTTGGGCCACCAATGGAAGAGATTGCCTCATTTACAGTGGTGGCTCAGAGGGCAGCTGAGGCACTAGAATTATAGCTCCTCTCCATTGAGACCAATACAAATGTCCTTAAAGAGATCTTATAGTCTGTGCCATCTACTTGTGAGCCCTTGCTTTCCTGTAACAGGGCTCTTACTGACACTTGTTTGAATCCTCATCCCCCTCCCAAACGAAAGAGGATGTGACTAACCTTTCCCAAGAGAGTCTTCATTTTCTAAGTGGAAGAACCTGGAAAGGCCATCTGCATTGGCATGGGCAGTCCCAGGTCTGTGTTCCACTATAAAGTCCATTCCCTGTAGGGAGATGGACCACCTCAACAGTTTTGGATTTTCACCTTTCATTTGCATTAGCCATCTGAGAGGTCTGTGGTCAGTTTGAACTACAAAGTGAGTACCAAAGAGGTATGGTCTCAGCTTCTTCAGGGACCAACCACAGCAAAGGCCTTCCTCTCAATGGCACTCCAACGCTGCTCCCTGCGGAGTAACCTCCTGCTAATGAAAGCAACAGGCTGGTCAAGGCCATCATCATTTGTTTGGGACAAAACTGCCCCTATCCCATGTTCAGAGGCATCAGTCTGCACAATGAACTGCTTGGAGTAATCTGGAGCTTTGAGAACTGGTGCTGTGCACATAGCTTATTTCAGGGTGTCAAAGGCCTGTTGGCATTCTACAGTCCAGTTTACCTTCTTGGGCATTTTCTTGGAGGAAAGTTCTGTGAGGGGGGTCACTACTGATCCATATCCCTTCACAAACCTCCTGTAGTACACAGTCAAGTCAAGGAATGCCCTGACTTGAGTCTGGGCTTTTGGAGCTGCCCAGTCCAGAATAGTCTGGATCTTAGGCTGGAGTGGCTGTACTTGGCCTCCACCTACAAGGTGTCCCAAGTAAACCACAGTTCCCTGCCCTATCTGACATTTGGATGCCTTGATAGAGAGGCCTGCTGCTTGCAGGGCCTTCAAAACCTTCTTCAGGTGGACCAGGTGATCCTGCCAGCTGGAGCTAAAGACAGCAATATCGTCAAGATAAGCTGCACTAAAGGACTCCAAGCCAGCAAGGACTTGATTCACCAACCTTTGGAAGGTGGCAGGGGCATTCTGTAAACCAAAGGGCATAACAGTGAACTGATAATGCCCATCAGGTGTGGAGAATGCTGTCTTTTCATTTGCTCCTGGTGCCATTTTGATTTGCCAGTACCCTGCTGTCAAGTCAAAGGTACTTAAGTACCTGGCAGCACCTAGTTTGTCAATTAATTCATCTGCCCTTGGAATGGTATGGGCATCTGTCTTGGTGACAGAATTAAGTCCTCTGTAGTTCACACAAGACCTCATCTCTCTCTTTCCACCCTTGGTGTGAGGTTTGGGGACTAAGACCACTGGGCTAGCCCAGGGGCTGTCAGAGTGCTCAATGACTCCCAATTCCAGCATCTTGTGGACTTCCACCTTGATGCTTTCCTTAACTTGGTCAGACTGTCTGAAAATTTTGTTTTTGACAGGCATGCTGTCTCCTGTGTCCACATCATGGGTACACAGGTGTGTCTGACCAGGGGTTAGGGAAAAGAGGTCAGCAAACTGTTGCAGGACTTTCCTACAGTCAGATTGCTGTTGGCCAGAGAGGGTGTCAGAATAGATCACTCCATCAACTGAGCCATCTTTAGGGTCTGTGGAGAGGAGATCAGGGAGAGGTTCACTCTCAGCTTCCTGGTCCTCATCTGTTACCATCAACAGATTCACATCTGCCCTGTCATGAAAGAGTTTGAGGTGGTTCACATGGATCACCCTTTTGGGGTCCTGCTAGTGCCTAGGTCTACCAGGTAGACGACCTGACTCTTTCTTTCTAGCACTGGGTAAGGGCCACTCCATCTGTCCTGAAGTGCCCTGGGAGCCACAGGCTCCAGAACCCAGACTTTCTGCCCTGGCTGAAACTCAACCATAGCAGCCTTTTGGTCATACCAAATCTTCTGGAGTTGTTGGCTGGCCTCAAGGTTTTTGCCTGCCTTTTCCATGTACTCTACCATCCTTGAACGTAGGCCTAGTACATAGTCAACTATATCTTGTTTAGGCTCATGAAGAGGTCTCTCCCAGCCTTATTTTACAAGAGCTAGTGGTCCCCTTACAGGATGGCCAAACAGAAGTTCAAAGGGGGAAAACCCTACTCCCTTCTGAGGCACCTCTCTGTAGGCGAAAAGCAGACATGGCAAGAGGACATCCCATCTCCTTTTGAGTTTTTCGGGGACCCCCATGATCATGCCTTTCATGTCTTGTTAAATCTTTCTACAAGACCATTGGTTTGTGGATGGTATGGTGAATTTGTAAGTCACCCCACACTTATTCCACATATGCTTCAGGTATGCTGACATGAAGTTGGTACCCCTGTCAGACACCACCTCCTTAGCAAATCCCACTCTGGTAGAAATACCAATGAGTTCTTTGGCTACTGCAGGGGCAGTAGTGGACCTAGAGGGAATTGCTTCAGGGTATCTAGTAGCATGATCCACTACTACTGTTATGTATTGGTTCCCTGAGGCTGTGGGAGGTTCAAGTGGACCCACTATGTCCACACCCACTCTTTCAAAGCGGACCCCCACCACTGGAAGTGGAATGAGGGGGGCCTTTGGGTGTCCACCTGTCTTACCACTGGCTTGACAGGTGGCACAGGAGACACAAAACTCCTTTACCTTCTGGGACATGTTGGGCCAATAGAAATGGTTGACTAACCTCTCCCAAGTCTTGGTCTGTCCCAAATGCCCAGCAAGTGGAATATCATGAGCTAAGGTCAGAATGAACTTCCTAAACTCCTGAGGCACTACCACTCTCCTAGTGGCACCAGGTTTGGGATCTCTTGCCTCAGTGTAGAGGAGTCCATCTTCCCAATAGACTCTATGTGTTCCAGTGCTTTTTCCTTTGGTCTCTTCAGCAGCTTGCTGCCTAAGGCCTTCAAGAGAGGGACAGGTTTCTTGCCCCTTACACAACAGTTCCCTTGTGGGTCCTCCTGGGCCTAGGAGCTCAACCTGATAAGGTTATAACTCCATGGGCTCAGTTCCCTCAGAGGGTAGAACTTCTTCCTGGGAAGAGAGGTTCTCTTTCTTTTGTTGTGTTGAAGCTGGTTCCCCAGTCTTCTTTCCTTTTCTCTTGGAGGGTTGGGCCATTTTTTCAGGCTCCAACACCACTTTTTCACCCTGAGCCTTGCACTGTGCCCTTGTCTTGACACACACCAGTTCAGGGATACCCAGCATGGCTGCATGGGTTTTGAGTTCTTCCTCAGCCCATGCTGAGGACTCCAGGTCATTTCCAAGCAAACATTCTACAGGGATATTTGAGGAGACCACCACCTGTTTCAGGCCATTGACCCCTCCCCACTCTAAAGTTACCATAGCCATGGGATGTACTTTAGTCTGATTGTCAGAGTTGGTGACTGGATACGTTTGTCCAGCCAGGTATTGACCAGGGGAAACCAGTTTCCCTGTCACCATGGTGACACTGGCACCTATATCCCTCAGGCCTTCTACACTTGTCCCATTAATTAAGAGTTGCTTCCTGTATTTTTGCATATTAGGGGGCCAGGCAGCCAGTGTGGCTAAGTCCACCCCACCCTCAGAGACTAATGTAGCTTCAGTGTGAACCCTGATTTGCTCTGGGCACACTGTTGATCCCACTTGGAGACTGGCCATTCCAGTGTTAGCTGGAGTAGAGTTAGAAGTGGAACCTTTCTTGGGACAGGCCTTGTCTCCAGTTTGGTGTCCCTGCTGATTACAGCTACGACACCAGGCCTTTTTGGGATCAAAGTTTTTACCCTTCTACCCAAAATTGGATTGTGAAGAGGCTTTGGACCCTCCCTCCTGAGCAGGTTTTTGGGGCCCTATAGAAGACTCTTTACTTTTTCCCTTGGATGTCTCAACACTCTTCCCCTGGGGAGTCTTTGTGACCCCTATCTTTTGGTCACCCCCTGTGGAAGTCTTGGTCACCCTAGTCTTGACCCAATGGTCCGCCTTCTTTCCCAATTTTTGGGGAGAAATTGGTCCTAGGTCTACCAGATGCTGATGCAGTTTATCATTGAAACAATTACTTAACAGGTGTTCTTTCACAAATAAATTGTACAGCCCATCATAATCATTTACACCACTGCCACGAATCCAACCATCCAGTGTTTTAATTGAGTAGTCAACAAAATCAACCCAGGTCTGGCTCTAGGATTTTTGAGCCCCCCTGAACCTAATCCTGTACTCCTCAGTTGAGAATCCAAAGCCCTCAATCAGGGTAGCCTTCATGAGGTCATAGGATTCTGCATCTTTTCCAGAGAGTGTGAGGAGTCTATCCCTACACTTTCCAGTGAACATTTCCCAAAGGAGAGCACCCCAGTGAGATCTGTTTACTTTTCTGGTTGCACAAGCCCTCTCAAAAGCTGTGAACCATTTGGTGATGTCATCACCATCTTCATATTTAGTTACAATCCCTTTTGGGATTTTCAACATGTCAGGAGAATTTCTGACCCTATTTATATTGCTGCCACCATTGATGGGACCTAAGCCCATCTCTTGTCTTTCCCTTTCTATGACTAGGATCTGTCTTTCCAAAGCCAATCTTTTGGCCAACCTGGCTAGCAGGAGGTCATCTTCATTGAGGCTGCCCTCAATGCTTCCAGAGTTGCTGGACTCTCCTGTGAGTGAAGCAGCATCTCTGACTATCACTTGTGGAGACAGAGTTTGAGGAACCCCGGTCTCCCTAACTAGGAGTGGGGGTGGGAAATCCTCCACATCAATAGCTTCCCCCTCTGGGAAGGTATCATCAGAGGGGTTGTTTTAAGCAAACTCTGCCAAAAGCGCCTGGATCAGTACTTTGGTAGGGTTTGAACCAGTCTTTATCTTTTTTATTTTGCAGAGAGACCTTAGCTCTGACATCCTAAGATGCAGGTAAGGGGTGAGTTCCATCACTATCTCTTCTGCAGCAGACATTATGGGCCTCATTCTGACCCTGGCGGTAGAGGCCGGCTGAAGCACCGCCAACAGGCTGGCGGTGCTTCATTTAGTATTCCGACCGCGGCTTTGAAGTCGCGGTCGCCCAGCCGGGTCCGGCGGTTTTCCGCCGGATTTCCCCCGGCTGGGGGAATCGTCCATGGCGGCGCTGCTTGCAGCGCCGCCATGGGGATTCCGACCCCCTTCCCGCCAGCCTGTTTCTGGCGGTTTTCACCACCAGAAACAGGATGGCGGGAATGGGTGTCATTTGGCCCCTGGGGGCCCCTGCACTGCCCATGCCACTGGCATGGGCAGTGCAGGGGCCCCCTAATAGGGCCCCATACAGATTTTCACTGTCTGCTTAGCAGACAGTGAAAATTGCGACGGGTGCAACTGCACCCGTCGCACCCCTGCAACTCCGCCGGCTCCATTCGGAGCCGGCTTCCTTGTTGCAGGGCCTTTCCCGCTGGGCCGGCGGGCGCTCTTTTGGCGGACGATATACGCATTATGGTGAGGGAACAAGAAGTTTCGGCTTCCCAGCCGGTGCTGCCCACAACAACCGCTCGGGCATCTTTTCCTAACAAGTCTTTTGAAGTATCTGTGACAGACAGACACTCAGTTGGGAGCTGTGCTCCAGTAGATTTTGGAAGAATTAGGAGATAGGAGAAATGCCCATGACAGAGGGCACCTAGAAGTACAGATGGCGTTGAACAATATCTACCAGAACTTGCTACAAGTCAATTCTAGGCTATCCCAGGCAGAAAAACGTATATATCCAATTTAGAGGATCTCCAAAACAACTCAGAGTCCCAGATAGCTCAATCTAAATGAGAAATCCAGATGAAGATAGATAAACTAGAAAATAGATCTAGGTGCTCAAATCGGTGCTTCATGTTGGTCACAGAAGGATGTGAGACTGACCAGGATCAATTAAATTCATTTTGGATCTGATTCATCAATATGCCCTTCCAGAGAGTCACACCAAACCAGAAGATCTTTCCGTTGAGTGGGCCTACCAAGTCCCTTCCTTTCAATCCCCAAATGCAAAGTATCCTTGTCCATTTCTGGTCAGTTTTGGGGACTATCGGGTGAAAGAGATTATTCTTTCAGAGGCTATAAGATCAAAGGGATTTCAGATGGTTGATAAGGGCCATTTTAACATCTTCTCAGATATGTCTGTGGCGGCTCGCTGTCGACTAGAATTTAAACTGATGATCTAACCCCTCAAGAAGCAAGGCATTCAGGCCACTTTGGTGCAACAGTCCAGTTTAGAGGGTCAATTTCATGTTCTGGGATCAATCGAGCAAGCTAACAGGCTTCTTCAGCAGAGAAAAAGTGCGGTTGGGATACTATGTTAAACCAGGCTGTTTGAATTTAACTCTTGTTTGAAAATGTAATTGACATAATCGTTAGAGAACTCTCTGCTAATGTTGCACTTATGTTTTGGCGACTATCCCTGGAGGATGGCTTCTGGGTGCCACTAAAACGGAAGGATGAATAGGCAAGGAGGCAGGCAGTCTCCACTGAGAACCCGGGATGGGAGCTGGGGGGCTCTCTGCGATGCACTTCTTTAAGGGAGATGGGAAGGGCGCAAAGGAATGGGAAGTTGGGTGGGGAGGAGATGCATTGGGGTGTGAGCATAAAGGGCAAGTCCAAAAAAGATTTAGCAGCCTTACTAGTAGATTGCTTATATTGTGTCTGTTAGCAAGGTGCAAGAATAGCATTTTTTCTCCTTTTTTCAGGCTAGTTCATAGCCCTTAGACGTTTAAAAATGATTTCATGTAACCTTAATAGCTTTAATAATCGATTGAAGCATTGGGCAATGCTTGCTTGTATTAAATCGCTTCAGGTGAATATAACCCTGCTGCAAGAGATGTATTTTAAATATATGGTGTCTCCAATAAAAGTCCCAGGCTATATTCAGCATGAATTCTATACTTCTTCAAATGTAACTTTTAGGGGAGTTGCCGTTCTGGTAGTTAAGGAGCTTCATCGTGAAGAAATGAAGGTCCATATGGATTTAAGTGCAAGATGGATCAGGATCCAAATGAGAATTGCAAGTCAATTGAAAAATCCTACGCCCCCATTGAAGATTTGCCTGAGAATCTGCAGTCTCTTTATAACAATGCTAAGGAGGAGCCTGACCCTCCCTCTTGTGATGGGACAGATTTTAATATTCTTTCTGACACAGTTTTAGACTCTTCTCGGGTTAACAAACTGCAGAAAAAAACTAAATCTAGCAAGCTTTTGCACACTTTAACTTGTGATTTTTCCTTGATAGATCCCTGACTGAGTGAACACCTGAAGACAGGATGTGTAACTGCCACCTAAACTATTTCATTAATCTAATTGTATTGATTTTTTTTAGATTTCACATTCTCTTGCAAGAGCTCAGTCAGAAATATAATTTTTCAGATCATGCTGTGTTTACTGTAAATGTTTGCTTTACTGACCAGAGCAGTGAAAAGGCTAGATGGGTTTTCGACAAATCTGTATTAGTCAATGAGCAATAGGTCACTCAGATGCCGCAAGTCTTACAGGATTTCCCAGAGGGTAACAAAAACACGGCTCCAAAGTTTTCAGTTTGGGGCATGTTAAAGGCTTTTGTCAGGGGAGATGTGATAGCCTTTTGAACAAATCTGAGGCGGGTTGAGAAAACTGAAACCCATTAATTGCAATCAGTGCTTAATCAGTATACCTAGCACCCCCAACGAAAGAATCTAATTCCAAACTGGCGCAAGCCAACTATAAACTTAAAGGACTATTTTACTTCTCGAGAGATATTTAATCATAACTTAGTCCTACAAAAATGTTATGAAAACAACAAACATATAGGAAAAAACTTGGCCTGGCCAGGGAAGGGCAGATCTACTGTTAATTGTATTAAAGAGATATATGATCTGGTGGTTGCTAGACTTGTAACTCATCCACAAAAGATATCAGACGTTTTCCTACAACACTATATAGAAATATATTTAGACGACCCACATAATTCACCCATAGATATGGTCAAAAAATGGTTGGAAGGAATAAATACCCCCTCAATAACTTTGGAGCAGGGAGCATTCTTAAGTAGCCCAATTATTGTAGCCGAAGTCACACATGCTGTGAATGCATCTCCCACTAAAAACAGCTTGCCGGATTGATGGAATTCCTGCAGAAATATATAAACTGTTTTCACCCGAACTTAACACATTTGTAGTTTGATTTAACAGTATTTTGAAGAGTTGTGAGATTCCGGATTAATTTACTCAATCGGTAGTGGTTAGTTTTTTGAAGAAAGGCAAATAAGAGAAAGATGCAAACTCCTATCGTCCTATAAGTTTACTTAACTGTGATTATACAAATTTGTATGAAGCTTATGGCTAATCATTTTACTTCAGTGGTTCCCTCGATTATTCATAAAGATCAAAACGACTTTGTTCAATCTAGGACCATGGCAACAAATACTCACTATTGTATCCAAGCTACAGACTAGTTTTACCATACAGAAAACTAAAGCAGCAATCATAATGTTAGAAGGTGTTTGATTGGGTCCAAAGGAACATTCTCTTCTCTGTGCTTACAAAGTTTGCCTTCCCATCCAAATTCATACAGGTAGTTAAAAACGTGTACCTTAATGTTAAGGAGTCCGTAATCATTAATGGAAACTCAGCAGAGTGGATTTCTATAAGCCATGGGACACACCAGGGCTGCCCTCTCGCCCCTATTTTATTTGCATTGATTTCGGAACCCTTGGCTTGTGCCCTTCGCCAGGACAATACTATCCAGGCTCCTATAGCAGGTTCTTCTAAACTGAAGCTATTCGCCAACTATATGGCTCGTTAACTGGCTGCCTATAAGGCCAATATAAAATGGGATTTCTCCAAAATTAGTGAGTACACGGAGATAGGAGGCTACAAGATAATTCATTTGAAATCGGAGACCATACTCTTCAACTGCTCTTCAGAGGTATTACCATCATTAATGCAGGCTCATTTCCCTCCATCCTTACCATAGATACCTAGGGATATTTGGGCCAGATGTAGCAAATAAACAATTTGCGGGTTGCAACGTGCGAGTCCATGCGACTCGCAATTTGCAACTCGCAAATTGGTATGCAGTACGGTGTCTCAGACACTGACTGCAACTCGCTATGGGGTCGCAATGACCCACCTCATCAATATTCATGAGGTGGGTCGCAAATTGCGGCCCCATAGCGAGTATAGGCACTCGCAAACATGGAGGCCTGCTGTCGTCAGCAGACCTCCATGTTCGTGACTGCTTTCAATAAAGCAGTTTTTTTTTTTAAGTGTAGCCCGTTTTCCTTAAAGGAAAACGAGCTGCACTTAAAAAAAAAAACGAAACCTTTAGTTTCGGTTTTTTTTCAGGGCAGGTAGTGGTCCCTTGGACCACTACCTACCCTGAAAAAATATTTTTGGGTCCATTCACAAAGTGGAAGGGGTCCCATGGGGACCCCTTCCAATTTGCGAGTGGGTTACCATCCACTTGAAGTGGATGGTAACTGCGACACCATTTGCGACCGCGTACGCGGTTGTTAACGCGTCCGTCTATGTTAATTTTATACACATCAGGACTCGTTTTAGGTCGATGAACCTTTGGACCCAGTGGTGAGTCTCCGTAAGACGATAATACCAATTATTTAATGAATAGTATTATAAAAGGTCAACATCAGAATACATTTCCCAATAGCCATCAATGTACCTTCGGCGCATTCAGTAGTTTTCAGACTCAAATAACCACACCTTGAAGGAAGATTTTGTGAATTTATTCCCTATTGATTACAATCTAATAATAATCGTATTAATCTCAAACTCAAGAAGCATAAGAGCATAATCAAAAATTGGCAACTACAATAAGCTTTCAACAATGCGAAGATCAGAATCATAGGATAGATTCGTTAGCAAAGAATAGATCATAGTGCATATTAATTCATAAGATATCAGTTCAGCATAACCAAGTGTCAGTCACGTCAGTTCCGTCAGTCAAATGAATACCTCGTCTAACCTCAAATTAGCATTAGCATGTTGGGCTTCATGCAAAACAATTTAGAATATCAATTTGGAAAACATCTAACTATATTATCTAATTAACATACAGCAGTTGGTACCTAGAAAGAAAGGCAAAAGATTCATTAGCAATAATTACCCTCCTCGAGATAGGTCAGCATTCAGGATTAGTCTTCGTCTTCAGGACATCAGTAGAGTCACCGTCAGTCTATCTAATTAAAGGCAAGGGAAACTCTCCCCTTAAGGGGGAAAGTTAACGGGCAATCTATGGACAAGAATAATTTTCTAAGTCTGAAATCACCAAATAGAGTGACAGAGTTTCTGGATGCAATCAATATCATCCCCTACCTAATGTGTCTCGTCTCTCGTGTCATGGGTTTTTATCCCCTTTTCCTTGATACATTTCCCCAAATTCTATTGGTTAGTAACTATACCCCATTATTGGTAACCAATCAAATTATACATTAAGTAATGCATTTGTCATTTCTTGATATCTATTCATATTCCAATTGGTCTTTATAATTGACGTTTTTCGTAGGTGGCATATCCGGGGTTACTTCACCATCTTGGCACACGTCTCGGGTCAAGAGTTCTCTTCTCCTCGCTTTATCGTCCTTGAAAGTGTCCATGTTTGTTTTGAAGCTTCATAATCCCTACTAAAGGCTACTAGCATGCGAATGGGAGAATACAAAAATGTTTCTTTTAGGTACAGAAAAGAACAATCGCTGGGTCATTTGCAAGTCCGTACACTGAAGAAGCAGAAAAATACGCTTTTAAATGAGAGTTACACAGCTAGTTCGCGACTCATGCTACCTTAAGATATACGAGTTCTAATGAAAACAGTTTTACATATAATTATTTTCTGTTATTCAGCATTAGCATTTCCAAGCGAATATATCTTCACGTTTATTAATACAATTTATTAATTTGCATTGTAAAATGTAAGCATTTCATGTCTATAAAATATGTTTAATCTACGCTCTCTCAGTCCCTCCTCTGATGACGCTCGTCATCACACAATTTAAAATTTTTCACCTTGCGCATAATACGCATTTCAACATCTTGCCCTTTATGTGAACTTTCCCATATTTCATTTAACATTTTCTCTCTTTCACTTTCTTCGTTCAGTCTGGCTCTTTTTGACAGATTTCTTTTAATTTTGTCATTAATTTTGCATGCTCCCCATAGTCCTAATAAACAAATCAAAATAATTAATAGGCCTAGCATAATTTTTGCAAGAACTCCATTCCAAATGTTGGTAAACCAGCTTCCTACTCGGGCTATTCCTTTTCCGAATTTTTCCCAAACTCCAGGTTCTTTTAAATCCTTCAAATCTGCACTATCCCTAGTAAGGTTAGTAAGCATACTTCTAATTTTCTTACTATTATCAGGTATGAATGAACAGCAGTGTTGTTCATTAAGCATTTTGCACACGCCTCCATTCTTTGCTAAAAGAATGTCTAAAGCAAGCCGATTTTGAAGAGTCATAGCTCTTTCTGCAGCAAGTTCAGTATCCATTAGTAATATGGCTCCTGTAAAATTTGTCAGCATGTTATTCACAATAGTAGACAACTTTTGAATTTTCATAGAGTTTAAAATAACCCCAACTGATGGGATTATTGCTCCAAATATGTCACCAATGACAGCCGCCACTGATTCTCGTTTTTGTCTAGTATGTTGTATTTCAGAAGACTTTGGTATTTGTTTCAAGTCATCAATCTGGTATATCTTTGGGAAAACTACTCCCAAATAACATGTCCCATACCATCCCTTTGGGAGACGGTAATATGCATTTAACCCACAGATGTAATAGATTCCAGGAATCGCTGGGTCTTGTCCATTTAACATGAAGGTCCATTTGCTCTGAAACAAAAACACATACCTACATTCACTCGTACCCACAAATAAATTGTCTTGATCAGATTTTGGCCTATATATACATAGCCTACCTACGTGTAATGCATCTATAGCTAATTTGCCTTGTGTTTTAATGGCTGTGTAAGCATAGTCATTTGCATAAGTACGTTTTTCTAAGCCTTTCTCTAACTTCTCTTTTAATGCTTTGCGTCTATCATCTGTGTGGTCTAAAAAGCTCTTTTCTACAGAAGACAGTAAGCAGGTTAGGTTATTGCGATGTGCGTAAACAGTTCCAAAGGTAAGTGTCGGCTCAAAGAATCCTCTAACTATCTTAATATCATGTTCTTTAGCTAACTTATTCAGAAATTCAATCACAGGCACAAAAGAAAACACGACATCTAAATTTGAATAAAAATATTGTACATGCTCTTGATTATAGAATCTTGTTAATAGCAAACTGCAGCTAATTCCATAAGTAAGAGGGAGGCTATGATAAGTAACTCCCTCCTGCACAGATGATGGAATTTTAGTACACACATAACACTCTTTCGCATCCATAGTTTCTACATACTCATTTAATAAGCAATAGAAGACATTAGTAGAAAGTTCCCCTTCTGTATTAGTTCCCTCATGCTGATGCTTGGTATCTTGTTCAAATTTCTCCCATGGTGATAATTTATTAGCAATAGTAGTAGTTTCTGGTTTTGAAGTTGCGTTAATAGTCTCTCTCTCTTTCCACGGCATTCCCACAATCACACCCACAATCATTACTGCGCATACAACACCTACTATAAGTCCTAACCAACCACACACTTTACTTCCTTTGTTATTATTAGCCATGTTTGTATAGAATCAGAATAGCAGATCAACAATCAACTCAAGATGGCAAACTCTTTCTGCGTATTTACAGCGTCTTCTCTCACTCCGGGACCTTTTTCTCGTCAATTCAGGTTAGCAGCTTGTCGTAATTCTGTTTCTTAGTGTCAGATCCAGTTTTAATGTCTCTTTCCGGTAAATATATAAAGTCTCTTTCTTTTCAGTTTTTCTTTTCTTTGCGATAGTTCAGATTTTCTTCTCTTGTAGTTTTATCCTCAGGTACCGTAGTACTGGCCTGGTACTTCTCGATCAAGAATGCCAAGAACTCTTGTTGCCATTCAGAAGTTGTAGCATATGCCCATTCAGGGCCTGTGTACCTTCGGTTTGCTATTCTCTTTCTTTTTAGTCTTCGTTCACCTTGCTGTTCTCCTTCACACAGATCATCTGCCTGCGAAGTATCACTTTCTTCAATTATTTTTTCATTTGCTATTTCTCTTATTCTGAGATGTGACTTATCTGGCCATTTATCACCTCTATGTGTCTTGTTTCGGTGTCTTCCTTCTGGACGTTGAACAGCACCCTCCTCTTGTGATGTGTTGTTTTCTCTTGTCTGATCTGCAACCAGTTCAGAAGACTCTGATTCGTTCTGGTGAGGATTTCATGGGGGGATAGTCCTGTTTTCTTATCTGGTGTGTTTCTCATAGACATCAATACTAGTGGTAATGCATCTGGCCACTTCATGTTTGTTGCTGCACACATTTTCGCTATCCTGGACTTTAAGGTACCATTCATCTGTTCAACTAGTCCTGATGCTTCGGGGCGATAGCTACAGTGCAATTTCTGCTCGATGTTAAGTGCTGCACACAAAAGCTTGATCACCTCATTGTCGAAGTGTCTTCCCCTATCTGATTCTATAGAAACCGTAAACCCGAATCTGGGTATTAACTCTCTTAGTAATAGTTTTGCAACTGTGAGACTGTCATTTCTACGTGTAGGATATGCCTCAATCCAATGACTGAAAACACATACAATTACCAACACGTACTTCAATCCTCCACAAACAGGCATTTCAATGGAATCCATTTGTATTCTATTAAATGGACCTCCAGCTCTTCCAATGTGGCTCAAATTTACCACTGTTCCTTTCCCAGCATTCATCTGTTGACAGATGATGCACCTGTGACAAGTGATTTCTGCGGCATGTCGGAATTTTGGATTGAACCAATCAACCTTAAAGGATCTGATCATGGCATCTCTTCCTAAATGTGCTTGCCCATGATATAATCGGGCGAATTGTAATAGAAGACTATTTGGTAAGACCAACTTTCCATCATCTGAGACCCATATATCATCTGCTCTTTGTACACATTGCATTTTCTGCCAGGAACGTTTTTCTTCTTTGCTGGCACGATTTTGTAGTGTCTTTAACTCATCTAAAGTATCAACCACTTGTAAGGCTAGACTCAAGGTTGTGTCATTTTCAGGCTGTGGTAGCAATTCCCACTGTTCTTTAAAGGATATACAGTTCAATGCACAAAACCTTGCAACCTGATCTGCATAACCATTCCCCATTGACACAAAATCTTGTGATCTGGTGTGAGCACTGCACTTTACCACGGCAATTTCAAGAGGTAACTGAATTGCATGTAACAAATCTCTTATTTGTTCTCCATTTTTCACTGGTGATCCAGAGGAAGTCATAAAACCCCTCTGCGACCAGATTTGACCAAAATCATGTACAATTCCAAATCCGTATCTGCTGTCAGTGTAGATTGTAACTTTCAAATTCACAGCAGCATGGCAGGCCTTTGTAAGGGCTATTAATTCCGCCACCTGTGCAGAAAATACTTTTTCAAGCCATGAGGCCTCAACTATGCCAGATATAGTACATACTGCGTAACCAGCTCTTAATGTTCCCGTTGAATCTCTTAAACAGGACCCATCCACGAACATAATGCAGTCGTTTTCCTTTAGCTGGGTGTCCTGTATATCTGGGCGAGGTTTGGTACAGAGGTCAGTCACCTCAAGACAATCATGCTCAAATTCTTCCCCATCTTTGATTTCTGTATTTTCATTGGGAATTAAAGTTGCCGGGTTCAGTACTGTGCACCTTTTCAGTGTAACATTTGGTGAGCCCAAAATAATTGTCTCATATTTAGTAAGTCGTGCATTCGTCATGTGTTGTGTTTTCGTTCTTGTTAACAGGATTTCGACAGAATGTGGGACTAATACTGTCAAAGGGTATCCCATGACTATGCCTTCACATTGCGTAAGGCTTTGACCAACTGCTGCAACTGCTCGCAAACAACCCGGTAAGGCTGCTGCAACAGGGTCCAAAGTAGCTGAAAAATATGCTACAGGGCGGTTTGCATCTCCATGGACCTGTGTTAAAACAGACAAAGAACAAGCATCACGTTCATGGCAAAACAACAGAAAAGGTTTCTCATAGTCGGGCATTCCTAATGCTGGCGCCCTGCACATGCACTCTTTCAGCTCTAAGAATGACTCAAGCTCTTCTTTTGTCAAAGTGATTGTGTATGGTTCATCTTTGACGTCTTTCCCTGTCAATTTTATTAGGGGTTTTGCAATGATTGAGAAGTTGGGTATCCATTGACGGCAATAACCCACCATTCCCAAAAACATCCTGACATCTCTCTTTGTTGTTGGGGGATTCATCTGCAAGACAGCTGTTATTCTTTCCTTTGATATCCTTCGGGATCCTTTCTCAATTAAGTGCCCCAAATATTTTACTTCTTTCTGGCAATATTGCAGTTTCTTAGGTGACACTTTATGCACGTTCTTCCCCAAATGGTTCAGTAATGCAATAGTGTCATATTTACAACTGTCTCTGGTCTTAGATGCAATTAACAAATCATCAATATATTGTACAAGAGTTGAGTTAAAAGGCAGCACAAGAGGTTCCAGATCTTTCTTCAATATTTGATTGAAGATGGATGGTGACTCAGAAAAACCTTGAGGGATTCTGCACCAACTGTACACCTTATCCAGGAATTTGAAACTGAACAAAAATTGGCTATCTTCATGTAGCGGTATTGAGAAAAATGCTTGTGATAGGTCTACCACAGTAAACCATTCAGCATCACAAGGAACTTGGAACATTATTACCACCGGGTTAGGTACCACAGAGCAACATTTTATCACAAGTCCTGCACAATTCGAACCTTCCCACAGGGTTTCTTCAAACCCATGATAGGTGAGTTGCATGGACTACTCAAAACTTCTTTCAGGACTCCCTGTCTGAGAAAATCTGCAATTATCTGTGTCACTTCAATAAGTACATCTTGAGTCATGTGATATTGTGGTACTTGTGGAAATACTGCATTCGGTTTTATTTGCACCTTAACTGGTTTAACCCCTTTAATTAATCCGACCTCTTTTCCTGTCAAATCCCACACTCTCTCTGTCACGGACCCCTGTAGATCAGCAGGTAAGTCGATCAGGGTGAACACTGGAAATAGTGTGATTAAAGGGTAGTCTTCACTCATCTCACCCCCTTCTATGAGCTGTCCCTCATCTCCTTCATCATCACTGTTTGTCTGGACTTCTATTCCATCGTTGGAACAGGTAATTGAACATTTAGTCTTACATAGTAAGTCCCTTCCCAATAGGGATACTGGACTTGAGTCGCATACGACAAATCCATGCAAGCCTTGGAAACTTCCGATTTCAACCTGTACTGGGTCAGTAATTGGATTTGTCAGGTATTGGTTAGCCACACCAACCACTCGTATGGTACGCCCTGATAGGGGTAGTCTTGGTACTTCTATGCTGCGGACTGTAGAGCGTGTAGCTCCAGTGTCGACTAAAAACGAAACCTTATAGCCCATCACCTTTCCTTCTACATAGGGGCCTCTCTGATCTACTTCTAACGAGGCTGCAAGCCTGCACTCCTCACTGTCTGAACTGTCATCTGACCACTCCTCATTCATTTCACTTTCACCTCGTAATGGGAATTGTTGTACAGTGTTGTTTTGACTTGTCACTTGACCTGTGACCTGCTGAGGAAGCGTCACCTGCTGCTGTCCTATTGGAACTAAGGGTAACTGCATTTGCTGTCTAGGCACCATAGGAATCTGCTGCTGCATCGGTTGTACTGGCACATTTTGAAAACGCTGCATTAACATTTATTGCATAGGTTGTACCCCTGGCATTTGCATCAAGTTATTCTGTAAGTTCGGGTTCTGATGTCTCATTCTTGGACCTCGCGGATTCTGTTGTGTACCGACATTAATGCTCTGCTGAACTGCACCATCATGCACCATATTTGGACAATCCCGCTTCCAATGTCCCATGCCCCCGCACGCATGGCATGGTGACATCCTCTTCACTACCTGTCCGTCATTCTGAACGACGCCATTATTCATGTCCAAATTACGATTCACAAAACCTCGACCTCTACCTCTCGGCTGGGCCTGAAACCCACCATTCAATTGCGGTTGCTGGTGCATCATTTGCTGAACACCATTTCCCTGAATTCCAGCTTGAGCAGCTCTTATCTGCATCACCATCACCTTCTCTTTCAGCGTTTTCTGCTTCAACTCAATTTCATCACTACAGTATTTCGCATACTGCAACACCTTATCAATCGGTTTAGCTTGCCAACAAATCAAGTGATTTTTAATCATTTGACCAACCTCTGGTCTCAGCCCTTCAACAAATCTGAACACAAGACGATTCATGTCTTTCGGTTTGATCGTCTCAGTACCACTGTAATGTTTAAATGCCTTTAACAACCTCTCATAATAGGCATGTATTGATTCTTTAACTTCTTGCGAAGTCCGGTCGATTTTCTGCCAATCGGTCACCTTCGGCGACACCTTTTGTTTCAAAAACTCAATAACCTTATGATAATATTTCATCACTTCTTCAGAAGGTGCTCCAGTCACCTTATCCCTCGCTGGTTCTTTCGTGGGCCAATCTACCCCTCTTTTGCACTCGAGCCACAAATCCGGTGGAACAATAATCTCAAACAAGGTATTTAAGTCTTCCCAAAGACATTTTGCAAGCTTCACAAATCTGTCTGTCTGTTGATACCACTCGATCGGTTTTTCTCTTAATCTCGGGTAATCATTTGTAAAGGACAAAATATCTCCCCTGGACCAAGGCACATGAACTAAAACACCACCAGCCGTTTCTCTCATGGGCAGGATTTTTACTGTGTCTAAATTGGGTGTGGTCGTGGTTTCGATAGACCCTGGGCTATTCTTTTTCCCTTTGTCTCTTTTCTTTGCCCACCGACCTTCCCAGTTTTCTAATGCACCCCAAATTTGTGCACTCTGTAGCAGTTCTTTCAGGTGTGTCTTCATGCCTGCAGATCTCATGTGATCAAAATCTTTGATATCAAAATCTAATCTGTAACTTCTTTTCAAATGCTTCGTGTTATTAATATCAATATTGTATTTGTCTGCCAGATTTGCTAATCTCTGGTGTATCTTCCCTACTTCTTTGGTGATCTTAGGACATAAGTATCTCAGTTCTGCTTCAGTGTAGGATTCCAACCTATTTACTCCCATTGTTCCTTCCACTAACTCAGCAGCTTCTGCCCCTAGGCGCACAGGATTCAGATATTCGCCTTGTCTTTCCTTTTCAGGATCAATTTCGGTTACTGGAGCTTTTCGAGAAGCAGAAGTTTTCTCTAACCACTTGTTTAATTGCTGTACTGTAAAACCTTGCAGTGAGATGTTCCCTGCATGTATCATTGGAGTATGTGAGGCATTCGTACTCATAGTTTGGGGAGTCAAAACTCCTAACCCTGCTTGTCGCATTGCTTCTAGAGGTGCCCCTATTGGACTAAGGTCCATTAAGGGTCTCTGTTGCTCACATACCTGTCCTTCCTGGGCCATTATCTGTGGAGTTCTAACAGACCCTCCTCTTATCGCTTCGTGAGTCATAACTCCCTGTTCACAAGTTCTTGTCTTCTCTTGGGCATATAGCGGTACGGGGGGACCGACAGTAATAGGTAGTGATATAGCGGCAGGTGTCTGACCTGCTCCCAGGCTTCTTGGAGCTTCAACACCATAGGTCTGTTCTAATATACCTGGTACAGGCACTAACGGAGGTCCTGCTACAGGGTTATATCCTGGTATCAGCTGTGGCGGTTGTGACACTAGCTTTGGAGTTGACTCAATTTGAATCAGTCTTGGCTTTGTGTATATCGGGTCTGGCGGCACCACCAAGTTTGTAGTAGTCTCAAGCACTGGGACATCGGGATAGATTCTTTTTATCTGCGGTGGAGGCTGCAACTGTATCGGTACGTCTGGTGCAGTAGGTACACTGTCACCATTCTGTATCAAGGCTGTATCGCTAGTCTGTACCGTATCAGTAACTCCCTTCTCCTGCGTCTGGTTCCCAGGATTCGAGCTAGTACTTGGAACATCATCGCTCACCGCATAAGGTGGTGGTCAATCATGTAACAATCTATCCAAAAACTCCTCATCCTCTGAATCATTCTCTTCTTCCCAGGATCTTTTTTGTTCTTTAACTTCGTCTGAATCTTTGTTAGTTTTACCAGAAGCTTTCTTTCCCTGTTTTTCTTCTCCCTGTGTTATCGCTGGAAACAGTTTTAACCCATCTACTATTCCTCGTCTCCACATTTTATTCTCATTGTCCCATCTAGCTTCTGCATAGGATTTTTCTGCCCTTGTCAATCTCCTGTGAAACCTTTCTTGCCTATGTTTAAGAGCCATCAGGTCCCAAATCGCCAAAGCCTCATATTGTGCCGGTCTCGAAGGTGGTTTATGCGTACTTAACATCCACCTTAAGTTTTCTAATACCCTTTGATTGAATGTCCCATGTTCCGGAAACGCTAAGCACCCTTCTTTCTCTGTCAACTTGCGCCATTGTTTTATCCATAAACAAGGTGCAACACCCTTTTCCTCCATAACCGTATAAGCTGGAGTACCCTCGGGGGTGTAGGTTCCCCATCGGTTGCGACAATGTACACATCTCCCCTCAAAGCGCTTTTGAATGCCTTAACAAAATTCATTTTACAATTCTTTTATTCAGAAAAACGGCTTAATTCCCAGGACACTCTTCACCTATCCTTGTCTCAGCCTATTGCCTCTCACGGACGGCAGCCAATCCGTGCGCGACTCCTCTTAACATCTGACCTATCTCAGCGCGGCACCACTGACGTCACACCCACACACTCTGCAGCTGACAAAGTCTTGCGGCTTGTCCACACCTTACTAACTCATACAATTCATACAAACTAATGCGATTTATTGCAGACACTTAAAATGACAATACAAATCTGCCGGCTTTCTACAGGAAGGGTAACACATTCGCTTCAGAAATTTACAGAGATTTCACTTGAAGCCTCGGCCGCTACTCTCTCCTTCTCAGTTCCCACATGCGCAAGCAGAATTCAACCTGCAAATTCTACTCTCGACTTGTCAATGACTCCTTCTAGTGCACTTTAGAGCTTGTCAAATCTCCATCGAAGGTTTCATACATACGATATGATTCAAACCTGACTTGTCAACCACGCCAGATTGACCTATAAAACCGCACAGATTACAACATATACCATATTTCTCATCCTACTCCGGAGTCTTAGACCTCAACTGGTCCGTATATACTAACCAACCACGTGGATAATTTTGAACAATAAGCGCTGCATTCACATGAAGTACGCCGACTTCCCTGCTCTCGTACCGTGGAGTACGCCCACTCCTGCTAAACAACACTTAATTTGGCCTAAATACACGCAAGTCTTCACAATCTTCTGCAAGATACATAAGCTTTAAGCAAGCACAAAGACCCTAACCACACATACTATGGCGCCGAGAACATTCCCAACTCATCTAGACAGGCTCCGAGATCCCGGGAAAGCCCATGGTGAACCTAGCCTCTCATCATTGTGCCAAATTTCATTATCACAGAAAACAAAATTTAACAATAAAAACTCCGTCCTAGGGCCCCCAAGGGCCAAACCGTCGCTCTGCTACCAGAACTGTTAACGCGTCCGTCTATGTTAATTTTATACACATCAGGACTCGTTTAAGGTCGATGAACCTTTGGACCCAGTGGTGAGTCTCCGTAAGACGATAATACCAATTATTTAATGAATAGTATTATAAAAGGTCAACATCAGAATACATTCGGCGCATTCAGTAGTTTTCAGACTCAAATAACCACACCTTGAAGGAAGATTTTGTGAATTTATTCCCTATTGATTACAATCTAATAATAATCGTATTAATCTCAAACTCAAGAAGCATAAGAGCATAATCAAAAATTGGCAACTACAATAAGCTTTCAACAATGCGAAGATCAGAATCATAGGATAGATTCGTTAGCAAAGAATAGATCATAGTGCATATTAATTCATAAGATATCAGTTCAGCATAACCAAGTGTCAGTCACGTCAGTTCCGTCAGTCAAATGAATACCTCATCTAACCTCAAATTAGCATTAGCATGTTGGGCTTCATGCAAAACAATTTAGAATATCAATTTGGAAAACATCTAACTATATTATCTAATTAACATACAGCAGTTTGTACCTAGAAAGAAAGGCAAAAGATTCATTAGCAATAATTACCCTCCTCGAGATAGGTCAGCATTCAGGATTAGTCTTCGTCTTCAGGACATCATTAGAGTCACCGTCAGTCTATCTAATTAAAGGCAAGGGAAACTCTCCCCTTAAGGGGGAAAGTTAACGGGCAATCTATGGACAAGAATAATTTTCGAAGTCTCAAATCACCAAATAGAGTGACAGAGTTTCTGGATGCAATCAATATCATCCCCTACCTAATGTGTCTCGTCTCTCGTGTCATGGGTTTTTATCCCCTTTTCCTTGATACATTTCCCCAAATTCTATTGGTTAGTAACTATACCCCATTATTGGTAACCAATCAAATTATACATTAAGTAATGCATTTGTCATTTCCTGATATCTATTCATATTCCAATTGGTCTTTATAATTGACGTTTTTCGTAGGTGCATATCTGGGGTTACTTCACCATCTTGGCACACGTCTCGGGTCAAGAGTTCTCTTCTCCTCGCTTTATCGTCCTTGAAAGTGTCCATGTTTGTTTTGAAGCTTCATAATCCCTACTAAAGGCTACTAGCATGCGAATGGGAGAATACAAAAATGTTTCTTTTAGGTACAGAAAAGAACAATCGCTGGGTCATGGTCGTTTGCAAGTCCGTACACTGAAGAAGCAGAAAAATACGCTTTTAAATGAGAGTTACACAGCTAGTTCGCGACTCATGCTAACTTAAGATATACGAGTTCTAATGAAAACAGTTTTACATATAATTATTTTCTGTTATTCAGCATTAGCATTTCCAAGCGAATATATCTTCACGTTTATTAATACAATTTATTAATTTGCATTGTAAAATGTAAGCATTTCATGTCTATAAAATATATGTTTAATCTACGCTCTCTCACGGTCGCAAATGGTATTGCATACCACTCAGAATCGCAAATAGGAAGGGAACACCCCTTCCTATTTGCGATTCAGAAATGCATATTGCGAGTCGGTACCGACTCGCAATATGCATTTCTGCATTGGGAAACGCGTTTAGCGACTCGCAAACGGCAATTTTTG
Organism: Pleurodeles waltl; assembly: GCF_031143425.1. Classification (NCBI taxonomy): domain Eukaryota; kingdom Metazoa; phylum Chordata; class Amphibia; order Caudata; family Salamandridae; genus Pleurodeles; species Pleurodeles waltl. The sequence goes on along the minus strand of NC_090451.1, from coordinate 270,585,255 downwards.
CCGTTTGCGAGTCGCTAAACGTTTCCTACATCTGGCCCTTTGTTTTTTCAAAGTTAGAGGATTTGTTTGAACTTAACTTTAAGATAACTCTACATAAGATGTGTAACTCTACATAAGATGTGTAGACAATGGCACAATCTCCCCTTCTCAATTATGGCTCAGGTGACGCTTATTAAAATGTCCATTCTTCCATTATTTCTATTTTTGTTTGCAAATATTATGATAAATATACCACAATTCTTTTTCGATACAGGTAACACGGAAATTTGACATTTCATGTGGCAGGGTAAAAACACAAGACCTAAAATTCAAGCCTCATAGCTGACCTCTGAAGAAGGAGGCTTAGCTCTATCTAATTTAAAAAACTACTAGCAAGCGCCATTACTTGATTAATTAACTAGGCCCTCCTCCACGAGCCCAAAAGAAGCACATTTCTATCTAAAACACACAAGAAGAGATTCAGAGATAGGTTTATTCCCTTTAAAAAAAATCCCCAGTCTACCCAAAACGAGGTATAAGAATCCCTGTGCCATCCTGGATCGCTTTCATAAAATCTCCAACTGAAACGAATGGATTGCATGCCTCTGGGTCTACACTTGTTTGCTCATTCGTGTACCCAGTAGTTGTGCTTGGAATTCCGCAGGCTGCAAGATTTCTTTTATAATGACCAATTCTTGCAATGGCAGAGGCTGTTGAATTAAAATTCCAATCGGAATGCCTCCATCTTTTTCAGTTATGTCCAAATCAAGCACTTTAGTTCAGGGTATGTGGTGGATGATGACATAGTCAATGAAAAACGTGGAAAGGCGTATTTCATTTCCATAATGCATGGTATAGGAAACTTCGCATAAGCTACTCTACTCAAACAAAACCAAGGCTTTGATCTTCAGTTTATAGACAATTCCACAGGATGTCATTTAGATACCTCCCAGTGGCAGTTGTTTCAATCAATTTAGTTATAAGGATGTTAGAGCAGCTAATTTGAGGAGAATACCCTTTTTTAGCAAATGGACGTTGTACTATACCCCAGCAAACGTTCTGGGAAATCTGCTGTGAAGCCATTCTGGATCCATTCTGGCACCTGAGGAGTATTCTAAGGTGAGCAATTTGTGGGTAAATCGAGAAAATACTATTTTTAACCACAAATTCCTCAACTTAGGGCTATTATCCCAGATACCAGAATGAGGACTACTGAAGATACATACCTTGTTGTTTAGGTCTTTTTTAGTTGTGTGTGCTTTCAAAGTCCTATAGTGGATAATACCAATAATTGCAGTGAACTTTGGGTCAGCCCATTGCCTACCATTGGTTGCCTTTCTTGTCAATCTCATTTACTTGCATTTTATGTGATGGGTTTCCTTCTTCTTCTGTTTGTCCCTCCTTTTTAGAATACCTTCCAAACCATTGTTTTGATTGGATGACTTGTATCCTTCCAGCGCTTCACCCCAGAGAACTACTTTTTTCTTTTGACTTAGTGCTCTGTCAGGACTCACCTAAGAACACTGTTCAAAGATGGCACTGCAGACTCCACAGGGTTGTGGGTTCATGGGAGAATCATCAAGGATGCACCAATCAACAGAAAGATGGTATGGTGTCTATGGCTACCTAGGAGAAGGAGGATGGTGAATTATGCCTGCAGATGTTGGCCTTTTAACCACTCAGTATGGTGGAGGCTCACTATGTAGTCAATAGAAATCATACCCTATGCTCTCTGTATTATGTGCATGTCTATCCTTTCTTCTTGCAGTGCCCAGGGTTCCTGTGGCTGCACACCAGCCATCCCTGCAGCAATAGAGACAGTTCTTTAACATCTGCTGCTCATTAAACAAACACAAACAACCAAACAATGGGATCAGCACTCTTTTTTCGTTGTGATGCTGTACCAGACTTTCTTCAGCATAACTAATATTAAGAGAATAACAGCATGAGGCAGGCATGATTTTTTATTTGTGTATGAGATATGGACTGGCAGGAGAGCAGGGAGGGTGAGTATTGAGATGTCAATCTCTGGGTTCTGCAGCAGTGATTAAGATTGAAAACAAAAAGTTGATCAAATATACTCTGCAAATTTTCCTGCCTCAATGACACAACTCATCACCATCTTCGAGAGGACAGGCCTTCATGCAGGTGGGTTAAACTCACTTGTGTGCACTTGTGATCCCATTTTACCCAATACTCCAAGGCTGCATACATAAAGGAGATCTTGGAGTTAAGAATAAGGTTATATAACTCTTGTGTATTAGCATGCAATAAGTACCTGGGTTATTATTTGGGGTGAGTGGCTACCCACCTCAAGTAACGATCACAACCCCTGTCAAGGTGAAACCCCAAAGTCACTAAATTAACCTAATCTCAACTCCCTGGTAGCTATGGCACAGAGCAGACAGCGTTAACTTAGGGCAATGTGTTAGGGCAATGTGCAAAGTATGTATGCAGTACCAAAACAGTAATAAAGATGAAATGCAACACAAACAAATCCCAAACCGAATTAGATAAATAATAGTAAAATTTAATAAACAATGAAAATGACAAAAATCCAATAAGGGAATAGAAAATGAAACTGTAAAGTTTGAAGTATGGATGGCACCAAGAAGCACATAATGCCAATGATAGTCAATGGTTGTGGTAGACCGGGACGTAGGGGCAATCTGACGCTACCGCGATTGAGCATGAGTCAGACCCACCAACCAGGTTTCTCCAGGTCAAAGATTTTACCTTATAACGTTTGGTCCCCCAATCCACCACAGGACTACACTTCTAAAAGGATGTCAGACAGTGCCAAACAGCAGGGTCTAGTCCAGGTCCAGTTTCCCCTGGTCAGCTGGGCAGTTGCAGGAAAAGGCTTGTTGTGTCCCTGTAACTTTAACAGGAGGGTCAGCCTTATGACCTTTGGAGTCCATTTATTTATCCTGAGAAAAAACAGGTTCAGTACTTTAGAGCTCTTTTCAAGTTTCAGACAGTAGGTTCAGTCCTCATCTGATCTTCCACAGGTCCAGTAGTGTTCTGAAGTGGGTACCTGGAGGTGCCACATTTATGCCTGACATGAGCTAGTGAGTGAGAATGACTCCTTGGCATGCCGTAACCAATGGGTTAATAGTTACCAAGGCCAATCTTTCCCACTTTGGTCATTTTTGAAATGGTGAAAGCCTCTGGCCACACTAAAGTTGGGCTCTGTGGGCTGGGGCTGTGTTTTGTGGCAGTACATAATAGTAATCCTAGTGTCTGCCCTCATCTAGTACCAAAATCCAGTAACCCCCAATAAACTCAGAGACAGAGGTCTTGTAGAACAAAGCAGGGGTTTCCAGCACCCAGACAGTGGGTACACAAGAATTGTTCTGGCATCCTCTTTTCCTTCCTTGCAAGTGTACCCAAGTGTTATATGTTAAAACCCAGAGACAGACGTTTGATGGGACAAAGGGTCCTTCAGAATCAGACAGTGGATACACAAGAATTGTTTCGGCATCCTGTTTCCCTGCATCTCAAGTATGTCCCCAAGTGTTATATGTAAACCCATCAGACCTTTCAAGCAGTATTTGACATTCAAGCAGTATTTGACACTATGGCCCTCATTACATCCCTGGCGGTAGGTGATAAAGTGGCGGTAATACCACCAATAGGATGGCGGTAAACAAAATGGGATCACGACCACGGCAGAAACCGCCAACACAGACAGCCCCTTTAACACATCGACCGCCACGGCGGTAGTAACAAACACCGTGGTGGTCACCGCCAACAGACAGGTGGAAGACAATGTACCACCCATCCCATTACAACCCGCCAATCCGCCAGCTTTTCTGGGGCGGTATCAACGCCATCAAAAGCACAGCAGAAACAGTGTTTGGACGGGAAACCACTCACTTCTCGACACTCAACGAAGAACCAGGACGCCATGGAGCCCTAGATACAGGTCCTGCTCATGCTGGTCTACCTCCTCCTACACCAGGAATATCAAAGGCGGTGGCGACGCCCACGGTGAGTACTGCACCGAGCACAAAGGGGAGGGGGAGGAAAAAGTGAGTGACACACACACGCAGCACGCAACACCCCACCCTCACCTTCACCAACAACACCATACACACAAACACATGCAGCAACAGTACATTTACACCCCGTAACACCGTGGAAGAACACAATGACTAAAGGAATAGAGTCCAATCAGTGATATATTAGATTAGAAACAGGCAGATATACGTAACAAATATAAAAACAGTATTTAGAAATATTTACAATATACACAGAAGGCCGTACATTGTCCTTTGCAAATGTCCTTGGGCCACTCGCCAAAAATCATGGGCCAAGTCCACACTTGACTCCTGCCTCAATACGGAGAGAACACTGCAGGGGCATCAGATCGTAAACACACAGGCACCTCAGGGGGATGGAAAAGGGGGAGCACCTCAGCCGGAAGATGGAATAACGCAATGCTCCTGGAGGAGGCTCCATGCCCACAGCGATGTCCTGGAGAGTGCAAAGCCACAGACTCTCAAGTCTCTCAAGTGGGTGGGGTGCCCACTGCTTGTTCCTGGGAAGTGCAAAGCCACAGTCTCTCAAGTCTCTCTAGTGGGTGCTCTGCCCACTGCTTGGTCCTGGGGAGTGCAAAGCCACAGTCTCTCAAGTGGGTGGGTTGCCCACTGCTTGGTCCTGGGGAGTGCAAAGCCACAGTCTCTCAAGTCTCTCAAGTGGGTGGTTTGCCCACTGCTTGATCCTGGGGAGTACAAAGCCACAGTCTCTCAAGTGGGTGGTTTGCCCACTTCTCTGTCCTGGGGAGTGCAAAGCCACAGTCTCTCAAGTGGGTGTCTTCTCCACTGGTTCTGGAGGGGTCTTTGTGTCCAGTGTGCTTCATCCTGCCAAGGAAAGGGTGAGTGGGTGGCTTCTTCCACTGGTTCTGGAGGGGGCTTTGTGCCCAGTGTGCTTCATCTTCCCAAGGAAAAGGTGAGTGGATGGCTTCTTCCACTGGTTCTGGAGGGGGCTTTGTGCCCAGTGTGCTTCAATCTGCAAAGGATAGGGTGAGTGGATGCTAGGATGCCTTCTTCCAAAGGTTCTGGAGGGGGTTTTGTGCCCAGTGATGCAGCACTTGGGGTGTGGCAGTTCACATTCCCTCACCTGGGTGTCTTAGGCATGAGATTTGCAGGGCACCAGTAGCATGACACTCCATGGAGGCAGGTCCAGACTCCATCCTGCGGTGACTAAGGCTGCAAATTGGTGGTAGTGCCGGTGCTGGTGGAGGTGCTGCCAGTGGTGGTGGGAGGCTCCAGGCCATCTCCTGCAGCCTCGGACGGACGCACACTGGGGCTGCTGCTGCTGGTAGTGGTCCTACTGTCAGCGGTGCAGGTGGCGGTGCAGGTGGTAGTGCTTGTGGCGGGAATAGTGGTGGTGCTGGCCGCAGTACAGGTGGCGGCTGTCGGTTCTGATGGTGGCCACCAGGCCCTCACCTGGAGCCTCCGACGCCTGAAGTGCCTCGGCTTGGCTTTTCTGCCCCTTCCTCACCTTGGCAGATGCTGCTGGTACCTTGGCTCTGGCAGCTGGAGTTTTGGAGGAGGCCTTGCTGGGTGGGCCGTGCTCCTTGCCTTTGCTGCATGATGTCCCTTTCTTCACCTTGGCAGGTGGCGGAATTGTTTGGTCCTTCGCAGGGGTCTTTGGCACACTGGCTGGCCTGATGGGTGCCCCCTTTGAGCCTCTGGGAATTGCAGGTACCACATCGGACGCCGACTTGGTGGCTGAGGTGCTGGCCTGGGTGCTGGACACCCTGGCCCAAGGGGAAGGATGGGAGGGGAGGGGTAGGCAACAGGTCAATGTTTGCCAGGGCAAGTTTTTTAGACACTGGGTTGGGAAGATAGAGAGGGTCTAGGAGTGGAGGAAGAGGGAGTGGTTGTAGGAGGTGTCTGCTGAGTTTGGGTGCAGGTGCATGGGCTGGATGCTGTTGTGAGGTGGACGGCTGTTGGGTGGGTGGGTGCTTGCGTTTGTGTACTTTGGGAGGAGGGTTCACAGACACACTGGGAGAGGACACAGGGGACGTGTGCATAGTTGTGGGGGTGGTGACTGCCAGTGAGAGGTGAGTAGTGATGGGCGTGCTGGTGATGGAGGTAGTGGATGAGGATGTAGTGCATGCAGGTGTGAGTGGAGACGATACTGGGAGAGAGGTGGACGAGGAGGAGGAGGGGGACACAGTGGAGGCAGTGGATGTTGGTGTGTCTGCATGGGTATGGTGCTTGTGTGAGTGCTTGTAGGATGATGTGTGGTGCTTGTGTTTGCCTGAGCCACTTCTGTGTGTTGATTTGGGTGATTGCTGGTCTGAAGGTGTGCTTGGGATAGGCTAGGCTTGAGGGGATTGGGACTGGGTAGAGGAAGTTGGAGGGGGGGAGGAAAGACACAGGGACAATGGCTGCCATCAGTGCTGAGGCCAGAGCCTGAAATGCTCTCTGTTGGGCCGCCACGCCAGAGTGAGTGCCCTCCAGGTACGCATTTGTTTGTTGCAAATGCCCTGCTACAACCTGGATGGCATTCAGTAGGTTGACTGCCCAATAGAGAGGGATCTCAGGAGGTCAATTGCCTCCTCAGTGAGGGCAGCAGGGTTGACTGGGGCAGGGCCTGAGGTGCCTGGGGTGAAGGAGATGCCCTCCTTCCTGGGTGAGCGGGCACGGGAAACACGCTGAGAGGCTGCTGGAAGGGCGGTGCTGGTAGGAGGGATGGTGGCAGTACCAGTTGTTGGGGTGGGCACAGAGGTGTCTGCCACCGCCAGGGAGCTTCCATCGAAGGAGGAGTCGCTGTCTCTGGTCTCCTCTCCTGTCCCCGTCATGGTGCTCCCCTTGCCCTCCGTCCCACTGGTGCCATCTCTCTCTGTGGTTTCGGCCTCCAGGCCCATGTGGGATGCAGCTCCCTCCGTCGCTGGTGCCTCTGCTGCTCCGCCAGATTATGCTAATGCACATAAGGACAAGGTGACAAAACAAAAAGAGGGGGAAGAGACAGAGGAAACCCTTGGTCAATGCCAGCAACACCACTACCATTGGCGTACACAGCACATAGGGAGAAGCCCTATGCACTAGGCCATGCTGAACCATTTACTAAGACAGTCACCAGCCCATGGGGTACAATGCCTAACGCCATCATCTGCACACCAGAAACCCACAGGACCCTGCCCAGTAGTAGATGCCAACTTACACTATTGGGGTAGGAGTGCTCCAGAGCCCCCCCAACAAGGGACCTACCCCGCCAGATTGACCCTGGCCTAGGGGCACCCACAGCCCACATCCCCCACCCACGTACCTCCTAACGCACGCAAATTCAGGTTTCAGGTTCTGTACTCATCCCCCGTGGCTACTGTGATGCCTTCAAGCCCCCATCCAACCCCGATAGACCACCGACAGGATGCGGAACATCAGGGGGGTTATGGTGCGACGGGCACCCCCTTCTTCGTTGGGAGGTCAGCCCCAGCTGGGCCTCCACTGTGTTCTTTGCCCAGCGGCGCAGGTCCTCCCATCTCTTGCGGCAGTGGGTGCTCTGCCTGTCAAAGGCCCCCCGGGTCCGCACCTCCTTGGCGATGGCACGCCAAATACCCTTTTTCTGGTGGGTGCTGACCTAGAGGGAAGAGACAGCAGAAAAGGGAATTAGTCACCCTTCCGGACCATCAGACTCATTGCCCACCAGATCCCAGCCATGCCCCTGACGCACATACATTGACCACCTTACATGCTGCACTCTGGCCAGGACGCCTCTGCCCCCCCACTACATGTGGCTTACACACACAGCAATCCCTACATTCATGGCCCACGCATCATGCTCACAGTGTACTCACCTATTTGTCTGGAGGACATGTACTGGGAAGGACCCAATCCTCCAGTTTCTCCAACTCCTCTGCAGTGAAGGCAGGGGCCCTTTCCCCAGACACATGAGCCATGGTTGGTTCCAGACACAGGTCACAGCAACACTTGCAGTGTAGGTCCTCTCCTGTTGAAGGCCAGGTAGCAAGTGAGTGATTAGATAGAAAATGGTGGTGACGTCCGCGGCGGTGCGTACCGTCACGGCCAGCGTAAATCGCCATTGGCTCCTGGAACCCATAGGGCCCAATTATAACCAATGCTATTTTGCATGGCGGTCATCAACCGCCTACCGCGACGGTGCACCACACCAGCGCAATTACCTCATTTCCGCTTGTCCCTCCTCACAGGTCAGGCAGCCGCCATTTCAGGGGGGGCACAGGGCATGGCACCTAACTGCATCACAGCAGACATTGGCACATCAACTGACTTACGTGTTCACATACTGTTTCTGTAAAGTAAACAAATCATCATTGTTACAATAGATGTGTGAATATGACCCTCTGCTCACCGTTCTCTTCCATAGGCTTCAACCGCTGAGGCAGAATATGAGATGGTGGCATCCTCCGGTGTACAGACCCCTGGTGGACCTTGCGACAATAGAGGACAGACACATTATCATTACCTACAGACTTGATTGTGCCACAATCCAATAAATGTGTACCCAATTGGAACCAGACCTCAACAGTGGCCATGGCATCAGGGATGCCTCAGCCAATGTTCTCAAACGTGTTGACCAGAGTGTTGTCTCCCATGCTGAAGCACATGTGCAGCTACATCGTGTTCCCCCAGGTGGAAGATTAGGCCACAGTGAAGGCTGACTTTTATGCCCTTGGACATATCCCCAACATCATTGGTGCCATTGATGGTACACATGTGGCATTTGTCCCCCTCCAGAGAAATGAACAGGAATAGAAAAAGCTATCAGTCTCTGAATGTGCAGATGGTGTGTTTGGTGGACCAGTACATCTCACATGTGAATGCCAAATATCCTGGCTCTGTGCATGACACCTTTATATTGAGGAATATCAGCATCCCATATGTGATGGGCCCACTCCAGAGGCACCGGGTGTGGCCAATAGGTGAGCCCAAGGTCCCCACCCATATAAATTGGTGTATGGGTATGGGGTTGTCCCTAAGGGTGAGTGTGTGGCTAACAAGTATCCCTTGAAATACGCAGGTGACTCTGGTTACCCCAACCTCTCATGGCTACTGACCCCAGTGAGGAATGCCAGGACAAGGGCAGAGAATAGTTACAATGAGGCACATGGGTGTACAAGCAGGATTATAGAAAGGACCTTCGTCCTCCTGAAGGCCAGGTTCTGATGCCTCCATCTGACTGGTGGTTTCCTGTACTACTCACCCAAGAAGGTGTGCCAGATCATCGTTGCATGTTGCATGTTGCACAACCTGGCCTTGAGACGCCAGGTGTCTTTTCTGCAGGAGGATTTGCTTGGAGGTGGTCTTGTGGCAGCGGTGGAGCCTGTGGACAGTGAGGAAGAGGATGCAGAGGAAGAAGATGTGGACAACAGAACCAATATAAGTCTGTAGTACTTCCAGTGACACACAGGTAAGACACTGTAAGTTCACTTTACATTTCAGTTATCTGTTGGACATTGTACAAGGCAGCCTCTCTCCCTATGTCTATGGCCACTGAATGTACCCTTTGGAATCTCCATTTTCAGATCACTGTGCCCCACTCTGGCTCCTGCTATGTGTACTGCTCCCCACCAAAGGTCATCCTAAAGTATATTTCACTGTACATTTGAGTTGCAATGCTTTGATAATGTTGTACTAATACATTTGTGAATCATTTGACAGACTCCAGATTGGTATTTGTTCCAAGGGTGTTTATTTAGGTGCTCATAAGTAGAGGGGGATGTGCAAGGGGCTGGGCTGATGGTGTAGGAAAGTCCAGGGTAGAGTCCAGTCTCTTGGTATCATAGGTGCATTGTCCAATGGGGCATAGGAAGGGGAGTAATGGCATTTCAAGGTAGACAGGGTGACAGAGTGTGACAGAAGGGCGACAATCAGGAGAGTCTTATTTCCTGGCAGAGGTCTTGGCAATGTTCTCTGGCTTCTGCCTGGATCGCAGGAACCGTTTGTGGGGTGGTTCTTCTTCTGCAGGGGTGGGGTGCTGGTGGCCTGTTGGCCCTGTGATGGGGCCTCCTGTCCACTAGCGCCGGCGGAGGTGGAAGGCTGTTCCTCGGTTTGGCTAGTGTCAGGTGCCTGTTGTTGTGCCACTGCCCATGTCAGCCAGCACCCCTGCAATGGTGACCAGGATGGTGTATATTTTTGTTAGGTCATCCCTGATCCCCAGGTACTGTCCCTCCTGCAGCCGCTGGGTCTCCTGCAACTTGGCCAGTATCTGGCCCATGGTCTCCTGGGAATGTGGTATGCTCCCAGGATGTTGGAGAGTGCCTCGTGGAGAGTGGGTTCCCTGGGCCTGTCCTCCCCCTGTCGCATAGCAGTCCTCCCAGCTTCCCTGTTGTCCTGTGCCTCTGTCCCCTGAACCATGTGCCCACTGACAGTGACCCCAGGTCCCTGATCGTCCTGTGTTTGTGGGGTTGCCTGAGGTCCCTGTAATGGTGGACACACTGCTGATTGATGTGTCCTGGGGACAGTGGCATGGGCCCGCTGGGTGGGTGCTGTGCTGGTGTTTCCTGAGGGGGGAGGCTCTGTGGTGGGTTGGGACTGTGGCAGGGGAACCGACTGTCCAGAGGTTCTGGATGGGCCAGGTTTGTCATCCTGGTCTAGGTGTGCAGAGCTGCTGTCTTCACTGTGGGCCTCCTCAGGAGGGACTGGGTGTGGCTGGCACCTCCTCTCCGGTGACGTGGAATATGGGTCCTGTGGGGATGCAAATGCATTGTAATGTGTCTGCGTGTGCCATCTTGTGCATGGGTGTGTTTCCCTGTATGATTGTGATTTCCCTGTCAGCTTGGCCTTGTGTGAGTGGTGATTTTGTGGGCTCTGTGAGTCTCTCTACTGGGCATGCTGTGGTGATGGGTGTCCATGCATTGGTGTTGCATGCAGGGCTTGGTATTGGGATGGGTGGGTTGTGTTAGTGGGGTATATGTGAGGTGGTGGAGTGATGGGGGTGAGGGTGAGGGTAGGGGTAGGAGTTTGTGATGGCATGCAGGTAGGGTGGGGGGGATAAAGTAGTTAAGATTTGACTTACCAGAATCCAGTCCTCCTGCCACTCCTGCGAGGCCCTCAGGATGCATGATCGCCAAGACTTGCTCCTCCCATGTTGTTAGTTGTGGGGGAGGAGGTGGGGGTCCACTGACAGTCCTCTGTACTGCTACCTGGTGTCTTGCTACCATGGAACGCACCTTCCCCCATAGGTCGTTCCACCTCTTCCTGATGTCATCCCTGGTTCTTGGGTGCTGTCCCACGGCGTTGACCCTGTCCACGATTCTTCACCATAGCTCCATCTTCCTTGCAATGGACGTCTGCTGCACCTGTGATCCGAAGAGCTTTGGCTCTACCCGGATAATTTCCTCCACCATGACCCTTAGCTCCTCCTCAGAAAACCTGGGGAATCTTTGGGGTGCCATGGATGTGGTGCAAGTGATATGTGTGAGGATGGGTGGGGTGATGTGTGGGCTGATGTGTTGGGGTGTATGCTGTGATGTGCGTGAATGGCATATGGGTGATGGTTTCTGTGCCTCTGATTGAGTGGGTGCTCCTGGTTTGTCTCTCTCTGCTTGAGATCTATTTTTTATCTGTAAGGGGTTGTGGGTAATGTGGGTGTGTGTTTTATATTGGATTGGGTGTGTGAGTGTGGTGTGTGTATGTGTGTCAGGTGTGTGTAGTTTGAATTGTCCAATGTGGTGTAGTTTTGTAAGTGTGTGTATTTTGAGCACGGCAGTGTGTACCACCAATGGGTTACCGCGTTTGAAAGACCGCCACAGTGATTTGTGGGTCGTGATACTGTGGGCGTATTCCTGTTGGCGTAACAGTGTGGGTTTTGCTATCGCCAGTTTATCACTGACCTTTGGTGTGGCGGACTTGTGTGGGTGTCTGTATAGTGGCAGATTTCTCAGTGTGGGTCATAATACCCATAGCGGAATACCGCCATGGGCACGGTATGTTGGCAGCCTTCAGCACGGCAGTAGGCGGCATTTACTGCCACGGTTTTAATGAGGGCCCATAATGTCAAAAAGGATGCTCACAGCTCCATCCTGCATGTTCCACAGGTTCAGAGGACTCATCTCCACCTAGTCAGGTCAGCATACTATTTTTCTCCTGGGAGGCACTTCACATCTATTCGAATGGTTATTACTGGCTGGCAGAAGTGGATGGCAAATGCAAATGTATCCTCCAGGAACTTTAGGCAGGGAAAAGGTACATTTCTAAAAGTCACTTTTCCTTATTATTTATTAAAAATCCAACTTCACCATTTAATCTGATTTTTAATAACTACTAAAAATAGTTGTTTAGTTATGTTTCTAGCTAGTCCCATTCCTGAGATACTGTATTAGGATTTTTTTATCCGTACTCAGGTTTTCTACATAGGAGAGCCACGTGAAAAAATAGCTTTTGGGTGCTAGTCACTGCAAGGACATATTAAAAATAAGTTTCTACATGTCCTACTTTTAAATACCATGCACCCTACCTTACGAGCCAGAAACCATACATGGCGTGACATTACTTTTTAAAAGAGAGGTTTTAACCTGTCAAAGGGGTTTATTTTGACAGAGTGTACTTCAGTGTTTAAACTGCCGCAGTCAGGCTACAATGGTAGGCCTGAAGCAGTATTTTACATTGTCACTGTAGTGGATGGCATAATAGATGCTGCAGTTCACTAGTGACATTTAACTTAGAGGCCTTGGGTAAAGCTTGCACCATGTACTAGGGACGTATAAGAAAGGTAAATATAGCAACAAGAAGTATACTAATTGCATCATGTTGAGGTACATTACCACTGGTTAGCAAAAACATGGTCATTCCTACACATACATTTTCAAGATTTTGATAATGGCAACTTATAAGAAACTATCTTTATGTTTGTATGTAGATGTAAGCCGTGTCAAGTAAATACAAATGCACACTCGTCATTTTTGTAGATCATAGCACATTTCTTTAGTAATTCATAATCAAATGCTGAAATATTAGGGCACCAGTTTGTAAACAAAAAGTCATTCAATTTAGGTGTTCTTGTTGTTTTTTCTGAAAACAGGGAACATTAACATACTGCATGCAAAATTTCAAGAGATGTTCATCTTTCACCGCTTTATATACTATCATTCACTACTTTTCAGAAGCAGAGTTGACATTTGTAGATGCAGGGAGGTAAGAAGTAAATGACCTGGGTTAACTTGGCACTATCATTACAATGCTGCCACAATGTACTTGGAATTTCAGAAACCACTTTGCTTTTCTGTTATATACATAAGGACCCAGATTTACTGACATGTTGTGTTGTAGGTGCAACACATTTCTGGTGCAGCCATGACCCAAAATCTTTCTTTGATCACCTGAGAGTTCAAATGGACCAGGGCTTGACCTCGGACCTGGTGCTACGTGACTTATCAACCACTTTTGATATGGTCTTGCATGAAAAACTAATTCTCAGTTTATCTGAGATGAGAGTGGGGGGCCGGACTTTAGAGTGGCTGACATCATACCTGCTAAATTGTGCTCAGACAACCTAACTGGCACCTTTTGGTTTCACATTTAAGCTCCGAATCAGGGAGTACCCCAGAGATCCTCCCTAAGCCTGTCTCTTTTTTACTAGTATGTTTGCCTGGTAGACATGCTGGTCTATACAGACAACACACAAATGTTAATAACGTTTGACGATTCTGTCAGTCAAACACTGACCAACTTTCTTCACTGGAAGATAACAGTTGCTAATTGGCCAGAAGTATATTCACTGAAACTCAACTCAGACAAGACAGCAGTGTTTATGTAGTTGGCCCATAGGCTTTAAGCATTTTTCTGACTAAATTTTGGCCAATAAATCTTCACTGTCTCCTTTTCTAGTGGCCAAGGTTCATAGTTTGGGACTCCAGATTAATGCTGATCTCTTTGTAAATAGTCATGAGACGAATCTATAATTGGTTTGTTTCAACCAGATGAAGATTTTGTGTAAATTCCTACCTGCCAGCTTTGCTACCTCAAACAGGTCTACTGTTTCTATACTGTAACTCCCGCATCCTGGGTGCAGAAATAAATATGTTATTATGATTATAGGGTATCCAGAATACGGCAGCAAGGCTTACCCATCAATTGCCATGCAATTCTTCAGCCACTTAAGTTAGTTTTTTCCTTCGTGATGTGTGTTCCATCTTTGTGGGGCAGGATTGAACATTTTTTTCCAGGATGGATCTTTCAAATAATCCAAATTGGCTATTCCTTACCTTTTCTTTCTGCCCACCCACTATTTCTCCCATACAAGAGCAGATTTCTGACAATCTCCTGCCTATTCTGTTAGAAGAGGTGCAACTGTTGCTCTCCAAAGGTGCTATCCAGAGAACGCAGGACACGGAAAGAGGTGGGGTTGTTACTCTTGCTAATTCCCAAGAAGGACGGGGACCTCAGGCCTAGTTGGAACCTCCAAACCAAATCCTCCCTTCCCTCCAAAGGACAAATTCAAAACACTCATACTGGCCCAGATCCTGTCTGGTCTGGACCAGGGTGACTGAATGATGTCCTTGAACTTGCAGGATGCTTATCTTCATATACACGTCCTGCAGTCCCACAGATGTCATCTGTAGTTTAAGGTGGGCAAAGAGCACTTTCCATTTGCTGAGCCACATTTCAGCTTCACTAGCGTCTCTCGGTGTCCACAAAATCCACAATGGTGGTCGTAGTAAATCTTTGTAGGTCAGTGATATCAGTATTTCCATATCTTGTCACCTGACTCTTGAAAGTGGGCCTGCAATAGTCAGTCATGGACCACCTAAGTTCAACAGCAAATCTCTTCACATTGTTTGGATTCACTATCAACACGCCACCTGACTCCTTCACAGAGGCTTCCATTTATTGGAGAAATCCAGGACAGTGGATTTCAGGGCGTTCCCTCCACTGCAACAAGTCCTGGACATTAGGGCTATGATCATAATGTTTCAGGCTGAGTCCTGGATCAGGGTAGGAGAAACACTGAGGCTTCCTGGCCTCTTGGCCTCCTGCATCCTCCTAGTCAACTACACCAGGTGGCACTTGCATGCTCTGCAATGGAATCTGAACTCTCAGCTGGCCCATTACCCAGGAATTCAGGCAGATGTCATCTAGATCTCAGAATAGACACCTTGAGATTTGCAATGGTAGCTGCACAAAACCAGCTTCACATTAGTCTGCTGGAATTGAAGGCCATTCATCTGGCTCGTAGGCCTTCCTCCCGTCCATGAAGGGGAGGCTGTTGCAGGTTTTTACAGACAACACCAAAGACACTAAAATATTTTTGGGTGTATCAAGATAGAGCATTATATTGAAGCAAATGACTGGTAATATAACTTCCAACAACTGATTAACTCAATATGTGAAGCAGAGCAACCCGCCACTTTAAAGATTAGAGTGTATAAGGAAGGAAATTCAGACTGTGCATTCAATTTAGTCATATTACAGCTTGAGGTGGTGAAAAAAGGCCAGAAGGCTAACAAAGCCCTAGATCTAGACTTGGTCCCAGTAGATGTTTGCTAAGCAGATCCCAGTATTATGGCTCAAATTGTAGGTTAAGTCTGTAATGCTATACTATCATTAAATTGTATTCCTTTGTTTTGGCACCCAGCCATTATAGTTCCATTACACGGAAAAAGAATCCACCGGGATCCATCAATTATAGGCCAATTTCCAGAGTGTGGAAAAGCATAGCGCATGTGCTACTGAGCTACCTACAAGGGTGGATTGACACAAATTGCATCCTTGCAGATGCTCAAGCTGAATTTAGAAATGGGCTGAGGGCTCCTGAGCAGGATTTGATGGAGAAACCTAAGTTAGGGTACATTCAATGTGAGATTCTCTACAGAGAAAAGAAGCAGATTGTGCCAAGAAAATAACTTCAAAGTCAATTATTGCAATACTGTTATTATGCTGTTTTAGTAAGTCATCCTGCTAACTGCCAAATTGAAGAGCTGATAGCAAATTCCTTCCGGTGGCCATGCATGAGAAAGACTATCCAAGAGAACATAGTAACCTGTGTTACTTTAGATGCTAACAATTTCTGTGGATAACCTGCAGGTCTTTTGACACCATTTGTTCACTCATTACTAACCATGTTTGACCACATCAATGGATTTTATAGTTGACATACCTGCCTCAAACACATATACAGCATTATGGTTTGTTATTGACTCTTTAACTTGATGGGACATTTTATTTCTTTGAAATCAGTTCTGACAGCTCATTCATTGGCAAAACAATTAATGCAGCAGATACCTCACCCGCACTGCACACCTGCTGTTATTTTTGTCCGACTGAGGCATGAAGCTTACTTATAAATTCTGGTCTGCTTTAATATACTTCTTTGAGTGAACTTAAGTAAATCAAGCAATTTATCATCCACAGTCTAATGGCCTGACAGAAAGAGTAAACTGTGTAACAGAGCAACATCTCTGATATTTTCTAATAGATACCAGAATAATTGGTATAGGCGAATTCCATATGCCAAATTTATGTTTCACAATTCACTACATTGTTTTTTTAAATCATCACAGTTTAATTTCTCTTATGAATTCACACTCAGATGCCATTCACTCATGAATCAGTGAACTCGGTACCCTTGATCAAAGCCCTTGTTTTATCAGTTCATGAAGAGAATATCTTACAAAATTGAAATGAGGCAAGATAGCCTATAAATATCATGCTGACCATCATCATCGATGTGGTCCAGTTCATAAAGTGAGAGATTCTGTTTGGTTCATCACCCTTCATCTGCGTCTTCCAGAATACCATGTTCATTCAAAGCTAGATTTGCCAACTCCCTTTACAGTTTCCCAATCAAGCAATCCAGTTGCTGTGCATCTCTTCTTATCCACTCGTTGGCATATATATCTGGTTTTCAATGACTCGCTGCTAAAGTCCTCTCCTTCCCTTCCACTGTGAACTACTCTGCCACCTGCACCAGGAGCTGATAGTGAGAAATCGGAATATAAAGTCTATTCAATCCTCAATTCTTGTAGAGGGGATTGAAAGTGTCATTATCTCATAGTCTGGGAGAGGTATTAGGCATGAATTCATGGGAGGCTCCTTCATTTGTTAATGCCCTTTGTCTAGTCAAGGCCTTCCATTGTAGATTTCTCACCAAACAAGAAGGAGTTTCTGAGGGTGCAGATACTGTCATGACTCACCCGAAACAGGCTTTAAAGTTTGCAATTCAGACTCCATTGGTTTGCAGGTATATGGGAGAATCAGGGGTACATCACGGAACAGAAAAGGGACATGCTGTGTATAGATTCCAGGGAGATGGAGATTTGGGAGTCATACATGCAAGTATTGGCTTCCCAACGGCACCAAGATAACAGTGTGTGTATGAGGGCCAAACCTATCTTGATGACAACCAGGCTGCTCTTCCAGATTATAGTAAGCAGAACAGTATATAAGGGCTGCACTTAAAGATAGACTTCTCCTGGCAACTGTGTGTGTTGGTGGCTTTCCTCCCATTTGCATCTTTTTGCGTTCTTTCAGTCCTCCGGGCGGTTCCCCTTAGGCATGGTGTTGCTGACTGGCTGGATTTATTCCGGCATGACTGGTATTTTAATGTCCCTTCCTGAACAAAAATAATAAAGTCACCAAAATAAACTATTTTTTCACCTTATTGGAACATTATTTGAATGGTAAATGTAAGAAGAAGAGAAGACACTTCAAATGTGTTCAGCAGCTTCCATAATGAACCCTTATTGATAGTTAAAGTAAACACTGACAGAAAGGTCATGTTACAAATGAATACAGACAGTTTCTTATAACGTTATAGTTATGAATCATGTCAGGGGCTTTATAGAATATTAAAACGTGAATAATTGGAGGGATTTTTTCTCTTGAAAAAGTGCCAACTGTTTCATCCTGGAATTATTGTATTTGCCCTGTTGGCAAATCTGCCTCACAGCCTCTTGGCGGTGAGTTGAGCTGCAACTGTCTTCATGTTTAACTTAACAGTTTATCTGGACTGCTTATAGTTCTGAAACCTAATTTGAGACTGACTGTGCAACATCTCTCAATTACATGTGGTGATAAGGGACCCAGTATTTATTGTACTCCAGGCTTTCTCCCTGCTTGAGGTTATAAAAGGGGATGGAGAATCTTCGGCTCCGGGGAGGTTTGGGCCTCACACTTAAGGTTGTGACACACTCCATGGGAGCACAAGTGTGTTCTTGCTCTTTGCTTCATATGCAGCTTTCCCTCCGTTGCTGCCCCCCATTGTACATCAGAATTGCTACAAATTGCACTTCTGCTATTTCTAAGCCCTGTAAATTGCAGTTGTTATTAAGTACTCAATGTACTGATCTCTTAAGAACGCAAAGGTGAGCTGGTGAACAGCCGATTAACTGAGCCATACTGCTGGCTTCATCTAATGTGTGAGGCTCGGGTAAAAGCTATAGATTATGACTCTCACACAACAAGGGGAGCTTTATCAATAGTTGTGGAAGTACAGTGCCTTTTCGCCAATACAGGAATGTAAGGAGCGGCAGCTGGGTCGCCACACATTGGTAACTGAAGATATTTATGCCTGAAGTCTTCATCAGTTGGTACCTGGCGTACGGAGACTCTGTGTACCAATGACAAGTGACACAGAGCGTCTGCTTTTGGAAGAGGGATGAACAAAAGAATGAACTACTCTACTTTTAAAGAACAAGGGCCTGATTTGCTAAGTGTTTTCGAGGTTGTATGCTTGACGCAAACTCGAGCAAAAAGCAGAGCCAATGAACTTTCATACATGAGATGTCATTTATGCTCTGAAAGTTGACGTCGATGTTGCAACAAACCACTTTGCATCGCAGATTGAAAAAAAACACGATCATTTATGTAAAGTAATAGGTTGGGACAGCAAAACATCACTACGATTCCATGTAAAGCCAAATCTTCTAGACTCATCTGATCTGACTTTATGAGAAATCCAAGCTCTAATTGAAAAGCGGTGGAAACAAGACACAAGCAAATTATTTCGCAGCATTCTTTTTGCGTAACATGCAATTTCCGAAAAATTACATATTTTAATGAACTTATCCTTGACCGGTAGTCATCGCTAATAAAAAGGTAGTCAAGGCTATATCTGGACTATAAACGCTTGTATAAACTTAGCGTCACACAAAAGTAAAAAGTTTTGCACAAGTGCAACTGCTGGCATTATTCGCCCATGATTCTCTGTAAAGATTATGTGAAGCACATTTTTGAAATTCCCACAATGGAGTCCTGCACATTACTTGCAGCACAACACGATTTCAGTAAATCTGGGAGAGCGCCGACATTCTCATGCAGGAGGTTCCGAGGGCGATCAAGGTAACCTAAAATAAGAGAGAACAACTAAATCAGGCAATATTGCCAACGTGGCTCCAAATGTCAAAGACCAGAATACACGGAACGAGATACAAAAAGTGGTGCAGAAAAACACAAATTTCCCAGCTACCACAGGAGGTTCAACAGAGACCTCCGAAGGGCAACAGTTCAGTAGAAGAGCAAAGAACAATGGCATCTGTACTTCCTAAATGCCTGAGGCTACTAGAGCCTGCCACTTTAGCAGCCACGATTCCCTAGCAGGCCAGAGTAATCCCAGAGTGTCATCCCCAGTCACCTTCCAGCCATGGGATCATGTCACCTCAATCAGCACATTCGGAGAAGGGGGCCATCCTGTCCCCTCAGGTGCTGAGTAAGAACACAAGGACTAGTGGGCCGAGTTGGCCGGATAGGTAGCTGCCAACTCCAAGAGGGCTTCATCTGCACCACCAGAGCTTTATGTACTGTTCTACAACTTTGGCTCCCAACAGAGGCTCATGCACCTCAATTAGGAGCCCACAGGAGCTCCCAGGCTCCAGACTATGTGCTTGGGCCGGCGACCCAGTGGAGAAAGCTGTTAAGCATGAAGTTGATACATAGGTCTTCGGGTTCTAAGACAACAGAAAGGAGGGTAACAAAGGATGCTCCTTCTCCTATCCTAGCCTCTGACACTCTCGTTGTAGCATTGCATCACCTCAACAGTGTGCCATGTATGAAGATTCCAGATACTATTCCTGCTCAGATTCTCCTTCTAGCAACTTTAGCAGAGGTTGGTCTCTTCAACTCACCATATAATAAAATGCAGGTGGTTTTTCAGAATGACTCAAAAAATGGTGTAAAATCCGGTATTCTAATTATTGTGCATATATACATCTCACATACCTGTGCATTTATGTATCCTACAAATATGTTACTCTTTTTTAGATGTTATATATTCTTGCAGTTCCATAAAATATGAATCTTCATTTCTCTTTGCACATTATCGTTGTGATTTACTCACAACCACCTATACAAACATACAGATTGTATAAAATGTCAAGTTATCTATCTTTGGGCCTAGCCGGAAATGATAAAACATTTATTTTCTTAACTTTGTATTCTCATATGTGAGAAAGAAAGTTTGTATTTTTCTATTCAAAACTATAAATATTATTTACAAATATATAAAAACTTGAACAAACAAAAACTGTCATTCTTATTGGTGAATAATGTAGGGTGGATACATTAAAGTAAACGTCCAATTGAAATCATAATAAAGGTTTAATTTTCGGCTTTTGATGCCAACTTGATGACTCCAAATGTCACCCTTGCCAACGTTCCTCCTCAAAGAGGCTCATGTCATTCCATGAGTAGATGTTGCCACAGGCACCTCAAGCCCACCAATTAAGGATGGGGTTTGGGATGGGAGCGCCTTTTGAAGCTTTTTTTTTGTTCTCAGGCGATGGGTGTGAGGGTGTTTTTGGTTTGGACTTGGCTGAGGGTGTGGTTGTGGATGGGTGTGTGGGTGAGGTTGAGGTACTGGAGTGTGAGTGGTTGTGGTTTGGGTTTGATACTTGGAATTTGGTGAAGGTTTTGAAGGGGGTGTGTTTTTGGGTGAGGATGTTGTTTTTTTGTTGATGCTTGGCTGAGGGTGTGGCTACATGTGTTGTATGTGGGTGTTTGAGTGAGGGTGAGGTGCTGGGTTCTGGGGTGGTGGTGGTTGTTTGTGGGAGTGGGATGTCTATGTGTAAGGGTGTGGGTTTGGGTGGTTGTTTGGATGAAGACGAGGTGGTGGGTTGTGTGGTGGTGGTGGGGATTGGAGGTCGTTGCATGTCTGGGTGAGGGTGTGAGTTTGGGTGATTGGGTGACAGTGTGGGTTTGAGTGGTGGTTTAGGTGAGGTGGTGGGTTGAGTGGTGATGGTGGGGGCTAGTGGTGTTTGCATGTCTACGGAGAAGGTGTGGGTGCCTGTGTAGTGTTGGTGTCTGTGGTTGCAGTTGATGTGTTTGTGGTTGTGTGTGTGTGAGTGTGTTTTTTTTGTGTTTGTGTGTGTGTGTTTTGGTTTGTGCTTGTATGTGTGGGTCTTTGAGTTTGTGTTTTAGTGACAGCGTGAGTGTGTCTGGTGGTCTTGGTTCTGGGGTACAAGTTGGGTAGGTAGTGTAGGGTGATGTGAGATTGTGGTGGGTTGGTGGGTGATGGGAGCTGAAGGGAACAAGGAGGGAGATACAGGTGGTGGTAGGTGGAAGCAGCACTGTCAGAGGAGATTCTGCTCTGCCGCAAGCCTCTTTGTATGGCAGACACTGCAGAGTAAATGCCATCCAGGTATGCAACTATCTTTGTGAGCTTCTGGCTGATTGCCTGAATGGCACGCAAACAATGTGGTCTGCCCAACACAGAGGCTGCACAAAAGATCCACAGCCACCTGAGAGACAGCTGCTGGGTGGAGAGGGGCAGGAGCTGAGGTGTATGGGGCAAAGGAGACCCCAGCCCTTTTAAGGGATGGGTGTTGGCATATACTGGGAGAAACAGGAGGAAGGGTGGAGATGGCTCTGGTGGTGATGGTTGAGGTTGAGTCTCCTGTAGGTTGCAATAGGTCCACCGTTACTTGGCGCTGGTCCAGTGTGGAGGCCTCTGAATCTGAAGACTTGGCCTCTTGACCAGTGCCTTCACCCTCCATGCCTCTGGGTTCTTCAGTGTCTGTTGTCACACCTTCCAATTTTCAACTGCCTTCCTAGTCCGCAGCATCCTGGCCAACCCCACTTTCGCTTGTGCAGGATCGTGCTTAAGAAAGAAAGAAGAAAATTATTTATTATTGTTGTCATTTGGATATTTGGGGTCTCTACTTCCTTTGTTTTACACATATATAGCTTTTGCTGTAATTTTGTTTGTAATACCTTTTGTCATCTTGCCAAGGCATTTTTACTGATACTTTTTTCATTTTGTTAGGTGGTATTTCAATGCTCTTTGTGAAGGAGTCCAAAGTCATCATCACTTACATTGTAAGGAAGTTTAAATGTTTAAATATTGTCATTGTTCTTGTTGCTGGCCCATGTTAAACCAACACAGACATCACTTTTGTTTTAACACATTCCTTCTTTTATGCAAGGTCTTACACCTGACACCATTTGCATGGGTAATCCCTCAGATTTTGCATTCTGAACCCCATTTTTTTCTGAACACATTTTTCTTGGCATTAGGACTTTGGCTACTTTATCCCTGCTCAGCATGGTAACATTTGGATGTGTATGATTGGCACATGTAATTTACTTACAAGTCGCTAGTATATGGTACTGTCTGTACCCAGGGCCTTTAAATTAAATGACTACTTGTGGGCCTAGTCACTTCTTGTGGCACACACTACAGTAGCCCATTAAAACATGCATCCATTACTTACCGGTAATGGCATTACTCCCTCGCCTCCCTTTAAAGACCAATGAGGCTCCTTGCCTCCCCTTGACCCCTCCCTTCCCCTTTAAAAAGTCCCCCCACCCTAACTCCTCATTTACAGAAACAAGCCCAAAACAGCAACTCAGGCATCCCATACCGGGAGGGCGGGAAGGAACGGAAAGGAAGGCGAGGGAGTAGGACCAGGAGTAATGCCATTACCGGTAAATAATGGACACATTACCTACCGTCCCTCCCTCGCCTTCCTTTAAAGACCATTGAGATGTAGCAAGAGAAAAACAGGTGACGGAAACTGAGTTGCAACATGAAACAAATTTAATCACAACAAATCAGGACACCAGAAAGGAACACCCCTATTACATCATAGAGGACAATACATGGTGACCCAGAACCGACTCCAAACACCCCAATTCTACAATTCTGTAATGACGAACAAAGGTGGAGGGAGAGGCCCAAGTAGCGGCCCTACAAATTTCCACCACAGATGCACCCTGCAACTCAGCTACCGTAGCAGCCATACACGAGTAGAACGCCCCTGAATGCTTGGAGAAGGCACAGACCCCTTCAAAGAATAGACCAGCAAAACCATTGAGCGGACCCAGCGACTCAAAGAAGCAGTGGACGGGTTCTCCCACTTCCGAGCCGGCCCAAAATTAACAAACAATGAATCACGCTTCCGGAAAGGAGCACCCACCTTCAGGTACTCCAACAAGGGCCGACGCACATCTAAGGAATGCAACCGGACCTCCTCATCTGAGGAAGGGTCAGGGCAAAAAGCAGGGTGAATAACCTCCTGACGAGCATGGAAAGCCAAATTCACATTCGGAACAAAAGAGGGAACAGACACAAGAACAATCCGATCTGGAAAAACCTTGCAAAAAGGAAAAGTGCAGGCCAATGCCCCCAACTCCCTCAAACGCCAGGCCGAAGTGATGGCAACCAGAAAAGAAGTCTTCAGCGTCAGATGACGCAAATCACAGGTCTCCAGAGACTCAAAAAGAGGGCCTGACAAGACCTCCAACACCAACGAAAGATTCCAGGCAGGAAAAGAACACACCAGACGAGGAAACAAGTTCAGAAGGCGCTGAAAAAATGTAGGCATCAGATGTCCCTCATCAGACAGATTATGCTAAGGACCCCTAAAAGCCTTAATAGCTGCCCACTGCACCCACAGAGTAGCAACAGACAAACCCAAGAGAGCCCCATCCTGCAAAAACTGCTTTACCACAAACAGAGAGGCCACCATAGGAACCACCTGGTGATGCAAACACCAAGCCGAAAATACCTTCCACTGATGACCATAGGAAAGCAATGTGGTACGACGTCTGGAGGCTAGCAAAGTCACAGTCAAAGGATCAGGAACTCCCAACCCCGTCAACCCCCGCCGTTCAACTTCCAAGCCGTCAAATGCAACCTCCGCAACAACCCTCGGGAGAGGCAAGGAAACGTTAGAGAATAGGGATGGGGAGGAAGAGTCCACTCCTGACCGGAGGCCAGCAACCAAAGCAATGGAAAACAATTCACCCATGGTCAATGAGAGCGATCAAAATAATTCTCATCCCCAGCAGACGGGCCCTCACCAGAAAGGCACGGAGCAACTGAAAAGGGGGAAATGCATAAAGAAGACCCTGTGGCCAAGGACACAACATCCCGTCCACCGCCCAAGCCTGAGGGCACCGAAACCGGGAGCAAACGTGCATCACCTTTGCATTCTGTGGGGAGGCAAACAAATCCAGCATAGGACGACCCCACATCCTTACCAGACGACAGAACAGAGACAACCGGAGGGAAAAAACCTGGGTGGAAGGAATGACCCTGCTCAACAGATCCGCCCGAACATTGACCACTCCTTGAATGTACGTGGCCTGAAGAGACAGAACCCAGCCCTGAGCCCAAATGAAAATGTCCTTTGCAATCTGAAACAGAGACCGAGACCGGGTCTCACCCTGCCTGGTGATGTAGGACTTGGTGACCAAGTTGTCTGTCCGGGAAAGCACAGCCTTGCCCCACAGGAGCACCTGAAAATGCACTACAGCAAGAAGAACCGCCTTCAATTCCCTCCAATTCAAGGACCTGACTGACTCCTGGAGAGACCAAAACCCCTGGACCTGCTCCTACCCCATCCACGTGCCTCATCTGTAGAGACTGGCATCGGTCATCACCGCTACAGGCACCCCCAACCGAAGATGAGCTGGCACCAGCCAACAACCCAACTCCCTGCAAATGAACCCTTACACAGGAATCCTCGTCTGAAGATCACACGGATCCGGAGACCAACGAGAGAGAAACCAGTTGACCAGGTAAAGAAGATGAAACCTTGCCCAAGGCACCAGAAAAAATATTGAAGTCAAGTGACCCTGTAGGCGCAACCACTGAAGAGCCCTGGGAGTCCCCTGTGAAAAAACAGCAATCACCTGTGCACGGAGGCCCAGCAGCCGCCTCTCCGACACAATCATCAACCCCTGCAGAGTGAAAAACTGGGCCCCGATGAACACCAGGTCCTGGGAAGGAACCAAATCTGACTTCCCCAAATTTACCAAAAACCCATGACTCTGTAGGACCAGCAAAACCATTGACACATGAACCCCCAACTGTTCCCTGCTGAGAGCCTGATTTAAAACATCATCCAAATATGGATGGACAAACGTCCCCTCTGAATGGAGAAGAGCCACCAGGGGAGTCAGCACCTTGGTGAAAAGTCTGGGCGAGGACTTGAGGCCAAATGGAAAAACACAGAACTGAAAATGTTCCTGGCCTATTGCAAAGCGGAGGAACCTCTGAGAGGACAGGGCGACAGGGCCATGCAGGTAAGCATCCTGCAGATCCAGAGACCCCAGGAAATCCCCTGGGATGATCAGAGGAAAAATCACCTGAATGGACAACATCTGGAAGTGCACAGTCTTGATCCAGGAATTCACTCACTGTAGATTCAGGACTGGATGAAAAAACCCCAATACCTTCTGAACAAGGAACAAGGAACAAGAGGGAATAAGCACCCTAGCCCCAATCCCCTACAAGAACCCGGGAGATGGCCCCTTTCAACAGTAAGTCTCAGACACCCTCCAGCAAAGCTGCCCTCTTGGTACCTTCCGCAGGCAAGGGATTCAGACGAAGCTCCGCATCTGGAGGAACCAGATCAAAGTTGATTGTGTAGCCATTCTCCACAATGTCCAGCACCCAGCGATCAGGAACATCCCGCTGCCAAATGGGAAGAAAGTGTCTCAGCTGACCCCCAACCGCCCAACATCCAGTCCCACAGTGATTGTCAGGAACCTTTCTTGGGGCCACCACGAACAGAAGGACCAGACTTCTTAGGAGAAAACCAGGGCTGAAAACGATGTTTCCTGGAAGAAAAAAACGTGGAATCAAATTTGGGAGAAGGTCGAGAATGCTTCTGCCAACCTTTACCTGATGAGGAACCACCCTTAAAGGTAAGGCGTGCTTCCTTACCTTAAAAGCCTTAGAAATCCTGGAAGGCAATTGATCCCCAAACAGTGCCTGACCTTCAAAAGGAAGCCGGGGGAGAGCAGCTTTATCTCCCGGATCAGCTTTCCGCAGACGCAACCAGAGAAACCTCTGGGCCCCTATCAATGCCCCAGATGTCAAAGCCGAAGTGCAGACCACACCAGAAGACATGTCAGCCAGTAACCTGGCCTGCTGCTCCATAACCGCCAGCAGCTCTGAACATTAAGATCCCTCCTGTACAGCAACCGCAAGTCTGTCAAAGTCCTGAACCAAAGATTGTGCAGAATACGCAGAGAAAATCCCAGCTCTGAGCCCCAAATTTTCAGCAGCAAAGGCCCTCTACAGACCCAAATCCAATTTCCTGTCAGTGGCATCAGCAGGAACACAGTCCTCTGGATTGACCGCAGTTTTGCCCATCAAAGTAGCGAAAATGGAATCCAGCTTAACGGAAGGAGGCAACACCTCCTCCCCCTCCAGCAAGTACAACTTCCGAAGAAAACGAGGAACCTGGGCCTTGTCCACCTCCTTCTACTCATGGAAAACCAAATTCTTAACTGGACCCTGGAAAGGCAAGTGGGAGCCAGCCCCAGGAGGGTGAAAAACAGGAAAACCCAAATTGTCACAAACATGAGCCAGAACATCCCACATCCCCTCCCTGGAGACATACTTCTCACCAGAAGACGTAGAAGGAGCGTCATCATCCGAGGAAGAGGACTCCTCTGCCGCCACCAGGGCCGAGAGGCAGAAGGACATCCAGGGCAGGGCACCACAGCCTGAAGAGCCTTGGACACAGCCACCTCAATCATGTCCTTAACCTCCTCTCTAGACATGAGAGGGGCAGGAATCCCCAGCGCAACCTGGCGCCCACCAGGCGGCTGAACAGGAACCTCAACAGCCTCCCCCTCCGAGAAGGAAGAAGAAACAATCTGGCGTCTCTCACCAGGTTTCTGCATCGACATGACCAAATAACCAATGCCTTGCCAAACAGCAGCCAACTAAATAGGGGAAAGAAACCCCACCCCATCAGCAAATAAAAAACGCAGCACAGTCCCATCACTAATCAATGAAAATGAAGAAAAAACGTGGGCTGAAGCAGCCCCCCCTACCTGGACAGAGAAGCGGAACGCGATGTGAAGATGCAGAAGCGCAGTCCCAGCCACCAGAGAGCCAACCCACTCCATCAGCCGACCAGGAAGCAGCCTCTGGCAAGGCAGCCCAGCACACCTTGAGGAAGAAGCTCCAGCTGGGATCCCACTGCGAGGAGCTCACCTGTCGAGAGGAAACACAATGCCCCTCCAGACTCCACCGTGGAGGAGAAAGAGAAGGTAAGTCTAGTGGGCTAAACAAAAAAAAAATGAGGAGTTGGGGGGACATTTTAAAGGGGAAGGGAGGGGTCTAGGGGAGGCAGGGAGCCTCATTGGTCTTTGAAGGAAGGCAAGGGAGGGACGGGAGGTAATGTCTCAAGCCTGGCATTTTGCAGCCTATAGTGTAGTTTTAAACTGCCATTTCAGATTTGCAAGTAAACCCACCTACCAAGCCTAAACATACCTTTTTGATGCTTATAATCCACCCCTGTAGTAAGGCCTAACAAATAATAAGAGCTAACATAAATGTGGTAGATGCCAGTAAAATACATCTTCCACTCAAATGTAATTGTAAATTAAAAGCCTCTGAAATTGTAAAGTCTGTTTTTAAGTTGCAATTTTAAAAAGGCCACTTTTAGAAAGTTTGTATTATTCTACTTAAAGGTTTCTAAGGCCTTCCTGGGAGTTTCCAGCTGCACCTGGAAGTGAATTGCTCCTCTCGTGGGTTTTGTGTATTTCAGCCAGACAGAGGGCAAAAAGGCTCAATGTTGGACACATTGGGCTATCCTGCCAGGGTGAGTGGGGAGGGTTTGTGGGGAGTCCCATTTAAACTTCAGAGGATTTTTCTCCCCTCACACACAAAGAAACCTGACACCGGATCTGCCCTGGGTGTTGTCTCCCTAGAGAGGATGGAGCCGCCTGGACCAGGAAGGAGAGTGGTACTAACCAGAACTTGTGTGCGGCCTGACGACCACCACAGGCTGCCAGAGGACTTAACAGATGACACTCTGAGAGACTTTTCAGAACACTACTGGACTTGTGAAGACCAGAAGAAGGACGGCCCTGCTGGTCTGCCAGGAAGAATGGAACTGCTACCCTTCTTCTCCAGGATCCCCAGAAATGACTCAAAAGGTCAGTTGCTGTCCTTCTTTGAGAGCTAAAGGAATTCAACAAATCTTCAGGGGCACAAACTTCTTCAAACTTCTATAAACATTTCAATATTTTTTAGTTACTTTGGCTACTTAAATCCTGTCCTGCAACCTACCGTGGTCCCTTCCATGGCCTGTGTTGTGGTGAGTCTTAGCTCCCTAAGGCGTGCCACTGAGGTCTGAGACTCTTGGTGAGGTGCTAAAGTGTGCTTCTCAGCCCATTTTGATGAAGCACATTCAGATGGACCTGCCTTAGGTCTAGAGCTTGCCCCCCACGGCCGCAGCACCACCCTGCTGTCTCCTGCCCCTGACCCCCGCCCACGCTGCTGTTAGCGTGTTTGAGGCCCTCCTCCACCCACAGGCATCCTCCTGCGCCTCATCCCTGGTGTCTAGTGGGCTCTTGTAAGCTTCACTTGACCCGTGTGCCGCTTTTCGCCATCCTGTAAGTTGTTTTTCTAATTTCAGCGCCTTGCCCCCTTGCGCGTCTGCCCCCGTTGTGCTCCTTCTGATTGTGCCGCTTTTCGCCGTCCTATAAGTGTTTTTTTCCAATTTTCAGCGCCTTGCCTCCTTGCGCTTCTGCCCCCGTTGTGCCCCTCTGATTGCTGTACCCCGATTGTAACTGGTGCCATAATTGTATTTTGTGCCTGTTTTTAAACTTTTTCCTTACTGTTTTGTGCCTTTTTCCCTGTTTTTTTCGCCCCTTGGGCGCTCCCCCTTGCTGATCTCCCCTTGCCGCTGCCTCCCTGCGGCCCCGCGCCCCTCGCACCCCCATTCGCCGCTCCCTCCCGCCTCCCGCCTCCCAGCTGCTCCTCCCTCCCTTCTTAATGGCTGGCGCTGCGCTTCGCGAGTAAGCGACCTCTGACCTGCCTTAGGTCTAGAGCTCGCCCCCCACGGCTGCAGCACCACCCTGCTGTCTGACCCCCGCCCACACTGCTGTTAGCGTGTTTGAGGCCCTCCTCCACCCGCAGGCATCCTCCTGTGCCTCATCCCTCGTGTCTAGTGAGCTCTTGTAAGCTTCACTTGACCCGTGTGCCGCTTTTCGCCGTCCTGTAAGTTGTTTTTCTAATTTCAGCGCCTTGCCCCCTTGCGCGTCTGCCCCCGTTGTGCCCCTTCTGATTGTGCCGCTTTTCGCCGTCCTATAAGTGTTTTTTTTCCAATTTACAGCACCTTGCCTCCTTGCGCTTCTGCCCCCGTTGTGCCCCTCTGATTGCTGTACCCCGATTGTAACTGGTGCCATAATTGTATTTTGTGCCTGTTTTAAAACTTTTTCCTTACCGTTTTGTGCCTTTTTCCCTGTTTTTTTTGCCCTTTTTGGCGCTCGCCTTTGCTGATCTCCCCTTGCCGCTGCCTCCCTGCGGCCCGCCCCCCTCGCGCCCCCATTCGCCGCTCCCTCCCGCCTCCCAGCTGCTCCTCCTTCCCCCCTCCCTTCTTAATGGCTGGCGCTGCGCGTCGCGAGTGAGCGACCTCTGACCTGCATTAGGTCTAGAGCTCGCCCCCCACGGCCGCAGCACCACCCTGCTGTCTCCTGCCTCTGACCCCCACCCACGCTGCTGTTAGCGTGTCCGAGGCCCTCCTCCACCTGCAGGCATCCTCCTGCGCCTCATC
Source organism: Pleurodeles waltl (assembly GCF_031143425.1). Lineage (NCBI taxonomy): Eukaryota > Metazoa > Chordata > Amphibia > Caudata > Salamandridae > Pleurodeles > Pleurodeles waltl. The sequence continues at coordinate 270,555,323 of NC_090451.1, read as the reverse complement.
CCTGGTGTCTAGTGGGCTCTTGTAAGCTTCACTTGACCCGTGTGCCGCTTTTCGCCGTCCTGTAAGTTGTTTTTCTAATTTCAGCGCCTTGCCCCCTTGCGCGTCTGCCCCCGTTGTGCCCCTTCTGATTTGCCGCTTTTCGCCGTCCTATAAGTGTTTTTTTCCAATTTTCAGCGCCTTGCCTCCTTGCGCTTCTGCCCCCGTTGTGCCCCTCAGATGATTGCTGCACCCCGATTGTAACTGGTGCCATAATTGTATTTTGTGCCTGTTTTTACACTTTTTTCTTACTGTTTTGTGCCTTTTTCCCTGTTTTTTTTGCCCCTTGGGCGCTCCCCCTTGCTGATCTCCCCTTGCCGCTGCCTCCCTGCGGCCCGCCCCCCTCGCGCCCCCATTCGCCGCTCCCTCCCGCCTCCCAGCTGCTCCTCCCTCCCCCCTCCCTTCTTAATGGCTGGCGCTGCGCGTCTCAAGTGAGCGACCTCTGACCTGCCTTAGGTCTAGAGCTCGCCCCCCACGGCCGCAGCACCACCCTGCTGTCTCCTGCCCCTGACCCCCGCCCACGCTGCTGTTAGCGTGTTCGAGGCCCTCCTCCACCCGCAGGCATCCTCCTGCGCCTCATCCCTGGTGTCTAGTGGGCTCTTGTAAGCTTCACTTGACCCGTGTGCCGCTTTTCGCCGTCCTGTAAGTTGGTTTTCTAATTTCAGCGCCTTGCCCCCTTGCACGTCTGCCCCCGTTGTGCCCCTTCTGATTGTGCCACTTTTCGCCGTCCTATAAGTGTTTTTTTCCAATTTTCAGCGCCTTGCCTCCTTGCGCTTCTGCCCCCGTTGAGCCCCTCTGATTGCTGTACCCCGATTGTAACTTGTGCCATAATTGTATTTTGTGCCTGTTTTTAAACTTTTTCCTTACTGTTTTGTGCCTTTTTCCCTGGTTTTTTTCACCCCTTGGGTGCTCCCCCTTGCTGATCTCCCCTTGCCGCTGCCTCCCTGCGGCCTGCCCCCCTCACGCCCCCATTCACCGCTCCCTCCCGCCTCCCAGCTGCTCCCCCCTCCCTTCTTAATGGGTGGCGGTGCGCGTCCGCGCGCGCCAGAGGCATGCCCGTCTGCGCCCGTCCGCGCCTGGACCGCGCCCAGCGCCACCCCCCCTGGTCCGCACGCCCCCCGCGCCCCCAGGCTCCGCTACTCGGCCAGCGAACTCCTCGCCCTCAACCCTGGCTCCTCCACAGAATGCTTCCAGGCCACCCCGAAGGACCTTTTTCCTGCCGCACCTGCAACTTCCCCTGCAACAGAACAACGAAGCCAGCAACAACCAACTCAAACCACCTGCACTGCATCCTCCTCAACACACGCTCCGCACGAAAGCACGCCATTGAGCTCTGGGACCTGCTCGACAGCGCCACCCCAGACGTAGCCTTCCTAACCGAAACCTGGTGGAACGACTCCTCGGCCCCAGACATCACCATCGCCATCCCTGACGGCTACAAGATCACCAGAAGAGATCGCACCAACGGAATCGGCAGAGGAATAGCCATCGCCCACAAATCTACCCTCAAGATCCACACCCACACGGTCGACACCCTCAAGACAGCCGAACACCTCCACTTCCAGATTCACACGGACCCCAACACTACCCTCAGAGGAACCCTCATATACCGTCCTCCAGGACCAAGAGCCCCCTTCAGCGACACCATCTCCGACCTCGCAATCACCCACGCCCTCGGCTCTTCAGACTACATCCTCCTGGGAGACCTTAACTTCCACCTGGAGAACAACAATGACGCCAACACCGCATCACTGACCACCAACCTCGGACTCCGTCAACTGGTCAACACACCCTCCCACATCGCCGGCCACACCCTTGACCCACTCTTCACTGCAAGCAACCACATCTCATTCAGCCACACCTCCGAACTCCACTGGACCGACCACCACTGCGTCCACTTCAACTTCAAGAAAAACACCGAACACCACCGCACCCCTCTACCGCCTCACCGCCGCTGGGGAAAAGTCACCAAAGATCAACTAGCCAGCACCCTCGCCAAATACCCACCACCCGACCCCACCGACCCGGACTCCGCCGCCATCAACCTCCAACAATGGATCCTCAACTGCGCCAACATCCTAGCACCACTCAAGAGACCCACCGTCAACCAAGAAAAGAAAAAAACAGCCTGGTTCACATACGAACTGACCACCTCCAAACGCACCTGCCAGAAACTCAAGAAAAAATGGATCCTCGAGCGCACACCCGACAACCTTGCTACCCTCAAGGAAGCCAACCGCGAACACCACCAACTGATCCGACTCGCCAAACGCTCCCACTTCACAGAACGCCTCAACAACAACGCTCACGACTGCAAGGAACTCTTCTGCATAGTGAAGAACTCTCCAGCCCCAACGCCAGCGTCAACGACGTCCCTCCATCCCAGAAACTCTGCGACGATCTCTCCACCTTCTTCTACCAGAAAATCGCAGCCATTCACGACAGCTTCAACACCACACCTCCGCCAGACCCCAGCCCCAACAACTCCACCCACGGCGACCGCATCACCACCTGGGCCCAGGTAGACGACGCCGAAACCCTAAAGACCATGAACTCCATCCACTCAGGATCTCCCTCTGACCCCTGCCCACATCACGTTTTCAACAAAGCCGACGTCACCATCGCCCTACAAACTCCGCAAGATCATCAACCTTTCCTTCAACACCGCTACCTTCCCGGACAGCTGGAAGCACACAGAAATCCAACCCCTCCTCAAGAAACCTAAGGCTGACCTCAACGACCTAAAAAACTTCCGACTGATCTCCCTCCTCCCTTTCCCAGTGAAAGTCATCGAGAAGATCGTCAACGCACAGCTCTCCCACTACCTAGAAGACAACTCCATCCTAGACCCTTCCCAATCCGGTTTCAGACGCAACCACAGCATAGAGACTGCACTCCTCGCCGCCACAGATGACATCAGACAACAAATGGACAACGGCGAAACCTCAGCCCTCATCCTCCTAGACCTCTCCGCTGCCTTCGACACGGTCTGCCACCGCACCCTACTAAATCGCCTCCACAAAGCCGGCATCCAAGACAAAGCCCTCAACTGGATCTCCTCTTTTCTCTCCGGCAGAACCCAGAGAGTCCGACTCGCACCCTTCCGCTCCGAAGCCACCAACCTCATCTGCGGCGTCCCCCAAGGCTCCTCACTAAGCCCAACGCTGTTCAACGTCTACTTGGCCCCCCTCGCACAACTGGCCCGCCAGCACAACCTCAGCATCCTCTCCTACGCCGACGACACCCAGCTCAACCTCTCCCTGACCAAAGATCCTCTCACTGCCAAAGCCAACCTCCACGAGGGACTGAAATCCATCGCCGAATGGATGAGCAACAGCCGCCTGAAACTTAACTCCGACAAGACGGAAGTCCTCATCCTCGGTCGCACCCCCTCGGCCTGGAACGACTCTTGGTGGCACACCGCCCTGGGTGCCCCATCCACTCCAGCCTGCCACGCACGAAACCTCGGCTTCATCCTCGACTCCGCTCTCACCATGTCCAAACAGGTCAACGCTGTCTCCTCTTCCTTTTTTAACACCCTCCGCATGCTCCGCAGGATCTTCAAGTGGATTCCAACAGGAACCAGAAAAACGGTGACCCAAGCCCTCGTCAGTAGCAGACTCGACTACGGCAACGCACTCTACACAGGCATCCCAACAAAAGACATCAAACGTCTCCAACGCATCCAGAACGCATCCACCCAACTGATCCTCGACATACCCCGCCGATGTCACATCTCCCACCACCTGAAGGACCTCCACTGGCTCCCCGTGGACAAGAGGATCACCTTCAAACTCCTCACCCACGCACACAAGGCACTACACGACACCGGACCCACCTACCTGAACACCAGACTCAACTTCTACGCTCCCTCACGCCAACTACGCTCTGCCAACCTTGCCCTCGCCATCGTCCCCCGAATCCAGCGCAAGACCTCTGGCGGCAGATCCTTCTCCTACCTCGCCGCCAAGACCTGGAACTTACTCCCGACCTCACTACGCCAGACCCAGGACCTCCTCACCTTCAGGAGACTCCTCAAGTCATGGCTCTTCGAACGATAACAGCTACCCCCCCCCCAGCGCCTCGAAACCCTAACGGGTACATAGCACGCTTTATAAATTTAATGATTGATTGATTGATTGAAGTGTGACTTAAAAACTATTTTGAGAAAGTCACTCAAAGAACCAACAGAAGACCAGGACCTACCTGACTCTTTGTCCATCAAGTGTGCATCGCTGTTGGGATATACTGCAGGAGCCACTCAAGGAATCCAGAGTCTGAAGATGAAATCTTCACTGGGTTCATTGACGAGAGGCTCCCCAGAGACGATGACACATTCCCTGTACGGAGATCCATGCTTCAACCAGGCGGCTTCACCCAGACATCTGTCAGCAGCTCCCTGCCATCGGTGACGCCTTCGTCGGATCTAGCCAGCAGCCTGGGCCCGCATAGACTTACTTTCTCATTACTTTTTCTTCAGTGATTTTTCGAAGATTTAAGGCAAATTTTGACTGAGTCTAATCTTGTACCTGAATCCGACCCGCGCTCCATTGGGCTCACCCTTAACTTATGACTTTGCTCCCGTTTACTACAATCAAATATCTGCAATTTGTGCTTTTTGGAGCTGTTTTTCAATTTTAAATTCACAAAATCATAAATTCAGTTGTGCTTGTTAATGTTTGCCATTTGGTGTCATTTAATTATTAAATTTTAGTCTATTTTTTTTAAAAGTTTTCTTATTTTTCTTTTGTTGTGTTTTGTCTTTATTACTGTTTGAGGGTTGCATACCTATTTTACACATTACCTCTCAATTAAGCCTGACTGCTTGTTTCCAAGTTACCAGAGGCCTAAGCACAAGTTTATTTTTATACATTGGTGGTTCACTCAGCCAAGAATTGTGCTCACTATTTGAATAGGGTTCTCAAATCATTCAACCTAATAACCCAACAGAAGGTGGTTTTCTGAAAGATAAAGTAAAACTCTTAATTTTAAAAATTGCTTTATTGACGTGCCTTTTTTAAAAAGTTGCAAAAAAAACAATTTAATTGGCCATTTCTATTTGTCAACAATGTCCATGCATCTGGGAGATATGCATTATAGCAGCTTGTAAAATATAAATTGCCAAAAATACTCAAGTGCCACCATGGGACATCTGGGCGTAATGTTGGTGGTAGATCAGCACAAATGTTGAAATTGTATCGGGCCGCAATAGTCTGCTATGAGGTCTACCTCTATGCTAATGTGTAAGCTACCTATGGATTGCATTTTCAGAGAATGTAGAGTCTTTAGTGGTACCGACTTACAAGCGGTGGTCAAACAATGCTCCAAAAGGGCTGAGTGGCTCGGTCACTGGCGCTGCTGCCATGGAATTGCTGCTGCAACCACATCGTAGCGGGACTAAGAGCAAAGTGTATCAGTCCATCAGTGCAACTTTGGCGGATATTGTTTCTGGATGGGTCTACTCTTTACATGGTGCTTTTATTTTTGTGTGCATTAAAAAAAAATACATGCAAGTTTTAGGAAGTTCAAACACCACTAATATAAATCAGAGTGACTAAAACGTAACAATGCCATTTCTTAGGGCAGATTTTTAAAAAACGCACACAAGCTAACTACATGTTTTATGCTGTTTACTTAGCAATTTTCTCTTCAATGTGTTACTGGCTACATCTAGGTTGCATATTTCTTAACAATTTGTCCCTTTCTTACACTATCTTATATGACCTAACATGACATACACAATTTCTGGCAGGGACAGGAGGCACAGACAATTATCCGTTAACTTGGTTTAGCATTCTCAGTCTTTTATTGCAATCCGAGTTGATGACACATAGGCCCTCATTCTGACCTTGGCGGGCGGCCTCCGCCGCCCGCCAAAGTCCCGCCGTCAGGTTACCGTTCCGCGGTCGAAAGACCGCGGCGGTAATTCTGGCTTTCCCGCTGGGCTGGCGGGCGGTCGGCTTCAGGCCGCCCGCCAGCCCAGCGGGAAAGAGGCTTCCACGATGAAGCCGGCTCGGAATCGAGCCGGCGGAGTGGAAGCTGTGCGACGGGTGCAGTTGCACCCGTCGCGTATTTCACTGTCTGCGCAGCAGACAGTGAAATACATTTAGGGGCCCTCTTACGGGGGCCCCTGCAATGCCCATGCCAGTGGCATGGGCACTGCAGGGGCCCCCAGGGGCCCCGCGACCCCCCCTACCGCCATCCGGATCCCGGCGGTCGGACCGCCGGGATCTGGATGGCGGTAGGGGGGGTCGGAATCCCCTCGGCGGCGCAGCAAGCTGCGCCGCCTTGGAGGATTCAATGGGGCGGCGGTACACTGGCGGGAGCCCGCCAGTGTTGCCGGTCCGACCGCGGCTTTACCGCCGCGGTCGGAATCCCCATTGGAGCACCGCCGGCCTGTCGGCGGTGCTCCCGCGGTCCTCCGCCCTGGCGGTCTTTGACCGCCAGGGTCAGAATGACCGCCATAGTCTCATTGTTTATTATTTGTTTTAGTCGTAATGTTCAACATAAAATGTGATTGAACACATGACTATCCAGGATACACGACACCGGAGGCAAGAAAATTGAAGCAAGCCAGAAATATTAATGTAATGATTGTGTTTTCAGGACACCAGTCTCACATTGAGAGCAAAGAAAAAATATATTGGATTTAGAGGGGAAAGGTGGATGCCCTTGCTTTGATTCTCTCTGCTAGAAATGCACTTTGTAAGCACTAGTAGTAGGCAGGCCATATTGTCATAACAACGTGTTCAGAATGTATAGGGTAGATTTGCCAAATCAATTGTGTCAATATTGCATTATTGGGCTCCTTTGTACAATGGTTTAGGCATCTAGGCCCTCATTACAACATTGGCGGTAAAAGCTGCTTACCGCCGTGCAGAAGACCGCCAACACACCGCCGCTGCCTCGGAAAACCGCTGCAGCTATTATGAACCACATTTCAGAATCCGCCAAAATTCAGACACCCATACAAGTCCGCCACACCAAAGGTCAGTGATAAACTGGCGAAAACAAAACCTCCACCGTCACGCCAACAGAAATACGCCCACACTATCATGACACACTAATCCACGCGGCGGTCTTTCAACCGCGGTATTCCATTGGCGGTACACACCGCCGTGCTCAAAATACACACACATTTACAAAACACAGCCACGTTGGACAATTCCAAATACACACACCTGATTCTGCATCCTGAGGGCCTCGCAGGAGTAGGCGGAGAAATGGACTCTGGTAAGTAAAATCTTAACTATTACATTCCCCACCCTACCTGCATGCTATCACATACCCCCACCCTCACCCCCAGCACCCCAACTCCTCACATATGTCCCAACATCACAAACCATCCATCCCAACACCAAGCCCTGCATGCAACAACAAAGCATGGACACCCATCACTAAAGCATGCCCACTGCACATACCCATACAACCCCCTAAACCACCATCACACAAGCTCCCACACAGGAATGCAAGCACTGGGGTACACGCTCACCCACCCATTGCACACCATGACACATACAGATGTAATAACCATCCTTTTATACACCTGCAGGACCCCTACCCAACGTCACCGGACAGGAGGGTCCACACCACCAACAGAAGAGGCCCACAGTGATGACAGCAGCTCTGTCCAACTGGATCTAGATGACCAGCCCGGCCCGTCGGGGACCTCTGGACAGTCGGTTCCCCTCACACTGGCACAGGCCATCACAGACCTTCCCCCCTCTGGAAACACCAGCACAGCACCCACCCAGCGGGCCCATACCTCCGTCCCCAGGACACGTCAATCAGCTGTGTGTCCACCACTCATGGGAACCCAGGATAACCCACCACCCCAAAAACAACAGGGACCTGGGGGCAGTGGTAGTGGGCACACGGTCCAGGGGACGGAGGCCCAGGAACACAGTGGAACTGGAAGGGCTGCTGTGCGACATGGGGCGGACAGGCCAAGGGAACCCACTCTCCACGAGGCCCTCTCCTCCATCATGGGAGCCTACCACCACTCCCAGGAGACGATGGCAAGGGTACTGGCGAAGTTTCAGGAGACCCAGCACCTGCAGGAGGAACAGTATATGGGCTTCAGGGAGGAACTCAGAACCATCAGCTCCACCCTGGGCACCATCGGAGGGGTGCTGAAGGAACTTGTGAACACCAGGAGGGACACTGTGGCACTACAAGGGGGCCCTGACACTAGCATGGATGATGAACTGCCCACCACCTCCGCCGGCGCTAGTGGACAGGACGCCACGCCACAGGACCACCACACCAGCACCCCACCCCCTGCAGAGGGAGAACCACGCCGCAAATGGTCCCTGAGATCCAGGACAAAGACAGAGCACGATGCCAAGACCCCCGCCAAGAATTGAGACCACCCTGATCGTCATCCTACTGTCCCACTTTGTCACCATGTCCATACTTAAACTGCCCAACCTCCACTTCCTATGCCCATTTGGGCAATGCACCTGTGAGACTAATAGACTGGACTCTGCCATGGACATTCCTCCGCCATCACCCCTCACCATTTCACTACCCCCTCCAATATTGAGCACTTAAATAAATACACTTAAAACACAAAACAATCTGCAGTCTGTCTGTTATTTCAAAATAGTGTATTAGCAATTACAGTGACAAAATGTTCTTTCAATTGTAATGTCAACATACCTATGTCACACAGCTCAAGTCCATGAGGAATCAAAGCAGATGTCTCACAGTGGGACCCACATCTGTGAAATCGTAAGGGAAAGTGACCACTCAGTGACCATACACTGGGTGAAAAGGACAGACAGGAGAGAGGTAGTAGTGTTTAAGTACATGTAGTAGGCAGGTCTGTACTCTTACCTGTGTCTCACTGGAAATATTGCTGGATCACTGAGTCCCTGTTGTTCATGTCTTCTTCCTCTGCTTCCTCATCTTCACTATCCACAGGCTCCACAGCTGCAACAACACCGCCATCTGGACCATCCTCCTGCAGAAAAGGCACCTGTCGTCGCAATGCCAAGTTATGAAGCATACAGCAGGCAACGATGATCTGGCACACCTTCTTTGGTGAGTAGAATAGGGATCCACCTGTCATATGGAGGCATCAGAACCTGGCCTTCAGGAGGCCGAAGGTCCGCTCGATCACCCTCCTAGTTCGCCCATGGGCCTCATTGTAGTGTTCCTCTGCCCTTGTCCTGGGATTCCTCACTGGGGTCAGTAGCCATGACAGGTTGGGGTAACCAGAGTCACCTGCAAATGGCGAGGGACAAGTATTAGACATACACTAACCTGTAGGGTAACCCCAGACCCAGACAACCATTCCCACTGTCTTGCTTCCAGGTGCTCACCTAATAGCCACACACGGTGCCTCTGGAGTTGACCCATCACATAAGGGATGCTGCTATTCCGCAGGACGTAAGCATCATGCACTGAGCCAGGGAACTTGGCATTCACATGGGAGATGTACTGGTCTGCCAAACATACCATCTGTACATTCATAGAATGATAACACTTCTGGTTTCTGTACACCTGTTCACTCCTGTGGGGGGGGGACCAAAGCCACATGGGTCCCATCAATGGCACCTATAATGCTGGGGATGTGTCCCAGGGCATTGAAATCACCTTTCACTGTAGGCAAATCCTCCACCTGAGGGAACACGATGTAGCTCCGCATGTGTTTCAGAAGGGCAGACAACACTCTGGACAATACGTTGGAAAACATAGGCTGGGACATCCCTGATGCTATGGCCACTGTTGTTTGAAATGACCCACTTGCTAGGAAATGGAGCACTGACAGCACCTGGACTTGAAGGGGGATTCCTGTGGGATGGTGGATTGCTGACATCAGGTCTGGCTCCAACTGAGTACACAGTTCCTGGATTGTGGCACGGTCAAGCCTGTATGTGATTATGACATGTCACTCCTCCATTGTCGACAGGTCCACCAATGGTCGGTACACTGGAGGATGCCACCATCTCCTCACATGTCCCAGCGGACGGTGCCTATGAAGGACAACAGCGAGCACAGAGTCAAACAACTCAGTGGTACGTACCCACAGTTTACACAGAACACCAATCATACACAAAAGGTGGCCTGTATGTGTGTTGAGTCTAGGCCTAGGTATGTGTGACGCAGTTGGAAATGAGGCCATGTGGGCCCCTGAAATGGTGGCTGCCTGACCTCTAAAGTGGAACAATGGGATGTGAGGTAACTGCACTGGCGTTGTACACCGTCGCGGTAGACGGTCAAAGACTGCAGCGCAATGCTGCATTGGTTAACATTGGACCCTATGGGTCCCAGGAGCCAATGACGATGTGCGCCGTCGGTGACGGTACGCACCGCCGCGGATGTAACCGCCATTTTCTATCTGTTCAATCACTCGATACCTGATCTTCGACAGGAGAGGACCTACACTGCAAGTGCTGCTGTGACCTCGGTCTGGAAGAGACAATGGCTCGAGTGTCTGGGGAAAGGGCCCCTGCCTTCGCATCGGAGGAGTTGGAGAAGCTCATGGATGGGGTCCTCCCCCAGTACACGCTACTCTACGGTCCTCCAGCCAAACAGGTAAATACACTGTGAGCATGCTGTATGGCCTATGAGTGTGTGGAGTGGGGTGAATGAAAGATGGGGGGGAGATTGAGGCGTGCATGAAACGACGATGAGTGCATGTGCATCATGGCAAGGGTAGGGATGGGGGCCAATCACTTTGACGGTGCAGTTGGTAATAACTACTCTTTTTCCCCTGGACATTTCATGTAGGTCAGCGCACACCAGAAAAAATATATTTGGCGTGCCACCGCCAAGGATGTATGGACCCTGGGGGTCTACCACAGACGGAGCACCCACTGCCGGAAAAGATGGGAGGACATTCGCCGCTGGAGCAAGAAGACGGCGGAGGCTCAGCTGGGGATGGCCTCCCAACATGGGAAGGGTGCCCGTCGCACCATGACCCCCCTGATGTTCAAGATCCTGGCGGTGGCGTACCCGGAGTTGGATGGCGCTTGAGGGCATCACAGCAGACACAAGGGGGTGAGTACACTCGCATTCTGCTAACTTTGCACGCAGTGGAGTTGTCTGCGTGGGGGAGGTGGGCTGTGGGTTTCCCTAGGCCAGGGCGAGTTCCTTAGGCAAGGCCCCTCCGTAAGGCAGGCCATGTGGCACCCCACCCCACCTCTGTAGAGTGCCAAGTACACCTAGTCATGCCCCTGTGTCATCTATGTATGTGTGCAGATGTGGCCATAGCCTTGTAGGCCATTTCCCCGGAATTGAACAGTGGAGCCCAAGAGCGCGGCGTAGTGCAGGGGGCTTCTGTGTCTGTCGTGTCCGCCAACGATAGCCGTAATGCATGCACTCAACATGTCTCTCTTCTGTCTTTCCCCCCTTTTTGTGGTCTCTCTGTTCTTGTGTGCATTAGCATCATCAGGCGGAGGAGCAGTGGCACCGGAGCAGGAGGGAGCTGCATCCCACATGGCCATGGAGGGCGACACTACGGACTCTGAATTCACCAGTGGGATGGAGGGCGAGGGGAGCTCTATGGCAGGGACAGGAGCTGAGACCAGCGACACGGACTCGTCCTTTGATGGGAGCTCCCTTGTGGTGGCGGCAACATCTGTGCCCCCCGCATCTACAGGTACAGTTGCCACCCCCCCTACCAGCACCTCCCTCCCAGCAGCCCCTCAGCCTTTGCCCCGTGCCTGCTCACCCTGGAGGGTGGGCATCACCTTCGCCCCAGGCACCTCAGGCCCCTACCCAGTCACCCCTGCTGCCCTCAGTGAGGAGGCCATTGACCTCCTCAGGTCCCTCACTGTTGGGCAGTCTACCATTTTGAATGCCATCCAGGGTGTAGAGAGGCAGTAGCAACAAACTAATGCGTTCATGGAGGGCATTCATTCTGGTCAGGCGGCCCTTCACAGAGCTTTTCAGACTCTGGCCTCAGCACTGATGGCAGCCATTGTCCCCGTCTCTAGCCTCCTCCCTCCAACTTCCTCCACCCAGACCCAATCCCCTCTACCTCAGCCCATCCCAAGCACACCTACAGACCAACATGCACACACGTCAACACCCAAGGGGAGTTCAGGCAAATATAAGCACCACACATCCCACAGGCATTCACGCAAGCATCACACACATGCAGACACACCAACATCCACTGCATCCACTGTGTCCCCCTCCTGCTCGTCCCCCTCCTCCCTCCCAGTGACGTCTACACTCACACCTGCATGCACTACCTCTACAGCCACTACGCCCCTCTCCAGCACACCCACCACCAGACCCCGCTCACGTGCAGTCACCACCCCCACTACCATTCATACGTCCCTGTGTCCTCTCCCAGTGTGTCTGTGACGCCCCCTCCCAAGATACACAGATGCAGGCACACACCCACCCAACAGCCATCCACCTCACGACAGCCTCCAGGGCATGCACCTTCACCTAAAGTCACCAAACGTACACCTCCTACAACCACCACCTCTTCCTCCACTCCCAAACCCCCTCCAGCTACCCATCCCAGTGTGTCCAAAAAACTTTTCCTGTCCACCCTTGACCTCGTTCCCACACCTCCCCCACCCCGTCGATCTCATAGGTCCAGAACTAGCACCTCAGCCACAACATCTCCGGGACCAGTGGTGCCTGTAGTCACCGGAATCTGGAGTGCACCGGTCACCAGGGCAGCCAGTGTGGCACGGAGCCACAGCACAGACAGTCTCCCACCGGTGAAGCATCAGAAGTTGTCCAGTGCCCGGTGGGAGAGGGGGAAGACTCTAGCCACCAAAGCCGCTCCCAGGGGTCCCGGTGGGAGTGTGGAGTCAGCTGTGACACCTTCCAAGGTGGGGAAGGGCCACACGAAACCCGGCAAGTGTGGGAAGAGCAGCATGACGGAGAAGACCGCCATCATCCCCGCTGCCCAGGAGGCCACTGCCAGCACCAGCCCAGCTGCCCAGGAGGCCACCACCAGCACCAGCCCTGCTGCCCAGGAGGCCACCGCCAGCACCAGCCCTGCTGCCCAGGAGGCCACTGCATGCACCAGCCCTGCTGCCCAGGAGGCCACTGCCAGCCCCAGCCCTGCTATCCAGGAGGCCACCACCAGCACCAGCCCTGCTGCCCAGGAGACCACCGCCAGCACCAGCCCAGCTGCCCAGGAGGCCACCACCAGCAAAAGACCCGTTGGGCCATGAAGGACCGCCAGCAAAAGCCCTGTTGGGCCATGAAGGACCACCAGCAGCTGAGACCCTGCAATGGAGACCGCCATCTCAAGCACCGCTGACCAGGGCACCGCCATCTCAAGTACTGCTGAACAGGACACCGCCATCTCAAGCACCGCTGAACTGGGCACCGCCGTTTCAAGCAACGCTGCACAGGGCACCTCCGTCTCAAGCACCGCCAAACAGGGCACCGACGTCTCAAGCACCGCTGAACAGGGCACCGCCGTCTCAAGCACCGCTGAACAGGGCACCGCCATCTCAAGCACCGCCGAACTGGGCACCGCCGTCTCAAGCACCGCCAAACAGGGCACCGCCGTCTCAAGCACCGCTGAACAGGGCACTGCCATCTCAAGCACCACTGAACAGGGCACCGCAGTCTCAAGCACCGCTGCACAGGGCACCGCCGTCTCAGGCACCGCTGGCCCATGAGCGGCAAGGGCACTGACACAACTGAGTCCGTCACGGGGTGAATGGTGCACTCTGGGCACCATGCCCCCTCCAGAACCAGTGGAGAGATCCATCCACTCCCTCTGTCCTTAGCAGGATGAAGCACTCTGGGCACAAAGCCCCCTCCTGAACCAGTGGAGAGATCCATCCACTCCCTCTGTCCTTGGCAGGATGAAGCACTCTGGGCACAAAGCCCCCTCCAGAACCAGTGGAGAAAGGCATCCACTCCCTCCGTCCTTAGCAGGATGAAGCACTCTGGGCACAAAGCCCCCTCCAGAACCAGTGGAGAGATACATCCACTCCCTCCGTCCTTAGCAGGATGAAGCACTCTGGACACAAAGCCCCCTCCAGAACCAGTGGAGAGATACATCCACTCCCTCCGTCCTTAGCAGGATGAAGCACTCTGGGCACAAAGCCCCCTCCAAAACCAGTGGAGACTGTTATCCACTTGAGAGACTGTGGCTTTGCACTCCCCAGGATGTAACAGTGGGCAACCCACCCACTGTAGAGACTTGAGAGACTGTGGCTTTGCACTACCCAGGATGTAAGAGTGGGCAAACCACCCACTGTAGAAACTTGAGAGACTGTGGCTTTGCAGTACCCAGGATGTAACAGTGGGCAAACCACCCACTGTAGAGACTTGAGAGACTGTGGCTTTGCACTTCCCAGGATGTAACAGTGGGCATCCCACCCACTGTAGAGACTTGAGACATTGTGGCTTTGCACTCCCCAGGATATGGCAGTGGGCAGCCCACCCACTGTAGAGACTTGAGAGACTGTGGCTTTGCACTCCCCAGGATATGACAGTGGGCAGCCCACCCACTGTAGAGACTTCAGAGACTGTGGCTTTGCACTCCCCAGGATATGGCAGTGGGCAACCCACCCACTGTAGAGACTTGAGAGACTGTGGCCTTGCACTCCCCAGGATGTAACAGTGGGCAAACCACCCACCTTAGAGACTTGAGAGACTGTGGCTTTGCACTCCCCAGGATGGAACAGTGGGCATGTGGCCCCCTCATGGATTTGTCGTCGTGCACTCAAGCGGCTGAGGTGCCCCCCTTTCCCTCCCCCTGAGGTGCCTGTTTAGTTGCTGTCTGATGCCCCTGCAGTGTTCTCTCCGTCATGGTCAGGGATCTTGTGTGGGCCTCGCCCATACCGTGTGGTCTCAGTGTTCCACGGACTTTCTTAGAACACTACCTGGACTACTTTGCTTGGTATAGATTATGTACATGGTGTATATATCTATTTCTGCCTACTTGCTTTTAATATATTACAATGGTTACACTCATTTTCTATTGTCTTTGCATTCTTACGAGGGGCTTGGGGGGTGTTACTGTAATGTTTCATGCTGTATTAGTGTGTGTGTTGTAGTGGGTGAGGGTGGGGGTGTTGCGTGTTGCGTGTGTGTGTCCCTGTTTTTTCCCTCCCCTGTGTCGTAGGTGCAGTACTCACTGTGGTCTTCGCCGCCGGCATTCGTGCTCCTGGTAGAGGAGCAAGAAGATGAAGGCTGGGAAAATGTGAAGCTCTGGTTCCATGGTGTCCTCGTTCCTTGTGGAGTGTGTAGAGGTGAGCGTTTTTCTTTCCGAAATTCCTGTTTCCGCCGTGTTTTTATCCGCAGTGAATCCGTCCCGGAAAAGGTGGCGGATTGGCCTGTCATAATAGTGTGGGTGGTATATTGTCCTCCGCCTGTCTGTTGGCGGTGACCGCCGCACTGTTTGTTTGTACCGCCGTGGCGGTCGGAGTGTTAAAGTGGCTGTCTTTGTTGGCGGTTTCCGCCATGGTCGTGATTCCACATATTTTACCGCCGGCCTTTGGCGGTCTTACTGCCGCTTTAACACAGACCGCCAGGGTTGTAATGACCACCCTAATGCCTTAGTAATAGACATTATTTCCAAAACCCTTTAAAAAACCTACACTTGCCGAGGACCAGTTGTATTGGTGAGTTTCATTCAACAATGTGTAGATGTGTTAAGCCTTGCCGATGCGATCGGGCGGCAGAAATACCCACTAGACACCAGGGGATTTTTTTTTATGTTGTTGAATAAGGGGAGCGGCCCGTTGGGAAAGGGCCACTCCCCAGAGGGGCAACATATTTTTAGGCCTTTTCTTTAAATTAGGCCGATCTGCCTAGGGGGGAGCAGAAACCCCTAGACATCAGGGATTTTTTTTTGTGTGTTTATTTTGTGCTTTACATGTGGGAGGTGACCCCTTACGCAAGGGTCGCTCCACAGGGAGGGCAAATTGTTTTTAGACCATTTCTGCCCCCCCGGGGGCAGATCAGCCTATTTTTATTAGGCTGATCTGCCCCCAAGGGGGCAGAAACCACTAGACACCAGGGATCTTTATTTATTTGCTGCAATTTTATGCAAGGGAAGTGACCCCTTAGCCAAGGGTCGTTTCCCTGGGGGGCAATTTTTTTTTTTATTAGGCCAATTTGCCCCCAAGGGTGGCAGAAACCACGTAGGCACCAGGGATTGGTGTGTGTGTATGTGTTTCTTTTGTTTGGGGGGGCAGTCCCTTGGGCAAGGGTCACTCCCCACGGGGGCACATTACTGTTGGCCATATCTGCCCCCCCTTGGGGGCAGATTGGCTTATTTTTGAAAGGACCATCTGCCCCCGGGGGGCAGAAAGCCCACCAGAGACCAGGGAATATTTATTTTTAAAAAAAGAGGGTGGGGTATGGCCATACCCCCACCCCAAATAAATGTGGCCAAAGTTGTTGGCAGATGGGGCAATTAACCCCGATTCACTCTCTGGGGGGGCAGAAAACCTACTAGATGCCAGGGGATTAAAAAAAAAAACATAGTAGGGTGGTGGCTACCAACCAGTATGGGGATGGTTATGCCCCCACCCCAACTGAAGGGGGTTGCAGGCTTTCAGTTCTCCCCCTGCACACTAAAACATCTTATCCCATGGCAAAGCAAGAGGACATTTGATTATTTTGGGTTTTGGAATGGTGAGAGCTGCACTTTTTGGACTTTGGGACGCTGCCATGTAGAAAAATCCACAAGACCTAGACACATCTGAAAATCAAACATCTGGTTGAGTCCAGGGTGGTGTAATTCACATGCACCCCGCACCATTTTCTTACCCACAATGCCCTGCAAACCTCCAACTTTGCTGGAAATCACACATTTTTCCCACATTTTTGTGATGGAACCTTCCAGAATCTGCAGGAATCCACAAAATTCCTACCACCCAGCATTGTTTCATCGATACCAATAAAAAATTCTACCCCACTTGTCAGCCTAAAAATGTTTTTTTTCAAACTGCACTTTTGGAACCGCTTTGGTCCCCCCTCAATTTCTACATATTTTTGGCTCTTCACTGTCACAGGCACTTGGCCCACCTAGACAAGTGAGGTATCATTTTTACTGGGAGACTGAGGGGAATGTTGGGTGGTAGGAAATTTGTCCCGGTGTGATAATCCCACACAGAAATGTGGGAAAATGTGATTTTTTTAGCTAAATTTGAAGTTTGCGGAGGATTCTGGGTAAGAAAACACTGGGGGATCCACGCAAGTCACACCTCCCTGGACGCCCTTTGGTGTCTAGTTTTCAGAAATGTCTGGGTTTGGTAGGTTTTCCTGTATGGCTGCTGAGCCCAAGACCAAAAACGCAGGTGCCCCCTGCAAAAACAGGTAGTTTTGTATTTGATAATTTTGAGGTGTCCAGATAGTGTTTTGGGGCATTTCCTTTTGCAGGCACTAGGCCTACCCACACAAGTGAGGTACCATTTTTATCTGGAGACTTGCGGGAACGCTGGGTGGTTGGAAATTTGTGGCTCCTCTCAGATTCCAGAAGTTTCTGTCACCAAAATGTAAGGACAAAGTGTTTTTTTGGCCATATTTTGAGGTTTGCAAAGGATTCCGTATAGCAGAACCTAGTCAGAGCCCCACAAGTCACCCCATCTTGGATTCCCCTTAGTGTCTAGTTTTCAAAAATATATAGGTTTGGTAGGTTTTCCTAGGTGCCGGCTGAGCTAGAGGCCATAATCCACAGCTATGCAGTTTGCAAAAAACACCTCTGTTTTCGTTGGGAAAATGTGATGTGTCCATGTTGTGTTTTGGGGCATTTCCTGTCGTGGGCACTAGGCCTACCCACACAAGTGAGGTACCATTTTTATCGGGAGTCTTGGGGAAACGCTGGGTGGAAGGAAATGTGAGGCTCCTCTCAGATTCCAGAACGTTCTGTCACCGAAATATGAGGAAAAAATTATTTGTTGGCCAAATTTTGAGGTTTGCAAAGGATTCTGGGTAACAGAACCTGGTGAGAGCCCCACAAGCCACCCCATCTTGGATTCACCTAGGTGTCTAGTTTTAAAAAATGCACAGGTTTGGTAGGTTTCCTTAGGTGCCGGCTGAGTTAGAGGCCAAAATCCACAGCAAGGCACTTTGCAAAAAACAGCTCTGTTTTCTTTGGGAAAATGTGATGTGTCCACGTTGTGTTTTGGGGCATTTCCTGCCATGGGCACTAGGCCTACCCACACAAGTGAGATACCATTTTTATCAGGAGACTTGTGGGAACGCTGGGTGGAAGGACATTTGTGGCTCCTCTCAGATTCCAGAACTTTCTGTCACCAAGATGTGAGGAAAAAGTGTTTTTTGACCAAATATTTAGGTTTGCAAAGGATTCTGGGTAACAGAACCTGGTGAGAGTCTCACAAGTCACCCCATCCTGGATTCCTCTAGGTGTATAGTTTTAAAAAATGCACAGGTTTGGTAGGTTTTCCTAGGTGCTGGCTGAGCTAGAGATCAAAATCCCCAGCTAGCACTTTCGAAAAAACAAGTCAGTTTTCAATGTAAAAATTTGATGTGTCCATGTTGCGTTTCCTGACGCGGGCATTAGGCCTACCCACGCAAGTGAGGTGCCATTTTTCTCAGGAGACTTAGCGGAACACAGAATAGCAGAACAAGTGTTATTGGCCCTTGTCTTTCTCTACATTTTTTCAGTGGCGGCCAGCAGCTTTAGGAGGGAGGGGGGGCGGGGTTCACACACACACACACATACACACATACACACACACTCATTCTTTCACACACAGACATGCACGCACATTCATTAACAACACTCATACCATTCAAACATGTACGCACGCACCAAACATTCATTTTAAAAGATCGCACACACTCATTCTTTCACACACACATGCACGCATATCCATTAACAACACTCAAACATGCATGCGCGCACCAAACATTCAATCTAAAACATCACACACATACACACTTACCTTCAGCCTCCAGGTCCCAGGAGGGTTGGGACTGCTGCCTTCCCTCATTGGCTGACCTTAGGTCAACCAATGAGGGAAGACAGCAGTCCCAGCCTCGTCACAGAGTGGGATGGGGTCAGTGAGACTGCTGACCCCACCCCACCCAACTCTGTGACAAAGTGTCACTGATTGACACTCGCCCCGGGCGCTTCAGGGATTAAACCTGAAGCCCCAGGGAGAGTGTCAATTGGTGACTCTTTCCTCGTCACCCAGGGGAGGGCCTCGAGGCACCTTTGCTGAGCCGAGGAGGTCACGCCCATAGGAGCTGTGACCTCCTCAGCTCAGCAAAGTTCAGCTCAGGCAGCCAGAAGTGTGCACAAATCGCGCATGTCTGCTCCTGGCTGCCTGAGCTGAACATGGAGAGTGTCTGTTAGGCTGACCTTTGTTCAGCCTGACAGACACTCTTCATGAGGGGCAAAAGGTGGGGAGGCGTGGCCCCTCCGCCCTAAAGGACGGGCCGCCACTGCATTTTTTCCCTCCAAATGTAAGACAGTGTGTAAAAAAGACGTTTATTTGAGAAATGCCCTGTAATTCACATGCTAGTATGGAGACCCAAGAATTCAGAGATGTGCAAATAGCCACTGTTTCTCAACACCTTATCTTGTGCCCATTTTGGAAATACAAAGGTTTTCTTGACACCTATTTTTCACTCTTTATATTTCAGCAAATTGATTGCTGTATACCTGGTATAGAATGAAAACCCATTGCAAGGTGCAGCTCATTTATTGGCTCTGGGTACCTAGGGTTTTTGATGAGTCCACAAGCCCTACACTATATATCCCCACAACCAGAAGAGTCCAGCAGATGTAACGATATATTGCTTTAAAAAACCTGACATCGCAGGAAAAAGTTACAGAGTAAAACGTGGAGAAAAATGGCTGTGTTTTTACCTCAATTTCAATATTTCTTTTATTTCAGCTGTTTTTGTCTGTAGGAAAACCTTGTAGGAGCTACACAAATAGCCCCTTGCTGAATTCAGAATTTTGTCTACGTTTCAGAAATGTTTAGCTTTCCAGGATCCAGAATTGGTTTTACATCCATTTCTGTCACTAACTGGAAGGAGACTAAAAGCACAAAAAAATTGTAAAAATGGGGTATGTCCCAGTAAAATGCCCAAATTGTGTTGAAAAATGTGGTTTTCTGATTCAAGTCTGTCTGTTCCTGAAAGCTGGGAAGATGGTGATTTTAGCACCACAAATGCTTTGTTGATGCCATTTTCAGGGAAAAAATCATAAGCCTTCTTCTGCATTCTTCTTCTTCTTCCATTTTTTATTTTAAAACAACATTTTCGCTGTATTTTGTCTAATTTCTTGGTCTCCTTTAGGGGAACCCACAAAATCTGGGTACCTCTAGAATCCCTAGGATGTTGGAAAAAAGGGACACAAATTTGGCCTGGGTAGCTTATGGGGACAAAAATGTATGAGGGCCTAAGCGCGTACTGCCCCAAATAACCAAAAAAAGGTCTGCCACCTGAGGGGGGAAAGGCCTGGCAGCGAAGGGGTTAAATATAATAAAATATGCAATTGGCTTTAGAGGGACAAACTTCACCAAGACATAAGAGTTTAGGTTCTTTGCTTAAACGTTGGCTCAAGTAGGGTAATCATAGTGCTTAGCAATGTTAGATTATGCAGCTTCACAATAAATGACAGTCTTAATGTTTGGTTGCTCCTCAATAATAGGTGGATTTCTCTTTCCTGCTATATTGAAGGGAAAGAAAACAAATATAAACTACAGACTAACAAATTATGATTTATTTTTAAAACCAAGAAGGCCAGTAGTAAGGGCAGAAAATGTAGCTGTTGTGTGTGGCTCCTGCTGCCTAACCAGAGGAAAAGCAAAGGATTGTTGGATGTGAAGGAATGTGTTTTAGATAGAAAAATATTCTCATTATTGAACTAATGAAGCACAGCTGTGTTTGATGTATGCATACATCATTCTGTCTCAAGGAAACATCAACTGTTAACACATCCGACATGACTCAGTCGCAACAGCCCTGCACCATCACAGGACCCACAAACAAAAAAAAAATCTGGTGGGAAGAGTAATGCACGTTCAACGCTGATGGAGTAGAATCTGATGGCAGCCCAATGTACTTTGTCAACAGAGGAAAGCCTCAGATGGATGGATAAACCTTTGTCAAGTCTGACAGAGGTTATCTTGCTGCGACAATATAAATCCATCAGGTGAACATCTGCCTTCCTCATTGAGGACGGACAGCCCAACCGCCAAGATATAAATCAGTCCCTATGGTGGCTTGATTCGTGGGACAAGCTCCAGTTCGGGAATCAGAATTTAGTATAGATGACTGGTGGCCTC
The DNA here is from genome assembly GCF_031143425.1 of Pleurodeles waltl. Taxonomy (NCBI): domain Eukaryota; kingdom Metazoa; phylum Chordata; class Amphibia; order Caudata; family Salamandridae; genus Pleurodeles; species Pleurodeles waltl. Next base: position 270,534,075 of record NC_090451.1, on the reverse strand, counting down.
AGTTGATGCTATGGTATACAAAGGCAAAAACAGCATGCACTAAGAGCAAAAAAGGCAAATTGAAATAGTTAAGTCTTCAACAACGCTTCATCTTTTAGAAATAAAGCCATATTTTGAAAAGCAGCACCCTTCCCATTAACATTTGTTTTTTTGATTATATGTTTTTATATGTAAATTAAATAAAATATTTAATATTTTGAGATTATTTGATGTACTCTTTTTTCTGTACTTTGATATATTGTTTTGAGACTGAAAGTGTAGTAATTGCTTTGTCAGTGGTCCTCAGCTTCCAGTAGTCATTCCGTGGGGTTCTACAGAATTTAAAAGATTTAAGACACCTCTTCTCAGGTGTGGACTATGCAATGACAATGATTTATGCACTAATAATGGACATTTATATATAGGAAATGAGAGGGTCTTCTGGACCACAGGTGTCTCCATAGTTGTTGAGCTGGAATGTAAAGGTTGAGGTGCATTGAAAGTGTTTAAATGAGTATGCAAACAGTTGTGAGTACTTCAGAGATCACCAAAGCTTCTACTGGAAGTAACTACATTCTTTAGGATTACAGCTGTTTTGGCCTTTTTTTGTTTCTTTCTATACTATTAATATTAGATTCTACGGTCAATTCAGATTATGACTTAATGACCACATGGATATCAGCAGTCAGAAATGTAGCCCTCCAAAGACTTTCACTCATCTGCATAGACATCGACATTCCATACCCTTGTATAATTCTTTACTCAAAGAGGCAATTTAAGCTTGTGTTCTAGTTCAGGGAGGTCCTGGCCTAGCAGTTTGGGCTGGACTGTTCCTACTGGAGCAGGGTCAAGACTGATTTGCATCTGGCTGGGTCCAAAATTAGGTGGCATGGTGGGCAAAAGAGCGATGGGTTGAAATGTTGCCCTGAGGAAGTGCCAGCTGTTAGACAAATTGCAAGTATTCCTCCCATCACCTTTTGTGTGTTGGATGTTATTCCCTCAGAGGCCAAGAAAATACCCAGACATGGCACCCGTGCTCAATGTGCCACTGGAACCAAGCTACACTCGACTGAAGAGCTCCAATCAGGGAGAAACTGGTCTTGGGTTGCTTGTGTTCTGGTTAAGGAAGGCCTGGGCCTGACAGGTTGGGCAGGGCAGTTCCTAATGGAAGAGTGCCGGAACTGATTTGTATATGGCTGGGTGAAACCTGAGGTGACATGGTGGGTTAAAGAATGATGGGATGGATGGAATGCTACTCTGAGTGATTGTCAATGATTAGACAAAATACAAGCATTCCTCCATTCACCATTTGTGTGCTTGATGTAATGTCCTATGTGGTCAAGGGTGTTCCCAGATGTGCATCCCATGCTTGTTGTGCCACTGGAACCAAGCTACACTTGACTGAAGAACCTCAATCAGGGCAAAACTAGTCTTGGGTTGCTTGTGTTCGGCTTCAAGATGGACTGTTCCTGTTAGAGCAAAACTGATTTCCATGTGATGGATCCAACCTGCGGTAGCATGGTGGGTAAAAGAACAATGAGTTAGAATGCTACCCCGATCAATTGGCAGTGGTTAGACAAACTGCAGGCATTCCTCTCATCCCCTTTTGTGCATTTAATACAATTACAAGGCATCCACAATAAGGCATGAAGGCTTGCCCTTCAATGGTCATTAAGTTCTTCAGCCACTTAAGTAGGTGTACACTTAGCGACTGTGTCCAACCGGTGGGGGCAGTGCTTGACATTTCATCCCAGACTGGTGATTCATCCCGTCAGACAGATGAGTCTTACATATAATTAAAAATGACTATGCCCTACTTTTTTCTTTCTTCCTCACCCACTAGTTCTCACATACCATAGCAGATTTCTAACAAGCACCTGCTCATTCTGTTATATGCGATGCAGCTGTTGCTCTCCAAAGAAGCCATCTAGAGAGTTCCAGAATCAGAAAGATGAGGGGGGTGTTACTCGAGATTTCCTTGCTGTGAAGAAAGACAGAGGACTAATGCCTGTTTTGGACCTCCAGCCTCAAAATGCCTTCCTGGCGAAGTACAAATTCAAAACGCTCACACTGGCCCAGGTCCTATCTGCTCTGGTCCCGGCTGCCTGGATGTTATCCTTGGACCTGCAGGATATGTATTTTCACATACCTGTCCTGCAGCCCCACAGATGTTATAGGTTGTTCAAGGATCAGGAGTATTTTCCATTTGCTGAGCTCCCTTTTGGCCACTAGCACCCCTCTGGTGTTCACAAAAGTGATGGTGGTGGCATATCATATCTCTGGAGGTGAGTAATATCAGTATTCCTGTATCTGGACAACTGACTGTGGAAAGTGGGCGTGCCACAGTGAGTAGCAGACCACCTACGGATGATTATGAACCTCTTGGCATCATTGGGGTTCACTATCAACCCTCTCCCTGACTCTTTTGCAGAGGCTTCTATTCATTGACCAATCCTGGACACTTTGGAGCTCAGGGCTTTACTTCCACCTCAACAAGTCCAGGACATTAGGGCTATGATGTTTCAGGATCAGTACTAGATCACAGTGAGAGCAACTCTGAGGCTTCATGGGTTCTTAACCTTCTGCATCCTCCCAGTCAGCTATGCCATGTGGCACATGCTTGCTCTGCAATGGAATTTGAAGTTTCAATGGGCCCTGTACCCAGGAAATCTGGTAGATGCAATCAAGGTCTCAGAGGAGATTTGCTTGAGATTTGTACCGCAATAAACAGAGCATAGTGGGGTCTTGGGTCCTGTGTCAGGCAGCTGTGTGCCTCTGGATGTGGCTGGTATGCCTGGACATCTTCCTGATCGTGAAAGATAAAGGTTGGCACATTTAGTCTCTATGGGGTTGTGAGTACAAGGGAGAAGTAGAGATGAATCAATGAAAAGAAAGACAATATGATTTTTATGGCTACCGGGGGGAGGTTAGGGAATCATGCATGCAAATTATGGCATAATAACCACTTGAAGATGGTGAAGGCTCACTATGTAGTCAATAAGGATAATACACCATGTTTCCTGTGAAATGCGCACACATGCTTTTTCTTATAGTTACCAGGGTTTCTGCCCTTACATGCAAGCCACCACCGTAACCACCCCAAGGCAATACACTTCATTAACACCTGCAGCTCCTTGAAACAAGCACTGGCATAGCCAATAGGTCTCACCTTTGGGCCCTTATAAGTGTTTATCCAGAGCTTTTGGCTTTGCCATTGTCTTTAAGCTATGTTGTAGAGCAGCAAGTCTGCTGTGCAGCATGTTGAAAAGTTATAATAAAAAAATTGTTAGAAGCATGTTTGTTACTTTATATATAAACAAGAAGATATGTACAACTCAACTACTCTATTAAATAACAATTAACATAAAAAATTTATTCTAGTATTTTTGTCCCTATAATGCTGGCAACTTCTTCCTGCCTGTTTTAGTGCTTGTTTGTTATAGTGTTTTTTGTTGGGGGTGGGCATTAACAACGGCAGGGTGGAGATTGGGAAATAGTACCTGCATTGCAACACAAGCAGCGGACGAACTCTAGGGGGGAATCAACAGATGGCAGATTCCAAGGGCAGACTGCACTTATGGCAATAGGCCATATTAGAAGCTGTGTGGACAGAATCTGAAATCAGTATAACATATATATATAGAACCATTGAGGCAAGAGATAGAGATTGGAAACTGAGGTAAGAGGATGTGAGTAGAAGGGAAGAAATAATGTGTGAGAAAGGCAGACTGAGTTAGTGTGAGGAGAGTAATAAAACAGAAATAACAATATCCAGAGGAAGGTCAAAGGGTGGCAGAGAAAGAGAAACTATAGAAAGAGAAAGAGAAAGAGTAAGAAATTGTGTGTGTGCTTGAGAGAGAGACAGAGGTAGCGAGAGAGAGAATGAATGGAACTGAGAGAGAGGGAGCAGATAGTACATGTCAGAATGAAAGTAACCACAGGAGAGATTAAAAAAAGGAGAGGATAAGTGCATGGGTGAAGGGCAGACAGAGAAAGAGAGAAGGCAGAAGGCTAGAGACTGAAAGAAAAAAGAGCAGCAAAGAGAAAAAGAAAAAGAGGAGGGGGAAATGCTGAGAGCAGGAGTGGAAAGAGATAAACAGAGGAGAGAAGGAGGAAGAAGAGAAAGTGCAAAAATATTTAAATGCAAATCTGGCTGCTAACAGTATAGATTGTGTGCGATTATGAAATACTTGAGATGGAAATCAACTCTAAACTGGATAATCTTAAGTAAAATTATCAAGGTCTACAAAAACAGAACGTAACCCTCTCAAAACTAATATAATCCATAGAGAATGCACAGTCAAAACAAAAAGCCTCACAGGCCTCGATCTCATATGCTAGCTCGGCTTGAATTTGAGAAGGTAACCAGAAGCCATTTGGTCTGTGGCCTGTAGTATATGAAAGGAACACGAGAGTACATCATACAAGGGTAGGAGAAGCCAAACATTTACAGGCAAATGCTTACAAAATTGCCAAAGTTTGATAACATTTAGAATGTTGCCAATTTTACAATAATTCTATATGTGCTCTTGCAGGCTTTTCTTTCATGCGTTTTCTTTACTCTGTCAGTGGTGTGATTAAAACTGCCCACTCGAGTGCTCCAGTCGGTGCGGGAGAGGAAACTGAAAGGGGGAGGGGAGGTAGGCAAAGTGGGGGAAAGACCAAGGACAGGTGAAACGAAGGGGGCCATGGACCAGGGAGTACCGCAGAGATTGCCCTGAAGTGCCACATTGCCGGACTCTGCACGCAAATCCCTGTAGGCACCCACAGGGAGAGGGGAGGAATGAGACAGACGATGTGCCCCATGTAGAGCAATGGAAAACATGGCCTGCACCTAGTTCAAGGTCCTTGCACTGGACAGGTAACACTGGGGAGGGAGGCACTCAAGGGCTCTTAGCCTCTCCTGTAGCCTTATCTTGCATCCTGGAAGAGGAGGAGGGCGCACGAAGCCTCTGTTCTCCATAGGGATTATATTTTGTTAACAGCAGGCGCCTATACAATGTTACATACATGAGCAAGAAGTAGGTGCACCGCTGCAGTGGCTAAGAACCATGGCCCCCCTCGTGCACCACTGTAACGTACAACATCCTTTGTTTATACAGCGCTGGCTACTGCAGCTTTACATGTTCTTGGTACTGATAAGTATCAAAATATATATAAAGCTACCTGCCTGGCAGCTACACAGAGCAAAAGCGCAGAGTGTCTTCACTAAATCTATGCTGCCGCCAGTGGAACGCTGATGCTCACTGGATGGCAGGAGACCTGTGAAACTTTCTTCTCTCAATGCACTGTTTGCAGGACTCATTTCTGGAGACTGCCAGCTGTGGGGAGCACAGCACAAGGGGGGTGCCCGCACCTATCATAAAATGCCTTCAGGCCCGTTGGGGGAGTAGCTTCCGGTACGATGTTCCTGCAGTGGGGCTGGAATCCCAAACAGTCTCAAAACATGAAGCGCAGCGTCCTTGAAATGGGCTTGTGCTGATAAAACAAATGAAAGTTTGGTTACCCACGCAAAAACAGGCTACTGGTTGGAAAATGTAAATGCCGGCTGAAACATGAAGCACAGCCTCTGTGAAACGGGCGCTATGCTGATACACGAGCCAAGGCAAACCAAAATAAAATATAGCGGGCATGAAGGAACATAACAAAAACACAAGCATTTGAACTGCAATGGGTCTCGCGTTTGCTCGAGTTAGAGTTATTAGCATTTTCCTGCCACACAAACTGAAAATAAAAAGTAAAACAGTTGACATAAGTGGCCGGTTCAAAGCAACGCCATGAGCTCGCAGCGACAGACAAAAGGAACAAGCATTTGCAATGCAAGAACAGAAAATGCACAAGGGAGAGTAAGGAATGGAGTAAACAAAGTCACATATGACTGCAGATGAAAATAAGTAATAGACTAGAGCCCTGTAAACAGAAACAGCCTGGAGCGACTGAAACATCCAGCGCTCTGGTCAAATGCTATTAGCCTTTGAAAAAAGTAATCCCTAAGCACATGCTACATAGGCACAAGTGGAAGGGTACAAGTCCTATGGCCATACTCCAGGGGAGTGTACAACTGTGGAAAAGGTGGGACAAAGAGCAATGATTGACCACTAGCAAGCAAGGATTTTTTAAGGGCACTGAAACAAACCAGTGAAAAAGGAGAAACCCCACAAAGAAGTATAGAAGTATATACTAAAGTATATACAAGAGGTCTTGAATGCTCGACCTAAAAACAACACAGTCAGGGAATCTTTCTATTTTAATATAATGCATTTCCAAACTTTGTTGAGTATAACTAATATATGAAAAGAGTAACATCATAAGGTAGACTTGATTGTTTATTTGTGGTCTGGCAGGAGAGCAGGGAGTGCGAACGTTCACACGTGATGTCGCTGTGTTCTGTACCATTGTGAAAGCTTGAAAAAAAAGTTTCATCAATTACTCTTGCTGCACATTTTCTAGCCCCAGAGACAACTCATCTCCATGTTCAAGAGAACTACCTTTCATGTAGGTGGGTTAAACTCACTTCTGACCAATTCTGGTGCCTTTCCTCAAACCCCCAAGGCTGCATACACTCTGATCATGGGTTATAGCTAAGGTTATAAAACACTTGTGTAATAGAGTACATTTTTTGCACTTCGTTTAAGGCCACATACAAAACTATCTTTGTATTTTTATGTAGATGGGAGCTGGGTCAAGTGAATAAAACTGCTCACCCACCATTTTTGGAGACCCTAACGTATGTCTCTAGTAATTCATAATAAAATTTTGATATAATGTCAATTAAGGTTGTAAAACGTAATTTCCTTTAGATGTTTGTTTCGCATTTGTTAAAATAGGAACTATTCATATATAGCAGCCACCCTTTCAGGACATGTCCATCTTTTCAGAGCTTTATATTCTATCATTCACTACTTTTCAGAAATAGTTTTTACATTTGGAGGCACAGGAGTGTGAGACGTCAATTCCCTGGATGAACACTTTCATTACAATGCTGCCACAAGTACTGGGGATTTCATACCAAAAGCTGTTCTTCTGTTACATACATTATGTATACTACAAAGCCAGACAGGAGTCCTTCAGTGAGATCACAATAGTGTCATTTTAGAAAAGATCATTTTTCAAAGGGTTTAAACCTGTTGAAATAGAAATGAATGGCTCATATTTTCTGTATTAGAAAACTGAAAGACTGATGCATGGATTATCAGCTGAGCTGCTTCACCAAAAGTTAGGTTCATGCCAAGCATGTTCTAGAAAAGGGGACATAATCCAGACAATGAATTAAAAATTGAGGCCCATATTTATACTTTTTGACGCTAAACTGCGCTAACGCAGTTTAGCGTCAAAAAATTTTGCGCCGTCTAACGCCATTCTGAAGCGCCATGCGGGCGCCGTATTTATGGAATGGCGTTAGACGGCGCAATCAGACCGGCGCTGCCTGGTGTGCGTGGAAAAAAACCACGTAGACCAGGCAGCTCCGGCATTGGGAAAAAATGACGTTAGGGCGTCTTAAAATGGTGCAAGTCAGGTTGACGCTAAAAAATCGTCGTAACCCGACTTGCGCCATTTTTTTTCGACGCCCATCCCCCATCAACATGACTCCTATCATTGTAAAGATAGGAGTCATGCCCCCTTGCCCAATGGCCATGCCCAGGGGACTTATGTCCCCTGGGCATGGTCATTGGGCATAGTGGCATGTAGGGGGGCACAAATCAGGCCCCCCTATGCCACAAAAAATAAAAATAAAAATACTTACCTGAACTTACCTTAATGTCCATGGGATGGGTCCCTCCGTCCTTGGGTGTCCTCCTGGGGTGGGCAAGGGTGGCAGGGGGGGTCCCTGGGGGCAGGGGAGGGCACTCTGGGCTCATTTTGAGCCCACTTGTCCCTTAACGCCATCCCTGACCCAGGCGTTAAAAAGCGGCGCAAATGCGCCGTTTTTGGCCACGCCCACTCCCGGGCGTCATTTTTGCCCGGGAGTATAAATACCACGTAAAGGCCTGGGAGTCATTTTTTAAGACGGGAACGCCTCCCTTGCATATCATTAACGCAAGGAAGGGGTTCACGCTAAAAAATGACGCACATTCCGGGAACTTTGGCGCTAGACGCGTCTAGCGCCATAGTATAAATATGGCGTTAGTTGGCGTTAGTTTTGTGTCGAATTTGCGTCGAAAAAAACGACGCAAATTCGGCGCAACCAGAGTATAAATATGGCCCTGAGTTTCCTTGTCACGTAGTTAGGCACACTTCGCTATTCCAGTAACTCTTCACCTCTAAAATAATACAGTGGTTGTCACACACCCAACAGTCCAGTACCACTTTCACTTTACTCATGTTGCATGATCATGGACATGGCTGTTGCCTTTCAGTTCTTAGTAGCTGCGCCACCGCATGCAGCTGCTACAGCACAGCCTCATGGCCTAGGATGCAACAATATGACATATAAGCCTCTTCCTCTGAGCTCCAGTGCAGGCAGCATCTTTCGTCAGCCGGTTATGCATCCATCGACTCATCCACTACTGTTGTGGAAAAGTTATTTTGTGCATCATCAATGAGGACTACTATGACATTTTCGTAGATAGCCTTAATTAATATACTTGGTATTGAAACAAAATTGTTATGATGTATGCAAGAGTGATTTTTATTGTGTTTTAGTTATGCTACATTGTTATGTAAAACTCCATATTAGGCAAAATGGAAGCCACTTCTGTCATTCAATCCTGCTGCCTCCTCCCCATCCGAGCACATCCTCTCCCTATTGGCTCTGCAGCACGCAGTCAACTGAGGTCATATTAGATCCTTTTCATTGCTGAAATATTTTGCTTCCAATGAAATTTCCATGGTGTGGTTGTAAGATTGCAATACATATCCATATTTTCCGTCTCTTTACCGGTTATAATCATTCATAGAAAGTCTTATTGTCAAACATTTTATAGTTGTTCGAATATCTCCAGATGACATTAGACTAGAGGGTATTGAATAATTATGCAAAGTATTGGGATAGTGCTTATCTGTTAAGGTAATGATGTGCATTATTCTACTGTTCAGATTTGCTAAAGAAATTATACTTTCACCCTCTTCACGATGAGTTTGCAATATTTTTTTGTTTGTCAACTCTTTTAATTAGCATTTTATTCATAAGCAAACAAGATGAGCATGTACACCTGACATCGACAGAATTACAGAGACACATTTCAATGTGCCGGGGTACACAGGCCAATGGGAGCCACATCATGTTGATCTCTGCAGTCCAGGAGTACATTGGAAGAAGTGGTGCCATATTAACCTCAAGTCCTTCCCAACCATGGATGTGTTCAGAGTCAATGCCTCACCCTTGAGACAGCAGGGAACCCTTTACTCCTAGGCCAGTACATGTCCTACATCGTCCTCATATCCTCTCAAAACTCTTTGGGCACCCCCTCGAAGTATATACATATTTCAAACCCCAATATAAGCGTCCATTCCAGAGAACCATTGCACATTGGTGGGCATTGTCTGAACATCCCACACCCGTGCTATGGCCCTCTTCACCACCAACAGCACCAGTGAACAGAACACCAATTTCCTACGAGGTAGGTCAATATCTCTTGAAACTCCCAAAAGGATGAACTGGAGAATATGTGGGACCTCTTCTTCCAATGTCACCCAGCTACCTCAATATACTTGCCCAGTAGTTTTTTATTTTGGGGCACTCCTAAAGTGTGTGATAAAAGGTCTCATTGGGTGCCTTGCAGCACAAATAGGCCATAGGTATTTTCCTGGTCTTCTGCCTTCTGCAAACTGTCCTTTGCTATGTAGACTCTGATTAAGATCTTTAGCTGGATTAGACAGAAGTGTGCTCTGATGGCCACCTCCTAGGGATGCATCAGTGCTGCTTCTCAGTCCACGCCCTCCATGTCCCCCAGGCCCTGCTCCCACTGGCTCCTGAGTCCTCAGAGACCATTGGGGATATTGTTACCCTATTTTTAGCGGATATTGCCCCTTTCCCAAGAGGGTGGTCCAGCAAGTGGTTCTAGAGAGAGGATGAAACTGGTAGAGGAGACAAGTCCACCACCTCAGCTGGATATATTTATAGTGCTGCATGTTTGAGAGATTGTATTGTTCTTGCAGACTCAAGAAGGGTTTGATTACCCCTACTCAAAGTGGTGTGGCCTTGGTGATCCTCCCTCTCCATCCCACATGGGTCCTCACTCTATGCCACGCCAGTAGTACCGTCCATGCTGGCACTAACAGTCCTGCTCAGTTCCCTCCATCATAAACAAAGTGCCTCTAGGAGGGCTTCTCCATTGTACAACTGGTAAAGCACACCACCGGGTTGACTTTCAGGGTATGCACCCAGTCATTTACTACTTGGAGCTGGGAGGCCCAGTAGTATGCCCAAAAGTGCAGAAGGGTGATCCTACATTATATATTGGTCGATTAAGAATCGTCAGAGCTATCCTCTGACCTTCCTATTCCAGAGGAGCTGCAGCACCTCTTTGTCTAGCCGGGTCAAATATGACTCTGGTATCAGAAATGGTGTGGTGCATAACATACAAGAGTTTTAGGAGGGCGATCATTTTGAGAATGGCCGCTCTGCCAAGAAGCGTCAGGGGGAGCTTCCTCCATCTGGCCACATCCTCCTGTAAATTTGATTGCTGAGGTTCTAGGTTTTCCTCCTGGAAGCATTCTGGCCCTTGCCTAATATAAATACCCAGGTATTTAAAGCCACCAGATACCACCCGTAGGGAGGCAGGAATTATGGTCCCCTGGTTCCACTTCCTGACCTTGAACAGTGCTAATGTGCAACAGTTTACCCTGTAGCATAATTAGCTCCACAATGCCTCTACCTTCTCCAACAGTGGGTTCAGGCGTGTTGCCTGGTCTGCAACAATTAGTAGGACATCGTCTGCGTAAAATGAGATCTTCTCTTTGTGCCAAAGGCTCCGGGGCATACCTGTCTCCAACATCTCTGACTCAGCCGGCCAGGCCTATTTACCTTTGTAGAAGGCAAATAGAAGAGTGGATAGTGGGCAGCCCTACCTGGTCCCCCTCCCCAATGGGAATGGTGCTGATGTCACCCCTTCCACAGGGACCACAGTTGCGGGATCAGTATCAAGAGGGTCACCCAGCTGTGAAAACGAGGGACGAAGCCAAAACATCTTATCATTGCAAAGAAATAAGGTCAATGTATTGCGTGAAATTCCTTCTCCACTTCAGCGGAGACTATTGCCAGCGTATGGGGTACATCCCTCACTGCATCCAATTAGCTGTGAAAGTGTTTAATATTTTGTCATGTTGACCGTCGTGCTATAAAGCCCATGTGGTCCTACTGTATCAGTGTGGACATCACTCCATTAAGCCTGTGGGCTGGCAAGGTCGCCAAGAGTTTGGGCTCTACAATTAACAAGGACATTTGGGGGGAGGGGTATGAACCACAATGAGATCGCAGCTTGCCCTATTCATATATCACCCTAATCCGGGCATGTCGCAAATCCAAGGGAGAGCATCCCCCAGGTGCAAGAATCTTCAAACATCACCAGTACGTGTGGTCCCACCAGTGCCCCAAACCTCCTAAACCTTCCATTCAGGAACCCATTGGGACCTGGAGTTTTGCCACTCCTCATGGACACCAGTGCCTCAGACAGTTCTTTGAGAGTGAGGTCACCTTCTAGCACCTCAACAGCCTCTCGGTCCAACTGCAGAAGGAACAAAGATCCTAGGAATATTTCTATGTCACCCTCTTCTGTCTGTGGGTGGGGTTCATAAAAGGTCTGGTAGTATTGGGCATATTCCTGGGCTATCTCCTTGGCTTTAGTATTCTTGCCCCTGTAGGGGTGATTATTTCTCCGACCTATCCAGCTACCTATACTGAACCAATCCAGCAGGCGCCTAGCGTTGTCCCGGATATCATATAATCTTTGTTGCATCAAGAGGTAGCAGCCACAGGGCGCCCCTTTTGCTCCATCCCAATGCTGTATTCTGCTCATCTCCAGGTGGCGAAGAGCGCCTCCTCTGGCGGCGATACCATTTGTTGCTCCAGCAGCCTGATGCATTGTCCTAGAGCTAGGATTTAGTCCGCCTTGTCCCTTTTCTTGTGAGTCATCAGCGCATGCAGGTGGTCTTTTGGGAATGTTTTATAGGCTTCCCATAGCTCTCCAGGAGAGTCCACTGAGTCCTTGTTTTCCTCTAAGTACATTACAGTGTCTGCTTGGATCTGAGTTACTGCATGTGGTCTTGCAATTCCCAGGCATTAAGCCACCATAGGTAGCTGTTCTGTTGCCTTGAGTCTCCCAGGTTAATTAGTAATGGGGAATGGTAAAAAATTACTCTCACTAAGTACTCTGCCCCCTCTGTCGATAGGGTCAACGCCAAAGAAATCAATAAAGAGTCCAACATAGAGAACTTCCCATAGGCTCCTGGTTCGGAGTAAGTCACATCAATCAAGTGTTTCAACCTCCAAATTTCTGCGAGTCCCATTGCCCTGGTAAACTGTGCCAATTGCTTGTGGGGAATGTTCTATTAGTCCCTAGTGGAGATCTGCCTTGTTCAGGTGTCAGAACATCATTCAAGTCTCCTTCCACCAGTGGGATGGCATTCCCTGCCCCCAGCAGAACTGGGCCTACCTTCTCAATCGCCTCTTTCTGTAGGCAGCAAAGACATTGATAAACATAAAGGCTTATGTCCCTCTGGTCCTCTGTCCACAACAGCCATCCCGTTGGGGTCATTCATTCCCTAGTGAACTGAGAGGAAGGGGCTTATTTTTGCTAATATCACCACTTCCCTTGGAGAACACCAGCGTAGCCAAGGGACAGGTATCGGCCTCTTACCAGAAACTTGCCATCTGTGCCTAGGAGATGTGGTTCTTGTAGAAAAGACTACGTCTAGAGCACCATGCTTCTGTATTGTGGTAATACCCCCTGTTTGATCTTATTTCCCAAGCAATTTACTTTACAGGAGAGGACTTTAAGGTGTTCAGTGCCATTTCCCCCAGTGCCGTACTGCATTAGCAAAACTAACGTGTGCTCCCCATCTGTTTGTCCTCCCTCACTCAGGCCCATGACATTTCTATTTTATGTGCATCTGCTCAAACCCAAAACAATCCGTAAACTCAGAATCAGTCTCTTTTCCTAATACTTCTTATCTAAAAGTGAAAACATGTTTACCCCCAACTCAGAAACGTCGTCACCCTCCCACCCGAAGCTGAACTTTAAAACCAAGAATGAACTGGTGGGTTGGTCTGGATTTTCTAGTACAGTCTACTTAAACATACCCCAAAGGAATGAAGAACTCCTAAACCTATGTACCTACCAGTGGAGGCTCCAACCAGTCCCTGCCCTAGCCAACATAAGCATAAGTGGGTGCATTGACTCCCATCCTTCCAGGTCCAGGACCACAGGCCCTCTGTCTTTTACAGGATTCAGTTTCTGCCGAGTTAAATAAGGCTCTCTGCTGTCATTGGCACAATCTGTAGCCCCGGGACAAAGAGCCCCATTATGGAGTCTACGTCCGACTCAGACATGGCATGGGGGGTGCCAGGATTATCCATCTTTACTGGATACGGGAAGTGGCAGATGGTTGCCACTGCCACCACCATCTTATGATAAAGTGCAGCTCGTCAGTGAGGAGGTTGTTAGCTCCTGGCGTATGCGTCTCTTCTTCATAGCGGGTTGCCAAGCACCCTCTAGTGTTTTAAAAAATTTGTGGAGTTCTCTTCAACTCTCTGCAGCTTGGCTGGAGGAGCACATATGTTAGGCCCAATTGTCTCAGTTTGGCCTTCACCTACAGAAATTAGCTCTTTGCTGCTGGACCTGTAGTGTGAAATTAGAGAAGAGGTATACCTTATCAACTTCTTCTGTCCAGGTGCCATGAGACCCGATCTCGAAAGTTCAGCAGTCTTGCAACCATCGGTCTTGGTGGGGACCCTGGTGCCAGAAGGCATCCTGGAACGCGATGCGCCTTTCCACTGAAAACATGGTCAAAGTGCTGCTGTTATAGATGTTCATGATGAGCCATTGTTCCATGAAGAGTTCCACCAATTGTCCCTCCATTTTCTCAGGTAAGCCTGTGATCCTTATGTTGTGGAGGAGTGAGCTGCCCTCTGAATTCTCTGTGCGCTCCTGGAGCCTTGCCACCACTGTTGTTAGGTCCCGGAGCTGGGTGTCCATCATCCCAATGTCTGGCGTTAGCTGACCCAGTGCGTCCTCCTCCTCTTTGTCCCTGGAGACCAACTTCATATAATACTGTGAGAAGTCCCAGATCAAGCACCACACCATCTAGCTTTGACTCCAGGAGGTCTTTAAATCTGTGATGGCTCCTACAGTCTTTCCCAGCTGGTCTGCCTGGTTTGCAAGGTCATCTACCATGGGCTGGAGCTTGGGCTCCTCACGTTCATTCTGCCCATGCTGAGGGTGTTTCCAGGTACCCTCACCAGCCAGTGCAAAATCATCAAGGGGGCCCCCAATTGCCAGAGGCCCTGGTCAGCCCCCTAAGTCAGATGCTGCACTAATGGAACACCTCCCTGCCAGGCCTCGTACCCGCCAAAGCTCCGCCCCATTTCTCCTTCAAGCACGGAGGGGAGTGAAAGCACATCAGACCATGAGGGGAGCAGCACCTGCCCTGTCTGCAGCCATACCTTTGCATTGAGTCTCTGGTGTTAGTTGTTTTGTGCTGTGGTGTAGCAGTCCACTGCCATCATGAGTGGGGGCTTGCTAACCTCTCCTATTATCCCACAGCTGTACCACTGCTTCAACCTCACTGGCAGAGTTCTATGCCTGGAACCGGGACTGGCAGTCTGAGCTCTGAGATAAACATTCTACGCCATCTTGGTCTTGGCCCATCTCAGATGAGTTTGCAGTATTGCTAATTCCCTATGTGAGAGTTTTGTATAAGAACCCCTTGATTTTGAGAATGAACCAGAAGTTTTTTCTATTCTACTAAGGATGCTGCCCAAATTCTTTCTGATTTTGTTGCGGATTTGGTACTTAGAATCATTTCTGATTTACATATTCAAAATTACATTAATCCAGAACTCAATTGTTATGAGAACCCTATTACTTACTGATGTTTGAGGAGGTGTCTTAAAGTGGTGACCTGGTGCCTCATGAAATAGGTTTAACACGTCCCAGATCCAGTAAACTGTGGGAGGAGCAAATCAGGTAAATTTTGGGATGTCTATGTTTTGGGTTATGGGTTTGCACCTACAAATCTTGGTAGTAGAGGATGGTTGCAAGTTAAAGAGCACCACCCTTTTCCTAAGAGTCCTCTTCTAGGTTTCATTCTACCCTTTTTTGACCAATCCAGAGAGATAATAGATTTTCTGGTGGAATTCCGAGATTTTGCTGAGAGGCCTGACATGCAATGCTGTTCCTGAACAATTTGGAGTTTAAGTATGACTAGGGCGGAATGATTCTGTAAGTTGTGGGTGTTTTTGTGGTTCCCGTGATGTGTGTCGAAGTTTGAGTTTGTGAGATTTATTGCTATATTTGTTTATGCAATGTTGATTTTGGGCTCAGTTGGTGGCTTGATCACTGTTACTTTGATGTATTACTCCTATTTGTGATTGTTGTTTTATAAAGAACATATTTATTATTAGTTGGTTTGGTTAGCAAAGTTGTTGAACTGAAAGATCTTAATATACTGTGGTTTACTTGTTGCCCTAAGGTGGTGTGCATCACGAGGCCCTACATGCACACAAATATGGGGTTCCAGAATTAGCAAGTTTTCCTTTTCAGGATTGCATGTTTAATATGGGTTGATATTATTTGCTCATAAGTGCACAGGAGTAGGTGCATTAGCAAAGGTCAATTACCACTGTAGGGACTGGAGTCTTCCTAGTGTGAATTGTGATTCAAGACAGAACAGTGCAGGGTACTGTCCCTATCACTCTTGTGCCAACTGACTGCAAGATTTGTCCTACCTTAATTTGCTGATTTCCTCCCTATTTAGGTTGAACAGACAAAGTTTATTTTGTGTAATGTGGGTGAGAACGATTTTGCAAATGTTTCCCTCATTCACAGAGAAGCTGTGCTGTGATTGGTTAGTCAGCCAGGGAGCCACTCTGGGATTAGTGAAACATCAATACAAAACTGTGCTGTCATTGGTTGGCTGATAACAAAGCCATGCTGTGATGGATTAACCTTTGACAGAGCTGCGCTGAGATTGGTTCTTGTTCGCTAGTTTGTTTTGTGTGATTTTTAGATTGTTTTCTGTGTGTTGAAAAAGCCCAATGTGTCTGTTCCTACTATTGAGGGTCAGAAATTACCTGCAGATGGAATGTCTGCATACAAAATAATGTCAGACATTGGGTTCTACATGAGTACCTGGGTTTCTGAATGACATTGATATACTGCTTAGGATAAAAACCCGCAGATTCTGTTAGGGGGTACCTTTAACATTAGAAAGTTAGATTTCCTGAGACAAACAATTAATGATAGATAACCATTACTTAGGCCCACACAGGGATCAAATGGCCACAGAAAAGGAAAGAAAGAAGATGACAAAGCAAGCAAAGGGCTCATTTAGACAGTAGTAAGAAAACAAGTGGGATTGAGAAGAGAAATGTTGGAGGGAGGACATGATGAAGGGAAAACGATTTTTCCCTGCAATAAAAAAGGAAACAAATGATAAAGAAAAATATAAAGAAGGAGAACAACAGAATCATGGTACAGACAAGGAGGTTAATATTCATAATGGTCTTTTGAATTCAAGACCTTCTCCATATACCGGGACGGCACAGGGAACTGGCCCTGGTCCTAGTGGAGTGCCATATATGGCTGCAGCAGGAGACAGTACTGCAGTACAAACACAGACCTCATCTATCCCTGTGATTGTGAGTACAATGACAGGTACCCCAACTGAGATTTCAATGGCAGCATTGCCAAGTACTAGCAGAGACACTGCATGTGTTTTTCCAATTCAACCCGATTCGCCTATTAATATATGTGTGGTCGAGGAGCTCCCTAAAGATAGCTATCAATGCTAGACATTTAAAAACTGATTATTGACTTACTGTGGTGAAGAAATGAGGTACCTGATTAAAGGTTCAATCAGAAGTGCAAATGAAGCACATGATAAATTGAAAGAATTGGCTGATGAACGTGAGGTTGACATCAGCAAAATGTGATAAAGAATTATAAAATGGATTTGACTCACAATGACATAAAGGAATTGGATTTAATTACTTTAAGAGCTTACATTAACTATATAGGTGAAAGGGCAAAGAAATTAAGTGATGTGAAGAAATACAGAGAAAGATGGAAGACAGGGATAGCAAGCAAAAGAAGTTAAAAAATCAGAGAGCAATGTGAAGGGATCAGCTAGTTATTCAAGAGCAGGAGTAGGAACAATTTTGGAGTTTTAATTAACAAGAAGTACATGGAGAAAATGCAGTGCATGCGTCATGGACGAGAGCTGATCTTTATGCCTTTAGTTAAAACTTTCAAAAATGGTGTGGGGAGCCTTAAGGGTGCTACAAAGAAGCCCATAAGTTGTCAACAATTTTACTAATACTGTAGACTGATTTAATCTCATTACTTACTTGTGCTGTAAAGGTAAGGTTGCTGTTGCTTGGAGAACTGAAGAACCAACTAGGGTTACTCCTAATAATGCTCTTTCTGAGGAGGTAGCTAACAGTTTAAAAAGAAGGTGGCTGAAAAATATATATTAATTGGGCAAACATTTTGAGAACCTCACAGGAATCTAAAGATTCAGTTCATACTTATTATGAGAGGCCTATGCAGATTTTCAAGAAGTATAGCGGAGTTGAGGACCCAGAGAAAGATGATATCTGTAGTTTCATTTCTGCTTTCATTGTGGGTTTGCATCCAGAGCTTAGTAATCACTTACAAAATGACATGTTCTGGCAGCAAAGAGTTTAGATGAGATTTTAAAGTTGATGAAGTACAGTAGTGATTGGTTTGATGTGAGGCAGAAAAGGATCAAGGAGCAATATGAGTGGAGTGCTTAAAATCAGATTTGAGTTCTGCTTGAGTAAATGGGTTGACTCGAATGCAAGGTGTGAAAATGGAAAACGGGCCAATTCAAATGTAAGGTGGTATAAAGAGTTGGTAAACAATTCTGTAATCAGCAGGAAGACTGCTTGTCACTTCTGTGGTGAAACTGGTAACTGGAAATCAGAATGTAGACGACATAAATAAAAAACCCAGAATATGTTTGATCCTCAGATGCAGAAATATACATTAATAATAGCCCCAAGTCAACCAACTTCTGTGCAGCGTATGCATGATTAGAAACTGTTTCACGTGACAATGCCTTCAGCCCCAGAGTTGCAGCAAAGAATTAAAAACAGATAATGAACTGGTGGGTATAAAGGGCTTGCTGGAACTCACCTTGTGCTAGAGGACCTCTAAAAAATGTTTTAAAATCCAATCTTTAAAATACAACATCCAGTTAATTAAAAAGTGTATTTGGATGGACCATTAGAGTGAGACCCTCTACATTATAAATATGTGAGTCAAATGTAAGTAAATGGGTTTTTGCTGGCCCCCCTCCCCTGAATGTTGTACCATTTCTTGAAGATGTAGACACTGGTGTAATGACTGTACATTGGGGCTCTGACCTCCAGCATAGCATCCAGTGTATGTATTCTGACTCATAAATGTATGTAGCAGCATGTATTAATTGGCTAACACAGATTGGCATATTTAATTTACCTATAAGTCCCTAGTAAATGGTGCTTACAGTCATTAGGCATTGTCAATTAAATGTCATTTCATGTCACTGGTTGTGCCACCTCTGAAATGACATGTAAACATTTGGTGCTAGGCCTGTAAAACAGTCTAGCTAGGAAGTGTAAAAAGATTCCACAATTGATATCAGTGTAATTGACAAAGTTAACTTACTTAGAAGTCCATAGTGTATGGTTGGGCCTGTAAGTTAAAGTGTTACCAGTTGGTTTAATGCACTTAGGTGTGCACCCTTAGGTGACAAGTAAAAATTATTATTTTTAAGTCGAGCAGAGTGTTGGGGTTCCTATTTATAGAAAGTAGGCCAGGGATAAAAAATGTTTTAGATGACCTGGTAGGTAAAAATCTCAAAAACTGTTTTAGCCTACTGTAGGCTGCTGGACACATAAGCTAATATGGAATATACTTTATTAAGTATAATAAAGTTGGAAAAGCATAGTTGTACGTCATAGTAATCATTTAAACTTGCATTCAAGATCATATATTCTGTGTGCCTTAACATTATTAATGTAAATTGAAGCATTAAAACATATTATTGACAGCGCATTCACTGTAGAAGGCTAGAGATTCATATATGGGTGTGTTTTAATGTTTATCTTTAACATTAACGTTTGTAGTTCTCATTGTCATTTGCACTTATGCATTTCGAGTTATACTGCTTTATTGAAGTTTTGTTTATGTATTGGTGTTCTCATTTCTAGACATTTGCATTTATTCTTTAATTGTAAAGTGCACTTATAATCATGTATTCTGAATATGCATTGACTGTTTAGCTAAGTTTACTTGACCAAAGGACTTAAGCATTTGCTTGCATATTTATGAGTTCCTTGCGCCTCGATTGCACCGCGTTTTCTGATGCAACGGCGGCACAGACCTTGAAATCATATCTATTTGAGTGGCTTTTAATATCCTCATAGATATGGAGCAAGGCAATGCATCCAATTGCGGCTCATGGGAGGGAGAAGGGGCGGCACGGGGGGGCAAGACCGAAAATAAATTAAATAAGTGAAGAAAAAAAACTTACCTGTTTTGCCGCGCAACCTCCAAACCGCTCCTCATCTGCAAGGATAGGCTTAGGCTCCCAGCCTGCCTGCGTCCAATCCTTCCACTGCTTTCATCCTGCCAGCAGCATGAAAGCAGCGGTAAGATTGGACAGAGTGCCCTGGCTGTGTGCTCTGATGCAGAGTGGGAGCCTCTGCCTGCTTTCTTCAATCCAGCTCTGCGTTGCCGGGTTGAACACAGCCTACTGCACACCTATGTGTGGCCAGCCCGAGACGGCCGGCCAAACATACTTGCGCACTGAGTGGGAGTGCAGTGCCCTCCCTCTCTGTCCCTGTCATGCCAGTAGCCCCACCCCTTTTGCAGTAAAAACGAAATAAACATAGTTTATTCCGTTTGTACTGTAAAAGTTTTGCAGCTGCTGCTGGCAGGAGGGCGATCCTCTTCCGCCATAGCGGAGGAGCCACTCGAAATGTGTTGCAAATCGCTGCGTTGCCTTACTCTGCACAAGGGAGGTGTTTCATGGGCGTTGCGGTGGGTGGACGCATTCCCAGATTTACAAGGACTTGTACCAAAATCTTACTCCTCCCCAGCAGAGGCGTAATGAGGAGAAATATATTTATTTTACCTGTTTTTTTCCTCTTTCTATGTGTGCTGCATTCTAAAGCACACATGGAAAGAGGAAAAAGCCTTCCAGGATTGTTTTTGTGCAGGAGGGTGCCCCCCTTCCTACACAAAAACAATCCTGCATAAAATGGAGACACCATTGCACCATGGTGCAAGGGTGCCTGCATTGGTGCTTGACAGCCCATTGTGTGCCAGCTCAGGGGGAAAGGACAGGAATGAGCAATGTGCTATCGATACAGTGCATTCCTGCCCTTTATTTTTGAGGCAGGGCAGTGAAACTAGGTGACTTGCTGCACTGCCCTGTGACAAAAGCCTATAAATATGGGCCTTGGTTTCTTATGTTTAACCTTCAACGTGAAGTTTTTCTTACACTGAAATGTTCTTTTCCTTGCAGGTGCTTTCTTATGATCTCGCAGTTAGTGAAGGACATATTGTGTATCAGAGATAGTGAGGTCAGGAAGGATATATTGGCATGGATGAGAGGTGCTACCAAACTAAGAAGAACTCTTATTCCCATTGTATCAGTAGCAGAGAGACACTCATGGTTATCCTGATGTTCAAATTGTGGGCTGGAAGATTCAAATCGAGTTACCAACTCCATCTGTGGTAAGACCGAAAAATACTGGTGCTGATGATGTGGAATTCTCAAAAGTTCTGTGGGCTTAATTGATATTCACACTGTTAGTCGAGAGAGCAGATTTCCCCTGGACTCTGAAACGTACTGACCTCTCTGTCCTTATTCTTTTTGTGTGGCTTTATGGTACACAACACCTTGATTGGAGAACTTCTACTGAGATCTCCATTATGCTGACACCTTCCTATTTCCCCAGAATGAACTAGGGTTTTCTGAATTTAACCTATTTTAGGATCATTTTAGACTACTTTAGATTTATTCATGCGTAAACCAGAGGATTGATACTTGTACAGGGATCATCAGATTCTATTTCTTATCTTTATATTGCGTTGACTGGAATTCTTGTATGTCTTATGCTATTGTGATTTAATCTTATCTGACGTTTCGGTTCACCTTGGGTGAGTCTGTACAGCATGATTTTGAGATTCATCTACATTAGTTTGGCCCTTAATTTGTAATAAAACAAATGTAACTTTGTTTTTTCCTTTCTTGGTCCTTAATGTGTGACTAAATGGGTTACACTGTTAATTGAATTGTGGATTAAAACTAACTCTTCTTTACCACTCAGGCATACTTAAAAGACCTATCGCAGGAGGAATGGTAAGAACAGGGCCCAGAGTTCCATGAAAGTATAACTTCCACATGGAGGTAGTCAGTAAAATTGTGCAATGTGTCAAATTATTAATTGCCTTAAGTCCAACAGCTTGCCAAAGTATGATTTAATCTAACTATTTTACAAAAATAGCTTTGCAAGCTTACTTTTCAAAGTTGTCTACAACATTCCTTTAGTGGCCTTTCCTGATTGGCCAGCAGCTGACAGCAGCTGTAGTCTGACCTGTAATTTTGTGGGAAGTGCTAACAGGAACTGGGAAAAACATGTGTTTTGGAGCTGTAGATTTCCTTCCCTGGAGCGGCCATCCTGCCTGAGGGAAGGGGTTGGTAGGATATTTGCACTTCAAAGGCAAGGACAGATGTCACAGAGCCCAGGCCAACCCCTAGTTTCTATGAAGCCAGACAAGCTTCCCACACTTCGATATGATTAATACCAAACCTGAATGACAAGTGTAGTCACTAGTTACCACACACCTGGATTTGGGCTAGTGAGCTACACACAGACAAGGGAAATTGTTGACATTTTGTTTCACGGATTTTTTTTTGCATTTTGGGGTATTTTGATGCCACACTTCCCAGGAAGTAGTCACCAGGAGTGCAGGGAATGGCTGCCCTAAGGGCTAGTTAGTCCCCTCACACGAACCTGGTAGCTTGCTGCATAAGGATAAAATTGCCAACCTTCTAATGCTACCTTCTAAACCCTTGACATTTGTAAATGTGAAAAAATCTAAACCTTTACTTCTGTTTACATAAGCCAAAGTGAAAGAGATTGGAAATGTGTAATTCAAGCACCACTATTGGTGGGTTCTGGAAGATGTAGTCCTTGTTCACCAAAACATGTTAGAAATGATGTGGCCCATAGGCCAAAGCGCTGGGGCTAAAACAAAATGCACACTGACAAATTTCACAATAAAAAGTCTTCACACATTTATATTTCTGAAACAAGATACAGAACCTAATCACACAGAGACCGAGGCAGTTAATTAAAGAAGCCGCTGGCAAACCCATCAGACACGCGTGCTCCCTGAGAATGAATCTCCTTCTGAAGTGGACATCCTACAAAAGTTTAAACTAAACAGAGCATGGTTGTTGAGGGAAACCAACATTAGGCAATTAGAGTACATGAAAAAATAGATGTAAACATTTACATTCACATTACCTGTTAGAAATGGGGTTTTTGGTTGGCAGTCAGGTTACCCTCTGTCCAAGCAAGAACCCTCACTTTAGACAGGGTAAGTCACACACAATCCAAATTATCCTGTGCCCACCCTCTGGTAGCTTGGCATGAGCAGTCAGGCTGAACTTAGAAGTCAATGTGTAAAGCGTTTGTGCAATAAATCATACAATAACACAATATAGCACCACAAAAATACACCACACAGTGTTTAGAGAAATATATAATATTTATCTGGGTATTTTCAGGTCAAAACGATCCAAGATGCAATATGAATTTGTTAAGATATCACTAAAAAGTGATATGAAGTGTCTTAAGTCTTTAAAAAGTAAACAAAGTCTCTTTCAAGCACAAAGTACCTGGTTTGGAGTGGAAAATCTCCGCAGAGGGCCGCAGAAGAGGAGATGCGTGGAAAAATGGTGTGTGCGTCGGTTACTCCCCTTCACACACGGACTTGCGTCGTTATTTTTCACGCGTGGAGACGTGCGTCGTTCTACGGGAGGAAAAATGGTGTGTTCGTAGGTTGCGCCCCTTCACACACGGATTTGCATCGTTCTTTTTCACTCGGGGAAGACATGCGTCGTTTTCCGGCACGCGGACCGTCTCCTTCTATGGATCGCGGGATTCTTCGGCTTGTTATCCGGCTGCGCGTCCTTCCGGGAGGCTGTGCGTGGAATTTTCTTTCTCACGGCAGTCGTTGCGTCGATTTCCCCTCTGGAAGTCGGGCGGCGTTGTCCATGCGAGGCCGTGTGTCGAAGTTCCGGTCGCACCGCAGGCTTCGCGTCGAGCGGCGTCTTTCTGGATCGGCGTGCGGTGAATTTTTCACCGCGGAACAAGCTGTGCGTCGAAAATTTCGGTGCACGAAGAGTCCAAATGAAAAAGAGAAGTCTTTTTACAGCCAGACAAGAGTTCAGCAAGGCAGCAGGCCAACAGCAAGGCAGCAGTCCTTTGTAGAAAGCAGACAGGTGAGTCTTTTGAGCAGCCAGGCAGTTCTTCTTGGCAGGATGTAGGTTCTGGTTCAGGTTTCTTCTCCAGCAAGTGTCTGATGAGGTAGGGCAGAGGCCCTGTTTTATACTAAATTGTGCCTTTGAAGTGGGGTGACTTCAAAGAGTGGCTAAGAAATGCACCAGGTCCCCTTTCAGTTCAATCCTGTCTGCCAGGGTCCCAGTAGGGGGTGTGGCAGTCCTTTGTGTGAGGGCAGGCCCTCCACCCTCCCAGCCCAGGAAGACCCATTCAAAATGCAGATGTATGCAAGTGAGGCTGAGTACCCTGTGTCTGGGGTGTCTCTGAGTGAATGCACAAGGAGCTGTCAATTAAACCTAGCCAGACGTGGATTGTAAGGCACAGAAAGTGCAAAGAAATGCTCACTTTCTAAAAGTGGCATTTCTAGAATAGTAATATTAAATCCGACTTCACCAGTCAGCAGGATTTTGTATTACCATTCTGGCCATACTAAATATGACCTTCCTGCTCCTTTCAGATCAGCAGCTGCCACTTCAACAATGTATGAGGGTAGCCCCAATGTTAGCCTATGAAGGGAGCAGGCCTCACAGTAGTGTAAAAACGAATTTAGGAGTTTTACACTACCAGGACACATAAACTACACAGGTACATGTCCTGCCTTTTACCCACAGAGCACCCTGTCTAGGGGTTACCTAGGGCACACATTAAGGGTGACTTATATGTAGAAAAAGAGGAGTTTTAGGCTTGGCAAGTACTTTTAAATGCCAAGTCGAAGTGGCAGTGAAACTGCACACACAGGCCTTGCAATGGCAGGCCTGAGACAAGGTTAAGGGCTACTGAAGTGGGTGGCACAACCAGTGCTGCAGGCCCACTAGTAGCATTTAATCTACAGGCCCTATGCACATATAGTGCACTCTACTAGGGTCTTACAAGTAAATTAAATAGCCAATCATGGATAAACCAATCAACAGTACAATTTACACAGAGAGCATATGCACTTTAGCACTGGTTAGCAGTGGTAAAGTGCCCAGAGTTCAAAAGCCAACAACAACAGGTCAGAAAAAATAGGAGGAAGGAGGCAAAAAGTTTGGCGATGACCCTCTCAAAAAGCCAGGTCCAGAACAATCACTGTCCTGATGTACTTCCCTGTTTGAGGCGACAGAACAAGGACCCAGGCCCACAACAGCAGGGGCATGCTCCAGTTCTTCACCTTCCTGACTCCAATTGGATCCCTCTGTCCATACTCTCAGGGCCCACTAAGCCAACCCATGGGGAACCTTTCTCCTTACCTGTGGATACCATCTTTGCAGCACCTAACCTTACTTTGCTCACAGACGTATCCCAGGAGCAGGATAGTGATTGTTCCCCCCTGGCTTTAGGCTGGTGGGGGGTCATGTTCCATAAACACATGCCTAGGAATATAGAGAAATGGTGCAGATTATTATGAGAAAATGGAATATGAATTTAAGCAGCCAGAAGCAAATGTTTAACAGTCCAACCCCTTTATGGACCAGAAAATATAATAAATACAGTGAGATATAGGATGAACAAAAGTTAGGGTGTTAAAAGCAGCAAATTCAAATTACCAATCTCCACACCACAAGGGATTCCTGGTAGCATTCAGGCCCATATTTATACTTTTCGACGCACAACTGCGCCAACGCAGTTGTGCGTCAAAAAATTTAACGCCGGCTAACGCCATTCTGAAGCGCCATGCGGGCGCCGTATTTATTCAATGACGTTAGCCGCCGTTAGCCGGCGCTGCGGAGTGGTGTGCGTAAAAAAAAATGACTTACACCAGGCAGCGGCGGCATAGGGGAAAATGGAGTTTGGGCGTGAAAAAATGGGGCAAGTCAGGCTGAGGCAAATTTTTCGCCTCAACCCGATTTGCGTCATTTTTTTTCACTCCCAACCCCCATTGAAATGACTCCTGTCTTAGCAAAGACAGGAGTCATGCCCTCTTGCACAATGGCCATGCCCAGGGGACTTATGTCCCCTGGGCATGGTCATTGGGCATAGTGGCATGTAGGGGGGCACAAATCAGGCCCCCCTATGCCACCCAAAAAAAATAAAAAAATACCTACCTGAACTTACCTTAAATTTCCTGGGATGGGTCCCTCTATCCTTGGGTGTCCTCCTGGGGTGGGCAAGGGTGGCAGGGGGTGTCCCCGGGGGCATGGGAGGGCACCTCTGGGCTCCTTCCGAGCCCACAGGCCCCTTAACGCCTGCCCTGAGCAGGCGTTAAAAAATGACGCTAACGAGGGTAGACGTCATTTTTTTTGACCCGCCCACTCCCGGGCGTCATTTTTGCCCGGGAGTATAAATACGACGCCCATGCCTTGGAGTCATTTTTTAGTAGGGAACGCCTCCCTTGCATATCATTAACGTAAGGAAGGTGTCCACGCTAAAAAATGACGCAAACTCCATGAACTTTGACGCTAGACGCGTCTAACGCTAAAGTATAAATATGGAGTTAGTTTTGCGTTGGATTTGCGTAAAAAAAAACGACGCAAATCCGGCGCAAACAGAGTATAAATATGCCCCTCAGTGTGCAGAATTGCCAAGACCTTCATATGAGCTGTGGAGGTCGAGAAGCGCACCATCCCTAGCAGATTATTCCAGCATTTGCCAATTTCTTGCTGTGAGCACCAGGTGTTAGACCCAGCACTGACTTTGTTAACACTTCCATCCCACATTTGCCTTTTTTGTGAGACGGTGGTAATCTGAACTTGGTCTCCTAACAATTGTGGCTCGACCCTAAGAATCTCATCTACCATAACTGATAATTAATTCCTGGATTTCTTCTCCTTGTTAAGCTGAAGGAAAAGAAAACAAACACAAACTACAGAATAACAAATTATGATTTGTTTAAAAACAAAATGACCATTAATAAGGGCAGAAAACTCAGCTCATGTGTGCGGCTCCTGCCGCTTCACCAAAGGAAAAAAAAGCTAAGGATTGTGGATGTGAAGGGTGTGTTTTATATGGAAAAGAAATCATAATTGAAGTAATGAAGCACAGGGGTGGTTGACGTACACGTACATCTTTCTGTCTGAAGGAAACGTCAACAGTTAACAAGTCCATCATGCCATTACTCTGTCGCAAAAGCCCTGCACCACCATAGGGCCCACAGATAAATATAAATCCGGATGGATGAGTACCGCACATTCAAACTCTGATGGTGTTGAATCTGACGACAGCCCAATGTACTTCGTCGACAGAGGAGAGTCATCAGATGGTTGGATAAACCTTCGCCAAGACGGACAGAGTTTATCTTGATGCTACAATAGAAATCCGGCAGGTGAACATCTGTCTACATGTTGGACAGATTGAAACCTCTGTCTTGGAGGACAGAAGGCCTAACTGCCAAGATATAAATCAGCCTCCATGGTGGATTGATTCATGTTACCAGCTCAAGTACAGTAATCAGAATCTAGTATGGACAATTGGTGGCGTCAATTGATGCACTAGTATACACAAGCAAAAACAGCATGCACAAGGATAAAAAAAGATTGATATGCTGAAGTCTGCCACATCACTTCATCTTTTACAAATAAAGCCAAATTTTTAAAAGCAGCAACCACTTATTAAAATTTTGATCTTTGAATATATGTTTTTATTTGTAAATTACATAAAATATTTAATAACGTTGAGTTTTAATTGATGTATGCTTATGTCTGTATTTTTGTGTATTTTTTTAGACTGAAATTGTAGGAATTGCTTAGTTCAGGGACCCCACCTTCCAGTAGTGATTCCGTGGGGTTTTGCAGAATTTAAAATACTTAAAACACCTCCAGCGGTGGACTACGCAATGAGAATGATTGTGCTCCAAAGATGAACATTCATATATTTGAACTGAAAGGGTCTTGTGGGAGCCGATGGCAGGTGTTTCCATAGTTGTTGAGCTGTAATGTAGAGGTTAATGTGCACTGAAAGTTCCTTAATGACTATGCACCTGATTTAGATCTTGGCGGGACACCTCTGTGACAGGGTTTATAAGTAATCCATTCAAGCTGACGGATTCCCACCAACACTATTTAGATGTATGGTGTCTGAACTTCTTTCTGAACTGAAAAAGTATTTCCCAGTGACACGACGGACTCCTATGCTGGCTAACATTACCCTGTCATCATCAGGGTGGCGGGTTTGCGCAGAGCGTATTTAGATTTCACAGTTGTGCAGGCGTTGTTCTAGTGGCGGATTCCTGATGGTGTGATTCCATTGTGGGATGCATTCAACATTGCTCTATGCCAGTGGCTTGTGGATGGGTGCTAACAGCACACACCTGATGTGCTTTGGCTAATTGTTTCACCTGCATATCATGCTATAAAAACACTCCATTACAGACCATGATCCTATGCCATTCCGCTGTGGTACAACAGTGCGAAGTAGAAATGTTGGCAGTGTAGTCAGGTATTTTTTGATATCTCTGTTTCTTGTCCCTTTTTCTCCTCTCATTTATTTTCTTGTGGGTTAAATATGTTATTTCAATAGGACGAGTGAGAGGTCAAATCTAGGGAAGTAGACACTGTGTGCTAATCAGACTGGTTCCTAATGTGTCTCAATAGTGCTCATACTTGAGGATCTGGGGGATTGTGTTGGGGACCCTGCTGGAGAAGCATCCTCAGGTTGCTCATCTGGCTTTTTTAGGGTGTCTAGTAGGTCCTCCCAAGCTCGAGCTAACTCCATCCGTCTTAGTCCCCAAAGAGCACCTCCCCTTCATAGGTCGACCATCTCTTGAGTTCCCGGTGCCAAGTGTCAATACACAGGTCCCTCAGCACTTTCCAATGCCATGTTAGTTCCCTCTTTGCCAACACTAAGGCTAAGTCTTGGAACCTGCTAGACACCTTTGTCTTAGCGGTGTGGGGAAACCTACCTAGTGTACAATGTTCCATTAATTCTGGTACTTCCCTGCCCGTGACTTCTGGCACTACCCTGGTAACTGCTCTCCAGTACTCTCTCAAATGTGAGCAGTCCCATATCATTTGTTAAAAATCGACTCCAAGCTCCCCACATTGCGGGCATGCTACAGTCGTCATGGGGAAGTATCTGTTAATGAGTCTCGGGGTAAATTGCACCCTATGGAGTATGAAATAGGTAATCTGTTTAATTCGGGCATTGTAAGATGTTTTGGGTAGTATCTCAAGTATTATAAACCAGTCTTTATCAGGGATAGGGGAACCCAGGTCCTCCCCAACTTGGCCTGTAAGGCCTCCAATGGCTGAAGCATGTCCACCTGCAGTGCTCTATACAGATAGGAAACTGCCTTGCATGCCCCCACAGAGAGGACCAGGTATTGGCTAGCGGCGTGCGGTTTCGGTTATGTTCCCCCAGGCTTCGAAAATGTGCGAAAGGCCACGGTAACTGCTCTGTAGAGTAAGAAATGGTGTTGTGGGATATCAAATTTCGTACTGAAGTCCTTTAAAGGGATGTGCTTTCCTGGCTGG
Source organism: Pleurodeles waltl (assembly GCF_031143425.1). NCBI lineage: Eukaryota > Metazoa > Chordata > Amphibia > Caudata > Salamandridae > Pleurodeles > Pleurodeles waltl. The sequence continues at coordinate 270,504,966 of NC_090451.1, read as the reverse complement.
AATAAATCCCCCATTTTTTGCATCAGCCACTCCGCTATCCCACCCAAACTACCTCCTTGAGGTATATTTTTCAATAAGGTTATAGGCATGGCTGGAGAATACTGGATCCGCGTTCTTGTTTTCTGTAGGCAACTGTGCCAACATCTATGAATTATTCAGAATTCATAGGAGTCATCCGCAGGTTCCCTACTCTCAGTAGCGCTCTAGTTCAGGTAGTCAATGTGGGAGTAAAGGGTCTTGCTGTCCTCTCCAGGGTTTGGTGAGTCACCAGCCATTGTATATACCAGGGCAGTTGTGTTGGCAGGTAATATGTTTCAATCTCTGGGACTGCCATACCCCCACCTGTCGAAGATATTTCCAGTTTTTTAAGGCCCACTCTCCTTTGCCCTGTTCCCCATAAAAAGGATGTTACTATAGTATCAAGGTCTTTAAACACTGACTTGGGGATCCACAAAGGTAGCAAAGTGAAAAAATACAGTACTTGTGGGAGAACGATCATCTTGAGTAAAGCCACTCTGCCCGTTAAGGAAAAGGGGAGCATGTGCCAGAACTCACTGCAGACCCTAACTGATTTAATGGCTTGGCCCAAATTGCTATCAAGTAGGTCTTTCTTATTGTGGTATATTTTAGTTCCCAAGTAAGGTAGGCACTGGGGTACCAATTGCAGCTCTTCCAATGTTTCTGGTGGGTTACTATTGGCCTTCAAGGGGAACAGGTGTGACTTCTGCCAGTTGACTTTCAAACCCGAGATGTTGCCAAAAACCTTCAGTAGATCTCTGGTTTCCTCTAAATCCTATGTTTTATTTTGAAGAAAGCTCATCAGGTCGTTAGCATAGAGGGCTATGCGATGGTAATGGGTACACAGTTGAAGCCCTCAATAACTGTTATCTTCTCGTGCTATGCTGGCCAAGGGCTCCATAGCCAGGGCAAATAATAGGGCTGATAATGGACATCCCTGCCACATCCCTCTCTCTACATGATGGCTTTCTGAGATCACATGCCCTGTGTTGACCCTAGCTGTGGGATTTGTGTATAGTATTCTCACCCTTGCTATGAATCTGTCTCACAGGGCCATCTTAGTCACGACTGCGTAAAGGAACTCCCATTCTAGGCTATCAAAGGCCTTCTCAGTATTGACAGCGAATGCTGCAGCCTCCTTGCCGTTGTAAGAAGTGTCCTCCATAACTGCCAGGAGTCTGTGAACATTGATTGCTGTGTTACAAACAGGGATGAACCCCACTTGGTCAGGGTGCACGAGTTTGGGCATCAAGGGAAGGAGTCTAGTGGCCAAAATCCTACTAAGAATCTTGTAATCCAGGTGTCGCATTGAGAACAGTGTGTACGCTTTACAATCCTGTGCTAATTTTCCGGGTTTTAATAAAGGCACTATTAGTGCCTCCTGGATAGTGGACGGTAGCACCCCCATGTCTTTTGCTGCCTTGTGAAGGTCTGTTAATTTGGGCGACAGATCTGTTGCAAAATTCACATAAAATTCTGCCTGGAGGCCATCCATCCCCCGAGTCTTACCACACGCCATTCCCTTGATCACTACTTTTATCTCCTGGGGAGTTATTTCCCCCCCGAGAATCTCCGCTTCCTCCCACGTGAAAGCAGTGAGGGCAACTGGTGCAATGAAGTCTCGCAATTTGCCCCCATCTCATCTAGCTAGACTCTTGTAAAGAGTAGAATAATAATGCATAAAGTGTGTGTTGATGTCATCTTGTCAGTATAGCCGTCGACTGTCTCCCGTGTGCATTTCCACAATTACAGAGCTTCTTTTCGTTGAGTTAGCCAACCGTGCAAGCAGGGAACCCATTTTATCTCTTTTTGCGTGAACTTGTATCATGTACTGTTTGTAACTAAAGCATCGGACTCTCTCAACGTGACCCACTATTGCCACTTTGGCCTCTAGCAATGACGGTTGGCACTCCGGGTGGCATGGACTGTGCTTTTCCTCCTCCCTCAGATGGGGCTCTGCTTGTTCAATCTCTTTCACTAAGATGTGCCTGACTCCCACTGATTCCGCTATACACCTTCCCCTTAGGACTGCCTTAAATGCATCCCATTCTACTAACAACGTGGTTGATGTGCCTTCGATTTATGTGTCTTCTGATCGCCTCCTTATAGGTTGGGTTGTCAAGTGATTCTGGCTTCAGGTACCATGTGGGGAATTAGCTTTGGGACGTCCTAAGCGCAAATGGATAAGCACCGGGATATGCTCTGATACTGTGCTGAAGGAGCACACATTTACGTGAAACTCATTCAAGAAAATGTTTTTACAATGAGGCGGAAATTCCTGCGGGTGAGTTAGTCAACAAATCAATTTTTACATCCGGAAAGTAGTGATTTTGTCAAGATTATAATAATGATATATTATGCCACCATTACTGAATGCACCAAAAGACATTTATTCCATATTACCATAAGAATCACGCATATTATAGATTAAAAAAACTGACAACTGCTACAGAAAGAGGTTCCCAAGTGAAGAAAAGACAGCACAAACACCTAAAAATTGAAGGAATTCACTGTTATTTTTAACAATCATTGGTGGGTGAATAAATAAAACTTCAACCAATTTTATGGCTTGCTCTTGCGGTATAAACCGCTCTGTTAAGTCTAAATGCCTACATGAGCAACCCCAAATGTTCACATGAATTTGGGTTAAATATCTGAAGGAGCACACATTCACGTGAAACTCATTCAGGAAAATCTTTTACAATGAGGCAGGAATTCCTGCGGCTGAGTTAATCAACACATCATTTTTTTCGTCTGGACAGTAGTGATTCTGTCAAGATTATAAGAATGATATATTATGCCACCAGTAGTGAATGCACCAAAATACATTTATTGCACATTACCATGAGAATCACTCAAATTATGATTAAAAACACTAACAGTTGGTATAGAAAGTCCTGAAAAGTGAAGAAAAGACACCACAAAAAAACAAAAAATAGAAGGAATTCACTGTAATTTTTTATAATCATTGGTGGGTGAATAAATAAAACATCAAGACAGCCTCCATATAATTTTTACAGCCAAATATATCCATAGAGCAGTTCATCTATGGGAAAAGGAAAACACAAGGTCTATCTTGTTGGTTGATGACGTTCCGACCCTGTACGAGATACTAGGGTCTCATCAGGGCAAACAGTGACCTGGGGAACTGTCATAATGAAATTCATGATTGGAACACGTAGGATCTTGGAGATTTGCAGATTAGGTGAAAAAAAAGAAAAGTATTTTAAAAATACGTACTGGTTGCAGTGAATGGTGTTGCATTTACTAGCGCAACCGGGAATATCGGTGTATCTTATCATTACGGCAGTGTAGTTATAATATCTAAAAAGACAAGTAGACTATATTGAGTAAGGGTCAGACAGAAATTAAGGCGCTATGCTGTAAGGCTCAATGATTACCAAGGATTTTATGTGGAACTTGGGATCGATGCCAGGAAAAATAAGGATGGTCCAAAACGGCCTTTACTATTAAAAACACAGAAAAGATTTCACAAACACGAGGGGGACGAATTAGGGCACTGAATGACGAAAAATTACCTTTCGTCGTATACGATATAGCCCGATTGCATTCTTGGCAATTCCAGAGATGAGGAATGCTTTGGCTCCAAAGTAGCCCGTCCTCTCGGTCAGAGAACCAGAAGAAGAGCAATACCACTCATCTTCCTAAATAAACAAACAGGCTGACGTGTCCGTCCGTTCAGCCGCTGTACCCTGGGGACATGACCTAATTAGAACCAGTTGACAGTGGGCGCAAAGGTGTTCTATGACTCAGCTATAAGGAGCTCTCATCAAAGTGAAAGGAAAATGCCCGTGATTTCCAATTTGGGAAGAAAAATTTATTATTAATGAGAGGGGATGAAAATTGCAAGGAAGTAATATGTGAAAAGAAAAATCAAGGATAGAACCCTGACTCACTTAAACTCTAAAGTCTGCGTGCATACCACGAGGATGGCCATGTGACTGTCATGCAACAAAGTTGGTGAAAAGAAGGGGAGAGCAGCTTCTCGAATTTGAGGCCGTCCCCGGTGCGGTCAGGTATTCCACCGCACGTGCCATACCGTGGACCTCTGGTGTATAGTGTCTAATCGTGTGTGATGATCGTGAAATATTGAGAAAAAGGAATAGTTGCATTCTTGTGGATGCATGCTGCACCGTGAGTCTATGGGACCCCATTGTTTGTGCCAGTCTGCAAAGTGGAGCACGGTCCTAGCAATCGGGAAGTCCCGAAGTGATGGATGGGAGCGACCCAGGACAGTTTGACATGCAATTAAAGCCTCTCCCAGTTACTGATGGTAAACCAGGTAGGGTGCCCAGGTAGCCAAGAGTTGTGATAGGAAGGGTCCCTGTTCTATATTTGGAGCATATACATTTATGAAAGCTATGTCTCGCCCCTCCAAACGTCCAGTTCCCACTACTGAGCAGCCTTGCAGGCCAATGAGATCACCAGTGTGTCGGAATGGTACCCCTGCTCTAACCCCGATCAGTGTGCCCCTGGCATAGGCAGAGTAGGCGGTGTAATAGGCCTGGCCTCTCCAAAGCCCATGTAGTGCCACTACCTCTTTGGCAGTGAAATGTGTTTTTTGTGATAGTGCCAAATGTATTCCCCTCTTATTTAGATAAGAAAATATTTTGTATAGCTTTGTCATTGTGTGCATCCCCCTTATATTCCAGGACAAAATCTTGTAAGGCATAGTAATAGCCATCATGGCGGCCAGATTTCCACCAACCTCTCATCCCTACATCACCATCCCTCCCCCTCACCAACAATAGGAATGTACTACCCAGCAGTCTTGTAATCTCTAGTGACATATGATCCCCTTACCCCCCCTTTAAACATCCAACTATTAATAACCCATCTCCCTCTCCCCATGATTAGCAGGCATACAACCCCCATCCAAACAGTCAAAACAATGTACAACACATGCAGGAGAACCTGCTTACTATATCAAGTGAAGGGTGGGGGTCTCCTCTGTGGTCTCATCCAGCCATCCCGCCCAACTATTTCAATATTATATGTATGGCTTACTTTGGACCCCAAGTATTTCAAGACCCACCAGTCGGGGGCCTATATTTCCAACTTATTCACAGAGTACCTGTTATTTTTAGCAAGGAAGCACTATCAGATAATGTCATCTGAAGTTTCTGGTGTCACCACTGGCAAGGCATTGCATGAGTCCTCAGAGGAAGTTATCCCTGAATAGGAGTCGGATGTTCTTGACTCATCTTCTGCCAGTAGGAGTGATGGACTTATTTCTGCACTGCACATGGATGCCACCACTTCTACCACTTTCTGACGCTCTTGTTTCACTTCTTCTCTTAATGGGGAAGCTGTGGTGTCCGTCAGGGCATGTCGCCGAGATGGGGATCTATGGTGGCGGGTTCCTCGGTTTGAATTCGTTGACTGGGTGTAGTCTATCCAGGCCCACACCTCATCTGGGGTTTGAAAGAACTGCACCCCATCAATCGTTTCCACTCTGCTGCAGGCAGGGAAGAACACTGCATAAGGGATGTTGAGCTGCCGAAGCTTAGATTTGACCTCTAGAAATGAGGTATGTTATTTCTGGACCTCCCGAGAGAAGGCTGGGAAGATCCAGACCTTACTGTTCTCTATGACGAGTACCCCTCTCTGTCTCGTTTGTTGCAGGATATGGTCTCGGTCTCTGTAGGGGGGTGGGGGGCCACGTGGTACTCTGTGACCCTTTCTATCACAAAGAAAAGGAAAAGGCTCTCTCCTGTCACCTCCTCTGAGAGACAGCGCTCCAGATAGGCCACCATGTCTCTTCCTCCAATTTGTTCTGGTAGTCCGAGCACCCTCGTGTTCCTGTTTTCTGTGTCTTCCTCTCTTTTTTCCAGTGTCCAAATTTTCATTTCCACAGCATCAGTCTATTAGTGCCCTCATTGATCGCTGGGGAGATAGTTTTTAGGTCTTTTTCAGTTATAGTGACTCATTCAGCCAGTTGGCGATGGTCATCTCTTAATATTCCCATGTCAGTGGCCAGTGAGTCCATTTTGACCTCCAATATCTTTCTAGAGGCAGTGATAGATTGTAATATGTCCTGAAGTGAGGGGTTGCCTTCCGTTCCATGACTGTTGGTCCGCCTGCCTCCTGCATGAGATGACGCAGTGCGGTCTTCAGAATGATCACCCTCCGGTCTCAAGTCCTTCTTCCTATTGGGTTTTCCCATATTTTGTGAGGTGGTGGGGGGAAAGGAATACCCCCTCCTCTATTCAGTGAGCAATGTGTATATCAAGCCTCAGTTCCCACTGATTGGAGGGGGAGCCGGCCTCAGAAATGCAGTAGTTGTCAAGCAGCACAAGGAGGGGTGGCAAATTAGGCCTCCCGACCACAGTCCCACTTCGATGGGGTGCAGGCTATCGCAGATGTGGTGTTGGCCAGCCTGGCACTTTGCACTTACTTACAGTGTATCTCTCTGATCTTCCCCAGTGAATCAGCTAGAACATGTAGTCTCAGCAGCAGACGTCCCCCAGTGCAGCCTGGAAGTTCCACCCACAGGGTATAGAAGTGCAGCTCAACGTCCACCCTTGCCCCAATGCAAGTTCGGGAGTGATTTTCCAAGACTGAGGTGAGCTATTTTCTTAGAGCCTCTGTGTAGTTGTGATCAGTGGTAGTTCTAGCTGATTCAGCTCAGGCCCAATATGTCTGTGCCAGCGTGGAGCCTATTCATTACTAGTCTGTGCCCAGGCCCCCTGTTTCAGTTTATTTGAGCTGGAAAATCTTTCCTCACATATATATTTAAGAGCAAGCTACGCTGTTTTTCTGGAGATGAGAATGTAGAGTAACTGTTTACCTCCAATTGGGCCCCCCTTAGCTGTAAAGCAACATTTTTAACACTGTCTTCTGGCAGGGTCCTGGGTCTGGTTCGGATGGGGGCCCCCGCTGATGTCTGGGGCAGAGGAGTTGGGGGAATACTGTTCAATGCAGGTGATCGGCTGTCTCATATCACATAGCGCTTGTGTTAAAGGCCCCCGCCGGGTGGCGTCACTCCGCCTTAGTGCAACACCTCAGCGCTCGCCTTCCTCTGCCACCCGCAGCAAGCATCACTCTCAGTACCTCCACAGGGCCTCCAGTGCTCATCTCCAGGTCTGCTGGAATCTCCACTAAGTCCACTTCTAGGCAGTATCACCTGCCTTGGAGCTCCACCACAGCTCAGCGCTGTTAATTTAGTGCACGTGTTACCCTCTCCATTCATTACGCTGCTTGCTCCCGCCTCACAGGGGCCCTGGCTTCTCATTTGCAGCCCGTGTTCCATAACATTTCAAGTTAATACCTCTAATGAATTCCAACAAATCTATTCTTGTTTGAGTGTAGTTCATATTGGTGGCTGGGTAGAATAACAGTCCTAGTTTGAGTATTTTCTCTTTTTCTTCACTCAAAATTATATCAGTTAAATTTATTATAGCATTATTGTTGCTATCATCCTTAAGAGTTAACGTTTCTTGTTCTATTTCTGCGCTCTCCCTTTTGAGTTGCTGGATCTCCTGGGCGCAAATTGAGCCCTCACTCTCTTTGTAAAAAATCCAACTCCTCTACAAGGGCCAGTCACTGGCCCTTCTTCCACATCAGTTTCCACTTCAGAGCTGGTACACTTCCTTTTCCAAGCACTATTTCTTCTCCCAGCCGATTTCTCTCACTGAGGCGCTGCTTACGTAAGTGGTTGAATTTCTTGGCAAAGGTGAAAATTTGCCCTCGCTCGTAGTCCACCCTATCACATTGAAACTTTAGTGCTTTTCTTGTCTTGACAGTTTCCTCCAACTTGCTTAATTTTGGTTTCAACTCTGGATTAAATTTCCTTATCATCTCTTGATCAACATCTTTATTCAGTTTGCTCTCAATTGCTGCAATCTCCGCGAGGATCTTGGATCTATCAATATTGCCATATTTAATCAAAATACCCCAAATACATTTAGAAGCCTCATTTTTGTTCTCAGCCCACTCACACAGCATCTCCGGATTGGGGTTTTCATAGCTGGGGCTACCAACATTCTTAGGCCTCGTAAGATGCGTCCCACCTCAATTGAAAATGTTTTGTATATCAATGGTCTGGGCTGATCCTCATGGCCACTGACCGATATATGTAAAATCATAAAATTATAGCACAAAGCACTTTTGCAGGAATGGGCAACTGCATTGTCATTACAAACATTTTTGGCATAATATAAGAACTGTTATACCAGCTAAAATGACAGAAGAGCTCGTTAATGGATGAGCAATTTTGTGAACAGAAAACAATTTAATAATGATATTTTATAATAAACCGAGAGTGTGTTTATGTAATCTGAGTCTGTTTTCCATTCTGATAGTGATGTCACGCACTAATACTGGTGTAAATAGGAACAAAAATGGTGCTTCGCCATCAGTGAACAAGGCTGCAGAGGTAGCCGCAATGCGTTTGATGGATTAGGCAGAACAGGATCAAATAAATGTTTGGTTGGCAACTGACGCAGCAAGCATCGGCTCCTTTATTGGATTTAAAAAAAGGAATATATATATATATATATATATATATATATATATATATATATATATAGATACAGTGTTGATCCCACTCCAAAGGAAAATCCCTTGAAGACGAACAAACAGCTGTGACAGCAAAAACGTTGTTTATTGACAAAGGATTCCTGCTGAGGGTCGTGTAACTAGTTAGCATGGAGGAGTCTCGTTCGTTATCGGAATTAACCAGACAAATCGCTCCACCAACTAAGAACGGCCATGCTCCACCACCCACAGAATCGAGAAAGAGCTATCAATCTGTCAATCCTTTCCGTGTCCGGGCCGGGTGAGGTGTCCTGTGTTGAATATATACATATTCACTTAAAAAGCCAAAGGTTACAGGGACGCTATAGTTAGGCTCACATTTTAAATGTACCAAACCATAGAACTTGACAAATTCAACAGTTATAGTTAGAGTTACCACAAGTAACTATAACTTGTGCCCTATGGTAACTATAACTTGTGCTCCCGCCATGCGCAGTCTTTTTGTCAAAAATGTTACTGCAAATATTACATAATGTTATCAACAATGATGTTATCAAAGATGTCATGAGTCCCGTAATGTGTGGGATAATTAGCAGTGCATTGCGAGGGCGCGAGTTATAGTTACCTTAGGGCACTAGTTATAGTTACTTGAGGTAACTCTAACTATAACTGGTGAATTTCTATGGTTTGGTACATTTAAAATGTGAGCCTAACTATAACCTCCCTGTAACATTTGTTTTTTTTAAGTGAATTTCCATGTTTTTTTAATTCTATTTCCTAACCATAACGTCCCTGTAAGCTTTGTTTTTTTCAGTGAATTTCTATGTTTTTTTTTAACATACAGTAATTTTAATTACCATACATCAATCCAACCACCAGTGTGCACGGCCGAGGCAGTTGGCCACAGGGGTCAACCCCCTATAAGCACCCAACTTTGTAACGTGCATGTCCTTCACTGGTGTGCAGGAGGGGTTGCCCACAAGACTTGGGCTGCAGCCAGACCCTGAGCCCATTACCCCCTAACCACCCAAACCCACGCTGTGCACAACCCTGTGGCTGTGCACGGCGGGAGTTAGCCGCGGCTTATCTGGGTGTGAGAATAGGTGTGAGAGGGTGTATCTGGGATTGAGAGTGACTGTCAGATTGTCTGTCTGGACTTGAGATTACGTACATCAGTGTTTTAGTGGGTATGTCAGTGTGTGCATGGGTTTGTGAGTGGGTGATTAGGGTGTCAGTGGGTCTGTGAGTGGGTCCTTGAGTGTCTGTGTGGGTCTGTGAGTCCGTGCGTAAGTGGCTGAGTGGGTGAGTGAGTGGGAGAAATTGATTGAAAGAGAGAAAGAGAGAAAAAAGTGAGAGGGAAAGAGAGTTTTTTTAAGGCTTTAATATCTCATATGTCTAGAATGAAATATTTGTGGGTGATTTAAAAGAAACAATGTATGGATTCTTTTAAATAAACTATAATATATATATATTTTACATAATATATTTTATAATTATAACTATAATATTTTTTAAATTTGATATATTTCATACAAAAAATAATAATAAATAAATAACTAAATAATCAAAAGCTCTTAAGGGCTACATGGCAGCATGGAGGAAGCCTTAAAGCTTCCCTTCCAGTGCCATTGCTTCAGCAAGCAAGGAACTGCTTTGACAGCGTATCCTTGCTTGATGAAGCATTTCATCTCTGTCCCCTGCACATGTGCAGGGGACAGAGATGAAACCTTCGGATTTTCACAGCGGTACATTCTTCACAGGTCCAGCTGTCAAAAAACGAAGTGTTTGCTGTGGATTGGCTGCAGAGTGGCAGCCACAGCAAACAGCTATGTCCCTGAGGTCTGCAGAGACATAGCAGGAGCCGGCCCTTGTGGGTGACGGTCCCCAGAACCATCAGTGGCTCCATGAGTGTGGCCACATGGCCCCCTTTCTAACTATGGATAGCCCCGGGGTTGCAATGCTTCAGGGCATGTGGTCCCCACTCCAAATACAGTGTCGCCCTGGGGGGCGGTGGTCCACAGGGCACAGAGGGGCCATAGGCCCCCCTGCATATTATTACCTAAACACCCTGGGGAGGTGGAGGTCCCAGGGAAGCAGGAGGGGGCCAGGTGCCCATCCGCACATTAATACAGTCCTAGGGACATGTCAGAGTCACCAGATCCTCGGGTCTGTGCACGTTCCTAACACGCCCACCACTAAACAGCTCCAAGACTCTGATAGATAAATCACAGAGACTGAGAGAGTTCAAGAGGGGAAGAGGGGATTAGGAAGGGAACAGCTGGGAAGGAGACCTGTATTAAGAAAAAGGTTAGAACACACAATATGAAAATTATATCTCCTGAAATCAATACTAGACTATGATTCTAAGCCTAGTCACTCTGAAAACATGAACAATCTAAGAGTTAAGTTTAAAATGACTAAGTTTCAAGATGGCCGGATACCTGTAGGGGAATCAAGATGAATTAAATGAAAACTTTCTTATTCAAGTACTTTCCTTTACATGAGAATCAGAGAAACATTCTGACTACATTTTAAACCAGTCATATAAATCCTGTTTTGAGAATGTATACTAGGACCATACAATATTGCATCTAGAAACTCTGGCCTTCTGTGTACTCTTAAAATGTTTCAACACAAATTTCGCATATTGCAGATATATATATATATATATATATATATATAGTAAACACCATAAAAGGATTGTGCACCATGAATAACACAATATGGATTCAGGAAACAAATCTCATAACTTGTCAGCTCGAATATTACATAATAAATATCTTAAAATAGTGGCATACAATAAACAACATGAAATAAACTCGAGGAGAGAATCGTGCGTCTTGCCGATTCGAGTGTCACCATGTAAAATACCAAGAAATGGTAGCACGCAATGAATATCAAAGTCAAATCATCATTAATCGAATTGCGCGTCTTGCCGATTCGTAAAACACGATGTAAATGTCAAGAAATAACAGCTCACAATAAATAACAAGATCAAAGTACAATGAAACGAATCACGCTTCTTTTGCCGATTCTTAAGCCACCATGTAAATGTCAAGAAATGGTAGCGCGCAATGAACAACAAAGTTAAATCCTCATGAAACGAATTAAGCGTCTTGCCAATTCGTAAAACATCATGTAAATGTCAAGAAATAGTAGCGCGCAATGGACAACAATGTTTAAACACATAAAACGAATTGCGCGTCTTGCCGATTCTTAAGCCACCATGCCAATGTCAAGAAATGGTAGCACGCAATGAATAACAAAGTCAAACCTTTATGAAACAAATCGCGCGTCTTGCCTATTTGTAAACTACCATATAAATGTCAAGAAATGGTAGCGCGCAAGTAATCTGTTACTCATTTAAGAATTAAACCAAGAATATGAAAATTCTCAATAATGGTGTCGGGACAGTCCAACCACCGTCTTACCGCCTGGAACAATGATCACCAATGAAGGATGAAGGGCAGAAGACTGGAAGATCCAAATAGGCCGCCGCGGGGACAGGAGCTCAGGAAGAAGCTGCTGTTCTGCACCGGGACCTCTGAATAGTGAGCACTGGGAGTTGGGCTGGCTCTTTTTTATAGAGTCTTGGCCCAGCCCAGAACCACGCCCAGACATGTTGCAGGGAAAGTCTCTGGAAGGCCCTGGAAAGGGGCCACACCCTAACACACTCTGAAAACCTGCAGCAATACATTGCAAAGGAACAGTATTTGTAAGCATATTAAAAATAAGTTTTCAGGATTGAACTCTGCAATGCAAAAGGTTAAACCACAACATATCAGCACAATGCATAAATTACGTTGTTTTGAGAGTGCTGGGTTTTTGCATTTTTGTCGCCAATAGAGCGCGTACTGCTCTGGTGTTGACAGTACTCCCCTCTCCCAGACGCGCTCTAGGGCCTGGTTTGCTTGGATTGAGACGATGAAAGCGTCTCACAAGTAATGGAGCATGAACATCAGATGCGGAAACCCATGAGTTACTTTCAGGACCATAACCTTTCCATGAGATTAAGTACCATAGATTACGCCCTCTCAGTTTAGAATCCAACACTTTCTTGACTTCGTATTCTTCTTCCCCTTGTACTAGAACAGGAGCTGGATGAGGGTGGACCTTTTGGACTGCCTTTTTCAAGAGGGAAGTGTGGAACACTGGATGAATCCTTAAGAATCTGGGCAATTGTAGTTTATAGGTCACCAGATTGATTTGCTGAAGGACAGTATAAGGACCTATGAATTTGGGGTTAAACATGTGCTTCTTCTTGAAGTCTATATGTTTTGTGGAAAGCCACATTTTGTCACCTGGTTGATATTGCGGTCCCTCACAATGTTTCTTGTCATAATGCCTTTTATATTTTTGTTTGGCTTTTTCTAAATGCTGTTGAATCAGTTTCTGGGTTTGATGTAAATGCTGAATGGTTTCTGACACAGCTGGAGTAAGAGAACTTTCTTGAGGAATTGTGATGGGCAAGGTGTCAGGATGATAGCCAAATAAACCAAAAAAGGGTGTAACGCCAATAGAAGTGTGGAATGAGTTATTGTAAGCTAACTCAGCTAACCAGAGCATAGATGTCCAAGAATGAAGTGCCTTTTCAGGGTAGGCACGTAGGTATTGTTTCAAAGTCTGATTTAGTCTCTCCGTTTGACCATCTGTTTGAGGATGGTGACTAGTAGATAGCGTAGATGTCACTTGGAGTGTTTTACACCATGTCTTCCAGAAATTGGAGGAAAATTGTGATCCCCAATCGGAGAGGATAACCTTTGGCAGTCCATGATAACGAACCACTCTGTTCAGTAAAACAGTTGCCAATTCACTAGAAGTGGGCAATTTTTTACAGGCGATAAAATTTCCATATTTCGTGAGACTATCTACTACCACCAGAATTACTGAATGCTGTTGAACCACTGGCAGACAGGTAATAAAGTCTAAAGAAATGTGCTCCCATGGACGACTTGGGGTTGGAAGTGGATGTAACAACCCTTTTGGTTTTGAATGACTTGTTTTAATGCGAGCACAAACTTCACAGTTGTTTACCATTGCTTTTACATGTTTTGTTAGGGTAGGCCACCAAAAATAGCATTGGATCAGTTCAAGAGTTTTAGGAGTACCTGGGTGACCTGCCGTAGGTATAACACGCAACCAATGAAACACTATCTTGCGAAGTTTGGTAGTGGGTACGAACAAACGAGCGTCATGAAAGGGTAAACCTTGCTTGATTGACCTTTTGGCATCTGCTTGGGCCCATGTTTGCCATTTTTCAACAGTGAAAGAGTTGTGAATTTCTTCAAAGAAATCTTCAGTTTTTATGATACATAGAACCTTGTCAGGAGCAATGATAGCTTTGGAGGCTTGAAATGCAGGCAACGTGGTAGACTCTTGACGGGGCAAGGCGTCAGCCTTGCGATTATCTTTACCAGGCCGGAAGATTACTACAAAATCAAATTCGGCAAAAAAAAGCATCCAGCGTAATTGCCGAGGGGTCAAAAGTCTGGCGGAACTCATGAATTGAAGATTACGATGATCAGTATATACTGTGACAGTGTATTTGGCACCCAACAAATGATGTCTCCATTGTTTAAAGGCGTCACGAATCGCCAGAAGCTCTTTTTCAGCAATGACACAGTTCTGTTTGGCTTCGTTCAACTTCCGAGACATATAAGCTACAGGATGAAGTTGACCAGTGTCTTTATTTCGTTGTGATAAGACGACTCCTATTGCTACATCTGAAGCATCAGGTTCCACTATGAAAGGTTGATTTGCATCAGGATGAGTCAAGACTGGGGCAGTGGAGAAAGCTTCCTTCAAAGTCGAGAAGGCTTGATCAGCTTCTGGGGACCATACAAACTTTTCTTTCTTTAGTAGCTTAGTGATTGGAGCCACCGTCTCCCACCGTCTGGGAGAAATGATTTATGAACTTCCGGTAAATATTTGCAAACCCCAGGAAACATTGTACATCACGAACAGTCTTTGGGGTGGGCCAATCAGATACAGCTTTTACTTTCTTTTCTGCCATCACCATACCGTGAGGGGTAAGAATAACCCCTAAAAACTCAACTGTGGTAACATTAAACCCACACTTGGTTAGTTTGCAATATAAATGGTGTTTTCAAAGGGCTGCAAGAAGTTTCTTGTCATGTTGAACATGTTCGTTTTCATTGTCTGAGTAGATCAAAATGTCATCGATGTAGACTATGGCAAATATGTTGAGGTACTCTCTAAGAACGTCATTCAAGAACAATTGAAATGCTGCTGGAGCATTACACAGACCAAAAGGCATGACGGTGTATTCAAAAAGGCCATATCTTTTCTTGAACGCTGTTTTCCATTCGTCACCCTCTCTCATTCTGACCAAATTATAAGCACCTCGAAGGTCATGCTTCGTGTAGATTTTTGCTCTCTTTACTTGTTCCAATAAGACCGGAATTAGGGGTAAAGGATATTTTTTCTTGATGGTGACTTTGTTCAAACCCCTATAGTCGATGCAAGATCGAAGTTCTCCATTTACTTTTGGAACAAAAAACAAAGGCGAAGCTGCAGGAGACTTAGAGGGGCGAATGAAGCCATTCTTCAAAAATTGATCTAGGTATTTTCGTAAATGTTGATTTTCATGTTCTGACAGGGCATATACACGACAGTTGGGAAGTATCGCACCTGGGGCTAGATCAATTTGACAGTCATAAGATCTATGAGGAGGTAGAGTCTCTGCTCCTTTCTCATCAAATACATCTTTGTAAGAGGAATACTGTTTGGGCAGCTGAATTTCTTTCTCCGCGGCAGTAGCTATGTAAGAGTTGCAAACGTTTGGTACTTGAATCTTTTGGAGACATTGTTCATTACATAGCGCAGATCAGAACACGATTTTTCGTTCTGCCCAATTGATCTCCGGATTGTGATGAGTTAACCATGGCAAGCCGAGGATAATCCCATATCGGGGAGCATGGATCACGTCAAGGATGATTTTCTCTTTATGTTTCTTTCTTTGATTCTTATCTTCACAAATCATCGACAAGGGGATAGTCTGAAGAGTTACCGGACCTCCAGTCAAGAGTTTTCCATCGTCTGCCTGGATGATTTCTGGGGTCTTCTTTTCAATACATGGGATCCCCCATGCACAAACCAATTGGACATCAACAAAGTTCCCAGTAGCCCTAGAATCGACTAGAGCCTTTTTGAAATAGATCTTTTTCTTGACCTGAACTCTTGTTTCCAGTTTAAGATGTTTAGGTTGTGAAGGGTCCACAGTGACACCCAAGAGCAACCCTTCTCTGCATCTTGGGTGTTTTAGTTTTCCAACTCGACTGGTGCATTGGCTGTGACCTTCTGAACTGGACCTTGCTTGTTCTTTGGTTTGATTGGACAATCTTTGGCAAAATGACCTTTTCGCCCACAATAAAGACATTGTCCATTTTTTCTGCGTAGGTCCTTTTCATCTTTGGTCAAAGGTCTTCTGATGGTTCCAATTTCCATCGGTTCCGGCGTTCTTTCATTCGGAGTTCTTGAGTCTCTGTTATCATGAACGTGCCATGAATATTTTTCAATCTTTTTGCGCGTTCCTTTACGTTCTGCTAAACGATGATCAAGTCTCAAGACAAGATTTATTAATTCTTGACAGTCTGTAGGGTGTGGGTCGATTTGCGCTAAGATATCTTTTAGTTCCTCTTTGAGTTCCTTGTAAAACAAGACCGCTTGTTTTTTTTCAGGCCAGGATGTCTCGGCAACCAGCCGGTTAAAGTTGGCTAAATACGACACTAGGTCATGATTTCCTTGGCGTAAATCTAATAATTCACTATCTGCTGACTGTGTTACAGTTCTACGATCAAAAACTCTCTCAAATTCACGAACAAAATTTCTCCAGTTGTACAACAAGGGACTATTTTTACGCACAAGAGGAATTGCCCAAGTAGCTGCATCCCCAGACACATTTGATAACAAGAAAGCTACTTTGGACTGGGCATCGGGGAAAGTATTTAGTCTGCAGGTGGAGTGTAGTTCCACTTGAACCAGGAAAGATTGCACTTTCAAAGGGTCACCTGAGAAACGTTTTGGGGGAGCTAAAGGAATTGCAGAAGGAACATTTAGGGAAATCGGATTACTTCCAGAAGCCTGAGAAGAAGTACCTGGCCAAGACACACCTGTGGGACTTTGTTCCTTCTTCTCTACCTTATCTTGCAACTGACTCACTCTCTCTGCTAAGCTAGTTGTCAATTCTTTGGATGATACCACCTCGGTAGCGCGC
This sequence comes from Pleurodeles waltl, assembly GCF_031143425.1. Lineage (NCBI taxonomy): Eukaryota > Metazoa > Chordata > Amphibia > Caudata > Salamandridae > Pleurodeles > Pleurodeles waltl. Next base: position 270,488,213 of record NC_090451.1, on the reverse strand, counting down.
AATGAACAACAAAGTTAAATCCTCATGAAACGAATTGCGCGTCTTGTCAATTCGTAAAACATCATGTAAATGTCAAGAAATAGTAGCGAGCAATGGACAACAATGTTTAAACACCAGAAAACGAATCGCACGTCTTGCCGATTCTTAAGCCACCATGCCAATGTCAAGAAATGGTAGCACGCAATGAATAACAAAGTCAGACCTTTATAAAACAAATCGCGTGTCTTGCCTATTTGTAAACTACCATATAAATGTCAAGAAATGGTAGTGCGCAAGTAATCTGTTACTCATTTAAGAATTAAACCAAGAATATGAAAATTCTCAATAACGGTGTCGGGACAGTCCAACCACCGTCTTACCGCCTGGAACAAGGATCACCAATGAAGGATGAAAGGCAGAAGACTGGAAGATCCAAATAGGCAGCCGGGACAGGAGTTCAGGAAGAAGCTGCTGCTCTGCACCGGGACCTCTGAATAGTGAGCACTGGGAGTTGGGCTGGCTCTCTTTTATAGAGTCTCGGCCCAGCCCAAAACCACGCCCAGACATGTTGCAGGGAACGTCTCTGGAAGGCCCTGGAAAGAGGCCACACCCTAACACACTCTGAAAACCTGCAGCAATACATTGCAAAGGAACAGTATTTGTAAGCATATTAAAAATAAGTTTTCAGGATTGAACTCTGCAATGCAAAAGGTTAAACCACAACATATCAGCACAATGCATAAATTACGTTGTTTTGAGAGTGCTGGGTTTTTGCATTTTTGTCGCCAATAGAGCGTGTACTGCTCTGGTGTTGACAGGACATGGCAGTCCGCAGGGCAGTGGGGGGGCACATGGCCCCCCTGCATACAAATAATAAGCCCCTGGAAGTGGCAGTGTCTGGGGCAGCGGGAGGGGTCAGGAAGCCACCCGCATATGTAATCAAATGCCTGCGGACTTGGCCCAGCCGGGGGCTTTACAGTAACGAAATACGGGATACCGTGTTTGTTTTTTTTTTTAAAATATGGCGAATCCACAGCTCCACCGCATCTCTGCTCGTAAGATTAAAAAAAATGCTTTTTAGTCATAGGGGGTCCCTTTGGAACTCCATAACCAGAGCTAAGGTGTCAGGGCGTCCGTACCCTGGCCCTTTTTCTTTTTTTTCACTTTTTTTTGGGACTTCAGCCAAGTCCCAAGATGGCTGCCAACACTTCAATGGCTTCTGAAGTCCGATTGGGAGCACACTGCCTAACATTCCAGTCGAGTTTGCCCCTTGCATCCTGGTACATGCAGTTTGAACAATTAACGCTTCCTTGAAAAAATCTGTAGTATTTCACTAAACGTAGTGCAGACAGTACTTCAATGGCTTCTGTTGTTGAAGTGTTATCAGTCAATCAGATCTCTGCATGTTTCCCTTAATTCCTCAAAAGGTACTGAACATATTTACACCAAAATAGAAAAAGCACTCTTTGTGGACCAGGACCTACCTTCCTGGCAAATTTGGTGTAATTCTGTCCAGTAGTTTTTGCGCTCTTGTTGTTCAATATCCCTATATAAAAATACATGTGGAAAATGTGTTTTGGGACCTCCTTTTTCTCACCCACCTTGTACAAAACCACAGAATTTCAGCAATTATAGTTACAGTTCTTTCATGTAACTAAAACTCATGCCCTAAGGTAACTATAACTCACGCCTTCACCATGCACAGTTGTGTCATCATTAAGTTTTTGCAAATGTTGCAATGAGAATGTGAAAGATGGCATAGAATATGTCACCAGGATATAATTGTGGTCTAATTAGCTGTGCATGGCAAAGGCGTGAGTTATAGTTACCTTAGGGTGCAAGTTTTAGCCTTTATGGGCTACCTGGCACTGTGGAGGAAGCCTTAAGGCTTCCCTCGCATTGCCATTGCTTCAGCAAGCAGGGAGTTGCTTTGACAGCAGCTCCCTGCTTGCTGAAGCATTTCATCTCTGTCCCCTGCACGCATGCAGGAGACAGAGATGAAAGCTCTGTTTGACAGCGGGACCTGCTTTAAAGGCCCGCTGTCAAACAGCAGAGTGTCTGCTGTGGCTTGGCTACAGGATAGGAACCCCGTGAATGTATTCTTAGTGATCTCCCAATGGCCAGGGTCAGGGTGGCTGTCTGACTGCTGCCAAAGCAGTGGTCCGACCGCTTTGGGGGCGTTCTGACCGCCACATTATGACTGTGGTGGTCGTGCCGTGGTCTGACCACCAGCACCACCAGTTCTTCTCTACAGGAGGGACTGACGTTCCTAATCCGCCAGGGCGGAGCTGCAAGCAGTGCCACCAGGGGAATTAATACCCCCTTCTCCACCAGTGTTTACATGACAGTAGCGGCGCCATGTAAAGGCTGGCGGAGACGGGATGCAGGGTGTTCCAGGGGGGGCCCTGCACTGCCCATGCACTTGGCATGGGCAGTGCAGGGGACTCTCTTGCCAGCCCAGTCGTGAAATTCACTGTCTGCTTTGCAGACAATGAACATCGCAATGAGTGCTGCTGCACCCTATGCACTACAGCATTGCTGCTGGCTCCATTATGAGCCAGCATCAATGTTGCAGACCGTTTCCGTCCACTGACCCAGTGAGGAACTCTTAATGGGGCCAGCAGGAAGGCAGCCGCATTGGCAGCAACCTGCCCGTGGGGACTTCGGCGGATGGTGTAAACCGTCCTCCGAAGTCATAATGACCCCCTTTGTTTGAGTAAAGAATTTATTAAGACACTTCCCAGATATCAAATAAAAGCACACAAAATATGAACATGAGCATTTAACTTGAATGCAGTAATACACGTGTAAATGCCAAAATACTTACAGCATTAATCAATGACATACAGAAAAAGTGCAATACATCAACAATGGATATATACAGTGAATACATATAGGTGCACAGCCAAGCTGGATAATTAAGAATAAAAATGCATTAGCATTGGGGTCGAATCCATCAGCACCAAGCTGGGGAACCCTGAATGGCTGAGACAGGTGAACGTCCCCAACAGGATGTTATTGGGCAGTCCGTCCACTCCCAGAACTAGCTTCCTGTGCCAGTGCTCCCCGCTTTATATACCTTAAATTAACTCAAGAGGAAGATACTAGCAATCACCCCTCCATTAGGCTATTGACTTCAAATGCTGGCTGTACTTGGTCTGTGTCGAAAACATGCAAAAGAACTGGCCAGGCCCCAATGCACATTCCTGAGACAGAACAGTACCTTTCTCTGCTAAAAACACCTGCGCCGCCACTGTGACGGCACCTAACGCTGAGCACAAATGGAGTGGGCGGTCAAGATGGAGTCAGTGGTCAAATACAAATGGCATTACAGCATGATATAATAGAAGCCCGGGGGGCTGGTGGTCTCTGAGGCTCAGGGGGCGGTGGGCCCCCCTGCATCCATTTTAAACAAAGCCCCGGAAGGGTGGTGGTGGTCTCCAGTGCCTGGGTAGGCCACTGGCTTTGCATATATTTAATTATAAGCCCTGGGGACGTGGCGGTCCCCAGGGCTGTGGGACCCCGTGCCTGATATAATAGAAGCCTCCCATGTATAAAAGTTGAAGCCCTGGGGAGGTGGAGGTCCCCAGGACAGCAGGGGAGCACAGGAAATGGAAGCTCCGGGGAGGTGATGGTCCTTGAGTTGTGGGGGGCAGGGAGGTCCCCTTGCACAACATTTCTAATGCCCCTGGGACCTGGCCCACCCGGGGGCGTATAAAAAATCAAATGTGGCAGGCCGCGCTTGTTTTTAAAAAAAAAAATTGCTGCGAGTTCGCGAATCTCACAAACTTGCGGCAAAAAAAAAATCAAAAATGTTGCTTTTCTGGGACCTCCCCCACCAGTGCTAAGGGGTCAGGCAATCTCTACCCTTGCCCCTATTTTTTTAAAGCTTTTTTTGTGGGACTCGGCTCAAGCCGAGTCCCAAGATGGTTGCCAACAATTCCTGGTTTGAAGTGTTGGCAGCCACTCAGAGCTGTGCATTTCCCTGCACAATTTCATCTTTGTTTGCGAATACTCCACGGCCAGAGATATACAATTTTAAATTCCCCCAAATTTCTCAAAAACTACTGAACGGATTTACACCATTTAACTTTAACAAAACGTACAATTTGTGTACTGACAACTAGCTTTCTGCTAAATGTGGTGTAATTCCGTCCGGTGGTTCGGGCTGAAGATGTGTTGATTGATCCTATGGGAATTGATGTGGGAAACACAACTTTTTTTAGCCCCCTTTTTCTCGGTCCCTGCTTAATGGATCACCCTGAAACATTCCAAAACATTCCATGCACACCAAGAATCACCGGGACAGTTTTTGGGGGCAAATTTAGTGAAGATTTGTCATGAAACAGTGACAAAGATGTAGACAAGTCAAAACATTTTCCTTCTATGCAAACAATCCTGGACACTGTAGAGTTCAGGGCTTTCCCTCCACAGCAGTGAGTCCAGGACATTAGGGCTATGTTGTTAATGTTTCAGGATCAGTACTAAATCATGGTGAGAGCAACTCTGAGGCTTCCTGGCCCCTGAGCCTTCTGTATCCACCTGGTCAGCTATAGACTTTGACGTTTCAATGAGCCCAGTACACAGGAAGTCTGGTAAATGCCATCCAGGTCTCGGAGGAGATGGCTTGAGATTTGCAGTGGTATCTGGTCAAAGTCAATTGGTCTGGCTGTGCAGGCCATTCTGCCATCCCTCAATGGAAGGTTGGCTCAGGCTCTCATGGACAGCACTACTGCTATGTGGTACTGCAATAAACAAAGCATTGAGGGGTCCTGGGCCAGGTGGCTGTGTGCCTCTGGATGTGGCTGGTGTGCCAGGACATCTTCCTTATTGTGAAAGGTAAAGGTTGGCGCTTCAGACTCTGCAGGGCTGTGAAAAAATGGGAGAAGTAGGGATAGAACAATGAAAAGGTGGAGGTTAGGGAATTATGCATGCAAATATTGGCGTCTTCACCACTTAAAGATGGTAGAGGCTCAATGTATAATCAATTCTACCTTTAAGAAGCAGAGACTCGCTTTTTCTTATAGTTCACAGGGTTTCTGCGGCTGCAAGCAAGCCACCACCCCAAGGCAAAACAGATTTCATTAACACCTGCTGCTCTTAAAAAAAAAAAAAAAAAAAAATGACACAATCAGTGAGTATATTTTAAGGTGACACATTTCCAAACTTGATTCAGTATAACTAATATATGAAAAGAATAACAGCATAAGGTAAACTTGATTGTTTATTTGTGGTCTGGCAGGAGAGCCGGGAGCGTGAGCGTTCGCATGTGATGTTGTCGCTGTGTTCTGTAACAGTGAGAAAGATTGAAAATGAAGTGTCATTGATGGCTATTGCTGTACATTTTCTACCCCCAGAGACAACTCATCCCCATGCTCAAGAGAACTACCTTTCATGTAGGTGGGTTAAAGTCACTTGTGACCACTTCTGGTGCCCTTTCCCGAATCCCCAAGGCTGCATACACTCTGATCATGGGTTATAGCTAAGGTTATAAAACACTTGTGTAATAGGGTACATTTTCAGCACTTTAAGGCCACACACAAAATTATTTTAGTATTTTTAAAGAAATGGGAGCTGTGCCAAGTGACTAAAACGGCACACCCATCATTTTTTCGGACCCTAATGCCATTTCTTTAGTAATTCATAATAACATTTTGATATATCACATCAGTTTGTACAAATGTCAATCCATTTAGGTGTTCTTAAACAGTAAACATTCATATATTGCAGACACCATTTAAGGACATGTCCATCTTTCAGAGCTTTATATTCTATCATTCACTACTTTTCGGGAGTAGGTTTGACATTTGGAAGTACAAGAGGGGGAGACGTCAATGGCCTGGCTTAACCCTTTCATTACAATGCTGCCACATGTACTGGGAGTTCATAACAAACTTTGCTCTTGTGTTATTTACAGCCCCTATACTACAATTCCAGGTGTAGTGTCTTAGAACTGTACGTGTTAGGACCCTGTGCCGTGGGGCGGACTTATGAAGGAAATTACGTAATCGATATGGGAGGTGTCAGTGTGTGGTCCTAACGGTTATTGGGATATTATGAGTACAGTTACATGTTGAATGCTGAAGAGTAAAGGCATTAATTAAGAGCTCCGTGTGGTATGTTCTTATGCATGCTACTGGGCTGGGGAGGGTGCAACACCAGGCAGGAGTCCTTCAGTGAGATCAGAAAGAAAAGAGTCAGTTTAGCAAAGATAATTTTTCAGAGGGATTAAATCTGTCCAAATAGAAATGACTTGCTCACATTTTCAGTATTTGAAAATTAAAAATACTGATGCATGGATTATCAGCTGAGTTGATTTACCAAAAGTTGAGTTAATGCAAAGCATATTATAGAGAAGGGGGCACATTCTGGACAATGAATTAAAAACTGAGACCTGATTTAGATCTTGGCTGTCGCACCGCCAAGCCACGTTGACTGCAGCTCCAGAAAGACCATCAAGCCAACTGTGTTCCGCCTGCCATATTTAAATGTTACAGTTCTGCAAGCAGATGAATGGCGACGGATTGCTGATGGAGGGAGACAGTGGCGGATCCCAGTGGACTTCGTACAATGGCAGGGCTATGGAATGGAGGTAAGTGACGCACACACACTGTCCCTTAGCCATATGTGTACCCCTGCACTACACAGTTCACAACACACCACATACAAACATTACACCATTGCCATTCTAACCCAATACAACCCATACACTCCCAAAACACACATTGACATCCATCCATGACACAACATGCACACACCATGTTCACTTCACCCACACATAATACAACCAGAAAAACCTACACAACTACACAGCTACACAAACACACTCACACAAGCCCAACTACACACCACATGACAATGACCACTACACAACACTCACCTGAATGTGTCACATGACAACACAACACAAAAAACGACATCGATCCTACATGCAAGTGGCACACATACAGACACAACCACAACATCCACTCCAGCTCCCTGACTCACGTACATAACAGATAGCACAAATCTACCAGTACAGGTCCCCTCAAAATGCGCACACATGGACACCATTCTCCAGTGTGAGCGTACTGTCATTGTGGTGCCCGCATTCATTTTACAATGAATGATGACACCACAATCACAGTTGTGTATATGTGCGGTTTTGCATGTTGTGCCAGTGTGCCCTCAGCCATGTGTGACACAATTGTGTCCCGGACATATGCATGTCACTGTGATTTAAAAAAATTACTGTAACATATATGTGCCTGCATGGCCTGATCTCCCATACAGTGCCCTCTCAATGTACCCTGGCAATCCAGCGTCCCTACATTTGAATTTGGGAATGGAAAGGGTGGGTTTTCTCCATGAGTTGGTGGCCACAGCAATGGCAAGTGTTGTCCAGTTGTGTCCAGACAAAGATGGGGTGGAATGTGGGAAAAAAGGTGAGTTTTCACCCCTTTAAACCCCCAATCTGCCAACTCAAACATGATTTCAGCATTTGATAGGCATACATTTTTAAAACAAAAAAGACAGGAATGTGTACACATTGGTGACAGAGTAACACATACCCAAAAACAACATTTTTATGTCCAGATGATAAATCAATAATGTACAAAAAGAGATTAGTTAAAGGAACCTTTGTAGATGGACAATGTGCAAAATACAAAGGTTTTTTTGCTTGATATTGATTTTTGTGAAATAAGTTCACTATTAAAAACAAGCAATCCAAACCATTCAGTTAAACACTTCCTGGAGAAAATTGAAAATGGTTAAGAGAAATGATCAAAAAGTATATGGGGGTAATGATGGGAAATTACAAAACTGCGACCAAATGGGTTCTGAAGATGTTCCCTTCATGCACAAGATAATAGTAAAGTAAACCTAAGTTTGAAAGCCTTGAAGCAGGTGAAATATGAACATTTGGAAAATGTTGTGTGAAAAAACATCATGATGAATTTTATTTACACAGATACAATAAAACTATTGTATATGTCTTTTCATCATCTTTAGGAGCAGGCAGCGGGGACATTGTCCACGAAGGCATGGAAGTAGCTGGCCACTGTGTGTTGGGTGGTGAGACCTCGGACACCAATGGACACAGTGGCACGGAGGGTGAAGGACTTGAATGGAGGCTACAAGCTCTTCATCATCTTCGGAGGCCTCCACAATCGACCAGTCCCTAATTGTGCCTGACCCTACAGGAACTGTACCATTCTCATCCTTGTCTGCCACCCAGAGACCCATCTCCACCCTCCTTCTTGCTCCTTCCCAGTTGGCCAATTGCAACCCCCTAAAAAGGCTAGGATCTCCTTTGCCACAGACACCTCACCTCCTGCCCCTGTGCCCCCAGCTGCGCTCAGTGAGGAAGCTATTGACCTCTTAGGCAGCATCTCTATAGGCCAGACTGTGATTGTGAATTGCATCCAGGGCCTAAGTTGCCAAATACAACAAATGTTATCATTTATGCATTCCATTCATAGTTCAATGTCTGGCATGCAGAAATCATTTGCTAAAATTGCCTCCACACTGACCCTGGCCTCCCAACCAGCCAACCTTGCACCCGGACCCTTTCTCATCCCACATCCCAAGTCCCAGCATTATCCCACGCACACTAACGTCTTTACAGGCACCCACTCCAACAGACATAAGCAGCACACTCACACACACAAACATGTTAACACAAACACACAAAGAAACACCCAAACAACATACACACACAACTGACACTACACCCACAGGCACCACAACCACCATGACACACCCACAAGTACCACAATCACCATGGCACCCACAGCACCAGCACACCCACAACCCCAGCACACCCATAAGCCCCACAACCACCAGCATACACACAACCACTGGCACACCCACAAGCACCACAACCACCAGCACACTCACAACACTATCACACCCACAACCACCACCACTCCCACAAGCACCACAACCAAAACAACCACCTCAATAGCACATTCATAAAAACAAACACACTCACACAAAAGCACACATACTTGAAAAATAACACCCACCAAACCCAAATGCACACACTCACTTGAACACCAAACACCTTCTAAACCACACACATCCAATCATCAACTAGGCACACGTCAGGTGCAAAGCATACAGACACACACACACCACAACCAAACCAGCCAACTCAACAGCACACTCATCCAATCAAACACACACACACAAAAGCACACACACACATACAACACCAACCAAACCCAAACACACACACTCACCCCAACACCAAACACCTGCAAAAAACATACATCCAACCGTAGACAACATACACCAGACCTACATGCAACTGCAAAACAGACAGACACACACATCAATCACTACAGCTCCCACTACCCCCAAACCCAATCCTCTCCCACCATCCTACCCATACTCCTCCACCCAAATCCAAGTCTTACCTCTCCCTAAACTCTGTGAAACTAAAACTCACCCCTTCCACGAAGGATCCCTGAAGTGCCTGCTCTCTGTCCACTGTAAGCCCCTTGCTGATGAGGTTCCTGCTTGGCAGTCTATTTAGGAGGAAAGTTCTGGGCAACAAGCTCACAGGCTGATCCTTTGCATCATGGTTGCCCTCCATTTATATATTGTTTTAATAATAAAAATGAGAGAAGTATCTCATTTGTTAATAAAATTATTTTATTGTTACCATGCTTGTTTTAACAATATTATTTATTTACAAGTCATTGATTAGTAACAATGTTAATGATGAAAATGTGAGATACCTAAACTTACCTACATTTATGAAAGTAAGCACAAAAGCGTTTTTAAATAACGTTTGTACCGTGCAAACATTAGTGATAAAAATGTGTAACAGACATAGACATTTTGGTGTAAGTATTCATCATGATAACGGACACTTACACCAAAATATATTTTTTAAATTTTTTAAGTGTTATTATAGGTGTGTTTATTTTAAATTGATAAATGATAAAAATAAAGACATGTGCATTACATATTTGAACAGATAGAGTAAATTACAATTGAATAAAATACAGAAAATGCACTAGACAAGGGGAAATGTGACATTAATAAATATATAAGATGTTTTAAGTTTTGAACTAACATTGATTTTACATTTTTGTGAACAAATGTTTTACCTTGTCCAGTGCAATTTCTACATTTTATTAAACTTATATTATTCCAATAATGTGTAATACATATGTATGTGATTTGATAGATTACAACAAAATTATTAAGCACACCTGTATGGACACATTTTAAATTTGGGAATAATATAACGTTTTGTGTACTTTCTCTTTGCATGAAGACAGATTGCACCAAATTTGTAAATGAAATTAAATTAAACAGGTGTATTTCTTCAAAATTCTTAAAGAACCACATTACGCCAATATGCATTGCACATTAGTAAAATATTGCTTTTAAGTGTGAATTAAAAAATGCACGAGTCTAGAGCTAATGTAAATAGACAATTTAAAAGGTCACAGGTAAAAAAGCCACTTATCTTCTATTCCTGCTATGACTGGGTTGATTTGCTTTGTAGACAGTAGCAGCAACAAAGGAAGGGCTTGGACGATCCGGTTCATGATGAAAAGGGAAGTCAAAAAAGAGAAAAAGGTCATTTTCAACCTTATATCCCTTTCAACCCACCCACTCAGGTCTAGAGGTTTCCCTGCCATAGTTTAGTTACGTTGGCGGGATGGCACATTGTGATTGGCCTTGCAGAAAAACTGGCGGTATTCCATCTGATAGCCACTGTTGCCTATGGCCCACCGATGCAGGAATGAAATTTCTGATTCAACTGCGTACTCCGACAGACTTTCCTTCATCAAACTGCCAGCATCTAAATAAAGTGGGTGGACCGCCTAGTAGGCAGATGGAGAAACCGACGAAAGACGACGGTGGGACCAAATACGCCAAGATTTAAATCAGGCCCTAAGTGACCTTTTGTGGGGTCACCAAAGCTTCCACTGAAGCTGCTACATTCTTCAGGATTACAGCTGTGTTGGCCATTTTGTGTTAATTTTTACATTATTGATGTTAGATTCTAAGGTTGATTCGGATTATGACTCAATGACAACATGGACATCAGCAGTCAAAAATCTGGCCCTTCCAAAGACATTCACTCATCTGCATAAACGTTGACATTTTACACCCGGGTATAATTCTTTATTCATACAGGCTAATCTAAACTTGTGTTCCAGTTCAGGGAGGACATGGCCTGGCAATTTGGGCTCAACTGTTCCTATTGGGGCAGGGTCAAGACTGATTTGCATCAGGCTGGGTCCAAACTGAGGTGGCATGGTGGGCAAAAGAGCGATGGCTTGAAATGCTACTCCGAGCAAATGCCAGTGATTAGACAAAGTGCAAGCATTCCTCCCATTACCTTTTGTGTGTTGGAAGTATCGCCCTAAGTGGCAAAAGAAATACCCAGGCATGGTACCCATGCTCACTTTGCCACTGGAAGCTACACCCGACAGAAGAACTTCAATAAGGGAGAAACGGGTCTTGGGTTGTTTCTGTTCTGGTTCAAGAAGGACTGGGTGTGAGAAATTGGGTTATTTGTTGATTGGGCTGTGAGCCCCGGTCAAGCAACAACCACAATCCCTTGCAGTAATGTATCTATGCAGTAATGCATTTATACAACACACAGACAGTAATAAAGTAAATACAAAACATAAAAAAATCCAAACCAATTTTGAAAAACAGAAAATATTGTAATAAATTATTTGACACCAACATCATCAAAATCCAATTAGTAGAACCAGATATATGGATGTTTAAAGTTTATGGTTCAAAATAGCAAGTCCTCATTTTAGAAAATGGCTGCCTGGGCATGTTACGTACTGCGCTGGACTTCTCACCTCTGGATACCGGGTTGGCGAATACACCAAATCTTCTACAGGTTCTGGATACTCCCAGATAAGGGCGACCCCTTCTAGTAGCCACGGTGCCGATTGACAGGCTACGCCAAAGCAGACCGTACCCTCTAGAAGGAGTCCCAGAGGGAAAAAAAACCAACACTGGGGAAAAAACCTCAAACAGGAACTCCTGAAGAAAAACAAGAAAAAACAGGACTAAACAACAGGAAACAAAAATAGGCAAAAATCTCCCAAGGCAAAAGCAGGAACAAAGACCAGGCAAAAATCTCCCAAGGCAAAAAGCAGGAACAAAGAACAGGCAAAAATCTCCCAAGGCAAAAAGCAGGAACAAAGAACAGGAGCGAACAGCACAACCAGAAGGAAGTGTTTGCAACGCAAGGTGGAGCAAGACTGACTGACTTATATACTGAGAAAAGGGAAGTGACATCACAGGAAAAGGAAAGGACACCATCTTGAATTGGGAAGAGCCCATAGATCAGTATAGGAAAAAGAAAGTAGTATAAAAGAAAAACAGAGCATGCTGGGACAAAAACACGAAGACGACAAGATGGACACAACATGGACAGAGACAGGTAAAAGACCAGACAAACCCACCAAAAACAAAAAGAAGAAAAAGGGCTACAGGTAAGTAGCGCGACCGGGAGCAAAATATATGCTTCCCAGAATGTGTAGTCAAAAAACGCGGGGAACGGCGCTCCGAGTATCGGTAGCGCGTTCCATCCGCGAGGACAGAAAGAGACGCCGTGTCTGAGCGCGGCGTCACAGTAGGTCCCCTCCCCGAGGCACCAGGTTTGTCAGGATGACTGTCAAGAAACAGGCGGACCAAACGGGGAGCATGGACGGAGGAAGCATCCTCTCAAGAACAGTCACTGAGAGGGTATCCTTTCCAATGGACCATAAACTGTAGTTTGCGTCGAAAAATTCTGGAGTCACAGATTTCTTGGACTTCATACTCAGGCTGTCTGTTAACAGAAAGAGGAGGCGGACGCTGGAACTGGCGGTGGTGTGGATCAGGAACAAAGAGTTTGAACTGGGACACATGGAAAACAGGATGAACCCTCCAGGTATGAGGTAAGCGGAGACGCACAACTACAGGATTTAGGACTTGCGAAATCCGAAAAGGTCCATAAAAACGTGGCTTGAACTTATTGGTGAAAAACCGGGAAGGTAGGAATCTGGAAGAAAGCCACACCTTGTGGCCCACTTGATACAAAGGTGTGGCTTGTCAATAACGATCCGCCTTTCATTTCATTGTTTGTTTCGAAGCTAGGAGAGTTGTGTGAAGTAGGCCCTGGATTCAACGGATCTGTTGTGAAAAAGAAGTGACAGCAGGCACAGAAGAGGATGTTCGGGAAACAGTAGTGAAAGTCCTCGGATGAAATCCGTAGGTACAATAAAAGGGTGTGGTCTTGGTCGCACTATGTATTGTGTTGTTATAGGAGAACTCGGCAAGAGCAAGATACTCCGACCAATTGCTTTGTGTGGCATTGCAGTAACATCTCAGATACTGCTGAAGTTCTTGATTCACTCTTTCAGTTTGCCCATTAGTTTGTGGATGGAAACCAGAGGATAAAGAAATCTCAATGTTTAATAAGGCACAAAAGGCCCTCCAGAAACGTGATACATATTGAGGTCTGAAATGACCTCTTGCGGAAGACCATGGAGGCGAAAAATATCCCGCAGAAAAATTTGACTCATTTCTGGGGCCGTTGGTAGTTTCTTCAAGACTGAGAAATGGGCCATCTTGGTGAATGAATCTACGGTCACCATGATTACTTGGTTACCAGATGAGGTAGGTAGAGAGCATATGAAATCCGTGGATAGAGCACACCAAGGAGCGGAAGGAACCAGTAAAGGTCTTAATAAACCTGCCACCTTAGTTCGGGGTGTCTTAGTCTTAGCACAGACTGGGCATGCTGACACATAGGTCTCAGTGTCTGTCTTAAGCGAAGGCCACCAAAAAGATCGCTGAAGCAGCTCCTGGGTCTTCCTGATACCTCGATGACTGGCTATAGGAGAATCATGACACATTTGTAAAGCTTCTGTCTGCACTTTCTTGGTAGGTAGAAAAAGAGCATGTTGATGATAGAAGAGGTTGTCCTTCTTCTGCAAAAAAGGAGTCACTCTATCCCATTCTGAATCAGACAGAAACTGGTACTCAGATTGAATGCGTTCTTGAAAAGATTGAGTAGCTCCCATGATTCTGCTAGACTCAATAAGAGGTGGAGAGGAGTTCTGGGCTATGTCAGGATATCTGCGGGATAATGCATCTGCCACTGAATTCTGGGAACCAGGTATGTACGTGATCACGAAATCGTACTGGCTAAAGAAGAAAGCCCATCGAGCCTGACGACTATTGCGACACTGAAAACTCCGAAGACATTGGAGATTACGATGATCAGTCCTGGCTTCAAAAGGCTCACTGGAACCCATCAAGAAATGCCTCCATTCTTTACAAGCTACTTTGAGCGCGAGTAGTTCTCGTTCCAGTACACAGTAATTGCGTTCCGCCTCTGATAGGATATGAGACAGATAAAAGATAGGATGTTCCAGTCCATCGTTGTCTTGTTTTTGTAGCAGAACTGCCCCAATAGCTCTGTCTGAGGCATCAGTCACAACGATAAATTTCTTGGTATTGTCAGGATGACGCAACACAGGTGCCTGGGTAAAGGCTGTCTTCAATTCTTGAAACGTGCGTTCAGCATCCTTGGTCCAAACGGAACCCTTCTTCAGGTTCTCTTTCTTAATTGTTTGTGTTATGAAACTTTGTAGGTGGGCAAAGTTCTGAATAAATTGACGATAAAAGTTTGATAAACCAAGGAAACATTGCGTTTCCTTAATGGATGTTGGAGAAGGCCAATCTAATATGGCACTGACCTTGTCAGGATCCATGGATATTCCGTGTTGATTAATACAGAACCCCAAATACTTTACTTCAGATTTATGGAACTCACACTTCTCAGGTTTACAAAACAATTGGTTTTTCTTGAGTCTTTCTAGGACTTGCAGGACATGATTTATATGTTGCTCAGGATCACAGGAATTTATCAAGATATCATCCAAATAAATGACTACATATTGGTTGAGTATATCAGAGAACACTGAATCCATAAATCGTTGAAAAACAGAAGGGGCGTTGGTCAGTTCAAAACGCATAACACGGTACTCATTGTGCCCAAAAGGGGTATGGAAAGCTGTCTTCCATTCATCTCCTTCCTTGATCCGAAGGAGATGATAGGCACCCCGTAAGTCTAATTTGGTAAATATCTTGGCTCCTTGAATGGCATCTAATATATCTCTGATTAAAGGCAGCGGATATCGATCCTTAATCGTTATTCTGTTGAGTTCACGAAAGTCAACACAAGGACGCAGATCCTTGGTCTTCTTTGGGACGAAGAAAAGAGGAGCCCCAGCCGGGGACGTGGAAGGAGCAATCAAACCGTTGTGCAAGTTATCGTCTAAATATTCCTTTAGCACCTTCTTTTCTTGGTCTGTCAGAGAATACATTCGACCAAATGGGACGACTTCATCAGGAATTAAAGGAATAGCACAGTCATAACTGTGATGAGGCGGCAAAATAGGATTACTAGGTTTCTGAAAAATCCTGATATATTCCTGATAGCAATCTGAAACTCCCTGGATCATATTGAGAGAGTTAGTGTTATCCTTAGTTGACTGACAGGACCTTTTGGGAGTCCAATAAGAAGTAGTGTTGACAAAATAAAGACGTTAGGGATATAGTTCTTGTTTCCCAATTGATATAGGGTTTGTGTCGGGCTAACCAGGGTATTCCCAAAATCATGATGTGATTTGGTGAGGCTATGAGATCAAAGGCAACATGTTCTTGATGCCCCCCAATTGTCAAACAAAGAGTAGGAGTTGAGGCCACCACTGGTCCTGAGGTTAACGGAGAGCCATCCACTGTGTGAACCTGCTCAGGAGTCTCTTTAAGAATGCGGGGAATTCCTTTACTCGTAGCCCAGGTCTCATCCAGATAGAGTCCACTGGCTCCACAATCAAGGAGAGCCAGAAGGTGTTCTTCTTGATCTTGTGAACTTTGTAACTTGTCCGAGAGGATAAACAGGGTGGACATGCTTTCTTTGGAGGAAATATTGATGGTACTTCAGCTCCTCCCGTCTCCTTCCTCCTTACAGGGGACAGGAGATGGCGTTTCCCGCAGGTCTTGAGGGACGTACCGGACAGCTACGGATCAGGTGGCCAGCCTTACCAAAGTACAGACAAAGTCCCTTTCGTCGTCGTTCCTCTCTTTCTGACTCCGTCAACGGCCCACGAACCAGATCTATCTGCATGGGTTCTTCAGGGGGAGTTGGAGGGGCTTCGGATGGAATATCTTCCATTCGCCGACAGCTAGCACGAAAGGTACCAGACTGGTATGGAGCTCGCGTTCTACGTCTCTCCATCTTGCGCTCTCGAAGTCTATATTCGATATTCATAGATTGATCCATTAATTCCTTCAAAGAACAAGCTGGAGAAGAATGTACAAGCTCATCTTTAATTTCTTCACGCAGGCCTCGGCGGAAAAGGGTTATGAAGGTGCGTTCCACCCAGGAGGTTTCAGCTGACAGCTGTTTGAAGCGGGTTATATACTGCAGAACATCCTGATTACCCTGCTGAATGTCACATAAGGCTTCTTCAGCTGCTGCTTCTACCCCAGGTCTCTCAAACATTTGTTTGAAAAGAGTCAGGAAAGCGGAATAGTTAGCCAGGACTGGGTCTTCTGCAGAAACCAGAGGAGTCGCCCAAGCAAGGGCCGGACCAGACAAGGTGCTGATCAGATAGCCCACCTTAGCTTTATCTGAAGAAAACTGGAGTGGACGAAAGGCAAAGAAAACTGTCAGGGCGTCCAAAAATTCCTTCATCTTTAGAGGATCTCCAGAATATCGAGGAACAGTGGCAGATACGGGTGGTATGTCCATTGATCGGGAAGACAAGACCTGTCGTAGCGCAGTGTTCTCTGCCCGTAACTGTTGTAACTCTTGGGCTTGTTGTTGGACAGTCTGCAACATGGCTTGAGCATCTTCTGACGCCTCTCCCTGTGGATCTTCCATGGCGATCTCGCAACGCGGAGTCTTTTGGCGTTGCAATCTGTTACGTACTGCGCTGGACTTCTCACCTCTGGATACCGGGTTGGCGAATACACCAAGTCTTCTACAGGTTCTGGATACACCCAGATAAGGGCGACCCCTTCTAGTAGCCATGGTGCTGCTTGACAGGCTACGCCAAAGCAGACCGTACCCTCCAGAAGGAGTCCCAGAGGGAAAAAAACCCAACATTGGGGAAAAAACCTCAAACAGGAACTCCTGAAGAAAAACAAGAAAAAACAGGACTAAACAACAGGAAACTAAAATAGGCAAAAATCTCCCAAGGCAAAAGCAGGAACAAAGAACAGGCAAAAATCTCCCAAGGCAAAAAGCAGGAACAAAGAACAGGCAAAAATCTCCCAAGGCAAAAAGCAGGAACAAAGAACAGGAGCGAACAGCACAACCAGAAGGAAGTGTTTGCAAAGCAAGGTGGAACAAGACTGACTGACTTATATACTGAGAAAAGGGAAGTGACATCACAGGAAAAGGAAAGGACACCATCTTGAATTGGGAAGAGCCCATAGATCAGTATAGGAAAAAGAAAGTAGTATAAAAGAAAAACAGAGCATTCTGGGACAAAAACACGAAGAAGACAAGCTGGACACAACATGGACAGAGACAGGTAAAAAGACCAAACAAGCCCACCAAAAACAAAAAGAAGAAAAATGGGCTACAGGTAAGTGTAGCGCGACCGGGAGCGAAATATATGCTTCCCAGAATGTGTAGTCAAAAAACGCGGGGAACGGCGCTCCGAGTATCGGTAGCGCGTTCCATCCGCGAGGACAGAAAGAGACACCGCGTCTGAGCGCCGCGTCTCAGGGCACCTTTAGCACCACAAGCAATGGTCCAAGAATGGATGGAGACCTCTTGGGGGGGGTTTAAGACTCACTCAGGCTGGGTCCAGGTGCGGCTCCAAGATGGTGGGAGCCTTTCATATCCCTATGGCTCCTAACAGGAGGCCAGCTAAACTTTCCCTTGGAGTCAATTCTGAAGTCCTGGGTACAGGCAAAGATGCAGGGCTCCACAGCAGGGCTGGCCTCTGAAGGTTCAAGCAGACTCTAGGCAGAAAATCAGTCCTTCTAATTACAGCAGGAGTCTGGTAGAATGCACAGCAAGTCACAGCAGCAGGCAGTCCTCTGAAGAGTGGGTCTGGGAAAACTCTTTTTATAATCTGATGCCCTACTCCTAGGAGGTGGGAGAAGTTACCAGAAGGGTTCTTTGAAGTTCCAGGAGTTTCCTGCCTCTCCTGGCTCCTAGCAGGCTGTACTGACAATACAGGTTCATTAAGCCTATTGTGTGGTGGCAAAGCACAGCCTATAAATTTGCAAGTGGAGCTGTGCTTAGTTCCACCCCCATCAAGTCAGTTAATGGCCCACTCAGGCTCTGCTAATTCCACTATTCTGTGACTGTCTGGGGTGAATTCACAAAGTTTCAACTGTCAGTTACACCTAGTCATGTGACTGAAGGCAGGCTGCAGGAACAGAGGGGTAAGGGCAGGAAAATGTCAACATTCTAAAAGTGGCATTTTCAAACTTGTAATGATAAATCTGACTTTACCATTAAAGAGGGTTTATCATTAAGAGTTCATAGATACTAAACATGATATATTTCCCACCTCTGGTTTAAGAATGACTGCTTAATAAATATAATAAGGAATCCCCAATGTTATGCTATGGGAGGAGTGAGCCTCACAGTAATGACACAGTAATGAAAAAAATGTGGGTGTTTTTCACTACTAGGACGTGTGTAAAACTAAAAAGTGCATGCCCTACCTTTTAATTACACAGCACCCTGCTCTATGGGCTTCCTAGAGCCTACCTTAGGGGTGACTTATGTTTAACAACAGTGGAGTTTAACGCTTGACAAGGGGTTTTAAATGCAAGGTCGACATGGCAGTGGAACACTGCTTTCATGCTGCAGTGGCAGGCCTGGGGCAAGCCAGTTTTAAGGTATTACTTAAGTGGGTGACACAATAAGTGCTGCAGGCCCACTAGTAGCATTTAATTTACTGTCCCTGGGTATATGGTATGCCACTCTACAAAGGACTTACATGTAAATTAAAATGCCATTCAAGTATATGCCAATCATATCATGTTTTAGGGAGAGAGCACAAGTCCTTTAGGCTTGGTTAGCAGTGGTAAAGTACGCAGAGTGCTAAGGCCAACAAACAACAATTCAGCAAAAAGTAGGAGGAGGAAGGCAAAAAGTTTGGGATGACCCTCTAGAGAGGGCCATTTGCAACACCGGGCCTGGCAGCTTGAAGCAGACTGTTCTTAATGGAACAGGGCCAAGACTGATTTCCATATGGCTGGGTCAAAACTGAAGTGGCATGATAGTGAAAAAGAACAATGGGTTTAAATGCTACCCTGAGAAATCACCATTGGTTAGATACATTTCAAGCATTCATCCCATCACCTGTTGTATATTTAATACAATTTTAGGGCATCCAGAATGAGGCAGCAAGGGTTGCCCTTGAATGGCGATGCATTTCTTCAGCCACTTAAGTTTACCCTTAGTGACCATGTCCAACAGTTGGGGGCAGGACTCAATATTCAATCTCAGGTTGGTGATTTATCACATCAAAAAGATGGGTCTTTCAAATAATTAAAAATGGCTATGCCCTATTTTTTCTTCTTGCCCCACCCACTGTTTCTTACATACCATAGTAGATTTCTAATGAGCACCTGCACATTCTGTTACATGCGATGCAGCAGTTGCTCTCCAAAGGTGCCATCTAGAGAATTCCAGACTCATTAAGACGAGGGGGTTGTTACTCTTGATATTTCTTTGCTGTGAAGAAGGACAGAGTCCTCATGCCTGGTTTGGACCTCCAGCTTATAAATGCCCACCTGCCAAAGGGCAAATTCAAAATGTTCACGCTGGCTCAGGTCCTGTTTGCTCTGGACCCAGGTGACTGGATGGTGACCTCAGGCCTGCAGGACATGTATTTTCAAATACCTGTCCTGCAGCCCCACAGATGTTATAGGTCGTTCAAGATCCCTTTTGGCCTCACTAGTGCCCTTCTGGTGTTCTCAAAAGTGATGGACGATGGCATATCTTTGGAGGTCAGTAGTAACAGTATTACTGTTCCTTGACAACTGACTGTGGAATGAGGGCCTTCCACAGTTAGTTGGAGACCACCTATGGACAGTACTTAATTTGCCCCTGTCAGCGCTACTAATGGCAAATCAGAATTTGTATACATTAAAAATGACTAATATGAGCCAACCAAGCTATTCTCATAGCTTTGGGTGGCAAGTATTAGTCATTTTTAATATATACACAGCATTATTAAACAACTACTGTTGTGTTCATTTCAATATTAGACAAGCAGCACCATGTGACTGGCTGTCATAAGTCCCGGTGTTGATGATTAAGTGACAGTGCTGAGCACCGGAAACCATCGGCTCAAATTCAGCACTACCTATGGACGATGATGAACCTCTTTACAATATTTGGGTTCACTATCAACACACCACCTGGTTCCTCTCCAGAGGCTTCCATTCATTGAACCAATCCTGGACACTGTAGAGTTCAGGGCTTTCCCTCCACTGCAGTGAGTCCAGGACATTATGGCTATGATGTTAATGTTTCAGGATCAGTACTGGATCATGGTGAGAGCAACTCTGAGGCTTCATGGCCCCGGAGCCTTCTGTATCCACCTGGTCAGCTATAGACTTTGAAGTTTCTATGAGCCCAGTACCCAGGAAATCTGGAAAATGCCACCCTGGTCTCGGAGGAGATGGCTTGAGATTTGCAGTGGTATCTGGTCGAAGTCAATTGGTCTGGCTGTGCAGGCCATCCTCCCATCCATCAACGGAAGGTTGGCTCAGGCTTCTATGGGCAGCACCAATGCTATGTGGTACTGCAATAAACAGAGCATTGTGGGGTCCTGTGTCAGGTGGCTGTGTGCCTCTGGATGTGGCTGGTGTGCCAGGACATCTTCCTTATTGTGAAAGATAAAGGTTTGCACGTCAGACTCTACAGAGCTGTGAATAAATGGGAGAAGTAGGAATACAGCAATGAAAAGAATGACAATATGGCTTCTACGGCTACCTGGGAGATGGAGGTTAGGGAATTATGCATGCAAATATTGGTGTCTTAACCACTTGAAGATGGTTGAGGCTCACCATACAATCAACGTTACCTTTAAGAAGCAGACACGCGCTTTTTCTTATAGTTCCCGATGTTTATGCGACTGCAGGCAAGCCACCACCCCAAGGCAAAACAAATTTCATTAACACCTACTCCTCCTTAAAAATCAAACAATAAAAATGACACAATCGAGTACATTTGAACGTGACACATTTCCAAACTTTATTTAGTATAACTAATATATGAAAAGAATAGCAGCGTCAGGTAGACTTGATTGTTTTTTTGTCGTCTGGCGGGGGAGCAGGGAGTGCGAGCGTTCATATGTGATGTCACTGTGTTCTGTAGCAGTGAGAAAGATTGAAAATGAAGTGTCATTGATGGCTATTGCTGCACATTTTCTACCCCCAGAGACAACACATCCCCATGCTCAAGAGAACTACCTTTCATATAGGTGGGTTAAACTCTCTTCTGACCACTTCTAATGATCATGGGCAAATCTAAGGTTATAAAACGCTTGTGTAATAGGGTACATTTTCAGCACTTTAAGGCCACACACAAAACTATTTTTGTATTTTTATATAAATGGGAGCTGTGCCAAGTGAATAAAACGGCACACCCATCATTTTTACAGACCCTAATGCAGTTTCTTTAGTAATTCATAATAACATTTTGATATATCACATCAGTTTGTACAAATGTCAATCCATTTAGGTATTGTTAAAACAGTGAACATTCATATATTGCAGACACCCTTTTAGGACATGTGCTTCTTTCAGAGATTTATGTTCTATCATTCACTACTTTTCGGGAGTAGCTTTTACATTTGGAAGTACAAGAGGGTGAGACGTCAATGGCCAGGTTTAACCCTTTCATTACAATGCTGCCACATGTACTGGGAGTTCATAACAAACTTTGCTCTTGTGTTATTTACATTCTCTATACTACAATGCCAGGTGTAATGTCTTAGAACTGTACATGTTAAGACCCTGTGCCTAGGGGCGGGCTTATGAAGAAATTAGATAATTGATATGGGAGGTGTCAGTGTGTGGTCCTAACGGTTATTGGGATATTATGAGTACAGTTACATGTTGAATGCTGAAGAGTAAAGGCATTAATTCAGAGCTCCGTGTGGTTTGTTCTTATGCATGCTACTGGGCTGGGGAGGGCGCAACACCAGGCAGGAGTCCTTCAGTGAAATCAGAAAGGTGTCAGTTTAGCAAAGATCATTTTTCAGAGGGATTAAATCTGTCCAAGTAAAAACGTCTTACTCACATTTTCAGTATTCGAAAATTAAGAATACTGCTGCATAGATTATCAGCTGAGCTGATTCACCAAACGTTGAGTTAACGCAAAGCACGTTATGGAGAAGTGGGTATATTCTGGCCAATGAATAAAAAACCGAGGGCCTGATTTAGATCTTGGCTGTCGTACCACCAAGCCGTGTTGACTGCAACCCAAAAAAGACCATCAAGCCAACGGTGTTCCCCCTGCCGTATTTAAAAGTCACAGTTCTGAAAGCAGATAAATGGCGACGGATTGCTGATGGAGGGAGACAGAGGCGGATCCCAGTGGACTTCGTACAATGGCAGGGACTATGGAATAGACGTAAGTGACAGAGACAGACTGTCTCTTAGCCATATGTGTACCCCTGCACTACACAGTACACAACACACCACATACACACAATAAACCATTGCCATTCTAACCCAAAACAACCAGTACATTCCAAAAACACCCATTGACATAAATCCATGACATAATATACACACACCATGTTCACTGCACCCACACATGATACAACCACAACAACCTACACAACTACACACTCAGCTACACAAACACACTCACACATGCACAACTACATAAAGCATGACAATGACCACTACACAACACTCGCCTGAATGTTTCACATTACAACACAACATAAAAATGACATCGATCCTACATGCACGTGGCACACATACAGACACAACCACACCATCCTGACTCACATACACAACAGATAGCACAAATCTACCAGTACAGGTCCCCTCACAATGCGCACACATGAACACCATTCTCCAGTGTGACTGTACCGTCACTGGGGTGCCCGCATTCATTTTGCAGTGAATGATGACACCACAATGACAGCTGTGTATGTGTGTGGGTATACGTGTTATGCTAGTGTGCCCCCAGCCATGTGTGACACAAGTGTGTCCCTTACATATGCATGTCACTGTGATTTAAAAAGATTACAGTGACATATATATGCCTGCATGGTCCAATCTCCAGTGACATATATATGCCTGCATGGTCCAATCTCCTGTGCAGTGCCCACCCAATGTACCCTGGCAATCCAGCGTCCCTACATTTGAATCTGGCAATGGAAAGGGTGTGTTTTCCTCATGGGTTGGTGGCCGCAGCATTGGCAAGTGTTGTCCAGTTGTGTCCAGTCAAAGATGGGGGTGGAATGTGGGAAAAAGGTGAGTTTTCACCCCTTTTACCCCCAATCTGCCAACTCAAACGTGTCCACCACTTTTTTCTTGACGGTAAGGCACACCGAAATCTGCACGGTGGGAAGTGTGTCTGGGGTTCCGCTGTCAGCTACTTTTTCCTATTGTGCTATTGATGTGGGCTGTCTTTCTTGGGGAAGACGGCGGTTTGAATCCGAGCTTTAGTCTATGGGATAGCCAACATCTAAATACTGTTGGTGCACCATCACGGCTGCAGACGGGTTTTCAGTCGAAAACTTGATGGCGGGGCTGTTATAGTCAAGATCTAAATCAGGCTCGAATTTCCTTGGCTATTCCAGTATCACTTCACCCCTAAATCAACACAGTGGTTGTCCATTCCCAACAGTCAGTACCGATTTTACTTTACTCCAGCTGCATGATCATAGTCCTGGCTGCCTTCTTTCAGTTCTTAGCAACTGTGCTACCCCAGGTACCTGCTACAGCATAGGTTCATGGACAGAGAATGAAGCAGTATGACTCTGCCCTGCAGTACAGGCAGCATCTTGTGCCGGTCAGTCATGCATCCTTTGACCAACCACTACTGTTGTGGAAAAGTTCGTTTTTTGAGGTCTGTATTTTGTGCATCAATAATGATGACTACTATGAAATTTTATACATAAACTGAATTCATGTAATTGCAATTAAAACAAATTTGTTATGATGTATACAAGTGTGCTTATTATTGTGTTTTAGTTATGCCACATTTCTGTGTAAACCGCCATATTAGACAAGATGGATGCCATCTCTGTTATTCACTTCTGCTACCTTCTCAAATGCATGTCCTCGCCCCACTGGCTCCGCAGCCCACAGTCAAACTGAGGTCATAGTAGTTTCTTTTCATTGCTGTATTATTTTGCTTACAATGAACTTTCCATCGTGTGAATGTGAGATTGCAAAAGGAAGCACATTTTCTGTTTCTTACTGGTTCTATTCATTCAGAGAAAGTCTTATAGTAAAACATTTCATATATGTGTGAACATGTCAGAATGACATTAGAATAGAGGGAATTTAATAATTTTTCAAAGAATGGTATGGTGCTTATGTGTTAAGGCAATGAGGTTCATTACTCTAGTGTTCTGATTTGCTACAGAAATTATACTTTCGCCCAGGCCACAATGAGTTTACAGTATTATTTTTTTTGCTTGTCAACTCTTTTTATTAGCATTTTATGCATAAGCAAGCATGATGAGCATGTAACCTGACATCAATATAATTGCAAGGAGACTTTTTGTCGAGCTAGAATACTCGGGTCAAGGGGAGCCACATCATGTCGATCTCTGCAGTCCAGGAATAGATTAGGTGGGGTGCCATTATATCCTCACGTCCTGCTCCACCCTGGTTAAGTGTTCAAAGTCAATGCCACACCCTTGAGATGGCTGGAAACCCTCTACTCCCAGGTGATAGACTCTCTCTATCGCCCCCATATCATCTCAAATTCCCTGGGGCATCCTCTGGCAGCACTTATCACTTCAACCCCAATGCATCCATCCCTGAAATCCATTGTGCTTTGGAAGGCTTCATCTGAACACCCTACACCTGTGCTATGTCCCCCTTCACCATCACTGGGCCCAGCGAATAGACCATCAATTTCCTACGAGGTAGGTCAATATCTCCTGAAACTCCCAAAAGGATAAGAAGGGGATTATGTGAGACCTCTTCTGCCAGTATGTCATCCAGTTACCTCAGTATATTAGCCCAGTAGTTCTGCATCATCAGGCACTTCCAAAGTGTGAGAGAAAAGGTCTTGTTGGGTGCCTTGCAGTGCAGACCACAGGGATCCTCCTCATCGTCTGTAACCTGTCCCTTTCTATGTAGACTGTGTGTAGGATATTTAGCTAGACCAGACCGAAGCGTGCCCTGATGGCCACCTCGTGGGAGTGCATCAGTGTTGCCCCCCCAGTCCACAACCTCCTTGTAACTGAGTTCTCAGTCCCACCATCTCCTGAGGTCTCAGAGACCATTATATAGGTAGCGGATATCGCCCCTTTCCCAAGAGGGTCGCCCAGCAAGTGGTTCTCGAGAGGATACGAATCTGGTAGGGAGGATCAGTCCACCTCCTCAGCATGTAGGGCGTGTCTCAGCTGGGTATAGTTATAGTGTTGCATCTTGGAGAAGTTGTATTCTTCTTGTAGACATGCAACGGGATTGATTTCCCCACTCAACACCACATTCCCCGTCTGTATATGCCAATCAAGTCCTAGTGTGCAAAGTCCTGTAGTTCCCCTATGCAAAGTGGTGTGGCCTTGTTGATCCTTCCTCTCCATTCCGCAAGGGTCCTTCTCGATATGCCACACCACCAGTATCGTCTGTGCCGGCACTAACAGGCCTGTTTGGACCACTCCATCTTAAACGAAGTGCATCCAGGGGGGATCCTCCAAGGTAAATCTGTTGAATCGCATCACTGGGTTGTCTTTCAGCATATGCAGCAAGTAATTTATTACTTGGAGCTGGAAGGCCCAGTACTACGACCTGAGGGGCAGAAGGGCAATCCCGCCATTATACAGTGGTCAATAAAGAATTATTAGAGCTATCCTCGGGCCTCCCTGTTTCATCAGAGATGCAGCACCTCTTTGTCTGGTCGGGTCAAATATGATTCTAGTATCTGAACTGGTGTGGTGCATAACATACAGGAGGTTTGAAAGGGCGATTATTTTGAGAATGGCCACTCTGCTAGAAGCGTCAGGGGGAGCTTCCTTTATCTGACCACATCCACCAGTAGATTTGTTAGCGTAAGTTCTAGGTTTTCCTCCCAGAAGCATTCTGGGCCTTGCGTAATATAAATGTGCAGGTACTCACAGCCAATAGTTGCCACCCTTAAGAGAAGTGGGAATTATGGTCCCCTGATCCCACTTCCCAACCTAGAAAAGAGATAATTTGCCCCAGTTTACTCTGTAGCATGAGTCGTTTCAAAATGCTTCTACCTTCTCTAAGAGGGCGTTTGGGATGTTGTGGGCCCATGACATGGAGCAGGACATCATCTGCGCACAAGAAAATCTTTTATTTCTGCCAAAGGCTGCTGGACGTCCCCGTCTCTCACATCTCTGACTCCGCAGGCCAGTGGCTCTATGTACATAGCACATAGGTGAGAGGATACTGGGCAGTCCTGCCTGGTCCCCCGACCCAATGGGAACGGTGCTGATGCCGCCCTGTCCATCTGGTACTCAGCCATGGGTTCAGTTTACAGATGAGTCACCCGGCTGAGAAAACGTGGACCTAAGCCAAAGTGTCATGAGAGAAGGCCAATGTATTGAGTCAAAAGCCTTGTCCACATCAGTGGAGATGATCCCCAGTGGGTGGGGTACATCTCTTTCTGCATCCAGCCAGCTGTGAAGGTGTCTACTATTTTGTCATGTTGACCGGCATGGTATAAACTCAGTTTGGTCCTAGTATTTCAATGTGGATATCACTCAATTGAGCCTGTGGGCTAGGATATTCACCAGGAGTTTGGTCTCTACATTTAACAAGGATAATGGAGGAGTATGGACCACAATGAGACCACAGCTTCCCTCCTTACATATCGCCTTAAACAGGTCATGTTACAAATCCAGTGGTGAGCATCCCCTGGGTGCAAGAGTCTTCAAACATTGCCAGTAGGTGTGGTCCCACCAGCGCCCCAAGCCTCCTAAACCATTTAATTGGGAACTCATTAGGACCTGAGGTTCTCCCACTCCTTATGGACAGCGGTGCCTCAAACAGTTTTTTGTGAGTGAGGCCACCTTCTAGCACCTCACGGCTTTTCATTCCAACTGCAGAAGGACCGGAGATCCTGGGAATCCTTCTATGTCAGCTTCTTTTCTCTGGGGGTGGGGTTCATAAAAGTTGCCATAGTATTGGGCACATTCCTGGGCTATATCCTCAGCATTAGTATCCTTGTCCCCCTTAGGGGTGATTATATAACACCCATTTTGCCTCTTCCTCCCTGCTACTGAACCACGCTGGCAGGTGCCCAGCCTTGAGCCTGACATCTTATCATTTCTGTTGCATCGAGAGGTAGCAGCCATGGGCCACCCCCTTCGCTGTATCTCAGTACTGTATTCTGGTCATCTCTGGGTGCTGGGGAGTCACTTCCTCCAGCCGCAATTCTAATTGTTGCTTCAGGAACTGAACACATTTTTCGATTCCTGGGATTTGGTCAGCCTGTCCCTTTTCTTGCGGGCTATCAATGCTTTCAGGCTGTGAGTTAGGAATGTTTAATATGCTTCCCACAGCACCATTGAGAGTCAATTGAGTCCTTGTTTTAATAAAAGTAATTTACAGTTTCTTCTTGGATCTGAGTCACTGTGTGTGGGTCCTGCATTTCCTAGACATTAAGTTGCCACTGGCAGCTGTTCTGTTGCCTTGAGCCTCCCAGATAGACGAGTAATGGGGGATGGTCAGAAATTCCTCTCCCTAGGTACTCTGCCACCTCTGTTGGTAGGGCCAACCCCAAAGGAATGAATAACGAGTCCAACCTAAAGAACATCCCATGGGCTCCCTAGTAGAAGAATTAGGCCACATGAGTCAGGTGTTTCAGCCTCCAAATTTCTGCCAGTCACATTGCCCTAGCAAACAGCACCAATTGCTTGTGGGGAGCATCCTATCAGTCCCAAATTCAGACTGTCTAGTTCCAGTGTCGGAACATCATTACAGACTCCTCCCACCAGTGGGATGGGATCCCCTACCTCCAACAGTGCTGGGCCTACCTTCTCCATTACCTCTTTTTGCAGATGGTTGGGCAAAGACGTTGAGAAACGTAATGTCTTTTGTTTCTCTGGACTTCTGTGCCACAATCACCATCCTGTTGGAGTCCTCCATTCCTTCCTGAAAGCCCTTGGAGAACCCCAGCAGGGCAAAGGCTCATAACCCAAACAATGACCTGCTTTTAAGGTCAGAGCTCGCTCCACATGCTGCGCAGCTCCACCGGACTGTGCCCATGCCCTCTACCCCACCCTCGCTGCTGCCGTGAGTTTGAGGCCCTCCACCACCCGCAGGCACCTGCCTGCGCCTCCACCCTGGTGTCTAGAGGGGTTTCCGTAAGTATTGTGTGTTGTTTTGTATCTGTCTTTGTTTTGTGCCATTTTCTGTGCTTGTTTAGCTTTTTTCCTCTGTTTCCCTTGTTTTGTGCCATTTTCTGTGCCTGTTTAGCCTTTTTTCCTTTTTTGTGCCCTTGCACTCCTTCTGCCTGTTTTCAGCTCTTCTAAGGCATTCTTTCCTGTTGCTGCTTCCCGGGGCGGCCCCGCCCCCCTCGTGCCCACATTCGCTCACCACTCCCGTCTGCCAGCTGCTCCTCCCTCTCACCTCCCCTTCTTAATGGCGGCCCCTGCGCGATGCTCAGAGTGACCCCTGACCTGCTTTTAAGGTCAGAGCTCACTCCACATGCCGCGCAGCTCCACCAGACTGTGCCCGTTCCCTCTACCCTGCCCTTGCTGCTGCCGCGACTTCAAGACCCTCCACGACCCACAGGCACCCGCCTGTGCCTCATCCCTGGTGTCTAGTGAGTTTCCGTAAGTATTGTGTGTTGTTTTGTATCTGTCGTTGTTTTGTGCCATTTTCTGTGCTTGTTTACCTTTTTTCATCTGTTTCCCATGTTTGGTGCCATTTTCTGTGCCTGTTTAGCCTTTTTTTCCTTTTTTGTGCCTTTGCACCCCTTCAGCCCGTTTTCGGCTCTTTTAAGCTCTTCTTTCCCGGCGCTGCGTCTCTGCAGCCCCGCCCCCTCGTGCCCCCATTCGCTCACCGCTCCTGCCTCCCAGCTGCTCCTCCCTCCCACCGCCCCTTCTTATTGGCGGCGCTGCGCTGTGCTCAGAGTAACCCCTGACCTGCTTTTGAGGCCAGAACTCGTTCCACATGCCGCACAGCTCCACCAGACTGTGCCCATGCCCTCTACCCCGCCCTCGCTGCTGCTGCGAGTGTGAGGCCCTCCACCACCCGCAGGCACCCGCCTGCATCTCATCCCTGGTGTCTAGTGGGTTTCCGTAAGTATTGTGTGTTGTTTTGTATCTGTCTTTGTTTTGGGCCATTTTCTGTGCTTGTTCAGCTTTTTTCCTCTGTTTCCCTTGTTTTGTGCCATTTTCTGTGCCTGTTTAGCCTTTTTTCCTTTTTTTATGCCTTTGCCCCCCTTCCGCCCATTTTCGGCTCTTCTAAGGCGTTCTTTCCCTCTGCTGCGTCCCTGCTGCCCCGCCCCCCTTGCGCCCCCATTCTCTCACTGCTCCCACCTCCCAGCTGCACCTCCCTCCCACCTCCCCTTCTTAATGGCGCCCGCTGCGTGGTGTTCAGAGTGACCCCTGACCTGCTTTTAAGGTCAGAGCTCGCTCCACACACCGCGCAGTTCCACCAGACTGTGCCCATGTCATCTACCCCGCCCTCGCTGCTGTGGCGAGTTCAAGCCCCACCACCACCCGCAGGCACCCACCTGCATCTCATCCCTGGTGTCTAGTGGGTTTCCGTAACTATTGTGTGTTGTTTTGTATCTGTCTTTGTTTTGTGCCATTTTCTGTGCTTGATTAGCTTTTTTCCTCTGTTTCCCTTGTTTTGTGCCATTTTCTGTGCCTGTTCAGCTTTTTTTCTTTTTTTGTGCCTTTGCGCCCCTTCTGCCCGTTTTCGGCTCTTCTAAGCCGTTCTTTCGCGCCGCTGCGTCCCTGCGCCCCGCCCCCCTCATGTCCCCATTTGCTCACTCCTCCCTTCTCCCAGCTGCTCCTTCCTCCCACCTCCCCTTCTTAATGGCGGCCGCTGCACGGTGCTCAGAGTGACCCCTGACCTGCTTTTAAAGTCAGAGCTCGCTCCACATGCCGCGCAGCTCCACCAGACTGTGCCTGTGCCCTCCACCCCGCCCACGCTACTGCCGCAAGTTTGTGGCACTCCACCACCCGCAGGCACCCGCCTGCGCCTCAGCCCTGGTGTCTAGTGGGTTTCCGTAAGTATTGTGAGTTGTTTTGTATCTGTCTTTGTTTTATGCCATTTTCTGTGCTTTTTTAGCTTTTTTCATCTGTTTCCCTTGTTTTGTGCCATTTTCTGTGCCTGTTTAGCCTTTTTTACTTTTTTGTGCTTTTGCGCCCCTTCCGCCCATTTTCGGCTCTTCTAAGCTGTTCTTTCCTGCCGCTGCCTCCCTGCGGCCCGCCCCCTCACACCCCCATTCGCTCACCGCTCCCGTCTCCCAGATGCTCCTCCCTCCCACCTCCCCTTCTTAATGGCGGCCGCTGTGTGGCCGCGTTGATGGTGTACAAGAGGCAAGCCCGTCTGCGCCCGTCTGCCCCTGTCTGTGCCCATCCGCGCCTGGACTGCACCCAGCTCCACCCCCCCGGGCAACGCGCTCCCCACGACGCCAGATGCTACTACAGTGCCAACGAACTCCACGCCCTCAGCCCAGCCCACTCCACCGCCTGCGTCCACGCCACCCCGAGTCACACCCACTGACCCTTTTCCTGCTGGATCTGCAGCTTCACCTGCCCCCAAGCCGTCAAGCATCACGCCAGAACCACACACATCCTCCTCAGCTGCATCCTCCTCAACACCCGATCCATCCACAAGCACACCGTCGAACTCTGGGACCTACTCACCTCATTTTCTCCAGATGTCGCCTTCCTCACCGAAACCTGGATGATTCCCTCCTCGGAACCTGACATCGCCATAGCCATCCCCGAAGGCTATAAGATCACCTGCAGAGACCGCACCAACAGACCGGGAGGAGGAATCACCATAGTCCACAAGAACACCATCAGAATCTCAACTAACACCGATGACACCCTTGATGCTGCTGAACACTTACACTTCCAAATCCACATCACTGCCAACACCACACTCAGAGGAACCCTTGTCTACAGGCCCCCAGGCTCCCAACCTCAGTTCAGTGACACCATTACCGACATAATCAGCACCCAGGCCTTTGCATCTACAGACTACATTCTCCTCGGCGACTTGAATTTTCACCTCAAGAACGCCAACAACAGCAACTCCACTGCCCTGATCAACAACCTTGCCAACCTCGGTCTCAAACAACTGGTCACGATGCCCACCCACTCAGCCGGCCACACACTCGACCCCGTCTTCTCCGCCAACAGCCACGTCACCTTCAGCCATACCACGAACTCCACTGGACTGACCACCGATGCGTCCACTTGGTGGCGGGGCCCGGGTGGAGATCAGTTGGTCTTCTGAGAGCTTGTTCCAGTGGCGGCGGGGGATCACAGGCCCATATTGTAATACACGTCTCTGAGAAAGAATGTAGATCATAGCTGCAGGAGGGAACAAGATAAGCTTGTGGTTACACATTGAAGAAGAGCTGATGGGTAGTGAGAAAAGTAATGGTATGCCTTAAAGTTTGAGACCCTGAAGGACTTGGTGCTTCAGAGTAAATTTATCACTCACATCTGCATTTCAATCATAGTTAACATGTTGATAGATGATTTTGCAGAAACTATTTTGACTTGCTGAAATTATAAAAGATAACGATGTGCTTAAGCAAGCGCTGATTTAATATGCATAACACATTGTAGTGGTTTTGAGACTATATATATGTTATTTTGCAGTCTGAGTTCAGTTTCAGTTTTACAGAGTTGATCTGACCTCCTGGCCGTATTTGATAAAAACCCATACTATATTGCCAAGTGGAATTGTGTTGCTTCTTTATTTCTTCTCTGACAACATTTGGCGTAACCAACCAGGAGGCCACCTTCCGTTCCTGGACTGCTGCTGAAGAAGATGCCGCCTGTCCAGGTTGAACCGAATACTGGGCAGAAATGTGATGAGCAGACACCGTGTGTTAAGACTAAAGTCTGCCTGTTCGAAACAGGTGGGTGGGGTTTTCAGAGGTTGCTGTCCTAAAGGGTGAGGGGAGGTCAGACTTCGTACCTTAAAATTCTAATTGCATAATACTTTGGCAATCACAGTATGGAGTGTTGAGGAAATGCATGCATGATTGATGTGTTTTTTTTTTTACGATGCAATGTTATGTTTAGAGAAATGAAATGTGGTGATTTCCCTGTTAAATTGTAAGACTAGCTAATGTGAATCACCTTTGCAATAGAAAGGAGGAATAGCAAGCAATAGTGTATTACCCGTGGGACAGCTGCTGGAAGGGGCATTCCTTTGGGGAGTGACAGACAGATATCTGGGTTAGATTTGGAGGGCTAGAGAAGAAGTAGTGAAACAGCTCAGGTAACATTTGTGAAGTCTGATGTGGTAAAGAGACAGTCACGTGATTGGCACTGGCGGGCCTTACTCTGAATAAGTCAGATGCCCGGTTCCCAAATTCCCAGATTTAAGATATCTGGAAGGCGTCTTTAAGGGAGAGCGACTGAGGCTGAGGCATCAGTTGGACAGTCTGACGTTTAGGTAAGGGGATAACCGGATGGTTGGTGTCAATTGACTTTGCCCTGAGCACGGTCAGACCCTTGGTTGTGAACCTGAAAAGCTGAGTTGCAAGTAGATATTCCTCCATGAATATGAAGGATGACATAAAGAGTACAGGGTTTCATAATCATAAGAGGCAAAATATAGAGAAGTGGCAGGGGTCCCTGCCGGTTGTCATACAGTCTGATATAAGCTAGGAAGAAAGGGTGCAAGATCTTTGACATATTTTTGATATTCCAATAGAAACCCCTAAGGTGTCCTGGAAGTGGGGAAACAGTATTTGATATAAAAACACAGGGAACAAAAATAAAATATACCAAGACAAGTGGAAAGATTAATAATTCTCTATGAGTGAGACGATGATTCACTGTGGCAGGAAACAGATGACATTGAATTAAAATTAATCTTTCAGTGGGCCCATGGAGAACCGCGGTGCCCATATAATACCATCTTGTTTTGAAATAATAACAGAGTCACCCATCATATTAGAGGCCCTCCTTGATGCATTTCTCACAGACATTCACAATTCAAGAGTTTAAAACTTGATCGGGAGACCACACCCCCAAGCACCGCAAAAAGTTATTTACATCCATGATAATGTTGTAACATGTATTGCGTCAGGCACCAGTCCACTTAAACCTGCCATAAATGTGCTTTCCCCAGATATAACCATGGAAGAAGTGTTACATAGACTAGTGATAAGTATGGCTGATGTTCACCGATTTGGTCTCTCAACAATAAATGTGAAGTCAGGTAACACTGCATGAGATTAATACATGATCATCAATGCCATAGGTTAGAGAGATTCATAACAACAAAAATATATCAGTAAAGGAGACAAGGTCTAAAGGAGCATAAGATAGTGGACAAATAAACAGGAGATATACATAGGAAACACACATCCTTAGGGGTCCATGGAGGCCCCACTGGAACATATGATAAAACATTTTCCTTCAGACAAGAAGAGTATACAAAAGCACTGTAAACAATGGTACAAAGATACCAAGGACCACTCTCAAACATGGCCAAGAGAAGGGACGTTCGACAAAGAAATAACTGAACATACATTGACTTACATTCACTCTAAGTATAAAGGAAAGAAAAGACAGAAAAAGGAAGCCACCCTGTTATGATGGTGGGTATTCTTACAGTCTTTATCCCATTTTGCCAGCTGTAGGGTACCAGGATCCCGTTAGAGTTACGCCTAAAGAGGTGAGACAAGAATCATGGGGAGCCGAGGCAATTTCATACCCCAACCCTACAACTCCTCGGCCCAGACCAGAACCAGACCAAAGAGACAGACTGATAAATTAATTGCAGCATACATTGAGACAGGCAGAATTATCTAGAAGTCCTGCCCCCTTCAAGCTCAATGGGCTATGGGACATGTTGTTCTTAGGCTGGGAGACACTTCTGCAGAGACTATGAGAGGGGCAGCTGAGGAATATATAAGAGAAGAAAAAGGATGGGAAGGGACATAGCGACGCCACAATATAATAAACCCATGAATGAGTTACAAGACATAGCAGGGGCAGGAGGACAAAGGGGTGTGGGAAGAAAGGCCTAACAGAAGTGCAGATTAATAGGAAACTAACCAATAACAATGTAATTTCCACCTGTGTCCTACACAGGGTTACTAATGGAAGAGAATAAAGAGAATTTAAAGAGAGCACTACCCCCACTGTCTGAGGGAGCGGAAAAATGGATAGGATGTTTGAAAAATGCACTGCCGGAGTGAACCTTGCCTTGGGCTATGTTAAAAGCTTGCTACGTTCTCTAGTGGGAGATGAAGTAAATTACATTTTTGCCAGAGCAGTGTTCTCTCAAATAATATTGATAAATACACAGTTTGACGAGTCATCCTTCAACAATGCCCATCAATATGTCTGGGATGCACTCTGATGGACATACCCAGAGAGACCAGACATTAGAGTCCTTATGGAAGAGAGCATAAGACCAACTGGGGACATTGCAGAATTCCAAGCATAATGAAAGAGCGATGGGAACAGGAAGTAGGCTGTAACTGGGAAAACACAGGAGGGAATGCAATTTTATTTTATAATGTATTGAAACGGGGCCTGCCCACAGATATGCAAGCAAGCTTAGATGGAGTAGTGAGAATAGAGGCCAAACCCTGGTCAGAAATAAAGGCCCATATAATACATTACTTTAAGGAAAAACAGGAGAAGAATGAGGAGCAGACAGAACAGACAGAGAGGGCCTAAGTTGGTGCAACAGAAACTTTTAAAAAACTGGTGCAGAAGGGGCACTTGTGGCAGCATCACAAATGGCTGTGGCAGTGCCAGTGCAGGCGCAGGCACCAGGAGGGCAGCCAGCAAGTAACATGGACAAGGGACGAGGAGGTTTTTTGGGAGGGCAAGGGCCAGCGCAGGCAAGAAGACAAGGAGGATATAGGGTAGGGCAGCAGTGCTATTATTGTGGTACTATGGGTTATTTAGCAAGGGAATGTTGAACAAAAAAGAACGATGAGCAAGCGCCAGCATGGATCCCCCCCCCCCCCCATAGGCAGAAGAGGCTGCAACAGATGCAATGGGCCCCAAACAACAAGCAACAGAGGGACCCCCACAGGTCCCTCAAGTTCAGTGGACTGCACAACAGGGGCCAATACCATAGAGTGGACCCCAAGTTGTCAGAAATACTGCAGGAGGACCAACACAGGTCCAGATGGAAGGAGTAAGGGTGCAAGGAGGTAATCCATTCTATGTACAGCCTCAGAGGGGAGGAGGGTGACACCTGACAGAGCAGAAAGCATCAGGAACATGCCTAAACCCACCACCACAAAACAAATCCAGCAGTTTCGAGGACTCTGCAATTATGTGAGACAGTGGGTATTAGATTATGCCAACCTGACTGCAGTAATTTTGACTGCTCTAAAAGAGTCCTATACCAATGAGAACAAAACAACTGGACCAGTGCAAGAGAGACAGCATTTCAGAAGCTAAAGAAAGCAATCACAAATGCTCCAGTGTTAGGTACACTTGACTACAGTGAAAGATTCTACTTATTCTGTCATTGTAATGGAATGACAATGACAGCAGTACTGGCTCAAAAGACATCCATGGGACACAAACCAATTGCCTACTGCAGTGGGCTGCTAGATCCCATCATGAAAGGTCACTACCCATGTGAGAAAGCACTGGCTACAGCAGCATTTGCAGTCCAGAAAGGCATCATCATAGTGATGGGATCCCCTTTAACACTGTATGTAGAGCATGCAGTATTTGCTGTCTTACAAAGAGGCAAGAGCACCCTCACAACTCAGAGAGCTTCTGGATATGATGTGATACTCTCCATAGTATCACTGCAAGTGGTTCACTGTCACACAGTTAGCCCATCAACATTTTTTGCACACCCAGTTACTGACAATGAACCGGTACATGACTGTGCTAATTACATACCAGATAAAGGAAGTAAGGTAGGAGACGACCCCATCCCAAGGAGCATGTTGCTCTTTGTTGATGGGTCCACTTTCATAGAACAATGAACTGGGATTAGATGTTATGGAGCAGCAGTTGTAAGAGCTGAACAGCAGGGATCATCAGATACATTACAAATAAATAGTCAGATGCCACTACCATCTTATTTTGCAACATTGGCTGCAGAATTAGAGGCCATTATTGAAGCATTACAGCAAGCTGAGGGTCTAGAGGTCACCATTTTCTCAGATTCAGCATGTCTCCACCTCTGTACATGCTAGCATCCATAGATGGGAAAGGAGGGGATTTTTTAAATCTGATAGGTCCCCTTTGATGCACAAGGATTTATTGGCACACTTGATAAAACTATAACATTTCCATCTAAAGTAGCAGTGATAAAGTGTGCAGCACATGTCAATCAAGAAGATCTTATCTACAGGGGTAATGCTCTGGCAGCCTGGACAGCAAAAGAAGCAGCGAAAACATCCCCAGATTATAATGAATCTGAAGAACATGCATTAGAAATTATGACAAGCATGCAACATGATGCTACTGAATTACCACCCCCTTATACAGAGACAGCACAATTACATTTATGCGAATTGCAAGAACAAGCATTACCTCATGAAAGGGAGCTGTGGCAACATCAAGGCTGCATGTAGTCACCAACAGATTTTACTTATGGGCAAGAGAGTGCAGGCAAGCAAGTAATGCCATCAGCCCTGTTGTACCCAGCTCTAAAGCAACTACATCTACCAGCACCCACTGCAATGGAAGGTCTTCTTGCTACACTACAAGTAGATTGGTTTATTCCACAACTATCTGAAATTATCACTATGTAGTTTGCAGAATTTGCAGTATGCCAAAAGTGTAGACCTAAGCCGACATTGAAAGTGATCACCTCAACATTACCACGCCCACCAGGTCCATTTAAAAATGAACATTTAGACTTTGTTGACAAGATTGAAGAATGTAACAATTACAGGTACCTTATAGTAGTTTTCTGTCAATTTTCAAGATGGATACAGGCAGGACCACATGTACACAATGATGCTAAAGCAGAAGCCAATTTTTTAGTAAGAGAAGTAATACCAGATGGGAAATTGAATAAGCAATCCACTCAGATAATATCATGCTTCGTTAATGCAATGTTCCAGCACATTTGCACCTTCCTAGGAATAAAACATAAGTTGTCATCTGTTTATCACCCCCAAAGTAATGGTATAGTGGAATGCCTCAACGGCCTCCTAAAAAATAAAATAAGCAAACTCTGTGCTACAATACCAAAGAATTAGCTGTATTGCCTACCTCTAGCTTTACACAGCCTCATAAATCAGTACCCACCATTTGACCCTGCACCGGATAGTGACAAGGTGTCTGATGCCTCCACCCTTAATGATAGAGTAGCAAAAGACAGATGCCCAAAGGACAGCTGAGTTTTGGGGGGATAGGATGAGTTTTTATTTGAAGTCTGTCAAGTTCTTCTATAAACAGGTATTGAGAAAGGAGAAATGCACAACTACAGCCCAGCAGACCAGGTGTACATCTACAATTTAGCGACAACATGGAGGGACAAGAAATTCAAAGGTCTCTTCTCAGTGGCAATGAGTGGATGGCAAAAAACCATGGATACACTTGTCAGACATTCCCCTGGACCCTGCTTTGTGCTAGGCATCGCCGTAATCAGAGAGAGAATTACAGGAGGAAAGAGGGAAACAAGAGTGACAAAATCTCCCTTCAACTTGTGAGTGGAGCATGTTATTGACTCTGTTAGCAGACAGTTACATATTTTTGTTTTGCTTTTCCTCTTATGTTGGCGGCTGCACTGCAATGGTATTTTAGCCCATGTATGGCACTATGTCAGTCTATCACGCGCTTGCAGAGCAGTATACGAGCACAGATATATATCACATAGTATCCTTTCTAGCGTATTAGATAATATGTTGTACCAGCACATGATGGAGATAGGTATGCAGACTTCTGATGAATCATGTTTTGTTTGTTCCTTGATTCCACACTCCAGTGACTCAGACAAGTTACACTCGTCCAAAGAGGTATCCCCTAAAATTACTCTGTGTGAATTACACCTTTTCCTTTGAAGAATAAGAGCACATATGCAGCCCCTGCAAGTAGTACAGCAAACATTCCTAGTAAACACCACACACTATGAGAAAGTGTTAGCAGACATAATGAACTAGTGTGAAGCTAGACGCAATGCCCAAGAAAGGAATTATGAGGTACAAGGATGAAATGTGGAGAGCTAAAATATTGCAACAGGGATTTTTAGGGGTATCCCGACCTACACTTTGCTGTAAAAACTACTCTGCCACACCACAGCCCCATTATTGTCAAGAGAGACCATATTTCCGTGTAAATGGATCAGTATACCTTCATGGTCATTGGCACCATGGCACTACATTTGGATGCAGAGCCCTTTTCTTATGGAAGGGAAACCAGAGACATCATATCACATGACAAAAGTGTCAGGCATTATGGGATGAGAGCATATCTAGACTAACTTGAGAAGAAACACCTACAACTGTTCGAGTAGGCAGAAAACCCATTCTTTTTCCTTTATGTTTCAGTGGGAATGGTACGGTTCTGGTGGGGAACAACATCAATTGCATCATCACAAGGTATAATGCTGACATGCAATGGGGCACCTCAAAGCTTAATGGACTACTACTGGCATTGTGGAAAGTGGCTGTATATGCGACTTCCTTCAGGTTGGCGACATCTCTGTTCTTTAGTCACTGTGGACAACCCGTCCCTGGTGATGCCAGAAGTGGACATTTCAAAGCTAGATGATCCTCCCATGAGCCATCCAACCAGCTTGCTGCACCATCATCAGAGGAAAACAGCAGCAAACTATTTTGGCACTACAACCTGGAAAGACATTCCACACGAGCTCTGGTTGTTCAACTATGCCCAGTTGTTCTTTGGAAGCACCTTTCCATTCGTCTAAGCAAAAGCGAATGCACGTTGGTTGCAAACAATTCATTGAGAACTCATGAAGGCAATCAATGCCTCTGAAGATGGGTTTAATGCAGTCAAAGAAGAGTTGTGAGCTATGAGAATAATGCTCATGCAGCATAGGTATGTGATGGACTTGATGATGGCTATGGAGAGGGGTTTGTGCAAAATTGGCACTGCCTGCTGTACGTATGTCCCAGCCAATGATGTGGACAATGGAACATTAACAGAAGCCATACAAACTCTGCATACCTTACAAAAGAAGATGGTGGATGAGGGGGGTGCCCACAACGAGTGGTTCTCAGGGTGGTTCACTTGGTTACCATCCTGGATGTCAGGACTGTTTAAGGCCTTGTTGCCCCTTCTTGGGGTGGTTCTAGTTAGTAATAGGATGCTGCAAGAGGTTTAACCAGAAGTTGGGGGGGATGTTTACCGCTAGATTAGTAAAAAAATGCAGGATGTTGAGGAGAACATATACATACTGATGGATGCATGCAAAAGGGAAGGAGAGGTAATTGGTGAAAGATCAACTAAAGGGAGGAATGTTATAGTGAATGCAAAAAACGAGCAGTCCCATTCTTGCTAATGCATGCATCAGCAGAAAGAAGTGCAGAATTGTATGTGGTCAAGGACAAACACAAGCCTAAGCTAATTACAATGTCAGAATAGAGAGCAAGAACATAGTGGAGGCCTCGGAGGAAAGCAGACATGAGTTGTAGTAGATAAATGTAATTAGTAACACAGCTAAGTGCAAGGTCACAGCATGCATCACAGGCTCGAATTGTAATACATGTCTCTGAAAAAGAATGTAGATCAAAGCAACACAAGGGAACAATATAAGCTTTTGGTTACACATTGCAGAGCAGCAGAGGTGTAGGGAGGAAAGCATCAGTATGCTTTAAAGTTTGAGATTGTGAAGGACACCGTGCTTCAGAGTACAAAAATGTATCACTAACGTGCACCTTAATCACAGTTGGTAATGTGTGGTTAGATGATTTTGGGGAAACTATTGCTTCTTGCTGAAATTATAAAAGATAATGATGTGTTTGAGCAAGCGCTTATTTAATATGCATAATACATCATAGTGAATTTCAGACTTTATAAGACACTGTCTGTTATGTTGCAATCTGACGTTTCAGTTTTACAGAGCTGCTCTGACTTTCCGGCCATATTTGATAAAAACCTTTACTATATTGCCAACAAGAATTGTTTTTCTTCTTTATTTCTTCTCCAACAAAAATATTCTAGCTAATTGTACTCCATTTGTATTACATTATTAGTGAATAATCTAATATTGTTCTCTATTAGTGTAACAAAAAAACTAACTGAAAACAAGTAGGTGGAGCCAAACCAACATCCATAAGGACAAGCTGCCCCGGTGTTTCTGGCTCTGATTTTGCCACCTATGAGACCACGGGGTCATAAATGCAGTGCCAGGGTTCGCAAGGGGAAAGCTTAGGGTCGCAGTGGTGACCCCTAGCTACCCCTAAATGACATGAGGCAGATATGATTATTTGTGGTCTGGCAGGAGAGCAGGAAGCATGAGCATTCACATGTGATGTTGTTGCTGTGTTCTGTAACAGTGCGAAAGCTTGAAAATGAAGTTTCATCTATTACTCTTCGGCACATTTTCTAGACCAGAGGCAACTCATCTCCATGTTCAAGAGAACTACCTTTTATGTAGGCAGCCACGGCCCGTCCTTTAGGGCGAAGGACCCCCCACCTTTTGCCCGTCATGAAGAGTGTCTGTCAGGCTGAGCAAAGGTCTGCCTGACAGACACTCTTCATGTTCAGATCAGGCAGCCAGGAGCGAGACATGTGCGATTTGCACAAACTCCTGGCTGCCTGAGCTGAACTTTGCTGGGCTGAAGAGGTCACAGCTCCTATGGGCATGACCTCCTCAGCTCAGCAAATGTGCCTCGAGGCCCTTCCCCTCAGTGACGAGGGGAAGCGTCACTGATTGACTTCGACCTGGGCGCTTCAGGTTTAAGTCTCAATCAGGTACACCTCGTCACAGAGTGGGGAGGGGTCAGAAGTCTCACTGACCCCTTTCCACTCTGTGACGAAGTTGGGACTGATGGAGTGTGATTAAAATCGAATAATTAACATGAGAAGCTCGCAATATAGTGCTTAGTGAAATCGCATAGAAAATGTAAACGTTAACACATATGTATGAAATGTGCCCACGGGGAGTGGCCACCAATGTATTCGATGATTAATGAAATTGACTAATAATGAAATATTAATGTACTAATGTATGATTTTGTATTAGTATTAAGAGTGATATGTATTAAAATTTCTAATTAATCACTAGGCCTTAGTTAGCATGAGTCGGGCCTAGCTGCCCGGTTTCATATTAAATATGTTTTTCTAACGTGCAGTGTGCTGACTTGCTGAAGGACATGTAGTCGTACTTTTCCAGAAGCTGGAAGATGAGTGTAACCGTAGTAAAAAACTTTCTCATGAGACTCGACTTGCCCAAGGAGACATTCTTGCCGAATCCAACAGTGTAATTTGCAACAGGTACAAGGTCATTTAGACTAGGGAAAACAATGGGACTACTGACTTGAGTAACAAATGTCACTTATTCCTCACCTGACATTCTACCCGTTGAAGACGTCAATTACAGGAGCCAATAAACTACGTGAGAACTGTTATGGGGTGACAATCGTAAGAAGACGACAAGTAAACCATTGGATGGAGATGATGGTGCGCTAAAACTTGCCCAATTGGAAATTGGGGGCCTGTACAACAAGATTGATATAACATTTTTGGATACAAGGAGAAATTAGGATTACCAGCCATTACAAGCCATTCCGAGGCATTATATGCCATTGCATGCCTTTGCTATTGCCCAGCCACTTTGTTACTCTGCCCAGAGATTTTGCTGCTTGAACTTTGCAATCCATCTTCACTTATTTTGCCTTGCCCAATTCATACTTTTCCTCCTTATGAGGGAGGTATTCCCTTTTGCCCCGTCTTGCTGAACTTTGCGATGTTTCCTGGCTGATGGCGAACCAACTGATGTCCTGAGGACGAAGACTGACTCTGTATGCTGACCCATTACGGAGGGTAACAATATGATGAGGAAATTGTATTGTCTATTTGCCTTTTCTTTCTAGGTACCAACTGCTTCTTTGATAGAGACCCTAGTTAGATGTTTTCTAAATTGATGCTGCTAAATTGTTTTGCATGAAGCCCAACATGCCAATGCTAATTTGAGGTTAGTTAAGGAGTTCACTAAACG
This sequence comes from Pleurodeles waltl, assembly GCF_031143425.1. Taxonomy (NCBI): domain Eukaryota; kingdom Metazoa; phylum Chordata; class Amphibia; order Caudata; family Salamandridae; genus Pleurodeles; species Pleurodeles waltl. The sequence goes on along the minus strand of NC_090451.1, from coordinate 270,445,721 downwards.
GACGCAAATAGACAAATGACTGAATCTATGCTTTGTTGAATAAATACGCTAATGATACTCTGCTAAAGTTAACTCATGTTGACGTCGTGCTATGTTCTAATATTCATGATCTTTGCTTTGATGAAATCTTATTTGAGTTGCCATATTATGACAATGCTAATGTGCTTCTTGGTTTTGAGAGTAATAAACTTGCTAGTAGAGTGTAATCAATAGGGAATAAATATCATAAATTGTACTAAACTCTGTGTGGTTATTCATGACTGAAAGGTTATGGTGTGTTTCAAGTTTATTGACGTTACTGATTACTTTGATTGATTTGCTACTGTGATTATTGATGAGGTTATTGATTATTGATTGACATGTTGACTAGTTATCTCGTCTTAAGGAGACTTCAATCAGGGTCAAAAGATTCATCGGCCTAAAACGATTCCCTGAGTGAATACATTATCTAGATTGGGACGCGTTATCAGGACTGCTGCCTTCCCTCATTGGCTGACCCAGGGTCAGCCAGATAGGGAAGGCAGCAGTCCCAACCTTCCTGGGACCTCCGAGCTGAAGGTAAGCGTGTGTGTTTTTTAAATGAATGTTTGGTGCAGGAGTGTATGTTTGAATGTTGATGAGTGTTGTGAATGGATGTGCGTGCGTGCGTGTGTGCGTGCGTGTGTGAATGAATAAGTCTGAGTGTGAGTGTGCTTCCCACCTTTCCCCCTCCCTCCTAAAATTACTAGCCGCCACTGTATGTAGGTGGGTTAAACTAACTTCTGACCACTTCTGGTGCCCTTTCCCCGAATCCCCAAGGCTGCATACACTCATGGTTTATAGCTAAGGTTATACAACACTTGTGGAATAGGGTACATTTTCAATACTTTGATTAAGGACACATATAATACTATTTTCGTATTTTTGTAGAAGGAAGTTGTCAAGTGAATACAACGGCACAAACATCATTTCTTAAGCAATTCATATTCACATTTTGATATATCATATCAGGTTGTAAAAATGTAACCCTCTTTAGGTGTACTTTTCGCGTTTCTTAAAATCGGTAACATTCATATATTGCCAATACCCTTTCAGGACATGTACATCTTTCAGAGCTTTATATTCAATCATTCGCTACTTTTCGGAAGTAGTTTTGACATTTGGAGGTACAGGAGGGTGAGAGCAATGGCCTGGATTAGCACTCTCATTACAATGTTGCCACAAGTACTGGGAAATTCATAACACATTTTGCTCTTCTGTTATGAACATTATGTACACTAAATTGGCAGGCAGGAGTTCTTCCGTGAAATTGCAATAGTGTCAGTTTAGCGAAAATCATTTTTCAGAGGGATTACATCTTTCAAAATAGAAATGAATGGCTCGTATTTTCATTATTTGAAAATTGAAAGACTGATGCATGGGTTATCAACTGAGCTGATTCACCAAACATTAAGTTCATGCCAAGCAGGTTCTAGAAAAGGGGACAAACTCCGAACAATTAATTTAAAATTGAGTTTCCTTGTCACATAGTTAGGCACACTTCGCTATTCCATTATCTCTTCACCTCTAAAATAACACAATGGTTGTCACATACCCGACAGTCCAGTACCAATTTCACTTTACTCCTGTTGCATGATCATGGACATGGCTGTCGCCTTTCAGTTCTTAGCAACTGCGCCACCGCATGCAGCTGCCACAGCACAGCCTCATGGACAGAGAGGAAGCAGCAGTGTGACGTAGAAGCCTCTTCTTCTGAGCTCCAGTACAGGCAGCATCTTTCGCTGATCGATCATGCATACATCGACCCGCCCCTACTATTATGCAAAAGTTAGTTTATTCAGGTTTGTATTTTGTGCATCAATAATGATTACTACGAAATGTTATATATATATATATATATATATATATATATATATATATATATACATACATATATATATATTAAATGAACATAATTGCAACTGAAACAAATTTGTTATGATTTATACAAGTGTGCTTATTATTGTGTTTTAGTTACGCCCCACCATGGCTAGTCCCTCAATTTTCCTGTGGCAGCACCTGGCAGTATGTACCTCCTTTTCAGCCACAATGCAGGCGTCCATCCCTGAGATCCATTGTGCTTTGGTGGACATCATCTGAACACCCCACACCCGTGCTATATCCCTCTTTGCCATCAGCAGGCCCAACGAACAGAACACCAGTTTCCTCTGAGGTAGATCTATATCTCCTGAAACTCCCAGAAGGACGAGCTGAGGATTATGTGGGACCTTCCAATATGTTACCTAGTTACCTCAATATACTTGCTCAGAAGTTCTGTATCTTTGGGCATTCCCAAATCATGTGATAAAAGGTCTCACTGTGTGCCTTGCAGCACAGGCAATTGGCTATAGAGATTGTCCCCATCTTCTGTAATCTGTCCATTAATTTGTAAACTCTGTGTAGGATCTTTAGCTGGATCAGACGGAAGCTTGCCCTCATGGACATCTCGTGGGCATGCATCAGTGAAGCCTCCCAGTCCACGTCCTCTATGTCCCCCAGGTCCCGCTCCCACCGCCTCCTGAGGCTTCCAAGACCATTGAGGATATTATTCATGAGTACCGTATTTGTAGCAGAAATCGGCACTTTCCCAGGAAAGTCATCCAGCAAGTGGTTCTTGAGAGGTGACGATTGCAGTAGGGCGGACCAGTCCACCTCCTCAGCAGTTAGGGCATGTCTCAGCTGGGTATATTTATAATGTTGCAGATTTGAGAGGTCGTATTTTTCTTGCAGACATGTGAAGGGTGCAATTGTCCCATCCCCACCACACTCCAAGTACGTACAGGCCAATCAAGTCCCAGCGTGGAAAGCCCTGCAGTTTACTGACTTCACATAGCTTTTCCCTACCCAAAGTGTTGTGGCCTTGGTGATCCTCCCTCTCCATCCCACATGTGCCCTCACTCTATGCCATGCACCCAATACCATCCCCGCCGGCACTAACTGTTCTCCCCCCTTCATCATAAACGAAGTGCCTCCAGGAGGACTCCTCCATGGTACATTAGTCAAAGTTCATCCTGGGTCGTCTCTCAGAATATGCACCCAGTTATTTATTACTTGGAACTGGAAAGCCCAGTAGTACCCATAAGTGTGGCAGGGTGATCCCACCATTATACACTGGTCAATAAAGAATCATCAGAGCTATCCTCAGGACCTCCCTATTCGAGGGAAGCTGCAGCACCTCTTTGTCCAGCTGTGTCAAATATGATTCTAGTATCAAATACAGGGGCATATTTTCACAAAAGTGGTGCATCGGCCCCAATGCGCCACTTTTCTTGCGTCACCCTTGCCCCACCTAACGACACCGTGGTTGCATTGTATTTACAATACGGTGCACCAACGTGGTTGTTAGGGCAATAGTGTCAAAATTGTTGACGCTATTGTGGCGCTTTTGACGCTAGTGCAGCAAAGCACAGGGAGGCCCATTGATTTAAAAGGGTGCATCATTTTAATGCCTGCTCTGAGCGGGCATTAAAAATGATGGAAAAAATGGCACAGTGAAATGTAAATTTCAGTGCGCCATTTTTTTGGGCCTCCCTGGATCAGAATGCCCCCCCTTGCATACATTATACCTGAAGCAGGCATACTGTGTCTCAAGGGGTTGCAAAGTGGTGCAATGCTTGTAAACATGGCACGGGGGAAAAGCCACCTTATTTTTTTTTAAATGACTCCGCACCACGGTGGTGCTAGGGGCTTGTAAATATGCCCCACAATGTGTTCTACATAACATACAAGAGTTTGGGAAAGTGATCATTTGAGAATGGCTGTTCACCCAAGAATAGTCAGGGGGAGCTTCTTCCAGCCAGCCACATCTCCCAGTAGATTCTCTAGCTGAGATTCTATATTTTCCTCCCGGAAGGGTTCTGTACCTTGCTCAATATATATTCTAGCCACCTGGATTACGTTTTAGTAGATGACGCCCTCTGGAAATCCCTAATTGACATGATAGTTCTCCCTCGTATTGATAGCGATCACCTAGCTTTAAGTACCTCCTTCTCTACTATCCTATTCAGTTCTAAGACACTGACAACGTGGACTCTAAACAGTGCCCTCACTAGGACCAATGATTGTAAAAATGTGAAATGGGATCGGGTTGAAGGTGATGTAAATTTCCAGCTATTGATCTATAGAATAGTCGCAACAACACTTTCCCCACTGAAACATACAAATACCAAACTGGTAGATTTGGTCCATCTCCATAGTACCCTGATCACTCGATTAAAACCACACTTCCAGACGGTAAGGAGGCGGACAGAGACCGGGATTAAAACATCAAGGTGGTTTTCCAACTCCTGCCGTCAAGCGAAAATACAGCTATTGGGAGCACTCAAGGAAGGGAATTGTCGAGAGATAAGGAAGAACAGGATTGTATATAAAGATGTACTTAAAAACGCAAAAAAAGAGTGGGCGACTAGGCATTGGAATAGGATGGTTGAGGCGCTCCAGGAGAAGGATTTCAATTTATTCTGGAAACTAGTGGCAGATAAGAGCAGCCCCCAAAGAATGGAAAACTACCCTGTAATCCAACCAGAAACATGGATGACGTATTTTTCGAATGTATACAGAAAACCACAAATCAGTAGTACTATTACACCCCTTCCAAAACCTAACAACCTTCTTGTCAATACTTTAACGTGGGGGAGTACAACACCACCCAAATTTGATCTGGACCTTTTTTCCCTAAAAGAAACAACAGAGGCTCTTCAATCAATGCGTAAAGGGAAGGCCCCTGGTCTTGATGGTATTCCAGGGGACTTATATCTCTCCCGACCGACAACGTGGTCATTGTATCTAAACGCGCTTAGTAATGAGATACTGAGGGGGGGAGGACTTCCTATTACGTGGCAAGGAGCAATTATAGTCCCTATTTACAAGAAAGGGCCAAGAGAACAACCTGTCAACTATAGACCTATCAGTCTTATTGATGTTAGCCGAAAGATATTCACTAAGCAAGTACTAAATAGATTACAGACATGGATAGAGGATTCCCAAATTCTCTCCGATTCTCAGGCAGGCTTCAGAAGAGGGCTGAGCACAATAGACCAGGTATTTAGGTTTAACCTTCTTTGCTGGAAATACCTGTCACTTAATAAAAGCCATTTGTATGTAGCTTTTATCGATTTAAAAGCTGCTTTTGACATGGTACCTCGGGATACATTATGGAAAGTCATGGAGAGTTATCAACCCAATAGTGAACTACTAAGACTGATTAGATATCTACACGAAGGGACTTATGCTCACGTGCGCTGGTCAGATAGTGGCGATCTAACGGAAGCTATACCTGTTGATAGAGGGGTTAGGCAGGGGTGCATCTTGGCACCAACACTGTTTAACCTCTACATTAATGGTGCTGCGGACCAATTGCTACACTGCAATCATGATGCCCCAAGGTTAGCTGGAACCCCGGTCCCTATTCTAATGTTCGCCGATGACACTTTGCTAATTTCAAGAACACCCATGGGCTTACAAAATGAATTGGACACCTTTTATAATTTTTGCTCTAACAGAGGACTTGAAATTAATCCAACAAAATCCAAGTTCATGGTTTTCAACCCGCATAAACTATTTAGGGGAAAAATGACGTTAGCATGCCAACCAGTGGAGAGAGTCAGCCAATTTGATTATTTGGGGATTAGGTTAAGTGACGACCAACGTTGGTCGGCACAGATCAGGAAGAGTCTGACAGCACTCAGGCAAAGGTCAACAGTGATAGCGAGGAAAATAGCCAATACTCGTGAAGGGGAGATAACACCTGCCATTACCGTTTACAAAGCATTGGCAGTAGCAGCCTCAATTTATGGTGCTGAGCTTTGGGGACATACTAATTCTAGGTGCCTGACCACGGTAGAAAATCGTTTTATACGAAACTTCCTGAAGTTGCCGATGAGCACCCCTCTCACCCCACTCAGATTTGACTTAGCCCTAAACGAAATACATAATGAAATTGCACTAAGACCACTAATGTATTGGATTCGTCTTTGGACCTCAGAGTACCGGTCCACTCTCCAGATAGCATTAGATGAATTTCTCGTAAGTGACAGCGCACTAAAGATCCCTTGGTTCAGACACATCAGGGATATGTGTAAATTCCTTAAAATGGAGGAGGTGTGGAGTGCTCCCCATAATTTGACCAAGGAAATAAAGGAGCGTGTAAAAAGTTGCTATTGGGAGAACATCTTGGCCCAAATTTGGTTAAAAAATCATGGCAGTCTGACTCTACAGTTTTTAGACCATAAATGCAGCCCCAAATTTGAGGCCTATATGGATAATGTAAATCCTCCCTATACTAAAACACTATTCATCAAGTTTAGATTAGGGACCCTCCCGCTCAAGACATTTACAGCACAATGGAGATCGGAGGACTGCAATTCAATATACTGCCATCATTGTCAAAAGACAAAAGAGTCACTTGCGCACTTTATGCTTTTCTGCCCTAGATATCTGGCACCTAGGAAAAAGTGGATTGCTCCATTATGTAGGGCAGTTGGGATAAGGGAATGGAATACAGCATTACGACTTTTAACAACTGACACAAATGATAAAATAGTTTTTTCTGTTGCGGGATACTTGCGAAGTGCATGGGCCATAAGAACAAGAGAATTATTATAAACATGTATTTTTAACACATTGGTTTTAGCTTATATTCATTTTATATACTAGGCCCTAACTGGATGAAGCTAAAGTCTCAATGGTCTGGATCTTCAGATTTTAATGATGACTTGCTCGTTTTATAAATTTGTGACCCCATTATTCTCCTAGGGTTCTTAAAGTAAATTATGGAATTTTCTCCTTTTACACCAGACAACTGAGATAAATGATAAAACCGGTCCCTCAGTGATGAGGTACCTTTAAGAATATAGGGGAGATATGAACTAAGAGAATTTTTATAATCATGTGTTTTTAATAATTTGGTTTTAGATTATATTTATTTAGTTTGATAAGTTTTAATTGATTGGAGCCAAATTATAATGACCTAATATTTTTATATCTTTTGGCATATTGTAAAATTCTTAAAAACAATGCTATCCTTATATCCTTATAATTGTTAATTAATATGTCCCCTAATCATGTTATGTTTTGTATTGTCTACTTTTATGGCTTTTAGCCGAAATAAAGTTATACAACAGCAATATATATGTGCAAGTATTTAAAGCCATCAGATGCCACCCATAGGAAGGTGCACATTATGGTCTCCTGATCCCACTTCCCGACCATGAACAGTACTAACTTGGCTCTGTTTACCCTGTACCATGAGTAGTTTCCAAATGCTTCTACATTCTCCAACAGAGGGTTCAACGATATCACGAGCTCCACGACTTAGAGCAAGACATCTTCTACATACAAGGAGGTCTTCTCTTTCTCCCAAAGGCTTCGGGCCATCCCCGTTTTCCCCATCTCTAACTCAGTAGGCCAGGGGCTCTATGTACAAGGCAAAAAGGATGGGGGATAGTGGGCAGTCCTGCCTGGTCCCCGGCCTAATAGGACTGTTGTTGATGTCAGCCTGTCCAGCCAGACTGTATTTAAGCTATCCTGGCATGATTGTGGGTGATATCCCGAAACCGGTCCCAGGATGCTGGTTTCCAGTCCAGGGAGGATCTGGCTTGGCAGTTTGGGCTGGACCGTTCCCATAGGGGACTGGGTCAATACTGATTTGCGTATAGCTGGGTCCGAACTGGAGTGACATGGCGAGAAAAATAGCAATGGATTAAACCCAGATCTGTGACTGGGGCGAGTGCTTGAAACTTTTCAACACTCTGTCCTTCATTTTGTTTTGTGATGTTGCTATGTGAACCCTAAGTGGCTAGGGTATGGACCGATGTGGGTCCCTTGCTCACTGCACCACTGGATTCAAGCTGATGAGGGGTGATACCCCGAAACCCATCCCAGGATGCTAGTTTCTGGTCCAGGGAGGACCTGGCTTGGCAGTTCAGGCTGGACTGTTCCCATAGGGAGCAGGATCAAGACTGATTTACATATAGTTGGGTCCAAACTGGGGTGATGAGGTGAGTAAAATACCAATGGATTAAACTCAGATCTGTGAGTGGGGGTAAGTGTTTGAAAAGTTTCAACACTCTATCGTTTTATTTTGTGATGTTGCTATGTGTGCCTAAAGTGGCTAGGGTGTGCCCAGACATTGCTGATGAGGGGTGATACCCTGAAAACTGGTGCCAGGAAGCTTGTTTCCAGTCCAGGGAGGACCTGGCTTGGCAGTTCAGGCTGGACAGTTTCCATAGGGAGCAAGGGGGCAACACTGATTTGCATATAGGTAGGTCCAAAATGGGGCCACTTGGCAAGCAAAATAACAATAGATTAAACCCAGATCTTAACTCAGGGTGAGTGTTTGAAAGGTTTCAACTCTTCGTCCACCATTTTGTTTTATTCGTGATATTATTAATTCATTATTAGCAGCTGTTCTGTTGCCTTGAGTCTCCCACATTATTCAGTAATGGAGTGTAGCAGACATTCCTCTCTCTAGGTACTCTGCCCCCTCTATCAGTAGTGTCAACCCCACAGGAATTAATAGAGTTCAACCCACAGAACAGCACATGGATGTCAGGAACAAAACCATGCGCGGTCCAGGTCCCACCCAAAACTCCGCTGCGCGGCTCTGCGGCGCATTCGGCGCACTACCTGTCATCCCCTCTTGCTCCAAAGGTGGCCATCAGCGTCGTCTGCCCTGTGGCAAAGCTCATAGAGCTGCAGGTTGATGACATTGATGGACAAGATGCACTTATCATTGCTATTCCATGAAGGGACTACAATTCCCATGTTTTTAGAGGCAGCAGCCATCTTGGGGTGTGTCAGGCCTATAAAGCCCAGCCACACCCAAGCACATTGTTCACTATTTTGAAGACTTCGATGCAGCCAGACCTCATAGGGGTTTCTCTGAAGAAGAGCAGAGTTCCTGAATGGCAGAGTGGCATCCAACCGAAGTATCCTTGTTTCCATGGTGCTTTTAAAAACGAGTAGGTCGTACTTGTAGCGGTAAGATCTTGATAAGCCCAATCTAGAAGGGAGTTGTTACTTCCAAAGGTAAAGCGCCCCCTTAGCATAATGCGCAAAGTTTTTCAGGCCACACTGGTAAAGCGCCCCAGGCACGACATTTAAATCGCTTCAGTTCATGGGAGTAGAGCGCACTTGGCATGGTATTCAAAGCGCTTCAGTTCACAGAAAGTAAAGTGCCCTTCGCACAGCAATCAAAGCGCTTCAGTTCACAGGAGTAAAGCGCACTTGGCATGGTATTCAAAGCGCTTCAGTTCACAGGAAGTAAAGCGCCCTTCGCACAGCAATCAAAGCACTTCAGTTCACAGGAGTAAAGCGCACTTGGCATGGTATTTAAAGTGCTTCAGTTCACAGGAGTAAAGCGCACTTGGCACGACATTCAAAGCGCTTCAGTTCACAGGAAGTAAAGCGCCCTTTGCACAGCAATCAAAGTGCTTCAGTTCATAGGAGTAAAGCGCACTTCCCATGGTATTCAAAACACTTCAGTTCACAGGAGTAAAGCGCACTTGGCACAACGTTCAAAGCGCTTCAGTTCACAGGAGTAAAGCGCCCTTGGCACAGCAATCAAAGCGCTTCATTTCACATGAGTAAAGCGCCCTTGGTCCAACAATCAAGGCGCTTCAGTAAAACTTTCAGGCCTAAGTGGCAAATGTGAAAACATTTCAAAGATAAGCAAATCATAGTTTCATTGTTTTTGGAAGCATAATATGTGAGAAACATATTTAAGTCTTAGATGATATGTGAGATACATATTTACGTCTTTGCGAATTTCTAGGCTGAGACCAAACGTTTCATGTTTATGAATGCATAGTAGTTGCATGATTGATATTCAGAGTATGTCCATGGTCCAAGCTTTTGCCTTCTCAAGGTTCAGAGGTCTCCGTTTGTTCTTGTTCCATGATTCAGAGAAGGGCCACTCCCAGTTTCGTCTAAGGCTCATGACATCCTGAAGTATCATGATTTTACTGATTGTTCTTATTCTATGATGCAGAGAAGGGTCACGCCCAGTTTTGTATAAGGCTCATGACGTCCTGAAGTATCATGATTTTACCAATTGTTCTTGTTCCATGATTCAGAGAAGGGCCACGCCCAGTTTTTTGCCTAGAGCTCATGCCATCCTGAGGTATCATGATTTTACTAATTGTTCTTGTTCCATGATTCAGAGAAGGGCCACTCCCAGTTTTTTGTCTAAGGCTCATGACATTCTGAAGTGTCATGATTCTACCAACTGTTCTTGTTCCATGATTTACAGAAGGGCCACGCCCTATCCATAAAGGTCCCAACACTTGCATACATAGAGACGCCTTTGTTTACTCCATAAGGGTCTCAACACTTGCATTCACGGAGACGCCTTTGTCTATTCCATAAGGGTCTCAACTCTTGCACCCACAGAGACGCCTTTGTCTATTCTATAAGGGTCTCAACTCTTGCTTCCACGGAGACGCCTTTGTCTATATAAGGGTCTCAACACTTGCATCCATGGAGCCGCCTTTGTCTATTCCAGAAGGGTCTCAACACTTGCATTCACGGAGACGCCTTTGTCAATTCCATAAGGGTCTCAACTCTTGCATCCACGGAGACGCCTTTGTCTATTCCATAAGGGTCTCAACACTTGCATCCCTGGAGACGCCTTTGTCTATTCCATAAGGGTCTCAACACTTGCATCCACGGAGACGCCTTTGTCTATTCCATAAGGGTCTCAACACTTTCATCCACGGAGACGCCTTTGTCTCTTCCATAAGGGTCTCAACTCTTGTATCCACGGAGACGCCTTTGTTTATTCCATAAGGGTCTCAACACTTGCATCCACGGAAACGCCTTTGTTTATCCCATAAGGGTCTCAAAACTTGCATCCACGGAAACGCCTTTGTCTATTCCATAAGGGACTCAACACTTGCATTCAGGGAGACGCCTTTGTCTAAGTGTATAATTGCATGTTAATGCTGTTATGAACAAGTATATACATACATGCTTAACCATTTTTCCTTTTCAGGTCTCTCTCCCCGCAGTTCCCTATCCTAATTTCCCTTCTCCCCGCTTGGCTTCATCAATACTCAGTGTTCTACAACTTTTTGAGTTGATGACGCCAGGAGGTGGGCCTTTTGTTCTACGGCGTGCAGATCCCGAGGAAAGGGCACTGTGACAATGGACTCCCAAGTAGAAGAAGTGGGCCACGTCAGTCAGGTGTTTCAGCCTCCAAGTTTCTGTGAGTGCCATTGCCCTAGCAAATTATGCCAATTGCTTGTGGGGGCGTCCTATCAGTCCCCAATCAAGACCTGCCCAGTTCCTGTGTCAGAATATCATTTTAGTCTTCTCTCACAAGTGGGATGGTATCCCTCTCCTCAAACAGTACTGGGCCTACCTTATTCATTTCTTACTTTGCAGGCGGAGAGGGCATAGACATTGATAAATTTCCTTCTGGTTCCCTGTAACCCAACCACCATCCCTTTGAGGCCCTCCATTCATTTCCTAGTGTTCTGAAATGTGGAATCTTGTTTGCCAATATAGCCACTTCTCTGGAACCCTTGGAGAACACTGGCATGACCAAAGTTTAAGTGTCAGACTCCTCCCAGAATCTTAGGCCCAGATTTAGAAGAATCTGGCACATCAGTACTGATGCACCAGATTTCTTGTATCCCCCCACCGCCACCTAATGACGCCATGGTTGTACTGCATTTACAATATGGTGCACCATGGCTCACGTTAGGCCAATAGCGTCAAAATGTTGATGCTATTGTGGCGCATTCCTGCACTAGTTTAAAAAAGAGGCCCATTGATTTCAATGGGTGCATCCTTTTAACGCATGCTTTGAATAGGCATTAAAAATGATGCCAAAAATGGTTCAATGAAATCTTGTAGATTAAATTGAACCATTTCTGCAAGCCTCCTAATGTTGGAACGTCCCCCCTTGCACACATTATGCCTAGTGCAGGCATAATGTGGCTCAAGAGGTCACAAAGTAGAGCAATGCATGCATTGTGCCACTTTGTAAATATGACATGATGAATTTTGCCCCGTTGAGCCACATTAGCATAAAAAAATTATACTAAGGAGGCGCTAAGGCCTTGTAAATCTGGCCCTTTCCATCAGTGCCTAGGAGATGCATTTCTTACAGAAAGACTAGGTCTGGCCAATGAGTTTTATTTATTGTGCTAGCACCCCCGTTTGGTATTCTTCCAGGAGCCATTTCCATTCCAGAGAGGATTTTTAGGTGGTCAGTGACATTTCCCCCAAGTGTCATACTGCGTTAGCAATTCTAACCCGTATGCCTCTGTCCGTGTGACCCCCCTCCCTCAGTCCCATGATATCTCGATTGTAATTGTTTCTGCTCATAAACCATACAATCTAAACACTCCCAATCAGCCTCCTCCTTTTATTTCCTCTCTGTAAGTGAGAACATGCTTATCCTTAACTCAGAGGAAACAGTCAATACCCCCACCAAACTAAACTTTAGAACCAAGAATGAAGTGGTGAGATGGTCTGGAGTTTCTAGAACAGTTTAGTTAAACACCCCCCAAAGAAATGAAGAACTACTAAGACTATGTACCTACAGGTGGAGGCTTCCACCATTCCCCGCCCCAGCAAACCTAAGCATAAGATTGTGCATTGATCCCCCTCCTTCCTGGTCCAGGACCACAGGCCCTCAATCTTTTTATAGGTTTCAGCTTCCACCCATTGACTTGGCCCAGTCAAATAAGGCCCTTGGCTATAATTAGGGTCCTCCCGACTCAGACATGGCATGTAAGGCCCCAGAGCTATCAATCAGTGCCGAATCCTGGGAGTGATTGCCACTTATGCCCCTACCTGAGCCTTTTACAACCTTGCCTGTGATGATGAGGGGAGGCTGGTCAGTGAGGAGGTCATTCGCCACTGCTGTATGCATCTCTTCTTCCCAGCTGGTTACCAGGCACACTCTACTTCAACATCTGCACCCTTCTATTTTAGCTAAGCATTGCCTAGAGTCTCCAAAAAATCTTAGAGTTGTCTTTACCTATCCGCAGCTTGGCCAAAGGAGTGCATATGAAAGGCCCATTTGTTTCAGTTTTACCTTCACCTCCAACAATCAGTACCTTTGCTGTAGGACCTGTAGAGTGAAGTCGGGGATGAGTTGTATCTTATTACCTTCTACTGTCCAGGGGCATGAGACATGGTCATCTGTAGGATCTTGTCCTAATCTTTAAAGTTCAGCAGTCTCACAACCCTCGGACTTGGTGGTGACCCAATGCTGGAAGCCGTTCTGGGATGCAGTGCACCCTTTCCTCTGAAAACATGGTCGAGGAGGTGCTGTTATAGATGATCATGATGTGCTATTTTACAATAAAGAGTTCCACGATTAGCCCTCCATCTTCTCAGGGAGGCCTGTGATCCTTAAGTTATTGCAGTGTGAGGAGCCCTTCGCATCCTCTGCGCGCTCCTGGAGCCTCGCCACCACTATCGCTAGGTCTCAGAGCTGGGTCCTCATCATCCCAATGTCTGGAGTTAGCTGACACAGTGCGCCCTCCTCCTCCTTGACACAGGAAACCAACTTCCTAAAATATACTCTAGAAGTCCCAGATCAAGTACCACACCATCTAGCTTTGTCTCCAGGGAGGCCTTTAAATTTGTGATGGCTCCTATGATATTTCCCAGCTGGTCTGCCTGGTTTGCAAGGGCATCTACCATGGACTAGAGCATTGCTCCTCACGTTCATTCTCCTCATGCCTGGGTGGGCCTAGTTCCCTTTCACCAGGGGGAATCCTATCTGACCTTGACTTGACCATTCTCGGGCACTGTCATAGTGGCCAGGACCTCACACTTCACAATGCAGCTTCCTTTTTTTTATGGATAAATAAGACATAATTCATTACCAACACACACAAAGGGAAATAAGTTCCCATCCGGAGCAACAGCTTAAACAATAAATTCAGAATAAAGTGCTTCATGCCATAAAACATAAAAAGAGAACACCAAGAAAAAGGGAATAGATCAAATACATACCATTTTACAAGTGACCATAACCAGTCTGTTACCTAGACCTAACCCAATCCCCGAAGGACCCACAAATTACCTGCCCCTTACATCTTGCCTTCTTCCCCTTTCGTTTGTGGAGTGCTATCTCCAGATGATATACAGATAGGAGTCACCCCAGCACTAGATTAAATGACGGAGGTTGTGGATCAAGCCATGCAGATGCGTCACAGATTCGATAGACCGCCATAACCATAAATATGAAATATTTAAGTCCTGCCATTCCTCCCTCTTCCAATACTCCCAGAAACAGCATATCCGGATTGATGTCAATCTCATATTTTGTCATCTCTTTTAAGAACCTTTTGACCTCCCCTTTTAAAGGTTTCAATTTCATACAGGTAGCAAACATATGTATAAGATCTGCCCCCAGGGCCGAACACCTTGGACAGCACGTCCCCTCCATCCTCCTCCATTTAACTATTTTAGCCGGGGTATAATACAAGTCATATATTGTTTTATACTGCTGTGCCTGTAATGCTGCTGAGATTAAAGTTGTACACCCCAATTCAAGGGATTCATAAAATGTTATACCCCTACTATTAAACCTGCCTTCCCACTTCTTACTATATTTCTCAAGGTCATCATGCTGTTCTAATATGAGTAATGAATACAGGGACCTGTTTGATGGCTGGACCGTACCAATTATCTTTTCCATAAATGGGTTTTTAGTGAACCCACCTGGCCTGCCAGTCTTTTTGCCTAAAAAATCTCTTATTTGCAGGTACTTAAAGAATTCCCGTTGCTCCTTCCCATATCTTTCCTGCATGTATTCAAATGTTCTTATCACAGTTCCCTCATACAGATCACCTAACCTCTGCACCCTCCGCGAGCTCCATTTAGCAAAGCTATGATCTTTAAAAATATCTAGTAGGGATCGATTGTTATGGGTTAGCGTTTACCGATTAAATCTGCTGAGTCCAGCTTTTTTTCCGCCAGGGATTCCAGCATTTGAAAGCAGCTTCCAACACCTTAAACCATACTTTCTTGTGGTAGCTGGGTTCTACCAAGGTTAATAATCCCCCATTAGCTATCGGCCTGATTAATAATTCATAAATATTTAGCCGATTTCCCTCCCCTGTAACATCTCCCTTGCTTGTCATTAGCGGGCACATCTATTGAAAGGCAGCTGCCAATTGATATAATTCAAAATTTGGCAAGGCCCATCCCCCCTTCTCTTTGGACAGGGACATAAATCTGCTGGCTCTTCTGCTCTTACCATATGCCCAAACAAATCTTGTTACTAGCTGATCCGTTGCTATGAACCAAGCCTTTTCAAAGTCCAATGGGATTGTCAGAAACAGGTATAGCACCTTGGGGAGAAAAATCATTTTAATCATATTACAATGCCCCATTATAGACAAATGCAAGGTATTCCATCTACTGAAGTCTTACTTAGCATTCAATAAAATCGGTGTTAGGTTTAGATTGACAATTTGTCCCACCGTGGGGCTGATGTTCATACCAAGGTATACTGCATGGTCCACTCTACGAGTATCAAGAGTAGTTGTGTACTTCTTAACCAACAACTGAGTCTTCTTCCTGTTCAATATACCCTGAAATTTCACCAAAATTGCTTGCCACCTTCTCAATCTCCCTTAAAGCTTCATCCGGGTTAGATGTAATCACCGCTATATCATCTACGTATGGCAGTATCTTGGTGTCCCTTCCATTCATATTAACTGGTAAAATGGCTGGAATCTTTTCTAGCTGCCTAAGCAAGGGATCGATGTATAATGCAAACAATAGTGGAGAGCACGGACAACCCTGTCTGGTCCCCCGTCCAATTTGAATAATGTCATATTGTCCTCCCATCAGCTATAAGCAGGCATTCGGTTGCCTTTAAATAACCTTAATTGCCTTCACAAACCTGTCGTACTTCTCTAAAACTCTCCACAAATACTCCAGATTAACCCTGATAAAGGCCTCTTCAGCGTCTAAAAGTGCCACTGCCATAGGTTTTTCTGCCACACTTGTTGCGTCAAACAGTGCAATGACTCTTCTAACGTGGTTGGAAGTGTCCCTACCGGGAATAAAACCATGCTGACTTGGTGTAACTAATTTCTTAAACACAGGAGACAAGCATGAGGCAAACATTTCAGAGTATGTCTTAGTGTCACTGTTCGTTATTGTGATCGACCTATATGAGCTGGGATTTTGTGGTATTTTTCCCTTTTTCAGAAAAACTACTATTTTAGCAGTTGCCCCAGGAGGGAGGAGTGTTGCTATCTCGTTGCACCTGAGTAAATAATTTGAAGATCACACGCAGCAATATAGATTTAAAATACTTATAAAATTTTAGGGGATTGCATCTGTCCCCACTGCTTTTCCAGCTGAAAGTCCGCAGATTGCCTCCTCAAGTTCTTCTATCCTGATTTTGTCCCCCAGTGCCTCCTGATCCTCCGTTGTGACAATGCCTGCCCCAGCTGTGCTTACAAACCTATTGACTGCTTCCACATCCACAGAGGGGAGGCTTCGTAAAGTTCTGCATAATACCTGCGGAAGGCTTCTTTATTAGCTTCAGGATCGGAAACAAGCCTTCCCTGTAGGTCCTTAATTTCTCTTATAATACCAGCTGCTGCTTTTTGACGAGCTCGTATTGCCAATAGGTGACCCACCTTCTCGCTATATTCATAGGATTCAGCCCACTTTGAGAGATGTTTTTCTGCTACTTTGTTTGCTGAGATTTCATTAATTGCTGCTTTGGTTATAGCATATTTCTGTAGTGCAACCTTCCCATCCTTGCCCCCATCGATAGCTACGATGAGTTGATTTTCTGGCTCCTTACGTTTAATGTGTGCTTTCTTAATCCGACTTTGGGCATACTTCTGTTTATTGGCACTAAAACTAAAGGTTTCACCACGTATTCCTGCCTTCAAGGTATCCCACACAATCTCCAGCGGAGCCGGCCCTTATTAAATTCAAGAAATTCCCTCAGCCATGTGCTCAAATGGTGGAGGTATTCTGGATCATTCAAAAGCCCTCTCTGAAAGGTCCACTCCTTCCTATTACCTTTCAAACCTTTCACATTCATTTTCAAAACTAACGGATTATGATGTGACATGAACCGAGGGTATAATTCCATATGAACCCCTGTCAACAATTCAGGGGACATGAAAATATAATCTAATGGGACCAACTTCATATGCGGGGCTGAATAATATGTACATCCTGGGTCCGGTGCACACAATCTTGGCCAACCATCCAACAATCCTATTTATTTTTGTGGGCCACAAAGAGATTTATATACTCCAGGTTTATGTCCTTGATATCTATTGGGGTTAATCTCACTTAAGTCTTTCAAGACATCCCAAGAACCGTTAAAGTTCAGATCTCCACAATATATATATGGGGCCGGCCATTTCGCCAATTGAACCGTCAAAAAGTCTAATACTGATGAATCATCCATCACCGAACCGTAAGGGAGCATAAAGTAAACCCTCCTTGACTATGTTGACATTCTACCACGACCCATCTTCCATACTTATCTGCCACTCGTCGCGCAAACTTATAGTTGCTATCGCTAGCTAATATGGCCACCCCTTTGATCTTGACATTCTGTTCGTTGCATATCACAACCCTCAAACCAAGGGAATCTAAGATAGATCTTTTACCATACTCTATATGTGTTTTCATTTCTTCAGCAATTCTATGCCTCTTCTGGGAATTATTTAGCCCACAGATATTTATAGAAGCAATTCGCATTTTAGTCATTTGCCCACCATGTTTTCACACATTACCCGCGGGCTTATACAGTTGTGGATGGTTACCTGCATTTCACTCTTCCTAACAACCAGACTTTTACAACTTTTATTGTGCCTCAACATACTTAATGCCTTATCTTTCTCCACCTGTCCCATAATAGCACCCTCCCTCATCATCCTCTGCCAGCTCCTGTTCCCATTCATCTGCTTTTCCCCCACATCCTATGCCCAACACTCCCTAACCCACACTCCCTCCCATCCCTTTGTGCCCCTACCAGTAGTCTCCCCACCCCTCCCTCCCTCCTCCACAACCACCCTCCCGTCAATGGAGCAATCAGACCCCCAATGGTCTGAGTGATGATTCACTGAGTACCGCCTCAGGTCCCCCCCCACCAGAACATGCTCACACCATAGTCCATAATATTTAACACCCATTCTTGCTGCCTGTTAATGTCCTTTCTGTCCCTACTCAAGTTTTTTGCAAATTTTCCTGCTTCAGTTCGCTCAAATACTCCTTTGCCTGGATCTCTGGGGTACATACTCTAATTTTTCCTTTGATTATCATTTTCAACCGTACTGGAGCTAACAAAAAAGCCTTCCCTTTCTTCCTGGTACACCTTAATCAGTTGTTGTAGTCTCCATCTGCGCTCTACGGTCACATGGCAAAAGTCCGGTCACGTAAAAAAAGTGAGATTGTCAATACATCGAGGGGCATCCGGTCAGACCTTTTCAAAAATAGCTTGTCTTAGCAGATAGTTGCCAAAGAAAACCAGTATGGCTCTTGGATGTTTGGGTTCGGGATTGTACTCTTTTCGCCTGACTGAAGGAAATCTATAAACTCTTTCTATTTCTGCCTCCCAATCCCATTTTGTAAGTTCTGAGAAGGCCTTACGTAAGTGATTGACCATAAATGTCCCTATATCATTTCCCTCCACCCCTTCCTCTATGCCTAAGAAGCTTAGGTTTTTTCTCCTCTGTCGATTTTCGTAGTCTTCCAATTTCCACATGGTGTTGGGTAGTTGCCCCCACCATGCATTTCTGCCTGCTCCTTCAGTCTCTCAGTTTCTGCCTCTATTGTAGAGATTCTGCTCTCTATTGCGTGTAATGTTTCCTCAATTTCCCCACAGGTTTTTGCCACTTTTCGTACAGAGGCCTGCAGTTGTTTGGTAGCCATTCGTGTTCTCCGACTCTCTGACTCTCCATTCGCATTTCAGTTTGTAGTTCTTTTATTGTACCATATATCAGTTGCAACATGGTTTTGTCTGTACTGCCTGCATTGCCAATGGGATCCTCCATACTATTTTCTCCTGTTACATCAATGGGAAATACGATAGTTTCCAGGCCCCTCTCATGGCTAGAAAGACTGATCCCTGAATAATCCCAGTTGTGAGCCACAGCACACCTTTCCAAATTGCCAGCTCCAGTAGGTAACCCAGGTCTTGGTTTTGTGCACCTGCGTTTTTGCTGTTGTTGCTTTACCGCTGGGCCTGTATCTGATGGGTTACAGCCACTCCTATTGGCCTCTGAGTCTTCAGTTAAAACTTCTCAACACCATCTTTGGACCAGTCCGTACTCTTCCCGCCCCACTCGGTCTTTCTTATCTCGCCTCCATGACCTTCTGTGGCATGGCCATCGTCCAGACTTAACTCCTTCCTATTCCCGCTGTGAGTTTCCTTGTTATAGGGTTTCAGGGGTTCGTCAATAATGCCACATATGTCTTGGGTACCTTTGTTAGGGAAATCTGCCTGTGGTTGCATGCCTACATTGGTGGTTGCCTCAGTGATTCCTTCAGCCAGTTCCGGCCGCCTCCCGAGCTTGTCCAGCCGACTCTCCTCCCAGGTTAACGGCATGTCACAATCCTGATCCGCAGTTCCGCACCAGCTTGTGACTGCTTCCTCAATGGGTTTGCCAGCTCTTGATTATCCTTTGCATTAATTAGTGTACCTACTAATGGGGTTAAGGGCTCAATATTAACAATCTCTTGGCCACCATTAATTTTTTTTCAAAACGTTAGTTATAGTAGGCTGCGGCTTACTCTTGGCCCTTTGATCAGGCTGAACCACCTTTCCCATGCTCAAACTGTCCTTAAGAGCCCCCGCCAGTTTTGCTGTTTGATTTGCTTGGTCCTGTGGCAGACCGCCTACCTGCTGGACAACCACTGCTCCCGTTGTTTGCTCGCATTTGACGAACCCCGCCCATTGGGTGTCCTTCAATAGTGACACCATCTCCTTTCTACAGCGATCCTCGCGCTCTTTGGCTCCATGTCCAAGTAACCCACTGACCACTCTGACCAGTTTCCACTCGATATTTCACTTATTGTCAACCACATGCGATCGGTCTCTCTTGCTACCAGGCAAAGTATGAATCTTGCTGGGAGGATCAGCTTCCATAAACTGCTGCATGAGGGGTGTACTTGAGTCTCCCCCGGCATGCCTCTCTCGTAGCACGGCACCAGCCTCGGTTGTTTCCCGGAATTAGAACTCCGAGAGGCTCTCGCGTAAGCATTGAGACTCCCGGTATCTTTTCCTAATTTTTTGCCCATATCAGGGCGGTGCGGCGACTTTGCGGTTACTCGCCTCGCTGCCTGTGCTCAGAGAAGTGAAAACTTGCATGTACATCGTTGGTGGGTGGGGTCGGCCATCAGCGGCTCTACGCGCTCATCATCATTACTCCCCCGTCACCATGCAACTTCCATAAAGTTCATCAACAGTTGCCCTCCCAGGCAGGTCACATCTGGGCCCAGCCAGGTGTGCAACACTTCGCTCAGCACCTCCTCCAGGTTGACCACTCATCCCATACGATGTTTCAGACTCTGGCACTCTTATCAGACATAGGCTATCCTTTTGCAGGCCTCCACTCACTTCTCTTGAGGGGAAGCCCCAGTGTTGCCAGGTCACCTCACCAGCCAGCGCAAAATCATCAAGGGGGTCCCAATTTGCCAGGGCCCCTGGTGGCACCCTAGGTCAGATGCTGCACTGACAGTACTCCTCCCCATCTGGCTTCGTACCCCTCACAGCTCCACCCCAATTCGTCTTCAGGTATGAAGTATGGTGAAATCACCCCAAACCACAGCATCTCCCATGCCTGCAGCCACACATTTGTTGCTCGAATTAGAAATTACCTTAAAAACAAAAGACAAGGGGCATCTGGCAAAACAGGAACAGTTCGATTAATTAAACATTGCGGCTGGGAGAACAGTTACAGATCCGGGGTCTGAGGACTGTCTCTCAATGTACATCAGTTTGCAGTAGGTTTTTATACATTTCTCTGAGTACCATAAAGCAATAAAACATTCCTTTCTTGACCAATAATGTAAACAGTTACCTTGGAGTAATAAATACAGTTCCATATCACAAATGCAGGTGGGCCTCTACCTTGCGTGGACACAGTGTGGGCCAGCAGGTGGTTTGTCCAGATGTCTGACCTGAGAGGCCCGCGGTCACTGCATGTGCTGTGTTCTGATTGGTGATGTGTTCTTAACTACAAGTGGCATCTAACTTTATGGTGTTTTTGGGAATGCACCCACTCTCCTCTGGCCATTTGTGTTTTTTTGGGGCCAATCTTCTGGGACCATTGTGGTGTCACTGCGCCTATCTATGGGACCTAATCTAAGTTTCCAGTTTGTGCGTTTGCCTATTGCCTACATGTTACCCCACCTGTGACCTGCCAGTCAGCATCCTCAGGCCTAGCTCTCAGCGCCTGCCTGACCACGTACCGTTGTGCCAGGGTTGAATGGGGGAATCTAATAATGTTATGCAACTTTGTTTGTGTATATGAATGTGTCGAAGTGTACATCGACATTGATGAATCCAATATTATCATTCCCCCCTCTAGTTGAATTTTCAACTACACTATCAAACCCACACATCATGACAGTCACATTGTTTGGTTGTCCCACTTTCCTGGCTTCTTGCATTCTACCCAATTTGAGGAGTGCATTTTTACAGCAGGAAACCACACAAAAACAGTAACACAATGAAAATGGGCAGCAATGATGGGCACAGACCGGTCAGCCACCAGGGGAGCCAGGAGAACCACTTTGTGAACCACTCCTGCTCAGGGGCGCCTCCCTTTTCACTTATGTCTTTCTGTAGCTGGTGCAATGTTTGAAAGGCAAGAGTCAGAGTTACATTGTCAATATCATTGCCAGGGATGAAAGTATAGCAAGATGCATTGATCTTCGCACATACCTCACCCTGCATTGCGGTCATCAAGTCCAACACGTACCAATGCTGCATCACCATGAGGCGGATTGCTCTCCGTTCTTCCTTGATTGCATTAAGGCTGAGCTCAATGCTGTTCATCATTTTGAGCATTTCCCGCCTAGTTATTTGCAACCAGCAGGCATTAACTTTTGTCTGCAAGGTGAAGAAGGATACGGAGCCTCCCAGTGACACTTGAGCGTCGGTGAACAGTTTAAAGTTCTCTGGAATGTCCTTATGCTGAGCCCAGCCAACATTATCTGCAGTTCTTTTCTCTAGAGCCTGATGCAACAGAGTTGTCTTCTTCCTTAGTGGGTTTTGCTACAGTTCTGACAGCTCTACTCTAGGGATGACCAGGGTTGGGGATATATGTTGACAAGGGAGCACAGGCCACGCCATCCGTGGATGAGCTAGGTGTAAGCAAACTCGACACATTGCCAGTAGGTGTCCATAAGTGTGGAGGTAGCCCGTTGGATGTCCGGAATGCGCAGGATTGTGCCACAGTTTTTATTTGTGCCGAGCAGAATAGTTACTTTGCCACTGAAACATAAGGAATACAGCATGAGCTTCCCAATTAGGAATTGCCCCTTCCCTTCTCTCCACCTGTATCTATCTATCTGAGTGTCCCAGATTTTCTGACATGGGTATCTATGCTGTTATTTAACCCACCCCTACAAGACACATTTCTCTTCGTATGATCGAGGTGGATGGCCCTGCACTGAAACTCCATGTCTGGGGTCCACTTGTTGTTAACAAAGACAGCCCCAGATACGCAAAGGGCTACCTTGGGGCCACAGATGGAGTTGGAGCAGATGAGTTTGTGCACTCATTATGTAGTTTTGCTACATCCAAGAATCTCTTTTTGGGAAAGTCTTGGGGCCAAATAATATCCTCTCCTATGGTGTATTTCCTGTGCATCCTATCTAGCTCAGTTTGGATATCGCTAGGCTTGGTGAGAAGGTGCACTGCTGTGGGATTGGTCTTGTAGCGGGGCAAATTTACCACTACCCTATGGGGCTTTACTCTATTAGGTTGTACTTTTGCCCTAATTCTAAATAGGTATAGGTGGAGAAGGCATTTTGCTTTGTCAGGGGCTTTCTCTTGGGATAATTAAAGCCTATCTGCGCATACTGCATTTGGTATAAGAAAACAGACGTAACATGACCCGGCTGATGTCCTGGAACCCACAACGGTCATGTGGTGATACCATATGTTGCATAAAAAGGAGCTGTGTAGTGCGTATGGAATACTAGTGTTGGGAGCAGTGTAATTATAAATGACGTGGGAGAGATCCCTACACAATCGATGTGGTGATTTCTGAATAGACTCCATTAGACAAGGCCGCTTTTAAGAAATGCATGGATGACGTAGCATTTGTGTAAGATAATTCCTTTTGAGGAATTAATAGAGAGTTCATCTATAGTTCCATTTTCTGTTTTTCTTTTTCCTTTTATTTTTCTTTTTCTTCTCCCCTTTTTTCCCTTTTTTCCTTTCCCCTTTTTACATCTTTATTTTTAATGTTTACTTTTTTCATTGTCAATTTTTATTTTTATTTTTAGTTTTAATTTTACCCTGTATTTGGTTACTCCATTCCCAACATATTTGTCCTCTCCCAAAAAATGTTGGTATATAATTTTTTCTAATAAGATTTTGTTCTGACATAGAAGTAGTCCTTTTTTCCACCCTTTTTGTTTTTTTCCCCCCCTTTTTTCCCTATCCCTCCTACCTAAAAAATACTAGGTTTGCAACACTCATCGTTAGACCGAACTGGTCTAGCATTCCGAGTGTAGTCGGAACTTCAGACACGGAGTTACGTGTCCTTTTTATGTTTCTATCACACAGATCGGACGCCTGAACCAGGAATTCATGGCCGGCCTCTCCGATTGGTTGCCGATCCGTGCAACCTTCCCTTTATCTTCTGCGTCCCACACGCGTCTAGTTTCTCTGAATTTGAGAACGCTGACGGGATTTGCAATGTAGCGGTTTACCATAACAGCACATGAGTAAGTGATTCGACTTGTTTTTTCTATAATTGTTGACAGGATCCTTTAATATGATGACAGCGCTTTGCCAGCTCTAGGCTACTAGTTTAGTGTGCCCTGATTAGGATTCTTATCATCAATTGTTAACCTTTAAGATGGCCATGCACGTTTATCATTCAAACGTGATTGCAGTCTGTATAATTCCTGCACTGTGCTTTTGGGTTGGCTGGCCTTGATATCAGTTTGTACCATTATATTACTATAGGACATATATGTTTGATATTTCCTTTTTCTATTAGTTTAGTTTCATGTATGATTTATTTGGCTAGTTTCTCTCCTTTTTTTCAATATATTATTTTAGATATCCTGATTGATTGATTTTTACCCTAAGCCCTTAGGGAGGTACTTCTTCTTCTGACTATGGTGGGTAAGCGAACAATTATTCATGCCATTCATAATTTCTTGAGCGTTGCTGTAGTATTGCACTTCCAATAATTTTTACGTCATTTTCAGTGTCTTCCAAGTGAGTTAGAATTTCCTTGGCATACACATGTGTTTTGGATTGTTGTTTTTGTTTTACAGGTTTCTACAAGTTTTGTGCTAGTATACACATAACTGCAGTGAGTAAGAATTGCTCTCTCCTTTTTTTATGAACAATATTGTATTCATACATGCGATGTTCTGGAAAAGGATTTTCATTCTAGTCCTGATGAAGCGCCAATAGATCCTGTAAGACAAGTTTTAGGCGCAAAACATGTTGACTTTGAGCTAAGGATGAAGTCATTGTGCTCGACCTGGCAAATTTAAAGAGTGTGGGATCATTATTTCCCTGTCACTTTTACTGTGTTTTTAAGCTTGACCGGGTCCTCACTTTTCATTAAATAATCTTTACACTGAGGAGGTACCCGAGCCAATTTTAATTTTCTTTTTTTTTCTCTCCAGCAGTCCTCTCAGTAACTTTCAAGAAATTATTTTCATACTGAGAGACCCTCAATGGCTTGATGGTCCCACGTCGGACCTCGCCAGACATTGCAGTGCCAGTCTGGTGTGGAGCAGAGCCCGATGATGATGCATGAGGGCTATTGCTTCTGAGAGTGTGTATGCCGATGTGAGGGGGGTTGAACATTCCCACGTTATCTGGAACAGAGCACCTATTGATATTTGCATCCCTAGTTAACACAGAATGTACAAATGCAATAATACATAGCTTTTGGACATCTTGGGATGAATCCAGGGGAGATGTCTGTCGGCCTCTGGTGGTTGGAGTTTGACAGTTTCAGCAGTTCAGAAAAGTTTGTGGTACAGTTCATAAGGGGTTTGCTATGGAAGGTTTCAGCCATACGTCGGCAAGGTGAACCCAAGCATCTCTTCCCCCCACCTTGAGGGCGGGCCATGTTGCGACGATTAATCGGTAGGGTCTTTTAAACTTGGCCTGCTTCCATTTTCTTACAAAGTTTCGAATGTAAACGTCTTGTCCAGGGCATAGGTCCTCAGTGGGTCTGCATATCAAGATGTTGTCAGTGTACTGTATAACGGTGCTATCTGAACAGAAGTTAGCAAGGTCTGTCCCCAGTATTTGATTAAGATACTGGGGGACTCGCAGTACCCTTGCGGTAACCTCCGGTATAGAAGCTAAACCCCTCAGAAGGTGAACGAGGTCAGGTACTGACTGTCGGGGTGCAGCAGAATGCGGAAGAATGCATTCTTGATGTCTATCACAGAGAAATAGCAGGCTTCTGTGGATATAAGATCAAAGAGGTGGTGCACCGCAGAGAAATCAATTATTTAGATATAGTAAGAACACAGTCCAAAAATCCAGCAATGAAGATGAGGCAAATCTTCCATTTATTGGAGATCAATTCCTAGATACTTGATATCCATATAGCAGTCTTATTGCATCATAATGTACAATGAGTCGCCAGCCAACGCGTTTTGCCCATCAACAAAAAGGGCTTCTTCAGGGCTGTAAAGTTAACATAGAATTCAAATATATGGGTATACAGAAAAAAATAAAAAATGCCAAAAGAAAACTTAATGACATGCGTGTGAAAATGATGATGTATTACATAATGACATGACCAAGGCCTATTGCAAACTGTACAAACATAAGTGAGTGACCATAAGCATGCCCAGATAATATCAAAACCAAGTACGAAGTAACCTTACGCATTCCAGAGCATGCAACGGATAGTGAGTAAAGACACACCGGCAAGGGACCATAAGGAAAAAAGGGGAATAATATGAGATTAATTGAAAAAAGTAATTAAGTGCCAGTAGAAACCCAAAAAAGATGCTCAAATATCACCAGGTGCACGACAGCATTCAAAGTCAGGACAGAAAAAATATATGAAAAATAAGTATTGGAGAAAATAGGAGCATCTGAGTAGTGTATATTGGATATCCAAGAGCCAAGTGCAGGGCCAAGATAAGTAACAAAGAAGGACAAAATAGGAGTTTGTTCTTTTTTAAAAATTAGTGAAAATAAAAATAAAACTAAAAATAAACATACACAGTAGTGTCCAATCAGTCATAATAAAAAGGATGCCATCATAGGCAAGTATCTGACAAAAGAGTATCGGGAGGACTTTTAGTCTAAAGACCTTTAGGCATAACCGTGCATCAAAAGAGAAGGTCTATCTTAAATATGAAAAAAATTAAGTGCAATAGAAATGCCCCACAATGGGCGAGAAAGTGTCTTACTGAAAGCATAAGGTAGAGCAGGATGCGGCCCGTAATATTTGGCAGAGTTGGAAAGGCCAATTATATCAGTCCGGGGCCGGCAATAATACGTGCCGGTCCCCGAAGCGTGAACGCGATCCAAAAAGCCCGCGAGGGACGGTGTTTAAATAGT
Source organism: Pleurodeles waltl (assembly GCF_031143425.1). Lineage (NCBI taxonomy): Eukaryota > Metazoa > Chordata > Amphibia > Caudata > Salamandridae > Pleurodeles > Pleurodeles waltl. Next base: position 270,418,960 of record NC_090451.1, on the reverse strand, counting down.
AAAAAGTATCCGGACGTCCGAACGCAGAAAAGAAAACTAACAATAAAGGAAGGACAACTCCGGGCGGCCATCTTGAGAGAGTTCAAGTGCCACAATGTATAAGGGCACCGAAGGACTACATAGTAAACATAAAGAAAGGACAAAGTAAAAGGGAAATCAAGGAGTAAAGGGGACAAAAAACAACAAACAAAAAAGGGAAAAATCCAGGCTGCCATCTTGTAAGTATAAAAAATGGCAAAGCCTATTCAGAATATTATAGGCTACCAAGTGGGACAAAACAAGAGATAATAAATGGAAGGTGAAGTATAAAGAAAGGAGAGGAAGAAAAAGACCCAAATGACCATAAGGGAATCCAGTGTGATGGTGGAACCATAAGCATTAATAACAATGGCCAATTACCAAATCGCATAATAAACCAGTATATAAGCGGTCATTGATTTTGCGCCAAACATTTGCTATTGGGCACGCCTGTTGGTCCAGGGTGGTGGAAAACGGATATAAATATCAGCAGTTGGTTAACACATTCTGATACATGGACACAATCCTAAAGCCTCGTCCTGTGAGTCATTATACAAACAGTTGTAAGCTAATCCAAAGATCGTAAGGTAACATACAGTCATTCCCCAATTGTTGCAATCCTATACAGAAAATGTAAAAATTGTTAAAAAAGAACAAACTCCTATTTTGTCCTTCTTTGTTACTTATCTTGGCCCTGCACTTGGCTCTTGGATATCCGGCATACACTACTCAGATGCGCCTATTTTCTCCAATACTTATTTTTCATATATTTTTTCCATCCTGACTTTGAATGCTGTCATGCACTTGGTGATATTTGAGCATCTTTTTTGGGTTTCTACTGGCACTTAATTACTTTTTTCAATTAATCTCATATTATTCCCCTTTTTTCTTCATGGTCCCTTGCCGGTGTGTCTTAACTCACTATCCGTTGCATGCTCTGGAATGCGTAAGGTTACTTTGTACTTGGTTTTGATATTATCTGGGCATGCTTATGGTCACTCACTTATGTTTGTACAGTTTGCAATAGGCCTTGGTCATGTCATTATGTAATACATCATCATTTTCACACGCATGTCATTAAGTTTTCTTTTGGCATTTTTTATTTTATTCTGTATACACATATATTTGTATTCTATGTTAACGTTGCAGCCCTGAAGAAGCCCTTTTTGTTGATGGGCGAAACGCGTTGGCTGTCGACTCATTGTACATTATGATGCAATAAGACTGCTATATGGATATCAAGTATCGGAATTGATCTCCAATAAATGGAAGATTTGCCTCATCTTCATTGCTGGATTTTTGGACTGTGTTCTTACTATATCTAAATAATTGCTTTCTCTGCGGTGCACCACCTCTTTGATCTTATTAGGATTGGGGCTCTTCAGCCTCATAGGCTCCCTATGCAGCAGGGGCCTGGGTGGATTTCCACGCTCTCTGATATTTACAATTATTAATTGTCCACTTATTATTATCACTAACAGGATACTCATAGGGATTTTGTGCATTACCCTTGAGCTTGCTGCATGTTGGGCTTCTGCGGATATGTTGGTTAGTATGATGGAGGGGTCTGGCATCACAGAGAATTCCTGGATCACAATGTCATTGAGAAGGCGCAGGTCCTGCACCAGGCTCTATGTCCCTCCCTTACTCTTTTTGACCAGGAAGATTGATGTATTTCAGGGGAGACCCCCCCCACGTAGAGGGCCCCTTGATTGACCAGGCTTGGATTGTGGGTGCTATACCCTCATCAGTTTCTTTGGAGATAAGGTACTGACACACCCGGGAGAGGATGTCTCCTTTTCGCAAGGTGATCCTTACTGGTTCAGCAGTACTGATGAACCCCATGTCATAGGGACCCCTTACCCATAACTGTGGTGGTACTGTTGATCATCAGTCACAAAATCACGGGACAGCTTTATCCTGCAATCCAGCAGTTTTGGTGCGTTGGCGATGATTGTGAGGACTGTGCTAGTGAGGGCCGTCAGGTCAGTGGGTGCCACTCTTGTCGACTGGTCTGCGCAGTGTGGGTGACTTAAAGATATGAGTCTTGATGGGGTAACCCCAGGGGTTGAGTATGTCATTGTCCCATTTTCATTCAGAGAAATGAATGGTCATGTTTAGCTTGGTCATTAATTCTCTTCCTAGGAGAGTAGCCAGGGATGAGGGGTGAAATAGCAGCCAGCCCTTCATGCAGCTGCCTCTCACGTCTAACTCCAGGGGTTTTGTGAAGGGTCCCTCATAACTGTGCCTGAGAACCCCTGCATCTCCCTGGAGTCTTTGGATAGGGGCATGACCCCTTCTTTTAAACATGATTTTGTTGCTCCTGTGTCTATTAGAAAGCAGTTGGGTGTGTTATTACCAGCACTGTCACAGTAGGTTACTCATCTTAATACTGAGTCACTGACAGTATGGGATACGTGAGAGTCAGTGTGTGTGCGTCATTCGCCGAATGCAGGACTGCCCCGTATAGACCCTGCTGCTTATCTGGTTGTGAGAGCTGAATGGGAATTGTGACTGGGTACTGGTTTTGGGAGTCCCCTGTACTACTTCCTCGACTCCTGCTTCATTCTTTCTAAATCATTGCAGTGGTACAATCATTGCCATCATCGCCTTCTGTGCCATTATGGCCACAGCTGTTCCAACCAGTACCTTCTGCTCCCAACTCAGAGACTTTGCAGTATTGTCCTAGTCCCGTCCCAACCCCTTCATGCTCTCTTTCTCTCTTCCCTTCTTGGCATAACTTGCCTTCTTTCCCGCCTTATGAGGCACTGCTGCATGTAGGGGAAATTCCAGTCAGGAATTCCCATCCCATATCTGAAGCAGTCCTCTGCCATAGCCATGTCCTCTGGCTTAATCGACCCTCCCCTAGATTAGGACTCGTCAAATTGGTTCCTCTCCCTAGTCCAATCTGCCAGCAAGTCACAGAATGGGCGTGCAAACAATTTCCATTTGTTTCTCACTACCTCTACACTTGTCATGAACTTAGACCCGGCGGTACCCACTCTCAACACAGGGTCCTGCTAGTTGTTTCACTATCCAGAACTGCCATGAATCTCCCTGTCACTCAGGTGTTTTTTTCTGTCACCAGTAGGAGTGCGTGTTCTCGGTGCTGCTGAGGTTCAGTAGGCCGAACACGACGGGTGGGGTGTCAAACTTCAGGGAACTCTAGAGATGGATTGGGGTGGGACAGGCAGTGTCTGAGCCTTCTGGCCTGTTAGTGTGCTGGCTAGACCTAACAGCCTGTTATTCAGTAGGGGCCCCTTGAGCTCCCTCGATGGGCGGAGTGGTGTAATATGGGGATGGCAGGCATCAGGGAGATCACCTCCATTCCCGCATATGGTGGAGGAGGTGCAAATGCCTTACTTGCTGACTGTTGGTTAATGTTATCAGCCTGGGCCTTCTCAAAGATGGCCCATAATTCTAGTAATGCTTCTCTTTTTTCCTTATTTTGCCCTGTGTATTTTGCTGTATGGGTGTTCTCGTGTGTTCAATTATGTTGGTGTTGAAGGTTCCTTTTTTTGCTCAGTGGAACGCGTGTACCTTGGTGTGTGCATGCTAATCGTGGCAAAACCTGTCAAGCTTTTTATCCTGTGTGAGGAACTTATTTTGCATATGCTTTAGGGGCAATTCCATGATGAATTTGGATAGTCTTTTAGGGGATAGTTTCACTTTTTAGTATTTATGCTTTTAGGGGATCTTGAGTTATACATGTTCTAACTTCTCTGTTTTTAGAGGATGTTTAATTTTTATTCAGGTATTGGGAAAATATGAGCTGTACTCTGGTAGTGGGAAATATATACCGGGGATTTCTAGTTGTACTGAGTTCCACGTTATTTATAGATGCACCAAAATGAACATAAGCACAAACATCAACGCATATGAACAACCACAACCTAGGAAAAAGTGAAATTGTTAATTCAAAACAGCATGAAATTTGGCATCAAAATATCAAGCCTTACTTTGGTATCAGCCAATTTGTAGGAATCAGCAGTATCTTCATAGCACATTAAGTCATCGACAAAACACAACACTTAAGGCAAAACACAATTACATAAATTTACTAGTACAGCACATTGGGTCATCAAAAGCATAACACACAGGACAAAACACAGTCTTATTAATTCACCAGTATCACAATATTAAAACGCCACACTTTCAACTGGCACGAAGAAAAGCTGAGAAGGCACAAAAAATAAAGGGATTAGCCTGTCAGAAATACTTTAGACCACTCCTAGCACATGTTATCCTGTGGCCAGGGGAAGCACTGCGTAGTGCTCGGGACTAAGTGAGCCTGATAATCCTGTTCATATCAGCTCTGGGGTAAAGATAACAACAATTTATGTAGTGAAAGAAAGGAATAACTTCAACAACCATAGGCCCTTCTTGGCCAGATACAAGCTATGCCTAATCTCCTGGATCCCAATTATTCTAGTCCCCTAATGTCCAAATTACACCCTATGTCACACCCAGGGGTCCTGCATACCATCTGTGTCACGCCCAGAGGTCTAAGCGAGCACACCTCTCACTTCTTTCAGATACTAACTGTGTTAAGAAACCAGTAGCACAGAGAAAACCCCTTTAGCCTCGTAAGAATGAAGTGTTTACCCTATATCACACCCAGGGCCTATCCGTACCATCTGTGTCATGCCCAGCAGTCAAATCGATCAGCAACCCAAAACAACAAACCAAAAAAAATAAAATATATTGACCTTCCCTGACGCTGATGATCAACAAAAGATTACTTCTGTGAGTTATGCCGGTTATGCTTTTTCCTAGTTTACCATATGTCAAATGCTAGGACTAAGGCTCTGATGTAGTCTGTTGCTCTTCTGATGGTGGCTTTGTGATGGGCCTCCACCCCATGGATTCAGCAGAGCCTTTAATCAATTGCGGTGTCTGCTCACCTTTCTTGTTGTTCAAATGTGAATCCTTCTGGACAGGATCCCCTTCCTTCGGTCGCAGTCGCGTCAGAGGAACCAATCAGATCCTATCTGGCTCGCCAAAATGTTGCTCGAATGAGAATTTAGCTTACAAAACAAAGGACAAGGGGCGTCTGGCAAAACAAGAACAGTTTGTTTCATGAAGCATTATGGCCGGGAGTGACAGTCCTCAGACCTCCGTTCTGTAACTGCTCTCCCGGCTTTAATGTTTAATTAAACAAACTGTTCCTGTATTGCTTTTGAGGTAAATTCTGTAAATTGGTGAAGTCAGCCAGGGAGCCACACTGTGATTGGTGAGATGTCACCACAAAACTGTGCTGTGATTGGTTGGCTGATAACACAGCAGTGCTGTGATCGGTTAACCTCTGACAGAATCAGACTGGGACAGGCTGTTGTTTGCTAGTAATTTTGTGTGAGTTTTATATCATTTTGAGCAAAATAATGGGTGCTGTGTTGAAAACTCCTAACTTTTCTGTTCCCTCTACGGAGGGTTGGAAATTACCTGCTGTGGGAACACCTGCATACAAAATGATGACATACATTGGGGTCTATACAAGTACCTGGGTTTCTGAATGGTATTTATATACTGCGTCTGATAAAAATCTGTATTTAGAAGGTACCTTTAACATTAGAAAGCTAGACTTCCTGAGATAAACAATGAATGATAGAAAGCTGTTACCTAGGTCCACACAGGGATTGAATTGCAAAGCAAGCAAAGGGCTCATATGGGCAGTAGCAAAAAAACAAGTGGGATCGACAAGAGAAAAGTTGGAGGGAGGACACGATGGAGGGTATAAGAGTTTTCCCTGCAATAACTAAGTAATAGTTGATAAAGAAAAATCTGAGGAAGGAGAAAAACAGAATCATGGTACAGACAAGGAGGATCATTTTCTTACTCTTCTTTTGAATTCCAGACCTACTCCATATACCGGTATGGCACAGGAAACTAATCCTAGTGGGGTACCATATATGGGTACATCAGGAGATAGTACAGCAGTACAAATATAGAGCCCATGGACAGCTATGGGTGTAAGTACAATAGCAAGTACCCCATATAAAATGTTAATGACAGCATTGCCATGTACTAGCAGAGATACTGTATTTGTTTTTCAAATTCAAACTGATTCACCTGTTCATATAGCTGTGGTTGAGTAGCCCCTTAAAGAGAGAGCCATCAACATTGGACTTTTAAAAATTGAATTTGGAGAGATTTTGTGCGGGACAATTGATTTAAACAGATTACTAACCTACAGTGGTGAAGAGATGAGGGACCTGATTATTCAATCAATCAGAAATGCAAAATGAAGCACATGATAAAACAGATGAATTGGCTGTTGAATGTGAGGTTGACATCAGCAAAATGTAGAATTTGGAAAAGAGTTAGTTTGACTCACAATGGCATAAAGGAATTGGGTTTAACAACTATAACAGCTCACATTAAAGACATCATTGAAAGGGCATGGAAATGAAATGATGTGAAGAAATGCAGAGAAAGATGGAGGAGAGGGATAGCATGTAAGGGAAAGTTAAAGAAGCAGAGAGCAAAGTGAAGGGATCAGCAGGTTTTTTAGAAGCAGGAGCAGGACGATTTTGGAGTACATGGGGAAATTTAGTGCATGTGCCATGGACAAGAGCTGATCTTTATGCTTTTACTACAAACTTTCCAAAATCGCACGAGGAGCCAGAAAGGTGGTACAAGGAAGTTCATAGGTTAACAACGATTTTACTAGTGCTACGGACTGATTTAGATTCATTATTTTACTTGTGCTCAAAAGGTAAGGTTGCTATTGCTTGGCCAACTGAGGAACCAGCTAGGATTGCTCCTAATAATGCCCCATCTGAGGAGGTAGCTAACAAATGTAGACAGATAATTAAACATTTGAAAAAAAGTGTATGAAAAATATATTAATTTGGCAAATATTTTAAGAACCTCACAGGAACCTAAAGTGTCAGTGAATACTTATTATGAGAGGCCTAGGCAGATTTTCAAGAAGCATAGCATAGTTGATGATGATATAGTGTCAATAGTTTATTTTCTGCTTTCATTGTGGGTTTGCCACCAGAACCTAGTAATCACTTACAACAAAGTGAAATGTGCTGGTAGTGAAGAGTATAGATGAGATTTTGAAGTTGGTGAAGTACAGTAGTGATTGGTTTGAATTTAAGCAGAACAGGATCAATGAGAAATTGATGGTTTCAAACAGATTCTTGTAAATCTGGGAATGCGTCAAAACCCATGGGTGTTTAGTGAAAACACTCATGCAAGGCCCATGGCACACCTCCCTGATGTAGTATAAAGGGACACAGCAAATTTTTCAGCGTTGCCTACACCATATCTACAAGGCCATGAAAATCCACGCAAAGTGGATTGGTGTGGCCCTGTAGATATGGATCTGCACTATGCACTGCCTGTGTATCATAAATAGTTACGCACCGAAGTTGCATGGGCTTGTAAATATGCTCCTGAGCTAGCAGTGCTGATAACTTGCAAGAATTGTCTATAAGGACTCCGTGGTTTTAGGGGTGAGCCATGGCTTTTCTCTTCTGCTACAGATGTTGCCCAAATTCATTCTAATTTTGTTGCTCATTTGGGACTTAAAATCATTTCTGAGTTTACATACTCTGTATAACTCTTCTATTGAGAGCCTTCATGGCATTGACTATACTGTATATTTGAATTCTTGTAATAAAACCCTTTACGAATTCCATTGATATATGCCTCAATTATTGAGTGAAATCTATTACTTAATGGGCTGTTTTACTCCTCTAATTTGATGTTTTAGAATGTGCCTTAACATGGTAACACATTGCCTCACGAATTTGAGGTTTTAAACTGTCTCCAATCTAGTAGACTTTGGGAGAATCGAATGAGATAATATTGGTGTGTTAAAATTCTGGGGTATGGATTTGCTCTCACACTGTCAAAATGGAAAGAGAGCAGTAGAAGGAAATACATGGCCTGCTTCTCTCTCCTGGACCAGACTCTGCTCAGGATTACACTGCACGTTGTTTTTTATTCTCACAAAATAAGCAAACTCGTTGCTAAGTAAAATGACTTGATTTACCTTGTCATTGCCTGTTTTTTTCTTCACATAGTACACGGGGTGGCGCAAGGAAAAATGCAATCCTCAGTGATAACATCCAACATGAGTGAAGAGAGTAGGGGATACCATTGAAAGAGGATGAAAACTGCGAATGATGTGTATGGGGGTGCAGTGTAAGAGAGGATCAAGGTAGTGGGAGATGTATAAAGGAGATGGAAGAAATATAGACAGCAAGAAAAAGGAAGGCAAAAATGGAGGAAAAGGAGCAAAATAGCGAGAGGTGCATTAAGAGGAAAGAAACAACAGCAGAGACAGGAGAGAAGGAAACCATAAGTAGGAATGAAAAGACCAGGATAGTGAAACATCTGTAAATGAAAATATAGCAGAGAGAAGAGAAAATGATAGCAATAGTTGAATGATTAATAGGTTTCTGAAGACTGAGAAAACAGACGGTTCAAAGGAGCGTTAGTAGGGGATAAGAGATGTAAGACCTGGAAGGAACTGGATATTGCGAGGCACATAAACAAGAGGGAAGCTAAGTGAAAGATGGTGGAGGAAAGTGTGAAAAGAAGGCAAATGGATGTTAATGTTCAAAAGTATAAAAGGGAGAAGGGAGCAGATGTAGTACCCGAGCAAGACATAATGGCAGTAGGAATAATGTAATACAGAGAAAAAGGATTACGTGGCAGTGGAAATAAGAGATGGATAAAGTAGAACCACCAGATAGAAAAAGTTGAAGATCGTAGAGAAGAAAAGATTAGATCGGTAGAGGAGTTAAGAAGTACCTAATTTGTACTAATACCAATGATCTAACATTTCTAATGTCATCAGTGATACCATATAGTGACCAGTGTGAGGACATTTACCTCTATCCAACCTGTGAGTGACTTTGAAGTCTGTGACAACCAAGCCCTACATCTGAAGAAATATTAAGGATAGAATCAGGTGGAGAAATCACTCTTTTGTATGAGAATACTTCTAGCGCAACTGAGCTGGGATGCTGAGGCTCCTTGGGGGTTTGCTTACCTATTATTGGTGGGATTTAGTCTGCGTCAACCTGACCGCTCCCTAACTTTTAGGGTGTTTTTCCTTCATATTATTTAACCAATTTTTCATTACTACCCTCTCGTAAAGGTTCTCTCAGCAATATAAACCTATACTGAGATGTCAAAACTCTTCTATGTCCTGATGGGACCTCGTTAATGCTGTAAATGTTGAAACAATGTCGCTTAGGGCCTGATTTAGAGTTTGGAGTATGGATTTTACTCTATCAGAGAGATGGAGTAAAATACTCCATTGCCCTGATGGAGTCCCAGCCCCATCTGAATTTAAAGATGTCTGCAGGCCCAGCAAACATCTCTGACCATTGGCAAGAACTATCACAGCAGTTCTTGTCAATGTATTGAAAATGTGCTGTACAGCTCCGTCAACATGACAGTGCCATCAGGTGCATTTTCAATACGTTTTTTTTTCAAAATCAAAATCTCAAAGCAGGATTTTGTTTTTGAAAATAAAAAATAATGTCTCTCTCAAAAGTGAAATATTCTCCCATTGAATGGGGGTTGTTTAAAAGTTTTTGCTTTCATTTACTGCTATGCTGTTTATGGTTATTGAGGCAGATTAGTCCTCTGTATGGTAAAGACATGTACCCCTGCCTTAAGTGCCTAACTGTACTTTTTCTGGATTCCTAATGATGTTTTGTTTTTGTCATAGGCAAACGTGAATCATGCGTGTGTGCGTGTGTGCCATTACAAATTCCTGTGACACAGAATGCAGTCTTGTTGGGCCGTGAAGGGCACCCAAAGTGATACACTCATAGTGCTATAAGGCTACTGCCTTCACCATGAGTTAAGCAGCACATGTGTGTTGATAACAGCATACAGGGTAGTAATCAGTAGTAGTGAACGTGTCTGTTTTACCCTTTGTCACTCGAGTGGGGTCTTCAGTCTCACTCACCTTTTTAAAAGTTCCGCTGCTGTGTGCTTAACTCATCCTTGACCTACATATCAGGTAGATGTGGAGTGCTGAGCGGGAGTCAGCAGAGGATGATCTGCGTTGGTTGTTGGTCATGGAGCATTTCCTCTTCTTTAAGTGACAAATCTTTCTTCCTCAAAGGGATTAACTTTGGGAGTTAACTGATGACAAGTCATCATTAATTTACATTGCAACCAATTCAGTCACACAATGAAGACCCAAATCCGAAATAAAGTTAATATTTTTATTACAAATGAACACTCACGTTAATGTTTATGTATCTCAAAAATATACTATAGAGATACAAAATAATAATAGGGTAACCAAATCTTGTGAAGAAATGTAGACACATTAACGGAAGACAAACCAAGAATTCAGTTTTAGCGATACAGAATATCAGCAAAAGGATTTGATGTTCAGAGAATATTCTTCGGTCTTCCCTCCTATACATGAGAACAATCTAAGGGCATCTACCTAGATGAATCTACAGAGTGATAAGGAAAAATCTCAAAAAGTCAAAAAGCTAGAAAAGAGGAAAATTTTCTTTTGAAGAAACATAAAAATTAACTTATGAAAGTGGCAGCATTTCTGAAGCTCTGTCCGGAGTCTTCTTAGAGAGAGAGAGAGTCGAATGTAAGCCTAAGCCTCACTCAGCAAAGCATAGGGACAAAAATGAGAAGTCAGAGGTCTGTGCCTGTCAAAGTCCATGGAAAGGTGTTCTAAAATCAATCTATGAAAAAGCCAGATAACACCACACAATTTTGTTAGGTAACACCCCCAATCACGCATCACAGGTTCCATTGTATTTTTCTATCTCATGTTGTAAACTTGCAACATTCAAATAAGATCCAAGAGCAGTCCTGAGAACGCTGCTGTCCTTGGTCTTCTGGGCATCTTTTGCTACATGCATAAATAGGGACAATCATCTCACTCTCCTTTTCTTCATGTTCTTCCATCAAGGTCTGTTTCTCAGACTTTCTATTACTAAAACAATAGCACAATTTGTGTAAATGCACCTGAAATTAAATAACACGTTAGCATAAATGAAAAACAATTCTTACGTTAAAAGAAATACAGGCCTACTCAAAACAAATTTAAGAATATTACTCACTAAAGCACATTTAATTTCACATCACAATGTGCACATATTAATTTTAGCATTCATGTAAATGTAGATTACACAATCTCAAATGAGCTTCTTATTATACGCAATATAATAATACTGTAATACTTGTGAATGTATGAACCACAACATAACCAAGAACTACGTTTTCAACATTAACTATAAACATAAGTACACAACCTATAGAGATTCTTCTTGTTTCTTAAGACTAATACAGCCCATTAGTTCCATTGGAATGAGGATAGTTTTGTAACATAGTTCAATATTTACATTTTGTTTAATAAGGTTAAGACGCGCAGTGTACATAATTCTCTCTAACACTACAGTGAATGCACTTAATTCCCAAATTCGAGTGCAACACTACATTAACAAGGTAGAACACACATCCTTATATATTATGTTAAGTGAACATATGTCAAGATTGTGAAATCAGGGGAGGAGCGTAATGTACACTGTTCCAGATCCCCTTTGATGGCAAATCAAGCCATCACATCAGATTGTAATCTTATCAGAGAGACCAATCAAAGGTTGATTTAGGAAAGATCTTCTGGGTTGCTCTAGATGCTTCATGTTATCATAATATCTGCATTGTCTCGTTTCAAGTTCTATGGCCCTCATTTCAACTTTGGAGGGTGGGCACTCCCGCGGGGTCTATTTGGATATCCCAGCTGGGTCGGCGGACAGAAACCTGGTTTCCGCCCGCCGGCCCAGCGGGGATCTCGGCCGCAACACGGGAGCCGGCTCCAAATGGAGCCGCCGGTGTTGCGGCGGTGCGATGGATGAAGTTGCACCCGTATCGCTTTTCACTCTCTGCTATGCAGAGAGTGAAAAGCTCCATGGGGCCGTGGCAGGGGGCCCCTGCACTGCCCATGCCAGTGGCATGGGCAGTGCAGGGGCCCCCAGGGGCCGGCGACTCCCCTTTCCGCCAGCCTTTTCATGGTGGTTCATACCGCCATGAAAAGGCTGGCGGGAGGGGGACTCGTAATCCCCTGGGCAGCGCTGCAAGCAGCGCTGCCCTGGGGGATTACAACTGCCGGGACCAATGTGGCGGGAAACCGCCAGAACCAATGTGGCAGGAAACCGCCGGTCCCGGCGGTGCGACCGCAGGGCTTCCGCCGCGGTCATAGTGCCCGAGTTTGTACCGCCAGCCTGTTGGCGGTCCAAACTCCAAAACAGCCCTGGCGGTCTTTGACCACCAGGGTTGTAATGAGGGCCTATGTCTGGACTCTCCTGTATCCTTTGTAAAGTCTGAATACAATTAATCCACAATGAGCAATTGTCACCAAAGGACTCAAGATGCTTCCAACAATTCCACTCCATAGATTTCTAAACTATTTGCCAACAGTCCTCTTTCGCAAGTCTGTTTTGGAAAACCAATAATCTTATGGAAACCATCTCAGTGCCTACAATTAATAAGGTTCCTGCTGTACTAGTGGGTAACTTATCTACAATATTAAACAACTTCCTTATCTTGATGTAATTCAAAATCACTCCTACAGATGGATCTTGTCCTGATAACGTAAAGGGTCAACTGCTTTTAATTTCAAACATCTTGTCATACTTAATTCTTCCCATATACCTCGTGTCAGTTGTTATCTCTCTCTGAATATACACAGTTTCCTTTTATGTCTCCAACTTAATGTCAGGGAAGCTTGTTTTCCTGCAGTTAAATGTTCAACTTTGTTTCATTTCCACTTATGTTCAACTTTAACTTTCGCTGCTGTAGATTTCATTCCTGCTCTTCTATCTTCAGCTAAATTTAGGACATCTTTTTCAACCCTCGTCAAGGCACATGGCAGATTGTTTCAGTGGGCATAAACTTCATCTAATGTCATGGGAGATTTAAAGAATCCTTTTATGTTCCTTGCTTTGGGTTTTTTGTTGAAATGATGAAGAATAGGATCTTCTGAAAATACTTAGGCCTCATCATGACATTGACGGTAAATCCCGATTACTGCCACGGTGACGGCCGCCAACATACTGCTGCGGTGAATGACCGTTTGCCATATTATGACACACACACACACCAATCCGACAGAATACTGCCACAGACACAAATCTGCCAGCCCAAAGGTCAGTGGTAAACTGTCGGGGCCAACAACCATAACGTTACAACAACAAAACAACGCCCACTACATCATGACCCACGAATCACCATGGCGGACATTCAATGGGTGGTAAACCATTGGCGGTACACACTGACGCGCTCAAAATGGACACCCAAATACTAAACCACACAACATTGGCCAAAAACACACACCTGACACTCATACACACAGCACACCCACCCATAGCACTATAAAACACACATCCACATCACCCACTAACCTTTATGAATACTAATTTGTGCCACCAGACTGACACCAAGACCACTGCGACAACAAGACACACACACCACATACACACATACATCCCTCATGCACCCCACTTCACACATCCAACCACAGTACCCAACTCCCACACACTTACACACACCACACAACACCCATGTCCCCCCAAAGGCACCCCCGTTAGACAGATGAGGAGTTGCGGGTCATGGTGGAGGAAATAGTCAGGGTAGAGCCACAGCTGTTTGGAGCACAGGTACAGCAAATGTCCATTGCAAGGAAGATGGAGCTATGGCAGAGAATCGTGGACAGGGTGAACGCCATAGGAGAGCATTCAAGAACAAGGGACGACATCAGAAAGAGGTGGAATGACTTACGGGGGAAGGTACGTTCCATAGCAGCAAGGCACCAGCTCGCCATACAGAGGACTGGCGGTGGACCCCAACCTCCTCCCCCACAGCTCACAGCATGGGAGGAGCAGGTCTTAGCATTACTGCATCCTGAGAGACTCACTGGAGTTGCCGGAGGATTGGACACTGGTGAGTCACCATTAACTACTTATCAACCCCCATACCTGCATGCCATCTCACCCCCTCACCCTCACTCCCATCATTCCACTCCATCCCACACACTGCACGTACACTTGTGACTAGCCCCAATGCCAAGCCCTGCATGCAATACCAATGCATGGACAGCCCTGCATAGACACCCATCACAAAAGCAAGCACAGCACAGGGGAACTAACAATCCCACAATACATCACCATACACAAAGGTGGCAGGGCAACAGCAACGATAGAGGTGAAGCTAGGGATGTCCAATATGTCACAGGCATGAAGCATAATACATAACTTACATCCCCGCAGGTACCCCAGCCAGTGTCAGCTGTGAGGAAGTGCCACAACTATCGAGTCCCCCAACAGAAGATGCCCCCAGTGATGACAGTAACTCTGGACTTCATGATCTGGATCAACAACTTGGCCCATTAGGGACCACTGAACAGTCATCACCCCAGTCCACTCACAGTCCACCACAGAGCCTCCCCCATCAGTATCCAACACCACAGCTTGCACCCAGCATCCCCACACCTCTGTCCCCAGGACAAGTCAATCAGCAGTGTGCCCACCTGTACAGGGACCCCAGTCCACACCTCACACCCAAGACAATTAGGGACCTGGGGTCAGTGGCAGTGGGCACACCGTTCAGGGACAGGGAGGACCGATGTGCGCCAGGGGGAGGACAGGCCCAGGGAACCGCCTCTCCAGGAGGCACTCACCAAGATCCTGGGGGCCTACCAACACTCCCAGGACACGATGGGCCAGATCCTTGACAAAATGCAGGAGAACAAGCGGCTGCAGGAAGAATGCCATCAGGAGATCAGGGAGGACTTGCAGGCCCTCAACAACACCATGATCTCCATAGCAGGGGTGCTGGCAGACATGGCCAACATCATGAGGGAATTGACAGCACACCAGCGGGCCCCTACCACTAGCCAGTCTATTGACCAGCCCTCCACTTCTGCTGCAGCTAGTGGGCAGGAGGCCCCATCAGAAGGCCCACAGGCCACCAGCACCCCTCCCCCTGCAGAAGGTGAAACACCATACAAAGGTTCCCTGAAACCCAGATAAAAGCCAGAGACATTTACCGAGATCAAGACCACCGCCAGGAAATGAGACTCTCCTGATTGTCCCCCTTGTGTCCCACCTCGTCCACTTTGAACTGCCTTTGCTCCCCTTCCTATGGCCACTTGGACACTGGACCTGTGATACAAACAGACTAGAACAATACCTTGGACTTTGGTCTAGCATCACCCCATTGCATTGCATGTTTCCCTCAATTTTTTAGCACTACAATAAATACCCTTGAACACAACTTGACTGATAGTATTTTATGTGTTGAGAATGTGCATTTAGGGGAACAGTCACATCTAGTGCAAATTATCTGAACACTGTGATAGCATACAATTAATGACCTGTAACTGTCTGTGGTAATCACATCAGGACACTGTTGTCAGATCACCAACATCTGTAAAATGACAAGCAATAGGTGACAGTAAGGTGAGATGCAAAGGAAGTGAATGCCATCATGCTACAGTCACACAGAAGAAATCAGTAGTCATGGTAATGATCAGTTCCACTGTCTCACCTGTGTGTCATTTGAAGTATTGATGTATAACTGATGTTCTGTTACCCACATCCTCATCCTCTGCCTCCTCATCCTCACTGTCCTCAGGGTTCACTGCTGCCACAGGGGCATCTCCAGTCTCCTCCTCCTGCAGAAAAGGCACATGTCGTCTGAGGGCCAGGATGTGCAACATGCAGCATGCCACTACTATGTGGCAGACCTTCCCGGTGACTAGCACAGTAATCCACCTGGCCTTCAGGAGGCTGAAGGTCCTTTCGATTATTCTTCTGGTTCGCCCATGTGCCTCATTCTAATGGTTCTCAGCCCCTGTCCTGCCATTCCTCACAGGAGTCAGCAGCCATGATAGGTTTAGGTAGCCAGAGTCACCTGCAAATATTGAGGGACAAAATTTAGCCTAACAAAATGCTATGGGGATAACACCTAAAGGCATATACGCTGACATACAGTGGGTGGGGTCTCTGGCTCACCTATTAGCCTCACCCTGTGCCTCTGTAGTTGGGCCATCACATTTGGGATGCTGCTAGTCCTCAGGACAAAGGCTTCATGCACCAATCCAGGATACTTGGCAGTGGCGTGGGAGATGTACTGGTCCGCCAGGCACACCATTTGCACGTTCATTGAGTGGAGACTCTTCCGATTCCTTAACACCTGTTCATTCTGGCGGGGGGGGGCAAATGCAATATGTGTACAGTCAATAGCCCCAATAATATTGGGGATATGCCCCATTGCATAGAATCCTGCCTTCACAGTGGCCAAATCTACCACCTGGGGAAAGCAATGTAGCTGCACATGTGTTTCACCGAGGCAGACAATACCCTTGCTAGCACGATTGAGAAAATTGACTGTGACATTCCTGGTGCCAAGCCCACTGTCACTTGGAAAGAACCAGTTGCCAGGAAATGGAGCACTGATAGAACCTGCACAAGAGGGGGGGATTCAGTGGGATGACGGATAGCTGATATCAGGTCAGACTTCAATTGGGCACACAGCTCTGAGATTATGGCTCTGTCCAGTCTATAAGTGAGTATAATGTGCCTGTCCTCCAGTGTAGCCATGTCCACAAGGAGTCTGTACACGGGGGTTGTCCCATCCTCCTATTCATCCGCAGCGGTAGGTATCTAAAGGACACAAGAGTAGGCTGTCACAATTTGAACAATGGAGCCACCACCTCATTGTACATACAGCATCAATGTGATGGGACAGTGGGAATGGCAATGTATGTGCAATTTTATACAATGAGGCAGTTATGGATAATGTGATCGTTGTCCACCACCATGAAATGCGACCGCCTGTCCTGTATCTTGGGACAGGTGGATGTGAGGTAACTCCGCAGATGTTGGGCGTCGTGACGGAAGGCGGTCTTGCACCTCCGTGCAATTCCTCATTGGCTAATATGGGGCTTTATGGAGTACAGTGGCCTATTGGGATCAGCGCCGGCAGTTACGGTGTACACTGCCGCGAACTTGACTGCTATTTTCTATCTAAATCTTCACTTGTTTCCTGACTTTCCACAGGACAACTCCTACACTGCGTGTGCTTCTGTGGCCCGTGTAACTGGGAAAAGGGCCCCTACCTTCACTTTGGAGGAGTTCGAGCGACTGGTGGATGGGGTCCTACCCCAGTATGGACTGCTGTATGGGCCTCCAGGCCAACAGGTGAGTACACCTTGGGCACGATGCATGTGGGAAGGATGCATGGTGATGTGTGTGCAAGCATTGTGCCATCGGGGGAATGTCTAGTGGTAGTGGCGCCGGGCGATGTGTGTGCCAATGGAGATGGAAACGGGATTTGTGGGCCATATGTGTGACAGGCTGGATTATATGTGTAATGGTGTCCTCCCATCTGTATTACATCTGCAGGTCAGCGCCCATCAAAAGAAGAGATTGTGGCGTGCCATCGCCAAGGACGTGCGGACCCTGGGGGTCTACAGAAGGCGGGGCACCCACTATCGGAAAAGGCGGAAGGACCTGAGATGCTGGGCACAGAAGACCACAGAGGCCCAGCTGGGGGTGGCCTCCTAACGAGGAAGGGGTGCCTGTTGGAACCTGACCCCCCCAATGGCCCGCATACTGGTGGTGGCCTACCCCGATCTGGATGGGCGCTTGAGGGCATCACATCATCCACAAGGGGTGAGTACAGTGGACGTTACAACAATAATTGGTAGGTGGCATGGGATCCGGGTGGTGGGTATGATTTAATGGGTGCCCCTTAATGTCAGGTCAGACATTGCAGCGTGATCCAGCTCAAGGGTAATGGGTGTCTGGCAAATCCAGGTAACCTAGCTAGATTGCATTCCATGTCAGACAGGGCTTAGTGGGTCCCAGGAGGGAAATAGTTGGCTGTGTTTGCTTGCTGTGGCACCTAGCCAATTGAATGCCAGTGCAATGCATAGTGCTCAATCCTGATCCCTGTGTGTGACGGTACTGTGTATGCCAACTGTGGTGTTGGTGCTGTAATTCACCCAGTGCTCCCTTTCTCTCCTTCCCCCCTTTCTCCTTCTGTCATCCTGTTAATGTGTGCATTAGCATCATCTGACAGAGGAGCAGGGGCACCAGTGATATAAGGAGCTGCATCCCACAAGACCCAGGAGGCAGAGTCCACCAACGCCGCGGGAACCAGTGGGGCAGAAGGCGAGGGGAGCACCACGGCGGAGACAGGAGTTGACAACACTGACTCAGATACCTCCTCCGATGGAAGCTCCCTGGTGGTAGCGAACATCTCTGTGACCACCCAAGCTGCAGGTACAGCCACCACCACCCGTACCAGCACCGCCCTCCCAGTAGCCCCTCAGCGAGTTGCCTGTGCCTGCTCACCCAGGAGAGTGGGCATCTCCTTTGCCCCAGGCACCTGAGGCCCTGCCCCAGTGAGCCCTGCTGCCCTGAGTGAGGAGGCTTTTGACCTCCTGAGATCCATCACTGTAGGGCAGTCAACCATTGTGCATGCCATCCAGGGGCTGGTATCCCAGATTCAGCAATGCAATGCATTCCTGGAGGGCATCCACAGTTGAGTGGCCCAACAGAGATCGATTCAGGCTCTGACCTCCTCTCTGATGGCAGCCATTGTCCCTGTTCCTACCGTCCCCCCTCCAACTACCACTTCCCAGTCCCAGTCTCCTCAACCCCAACCCATCCCATGCACACATACACACGAGCATGAACACAGGACAACACACAAGAGCGGCACAGTCAAACACAGGCACCACACTTCAGTCCACAAGCACTTAAGCAAACACCAGACTGTTGCACACACAACCACATTCAATGCCTCCACTGTCTTCCCCTCCTCCTCCTCCTCCACCTCCCTCACAGTCATGTCTACACTCATACCTGCATACACTGCTTCAACATCCACCACCAGCATCACCACACCAAGCAGCACACACACTTCACTTGCAGACACCTCCACAACATCCATCGACGCAACCCCTATGTTCTCTCCCACCCTGTCTGTCCCCCCACAAAGGACACAAACGCAGGCACTCAGACACCCAACAGCCATCCACCTCACATCAGCACACTGCCTATGCACCTGCACCTAAGTCCAGCAGACGTACTCGTCCAACAACCACTCCCTCAACCTCCACTCCTATCCCTCCTCCCTCATCCTGCCCCACCGTCCCAAATAAGCATTTCCTTGCCCAGCTTGACCTCTTCTCTCCCTCTCCCTCCCCCGTCCTGCCCATAAAAGCAGGGTCCCAATGACCCAGCCGGGCACCTCAGCTAAAAAGTCCACAGGGACAGTGGAGGCACCTCCTAGTCGTGGAGGCAAGACAGTGAAGGATCCCACTCCACCAGCCAGGAAGGGGATGGATCCCACTCCACCAGCCAGGAAGGGGAAGAGGTCCTCACCTCCTGCCATGAAAGGGAAGAAGCCCTCGCCTCCTGTCATGAAAGGGAAGAAACCCTCACCTCCTGCCATGAAAGGGAAGAAACCCTCACCTCCAGCTGAGACACAGCAGCCCTTGCCTCCAACAGAGGCTGGCAGGGTACCAACACCACCACCACCACCAGTGGTCGGGGAGCCCTCACGTCCAGCAGAGACAATGCAGCCCTCACCTCCAGCAGAGGACATGTAGGCCACCCTCTAGGAACTGCTGTACAAGGAGCACCCTCCAGAACCAGTGGGAAAATTCCCCAGCCGAGAGACTGTGACCTTGCACTCCCCAGCAAAGGATAATGGGCATGGAGCCCCCTCCAGAACCAGTGGGCAAGTAACCCACCTGAGAATCTGTGACCTTGCACTCCCCAGCATAGGATAGTGGGCATGGAGCCCCCTCCAGAACCAGTGGGCAAGGACCCCACCTGAGAGACTGTGACCCTGCCCTCCCCAGCAAAGAATAATGGGCATGGGGCCCCCTCCAGAACCTGTGGGCAAGTTCCCGACTTCAGCTGAGGTGCCCCCACCCGACCTCCCCCCTGAGGTGCCTGCCTACTTCCAAAATGATGACCCAGCACAGTTCTGTCCGGATGTAACCAGGAAACAAGTTGGGCCTTGGACTGTGACCATGTAGGCCCTTTGTTCTTTGGACTGGGCATTGGCCCTTTGCGTACAATTGTACATATCTCTTTGATATCCAATCGGTTCATTTGTTGGCTGTTCCCATTCAATACATTCTCAGTACTCACTTATTGTTGTCCTTGCATTATTATGACGTGTGCCATTATTTTTCCTCTGCAACTGGTTGTGTGTATGGTGTGTGTGTGGATGGTGTGTGTTGTGTGTGTGTGTCACTCTCCTTTTTCTCCCTCCCTCCAGTGTGTGCTAGATGGCTGTACCCACCATCGTCGTCTTAATTGGTTTTGGAGTTCCAGGTGAAACCCTAGCGTAGACGAGCATCGGGAAGACTTGCAGTTCCGGTTCCATGGCTGCGTTGTTCTTCTCTGTCTCTCTGATGGTGAGTCTTTCATTTCTGTGTTTCCGCCATATTGCAGTGGCATGATATGGTGGGCTTGTCTTCCGCCTGGCTGTTGGTGGCTACTGCCGTGGTGCATGGTGTGGGGGTTTAACAGTCACTGCCAAAGTCATAATGACCACTTAAGGGACTGATTTAGATTTTGGATTTTGGCAAAGGGGTTACTCCATCACAAAGGTGACGGATATCCTGTCCGCCGTTTTACAAGTTCCATAGGCTATAATGTATTTGTAATATGGCGGACAAGATAACCATTTGTGATGGAGTAATCCCCTTCACCCAACCCTAAATCAGGCTCTAAGTAACAATTTGAAAATAGTATTGGAAGTGTTCTTGTTCATACATGAGGATTATCAACAAGAAACAAGTAACACCATAAGTCAAAGGAATATGGTGATACGTTATTCCTTCTGCAGCTGATGCAGGTAATTGCACACATATGTAACAACCCTTTGTGTCCATAGTGTGATGTATTCATAAAGCAATTTATAGTACACAATTGATGAAAAATCTTCTCTAGAAGCACCTACATGCAAATCCTTCTCACTCAATGAATGCTTTCTATCATCAGTAGGAAATGAAGCTTTAGATGCACTTGTAGATCCAATGTTTTCAATGCTACAATGTGTAGGTAAATTCAATCCTATAAACAAAGTGATCATTACTATAACTGTTACAATTAAGTATGTATCTACATCCACCATTATTGTTTCTAGGTTCTATGGTTTCTGTCAATTCAGACCGTTCAATAAATTGCAGCAGCAATGATAGTTTCTTTAGTCTCTCTTTTGTGCAAGGCAGCAAAAAACAATTGGCTTTACAACAAAGTTCAAATATTACTTGCAAATCTTCATTAGTCCTCCTTAACCCTATTCCGTGTTCCTCTACAGGACAACCCCATGATGAATCTGCAGACTTAGACCTTGGAAATCTTCTTTATTCTCTACAAAGTCTATTAAAATGACTCTAGTAAATTCACAGTCATACGGACTATCAGTGAAAATAGTCACCTTCAGCTGGCCTGAAACACAGCATGCTCTTGTAAGGGCAATCAATTCAGCCACTTGTGCTGAAAATACTCTTTGAAGCCAGGAAGCTTCGACCACACCTGAGACAGTACAAACTGCATATGCAGCTCTCAGGTTGCATTAATGATCTCATAGGCAGGAGCCATCAATAAGCAATACATAATCTGATTCAGAAAGTGGCACTTTGTGTATGTCAGGTATTATTTGGGTGCATATTTCAGTGACATCTAGACAGTCATGCTCAACTTCTTCCTCAACATTTTCATCGTTCACAAGAACAGGCAATAAATTTGCAGGATTCACTGTTGTACATCTCTCAAGGATTACATTGGGCAGAGCAAGTATAACCTGTTCCTACCACATCAAGCAACTGTTTGTGAGGTGCTGTATTTTAGTGTGAGTGAACAAAATCTCCAAGGGGTGTGGAACAAAGACATTCAAAGGATAACCCATGAAAATGCTTTTGCCCTGCTCAATGCTGATACAAGTTGAAGCTACAGCTTTAAGACAGCCAGGCAATGCAGCAGCCACTGAGTCAAGTGTAGCCGCAAAAATAAGCAACAGGCATGTGAGTTTTCCATTTTGACTGTTAGCACTGAGAGAGCGCAGCCCTCCGTCTCACTGCAAAATGTAGCAAAACATTTGTTGTAATCAGGCATTTCCAGTGCTGTGGCACGACAGAGACTGTCTCTCAGTTCTGAAAAGGCTTGCATGTAGGTGTCATCCAAAGGTACTGTATCTGACACATCCCTGTGTGTCAGCCTCTGTAAAGGCTTGGCCAGTAGGGAATAGTTGGGAACCCACTGACGAAAGTAGCCCACCATTCCCAAGAACATCCTGATTTCTTTCTGAGTGGTTGGCAGATTCATTTTCAGAATTGCTGAAATCCTCTCTTGTGACACCTTCTTTGAACCTTTCTCAATGTGATGTCCGAGATATATGACTTCTCTCTTACAGTACTGAAATTTGGTTGGGGATACCTTATGTCCATCCTCAGCTAAGTCATTCAAGAGGACAACTGTATCTTGTTTGCAAGCTTGTTGTGTGCTGGACGCCACCAATAGGTTGTCAATATATTGAATCCATACTGAATGAAAATGCAATTCTAAGACTCCAGATTATGTTGAAGGATCTGGTTAAAAATGGAAGGACTTGCGGTGTACCCTTGTGGGACTCGCCACCATGCCAAAACACAACTGCCAAACCAAAGTGCGAAGAAGAACTGGCTATCCTCATGAAACAGCATGGAGAAAACGGCCTGGCAAAGGTCAATCACAGTGAAGCACTCAGCCTCACATGGAATCTGAAACAAAATCACAACTGGGTGCGATACCACGGGACAGCAAGGAAATACAATCTCATTGTTCTTTCTTAGCTCTTGGACTATGTTGTACTTGCCATTGGGCTTTTGCAGGGCCCATGAAGGGTGAGTTACATAAACTTCCCATAATCTCCTTAAGTGTTCCTTGCTCGATCATTGAGTCAATCACTGGAGTAAAGCCAGCAATAGTTTCATAAGTCAGATTGCATTGTGGGATTCTCAGATACTCGCCATTTGACTTCACAGTTCTCCATACAGGTTCACCATCTTTGATGAGACCTATGTCCCTTCCTGAACTGTCCCACACTTCAGGCAGTATTGTGTCTCTCAAATCTTTGGGTAGATCATCACTTGTCAGCATGGGGTACAGTCTAACATCCAGGGTTTGATTCACAATTTTAAATGCATCATCCTCATAATGAGTTTGTAATTCTATACCTCTTGGAGTGCAGTAGATGGAACAATTTAATTTACACAAGAGGTCAGGTCCAAGCAGACTCACAGGACCCGAATCACACACCACAAATTGCCTCTGTTGTAGGCCGCAAAAGCATTTCCGACGACCTCTCTTCACCCTCAGGGCCTCACAGGTTCAGCTCTCTGTTGGAGGCTGCAGTACAGGTATGCGGAGTGGAGGAAGGACGTGGCAAGCCTAGTTAGCCGCCTGCAAGATCCACCCATTGTCGCTTGCAGACACGGCCCAGCACTCTTCAGTGTTGCCCTTTGAAGCGTCAGCAGGGCTTCATCACTTGCAGCATGCCAAGCCCCTCGCAGTTCTCCCAAGATGGAAGACCTCCACTCACAAGACCTCTGGGTGACCAAAGGTTACATCCCTGCTGGGAACCCAAGGTTAGGGGAACAGAGTGCCTAGTTGGCCTGCAAAACAGGCAAGCAGTCGCCCAGTTCGATGCAACGCTAATCCGCTGAGTCTAGCAGGGTTCGAAGCACCACAGCAATACGGTAGTGTCACAACCTCAGCCAGGGCTATTCGGTGAGTCCCACTGCTGGTGAGGTAGGAGCAGGCGCCACAGCAACTTCCATAGTCCCTGCAGGATTGCGAAGTCAGGGCTCCTGGCCTGATGTTTGGGGGCTGGATTCCTCAACCCTGGTGCTGTGAATCACGGTGGATAGTCCGTGAGGGTCTGGAGCCCAATCATGCCACACCCTTAAAAGACCATATATTTACAGCTTCTGTGACAGGCCTGGACAATTGTTTATTCACAACTCGTACAACTTGGATTCCTTTTCCCCGAAAGAAGTAGATTGGGAACCCCTGCTGTTCTCCAGTGTCAATCAATAATGACATGGGGTGGCCATTCACCTCACCATCCATGAATGGGCCACTCTGGTCTACCTGTAAGGGTATGGCAAGTGTAAAATCCTCCTCTCTCAGGCACAGTCATTGTGATTGACCAAAATTGAAATCCTCATCTGTTGGGATGGTGAGGTACTGTTGGGACATACCTGTTTCACAAAGGGATTTTCTGTTGCATTGGGAGACTTTATTCAAACTAGATCTGGGAACATTTACCTTTTGTTGTGCATCAGAGCTTGTGGAACTTGCAACTGTTGACCTTGGGGCACATTCAAATTTTGCATTTGTTGCCTGTATTTGTTGTGACTCAGTCAAATTGAGTCCCTGGCACTGTACAAATTCACCATTCTGTATCTGATTCTCATTTGCCATATTATTCAGATTGCAGAATGCATGGCCGGGACATTGCTGGCGGCTCCACATGGAGCCGCCGTCAATGCCTCTGTTCGGCGGGTTCAGCTGCACCTGTCGCGCAGATCACTGCCCGTAAATTGGGCAGTGACCTACATAATGGGGCACTGCACAGGGGCCCCTGCACAGCCCATGCCAAGTGCATGGGCAGTGCAGGGGTCCCCAGGGGGGCCCCAGAGCACCCCTTCCGCCAGCCTTTCCCTGACGGGAGAGCCCGCCAGGGAAAGGTTGGTGGCAGCAGGGATAATTATCTGAGGGGCAGCAGCGCTGCCCTGTCGGATAATGATTCCCTCCACCGCCAGGCTTCCTGTCGGAGGCAGCCTGGTGGTGGAGGAGGGCCACCTATGGCGGCCCTCCCTGTGTTTTTTATATGCCAGTTCAGCCTGCCATGCCGGTGGCTGTCTTTTCCCCAACCGCCTGCATGGCGGCTGAACCGCCGGGGATCATAATGACCACAAAATGTCTCAATATCTTTAGTCTCAAACTCGGTCTGTTACACTATACTATTCAAATGCCTGTAACAGTCCCTCATACTAAGAATGTATAGACTGGTTAGACACTTGGGTTGTTCTGTCAATCTTAACAAAATCAACATCTTTAGGAGACATCTTTAGTTTCAAGAATGCAATCACCTGATGGTACCTTCTCATCACTATTGGAGATTGAGCTTTTGTCTCTGGATGTCTCAGAGGTTCTTTTTCAGGCTGATTCACAGTTATCTTGCATTCAAACCACAAATCGCTTGCAACGACGATCTCAAATAAGGTGTTCAAATCTACCCATAGTGCTTTTTAAATTTTCACTAATCGATCGACCTGTCTGTGCCACTTTTTTAATGTAGACAATTAATTCTCTGATGAGTACTGCAATTAGCATTTGAAACATTACTTATTTTTGGTATGAAAAAGGGTGGTGACCTTTGATGAATCCTGTTCGACTTGTTGCTGGATCTATATTTGTTTTGCATATAGTGTTCCCTTGCATCAGAACTGAAGGAAGTCTCCTTATAGTTGTGTTCCATGAATTGCCATTGCCTAAGACACCCCTTTGTGTAGAAACAGCCAATGTATGTGTGTTACTCCCTGTCCTTCCCGGTCCATAAAAAGGATCTACAGGACCATTGTGACAGGAAAAATCCATGCATCTGGGGTAGCTAAAGCGTTGGGACTCTGAGGAAGTACTATCCCCAATCTCTCTCCTTACTGATTAAAATTTTATGACAAGACCGGAGGCTCCTAATATGCTTTTCTTTTCTTATTTAATTAAATAGCAGCTGCAGTCAAGAACTACAAATCCCATGAGGCTAAAGAAAAATAGCCAATGGGAACAAACAAGTAGTCATGATAACACACCAATCGTAAGCGGACTGGCCCTATAATATCTATCTTGACTGAGAACAGCCCTCTTTTCTTGCTGCTCGCAGTCAAGATAAGTATTTTTTCATTTCCTACATATTGCGGCGTTTGCTTGGTTTAAACTTTTGTGTCTGGTGTTTACTTTGCACGTATTTGCATTGCGCTTAGTTTTCTAGTCGGCTTGTAGCCGCACATATTCACCGTGGCGCGCGCATCTCACTTTGGTCGTTTTTACAGTTTTTTACTCCTCAGCGCGACCGTCATCTTTATTGCCGGTCGAGGTGAGGAGATAACGCTGCGCTTCATCGGCTCACCTTTCGCTTCAGTTAAGCCGTCTTTTTTCCCTGTTTAATTGCCGTTTCCAGGCAATTTGTTCCTCTCGGCCCTTCCGACAGGTCCCTTTGATCCTGCCACTCTGCGGCCTCTATTTCCTCGTTCATTTCCCCGCCCATAGGCGGAGTTTTGGTTCTCTATGACTCGGTTGAGGAAAGTTGAACCCTTTCCTCACCGTTTGCTGGTTCTGTCAGCTGTATTCAGCTACTTTCATTCAGAACAATGGACAGCTCTCCTATTTCTATGGCTGCCATTGAGGAGGAGGAAGTTATGAAAAAAAATCTTAATGATTTTATTCAGTCAGCAGTTGAACAAGCAGTCTCTGCTTCTTTGGACAAATTATCTAAAACTTTGGAAAACTTTGGTTAAATTAGTGTCCAAGACAATTTTGGCCGAATCTGCAGGGTCCATCAAAAAGTAATAAAACGACGCTATTGATTAGTGAGGTTTCCTCCCACAAGGCAGGGGACACGGTTCCTCAAAGGCCTCCCTTGAGGGAGGGGTTAATCTCTAAATTGTCTAAAAAATGTATAGCTAAGGTTAAATGCATTACTCCTATAGTGATTTAAAACATTTGGGACACTGATGATGACGAATTACAAAACAATGACCCGGATTCAGATGTTTCCAACAAAGATAACACAGACTCTGAGGGTCATTCTGACCCTGGCGGCCGGTGGCCGCCAGGGCCACCGACCACGGGAGCACCGCCAACAGGCTGGCGGTGCTCCAACGAGCATTCTGACCGCGGCGGTTCAGCCGCGGTCAGAAGCGGAAAGTCAGCGGTCTCCCGCCGACTTTCCGCTGCTCGTGTGAATCCTCCATGGCTGCGGAGCGCGCTCCGCAGCCATGAGGATTCCGACCCCCCCTACCGCCATCCTGTTCATGGCGGGAAAGCCGCCATGAACAGGATGGCGGTAGGGGGGGTCGCGGGGCCCTGGGGGCCCCTGCCGTGCCCATGCCAATGGCATGGGCACGGCAGGGGCCCCCGTAAGAGGGCCCCGCAGACCCTTGCAGATGCCTTGCAGACACTGAAATACGCGACGGGTGCCACTGCACCCATCGCACCTTCCCACTCCGCCGGCTCGATTACGAGCCGGCATCCTCGTGGGAAGGTCGTTTTCCCCTGGGCTGGCGGGTGGTTTTTCAGCAACCGCCCGCCAGCCCAGGGGAAAACTTGTAATACCCGCCGCGGTCTTTTGACCGCGGCGCGGTATTTCGGAGGGGGGAATTCTGGCGGGCGGCCTCCGCCGCCCGCCAACATTGGAATGAGGGCCTCTGTCTCTTCCCCTCCTCCCAAAAAAGCTAAAATTGACTTTCTTTCGACATCCAAGTCATGCAGAGTTACAGATACAGAGGGGGAGCCTATGTTTGATCCCAATGAGATTCAACATCCGCATTCTACAGAGTGGCTACCCACGGATCATGTGGCAGAATATCTAACCTCCAGGTTACGTACCCCTCTAGATAAGCAGGTTAGAGCAAAGCTCAAATCTGAGTGTCCTTGTCCTTCCCTCCCTTTAAAGATTTCAGTTACCCCCGTTATTGACACTTCCCTCATTACCTTTTTCTCTGCGTTTGGTAAGGATCCTACGAAAAGGCCTGGTCCACTTGTCAGGGCAAACTATTAGATGTTGTGGGCCCTTTGTCCCGCACTTTCGATATGGCAGAAACAGCCCGTCTAGACAATGCTAATTTGGATCCTGCTGAGCTGTCTTTGTGGGTACAACGGGACGTTTTTTTATTAGGAAATGCTAATTGTGCTATAACCCATGAACGCAGGAAAGGACTTTTACTCAAGCTGGACCCTAGGCATGTCAGTTTAGCAGCCTCTGATCCTGGTGTCAAGCAGAAGGCCTCCTTTTTGGAGATTCATTCATCAAAGAGCTTGGCAAATATGTCGCCATGTTCGCATCTTTAGATAAAGCGCAACAGTCATTGAAAAAGATGTTTTCCACTTGGGTTTTCGCCAGGGCCAGCAGAGGTAGGAACTGCTTTGCCAGCCGAACGTACAATAACCAAGGTTCCCGTGGTGCCTATTCCAACTCCTACCAAGAGTACAGACCTCAATTCTATCCCCAAAGGAACCGAGGTTTCAGGAACAAGAGCGGCAGAGGTTCCAGATTCGCTTCCCAACCCGGAAAGTCACATTCTTCTCCTTCCAGTGGGAGGTCGTCTGGCATTGTTTTTCCCAAAGTGGTAGTCGCTCACAGCAGATCCTTGGGTTTTAAACACTGTTCAGGGATACACTATAGAGCTTTACTCAGAGCCTTTTCAGTTCAATGTTCCTCACCCTCCCCGATTCTCGTTGGAAATGGAAAGTCTGATTTCTACAGAAATTCAATTGCTTCTCCAAAGGCTATCGTTCCTTCCCTCCTCGACCCTGCCTGCTTTGTCAGTTCAGTTTTTTTAGTTCAAAAGAAAAACAAGAAGATGCTTCCTGGTATCAATCTAAAATATTTCAACCAATTTCTAGTTTACCGTCACTTCAAGATGGAAGCCATCTTGCATCTCAGGGACTCTCTTTTACAAGACGACTGGATGGTCCGTTTGGACCTTCAAGATGCTTATCTCGTGGTTCCCATGCATCCTTCTTCAAGGAAGTTTCTGCAATTCCAAGGGTTCAGCCAAACATATTATTTTTCATCTCTCCCTTTCGGCCTGTCCTCGCACCTTGGTGTTTCACAAAACTTATGAAACCGGTGGTAGCCTTTCTCAGAGCTCAAGGAGTCAGATTAATAATCTACTTGGACGACATCCTTCTTATGAACCAAAGTCGTTCGACCCTTCTCACTCACGCTCAACTAACCTCCTCGCTTCTCTCAGATCTAGGTTTTATTATCAACGACGACAAGTCTTCCCTAGTTCCAGCCCAAAGAATCGAGTTCTTAGGTTTCCTAGTGGATTCCGTTTTCACCATTCTTCTTCTTCCATCAGCAAAGATAAAGTCTATCAAGTCAGAAATTCTTCAGACCTTGCGCAGTTCTCGACTTTCCATCAGATCCCTAGCAAGAATAGTTGGTCTTTTATCCTCTTCAATCCAAGCCATCTTTCCGGGTCCATTGCATTACTGAGCTCTACAGAGATTACAAATTTGTCACCTTCAAAAAGGGTTGGCATATTCAGATCCTGTAGTCCTGGATCAAGACTCTTGTGCAGAGCTGCAATGGTGGATAGACCATTTAGATGCTTGGAACGGCAGGACTATCTTGTGTTAGAATCAGATGCAAGTCTCCTGGGTTGGGGAGCCCGGTATGGGCCAGTCTCGACTGGAGGTACATGGTCTCTGGAGGAGTCAAAGTTGCACATAAATTGTTTAGATATGCTTACTGGGTCCTTTGTAATCAAAAGCCTCGCAAGAGACAGGGTTTCTTGTTCAGTGCTTCTCAGGATGGACAATATCTCAGCAGTTTGTTACATAAACCACCTAGGAGGAAAAAATCCAAACCTTTAGCTGAATTAGCGAAAGGGTTTGGGGATTTTTGTCTTCAAAACAAAATTTTGGTCCAAGCAGAGTACTTGCCTGGCAATCTCAACTCAGTGGCAGATTGGCAATATCGCCATTTTCGAGACTCAAGCAATTGGAAGCTTTATCCCGAAACCTTCCAATACATTTCTCGCAATAGGGGTCCTTTTCACATAGATCTTTTTGCATCTCGTCTCAACTCGCAACTTCCACGTTTCTTCAGCTGGCGTCCAGATCCCTCAGCGTTAGCCTTTGACGCTTTTTCTCAAGACTGGTCAGCCTACCTCAATTATGCCTTCCCTCCTTTCATTATGAGAGCCCATCTGTTGGCTCAGGTTCGTTGTCAACAAGCTACATTGGTCCTCATTGTTCCTTTTTGGCAGTCCCAAGTCTGGTTCCCTAATCTTCTGGATTTGTCAATAGAACCTCCCTTTCTTATACCCTCCTTTCCGGATCTACTCAGCCTTCCCCACAACCTCATTCAGGACCATCTCCTCTTAATGATGAATTTAATTTGTTTGTTGCTTGGCCGGACAATGCTTTGCTTCCGCTCATTATCAGCCAAACTCACCATGTTGTTATGCCTTGTTTCTTTCAAACTTCTTTCTGATGTTAGAGCGTTAGATATTACAGCCCGCCATTTTACCCCTTCAGGTGTTCTTTTCAATGTTCACAGACGTACAAAGACTAATATTTCCTCAGTGTTTTATCCTTATTTCCCTGATCACCCCAAGTTATGTGTGGGCCACTGTTTAAAGGTTTATGAACGACAGACAGCCAATTTGAGAGCTTCCTCTGCATCTCAGCTCCTTATTTCCTTCAGAAAACCCTACAAACCTGTGTCCTCTCCTACTCTTGCTCATTGGGTCAGATGGATTATGAATTTGGCGGGCATTGATACTTCTGCCTTTGGAGCTCATTCTGCTAGGGGAGCCATGGCTTCCAAAGCTTTTTGGGCCAGCTCCCGTCTGGAGAACATTCTCAGATCGGCTGACTGGTCTAATGATAATGTTTTCAAAGTGTTTTATTGTAAACCTGTTCAACATGCTTCTCTAAACGTTATTGATTGGCTTTAAAATAGCATAATAGGAGCCTCCGGTCTTGTCATAAAATGTAGATTTTCCTAATAAGGTTATGAAGGAAAGTCTTAATTTTATTAAAGACACGGAGTCGAGTATTATCCTACCTCGACAAATTCAAATTTTTTGTCTTTGTTCCCTCCCAGCATCATCCTCTACATCTCAACAGACTTCCGCTTAAAGGCTCCTGCTTTCACCGCCACGCTTCTGGAACCACTTTGCCTACAGCGCTTCATGTCTATCATCAGATTCCCAACTTTCAAGCTCTTCCATGTTCTATTTCAGGACTACTGATGGTTATTCACAAACTTTTGTCACTGTTCATGGCATTTTGCATATGTTGTTCCATTATTCCTTTGTTTGTTACCTTTTAAGCTTGCATAAGAAAAGAGGGCTGTTCTCAGTCAAGATAGGTATTATAAGGCCAGTCCGCTTATGATTGGTGTGTTATCATGACTACTTGTTTGTTCCCATTGACTATTTTTCTTTAGCCTCGTGGGAATTGTAGTTCTTGACTGCAGCTGCTATTTAATTAAATAAGAAAAGAAAAGCATAATACTCGCCTCCTTGTCTTTAATAAAATTAAGACTTTCCTTCATAACCTTATTAGAAAAATCTACATTTAGTTCTACTAGTGCTGTGGGTACATCAACATTTTTATTTCCCATTATCTCATTTGTTCCTCCACCTTGGGTCATGTTATATGGTGGTGGACAATTCAATAACAGCTCATTTAAGAAATCCTCATTTGGATCATTATCACTGTTCTCATACCCATTCTCAATGTCCTTTGCCTCTTCTTTTGTTTTCTTCACCTCTATTTAAGTTTCCCCTCTTCTTCATTTGTCAAAACAGGATATAATCTAGTGTCCTCAATTATGTCCACTCTCCAAGCTTTTTTTGATCATCCCATAAGCATCTGCACAATTACGCAGCACTTTTGTGAACTTTCCCTCATATTTCTATTTCTTTCTCTGATTAGCTATGTGTATTCCCAAGCATCAAGTGCTTCATATTGTGCAGGTCTAGGAGACTGTTTCATCTCATACAGGATCCTCCTCAAATTTTCAATGATTCTCAAGTTATGTGTTCCATTATTTGGAAATGGCAGTGCACCCGCTTTCTCAGTGATCTTGTGCCATTATTCAAGACATGTATGAAGACCTACATTTGTCACAATATAAGAACCTGGTGTACCTTTGTGAGGTGTCTTTTCTCCCATTCTAGCGAGTATAGTTACATCTGCTTACATCAAACTTCCCAATGCTTTAAAGAATTTCATTCAATTTCAGGCAGGAAGAATTCAGGGATATCCTCTCCTGCCTGTAGAACAGACATAAGGGAGTGTGAAAGCTGTACATAGCAGAAGAACTGTGTACAATGTATGTCGTAATCCGCCATAAGGTCATGAAATGATTTAAACATCCCATTGTGGAGGACATCCCCAATTGTTGAGATGCCAATGATGTCCCAGGTGGTGAAGTCGCGCAGAACTGCAACTTAGGGAAGATGGATACCCCACCATAGTGGGGTCTCCAAAGTCAGCTTGTCCATCCACCCAAGGGCCTTCAAGGCCAGAGATGAAGCCCCTACCACCTCCTGTGTGGCAGGTGGGAAAGCTGTAAGTGTGGCACCCTATAGAGCAGGTGTTGAAGATTCTGACAACCTATTTCTCATCCATCCTCAAATCCCCTACACCACCACTTGTTGGTTAGGAGTAGGTGTGTGGCCTAATAATTCAGGAGTATATCTGGGGTGGCTATTCCACCCCGATAGACCGTTCGACAACATTTCCCCATGGCAAAGCAGGGCAACCCCCCACCCCCAGATTAGTGTTTTAATCTGCATGTTCATCGTGGTAATTAAGGTTTTGTATATTTGGAAGGGATGGTTTTGCAGTTGGTAGAGGAGATGCGGCAAAAAGACCACCTTGAAAATGTCAGAGCATCCCAACATGGACAAACGAAGGGAGATTCAAAACTTAATAGGAACACCAAGCCCTCCATCTGTGGCACCAGGTTCCTTTCATAGGAGCACAATGCGTCATCTGTGACGTAGACCCCCAAGTATTTGAACCCGGAGAAAAGAAGTGGTATCCCTGACACCCATGAGATATCGATCAGACATGGGGCGATGGAATAGATTGCTGATTTTTTAGGGTTCTCAAGAAGACCAGAGTAGGAACCAAAAAATGCTAAATTTGAAGCTTCCTCTGTGCCAATGAATCTGGGCCACCCAGGAACAAAAGGAAGGCGCAGAGGGAAAACTGTCACACATCTCATCAGCCCACTGGAAGCCCCTGTATAGAGCATCTATTCTCACCCAGGCCACTAGGGGCTCAATCCCCAGTGGAAACAGCAATGGCGACAGAGGTCAACCCTGTTGAGTGCTCCACGCCACTGGGGACCACTCTGAGGTCACCCCTCCAAAACGCACTCTGGCCTTAAGCTAGTTCTATAGGAGGAGCACATAACCTAAAAACCTTGGTCCAAACCCCACATGAGACAAGAGGGCAAACAAATATGCCCAGTCCACCGAGTCAAAAGACTTTCTAAAATCAACAGCTAGAAGGGTTTTATGGCTGCTGAAGGTCTTGCTCAGGGCAACTGCATTGTGTACTCATCGCAGATTATCTTGAGTGGGTAGGTGGGGCATAAATCCTGACTGGTCCGGGTGGACCAGGCGGTTAACAACTCTTCTTAGGAGGGTAGCCAACATTTTGGGCAATATTTTCACCTCTGTATTCAGGATTGATATTGGCCGAGAATCCCTGCAATGCATGCCTTCCATGCCTGGCTTTGGTACCGCCACAATTTCTGCAGCTCTAAAATCAGGATGCATTCCTTTTCTCTCTAGTGCCTCCTGGTACAGTTCCAGTAACAATGGACTGGTCTGGGTTGACACCAGACTCAAAAACTCTGCAGTAAACCCATTAGGGCCAGCACCCTGTTGTAACTGAGTCAGAGCCGCACATAGTTTGTCACAGATAACGTCAGTCTCCAGGGACTCGCGTTCCATGGAAGACAGGCAAGGCATCGGAAGATCCAATACAAATTGAGACAGGTCTGCTTGGGGGCTGTGTGGGTCAGCGCTTTACAGCTTCTGGTAGTAGGCTGCGAAGACTCGAACAATGGGCTCACTTCTAGTCATGACCTGCTTCTTGACCACAAGTAGGCTACCTGGGCCCCTGTCTCCCTCTTGGAAGTGTTCCGAGCCAGTGCAGAGTCTTACTGGCCTTATCGCCTCATTGGGGAAATTCTACTGCGAGTGGTCATCCAAGCCTCCCTTGCACCCCGTGTGAGCTCCTGCCGAAGCAGTGTCTGTGCATGCAATGAGTCCTCAACATTGACTCCTGCCCTGACATCACTAGATGGCCCTCTAGGTCAAGTATGTGTTCCTCAACGTCTTTGCCTTTCTTCCTGCTTTTCTCCCCTATGACATTTAGAGTAACCTAGAATGTGGCCTCTAAACGTGGATTTTTGGGCCTCCCACATTGTACCTGGGGAAGACATGGAGCCTTAATAGTCAGTGAGGAACTGCTGACACTGTTGTTGGCACACTTCTATAAATTCTTCTTGTTGGCGGTACCAGTGATCTATGCGCCAGCCCGTCGCCACTCTCTTTGGGCATCAAGACAAATCTACCACTATTGGTGAGTGGTCGAAGAGACCCCTGGCTAGGATTCTAACATCTAGGACTCAAGGGCTCTCCTGTAGTCCTATCAGGAGAAAGAGGGGTGTGCCCCCACAATAAAAGGTATTTTCCTTCTCATCCTGGTGGTGTGCTCTCCATATGTTAGTCAGGTTTACGTTGGCGCAAAGGTTGCATGGATTGTTGGTACACAACTACCCCTGGCAATGGCCTAGGATAGGCCTAGCCTTGTATCACTCACTCCATTGAGGTCTACATCTAGAAGCCACGTGTCCTATGGAATTACCCTCACCAGGTCACCCACTTTAGATAGGAAACCGGACATAAGTGGAAGCAGGGGCATACATGCAATTCCAGGAGATAGGGAGGCTGTGGAAAGTGCCCAACACCGCCACATAGAGGCCCAGGCCATCATGCCATACCTTGGAAACAACCAGAGGTATGCTTCTCCGAATTAAAGCGGCTGTACCTCAAGAGACTTGGTGGAATCCAGCATGATACACCTGGGAATGCTCCCTACAAGCTAGAAAGGGACACCTTGTTGCCCAGGAGCTGAGTTTCCTGGAGCATGACTATGTCTGCATCCATTCCCTAAGCCTCCATAAGAACAGCCCCTCTTTTGACCTTGTCCAGTATCCCGTTCATGTTCCATAATAAACCTTTAAATGCGTTCAGGGACATGCCCCCATGGTCCGCATGCTCCCCAGGGAGTTATGCCAGCCATATGTAAAGAATGCCCGAGTGCTGTGTCTAAGGATCGCATGTGTTTGGTGTGCACCCTTGGTTAATGTCATCACCTGAAAAGGAAACAAAAAAATACCCTCAAACCTCTCCACCACCCACAGCTCCCCCACATACTTTGTGAACTGGAATTACCTGTTGTGGTGTAACCTGGGACCTAGCCAAACAGGCTAGCACGTGATGTGCATCACCTCTATCGTCTGAACACCCCTCCCCATCCAAAGCCATCCCCACCTCATTGAGGAACGTAGCAACTGGGACAGCAGCCTATTGACACCCCATGCTTATATAGGTCCTAAACTGGAGCATACACTTCATATCTCAATCTTCATTTCCTGGAGACGTTATTGGCTCCTGTTCATGGATAATAGTTTGCTTGCATGGCAGAGACAGATCTTTCCCAGCATTAGAGTGAACAGATCCCAAGGATTTAGCCCTCTGCTCCCTGCATTTCAATTGCTTCTTCAGAGCTGTGTGCCATTTCCTAAGGGGTCCTCCCTCTCCCGCTCCCTTTCCCACCACTGCAGTGAGGGATTAGTGTCTTGTTGAGTGGGGTGCACCGTGATCCAGTTATAGACCACCTCTAGGGAGTCAAAGAAGAAGGATTTATCCTGGAAAATAATTTTCAAGTGGGCTGGGAACAGAAGCGTATAGGTGATCTTGGATTTTGTTTGGCCTCTTTAAAGGATTGTCTTTACTGCTCTACTTTCAGGGTGTATTCCGGAAAGATCATCACAGAGGAGGAGTGCTAGGTGAACTGACCAGCCCTGCGTGTCACCCTGAGAAAAGAGTCTAGGTCAGCAAAATTGAGGACTCGTACAATGAATGTTCTGGGGGGCCGCCCACCGGAGGCTTAGCAGTCAGGGCCCTATGCTCTTAATCAACAATGAAACAGGTCGATACTTCCTCTTTGAGACCCAACTAATCAGTCAGTCCTACGTGAATATGGAGGGTGCAGGGCCCTCCGCTCCTTCAAAGATGTCCATGACTTGCAGATTGTTGCATCTGGACATCTCCTCAGTATCCTCAGCTCGGGCCTCCTTTTGTCCCATCATTCGTTGCAGAGTAATCAAGCGTTGCTCAGACAACTTGACTACGTCTTCAGTCTCAGATAGCCAGCCTTCCACTTTCATGGCCCTGTGGGTAGTGTTCTGGAGGTCTTGTCGGATTAGTGCTAGATCTACCTTAAGTTCCCCTCAAGCAGTTTCTAACAACAACTTCATCTGCTCCTCTAAAGGTTCAGGATATTCAAGTACTTCAAAAAAACTGGTTCAGAGCAACACTTTCCCACCTACACTCATACACACTTGAATTAAACCTCAACCAGCGAGATCTCACTCGGATTGATACAGTTACTCCCTGTGCACTGAGATTCACTAAACCAACCTCTCATAATCACTCAGGGAAAGTCCCTTCCCAATTGTACTGTTGACAACGTCTCACAACTAGTACCAAAACATAGCAAGCAAGAACAACACAGTGTTGTCTGCACTTTCATCTATCATATTCCATATCCCAGGATATTAGGCCACCACAGACCCAATAACCATCTTAACGTCTTTGCAATAAGTGCCACATTCACATCAGAATTCAAATTTCTCCGTGAAACACTTCACAATTACCATAAAACACTGCAAGCTAAGCATACAAAATTGTAACATTCAGCCCTATTGATACTTACACATCTACTGAGTTGTGACGATGCTAGAACTCCAATAATCCTCCGAACGATCCATGGGCTTATAATTTTTGGGCTGGGCTTGGGTAATTGCTTAATCAGACACCCTAATTCCGTGAAGAAACCAGTCTTATGCTCCCAGATTTGATGGAGCATTTCGCTATTCTATAAATGACAAATTTGTCTTCTTCTGAGGGATTAATTTAGGGAGTTAAGGCATGACAAGACATCATTAATTTACAGTGCAATCAATTCGGTCACACAATGAGGACCCAAATTGGAAATAAAGTTAATATTTTTATTACAAATGAACACTCTGTTTAATGTAAACAAGTCTCAAAGACATACTATAGAGACACAAAATAATAATAATAGGGTAGCCAAATCTTCCTAGGAAATGTAGACAAATTACCATAAGACAAACAAAACATTCAGTTATAGCGATATAGAATATAAGCAATATGATTTGATGTTCAGAGAAAACTCTTCGTTCTTCGCGCCTATACATGGGTACAATCAAAGGGCATCTACCTAGATGAATCTACAGAATGAGAAGAAAAATCTCAAAAAGGTAAAAAGCTAGGAAAGAGGAAAATTCTGTTTTGAAGACACATAACAAATTAAATTAAGGTGGCAGCATTTTGGAAGCTTGGTCAAGAGTCTTAGAGAGAGAGTCAAGTGTAAGACTAAGCTACATTCAGCAAAGCACAGGACAAAAAGGAGAAGCCAGAAGTCTCTACCTCTCAAAGCCCATGGTAAAATATTATAAAATCAACCTATGAGAACACTAGTTAACACCAACAATTCTGTTAGGTAACACCCTCAACTGCCATCACAGGTTCCATTGTATTCTTCTGTCTCATGTTGTAAACATGCAACATTCAAATAATAGCCAAGAGCAGTCCTGAGAATGCAACTGTCCTTGGTCTTCTTTACATCATTTGTAACATGCATGAATAGGGACATTCATCTCACTCTCAGTTTCTCCATGTTCTGCCATCAAGGTCTCTTTATCAGACTCCCTATTTACTAAAACAATAGCACATCTATTTCCAAACCTACAATTTGTATGAAGGCATGAGGGAGCGACCCCTTGGGCAAGGGTCGCTTCCAGGGGGGGCATTTTTAAGGCCTTTTCTGCCCCCAGGGGGGGCAGAAACCTCTAGGCACCAGGGCTTTTTTTTTTTTTTTTTTTTTTTTTTTTTTTTTTTTTTTTAGAGGTGGGGAGCGACCCCTTAGGCAAGGGTCGCTCCCCTAGGAGGAAATTATATTTAGGCCATTTCTGCCCCCCTTGGGGGCAGATTGGCCTATTTTTATGAGGCCAATCTGCCCCCAAGGGGGACAGAAACCATTAGGCACCAAGGAGTTTTTTTTTTTTTCGTGAATTTCACGCAAGGGGAGCAACCCCTTAGGCAAGGGTCGTTCCCCTGGGGGGCAAATTTATTTTAGGCCATTTCTGCCCCCCTGGGGGGAAGATCAGCCTATTTTAATTAGGCCAATCTGCCCCCAAGGGGGGCAGAAACCACTAGGCACCAAGGATTTTCTTTTTGTTGTTTTACAGATGGTGAGTGACCCCTTAGGCAAGGGTTGCTCCCCTGGAGGGGCAAATTGTATTTAGGCCATTTCTGCCCTCTTTGGGGGCAGATGGGCCGATTTTAGGTCAATCTGCCCCCAAGGGGGGCAGAAACCACTAGGCACCGGGGATCTTTTTTTTGCGCCAATGTCACGCAAGGGGAGCGACCCCGTAGGCAAGGGTCGCTCCCCAGGGGGGTGGTGGGGCAAATTTATTTTAGGCCAGGGGGGGCAGATCGGACTATTGTTATTAGGACGATCTGCCCCGGGGGGCAGAAACCTCTAGGCGCCAGGGCAAAAAAAAATTTGTGTTTTTTTTTTTGTTTGTTTGTTTTTTTAGAGATGGGGAGCGACCCATTAGGCAAGGGTCGCTCCCCTGGGGGGCAAATCGTATTTAGACCATATCTGCCCCCCTTGGGGGCAGATCGGCCAATTTTTGTTAGGCTAGAAACCACTTAGGCACCAGGGATTGGTGTGTGTGTATGCGTGTGTTTTCTTTAGGGAGGCAGCCCCTTGGGTAAGGGTCGCTCCCCATGGGAGCACATTACTGTTGGCCATATCTGCCCCCCATTGGGGGCAGATGGGCCTATTTTTGGAAGGCCCATCTGCCCCAAGGGGGGGGGCAGAAAGCCCACCAGAGACCAGGGAAGTTATTTTTTCCAAAAATAAAAGGGTGGGGGTATGGCCATACCCCCACCCCAAATAAATGGGGCCAAAGTTGTTCTGCCCACTAGTGGGCAGATGGGGCAATTACCCCTGATCCACACCCCGGGGGGTAGAAAGTATATTAGATGTCAGGGGATTTTAAAAAAAAACAAAAAATATTGGGGTGGTGGCTACCAACCAGTATGGGCCTGGTTACTCCCCCACCTCAACTGAAGGGGGTAACAGTATTTCAGCTCTCCCTGCACTCTAAAACATCTAATCCCACAGCAAGCAAGAAGACATTTGATTATTTTGGGTTTTAGTTTTACATTTGGGCAATGAGAACTTGGCTTACTCTCAAAATCGTCCGACTTGGAATGGTGAGGGCTGCACTTTATGGACTTTGGGACGCTGCCATGTAGAAAAATCCACAATACCTAGACACATCTGAAAACTAAACATCTGGATGATTCCAGGGTGGTGTGTTTCACATGCACCCTGCACCATTTTTGTACCCACAATCCCCTGCAAACCTCCAACTTTGCTGGAAATCACACATTTTTACCATGTTTTTGTGATGGAACCTTCCGAAATCTGCAGGAATCCACAAAATTCTCACCACCCAGCATTATCTCATCTATACCGATAAAAACTCTGCTGCACTTGTCAGCCTAAAAATGTTTTTTTTGCAAACTGCCCTTTTGGACCCCCTTTGTTCCCCCTCAATATCAACATGTTTTTGGCTCTTCCCTTTCACAAGCACTTGGCCCACCTACACAAATGAGGTATCATTTTTACCGGGAGACTGAGTGGAACCTTGGGTGGTATGAAATGTGTCCCAGTGCGGTGATCCCACACAGAAATGTGGGAAAAATGTGATTTGTTTAGCTAAATTTGAGGTTTGCTGAGGATTCTGGGTAAGAAAACATTGGGGGATCCACGCAAGTCACACCTTACTGGACTCCCTCGGGTGTCTAGTTTTCAGAAATGGCTGGGTTTGGTAGGTTCCCCTAGAAGACTGCTGAGCCCAGGACCAAAAACACAGGTGCCCCCCTGCAAAAACAGGTAGTTTTGTATTTGATAATTTTGATGTGTCTAGATAGTGTTTTGGGGCATTTCCTTTCGTGGGCGCTAGGCCTACCCACACAAGTGAGGTACCATTTTTATCGGGAGACTTGGGGGAACGCTGGGTGGAAGGAAATTTGTTGCTCCTCTCAGATTCCAGAACTTTCTGTCTCCGGATAGAGAGGAAAAGGTGTTTTTTTGGTCAAATTTTGAGGTTTGCAAAGGATTCTGGGTAACAGAACCAGGTCAGAACCCCACAAGTCACAATTCCCCTAGGTGTCTAGTTTGAAATAATGCGCTGGTTTGCTAGGTTTCCCCAGGTGCCGGCTGAGCTAGAGGCCAAAATCCACAGGTAGGCACTTTGTAAAAAAACACCTCTGTCTTCTGTGAAAAAATGTGATGTGTCCATGTTGTGTTTTGGGACATTTCCTTTCGTGGGCGCTAGGCCTACCCACACAAGTGAGGTACCATTTTTATCGGGAGACTTGGGGGAACGCTGGGTGGAAGGAAATTTGTGGCTCCTCTCAGATTCCAGAACTTTCTGTCACCGAAATGAGAGGAAAAGGTGTTTTTTTGGTCAAATTTTGAGGTTTGCAAAGGATTCTGGGTAACAGAACCTGGCCAGAGCCCCACAAGTCACCCCATCTTGGATTCCCCTAGGTGTCTAGTTTTCAAAAACGCGCTGGTTTGCTAGGTTTCCCCAGGTGCCGGCTGAGCTGGAGGCCAAAATCCACAGGTAGGCACTTTGTAAAAAACACCTCTGTTTTCTGTGAAAAAATGTGATGTGTCCACGTTGTGTTTTGGGCCATTTCCTTTCGTGGGCGCTAGGCCTACCCACACAAGTGAGGTACCATTTTTATCGGGAGACTTGGGGGAACGCTGGGTGGAAGGAAATTTGTGGCTCCTCTCAGATTCCAGAACTTTCTGG
Organism: Pleurodeles waltl; assembly: GCF_031143425.1. NCBI lineage: Eukaryota > Metazoa > Chordata > Amphibia > Caudata > Salamandridae > Pleurodeles > Pleurodeles waltl. Next base: position 270,377,890 of record NC_090451.1, on the reverse strand, counting down.
GATCGAAATGAGAGGAAAAGGTGTTTTTTGGTCAAATTTTGAGGTTTGCAAAGGATTCTGGGTAACAGAACCTGGTCAGAGAACCACAAGTCACCCCATCTTGGATTCCCCTAGGTGTCTAGTTTTAAAAAATGCACTGGTTTGCTAGGTTTCCCCAGGTGCCGGCTGAGCTAGAGGCCAAAATCCACAGGTAGGCACTTTGTAAAAAACACCTCTGTTTTAAGTGGAAAAAATGTGATGTGTCCATGTTGTGTTTTGGGCCATTTCCTTTCGTGGGCGCTAGGCCTACCCACACAAGTGAGGTACCATTTTTATCGGTAGACTTGGGGGAACACAGAATATCAAAACAAATGTTATTGCCCCTTGTCTTTCTCTACATTTTTTCCTTCCAAATGTAAGGCAGTGTGTCAAAAAGACGTCTTTTTGAGAAATGCCCTGTAATTCACATGCTAGTATGGGCACCCCGGAATTCAGAGATGTGCAAATAACCACTGCTTCTCAACACCTTGTCTTGTGGCCATTTTGGAAATACAAAGGTTTTCTTGATACCTATTTTTCACTTTTTATATTTCAGCAAATGAATTGCTGTATACCCGGTATTGGCTCTGGGTACCTAGAGTTCTTGATGAACCTACAAGCCCTATATATCCCGCAACCAGAAGAGTCCAGCTGACGTAACGGTATATTGCTTTTAAAAATCTGACATTGCAGGAAAAAGTTACAGAGTAAAACGGTTTTTTATTTCAGCTGTTATTTTCTGTAGGAAACACTTGTAGGATCTACACAAATGACCCCTTGCTGAATTCGGAATTTTGTCTACTTTTCAGAAATGTTTAGCTGTCCGGGATCCAGCATTGGTTTCTCACGCATTTTGGTCTCTAACTGGAAGGAGGCTGAAAGCACAAAAAATAGTAAAAATGGGGTATGTCCCAGTAAAATGTCAAAATTGTATTGAAAAATGGGGTTTTCCAATTCAAGTCTGCCTGTTCCTGAAAGCTGGGAAGGTGGTGATCTTGCCACTGCAAACCCTTTGTTGATGCCATTTTCAGGGAAAAACCACAAGCTGCGTTCTGCAGCCCTTTTTCCTATTTAAAAAAAAACAAAAAAACTTTTCACTGTATTTTGGCTAATTTCTTGGTCTCCTTCAGGGGAAACCACAAAGTCTGGGTACCTCTAGAATCCCTAGGATGTTGGAAAAAACGACGCAAATTTGGCATGGGTAGCTTATGTGACCAGAAAGTTATGAGGGCCTAAGCGCGAACTGCCCCAAATAGCCAAAAAGAGGCTCTGCACAGGAGGGGGAAAAGGCCTGGCAGCGAAGGGGTTAAGGCACATTTAATTTAATGTTATACTGTGCACATATTAATTTCAACATTCAAGTGAATGTCGATTACATAATGTCAAATAAACTTCATGCTATACGCAATATAAATGTAATACTTGTGAATGCATGAATCTCAACATAACCAAGAACTACATTTTCAACATTAACTATAAACATTAGTACACATACCTACAGAGATTGTTCTAATTTCTTAAGACTAATACACTCCATCAATATAAGGATGGTTGTAGGAAGTTGGCCTAGTGTGTGGTCGGTACCTAAGGTACTTGCACCTTATACCAGGTCTAGGTTTCCCCTATTAGTGTAAAAAAGTGTAATGTAGGCAGTGTCTAGAAGCCAGGCTCTCTAGAGGATAGCTGTAGATGAGCAGCCAAGGCTTCTCTAGGAGACATGCAAAGCTCATGCAATACCACTGTAGTCACACAGCACTAACATACATGAAAGAAAACACTCAGTGTTACAAAAATAAAGGTACTTTATTTTAGTGACACAATTACCAAAAATTACTAGAGAGGCAACCCTCCAATAGGAGGTAAGTAACACACTAGTAATCAGAAATAGGCATAGAAAGTGATAGAAAACAGTGCAAATGCAATAGACAAGAACGACCCTAGGGGGAACCCAAACCATATATTAAAAAAGTGCAATGCGAATGCAGGACCCCACCTACATAAATGGAATGTGTAGAGGGGAGCAGGAGGAACAAAGAAAGCCGAAACGTAAGTACCACAGTGCCCCACAGCAACCAAGAAGAAAGGAGAAAGTTACTGGATTTTAATCAAACCACCCAAAAGGCCAAAAAAGAAGATAATGCAACACCCAGATAAGACTGCAAGAAACCAGCAGTTGATTCCTGAACAGGAAGACCTGTGGAAGAAGGGGATCAAGTCCAGAAGTCACAGAAGTGTCCAGTTGGGGCAGGAACCACTACCTACCAGTCTGTGGTTGCAGGAGTTGGTCGACGGCAGGACAAAGACGGTCAGCAATGCAGCCCTGGAGGCCGTGGAGAGTTCCTGGAAGATGCAGTTGACGTCCCATGCCGGAGAGGGGATTGCAGTCGGTCAGTGGCTTGGAAAAGCCACCAAAAGCCTTGGCAAAGGCAGATGTCACTGTTAAGCAAAAGTGGAGCTGCCTGGGACCATCAGGGTCCAGGAAGTCTCAGACCATGAGGGGAGTCCTTGGGGGACCCTCAGTGAGGCAGAGAGTCCACAGAAGAAAAAGCAGTCCCCACAGGAGACCCACTGGAAGAGGAGCCAGGTGTTGCAGAGGAGCCCACGCAGCACAACTGGAGAAGGGTCCCACGCCACAGCAAAAGCACACAGAAGGTTGTGCATCACAGGAAGGAGTGCTGAGGGCTGGGGCTACATGGAGCCTGAAGATTCCTTGGAGGATATGCTAACAAGCCTTGGTAGCTGCAAGAGATGCAGTTATGGGGTACTGTCCTGCTTAGGAAGGCAAAGGCTTACCTCCACCAAAGTTTGATAGCTGGTAGAGAGGGCCAAGGGGACCACTCCAGACCACAACCCGTGATGCAGGATCCATGCAGCTCAGGACAAGAGGAGATCCACACAGCCGGTTGTCATTGCAGTTGGATGCAGGGGAGTGACTCCTTCACTCCAAGGGAGATTCCTTCTTCCTTCTCATGCAGGCTGAAGACTTGCTACTCCCAGAAGATGCACAGGCAGGGAAATGTTGCAGAAGCTGGAAGGAACCATGGAAATAATGTTGCAAGCAGAGTCTTCGGCGTAGATGCAGATTGTCAGTTTCTGGAGGCTCCAGTTGCAGTTCCAGTGGCCAGAAGTCAAAGTAGAGGTTGCAGAGGAGTCCTGCTGGAAACGTGCAATCCGAATCTGAGGACCCACCGAAGAGAGAGGCTCTATATAGCCCTGAAAGGGGGATTTTTCACCTAGCCAGGTGACCACCTATCAGGAAGGGGGTCTGACGTCATCTGCCTGACCTGGCCACTTAGATGCTCCCAGAGGCCCCTGCCCACCCTTGATTCAAGATGGCAGAAACCATGGATCCTCTGAAGGAGTTCTGTGCACCACCCCTGGAGTGGTGATGGACAGGGGAGTGGTCACTCTCCTTTCCATTGTCCAGTTTCTTGGCAGAGCAGGGACTAGGGGTCCCTGAACCGGTGAAGACTGGTTTATGCATGGAGGGCACCGAATGTGTTCTTTAAAGCATACCAGTGGCTTCGGGAAGCTACCCCTCCCAAGCGATGTAACACCTATTTCCAAAGGGAGAGGGTGTTACCCACCTCTCCCAAAGGAAATCCTTTGTTCTGTCTTCCTGGGCTTGAGTTGTTCAAGCATCAGGAGGACAGAAACCTGTGTGAGGGGTGGCAGTATCTCGGGCTGCCCAGAAAACCCCAGAAGGCTGGTGGGAGCAATACTGGGGGTCCTCTAAGGAGCCCCCAGAGTGCATGGAATCATACTTCCAATACTGGCAACAGTATTGTCAGTAATAAGGCTGTGCACGGTCCAGGTCCCGCTCAAAACTCTGCTGCGCGTATTTGCGGCGGTTCAAGCGCACCACTTGTCATCTCTTCCTGTTCTAAAAGTGGTCATCAGCATCGCCTGCCCTGTGGTAAAGCTCATGTAACTGCAGGGTCAGGACATTGGTGGACAAGATGCACTTATCAGTGATATTCTATGAAGGGACTACAATTCCCAGGATTTTAGAGGCAGTGGCCATCTTGGGGTGTGGCAGGCCTACAATGCCCAGCCACACCCAAGCACCTTGCTCACTATTTTGAAGACTTCAATGCAGTCAGACCTCGTGGGGGTTCCTCTGAAGAAAAGCAGATTTCCTGCATGGCAGATTGACAGCAAGTCGGAGTATCCTTGTTTCCATGGTGAATTCAGATACGAGTAGGTCGTACTCGTAGCGGTAAGGTCTTGATGAGCCCAATCTTGAAGGAAGTGGTTACTTCCAAATGTACAGCGCCCCTTAGCACCACAAGAAAAGCGTTTCCAGTTCTAAGAGTAAAGCGGCCTTGGCGCGACGATCAAAGCGCTTCGGATCATAGGAGTAAAGCGCCCCTTAGCACATCGAGCAAAGTGCTTCAGGCTACACGTGTAAAGCACCCTTGGCACGATAATCAAAGCATTTCAGTCCGCATGAGTGAAGCGCCTTTGGCACGACAATCAAAGTGTTTCAGTCCACATGAGTAAAGCGCCCCTGGCACGATAATGAAAGCATTTCAGTCTGCATGAATAAAGAGCCCTTGGCACGACAATCAAAGCGTTTCAGTCCACATGAGTAAAGTCCCCTTGGCACGACAATCAAAGCGTTTCAGTCCACATGAGTAAAGCACCCTTGGCACGACAATCAAAGAGTTTCAGTCCACATGAGCTAAGCGCCTTTGGCACGGCAATCAAAGCGTTTCAGGCCACATGAATAAAGCAGTCTTGGCACAAGGATCAAAACACTTTAGTCCACATGAGTAAAAGCGCCCCCTTAGCACAACGAGAAAAGCGCTTCAAGGTAGAAGAGAAAAGCGCCCTTGGTATGACAATCAAAGCGTTTCAGGCTACATGAGTAAAGCGATCTGGGGACGAGTATCAAAACGCTTCAGGCCACATGAGTAAAGCGCCCCTTGGCATAACGAGCATAGCGCTTCAGACAAAGCAAGTAATAGCGCTCTCTGCCATAATGAAAAAGGCGCTTCATGTATGATGATCAAAGTGCTTCATGAACGACAACCAAGGTGCTTATGCCCAATAAACAAAATGCTTCAAGTTCAATGAGTAAACTTTCAGGCCTAGGTAGTAAATGTGAAAACGTTTCAGAGATAAGCAAATTATAGTTTCATTGTTTTTTGGGAAACATACTATGTGAGATACATATTTAAGTCTTTGAGAATTTATAGGCTTAGATCAAACGTTTATCTTATGAATGCATAATTGTTACATGATTGATATTTAGAGTATGACCATAGTCCAAAGCTCTTGCCATCTGTAGGTTTAGAGGTTGCAGTTTGTTCTTGTTCCATGATTCAAAGAAGGGGCTATGCCCCATTCACAAAGGGTCTCAATCTTATATCACGGAGACACCTTTATTCAAGAGACTATTGGTGAGTTATACTGTTATGAATGAATGTATGCATATTTGTTCTAACTGTTTCTTTTCTGATCTCTCTCCCTGCAGTTCCCTACCCTAATTTCTTTCCCCCCGCCTGGCTTCATCAGAACTCTGTGCTATAATAGCCTTCTGAGTTGGTGACGCCGGGAGGTGGGCCTTTTGTTCAGCAGCGTGCAGATCCAGAGGAAAGGGCACTGTGACAAGTATTGGGGTATGATTCTGACATGTTTGATACCAAACATGCCCAGGTTCGGAGTTACCATTATGTAGCTGGAGATAGGTAGTGACCTATGTCTGGTACACGCGTAAAATAGCATCCCCTCACTCACCAAGTCCAGGGAAATGGAACTGGAGTTTTTGGGGCACCTCTGCTAGTGCAAGGGGTGCCCTCACACACAGGTACTTGCATACTGCCCTCTGGGCTAGGAGGGCCAACTATAGGGGTGACTTACAGTGATCTGGTGCAGTGATCTGTGGTGAAAAGGGTGCATGCACACTTTCACGCAGGCTGCAATGGAAGGCCTGCAGATACACTTTGCATCAGCTACCCATTGGTGGCATAATACATGCTGCAGCCCATGGGGATGCCCTGGTACCCCAATGCCCCGGGTACCTGGGTACCATATACTAAGGGCTTACATGGGGGCACCAGTATGCCAAATATGGGGTGTATGTGATTCAAGTAACCAAGTTTGAAGGGAGCGGACATAATCACTGTGGTCCTGGTTAGCAGGATCCCAGTGAACACAGTCAAACACACTGATAACAGGCAGAAAATGGTGGTAACCATGCCAAGAAAGAGGGTACTTTTCTACAATGGTTTTGTAACATATTTCAATAATTACATTTCGTTTAATAAGGTTATGGCACAACTTGTACATAAATCTCTCTAACACGGCAGTGAATGCACTTCATTACCTTATTTGAGTGCAACACTTTACAGTAATAACGTTATAACACACATTATATATCATATCAAATGACCATATGTCAAAATTGTGACGTCAGGGTAGAGTGAAATTTTTGCTGATCCTGTCCCCCCTCTGAAGGCGAATCACGTGATCACATCAGATTGTCATTTTATCAGAGACCAATCAAAATTTCAGAGGTTGATCCAGGAAAGATCTTTTAGATTGCTCTAGATTCTTCATGTCATCATAATATCTGCTCCATTTAGTTTCAAGTTCTATGTCTGCTCTGCTTCCCTTTCTCTTCTCCTCATCTCTGCTGTCCTGTATCCTTTGTAAAGTCTGAATACAATTAATCCACAAATAACAATTATCAACAAAGGCCTCCAGATGCTTCCAACAATTCCACTCCCTAGATTTTTAAACCATTAACCAACAGCTAACAGTCCACTTTCTATAGTTCCCATGCACTCATTGCTTCTAGCTCCTTTAAATCTTTCAGCAAGTCAGTAATTTCCTTAATGTATTTCCTCAATTCCTTACTATTATCAGGGATGTAAGTGCAACATTGTTGGTCTTTTACCATCTGGCAGACTCCACCCTCCTCCACAGGAAGGGTGTCTAACTGAAGTCTGTTTTGCAAAACCATTGTTCTTATGGCAAGCATCTCAGTGTGTACAAATAATAAGGCATCTGTTGTACAAGTGGACAACTTATCTGCAATAGTAGACAACTTCCTTATCTTGATATCATTTAAAATCACTCCTACTGATGGAATCAATACACCAAATATATCTCCTCAAATTTTCGAACCACTGGCACCTCTTTCAGATCAAGAATATGCTTTCCACACAGGATCATTAAAATGTCCCATAGGATACATTTTTGGAAAAACTATACCTAAATAGCATGCACCATACAATCCCTTGGGCAACCTAAATATCCATGAGCTCCACAAAAAAACTCTAGGTATAGCAGGATCTTGTCCTGACAACATAAAAGTCCAACTGCTTTTAATTTCAAATGTGTGGTCACACTCACTTCTTCCCATACACCTCATGTTAGTTGTTGATTTCGCTCTAAATATACACAGTTTCACTTTATGGGCCATATGTACGAACACATATTCCCATAGACACAGAATGGGCAAAACTGCTTGCTACATCTGGCCCTATATCTTCAATCTAGTGTCAGGGCAGCTTGATTTCCTGCAGTTAAATGTTCAACTTCTTCTCGTTCCTATTTATGTTCAACTTTAACTTTTGCTCTAGATTTCATTCCTCCTCTTCTATCCTCAACTAAATTTAGGAAATCTCTCTCATTCCTTGTCACGGCACATATGAAAGTGTTTCAGTGACAATAAGCTGTATCTAATGTCATGGTAGATTTAAAGAATCCCTCAACCATATCTATGTTTTCTGCTTTGGGGTTTTGGTTCAAATGTTGATGAATAGGAACTTCTGAAAAGACTAAGGGGGTCATCATGAACCTGGTGGTCTTCTGACCACCAGGGTAAATGTGGCGGTCCCACCGCCAACAGGCTGAGGGTAAAGACCGCCACATTATGAGTGCCACCATGGTAGTCGCAACCGCCAGGCCGGAGATGATCATCTCTGACCCGGTGGTCCACAGAAGACTGATGGTGGTATTAGGAGCCACCTTTCTACCCCGGTTTCCACTGCGGTAGCATCACCATGAAAATCCTGGTGGAAAAGATACCGGTGACAGGGTATTTGTTCCCTGTCACCGGTAGATGAATCAACCCACCCCCCAGCAAGCACTAAACCCCCCTCCTGTCACGACTCACGTGCTGCTTGCGCCTGGAATTTGCAGATCTGGTGGCGTGAATCTTCAATGTTCGGCTTTGGCCCAAAAAGGGGCGACTCTTTCTGGTAGCCACGGTGCTGTAGGCAATGGAGACACCAAGAACAGACCGTGCCCTTCAGAAAGTAGCGCCAGAGGGAAAAACCCCTTCCAAGGGGAAAAACCTCCAAACAGGAAAAGTCCTGGAGAAAAACAAGAACAACAAACAGGAATCCAAAAGGAGCAAAAATCAGAAAATACAGAATGCTGAGTCCAAAACCAAAAGGCAAGGAAATCAGGAGCGAAGACACCAACTGAGCAGAAAGTGTTGCAGCGCAAGGAAAGAGGAAAAACACAGCCCTTATATACCAACAAACAGGAAGTGACCCACAGGAAGTAAAAGGACACCATCTTAGATAGGGAAACAATATATAGAACAGAATAGTAGAGGAACCATAGAGAATAGGGAACAAGGAATGCTGGGAAAGCACAGGAATCTGGGAAGGAGGAAAAGACATAAAGAAAGGCACACAACAGACTGCAAACAGAAGAAAGGACAAGGAAACGAAGAAAAACAGGTAAGAGGGTTCAGAGACCCCTGGGACAGTGAAAGGCAGAAGGAAGAACGAGGCCCCAAGCAAATCTGGGGCCTCGAAACGCGCAGGAGAGGCTGGGGGCGCGCCGCGTCTTAATAACGCGGTGCGCGGCCCGAGCCGAACGCCCGGTCGAAGTCGAGCTCTCGGCTCGCGCCGCACCGCGCGGCGCGACAGTAGGTCCCCCTCCCGAAGGCCCAGGTTTAAGAGGGAATAAACAGTGAAAGCGTTGAGTCAGGAGAGGAGCGTGAACGGAAGAGGCATCTTCCCATGAACATTCACTGAGAGGATAACCCTTCCAATGAATCAGATACTGAAGTCGTTTATGAAAAAGACGAGAGTCACAGATTTCCTGCACTTCATATTCAGGAGCATCATTCACAAGGACAGGAGGTGGACAAGGAAACTGACGTGAGTAAGGATCAGGCACATAAGGTTTAAGCTGAGAAACATGAAAAACCGGATGGATCTTCCATGTATGGGGTAAGTGAAGACGGGCAGTGACAGGATTGACCAACTGGAGAATACGGAAAGGCCCATAGTAACGAGGTGTGAACTTGTTTTGAGAGAGACGTGAGGGCAAGAATTTGGAGGAGAGCCAGACTTTATCTTGCAGATGATAATTTGGATTGGTTGTACGTCTCTTGTCTGCAGCCTTCTTCATATACCTCTTGGTATGTAACAAATTAGATCGAATTAGTTTATGGAGTTGGAGAAGGCGTTTGGAGAAATAGTTAATAGCAGGTAGAGGAGAGTTGGATTGTGGAGAAGTAGGGAAAGAGGTAGGATGAAAACCATAGGAACAGAAAAAGGGAGTGACCTTGGAGGCACTATGGACTGAGTTATTGTAGGAAAATTCAGCTAAAGAGAGGTAAGTGCTCCAGTTACTTTGGGTAGAATTGCAAAAGCATCGAAGATATTGCTCTAGTCCTTGGTTCAGACGCTCAGTCTGTCCGTTGGTCTGAGGATGGAACCCTGAAGACAGGGCTCTATTCATATTCAGTATTTTACAAAAATGCTTCCAAAATCGGGAGATGTACTGAGGTCCTCTATCAGAGATTATGGTATGTGGAAGTCCATGGAGACGGAAGACATGATCTATGAATATTTGACCTAGTTCTTGGGAAGTAGGCAGCTTTTTTAGGCCAGTGAAATGAGCCATCTTTGTGAAAGAATCCACTGTGACCATGATAACCCGGTTTCCTGCTGATGGTGGGAGCGAACACATAAAATCAGTAGAGATAGTATGCCATGGGGCCGATGGAACAGGCAAAGGTTGTAGTAATCCTGCCGGTCTGGTGTGAGGTATTTTGACTTGGGCACATATGGGACAGGCCTGAACGTATCTTTCCACATCCAGTTTCCAGGTAGGCCACCAAAAAAATCGTGAAGTAATTCTTGTGTGGCTTTGATGCCTCTGTGACCAGCTACAGGGGAATCATGGCACATTTGTAATGCTTTCTTTTGCACCTTGTTTGTAGGGAGGAATATCAGGTCTTGGTAATAAAAATATCCTTGTTTCTTGTACAATAATGGTCTTAGTTCTTCCATGTCATGGTCCGATTGGTTGGCGTATTCTTGTTGTACTTCTTCCAGGAAAGACTGAGCGACTCCAATGATCTTACTGGGTTCTAGAAGATACTGGGATGAGGAAGGAGAACACTCTGGATATCGGCGAGACAGAGCATCAGCCAGAATGTTTTGGGATCCTGGAATATATGTAATATAAAAATCGTACTGACTGAAGAAAAAGGCCCAGCGGGCCTGACGACTATTCTGGCATACAAAATTTCTTAAACATTGTAAATTACGGTGGTCTGTCCTCACCTCAAATGGTTCCTTGGAACCCATCAGAAACTGCCTCCACTCAAGGCAGGCTGTTTTCAGAGCCAATAATTCCCTTTCAAGTACGGAATAATGTTGTTCAGCTGTGGAAAGGATATGAGACAAATAGAAAACAGGATGTTCAAGGCCATCATCCTCTTGTCGTTGGAGTAAGACAGCTCCGATGGCTCTCTCAGAAGCATCAGTTACTACTATAAATTGCTTGGTGGTATCTGGATGTCTTAAGATGGGGGCTTGGGTGAAGGCTCTCTTTAAGCTTTGAAAGGCTGCTTCAGCAGCCTCAGTCCAGACAAATCCCTTCTTTAAATTGTCCTTCTTTAAGGTGTGAGTTATGTGGCTAGTCTGACTGGCAAAGTCTAGAATGAATTGTCGATAGAAGTTTGCTAAACCTAGGAAACATTGTGTTTCTTTTATGGTAGAAGGAGAAGGCCACTCTAGGATAGCTTGTACCTTTTCTTGGTCCATAGCTATGCCGGTGGGACTTAAATGATAGCCCAGATATTTGACTTCCGTTATGTCGAACTCACATTTCTCTGGTTTGCAAAATAGTTGATGATCACGAAGTCTTTGAAGAACTTGTTTCACATGGGAAGTATGGAGTTCAGGATTTCTAGAATAAATAAGAATGTCATCTAGGTAGATCACGACTGTCTGATTAAGTAGGTCTGAAAACACTGAGTCCATAAATCTCTGGAAGATTGCCGGGGCGTTAGTAAGACCAAACGGCATAACCCTATATTCAAAATGGCCAAATGGGGTCCTGAATGCTGTCTTCCATTCGTCGCCTTCTCTTATGCGTAAAAGGTGGTAGGCTCCTCGTAAATCCAATTTAGTAAAACGTTGGGCCCCTCTGATTGCTTCCAGTATGTCCCTGATGAGAGGCAAAGGATAACGATCTTTAATGGTGATTTTATTCAGACCTCGAAAATCCAGGCACGGACGAAGATCCTTAGTCTTCTTGGGCACAAAAAAGAGAGGGGCCCCAGCCGGAGACGACGATGGAACAATAAGACCACTCTGTATATTTTCGTCCAGATACTCCTTTAGAACTTCCCTTTCGGGTTCCGTGAGGGAGTACATCCTCCCAAAAGGAACAATTGTGCCGGGTTCTAATGGAATTGCACAATCATATTCTCGATGTGGAGGTAGCACAGGTTTTGACGGTTTTTGGAAAATATCCTGAAACTCCAAATAGTGGTCTGGGACCCCTTGGACCGTATTAATGGACATACCAGTGGCACCTTCAGTAGCTAAGGATCTTTTCGGAGACCAATACTTGTCGGAAGTAAAACAGTTCTCGTGACAAAATTGCGAAGACAAAGAGACTGTCCGGGTAACCCAATTTATATATGGGTTATGTCTAATGAGCCACGGAATTCCAAGAATGATGGTATGGTTAGGGGACGTAATAAGATCGAAGGAGATGTGTTCTTGATGGTTTCCCACCTGTAGACTTAACATCAGGGTAGTGGTGTCTACAGGACCAGAGGATATCAAAGATCCATCCACAGTGTGTACCTGTTCGGGTACTTCTTTTGCTTGAGTAGGAACTAGGTTAGCAGCAGCCCATGTCTTGTCCATGTATATACCACTAGCACCACAGTCTAGTAATGCCATAGTCTTTTCTTGACGACCGTCAGGAAGTTGTAACAGGACAGGAAAGATGAACAAGGCAGTTGTATTGTCATTAAAGGAGCTGATGGAAGGTATAGCTGTAGATCCCGTCCTCTCCCTTCTTACAGAGGACGGGAGGTGGCGTTTCCCGAAGGTCTGGACGGACGTACTGGACAGGTACGGAGTATGTGACCAGCAGAACCACAATACAGGCACAACCCTCTCTTGCGTCTGTCTTCTCGTTCACTAGCAGAGAGCGGACCTCGGGTAGTATCCACCTGCATGGGTTCCCCTTCGATGTCTCTAGCAGGAGTGCGAGGTTCCTCGGAACGCTGCAGGTATGCACGGGAGCTACTTGGTTGGGTAAACCCTCTACTCCTTTTCTTTTCCGATCTCCGTTCCCGAAGACGATATTCGATGGACAGTGCTTGATCCATCAGGCCACGAAGATCTTCCGCTCTGGTAGAATGCACTAGTTCATCCTTTATTTCTTCTTTGAGTCCTCTACGAAATAATGTTACCAGAGTACGTTCCACCCAAGTGGTCTCTGCCGCCAGCTGACGAAAACGGGTTATATATTGCAGGACGTCTTGGGAGCCTTGTTGGATGTCGCACAAGGCTTCTTCAGCGGAGGCTTCCAATCCAGGACGGCTAAACATTTGTTTGAAGCGACTCACAAAGGCGGAATAGTCTGACAATACAGGGTCGTCGGAGGACACCATCGGGGTTGCCCAGGCCAAGGCTGGGCCGGATAAGGCACTGATAAGATAACCCACCTTGGTCCTGTCGTGGGAGAATTGAGTAGGTCGGAAGGCGAAATACACCGTTAAAGCATCCAAGAACTCGCGAAGCTTGGTTGGTTCACCAGAGAAACAAGGGGTAGAAGCGGAGATTGTCGGAACATCACTGGTGCGGAGGGCCAAAGCCTGTCGTAACGCAGCATTTTCATTACGTAGTTGTTGCAACTCCTGGGCTTGTTGCTGAATCGTGGTTAACAGAGATTGCTCCGGATCTGCAGCAGCCGCCACTGTATTATCCATGGTGTTTGAGGACGTCGGAATGGTTAGGCGCTGCAATCTGTCACGACTCACGTGCTGCTTGCGCCTGGAATTTGCAGATCTGGTGGCGTGAATCTTCAATGTTCGGCTTTGGCCCAAAAAGGGGCGACTCTTTCTGGTAGCCACGGTGCTGTAGGCAATGGAGACACCAAGAACAGACCGTGCCCTTCAGAAAGTAGCGCCAGAGGGAAAAACCCCTTCCAAGGGGAAAAACCTCCAAACAGGAAAAGTCCTGGAGAAAAACAAGAACAACAAACAGGAATCCAAAAGGAGCAAAAATCAGAAAATACAGAATGCTGAGTCCAAAACCAAAAGGCAAGGAAATCAGGAGCGAAGACACCAACTGAGCAGAAAGTGTTGCAGCGCAAGGAAAGAGGAAAAACACAGCCCTTATATACCAACAAACAGGAAGTGACCCACAGGAAGTAAAAGGACACCATCTTAGATAGGGAAACAATATATAGAACAGAATAGTAGAGGAACCATAGAGAATAGGGAACAAGGAATGCTGGGAAAGCACAGGAATCTGGGAAGGAGGAAAAGACATAAAGAAAGGCACACAACAGACTGCAAACAGAAGAAAGGACAAGGAAACGAAGAAAAACAGGTAAGAGGGTTCAGAGACCCCTGGGACAGTGAAAGGCAGAAGGAAGAACGAGGCCCCAAGCAAATCTGGGGCCTCGAAACGCGCAGGAGAGGCTGGGGGCGCGCCGCGTCTTAATAACGCGGTGCGCGGCCCGAGCCGAACGCCCGGTCGAAGTCGAGCTCTCGGCTCGCGCCGCACCGCGCGGCGCGACACCTCCAGCCTCAGCGCCCCTTCCCCCACCCCCTTCCAGGCAGGGCATCCCCCTCGAGCCACTGCACCCCCCACCTCCCCTCCTGACACAGCACACCCCCCCCACATACGTCGTGTAGGCTCTCATTATTATAATGAGACTACTGGATTTGAGCGGCAGAATCACCTGCAGTGTGGGAGACTGAGTCCTAACCCACCTGTCGCCCAAATCCGGGTTTTGCTCCGGCTAACTAACAGTTCCTCATCTCTACTCAAGAGCAGGGATGACTGGGCAGCTGAGCGCATGACACAATTGATTTGTCAGGGAAATCGTGGTCACTCAGGTCTCATCCGTTTCTCTCAGTTATGCTAGTCTCACACACACAATGACAAACAGAGGCAGTATATGTTTCAATAAGGTTTTAATGAAGCGACTGCATCTTAGATAGCAAAGCATGTACTGCAGTACTGAAGCATAGAAATAACACTACCATATTGTCACCACAGTCAATGGACTAATTCCTACCTAGGCTATAACAGAGCACAGCATGTTAAGCTCTAATTCTGCCCTTCAGGTTCCCCTGGGAAGACATCATCCCCCATACCTGAGCAAGGCCTGAAGTCTGCATAAGCAGCTGTAGCGAAGCGTTCAGCAATCAGCATACAATCATGGTCCTCTGGCTGGAATCTCCCTCTAACGTGTAAGGGACAGGGAAGTGTTTATATAATAAAACAGCTGATGTTCTGAGAAAATGGCCCTGTGTGTTTTCCTATAAATACCAGAGACAAAACCTTTACCACGTTCACCGGCAACCTATCTTACTGCAGCCTTGAAAGAAGCACAGAGTGAACAAGAATGTCTTGATTGAGAACGTAGTGCTGGCTTAAGCAAGAACAGCTAGATAGAGAGAAATAAAACAGGACCGCAAAAGTGTCTATTGTTAAAATAATAAACGAAGCTGAATAAAATATATCTAGGTTAAAGTGCACAGCGGCAAGCCTTGTGTGCTTAAATACGTGCATGGAGCTATAACTAAAATGGCTACACAACACCCTCCCCTTGTCAGTTGAAGGTGGTTCAAAGCCTAACTATATATAAAAGATACTAAAACTCAACCTAAGATAAATGTGTAAACAGTGTCAATAAAGACAAGTTAAAAGCACACAGGAGCATATATAAAAGGACAACTGAAAATGTTAGCTGTTAACATGTGGCATAAAAAGGGCCGAATTTCTAGAGTCGGAGTCATTTTGAAAGTTGCCAATTGAATCCGGGACTATGGAGGACAGGAAGTCTTCCACTTCGGCAGGTGTTAAAGTTGGAAAGGCATCGCCAAGAAAGAACAAGGAGCAGTCGTGTTCCATAGCCTGAGCGTCAGCTAAGGCAGCAGCATTCCGTGGTGTGCCCAGCAATAGATTCAGAGCCGCATCCTCCAGGAAGGGCAACTCATAAACAGCTTCCCGTAGCAAACGCACCCTCAACGCACATGTCCGGTAATGAACCCTCAGCGAGAACATCAACAAATTAGCGTCCAATGTAAGCAAGTGCTGCGTTGAAAGACAAACTTCCAGTGTATATTCGAACGAGCACCAGAGGCACGAAACACGGGCTGCACACAATGCAAAACCGGTCTGAAAGACAGAGACCAGTCACACTCCAATTCCTCCAGGAGTGTTGCTCCAAAGTACTGCATCATGCGTTCACGACACAGCTGAGCTAGTGGGAGCGCTGTCATTCCTCCTTGTTGCAGCTGGACAGGCATTGCGCATGAAAGATAGCAACAGCAAAATGCCAGCTATTATCGCCAAAGTTATTGGAAATCCCCTGAAAATACTGGAGAATATGGAGGGATGGCTGATGGTGTTAAACCGAATATGGAGGAGAAGGTGTGAACAAAACCAGAACCAACAGCCTTAAAGAAATTTGCGATTCCAGTAGTACCAGATGCATTAAAATTCATCCCATGAGTTCACCAAAGTGTCTCGGAAAGTTAGTACTTAAAAGGGACTGTATCTCTGCTGACGACCTTGCCACCTGAAGTGCGTAGGTCTTGCGATGTAAGGGCCACATGTTTTTGAAACAATAAAGCTTTGAGCCTGCTCAACTTGTCAAAATTCACATTAGAAGTAGCAATATGGGGTCAGCTACCTCTTTTAGTCTAGTGGGAGGAAAAAATATGTTCCCGCACCATGTAACAATCTTAGAGACCGGAACTACATAAACTATTCCGACTCGCATCCCACAACAGTCTTCACCATTGAAGAGAACATTTGAAATGACCTGGAACGCAGGTCTAATCAACGGGCCCGGAACTCCCTTCAGGTAACAAGCCAAGTTCGCTGCAG
Organism: Pleurodeles waltl; assembly: GCF_031143425.1. Lineage (NCBI taxonomy): Eukaryota > Metazoa > Chordata > Amphibia > Caudata > Salamandridae > Pleurodeles > Pleurodeles waltl. The sequence continues at coordinate 270,361,517 of NC_090451.1, read as the reverse complement.
ATGCGTTACACGCCCCATGCAAGTACAGCTGTTTACAAAACATCGAATGGCTGACAGAAGTCTTGCATTCATTACCCCTAAGAAAGACCTCATTCATGCCACTGAGACATTTGTACGAGAAGGGCAGCTCCCACACCTCATGGATGTAACTATCTCCCAGCCTTTCAAATCTGCCTACCGGAATGTGTTTTAAACAAGTCATGAATTGTAGTGTGGAAATAGGCAGATTAATGACCCCGTGTATTAACCATTCAGCAGATGGTATTTCAGCCACAGTAAAAGGCAACTTTTCTAACTTTTCGATGTTTAGCATGACATATGGTGCTTCTTTTTCAGCCATTAGTTGTTGTTGTCTCATTAAATGAAATGTAGAAAATATGCCCCTTGCGCTAACGTGTTGCCAGGGAACGCAACCCGCCTTCAATGTTTGAAGTGTCTAACCTAACTGCACAATGGACCTTAGCTGACTCTGTCCATGGTGTGAAGAAGACATATCAGTTTGTATTATGTCTATAGCAGAAGAGACAATGTTATTTAGGGATCGGACAGGGTATTAATCCCATTATCTACAACAGCTAATGCCTTCTGTAAATTTTCCTGTTCTATTTGCCTTAACCGGGCAGCAGCTTCTTGTTGGGAAAGCTTCCAAATTTCATTATACACTTTATAAAAGAAGCGATTTCTGCATTGTTTTCTGAGGCTTAACAGGAAATCCTGCAGGTCAGTGTTATTAGACAGGAGACTGTGGTGCTCTTTATCCACATCTAGTGAGGAACTCTTCAACCATTGCTGGCATAGTTTCCCTACACTGTATGTTGTTACTATACCTGCATGTTCGGATGATATATAGCGAAGGTCCAACCTACTAGTTCTAAAACCTCCAGTGGGGTTTATAAAACATTTATAACACCCATTGGTATCTATTTGCCACAATAACCACCCACCAGGATGCGACAGTGAAGCATTAAACGTGCCATTCTGGACTCATTCATCAAGCTGGTCTTCAGTTGCATTGATATAATTTTGCCATTTGTGAATCAGGAATACCGGGCACATTCAATTCCTTAATCTTTGGTAAGCCTAAACAACTTGTTTGTTGTACAGTGTCATTTAAAAATAGCATTTGCACAGGTATCAGGCATGCTCTAAATAAAGCTTCCATCCCCCGTATTTGCCAATGTTTAGTTCCCCACATACTTTTTAAGTCAATTGACTTCAGCCAATATTCATAGCCTTCTATAGTCAACCGGGAAACAAAGTAATCCGAATAAATACATTTTGTGTTTGTCAATAATATGCGGACATTTTCTATCGAAGGCAATTTAAAATAATATGACTAAGCATTTTTAACATTGTGCCCACAAAAATATGCAAACTTCTCAGAGTATGTTTTAGAACTTCCTTGTGTGCGGAGTCGGACAATGTTCCCATTGTGTGTAATGAAAAGCAGTCTTTGGGGTACTTGCTCTGTGGATGAAATGGTGCCCATAATAATTGTAGCAAAACATAACACCGTAATTTTCTTTAGATTGGTAAACATCTTCGTTTTCAAATACAGTGTAATACTGCAATTCAGTCATCATAGAATCAACTGTTTTCACATCCCAATCCTCAGAAACAACTCCGCGTATTATTACATCGTTCAATGAAAGTTTAAACACATATGCTATTTGAATGACCTCCGTAGGGCCGTATATATCAAATGTTACTTTATCCCAAACAATCCCATCAGGAATTGGTATACTGTAAATGTTCACAAAAGACAATTCTCTGCAGACCTTATTAGAAGAAAAATGTGGTTTGAGGACCTCATCCACCAGTTCAACTGTTGATCTTTCAGGAAGAAAATGACCATGTATTAATAAAAAGAATGTTATGACAAACCCAATCCAAAGTTGGAAAGCTAGTACAGCCAAAGACAGCCACAGATAGCTCCATGGAAAAATAAAGTAATTTGTTTTAAGCCAGTTTATCAGCCTATGTGTTTTTGACAGTTCAGATGCAGAAGAGGCGAATGAGTCAGAAACGGTGTCGTTGATGTCGCAAAGTATCCAGAAGCAGTTCGTGCAAAACCTGGAGCTGTGTTTGTAGGTGGAGTGACTGTTTCCCGCTGATGTTCAGAAAAAATGATGCCATCCGTCTGTGTTGAAGTTGTGTCAAATCGATCAGTTGTGTCAAATCCATCAATTATTTCTGTATTATTTTATTTCAGTGGAACTAATGCAAGATCATTTCCCACCCTCCCCAGTCTTGGACAGGTGTCAGTGTTTACAACTTGTAGAAGAACTTCTTGACCAGTAGTGAGAGGGATTCGGGAACTACTAGCTGTTCCTTTTGGTCTGCTGTGCAGGATCGGCCACAGGGTTTCACTTGACATTGTCGATGGATACAAAGCTGTTTTCTTTAGCACCTGCCACTGGTGGTAGAATGACAGTTCTGGTACCGTGTATTCCCAAAACTGTGACTGGTGCACGATAAGAAGGACCAAACTCCTTTTTCACAACAAGCTTTTCACATACTAGATCCCCAATTTTAGGAATCCAGCCTGTAGGCTTTACAGGTACATCCTTAAATCTTGTGGAGGCAGCACTGGCAGACGCGTTGTCATCATGGAACTGTTGCAATTCCTGTAAGAGAGTGACACATTAATTTATGTCAAAGGGTGTTTCTGCCACCTCCACCCCAGGACCATCAAGATCTGGAACATACATTTGAGTTCTGAACAGGCACTCATATGAAGTATGACCCCCCAGGGACCTTCTAGGCAGATTATTAAGTGCTCTCTGGACCCCATACAGGTGATTAAGCCAACTACGACCCATACCTAAGACTCAGGCCCTCATTACGACTTTGGTGGTCTTGCAAAAAGACCGCCGAAGCCGCAGGCGCCACAATACCGCCAGCGCTGGCGGTATTGGTCGCCCCCTATTTTGACATTTCCGCTGGGCCAGCGGATGAAAACAGCATTTCCGTCCACTGGCCCAGCGGAAAAGTCACATCAACATTGAAGCCTTCTCATTATGGAGCAGGCAGCAATGTTGATGTGCAGCGGGAGCAGCAGCACCCATCGCGCATTTCACTGCTCGAAATTCGGGCAGTGAAATGCGCAATGGAGCTGTGTCTGGGGGCCAAGTGCATGGGCAGTGCAGGGGACCCCAGGGGCACCCCGAGTTCCCCTTACCGCCAGCCTTTCCATGGCGGTGTTTACCACCGTGGACAGACTGGCGGTTGGGGATTATGACCGCCTGGCGGAAGCCTGGCGATATAGTGGAGGGGCAGGCGGTATGGCTGTGGCTAAAGCGCCACGGTCATAATATACTGGTGGAACACCACCAGCCTGTTGGCGGTGTTACTGCCAGTGTACTGCCAGCTGACAGGGTCGTAATGACCCTCTCTGGCTGTTCAGGTCTGCTTTAAGTCACGGTTTAGTCGCTCCACAACACTATTTCCCCCGGGGGCATGGCTAACCACCCAAGATGGCGGTCCTCTAATTGCAAAGCTCCTGGCCCGGGCCCGCTGAAATCAATAAATCCGTAACAAAATGGGGCCATCCATGGACAAGGAACCAACAGCTGCCCTCGAGTGCTAGCCGAGCACACACTGGAACAACGATAAGTACCCGGTCGGCATTGTGCGGGCATAACCGGGATGCGAGAGGAGGTGGGCCTAACGAGTGGAGAGTCTAGATGGGACGAAGCGACTGGGGGGCTGGCGGCGTGATGCGGTGAGTCGGGCACTCGACGAGGGCACGGTCGGGATCGGTGCCGACCGTGGGGAGTCTGAGCTGCGGCGCCATTGGCCTATGTCGCTCCCGGGTGCCTGATTCACCCCCCTCCTCTTGCAGTGCGCTGTGCAGGATGAAGCGCGAAGTAGAGACGACACGTGAGGGGCAGAAGGCGCTGGCGACCTTGACTGATGAGGAGCACAACATGTGGGGAAACTATTTTGCTTTCCTTCTCTTATCGTATGACTGAGCTTACAAAACCTCTCTGGAATGCATTTCTTAGTTTAAAGAAGACATTTATTGTTATTATTACTTCATCACGAGGTTCCTGAAAGACGAAATTAATAGGTTGGAAGCACACATTTATAAGTAGTCGCAGCAATGAAAGCAAAATATCTCAAAGTACTTCTCAGTTGCAATGTACACAGCAAATACATGTGATTATATTATAGCATAATTTCAAAGCAAAGCATAAAAGTAAAAATTGCATCACCGTAGGGCCTATCACTCCGCTTCATCTTTCTGAGCTGCAAGTTGATGACTCCGGTTCAACTGCGAGAAAGAGATTTTCTACCCAAACGGGAGACAGACAACTGACGTCCGTTCCTGTCTGAAGTCAAGATCTTTCTCCCCCTCGCTGTTGCCCAGGGCCATTGTTCCAAAAAACATGCCCCCTCCTCTCAGACTCGGGAAAACTAAGCAAGCCTTTGGAGACTGGCCAGATCTCCAAGACCCCTCCTCTTCCCAAGGCTGAGCAGAAAGGAAAACACCAAATGTACTCTCTCTTAACAGCTAGTGTTTGGTGTGAATTCAATTTGAAAAACACAGCTTGGTCTATCATGTGGAAAAACACAGCTTGGAAAAACACAGCTCATCTGCATTGTCTCAACTGCAATGTCTAACTCCAAGTTAAAGCCAATAGGCAGCTAACCTAAATACCAAATGTAATGTATAATGCCATGTTAAAGCCAATAGGCAGCTAACCTAAATACCAAATGTAATGTCTAATGCCATGTTAAAGCCAATAGGCAGCTGACCTACATACCAAATGTAATGTCTAATGCCATGTTAAAGCCAATAGGCAGCTAAACTGAATACAACATGTAATGTGCTACTGGTGAACATTGCGCAACTAATATGCGCAGTGGTGAAACACAAAGTAATTGGTCAAACACAATTAATAGCATAACAGAAACGCCGAGGAATGTCTCAAATTCTACGAGCAGCAAACGTTTCACATCACACGACATTGTGCGGCTTACAGAACGGCCACCAATATGAGAGGGCTATGAGGACGGAACCGGGCGGTGGTTAAAAACACTACCAGTGTCTACTCTGATGCCAGAAACTTAACACCGAGGCTGACAAGTGTATGACTGAGGCTGTGAGGATAGAAGCCTCCCTTTGTGAAAGCCCCTCACCAATTTGACTGTGGGGTCTGGTGTGCCGGTCTACTGGGTCGGTCACACTATGGGGGTCATTCCGACCCCGGCGTTCAAGGCCCGCTGGGGTCGGCGTCGGCGGGAGCACCGCCAACAGGCTGGCGGTGCCCCGCAGGGCATTCTGACCGCGGCAGTTTGGCTGCGGTCAGAACAGGAAAACCGGCGGTCTCCCGCCGGTTTTACGCTGCCCTCAGGAATCCTCCAAGCTGCGCCGCCATGGGGATTCCGACACCCCATACCGCCATCCTGTTCCTGGCGGTTCGCCCGCCAGGAACAGGATGGCGGTATGGGGTGTCGTGGGGCCCCCGTAAGAGGACCCAACAAAGAATTTCAGTGTCTGCTTAGCAGACACTGAAATTCGCGACAGGTGCAACTGCACCCGTCGCACCTTCCCACTCCGCCGGCTCCAGAGTTAGAATGACCCCCTATGTGTGGGCAGAGTCATGGGCCGCACAAAGGGCAAACACCTAGATGGCGCAGAGATGCCGGCCTCTGGAAATTCGGTGCCAGCCACAGCAATAGATGCCCCAATGGATAAACTAGACGTCATTTTACAGGAAAGCAGGGAATCACGGCTGGTGATAGAACAAAGGCTGGGCTCTATTACAATGGAACTGAGTATCCTGAAGGATGATCAAAAAAAATTCATGGACAGAATAAAACAGGCAGAAACAAATGTGCTATCATCCTCCCTGCCCATAAAGAAAATAAAAACGCTATTGTACACTTACAACAAGTGGAAACCCTGCAAGAAAGAGTCGAAGATGCAGAAGGAAGATTGCAACACAATAATGTCCGCATAGTCGGCCTCCCGGAGGGGAAAGAAGGACGAGATGCCACACAATATGTGGAAGCATGGTTGAAAACAATAGCAATTGATGGGCTATCACCCCAATTCACAATAGAGAGAGTGTATCGAATTCCTGGCAGGAGTTCTCCACCAGGGGTACCACCACGCCCCTCGATAGCCCGGGTACTAAACTACAGAGATCGTGACACCCTGCTACAAGTGGCAAGAGAAACGGACCCCATCATCGTAGATAATACTCGAGTGTCCTTGTACCCAGACTACACACTGGCAGTCCAGAGACGTAGAGCTTCCTTCCAGTCAGTAAAGAGGCGGCTCCGAGCGGAGGGACTACCATATGCCCTACTGTTTCCGGCCTGATTACGAATCACACACAATCACAAAGCACATTTCTTTTAAACACCTGATTTAGTGCGTGACTGGCTGGACTTGACCTTCCCACACTCGGGCCCCAAAGACCAAAGTGATGACCTACCACCGAGACAGAACCACCAGCCCTGCAAAGACAAGCAAAATTGACAACGTCCGACAACGTTGTTGCAGGTGTTGGAGGGTCAGAATGCTGCAATACAGTCAGCATACTCCATACAAAGAGAAGGATCCCCTCCTCCTGGCGTTGCCTCTTCTGTAGTTAGCACTGTCACGTACGACTCAGAGGGAAGCCTGGCACTATTCCCATCCATTACTCCACAGACAGCGCAAGAGCTCTAGCGAATAACCTGAGTGAAAGTGAGCTCCTATAGGTCCTCTCCAAGGGCTTAAGTCAAAGACCTACGAACAATCACCTAATGCCCACACAGACTGGGTAGCAACTTAGAATAATCAATTCTAACATAGACATATCACATCCTTGCGAGAAACACTGACTGGCACAAGAAGAAGGGACTTGCTGTGATAATCAAACACGGAACTGCACGGATAAAAAATCTTCCTCCTTGTTAGTGGATGAGTCCTCATCTCCTGTGGAGATTATATATCTCCTTTTCTAAGTGGTGGGCACGGGCAGTCGACCTTTGTGATACCTATCTCGTATAGGGAAACCTGTTAACCACGGAAGAGAAACACTGAACCTACATCTTGCACCACCCCCATTGTGTAGCCTTGTTTGATTGTTTGCATAATAATGGTTATAAGCCGATTAGGTTTCTATTATGTAATGGTTTAGCGGAGCCAGTTTTGGCTTTGCCTAGTATTGGTTACAGTTGGGGGAAATGTTTATTATCTCAAAGTTTTGACATCAACAAATGCATCACACATAATACATCTGGAGAGCAGCAACGTGGTGTGGACTGGGCGAAGGAAGTCTACTAATGTTCCATAATGTTGTCGGCACGTGATGACAATATTATTACTTGGAATGTACGTGGAATGGGATCCATCCACAAACGGCAAAGAATATTGGCCCAATTGAATTGTCGTAAAGCAGACATAGCATATCTGCAGGAAACACATCTCACCACTCATGAGGCAGTGAAACTACACAAAAAATAGCGAGGGCAACTGCTCTACACCTCATACTCTGCGTTTGCTTGTGGGCAGCCATGTGGATACGATCTGGGGTTCCCTTCGAGGTACTGGACACAAAGGTGGATGAGGAAGGCAGGTACACTTTGGCCAGAGGTAACTTAGATGGGAAGCCAATGGTGCTGGGTAGTATATATGCCCCAAATAGCGGTCAGGACGCTTTCCTAGAATGCCTATCGGTGGTGCTCTCACAATGGGTGCACATCCCCTGGATATTAGGTGGGGACTTTAATGCAGTGCTGGATACCTCCCTCGACCGCTCCACCTCCCCACTGTCAGGTACTAATGCGCAAAGACAAGTGAAAGCACTGTGGAATTGGTTACAAGTTTGGGCTCTTACAGATATGTGGTGGGCTAAAAATGAAGGGATGAGAGAATATTCCTTTTACTCCCACCCACACAGGGTGCATATGAGACTCGATCGTGTTTTGTGCGCTGCTGCACTGCAGACGCAGATGACCCATGCTACATACTTAGGGAAAACGCTATCAGATCATAACCCATTAGAAATGACTATGAATTGGGGGAAGATGTCCACACCGATCCCAACATGGCGACTACAACCATTACTACTTGAAGATGCTGTGTTGAAAGAGGTAATAACTACTTTCTTTACTGACAACACCGGTTCTGCGTCCTCTCCGTTAGTAGAGTGGGAGGCATTCAAGGGGGTGGTAAGAGGAGCAATGATGGGAGCAATGACACGGGTATGGACGGTCATATTGAGGGAGCTAAAACAGGTAGAAGACAGATTGGGGCCCCTAGAGAAGGAGGCAGTTTTGCAGCCCCCTCAGGCTCAGCGTTACAAGAAGCCAGGGCCGAACACACAAAACTACTCAAACGATTACGAAAAGTAGACCATGCAAAATATAAGGAACATACGCACAGTGAGGGGGATAAGGAGGGCGCGCTTTTGGCGCACCTTATAAAAGACTAACCATCCCCCTCTCCCATTTGCACATTTATACACCACAACAAGCTAGTATAAATACTCAACTAGAGATCAACGCGGCATTTCCAGACTACTACATAACCCTGTATTCTGCGCCACCAGTACTAGATCAGGTACACCTTAGCTCCTTTCTGTCTGACATTGAACTACCAACACTTGATGATACAGCCAAATAATTCTGGGAGCGCAGATAACGCAAGGGGAGATCCGTGGGGTCATTAGGGATATGGCGCGTAATAAATCACCAGGATCAGATGGTCTTCCGACCGAATTCTACTCCTTATATTGTTCAAGACTGGCCCCTCAATTGGAGAAGTTATACCATGCCTCACTGGCAGTTGGCTACCTCCCCGATACGACTAAACAAGCAATAGTGACCTCGTGACTAAAACCTGGCAAGTCTGCAACAGATATGTCATCCAATAGACCCTCACTGTTACTGAACAAGGAATATAAAATACTAGCAAAATTATTAGCGCAGACTCCTTCCCTTTATAGGCAATGTGATCTATACAGATCAATGTGGATTTATACCATCTCGTAATACCTCCTTAAATATACGCCGATTATACCATATGATAGATTCTGTCAGAGAGAGAAACCCCCAAGCGGGCTGTCTTTCCTTGGATCTCTGTCAAGCATTTGACTCCTTAAACTGGGACTATGGGGGTCATTACGACCTCGGCGGTCTTGCAAAAAGACCGCCGAGGCCGCGGGAGACAGAATACCGCCATTGCCGGAGGTATTCCTGGCTCCCTATTATGACATTTCCGCTGGGCCAGCGGACGGTAACAGTGTTACCGTCCGCTGGCCCAGCGGAAATGTCACATCAACATTGCTGCCGGCTCGTAAATGCTGATGTGCACCGGGTGCAGTAGCACCCGTCGTGCATTTCACTGCCCAAAATTCGGGCAGTGAAATGCGCGACGGGGCTATGCCTGGGGGCCCCTGCACTGCCCATGCCAAGTGCATGGGCATGCAGGGGCCCCCAGGGGCACCCCAAGTCCCCTTACCGCCAGCCTTTCAATAGCGGTGTTGTTTACCGCCACGGACAGGCTGGCGGTCGGGGACTCATAATCCCCAGGGCAGCGGTGCTTGCACCGCTGCCCTGGGGATTATGACCGCCAGGCGGAATCCTGGCGGGACATTGGAGGGGCCGGCGGTATGGCCGTGGCAATTCTGCCACGGTCATAATTGCTGGCAGAACACCGCCAGCCTGTTGGCGGTGTTACTGCCACCTTACCGCCGGCCGCCAGGGTCGTAATGACCCCCTAAATGTTTGAAGTGTTGGAACGATTTGGGCTCCGACATACACTGGGTCTGACTGCTCTATGCTGCTCCTACGGCGAGGGCGCGCACAAGGCAGAACATTTCAAACTCCTATCATATTCATTGGGGTACTAGGCAAGGATGCCCATTGTCTCCTCTACTGTTTGTCTTAGCGGTAGAACCTTTGGCACACCGACTAAGACGAGACACCGAGTCCTGGGGATTTGATGTAGGGAGTACAATGCACTCGATATCACTATATGTAGACAACATTATCTTATATGTGAGAAACCTTGGCCACAGCCTGAGTTCTGCTGCGCAGATATTTCATGATTTTGCACCACTGTCAGGTCTGGACACAAACCATGACAAGTCCATAGCATTCTTCTTTCGTGAATTAGAAATGGGGGACACAATTGTCTTTGGTGATAGATGACTGAAGGTAGCTGTAGACACTTTACCTAGGTGTGCAAATTTATCGAACTCCACTGGACCGGTTAGAGGGCAACTTGCGGAGAGCGATGACCTCACTCAAGCCGCAGATTCAGTTTTGGATAACTTTACCACTATCCATCACGGGCCGACTAGCGTTGGCCAAGATGGTGATGCTGCCCCGTATCTTGTATTATTTTATGAATCTACCGGTGAAGGTGCCTGATACCTACTCTAAAGCACTACATTCTATGCTTCTTGAACTTACTTGGGGGAGGGGAAGGCGCCGGATTAGCTTGGCGAAGTTACAAATTCCAGTGGACCAGAGAGGTATGAGTGCACCTGACTTTAAAGCCTACTGTGTGGCGAGCCAGGTTCAATGGCTTGCATACTGGCTGGCCGGATGAAATTTGCAGGAGATAGAGTTCCCCCAAGCAATGTTATAAAGGGGATGTCTGCACTCCCTGATATGTCCCAGGTCCCGTCCCCCCGAGAGGCTGCCACTTTTGCTACGAGTGGCCCTACAGTACTGGTAGCTTGCACTCAAATACACAGCTGGCGCAATTCCCTATGCCCCCAACATTCCTCTGATGAGACTACCTTTGAATGTTGGAACACTAACTTGAAGCAGGATACAAAGGTGGACACAAAAGGGAGTGGACACAATTGGGATGCTATTCAAAGACCGTCACTTACTCACACATATGGATTTTATATATGAACACAACCTGCCATCCTCATTATTTTTACTACATGCAAATATAATACACTACGCAAAGAGTCACTGGGCTCTGGATGGCATGGAACCCCCGACGCATGATTTTATTCATACTGTGTATGCAATAGGACTTGGGAAACATTTAATAAAATGGCTTTATCGAGGACTCAGAGTACACCTACTTCAGCCATTAACAGCTCTAAAAACTAAGTGGGAAGAGGATGTGGGTAAAGAATTTTCAGACAAAGAGTGGTCTTCAATACTAGAGTACCCTAGTCAGGTATCCTGAAACACGAGATTCAAGTTTATACAATAGACCATACTACATAGAGCGTATCTTATGCCACATAAACTACATATACTATTCCCAACTCTCTCATCAACATGTCCCAGATGCGGGGCAGAAGAGGCAGAACTACTACACATGCTTTGGAGTTGTCCTAATATCATCCAGTACTGGCATGAGGTGGGTACCATCTTGGAGAAGGTAACAGGAAGCAGTGTCTGGAGGACGGCAGAGGTGTGCTTGCTTGGGTTGTTTCCCCACACAAGAAAAGGGAGGTTGTCCTCGCGGTTTGCAGACTTGGCACTCTTACTGGCAAAACGCCTATTGACCAGGCGCTGGAAGGCTACACTGGCCCCCTCGATAGTGCAATGGAGTGTGGAGGTGTTAGAGTGGGGGCAGAGCCGAGAGTACAGCCCTCAGAAGGGAGGAGAGTAGAGAACTGAGAAGACACCCTATGGCTTTAGATTGGGATGAAATGCTGGATGTTTTTAAAACAACATGCAAGGCAAAGAGGGTCTAATTGAAGATATAGAATTACCCATACTGGGCTATTGTGTTTGGCAAAACCTAACTGCCACTACTGAAAACTTGTTAATAAAGAGAAATATGACTCAAAGGTAGTGCCCCGGGTCACAGATACACCGTAAGATCTCTTCCACACCAGAACTAAATAGTGGTCATTCGCTAAACAATAAACGGCTGAACTACGACACGCCACTGCTGTGATTCTCCTATAAGAGTAAGATGTCAAGTTTGAAAGGGGAGGGAGGGGGGATTGTTAACCGTTATTTTCTAGGAATGATTAAACAGAACACAGTTTCACCTGGTAAGCTTCAATATAGCAAGCATATACTATATACCCAAGCATTTGTTAAGAATGAACATAAGTATAGAATCTTGATATAAGATTGTATGGCTGAGTTGTAAAATATGGAACTATGTCACTGAGATAATAATTCTATATATTATGTGTTATGCAAAATGCTGTCCTAAAGTGCACCTCGAATGTTATTGTATGATCCATACCGAAAACGATAAAAATGTGCTTAAAAAAAAAGAACACTATTTCCCTCGGGATGAAATGGAGACGAGTATTGGAGTTGGACCCCTAATGAAGCCATGGCGCCCCTGAATTACCTTGAGGCGAAAGCAGGGCCCTGGTCCAAGTGGAAAGCCGCAACTGCATTTGTACCGATAAAGACTCGCAAATCTTTAATAACAGTCCGAGCGTCAGCCGAGCGTTGTGGCCACATCAATAGAAATCTGGAGCAAGAGTGAACTGCGACTAAAATGTATTTTTATGCACTGTCCGGTGTTGGGGGACCACAATGATCCAAGTAAAAACATTGTAAGTTTATTTGAAATTAGGAGGGGTGTCTGGGGTGGGCGTTTAGCAGTGGAAACTTTAATTTGTTGGCAGATGTCACAACAAAGGACATACTCTGCTTGGCCTCTTTGTACAGGCCTGCCCACCAAAAACGGTCTTGTAACAATGATATTGTAGCTGCCACACCAGCATGGGCAGATGCTGCCCCTTCATGCACTGCTTTAATCAACTCTGGTCTTAAGTCTTTGTTGGGAATTTCTCGAACCCCTACACCTGGTCTCTTAACCTCAGTGTTTAGGCAGCCTCCAATTTGGTAGGAATATTTAGCAGGAAATGCGTTTGGGTAGGGCGAACCTTCAGCCATAGCTTTCACGGCAGCCCATATGTCCTCGTCTGCTTTTGCACCTAAGCAGGTTACTGCAGCAACAGTGGCCGTAGCTACTGCTGACTTTGCGGCTTCATCAGCCAGTGTATTTCCAGCAACATGTATTCCAGCACGCTGGTGTCCAAGTGTATGTACGACATGGACATTTGGTAGCATTTCCTTCAGACCTGCTACTTTCCCCCACAGAAGTCTGTGTTTAATGGTGTTGCCTTTAGAATATCTGAACCCATTCTGGCGCCAGTAATGCAGGTATTAATTGAAGGACTGGACATAACAGCACGAATCACAGACAATCAGTGTTAGCTGTGCAGGATCCGTATGTTCCAGTGCCATCACCAGAGCCTTTAGCTCTGCTAGTTGTGCTGTGCAATCCCCTAGGGTTTGCGTGAACGTATGTTGGGGACAAAATGTATTATCCTCCAAACAGCCGTTTACCACTGCATAAGTGGCAGAGTATTGATGCTTTGTGCCATTTGCAGGTTGCACTGAGCCATTGGTGTACATTACTCTTTGATACTGATCAATTGGAAGTGTGTTTGCAGGAACTGGGTATTCTAGTTCATATTGCAAAAAATCTTGAGTTTGTAATTGTGGTTAAAAAATGTAGTCTACATCAGTGGCTGTCAAAGACGTTGCCCTTTGAATCCAATGTGGATGTAGTGCTTTTGCGTTTGGAATGCTGGCTTTGGTGACAGCCTCAAGGGCTGGAATTGAAGAGACAACAGCAATGCGTTTGCCTAGGGCCAGAGGTCTTTCTTTAATGACAGCCATCTGTACAGCAGTAAGAATGTTTTCAGTGGGAGCAAAGGTTGTTCTGCTGCTGAGTACAAATGTGATTTGTATGTACTCAGGACTGTCTCACCCTCATTGAAGGTTACATAGGTGAAAGCAATGGCTCCAGCAATTTCTCTGATGACCAAATGCGTTTTGTTGTCCCTTGTGTGTAAGTGTTGTGCTGCAAGCATGTATGTTTGCAAAGCTCTGAGAATGCGTGTGTGTTCGACAGTCCAAAATTTACTTGAAAAGTCAGGATGGATTAAATCATATAAAGGATTTATTCCTGATGCATAATCAGGAATGTAAGTTCTGTCAAAATTTAAGAAACCCAATAGGGATTGGAGTTTTTAATGGCATTTGGAGGTTCTAACTGTGTGCATTTTTCCAAGAATTGTGGCGCGAGGCTCTTTCCTTCACTCGATATCCCAAAAACAGGATGCTAAGGAAGACTATTTTTATCTTTTGAAATTGAATTTGTAGCCGAACTCGGCAAATCCTACAACAATGCGGGCTACCCATCTTACATGTTGCAGCAATTCATCATTCGTGAGACAGATATCGTCTACACAGGACAATGCTTCAGGGTCAATGTCGTGCAAGAATGAAGTCACACGAGCTGCGAACAGTCCTGGTCTGTTCTTGTACCCCTGGGGTAAATGACAGAATTGTTTCTGAGAGCCTAGTGCGCTGAAGCTTGTTAAGTCTCTACTCTCAGGTGCTATATTTTGGTAGAAAAAAAACATTGGAAATGTCCAGTGTTGTTTTGTATTTTTTTACACACTATGTTGTTCATAAGTGCTGTGCTATGTGAATTTTGTATAGCATATGTGCGCGTATGACTGTTTAAAAGTCTGTAGTCTAAGACTATTCTGTACGAATGATCCGGTTTAGCTACTGGGAATAGAGGATTATTCATTGGTAATACGCAGGGTTCAATTACGCCTTGGTACTCCAGTTGTGTGAGGATTTCCCTCACGGGTGCTTTAGCTTCATGTTTAATAGGATACTGGGGTTGAAGTTAGGGTTGATTTTTATTTGGAATTACATGGTAGGGGGAATCTTTATCCCATCCTACGTGGTTGTGATATAATGCGGGTGCCTTCGCCAATGCCCAATCGATGGCGTAGGATTATGCAAGCTCCTCTGGAACAAGGGGCGTGAAAGAAAATGTAATAACATCTTCCCCATATGGGCAGGTACAGACAAATTCAGGTGGCCAATCTTGTTCGGCCAACAAAATATCATATATGTTTACTACACGATCCCAAAAGTTTGCATCTATTGTGTGTTCAATGTCTCCTTCTAACTGTAACTTTACTTTGTACACCCTGTCAGGCGTAGAGACACGCATGACTGCAGTTTCTACTTGTAGGAAGACATCAGTTGCTTTCACCTCCAGATGCTCTAGAAGACTCAGGCACACTATTGTGACCTCTGCCACGCTGTCTAGTAGCGCTAGTGCCCACTCCTTGTTCTTCAAGAGGACCCTCTCCTTGAGTGGCATGTCGAACCGCAACTGCTGCCACCTTTTTCTTTTTAAATTGGGGTTTTTGTTGAGGAGGTTTCTCTTTCTCTTTAACAGAAACCTCTGTTGAGCGTTGTGATTCCTGTCTCAGTTTCATGTACTCAGTTCTTCGCTGTGACCGCCCACCTCTCTCACTGTGTTTTTCCGGTGAGTCCTGAAAGGAACGAGATTGGCGGGTATCAGTATATTGATATCTGTCAGGTGTTTTTATATTATCTCTTTTTCTGAGATTATACCTATTCTGATGGATCTCCGTATGCGGAGATTCTCCCCTTTCTTTTTTAGGAGTTTGTTGTTTTTTTTGTCCCAGCATTTCATATTGCCCTCAGGAGCTTGCTTGGTAAAATCATTATTAGAGTTACCCTGAAGTTGTGGTTTTGTAGGTCTGGCCCCCAGACTATCTCGACCAATACTAGAGTAGGTCTCCACGAT